>NC_062569.1:15594166-17994166 GCF_022837055.1 Prionailurus viverrinus
TTTCCTTCTCCCAGAGCACCTTGGTGAATATGGCCTGATTCGGTATTTGAATGTAATGACCTGAAAATAAGACTTCAGACAAAAATAAATGAGATTGATGGAAATACATTGTCAGTGCATAGAATTCAAGGCATCTGGTGGATTTCTATTACCCGTTTTTCCACTTGGGGAGAAAGATTAGTTTCTGCTGCTTTCTCTGAGCGCAGCAGAGGGAAGGTTGTGGTTTTGGTTGAGAAAGCACTCTTATTATCCGCCTCTATTTTTAGAATTTTTAGACGTCTAACTTATTGACTTGAGTTTATAATTTAGGCCTGTAACCTTTAGAAAAAATGATCCTTCCCCCTTGAAACTTCTCATGCATGATTTTAGCCCAGAGGAGATTTTTTTTTTTTTTTTTTTTTTTTGGAAAGTGTAGCAAAATCTGCCTCATCATCACAATTACAGAGCTATTCAAAGAGATATTTTATCGATAATATCCTGGTATACTCTCTAAATTTCCACTTTCTGAAGCCATCTTTAAGGATACATGGTATATACATAACAGGGAAATGCTGTGTTTCACGTATCTATCATTCACTTACCCGATATATATTACTTGATATCTACTTTCTGTTTAGATAGCATATATGGAGTATATGGCAATGGCTGGAGGCAGTTATGGAGGCGTTACAGAGGCAACCCTTTGGAATAGGCTGGAGTAGTGATGGTAGACGTTTGGGTCCCATTTATGGAGTGAGTACACCTGTCCCTCAGCCTCCTTGGGCTTTCCTGATAAGGACTGACAGCAGCATTCTTCTGCTGTGACTTGTCAACCCGGTGGGATCTATATTTCTAGGAGATGCCTAAGAGATTACGCCTTCCTGCCAAAGGGCAGCCATGGCTGCTGACGCACTGGAATGGAGTACCGAAGCCTGACCCTTTGCTTCATGGAGAGACAGCCCCGCGCACTTTCATCCTGCAGAGCTCCTTGTGGTCTGGGGCTGCGAGTGCTCTTCAGCTGAGATCACATTGTTGCTCAGCTCCTTCGCCTGCCCTAAGCCTGCATTTCTCAGCCCCTTGTGGTTGGTTTTCTTGGGGTGGGGTACTAAACCGCTTGGCATAAGGATCCTCATCTTCGGTTCTGCTTCTGGGAAAACTTATGTAAGACAGTAGTATTTATTTTGTTCATTAATTTTGGCTTTGCTCTTATTACAAAAATAATGCATATTCATTGTTGAACATAGGAAAATCTGTAAGGTGAAAAGGACAAAATTAGCTAAAAGGACAAAACAGTACACACGTCTAGACTCCAAGGGTGACCATTGTTGACCATGGCAAATCACCTTTCATTTGTAAGTATTGATGCAGTAGCTGTTACAGTGATGGCCCTCAATGGGCAATATCTCCCATGTCTGTGCCCTTGTTTCGTCCTCTCCTATAGCCTTGATCACGTGATTTGCTTTTGTCAGTGGGATCCTAGCAAGCATGATGCAAGCAGAAGCTTGGCAAGAGCTTGCCTGTGGGGCTTGTACAGACTGTACTTTCTAATTTCCTTATTCTTAGTTTGGGACTTTTGTCCTGGAGACATGGTCCCTCCCAGGCTCTCTAATATCTAGAGATAGTAAATGACTTCCCTGCAAGTGTATCTTTTTTAAAAAAATGTTTGTTTTCAGTATTTATTTTTGAGAGAGAGAGAGAGAGAGAAAGAGAGAGAGAGCAGGGGAGGGGAGAGAGAGAGGATCCAAAACAGGCTTTACAATGTCAGCGCAGAGCCCTCCTCGGGGCTCATACTCGCCAACCGTGAGATCATGACCTGAGCCGAAGTCGGACGCTTAACCAACTGAGCTTCCAGGCTCGTGCAAGTGTACCTTTGATTCACCAACCAACCAATCCAGAGTCCACAACTTCTAATCTTTTTTATCCAAATCACACACCAAGCCACCACTCTTCCGCCTGCCCTTGTTTCTAGGGATGTTGTTAAACTTCTTCCTTCATGACCATCATTTCTGTCTGAATGTCATACCCGGCTAAAACTAATCCCAGGCACATTTTTAGAACAGGGTTTGTTTTCCTAAAATCCTTTCTTCAAAGTCAGTCACTGGGCATTAAGAGGTTCGGGCAAACACTGCCGAATGAGGAGTGAGACCCTGGAGGACGAGAGGTCATCTTGGAGTTTCTGGCACCAGCTGAGCTCTTAGCTGAATGCCTCTGCCTGAGTAAGCTCAGCTACACTGCGTCGGGCAGAGCCACACATCAGAGCCCAGTCGACCCACAGAATTGGGAGAAATAGTGTCGTTGTTTTCAGCGATTGCACTTTGGAGTGGCTTGTTATGCAGCAGAAGATTATTGAAACAATGTCATAGGGACAGGATCTTGTGGCTCTGGGTCTGTCTTTTATCCCATCTGCATACACACCTCCCTCCCTAATCCTCCACCCTAGGGATGGTAATTTTACTGATGAAATTCTACAGTAATCATGGGGCCATGTCTACTAAAGGGCCTCTTCACTGTAATTAAAAGGTGGTTCCCTGGTAGTTTCCTTTCATTGGCTCCTCTTACTCTCTGTATGCATGTCTTGGTGAAATCCCTGCTTTGGGCTGTGGTGGGAGACAGGAGCCCCACATAGGTTCCCAGTTCACTTTTAACCGAGAAGTCTCATGGACATCTCAGGCACTGATGCAGCTAAGAAACTACTACTCTGTTTGCTATTTGAATCTGTTCCTTGTATTTCTCTTCTTTGGAAAAGCTGAAAGGAACAAGGAAACTTGTCAGGGCAAAAGCCAGGTGTTCCTGAGTTCCCCACAGAACCTCGTGCACATTTTCACCTTTTACTCTGGGTTTTACCATAATAAAGTCATAATTTTTAAAAATGTTTATTTATTTTGCGGGAGAGAGATCTCTCTCTCCCGCAAAAGAAATGAGCAGGGGACGGGCAGAGAGAGAAGGAGAGAGAGAAAGAGAGAATCCCAAATAGGCTCCACACTGTCAGTGCAGTGGAGTTCAATGCCACTAACTGTAAGACCATGAGCTGAGCCAAAATCAAGAGTCAGATGCTTGACTGACGGAGCCACCTAGGTGCCCCAAGTCATAATTTCTTAACTCATTTTTTTAATCAAAAATATGCTACAGGGGCACCCAGGTGGCTCTGTCAGTTAAGCGTCCAGCTTTGACTCAGGTCACAATTTCATGGTTTGTGAGTTCCAGCCCTGCATTGGGCTCTGGGCCGACAGCTCAGAGCCTGGAGCCTGCTTCGGGTTCTGTGTCTCCCTCTCTCCCTCTGCTCCTCCCCTGCTCATGCTTTCTCTGTCTGTCTCAAAAATAAATACACATTAAAAAAAGTGTTACAAGTATATATATGTGTGTGTGTGTGTGTGTGTGTGTGTGTATAATATATATATATATAACATGTATATATCAGTAAAAAAAATCTGCAGTGTAATTTTCAAGGACAAAATCATATCCCATTATATGGATCTACAATATTTTGCTGAACTGGTAAATTTTAAAAACGTAGGTTCTGCCTTTCTGCGATTATAAAAAAAAATACTGTGCTGAATATTCTTGAAGTTCAATGCTTGTATGCATCCTTAATTATTTTCTTAGGATACATTCATTTCATAGAAATGGGATTTGGAATCCAAAGAGTATGTGAATTTTTTTAAGCATTTGATAAATAGTGCCAAATTCCACGTCTCTCCCCAGACAGATTGTACCACTTTGCCCTCTCAGGGCTGTATGAATATGACCATTGTCTATGATCCTCACCATCACTGGTATTTTTATTTTTTTATCAATTTTATGAGAAAGAGGCTATCCTAATGTCTCCATTTCCATTTTTTTAAATTATAAATAAAGCTAAATGCTTTTCCAAGGTATATTGGTCTTTTTGCTTCTTGCTCTGCAGCTTGACTATAAAATATTTATACATTTTTAAAATTCCTATGTATGGCCATGTAGCCAGAAAACATCCCTTTGGCCCTCACATATGTGATTAGGGTTTGAAAAATGTTTCTCTAACTGGTTGGAGAAGTATCAGACCCCCCAAAATGCTAAAAAAAAAAGTGTTGATGTAGTTCTGGAATTGCCATGAGAGCATTCAGAAAAGTGGGAACATCTTTTTAATAATCTCTTGCACCTGGAGTTGCTTGATTCAGCCCTTTGGTCCCAGCGTGGAGGACATTGCTCCAGTGGGGTTTGTAGCGTGTGCAGTATATCCTAAAACTCATTTTCCCCCCCACAGAAGTTGACAACAGCAAGAGTTGATAAGAAGCCATCTTGAGCACAATTTCCAAATTGTTGTCTTCTTTTTTCCTCCTTGTAATCTCTCCCTCCTTAGTGTTGGTCCGTAACCTCCTTGGGAGCTACCTGAGTACAATCTGAAACCAGCTCCTATGCGTGGAGGGCAGGGAGAGCCCCAAGAAAAAGGCAGGCCACTCCAGGTGGGTAGGTGGCAGGTTTAATAAGCAAAGGGAACTTACATGTGATGTTGACTTGGGCAACAGCAAAACAGGGGATCCCTACACCTGTCTGCCAAACCTTTAAAGTTTGCATAAAGGCCTTAACTGGGTTCAGTGATGTTCAGATACATCGTGAAGGTGTTTTCAACACCACACCCCATTTCATGGCTATATCTTACATTCTTGGAGCAGCCTCTGAGAGTAGGAAAGGCAAACAGAACCCACATTTCAAGGACAGAAGAGGGAGTGAGGAGCTTCTGATGGCCTGGGTCCGGTTCATGGGTTGATGTGTGGTCACATCTTTTCTGTGACCTTCCCCAACACTTAGCCTCTACACAGCTCTATTTTCAGCCTTGCATCTGTAGACTGAACCAGAGAAGATCTCTGGAGGCCAGCAGTCATGTTTTATTTTGTGTGATCAAGGGCCAACTGTACATCTGAATATGGTTCTCATAGGCCATTTTTTTGGATTATATGATCATTTTTAATTTTAATAAAATAGGTAATTTCATATTACATAGAGAGCAAGTCCATCCACTCATCATTGATAAAATTCTAGAAATATTTTCTATGAAAAGTTTAGTACTTGATTGGGAATGAATCCATTAGAACATGAT
Organism: Prionailurus viverrinus; assembly: GCF_022837055.1. Taxonomy (NCBI): domain Eukaryota; kingdom Metazoa; phylum Chordata; class Mammalia; order Carnivora; family Felidae; genus Prionailurus; species Prionailurus viverrinus. Next base: position 15,599,220 of record NC_062569.1, read on the forward strand.
TTCTATAGGTACCGTGTTCCCATCCTCACCCCCATTCTTACTAATTTTGAGAAAATTTAAAAATACAGAAAAGTACAAAAAATAAGACAAGATATCCATATACCACAATCAGAATTATCCAGTATTTTGAGATATTTACTTGCAGTCTTTAGTTCTTAAGAGAAATGGATATTTATATATAAAAATGAACACCCCCCCCCCCCGGTTTAAACAGTCCCCATCCCATCCCTCCCACCCTCACCCCCTTCCCTGCTCCACTCTTCACAAGCAACCACTATCAAGAGTTCGGTCTGTATCCTTCCCATCCATTTCAAAAACATACATACATATATGTATCAATTACCAATACAAAGTACTGAATTTCATGAGTAAAGTTTTAATTAAAATTTACAGAAATGCATTGTAATATATGTGTTATTCTGCAACTTCATTTTCCCCCTTCAACATGACTTTTGAGATCTTTCTCTGTAATGCATACAGATCTCATTTGTTAAATTTTACAGATATACAGTATTCCATCATAAGTATTTTCCGTTTTGTTCCCGATGGGCCTTTAAGTCGTTTCCAACTTACGGCTAACTACAAATCATGCCACAGGAAGCACACTGGTACATATTTCCTAAGCATACAAATTCAGAGGATTTTTGAGCTTGTTATAAAGGATGTCTCCCTACTCCGAAGGTCATAGCCATTTCCGTATACAGCTTCTATTCTTGTTTTTAACTTCTTGGCTCTTACCTCTGTTTACAGTTCGTGGTCTGTTTTTTCTTTGGGGAACAAATTACCTCCAAATCACTTTTTACATAGTCCCATTATCTTCTCACCTCCTATTGCCATTTCTATCATATTCTAAATTTTAATAGATGCATAGGTGTTTCCAGAATCTCTTCTGTTCTACTAAATCAATACCATAAAAGTCTCTTCCTTTCCAATACTTAAAACTTATTTTTTTTAATTCTTTTTTCAACGTTTTTTTATTTATTTTTGGGACAGAGAGAGACAGAGCATGAACGGGGGAGGGGCAGAGAGAGAGGGAGACACAGAATCGGAAACAGGCTCCAGGCTCCGAGCCATCAGCCCAGAGCCTGACGCGGGGCTCGAACTCACGGACCGTGAGATCGTGACCTGGCTGAAGTCGGACGCTTAACCGACTGCGCCACTCAGGCGCCCCTTAAAACTTATTTTTTGATTGCGTTGGTGAAGATCTCCAGATAAATGCAGACAGCAAGAAGAAGCATGTTTGGTGGAAATGCGTCTAAAAGTTTCAGCATTACCTAGGCCATCAGCTTTTTTTTTGGGGGGGGGGCAGGATTTTTATCATATAAATGTCTTTCTCTTCAGTATAAATTCCATGGTGTCCAGTAAGTTTTTAGCTTTTGTTTTCCTCATTTGTGATACTTTCTTTCAGGATGATCATTTCTGATGTGCTATGAGGTTTAAACTCCTGATGAACACTTTCCAATTTTTAAGATATTTATAGGGTTTTTAGTGAGTATGAATTTTCTGGTGTCTAATATGGTATGACTTCTGGCTAAAAGCTTTCCCACATTCACTACATTGATAAGGCTTCTTACCTGTGTGTATTCTCAAATGCAGAGCAAGGGTTGAGAATTGAGAGAAAGCTTTCCCACATTCTTTACAACCATAGGGTTTCTCACCTGTATGGCTTCTCACATGCACAGTAAGAGATGAACTTTGAGAGAAGGCTTTTCCGCATACATTGCATTCGTAAGGTTTATCACCTGAATGAATTCCCACATATACGATAAGTGATGTTCGTTGAGAGAAGGCTTTCCACGTTCATTACATTCATAGGGTTTCTCTCCAGTGTGAATGTTTCGATGTTTTATGAGGTACTTCTTCTGCCCAAAAGCTGTTCCACATTCACTACATTTTATTTTAATTTTTTTTTAATGTTTATTTATTTTTGAGAGAGACACACTCTGTCTAGAGTGTGAGCAGGGGAGGGGCAGAGAGAGTAGGAGACACAGAATCGGAAGCAGGCTCCAGCTCCAAGCTGTCAGTGCGGAACCCGACGTGGGGCTCGAACTCACAGACTGTGAGGTCATGACCTGAGCTGAAGTCGGATGCTTAACCGACTGAGCCACCCGGGCGCCCCCACATTCACTACATTTAAAGGGTTTCTCTCCAATATGAATTTTCTCATGCTCAGTAAGGTTAGATTTGCCACTGCAGGTTTTTCCACATTCCTTACATACAAAAGGCTTCTCTCCCGTGTGAGTTCTCTGGTGTCTGATGAGGTTTGACTTCTGAATGAAAGCTTTCCCACAATCCTTATGCTCAAAAGGTATCTCTCCAGTGTGAATTTTCTGATGGGTGAGGAGGTTTTCCTTCAGGCTGAAGGATTTTCCACACTCATTACATTCAAAAAGCTTCTCTCCAGTGTGGGTGTTCTGACGTTTAATAACATATTGCTTCTGGCTAAAGGCTTTTCCACATTCGTTACGTTCAAAAGGTTTCTCTCTATTATGAAAATGTTCATGCTCAGTAAGATTTGATTTGTGGCTGAAGACTTTCCCACATACCTTACAGGCAAAGGGGTTTTCCCCACTACAAGTTTTCTGCTGACTGAAGTGTGACATATGAATGGAAGCTTTCCCACATTCACAAGGTTTCTCTCCAGTATGAATTTTTTGATGAATTAGGATTTACTTTTGGCTAAAGGGATCTCCATATTTCTTAACATTTGTAAGGATTCTGTGTGTATGACCTTTCAAATGCAGAGGAAGGGATAAAGTTCGAGAGAAGTTCGAGAGAAAACTTTATCATACTCAGTACATTTAAAAGCTTTCTGTCCAAATTTTCTAAGAATCAACGAAGTTTTGTTATATTCACTGGTTTCTCTCCAGTAAACATTTTCTTCTGCTCAGAGATCTGTCATCTAGCTAAAGGCTCTTCAGTATTCCTTAGTACAGGGTCTCTCTTAAGCCTGACTTCCACATTTAATGAAGTGTGACATGTGACTGAAAGTTTTGCCACATTCAGTAATTTCATAGGGGTTGTCTATGGGGTTCAAATGGTTTTAACTGAAGACATTTCCGCACTGATTTACATTTAAAGGGGGTTATTAGCATAAGGAGCAAGCAGAGGAAGGATTTCCTAATTAAATTGATGATTCTCCCCTACACAACTTCCCTCATGATGAAGTCTAAATTGTGTTTCAGACTCTTTCCAGGTAAGTTGAAAAAGGTGTTTCCTTAAAGATATAAGGTCTGAGATCAGAGGAAGTATCTTTCCAATTTTCTTAGTTCACTGCTTTTTTTCCTCAGTCTGTACTTTACTGGAGATGGATGCAACTTGCCTCCCAAGTCTTGTTGCCTCTCTATCTGCTCATCGTTTTCTCAGGCTTCTTCTGAACAAATTTTCTTTCCACTTTGTTCTCCACCATCCAGAGTTTGTCTTCTTGTTCCAACAGAGGATCACATATGGTGTAGTCGGTTTATAACCTGCCATTGGGGAAATGACACAGCACTAGAATATTAATGCTGGGGGCCAAAGTACCATCCTAGAACTCAGGCTGAGCTCTGGGGCCTCCCGGCCTTCTGAATGATGAAGAAGGTGCAGTTTCCAGGGATGCACAAGGAAACGGCCCTCCTACTTTTGCGCCACGTGGACCCAGGGGCTGGACTCTCTCAGAGGCCATTTTCTTCTGATTTTTATCATAAAGCTTACAGCAATTATTCTGACTGAACAAGGCAAATTTCATTCAGATTGCCCCTCAGATAAATACCATGGTATGTATTAAAAGTATGTATGCTTTAAGAGCTATCAACAATATCCAAAGTATGAAAGAGCCCAAATGTCTATCGACAGATGAACGGATAAAGAAGATGTGGTATATACATATATACAATGGAGTATTACTCGACAATCAAAAAGAATGAAATCTTGCCATTTGCAACTACGTGGATGGAACTGGAGGGTATTATGCTAAGCAAAATTAGTCAGTCATAGAAAGACAAATCTCATACGACTTCACTCATATGAGGACTTTAAGATACAAAACAGATGAATATAAGGGAAGGGAAGCAAAAATAACATAAAGACAGGGAGGGGGACAAAACATAAGAGACTCTTAAATATGGAGAACAAACAGGGTTACTAGAGGGGTTGGGGAAGGGGGAATGGCTCAATGGGTAAGGAGCATTAAGGAATCTACTCCTGAAATCATTGTTGCACTATATGCTAACTTAGATGTAAATTAAAAAAATAAATTAAATAAAAAAAAAATAGGCAACATTGTAAAAAAAGTATGTATGCTTAAGATAAAAGCATTTTGAAAAAAACAGACTATCATTCTTTTTCTTGTCTTTTATTCTTTTGTGTCTAAGAGAAAAAGAATGTAATACAGGGGCCAATTTGTGATGAATTACTTTTCTGATGGTATCATCAAGGGACCTTTTGTGGGATGGGGTGCTTGATGTTTTTCAAGACTGTATTTTTAAGACATGTTATTTCAGACTCTGAACACCTCCAAGACCTCTGATTTGAAACTGATGATTCCTTGTGGTTCTCTTATCCATGAATTTATCTAAACTTCTTTATTTTTAGCTCATATGGAATTTTTGGTCATGAATTTGTTAAGCCTTGACTTTCATCTTTCAATATAATTTAGTATTTCATATACTTATCCTCTAAGAACTTCCTCTGTTTCTATTAATTTTTTTTTTTCGTTCAAGGGAAGTTATCTCTTATTTAATTTATTTCTCTTTTGAAAAGCAATCCATTCTTTGCCAAATAAATGCGGGCTCTGGGGGTTGTCAGGCAACTTTCTTAAAAACTCTCGTCAGCCAATCATAAAGTCTCCCTTGGGGCCAGCTTTATAGTTCTCTTCTCCACATTTAGGGTGAGACTTGGGAAACTGTTTGTTTAACAGCTCTGCTTGAGCAAAGAGTATCTTTCTTGGCCATAATCTTCCTCGATGATGCAGCTCCAATACAATAATATTTGAAGACTTCTTAAGCCTGTCAACCAGCCACCCATTATTTAACTTCAAAAGAACTACATCTGCTCTTTGAAAGTAGTTCAGAATAGTGTCTGAAGAAGACTAGCTTCAATAGTGAAAAGGGAAAGAATACATCGGGGACAAATTAAAGAATGGGGGAAAATTTCATATTTTTGTTCTTTAGCCCAGATAAACTACTAGGAATGCATTGTTAATCTCTGTCACGTCCATCCTTTTGGTGCTGGTCTTTGGTGATGTTGAAGCAAGAAGCAATGAAAATAGAGGAAGGGGTAGAGGACGTTGCCTCTCCATGCTGGTTTTGGAGCAGGACACTGCCCTCCTCTGCAGACACTGTACCATGATTTCATTCTCCTCCCAACTCCACGTTCTCAAAGGTGTGTTGTCAACCCCTTAGGTTTTCTGAACGATCTTCTAGGATGGATCATTACAGGTGCCAAAAATAAACAAATTGTTCCTCGTGCCGTCAAGCAAACAGCTTGCAACCAAAGCAACCTCCACTACCATTTTTGAGTCACTACTACGTGTCAAGTCCTGTGTTTAATAAAACCCATTATGTCCATTAATCCGTGTGATAAACCCACCCACAAAACTAGAAGATTATTTTATGATTCCCCTTTTTTAGATGAGGAAACTGCAGCTTAGTAAGATTGACCAGTCACTTGCCAAAATCTATAACTGATGAGTGGACCAGAATTTAAATCAGATCAGGCTGACTTCAGACCGCATACCCTTCATTGTCGTGCGGATGCGATTGCTATGGAAAGAGCCTAGGTTCATAGGAATTGAAAGGGAACTTCTCCGCTCACCTCATTTTAACAATGGGAGACCTGAGGTCAAGACATGGCAAGAATAAGCCTTAAGGCATTTAGTTTTGTGATGGCAAAGATTTTCACGTGGGTCTTTCCTGAATTAAAAATTAATAAATTTTTAAAATAAATTTTAAGCACTTGTATTTGGGGAATTATAACTTAAATTTTACATATGTATATCACTTTTTTGAAAATCTTAATTCGGGGCGCCTGGGTGGCGCAGTTGGTAAAGCGTCCGACTTCAGCCAGGTCACGATCTCGCAGTCCGTGAGTTTGAGCCCCGCGTCGGGCTCTGGGCTGATGGCTCGGAGCCTGGAGCCTGTTTCGGATTCTGTGTCTCCCTCTCTCTCTGCCCCTCCCCCATTCATGCTCTGTCTCTCTCTGTCCCAAAAATAAATTAAAAACGTTGAAAAAAAAATTAAAAAAAAAAAAAAGAAAATCTTAATTCTACATTTTATCTTTCAGATTACAAGTCCAGTTTTCCCCAAAATATACCTCGCACCTTTCTGTAAGATACCCCCAGGCACCGTCACGCTGAGCATGAGCATACCATTTTGAAAACATATTAGTTTTTATTGCTGTATAACAAACTACCACAAATTTAGCAAATTAAAACAATATGCATTTATTATCTCATAGTTTCTGTGGGTCAGGAGACCAGACAAAGATTGCTGTCCTCTGCTCAGGGTCCCATAAGGCTGCCGTCTTGGTGCAGGCCATTCCTTTCTGGAATTCTGGATTCTCTTCCAAGCCCAAGCTCACATGGTTTGGGGCAGAATTCAGCTCTGCAGCTGTTAGAATTGAAGTCCCTGCTTTCTTGCTAGTTGTCAGCCAGAGACCAGAGGGTATAGCGGCTCCTGGCTGTGTGGCTCTTTCAGACATTGTCTTATTTGGTTCTGGCTGCTATTGACAAAGCACTATTGTCTGTGTGGGTTATAAAAAACAGAAATTTATTTCCTACAGTTGTGGAGCCTGGAAGTCTGGGATCAGAATGCCAGCCTAGTGGGATAAAGGCCCTCTTCCAGTTTTGCAGATTGCTACCTTCTCCCTATGTTCTCACATGATGGAAAGAGAGCAAGCTAGCGCTCTGGCCTCTTCCTGTAAGGATGCTAATCCGATTCATGAAAGCTCCTCCCTCATGATCTAATCACCCCAAAGACTCCACCTCCAAATACTATCACAATAAGGATTAGATCTCAACATACGACTTCTGGAGGCAGGGAGCACAAATATTCACTCCATGGCTGAAACCCTTTCACAACATGGCAGTTTGCGTCTTCGAAACCCGCAGGAGCATCTCTTGGTCCAATCTGCTAACATAAGTTGACATAATCATGAGACTGACCATCTCATCACCTTTGCTGTATCTCTTGGCCAGAATCAAGTCACAGGTTCTATCTGCAGTCAAAGGGGTTGTACAAGGGTGTAACTCATTGACGGTCTTCTTAGAATTCTGTCTTCCACAGGAGAGACAGTTCAGAGGTGACCAAAAATTCCAAGATGATGTGAAATTGAAAGTGACAGAATGTCCACACCATGTGAACTCAGGAGTAATCTGGCCTCAAGGGTCTCAGCCAGAGGAACTTTAAACAAATAGCTTCACACCCTGGAGAAACTAATTTAATTAGTCTAAGGTAAGGCCTGGGCATTGCTTTTTAAAAATCTTCCCAAGTGATTCAAATCCCCAATGTCCAGGGCTGAGAAATATTAACTTAGCCCAACTACTTTAGTTCACAGATGAGGGACTTAAAGTCCAGGAAGGCTGTGTCTTCTTGAAGTATATGTGTCCTGTTAGTGGCAAAGCCAAGATTAGACCCAAGCCTCCTAGCTGTGTCAGGCTGTCCTCGAACTGGACAAATACATGGCATCTTGTAGAAGTTGTCTGACTTGTCATGTGGGCCTTTAAGGCAAAAAGTCCCCAAACTGTAAGCAGGTTTAACCGAAACCAGTATAAGTTCTCTCTGCTGCTGTGCAGACAACTTCTCAGCACGAATATGGATTTTCCTAGATTGACCTCTCTGTCACCAGCTTCAAGAGCAAAAACATAAATAAAATGTACTCACTTTTGAAAAGTTGGTATAAAACAATTCCTGGTGTTTGGGGAAATGTAGCATCAGGAACCTGTTATAATCCTCTGTTCCTTGCTTGGTTTTGACAACACATATCTCCATTTAAAGGAAGAGTAGGGCCACCAAAGCCCTTGACGTGAGCTCCTCTTGGCTCTCAAGCTCATCAGGAATTATCTGTCCCTTGATTTGACCAGGAAATTCTTACTGTGTTGTATCAGACAAAGATAATGGGAACCAGTGGGAGTCTGGCACTGGCTTCAAATTATTCCAGATCAGTGCGGGAGAAGGATGTAGCCTGGCCTTTTAGCCATTTCCTCACTGGGCTAGCCTAGCAGTGAAGGTCAGGACGTAGACCAAATGATCACATAAGGCTTTCCAGCTGACAATAAAAAAGAGTGGATATCTATACAAAATTTCGCGTTGGAAAGCCTAAGGATGTGATCACACATTTAAGATGAACATAACCATACTGAGTTTAATCTAGAATGAGGAAAATCATGTTAACTTGCTTTGATTGAAAACTCCTCTAGCTAAGCTGAAACATATCTGTAATTTCTGTAGAGACCAAGATATAAAATTAAATAGCATATGTAATCATGATAATCACCATGGAAAGACAGCATGAGTTCCCAGAAGCTTAAGGGCAATAGTAATTAATGCTCCTGAAATTTAGGCAGGTTTTTTTTTTTTAAGTGGCAATTTGCTTTCCTCTTTCTTAAAAGAAATTGTTACCAGTAACTGAGAAATTCAGCCCTCACTTTAAAGAGACACATGGCTGCAGCTATCTGGGCCTGAGAAGAAACCAGTTCATAAAACCGCCTCTCTGGACTGATACAGGGCAGTAGACATTGAAAGCTAACTCTCAGAAGACTGGGAAATGTACAAATGCCACGTCTCTTTCCTCTCTATCTCCTGAATAGCATTGCCTGGGATGTTTCATTTCACCATGAATTGTAAGAAGGCAAAAGACTTGGGTGGGATCACTTACCATTCTCCTGCCTTTAGGCTGCTTTATACAAATTCTTCAAGGCATGAGAAAACTAGTCTGACTTGATGGGCATCTTATAAAAAGGAAAATCCGTAACCTTCGGATATTGCTGATTGGTCAACAATAATATAATAACAACTACATGTAACACACCTAGTACAATGTTTAGCAAACAATAAGTACTTGATAATTTTTGGCAATTGTTGATTTGCTGATTGTTGATGGTGATGATGACTTCTTTCTCTGTATTTCAGGCTCTTTGTTGTTTTATCTACTTTTTCTCATTTTACCCTTATAATAACCTTACCAGATAAGTATCATTATTATAATTTTACAAGGAATGAAAGTAAGGCTATACAAGTGCAAGTAACATGCCCCAAATCACCCAGAAGTGGGCAGATTTGAATACATGTCTATAGACATTTTTGGCTCTTCTCTATTAATTTACTTTTTTTTTTTTTACATTTTTCCAATGTTTAACTATTTTTGAGAGACAGAGAGACACAGAGTGTGAGCAGACGAGGGGCAGAGAGAGAGGGAGACACAGAAGCCGAAGCAGGCTCCAGGCTCTGAGTTGTCAGCACAGAGCCCAACGCAGGGCTCAAACTCATGAGCTGTGAGATCATGACCTAAGTCGAAGTCAGATGTCCAACCGACTGAGCCACTCAAGTGTCCCACTTTGTTTAAAGTTTATTTCTTTATTTTTAGAGAGAGAAGGAGAGAAAGAGAGAGAAAGAATACAAGAGATCATGAGCAGGGGAGGGGCAGAGAGAGAGAGGAGGAGAGAGAGAATCTCAAGCAGACTCTGTGCTGACGCCACAGAGCTCAACGCAGGGCTTGATCTCATGAACTGAGAGCTCAAGATCTGAGCTGAACCCAAGAGTGGGATGCTTAACCATTTGAGCCACCTAGACATGCAATTTTTATTTACTTTTCTGAAACAATTTCAATTAGTAGTCTCTTCCATGATTCTGTTCAGTTCTTGATTACCCTAGGGTCCATTATCAATGACAGAAGGCTTTTTTTTTTTTTCAGCTTTTTCATCTGAAACTACAGATTCTATCTATCTATTCTATCTACCTTTCTCATGTCCTTGTGTAGGCATCAGTCACTGTTATGGAAAGATCTTTGTGGTTCTGTGACTTTGAACCCCAAGGTCAAGTTTCTGTCTCTTGGCTAAAAGGTATCTCAAATGGGAATATGAGGCTCTGGCTTTCATGGTCTTTGGTTCTATCCAGAATCCCTTCTCATGCAACCCTGGGGACCTGTGATACTCTGACTTCCATTTACAGTGCTGGGCACTATGAAGTATAGCAAAGAGTGAGAGGAAGGTAGGTGAGGTTGTTTTTAGATTTCTTCTAACCTTTATGTCATAAGTCTATGGGCATCCTCTACCTTGGAGACACAGAAGGATCTTTACTGATATCATGATGGTTAGCATTCTAGAAGGACTGTACATTCGTGATCATCCCATATCTATGTTTTTACAGACTGTATGGACTCTTTCTTAGGTAGCCTGAATCCTCTTTCTCCTTTGGGCCCTAAGGTTGCTAATGCAACTTGAATCATACTTTTTTTCATCCTTTTCTTGTTCTTTTCATGGCTGGTATTGGTTTTCTCTTTTTCCCATCTTATTCCTGTTTCTAACTTTTTTTTAAAATGTGTATTTGTTTATTTTGAGAGAGAGCGAGAAAGAGTAAGAGAGTGTAAGCAGGAGAGGGGCATAGGGAGAGGGAGAGAGAGAGAATTCCAAGCTGAGTATGGAGTCTGACATGGGGCTCAATCCCATGACCCTGGGATCATGACCTGAGCTGAAATCAAGAATTAGACACTCAACCACCTGTGCCACCAAGGCACCCCTCTTTGTAACGTTTTCTAAAATGTTTTCTATTGATTTTTGAAAGAACATGAATGGGGAAGGGGGAGAGAGAGAGAGAAAGCATCCAAAGTGGGCTCTGGGTTGACAGCAGTGAGCTTGATGCGGGGCTCAAACTCATGAACTGTGAGATCATGACCTCATCCGAAGTCGGATGCTCAACCAACTGAGCCACCCAGGTGCCCCCTCTTTCTAACTTCTTTTTTTTTTAATTTTTTTTAACGTTTTATTTATTTTTGAGACAGAGAGAGACAGAGCATGAATGGGGGAATGGGGGAGGGGCAGAGAGAGGGAGACACAGAATCGGAAGCAGGCTCCAGGCTCTGAGCCATCAGCCCAGAGCCCAACGCGGGGCTCGAACTCACGGACCGCGAGATCATGACCTGAGCTGAAGTCGGACGCTTAACCGACTGAGCCACTCAGGCGCCCCTCTTTCTAACTTCTTAATGGTGTTTCTAACTCCCTTCATTCACTCTTTACTAATGGCCTAAACAAATATTAATCAAAATATTTTATTTGCCACTGATAAAGTCATCTATGGAAGGAATTGAAATAAATGCCATGGGTCTCAGACCTCAAGATTTTATATCTAATGGCAGAAAGTAGTGTGACAAAGGCTATAGAAACACAGGGAAAGAGAGAGATGAATCTGGGAAGGCTCCAGGAAGAGGCAATGCTGGAGCTGATGCTCTGAACAATGAGAACTAAAGATTTATGATTTTTGTTGATCTAAAGAGATCTACTCTTCTTCCCCTTCCTTTTCACAAGATTTGGAAAGGAAATTCAATCTATGTACAATGGTAGTGTAGAGGCTACCCTGGAAATGACCACATTTTGCTTGGGTCAGCATGAATGCTCTTATAGGACAAAGGGACAGTTAACTGACTTGAAAGCACACTGCATAAAGAGCCACAGTGTGGCAAGCCCAAGTTTGCAATGTCACCGGGCACTGGGAATTTAGATATATCAGAACAATCAAAGCTTGATTTTCCTTACAGACAGCACTCTTCTCCCCGTATATTAGGAGGTATAAGGAAAATGGTTTTGGTTTGGGAACTAAGAGATCTGAGTCCTAGTCCTTGGACAAACTGTATGATTTGTTTGGCCTGCCATTCCTTGGCTGAACGAGTGAGGAAACCCCTGAGACTCCTAATGGTTGTTATATTCTATGAGTTTATTATTTAATTCTTCAATGATATGAAATGAAAAACAGAGGAATCATTGTGTGGAAAGGTTTGAGAAGTGGGGAACATTGATCGACGTTATTGACTTTGAACTCCAAATTACCATTTACTATATAAAGATATAAATAAAGAATCTTGGGACCTCAAGAAGGAATACAGACAGTGACAAAAGAATCTAACTATATTACAAATGTGTGAAAGTACCTCACTGAAGCAGATGAGGGGGAAACTTGCCAACCTAAGTATTTTTGGAAATGAGTTGACTTCGTCAGACTAAAGAAAAAAAAAACAAACTGTATCCTAGTTGATAAAGTTGTTTCCCATGAGGATTCAGTTTAACAATTCTGATACTGCCATGCATGTATCCTGGAATTTAAGAATTAAATGGATAGGTGATGGTGGGGACCAGTTCTTCCACTATTAGATTGGGAGGTTCCAGTTGAGCAAGAAGAGGCTACGATGACCCATATGCAGTGGATTAGAGTTGGGCGCATCAGTATGAACTTATGTTTAGCTTCATACAGACACAGATTTTTATGCATATAAATATTTATAGATATGAGTGTATATATAGATTAGTATAAACACATTTTTTTTTTGCTCTGTCAGCTGAGAGAGACTAATAGAATTAACATTCCAATAGCAATAAACACACTAGCACCTGGACCTTGGTTTCTAACAACGTTCTCCAAAACAAGTAGCCCTCCGAGGACTACTTGGAGAAATGACTGATTCTACGACTTGGAGAGGAAATATACAAGATGAGCCTGCATCATCTTGTAGCACCAGAAAGTAAAAACGAACTAAATAAAAAAGAAGAAGGTGATACACACACACACACACACACACACACACACACACACACACACACACAGTAAGGGGGACATACCAATGGGAGACAAGAGCCAACTAAAAGAGCTCCTAATGGCCAGAAATGGGACAACTTGAGAGGAAAAAATAGAGTATTAGACTTTAACTCAAATTATAAATAAGTATACATGACTCCAAATGACGTAAATAAGTGATTGAATAGATTAATAAATGAGTAAGAATTGACAAAGCCCATGCACAGAAGAATTCCAAATATTTTATGTAGAGATCCACCCTCAAGGAGCTAGAGCATAAACTCTCCCTCCTTAAATGTAGGCCGACCAGAGGGAGTTCTTTTCAAAATGTACAGCATAGAAAGGGGAGGAAAGAGTAATTTCATTGTGGAGAAACCTGACAAACACTACCTTAGTCAGGTGGTCAAGGCCAACATCAATAGTTATAAATTACATTCCTGGTACATATACTTGATAGGATGTGAAAATGGAAATTTATCTGTCTGAACTTCTTCCCAATAACCCATAAACCCACTCTTTCATGATAGTAGACGAATTCTAATAATAGAGCATCCAACAAAACACCTGACCAGTACTCTTTAAAAGTCTCCAGGTAATCTAAACAAAGTCTGAGGAATGACCACTGCTAGGAGGAGCCTAAAGGGACCTAACATAAATGTAATATGGAATCCTGAACAGAAAAAGATCATTTGGTAAAAACTAAGGAAATTTAAATAAACTATGAGCGTTAGTTAATAACAGTATATCGCTGTTGGTTCATTATATGCAAAAAAAATGTGTCATATTCATGTAAGATGTTAATAGTAGGGGCAAGTAATATGAGGGAAATCAGAACTCTACTACTCTCTCAATTTTTCTGTAATCTAAACCTGTTCTAAGAAACAAAGTCTATTAAAAAGGAAAAAAATGTAAGAAAAAATACAAGAATACCTCCCATCCCCCCCTTTACAGTAGGACAGAGGTCCATCTATTCTTGGCACCTGACATGTTTCAGAGTATAGTAAGGAAGATGTCCAAGACTCTAGCTGGAAGGGTACCACGGGGGGGGAGGGCTGGGGGGGCAGGTTATTTTTGACCAGTTGTGTAAGTGAATGCAGTGATGGTAGGAGAGAGAGAAAAAAATGCTCAAATGTGAAAGCAGACAGACTTCAGTGTTAGGTCAAGATGTTTGTGGACTTCTGAGAGTACCTGGGACAGAGGGTACCAAGCTACAATCACCCTTGTAGGCAGATGGCTTTTTTTGTTATTAAAATAACCACATCCATTCTTCACTCTCATTGCAAGAGAATGAAGTAAGGGAAAAGGATGTATTGCTCTAAATCTTTTCAAATCCCTATTAATTGAATTTCTGATTAGCACACATATTATTCATAATAAGGTTCTAGGGAGCAGTTGCAAACAGCTCGGTTTAATAGTCTGTTCCTATGGTATTTCCATGTAGATGGGGCAGCTGCACAGTCATGGAAACAAGCACTGGCCTACGTGCCCTCATCCTGATTGGAATCTGTATCGAGTAATGAGATTAATGACCATCTAGCAGAAGGTTTAAGATAAATCACAACGTGTATGCTTTCTCAGTTCAATTTTCATGTGTATCTTCATTTATGGAGGAAATGAATACAATTGCTTCTAGTAATACTTAGAATCATAAGATATAAGATTCCACGAGAAAATTGAGGCCTAGAGAGGCCTAGAGAGATGATGTGACTTGATTAATATCATACAATAGCCGCATCTTTTTCTATTGTGTTTTTTCAATATACACTCACTTTGAGGCAGATTGTTTAAGATGTCTTGGTTTATTAATTCTAGCCTGAGATAGACTGAGTTTGTGGCACCAATACTTCTCTCCCTAAACAACTGCAGTGGTCAGTGCACTATATCTGTGTTGTTTGGCATGTGCCTTTGTAGTTCTGCTCGCCAAGGAAGGGACAGTATTTCCCTATTTCTTGATTCTAGCTTCAGCCACGTGACTTGCATGTTAACTGATTCATGTAGAAGCTTGAGAAAAGCACTTATGCCGTTGAGTTTACACCTTTGAATTTCTGCCATGGACATGAGAAGGATATGCCTAGACAAGCCGGTTGGACCCAGGAGGAAAATGAGAGACACATGAAGCCAGAGCTGTTCCCAGCCGAGCTCAACTTGTATCAGTCAACCCCTGGCCGATGCAAAAACTCAAGAGAAATAATAAATAATCGTTCTTTTACGGGAATGAATTTTGGGGTGGTTTTTAGCATCCTATTCTGTAACTGATACATTTCTTCTTAATTTTATAAGTCCATTCCAGTTTGGATGATATATACTCACACTGGACATGAAGGGCTCCCTAGCAGGGGTTTTCTCCTTGACGTTTCTGTTAGCATCTTTCGATTCTTGGCATGGTATCTTCAGATAGCACTTAAAATTAAGCATGACATTCAGCCACTCACTTTACTAAGTCATTTATGCATGCTTTCCACGGACTCTCAAGTCTGTGAAAGGGACAGCAAAATTTACAGAGGTGAAAATTGTATCTAGTGAATTGTTCAAGTGAAATTTCCCAGGAGGGTAATTGGAAATGGAAGGGACATTTGCATTTAAAAATCGCCAGTATTGACTATCTGGGAGCTTCTGCTGCCCGTAGTGAGGCCAATCAACAGAGAACAGTTCTGCAGTACTTTTATCAAGTTGTTTTATTTCTAATCAGGTGTTATTTTTCCAATTCATTATTCATTGTTTTAATTTTTACAGTTTGGGGAAAGCCAGCAAGGAGCAAGCAGACATGCACACTCTTTGTCCATATCTTCTTCCTTCTGCCTAAGAATTGTCTGTCTTATCTCTTTATAGAAATGAAACTTTCTGGGGAGGCAGAAAGGCTCATTTGGAAGGTGATTTATCTTTACAGATAAACTCCAGATGTGAATTGATAGTGCTCTTTACTCAGTAGAAAATAGCCAGCAAAATTCCTTCGCACCATTTTGAGCTGATGTGAGCTGTGTTCTGTTTTGACAGGTAGCCTTCTCCCCAGTGTTTGTTCCTAGTCACTGGAGACATATTCAGCTTTAGGGAACTGTTAAATTTACAGGTGAATTGGATAACTTGCATTCCTGTGTTCTGATCACTGACGTAAGTTTGAATGGGGGTGATGTATGTATTTTATCCATTTTATCCTCCATTACCAATGTTTATGACACACCCACGCATGACTGAGCACTGCCTGAAAGTACATTAATTTAGGTAATAGGTTGATTCCAAAGGCATAAGAAGGAAAACTTTCCATAAAATTGAAGGACCAGAAAGAACCTTGAAAACATTCTGGTCCGTCATTTCCTAAAGTGTAGATAAGTAACACTGGGGCCACCGCAAATGTTCTTTGGTGACACATGACACAATTGGAGTTGGTTTCTGGATAAGACGTTAAATGACATTAAATCACCTACCCAATAGCGTTCTCTTTCCAATACTATAAAATCATATTGGTTATGGTAAGTAGAAAGTTTCAGGTTAAGGCTAGTATGTGTGTACCCTTCCCAAATGCTTGTCAATTTCCATTTTCACAAAAAGAAAGGAAACAGCCTGTAGCAAGGGCCTAATGCCATTGTTCAGTTTTTTGTTTTAATTTCTGTAAATACCTTTTGTCTGTGGCAAGGAATGATGGTGGTCCCTTACAGGTATCATCTGGAAATAGCATAAGTCATGAAGGTGGCACCCATGGCCGAAAATCCGGAAACCATTAATCTAGTCCCACACATATGTAAAGTCTGTTGCCCATGAGAAAGAATGAAATCTGGCCATTTGTAGCAACGTGGATGGAACTGGAGGGTGTTATGCTAAGTGAAATAAGTCAGTCAGAGAAAGACAGATACCATATGTGTTCACTCATATGTGGATCTTGAGAAACTTAACAGAAGACCATGGGGGAGGGGGAGTTATAGAGAGGGAGGGAGGGAAACCATACTCTTATGGAAACCTCTCTTGGAAACTGAAGGTTGATGGGAGGTGGGGGAGTGGGGAAAGCGGTGATGGGCATTGAGGAGGACACTTGTTGGGATGAGCACTGGGTGTTGTATGGAAACCAATTTGACAATAAATTATATATATATAAAAGAAATTATACATATATATAAAAGACATATTATATATAAAAAGAAAAATTATGTACATATTATACATCATATTATTATATATTATATTGCAATGTAATATATTACATTATGTTATTTCATCACATCTTCTAATATATATTATATATTATTATATATTATATTATATTGCAATGTAATATATTACATTATATTATTTTGTCATATCTTTTTTTTTTAAAAGGAACACTCCATATTTTATTTAAAATTTCTGCTTAGATTTTTTTTCAGATCAGTTTGGAATTACGTTTAATGCTGTAATAAACAACCATGTACTTAAATAGTTTTAAATATGATCGCCTTCTTTGGAGAAATTCCTGGAAGTTTTATCTTTAACGTTATTGATACCTACTGACAAATCACCTTCCAGGAACTTACCACTTTCTACTCACCCCAGAAACTGGAAAATCTCCTTTTCATCAACTTTCAGTGGAAGGGAGTACTATCAAATTTTGATTTTTGGTATTTTCTTTTTTTTTTTCAATATATGAAATTTATCGTCAAATTGGTTTCCATACAACACCCAGTGCTCATCCCAAAAGGTGCCCTCCTCAATACCCATCACCCACCCTCCCCTCCCTCCCACCCCCCATCAACCCTCAGTTTGTTCTCAGTTTTTAAGAGTCTCTTATGCTTTGGCTCTCTCCCACTCTAACCTCTTTTTTTTTTTTTTTTCCTTCCCCTCCTCCATGGGTTTCTGTTAAGTTTCTCAGGATCCACATAAGAGTGAAAACATATGGTATCTGTCTTTCTCTGTATGGCTTATTTCACTTAGCATCACACTCTCCAGTTCCATCCACGTTGCTACAAAGGGCCATATTTCGTTCTTTCTCATTGCCATGTAGTACTCCATTTATTTTGTCACATCTTCTAATCGTGACATGGACAAGTTGATTAACCCACCAATGCTGTCATTTTCTCATCTAGAACATGATGACAATGATATCAAACTCACTGTCATGAGGATTCATTAAGATAATGTGAATAAACTCCCATTACAGTGGCTGGCCGAACACTTGAGCTGGTCCATAGCAGCTTGTAACCCTCTGACTATAGCGTGCACTTTCCTGTGATTGGGGGCATGTTGGTATTCTTTGAGTCTTTGTGAATTGAATACACAAATCCATTGTTTCACGGGAGATACCATTAAGCCAACCAATTTCCAAGTTGGGAATATGTATGGTAACGCTCCCCCACACTTAGACTTTATGGGTCTACCTTGAGGGAGTCGGAATTGACCGGTGGTGGTGTATTCTTTGCTCTTCAAAGCATTTGTAAGAATTTTATGGACCTCCCACCTAGGGACCTAGGTGCTATTGCACATACTTTGCATCATTTTTATAACAGCCTTATGAATTGAAAGAGTAAACATTGGTTTACTCATTGAGGCTAGATACCTTGCCCCAGTTCTCACAAGAAGTAATTTTAGATAAATTTTAGATGGAAAATGGATAATCTGTTGCAACAGGCAGACTATCTGTTATTATAGACTAATGTATAAAGTGCTCTCAGTTTCGCAGGAAGTCGTATAGTGGAGTGGTTAAAAGAACAATTTACTGCCTGGGTGGGCGACTTGGGTCTACCCCGTCCTAGCCATGTGACTTTGGGTGTTTACGGTGACTAGCTACACCTGTAATTTTCACTTTGATACTGGTGCAGATTTTATTTATTTATTTTTAAATTTTTAAATATTTATTTTTGAGAGAGAGAGAGACAGAGCTGAGTGGGGGAAGGGCAGAGAGAGAGGCAGACACAGAATCCAAAGCAGCTCCACACTCTGAGCTGTCAGCACAGAGCTTGACTCAGGCCTCCAATTCACGAAGAACCGTGAGATCATGACCTGGGCTGAAGTCAGAGGCTTAACCGGCTAAGCCACCCTGGTGCCCCTGCTGGTGCAGGTTTTAATAAATAGGGGTGTGTGTGTGTGTGTGTGTGTGTGTGTGTGTGTGTGTGATTGAGTGTGAGAGAGAGACAGACAGACAGACAGAGACAGAAACAATTCAACCTTTTATTTGTGTGACAAGCCATAAGCTTCCAGCTCATTTAATAAATAATGCAATTGTATGGCTCATATATAGATTAACTCTTTTCTTGAACTCTCAAGTGTTCAGTGAAGAATGTTAAGTTTTTTAAGCACCTGCATGTGCATAATAGTCATGGACATGACATTTCACTGACCTGTGTGAATGTATGCATCTTTGTATGTGACTTTATTCCCACCTGACTGCTTCATGGGCACATAAAACACATATGACAGGGGGGCTAGCATGATTCCCTGCATGGCTTCCTGACACTACATCCCTCTGCTTGTCAGCTGTGTCTACATGACCCCCACCCCTATCTGCTGGGACAGTTCTCTCCCAGCTCAAATAGTGTCCTGTCTACTGCATGAATTTTTTTTTTTTTAATGCTAGAATTGTGTTCCATTGCTGCCTTTTGATATAAAGGCTTATGTCAATATTCTGGAATATCCTACACCCATGGTCCTCAGACTTTAGGAAACTGAGGGTTAATGGGAGGTGGGGGAGAATCACAGCCTTGTTAAACACAGAGTGCTGGGACCACTCTCTAAATTTCTGATTCAGTAAGCCAGGGGAGGGACCTGAGAATTTGCATTTCTAACCAGTTCCTAGGTGATAATGATGCTGTTGGTCTAAAAAGCAAGCTAACATTTTAGACATCTCAACTTAAGATGATGTTAAAAAATATTAGGCCTCTTGAATCCTATTCATTACCATAAAGACTGGCTCTTCATCCAGAAAGAGAAAGTATAGTCACGTCACCTGGATTTGGATGATATTTCTGCCTTCGGATTTCTATTTTGTGGGAAAACCTATTTCCCCACAGTCTACCCCCTGACTCTAAATTATGATTATTTCAGTGGTTCTGACAGCAATGAAACTAGTATATGGAATATGCAGAACTTGTAAAGTTCAAGTTACCAAATCAAAGTTCAAATTTATTTTTATTTTCCACTGTCTTTTAAAAATTTACTCAGGGGAGGTAATGTTTGCTTTTTCCAAATGGAAATTCTGGTGGTTCTATGACTTTTCTATTCATTGTAACTCCTAGACAGGTCAAAGTACAGTTTGTTTGTTTTTAGTCCTTCAAGTGTTCAGTTGAAGTTACAATTTGAAACCGGAACTGAACGCGTGGGAAACTCTTCTGCCCTGCCCCCAGCTTTGGCCTGCTGCAGTGATGGGTCTGCGAATGAGAACCTCCTGCCTGGTCCTGCTGCTTTTCTTTTCCCTCTCCAGCTGCCGTTGGGGATTCCACTGGGGGTGGGTGGGATAGGGAGGAAGGAGGTGGCAAACGATTAAGAAGATAGGAGGGTTCTCACTTGAACTGTTGTCTTCAGCAACTTCTGCCGGATTTGGCTAGAGATTCCCATGAGCCCCTCTTCAGATTTGAACAAGTTGTGAGAGCAGCCATAGAACTCACTTAAGTTTACCGGTTTATTAAAGGATACAATAAAGGAAGCAGATGAACAGCTAGATAAAGAGATACACAGTGAAACCTTGGAATGCGAGAAGCTCGTTCCCCATGATGCGCAAGCATTTCTAATAAATTTTAACTCGCTAAATGAGCCATGTCTTGCAACACGAGTAGCATGTGATGCTGAATGTCACCCAATCACAGCTGATCTCTCTCTCTCTCTCCCTCCCTCCCTGTGGGATTGTGGGTGATCATCTCCCATGCTCAGATACTCTGTCTCAGGCCGCGGTGCTTGGCAGAAATCGGCGATTTTTCAGAACATTGGCAGGTGCCCACAACTGACACTAGTGTATTTTTGTCACTTCAAAGCACTTGTGGACAGTCCTTTGCTTTTGCATATAAGAGTAAGCTTAGGGATGCTTTGCTTCATTCTAGGCCAGGCTGCCTGCAGACATAGACATTTTCCTCTGCTGCCTTATTGCCAGTTACATTAAATACAGTATGTGACAGGAGTTTATTAATACCATACTTAGTCAACATCTGTGCAAGCGTATAATAAGCCTCCATGCAGAAAAAAGATTCCATTGAGCCGATAGATATCAGTGGTTTCTTTAGCGATAGTAAAAGTCATCCTAGACAATTACCTTCCTCTCTCTTGTCTCCCTCACACCAGCCACAAAGGTTTTCAAAGGGAAGTACGGGTTAATTTGTTTATTTCTGTTTATATTTTGTATTTTATTTATTATTTTGTATTATATTACAGTACTGTAGTCATTTTGATATGAATATTTTCCGGTTGTGGAAACCCAAAATATTTTCGGTTGTGAATCATCTGAGTTTCCACGATTGCTTATGGGGAAATTTGCTTTGATATACAAGTGCTTTGGATTACAAGCATGTTTCCAGAATAAATTATGCTCACAAACCAAGGTTTTCTTGTGTAGGGTTAGGGTCCTGAACACAGGAGCTTCTGTCCCCATGGAATTGGGGGTGTCACAGCACTGGTGTGCTTGTGTTCACCTACCTGAAAGCTCTCCAAACCCTCTACTGTTGGAATTCTGTGGAAACCTCCTTATGTAGGCATGAGCAATTGTTAACTCCCATTTCCTTCCCTCTCCTCTCTCTGGAGGATCAGGGATGGGGCTGAAAATTCAAAGCTTCTAATCAAGGCTCAGAGTTACCTCAGTAGAACAAAAGACACCCTTAGGGATCTTATCACTTAGGAAATAACAAGGGTTTTACGAGCTGTCTGCTGGGAACTGGGGGCAGACATCAATGTATATACTATTTCATACAGCTCAACTACAACTGAAGTTTATTTTTTGTGTGTGCCACCATTTAAGATAGGTGTTTCTGACCAGCAGGCAGATGGCCTCCATGTGGATTCAGGGATCCAGGCCCCCTTCTTCCGGTGGCCTTACCATCACCAGAGCCTGTGATCTGCATCCAGCTGGCGGAAGGAGAAAGAAAGAAAGAAAGAAAGAAAGAAAGAAAGAAAGAAAGAAAACAAACCATAGAAGAATCCATCATTTTTGTTCACATTTCATTGGCTAGACTTTGTCATCTGGCCCTACCTAGGTGTAAGGTGATCTACAAAATGCATCTCCTTCTAGGCAGCTGTCTCTAAGCTAAAACTTTGTGGTAATGAAGACAGGGACAGTTTAGCGATCAGTTAGCTGCCCTATCATGTCATGAATTGTCTTTGCTATAAAGCTGCTTAGATGAATTATAGTTCATGGAGAGTCGCCAAAGAATTATAAATAGTAGAATGACCTGATGGTATTTGCATTCGAAAGATCATGAGGGCATCAGTGTCAGTGGAGGGAGTTGGGAGAATAAAGGCAAGGGAACTAGTACTGAGGATCTGCAATATTTCCAGGGAAGACTCCAGACATGAGAATTGTAAGAAATGGACACTTTTTAGAGGGATCTAGGAGCTAAGCCTTGGATATGTGTTGAAAGCAAAGAGAATGTGAAGGATGGCTAGGTGACATTCTGGCCTGGGTAAATGGATGCATGTTGCATTACCAGCTATGTTTGAGAAAAATGGAATGGGATCCCACCCAGTCAATACAGTGATCCTTAATCTCTTCTTCCAAAGCTACTTTAACAAGAAAACAAGGTAAATGTATATCTTGGGAGGCTCTGGTAGCTAGTTCACACTGCAATTGGAAAACATCTTTGATATGTCATGTTTCATTTTGAAAATTTATACAAATTTATTCACTTTCTATCCCATGATATAGCTGGGCTTGTTGTAAAATAAAATAATATTTTAAATTACTTTTTAAAGAGAAAAGCTTATTTAACAAACAGTTTATAAATCTGTTCTCCCACATTAAAGACAATCGGAACATTATAGTCTGAAGTCCCCCTTGACCACCGCTGATAACCTGTCTCCTCTCAACTCCCTAGAAATAATTGCTACTTTTTTGTGGTTTATCCTTAGAGATTTATACTCATATATACATATGTGGAAAAAAGATACCTTTTTTGTTTTATTTTTTTTTTAACGTTTATTTATTTTTGAGACAGAGAGAGACAGAGCATGAACGGGGGAGGGTCAGAGAGAGGGAGACATAGAATCTGAAACAGGCTCCAGGCTCTGAGCTGTCAGCACAGAGCCCAACGCGGGGCTCGAACTCACAGACTGCGACATCATGACCTGAGCCGAAGTCGGCCGCTTAACCGACTGAGCCACCCAGGCGCCCCACCTTTTTTGTTTTAAAAATAATAGTTACACTGAGAACAACTCTATAGCTTTTTTTCTTCACTTAAAAATGACATTTTTGACATCCATCCATGTTGGTACAGATAGGTGTGTTCATTCTTTTAAATTACTTCTTAAGTGTCCAATTGATACTCTAGGAACATGAACTACATTTGTCTTGTGGCTTTGAGTGTTCCTGGCATTTTGCTGCACATCCCCAGGCTCCCATTAACTCACTTAGAAACACAAGTATATGGAAGTAAGATACTTTATCTGTGAGATGGTAGGGACCTGCTTGTCCATATGATGATAATCACTCATATTTATTGGCACTGTGCACGAGACACTGTCCCTTGCATACTACACAAGTATTCACAGCAACTCTATGAGGTAGTCACTGTAATTATGCTATAATTGCAGATGAGATAATGAAGCATGCAAAGTTTAGATGAGTGGTTCAGGGTCACTGAGGCTTTCCATGAGGCAAAGACAGGACACTATCCAGGCCGTCTGATTCCAGAGTCTGTGCTCTTAAGCACTTTACAAACTCCCTGGGGAAATGTGTGTGTGATGCATCTCTGAATCTTAGCAGTGTCCCTGTGTCCCCCAAGGCAATGAGATATCCAGTGAGACATATGCGCTCAGTGCTGAACTGGAGACAGACACCTGCAGCCAAGTGGTATTTCCCATCACTCATTTCTGAGGTTATGCCTTGGCTCGTTCACAGATGAGGTGCCTATTAATTTATTAGGCGAACTGAAGCAGGGTAGACGGCTGATGTGTCTGCCCCGGGGACGCATAGAGTGCGTCATGAGGTGCCCAAATCCTCAGTGAAGCGGCTCAACCTGCAAGATTGATCCAGAGAATTAGGCAAGCAGCGAGGTGTCCATGTTCATGGAAGGACAAAGCTTTCTAAGAAGCCCAGTGTCCGCTGCTTTTCGTTCTGATGTGGCCCTGAGAGGGCGGTGCCAGGCTGGCGGATGGGTTTGCAGCTGCTGCTGCTCCGCGGGACAAGGGCAGAATGACACAATTGAAAGGCATGCAGTTTTGGATGTCATCTGTCCTGCCTTTTTCTCACTCGCTGACATGATTTTTAGCTTTGACACCCGTGAGGGAGGCCGCAGGGAGGAAATCTCTTACTAAGGTTCTTTCAGGGACGTACAGAGCCTGAGTTTCAGAATGTTGGGACGAATGAGTTGTAACTTTGTTTTTCTTTCTCTCCCTACTCTTTAAGTACAAAGCGGGTTCTTATTAGGCTGCTGAACCCTTTTCTTACATTTGCTATTGTAACTCAGGGGTCCAAACAGACATAGCAGGGTGAAAAATAGCATTGTTTGAATAGCTAACAGCAGAGTTTCTCTTAGGGAGAGAGAAGAGTAGTACCAATTTTGACAAGTGCCTTGATAAAATACTTAGGTGGAAGAGGAAACCCAGAGGAGGTGACTAGGAAGGCAATAGTATCGCGAAGAATAAAGCTCTATGCAAATATCTTACACAAGAAATAAACAAGAAATTGGAAAAGTGCAGAAGTGAGGGTGAGAGGAAGCCAGGCAGTATGGTGGGCAGACAAGTTGGGAGGAAGAGAGTGGCCAACGGGACCTTGAAGGCTACCTGAGGACTAAGGTCTAATGTCCAATTTTATTTTTATTTTATTTTTTTAATGCTTATTTATTTTTGAGAGAGAGAGAGAGACAGAGAGAGAGACAGAGTGGGAGAGGGGCAGAGAGAGAGGGAGACACAGAATTCAAAGCAGGCTCCAGGCTTCAAGCTATCAGCAGAGACAGATGTGGGGCTCAAACCCACGAACCGTGAGATCATGACCTGAGCTGAAGTCAGACGCTTAACCTACTGAGCCACTGAAGCGCTCCTAATGTCCACTTTTAATTCTCTCTCTCTCTCTCTCTCTGCTTCTGTCTCTCTCTATTTCGCTGCAGTGTAAACATTCATCATTGCCCCTTAGAACGTGTGAAACATACAAACCATCACATGATAGGTTTGAAGTGAAATTAAGGAAAGGGGACTGAGTCCCTGTCCAGGTCAACCTGGAGCAAAAAGAAGTGAGTAGTCTAGTCACAAGAGGGCAAGTGAGAATAAGGATAAAGCAGGAACAGAAATATATCTCCAAGAAGACTCTTGACTTCCCACAAGATATGTGATTTGTACTGAGCCGGCGTTCCTTAACTCTTGAAGGGTAGCCTCAGGGAGACACCTCAGTGACACAAAGAAAAAGTAGACTCGACTCAAACCTACAGAGAACTCCCACTGACGTGCGGAAAACCCCTGCTGGGTTGTAGGTCTACGCAGATACTCCACTAACTCACACCCCCTCTTTATTTGCATGGCAACATATAATTTGGGGATGTTCGGCTCAGTCTCTGAGATTGGAAAGCAAGATGCTGCGAAGAACAGAACACAGACTCTGGGTCGGGAAACATACGGATTGGAAGGCTGCCTCAACTATTTGCGGACTATACACTTGGAGGTAATTCTATGTTTTTTAAATAGCACTTATCATAATTTGTAATTTTTAAACATTTTATTTCCTTATGGAGTGTCTATTTGCTCAGTAGAAAACAGACTGCAAGGCCCATGATGGAGGAGGTGTGTCTGTCATTGTTGCACCTCTAATGCCAGGCACATAATGGATACTCACTACATTTATCTTGAATGAATGCATAAACATTTAACTTGTTGTTTATGAACCTGAAAAGAATGTGAAAGGAAATAACACCACCCACACTGCAGGTTGTGAGGATAAGACAGACCACACGGTGAGACCTAGTACAGAAGCTGACTTTGCAGTAAAGAGCAACCTTCTTTGCCTTCCAAGTCATAGGATGATTCTTGTTCTGGACCAGCTGATGCCATTCTTCCTCAGGACTATGCTCTATGACCTTCGATACCCCACAACGGTGTGTCCTTGGTTATATGAAGATGTTGGAGGAAAAGGACCTAGGAAGCTATTATAACCCAATCTACTCAGTATACCTGGGAGTGCTGAAAAATATATCCTTCACATGACATCAACTACAGTGACGCAAGTTCGTTACTGGCCTTGCACTGCCGTGCATCTACCGGAGCTGGGAAAAATGGTTAGCTTGGCCTCTGATTCTGCAGAGCTCTTCTCTGCATTTTTGCCATGAGGTTTCTGCCTGGAAGATAATAATTTTATAAGACAGTTAGCATAGGAGAGAGCACTTGCCAAACCGAAAGCAGAAAATTACATTCAAAGCGTATAAGAAAAGAACGTGTTCTTGTAAAGACCAAGAATGGTGCTACCTGGAAGGGAAATTAATCAGGAAAAGGAACAGACATCACAAGTACAGAAGGGACTCAGAGCAGGGTCTCCCTGTTTGAACATGGTGCCCAGCTTTTAAACTTAAATAGCAGAGCTGAAGGCCCTGATTTAAAATTTCCAGATAGGTAGGTGTCACCTCAGAGAGCTCATTGATAGGAGAAACTGACTTGATTTGATAAGCAGAGTCTAAGATGAAAGAACAGGGACCCAAGAAACGTGGTTCCTGCATGGTGTGAAGGAAGCGTGTTCACCCAGTGCCACATGTGAAACAGTCCAACGTTTCCAGAAATTCTGTCCACCAACAAGCCACTTAGACTGTGGGATTGCCTACCCTGAGCTTTGTAGGTTATTCCTCTATTTATTAAAGAAATATTTTAGGCCACCTGGGTGGCTCAGTGGGTTAAGGGTCCGACTTCGGCTCAGGTCAAGATCTTGGAATCTGTGAGTTTGAACCCCGCATGGGGCTCTGTGCTGACAGTTCAGAGCCTGGAAACTGCCTCAGGTTCTGTCTTCCTCTCTTTCTGCCCCTCCCCTGCTCACTTTCTCTCTCTCAATCTCTCTCTCAAAAGTAAACATAAAAAAAATATTTTAGATGGGCATTTCCAGTTACAGAAATTACATTCATACTACTTATGTTCAGGGAAAGAAGGCCTAAGGTCCACGGACTCTGGCAATTTGGATCCCGGGTTTGGCTCTGTCGTTACCATAACCTGTGACTTGAACAAATCAGAAGCTCCTCTCCGAACACTAGTTTTTATAAAATAAGACATTACTGAAGTAACATTGGTCACACAGCTCAAAGGGCCTTGAGATTTTCATTTCAGCCTCTTCCAATAATAGGGTTTTACCTGTTTCTTTTGAGTTCCCAGGTTCTGCTATGTTTTAGAGAGTATCCACAGGGAGTAATTCAAGGTGGATTGTGGGTCATGATTGAACGTGACTCCTGATGACCAGGATGTGCGATGCATCCTGACAAAGTCCTTGCTAGGCACCCATGGGAGGCACAGTTGGTAAAGGCAGCCCAACCTGGGTGATGAATGTTCATGTCCAAGTGAAGCAGTTGGAGATACCAGGTAGGAACCAGGTAGGATCCAGGTAGGTCCTAAACACATAAGTCATGCAGTGAACGTGGTGAGTTCCACTCACCCAGCCCCTCCCAAGTGGCTAGCCTCTCCTGGTGTGGAAACGTTCTCAGGATCTTTCCTTTCTTTTCCAATAAAACTTGAAAACATATTTAACCTAGGCCTAGAACCATTATAACTGAATGACCTTGTGTTCTGTCCTCAGGGAAAAAGACAGGCTTAATTTTCAAATCATCTTTGGAGGTGTGGGAGTGACCCAAGCCTTCTATTCTGCAAAGAAAAGGAAGAACCCAGAACAGGTAAGTTTCCATATTAAAACTCTCCGAACTAGCAACCATCTAGATGCTAGATTGAATAATCTCTAAATTCTCTTCCAGCTCTAACATACTCTGAATTTGAAGCCAAGACCTGCAGAATGCTGGTTTTCCTTCTGAAACCACTAATTACATGGAGGAAGTCTTAGCCATTTTAGGATCTGGATCTATTAAAACTTTTAGACTCCAAGGCACAGAAGGGAATGAATGGTGGCACCCAGCCTACATCACTCTGATCATGGCTTAGTGAATTTATGACACCAAATTCCCACTGCACCGTTATTTAGAAAGATGGGCATGGTCTTGGAAAGCCAGTCTCTCAATATATTACTTATGAATTTAATGGTTATCTAAATTAAGCAGCATGCTGATTCCTTAGCAGTAAGAGTCCCAGGAATTGTTTGAAGGAGGTTATACTGACCAGTGGGTTAGGGGGAAATGACGGAGAGTTCACAATCACTGGCTTCACATTTTGAGACTCATAAGCAAACATCTGGAACTTGCCTCCCGTATAGACTGACATTTTCCTTCACAGGTCTCATCTGTTAAATCAAGTTGCATGACGCTGCTTGAACCACAACAAGCATTGCCGTTGCGCGTTTGTTTAGCCAACAGTGTTCAGAAGCTTGTGGGAGCCATCCCGTGCCACGAAGAGGCTGGAGTCTAGGGCTAGGATATCTGACCTAGTGCTCTGTGGGTGACTCGATGAAGAGGAGAGCTTAGCTTTTTATTCATTCACTGAGTTATAATTGCATTCACTCGTGACTCTATCTGGTCATCTGTTATTGGACCTTAACTGTGCATCAGGCACCAGGGTAGGCAACAAAGGATTCTTAGACATTTGTTTTTGGAGATAAAGGTCAGGAAACAGGAAAGAGATGCAGTTTTCAAATGGGTGTCAGGTGATGCTGAGCCATCAGGATGTATGCATTGGCAGCTGAGTATTTGAGGGGAAGTGGCTGCTGTGAGGAATAATCTGAGCTCTTCCTGCCACTATGGGACATGAAAGAGCCTTAATGCTGCTCCCGGGAAGAGTCAGAGACCCCCCCAGGGAACAAGGAGGACTCCCCACTTTCTCTTTATATTCCAGGCTCACATAAAGCAGCATTTAGGACTCCACATGGGGCACATGTCTCCCCAGGCTCCCTTTTGCTACTAGACTCTCACTGCATATTCTTAAGGGAATTAGATGCGGCTCCAATGTAACGCAAAGCTGATTAATAATCTGCACACACACTCCCACCAAGGGAGGCACTCAGATGAAACTATCCAAATGTGTCTGCCTAAAATCAAAGCAATTAACCTAGAAAGTTACACATCCAGAGTTTCAATCTCTGATCTATTTTCATCCACAGAAGGGATCTATAAAGTTTATATTTTTATACAGAACATTGTCCACTCTTATCTCTCTTCCCCGAAGGTCAGACAGTCTTCTGCTGGCCCAGTGGGAGAGGTTTTGACAGCTATATTCATGGCTTTCCTGAATGGGTATTTTGTGAAGAGTCTTAGAAAAACTTAAAAAAAAAAAAAAAAAAAAGCAAATCACCAGCAAACCCAAACATCATGGTCAGAGAAAGCCCGTGTGCCTCATCTAAAAGTTGGGAATAATAGAACCTCACGGGCCATTGTAACGAGTAGATGAGATAATGTGCAGATGGCACTGAAAGGCTTGGCACATGGGCAGTGCTCAGTAGCTGTTTCTGCCTTTGAGGGAAATGTCAGTTCCCTCTGGGCTCTGGGAAAGGCCAGTGACAGCTAAGTCTGTTGCATCACCTGTTAGGGATGTCTGAGCTCAGCCTGAGAGGTGAGAATCCTTATAGACATTTACCTAAAGAGTGAAGAAGGAGTGAAGAGGGAAGAAGGTGAAGAAGAGAAAAGAGCTTTTGTTAGATAATGCTGAGCTTGCTGAGACAGATGGTTGAACATCTCTTTGAACTCACCCTTCCTCTAGGAGGGCAGATAACATTGGTCGTCTATTCGCCCTTTTTGGCTAGCAGCGGGATGTTGCAGCTTCTGGTGGTTTCCATAATGGTGAAGTTTAGGAGCCACTATTCAGAGAAGGGGCCAAGCTGAGCAAAATTTTAGGCCCTCTTCCTGAGGATCTCTCTCCTGTTGGAAGGGGCCCCGATGTTTGTTCATTTCCTCTTGCTCTGGGACTTTCTGCTGTACCTGGTTTCCAGACTTCTGTCCTCCCAGCATTGATAGCCCCTGGAGGTCAGCCTGCATTTCTTGACTAGAGCCATGGAAAAGAACATGGCTGAAATGCAAGGTCTAAATTCACTTCTTCCAACGTAGCACAATCTAATGCGGTGGTTAAGAATGTTTTCTCTGGATTATATCTGAAATCTCTGGATTCAAGTCCCAGGCCTGCCATTCATTTAACCTTTTTAAGCCTTAGTTTCCCTGCCTCATCATGAAAATAGTAGTCCCTCACTAGCATGGTTAACGGACAATAATGCATAGAAAGCAATGAACCCAACGTTTGACTCATGCTGAGAACTCAATACGTGGTAGCTATTAAATGCGTGGCCTGGCTCTTCCTTTCATCCTTCTCCTGTATACAAAACCTTGGGGATTAAACAACTCTGTGGATTTCATGAGGAAAGATGTTTGCAGAGTCACCTAAAGGGGTGGTCCCTGGAATAAAGCCTGCATACTTGTCGTCCTCCAGCTAGAGATCTCTATTACCAGTTCAGACAGGGCTCAAGAAACCGTGCAACCACCCAAAGCTAAAGAATAAGGGATTCGCTATTTTAGGACCTAGAGCCGTACTCTGCTCCTGCCCCTTGGGTCTCTCCACTTGATTGCACTTCAGCTGAATTTCATCCACCAACAGCTATATCTCTTCCCCTGGGGGGTTTCTCAGAAGCTGGAGAAGATCCATTTGCAAGGCAGGCTGGAAGTGCTGAGAGCAAGTGCCCCCAGCGAAGCTGATTCATTCCCCTCAGGTGAGACAACCCTGAAGTGTGGGTTACACAGTTTTCCCAAGATTCCCCAGGGGATGAAAATCCAGTTTATCCACAGTGGTAGAGGGATCGGTCACGTGTCCAGTATTTGCAGCCTTTCTTCCGGGTTACGCATCTCCACTGCCTGACTGGTGTTTCCTGTACCTCCCAAATCAGCTACTAATGCTTCAGTCCTTGTTTCAGGGTCTCTCTCTTGGCGAACCCAACTGAAGACAGTGGGATTAAGCTCAGGGAAGAAAGACCACTGTAGCGTGTGGTGCTTCTTGAGGGCTGACAGTCTCCCATCTGCTGCTGTATCCTTAGCACCGAGGTAAATACTCGGCTCATGGTAATCATTCAATACACGCTTCATTAAAAGAATAAGAGACAGAGGCAACCCCACAGTTCTTGAGGAAGCGAAAGAGAAAATCATTTACGCATTATTTAAAGAATAGCTAGCATTCATTTGTGCAGCAATTAACCATTTACACTTTTAGAGAGCAGGTTCCTAGGTATGACTTGCAGGTATTTCACAGATGAACAGACTGAGTCACAGGCTTTCTGCCTTCTTGTCCAAGGCCTGCCATGGCTGACGCTAAAATCGCACCATGGTCCTTCACACAGTGTCAAGTTGCTACCCTCCCTGTTAATGGCAGCAGCATGATGTCTCTGCCACCATGGAAGAAGGAAAACACATTCAGCTGTTATGTTTCAGCCAGAGACACCACACTGAGCATGATCCAAGTGGCTTCTTTTCTCTTCCCTTGAATTCCTCTGACGGAGGGGTTCTTAACCTGGGGTCCATGGATGGACTTGGAGGGCCTAGTACTTACGTTCCTGTGTGCCTTTTTGGAAGGGGATCTTTGCTTCCATCATACTCTCACAGAGGTCTGGGACCCAGATGAAAAGCCATTGTTCCAGCTGCTGCTGCTAGTAGGGCCTTGATCTTTAATTACACTTCTGGTGACAAAGTGCTTTCACTGTTCCACTTCCCCTCCCTTGCAGCAGCCTAAGGTTTCTTAATGAATTCAACACTTACCAGTAGGATCCTTTTTTGGTTAGAGAAAAGAGTTGGGGCAAATCACTCAGGGCCCTGAATATGCATATTAGTACTCTTTTCCCTTTGCTTGGATGTCACTCAAACCTCCTTTCTAACTCAGGACTTTGCAGTAGAAGGCAGCAACTAACTTTCCCCTCTGATTCTCCTTTAATGATCTCCATCTTTTCAACTATACGGTGAGAACAGAATGACCAGGCTCATTTCCCAAGCCTTTCCTTTGCTCTAGCCTTTCACACATCGTAAATCTCATTGGACATGCTGTCCCTTAGATCTCTGAGGAAATCCTCCCAGTATCTCAAAGCATAACTCAAATGCCCTTTCGTCAGCCAAGCCTTTCCATCCTAATATTGAATGATATTTATAGCGATAGCTAACATTTATTGAGGGCTTGCTATGTGCCAGGCATGATGTTAATAAGTTTTTGGTAAATATCCAAACCAAAACCTTTCCAGGTTTAGAAAGATTAAAGGATGTTAGATTCTGTAACAAATACAACAAAACAAACGAAAAATTAATCTCTGTAGCTTAACAGACTTGAAGCTTATCTCTTACATATGTAAAGTCTAAATAAGTGTTCCTGATAAGCAGGTAGACAGCATTGAGGGTGTTGGTCTTTCCATCCTATGGCTCTACTACCTTTAACAAGTAGCTTCCGAACTTGCTGGCTTGGGGATAAAGGATAAATGGTCACATGTGGGACGTGTTTATGGGCCAATCCTAGAAAATGGCATGTATTACTTTTACTTAGATCTGTATCCTAGTGTCTAACGGGAGTCATATGGCTGGGAGATCTGAACTAGCTTATGTGCAGAAGGAAGGGGAAATAAATTTGGTGAGAATTTAGAATTGTTTGCCTCAAGGCATCCCGCTGGGAATTAGGAGAGCCGTGGCAATGTTGAATTTTACATTATGAAAATTATGAGTGTTATGTTCCTGGACAACAGTCACCATTCTGAAGTCCCTCCACTCTTTTGTATTCTGGGAAATGGCTTACTGCAGAGAAACACCTGTCCTCACGTGACTTAGAGAAGACCGACAGATGCCCCTTGGTTCAACTATGATGAAGCCAGACACAGACTCTCTAAATTCCCACTCTTCACCTCACAAATGACTAGCTGAGCGGTTTGTCCTGTGATTACTCAGAACAAAATCCTTGTTAACCACACACTTTGGTTAACTTTCTCTTCTTCCATGAGGTGTCTGGCCCACCCTCACACGGAACCAGACCAAAACCTCTTAAGCCCCACCCAAGAGCAGGCTGACCTCAGGGATCATTCTCGGCTCTACAGCCGGGTCACTGCCATGTCCACCTACTCACCCCATTCACCCCACCTCCCATACCCACCGCTTTCAAGCCACATTACTTCTCCTTAAAGAAAGCCTCTTTCTGCATAATTCAGACACTTGCAGATCCCATGGTTGGAGAACTCTACCTATTGTATTGCTATTGTCCATTCCTTTCTCTTGCAATTATCCTTTAGAATAAAGTCTCTCCTTATGTAAATTTTTTTTTAATAGCAGAGATTTGAACCCAGGGATTCTGGCTTGAATACACCCTCAGATTGCCTCCCATGCCAGAGAGATGGGTACTCTCCTACGATGTACTACATGCCCCCCTACACTTTGCACTGTGTAGAGCCATCACACATTCAGGCACTCAATTTCCAGCTCCCTGCTTTTATTATTACTATCATTTAAAAATTTTTTTCTATATTTATTTATGTTTGAGAGAGACAGAGTGAGCGGGGGAGGGGCAGAGAGAAAGGGAGACACGGAATCTGAAGCAGACTCCAGGCTCTGAGCTGTCAGCACACAGCCCGGTGCAGGGCTGAAACCCACGAACCATGAGATCATGACCCGAGCTGAGGTCAGACGCTCAACCGACTGAGCCACCCAGGCACCTCTCCAGCTCCCTGCTTTTGGAAGTCGAAGCGTGGGACTCCTTTGAGTCAATGAAATGTGAGTAGACAGGATGTGTCATTTCAGGCAGAGATGGTTGAGCATCTCCTGTGCCTCCCCCTAGTTCTTGTACACTCCTCAGGAGACCTTGGAAGATGCCAGCATCAAAAATGCAAAGCACTTGATGCCTGAGTCATTGCATAGAGGAGAGGCCTCTCCCAAAAGCCACCAACCGGGAACATCTGCAATGGGCTTTTGAGATTTGGGGGTATGTAACAGACTATTCTGACTCATACACTCTGCAATAGTAACAACACATTGGGAGCAGCAAACTATCCTGTGATGGGGGACTAGAGATCACTTATTCTTCATACAAATGCCTATGTATTATGTACCTCCCTTTAGTCCTTATCACACGATGCTTTGCCTTGGTATTGGGTCTATTTTCTCTCGTTGAGATCGTTGAGGTCTCAAACCCACAGGAGTTAGCAGCTTCTCGCATATACCAGGGACCGTATGCTGAGAGAATGAAAAAATGAGCTGTCCGATTCTATTTGCAGAACAACTTTTTCCAATAAGGACAGGTATTTATTTTTATTGTGGAAGTAATGAAATGCAAAACATGTGGAAAGTAAAATTTAGAAAGTCAGTTTTAATCTCATCACGTTTCTCTGGTATCTTCGTATATTTTCTTTTTTCATATTGTCATATTTGCCACCTTTGCATACACGCATTTTGGTATCCTTCTCGATGTAATTTGATAGCGAGGTCATTTCTGCATGCTGCTACTTTGCTTCCATAGCATTGTTCTTAATCTCTGTTCATGCAAATGAATATCATATGATTTATTTATCTGTTCTCATATGTACTATGCAAATATGGCCTCAATAATAATCCTTATGCATAGAGATTTTCTGTGTCCTTATATATATCATTTCCTTAGAATAAGTTTTCAAATGTAATATGACTAGGTCAAAGGTGTGACCATTTTATTATTATTGATACATATTACCAAATTGCTTTCTAGAATATCTCTACCTGTTTACAGAGGATTACTGTACCCTTGCCTGTGTAATTAAAAATGAAACACGTGGGGTGCCTGGGTGGCTCAGTCGGTTGAGATTCTGACTCTTGATTTTGGTTCAGGTCATGATCCCAGGGTCATGGGATCAAGCCTTGAATCGGGCTTCATACTGAGTGTGGAGCCTGCTTAAGATTCTGTCTTTCCCTCTGTCCTCCCCACTCTCTCTCTTTCAAATAATTAAAAAAAAAAACAGAGAAACATTTATTTGGATTTATGATATGAAATATCTCATTATTTTAAAGCACGTTTATTTGATTACTCAAAACAGAATGCTTAAAAAAAAGGTTATTTATTTTGAGAAGGGGGGACTGAGAGAGAGCACAAGAGAGAGTTCCAAGCGGGCTCAACACCCAGCATGGAGCCCGGCCTGAGTCTCCATCTCACAGCTGTGACATCATGACCCGAGCTGATATCAGGAGTTGGGTACCTAACCAACAGATCCACCAGGCTACTTTTGAATGGTTTTTTAGTTGTTGTTTTTTTTTATGTTTATTTTTATTTTTGAAAGAGACAGACACAGAGACACAGTGCAAGCAGGGGAGGGGCAGAGAGATAGAGGGAGACACAGAAGCGAAGCAGGCTCCAGGCTCTGAGCTGTCAACACAGAGCCCGACGCGGGGCTCGAACTCTTGAACCGTGAGATCATGACCCGGGCTAAAGTCAGCCACTTAACCGACTGAGCCACCCAGGTGCCCCGTAAGTTGTTTCTTTTGAAAAAGTGGTCTCTTCTTACCCATTTAAACCATTTTTAAATTAAAACAAATGTATTGTGCCATGCAATGTGCTGTGTGGTGCAGTGGGAAACTAGAAGTCCTTGTCCTTGATAAATGTTCATCCCCACGGGAAGAGATAGCGGGTCAACAAGTAAACAAATAAATATGATAATGTGTATCATACATAATGTGTACCATAATACACATAAGTGTGTATTATGGAGGAAATTCACAAGACTGTTGAGAATTTTACCTTACTTTACTTTCAGGGGGCTGGAGAGTCCCCTTGGAAAAGAGAATGGACGTGAAAAATGGGAAGGAGGTGGCCCTAGAAAGAGGTCACCATTCAAATATCGGGAAGACAAGAGTTCCAGGCAAAGAGATGAGTGTGTATAGCACCACTGAGGTGCAAGCAGTCTTGGCATGGTCACGGCAGAAAGAAGGGGATAGTCGCTGGAACGTAATGACAGGTGAGCAGAGGTATGAGATGAGGTTTGGGTTCTAAGCTTGGGCCAGAACATCAAAGCTTTCATGGCCATCACCAGGAACTTGGGTTTTGTTCTAGGTGAGAAGGGAAACACTTCTAGGGTTTTAAGCACGGCAGTGATGTGATATAACTTAAAAAGATCATTTGACTGCTGTGTGGAGAATACATCTGAGGTAGAAGAGGCAAATCCATTAGTATTCCAGGCAAGAGATAATGGGGCGTGGACTAGGGTGGCGGCAAGGGAAAGAGAGAGAAATATAAAGACTTTAGTTTCTTTGGGGTTATCCCAAAAGTGGGGACTGAGACAAAATTTCAAGAACGTATCATCTATCTGGGAGGTGATCCCAGGAAGTAGAGTGAGAGAGTCAGAAGATAACAGAACAGGAAGGTAGGAAATGTCCAGGAAAACCTGCACCAAGGTCATTGCCCTAAGCAATGGGCACTTTGAGAATAGAATGATTCCTAGAATAGTCAGTCTAAATACCTGAAGGCTCAAGCATTTATCCATTGACTCCAGATCTCCTTTCACCATTACTTTTTGAAAAAATTATTTCATTTTATTTTATTTTATTTTATTTTATTTTATTTTATTTATTTTTTTATCTTATTTCGCTTCACTTCACTTTTTTATTTTATTTTACTTTATTTTATTTTATTTTATTTTATTTTTTTATCTTATTTTGCTTCACTTCACTTATTTTATTTTATTTTATTTTATTTTATTTTTTATCTTATTTCACTTCGCTTCACTTCACTTTTTTATTTTACTTTATTTTATTTTATTTTATTTTATTTTATTTTATTTTATTTTTTATCTTATTTCACTTCGCTTCACTTCACTTTTTTATTTTATTTTACTTTATTTTATTTTATTTTATTTTATTTTTTTTATCTTATTTTGCTTCACTTCACTTTATTTTATTTTATTTTATTTTTTATCTTATTTTGCTTCGCTTCACTTCACTTTTTTATTTTATTTTACTTTATTTTATTTTATTTTATTTATTTTTTTTATCTTATTTCGCTTCACTTCACTTTTTTATTTTATTTTATTTTTTATCTTATTTCACTTCGCTTCACTTCACTTTTTTATTTTATTTTACTTTATTTTATTTTATTTTATTTTATTTATTTTATTTTTTTATTTTTTTTTTTTTTTAATTTTTTTTTTTCAACGTTTATTTATTTTTGGGACAGAGAGAGACAGAGCATGAATGGGGGAGGGGCAGAGAGAGAGGGAGACACAGAATCGGAAACAGGCTCCAAGCTCTGAGCCATCAGCCCAGAGCCTGACGCGGGGCTCGAACTCACGGACCGCGAGATCGTGACCTGGCTGAAGTCGGACGCTTAACCGACTGCGCCACCCAGGCGCCCCTATTTATTTTATTTTTGAGAGAGAGCACATTCGTGCTTACTCGCGCACAAGCAGGGCAGGGGCAGAGGGAGAGAGAGAATCCCGAGTAGGCTCCACACCCATTGCTGAGCCAGACTGTGAGAACGCGACTTGAGCTGAAATAAAAGAGTCAGACGCCTAACCAACTGAGCCACCCAGGTGCCCCTCCTCTCACGATTATTGATGATTGCCTCCACGACATTAATTCCCGTGTACTCCTGGACTCTAGCCACACTGAGTAGAAAGACTCCCCTAGTTTTGGAGAAAGACTTGGAGAGAGAAAGAGAAAAGATACAGCCGAGTGTGTGAGGTGGGATGCTGTCAGGGACCCCGGGACTGTCCACCACAGTGGCAGCCGCAACCCAAGGTGGCCTGATGGCCTGTGAGGTAGGATGTGAAAAAGATCTGCTGCACATATGGATGGATGCAAGAGCTATTTTTCAGGGCAAAAATTCTCTCCCTTTGACAGAAATGGAAACTGCTCAGAGAGTGTCAGAGGCTTCTTTAGATATTTGATTACCCACTGAAACTAGGATACAGATCTTTTGCTAGAAATGGCAGGAAACAAACGGCCTCGTCCTTGATCAGGAGCTGCAGCTGATGATTGCCCGTATCCCCCTTCGTGAAGTTAGATTTTCTTCTATGAAATAAAAGAGGAGAAAGGAGGCCTAGGTTTGAACATCTGCACTTAAACTCTCTAGGTTGTCGGACCTCATCATTAGAACATCACATGCATTATTTCCTTCGACAAGTTTTTCTTTTAGATGATTTCGCCTGTGGCTTTGCTCCTTGCCATTTCCTGGAGAGTGAAAAATAAGTTCCAGATCTGGCATAACCTCCAGGAAATCAACCAGCAAGTGATACCTTCCCCAGCACCTCTGCAATCTTGAAATACCAGAGTCTTTCTCGTCACATGTGCAGTCCAGAGACTTTAGAAATTACTCTGTGGTTCCAAAATGAACCAAAAATTTGCTTGAGCCAAAAAGAACGAGGATGGAATTGTCTAGCATTTCCCAGTTTTCAAATTTGGGTTTTTTTTTCCTCCTTTGACCCAAATTATGTTAATAGGCACAGTAACATGATGATGATGCGACTATTACTAATATGGGGTAGTAGGCTGATAGTATCCATGATATATGAGTGCCACAGTGTGTCAGATCCTTTGCTTGGTACTCGTTACTTTATTTCAAATTTTCACGGCATTAAGAAATAGACATTGTTACTCCTATTTTATGGGTATATGACCAAGCTTTAAAAGGTTACATGAAATATGAAAATCAGACAGCTGTAAATGTAAAATCCAGGTTTTTCCAACCTCAAATCTACTGTTTCAAGTATGTTTTGCTGCCTGTTCAAACTGTGTGCTCATCTGCAGGTGAATTAACTAGTGCATAGAATAAGGATGGGTGGGGTATAATCTAGAAAGCAGCTTTTAAATTTTAGTGACTTTTCTTCCTCTGCTCCCCTCTCTACCCCCTTCCCACAAAAACCCCTCTAGATAGGCTCAGTCTCTCTCTCTCTCTCTCTCTCTCTCTCTCTCTCTCTCTCTCTCTTTCGGTCAATATTAGGTAATAATTAGACCTTTGAGTTACTGTTGCTTTGCATTTCGTTTATGTACTGACTTTGTTCATGGAGAGTTTCAGTCAAAGATATTCCAGCTAATATCTGATCAACAACCACAGGTAATGTCGGCAGTGCGATGGAGAAAAGACAAGCCGGAAGAGTAAGCCAGATCCAAATTGGTAATTGGTTAGGGTTTCAAACATCAAACCCAAATCGGTGGCAAAAAGTATTAGAATAGTCATTGCTTCTTGGTGTGAGCGTGAGCAGGGACTGACTAGGAAGGAGAAAGAGAACTCTCTGGGGTGATAACACGTTCTGTATTTTGATAGGGGTTACACAGATGTATGCACTTTTCAAAGTTTATAAATTGGTACATTTAAGATTTGTGCATTTCACTCTATATAAAACTTCTCTTAAAAAAAGCATTATAGGGGCGCCTGGGTGGCTTGGTCGGTTAAGCATCTGACTTCGGCTCCGGTCACGATCTCACGGTCTGTGAGTTCGAGCCCCGCGTCGGGCTCTGTGCTGACAGCTCAGAGCCTGGAGCCTGTTTCAGATTCTTTGTCTCCCTCTCTCTCTGCACCTCCCCTGTTCATGCTCTGTCTCTCTCTGTCTCAAAAATAAATAAACGTTAAAAAAAAATTTTTTTAAAATAATAAAAATTAGGGGCGCCTGGGTGGCGCAGTCGGTTAAGCGTCCGACTTCAGCCAGGTCACCATCTCGCGGTCCGTGAGTTTGAGCCCCGCGTCAGGCTCTGGGCTGATGGCTCAGAGCCTGGAGCCTGTTTCCGATTCTGTGTCTCCCTCTCTCTCTGCCCCTCCCCCGTTCATGCTCTGTCTCTCTCTGTCCCAAAAATGAAAAAAAAATAAAAATAAAAAATAAAAAAAAATTAAAATTAAAATTTAAAAAACAGCATTATAAGGGGCACCTGGATTGGCTCAGTTGGGTAAGCATTGGACTTCGGCTCAGGTCATGATCTCATGTTTTGTGAGTTCAGGCCCCACTTTGGGTGAGCACGAGCCCCATTTCAGGTGTGCCCTACTTCTCTTTCTCCCTCTCTTTTTCTCTGTCCATCATGGAATTCTCTCTCTCTCCATCTCTCTCTGCCCCTTGCTCACTTGCGCCTCATCTCTCTCAAATACGATACGATACAATACAATACAATACAATACAATACAATACAACAAAATAAGGTAAAATAAAGTAAAATAAAATAAAGCATCATAAGCTAACATTGAACTTTAGTGAATGACATGTATTGATGATATGTATAGTGAGTGATATTGGGTTATATTGGAGTAGGAGTGGGGCATACTGATGTCTACAGTTTGCTTTGAGATGCATAAAAAATGAGATTGATGGATACAGGAATAGACAGATAACTATGTGCTAAGGCAAATACAGCAAAATGTTAATAGAATCTACATATTTAGTATAAAGGTGTTCAGTGTATAATTCTTTCAACTTTTCTGTGTCCTTGAACATTTTCCTTAGAAATCATGGTGGCGAAAACAGTCAAACCCTCAAGGCTCTGCTGTTCCATTGAGGAAACCCAATAGGAGATAAATTTATGTATAGTCTTTTGGTCTTTCTTCTTGTTCTCATTTTATTTTTCTTAGATAAAGGAGATAAATCGATCATTCTCATGATGGCATTTGAAAAGGTGAGCCAGGGGCAGCTGGTTGGCTCAGTTGGTTAAGCTTCCAACTCCGGCTTAGGTCATGATCTCATGGCTCGTGTGTTCAAGCCCTGGGTCGGGCTCTGTGCTGACAGCTCAGAGCCTGGAGGCTGCTTGGGATTCTGTGTCTCCCTCTCTCTCTGCCCCTCCCCTGTTGCACTCTGTATCTCTCTCTCTCTCTCTCTCTCTCTCTCTCTCTCTCTCTCTCAAAAATAAATAAACATTTAAAAAAATTAAAAAAGAAAAAGTGAGCCATTACTTGATCATGGGGACAGGCAGAATTAATTGTCCCCAAAGATGTGCTGGAATTTGTGAATATGTTACCTTATAGGGCAAATGAGACTCCACAGATGAGACTAAATTAAAGATCTTGAGGTAAAGATACTATCCTTGATTATCTGGACGGACCCAATATAATCACAAGCGTCCTTAGAAGTAAAAGAGAAAGGGAAGAGACCCAGAGCCAGCCATGTAAAAATAGACACGAAGTTTGGAATGATGTAATTTTGGCTTTGGAGGCAGAGGAAGGTGGCGGAGAGCAAAGGAATGCAGATAACCTCTAGCAGCTAGGACTGAAAATGAATGGGGTTCTCTGCTAGAGTCTCCAGAAGGAACACAATCTTGCCAACACCTTGATTTTAGCCTAGTGAGAACTGTGTCAGACTTCCAACCCATAGATCTGTAAGATAATAAACTTGTGTTGTTGTAGGCCTCTAGGTTTGTGGCAATTTGTTCCTACAGGAGGCCGTAGGAAACCACTTTAATCACAGAAGGAAACTGTGTACGTCAACATATTATTCCAAAGCTATAGAGAGGAAAAATGAGGCTGAATGGTAGGTAAACCATTTTACGTGGATGTCAATTTTAGGGAGGTGCTA
This sequence comes from Prionailurus viverrinus, assembly GCF_022837055.1. Classification (NCBI taxonomy): domain Eukaryota; kingdom Metazoa; phylum Chordata; class Mammalia; order Carnivora; family Felidae; genus Prionailurus; species Prionailurus viverrinus. Next base: position 15,640,641 of record NC_062569.1, read on the forward strand.
TGGGTTGAAGAAAGAGGCTAACTCACAGTATGAGTTTTGATGGTTTATTTTAAGCCTATACATAAAAATTAGAACAACAAATCTCAACCAAGCCTCATGGGAACGTGCAAAAAGCCCAACATCCAGGCCTCGGGGGAATTATCTGGATCACAGAAGACCCAGGCCTCAAGGAGTATGAACAGGAAGGCCATTCAGCAACCAGGACGGATCTAGGGACCTCACCAACAAGACCTAAATTTTTCCAGGTTTTTGATTCATTCTGAATTAGTCTGCAATTTTTTCTTAGTGCCTGTGGCCAGGACCACTGTGTGCACCTTCCTCTGGTGGGCATAGCCATGCCTGAGTGGGCACAGCCTGGAAAGAAAAATGTACCCTGGATTTCTGTCTCAACCTCCCTCCCCACCCAGGCAGTGCAAGGTGTAACCCGCTCAACCTTCTGTATGCTCCAGCCTGCTGGCTCTTCACATTTCTGTATCTCTTCTGTCCCTAGAGCTTCTGGCTCTGGATAGCTTCTGCTGCCTAGAACCCTTATTTATTTATACCCCTAGCTCACTTGTTCCTCTCTAAGGCCCCTGCTGGTTTTTCTGTGGGAATCCCTTTAGTTCAGCTTTCGCTGCGCATTGCTTGATTTTCCTCATTGATCCCCAATTTAATTCCTGGAAATGAGATTCTGATTGCTCAAACTGACCTTTATTTGGCATGAGCTTTTCACTCCAAGTGATCTCATAAGTCTGGAGGCTTGACTGCTCTGGGATCAGGGTCCCATCCCTAGTCTTATAAAAAAAATGATAATAATTAAAAAAAAATTTTTTGAATAGTGGGTGAAGTCACTTGGAACCCAAGGTGGTGACCTAAACTTGCTACCTTTAAGGAGCTTTGGGGAGACAGGACCATAACTGACAGGGGTAGGTCAAATTTTAACTATCATGGATGTTATTTCAATTTATGCTTTGTCCCTCTCCACAGAGAATTTCAGAAAGTTAAAACAAAAACACAGCACATTTAATAACGTAATCAAGCAAAGCTATAAACAGAAGAAAAAAATTGGGGAAACTGGTTATAGAGGAACGTGAATATTATGGCCGATGAGATAAACACAGTTGTTTGTGCTTCAGATTCATTTCTGAGCTTCTCCCTATCCAAGGAAGAATTGGAAATGGGTGATCTGTAGAGTTCTTAAGGAAATAATCATATTTCTCACTTTACTGGGTGGCAGAGGCCTTATGCTCCTTTGACATGAGTCCCCTCTAACAACAGAACTTTGGGAAAGAACTCTGTTGAGAGATCTGGAGTGAATGGAAATCTAAATGCATATGGATCATTTGTCTTTATTTCTGGCAAGCTTTTCACTTGCTTCATTCTCTTATAATTCAGAACCTGAAGGCTTCAATACCTGAAGGCTCTTTCATGTAAGCAAATCCTCACAGGTATTTTCCCTTGCCGAATATCCCTAAATATTGGCCCAGAAGCAGATCTTACCAAGTCACAGGGAAAACTCAAGTGTGTCCCTCCACTGAGATCTTTGCTTCAAGGTTTCAAGCATATTTAGCTTATCCCAACCTCCATGAACACCTGTTTCTCTGAAAGGAGAGCTCAAGAACCTTTTGTTTTAGCTAACACCCTACAAGTCAAGGCTGTGGTTATAGAAAGAAAATTGACTTGAATACCAGGAAAGCTGGATTTGAGCTTGGATCCTGTCACTGATTCACCTGGTGTGACCTCAGTGTTTTTCCTTATGACTTTGAAAGGATGGGCTACTACATCAGTATTTCTCATGTTTTTTTTTTTTTTAATTTTTTTTCAACGTTTTTATTTATTTTTGGGACAGAGAGAGACAGAGCATGAACGGGGGAGGGGCAGAGAGAGAGGGAGACACAGAATCGGAAACAGGCTCCAGGCTCCGAGCCATCCGCCCAGAGCCTGACGCGGGGCTAGAACTCACGGACCGCGAGATGGTGACCTGGCTGAAGTCGGACGCTTAACCGACTGCACCACCCAGGCGCCCCAGTATTTCTCATGTTTTGGCCCAGAGTTATTACGAGGGGAATTAATTATGAAAATGCAGATCCTAAGATCCTACTTCAGATCCACTGAATCAGAATCGCTGAGGTTGACACCTGATGTTCTAGATTTTAATACCTCTGCAGGTGCTTCTGATGCACAGCCAAGTTTAAGAAACAATCTATTTGGTAACCTACCAAACTCTTTCCAGTTCAGTGTTCATTTGATAACCACATTCCTGAGGAAGTAATCATGTCCTTCCTCTTGGGGTTTTTCAGCCATCCAGGACTAGGGATGGATACAAAAACAGATGAAAGGCAAGGCCAGGCTTTTTTCCTTGTTTGGATACACAGTAGAATACTTCTTAGCAGAATCATTCCCTTAAAGCCTCCAGGTAATTTAATGGTTCTATTTAATGGCTGGCATCAGTAGAACATTCCTCTTTGCAATATTGACCCAAGGAGTAGCTGGAGGCTACAAGATGATAAAAAAGAAGGTTCTGCCAAAAATAAATTCAAGACAAAAATTAAAAATGAACTTCCAATATCTGTCTGAAGATCTGTGAGAGTCATTCTGATTATTCACAGATAGTTAACTTTCATTCCTATTACGTTCCCAACACAATTCTCCTTTCTGCTAGCTGGGGCTCATTTTCTACAGTCCTGTTAGTTAAGACCGCATACTGTACATAAATGGATAGGAATGGTCTTTCATTTTGCCTTCTGGGGCATCGCATGGTAAATTGGGGCTCAACTCTCACTGGTTTAGGCTATAGTTTCACGCCCTGGGGGTTTCAAACACATATGATGCATATTATGTGCCCGACGTCTCTCAACATATATTAGTTCATGTAATCCTGAGAGCAACTATAGGAATCCATTAACAGATAGGGAAATCCAGTCCCTGGAAATCTTAGATAAGGCGCCCAGGGTCACACAGCTAGTCAGTAAGGGAGTTGGAATGGGTGAATGATTTGATTTGCTTACACTGAGAAAGCACTTGTTAGAAAAAAGCTCCCACATAGGGTACTTAAAGACTTAAGGAATTAAATTGCCATTTGCACTAAGTGGTCATGCCTCTACTATGAGTGGTGGCTTGTGCTAAACTCAACGTTGTCCTTATGTTGGCTTCCTCCCAAAGACCTGAGATACATATGAAGAAGACTTTACCTTCTCTGGCTTCCTTTTCCTTACCTGTAAGAAGAAAGAAAATTTCTGTGGTGATGCTAAAATTTGGTGATCAATGCACAAGACTAAGAGGTACTATTTCTGAGTGTCAGTTACTATCACGACGTGGGCACCACGTAGTGGGAAGTGCTCTGACATGGGGTCGAAAGTGGTGAGAGCCTCCAATTCCAAGGCGGGTTTGCCCTGTGTCCTTGGAAAAGACACAAAGTCTCTCTGGTCTTTGGTCCCGCCATTTCTAAAATAAGGGATTGAATTAGAATTAATGTTTTTCAGAAACTATTGAGCTCTTTAAAAGAAAGATGTATGTGATCAAATAAAATTTAGAGAATATATGATCTATGCCTCTGCTAGCAATTTACTGGGCATATTCACATACTAACATAAGAGTTCTAAATTTATTGATGCATGCTTTTCTGCCCTTCCCCACCCCCATCTTAAGACCAATAAACATCTTATGGAAAACTTTGGAGAATGTTAGATTACATGATTTTTATATTTTCAAATATAAAATTCTATGATTTTTTTTCACTCCTTACCACTGTTGGTTGGTTGATCCTTAGGGTGAAAAGCGTAAGTAGAAAACACTAGCCCTGACAGATTGAAACCATTCTGTATAGGAGACCAAATTAAGGATAGAACAAAGAGGGGTGTCTCATTTGACTGAGAGGTTTTGAGTTGAAATCTGTGTTCTGTTGAACTGAATGCTGATGGAGATTTTTTTCTCATCTGAATACCTACTTAATTGCCTGAAGAGAGTTAATATCTCCAGCTCAATTTTGGAAAGAGATAGAACTCATCAGACAACAGCAATTAGTTGACCTCTGAGTGTGGGCTGAACCTCTTAAGAACGCTGTTGTAATCATTAGTCCAGACAATCAGGACCTGCCTCCCTCCTCCTCTGGAAGGAGGAGGAATATCCGTTCCCCGTGTTGCCTGTGTGTTCCCTCTTCTTGCGGCTGAGCGGATTTAATGCCCCATTTTTAAGAAGCCAATTCCTTTTTTCACTAAGAAGACAGTGAATGAATTACAATTTATTTGCAAAACAGTTGAGACGTCAGGCGTAAAAATGAGATGTGACGTAGGGTCCAGAATTCAAAGTGTTTTCTGACTATAACATTGAACAACAACTCTGTGTATTTACTCTTTTCGTCTTGATCAGAAAGGCAATTTTTCCCAAATACTCAGAAGCAAAGCCATCCTAATTATATTTTTATTTCTGCTGGCTGCTTTTAAAACCATTTTAAGCTTTTCGTTTTAAAACAAACAAATGTAGACAGAATAGGTTGATGAATCTCCATTTACTCATTCATTCCCCACCTTCAGCAATGATCCAATAGAGCCAATCTTATTTCTTCTATATCTTCTAAATCTTCCTGCTTCTTAGAGCTGGAATATTTTGAAGAAATTCTGAGACATCATATAAGTTTATTCGTAACTACTTTAGAGTTCAGAAAATCTATTTATACACACACACTATTCAGACTAGTAGTAATATTCAAATTTTTCTGATCATCTCATGATTTAAAATTATTTTTTTTTAAATTTTGCAAAGAGCAATGTCCATACCTTGCATTGAGCTGACATTTGCTCTACTGTCTCACCAACCTTTTTTATCAACCATTTTCATTGTAACCATTCAGGTGAGTGTGCAGTGGAATCTCATTGTGGTTTAGATTGGCATTTCCTTTATGACTAACGATACTGAGTATTTTCCTTCATGCGTAATTGCAACAAAGGTATATTTCTCACTTGAGTCATAACCTGATACACATAAGGTGGTTTTCCTGGGCATGTCTCTTGTGGTTAATAAAAAATCTGGCCGCTTTCTTTTTCTTTTTCTTTTTCTTTCTCTTTCTCTTTCTCTTTTTACTTTTCTTTTTTTTTTTGTTTTCTTTTTCTCTTTCTCCTTTTCTTTCTCTTTTTCTTTCTCTTTTTACTTTTCTTTTTCTTTTTTTCTTTTTCTTTTTTCTTTTCTTTTTCTTTCTCTTTCTCCTTTTCTTTCTCTTTTTCTTTTCTTTTTCTTTTTTCTTTTGTGTTTAGATTCAAATTAGTTAACATACTGTGTAGTCTTGGCTTCAGGAGTAGAACCCAGTGATTCATCTCTCACATATGACACCCAGTGCTCATCCCAAGTGCCTTCCTTAATGCCTGTTGGCTGCTTTCTTTTTCCAGCTCTGCTATCTGAGAGTGCTTTCCTTCTACTCACTCCTGCTCTTAACTATCTTAGACCAAAGTGACACATTCCCATGGGCAAAAATTCAGTTATAAGATTCCAACCCAACCATTAGCAGGGCTGGGAAATAGGATTTTCCTGAGTTTGCAGGGAAGAGAAACACTGTAGCAAGCACACTATTTCGCTGCAATTATTGTTTGTCCCTATTTATAAACCTTGTTAATTAAACTCATTTAAATATTTTAAATTGCACCTATAAATTTAATATATTCTATATACTTTTAAGTACTTCAGTTAAGTATTTAAGTGTTTCTTAGTAACCCAATAATATAAATATATATTCGTGGCGAATTTTAATTTGTATTTACTGTTCTAATACCATTTACAATAACTGAGTAAGATTTCAATTTAAAAACATAAGTCTCTGAGTACATAAGCCAAATTTTAATAGTATTTTTTCCTAGGGAAGGAAAAGGGTTGGTGTGGAGAATAAAGAAGAGTATAAGCATTGTGGGAATGTTAACTATTTAACATATTTCTTTTGTATTTTTAAAGGCATGATTTAACAGGTAAAAAAGAACCCAAAGTTTAAACCAACAACTAAATTACACATTAAGCTTTGAATTAGAATTATAAGTCTAACCTGTTATTTTAATAGAACAAATTTTCCTGATCATTATAAATACTTGAACATCAAATATGCACACATTGAGGGGCGCCTGGGTGGCGCAGTCGGTTAAGCGTCCGACTTCAGCCAGGTCACGATCTCGCGGTCAGTGAGTTCGAGCCCCGCATCAGGCTCTGGGCTGACGGCTCAGAGCCTGGAGCCTGCTTCCGATTCTGTGTCTCCCTCTCTCTCTGCCCCTCCCCCGTTCATGCTCTGTCTCTCTCTGTCCCAAAAATAAATAAACGTTGAAAAAAAAAATTAAAAAAAAAAAGAAAACAAACTATTAGTATCATGGCTTGGATTCTCTTAAATATTTCTATACCCAATTCTGAATCTTCCCTATGTTGGAAGATGCTACCAACTAATTAAACAATTATGCTGAACCGAAACATTTAGGGTAGCACTTTCAGATAATTCTTGAGTTTATAGTCTCAGCTGGCTGAGGTTTTTAATGACCTAAGAAGTTTCTATCTGAGCTGTTTTTGTTCTTTCCCACAGCTCACACACACCAGGACGGTGGTTTCTCCTTCTCCCGTCTCAGTTCACCCCCCACATCTCCTGGACTCACTTTCCACATTACCTATTTTTTCACGTTTCCCCTTGATTAGGTTCAACTAATCTATTTACTTCTTCTTTAAATTCTATTCATATTCTTCCTATACGTCAGTGCCATGACTTACCGATATTTAAAGGATACACAATTCCATTGCTCACGTGACTTCAGACTCAGGCAGTAAAATGAATTCTACTTAGTTTCCAATCCCAGCTTGTCCATTTACTTGCTGTGTGACCTTTACCAGGTTGGTGGACTACTCTGTGTCTCAGAGTCCTCTGTGTGAAAAAAGGGATAATAATAGTACTTACCTCAGTGTTGTTGTATGGGTTAAATAAGCTAATAAATACAGAGGACACTGAACAGTGTTGCCACATATTAAGTGCCTTGTATACGTGAGCTATTGTTATCATGATTCTTGTTATTAGCATTGTTGGTGTTTTTGTGACTTTGAGGTGGTGCCCACGACGCCCAGAGGGTAGTATGCAAAACCCCACTCGTTGGGATCCACCAGTGTTTCTCGGCTCATTGCGTCTCTCCACTCATTTTAGGTCTCCCCGAGAACTGCAAATGCCCAGGAGTTCTTCCCCTGGGGTTAGGACAACTTTGAAGATTAATGTACACCCCAGAGCTCCTGGAGGAGCCTTTTGGGGTTATCCCCTTGCTGGCCTTTTTCAGCTCCCCCTATCATTTGTAGCTTTGCCTGGGCACACTCCGTGAGTCCAGGCACAGGAATCTTTGTCTCAGCACGGGCCCCTGTTCAGCAGTTTGAAAGGGGAGAGGGCCACTGGATTCAAATGACTATATATTTAAAATTATAATCCTGTTAGCATGTTGATTTGTATTGGAAGTCTTAAACTTCAAGGGGTACATCGGCGAACGACCTGTAGGACTTGGGAAAAAACCACAGATGACCACAGTCCTCCTTTCTCCCAGCTCCGAGGTTTTGATTCAGTAGGGCCAAATCGGAATTATTGGGGCCCAACACTTTGCGTTTCTAGTGAGTCTCAGTGATGCTGATGCTGCTGGTCCGGGGACCAGACTTTGAGAGCCATTAGTGTGAATGATATCTGTGGCCCCAAGTGGCTCCTATAAGGAAATACTTGCACAGTGACAGAAAACTGAGCCACATGAGCAGACAGTGGAGGCCTGTGAAGTTAGCAGGGAAGTATTTTGGGGATACGGCTGGAGGATTTCTGAACATCTCTCAAATAAGCCCAGGAGGAATAAAATTTTTTTGTATATTTTTTGTATACTTTGATTTAGATACATATTCACCCACTTGTATTGTCCTCAGGATAAAAGCTCCTCCGTCATAAAAAAGATTGACACACATAAGTGCCTCACCCTGTTCCTGCACCATACTTAATAGGCACCCGATTATTGGTATTGTTGGCTATTCCTTCTCGGCATCACCACCGTCTCGAGCCAGGCCGATCTGTTGGATCTCCTTGGTGTGGTTTCTTGCTACAGTTTGGAAGCAAACGTGGTAGGGAGGATGAGGTAACAGTCAACTCTTATTTCCCACACAAAGTGGGAAACACACTAATAAAATATCATAATGGAATATGATACCATAAAATATCATAGATGGAAACACACCAATAAAATATCATAATTTTTATTACCTGGGGCATCTCTTCAGAACTGCGCTGTTCCCTCAGAATGGACATTTATTGTTACCCCAGGCAGCCACCTGAAAAACATACTTGCCGATCTGGAGACAGGTCTATGGGGAGACGGTGCTGATGTGTCCCTCACCCCTGAGCCCCTGTTGTTCCCAAAATGGGTCTGATGTCTCAGTCCTTCAAAGTGAGAGACAGCACAGATTATGTGATTCACTTGCAATTTCACTCTCCTTTTTTTAGAAAACAAAACATATGCTTGTTTGATTCGGTTCTCTTAGGAGGCCTTAGTAAGTACCTGTTGAAAGAGGAAGTGAATAATTTGAAAAATGTGCCTTATGTGCTTAGGAATAATATCTCACAATTATTACTGCTTAAATAGGGGCTGTTGTGTTTTTACATTAAAAAATATATATAATTCAATATATTCTGGCTATAAAACTTAAAGCGTTCTATTCGCAAAAATTCAAAAAAAACCCTTGAAGTACACAATAAATATAAATGTCCATAACTTCTGAGAGAACCACTGTTAACATATGGCCAAATATAGCCTTCCTCCTGTCTTAATACAAAATACACATATATCATTCAACAAAATTGATGTATGTATTAGTTTTCTCTTGTAAATGTGGATGAATTATCACAAACTTAATGGCTTAACACGGATTTATTATATTACGATTGTACGGTTTAGAAGTCTGACATAGGTCTCACAGAGCCAAAATCGGAGTGTTAGCAGGCTGGGCTCCCTCCAGAGGATCTAGGGCAAAATCCATTTATCTGCCTTTCCAGTTTCCAGATGCTTCCTGCATCCTGTTTGCAGTCATTAACCTTCGAAAGTAGTAAAATAGCATCTATCTGACCCTTCCTCAAGGTTCTCTGTTTCAGATGACTAACATGGTTAGATCTGGTCCTCCTGGATAAAACAAGGTAACTTCACCTCAGTGCTCTTAAACTTAATCACATCTGTAAAGCCTCTATCGTCATGTAGCCTAACATATTCACAGTTTCTGGGGATACAAACTTGGATATATTTAGGGAGGGGAAGGACATTATTCTGCCTACCACAGGATAATAGCATACATTCACTTTGTAACCTATTTGTCCCCCTCACTCAACCGTGAATCTTGGACATTTCATGATGCCATTAAATATTTTGCTGCAATCAGACTGTTAAGGAAAAATGAGATCCATTGACAAATCTACTTACACAGCACTTAAATAATTCTATTCTTTGGTATATTCAAAATGTTGCCAATTTTTCACATTAAAAATAGACCCCAAATAGGCAAAGTAATTTGGAAAAGCAAAGCAAAGCTGGAGCTATCATAATTTCAGCCTTCAAGTTATATTACAAAGCTGTAGTAATCAAAACAGTATGGTACTGGCACAAAAATAGACACATAGATCAATAGAACAGAATAGAAAACCCAGAAATAAGCCCCCAGCTATATGGTCAATTAATTTTCAACAAAGCAGGAAAGAATATCCAATGGAAAAAAGTTTCTTCAACAAATGGTGTTGGGAAAACTGGACAACAAATTGCAAAAGAATGAAACTGGGCCACTTTCTGAAACGATACACGAAAATAAATTCAAAATGGACTAAAAACTTAAACGTGAGACCTGAAACCATAGAAAGCCTAGGATAGAGCACAAACTTCTGACATTAACCATAGCAACATTTTTCTAGATATGTTTCCTGAGGCAAGGGAAACAAAAGCAAAAATAAACAATTAGTACTACATCAAAATGAAAAGCTTCTGCACAGTGAAGGAAACGATCAATAAAGCTAAAAGGCAACATATTGAATGGGAGAAGATATTTGCAAATGACATATCTGATAAAGGATTAGTATCCAAAATATATGAAGAACTTATACACCTCAACACTCCAAAACAAATAATCCAACCAAAAAATGGACAGAAGACATGAACAGACATTTCTCCAAAGAAGGCATCTGAATGGCCAACAGACCCACGAAAAGATGCTCCACATCATTCATGATCAAGGGAAATGGAAATCTGAACTACAATGAGATATCACCTCACATCTGTCAGATGGCTAAAATCAAAAACACAAGGAACAAGCGTTGGTGAGGACGTGGGAAAAAAGGGACCCTCTTGTACTGGGCGGGAATGCAAACTCTTGGTGGGAATGCAAACAGGTGCAGCCACTATTTAAAAGGGGTGTATTTGTCCTGATGAGCACTGGGTGATGTATGGAAGTGTTTAATCACTATATGTACAGCTGAAACTAATACAGCACTGTGTGTTAACTATACTGGTATTTAGAATAAAATAAAGTAACATCGTAAACATTTTTATTTTTTTATTTTTAGGGAGGCTATATCTTTTCAAAGTTTTTATTTATTTATTTATTCATTCATTCACTTATTCATTCACTTTTTTTTTAACTCCAGTAAACATACTGTATTATATTAGTTTCAAATATACAACATAGTGATTTGACAATTCTATACGTTATTCATTCGGTGCTCATCAGGACCAGTGTGAGCTTTAATCCCCATCACCGATTTCGCAAGTTACCCTACCCACCTCCCCTCAGGCAACCATCAATTTGTTCTCTGTAGTTAAGAGTCTGTTTTCTGATTCCTTACTAAGATAAACTCCTAAAAATGAAATTCCTGGATCAGAGGACAGGCAGCGGGATTTAAAGGCTATTATCTATGTTTTGTTAAGTTCTGCCCTTCCCTCAGGGGTTTTGCCAATTTAAACTCTCACCATCACTGTGCAGGAGAAAAAATGTCTCCTGCACCTTCGTCAGTGCTGGTTTTGATATTTTTAAAATCTTTGTCTAGTTTTTGATGTAGAAAATGTTGGAGTTTGGAGCCGACGGCAAGAAAGAGTTCTTGAGATGTCTACAGTGCAAAAAGGTGGTTTTATTGAAGCACAGGGACAGGACCCATGGTCAGAAAAAGCTGCCCTGGGGTTATAAAGGATGACTGATTATATACTTTCAAGTTGGGAGGGGGTCATGGATAGGTAAGTCTCTAAGGAATTTGGAAACAAAGTTTCCAGGACCTTGAGGGGCTAGCTGTTGTTAAGATAAAGCCATTTACTAAGTCTAGTATAATCTTAGTCATGAGACCCTTTAGATGTATATCAGTAAGCCATTATGTTTGGAGAATGATTGTTAACTCTATCTGGGGATGGGGAGGTAGAAATAAATGAACTTTCCAAAGGGATTTTCTCGTGCTGAAAAAGACTCACAGAATCCTGGGGTTGGGGGTTAGGCTAAGATTGCCTTTTGCCCTTAGCAAGAGCAAGGTCATTCTGTCTGTTTCAAGGACTTGTCAATGGGCTCCAGGCAATAAGGAAATCTAATTTTTCATTTGCCTTTGTTTCCCACATCAGTTTTCAGGAAAAAAAAAAAAAAATCTTTGTTTTTCTTATAATTGGTCTTTAGTTATATGATGAGGTAAAAAAAAAATATCCTTTAAGGCAAAATAGCTTCTCATATTCATGGTTTCTTTCTTTCGCGGCAAGTAAAGTTGTTATTAGCAGTGGTTTTCTCTTGAGACTGATGGGGTGGGTGGGGGAAGAAGGAGAGAGGATCATTACTGGTCTAGGTATCAGACAACAATATTCATGCTGTCATAATATTTCCTATCAAGCTCAGTGTCAGTGTCTGTCACTAGCTACAAAACCAAACAAACAAATTAAAGTGAAATTTCTTCAAATTGAAATAGAATTCCTTCTTGACTAGGATATTTACAAAAGAGTAGAGAAAAATCTACTCTAGATTAATGTTAATATTGATCAAAGAATTCCCACTCAACTAACTAAAGCCTATACTCAATAATGGGACCATCTCATATATTTATGGTACTTTTATATTTTCAGGGCATTTCCCTGTTACCTTTTTACATGCTGGTTTTATTATGAATGGGTATTAAACTTCTCAAATGCTTTCCTTCTATTGAAATGATCATATGGAGTTTGTTCTTTATTATGTTAATGTGGCACATTACGTTGCTTTTCAATTGCTAATCGAACTTTCCACACCTGGGATAACCTCTAGTTGGTCATGATGTATGTTAATTGTATGCTAATATTTTGTTAAAAATTGCTATCCATATGTTTATGAGGGATACTTATCTTTAAGAGGTTGTGTGTGTGTGTGTGTGTGTGTGTGTGTGTTTTGTGTGTGTGTGTGTTTGTGTGTGTGTGTGTGTGTGTTTAGTAATGTCTTTGGCAGTAGGGTTATAGTGCCCTCATACCCTCCTCCTTTGTTTCTTTAAAGAGTTTGTGTAAGATTGGGGTCATTTATTCCTTGAATTTTATAGAATTCACCAGTGAAACCATCTGGATCTGAAAGATTTTGGTTTTGGTTTTGATTTGTGTGTGTGTTTGTAATGGGGAGTGATGGTTTCAACAACAAACTCATTTTCTTTAATGGTTATAGAATCTTTGCTTTTTTCTTTCTTCTTGTCACTTGTGATAAATTGTAATTTTCAATAAATGTGTCCATTTCATCAGAGCTGTCAACATTATTGGTATAAAGTTATATGTAGTATTGTAGGGGCCAGCAGCAGGCTGCCCCAAGATGGGCCACTTTGGTCTAAAGATTATTCTGAGCTAAAAGTAATAAAACCCTAGCAGATAACAGAAAACACTCTCTGCCTCCCCTTCAAGGGCCTAAATTTACCTTGGTTAAGAGAGCCTGCCTTGGGGCGCCTGGGTGGCGCAGTCAGTTAAGCGTCCGACTTCAGCCAGGTCACGATCTCGCGGTCCGTGAGTTCGAGCCCCGCATCAGGCTCTGGGCTGATGGCTCAGAGCCTGGAGCCTGCTTCCGATTCTGTGTCTCCCTCTCTCTGCGCCTCCCCCGTTCATGCTCTGTCTCTCTCTGTCCCAGAAATAAATAAACGTTGAAAAAAAAAAATAAAAAAAAAAAAGAGAGCCTGCCTAGGAAGAAGGCTATTAATAGAGATTCTCCTTTAGTGAAGAAATTTACCTGCACAACAGGGCAACCTTTGTTTTTCAAAACAACTCCTTTCACCCTCCAGCTAATGGCCTTCCTCCCCTTCTAATCCTCAGACCTACTGCTCTCCTTAGCTGATATAAGCTTCATGTTGCCTCATTGTCCTCAGAAACTCATGTCTGTGTAATTTTCTCTTGTTAACCTGCCTTATGTTGATTTGGTTCTGAGTCTGCTAAAACGATCACAAAGCAAAGGAGTCTTCTTCCCCGAAAGTACCCTCTCCTTTTCTTTTTTCTTCTCTCTTCTCTTTTTTGTCCTTCCATTTCCCCCTTTCCTTCAACTTCTGGTCATCTTTTTCCTTTTATCTAGAACATTCATTAATATTAAGAAAAAACATATCATAAAACTGTAATATCATCACAGAGTCATACCTGGTCTCCCACCAGAGTTGGGAAATGGCCAAGTTAGACAATTTAAATGCTCGATGCCAAGAACACTCAATATTCATTAGTTAAAACTCCTCTGTCATGAGCAATGCTTGGATCCCAAGGTTTGTTTCTGTGATTTTATTTCTTCTGTGTTTCTCTGGCTGATCAATTTCAAGTATGTATCCACAATTCTGACTCATTCACTATTGTTTTGTTAAACTAAAATCTACACGCAATAAAATCCATTCTGTATGTTTTACCAAAAACACATTCATGTGACAAGAGCAACAATCAAGACAAAGGACAGTTCCATCACCCACCTGTTCCCCCAAATCCTCGCAGACCCCTTTGTAACCAATCCCTGCTTCCACTTTACCTTGAGAACCACTGATATGCTTTCTATTACTATAACATTGCCTCTTCCAGAAAGTTATACAGATGGAACGTGTAATATATGGCTTTTAAAAAAAAAAAATCTGGTTTCTATTAGTTGAAATAATGCATTTGAGATGCATCCATATTGTTACACACACATGTGTGTATTGCTGACTGATATTCTGAACTTTGGATGGACCACCATTTGCTTATTCATTCACAAATTTAAGAACATTTGTTTTTTTTTTTTTCGAGTTTTTGTAGCTTATTAGTGAAGTTGCCAAAAACATCTTCTTGTAGGTTTTTATGTAAATATAAATTTTCATATCTTTTGTGTATTAAGGAGTGGAATTGCTGGGTCACATAATAAGTATGTGTTTAACTTCATAAGAAACTGTCCAACTGTTTTCCAACTTAGCAGCACCCTTTCCACATTCTCATCAGTGACTTACACAAATTCCCGCTGGTAGTGTGTGTTATTTATTTATTTACTTAGAAAAGCTTAGCCATTCTAATTGACTTTAAACTATGGAACACGGCTTGCATTTATGGAATAAACACCGCCTGGTCATGTCCTATTGTCTTTTTTATGTATAGGTGGGTTTAATTTGCTAACATTTCTGTGTTTTTTATCCCTCCCCTGGTAATTATTTTTGGGAAATGTTCTCCTCTACTTTTTGGAAGAGTTAGTGTAGAATTGGTATTATTTTTTCCAATGCATGGTAGAATTTACAAAAACGCCTGGAGTTTTCTTTGTAGAATGGTTGTAACTGTGAGTTCAATTTCCTTGATATATTTAAGGCTATTCAGGTTACCCATTTCATCTTAGTTTCAAATTGCTGGGCATAAAGTCTTTTATAATATTCCATTATTATCCTTTTAATGCCAGTAGGAAGAGGAGTGATATATACCCTCTTACATTCTTTCTCTTTACTTCCTAAGTCTCTGTAAACAAATGTCGAATTTATCTTTTCAAAAAATCAGATTTTGTCTTTATTGATTTATTCTATTGTTTTTCTATTTGCAATTTTATTGATCTCTGCTCTAATCTGTATTATTTTCTTCTTCTGTCTGCCTTGGGTTAAACGTGTTCTACTTCACCCTGCTTCTACTAGTTTGCGAAGGTGGAGATTTAAATGATTAATTTCATAATCAATTTCAAATTTGGTAAATTTCTTTGTATTTTTTTAAGCTTTATCCCACAAATTTTGTAGGTTGTATTTATATATTCTTTCAATTAATTGTTTGTCTATTTTTCCTTGTGTATTCTTACTTAAAGCTCTGCGTTATTTAGAATCTTTTTGTTTTTGACTTTCTTGGGGTTTTCCTGATATATTTCTGTTATTGGTTTCCACTTTAATTTTGTTGTGGTTAGGGGATATGCTTTATCTGATTTTCCTCTTCTCAATTTGTTATGGTTTGTGTTCTTATCTGGAATGTTGTCTATTATGATTGTTGCACTAGGGAAGAATATAACTTCTGCATTTGTTGGCTGGTGTGTAACATAAATATCAATTAGGTTAAGTTGGCTGTTAATGTTCAAGTCCTCTATTATCATTACTGATTTTCTGTCTGCTTGTTGTTTTGATTACTGAGAGAAGAGCTGAAATCTCCAGTTATAATTGTAGATTGGGCTACTTCTCCTTCTGGTTCTGACAATTTCTGATTTAATATTTTTAAGCTCTGTCAAGGTGCACACTCATTCAGACTTTTAATTATTCCTGTTGAATTGTCCTTCTTTATCCCTTGTAATTGTGCTTGTTTTAAAGTCTGCTTTATGGGGGTGCCTGGGTGGCTCAGTCGGTTGAACGTCTGACTTCGGCTCAGGTCATGATCTCATGGTTTGTGGGTGGGTTCAAGCCCCAGGACAGGCTCTGTGCTGACAGCTTGGAGTATGAGCCTGCTTTGGATTCTGTGTCTCCTTCTCTCTCTACCCCTTCCCCACTCGCATTCTGTCTGTCTCTCTCTCTCTCTCAAAAATAAATAAGCATTAAAAAATTTTTTTCAGAAAGTCTATTTTATCTGCTATGCTTACCCAGTCCAGCTTTCTTTTAATTAATGTTCACATGCTATATCATTTTTTCTTTTACTTTTTCCATGGGTATATTTTTATATTTAAAGTAGATTTCCCATAGACAGCCTATATGCATCTTCATTTTTTATCCAATTTGATACTTTGTCTTTTAAGTGTTCAGATTAGATAATTTATACTTAATGCAGTTGATATGACTAACCTTCGATCAGTCATTTCCTTTTTGTCTTAATCTTGATTCATGTTTGTTTGTTTTCTTTCTTGCTTTTATTTAGAATGTTTGAATAACTTCCGATATTCCAGTTATATTTTACCTTTTGACGTTTTGGTTCTCTCTCTGTGCGTTATTTCAGGATGCCTACCTAAAATTTCAGAGTCCACCTAGAGAGTTAGTATAATACCACTTCAGGTGAAGCAGAGATGTGCTGCAACCATATAAGTCCGTGTAGACTCCACAATTGGCCTTTACGTCACTGCTGGTAGGTCATAACTATGCACATTGAAAACCTCATCCGACAATGTCAGGATTTTTATTTTCAAGTCATATATGTTTTATAATTTAGGATTTTGTGTTCACCCAGACACTGACCATTTCTGTTGCTTTTCCTTCATTCCTGGAGTTGCAGGTTTCCCTTTTATATCATTTCCCTTCAGCCTGAAGAACTTGCTTTAGCCTTTTGAATTCTTCTTCTGGTAACAAATTCTCTTAGTTTCTGCACCTGAGATTGTCTTTATTGTCACTGTCATTCCTGAAAGCTATTTTTGGTCGATATGGATTATTGAGTTGAAAGTTCTTTTCTTTTAGCACTTTTAAGATACTATTTCACAGTCTTCTTGCTTCCATATTCTCTAATGAGAAACCCACAGTCTCTTAAATCACTGTATCTTTGTACATAATATGTCATTTTTCTGTAGTTGCCTTTACATTTTTCTCTTTGTCTTTGTTTTACCTTTTAAAGCATTTTGATTATATGTTGTCTACCTGTAGCTTTGCTTGAATCTCTTCTATTTTGGATCTCACAGTTTCTTGAATCTGTAAATTTATATCTTTTACCAAATGTGGGAAATTTTCAGGCATTATCTTGCTCAATATTTTCTTTCTTCCATCACTTTTTCTTTCCTGAGGTTCCAATGAGTAACATGCAGGGTGTTTTGGTATTGTCTCATTGGTCTCTGAGACTCTGTTTTCTTTTCTTTTTTTAATTTCCCTGCTTTTTAGACCAGATAATTTTATTTTTCTACCTTAACGTTCATGGATTCCCTTCTTCTATTTCCCTTCTTAAGTCCATCCAGTGAGTTTTTAAAACTTTTTTAGAAGTTTTACTTTTCAGTTCTAAAATCTCTACTTATGTCTTTTTTATAATTCCTATTTTTCAGCTAGGAATGTACACATTTTCACTTCAGGCACATTTTCCTTTATCTCGGGGAGCACAGTTGTTAATAGTTGCTTTCATAATAATTCCAACATCTGGGGTTTCTAGTGGCTGACTTCTGTTTAGTGTGTGTGTGTGTGTGTGTGTGTGTGTGTGTGTGTGTCTACTTTATTGCACATTGGCTAATTTTGGATTGTAACCTGAACATTTTGAATGTTATGTGTAGACTCTGGGTCTGGTTATAATCTCCTGGGGATGTAGATGCTTTTGTTTTAGCAGGCAGTCAACCTGGTTAGATTCAAACTGAAATTTCTGTCTTGACTTTGGTGGGAGGCAGCCCAAATCCCAGGTCCAATCCCTAAGTGGTGCCATGCTGGTCTTTGGGTGACGTGCACCTGTGGAGCCCAGCCGTGTGCCCGAGGAGGAGCAGGTTCCACGCAGAATTAGGAAATATTCCCCGATGGCTTCCTCTACTATGGGATGCTCCTGTCCCTCCCTGGCTACCAAGGGTCTTTTCCCTGGTTTCTGTGGCTCAAAATACAGGGTTTTTACTCAAGCATTAGCTGCCTTTGCTGCCGCCACCATCTGTGTGAGAAACTGCCAGAAGAAAAAAGAAAACAGGGAAACCCACCCAAGCAGCCGCTTCTCTAAATTTTGACATCCATCCTTAATCTGTCTGCTTTTATTTGTTAGCATCCTTGGGTGTATTTTTGTGTTTTATCCAGATTTTTTCATTTGAATCAGCAAAAGAGATGGGCCATAACAGCTCAGCCCTCCATGTTAGAACCAGTCATTCTCAAGAATTCAGCTTTTGTATCTTCTGAACAACTGAAGGGGCAAATAAAAATAATAATAATAACAATAACATCCTTTTACAGCTTTAGCAACTGACTTTCAGAGAACTGAAATAGACTGGAGAAGTTAGCCTAGTCAGTAAGTGAAGGTGCAGAACATAATGGAAAAAACAAACAAACACATGCAGTTTATAATTAGATAGATCTGTGAAAGATCTATAGCCCTGCCATTTATTAGAATCATTAATGCCTTTCGGTGAGTGTCAGTATCCCCCCCCCCCAAAAAGTGAATGAAATCAATAATATGTTATTCTATCCCCCACCCCCTGACCCTGTATGTGGAAATGCCACTGGCAGCTGAGAGCAGATATGGAGTTGACTTTATACATGCCAAAGAAGTGATATCCAGGTCACCTCAGAGAGAGAGAGTGGGGTTCCTACTCCAGGCTGGTGAGGCTTGACTGTCATGTCTTAGCAACCTTGCCCTGATCCCACACTCAGAAAGACACCCTTCAGGTTGTTAGTTATTCCAGGGAGAGAGTGTTCCGGTCATACTGATTTGAGCTCCCAGGCTGCCTAGCAATTGTAGCTTTCATCACATTTTCTCAAATTGGCATTCTGGCTTTCTACGGTTGTCTTGTAAGATTTGTCAGTTTGATTAAGCTTTCTGGAATTTGTACAACTGGGGGATACTGACAAGATATAAATTTGTGAGTGTCTGAGCCAGGCAAAAGATCAGCTTTGAAATACAATGAACTTTCTAGAAAACGCACTTTTTAGAGAAAGTCTTTTGCAATCAGGCCTCTTGACCAGTTGGTACGAAGTGTGGTGTGAGATTGTTCTAAATGTTTCATGTGTAAATATTGTTCAGTTTAATCGTTTGTGCTTATTTTAAATGTATTAGAAAAATATAAATAGTGCAGGAAACCCATCAGTTCCGAATAGGAAAAAAACCTCAGTTTTCCTCCTTTTGTAGGGAAAACCCAGTCTTCCCTATTATATCTTTCTTTCCTGTGAGTCTCCTTTACTACACACACAAAACAGTTCACTTCTGATACTTCTGGAGGTTTTTCCCCATATCAAGCAATTCTCCACGACACCAGCTATCTTCACTCGATTCTGTACTATCGTCCTGGAGACAGAGCGAGATCCCACAGGTTAAGGGCTCAGTCCCACAAGCCTGCTTTCACCACGCCTCAGTTGCCAATTACAAGTGGTAAACCCCTACGTTACCTACAGCTTCTATCTGATTTAGTTACAAATCAGAAGTTCCCACAATCCACTCCCAGGTTTGATTAATTTGCTAGAGCTGTTCACAGAGCTCAAGAAAACACTTCTGGTTATAAGTTTATTAAAGGATGTAGTAAAGAACACAGACAGCAAGTTGAAATGGTACATAGGGCCAGATCTGGGAGGGTCCCAAGGACAGGAGCTTTTTGTCCCTGAGGAGTTGGTGTGTGTCACCTCCCAGCATGGATGTGTTCATCCACCGAAGGACACTTCGGTTGTGTTTATCCTCTGACTATTGTAAATACTGCTGCTTTGAACAGGGGGTTACAAATATCTCTTGGAGTTAATGTTTTCATTTCCTTCAGATATCACTACAAAGTGGAAATGCCTGATCACATGGTTATGTTTAATCATATGGTTTAATCATATGTTTAATCATATGGTTGATCTATGTTTAATATTTTGAGCCTCCTCCGTACTGTCTTCCAGAGTGGCTGACCAATTTACAATCCCACCAGCAGTGCCCAAGGGGTCCCTCTTCTCCACATCCTTTCCAGCATTTGTTACTTCTTGTCTTTTTGATGATGGCCATTTGAACAGGCACAGTGATCTCTCAGTGTGCTTTTAATTCAGCAAAGCTAAATTGTCAGATTTACTACATCAGGGGAGAACACCACATTGAGAGAGCCATGGGAAATTAGGACAAGGGATTTATAGGGTGTTAGGGCTTGAGGGGGATGACATTAAGATAGGTCTTATAGGCAGAAACTCTTGAGGGCCAAGCAGAGTGTATGACATAGTAGCTTTAGATTGGTGGTAACAATGAGATAAGGTCTTAAGGTAAGTCTTGATGAACAGGCCATTAGTCTTGATGACTTAGCTGTTTGGTTGGCCAATAGCCTTACCTTCTGGGTGCAGTTATTTCCTGGAGCATCAGCTAAGTTACTTTTGCTTGATTCCAGTACTGTTTACTATCGAGTTAGGGTCATATGTCTATTCAGCCCCAGTTTTGTGTATGTAATGGTTTCAGTTATCACTTCTCTTATTAGTTAGGCCTTGCTTTTAATATAGGTAGTGTGCATAGCTGTAGAAAAAGGTCCTGCAGAAAGTGGTAAGGTGCTTACTGAGAGTGGCACTTGGTGATTATACTGACTCTTCTGTGATAGTTTGTGATGGTTTTTCCCCTCCGTATGCTCATTAACACTCTTTATATTTATACTTGGAATTTTCTTATGAAAGAAAATGACAGGACTCTTTGGAGACCCCTAAACATCTCTCAGTTTAGTCACTACTAAGTTCTGCTACTTAAATATGAAGCCCACACCAATTTCTGAACTCACTGGGTACAGAAAGTAGTAATCTCTCAATTAGACCAAATTGCGCTTAACCCATTGACAGACTTGAGTCAGTGTCTGCTCTACTCCTAATGCCATCCCAAAATTTGCTAAATCACTTGCAACAAGACTTCCCTTCTAGGGACCCCAAGACCAAGATAGCCCTGAATAGTGACGGAAACTGTATGAGGAGCATGGTTGTCTAGGTCATCAGTGGGTAAGAGTTTCTAATATGCTTAAGAGACAGAGAGTTTATTGATAAATAAAACAGGACAGAAATCATCCATGTAGAAAGAGACCATGGTGCTCAACAATGCCAGGAAAGAAGTGGGAAGTGTGTGTGAAGGTGGGGGGAGGTTGATAGAAAGTTCTACTTTGGAAAAGCTGCAAGTTAGTGCCTCCCCTGCTTCAACATATATCCTCCATCATAGAGTTAGGTTGTGTGGCTTATTGTGCTCCCCTGGCCCTCCGCATCAAAGACCACAGGACCATTTGCTGAGCTGATGAAAATCCCTGGGGGTAACAGGTTGCCAATGCCATGGTAGAGCCCCCAGAAAGACTCTCCTTAGCTCCCTGCCCACTCATGTAAGGCAAACTGAAGAAACCCACATCTCTGGCCTACTTTTAAATATCATCATACCCAAGATCACCTGGCCAAAGTAAACATATATCAAACTGGCTCCAGAGGAAAGAGAATTGAAACAGAAGATCCCTAATGCAAAACAAAACAACACAATCTTTAATTAGAGTGCACAGCTGTGAGCAGATACTGGATTATTACATAAAACTAGACAGTTCTATAATTTTTTATAAAAAAATGGTAAGAGAACAAAAAAGTCCCAAGAAACTAAGTATTTGCAGGAATAAAGCATTAAGTAGGAAGGGGTGCCTGGGTAGCTCAGTTGGTTGAGTGTCTGACTTTGGTTCAGGTCATGATTCCGTGCTTCATGAATTCAAGCCCTGTATTGGGATCCGCACTGACAGCTCAGAGCCTGGATGGAGCCTGCTTCGGATTCTGTGTCTCCCTCTCTCTCTGCCCGGCCCCTGCTTGGTCTCTCTCTCTGTCTCTCTGTCTCTCTGTCTCTCTCTCAGAAATAAATAAACTTTAAAAAAAGTGATTTACCTCTAAAAAAAAAAAACATTAAGTAGGAGGACTGCAAGGTAAAATTGAGGTGCTCTGCCATAATGTAAAGCAAAGTGCTGTAACTATTAAATGCACACTAGATTTTGAAGACCTAATACAAATATAGAATATAAAGTATTGGGGCGCCTGGGTGGCGCAGTCGGTTAAGCGTCCAATTTCAGCCAGGTCACGATCTCGCGGTCCGTGAGTTCGAGCCCCACATCAGGCTCTGGGCTGATGGCTCAGAGCCTGGAGCCTGTTTCCGATTCTGTGTCTCCCTCTCTCTCTGCCCCTCCCCCATTCATGCTCTGTCTCTCTCTGTCCCAAAAATAAATAAACGTTGAAAAAAAATTAAAAAAAAAAAAGAATATAAAGTATTTAGGTCATATTTTTGTATTGATTACATTTTGAAACAAATATTTTAATATTTAAACGTAAATAAAAGCTAATACTAAGGAAAAGATATTTGAGATTTAACACTGATTAGCAATGAAATACCGTGAATAGTAATTAAACTATTTTGAAGAAAATCTTTCGTGGCACTCAGCATAGGAAGCATGATGTGGGCCTATGAGATCCGAAGTTTGAGTTTGGCTCTCATGCAAAGTATTGTGTCCACTACCAAAGTACTGAGTTCCTATTTCTGATTTAATTGCTCGGATGGGCCCCCCTCCCTCTTTTTCTGGCACAGATTTTAGACTCCCTGTTCGGTCTCACATCCCTTTAAGATAACAGGGATTCACTGGCCGTGTCCACTGAATGGATGTTTGTTTGTTTTCCCTGTTAGTGACTGCAACCATCATTTACCAGAAATCATCCTTAGGGTCCCACTCCATTTATGTGACTGCGATTTATTGCTTTCCCCGTTAAGTAGAAAATCAAGTTGTGTTTCAAAGTGTGGCTTCCCTCATTCGGCATTGTTGGTGAATCTGCTATTTATTTATTTATTTGGCATTTGTTTGCTCTTACATCCTTTCCCCAACTGTCATACATTTTCCAGGGGCTAGATATCTAATGAGACAGAGTCAGAAGATGTCTCCAAGCGATCTGGCTTCCTAGGTTATGACAAGCGTGGCTTGGCTTTTCAATTAAAAGAAAGTTGAAAAGAGGAAGGAGAAAGCATGCAAGTAATTAAGCAGCAACAGGCTCTTAGCAGAAGTTGTTAAGTGAATTATTTAACGAAGCAGTTTGGAGCAGGGAGACCTGGCTCCCTCTGGCTTCTGCTTCCTATAAAAGCCTGGGTGGCTGCTTCCTACCCTCTTTTTCATGCTCTGACAAAAGGCACAGGTGGATTTATAGGACTTGGAGGAAGTGGGAAATTGCGTGTGATAAACGTTTTTGCAGTGGGTTGTCAGCCAGAGGAAAGCTCTGCCATTGAGATGTCTGCTGGGAAGGAGCTTTGTTTGGGGATTCCTAGCATCCCCCAATGAGAGTGTATAAAAGACAGCAACCTTTTTTAAGAAGCATTCTGGTGTGACGTTGGGGTTTCGAGTCGCAATGCATCCCAGGTCGAGGTGGGTTGAAATGACTGAGGAGGGAATCTGGAATTTCAGGATTTCGTGTTTAATCTTTCCCTTTTTAGCAACTAATCCAAAACCCATTATGATACCCTTCTGGCCATCTGCTGGCTAGATTTAACATCTGAGCTACCAGTTTAATTTGCAACCTCTGGGTCCAATCATGTGAACAGGAGACAGTTATAAAGAGATGGAGGGATGGGAGTCGGAGCCTCCACGCCATCAGGCACTAATGATTTAGTGTCTCAGCCTCCCCGTCAGAAGCATCCTGAGTGCGGCCATTCTTGCTCTACGTCTAGTGTTCCTGTCAGAGAAAATGTTCTTTCTGTTCTGTGCATCTCAGCTTAACCATACTGACTTGAAGCCCCTAGGGGGAAGCAAGTGGGGCGCTGGTTTGTCTCCACCTGCATGTTTTTGTGTATACTGCTTTGTGTTGCGTGTCTGTGTGTGTGTGCACATGCACAGCAGGATACCCCAGAGGAGACAGCACATGTTTGGTTAATGCAAGGGAGTAATGGAAGGGACAGGAGGATGTAGTATGAGTGGCTAAGAGTGATCTCAACTTTCCAAAAGTAAGCATTGATATGCTCATATGGAGGGGGTGTCCTGAGCATATACTAGGTGCTCAATAAATGCTGTTGTCCTTCAGGGCCTGTTAATAAGTTCAGCACCAGCGATGTGGGTGATGTTAAAGGCTTCCATGTGGGTCTTCCATGTGCAGGGGCACATACCTAAAAAAAGAGAGAAAAATTGAAAAGGGAGGGTGTTTGAAGGAAAAAAAACAAAAACAAAGAACAGTATCTGCCCTGGGAGGGGGCTAAAACTAACTGAAAAATCAAGTAGCTGTGTCCTAGGGGAAAACGGAGTGATGGGGAGGATGTTTGTGAATAATGGGACACTCTTCTGTCTACTCACCTCCAGGTGGCAGGATGCTGTGAGGACAGTGGTCAGCTCTTTACAGATTCCACCTTCTAGTGAAGAGGAAGTTACTCTTTGTATCTTTGTCTCTAGTTAATTCCAAAACTAGGCAGAACTGTGTCCGCACACGTCTAAGGAATATTTTAGCCGTGGCTAAAGAGACTGACATGTGTAAAATAAGCCATATACCCACAGTAATAATAAAAACGATCCTTTCTTCCATCTTCTTGACAATGTAACAGGGAACTCACCACTGTTTTTCAACTCATGTAATCTTTGCAATACATTGAAGGAAGACCTTACTTTTCTCACTTTGAAGACAAAAAAGCTGAATCAGAGAAAGTAACTTACTAGTTAGCCCAAAGTTATACAACCTATAAATGGCAGAGCCAAGCTGTATGTTCTGTGTTGCTTGATTCCAAAGGCACTGAGTGATGAACACTATTTTTATTATGCTATCCTTGCTAAAGGGCTGTGAGGGTGTGGCAAAGCTGCAAAAGGATGAAGGTTTTCTGTCATTGAAAAGGAAAAGCTGAGAAAAAGATCAACTGAGCCTAATGAGCCCAGGAGAGCCCCCTGCCCTCCTCCCCACCAGGTTGTATGCTGCCTAGCCAGCAGGAAGAGGACGAAGCAGTGGCTGTGAAGAGAGACTGTTCGAGAGTAGGATGACTTCAACTTATGTACACCAATCATTCAGAATAAGTCGGAGGCTGAGAGAACAAGAAGGAAGTACAAGAAATAAAGACATAGAAGGACTGCAATAAACAAGATGGAGGGTCTCTGGTTCTCTCTAGGCTTTCTAACTTCTGTGGGGGAGGAAAATTAATTTTCCCTCTACCTTTCTGGTTTCTTCACTGAGAACTCCTTGTAGTAAAAAGCAGGTTAACAGGAGAAAAGCAGTTTAATAACACGTATACTTCCTGTATACATAGAGAGACCCAGGAAAACTGAGGAACTCACCCAAATGGTCTAAGCTACCACCTCAATACCATCTTCAGTTAAAGACAAACGCACATTTTGGGTTGGCAAGGGGGCCAGTCAGGGGTGTTTCCAAAAACACAGGAAAAAACAGTAAGGTTGTTATGCAAATTTAAGTTATTCCTTTCTCCGCTGATAAGAGTTCGAGAGATGTAGAGTCACTCCTGGTAGAGATTCGCAGACACTTTTACAAATAGAGATTTCCTTTATGCATGTAAATATCTCTTACAAAAGGGTAACTTGTACACAGTTCTCAGAGCTTCACCTGTGTCTGCTCCTTCTTAAAAATAACCAATTCAAAATAATCAATATGCTGGGGTGCCTGAGAAGCTCAGTTGGTTGAAGCATCCAACTTTGGCTCAGGTCATGATCTTATGACTCATGAGTTCGAGCCCCACATTAGGCTCTGTGCTGACAGTGGAGAGCCTGAAGCCTGCTTCTGATTCTGTGTCTGTCCCTCTCTGCTCCTCCCCCAGTCGTACTTTGTCTCTGTCTCTGTCTCTCTCTCTCAAAAACAAATAAACATTAAAAAAATTAAAAAAAAAACTCAATATGCCAAACAGGTATATTTTGGGGTGGCATGCTCTGCTCCCCTTCATTTTACCTTCTTCTCTTTCCTGTTTTGCTGCTTGTTCCCAGCTCCATGGAACTTTGACTAGCTGATAAACCACAAAGTGTGCAAAAATAGTTCTTGGAAAGTACTGTTCTCATGTTTTATGGGAGCTTGAGTGAAGAGCACAAGAATGACCTCCCCAATCCCAAGTTGTGGTTAAAGTGAACAAACTTCTGCCTATGCCCCCCACTGTAAGGACAGCTACTCAACTATCCCTTCCCACCCCTTAAAACTTGACTGGGGTCCTATTGGAGAAAGTCCAGGCCAGCAAGTGCAGCCTGATGTGTGGATCAGCTGAATTGAGCCTTTAACCTTTGTTAAGTCACTTAAATAATTTTCTCTTAAAAATTACCGGTACCTCTGTTTTCCAGGCTATAGAAGGTCACCTATCTCTTCTTCCCTCTTCCTTCCTGAGAGGACACGTTCCTAATTCTCACTTCCTGGGTGCTACTTGTTCTCTGATCTGAGGTCCTCCTTTCTTGCTTCTTCCAAACACTTGTGCCCTCAGTAAGCTTCCCTTTCCAAACAATTCTCCTTACCTGCTTCCTCACTTCCATCCTCAACCTTCGTTCAGTCCTGCTACCTTCACCCCAGGTAGATTTCTACCACATTTTTCATAACTTAAAAAATACATGTATTTTGACCTTTCACCTCTGATGATCTTTTCTTACTATTTAATCTCACCCTAAACTGCTTCACTCAGTATCGACCTTTGCCACACTGAGAAAATGCCTGTCTATAAAGATGCCAAAAACCTTCTAGACACTCCAGCCAGAGGCTTCATGATCCTCCAGAGTGCGGTTGAGGTGTCTTCTGCAAATCTTCCCTTCTGGATTCCTGCAGCTCTGTGTTAGTGCTATTGTACCTTCCAGACTCCCTGCTGATGGATACTTGCCCTCCTTCCTCTTACCTCTCAGTTGACATTCTGTCCTCAGGATTATCCTTTCCCTACATTCTTTCTCTTGGACATGTTATCTCCTTAACATTGAAACCTCAACAGCTGACTCCTGGTGTTTCCATCCCTATCTCTTCTATTAATGCCATATTTCAAGTAAGTGTGACTTTGACCATGTCTAAACCAGAGCCTATCTTGTTCTCATTTTAGACTAGACATTTCCCCCCCACCCTGGGAGTCTTTTGGACCCATTTCTAAATCTTCTCTCTAGCTCAACAAAGCAACAGCAGTGGATGTCTCCTATGGCTCAAGTACTGTGCATGGTCCTGAATAGGGATGGCAGTTTTTCCTGAAAACCTATATTAATCAACTCTTGCCATGTTCTCTCTTCCAGGCCCCAAGTCAAGCCCTGTTTGCGTATTTCCATGCTATCCCACTAGTTCTCTAATTGTTCTTCTGGCTTCTAGGATTGACATTTCCAATACAATATTCTGCTACCTAGATATCTCTTTTGTTAAAAAGCCAAATAGTACATTCAGATTCCTTTCTGGACAACCTATTTATTCTAACCTCAAGCCCTTGATTGCCTTCCCAGTTGTCTTTGTGGTTGTTCCATTGTTGCCAAAGTCATTTACTTGCTTTTCAACCACATTTTAAATTCAAGCAGTTTTTCTTTCCTAAAATATAACTTGTAACTCTATTCTGCCTCTTAAAGCCCTAGCCATGCACTAAGACCCCTTCAAAATGCCAGCTTGTTCATTAAGCCTTTGTTTTACCTTGGGGTAGAGCTACTCTTCCTCTGAACTTTTGAGATTAGTTGGGTTTTTTTTCTTGCAGTGTTTCTAAAAATATCAGTTAAAGTGCAGCATTTTCCCTCCCCAATCCATGGTAGACAGATACATTTGTAAATTACAATAAAAATTAAGTACTAGAAAAATAAAATAAAAATATATGCAAAACACCTCCCCCCCACCCCAATTTTCACTATGGAATGCACTGTTCATGAGCATTGATCATATGGAATACTGCAGCAAAATCGAATGTGATCACAGTTTCTACACAGTTACTCTCAAATTCCGGGCTGTGCTCATCACTTCTAGACTGGCCTGGGTCACCTGACACTGTGAGAAGCAGTGCTTTAGATTAGCACAGTGTACCCTCCATGCATCATTGACCGACTTATATTAAATTATATGTATGCTTGTCTCATGTTACCTACTGGATAATCATTGAAAATGATAAAGAGTTGGCCTCAGGCATATTTTTATGTCCCATCCAACTCAGTATAGTGTCTTGCAACAGATATTTGTGAAATAATAATTAACTGAACAAATGAAAGACTGATACATATGCATACCTAAATAGTTCCCAGTATTGGATATAAGATGAACAAATGGCCTTGCATTCAATCCCCATGAGGCATTTTGCATCTAGATACTAACTGTGAGCTACATTATAAATTTATCTTTTCTTCTGGCTCCTCCTTTTCTTCTCTTCTCTGTTGTCTAAATTAGGCTCTTGACCTTCCTTTATTACCACCACTCCCAGCCACTGCTAGTAATCATGTTTTTATTGAAAAAGCAAATTCTGATAAAGGAAATCAGATTTCTATTAAAACTGGCTAGTAGTTATTGATATCAAACAAGATATGGTCTCTGTTTGGCCTTGGACCTCTTGTATTTAGCTTTTATTATTTCTTCCTTGTGATTGTTAATGCAGTTCTATTGTAAATTTATTGAATGATGTTCTTGTGTATTCTAAACAAATACTGATTTTTGATAAAACGTATCTTGTAAAGAAAGCAATTGAAAATTAGATGAACTGCTTACAGCACCCCCTTTTCAATGTTGATGCTTTAAATTAGAGAGGAGTACAGTTAGGCAATTCTTAGCAGGACAGATAGTATTATATTGAGTTTTAAAATGTAAGGCAAGGCAGGAAAAATTGATGATCAATTTCCATCTTAGGGAGACTTCAAAATGAAAAAAATTTAACCCACATATACCCTCTTCCCCAGGTATCCAAGGATCGATTATTCAAGACTAACAGAGCTTTCTGAGACTTTAGTTGACGTCTAAAATAGAGAAGAAAAGATACCAGAAGTTCTAAAAAGCGTAACAATAGGAGGTCTTTGACCCCAAGGGCATGTATGTACTTGCTAACTGAGACAATAATGTTCCCTCTAAAAGGGTTTACACCGGAGTGTGTCTGGGAAAAACAAAAAACAAAAAAACAAACAAAAAAAACCCCCAGCAAACAATCATGTTTGTCCTTGAATGATACTTCTTCCTTAGAGATTTTGTGCTAAAGAGACTCTTAGGCTTAGTTGGCATTGGTAGGGATACTGAAAAGAAAATAGGTCCAGGAGGAAAAAGAAAGGACTTTCCTAATAATTTTTCCTTTTAAATAGATGGTTTTTTAGGACAGTTTTAGGTTCATAACAAGGCTGAGAAGAAAGTACAGAAGTTCTCATAGACACCCCCCCCCCGCCCTTATACAGGCAAGCCTCCCCCACTATCAACAGCCCACACCAGAGTGGTACGTTTGTTACAGTTGATAAACTTACACTGATACAACATTATCACCCTAAGTCCATAATTTACCTTAGGGTTAATTCTTGGTGTTGTACATTCTATGGGTTTGGCAAATGTGTAATGACATGTATCCATTATTACGGTGTCACATTGAATGTTTTCACTGCCCTAAACATCCTCTGTGCTCCACTAATCCATCCCACCCACCTCCCTAACCCCTGGCAACCATTCAAAATTTCATTATCTCTATAATTGTGCCTTTTTCAGAATGTCATACAGTTGGAGTCTTTTCCTTTTCAGGAAAAAGTATGTAGCTTTTTCCGATAGGCTTCTTCCCCTTAGTAATATCCATTTAAGGTTCCCCATGACTTTTCATGGCTTGATAGATTACTTCTTCTAGTACTGAATAATAGTTCATTATCTGGAATGAATAGATAGTTTCTTTATCCATTCATCTACTGAAGGATATCTTGGTTGCTTCCAATTTTTAGCAATTATGAATAAAGTTGCTATAAACATCCACGTGCAGGTTTTTATGTGGACATGTTTTCAATGCCTTTGAAAAAATACCAAGAAACATGATTGCTGGATTGTATGGTAAGAGCATGCTTTATTTTGTAAGAAACTTTCAAAATGTTATCCAAAGTGGCTGTACCATTTTGTATTCCCATCAGCAATGACTGAGAGTATCCATCTGTTGCTTCGTATCCAGGATATACTATTATCATCCAAGATTTGGTTTTGTTAGTGTTCCTGATGTTGACCATTCTAATAGATGTATTGTGGTACCTCATTGTTTTAATTTGCATTTTGCTGCAGAACATCATTTCATTTGGGAAAGAGGGGTTTTCAGTATGAGATACTTGAAAGAGATTTTGACCCATGGTGGCCCCTACCCACCTCTGGGGATCATTCTTGTGTGCCCTCACTTTGTGAGACCCAAGAGAAAGTCCAAATCGCTTCAACTTTATATTTAGAAACTTGTGAATTGTTAACTGTTTCTGAAATTGTTTGACCTAGTCAGTAAAGAGATTTTTTCATATGCTCAAATAGGCTTGTGGAGCCTAAAAGTGCAGAATGGTAAAAAAGAGGGTTGTTTGCTCTGTCCGTCCCCAAGCTTCACCACGTGCACTGCAATAATGATTAAAAAGGTGGACAGGAGTCAAAGTGTTGAAGAGATGCCCAGGAATGTGACAATCAGCAGCTCACAAACAACACACAGAAAGGTGGAAGTGTGACCAAAAAACCTCAAATGAAAGACAAGGAAATGACAACAGTAAATACAAACCAGTAAAGTTTTACAGAATATAATGAAACATTGTGAAGATTTTTTTTTAAAACAAGGTAGAACTTTTAAAGGTAGAACTATTTTCAACCAGAAATCCTTGCTATAAAGAGAGTAAGAAAAAAATCTAAGAGTTGAAGGAATGATGTTAAAATGAAAATAATGATGCCATTTCCTAATCACACAGTAAAAAATGACAAGTGACAAAATTGCTTAGTTTTGTCTGAGGTAGAGTGGAAAGCATATGTCTTTTATGTTCCGACAGATCTGGACTCAAAATCAGTTTCTGCCCCTACTGCTTATGGGAACTTGGTCTCTTTATTTCAGTTTCCTCAACTGAAAAATAAATTTAATAAGAGCTATTTCCTCTGCAGGGAAGATGAGGCTTCACGTAATCAATATACCTAGTTGCCTGACACACAGCGAATGTTGATATTAAAATTAGAGTCCGTGTGGGTATTAAATTTGGTACTAGGGTTGGTGTTAGTATTCATATTATAGGCATTCACTTTTCTCAGTCGCTTCTCCCAAAATTTTCAGGAGAGTGGAGATATATCTTAATCTGTATTGCCTCAGAGGATTAGAGGCCCAGAGTGATGCCTGATATCCTGAATCATGCTAGATGGGAAGTCAACAATACCAGGTTATTTATTTATTTTATATATTTATTTTGAAAGAGAGAGAGCACATATGGGGAGGCATAGAGAGAAGGAGAGACAGAATCCAAGCAGGCTCCATGCCATCAGCACAGAACCCAATATGGCGCTTGAACTCATGAACCGCAAGGTCACGGCCTGAGCCAAAACCAAGATTCGGATGCTTAACCAACTGTGCCATCCAGGTGCCCCAAAATACGGTATCCTTTCTTTTTTTAAAAACATTTTTTTAAATGTTTACTTATTTTTGAGAGAGAGACAGGGACGGAGTGTGAGTAGGAGAGGGACAGAGAGAGAGGGAGACAATAGAATCTGAAGCAGGCTCCAGGCTCTGAGCTGTCAGCACAGAGTCCGGTGAGGGGCTCGAACTCACGAACTGGATGATCATTACCTGAGCCAAAGTCGGACACTTAACTGACTGAGCCACCCAGGTGCTCCCCACAAACCAGTATAAAACATTATTCTACCTAGGTGAAGTCAAGTTGCATAAAATTCTGATAGAGAT
The DNA here is from genome assembly GCF_022837055.1 of Prionailurus viverrinus. NCBI lineage: Eukaryota > Metazoa > Chordata > Mammalia > Carnivora > Felidae > Prionailurus > Prionailurus viverrinus. The sequence goes on from NC_062569.1 coordinate 15,672,380, forward strand.
ATATCCCCAATATAGAGACCTAAAAACACAAAAGAAAAGCGTTGTTTAGTTGTTGTTATGTTTTCATGAATATTGGTACAATTAGCAAAAAAGACTGGATGATTTTACTGTTTCAAATAAAGTAAAGCACCCAATTGAGACATGAGCATATGTTTAATTCATTGACTATGTCTTTCTTGATTAACCTGGCAAATGAAAATAATTCTTAATTCATCAAATTTTGTTTTGTCTATCATTTAATAGATATTTTCCAGATAAATATTTGCCAACTGCTAAACATTATTTTATCTACCATTGCCAAAGTTCAGTGTTTAAATGATCAATGTGGTTTTCAAAATATGCTCTTCTTTTCATGTTTTACAGAGAGCTATTTAAAAATCCACCAGATACAATTATAAAAATCAGACATAAATCTACAACTGAAAGTGGGCTCATGTTATGTTATGGGGTGTGTGTGTGTGCGTGTGTGTGTTGAGCTATACTTATCCTTCTGGAAGTTAAATGGAGGTTCTTTGGGCCATGAAATCTGACATATAGGAATTAAATCATGCACAATGTATTCCATAAAGCCTATTATTTTTTGGAAGCAGATAATCCTGCATTTTGGACAGAAAATCAAAGTTGGCAGGTGCATGAACCAAGGCCTCAAGGCAGGTAATACTGAGTTAACACCAGAAGGCGTTTTGTTGCCAGTCATTGGTGGTTTTTGAAACCAGGCCTATGGAGACAGTGCATGGCTTCGACTGAAGAGAGGTCAGGAACAGTTTACGTGCATGGTTTACAAATCCTGTGGCTTTTCTCATGTTCCTGAAAGATCCCCCTCCTTGTTAAAAGAACGTAGGGTCATCAGGCCTCAGGCCTCTCCCTGAAATTCTCTGAAGTTTCTGAGATCTCTGGAGAGTTTATCTTCATTCACTTTCTTTTCACTTCCCTTTTGGACCCCAGAATCATTTACCTTGAGTATGTGAGGTATATTTATTTTTTGGCCTTGAAAAATTTGAGTTACAAACACCCTTCTGAAATGAAACAACTGTATAATTTGGGAAATATTTATGCAGTTCTCAGTCAAATAGGGAACATTAGCCATAATACACATACTTTACACTGTGACAAAAACGTGGGGGAAGAGAAATTCACAGGACATCGACAAGGCACCCAGGATATCCTGCAAAGGAACAACTACATAAAACGGCAGATATCTATTCAGCTCTTGGGCGAAAGTTGGACATTAGCAATGATACACATGCTTTTGACTGTGGTAAAATTTTTATGAGAAGATAAAATTACTGTACATTGACAAAATAGGGTTCTTTCTTTGGGAAATTAATTCAATTCTGACCGAGATTCTCATCCCATTTCTAGAAGTTATTTTTGGTGCCGGCCTCTAACAAGGACGAACCACGGTCAATTATTTAGCAGTTTCAGAATTAGACCATTGTTCAACTCTTTTATCAACTTTTGTGTGGCTCATCTTCACCCTTCAGATCTCATTTCCATTGCTGACAGTGGAAGCTGATTTATCTTCTTTCTTGAAAAGATGCTCATTTAAGAGAAAACATGCAAATTCTTTGTGAGCTTACGGTAGCCTTGGGCCTCTAAAATAGTGTCTCAGGAGAGAATAAAGTAGAAATTCAACAATGTGTTGCATTTTCATTTCCCCTGTGTTTAAGAACAATGTAGGAGGCTCTTAACTATACAGAACAAACTGGGGGTTGCTGGAGGAGAGATGGGTGAGAGCGTGGGCTAAATGGGGCATGGGTGACGGGTGATAGAACACTTGTGTGTGATGGGCACTAGCTATTGTATATAAGTGATGAATCACTAACTTGTACTCCTGAATCCAATACTACATTATATGTTAACTAAATTGAATTTAAATAAAATCTTGGAAGAAAAAAAAGAATAATGCAAGAGATACATTTTTTCTTAATGGGAACTAGAACAATAAGCCTACTGTAAATGAGAATTACTATTATTTTGTTGTCTGTGCAAGTCAGTCGCTTGTGCCCCACCCCATCCCCCCACCAATAAACTAAAAAGTGCTATAGCTGCATGGACAAGATATGGGAATTCTTTAAATTGATTATCTTAACCTTTTCTGATACATTTTATAGACTTTTAAATACAAGACACAGAATATTAAATATAGGGCATGGGGAAGAAGATTTTACTATATACCAAAATTATTAAAAGGATATTCTCAGTCTTCACCCTGTGTTTGACAAAACTGTGTACCTTACGTGATATTCCATATTAAACCATAATATGCATTTCTCCATTTGCAGTGGCGAAAATGGAATCACTTAATATATCTCTGCTTCATTTTCCTTAATGGTGAAGCAGCAACAATTATCTTCTCTATCGTAGGAAGGAATTCATGCTGATTTAAGGACATAACTGAGAAATAAATGATGATTTCTGAAGCACATAATACTTGATTAATGATAGCATAAGAACAGAAAGAATAAGAAATATTTTCAAGATGATTACACATTTCTCTTATGCTCCAGTGAAATTGAAGTATGGTAGAGGAAATTTTAGAATAGGGCCAAACTGAAAATCAACAAACATTCCCAAATGCAAGACTCAAGAAGCCAATAATTTGTCGGCAAATCCACCACAATGAACTATACCAATCTGAACTTGAGGGCAAATGAAAGAGAAGGAAAGAACAAGCTTTCTAAGATTCAGAAATGACAGCAAACCACAACCAGATTTTGACCCAACATAGCTTTATAATTAAAATGACTTTCTGCTTAAATTAACTCCTATAACTCAATGGCGATGTCTTGAAAGTCAGAGTCATTCAATGTATTTTACATTTTTATTATGGCACCTTTTAATTTAGATAAACCAAAATTTGTACTGAACACTTTATTATTTTGAAATACTTTAGGATGGGTCGCCAAATATTACATATACACTTTAGTTTTATCATTAGTGTTGTTACTTCCCTAATGAGAAATTCTACTACAGGGAGGGTGCTAATATCAGGAAGTTCACTTAGGAGTTCTGTTCTCTTTATTTCTGATCGATAGCCACAAGCCTTGTTTGCTAACATATGGGTTTCCACTGGTGAAATAACTGGCTTACTCATTGGCATAATGGATGTTGTAAGTAAGCTTTTGTTGGTGAAATTGATTCTACTCATGGTAAATGGATTGGATTGAATTAGACATTTAACAGAGTCTCTATATGGTGTGAATAGGGCATAGAAATCTAGAGACATGATCTTCATCTATTTATTTTATTTTTCCTCCCTCCCTCTTTTCCTATCTCCTTTCTCCCTCTCTTTTCTTTCTTTCTGTTCTCCTCTCTCTCTTAATCTCACTAAATTTCTAGTCAGTTTAAGAATGTCTTAGAATGTGGTGGGGGCTCCCGGGTGGCTCAGTTAGTTGAATACCTGACTCTTGATTTCGGCTTAGGTCATGGATCTCATGGCTCGTAAGTTCCAGCCCATCGTGCTGTCAGGGCATGGAGCCTACTTGGGATTCTCTCTCTTTGCTCCTCCCCTGCTCTGGCAAGCTAGCTCTCTCTTTCTCTCAAAGTAAATAAAGAAAGAAAAAAAAAGAATGACAGGATATTAAAAGTCTTTAAAAAATATAAAACAAGTGTTTGGAATAAATTTTTCTGTGTTTAATTTGTTCTTTTTTCTCCCCCGGTTTTATTGAGGTTTAATTGAGAAACTAAAAATGATATATATTTAAAGTGTATGATGTGATGTTTTGGTATATGTATACACTGTGAAATGATTTCCACAATCAAGCTAATTAACATATCTATTGTCTTACATAGGTGCAATATTTTTTTCCTCTGGTGAAAACACTTAAGGTCTAGTTTCTTAGCAAATTTCAAGGTTAAAATACAGTATTATTAACTATAGTTACCATGATGTGCATTATATTTGCATTACTTATCTTATAGTTGACACTTTGTACCCTTGACCAAAATCTCATTTCCTCCCCCTTCAGCTCCTACTAAGACTGAGTCTTAAATAAATAGAAAATCTGAACAGATCAATAAAGATAAGAAGAATAAGAATACAGAGTCAGGAATCAAACATCTCCCAGCAAAGAAAAGGCCAGGACCAGATGGCTTCCCTGGTGAATTCTACCACATATTTAAAGAAGTTAAATTAAAGAAGTTAATTCTGCCAACACTTCTCAAACTATTCCAAAAACTTGCAGAAGAAGAAATGCTCCCAACGCATAGTTTGAGGCCAGGATTACCCTTATGCCAAGGCCAGATAAGAGCACTACAAGAAAAGAACATTGCAGGGGCACCTGGGTGGCTCAGTCGGTTAAGCGCCGACTTCAGCCAGGTCACGATCTCACGGTCCGGGAGTTCGAGCCCCGCATCAGGCTCTGGGCTGATGGCTTAGAGCCTGGAGCCTGTTTCCGATTCTGTGTCTCCCTCTCTCTCTGCCCCTCCCCCGTTCATGCTCTGTCTCTCTCTGTCCCAAAAATAAATAAACGTTGAAAAAAAAATTAAAAAAAAAAAGAACATTGCAGACTAATAACCTCAATGAGCATAGATCGAAGTCTTTTATTTGGATTATGTGTATACTCCCAGCAATTTTCCCGGGTACTTGTCATGAGAATAGAGAGCTAATCTGGCTCTAGGTTCTATGTTAATATTCACTGTGTGTGGGGTCACTTGGAATCTCAGGGCTTTGAAGATAAATAGACCTGAGTTCAAGTCTAAATCCAAAGTCTGATCTCTTACTAACTCTATGATCTTTGGAGCTGATATTTGAGACTCATTTTCTGTAAGTAGGGATGATAGTGTCTCATGTGCTGCTGTGCTAACTGGGATAGCTTGGATAAAGTCTGTAACCTGGTGCTTTGCCCTTAGTAGGACTTTAATAAATATTAGCTTATTACTTCCTCTGCAATATTGCTGTCTTGAGAATATAAATTGGATATTTATGAAGGTCTATCTGCGCTCTGTCCAGTTTTATTGATTTTATAACTGAGGTACAATAAATGGCACATACAAAAAGTACAACTTTTTGTTGTACAATTAAGTACATTAAGTATAAAACTTAATGAGTTTTGTCATATGTGTACGTTTTGGAAACCACCTGCTTTGATAAACCAGTTTTCCCACCTGTAATGTTTTCTACAAATTGTTGTTACCCAAATATTTCTACCCCATTTCTCATCATATCTACCTAAATGGCATCCAGTGTGGATAGGATCCTATCTGAACCTTGGAATCAGGTTTTCCTTTGTTCCAACATTTTGCTCTTATCTTCCTTTCCATCTTTATCTGACTTTGGGTTCTTTGTTAGAGCAACAGGTCTAGTCTTCAGTTTTCTGGTGTGCCTTGTGCCAGGGTTTTCTTTTTCTCTCTAGAATAGTACCCTGCCCCGTACCTACCTTATTTGTTAAAATAACACCCTTCTTTTAAAGATCAGCTGAAATCTCACATCATTTATGAAGGCGTCTCATCCATGTTAACTTTGTTTCCTCTGATTTCCTTGACTTGGTACCAATGCCATCGTGTTCACTGCATGAATGAGAGGGTGCATAAGAAGCTTCCAGATCAGTGCCTGCAACTGTAGGAATTTGATAAATATTATTTTAACATAATTAATAGTGGAAAGCTTGACTCCCTAAAGTTAGTAAACACTTATTAACGTTTTAACAGGAATATACTATGTCAGTCAGGATGGGAGGGGTACGGCTGTAAAAGAAACAGTATCACCCCACAGTCCAGTGGGAAAGAGAAATGAGCAAAGGGATAATCACAGCTCAGTGTGATTTGTGTGATAAAGATGAGTATGCGGGGATCATGAGAGTGAACTTGAGTTCAGCTCCAGCTGGTCATTGCCAGAGTTGGTATTCCTAGAATACACAGAAGATACTCCGAGAATTGCCAGATCTGCTCATTTTTCAAGCAAAACTAGAAATCCATGCTTTTGAATGTATTCTCATTTTGTGACATAGTCTCAAGTTTCTTAAACACGACTTTGGCCAAACTAAATGATTTGGGGGAGTGTAGCCTGCAATATGAATTTTACTCCAGTGTCTTATGCAAGGCAATGCCATACTCATTTGTGAGATCACAAAGTCTGCTGTGTACAAGAAAACATACCAGCGCTGGAAAGGATGTCGCACCATGTGTGACATAGTCCGTGATACTATTTCCAGTCAATTTGCCCGCTTTCTTTTCTGCTGCTCTTATCCTCTACTGTCACAGCATCTGGTCTCGTAGTTCCATTGTGAGTTTTCCACAGTCCACACCATACCCCACACATGCCCCACGCTGAGGCCAATTGTTAGGTGCCAAGGAGCACCGTGTTGGCATAATGTTCTTTATCCTTGTAGTACAGAGACGGTTCTGCAATATGTTACCTCTACAGAAAGAAAATCATGAGGTCCTAGTCATTTATTGATGGGTCCTTCCCTGAACCCATATATGAACTGTTGCTCAGTTGAAGACAACAGAAACTCCAGCACTTTGAGAAAGGAGTGATTTAGTACAGTGAGTTGAGGGGTGCCTGGGTGGCTCAGTCAGTTAGGCGTCCAACTTCGGCTCAGGTCATGATCTCACGGTCCGTGAGTTCGAGCCCGGGATCGGGCTCTATGCTGACAGCTCGGAGTCTGGAGCTGCTTCGGATTCTGTGTCTCCTCCTCTCTTTCCCCTCCCCCACTCATGTTCTCTCTCTCTCTCTCTCTCTGTCTATCAAAAATAAACATTAAAAAAATTTTTAAGTGCAGTAAGTTGAATGTTGACAAAACCATCGTCAGTCTGAAATACAAGGTCATCAGGATTGACTTTCAGCCAACATCACAGAACTGAATCCGCAGGGAGGCAGCTGTAGCTTCGCTATACTCAGAAGGCACCTGAGGGGTCTCACTGGGTGTGGGCATAGGAAGCCCTTGCCAGTCTGCTGCAGCTCCACACTGTTTGAGCTGAAATCCAGAGGAAAGGTAGCTGCTACCAGTTCAGAGCCAAACGATGCCTATTAGATCCTCATCAGCACAAGAGATACCTTGCGTGTCTTCTGTCCACTTCAGACATTTTTGAACGTCTTCATGAAGTTCATGGGGCCATCTTATCAGTGAAACATGAAAAACATTTAGAAACTTCAACCTCAAGAGATTCTGGGAAATACAGGGTTGTTTTTTGTTTTTTTAAATGCAATTTTGTTTTATATTATAGAGTTTTCAGAACATTATTTTTATTGTAAAATTTATGTCTTTTTAAATATAATTTAACATCACATAGTATTTTTTAGTTAAAAAATGTACACATGGTTCCTGTGTTTCAGAAGAAAAAAAATACTGAGCTCTTTCACTCTCTGTATTGGTCACTTCAACATCTGTATATGCCTTTCTTTCCATATGTTAACTTGAAAACAGCAACAAAAACAACAATTGCTTATTGAGATTTAAAAAACTGCATTCACAGATGGCAGGAATACTGCTGATTTTCTTCATTAGGTTTACTGTACTTGAAACAGCAGAGATAACTGGAGTCTTTACCTAATGAAGCTATGAATCATTTTCATAGACACCGCTTTTTAAAAAAATTTTTTTTTGTTTTAGAATAGTTTTAAAGGTACCGAGAACTGTGTAAATAGCATATATAAAAAGCTCCTATTTACTCAACAAACATCCCCCCATTATTAGCATCTTCCATTATTATGGTAATTTGTGACAATTAATGAACCAATATTTGTATGTTATTATGAACTAAAGTCCACATGTATTCATATTTCCCTACTTTATTACCCAATTCCCTTCTTCTGTTCCAGCGTCTCACCCAACATACCACATTACATTTAGTCATCATGTCTCCTTAGGCTCCTCTTTTCTGTGACAGTTTCTCAGACGTTCTTGTTTTTCATGACATTGATGATTTTGAGGCATATTGGTCAGGTATTTTTAGAATCCATCAGTTTGGATGTGTCACTTTTTTCATGCTTAGGCTGGGGTTACGGGTTCGGAAGAGGAAAAGCACAGAAGAGAGGTGTCATTCTCATCGTATCATAGTAAAGGTCTATACTCGCAGCATGGCTTACCACTGTTGGTATCCACCTTGATAGCCCGGTTATGGTAGTACCAGACGCATTAAGTGGGGACATTGTAAGGGTTAATACTCTTGCATCTTTCAAATTTTTCATGGTGGCACTAATCTATATAAGGTATTGCCCTTGGTTTTCCATGTTGGTGGAGAGGAGCATGGTACTTCCTATAAGGGCCCCAGTTCACAGGTCAGAAAACTAGTGTGAAGTCGGCCATTTCTGATGACATCTGTTCAACTCTGTATTCAAGGACTGAGAAATAATCACAAGGTGGATTTGTGGACCAACTGCTTCCACTGGGAGACAAACTTAGAGCAAAACTCCATCTATGACATGATTTCTATAAACTCCTACTCTCTTGACTGGTTGGCTATAGTGGAGTCCTTTTCTAGGTCCCCAGAAATTAACATTAGCTGAGAGGCAATGTTTAATAATCCCCTAAATCTGAGTGTTTCTAGGCATGTCCCTTTCTTCAACATACAACCATCTAAGTAGATGTTTTCAGTGTTTCATATCACATTGCCCTGTTCCACTGGAAATTTATTCAGGTCAATCCACTGTACTAATTTCATTCCTTTTCAGCCCATCAATATCTGTCAGCCCTCCCTTCTTACCAAAAGGGAGGAAAGTTTGCCACAAGCAGTCATAGCTCATGGGACTGCTTGCCTTATCTTTTTTAAAACTTGATGATGAAATCACCAGAAGTCAGTGAGAATGCATATGGAAGTAATCCTTTCTTTCAGTGGGAAAATCCTTGTTCTTAATTATAATGAATTCAGTAACTAGGTGACTGATCTAGGGATCATGGATTTTACGTATGTTAGGAAAAATAAACAGATGGAAAAAATCAAATTATAACACTAATATTTCTGTCCCCAGAGAAAAGCACTTTATAGTATTCACCTTTTATTGTTGCATAACTTAAAAAGTTTTTCGTTTTGTTCATAACCTGATTGTTTTTTCCTTTCACCTAACACTTTACATTCAATGCCTTATTACATCACTAGTGCAGCGTCTAGATTAAGACCCTGAAGCCCTTAGCAGCTGGGCATCACTTGGGGATTTGTTAGAGATTTAGAATTTCAGACCCCACCTGGACCTGCTGAATCACAATTAGCATTTTAGTAAAATCTTCGGGGGATTCGTGTGCACATTAATATTTGACAAAAACTCTTTTAAACTACTCACCAGAAGATCTGTTTGAGTATACTGGTCCTCATTTCTGCGACATTTGGTAAGTTAGTGCACACTGTAAAACTGGGGTTTTACATCTATAAAATGATATTAACAGCATTTCTCTATAGTGCCCTTGACAGAATTAAATAACATAATATGAGCAAAGTGCTTAGCTTGGAGGATAGTATTACTATTACCTTGTGTTATAAATCCAACACCATAACACTCACAGCTGCCATCGACTGAAGAATTGCTCTGTGCCAATGTATTGAGGGCATTATTTCTCTGCAAAGTAAATATGAATGAGTCCCATTTTACTGATAAGGACTATGAGGTCAGAAGGATTAAGTGACTTACTAAAGCCATAAAACTGGTAAGCATGGGAACCGGGATTCCAAATGAAGTTTATATGGCTCAAATTTCTACCTTCTTCTCTATTTTAGGCTGAAAATTATTCCTTCTCTTCATTATGGATGGCCTTTCTTTTATGTCCTGTATGTTTATTTATGCCAACTACACAGACTTTTTTAACCTATGTATAATGTCATTGAAGATTTTGAAGTTAAAGGAAAACTATATCCTCAGAATGACATTTCTTCCTTTGTCCCCCACTGTTTGTCATATGAATAACTAAAACTGGTCTCCTTTGTTGTCATTTTCGTTAATTCCTTCAGAGTCATTGGAAGTTGGTGTCTTAGTCAACTCACTTGTGAATACCCTTAACAAACATATTTTTTAAATGTTTATTTATTTTTGAGACAGAGAGATTTAGAGAGCACAAGTGGGGAAGAGGCAGAGAGAGAAGGGGACAGAGGATCTGAAGCGGGCTCTGCGCTGACAGCCCCCGATGCAGGGCTCAAACCCACGAACCGTGAGATCATGACCTGAGCCCAAGTTGGAGGCTTAACCGACTGAGCCACCCAGGTGCCCCCCCCCCCAACAAATATTTCCAAGTGAGCTGCTGTTACCTCACAATGCAAGGAGGAGAAGTGAGGAGTGTGGCCAGCACCTTATGAGAAAAAGGCAGGAAATAGCAATGTCAGGTGACAAGGCAGACTTTGCTCATCCTGACAGGTGACAAGAGACAAGTCTCGCTATCAGAATACCCACAACAAATATCTAACGGGTGCCCTGGTGTACAAAGAGTTATGTGAATACACAAGTTGTCTCCAAAGCTGCATTTAGTTTCTAGGTTGGGTCCCCTCCTTATGGAGACTATTACCCAAAGATAGAGAGATCTTTGCATGAGCGGTGAAAGAGATGTCTTCTCGTATGGGACAGGCAGATAACACAACTTCAAATGAGAAAACAGTGAAATTAAGGTCTTTGGTTTGTTGTCTGTGAGCTGAAAGGACAGGCATGAGTAGAGAAATAAAAAAGATAAGCGAAAGGACAAAGAGGTAAGAAAGGCTGACAAGACCAGTGGTTCCTTTATAAGAAAACCACTCTTCACAACATGTGTCTCTCAAAATGTTGACTGGAATTATTTTATTTAACCAATATAAAGGCACTTTGGAAAACTGTCAGAATACCAATAAGCATAGGGTAATTCTGTCCTTGGGGCAAAGGCAGTAGAAGTGGGCATTGGAAATTAACGTGGGGAAACGACATTCAATGACTAAAAAAAAGAGGTCTTACTCACAGGGATATCTTTGACTAAATATTCACTTCCTTCTTTTGGGGGAAGAGCGTCTTCTTCAAACTGAGTGTAACATTTCTTAATGGAGATACGTAGAGCGCAGAAGAGAAGAGGAAAAAGAAAGTACTTTTGTATAATTACTTGCATCTTTAAATGAAATAGTAGAGCTATTTCTATTTCTTTAAGTAGAAATAGTAGAGTAGGCATAGTATGAGGCAGAAAGGACATGGTGATGGTCTGAGATTCTTGAGGGCTTTCGGGATGTGGAAAGTAGAAGAAGCAAAATTTCCTGAGGATCTTGGAGCATGCACAGAAGAAAGTATTGGAAGGAAAGAGCCTTTCAAATGAAGGGAATATCGTGCAGATTCTTACCTCCATTTCGGGGTTCCTTTTAACCTACAAGTGCTGGGCATTTACAGTTCTGCATATCATGTGTCGAGACTAGTCAAAGGCACAGTCTCTCTTGACAGCAACTTTTTTTGCATTCCCTCATCCTGTAAATGCCCACAGCCCTCCAGTTCCTGTAGACATCTTCTACAAGGGTTCTAGGATGCACCATCAATTTAACAACTTTCTTGAGGGGTGGGTGGATGAGTGGGTAAGGAACCCTAAAAGAAATGTTTGTATTACTTTTAATACCTGTCCCAATTTAGGAAATATCAGATAAATTACAAAGAAAAAGAAACACACATATTGGAATGTAATTGTATTACTTAGGATAGGCTAGATTATGCTCGCAAAACAATCTCACCCAAATCTAATGGGCTTAAAGCAAGCAAACAACAACAGGTTAAATTTGTGTGCAGGCCATATTCACTTTGAGCGTTAGTGGAGGCTTTGCTTTACATCACCTGACTCAGAGATCCGGCCTATGGAGACTTCATTACCCAGAACTTCATGGTCATGACAGTACTGGCAATTAAAGGCCAGAGTTGACACATGTCACTTCCATTCATATTTCACTGACCAAGTGAGTCAGTCAAATGGGCCATGTTGCTTAACTTTAAGGGTGGTAAGGAATACAACCCACCAGTTGGCCCCAAAGTATAAAAGCCTACTGGTGCTTCTATTGGTGAATAGAACTCATGACTACCATATTAGTATAAAAATCAGATCACTTAACTCCAACATGTTCCTTAAAATCATACCAGTTACAGATTTATTATGTTTAATGCGGCCATCTTTAAAATGTAGGTTCCCTGGAGAATAAAACAGACCATCAGCAATTAAGGCTTTAGTATGAATGGGTTACATCATTTTACTTTCTTTGATAATAACTGGTTTGGATTAGCCTCTGAAGGCAATGGATATTTTGAAGCAAAATGACAGAGTTAATTTGAGAGCAGTGGCATGGAGGGACAGGGCAGTGGAAGGCTGCAGGACCTGGAGGGCTGTGGGCATTTACAGGATGAGGGGATGCAAAAAAAAAAAGGGGGGGGGCTGTCAAGACAGACTGTGCCTTTGACTAGTCCTGAAACATGATATGCAAAACTGTAACCCACAGCACTTGTAAGTTAAAAGGTTCCAAAAATATTTTCAATGCTGCTTTAAAATGCTAGCTAAGTGCTTTTACATTGTTTCTATTTATGAATAACTTTATTGAAAAATTAGCTTCTTATTATGCTATCCATCCTTACTGGGGTTGTGTGAAAAGTTCTATTTGGGAAAGATTTAGGAAGGATTCAATTTTGTGTTGAAAGAACCATTTGAGAATCTGGATTTCAAAAAAAAACCAACCTGGACTCCAATCTTAGTTTCTGTTTTCCTAGTTATGTTACTATTAGCAGATTACTTAAACTCTTTAAAATTCAGTCATATCATTTGTGAAATAAGGATGGTAAGAATAAAGATGCCTACCTCACGGAATTGTTGTGAGGACCAAAATGAGGATCTTTCTGTAAAAATGTTATAGATCTATCATAAAAAGCTCATTATAAATATTCTTAATTATTATTATTGCAAATTACACTTATGTCTCTTCTTTTTCTTTGTCAGTTAAAGTTAGTGAGGTGTAAATTACACACATAATCACCAATTTACAGGGTACCATTTGATGGGTTTTGACAAATGTATGTAATTGTGTAACTACCACCAGAATCAAGACTTAGAACATTTCTATCACATCATAAAGTCCCCTTACACCCTTAGATATCATCTCCTAACCCCAACCCCTGGTCCAAGTAATTACTGATTTTTCTCTCAGTCAGTGTAGATTGTTTTTGCCTGTCTGGAATATCATATAAAAAAGAATAACAACGTGAACTTATTGGAGTCTTACTTCATTTGCTCAGTATGATGTTTTTGAAATTCCCTCATGTTACCGCCTATATCCCAGGATCATTCCATAATTATATTTATGACTTAACAAGTAAAAAATAGAGTACAGAAATTATCTTGTCAATTTTAAAAGTAGCGGGTTAATAAAATAACCCCCCTCCCCCAAACTAAAAGTTAATCAGGACCAAGAACGACAGAAATTGTATGCCAAGCTCTTAATGAACATTGGATTAGGGCAGGCATCCAGGCGTTCATCACGCAGCACCTTCAAGAGCCCAATGTGTGTCGTGCAGACATCGCCACGGAGCTGTACGGAACACAGTGGATCGTTCCATGTGCCCTGGGAACTCAGATTTCATAAGTCGTATAATTAGCACAGACACTCCGAGGGTGGTTTTCTTGCAGTAGCTACTATCATATACAACATTGAATGGATACATATATATAATACACTAAAATTTTATATTAAAAGCTAGACTAAAATAATGAAAAAATAATAATTTGAAATTAAAAGATTGGGTTTGAGTCTGCTAATGAGTAGCTGGTGAGGTCACATAACCTCTCTCAGGTTCTACTTTTTTGTAGGGTGAATAAAGATAAAATGTGAACCTTTACTCATTGGTTGTGTGGGGCAGCTGCTAAACTAGAAAGGGCAATAGACCTATAAGGTATCAATAAACACAGCATTATATACCTACTTGATTTAAGGCACTCAACTACAGCCTTGGTTTTGGACTATTTGGAGATAATTGATTTCCTTTTGGAAAAGGAGAGAGAATAACTTCCTGTGCTTTATTCACGCTTTGGAAAGAAGGGTCTAGAGCATCAGTGGTTTGGAGAGACAGACTTTCTCTCAAGCATCTGTTACAGCTTTTTTTTTTTTTCTTTTTGCCTTTTAGTTGTCAACAGCCGTTTGGTTCTCTCTCGTCTCTCTTATCTGTTGCTCTGTGATACGAACGAATTATACCCTTAGGGTGAGTGCTAATTTCAGTGGACTGGATGACCGCATGTGTATGAATATATGTGGATTCAATCATCCCGTTTCTTCGTCTGTATGGGGAATGAAATCACAGGATACACAGTAACAGATGTGAGCACAATGAATCAATGCACACATTCTCCTAGTGACTCAGGTGTTACTCCCTCCAGCCCAATATTGACAAACTGAGTGTTTATTGTATCTTATACTATAAAGTACTCTGTCACTCTTCCAAAGATTAGTAGATTGTACTGTAATGGCAACATTTTCAGTAGCCTGACCTTGTTCAGGTCTCTGCCAACTCTTATTCCTCCCCCTCCTTGAAATGCAAGAAACTTCTAGGTCATCTCTAGCTCAAACAAGTCAGTTGGACTCATACAAGGACATTTCTCCACTTGTCACTCCTAACTGTGTTATTATTTGATGAGGGTCTTGGATACTAAAGTGTAGATAGGTAATATGGCTATAGAAAGCTCTAAAATCAAATTTATATCAGTCTTGGTGACCCAAAGCAGGAACATAAGAGGCCTAAGATGGATAAAGCACTCACTTTGATCCAGTGTCTTTTCTAACTTGGTCTTTTAGAATTTTTTTTTTTTAATGTTTATTTATTTTTGAGAGAGAGAGAGAAAGAGATTCAGAGTACAAGCAGGGGAGGGGCAGAGAGAGAGGGAGACACAGAATCCAAAGCAGGCTCCAGGCTCTGAGCTCTTGGCTCTGAGCTAAGAGCTCAGAGCCTGACATGGGGCTTGAACTCAAGAGCTGTGAGATAATGACCTGAGCCACAGTCTGATACTTAACCAACTGAGCCACCCAGGCACCCCTACCTTGGTCTTTTAGAAGACTACTATACCTCCCCAGGTACGTGAAGTAGACTGTGAATCCCCTTGTGCTCAAGGGAATGGCCTGGGAGTCCCAGCTCTCCTTCCATATTACCAATTTGCTCTCATTTAAACTCCATCCTTCTCTAACTCTTTCTTTATGGCTGACTCTTACCTTGGTTCTTCTGTCTGGACCCTGGCTCAAGCAAGTAGATTCCATATTTTGGCTTCTACCTCTTGAATCCCCCCAATTGTTTAGCCATCCCTCTGGATTTCTATACTTTCAACTATGTTCAGTAGGACACCTCTTAATTCCAACCACTTTCCTAGGATCATAGATAGAACTTCCCTTAAATATAACAAATATGGGAAATACTCCTTGAGTATTGATTCTTACAGACACTGAAACTTGGGTGTGATTACAAAAAGAGAGATCAAGGGGCTTCCCAGAGTGCCAATATTCTGGGAAAGATTCTGCAGCTGGCTCCAGAGAGTAATGCTGGTTGCACATTAACTGAGACTGATGTTTGCAGCACGTATCATAGAGAACAGCCCTATGGCAAGATTGATTCCCGATCTGTATGTGTGAGTCAGACCTGGCCAGTGAGTGGAATAGAAAGTGAGGCCCAAATTCCATATGCAAATCTCATAGGTTGGCTGTGTTGGTCAAGTGGGTTCCATATACTCCAAAAACACTGATACAGATCTACTGAGTGTGATCCCCATGGGGTCAGCGGCCACATCTTTCACGTTTTTGCTGCCACCCCAGTGCTTGGGACTATGCCTGACACCATAGTAGGCACTCAACAAACATTTGTTCTATCAATTCCCTCTCAATATAACAACAGCTGGAGAGGTGTTACAGCAAACCTCCCCGTGACTGGAGAAGCTCCTTTCCAAGTCTGGGTTCAGATGTCAAACAGATGCCATCAATCTTTTGGGAGGATCAGATAAATATTTGATGGAGAGTCTGAGACAGGGTGCAGGAAGACAGTCTTCTGGGAAGGAGAGTTCTGGAAATCTGCAGAGCAGCAAATACACAGGTATTTATAAAGGGACACCTTTAAAAGAAGGAATCGCCTGCCCCAAGTGAAATTTAAGAGGCAACAAGCAGGAGCATGCATGCATGTATGGGTGGGGGCCGGTGGAGGGATGTCCTATAATTCTTGTAGAAAGAAGGCTCGTTTCTGTGTTGGCATCCAGAATTGGCAAATTCTTCCTGTTTGATGATTCTCCAGCATTCCTGGTTAACACTTTTAAACTTCTCTACCCCCCTTCCAGTAGCTCATATGCTATTAAACACCACAGTTCTCAGTCTTTTTTCATTCAGTATTAGTTGACATTTAAAATTAAATTACCGATTCCTTTTTTGCCTACATCTCATGGCATGTAAAACGTAAAGCACATTCCTATAGATAAAAGTGAATCAATAAGGCAGTGATTCTCATCCTACCAGGGGGCCACATAGGAATTCGGGGATGGATAATCCTGTGTAGCTACTGAGAGGCCACCAAGTGATTCTGCCCCCATAGCCTCGATCAGAGGGGCACCGAGGCTTGCAGCCTTTCCTCTCACTGTTAAGTTTGAGTTTCATGGTCTGGAGGCTGACTGTTTAAAAATGCATGAGGGTAACTTTCCCAAGTTTTCTGCACGACATTTGGAACCAGTAAGTTATCCGTCTCTGTGATGTATGCTTTATGAATAGAACTGCGAAGATCATCATTTATTTATTCAGCAGCTGCTAAGCTTTGACCCATACTAAATCCTGGAAGGAGATTCAAGGATCGCTGGGACCCAGTCTAGGACTGTTCTCCCGACACCAGGACTGAGTCCTTGCGCTGTCACTCCCTGTTGCAGTTGATACTGTGGTAACTTTTAGGTGGCCTCCTCTGACTGAGAAAGATCACATGGAAGGGAGTTTTACGCCAGGGCAGGAGATTAAGCTCTTACAGATCCACGAAGGCCTTTGGACATTTTATTCCCTTCTCTGACAGATGCCAGGAAGAAATAAAAGTATTTCCTACATAGAAAACAACCTTCCAAACTCCATCCAAGTTCCTTGTGCAAAGCTCCATGTTTTAAGTTCCTTAGAGATATGATGTTGAAGTTAGATTCTGGGTAGAAGTCTGGTTTGCAAAGAAAGTCCATTTGCTCAGAAAAACTCCAGACGTCTAGTGATAGAACTAAATTTTCTAACGTGATCTGAATTACTCCCCACCCTGTGTACTGTGACAATGTCTACCTCGAAACTTCTCCTTTCTATCTCAATTCATTTTGTTGGATGTAAAGTGACAACATCTGTTACTTGAGGTTAACTCCGTATATGTGATGAATATATAATAAAAGAAGTACAGATTTCTGATTAGGCGATATTATTTCTCTTATTGCCCAACTATCAGTCATGGTACAGAATATGTAAAGAATTCCAGAATATGTAAACAGAGGTATTTGCCCTTACAGTAGAGTTGTATTTTACACATTTTAGTGTTTGTTTCATAACACAGAAAGTCTTCTTTATCCTACTTAATATTTGACGATGTACAGTTCAAAAGTTTCTGCAGATTAAAAAAAAAAGCAAACTCGGGGCACCTGGACGGCTCAGTCGGTTGACAATCTGACTTTGGCTCTGGTCATGATCTCAGGGTTTGTGGGTTCGAGCCTCATGTTAGGCTATGCGCTGTCAGTGCAGAGCCTGCTTCGGATTCTCCGTTTCCCTCTCTCTCTGCCCCTCCCCTGCTCACTCCCTCTCTCTCTCTTTAAATAAACATAAAGAAATAAAAAATAAATTAAAAAAAAAACTTAAAACATGTGTCTCCTAAAATGTGCCTGAAACTATAAGCACATTTTGACGGATAGATAAACAAAATGTGGCACATTTGTATAGTGGAATACTACTCAGTAATAAAAAGCTAGAAACGACTGACACTTGAAACAACATGATGAATCTCAAAAACATTATGCTAAGTGAAGGAAGCCAGGCATAAAAGATCACATACTGTATGATACCATTTACATGAAATATTTAAAAAGACAAATTTGGTGTGATTGCATTAAACTGCCCACAAATGTATTGATACTCTTTTTCCCCCCAAGAAACAGAGCCCAATTCCTCTTACCTTGAGTGTGGGTTAGACTTAGGGACTCTCTTTTAACACATAGAATAAAGAAGAGTGACAGTGTGCAGATATGTAATTAGAGAAGAAGAGAGAGAGCAGGAGGAGGAGGAGGAGGAGGAGGGGGAGGAGGAAAGGCAGGACAATCAGAAGAATCAGAAAGAACATAGTATGGGAGACCCTGACTTTGGTTCAGGACAGGATATATAATTCCCTGCTCTTCTGGCCATTTCCCAGACCTCTTTCTGACCACCCCCACCTCCAGCTCTGCCACAAATTTTGGCCTGTTTTGAGGCTCCGTAAATAATCTGATCCAGATTCCAGGCAGAGTTATGAAAGTTTCTTGACATTCTATGCCCCCTCTTTCTTTCACACAGACAGTGCAGTTGGCTGGGTAGCGCCAGGAAAAGGAGTGCATGGGGCAGTCATTATCCCACCTGTGAGAATTTCTAAATGGCCAATAATTATAAAGCCTTATGATTGCATTTAACTAGCCTGTGTTTTCTGTCAAGATGTTAAATGTACAATCAGGAGAGGTAAAAACCAATAAAGATTTGCTTTGGAAAAGTACCAGAGCCCATTTCTAAAAATTAAACACCTTGAGGCTGAATTCCAGAATACTTTATTTATTGGACATTATATATATATATATATATATATATATATATATATACACACACACACACACACATATTTACGTATCTATCTATCTATCTATCTATCTATCTATCATCTATATATCTTGTTCCTTTGACTTTAAATTGCAGGAATAGAAATTTATCCACTGATATACATTAATATCTTATTAGTAGAGGAACCTATCACCAATCCCAATCAGAGTGGGAACAAATGTAGGGCTGGTTTTTCAGGCTGTAAGGGGATAAATACATACAGTGACACTGATTTTGGTTCTCAATGCACGTGCTCTCTGTTTTCCAGAATGACACTGACTGTTGTATTTTGGCCTTCATTCTTTTGCATAAGCCATTCCTTCTCCTTGGAGTGAGTGCCCTTTCCATTATCATCTCTCTATATGGAGCTCTTATTCATCCTTCACGACCCAAATCAAAGTCATTTTTGTCCTTGAAGTCTTAGCTTTAGGTCATTATCTTTACAACCAGATGTCTGCTCTCTTCTATCTGGCCCACAGAACTTTACTTTCATTTTTCTGGAAGTCTTTATAAAGTCTCCTATGGGGTACAGTTATTTACTAACATGCCTTCTCTTTTCCATCAGTATTAAGTTCCTTGAGAGTAGATTTTATGTCTTATATATCCATGTAACTCTTACTGAACCTATAGAAAGTTTATTAGTATTTGTAACCTGGTATTCATAATGGGTTTTGTTTCTTCACAGGATATGTTATTGTACAGGTACAATCTTTGGAAGATGTAGCTGATATCTGAAACATGGAGTATAAAGAAAAGAGGATGTTTATAGTTTGCAACATTATAAACTAATCAAAAAGAATAGCGGGCTGATTTCAGGAAAGTAGTAATACTCAATGCTTATATAACCCTTGCCATGTGGTAGGCTCTGTTCTAAGTGCTTTACTGGTATTTTCAACCTTCACAGTTTAAAAAGAAATTGAGACACGGGAAAGATACAGAACTGGTTGGAGATCACAAAGCTGGTAGGTTGCAGAGATGTTCTCTGGGTCCATGTGGCTCTGGAATTCTTGCCTTTTTTTTTTTAATTTACTTTTTTTAATTTGAGAGAGAGAGAGAGAGAGAGAGAGAGAGAGAGAGAGAGAGAGAGAGAATCTTAAGCAGGCTCCAAGCTCAGAGCAGAGCCTGACATGGGGCTCGAACCGATGACCTTGGGATCATGACCTGAACTGAAATCAAGAGTTGGACGCTCAACCAACTAAGCCACCCAGGCAACCCTGGAATCCTTGCTCTTAAACCTCACATTGTATACCAAAATGAGGATAGCCCTGTCATTTGCAAATGTCTTCTCCCATTCTGTCAGTTGCCTTTTAGTTTTGCTGATTGTTTCCTTCGCTGTGCAGAAGCTTTTTATTTTGATGAGGTCCCAGTAGTTCATTTTTGCTTTTGTTTCCCTTGGCTCCGGATATGTGTTGAGTAAGAAGTTGCTGTGGCCAAGATCAAAGAGGTTTTTGCCTGCTTTCTCTTAGAGGATTTTGATGGCTTCTTGTCTTACATTGAGGTCTTTCATCCATTTTGAGTTTAATTTTGTGTATGGTGTAAGAAAGTGGTCCAGGTTCATTCTTCTGCATGTCGCTGTCCAGTTTTCCCAGCACCACTTGCTGAAGAGACTGTCTTTATTCCGTTGGATATTCTTTCCTGCCTTGTCAAAGATTAGTTGGCCATACGTTTGTAGGTCCATTTCTGGGTTCTTTATTCTATTCCATTGATCTGAGTGTCTGTTCTTGTGCCAATACCATACTGTCTTGATGATTACAGCTTTGTAGTATAGCTTGAAGTCTGGAATTGTGATGCCTCTGCTTTGGTTTTCTTTTTCAAGATCGTTTTGGCAATCCAGGGTCTTTTCTGGTTCCATCTAAATTGTAGGATTATTTGTTCTAGCTCTGTGAAGAATGCTGGTGTTATTTTGATAGGGATTGCACTGAATATGCAGATTGCTTTGGGTAGCACTGACATTTTAACTTTGTTCTTCCTATCCAGGTGCATGGAATACTGTTTCCATTTATTTGTGTGTCTTCTTCAATTTTCTTCATAAGCTTTCTATAGGTTTCAGTGTGTAGATTTTTCACCTCTTTGGATAGATTTATTCCTAGGTTTTGGTGCAATTGTAAAGGGATCGATTCCTTGATTTCTCTTTCTGTTGCTACATTGTTGGTGTATAGGAATGCAACCAAGTTCTGTGCATTGATTTTATATCTGCAACTTTGCTGAATTCATGAATCAATTCTAGCAGTTTTTTGGTGGAATCTTTTGGGTTTTTCTTATAGAGTATCATGTCATCTGCGAAGAGTGAAAGTTTGACCTCCTCCTGGCCGATTTGGAGGCCTTTTATTTCTTTGTGATGTCTGATTGCAGAGACTAAGACTTCCAATACTGTGTTGAATAACAGTGGTGAGAGTGGACATCCCTGTCTTGTTCCTGACCTTAGGGGGAAAGCTCTCAGTTTGTTCCCATTGAGGATGATATTAGCTTTGGGTCGTTCATATATGGCTTTTATGATCTCGAGGTATGCTCCTTCTATCCCTTCTTTTTTGAGGGTTTTTTAATCAAGAAAGGATGCTCTATTTTGTCAAATGCTTTCTCTGCATCTATTGAGAGGATCATATGGTTCTTGTCCTTTCTTTTATTGATGTGATGAATCACGTTAATTGTTTTGTGGATATTGAACCAGCCCCGCATCCCAGGTATAAATCCCACTTGGTCGTGGTGAATAATTTTTTTAATGTATTGTTGGAGCCAGTTGGCTAATATCTTGTGGAGGATTTTGCCATCCATGTTCATCAGGGAAATTGGTCTATAGTTCTCCTTTTTAATGGGGTCTCTGTCTGGTTTTGGAATCAAGGTAATGCTGGCTTCATAGAAAGAGTTTGGAAGTTTTCCTTCCATTTCTATTTTTTGGAACACCTTCAAGAGAATAGGTGTTAACTCTTCCTTAAATGTTTGGTAGAATTGCCCTGGAAAGCCATCTGGCCCTGGACTATTGTTTTTGGCAGATTTTTGATGACTAATTTGATTTCTTTACTGCTTATGGGTCTGTTCAAATTTTCTATTTCTTCCTGTTTCAGTTTTGGTAGTATATATGTTTCTAGGAATTTGTCCATTTCTTCCAGATTGCTCATAATATTCTCTTATTATTGTTTTTCTTTCTGCTCTGGTGGTTGTGATCTCTTCTCTTTCATTCTTGATTTTATTTACTCGGGTCCTTTCCTTTTTCTTTTTGATCAAACTGGCTAGTGGTTTATCAATTTTGTTAATTCTTTCAAAGAACTAGCTTCGGGTTTCATTGATCTGCTCTACTGTTTTTTTGGTTTTGATAGCATTAATTTCTGCTCTAATCTTTATTATTTCTTGTCTTATGCTTGTTTTGGGTTTTATTTGCTGTTCTTTTTCCAGCTCCTTAAGGCATAAAGGTAGGTTGTGTATCTGAGATTTTTCTTCTTTCTTTAGGAAGGCCTGGATTGCTATATACTTTACCCTTATGACTACCTGTGCTGTGTCCCAGAGTTTTGGGTTGTGGTGTTATCATTTTCATTGACTTCCATCTACTTTTTAATTTCCTCTTTAACTTCTTGGTTAGCCCATTCATTCTTTAGTAGGATATTCTTCAGTCTCCAAGTATTTGTTACCTTTCCAAATTTTTTCTTGTGGTTGATTTCGAGTTTCATAGCATTGTGGTCTGAAAATATGCATGGTATGATCTCGTTCTCTTTGTACTTACTTAGGGCTGAATTGTGTCCCAGTATATGGTCTATTCTGGAGAATGTTCCATGTGCACTGGAGAAGAATGTACATTCTGCTGCTTTAGGATGAAATGTTCTGAATATATCTGTTAAGTCCATCTGGTCCAGTGTGTCATTCGAAACCATTGTTTCCTTGTGGATTTTTTGATTAGATGATCTGTCCATTGCTGAGTGGGGTGTTGAAGTCTCCTACTATTATGGTATTACTATCGACAAGTTTCTTTATGTTTGTGATCGATTTATATATTTGGGTAGCTCCACATTTGGTGCATAAATGTTTATAATTGTTAGGTCTTCTTGGTGGATAGACCCCTTAATTATGATAGAATGCCCTTCTGCATCTCTTGATAAGTCTTTATTTTAAAGTCTAATTGTCTGATATAAGTATGGCCACTCCAGCTTTCTTTTGTTGACCATTAGCATGATAGATGGTTCTCCATCCCCTTATTTCCAGTCTGAAGGTATCTTTAGGTCTAAAGTAGGTCTCTTGTAAACAGCATATAGATGGATCTGGTTTTCTTATCCATTCTGTTACCCTCTGTCTTTTGATTGGAGCATTGAGTCCATTGACGTTTAGAGTGAGTACTGAACGATATGAATTTATTGCCATTATGATGCTTGTTGAGTTGGAGTTTCTGGTGGTGTTCTCTCGTCCTTTCTAATCTTTGTTGCTTTTGGTATTTAATTAATTAATTAATTTATTTATTTATTTATTTATTTCTCTCTCTCTCTCTCTCTCTCTCTCTCTCTCTCTGTGGATAGGTCTGCTGCAAACCTGATCTGTTTTCCCATGTAGGTTAGGGACTTTTTCCCCCTTGCTGCTTTTATGATTCTCTCCTTGCCTGAGTATTTTGTGAATTTGACTATGATGTGCCTTCTTGATTGTTGGTTTTTGTTGAATCTATTGGGGGTCCTCTGTGCTTCCTGGATTTTGATGTCTGTGTCTTTCCCCAGGTTAGGAAGGTTTTCTGCTATGATTTGCTCACATAACCCTTCTGCCTCTATTTCTCTCTCTTCCTCTTCTGGGACCCCTATGATTCTGATGTTACTTTTTAATGAGTCACTGATTTCTCTAATTCTTAAATCGTGCTCTTTTGCCTTAATCTCCCTCTTTGTTTTCTGCTTCATTATTCTCCATAAGTTTGTCCTCTATATCTCTGATTCTCTGTTCTGCCTCATCCATCCTTGCCGCCGCTGCATCCATCCATGATTGCAGCTTAGTTTTGGCATTTTTAATTTCATTCTGGCTATTTTTTTATTTCTTTTATCTCTGCAGACAGGGATTCTAACCTTTTTTCGACTCTAGCTAGTATTCTTATTATTGTGATTCTAAATTCTGGTTCAGACATCTTGCTTGTATCTGTGTTGGTTAAATCCCTGGCTGTCGTTTCTTCATGGGGTAAATTCCTTTGTTTTGGGGTAAATTCCTTCATTTTGTCATTTTGAAGGGAGAAAAGGAATTAATGAGGTAGAAAAATTAAAATTAAAAAAATATTAAAATTAAAAAATTAAAAGCACACACACATATCTATTAAATGATGCTAGATCCTAGGTGTGTTTTGGTCTGGGTGTTGAAAGTGGTTTGACATATTAGAGAAAAAAAAAAGGGGAAATGAAAAAAAGGAAATCATTTGGGAATTTGAAAAAATGAATACACTGAAGTAGACTAAAATGAGATGATGGGAGTAAAATAGAATTTGAAAAAATTTACACAAAAGTAAAGAATATAGTAGACAAAAGAAAAATATTTTTAATAAAATTAAAATAAAAATGATTTTTTTCTCTCTGTATTCAAGAAAAAGAAAAGAAACATTAAAGAGAAAAAAGAGAAGAAAAGAAATTGTGTGAAAATTTGAAAAAGTGAATATACTGTAGTAGACTATAATAAAATGATGGAAGTAAAATAGAATTTGAAAAAATTTACTTAAAACCAAAAATATAGTAAAAAATTAAAGAAAAATATTTTTAGTAGAAACTAAAAGTAAAAATGAAGTTTTTCTCTTTAAGCATTCAAGAAAAAGAAAATAAATGAAAAGGGGAAAAAAGTAAAAGAAATAAGAAAAAAAGGAAATCATTTGAAAATTTGAAAAGGTGAATGCACTAAAGTAGACTAAAATAAAATGATGGAAGTAAGATAGAATTTGAAAACAATTTCACAAAAGTAAAAAATATAGTAAAAAATTAAATAAAAATATTTTTAATAAAAATTAAAAATAAAAATGAATTTTTTCTCTTTTTGTATTCAAGAAAAAGAAAAGAATTGTAAAAGTGGAAAACAAAAAAGAAAAAAAAGAAGGAAAATTGAATAGATGAACCTGCTAACAGATTGAAGTAGGACTGAAATTGCTTCATTTTCCCCTAGAAGTCAGACTATGAAGCGCTTTATAGTCCATAAACTAAGCAGGCAGTGAGACGTGTCTTCTCGAAGAGCGAGGTTGGCCCAGTTGGGCGGGGCTCAGTGTAATGGCTCCGCGCTCCACTAGATGGCGCTGCTCGCCTACTGGGCGGAGTGTTGCGGCGCTAGTAGGTGCGTATGCGCATGCGCAGGAGCGGTTAAAATGGCGTCCCCCAGCCACCCAGGCTGTTCTCCTGGGTCAGCAATCGCGCACCCGTCCTCTGTCTTCAGCTTTTGTCCACTCTTTCACTCTCCGTGACCAGGTCCCAGGCAGCACCTCTCTCCCGAGTTTTGTCTCAGATGCGGCTGTTTTCCCTGGTGCCTTACTTCCGAAGGACCTTGGCTTTGACCCGTTCCGCCCCTCTGCGGGAGGGTCTCACCGAACAGTGGCCGAATGAACAAGGGCCGAATGCCGGCCACACCCAGGAACGCTTGCTGGACCCTGCTGCTGCCGGTGCCCCGAGACTGCAGCCAGGTGCCACCCACCCCAGAAAAAGTTCGCGAGACAGTGTAGCAGCAGGGATTATAGAAAATCACAGCATACATCTGGCACCAGGCTTCACCCTTAAGGACCTTGTTCTAGCACCAGCAAATGTGGCCGCCTTCTGGGTTCTGCTGGGACCAGGTGGCTTCAACAGTCTCTACCAAATGTCCTTCCAGCAGTGGAGCCGCTTTTCCCTGTGTGGCCTGAGAACCTCCCAGACCCCAGTCTGCTCCTGGGGATTCGCCTTTCCCACCAGAGCACCGCCAGGTATGGAGCTGCAGAGTTGCAGCCTTTTCGCTCCCCTGGTTTACAGTCTTAATAGAATTAATCCCTCTCCTTTCTCCCTTTTTAGTTTAGTCCCTGCGGCTGTTTCCAATTTTCCACTTTCTCTCCAGCTGCTTTTGGGGAGAGGTGCTTTTCCCGTATTCACCCCCCCCATCTCTCTCCACCTGCAAAAGCACCTCCCTTCCCGCAGCTTCTTGCTCCCCAAGTTCACCTCTCCGTGCCGCCTACCTGCTGAATTCTGTGGTTCAGGTTGTGTGGATTGTTGTGTTAATCCTCCAACCAGTTTTCTAGGTGTGCAGGATGGTTTAGTGTTGGTCTGGCTGTATTCCATGGACGCGAGACACACAAAAAACTCCCATGCTCTTCCACCATCTTGGCTCCTCCCCCCTAGTCTTCTGTATTTAATGCACACTTAACTCTGACAACTACTGCTGTAGTCTACTGGTTCTTTTACTTGGCCACACTGGGATTGCCTGGGGTTTTCAAGACACTGGTGCCTGTGTTTCTCCTCCAGAAATTTGTATTTAATTCGTAGGGTGTGGTCTTGGCATTGACAATTTTCAAAGCTCCCCAGGTGACCCAAATGTTCCATCCCAATGAGAACCAAGACTCTGTCCTAATATTTAGGGTTTCTGGTTGATAGGAGGCACTCAGTACAAATTTTATTACTAAGGTGGGAGGCTCTTATTGGTGACCATAACCTTACAGGGTCTAGGAGAGTGCCTGGTATTTAGAAGGACCTCAATAAATATCTATGAATGAGTGAATGTTACCTAGGTATGTCATGCTTCATAAAGTATATAAAATAAAACATTATAGTATTAAAGCATTTTACCTTCTCCAAAGAGTATTATAAACTGTGTTCCAGATGAACCCAGACTGCCCCAGATATGCTCTTCCTTTTTGAGCCTTTGCAAATCAATTACTTCTGCCTATAATGACTTCTACTTCTCCCCTTCCAAACATTTCCTGGCTACCTTTTACTCTTTTTTCAAGTCTCAACTTCTCAGCCTCCTCCTCTGGGAAATGGGTCTTGACTGAGAAAAGCCACTTAGGACATGTCCTCTCTGATCTCTCATTGTCCACCTCCAGTGTGTTTTTTTCATTACATGAATTGAAATTGCCCACTTAGTAGGCTTTTTATCCTCGTTTCTTCATGGAAAGCACCGCCTTGTCATCACCTGGTACCTCCAGCCACAGAGTCAGTGCTTGGTGCCTGAAAGTTGCTCAATAAACGTTGTTCAAAGGAATCAATCATTTCTTCCTGTAGGATTATCCCACATTAGACAGGCTCCTGGCTACCAAATCAGGCCTCCTTTGATTGCATAAATAAAATAATCTCTGTCACATCAATGGTGCATTGGAGAGAGGTGTTGTACGATTTTTAGCTGTTGGTCATTCTCATGACCAATATCTAAGCCCCAGAAAATGGGTTGGATGGTGTTTTGGTTCTCTTTGATTCTGCTCTTGTACAGATGAGCTATTTGGAAGCTTCAATCTCAATACCAACTTGTTAAACCTGACCATCTGTTGGGGAGGATTTTATTTTAGATGAGAGCATCTGGGTCCCCATTTACATTTGCTGAGGTTAATAGACCTGACAACCTTCCTCTCTTCTCAGCAGGGAGCACCGCCTGGAACTGCTGGGGAGGAGGCAACTGAGCTCTTCACTGGCTGTTCTCAAATACACTCTCCCCACCCGCAGGCATTTCTATATTCCAACTTAAGACTCTGATCTCTTAAAGTCATAGCTTTCTAGTCCATAGATGGCACACAGCTGAGAAGCTATCTTCACTGGTATCAGGTCGTCATGGGTGGCTAGGTGGCAGGATGATGGGAAGTCACAGAGACCTCAGGCTCAATCCCATCACCGCCACTTAGCTGGGTGAACTGAGACACAATTGTGACCTCTCTGGGTTTCAGTCTTCTCACCTGAAAATCAAGGAGAAAATATCTATCTTGTAACTTTTGTGAAAATTAGATAATATTTATTAAAGTGCACAACACGGTGCTCTGTGGCCATCATCATGTTTACCTTTCAGTAGGCCACCACGTCAAAGATTCTACAGGAATTTCACATCCACTTCATGTGGATTCTCATCACAATCCTACTGCAGGTTGTATTTCTTGGGAAGCAGACTTGGAGATGGTTTAGTGGGTAGGATATTATGACGTATTCTTGGGATCAACACTGAGGGGAGAGTGAGGAGGATGCAGGATGGGGCAGAGGAAGAAGGTGAGCTATGATGCTGGCCCAGGGATAGCCTTGGTTGATTCCATGGGAGCTCTGGAGCTGGAAAATATACTGAAGAATTTTCCTGAGTTGGGCCAAGAGGCCCAGATCTTTATACTCCCACATCTGCCAGTCACTGAGTAAGGGTACCCGGTATCTGCTGGACAAGGGCTCTCTCTGCAGTGAGGCATCACTGAAGGAGATGCAGCTGAGGCCTTCCAACAACAGCACCTAAATAGTCTCCCTCAACTTCCCAGGGAGATGAGTAAGTCAACTGAGAGTCTTCTTTCTCCTTGTTAAAAAACCATTAGGGAATCGGATGAACCCAAGGAAGAGCAGGGAGGTGTCTAAGTAAGGATTTGTTGGAAAAAGTTAAACAGGAGACTTTATGCAAGACTATTGCACTAGGGGAGAGACCATAACTTCTACAGGAGAGGGGAGCATTGCAGGTGTAAAAAATGAGTTCATAGACATTTCTCACTGGAAGGTTTTTTGAGAACTGGGATGGGGGAAATTGTTGCCACCTCTGTTTGCTAATTGGTTTTACCCAAAGGGAAAGTAAATTTCCTCCTGTCTTCATGACAACGGTTTTACAACTGGAAGCAAGGTATCCTGTGAGGGTTGGCTCCTTCCCGCCCACTAAGACTGGAAGATAGTGAGCTATCTCCTGCTATCCACTATCTCCATTTTGAGGAGAGATGATTTCTATGTCCTTGAGAAAGATACTGTTTGGGTCCTAACACCGGTGAGAGACTTCTTAGGAAACTTATACATGTGTTTCAAAGGGAGCAGAGAAAGAATTTGCAAATACTAATTCTCTAAGTTGTCTAAGAAAAAGGAAGTAAGGGGCAAATAATCAGCAACAATCTTCCCTAAAGTTTAGTCACGCTGAGAAGAATGTTAGAGCCATCTTGGTCGGAGAGTTTCAAAAGAGCTCAAGAATCAGGGCATGACTAACTGGTTTTGACGAGGCAGACCAATTCAATCGGCTCACAGAAAGAGGTACTCTGGAACATGGGTCCTTGCTGCACTGCTTGGAGATGGATAATCAGATACTGGCTATTCAGAAAAGGTCTTTGTGAGTCAGAGTCCAACCAGGAAGACAGAAAACAGCAAGTAAGCTGAATAGAATGGATTATAGTACCTTATTTTTAAAAACCTTCTTAAATAATACAAGTAACGTATACTCATTGCAGAAATTTCAGAAAGTATGATATGATAATTACTGCTGACACGCTAATGCATATGTTTTTAGTTGTCTTATATACGTGAGTAATCTGAATTTTCTGAAGTATCATCAGTCTAGAAGAAATGCAAGGTCCTATTTATGGTAATAACTGAAGTTTCACTGACTTCACCTCCTTGCGTACTGGGGCACTTTTGGCACCCTCTTTTCCCGACTCCTGCCTAATCTCATCCAGAGATTTCTGGAATCTCCCCTGGGAGGGAGGTGTTGCAGGTGTCGAAGAGGAGTTCACAAACAATTCTCACATATATTGCCACTTCGGGCCTATAACTTCTTCTCATCCTGGAGTGGGATTCCCCTGGGCTTGTGAGGTAGTGTGACACTGAAATTTGCATTTGTGAAGCTCAAGTCTGGTAGGTGAGGTGTGAGGTACATTATGATGAAACAGTTCTCCTTTTAAGGCCTTTTGCTGATTTGGACTTGTTTGCCCTTAACTCCATCACTTGCCCTTCTTATGTTCAAACCCTACCATGTTTCCG
Organism: Prionailurus viverrinus; assembly: GCF_022837055.1. Classification (NCBI taxonomy): domain Eukaryota; kingdom Metazoa; phylum Chordata; class Mammalia; order Carnivora; family Felidae; genus Prionailurus; species Prionailurus viverrinus. Next base: position 15,701,950 of record NC_062569.1, read on the forward strand.
AGAGACTGAAGGATGGGAAGGGGTGGGGAGGGGGGGAAAGTCAGGGTAATTCTCTAACTTTCTTTCTGCTTCAGGTTTAGCTCCTCCATGGCTCCAACTCAGGCTGGAGTGGCTTGTCTTGGCCCCAGTTTTCCTTGGATGACCTAGTCCTTGTGTTGGTGGTGTTCCTACCATCTCCAGGAAGCATGTGGCTTCCTGATTTTCTTAATCTCTGGTTTCCTCATCATTTCCTATTTTCACCCAGCTGTTCCATCACCAATTCCATGAATTAAGTTCACTCTATGTAAAACATCTAGCCATTTCTATTTTTCCTTATTGGACCCTAACTGGCACAGACCTTTCTGGATAGACAAAATGAAATGTAATATAACCTTTATCCTTCAGGCTAGCTCTTATTTTCTCTGGAGAATCCCACAGGGGAAAAATTCTTTAGTTTCAGGATCCCTTAGCTGGGAATAATAAAGGAAATAACACTGTGTTAGCTAAATTCATATTCTCCCCTGGTTATGTTTGCAGTGGAGACTAGAAGAAAAATCATGAAGTTGTCTGTAAGACCTCAGAGCTTTCCTTTTCTTTGCCAAGTGGAAAAAGGAAGACAGAAATTTGGTGGGTTATAGTAAGGTCTTTAAGAACCACAGCCAGCACCATACTGCTTAAAGGAATATAGGAAGAAACACTTCTCATTACTTATAATATCAAAACATTCATTGTTTCATCTGTCACAAATACTTAAGGCACCTGGAAGATATGTTAAGTGAATAAATAGCTTAAATTTTGTGTTTATGAGCATACTCTTTTTAGTTGCTTCTTTTTGATTAATTCTTCAAGGCAATCCCATGCTCACTTTACCTCCATAACATAATGAATACCTTAAATAGAGTTTAGTTATTAGAAACTATAAGTAATTATTAATGCAAAAGGGTTCTCATTATTTATGGTGAACTGAGAGAAAATTGTATCACAAAGTTTATAGAAAGTGTTTAGCGTAATAGGCTCTTGGTAAACACCAATTTCCTCACCACTTCAACTAAAAATACATTTTCCTTATTTTTGTCTTGCTGAAACCAATTTTAACATCATGCATGTGTGTTCCCAACACCCATCTCTTTTTTGCATATCCCCTTAGCCTTTCTCAAGCCATCATCTTGGTGAAGAGCATAGATGACATGATCAGTGATTACCTCTCTGACTTTCATTTTCCTAAGCTTTCCTAGAGCATTCTGACCTGCTCTCCAGGGTTCTGTTTTCATATTCATCACTTTGCAATATGCTTTTCTCCATTTGGTTATCAGAAAAACCTACAGCCCTTAAGTATAAAACAGGCTAATGCAAATTAGTTACAATGCAATAGCTAAGGTTTAGACAAATGATATTTGAAATATAAGGGTGTGACTCTTCTAGGAAGGCATTTTAGAATTAATGCATGCTCTATACCTGGATACTTGAGTCCTGTAATACCTGACCATTCACCATAAGAGAGAGGAGTAGTAAGTTGAATGTCTAATGACCATCTCTCTGGGGATTTCTGATGTTACTGGGACCAGGAAGAGACTTTCAGGCAGAATTACTCCTCTTTTTTGATAAGTTTCTTAAGAACACATGACACATTTTACAGTTACTTTGTGTCAGATCCCTTAGAGATGGGTCTTGTGCTGTTTGTACAGTGGAAATTTAATGAATGGGTATTGCCTTTGTGAGCTTGTTGACATGGGCACTGGAGTTTGTTCCAGGTAAAGACAAGAGACATCATCTCTGGCACAAACCACGTTTGCTAGTGCTCTCCTGGACGTATCATCAAACTAGCAAAACCTCAAATTGTTTCCTAGATTCAGAGCTTTTACCGACTGTAATCTTGGACAGATCATTTCACCTTTTTGAGTTTTAGTGCCATTATTAATAAAATGGGAATAATAATATAATTAATATTTGACTAAATGTTTTAAAGATCAAATTCAGTAATTATAGTTGAAAGAGTCATGTAAATTCTAGAGTACAAAATAAGTATAGCTGGTATAATTAATTTGCAGAGAAGTATTTCTGAGATAAAGAGTTGGAGAAAGAATATCTTGGCCAATATGTCCTTAAATATTTACAAGTTCTTCAGATTCACTGCCTTGTATTTTAAAGTAGTCTGTATCTTGTTTTTACCCTGAGTTGAATTCATTGCCATTAAGCACCTCAATATGTATCTATTTCCACTCTGTTTTATGGCCCCAAACTACAATTTACATATAAACATGAGGGAGTTCAAAGAAAGGAGAAAGTAAAACATAAAGTTCCATCTCTATTCATGGAAAATGTTAATGTCAATGACCACCTATTCAAAGTCTATAGACCTAATTATTTCTCTCTTGAGCTCCAAAGATAAGTACACTTTAAACTAAGATGAAAAATGATCATGAAGAAAATGTTTTTAAAACCACAAGAAAGGAAAAAATTAATACAAATAAAATAATAATACATTGTGAAGAAAAAGTAAATGAAAAAAATCTCATTATTTTGTTACATAAAGGCATCTAACATATTCATATTTTCCTTCTATAATTGACAAGCTCTGAACTACCTTGGGGTTCATATATTGGAGAAAATGGCCTAAATTTTTATGGTAGAAAAATGTGCACACAACCTAGGAATCATGACTATTGCATACGTGGGAGAACTTCTTATGATTTATCACACAAATCCAGACATGTAGATGTGTTTGTAGATGTATTATCTATTTGTTATTCATAATAATTACATATTCTCTGATGTATATCAGGCATTACTCGTGTATATAATACCACAATAACAGATTGCATAAAGAAACAATCTGTCAGTTATTGCATGCCTCTACACCTTGCCAATTCACTGGACAAATTGTTTGGGAAACAATACATGAATAGAATGAATTTTGACTGAATTTTTCTTAGAGCACAGGCATAACTAGACAAGTTCATGAAAATATTGAAGTATAACCTCATATGAATCACTCACCCTTTTAGAATTTTCATTTTATCTGATAAATGAGAGTTAATAATAGTCAATTTGCATATTGATACATTTAGTTCATTGGATACTCAGGCATTCATGGTACAGGATCATGATGAGAGTTGTCAAGAATTAAGTGAGATTCTATTTCAAATGTATTAGCACCATGGCACCATATAATGGCTGTATGTTATATGTTAATTCTATTTTCTGCCATGAAACTCACCCAGCTGACAATTCCTTTCCCTTCAAAATAACCATTAACAGTCACTGGGCTTCAATTAGGTGGAACCATGTTGCTTTGATGAGAAATGGGCCAGGCCTCTAACAATATAGATAAGCTATATTCTGGGTAAATACACAGCTAGCACTCTGACTTCGAATGCTGGACCAGGACCTATGGAGGTAACCACTACCTCCAATTAGGGAGCACATGCAAAAAAGAATACTCTAGGAATGCCTGGGTGACTCACTTGGTTGAGCGTCTGACTTCAGCTCAGGTCATGATCTTACGGTTCGTAGGTTCAAGCCCCACATCGAGCTCTGTGCTGACAGCTCAGAGACTGGAGTCTGCTTCAGATTCTGTTTCCCTCTCTCTCTGCCTCTCCCCACTGCTCCTGCCCTGTCTCTCTCTCTCTCTATCAAAAATAAATAAACATTTTAAAAATTAAAAAAAATACTCTAGGAAAATTTTATTTATAGCTTCAGCCCTAAATCTTCATCTAATCATATCTGAGCCTGACTATGGTAAAACTCAAAAGTGTCTGTTTGGTACTAGAAGTTCTGTGTTCCTTTTGTGAAACGTTCTTGTTCTTAAGTTAAGTTAAGTTTTGGCCTATGGGGATCAGGAGGTGTGCAGGCACATCTACCACTGGTGGCTTCCCTCCAACCAGCTTCATAGGAGAGGTGGAAAGAGGTAGAAATCAAAAAGTTCCATGAAAGGGGATTGTGGTTCCATCCTATTCTATTTAGAGTCTCTTTCTTGCATACATACGAAACAAATGACACCAACATTTTCCAACAGCATATTCTTCTTTATGATGATCCCATTTGTGACCTTGAGCCTACATTTTGCCCTTATCTCAGAATTCCCTCTCCTTGGGGTAAAGTATGTCCATGCTAGGGAAGAGATAAAGAGTAGAGGGCTTTAATGCCTAATGGAGGACACAGACTTTTTATTCAGAAAATGGAGCCCCAAATATGTGGCAATATGATTGAAATGAACAAAATAGAACTGAAATTTCGTTTTGGTTTTGACATCGTTTATGCAGATTTTGTGGTTACCAATGTTCTAGGGAATGAGTGGGAAAGTATACAAATAATTATGCTTACAAAAATGAGAGTCCAAGCTGTGGGCAGGTGGGTAAATGAAATTCTCTGTGCCTGGAAGCATATGACACATTGTGTATGGCAGGAGGGAAGGGGGCTGGTGGGAGGGGGCTAGCTCGCAGGCCAAGCTGCGTGGGCAGACACATTTTGAGGAAACTCCCATAACATTTACCAGCTGCAGAACATTCTGTGTATTCATGAAGGGCCAAATGTACACTCTGTTAAAATAAACTTAACAGAATCAACATGAGATGGTTTTCCCATGAAGCCCCCTCCCATATCTACAATTCATAAATCAAAACCAATCTAAGCGCAGAGAAAGGGGGAAAATGTGGTAGTTGGTAATGACCAGATAAATAAGGCCTGGAAATCATAGTAGCCAGTGCATTAAACAAGAAAGATTTATAAGTGACCAGAAAACACACTTAGTTTTGGTTCCCACTCTTCTTTTAAACTTTTTTCAGTGGGAAAGATCCTTCTCTTGCTCGTGTATGGAAGTGTAAGATAAACTTAGGAAAAACAAAGTCTAGGATTTTTTCAGTCACTCATAGATAATAAAAGTCTCATGGTTTCTGTAAATTGCAATTGTCATCTCATGTTAGCAATTGAAAATGGTCTTGCTCGAATAATAATGACAGCACAGAACTTGTTGTTAGGTGATCTCCCTTCCTCCTAGTGATTTCTCTTTTATCAGTTAGCTTGGTTCCTTGTTTCCTCTTGTTCACCACCTGAGTTTGGGATGGTGGCCATTGGGGTTTATACAACTCTTGTTGGAAGGTTTTGGATGAGACCTAGCCTTTTAAAAAATTATCTTGAGAATTAAGAAGTAAATGCTAAGTAGGAAGATAGGAAAGTAGACACCAGAAGGAAACACAGAGTTCCCAAGATCAGGATCCTTTTTACTACAGCTACAACTATATGCTCTTTTTCCTTTTTTTTTTGTTTAAACCATTTTGTTTTAATGTTTATTCACTTTCTGAGAGAGAGAGAGACAGAGCATGAACAGGGGAGGGGCAGAGAGAGACAGGAGACACAGAATATGAAGCAGGCTCCGGGCTCTGAGCTATCAACACAGACCCCAACATGGGGCTTGAACCCACGAGCTGTGAGATCGTGACCTGAGCCGAAGTCAGACGTTCAACTGACTGAGCCACCCAGGTGCCCCATAACAACTGTATATTCTTTCATGGAGTACCATATCTGATCTCCGGGTGTCAGGAACACTTCATCTGTGGACAGATGGATCTATGGTTAGTTGTGAGATACAGTCCTCAAATCAGCTGATATCCTCACCTCCTCAGGTTTAGTTCCCTCTGTTCCCCAACTGCAAGGACACGTACTAAACTCTCCCAGTATCACACTAATGCCCTCTCACTAGGCATAGGGTTTAGAGACTCCATACCTTCTTTTATTAGGATGTGGGTATAAGATTCAGACCAACTCTGTCTTTAAATAACAATAAATACTCCTTATAAATCTCTCTCCTTGTATATCTTCCTTGAGGGTCAGTTACCTAGCTGGTGTTCACTCAAGGCAAGTATCACCCATTAATTGCCCTCATGCCTTCCCTGATCTGAGTTACATTATCTAAGTGCTAATATAATATTTCACAGTCCCTATATGTGCCTTGGCTGTGATAAACCTCCTTAGTGTGAGTGGAGGGCAAGTTGGATTTAATTCAGTCTGCCTCACCCCCCTAAAATACACAGCAAAACAAAACTTTCTCAGATCCAATAATTCCTTATAGTCTATGTCTGGTTGAAATGACTTATGTTTCCTTTTCTTAATGGCAGAGTGAATCAATGACCCTCCTTTTCCAAGACAAATGCTGCCACTGACTAGGTGATTTGGGCCTCAGATCTGTTTCTAGATACCAAAGAGCCTAATTTTGTTGGTTTTTCTAGTTTTCCTCACAGAGAAATATACTCAGTACTCATTATAACAGAGGCAGCAATGGAGGCCCCAGAAATTGCTCAGAACCTTTACCTCCCTGCCAGCACTGAATTTACCTTTGGAAGGACTTTTTAGCAATTGTATGACTGTTGAGGGAGTTCTTTGTTGACAAATTTTCTGAAAGATCTCATCTGAGGCCCTCTAGACATTTTCAAGTACTTATTAATGCTTTGCCAGGTAAGAGTGTCTGAATTTTCTCTAACTAGATTAGTATCAGACTTTTGAAGCTACTATCTGTGATGTTGCTAAAGGAAGGGAAGGGACCAGAAGGAAATGGGGTATTGATGTCATGTGGTTGGACACCTGCCACTCTGCTGAAATATTCTCAGATGTGTTCATTCATTGCACACCTGTGTGTTATGATAGAATATGAAAACGCAACTCATAGCCTCTATGTGGGTCCATTTGGTCTATGCTTAATATCTGTTTCTTTTATTTAAGCACTCTCTTGAGCAATTACTCTTTAAGTTTTTAGTTTTCTTTTTTGAGAGGTGTCTCATGGAACAGAGGAAACCTTCACTTAAAATAAACCATCATTGGCTTCCTCTTCCTCTGGCAATGTCAATGTGACTTTAATACCTCTGAGCCCCAATTTCCTCATCTGTGAAATGTGAATAATTGTAACTGCCCCACATGATTGGAAGTGTTAAATCACAAAAATATCTGAAGTCCCTGGCTGGAAGGGTACTCAGTAGATATTTATTCCGTGTATGGTAGGTAAACTTACGGGCCATTCTGGAAAGCATCTGCCAGGTTAGGCAGTCTGGGACCCGGGGACTGTTCATCACTACTGTCTCCAGGCTTGTGGAAATGCTCACGGAACTGGCTGGGCTTCCAGGTCACACAGCGAAATCGGGAGAGATGAAAACTCTAACCCATTCCTTGCTCTTGCTCAGGCACTCACTATTCCTTCCATCGCATCTTGATATCATTTGCTAAACATCATTGTTTTAAACCTAAGTACTTTTCACTTCATCCTACTAATTAATAGGGGATCCTATGGGAGGTGTTCCAAATAATTTAATACCCTTAAAACCCATTGTGAAATAAATGTCATGCATAAATTGCTAAAGGGAAAAAAATCCTATCCTTTCAAAGTTCCATAATTGCCACTAATGCAAATAGTACTCGCATATACCTATATTCATTTTGGGGGCTAATCAATTAGATGAGTTTTTAGAAAGCTAACCTATTTTTCTCCTTAATAAGGCACCAAAGCTTCCAATTAGAAATGGTGTCATTCTTTTTACCATGAACGCCTGATCGTCCCAAGTGATTATTAGACAATATGTTTCTCAGAGAAGTCATGCTGGAGATCTGAGCATTCTCCTGACATAAAATAATTATCTCCCACCCTTTGGGAGCCCTCACAGGCAGAGTCTGAAAGAGGAATGAAATGCTTGTAAGATGATTAGTAAAATGATAATGTTGTTTTTAATACTTCTCAGGCCAAGAGACTTGTACCAGACATCATGGAAAAGGGGGAAAATGATATAAACTTAAAACAATAATGTCAATGGGGCGCCTGGGTGGCGCAGTCGGTTAAGCGTCCGACTTCAGCCAGGTCACAATCTCGCGGTCCGTGAGTTCGAGCCCCGCGTCAGGCTCTGGGCTGATGGCTCAGAGCCTGGAGCCTGTTTCCGATTCTGTGTCTCCCTCTCTCTCTGCCCCTCCCCCGTTCATGCTCTGTCTCTCTCTGTAAAAATAAATAAATGTTGAAAAAAAAATTAAAAAATAATGTCAAAATGGAATATTTCTTTGGGAATTTGTTTTGAAATATTCTACCTGGAATTTTTTCCTGGGTTATGGTAAACATATTCTGTCTTAATGTAGTAAGAGTAACATTTGTGTATCACTTGACTAACATGGCCAGAAATGTTTTCTATACATGACTTCATTTTTTTTTTTTTAATGCTTAACTAGGTTAAGCTAAGCTGAGTAAGTTTACTTATACTCTTTTTAAAGATAATGCAGGTGAAGCTTAAGGCAATAAAGTAACTTTTACATGGGTGGGGTGCCTGGGTGGCTCAGTTGGTTAAGCGTCTGACTTCAGCTCAGGTCATGATCTCACGGTTGGTGAGTTCGAGCCCCATATTGGGCTCCTCACTGACAGTGCAGAGCCTGCTTGGGATTCATTCTTTCTCTCTCTTTCTCTCTCTCTGTCTGTCTCTCTCAAAATGAATAAATAAACTTTAAAAAATTAAAAAATAAAGTAAGTTTGGGATTCATTGAAGAGTTGAATAGAAAGGGCTTGGGAAAGAAAGAGGTCACATGTTCCTTAGAGATTGGGGAGAAAGGGTTTCTCGATGGTCACTATGTGAGTTGGATCAGGAAGCCAATGACGTTTGCATCTGACGTAATCTGTGACATGAGACGCAAAGCCATCTTTGGAGAAAGAAGGGAACAAAATAGGTTGTGACCTGAGGAGAATAGTGAATGGTGTGGCACAGGGCAGAGTCACCACAAGCTAATTCAGAGCATTCGAGATAAGGACAGGGCTGCAGTCTCAGACAGGAATAAAATAATCTCTGTCCATGGTACTTCTAAAGTCAATTATTGCTTCAAAATAGCATTCTCAGTTTCTCCTTCTCTTCCCTGAAATCTTAGACCTAGAATTTCAGTGTGGTTAATGTTATACTTTTCAATACAACATTTTGGACTATAGGAATTACAACTGAACACAGACAATGCAGGAGGATTGAAAGAAGTATCTACCTCCTCACCAAATGGAGTATAAACTCTTGAGAACCTCACCAGTAATTTCTGTGCTGTTACCCTTCGGCCAGCAGCCATGGTGGTGTGGCATGTCTCGTTATTCCCCACCTTGCAAAGAATCCACTGAACATCTCAGTCTTGATACTCAGAATGGCCTGTCCTTGCCTTCAAAGTCTGGATGCCCATTTCTCTGTATCTTAATTCAACTGGTTCAAAGGTCATAGAGGGAGGAAATTCAAAATTTCTAGAGTTGTGGGTGAAACAAGGTGAAGAGATAAGGTAAAGTAGAATGAGAAGAATTGTTCAAGGTGCTGTAGAGTCAGAACATTGCACCCGAAAGTCTGTAAAGGGTAACATGTACTCCACATACACATGTTTTGTGGAGTCCAATGGAATGAATAGTAGTATAAGATGGACACTTCCTTCTACTTACAATAGTCCTCAAGGCAGGATTTTATTGTAAGAGTTACATGGGCATTGGAACAAGACAGCTGTGGCTGTCTCTTACAAGATCCAAAAGGGATTGTTGTACCAGTTAGTACTGACAGAAGAGTCAACTTTAGACTGTTAAATACAGTAAAGGAGATTGAGTATTTTAGATGGAAGTCCAGGACCTGGTTGTGTTTTATGGTTGTTGGGGCTTGATTCAGTAGCTCAACAATGATATGAGGACCCAATTTCCATCCCACCTCTCAACCAAAGACACCAGATGACTGGCTATCATCCCCACATTACATGCTTCATTAGCCCTGTCCAGGTGGTGGACTTGAGCCACTCAGCACATTCCATTGGTCTGGACACCATCATTGTTTCAGGAAAATATAAATTCTGTGCTGGTTAACTAGGGTAAGTTTTATTTTTATTGTATTGTATTGTATTGTATTGTATTGTATTGTATTTTAGAGAGAGAGCGTGAGCAGGGGAGAGTGGCAAAGGGAGAAAGAGAATCACAAGCAGACCCCATGCTCAGTGCAGGGGCTCGATCCCATAACCCTGTGATAATGACCTGAGATGAAATTAAGAGTCAAATGTTCAGCCACTGGAGCCACCCAGGTGCCCCAACTAGGGTAAGTCTTAGATTTAGATTCTGGGACTGGATCCTTCTACTGAATGAACCACTTAATTGGACTGCCTCTGTGAAGTCACCTTAGAAGAATTCATTGAGGATGGCAAGCATTGCAAGGCTTGGTGGATAGGTTACATGGAAGTCTGCAAGCTTTGAGTTCTTCATCTGCATTATGGAAAATGCCAGGGCTGATACAAATGTTGGATTTCATAAACGTCAGAAAATTTACCAGTGTAGTGCCTGGCACGCAATATGTTAGTTTCTTTTTCTCTCTTGTATAATGCAACAACGTCCTGAATAATGAAGCACAGATACAGAGTTGGGTGAAACAGTTTGCAAAGTACTTTCCAGCTCTCATATTTTATACTTCCATGAAAATTTGTGTCACTTTATTTGCATTTTATTAACTTAAAAACTCCGAGGACTTTAGAGCAATTTTCAACCACTGATAGAGCTTCTTTTTTCTCCCGCCCCTTTTTCTTTTACTTTATACATTTTTATTATAAAAGATAGCATGTGTTATGCAATCTTTGCCCCATTTTTAAATGTTAAGCCTTAACATTTATCTGTGGGGGTAGTAGAAACAATTTCTCTTAAAGTCAAATTTTCTACTTGTGAGTAAAGTGAATTTGATGCAATGTTTGTACCCGTTTACTTTGTTGGTTATGAGAGCCATTTGTCATTTGTCACAAAGCTGGATACAACTGTGTGAAACAGAAAAAAAGAGGCAATGAAGCTAAACGGCATCCCATGAGAACCTTGGAGGAATTCGTAATCTCCTAGTTCCTCTACTTTCTGGTCTGCAAATTGAAGGAAGGAAGGAAGGAAGGAAGGAAGGAAGGAAGGAAGGAAGGAAAGAAGACAAACATGAATTATGAAGATTAAATAAGGAACATGAATGGCTAAATCAATTTCTGCCAAGATGGTATGAAAATAAATGATCCTTATAATCATTACCTCTAAAATTAACAAATTTGCTGTTTTTTTCCTAACTTTTAAAAAGTATTTATTTATTTTTTAGAGAGAGAGTCCAAGCGGGGAAGGGGCAGAGAAAGAGGGAGACAGAGGATCCTAAGTGGACTTCGTGCTGACAGCCTGATGAGGGGCTAGAACTCACTAACTGCAAGATCATGGCCTGAGCCAAGTCAGATGCTTAACTGACTGAGCAACCCAGGTGCCCCAACAAATTTGCTTTTAAAGCTGCTTTTAAGTGTGTGTTGATGAATAAAATAAAATGAATTGATGCTGTTAGAAGTAAGAAAAGAGATTACTCTTAGAAAAGCAGTGACTGTATATCAGTTAAGCTCTCCAAAGATACAGAACTAGTAGGATATCTATATGTATGTGTATGTCTGTCTATATATATATGTGTATGTGTATATATGTATGTGTATATGTATATGCAGATGAATGTGTATATGTATATGAATGTGTATATGTATATATATGTATGTGTATATGTGTATATGTAGGTGTATATTTATATGTACGTGTATGTGTATATGTAGGTGTATGTGTATATATATGTATGTATGTAGTATATGTATGTTTACACACACACACACACACACACACACACAAACACACACAAAGAGATTTAGTTTCAAGGAATTGGCTTACACATTTGTGGGAGCTGGTATATCTAACATCTGTTGGATAGGCTAGCAGGCTAGAAATTCCTGGGCAGGACTCAATGCTATAGTCTTGAGGCAGATGAAATCTTAATTTTGTTTTCAAGGACTTTTACCTGCTTGCATGGGGCCTACCTATATTATTGAGAACGACTTCCTTTGTGTAAACTGAAGTGAGCGTAGGTGTTGACCATGTCTGTGAACCACCTTTACAACATCTAAATCATCGTTTGATTGAAGAGCTTAGCCAAACGGACACATAAAACTAACCATCACAGACTGGGAAGAAACATGAAGGGAACTTCTTCCAGCAATAAATTTATGATACGTATGTTTTTCTACAAAAATATTATACTTTAATAAAAGCTTTTAAATTTTATTTCTATTTTCTCTACAACCCAAATAAGGGATAGCAAGGGATTTCTTCTCATGCAGATTTGTCTGGTGGCTGCTTCTGGGTTGAACAAAGAAGAATTCTGTGATTGCTTCCAATCTTGGTGGGTGCAGTTGTTGAGATCAGTCAGTGATAGCTTCAATAAACAGGGACAACATGTCACTAGTGTGTTGACCATCTCACTGGTTAGTACAGTTTAAAAGTACACATGGACTCTATGAAGTCCTAAGATACTTAGGAACTCTATGAATTTGTTATGTATTTTTAAAACGATGTTATTGCGGGGGTGCCTGGGTGGCCCAGTCAGTCAAGCATCAGACTTGATTTTGGCTCAGGTCATGATCTCATGGTTCATAGAGACACTATGCATTGTGTGCGCTGACAGTGTGGAGCCTGGTTGGGATTCTCTCTCTCCCTTTCTCTGGCCCTCCCTCCCCCACTCACGCTTGCTCTCTTTCTATCTCAAAATAAGTAAATAAACATTTAAAATAATGTTATTGTTAATGATCTTTGTATAAGTGTTTAATTTAACAACACTTATTCACTCATAAGAATCATTAACAGGACGTTCATGTCTAAGTACATTTATCATCACATCTGCTTTTTCTCTCGTTCTCTTCATTAGTTACAAATGATGAATAAAGTCTGGGGTGCCTGGGTGGCTCAGTGGGTTAGGTGTCTGACTTCAGCTCAGGTCACGATCTCACGGTTTGTGAGTTTCAGCCCCGCGTCGGGCTCTGTGCTGACAGCTCAGAGCCTGGAGCCTGCTTTGGATTCTGTGTCTCCCTCTTTCTCTGCCCCTCCCTTGCTTGCACTCTCTCTCTCTCTCTCTCTCTCTCACCCTCTCTCTCTCCCTCTCTCCCTCTCAAAAATAAATAAACTGACTGAGCCACCCAGGTGCCCCTGGAGTTTACACTTTTTCTTGAATACATAGTTTCTCTTACTTAGGTATTTCCATTTTAAATGTATCCATGCTTAGAATTGCCCCCGGGGAACAGCAGGCAAGGTTTTAAAGTGAACAGTGGTAATTTGAGAGATACAATGAACCAAATGGGCTAAAGAAAATACAGAGGGAATATGGAAGGAGAAACTATGTAGAGATGTTTTCTGATTACGTGATGTGTGTTTAATTTTTATTATGAAATTTAAGATTTATAAATTTCAGAAAATTTCAATGAAAGACTATTACTTTCCAAACCATCTTTACAGCCAATGAATATGTTGATGAATATCTTTACATTTTCTTCATCTCTGTTTCTCATTTCCCTCTCCCCCTCGCTGTACATCTATCTGTCTATCTATGTACCTATCTATCACCTACCATCTATCTATGTGTGTGATATATACAGTCAAAAATTATACCTATTTCTATATATACCATTTTATATATTATTTTCCATTTAAAATTTTATAAGCATTAGTCTATGTCAACTCAAATTCACATTTATAAATATTTGTGTTTCAAGGCACCCTATTGATATACTAAATTTCAGTTAAATATTTACCTCTTGCTATATATTTAATTCTATTCTAAAATTTTTGGCTATTGTGAATATTTATAAACAAAAGCCTTTCATCATTGCCTAAAGAGACATTCCTAGAAGTTAAATCATAAAGTCAAATGCTATATGCCTTTAGGGAATTAATGATGCAGATTGCCAAATTGTTTCCCAAAAAGTCTTCTTGTTACAGAGTTATTAACAACATTGTGTCTTTGTCCATCATTTTTAAGTCTTAGAAAGTCCTTTCCAAATCTAAGATGCATTATTCAGATATGTTTCCTTTAAAACATTTCCTTCTCTCTCTTTCAAATAAAAAAAAAGTTTAAAAAATATTAATCATAAAATGTCTAGATATGGACTTCATTTCAATTAATTTTAGTATTAATTGATTTTAAGGGTTCTTATGACCACCTTTGGGGCATCCACAATAGCAATGTCCACTCTCACCGCTGTTATTCCACATAGCACTGGAAGATCTAGCCTCAGCAATAAGACAAGAAGGAGAAATAAAAGGCATCCAAATGAGCAAGGAAGAAGTCAAACTTTAACTCTGCAGATGACATGATATTCTATGTGGAAAACCCAAAAGACTCCACCAAAATATTGCTAGAACTGATATTTGAATTCAGCAAAGTCTTAGGATATAAAATCATGTACAGAAATTGGTTGCATTTCTAAACACCAAAAATGAAGCAGCAGAAAGAGAAATCAAGGAGTTGATCCCATTTACAATTGCACCCAAAATTGTAAGATACCTAGGAAGAAACATAATCAAAGAGATAAAAGATTGGTATTCTGAAAACAATAGAACACATATGAAAGAAATTGAAGAAGACACAAAGAAATGGAAAAACATTCCATCTCATGGATTGGAAGAACATTGTTAAAATGTCCATACTACCCAAAGGAATCTATACATTCAATGCAATCCTGATCAAAATAACACCAGCATTTTTAACAGAGTTAGAACAAACAATTCTAAAATTTGTATGAAACTATAAAAAAAACCCTGAAGAGCCAAAGTCATGTTGAAAAAGAAAAGTAAAGCAGGAAGCATCACAATTCCAGACTTCAAGCTGTATTACAAAGCTGTAATCATCAAGACAGTATGGTGCTGACACAAAAACAGACATATAGATCAACGTAATGGAATAGAGAACCCAGAAATGGACCCACAGATATATATCCAGCTAATCTTTGACAAAGCAGGAAAGAATATCTGATTAGAAAAAAAAACAAAAAACAAACCCAGTCTCTTCAACAAATGGTGCTGGGAAAACTGGACAATGACATGCAGAAGAATGAACCTGGACCACTTCCTTACACCATACACAAAAATAAATTCAAAATGGATCAAAGACCTAAATGTAAGACAGGAAACCATCAAAATTCTAGAGGGGAAAACAGGCAACAACTTCTTTGACCTTGGCTGCAGCAACTTCTTAGTAGACATGTCTCTGGAGAAATGAACTATTGGGACCTCATCAGGAAAAAAAAAAGGCAACCGATGGAATGGGAGAAGATATTTGCAAACAGCCTATCAGTTAAAGGGTTAGTATCCAAAATCTATAAAAAACTTATCAAACTTAACACCCAAAAACCATAATCTACTGAAGAAATATGCAAAAGACATAAACAGACATTTTTCAAAAGACATACAGGTGGCTAACAGACACATGAAAAGATAACATTACTCATCATCAGGGAAATACAAATCAAAACTACAGTGAGGTATCACCTCACACCTGTCAGAATGGCTAAACTTAAAAACTCAGGAAACAGCAGATGTTGGTGAGGATGTGGAGAAAGAGGAACCCTTTTGCACTGCTGGTGGGAATGCAAACTGGTGCAGCCACTGTGGAAAACAGTATGGACGTTCTTTAAAAAATTAAAAATAGAATTAGCTTACAACCCTGAAGTTGCACTACTAGGTATTTATCCAAAAGATACAATAATGTTGATTTGAAGGGGCACATGCACCCCAATTTTTATAGCAGCACTATATCAATAATAGCCAAATAACGGAAAGAGCTTAAATGTCCATTGACTGACAAATGGATAAAGAAGATGAGGGGTATATATATATATATATATATATATATATATATATACACACACACATACATACAATGGAATATTAGTTATCAAAAAGAATGAAATCTTGCCATTTGCAACAATGTGGATGGAACTAGAGTGTAAGTGAAATAAGTAGATCAGAGAAAGATAAATATCATATGCTTTCACTTATGTGGAATTTAAGAAACAAAACAGATGAACATAGGGGAAGGGAAGGAAAAGTAAGATAAAAACTGAGAGGCAGGCAAACCATAAGAGACTCTTAAATGCAGACAACAAACTGAGGGTTGCTGGAGGGTGTTGAGTGGGGGGATGAAATAAATGGATGATTGGCATTAAGAAGGGCACTTGTTAGGATGAGTACTGGGTATTATATGTAAGTGATGAATCACTAAATTCTAAATAAAGATTCTGAAATCTTTATTACATTATATGTTAACTAAGTTGGATTTAAATAAACATAAATTTAAAAAGTCAAGTAAAAGAATAAGCCTAAAAATAAATAAAATAATAGGCCTAATTCATGTTAATATAAATGAAACATACTTTATGAAAAATTACCATAGTTTCTAAAACTAAAATATTAGAAGAAGGGCATTATTTTATACATTTTTGTACATCTCTGAAATGTCTTAATATATAGCGGCAAAATGAGAGGTATTTTAATAACCTTTTCAGATAGTTGTGAATGTTATTCTCTGATAGTATACCCCAACTTGACAAGTGGTATAGTTTTTTAAAGGTTAGTTATGATGTGGAATTTGGAACCATCAGTGATTTTTTTGAACTTTGTTAAATTAAAAACCACTTGTCTATCTTGTATTTTGAGTGTACCTTCTATCCATGCATGATTCTTTAACATTATGTGTTGGTCATTTAGGAAATATTGGTTCTTTGAGTTATAGAGAACTTCTAAATGTTAACATATTTCATTAACCAATACAAAAAAAGTGATTGTGGTATTATTACTGCCTAACTTAATAAAAATAAACTTTATACTTAAAAAAAAATAAAGCTGATAGTTTAAATGTTTAGTTTCCTATAGTACTTTAAAAAAATTTTTTTAACATTTATTTATTTTTGAGAGACAGAGAGAGACAGAGCAGGAGTGGGGAAGGGGCAGACAGAGGGAGACACAGAATCTGAAGCAGGCTCCAGGCTCTGAGCTGTCAGCACAGACCCCAATGTGGGGCTTGAACTCCCTAACCGTGAGACGATGACCTGAGCTGAAGTCGGAGGCTTAATGGAGTGAGGTACCCAGGTGCCCTTAGTTTCCCATAGTATATTTAAAGTATGATTTTCTCATCTTGAATATGGATTTTTTCATTCATTGTTCAGGATATTTACATTCACAGTTCTTGTTGTTGATGCTTTTTAAATTTCATATCAATATTGGCTATAAATTCTTTGAAATTAAAAAAATAAGAAAAAGCAATGGCACTGTCCTAAGGTCTGGACACGCATGGTTTGAATTCTTACACGATGTCTGGGAGGTAATTAATTGGCTCTTGAATGAATAAAATTCCTTCATGTCTAGTGTTTGCCAAAAAACCAGATTGGTCAGTTTGTTTCTGGCCTCCCATATTGTCTAGCTTGTTTTTATCAGATTTCTTTCCTAAGATCTTGAGTTGGAGAGGTGACTGTTATCAGTATCCTGGATGAATTTCCTGTGTTTGGCAGTCTATAGTGGCTGTACTAGGCTGGGAAAATTCCATCTTTATTTACTAATCTGTGAACCCTGGAACCTGAATTAATTTATAGATATTTTGAAGTTATTTGAACTGTATGAAATTACTATAGTCCCCATCTACATTTGCTTAGTAAGAATTGATCTTGACATCTGTCCAATTATGGACCTATATTCAGGTCCTTCTTTTTTTCATGTGTATTTCAATAGGCAGGTACAAGAGGATGATTCATTTTCTGCTTTCGAGGTCCCCACAGCCTGAAACAACTTTTAAAGTATTTATCTTTTTCCTTTCTTTTCCTGTTCTTTAAATGTCATGTTATTCATAGAATGACTGAAAACAACTCTAATTCTTTTTCAAGTGCTGCCACAGAGATGTTACTGTGGTAGCTGTTAAAAAAAATGTATTTTTTTTTAATATCTATATGATTGGTTGGAATCCTCACTGTGCCAGCCCAGAGCTGGTAGATGGATATGTATTTTCTCTGAAATTCAAGTTGTAATAAAGACACAGGCTTCCAATTTTGTTGTCAAGTTTCATTATTATGACTTGTGACAAGTCAGGATAGACACTACAGTCTTATAAAGAGCTAACTACAAGTGTCTGGCTGGCTTCCAACTGTTATGTCACATACATGCTAAAAACAAGCCATCATCATCCTTAACACATCCTCCTAATTCTCCTTTCCAAGGAGATCAGGAAATATGTTCATGTTGAATGATCATTTCATCTAAAAGATTTTAAACCTCATAGTTTTCAATAACACTTCATAACCATTCACAAGACTTCCAGTTACTCTAACTCATTCATTCAGTACATATTTAGTGACTACCTATTATGTTCCAGGTAAAAATCTCATAAGGAGAAGATTCAGTGATGAAAAAGGCTAACAAGGCCACTGTTCTCACGGAACTCACATTTGATTGAGGAACATAGGCAATAAAATGTAAACAGATAAAGTCATTTCACAAACTTTAAGTGTTACAAAGAGAGGGTGATGGAATGCCTAGGGAGGGGAGGCACCATTAGATGAGGTGGACATCAAGTCCTCCTCAAGGAGATAGATTTTGGCTGAGGCCGAGATTATAGGAAAAAGCAATTCACACACAAATGGGAGAAGATTTCCAGGCAGAGACATAGTAGTGAAAGAAGTCCTAAAGCAGGTACAATTTTTGTATGTTCAAGGAACAGAAAAAGCCCATAAGCTAGAAGCATTGTGGCAGAAAGAGACCCAAGTAGTGGATAAAATTGGAGGGGTCAGTAGAGGCCAGAGCATGTAGGATATTTAGCCTGATAAGAATCTAGGATTTTAGGTGTGATCATAAACTATTGGTGGGGCTGGGGGGGGGGTTGCTTAAAGAGAAGGGTGTCATAATCTGACTTACAAAAATCACATTAGCTGATCTGTGAGAGAGGGACTAAAAGGGGGAGGGGAAAGTGAAATTGGGAAGTAGGAGATTAGGGACAGTTGCAGAGCTCCGTGATGTTGGCTTGTACAGTCCTGGAAAAGGGAAACAACAGATGGAGAATGTGTTTTCAAGGTAGGACTGACAGCATCTGGTATCCAGAGAACTGCTGTTAGCTGAGAATAATATTCACCTTTTATTTTTCAAATAATATTAAAAGAAACTTTCAAGGAAAATACTTGCCTATTTTCCCCACCATTTTTTTTTCTGTATTACATATCTGTTTCAATCTATAGAATTTCTTTCTTTTTTTATTATCATTTTCTTAATACTTTCATATATATTATTATTTCATTTGGTCTTTATCCCAATCCTGGGAGACAAACAATGGAGGTTCTCTTATTCCAGTTCTTATAAAGAAACTGAGCTTAAGATAGAACAAAATGAGTCACCCAAGCCTGCCTGCCTCGTAAAGCAATAAATTGGGATTCAAAGCCCGGTTCATCAGGTTGGTTTTCCTGCAGTATAGCCCAGTTGAGTATGAGAAAGAGATTAGATGAAATGGGTCTCCGTGTTACCCTGCCATTGGCAATTGCTTAGAAGTACATCATCATGCCAATTGGAATGGTTCTGTGGTGGCAGGGTCAAGAAATGTTTTTTCTTCTCTACTTGTCAGAGCTGCTAAGACACTGAAATGGAGCATTTTCCTCATTATCAATTCCATCGTGCTGTGGCTATGAATATTCTCTTTAACTCATTGCTTTGGGCAGACGTCTTCAGAAAAAAAGAACCCACAAGAGAATGAACCTTCGGGAAAAGCCTTGGGAGTATTGAGGGTACTCAACAAGGAGAAACAAGAGTAATCAGCGTTCACCCCAAAGCTGTAATCAGTTATTATGCTCAAGAGATCAGTTATAGGGAGAAAATTAAAAACAATAGAAGTGATACTCACCTTAAAGTCACGGTTATCTCAAAAGAAGTTAAATTTCATGAGTAAAACTTGGTTGTCTCTGAATAACTCACCTACTCTTAGATAATCTGGTTCATAAAACCCCAAATTTCCTAGAAATATGAATAAATTTGTGATTATCTCTTCATCTGGCAAGAGAGAGCAAATAAGTGTTTCTCACCAAAAAGTTTATTATTATTTTATTATTTATTATTTTACTATTTATTTTTAATATTAATTATTGCCAAATTTATTATTATTTTTATTGTTTTTAAACAATAAAGAGTTACTTGATACCTTCTATATGTGAGAGCCAGCACCAAAGTGAACATATTCTATTCTTGCTCTCTCTTTCCACTCTAAAGTTGCTGGCCATCTTGCTGTTCCAGGAGGCATGCATACTCTTCAGAGCTTGGCCTTAGCATATGCTGTTCCCTCTGCTTCAACCCTCTTTCCTCAGAATCCTATTTGACTCATTTTCTCACCTTCTTCAGATGTGCCTCAAATATCACCTTCCCAGTGAGGGCTTCTCTGGCTATCCCACCTAAAATTCCTAAAATTCCCTCCCCATCCCCAACTACCACAACACAAGAATTTCATATGCCCCTCTGTCTTCCCCAAAATATAAGCTTCATAGGGACAGGGAGTTTTGTTTTGACTGTATCTCCAAGACCTAGGACAGTATCAGACATGTGGAAGGCAGTAATGTATTCTGAGCAAATGAATGAATGAAATTAATCCCTGCATCAAAGAGCTTGTAGCTTTAATTGGAAATCTCTATTCAATGCGATTGGTGCCACTGAAAGGCCAACACAGGGTGTAATGGAGCATGGTGGAAAAGTTTCTAACTCACAATGGGAGTGTGGGTCAGGGAAGCCTGCTGGGAAGAGACACTGCTAAACTGATATCCAAATATTGACTAGGAATTAGGCAAAAGAAGGATACTGGATAAATTGCAAAAATTTGACTTAGATATGACCATAGCCATTAAGGAAGGCATGGCTGCTCATCTAGCTAGATGCATTAGCTTTGACAAGTACACATCCAAAAAATAAAAATAAGTATCTAAAAACACCCTTGCATTATCATAAGACATCATCATATTTAAAATCACTTGAATTGTGATATTTACAGATGAGATACTGACGTGAACTCATTTCTGGGATATCAGTTTATAAAATCGCCTTTGCTTGGTTTAGGGTCACCAGTCTATCACTTGAGAAGGTCTTAGTTCTCTTACAGACTAAAACTTGTGTTGTCTGGAACCTTAGGTATGAGATCTGAAGCATGTGTTACAAGTTGAGATTCAGATCAAAACCACAGAGTTCCTAACTCTTTTTGTCTTAAATCATTTATTAATTACTATTTTTATTACATAATGGATGCAACCCTGAAAGAACAAATACATTGTAAAGGTTGATGCACAATTAGAATAACATTGTGAAGCAACCAAAAGTTAGGTAGCAAAAAATACTGTTATTGATTCCTTTACTTCAGTTTGCACATAAGAGAGAAAACATTGGTTCTGCTTTAGTTTATTTCAGCATCTAACTGGGAATGGCATCTTCTATCAGCGTTGAGAGCTGATCTGTTAGCTGAATCTCAGTTCCCTAGGGAACTGCCCAGTTGACATACAGTTCTTTTCTTAAGTGAAAAAGAACTAGAATGCTTTGGGAAGTAAGAGACACCAAGGAGAAGTAAAAGACAATGACTTCTGCTTTCTGGCTCCTACCCATCTAGAGGGACTACACTTTTCTTTGTGGCAGAGGCAGAAAACAGAGGTCTTGTTTACATAAGTGGATCTTCCATCAAAGAACGAATTGCTCTTTTTGCAGTGGTAAAGGAATAATGTTCCAGTTTCTGCTTAAAGAAACAGAGAGCATGCCCTTCTGCAGATAGCATTGTGGCTGTGGGCCGCCCCACTCCATGTTGTTCCATGGCTCAGCTGGTTTCCTTGGTAAATTGGATTGCCCCCAGCAACCCCAACTTCTCAAACTGTTGTCTTTTGCAGAGTTTGCAGGTATAAATCTTTCATATTGAAAGAGGCCAGCATTTTAAATGGAAAACCTAAAAAAAAATCATGAGAATACCTTTACCATTTCAAGTTTCAGGAATTATTTTTCTAATGTTAGTTATTTATTTTTAGAGAGAGTGTGTGTGCACAAGTGGGGGAAGGGCAGAGAGAGAGAGAAAGAAGGGGAGAGAGAATTCAAAGCAAGTTCCACGATATCAGTGCAAAGCCTGACTGAGAGCTCAAACTCGGAAACAGAGATCGTGACCTGAGCCAAAATCAAGAGTAGGACATGGAACCAAGGCACCCATGTGTCCCAAGAATTATTTTTTTGCCTCTGACACTCAAATGATGTTTTCTTAGAATAGTGGTTCTGAACAATTTACAGTTTTCTTGAGTTGTGCTTTTTAAAAAAAGTTAATTTATTTGTTTGTTAATTAATTTTATTTATTTATTTATTTATTTATTTATTTATTTATTTACATACAAGTTGGTTAGCATATAGTGCAATAATGATTTCCGGAATAGATTCCCGTGATTCATCCCCTATGTGTAACACCCAATGCTCATCTCAACAAGTGTCTTCCTTAATTCCCCTTACCCATTTAGTCCATCCCACCACCCAAAACCCCTCCAGAAACCCTCAGTTTGTTCTCTGTATTTAAGAGTCTCTTATGTTTTGTCCCCTTGCCTGTTATTATATTATTTTTGCTTCCCTTTCCTTATGTTCATCTGTTTTGTATCTTAAATTCCACATATGAGTGAAGTCATATGATATCTGTCTTTCTCTGACTAATTTTGCTTACCATAACATCCTCTAGTTCCATCCACATAGTTGCAAATGGCAAGATTTCATTCTTTTTGATTGCCGAGTAATACTCCATTGTATATATGTACCACATCTTCTTTATCCATTCATTTGGGCTTTTTCCATACTTTGGCTCTTGTTGATAGTGCCGCTATAAACATTGGGGCATCTGTGCCCTTTCAAAACAGCAAACCTGTTTCCCTTGGATAAATACCTAGTAGTGCAATTGCTGGATGGTAAGATAGTTCTATTTTTAATATTTTGAGGAACCTCCATACTGTTTTCCAGAGTGGCTGCACCAGTTTGCATTCCCACCAATAGTGCAAAAGCATTCCCCTTTCTCCACATCCTCGCCAGCATCTGTTGTTGCCCAAGTTGTTAATTTTAGCCATTCTCAACAGTTTACATTTTTAAGTTACCTGGGGCACTTAAAAAAAAATAACCGTGCCTGGGTCCTTTGCCCAGAGATTGTTATTAGCTGATCTTGGAGTGATCTGCTTCCATCTTTATATCTCGGACATGATCAACCACCAACCATATCATATAATGGAGTTGAGGGAGTGGTATGTCTAAAACAGAACTCAGAGTACTTGGCTTTAGTTGCAGACTACCACCTTCTACCCACGTGGCCGTCTTAGCATCCTCGAGCCTCACTTTTCCCATCTAAAAAATGAGAATAACAATATCTCCTTGTTCTTGGAGTCCACATTTGTGTGTCAAAGTAAAAAATATATATAGTTTTTAAAATACTTTGAAAGTGTGCTTTAAACTGTAATGGATGTGATACTTAAGAATATGGGTGAAAATTCAGGTATTTTAAAAACTGTACTATTTGTTATTTTTAACTGCCATCTATTCATCTGTTTGATCTTAGGACCATGGGCAGGAGGCCCAGACTCATTTCCACACATGATCTGATCCAGGCCAATCAGAGGATCCTTCACTAAAAGGATGGAGAATTTCTGTGGTCAGGTTTCCGTTCAGGTGCAGAGGCAGAACCGAGACCTGTGTGCCCTGAGATCTTGTCCTGGCCTTGACCCCAGTCTGTAGAGGTGCCCGTATTTCCAAGCTTCATTCTCACTTCATCATCATCATCTTCTTTTTTTTTTCTTTTCTGTTACACAGTTGCCACTACTCTCCTTTACAGGAAACTGAAATGATTCAGCCTTGACCTTTAGCAAAGGGCTCATTTCCTTGACACATCCTCAAAGACCCGTGTTCCCTGTAGGCTCAGGCTGTCTGAGAAGGACAGGGAGGGCTGCTACTCCCCCACCCATCACACTGCTGGCTGACCTGACTTGGCTTCATTTCTTTCTTCTTCATGGGCTCCTCTGAATGTAATCCTTCATAGTGTGCCTTCATTTAAACTGCCCAGGAAGAGAGATAATGATGTCTTGGAGGCAGAGAGCAGGAGAAATCAGGAGTTTTCCTGGTGTGTTAAGCATTCCATCAGGGAAAAAAGGCTATGGATGTGATAGAGCAACCAGTGTGCTCCTGGTTCCAGCCTTGGATCCATCATTGTGTGACCTTGGATGAGTAATTTAACCTCTTTGGGTCACAATATCAACATCCGTGGATGGGGCTCCTAAGTGTATTGTGTCAAACAATTAAGAATGTTATAAGTTAAATACTTTGTAGATACTAGAAATTTTTTTTATACCAGAAACTTTAAAATGTTGAATAATGATGATGAAGAGGAGGATAAGGAAGAAACTGGGCTGTGCACTTAGACTGAAGAATTTTTGTGTGTTTGTTTTAATTCCTGTAGCTACTTCAGATGGCCTAGAAGCAAATGCTTTTTTGAATCAATATTCAGTGCCCATATTCACTCAGGAGATAATAGAGCACAGAGCTGTGGGTTGCTAGGAACTTTCCTATTAGTGAATCTTTTGTTCTTCTAAGAAAAGGAATTTATTTTGCATCAAAGAGAATTTATAATTAGTAGGCTGTGGTCCTTTTGCTTGAGGAAAGTGTTTCTCTTTCTCATCATTCTGTTGCATGTGTGTGCACATGAGTATACACACATATACACGGGTTAATTAATGCTAAATCTATCATCAGTAAAAAAAAAAAAGGCAAACAGCTTCAGCACCTTCTATGCAAAAACTGCTTATTGTTACCCAGCACAACACATTATTATGAACTTTTTATCACACAAAAGCTTTGTTTTATCTGTTATGAAGCTCTGTTTGGAGAATTAACAAAAGAACATGTCCTCAATTTTCAGCTTCTATAAGTTAAAGCATAGTTTTTGTCGATTCTGATGCCAACCTGGAAAGAATATATCATATATTTTCCACTGGGCAAGACACGCACTGCAAAAATCTATCAGAATTTGATAACAAGAATGTGTGGTGAGGTTATTAGTGATGAACTACTCCACCTCCCCTCATATTCGCCTGGGTCAAACCTGTATGGATTCTGGTTGTTGTTCGAGAAGACGGTGTTATAGTTACAGAGCAGACATTGTTCAAAGCGTGGGTACTTCGAGAAAGTGCCCGCAGGGTTCTTTTGTCTGAACTTAAACAGAGGGTGAGGTAGGGTATTAGGAATTAGGATGTGTGGAGTTTTCTTAGGACAAGGTTAGTATCTGGATGACCCTGGGGAGGGAAAAGAGGCTTAGAGATAGCATATGAGAGATCATGGGGGCTAAGCTGGCCCAACATTATGCAAGAAGCTGAGAGTTCATGAAGGCACAAAACAGAAGTACTTGAAGTCTTAGATTGCTTTTCCAGGTGTGTCTGTGTCCTTATCTAGGCATGATAGCTAATGTTCCTGACAGATGAATTTGACTTCTATTGTCTTGGAGGCCTTGGGCAAGTCACTTAAAGCTGCAGTTTCAAAGGTGAGACGATAGTACCTACAGGGCCGGCATATATGATGTGACAGGAGAGTTCCTGAAGGTTATATCTAATTCAAAATGCACAGAATTCAAGACTAATCCTGAAAAGTGAGGCAAGGCATTGATTAAGCCTGGAGCCAGGCTACCTGAATTGAAATTCTGCTTCTGCTACTAACCTTTACTTTATCTGCAAAATGGGGATAATAATAGTTCTACCACATAGGATTTTGTTGGAAAAATAAAGGGGATATTGCCTATGAAGTGCTTAGTTAGTAGTAGCTTTCATAAATATTCATACATATTCATAAGTATTTCATACTTGCTTTCAATAAGTATTAACTTTCATTCTAACAATTATGATTTTCTAGCAAAATTGGTACATGTGACCAAAGTATAAATACTATTTAAAACTATCTAGGCTTGTCATTTAAATTAGGCAGCTCTTCATACTTTTAAAACTTGAGAGTCATTTACTATATTTGAAATTTTGTAAATAAAGTGAGGCTGTGTTGATATTTTTATATTAAGTGATTTCAAATTTGCATAATTTAAATTTGCATGACTCTAATTTTCATAAAATGTGACTAGCCCTGGATCTCACTGGGCTGTCATGAGCATTAAATATGCTAATGTACACCAGTCTGACTTAGCTCAAGGCCTGGAATTATTAATAATGATGATCTCCAGGCAGTGAGAACCAAGATTGGGCAATTGGGATAGAAAAAAGTGACTGTTTCTCCACTATAACTTGCAATAATTCACCTAATAATTGACTCTCCTTCTGTTCCAGCACAGAACTGATTTGTTAGGAGCATGAGGGAGGGACTTGATAATTATTGTCTACAGATCTCCATGCCGGGGGGTGTTTCAGAAAACTAGGGCAAATTTATGAACTCCATCAGACTCTCTTCAAATTCCACATCAAGGGATTGAGGACATATAGGATGTTTTCTCTTCTCTAATACTTAAACAAAAAAGCATGCAAAATTGTAGATCTTAAGAGGAAAGTGTCTTAGTATGTAGTGAAAAATCCTCAGGACTCCTGCTTTGTATCCTGTACTGCCCCTGATCAATTACGATATCAGGTTTTAGTGTAGACTCCAAAATCAATTTATTGTGGACAAAAGTCTGCTTTAGGTTTATGACAGACTCCAAAGGGAATCTGTCTGTCTCTCCAGAATTAAATTTTATCTATCTATTTATCTACCTATCTATCATCTATTCTTTATTTGTTTATCCATTTATCTACCAAACATATATTGAGATTTTACTATATGTTAAGCACTGTGTTAAGTTTTGGAGAAAAAGAAAAACAAGGGACTGGGTTGCAGACTTTAAGCACACGCAGTCCAGAGTGGGAAGAATTGATTGGCACTTACAATAGAAGGTAATAGTAAGTTCAGTGATAAGGGATGCTAACTCAGCCTTGGGGATGAAGGAAAGTTAATTGCAAGGAGTTATGTCACAGCTACTGGGAAAACAATGACTTCTGAAAGATCCCAGAAAAATAAGACTTGTAGTGAACTCTCATAGTCAAGTTGGTCTCTAACACTTGCCGTTGGTAAAGATTAAAGCTAAAAATGTATCAGGTCTGCAAAGAACCAAACATTAGCCCATGTTCAAGTTCAGATTGTATTTTAAAAACAAGCGGGCAACAATTTGTGAGGAAAACTGCAACCACAAGATAGCAAAACCAAAAGTGACAAGGACAGTGAAAATCATATTAATTCAAAGCCCAGCAGTACCTAGAAAATGTCATGGAAATTAATTCTGGTTCTTTCCCTAATTTTGAGTCTAGAAACTGAACTTGGTTTGCATAATTTTGGAAGAAAAACAACTACCCTATAGTTATTTGTTCATCTATTTGCTCAGTAAATATCTTTTTTATCACTACTATGTGCTAGATTTTTGCTGGGGATACAGCCATAGTCAAGATAGTCAAGAAGGGTGTGGTTAATGCTAACCAAAGTGGTCTAGGATACCAAACCACTTATCATATTGTATTAATATAATGATACAAGTTGTTTACCTTGAGTGTGGAAGTAAGACATTGGGAGAGAACTCAGGGACCTGTGTAGGTGATCCTTGAGTGCAGATGGAATAGAAAACTGGCTGACCCAGGTTAGGTTAGTGTGATTAGTAAATCATGGCTTATTGGCAAGGATAGGAACACAAGATGTTGGAAGAGTCTTGGGTGAGTTGTGTTCAAATCAGGACATCTGAACAGACTGCTTCTTAAATATGGTTGATTTTATTTTCTCAGAGTAGGGAGAACAAAGGAGGCAGCTAACAGGGAAGTACCCCCAAACACTTGATCATGATATTAATCATCTTACGTCCTCAACTATACCTTGAGCAATGAGTTTCATTATCTAGATAACTTCCCCTTCTAAAGGATCTGAGGCTTTCTGCTAATTTCTGACTTATTGAAACATAGGGACATTCTATTTAAAAACAACCTAAGGCAATGGTAAAATGTAAACATCTATGTAGTTTTTATGAGAACAGCTTTTTTTTATAATTGTTAAGATCTCTCTGAAAATGACTTCTCAATTTGGAGGCCTAACGATATGTTTGATTTCCTGGCCACACTGGGAGTGTCCCCCCTCTACCACCACCCCCCCCCCCAGACTCTTGGCCAAGGGATCTAAAGAGGGATTCTCAGACCAAAGGATATAATAGAAGACAACCTTGCAAACAAATTTCTGATGCCATGTTTCATTAATACCTTTCAATGGCAGCAGAAAGGAGTGGTGTCAGAGTGTAATTTCACTTACAAAGTCAAGCAGAAAATGAATTTCTCATCGTGGGAGTCTGTACGGGTGAGCATGACTGTTTGGAAGCCAGCTTCTGAAATCACGGGAGCCAGTTCAGGGGAGCATTAAATTACCACAAAAAGGAAAACAATTTGCATCATTGAACTGTAATAGGAGTGGGGGAGGATTTTACATGACACGCAACCGTTTTAAAAGTTGTTTTGTAAAAGACAACTTTAGAGTTGTTATCATATTACACGAATTCTAATTTCCTGGATCACCATTGGTGTCCAATTAATGATCAGTCAGGTCTTAAAAAATACGTGAGAATATTTCTGTTAGTGATGAGGAGGTGATTAATAATAACTGAAAATTGGTACACACTCCGGGTCTCACAAGATGTACCGAAGACCAGGCTGAACTCTACCTGAGGTTCTTGATGGTAGAAAGACTTCTTTATGGAATACCCCACGAAGAAGATTTTGGATTTGGGATCTTACTCTTCCAGGTTATAATCTCAACTCTGCCATTTACTGGCTGTATGCCCCAGGAGAGCTTGCCAAACACTTTGAGCCTCAATTTTCTTACCCGGAAAATGGAAAAAAGAATATCTATCTTATAATTTTGAAGTTAAGATAAATGAGGTGGCATTTATAAAATATTAACACAGTGCCTTACTGACAAATGATGCCTATTTACCTCCTGTGGTGTCTTTTCACATATATTATAAGGGTCAGGTCTACCACTTATTAAATTAGGTGCTTCAACAGGTGAGTCCCTGGGAATCAAGGCAAATGGCTTAGGAAGCATCTTCATTACTTCAAGGACAGGGCATGAAAAAAGTAGAATGATCAAAGTCAAGAGCAAAGAATGTGAAAATAAGATAGATTGAGAATGTAACACATTAACGTTCCATTGAGATTCATTACTGTGACTTTTGCAAAGCTGATCTTGACCACATAATTTGAATCATGAGACTTAATGACCATCTTCACAAAGTTCCTAGATTCTTAAACTGTATTGAATATCACTGGATGGTAAGTTTCTCCCTTTGTCTGATGACAAAGGTATATGGGTTTCCAGATTTCGGATGTCCTTTTCTTGGACTTGCTTTCCCCAAGTGGTCTGACAAAATAATGTTCCAATAACTCCAGTTATATTCTGCCTTGTCTTATTTGATTAGGTTGTTTTACTCTCTATTGCAAGTCACAAAATATAGGCCAAAAAATAATGGCCTCCCCGTAATTTTTTTCTCCACATATACAGTCATGGTGATCTGAAGCAACAAAAATAATCGAAGAATGATGATTCTGTGTGTAAAACCTTCAAATGGATATACTAAGAATAAGATTCAAGCTTCTTTTAATGGACTTAGTAAGGCTCCTATCTACCTCTGACCTCATCATCTCCCATTCTCTCCTTCAGTCACCATGCTCTAGCAATGTTGGCTTTTCTGCCCCTAGATTATAGTCACCAGCCTTGTTCCGGCCTCAGACTCTTTGCTTCACAATCTGTGCTCTTCCCAGAGGCTGGCATGACTGGCTGTTTGTAGTTATTCATTTCCTAGTACAAGGATTTATGCCTCAGAAAGACCTTCTTTAATCTGAAGTAGTCAGCCTTTCTTTCATTCCGTTATGTCTTCTTCTTAGGATGTATCAGTATATGAACATGTTTATTATTTATTTATTTGAGAGTGAGAGAGAGTGTGTGCGTGTGTGCAAGTGGGGAAAGGGCAGAGGGAGAGAGAGAGAATCTTAAGAAGACTCCACGCCTGATGCTGGGCTTGATCCCTTGACCCTGGGATCATAACCTGAGCCGAAATCAAGAATCAGAGGCTCAACTGACTGAGTCACCCAGGCACCCCTATATAAACTTATTTGTACTATTGATTTGTTTTCTTTAGACCATCCGTCTCCATCCCTCTCCCTCCACACTAAACACAAGTTCCATAAAGGGAGGACATCCGTCTCCACTGCTTAGAGCAGCACATATCACTTAATGAATGAATGAAATGGATGAATTTTTCTCTATTGTAAACTACTGCTGGCGGTTCTGTCTTCAGAACTGGTTCATAAACACATAAATCAAAAATAGTTTAGTGGAAGAATAGAAAACCAACTAGCTACCCCAAAGTTGTCCTCTTCTCCCCAGCAGTGATAAATGAATGGGCTCTGGAGTAAGAATCAGAGGATCTGGCTTCCAGCCAGTGAATTACCTGTTTACCCCTTAGGCAAGCTATTTCACTTCTCCATGCTTCTGCTTCTTCATGTATTAATGAGGAAGTAGATAATTTCTTTTTTTTTTAATGTTTATTTTTTTTTGACAGACAGAGCATGAGCAGGGTGGGG
The DNA here is from genome assembly GCF_022837055.1 of Prionailurus viverrinus. Taxonomy (NCBI): domain Eukaryota; kingdom Metazoa; phylum Chordata; class Mammalia; order Carnivora; family Felidae; genus Prionailurus; species Prionailurus viverrinus. Next base: position 15,732,394 of record NC_062569.1, read on the forward strand.
AAGGGGGAGCCGCAGAGAGACAGGGAGACACAGAATCCGAAGCAGGCTCCAGGTTCTGAGCTGTCAGCACAGAGCCCGACGAGCCTGGGGCTCGAACACCCAGACCGCGAGATCATAACCTGAGCCGAAGTCAGGCACTCAACCAACTGAGCCACCCAGGCGCCCCGGAAGTAGATAATTTCTAAGGTGTTTTCTATTCTCGACATCTTATGATTTTTAATGAAAATGCTGGAATTTGGCAGTCTGATGTCATGGCAGATATTTATAAATTTTGTATGACAACATGGATGGACTTTGAGGGAATTATAGTAAGTGAAATAAGTCAGAGAAAGGCAAATACTGTATAATTTCACTTGTATGTAGAATCTAAAACAAAAATAAAAAATAAAAACAAAAACAAAGAACCAAGACTCATAGAACACATTGGTGATTGCCAGAGGTGGAGGATGGAGGTTGGACAAAATGAGTGAAGGTGATCAAAAAGTACAAACTTCCAGCTGTAAAATAAATGAGCCATAGGGATATAATGCACAGCATGGTGACTATAGTTAATATTACATATTAATAATAGTATTGCATATTTGAAAGTTGCCAAGAGAGTAGATCTCAAAAGTTCTCATCACAAGAAAAAAAATGTAACTATGAAAAGTGATGGATGTTAGTTAGATATATTGTGGTGATCATTTCACAATAAATACAAATATCAAATCATTGTGTCTTATACCTGAAACCAGCATAACGTTATATGTCAATTATACTTCAGTAAAAATATTACCTGTGAATGTTGTATATGCTGGTCTTATATTAACATATCTCACAATTTCTAAGAAAAAAAAATTTAATGCTTGCATGAGATTGAAGTTAATGGATAGATTAGCTATTGTTGAAATCTCTGGAGGTGCCTGGGTAGCTCAGTTGGTTAAGCGTCCAACTCTTAGTTCTGGTTCGGGTCATGATCTCATGGCTTTGTGGGTTCAAGCCCTGCATTAGTGCAGAGCCTGTTTGAGATTCTCTCTTTCCTCTCTCTCTCTGCCCTCCCCTACTCGTCTCTGTCTCTCTCAAAATAAATCAATAAACTTGAAAAAAAAGAAATCTCTGAACTTTGCTATGGGTTTATGTCACAAGAGTTTCTTACAAATTTCTAAGTACCAGAATGAGAGATAGGCAACATCTTCTGCCCAGAGGAGACAATCAGACCTCACAGGTAGTGTCTGGAATTTTCATTACACTTATCCAAATAGCACTGTAACTTACAGCCATATTGCTTACAGAAGGTGGAGACAAAAGTGCTAGTTAATAAAAAGCAGTCTTTCCACTTTTCAACGGACTCCTCTAACACTACGTAGGTAAACCTATAAAAAGATATGAACGATTCTAATACAGTCTACACGGCAGGGTTCTAATTGCACTTCTACTGATAAGTAGTTGTATGTCCTTTGACACTTTGGGCTGTGGTGAACTCATTTTTGAAATAATCTCACAGACCGTACAAATTCCCTGATATTGTAATTCCAACTTCTAATTTCTCTGAGTAAATATCTACAATAAGCAAAAATCATGGAAATATATGCATAGAAATCTATTAAAGAGAAGAAACTGGTCAAAGAGAAAAGAAATTACATCTAAATGTATTTGTTAAGTATACCAGCCTTCTGCAGGTGGAGGAGAGGCTGAGAGACTATAGCAGGTGTTTTTCCTGCCTCTCATGAGAGGAAATTTAGTGCAGGGCAGCCAGAATGCAAAATCATTATTATGGGCCAATTGTTCAGTGACTTGTATAAAATGAGTTGGTTATTTGTCCTAAGGAGTGATCTCTACAGTAAAGGATACAAAGGGGTGCCTGGGTGGCTCAGTTGGTTAAGCGTCCAACACTTGACTTTTGATTTCGGCTCAGGTCATGATCTCAGGGTCGTGAGATCTCTGGGTCATGAGATCGAGCCCCGTGTTGGGGTCTGTGCTCAGTGTGGAGCCTACTTAAGATTCTATCTCCCTCTGCCCCTCCCCTGCTTGAGCTCTCTCTCTCTCTCTCCCTCTCTCCTCTCTCTCAGAAAAAAATACAAATACAAATGAATAAAGGAAATAAGGAAGGAAGAAAGGAAGAAAGAGATATAATGAACAATACTGTCAAAATTGGGAAGCCTATACCTTTGAAAGATAAATATACCTCTAGCTTTATGAGGAACGCAGCAGGGATCCACTGACGATTATAGAAAAAGTAATGTGATTAGATTAAAATCTTAACTCTTTCCAGACAGGAAAAAAATATTTAATTGAGTTTTTCCTCTCGTAGCCATTTATTTTTAACATAATGAACTATTCCACATCTTCATTTTTGTTACCTTCTTTTCTGTTTGCTTTTCCCTTTCTTCTTTCCTATCTCCTGCTTGCATAAAGATGCTGATCTTCTACCCCTTCTATTCCATTTCTTATGTTAAAGATAGTCTTTGTAATTCAAATCTTCTGTTGGTTACTTTTAAATTTTTATCCCTACACTCATGAAAAATAGATTTAGAGCCATGTGTATATGGGTATACGTATCCATGTCAGGTTTGTAATAGTCAAGAAAACTCAGTGAACTTGAAGGTAGAAGGTCAATGCTTTTCTCAATGTTGTGCTTAAGAATAACTTATGGAGGATGGGCTCCTGGGTGGCTCAGTCAGATGAGCTACCGACTTCGCCTCAGGTCATGATTTCTAAGTTCATGAGTTCGAGCCCCATATTGGGCTCTGTGCTGACAGCTCAGAGCCTGGAGGCTGCTTTAGATTCTGTATCTCCCTCTCTCTGCCCCTCCCTCACTCGTGCTCTCTCTCTCTCTCAAAAATAAATAAACATTAAAAAAAAAGAATAACTTATGGAGGAGATGTAGCCTATGGTTATCTTTCAACAGGTTGCTAATAATTTTGAAAGATAAGTTTCTGTTCTTAAGTTCTTATTGTACACACCACTGCATATTAAACTAATTGATTGCCTTGGATGCATAATAAGTAGCTGTGTTGAATATCTATCACTACATAACCAATCACTGCTAAATCTAGTGGCTTAAAAGAGCTATTTTCCTTTGTTATTTAAGCTCATGAATCTGCTACATTTCCTAAATTTGACTGGCTATATTTGTTCTCTGCCATGGGTTTTAGCTGGTCTTTGTGGCATGGGTACGTTACACGTGCCAGATAAACTTTGAGATCTTCCATAGGGAAAGACTTCTTTTGAAACTCTACACAACACACATACATCTGCTACATGACTGCTGATATTACCATGTGGCCTTATTAAAGCAGAAATACCTCCTAACAGGTCACAGTGATGGTGAATGTCTTCCCTTGGCATATGTTCTTTCCATTAGCTTAAGTATCAGATGGCCATAGTTGGCAACTCTATAACTTTTTTCAAAAAGAGCTCATCAAAGAATTCAAGGGTATATATCACTTATATCAAACTTTTTACTTAATAAAGCTCTATCATTTAAAGTTCCTGAATCCTAGGCAGAATTTAGTTTATTTTTAAATAATCAAGCAAATTGGGCACAACAGGAGCTTTTTCTTCACTGCACTTTTCCTAAATAAGTTCTCTGTTTAAATTCTGAGAGTTATTAAGAGCATTTATTTATAAACTGCAAGAAGCATTCACTCACTCTCTCTCTCGCTCCCTCTCTCATTCTCTCATCCTCACTCCCTGTATTATTTCTTATGAACCTGCCCCTCCTTTTCACAAATATTAAGTGCCCCGTTTTACTCCATGACGGAGCATTGCAGTGAAATAATTGGTATTTGTTCTTATTCTAAGACTCTTTTTATATAAAATGTAAATCACAGCATCTTCCTTTTGCTTCCCTAATTTTGCAGTTCAAGCATGAGCAATTAAAGAGAGAAGCTAGAGAAAGCCAATCCTAATATTTTCTTGCACATTTTAGCTGTGTTGCTGATGAAATGTAAAGAATATACTATTTGGAACCTTTATATATACAATAGTCACCTTGTACTATTTCTCTTACCATACTCTACAAGTAGTTCAAATGAGCAAAAGAAATTGGAATTTAAGGGAAAATAAGCACACCGAGATTAACCACCCTCCCCTGGCATATACGAGCCACTTGGCTACTGTTAATGTAGCCTTAATCCATCCATGCCACGGTGAGAGACCATATGCCTGCTAAAAACCATAACAGTGAATGATTTGTCTTAGTCGCAACATTTTTGATGAAAAAAAATTTTCTATATTTCGTGACTTAGGTAATCTTTATAAAGCATAACTAAAATTTCCATATTAATTTGTTTTCATATTTATAACTCTTGCAAATCCACTGTTTCCCTCAGATGAAACAATTTCTTTATTCTTTTGATGGGCCAAATCTGAATCAAATTGAAAACAGGCAACTTCCTCCTTTGCTTGATATAGAATAAAATCACATTCTTCTGTTGAGATTCTTGGTTAAAAACATGGTAAGCTTTTGATTGTGGTGGAAAAGGAGGCACTTCAAAGCATTGCTTCTGACCTGGGTCTTGGTTGTCATTGTTTGCAATCTCTACTGAACACATAGGTATATGTGTACATATGGTCACACTACTTTTATATTCTAGGCTCACGCTTCATGAGGTACACCTTCATTTTGGTGAACTAAGAACAGTTTTTGTAAATCTCTGGGTCCCTCTTCTTGGCCCTTAGTGTTTCTTAAATCTTTGACTTTTCAGATGGTAGAGTTGCTCTGGTCCACTATTCTGTGTGACTCTTTCTAGGACCCACTGCTGAAGTAGATGTTGAAATTATTAATGTTTTTAGGTGAAAAAAAAAGCACTTTGTCACCAAATATGCCAGGTTCGTGCAGATTAAATGAAACTATGTGTTGCTGATTCAATTAAAAAAAAAAAAAGCCTGCTTCTACAGAAATGTGAAGTGCTTTTATGTCTTGAACATGATTTTGCAGGAGAAATCAGACTCTTTCCTTTGGGTCTTTATTCTTCCTTCATATAAAAATGAAATTTCTTTGCAGAGAAGCCACATATCCCTGACAGTACAACCTGAGATCACGCTCTTAGAGAAACTAGAAGGACTGCGAGGCTCAGGATCGCGTTGACCATGTTAGCCAGTACTTTATTTGTTGTTTAATGTTTTTTAATGTTTATTTATTTTTGAGAGAGACAGAGAGAGAGAGAGAATGTGAGCAGGAGAGGGGCAGAGAGAGAGGGAGACACAGAATCCGAAGCAGGCTCCAGGCTCTGAGCTGTCAGCACAGAGCCTGATGCAGGGCTTGAACTCACAAACAGTGAGATCATGACCTGAGCTGAAGTGGGTCATGCAATCCCACTAAAATTACATAACAGGAATAAACAAGAAAGGAATAAGAGTACAGGGGCAAAGAGAATTGGAGAGGAGAACAGCAGTACACGGAATCTGGCTTCAGCGGGAAGAGTGATAACTAACATGGCAGAGGAAGCTGCAACCTAAAAGCACACGAGATGGATACTAAGGAGAGTTACTGTCCCGTGCTCCACCCTGGAAAGTCCCAGTGCACCATGAATGAAGGCATGGGCCGAAAGGGGGATATTAGTTAAATTAACGTATAAGGTGCTTACCATTTTCACCGCCCGCAAGCATCTCTTCCCATCCATCCCTGAGAAAAAATGGAAGTTTATTGGCAGGAAAAATGGAAACAGAGAGTCCTGGGGGCATTGAGACACCCAGCATGGGTAAAGTCAGAGGTGAAATACCAAAATCAAAACAAGGAGATTGTGGGGCGCCTGGGTGGCTCAGCCGGTTAAATGACCGATTCTTTTTTTTTTTTAATTTTTTAATGTTTGTTTGTTTGTTTATTTATTTATTTATTTATTTATTTTAGAGAGAGAGGAGAGACAGAGTGTGAGCAGGGAAGAGGCAGAGAGAGAGGAAGACACAGAATCTGAAGCAGGTTCCAGGCTCTGAGCAGTTAGTACAGAGCCTGACACGGGACTTGAACTCACGGACCACGAGATTATGACCTGAGCCAAAGTCGGATGTTTAACCGACTGAGCCACCCAGGTGCCCCAAGTTTCTGATTCTTGATTTTGGCTCAGGTCATGATCTCATGATTTGTGAGATGGAGCCCTCCTGTGGGGGCTCTGGGCTGACAGCGTGGGGCCTGCTTGGATTCTTTCTCTCCTTCTCTCTCTCTGCCCCTCCCCTGATTATGCTCTCTTTCTCTCAAAATAAACAAACCTTTAAAAAAAGGATATTGTATTATATTATGAGACTATCAATAAGCCTTCCTTTCTGTCCTCAGGATACCAGTACCAAGGCTTATAATTGCCAGGAAACTCATGGGTCTCCCAGTAAAGATCTACAGGTAATAACATTTGGAGTGCCATAATGAAAAGGCTACCTGTGCATGGTGGGCTGACATTGGTATGAAATCTGCTCTGTAGGAGACCTTTGGCAATATACTTTCACTGGTTAGGGCTTTTTGGCACAGCCACTAAAAGTGTCAATTTTATCACTGAAGTCAAGGAATGCTGATTCATTCCCTTTGGAAAAATTAAATCTCTGAACAATTGCAGAGTGGATGAGCAACGTTTCCATAATGTCTTTGTTTGAGTCCCCCAGAAGCAAACCGTGAGACAGGGATTAAGGAATAAAAAGCCTACTTGAAAGGTGATCCCAAAGAATATGAGAAGGGGAATGAACTCAGAGGAGGAAGGCAGCCAATAAAGTGCTCAATAACAGTCCAGTTACCACTGTCTATACGTGGAGCTTAATCCTTCTGTGGACCACGGGAGTCAGGGTACAATACACCTCACAGTCATCCCTCCGAGGGGTGAGTGAGCTGGGATATTCATGCAATGATTCCAACTTTGCATTGTTGGAGGGCAGCTCTGGGGAGTATTAACTCCTTGGCACTTGCAAACTGCCACATAGGCAACAAAGAGAGTTCCAAGAACCAGGGAGAGTCTTCAAGTAAAGCAATGATGCTGATGGAAGTCTGGTAGGTACGCAATGGGTGGAAAGTGCTAGAGAATTTGGGTGGGGCACCAACAGCATCTGCTACACTTAAAGAATTACTAATCTTCTTAAATTTGCTACCTGGATTATAATGTATTTGGGACCCATGTAATTAAAGACCATAGTAATACATAAAAGCCTTCTTTATATTATTTGTTTATTTTTCTAAATAAGTAGATAATTTTTGTACATGAATCTTGAATCTACTCAAGTTTCATGGAAAAGACTGATTTTAATTATTTTTTAAGAGATTGTCCCCAAGAACATTTGAAAGTATATTTTAATCAACGTGGTAGTAAACTTTCTTTTCTCTTAAGTGGATCCCATTTTTATTTCCAGAAAAAATGATATTTAAGGTCAAAGATGGTGAAACTTTTATAAACTGAGGTATATTCTAAGGGTCAAATACAACTAGAGGAGAAAAGGAACATACTTCACTAATAATGGGCCAAGAAAAGTACACAGAGGAAGAATCAGTTAAAAACCTTTAGCTGCTTGGGGTGCCTGGGTGGCTCAGTTGATTGAGCTACCGACTTTGGCTCAGGTCATGATCTTGTGGGTCGTGAGTTCTGGCCTGCATCAGGCTCTGTGCTGAAGGTGCAGGGCTTGCTTGGGATTCTTTCTCTCTCACCCTTTCTCTGTCGCTCTTCCCATTGTGCTTTTTCTTTCTCTCAAAATAAAATAAAAAAAATGTATTAAAAACCTTTGCTACTGGGGCGCCTGGGTGGCTCAGTCGGTTAAGCGGTTGACTTCGGCTCAGGTCATGATCTCGCGGTCCGTGAGTTCGAGGCCCACGTCAGGCTCTGTGCTGACAGCTCAGAGCCTGGAGCCTGTTTCGGATTCTTTGTCTCCCTCTCTCTGACCCTCCCCTGTTCATGCTTTGTCTCTCCCTGTCTCAAAAATAAATAAAACGTTAAAAAAAAAAAATTAAAAACCTTTGCTACTTACGGAAACTAAAGCATATTCCTATCTACAGCTCCCTCTAATCTTCAAAGGTGAAGCAAAATCTCCAAAGTCCCCAGACACTGCTGGACAGAGAGAGAGCCATGAAAAGAATGGCGGGGAAGCCTGTGTATTGTGTATGTGTCTCCTTATTCACGAAAGAAAACCCAACCAGTCCACTGGCAAAAGCATTTGGCCACTCCGAGTTCCCTTTGCTCATGAAAAAAAAAATATTTTTTTTGTTGTTTTTAAGGCCAAGAGGCAAACAATGTAACTGGGAAAGATACTGATTTCTTATGGCCCACACATATGTGCGGCACATCAAATTTTCAGCTGACAGTAATACTGTTTTCAGCACATATGCCTCTATTTCTTACCATTAATTACATCCTAGGTATACAAATGGCTTTAATTTTTGTTGGATACCAGCAGAACAAACATTTCTTGGGGAAAGCATGAAAGGTCAGAAGCCAAGTCCCTTTTTTGTGTTTTCAGTCTTATAGTATGTGGCCTGAATATCTTAGATACAATACCAGAAAAAGAGGCTATTTTCTTCTTGAAATTGAGATCTATTTTAGGAGTAAGGAGCAGCCTGGATGTGTCTTCAGATTAATTTTTCTTCCAAAACATTCTTCCCATAGAATTCTTTCTCTGAATTGTTTCAATGCAGTATCTGATTAAGTCATTGTTTTTCATTATGGCCATGCAGTTTTTCCATATTTCTCAAAATGAAATTTATTATTTGGTTTAGTTGTTGCTTGGCTTGTTTTGTTCCTATATTTTGGAGAGGCAAGATGTTAAAATATTATTTCATGAAGTACTTCGAAATGCTACACATGTTTGGAATTATTCACATTTTATAACTTACGGGCAGTTACATAAACTTTTACATTTGCTACTTGAATTGTTGTTTGTTTTGCATTGGGAGCATTACTTCAAAAACTAAATAACTTCTCTCAGTACATTCCAGGTACTTTTCCAGGTACAGAATTACACTTTTCTCCCCCATTTGTTTCATCTAATTTCATATTCCATGGGAAGGTGTATCTAAAATAAACAAAAAAAATACAGTAAACCAATAAAAGCAACAATTCTCCAATAAGCTCAAGTATTCTTCTTCTTCTTCTTCTTTTTTTAAGAAAACATTTATTATTACCTGTTATGGATTGAATGTTTCTCTCCCCACTCCACCTTCATTCAGATGTTGAATCCCTAACCCCAATGTGACTACCTTTGGAGACAGGACCTTTACGGAAGTCAGTAAGGTTAAATAAGGGTGGGGCTCTGATCAAATAGGATTTGTGTCCTTATAAGAAGAGACTGCAGAGAACCCACTCTTTCTGTCTCCACCATGTGATGACACAGTGAGAAGACAGCCATCTGCAAGCCAAGGAAGAGCTCTCACCAGAAATAAAAATAGCTGGCCTCTTTGGAAGGCATAACAATGATCATGAATTGCTTCACTCCTAAGAATAAATTGTCATATTGTGGAAATTAGTTAATTTAGGTTTGTTTGCATTCTCAGATCTCTGATATATTTTAAACAAACACTTTGATTTTATAGCTTACCTGGCTTATTTTTGTTAAGGTGGAAGAAACGATAACGTGATTTTCCTCATCTTTTTTGAACATGGAAATCCCTAATGCTTTAAAAATGCAATTTGAAGGCATTTCTGACTTTACGTTGGTCTCATTTTAGAGATCTACAGTGGAATTTACTAAAAATGATTTGCTAGCTGCACAGTACATTGTTTTATCTTTGATTAACATCCATCAACTGGATAATGAATTTCAATGATTGACAAATTTGTAAATAATATTCTACTTTCAATAATGTTTCATTTACTGGAACATAGACATTGGGTTAGGCCAGGCCAGCCCAGCATTTACTTAAAATTACTGCCACTGTATGTAATTAGCTTTTTATTGGTCCTTGACCTGCTATGATTTTTTTCACTAAAGCTCTTCCATTATCCTTGGATGAAATGTCATCATCTTATTGTTTTAGCTATTTTCTTTACAATTTCATCTGTACATATTTATATTTATCTCTATCGTTCATGTTTATACTATGTTTTTTAAAAAATGTGGGATGTTTCCTTTTAAATTTCATTTAAGAAAAATAATCTGCATTTATTGGAATTTATTAAAGAAAAGCCATGCTTAGAGCTGAAATATGTATTTCTTGTCCTTCTTGTCCTATAAACATGTCCTTCTCCAGTTACCCCCCTTTCAGTAATCTGAGCTGTACAAGTCTCATTGCCTGCGTGTCATAAAACTGTGAACGTGCCAACTGACATCATAATCATTTTCTTAATTCACTCATTAATTCATTTGTCTTTTAACAAATGGTCATTGAGAACTCACCAGGCACTCTGCACGTGCTTGGTACTTGATACAATAGTGAGCAAGAGTCGTTGACCTGGATCGTTATATTACACTGTCTCACATTCTTTCATGTTCATATCTTTTTAGTCAATGATTTTATGTGATGCTTTTCAGAGATGCTAATGTCAGTAACATAACTCACTTTTCAGTATTCTTTTGCAGTGCTGAGTCAAGTTAAAGATGAAAAGCCCTTATTTGGCTTGTAGAATCTTAGATTTATTGATTTCCTGCTGCCTTAATAGACATTCCAGGTGGCAGGTCCAGGCTAGCACCTGCCAGATAGTCCCACTAAGAATCATATAAGAAATTGAAAATATACTTAACTAACAAGATTTCACACTTACCCCATTTTTAACCTCCCTTTAAACATACTAAGAACCCAAATTTTTATGGATGGAGATACATTGAAAGAACATACAAGAGGAGGCACCGCAGGTTTTGTTCTTCTTCTTTCTTAAAAAAATTATGTATTTATCTTGAGAGAGAGTGTGAGCAGGGGAGGGGCAGAGAGAGAGAGAGAGAGAGGATCCCAAGCAGGCACCGTGCTGTCAGCATGGAGCCTGTTGCAGAGCTTGAAATCACAAACTGTGAGATCATGACCTGAGCCAAAACCAAGAGTCGGTTGCTTCAACTGACTGAGCCACACAGGCACCCCTGCAGCTTATTCTAATTCTTAGATATTAGGTGTCATGGGAGATATCTGCCTATCTTTTTGTGTTCCCATGGCATCTTCTTTTACCAGGACCTGACATTCTAAAGGGAGATTGGTGTAAAAATTCTCAAGATTGCCAAATGTCCTTGAAATTTCATGAGTAAAGAATAGATTATTCTGTTTTGCTCAACTAATGAGTTTGCAATACATTAGCATTTCTTGATGAAACAAGGTTGTCAGTTAGTTAAGCCATTTTTTAGGATGAGAAGAGTTGTGTTACTATGACCCTGAGCTATTTTTTTATCAATCAGTGGTCGATTATTTTAAATTTTCAGGATTGCCTACCTTTATCAATCCTTCCTCCTTCCCTAACAGTTTTATCTGTTACCAGTAACAGCCAGCTAGTATAACTTTTCATCATTCTGTGTATTCATGGTCGGTACTTAGATTCAAGTGTGATTGACAGAGTTCTCAGTATATTGGTTGCTTTGAATATGGCCCATCTGGATGGACCAAACGTTGAAAACTGTTCTCTTTTGGAAACAGAATTTAACTGCTGCTATATATCAACACTTGGATACCCTTGGGGAAGCTTTATCTAAATATATCTTGTACTAAATGTAATGTGAAGGCCCTTGTAGCACTGGTTGTAAACATGTGACTCCAGGAGAGGTTCCTGAGAATGAGGTGGGTGGGGCAGAACCACCCACCGTGACTTGCGACTTCCAACAGAGCCATTTGCACCACCACAAGTCACTGATAGCCCTGCCTTGCTGGCCTTCCTGGTCACCACCGATAAGCTCCTCTCTTTCTATTCTATCTCCAGAGAGCAATTAAGAGCAAGGTGGAGAATGTGTTCCTTGGAGAAGTAAATAGACTGCACATAAATGTATTGGATGTCAACTGAGGTTTTCCATAGATAACTTGCAATCCTTAAGTGGGGGAGATGGACAATCGAATTATTGATTTCAACTTCAAAATCAGATAGGTTGGCCCATAATTCTTTTGGAGAAAAGCAGAGAACCATTTAGTCATAGCACTGAAAGTGGAGGCTGAAGCAAAAGAGAACACATTTTTGTACCCTAAAACTCACATGATGCAAAGCTTTTTTATTGAAAGAAAAAAAAAAAAGACCCAAGAGTTTAGAGAATCGTGTTCCATGGCCCTGTCTCTGGAGTAGCCCAAAGAATGAGTTACAAATACACATTTTACCATGTTTATATGCCTGATTTAATGGTTGATTATATTCCACCATGGTTTTTTTTTTTTTATTCTACCATGTTTGAAATTAGCTAGACATATACATATGGAGGCTAATGGAAAGAGAGTGCAGAAGATGCCATGAGAAAATGTCTGGTGGAAAGTTAGGTATGCAAGTTGAATTTCCTTTCTACACCTTCTACTCCTTGGAAGATTCCTTAAATCTTAATATAAATCTCATCTTCATCATCCTTATCCCTGATTCTCTTCCCTTTCTCAGAGCTTGATGGGTGTACTGCCTGGGTCTTGGGTTTCTTAGTCAGTCTGTCAGAAGCCTGCGTCATGCTTACCCTGGAGATCTAACAGCATTTTCTTGCCCCACACCACCCCCGAAACCCACTGATCACTTTAAGGGAGGTTAGAATGCTCTCTTATACTCAGTTTCCACGCAATGATTCAATTTAACACACATACACATTGACACATCGTGCTAACTAATGTGGCAAGAACCGGGCATATAAATGGGCAGATGTAGTCTAAACATCTGCTGTGGTCTCCTGCACATGTTAATCTTGATTAGTCACTACTGTAATTTAAGTCCAGAATCCTTCCAATAACTTCTATTATTTCTTTTCTCATTTTTTTCTGACTTTGCATTCATGCGTCAGTGTGAATATTGATTCAGACCTATGCCAACCAGTAGACAAGTATAAGTCCTGTGGCCATTACCCCTGAGCGACTGAATTGTACTAGAATTTTTTCTAACTTTAAAAACTTTAATGAAAAGTTGAAGGATGATGTGGAAGGATCCCATTACACGCTTTCTGGTTTTCTTCCTTCCTTTTGGCCTATTTCTCTCATTCTTCCTCATGTCAAACGACTTGGCCTTGACCACTTGACCTTCTCTACCACATGCCCCTTAAAAATGTAAAAATACACTTTTTTACGTGCTTCTCTTATATGGTGCAGCTCCAGAAATCAAGGCTACTTCCATAGAGGGAACTCTACCCCTCCCTTCAAGTGTAGACAAATGAGTTATTCAACAATTAATGGTGTAGCAAAATAAATGTGACCGCCAATGTAGACAAGTCTCTAGGGAAATTTGGATCTCCAAATAACTTTAAATAATGTAAAAAAATCTGCATAGATTAGAAATGGGATATCTGAATAGAAGAAAACTAGAGGTAGTCAAATATCTACCCCTAAATCTTCATCAGGTCAAAATAATATCTTCTGTTTTCCAGATTTTCAAGAACCTCTTATTTCTATTTTATAGAAAATGCTCCAGTGTAGAGAAGTTATGGTAATTATAAAGATCTTCCCAAATTGTTATGCAAACATAATATGACCCCAATATCATGAATGAAAAAATAATGCATAAAAAGCTTCATTTTCTTTAACAGTTTACAGGTACTAGTCTAAATTTTTTCCTGAGTCAATGTTAAAAAGTTAAGTTTTTAAAAATTTTCTCATTTTATGTTTCCCAACTTGTTAGCATATTAGCATTAATTCCATTCTTTCATTATGTTTTTAAATTTAATTTTATCAAAGTATCACATACATGAAAAATGTGCATAAAACTCTTATAAGGTAGATTAATATTCAAAAAAATAAATACAAATAAAAGCAGTACTCAGAAAATTAATACAATATATAAAGTATCAGAAGTCCTCTCCGTTTTCCCTGAGGGAAACTACGTTAATAAACATTATTCTGCCTTGTACAACCATAGACTGGTTTTGTGTTTTTGAACTTTATCTAGCTGAATCATATGGTATATACTCTTGTGTCTGGTGTTTTCTCTTAAGGTAAAGGTTTATCCATGTTTTAGAATGTAGTTACAATTTGTTAGCTTTTATTAGTGTGTGGTATCCCTTTGTGTAAATATGCCACAATGTATTTATTCCTTCTATTATTTTATTTTATTTCAAAGTTGATTTATTTATTTTGAGAGAGAAAGAGAGCGAGCGAGCTGGGAGGGGCAGAGAGAGGGAGAGACAGAACCCCAAGCAGGCTTTGGGCTGTCAGTGCAGAGCTCGACAGGGCTTGAACTCATGAACCATGAAATCATGACCTGAGCTGAAATTAATTTTAGAATAGAATTTCTGGATCACAGGGTGTGAACATGTTTAAGCATCTTTCTAAATGGGTGCCCCAATTTAAATTATTAACAGCATAGCTGTAATATATGCCCCCCACCCCGCCCCACAGCACACACAATTGGTGTTCACAGTGTTTTTCATTCATTACAGGTGTGTAATAGTACCTCGTTTTGGTCTTAATTTTCATTTATTTATGATTAATGAGACTGAGCCCTTTATGTTTACTGCTCATTTGCATGCCTTTCATGTTGTGTGGAAGTCTCTGAGCCCATCTGCTTTCTCTTACTAAGTTAAAAAAAATATATAGTCTAGATGCAAATCTTTCATCATATACATACGTGGAAATTATCTTTGACCCCCGAAGTCTTTCCCTTTCTCTCTCTTAAATGGTGTCTTTTGAGAAAGAGAGTTTTTTCTTCCTTTTAACTTAGACTAATTTATCTGTTTTTCTCCTTTTTGGGTTTTTGCTGTTCTTGCAGCTTGCTTAAAATATCCTTGCCTAACATAGGGTGTTAAAGACATCCTTCGATGTTTTCTTCTAGAAACTTTATTGTTTTACTTTTCTTATTTTAATCTGTGTAATCCATTTGGAATTGGTGTGTGTGTGTGTGTGTGTGTGTGTGTGTGTGAGAGAGAGAGAGAGAGAGAGAGAGAGAGAGAGAGAGAGTCAAAATTTCATTTTCGCATGGGCTCTTCTATTGTTCCAGCACCATGTATTGAAAAGACCATCCTTTCCCACCTCTGCTGTGGCACCTGGGTCAGAACTCTAGTGACTGTTTAAGTGTGGGTCTGTTGCTGAGCTCCACATCCTGTGACTTCTGTTTTGATGCCTATACCATCATAATTCCTATTCCTTTGCAATGAATTCGGTGTTTGACTGTAGGGATTCTCCAGCTTTGGCCCTCTTTAGCATAAATTTGGCTTTTCTTGGCCCTCTGTGTTTATATATAAACTTTAAAATTATCTTGTCAGTTTACAGACAGACACACATACACACACAGACCTGGTGAAATTATATTGATTCTGTAGATCCATTTATGGAGAATTCTATTTGTTTACAAAACGGAATCTTCTGGGAACATGACTAATCACTCTGCTTACATGGGTATTCTTAAATTAAATTTCTCACAATTATGTTTTATAGTTTCTAGTGTGCGTGTTATATTTATTCTTAGCTACTTGACTTTTTCATGCTTTTGTATATTTTAATATTTTCTGATTATTTGTTGCTGGTATATAGAAATCTAAATTGATTTTTTATTCCACTACCTAGCTATATCATTTTGTTATTTAAGTTTCTATTAAGTTTAAGTTTATACTTAAATTTCTATTTTATCTGCAATTAGCTAACATTTATATGCTTCTGTTTTCTGATGTGTAAAAAAAGACATACTCTTGATAGTTCTAACTACACAGAGATAGTGTGATAATTGAAATAATACATATCAAACACTTAGAACAGGTTTTAGCACATAATAATTGCTATACAAATTATTACAAATAATATATAATATTATATATACATAATATATAATATATATATAATATATATAATATATAATATATATATAATATATTACAAATAATATACAAATATTATTATATATACTAACATAAAATGATTTCCAAGACATTGTTAACACACATAAATCAAAGCATCATAACTCCATGTTTAAACAGCAATGATTATGTGTGCAAGTGTGCATATTTACATGAATGTGTAGAAAAGGCCAGAGAGAACACAAATTAGTGTGTTAATAGTGGATACTTCTGTGATGAGCATGAGATGGGGAAGTGTAAAGGACTTTATTATGTGTACTTCTATATTTGTTTTGTTTGTTGGTTTTTTTTTTTTGTAATGAGACTGTATTTGATTTTTACTTACATCCCATAAAATTCTACTTTTAGTTTTTTGTTTTGTTTTGTTTTGTTTTGTTGAAGGAGAGAAAGAGAGAGAGAATGAGCTGGGGAAAGGCAGAGAGTGAGGGAGAGAGAGAGAGAGAATCCCAGCAGGCCCTGAGCTATCAGTGTAGAGCCTGACACAGGGCTCAGTTTCACAACCATGAGATCACGACCTGAGCCAAAATCAAGAGTTGGACGCCTGAGCGTCCCCAGTCGCCCCTAATTATTCTACTTTTAAAAAGGCCCTATGGAACATAGAGAAGAGCCAGAGAGCCCATAGGTCAGTATAATCTTTCAATGCTAGGGAGCTAGTTCCAAAGAGAAATTTCCAGGGCTCACAATTAGCCACAGCCTCATACCTAGAAAGTTTGGATTTTAGATATACCTCATATGAAGAATGGACAGATCTCAGTGGTGATCAGAAATGAAAGGGGAGGGAGAGAGAGAGGAGGTCTCTTCGATGTCTAGGTTTCTGGTTTTGGTGACTGTGTGGATGGTAGCATTAGTCAACAAAACAGCAAACACTGGAGGCAGGTAGGTTTGTAGAGAAAAACAAAAGCCAATTCCATTCTGGTCCTCCAATATCTGAGAGATGTGTGTCCCATTCAAAGATCATTATTCTACACACACCACAGAATATTAAACTCCTTTTTCTTATGATGGTCTGCTTTCTCACAAAGCTGAACGGCTCTTTAAAATAACAACAAAATGAACTTTAGATGCTCTTCTGTTTCTACACAAACTAATAGGATCCCCAGCGACTGAGAAAAAATATTCCTCCTCCCCCTTTTCTCTGTTATTACCTCATGAGGGCCCCTAACTCACCAACCAGCCATTCAGAAATGGGTGTGAGGTCCTGAGGCCTTTGGGCATCTGCAGGCAGGGTCCCTTTTTTTTTTAATGTTTTGGTTGACCAGAGGTACGCTGTCTCTACCAACACAACATAACTCCTGAGTGAGAAGTAAGAATAAAATATCATTAGTTTGTTGTTTTAGCTAGTTGACACAAATTGGTTGGCGTATTGTTTTTTTTTTTTCTCAATGAATTCATTGTAGCAATGATTCATTATTCACAAAATTTTCATTAAATTTCCTGCAAGTTCAGGAAACTGGACCAGGCCTCGTATCTTGGATTTAAATATTAAGTGGTCATTGTCATTTTTATGACTCTCAGAAGGGCCCTAAATCTATTTTCTGTATAAAGGAGTTACAATACTTTACAATAGAATAGTGAATAGCACTTGAGAATATAGAGTGTGGAATTTTCAGTAATCCTTATGGATTGCCTTGTATTTTTATCAATGTATCCAAGCAATAAAAGTTTAATGAATTATCAGCATAAACACATAGTAATATCTCAGGCCTGAAGAAGCAATAGGGGTTTTCTCTTAGTTACCAAGAGAAGTCTCTATTGGATTTTATCTTCTCAGCAAAAATCAACAACACTGACATTTCTTGGAAGGTCCTTTGTGTTGAGACATGGTCTAGGTATGAGGATTTATGGTAATTATTCAAGCAAAAAATAATTGAAGCTATCATTCAGTATGTGTGATTAGAAAACAATAGGCTAAGGAGAAATGTGGCTAAATGATAAAAAAACAAACAAAAGATGAGTGGGTAGTGTGTCATGAAATCTTGGCAATGGTTTTCCAGGGACTGTATCTTAACCCAATGGAAAGAAACCAATATATGGATTTCCTGACACTTTTACATACAGTTAGAATTTTTAAAAAAACCTTATTTCTGAGACAGACAGACACACACACACACACACACACACACACACACACACACACATCTACACAGTAAAGAACATAATTCTATGAATACTTTAGTCTAAAGCCAACATTCGATTTAGAAGATAATTAAGGGAAAGGGAATTTCTTCCTGAATTATCCACACTGACTTTCAAATAGTTCTCACTGGAAGTATCGAAAAGCAAACCAACAAGAAAATACAGTCTTTCCGGAAATGTTTTAATAACTCAGTGTATTAGTTGCCTATTGCAGCTGTAACAACGATTGATGTCTTTCTCACACACAATATGAATCCAACCCATCCTTAGGTCCCCAAAAGTTCGAACCCTTAGAGCATAAAGTCAGGTTCAAAATCTGATCTAAATCTCATTAATTCTAAAGTCTCAAATCTCATCATTAAATCATCTAAAATGAGTGTGAATGAAGCTCTAGATATATTTCATCCTGGCACAAAATTCCTCTCCATCTGTGCACCTGTAACACTGAAGACTCAAGTTATCTGCTCCAAAAATAAAATTATGGGACAGGCACTGGATACATTATATGTATCCCCATCCACTAAAGGAGAAAATGAAAGGAAAAAAGGAGGTTCCAAGCAATTTTGAAATTCAACTGAGCAAACTCCATTAGTTTTTTTTTATAATGTTTATTTATTTTTTGAGTGCAAACAAGAGAGGGGCAGAGAGAGAGGGGGACAGAGGATCTGAGCAGTTTCTGTGCTAACAGCAGTGAGCCCTATGTGGGGCTTGAACTCATGAACTGTGAGATCATGACCCGAGTTGGACACTCAACTGACTGAGCCACCCGAGAGCCCCTCCATTAAGTTTTAAGGCCCAGAAATAGTTGGTTCCTCGGTGGTCAATGGATGCACCTTCTGGGCTCAAAGTTCTGTCCTACTGTCCCAAAGAATCATCCTTCCTTTTTCATTAAAGGTACTATGAGTTGAAAGCTGAGTAGTTTATTAGTCTGTTTCCTGCCTACAAGTTTTTGGGAGTTCAACAACTTGTGGTTCTCCTGTTATATCTCAGGAATTCATTCCATTAGATAAAATGTTTCTGCATGGGTCTCTTCTAAATGATCTCATCTCTACTTTTGTCTTCTGCTGAGATAGCATGAGGAGACCCATGATTCACATGACTCATCACTTCAAAGGGCCTTCTGTGTGAATGAATATTGTGACTTTTGTCTCCTCCAAGAACCTAGGAAAAGGCTCTAGAGAATCAGCCTTGGATTTGTCTCCAGAGCATACCTTCCTGACAGTAAATCTCTTAATTTTGGTATCATTTACGATCTGGATAAGGCTAAGCATTTACACCAAATCCTTGATTCTTTTTACATCCTGGTTCTTCTCTCAGATTATCTCTTTTTTTTTTTCTCACATTTTACCATAGACAACAAAGAGGGCCAGGCTACATCTTTAACACTTTGCTTGGAAATCTCTTTAGCTGAATATCCAAGTCCATTGTCAGTTCTACTCTCCACTCAACTATGTGACCCACTTCAGCTATGCTTCCTATTGCTGAATAACAAGGATGCCTTTTCTTTCAGCTTTCAATAACATGTTACCATTTATTTCTGAGTCTTTAGCAGCAACCCCTGTAATGTCCACATTTCAATCAACAGTCTTTTTATGATAATTTTTTATTTATTATCTGAAAGACAGAGAGCGTGCACGAGTGGGAGAGAGGGGCAGAGGGAGAGAGAGAGAGAGAGCGAGAGCGAGAGAGAGAGAATCTTAAGCAGGCTTCACAGTCAGTGCAGAACCCAATGTGGGGCTTGATCCCATGACCCTGGGATCATGACCCGAGCGGAAATCAAGAGTTGGACACTCAACTGACTGAGCCACCCAGGCACCTCTATGATAATTTAAATATTCTCTAAGATGATAGGAGCTTAATCCCTTCTCAGCCCTCGTGAGCAGCACATCAGTACCCATATTTGTACCAATAGTCTGTCCACAGGAATCTAGGCTTCTTCTTTCATGCACCTCAGAATTCCTCAGTCCTCTAACATTGTCAAATTCCAAAGCCACATCTACATTTTTTAGGTATTTGTTATAGCAGCATTTCCAGATACCAAAAAGTACATTCATTTCTTATTGTTGCTGCAACAAATTATCACAAATTTAGTGCCTTAAAATAGCACAAAAATGTTCTCTTATAGTTTGGAGGGGCTGAAGAAGTCTGCTATGAGTGTTGTGGGACTAAAACCAAGGTGTCATCTGGTTTGGTTCCTTCTGGAGTCTTTGAGGGGAGAATCATCTTCTTTGTCCTTTTCAGCTTCTAGAGGCTTCCTGTATTCCCTAGCTCCTGACCCCTTTCTTATATCACCCCAACCTCTTACTTCCATTGTCATAGCTCTTACTACTTTTATGATCTCTTGCCTCTCTCTTACAAAGACCTTTGTGATTATATCAAGCCCCCAGATAATCCAGGATAATCTCCCCACCTAAAAACCCCTAACTTAGTCAAATCTACAAAGTACCCTTGCCATGTTAAGATAACATACTCACTGGTTCTGGGATTAAGATATTGGATTGATTTGGTGGACATCTTTGGGGGAATCATTCAAAGAAAATAGATTTTTTTTGCTTAAATTATCCAATTTGGATATTTTTTTAGCCCTCTATTTTTGGCATTTACTTATTCACTTGTCTTTTATTTAATTCATTAGCACTTGATAATCATTTCACCTGGACCAGACTCTGTATCATGTGTCAGGGCTAATAGAGATGATTACTAGGTTTTCTATACTCAGAGCCCAGAATGTCAGATCAATGGGGATCAATATCCTAGTGACTGTTTTTCATTAAGTAAAAGGACATAATCATGTATGTCAAGAATGTTTCAAAATATTGACCAACTGAACAGCCATCCTTTGGGAGTCCCGGGTAAAGACAGATGACCTGACAATAGTCA
Organism: Prionailurus viverrinus; assembly: GCF_022837055.1. Taxonomy (NCBI): domain Eukaryota; kingdom Metazoa; phylum Chordata; class Mammalia; order Carnivora; family Felidae; genus Prionailurus; species Prionailurus viverrinus. The sequence goes on from NC_062569.1 coordinate 15,753,223, forward strand.
CACATTTATTCACAATTTTGAGCCATGTAAGAGGCTTTAAACCTGAATTTTTCTTTAGTATAAAGCATTTTGTGCATTTATCATAGAAATCCTAATCCTTAGACAATCCTGGCCCCTACCAATGGCCGACAAAGTTCTAGAAGCATTGAAAATGTTTACTAAATTCTTCTCAAACTGAATTTAATTGAATTTGGATTTGAGTTGCAAAGAAAGACCGCTTGGGAAAAACTCATCCTTTCTGTTGTAAGTGGGATTTGGGAAGAGTGTAATAAGGTTCTTTTTGTTTACTTCCACTTCATCTGGTGGTCAGAGAAAAGAAGCTTCTATCAGGTGTGACATAGAGAAATGAGATCAGAAGAGAAGACAGTGCCTGCCGGTTGGAATTGGAGATGTGATCAGGAGAGGTTTTTATTTTTCCCTCGGTAGTCTCTACAGAGCCTTGACAGCTGTATCCTCCCTAAAAAACCTTAATAACCCAACTACTGTGTTTGGCATTGGTGCTAGAGCTGCTGATCATCAATTTTATACTTGCTAATGATTTACGAGTAGCCAACCCAGTCCCAGAGTCTGCAGTCCATTAGCACTGGCAGCCATAGAGGAAATAGTGGCCTTGAGATGCTACACAGCTATAAAGAGCCAGGATTGTCTAGTCTCGACACTTTTTAATGCTGCCAATAACAGTGCGGTCTTGGACATAAACTCTGTTCCTGGCTCAAAAAATGACACTATCATTGATACCAAAGATTTATCCTATAAAAGACAGACTGTGCTGGTGTGGAGTCTTCTCATCTATAATCCAGAGGGCTGGGCTAAAATGGATCCTTTCACTGTGGACCAAATCCAGGCACCAAAGGGTTTGCTGAACAAATGGGTAGAATAAACATGGGAGTGTTTATCTGCCCTAAGGGTAAAGGCAAACAAATTAATTTCAATCTCCTTAACAGGTGCCTTGGCATTCCGCAAATGAGTGTGATAGCTACCAATGTCTCTTAGGTATCAGTTAAAACATTCTAGAGGTTCTATAAAATCCAGAGCCTTTGTCTCCTATCGCCTCTCTCCATTGGCCAGGTAGCAACGCTTTTTCTGTTTTTCTTTCCCTTATCATCATTATCAACTTATCATTTATTAAGCACCCACCATATACCAGGTACTTTAATGTGCAGCTTATTCAAATGACTCAATTTCATCGCTCCATTCAAGTGCCAATTTTAGGAGAAACTGCCTCCACACCCATAATCTTCCCAATTGGGCCCTTTGGGTCCCTTTTGTGCTTTCAGATACCTTGACGTGGGTCAGGGAAGAAACTCGCATACAGCAGCCAAAAATTACGGCCTTCAATGATGCAAAGCATGGGCAAGATGTTGTCTTACTTACATTATGACTAAAGAACTGGCTTGTGGGGGCTCTGGGTATGGAATGGGTACATTGTGACATATTCAAAGACAGCAAGCCAGTGTTGGCAAATTTTACCTGAGTTGGAACCTCAGGACTGGTGAACTCTCTCATACTCTGAGGCAAGAAAATAGCATTCATTGTAACACTTCTTGCTCTGGTCTACATACCCTGGCACTTTCCACACAGCCAATCCTCCTCTAGAAAATGGGCCTTAGGTTTCCACACCCTTAGTTTGGCACTTCTCTTCCTTGGACTTTCACCAATGTCCCCTTTCTTTTACACTGAAGCCTTCACCAGGCTCTTATCCCCCTGAAAAGAATATGCAAGGTATCTAGAAATGCTTAGTTTTCCTAGATCTGGGCCCCTAACCGTTATTCGCAGCAAATGTGTTTATTCTACCTCAAGGGTAAGAAGGTTTGGGGCAAAAATGTGGGTCCCAGGACTTCCAGAAAAAAAGAAATAAAGTTGAGTTTTATATTAAAAATTAGAACAAGTTGCATGTTCCTGGGAGAAAGTAGAGCATGGTGGCTGGGCTGTGTGTATTCTCAGGTCAGTCTGCGTGGGTGTGCAACCAGAGTCTATCGCTGACTAACTGAATCACTTAATGGAGTTGGCAGGTTTTTTTCCATCAAGGGTTAATAGTAAATAGTTTGACTCTGTGGCCATGCAGTCTTTATTACATCTACTCAATTCTACCCCTGTAGCATGACAGCAACCACAAGCATTGCATAAACAAATGAGCACGACAGTGTTTTAGTAAAACTTTACTGAAAAACAAAAACAAACAAACAAAAAGAGATACTGGGCTGGACTCAGTTCATGGGCTACAGTTTACCACACACTCTGACCTATGCCAATTTACTTAATGATATGGACGGATTGTGTGTGTCTCCAAAATTCATCCCGGGAGGGTGGTACCTGGAGGTGGAGTGTTTGGGGGGTTTTGGGTCCTGAGGATGGAGTTCTCCATGAGGAGAGAGTCTTCATGAATGGCTTAGCGCCCATATAAAAGGGGTCCCAGAGAGCTCCCTCACCTCTTCTGCCATGTGAAGACACAGGGAGGTAGATTACCATCTATGAACCAGGAAGCAAGCTTTCACCACACACTGAATCTGCTGTCCCCTTTATTTGGGACTTCTCAAGCTCCAGAACTGTGAAAAATAATTGTTTGATGTTTAAGCCACCCAGTGTATGGTATGTTTGTGATAGTAGCCCCAAGAGACTAAGGCACTTGGCTTCTATGACTTCATTTATAAAGTAGAGATAATAAGATACTACTAATGCATGTAAATTACTTAGAAGCATACCTGGCATTCGAGAAATTCTATTACTATCTTTGCTGTTGTTCCTATATAATTTTATATCCAGCTGCCAACTCAACATTTGCACTTGGTTATCTGATTGACATTTCAAATTTAATAAGTCCAAAACTGACCTCTTGATCATTCTTATCAAATCTGCCTCTCTCTCAGACTTCCCCATTTCAGCTGATGGCAATTCCATCATTCCAGTTGCTCAAACCAAAACCTTGGACTCAATGCCAACTCTATTCTCTCCCCCATATCCTATATTTAATCCAATAGGACGTTTTATTGGCTGTATATTTAAATATAACCAAAACCTGATCACCTGTCCCTATTTCTACCGCTACCACCTGGTGTAAGCCCCCATCATCTCTTGGCTGTAATTGGACCTTTTCGTGGAGATTTGAGGAAAATCCTCCTCCTATCGTTACTCTCTGGCTAACCCCACCGTCCCTCGTGTGGCTTACTAAAGTTGGTTTTACTCTGTTTGTAAGTATTTTAAAATCTTAACTAAAGTAAACAGGCACTATTTTCCTGACCACCATATGATCATTGGAGAATCTTAAGCATTATACGTAGGGAATAAAAGCGTTTCCAATCAGGCAGGACATTTGCCAAGAAAAATAAGAGGAGGGTGACTTAAATTTTCTGTGGTTCGCTCAGTTCCTGTACCTTACCAGATGCCAGGTAGAAGATTGCTCGATGGGAGCTAATTTAGTTACTTCCTCCTAACCAAGATGTGTTAAGTCTGGATGGGGCTGGGACTAGGGTGAAGACAAAGAGATGTTTGCCTGTGGTGCAAAATTTGAGAGGGTGCCCAAAACTCTTTGTCAAGAGAAATACTACTTTAATGCAATATTCTAAAAGAATCAAATCAGCAAACTGTGGCTCTTGGCAAAACCTCCTGTTTTTTGTCAGTGAAATTTAATTAGAAGAGACCTATCCATTTCTGAGGGAGTGGGTCACAACCCTGGAGGAAGAGCAGTAGGAAGCTGACCATCAAGCCTTCGTGCCTGGAACTGCCTCTCACTAATAAGAATCACCTTCCAAATGACCCTGGTGCAATGGGAAGGAAATTGGCCAGGGAAGCTTGTTGACCAGCATTCTAGTTCAGGCACTGCCACTGGCCCCGGGCAAGCCTTGTAATCTCTCCTCATCCATGAAATTAAAGGTTTGGACTTCGTCATCCTCAAAGGCCTTGTACTTCTAAAATTCTACAAAATCCGTTTGCCAAATGTTCTCTAGGTATCCAGTCATGTATGCCATTTGTCTTGTTCCTGAATCCTCTGCAATGCAATCACACTTTGCTTTTTTCCAACCAAGTTCCTTTCATTCTTAGCTTTGTGACGGTTGATTCCAGTGTAGTTAAAGTGCATCCTGGAGCTGCCTCCAAATCCCATTTGGTCCTGACTTATCAGCAGCTCCCCGCAGAACACTGTGCTCTCCTTTTTGTGCAGATGATCATGGTACATGCTAGAATTCTTCTCATCCTGTTGGTTTCATTCTGCAAGTGCTTTTATATCCTGTTCATAAATCTGAATAATAATAACTGTAAGTTGGAGGCTGCTGGCTAGCAGCTTTATTCTTTTCTGAAGGTGAGACCTAAGTGAATAGGCATATAGCAGACACCTTTACAGGAAATGAAAAGAAGAATGTGGGAAGAATTCACTCATGTAAGTGAGCCACCCCTTCTCTAAAGAGCTCCAAGCCTGGCTTTGGTGAGTAAAGGGAAGGCAGAGAGTGACCATAAGGATTTGGGAAATATGGTTCAACACCCTTGAGCAGTTGTGGCTAATACCGAAACTTCATCCAGTCTCTGTTGTAGTGCTTTTCTACAAATAAGTGTTTATTTACCACTGCTTTACTCATGTTTTCAAAAATACATTTAACTAGCACAGAAGCCACAATAAATTGAGATCCCCTTCCTCAAGCGTATCGATTTTTCCTATATCAATAGGTTTATTTCCTTTGTAAATATCTAATGAATTTGTGTAGGCACTAATATGAACCATCCCTCTATCTCTTACCTGTTTCATTTCTGAGAAAAAAAGAGAAAGGTAGCCATTTAACTCACATTAGCTTTTGATCTAACCAATAACCATCACAATTTTTCACAGTTTTTCCTGTCAAAAATTTCCTGAAGAAATTTTCCTTTTCCCACTCAGGAAACATCCTGCCAGCCTGGGACTGGCTACCACAAAGACATACATCTTGTAGAAGACCCAGTGGCAAATAAGTGAATAGCCAATCCATCCGGCACCGTGCATCATTAGGGTTGGCGTAGGAAACATCTCTTCCTTTCTCCTCAAAATGATACCTACTGGGTCATCAGTCTTCAGGCACCATTTGTACCTCTGCTCTCCCTGCTCTGTCCCAAGCTAACTCCTTCTTAATGGATGTGGAGCCTGGCATCTTTTCTTTCCATGTGTACCCACTCATCTTCTGCCTACACCCTTGCTGTCATCTCTATACAGTTCTGCCAGGAAATTAATTTTCTTCAAGAAGCCAGAAACACAAAGGACCAAAGAAATTGTCCTGGAGAGCCTGAACCATCAGTAGATGTGATGGACATAACATGGCACAGGTTCCCTGAGACCCGTTTGTTCTTATTGTTATTGGAGAATCCACATTTCCTTTCAGTAAACGTCGATCATCATTTTAAGGGCCGTTTCCTCACCAAAATGATGCTTTACAAACAGGAGTGTCTTTTATTGTTTACAACAATGGCTTTTGCTATTTTGTAAGTATATGCAAGCATTTTAAAGCCCTTTGTGTTTGTACAAACAACATTACAAGACTAGAATAATTTGTTTTTAAAAGACATAATCATCTATAATCCCACTATCTGAGTATGGGAATATTTTTATTCTTAAGTATCTCTTTCTAATCTTGGTCTCTACGCTTAAGTCTATTTTTATTTTTATTTATGTATTTTTTAAAAATGTGTAATGTTTATCATTTATTTTTGAGAGAGAGAGAGAGAAACAGACACAGCATGAGCAGGGGAGGGGCAGAGAGAGAGGATGAAACAGAACCCAAAGCAGGCTCCAGGTTCTGAGCTGTTAGCACAGAGCCTCACGCGGGGCTCGAACCCACGAACCGTGAGATCATGACCTGAGCTGAAGTCAGACGCTTAACCAACTGAGCACCCAGATGCCCCCTAAGTCTATTTTTAAAGTTGCAATATTTATGTATTTATGCAAACTTACTTACCTTCTGTCACAGGACTTTCCCACTATGCAGCCTCCACTGATAACATTTTTATTGTCAACTTAAGAATCTACTAAGTGACTGGATAGTCATTTGTGATAGTAAAGCTGTCTGTTGCTCCAATGTTGGTTAAGTAACTTTGGGGGATGTGGTCTCAACTTCCATTTCCACCTACTGTCTTTCTTACCTGTGCTTGTTACAGAGATTCTACTTTTTTGATCCCTTGATTCCATGGTGAGCATGTGACTTCGTGAAAAGTGAGTGGAAGTCTTGTGTCGTTTCTTTCTCTTTCTATTCTTTCCATTTGTTTTCTCTCTGAGACACAACGATGAAGCTAGAGCAGCCACTCTGCAACCAGGAAGCTACAGGCATTGAGGACTACCCTAAGGATGGCAAAACCGAGTGACAGAAGAGTTTGGATTGTTGAGCCATTGCACCGGCCGTGAACCACCTAATTCTAGAATTGATATCACGGAGACAAATTATCTTTTTATATTTTAAAATACTGTGGTTGTACTTTCTGTTATTTGCAGCTGTACTTATTCGTTAATGATACAACTGGCAAGCCATATGATTCTTTTTGATATAACTGCCCCTGTGCCACCAAAGACTCCCCAGCTGTGACCATGCCAATGCCACAAACCATGACCCGGATGATGACACAGTAGCAGCTGCCATGAAGTTTCCATGTTGGTTTTCCCCGTGCAATTCAGGAAGCAGATACTGGTGTTGGAAATGCTTGAATGAATTCTTCACCTCCGACGGCTCTCAATCAGTTAAGGCAATCCTTTCTTCTACTACCCAAGGCTTGTTAGGATCAAAGTAGAAATCTCCAGATAAGGACAGTGGTGAGTAGCTGTTGGGAGCATGCGATGATGTTATTTTTTTTTATTATTATTATTTATTTAGGAAATAAATGCTGAGAGCCTATTATAAGCCAGACATTGGGTTAAGGCACTGGGGTGCCCAGATGGCTGATTGAGGAAATTTCTTAACTGCAACATGGGTTGAAGTACCACCGGACAGTGCAAGACATGGTATAATGCCATCATAACAAAGGCACTTGAGAGAAGGATCCAAAAATGGAAGGTACCAAATACGTAACTGCGAGGAAAACAGAGAAAGGTGGTTGCAGGTCCAAAGTCAAAGGCAGACAGACTAACAGAAAGAGCAAAGGATGAAAAATTCTTCCCTGTCTTGCAAGGTCTTCCAGATGGACCAAGAATTAAACTTACATGGACAAATTAACAAGGGGGAAAAAAATCGAAGTATTATTACATGCATATGTAGACCCAATAGTGAAATGGAGACCTAAAGAAATAGCCAAGGCAGATGGTTTTTGTATTTAAGACTATTAATATGTGAAGGATTGCCAAGACAAACAAAACAACTTTGAGAGCTTCGGTTAGTATGAAATTCTAACCGGTACTTGGCCTGGGGCAGTAAGCTAGTGAAAAGTCACAAGGTTTGTTTATATAGCCCTTTTGGCTCTAAATTTGCTATCCCTGATGATAAGAATGTCTCTCTACCTCCTGTACAGGGAAGATGACTTTCACATGGCGATTTATTTCCTGCTTGAGGGACAGAGGAAGGTCTGAGCATTCTTCTTGTACCGGTTGTCTCTTAAAGTAACTCTTATTTAAAATAATTAACAGGCCAGATGTTTTGGGGCTGCCTGATCTTGGCCCCTACAGATGGTCAGAAATATAATCCATCAGACACTTCTTGGTTTCAGCTTTAAAATAATCAAAACATATATGCATGCACCACATATAAGAAGAAATGTATATAATAATTGTATAGCTCCATGAATTTTCATAAGCATTTGTGTAACCAGAACCCAGATCAAGAAAGAATATGATCAGCACCCTTGAATTCCCCCTCCTGCTTCTTTCGGTTACAATTCCCTCAGGGATAGCAACTATTTTTTTGTTTTTTAAGTAAGCTCTACACCCAACGTGGGGCTTGAACTCATGACCCCGAGATCAAGAGTTACATGCTCTACCGACTGAGTCAGACTGGCACCCCTTTTATTTCTTAACATCACAAATTAATTTTGTCCATTTTGTGACTTTTTTTTAATGTTTATTTATTTTTGAGAGAGAGAGAGAAAGAGCACAAGTGGGGAAGGAGCAGAGAGAGAGGGAGACACAGAATCTGAAGCAGGCTCCAGGCTCTGAGCTGTCAGCACAGAGCCCGAAGCGGGGCTCGAACTCACAAACTGAAATCATGACCTGAGCCGAAGCCGGACGCTTAACCGGCTGAGCCACCCAGGCACCCCCCATTTTGTGACTTTTTATTAATGGAATAATAAATAACCACCTTCCGGTAGGTGCTCCTCTGTATCTAGCTCATTTCGCTAAACTTTATATTAGTGAGATTCACTCATACTATTGCATAAAACTATCATTTATTCTCATTGCTGTGTAGTTTTCAATTGTATTACTGGCCCCAAATTTCTTTATTCATCCTACATTGGATGGTTATTTGAGAAATTTCCAGTTGGGGCTATTGCAAAATATGAAACAAAGCAATGTACGTATGATTGGTATATTCCTGTAGGCATTTCTGCTGAGTATATATACCTGGGAGTGAATTCACTGGGTCATAACATAGGTGCATATTTAGTTTTAGAGAGACTGCCAAACATTTTCCCCAACATTATTCTACAAATTTATATTCTACAGCAGTGTATGAAGCAGTGCCAGCTGCTTCTCATTCTTGCCAACACAAGGTAGTTTGCATTATTTTCAATTTAGCTGCAGAGCTCCCCCATGGTGGGTATGTAGTAGTTTCTCCTTGTCTGTGCCTGTCTTAGTGAAATACAATGTAAAGGTAGCGAAATTGCACACCTTTGAATGTAAAGCTCAATGAATTTTTGCAAATGTAAACAGCCATGTAACCATCACTCATACGATGATATCGAATATTTCCATCACCACTTTCACTATCCTCCCCCAAGGCATTCTTATCATTTCTAACACCAGAGATTAGATTTGTCTGTTCTTGAATATTTATCAAGTGGAAACATATAGTGTACATTTTAGGTCCAGCTTCTTTGGCTCAACATATTGAGACTAATCCATTTTTTTGACATATCAGTACTCTGTTAATTCTTCTTGCTGGGTAGTATTTAATTGTATGGTACTTTTTAAAGGCAAAAGGCCAGGCCCACCCAAACTAAACCTGGTCTGTCTCCCAGGGATCTATGAATCTGCACCATTTCTAATACTAGCTTCTATAGCATCATAATCTTTTGGCTAATGGTGGTCTAACTTAATCTAAGCTAATTTTTAAAATTGCTTCTCTCTAGAGCAATCTCATTTTAGAAGTAGTCTGATATGACCCATTAATATTGGAACTCCTGTTCAGTTTTCTGATTCTTGCCTTTCTACTTTTACATTTTCCTTGCTACACTCTTTTCCATTTCTTTCTGTGGGATTTATACAAAACACACCATCTATGTATGAATGTCCACTGGAAATTGCTAGCGCTCTAGAAGAGCCCCATCTCAGGGAGAAGTCACGGTTTTCCCTGTCTTGTTTCCAAGCACTTTGTGACGGCTTCTGTCATAGCCTTCACTTCTCTGTGGTACAGTCAAGAGTTGGACCTATTAGGGATGCCTGGGTGGCTCAGTAGGTTAAATGTCACGATCTCGCGGTTTGTGGGTTCGAACCCTGCCTCCGGCTCTGTGCCGACAGCTCAGAGCCTGGAGCCTACTTTGGATTCTGGGTCTGTGTCTTCTCTCTGCCCCTCCCCCACTCATGCTCTGTCTCTCCCTCTCTCAAAAATAAATAAACATTAAAAAAATAAAAAAAAAGTGTTGCACCTATTAAACAGATGACTCCTTTAAGTCAGTAAGTTGGTATATTTCAACAAACTCTTTCCAGGTATGACTTCGGGGCAGGTCTCAAAGGTAAACAGATGGCAAAAACCATCCCTCAGAGGCTATGGCTTAAGTTGGCTCGGCACCTGGGAGGAGGAACTCAGTAAATGTCAATTATTTGCTCCTCAGACACACAATCTTAATTGGGTTGGACAGGAAGACAATGAAATTTTGTTTTTATATGATTATATTCTATCTAGATCAAAATATACTTTACAGGTTCAGAAAATGGAAATGTGAAAGCACCTTGAAACATTCTGACATTTCTCTCTCTTCATTTAAAACAAAAATCGATTGCCAGAAAACGTAAACCAGTGTGACCGTTAGCAAATTAGATGACTGAATGCTGACTCAAACAGCAAAGGAGACTCAACTGGAAAAGAGGGGACATAAAGCAGGATGCTGCTGGCATCACAGTGGCTGCCAAACAGAACTAGGCTCTGATGTTATTTGGGGGAAGATAGTCTCTATTGTATGTATGTGGAGATTGTGCTTTTCTGTATCATAACGTCCACCCTTTGGAGAACCGAGAGGGTTAGCTGAGACGTGTGGGCCCCCCCCAGCAGGCCAAATCTCAGCACGTTTCTCAAGTTAATATTCTTTATTTTTTGTCTACCATTTATTAGTGAGGAGCTACATGTCTATTAACAAAATCGTATACCCCATCCCACAGGTTCAAAATAAAGCATTAATTATATGTACTGCTATAATACAAGGCTGTGATTTATGTGAATTACCTTTTTTGTCTCCGTATTTTGGCACTCATAACTGATTACAGATGGTCATTTTCACTCACTAGGGGCAGACATAACTTGCACGCATAAGGCAACAAAACATCTTCCAAAATACTTTCCTGTAGGTTAAACGCTTGCCACTTTTCGGCAGGACTTGTTCTCAGTCCAGTTTTCTTTTTCTGTAATGCATATAAAATGGCTTGACATTTAGCTAGTAGGATCAACGACTCCCCGTCAGGCTGGAATGATGCTCTCCAGTCATGCTTTGGTATCTGCTTGACCAAACTGACCTCAGGCTCAACTTTTTCAAATGGCCAGCTTCAGTCCAGGGTTGGTGATTTTTGATTTGCTTTTGTTTTGTTTCCTTTTTTGGTGTTGTTACTTTATTTTATCTTTAATTTTTTTCCCTTCTTATCTTCTTTTATTCCACCCCCTCCAAGATGGTGGACATTGCATACTTCTGAGGGAGGAGACTATATTTACTCTTTCCCACATTGTATGTGGAAACCTTAGTGACCTGGAGTCATTTTCCTGATGTATTTATTTCATGCTGGTTTTGAGCCCTAGAATTTGATTTTTTATGTGGCTGCCATCCCACTCCTGAATCCATTCCTGGGAGAGTCACCAAAAGAAGGATGAAAAAACAGGTACGAGGAACCAAGGCCAGATTTGGGGATCCCTAGAGAAACATTAATTAACAGAAAAGATTATCCAGATATTTTTTAATTTTTAATATTAATAGTTTATTAAAATTCATTCAACACTATTTTTTCTTATTTTAAGTACTGCTTTTAAATCTTTTATCTACTTACAAATTTAGCAAAATCTAGCAGTTTTAAAGGGACCTCAACTAATATTCTGTTCTATTTGAAACAAAATCTTGAATATTTAAAAATTAAAAAAAAATTTGTTAATGTTATTCATTTTTGAGAGACACAGAGAGAGAGACAGAGTGCGAATGGGGGAGGGGCAGAAAGGGAGACACAGAATCTGAAGCAGGCTCCAGACTCTGAGCTGTCAGCAGACCCGGTGTGGGACGTAAACCCATGAACCGTGAGATCGTGACCTGAGCCAAAGTCCGACGCTTAACTGACTGAGCCGCCCCTAACTCTTAAATATTTTGAATTAAATTTATAAACCTAGTACATTAAATTTCTTTTTTAAGAACTTCAAATAACTGATGTGCAAAAAATTCTTCTCAAGCACCCAAATCACTTCTTCAAATGTAGAAATTAAACTTTTAAAAATAGAAATTTTAAATTTGCATTTAACAGTCCTACTTCGTATATATGTATAGTAAATTTCAACCTCAAATCACATATCTAGATCAATTACTCAGGTACGCATTTCACATTGGAATCATAAAACTGATATGTTACTCTCAAAGGCAAAATTCTTTCAAATATTACAAACTCCGAAAATATCAAGCACATAGTTAAGACAAAAATTAATACCATAATTCTCTTAAGCATGTCTACTTTTATCCAAATTTTCTCAAGGTTAAAAGATTCTTATTCACTAATAAGGGTTATAATATCTAAATGATTTTGAGGTTACCTTCTCAACTAGTGAAAGTTACGTAAGAAATAGATATATTGCCTAGGACCTTGATTAAAATTTATGTGCAGGCTTCTTATGATCATCATGGCATAGACTCTAAAACTTAACCCAGGGCAGATGGCCCATCATCCTGAATGTGAATCCTATGAGTACCTTATTCTTTTGCTTTTTCAAGGAAATGTGCAACTCGTGCTCTCATACAGCAAATTCAACTGCTTGGTTCTATTCTGAATTGTTTTTATTACCTACCGACCTGTTTGGGCTACACAGTTCACAGTGATTCCATGTTATCTATAGCACCAGAAATGTCATTATAATGACATGACCAATAGGCATTGGGCTGTACACTCTGCAAAAATACAGGGTAAAGGAGTCAAGAAAGTAAAGCATCGGAATCTAGTTAGCTAGTGTACCCAAAACGTTTTCCAGTCTGGCTCAGAAGCATTGCTATGCACTGAAAACCCATCCTCTTTTATTCATATAAACATTCAATAAGCACTTGTTAATATCTATCATTGTCTAGCCTTTGGAGCTAAGAAAGGAAGAAATAGGCAAGAGGAACTAATTGCTTAAAAATCTTTATGTATTAGACATCTTATTTTTATTCAAAACCACTGTGAAGCAGGAAATATCAGTTTTATCTTACAGATGAGGAAAATTAGGCTCATAGGGGTAAGAAAGGTTTCCATTTTCCACGTTGACACAGCTAGCAAGTGGCCCAAACCAGATACAAACCTGTTAGTGGCTGCATGTAAAATGGACACACTTGGGGTGCCTGGGTGGCTCAGTCAATCAGGCATCTGACTTCAGCTCAGGCCATGGTCTTCACGGTTCATGAGTTTGAGCCCCACATCAGGTAAGCTCAAGCCCACTTCTCGCTCCATGATAAGAGTGTAGAGCCTGCATGGGATTCTCTCTCCCTCTTTCTCTGCCCCTCGTTCACACATGCTCTTTCTTGCCCAAAAATTAATTAATTATTTAATTAATTAATTTAAAAACTAAAAATAAAAACGAAAGCTATTAAAATGTATAGACTTTGCCTCCAGAAAAGAATTCATCATTTAGGGGACGGAAGTCGGCAGTGGGGGAACCAAAGGAAATGAACAGAAATAATAGAGCCTGGAAAATGGAGTGCCCAGTGCTTACAGATCTTGTTACTGGAATCCAGACTGAGGCGGGCGCATGTGTGTGTGCCTGTGTGCCTGTGCACATGTGTGTTGGAAATGGGGAGGTTGGATATGGGAGAACTAGACACAGAGATAAAACCTTTTTAGAGCAGGTCTCTGGCTCTGAAACAAACCTGAGAACATTTACCACCAAAGATCAGTACAAAGTGGGTATGAAAGAGGTAGGCACATAGCACTCAGAGAAACTAATTTTTTACGTTGCTACTTATTATGTTCCTTGGTGTCTTAGAGAAAGCTTTGAACTATTGCATATAATTGCTTCATAGGAGAGGGCTATTTTATTGACAAATCATAGTAGGCATAAGACTGGGCATTAATTTCCCTGCCTTCTCTGATACCTGTGTCTGGAACAGTCTAACACAGGCTACTAATGTAGGAAATTCTCCAACCATGGGGTGACAGCTACCTGGATTGCAGGAAGAATGCCTTACCTCTTGCTGCACTCCTTGGTAGAGTAAATGCTCTTAAAGGATGACAAACATCAGGAGCTCAAGCCCAGTCTCAAGGAGGCTCCTCCCACATGGTTCAAACTCATATTCTCAACCTTTTGCTTTTCTATGTGTCCTTTTTATGTCCCCATCCCCCTTATGATGTCCTCCCTTCTGACTGCTTCACTGTTAGTTATACTTTCTGGTAAGAAAAAAAAAAAAAGGAAAAAGGCAAGTTAATTAATGCTGTATCAGTTAAGAGACTCTCTTGGAAGGATGTGTTTTGGGTTTTGATTTGCCTGACAGTTGTCACTGATTTGGTTTCAGCAGATCAACCCCCCCACCCCTCTGCCCCCATGCATCTCCACCCCCCCCAGCTTCTGTTACAGTTACTCCGCTCTTTCTGTCTCCTTTTCTAACATGTTAACCTTGAAACTGTCTCTTACAAAAGTCCTGCCATTTACAGCCAGGCTTTCAGGTAAATCTATTTTGTTTGGAAAGGCTATATAGTCTCATGGTTAAATATGGAAGCGATAAAACCAGAGTGCCTGAGTGAAGAATCCATGTTTATCAATTCCTACTTGTGTAACCTTGTGAAAATCATTGAAACTATTTGTGCCTCAGTGTCACACTGTCAGATGGGGACAAAAATAGTACCTCCCTCATAAGTTTACTCTGAGGATTATATGGGCAAATCTATCTAAAGCATTTGGAAGCATATAAGGGTATAACTAGTGCTAGCTAAGTTCATGACCAGTCTTATACTAGAGTTAGAGCAAGAGTAAGGGCTGACATTAGGTTGAGTGGAGAATGTAAACTTTAGCTGAACGGGTACTGCAGTGGATTTTCCATTGGCCCAGCTCTCTAGACCCTGAGGCCATGATTAAATGAAAGTCAGCTATGGATTTAGTTGCATTGCATTAGAATGAAAAATGTGCAAGAATTATTTCCATTTGGCCTGGATCCCCATATCTTTCCAACAGTGCCCTTTTTTTAATGCTCAGAGCTCCCTTTGAATCAAAAATTAAAAACCCAACACCTGTAATAGCAACCAAAAGCTGTGTTCAAGGAATGAAAAGGAGCTGAGTGGCCAGAAGTATCTTGATTTGGTTCTGTGGGTGCCATGTTCTGAGGCCCAGAGAGATAGTACGGAGTTACTGAAGTAAACTATGAAGAATGAATCTACTATAATGCTAGCTTTTCTGGCAGCAGATTCTTTTAGAATTTAGCTCTTACAGTGTTAACCAGTTTCTAAATTGTGAATTACCTTGAGTCAGCTTGTTATGGGTGAGTATACAGTAAAAGCCTTGTTCTCTAGGGTTGGGTCTAATATTTCTGTCCCTTTCTGAAGTTTGACCAAGTGGGAGGTTTGGGAATGAGAATCCAGAAGTGCCATCTGGCCAACCAGCTCTCTTTCATTCCTTTTTTGTGGGGCTTTCCATTATGTTCCTTGTTGCATCTGCTTAGTGGGTGAATGCTGATCCCAGCCAATACCTCCCCACTCTGTTACAAATGCCACCCTCATTATCATGTTTAGCAGACAAGGGCTACTGTTCTAGGGCCAGGAGTCCATGCCTTTTAATCCTGATTTACCCAGATGGTATGTGGGCACGGATTCAGAAATTTTGAGTTAGAAAAGACCAGGCACATCATCTCTACCAGCGCTATTCAAAAGAACTTTCTGTGATGATGGAATGGTTTATAATTTGTGCTATCAATATGGTAGCCACTAGCCACATGTGGCACTTGAAATTTGACTAGTGTTACTGAGAGAGAGAATTTAATATAATTCACTGGTAGCTAGGGGTTACCACGTTGGACAGCTTCCAACTCTACTTATAGAGGAGAAAGCTCAGGCTCAGAGGGAGGTAAAGTGACTTGCCCAAAGTCACAGAGTTGATGCAAAGCAGGGCTGGTATTAGAGATTGGGTCACACAGATCCAGTTTAGTGTTTTCCCCGATTTTTCATCCTGAAACCACGAGCACAGTTCTGGAATCCCACTGGCAACAAGAAGATACCAGAGTCCCTCACTTTTGTGATATCCAGTTCCTAGGAGACAGTTTCCAATCATTATCACCCTCCTGGAATGCTTTCTTTCTGTGTCCATTAGGGGTGAGCAGAATGCAATCTCCATTCATTCTATGGAAAGATTTTACCGAAAGCTGAATTAGGTGAAATGCTTGGTAACCTCATAATAAGACTGATGGTTTTTGATTTCTTCAAAGATGATGTGAGCTCAGTCACCCTGGGCCTCACATCTGGGTCCCTCCAGACGACTCTAGATGGTAAGATGAAAAGATGAAACCTTATTCCTAGAAAAGTCCCTCTCAGCATCCTCTGGAATTTGTCAATAGCCTCAGCAAGTCGCATGATGAATGAGATCCTGAATGTTTGGCACATTTCAAAGCAAATTTTTTCTTGTCAAAGTTTTGCTGGCCTCTGGGTGGTTTCAGATGAGAATATTAGCATTCATTGAAAGGTTCATTTTAAAACACTGGAAATTGACACTCAAGCAGAATGTGGCTAAGGGCTGTAGTCTAAGAAGAGTTCTAGCTGCTGGGTGGAGATGTATTAACTAACTGACTAACTAACCAAATAATTTAACAGATTCCTTCCTGTGATTAGACACATATCTACCACGAGGTGGACTATTTCTCAGTTATCCTGCTCTCCAAGATGCTCAAACCATCATTCAGGGTCCTTGACCTGAAACATGGTACCTGCATTGTGCCAACCAGTTGATGAGAGCTGAAAGGCATGGGAATAATCTCAATGTATGCCTCTTCTCCCTTGCTTTTCGCTCTTTTGATGACATAGTGCAGAGGATTCCTACAACACTTTGTTTCTCTTACATAATTTTTTTTCCTTCTAGAAAGATTTTTAGAGCCAAGCCTACTTTTTTTGCTTGGCATACAAAAGTTCTTGATAATGCATTTTTAGTTTTTTTAATTTAACTTAATTTTTATTTAAATTCAAGTCAGTTGATATATAATGTAGTATTGGTTTCAGGAGTAGAATTTAGTGATTCATCGCTTACATGTAACATCCAGTGCCCATCCCAACAATTGCCCTCCTCAATGCCCATCACCCATCTAGCCCATCCTACCACACACCTCACTCCATCAACTCTCAGTTTGTTCTCTATATTTAAGAGTCTCCTGTGGTTTGCATCCTTCTCTATTTTTATCTTATTTTAATTTTCCTTCCCTTCCTCTATGTTCATCTGTTTTATTACATTCCACATATGAATAAAATCATATGATATCTGTCTTTCTCTCACTGGCTTATTTCACTTAGCATAATACACTTTAGTTCCATCCATGTTGTAAATGGAAGATCTCATTCTTTTTTCATCACTGAGTAGTATTCGATTGTGTATATATATGTATGTATACCACATCTTCTTTTTTTTATTTTTTTAAGTGTTTATTTTTGAGACAGAGGGAGACAGTGTGAGTGGGGGAGGAGCAGAGAGAGAGGGAGACACAGAATCCAAAACAGGCTCCAGGCTCTGAGCTGTCAGCACAGAGCCTGATATGGGGCTTGAACCCACGAACCGTGAGATCATGACCTGAGCCGAAATCAGACGCTCAACCAACTGAACCACCCTGGCGCCCCCACATCTTCTTTATCCATTCAGCAATCGATGGACATTTGGGCTCTTTCCATAATTTGACTATTGTCAATAGTGCGATAATGCATTTTTAAAATATCAAATTACATGCTTTTCTTTCATATATTTTTCATCTGTTTCTGGGGATTAGGGTTGCATGAGGAAAAGTAAACATGCCCTGTGAAATTTCCTTCTCAACAAACAGTTCCTTAGCTCCATAGTAAAGTCTGAGAGTATTCCCCCCAAAATCTGGAGCAAATGGGAGATCTGCAAAGGCTAACATATGGAGAGTTGTTGCTGGTGGGCATACCATTTCACTTATACAAGATGAATAAGTTCTAGAGATCTGCCATGCAACATAATGCCTATAGTTAATACTATGTTGTGTACTTAAAAATTTAAGAGAGTAGATCTGAAGTTTTCTTACTGCCTCCTCTCTGCCAAACAAAACCAAAACCAAAGGGACATAAGGAAATTTTGGAGGTGAGCCAGTGGTTACATGTATTAGTGGCAATGGTTTCATGGGTGTATGTATATGTCCAAACTGTGTACATTAAATCAAATACACATTGACATCAAATTGTATAATTAAAAATGTGCATTTTTTGGTATACCAATTTACCTTCATAAAGTTGTTTTTTTTTAAATAATCTTAAAAAAAAGGAGACAAAGCAGGAACCCACAGTTACAAAGAGAGTCTCTTCTCAGTTAAAAAGGTGTAATTCTGTCCCTCTTAGGTGTGAATGGTAAAATCCTCCTCACAAAGGTGCATATTTATAAATGTGAATCCATGTTGTGTATTTGCAAACTCAAGGCATAAGTCTTCTTCCTACTTATAATAATCTCAGATTTGGATTCAAAGGAAAAAAACTTGGTTTTCTGATGAAGTAATGAATGGGTACCATAGCCCAAGGATCATTCTGTGGGCCAGTGAGACTCAGAGTTCTCCATGGACCAAGAGACTTGATGAAACACATTTAATTTTAAATTTAATGGAAATGTTATGGAAACATCAGGCATGCAGGCAATGAACCAGTAGCCTGAGGAGGTTCCAGATAATTTCAGCATGGATAGCAATGGAGATAATAATGGAGTGATAAGCTTTCTCTTCTCTTTAATCCAGTCTGTGGGTGCCAATATTATGGTCAGTGTAGTCCATACAGCAGGTTCAAAGATCCCTGAAGCAGATCACTTAATATCTATAAGCAGCTTTGGAGTCAGGCGGGTTTGTGGATTACCTCCTGTATAATCTTGGGTAAGTTGTTTTTCTTACTTAGCCCCTGTTTTCTTATCTTTAAAATTCAGTTTGGAGGGTTCCTATAAAAAACTATATATATGTACATAATATATAATTAAATTATTAATAAAATTAATAAACAGCTTATAGTAAAGCTATATAATATTCACTGGCATTTCTTTAAAATCTGGACCACATCTTCTTGCCTCCACAGAACTTTCCAGGCTGTTGGGTACATGAGAGGAAAATAACAGTGGCATTCAAATTCAAATTTTCCTAGTTCTTGCCTGTTTTGCTTAGACCCTGAGAAGTATAGATTTCTCAGAGCCCTCTGGGAAAGACTCCCATGCATTCCAGAACAAGTTTGCACCCCCAGGCATTTTCTGGAATATATCATCTACACCAGACCCAGGAGCACTCAGAATGTCATGACTGATGCGACATGGCAGGACTCAAGCTTTAGTACATGGATAAAAATAATATCTCACCTCCCATCAAGGTTTCTTGAATGGATGAAAAATAATCAAACAGTCAACTCACTTTGGAATACAGTTTTAGAAACTGACACCCTCTTTTCCTCATCTGATATGCTTCCCCAAGGGGATGGCACCTGCTGTCTATTCTATTGTGGCTGAGGAGACACATCTGTTCTTTCTGTGTTATACACTTTTAGACAGAGCCTCACATAGTGCTGCTTGGGTCACAGAGCCTCTCAGAAATCAACCACCTCTATACATGGCTCATACATAAATTTATGGTCCCTGCTGGGCCACTACATATACATATGATTTAATGCACAGTCCCAGGAGGTACCATTCCCATAGGGGATGACGTGAATGGAATCTGTTGGGTTGTGTAGAACACAACCTACCCCACTCTGTAGAGTGCTCCTGCACAGGGGAGATGGACAGCAAGCCCATATCTCTTTTGCAGGATCAGTCCCTGCTTACCTGTCTGCAAACTTCCTTCAGAATGGTTTCTTCTAAGTAGAAATGAGCCTATATAAATATATGCTCAAGGATATATGACATCTGCGGTGCATCAATAGACACAGATGACTCTCACTATCCTCTACTACCAGAAAGGGTAAGGAAACACATGATCTCTCCCTGCCACCAGAAGAGACATCTTAGCTGGTAACCCACAGCTGAATGTAGCCTTGTAAACATGTCTTGTCTTATCAACATAATGTGTTAAAAATTTGGAAACTTAATTTATTAGAGTAGTACTTCAGTTTTACACTTTTAGTAGTAGTCACGACTCACCATTCCTTTATTCAATATGCATTTATGTTACCTGTCTGGTAACATATGATACATATGCCCTTGAAAGCCTTTGAGTCTTCCCCCCCCCCCCCCCCCCCACATACACACTCCAACTCATTTTCCTCTGGCAATAGGTCTATGGAGTCTTTGGCTGCACTGTATCACTCTATAAAATAAAAATGTTCACATAACATTGGATTAAGATTCTAGTTTTGAGAGTCTGTGTTTTTACAATTTGCCTTTTGGAAATACCCTTTTCATGTTCATCACTGGATTTATACCTAAGAGAGATTCCCTCCAAAGAGATTTAGAATTTACTAGAATGTTCCAATCCTCTACAGCATCATAGAGTGGAATAATCATAGTAAAACTTTTTTTTAATAAAGCTACTATTTATTTTGTACTTATTAAGAAAAAGAAGAGCTAACATGAATTGAGTAATACTATGTTAGACCCTGTATTGTCATATTTAACCTATGAAATAACCTTATGAAATAAATATAATCTTGTTCCCATTTCATACAAAAGTAAACTAAAGAACAAAGAGTTTATGAATTTACTTAAGTTCACACATCAAATGTGATATCAAGCGTGTAAACCTAGAAAGCATAACTCCAGAGCCTGTATTTTATTACTGTTAAGTGTCAGACCCTATTTTTATATCATCTCATTTATCTTCAGGACAATCTTCTAAGGTCCATATTAAGTAGAGTAGTACTTAATTTATACCAAAGTTTAGGAAACCAAAGTTTAGGAAAATTAAATATGTATTCAAATTCCATCCACATATGTAGAGCTGAATCAAGATTGAAACCTAAGTCTATCTGATTCTGAAGTTTGTGCTCTTTAATGTATTCCCTCCTTAATCTCTAGACATCTGGAGTTATGGTTTCAAGTCTGCCATTAACAAGGCATGAAGAAGAGGACTCCTTGTCTCATTTAGAATCTGCTTTCACATACGAAACCAGAAGAGAAAAATATATTTTATATATTTCTTTGTTCTGTCTCTCCAAAACCATTCCACTGGATATGGGGCTATTGAGGGAGTGCCTCTAAATGACCTTGAAAAAATTAGTGCAAAAAGGACATTTTTTTCTTATTCATGCCCCACTGAGTTATACAGTAGGGAAAGTAATCTATTCAGAGTGTGACAGTGTGAATCTCATTGTAAACAGTTACCAGTTATGTAATGTTGGGGACATTGTCTATCATTTCTGTACATTAGGTTCTGTTTCAGTCAGCTATTCCTATAATAATGTTTTGTAACAGAACTCGGTTATAATGCAGATATTTCTTTTCATGTTTATAGTCTGCAGACCCACTGCAGATTGGCTGATCTTGGCCAGGCTTAGTTGAGTGGCTCAGCTACAAGTTGTGAGCTGGGTTTGTCTCCTCACTTTCTGATTAGGAGCCTCAGAATTTCGTAACATGGGTCAATTCTGGGACCTAGACTGAAGGCATAGCAGCTATCTGGGGAGAATGTCTTCTCATGATAATGGGAGAGACACAGAAAGGCATACTCAACATCAGGAATCTTGATTCATGCCTTTGCTGCATCACAGACACTAACCATTCCATTGGTCAGAAAACTCACCTGGCCAACCCCAACATCAATAAGCATGAGGAAACATACTAAGAAGTTAAATATTTGACAAATAATTTTTTTTAATGTTTATTTATTTTTGAGACAGAGAGAGACAGAGCATGAATGGGGGAGGGTCAGAGAGAGAGGGAGACACAGAATCTGAAGCAATCTCCAGGCTCTGAGCTGTCAGCACAGAGCCCGACGCGGAGCTCGAACTCACGGACCGCGAGATCATGACCTGAGCCGAAGTTGGACGCTTAACCGACTGAGCCACCCAGGCGCCCCAGACAAATAATTTTTTAAAAATCATGGTTTTCTTTTATATAAAATGGGAATAACAACTAATTTTAAGACATGAGATTATAGAATGAAATAGCATACATCAGTAGGTTTGTAAGGTTTGAAAAGCTATCCAAAAGTAAAGAATTGTAATTAATTTTTCCAGAGAGAGGCACTGATAATTCTGCAGAATATGTTTCTATCTTGAGAGGAATTGATATTTTCCAAAACAATAGGCCAGCTAGTGCTCAGGGGATAACTGCTCAGCCTTTTAAAGTAAATGGTGAAAATGCTATTTACAGACAATAGGCTGTGTCTGCCAGCCTTGGCATTTTGATAGTTATTTTAATGTCTCAGGCAATTAAATGCTGGCAGTAAATATTCACACATTTCAGTGAACTGGCTAGGTAATACAAGATTTAAAATTAGCATTAGTTCAGGAAGAAAGGAGTCAAATCTGACAATGAGCATAGGTGTGTTGAAGGTGTCGTCAATAGCTAGGGACTGAAGACTGGAAATCAAATGGACTAAATCGAGCCTTAGTAGGGAAGGCAGAGTAAGTGGGAACAATACATTCTCTTCTATATGAATCAAGTGACAGTGGTTGTTTTCTATAATCCTGGCAAAATACTTTGAACCATCACCCTGTTGGATTATGGTGTAAAAACCAGGTCTTGCTACTCAAAATGTGTGTCCATGAGTGAGTAGCAACAGAATCACCTGGGGACCTTTTAGGATGACAGGGCCCTACTCTTCCACTCTCCAAAGGCCTACTGGATCAGAATCTGTATCTTCACCAAATCCCTGAATGTTCATACTCCTTAATGTCCAAGAAACATGAAATTATTTTGTTAGAAAACAACATGAACTGTCTGTATTCAATTAAAGTTTTCAGGGAAAATATATTAAAAGATATTGAAAATATCAAGAAGAAAGAGCTGACCATCCAAGGTCAGAAAAGGAAAGAATCTTAACAGCATGAGAACCAGGAACTTCTCTCTGGAATGTCACTATTAACAAAACAGCTCCACTGGTTGTCCCTTCTTCCTTTCCTTCCTTCTTTCTTTTCTATCTTCCTTTCTTCCTTTCTTCCTTTTTTCCTTCCTTCCTTCCTTCCTTCCTTCCTTCCTTCCTTCCTTTCATGAAACAAATACTAATTGAATACTTACCATATGTTCAATGCCATGATAGGCAATGGAGATCCAATGAACAAACAAATCCCTCCTGGGATTTATAGATATTAATAAAGTAATCACACAAAACAAGCCCAATTACCATTTTTTCCCAAAATTCAAGGAGAGGTACATGGCTCTATTAAAATATATATAATAGGATAACTGTTTTAGGAAGGTTCCAAAGTTACAATTGGGTGCTGTAATTGGAAGGATGACTAGAGGTTTATAAGGTAACCATGGACTAAAGAATGTTTCGAGGAAGGAAAATCACGTGCCCTGTGATTGGAACAGAATGGAACCCTATGAAAATACGTAGGCACTAGATCACAAAGGGCCTTAAAAACCACATACAGGAGAAATATTTCTGTCCTACAAAACCCTTCCCTTTTCCTCCTGGGTCAGTAGCCTGAAATGCAGTTGGATGCAACCATCTGATAGGTTCTGACCAATGGAATGTGAGCGGGAATTTATAAACATTACCTCCAGCCTGGCACATGAAACCTGCCACTCAAATCATCCCTTTCACTTCTCTTGTCTACTGGAAATTCTCCAAAGGCCTAGAGGATGTTGGAACCTCAATTGGATGGCGTATGGCTCCTATAAGATTCATCTTCTACCCATTCCTTTAGATTGGAAATGAAGCAAAAAATAAAAAGGCCTTTATTAGAGTAAGGCACTGATACGTTGGGGTGTTTACAGCAGTTAGCTTATCCTAACTAATACACTTATTAAAGATTTTGCCCTTTAATCTGAAAGCTGTGAGAAAGTATTGGGGGGTTTTTAGTGGAAGAGTTCCCAGTTTTGTATTCTTGGGAAAGGGTATCTGATTTTCCCAGTATGAATCAATAATCCACCTATATATAGGTCAATCAACTGTGGCCAAAGATCACAGTTACACAGCACAGAAAGGCCCAGTAGACCTCAGCCCTGCATAACTGGGAACCATTCCTAAAAATGAGGGAAGGTTTGTGGGCCAAGCAATTATCCCAAGGGCTCTCTCCTATGACATCCACACACACCACGGGTTAAGTAGATTTTCCAAGTGAAGACGCAAGAAGAGAGAGATTGTGGCACAAGCACGAACAAGGCATCTTTCTGATGGGCCAATGGTCCTCAAAGAAAGTGTGGTCGCATACCAGCATTAAATTCTAATTTCAGAAATGCAAACCTTAGACCTACCACAATCTGAAATTCTGGGAGTAGGGCATTGCAATCAGTATCCATGGTTAGCAAGCCTTCCAGATGGTTCCGATGCATGCTATAATTTAAGAATGCTTGTGCTAAGCTGATGATGGTAGTCAAATGAGAGGGAAAAATGTGTCAGAAGTTGTAGTTCACCAAAGCATTTTCACACATATTGTCCCAGTTTAACATCACGAAGTTCTCTGGTGGCTCTTCTGGCATTCACTCCCTCCCTCCCCACTCTTACAGAGGGATTGTAAACTATTTTCTGGAAGATGAGACTGAATGGAGAACAAGTGAAAGAAATTGTCTTCTGAAATTCTTAAAGAAAATGGGCAAGTCTTTCCAGAATAAAACCCGGGGAACCCTTCTAAACGGGGAGAGAGAATGGTCTCTGTAGTTTCTTCCACCATAAAGATTTGAACCTCAGGCTGACTGAGGCCTGGCCCTGCCTCCTTATTTCCAGACCGTCCTGCCCATGCAGCATCCTTCACTCATTTGCAAGCAAACAGTAGAACTGTGTTCGTACTGGTCTGGGCTCCAGTTTCAGATCCGTATTCAGACAGTAAGTGTCCTTGGACAAGTTCGTAACTTCTTAGAGGTTATCCATGAAGTAGAAGGTTAGTACTAACTTTGTGAGCTATTCAGCGTACATGAAAGCCTGGGACTCAGTGGGCTCTCAGGTGTCCTTAGTAAGTGGTTGGGTAAGCTGAATGGAAAGCGGGGCCATTTGGTGCCATCATGCCTGGGTTCTGTGAGGGTGTCAGAATCCCAGGAGCCCCTTGCTGGTGTCTCCCCATCAACTCTGGAGGACAACAGTGTTGTGACTTGTGTCTTGGCCTGCATAACCATGAGCCCAGCCAGAGCAGATTTCCAGGGGATACAGCCCAATGTTCTGACACCCTAGTTTGCTAGGATGTGGGACGCTTTTTATGGCTTTCTGATTATGTTGTTGTTATGCTTTTCATTATCAGTGCTTTTATGCCTTCCAAGGCTCTTGAGCAAAGGGCAAAGAGGAA
Organism: Prionailurus viverrinus; assembly: GCF_022837055.1. Taxonomy (NCBI): domain Eukaryota; kingdom Metazoa; phylum Chordata; class Mammalia; order Carnivora; family Felidae; genus Prionailurus; species Prionailurus viverrinus. The sequence goes on from NC_062569.1 coordinate 15,778,283, forward strand.
CCTTTAGAATATCCCAATACTCACATTTCTGGCAACATAGAGAGGACAGGAAAACAAATGTTGATGATGCTCCAGCAATGCTTCCAGCATGGTCTCCCAGGAATTAGTTTGGGACTTTGGCTCCCGAGTGTCCTTGTATGTCTTCTCTCTCTTACTCTCAGCTGCTCCCACCTCTTTCATTCTAGGGCCATATTCTGTCTTCCTCCAGAGGGGCTTTCCCAGTTATTCCCACACACCCACAGAGGGCTCTCTCCTGCTCACAACCCTCTACGTTTGGGCAGATTTGGAGCTACACCCTCAGTCCAGTGTTCCAGAAAACCTAATTCAAGCTTCTCACTAAGGTTTCGGCGAAGCAGCACCCCCTTCCTTGGTCCAAATTTGTCTGCTTTCCTCTCTTTTGCATTACTTCTAAACACAGTCATAAAAATTAAAGGTAACCTTTAAGAGGCTCACTGTGAGACAGTCACTGTATTCAGTACTTCATGTACATTTTTTTCCTTTTATTTTTCACTAATGTAGTATAAGATAGGTATCATTATCTCATTGTAAATTCAAGGAAATGGAGGCCCAGAGAGTTTGCGATTGGCCCACAGTTTCACAGACAACATGCAGCAGAACTAAAATTGGAATCTGCTCGATCTCTTTCCAAAGTCCTGTCCACTGTGCCATCTTGTCTCCCGCATGAACATCACCACTGAACTGTATGTAATTTCTGAAACATACACTCCATTCTTTGCCACTAGTAGAGTGGTTAGCTATATGTGGCAATGTTCCTCCAGAAAAGACGTTGGCCATGAGTGCAATTGCAATAGCTAACTGATAGGATTCAAGCCCAGATGATATCTTTTGGACTGGGAGGTGCCAAAGGATGTTTACTTGATTTTAAATTAATAATAGAATTTTATTTAATAGTAAAATGATAATAAAATTATTTATTTCATTTAAAATGTATCCTCATATACATATAATAATAATATTGAACATGTATTTGTTTATTCAGTGTTTCAGGTCTTATTCTAAGCACTTCATATATAGTAGCTAATTTAATTTCACAAAGAGCCTTATGAGGTAGGCACTATTACTATCTCTGTTACACAGATAGGGAGCTAGAATGTAGAGGGTTATATAACTCCCTCCCCAAGATGGAATTCCAACCCTGAGAATCTGATTCCAGAATCCATGTGCCTAACCTCTCAGTTGCCATCTTTCCCAGAGTTCTCTCCCCTCCCCCTCATCCCTTTCCTTTCCCCCTCTCTGCTCCATCCAGGTAATCTATGCTAACAACCTAGTTAAGTATCCCTCCATATTTCCTCCGTGTTCAAATCTATATACCGGTTTGCAAATATACACATATGGGTTATCACTGTTTGTTTTTATAAAGTGGAGTTCAGTAATGTGTGCTTTTTCTGTATCTTGCTTTCCTCATTGAAAAGTACCTTAAAGAAATGTCTTAGGGAGCTGGCACTCCTATAACAAAGTACCATAGACTGGATGGCTATAGACTGCAGAAACGTATTTCTCACAGTTTTGGAGTCTGAACCTTCAGGATCAAAATACTGGCATGGTAGCTTCTGGTGGGAGCCCTCTTGTGGGTTGCAGCATGCCAGCTTTTCCTGAATCTTCGAATGGCACAGTGCAGAGAGCGAACCAGCTCTGTGGTGACAGGAAAACATGGGAACTAGTCCCATTCATGAGGGCTCCACCCTGACCCCTCGTCTAACCTCAATCACCTTCCAAAGGCCCCAACTCCTAACACCATCACACTAGGAGGGAGGATTTCAACATAAGAATTTGGCAGGGGACACATTTAGTTCGTAACAGGAAATATCCCCCATTGATGGATACGGAGAAAGTTCATTCCTAATGGCTGCATAGAAGGGAGTTTCTCACTTTCATTCTTAGCTAGTCTGATGGGTAGAGATAACATTTGTTTGTTTACTTTGCATTTTTCTTTGTACTACTGAGTTTGAGCATCTTTCCATGCCTTTCTTGACCCTTTGGAGTTTCTCTTCAGTGATACAAACTTGCTCACTGCACGCTTTGTTTGTTCGCTTTCCCCTTGGGTTGTTTCATGTCTCCTTTCTGTGTGTAAGAACAGTTTGTACACTAATAACTTACATATGCAACCTCAGATGTCCTGCATCAAAAATATTGTTTCCAATTACATTATGCTTCTGTTGATTTTATGTTATCTTTTGCCATTTAAAATGTACAATTTTTTTTAAAAAAATTTTAATGCTTATTTATTTTTGAGAGAAAGAGAGACAGATTATGAGCAGGGGAGGGGCAGAGAGAAGGAAACAACAGAATCTGAGGCAGGCTCCAGACTCTGAGCTGTCAGCACAAAGCCTGACGCAGGGCTCGAACCCATGAACTGTGAGATCATGACCTGAGCCGAAGTCGAACGCTTAACTGACTGAACCACCCAAGAGCCCCTAAAATGTATAATTTTTATTGTCAAGCATGTACATCTCTTTTTATAGCCTCTCTGTTCTGTAGAATTTATATTTTTATCATATTAAGATTTCTTATTCAAGAACATAGTATATATTTCCATCAGTTTAGATTTTATATTCTTTAATAAGCTCTTAAATTATCTTCAGGGAAGTCCCATGCTGTTCTTTTAATAAATTATCCTAAATATTCTTCAGTTTTTGTGACTATCGCAAGTGTAACATTCATTTTCTCATTTCCTTTTCTAATTTCTTTAATTGGAATAGAGAGAAGCTATTGAGTTTTGTAAACTGAACTTCAATCCAACTATGATATTATTATAAACTATAGCAAAATTTGTAAGTATTTATATAAGTTTACCTATATGTGCTACGTTACATGTCATTTCATTTTATTATCTTATTGTTTTCATTAGAATCTCTAGAATCCTATTGAATAATAATGATGACACATTGCTGTCTTATTTCTGTTTTTAATCAATTATTTTTGGTTTTTCATCATTTAAAACAATATGTGATGTTGGGTTTTGGTGAAAATATTTAATAAGTTTAAATGTTTATGTCTATCCAGGGCGCCCAGGTGGCTCAGTCAGTTAAGCATCTGACTTCGGCTCAGGTCATGATCCCACGGTTTGTGAGTTTGAGCCCCATGTCTGGCTCTGTGCTGACAGCTCAGAGCCTGGAGCCTGCTTCCGATTCTGTGTCTCATTCTCTCTCTCTGCCCCTCCCCTGCTCACACTCTGTCTCTCTCTCTCTCTCAAAAAGTGAATAAACATTAAAAAAAAAAATTTAAAACTGTTTATGTCCATCCTTTTTTTTTTTTTCAACGTTTATTTAATTTTGGGACAGAGAGAGACAGAGCATGAACGGGGGAGGGGCAGAGAGAGAGGTAGACACAGAATCGGAAACAGGCTCCAGGCTCTGAGCCATCAGCCCAGAGCCCGACGCGGGGCTCGAACTCACGGACCGCGAGATCATGACCTGGCTGAAGTCGGACGCTCAACCGACTGCGCCACCCAGGCGCCCTGTCCATCCTTATTTTATTTAGAATTCTATTAGGAGTGGATGATGGATTTTATTACATGTCTTGTCTTTTTTCTTTGATTTAATCATTTGATTTTTGTTTCATTCGATAATAGATTGCATTAACAGATTTTTTTTTAGATAAAGTCTGAATTTCAGAAATAAACTCTGTTTGTTTATAGTCTATTTTTCTTTTTTGATGCATTGGTGGAATCTTTTGCTAGTTTCTGATTTAAAACTCCTCAACTATAGTCTTGGGCAATATAGGTCCTTCATTCTATCTATATGGTGAATTATGTCAGTGGTTATTGGTGTTTTGATGGGGAAAATTTATTGTGAGATATTTTTACAAAATGAAAGATGTTTAACTTACATGATCCATCCATTAAATCCCAGTGCTGTACCCTCTAGACTTTGTGACAAGCAAAAACTTTACCCTTACTTTTTAAAATGTATCATTCTTTAATTATGAAGTACAGTAAATTCACCAGGCCATGTCTTGGTATTTACCATTATTGGTCAGTTACCATGTAGTAGGAGCTCTCAGTATATACTACTACTACTTCTTTTGATTCTGTGTGTGTGTGTGTGTGTGTGTGTGTGTGTGTGTGTGTGTATATAAAATGTTTATATACATAAATATACTTTATATATTTAAATATTATACATACTTTCAATGTTTGACCAATTCCATTTTATTACTCATTATTGGAAATATTACAGGAAGTTTCTTTAAGGAAAAACTTTCCAACAGCACACCTCAAAAATTTCTTCTTTGCTACTGTGGAGACAGACTGCCTCTTCTCAATATGGTGGGGCGTGGAGTTGGTGGGATAGGGAGAGGCGGGGTGAGGATTTTTGCCATTAGCCCTGCTTACTTCAGTTCTGACGCTGGTTGCTGCAAAGACGATTGCCTTTACTACTCAGGTTGAGTCCTTCACCTTCAGGGAGTGTGTCCCTGTTGTATGTTCTGATATCTGCCTTCACCTGGCCAGCTCACCACTCTCCAAATTGCTTCTTTTTCCTGCAAGGCTTGTGGTGTCTGCAGATTATACTGGTAGTTTTGCTAAAATTAATTTTATTTTTTTTCTATTTTTTCCTTTTGTAAGGTATCCAGGAGTAGAAGAAGAAAGCTACTAACATATACCCATATTTATACCCATATATATATACCCATATATAAAGTGTTGTACATTTTAAAAATGATCTTTCCAACATCTTGGTAGTTCCTGGGTTGTAGCTAATTTAGTGTGGAAACTAGAATTCATAATTCTTGTGTTAAAGATGAGAAAGGAATAAGAAATCAGTAATAAGAAATGATATTCTTTGCATTGTCTTGACTAGGTTCTCTACAGTTTGGCTCAAATTGGACAACGTTCATTGGTGTCCACTTGGCTCAAGGAAAACACAAATCTTTGTCATTCACATCATGGATTTGATATCTCTCCAGTCTCTTCTTTCATTGTTCAAACAGGGAAATTGAGATGGGTATGGGGGTGATCAACAATTTAATCCTAAGAATAGTTCTAACTAGAAATGAAAAACTGCTCTTTCTGGCAGTTACCTATCTTCTTTCATGCAAGATTTGTTTGTTGTTGTCTGTACAGTTTGTTTTCAAGGCAGGGGAACCATTGTCACAACTCCCCATTATGCAAATTCCTGACTTTAGCTATTGTTTTCTCCCATGTTTCTCTTTTCATGGTCTTCCACTCATTGTCTGGAGGTTTAATGCTCATGTTTGATCAAGGATAGCAGAATGTTTGGTACTTGGAGTTTCTTTGTCTCCAGCTTTGGTAACTGGTTGTCAGTTCTAAGACAACAGGAAAAGTCCTATTCAATTTTCTGCAATGCTTACCGAACATTCATTATGTGCTGGGTTTTGTACTAGGAGCTGTAGTTCAAATGTGTATCAGTCAGAGCTCCTATGACAAAGGAATAGCTAATTTTGTCAGAGACATAAGAAATACTAAAATTGCCATAATGAAAAGTGAAATATGATTGATCCCCTCATAAAGGCACAATTTGCTAAGGCACTTTAAGAATTCCAAGTGGTGAAACCATGGTGAAAGCAACATTTGGGTTGGACCATGGAGGATGGATAGGTGGTCTCTCATGAACCACTTTCCTCTTAGGATCATAGGATGCTTGTATGAGAAGGGCCATTTTGGATCATTTAATCTTAACCACCTGGCTTCTCAGATGAGGAAACAAGCTCAGAGAGCAACATTTCTCTTTCAAGATCGTACAGTTAGTGTTTGAGCTAAGATTTACTAAAATTCTGACTCTTAGCCGTCGGCTTCTTCTTTTACACCTGGACTCTCTTCTTTTTATGCTGGACTCTCTCTCCTGCCTTCATATTCTCTTCCCAAATATTGCAACACCTCCAAGTAGCAAGGCCATCTCCTAACCATGTACCAGCCATCCTGACCTTGATCTGCTTTCCAGGTCAGGCGAGATCTGGGTGAGTGCTTGAATTTTATTTAAGGACATGTAGATCCTTACTTGTTCTTGGTCACTTGTCAGAAATGAATAATCATAGCTCAGCAACTCCTTCTGCCAGCTCTTTAAAAGTCCATCAATAAGTAATATTCAGTCCCAACCCCTGTATGTTTCTCACACTATACGTTGCTTTCCTTCCCCACATTTTTTATCGACACGCCCACTCTGCTTTGGCTATTAACTCTTTCTCCTCTCTGATGTTTTAATTACAATTATGCATGAACACTGAAGAAAAGTAGCAAAAAATTTAAGAGAGTTCTTTCCTAATGTTATTACTTAACCTTTGCATAGTGCTATTTACGGAACACTTACATGCTAATTAACTCTTCATGACCATACTGTTGGAAGGTGGCCAGGCCATTTATTTCCAGGTCTTAGGTAATAGACCTTGATAATTATGGCACGGTAGGATAGGAAGTGACTTTCAGGGATCACAGAAGTGTGTGCCCTGCTCTCAGAAAAGCCTGTACTGAAACTATCCTGGACTCAGCCTCCCGCCTTCTGATGTTCATTTTGCTCTTCATATTCTCTTCTCCTAAATTACCCAGAAGCTAGTGGTGCCAACTGTTACCTCTAATCCCTTCTGATCAGTCAGAAATTTGAAGTATGAACTCCTTGCATTTTAATTTTGGTTTCTCAAATCCATCCATTAGAAGCCAGCATCTACAAATTGTCACATTATGAGCCAGGTGGGAAATCACCACAAGCTCAGTTCCATAGAGCTCTCAGGAACTGGGTTCTATAAATCCACTCTGTGGAATTTTAGAATCAGAATGTCATAGAAAAGAAATGGAAAGGAGAGGGGAGCTTACATTTATTGCACGCCAGCTATGGGCCACTCATTTTCTAGACACTTTATGTACTTGATTTCCTTCAGTCAACATGATAGCTAACCAAGGGACATATTTTTATCTCTATTTTTAGCAGGGAAAAAACTAAGACTTATGGACATTCAGTAACTCACTCAAGGTCAAACATCTCTGAAGTGGTAAGCTACAATTTACAGCAGGATTGTGTTGACTTGAAGGCCAGAGCTTTTTGTGTTCAATAGTTCTAGGAGCCTTGAGAGCACCTTGAGATTAGAAGTTGTAGAGGATTTTTCATTGCTGCTTTCCCAAGCATTAAGTTCCCCTTAATCTGGAAATAGCCTCTGGGTTTCCTGTGAAGACAATCTTCCTCCAGTTTCAGTCCTCGTGGTATGGCTGAGGTTACTTTCCTTACTTCCCCCAAGGTAAAGGTATGAGGATATGCCTCAGAGATGTCCAGTCAGAGCCCCTGGCCTTTCTAACAACAGATACAAGTTCAGAGCTGAAGAAATGGTCCACTCTGGACCACTGAGAGCCTGCGGTAGACAGTATAATGCCCCTCTGCCCCCCCCATATGTCCATGTCCTAATTCCCCAAACTTGTGAATATGTTACCTTATATTAGCAAAAGGAACTTGGTTGTTGTGATCAAATTAAGGATCCTGAGATGGGGAGATTATCTTGGATTATCTGAGTGGGCCCAATGTAATCAGGTTTTTATAAGAGGAAGGTAAGAGGGTCAGAGTCAGGGGCACCTGAGTGGCTCAGTGGGTTAAGCATCTGACTTCAGCTCAGGTCATGATCTCACAATTTGTGAGTTTGAGCTCCGCATCAGGCTCTCTGCTGTCAGTGCAGAGCCTACTTTGGATCCTCTGTCTCCTTCTCTCTCTACCTCTCCCCTGCTTATGCAAACACAAGCATACACACGTGCATGTGCATACGCATGCACGTGCGCTCTCTCTTTCAAAAATAAATAAACATTTTAAAAAAGAGGGTCAGAGTCAGAATGTATTATTCTGGTCATCCAGAAAATAATAAGGTATACATATATACATATTTAAAAGATTTGTTACAAAGAATTGGCTCAAATGATTAAGACTGAGAAGTCCCAATATCTGCAGTCTGCCAGCTGGAGATCCAAGAGAGCCGGTGGTGTAGTTCCAATCCCAGTATGAAGGTCTGAGAACCAGAAAGCCATCAATGTAGGTCCAAAAGCTGGCAGACTTGAGACCTGAAAAGAGCCAATATTTCAATTTGAGTCAGAAGCCAGGGAAAGACCAGTGTTCCAGCTCAAGCAATCAGGCAGGAGGAGGTCCTTGAAATTTGACGGATGGTCGGCCTTTTTATTCTATTCAGGACTTCAACTGATTGGATGAAGGCCACCCACATTAGGGAGGACAATCTGCTTTACTCAGTCTATGGATTCAAATGTTAATCTTATTCAAAAACATCCTCACAGATAGCCCCAGAATAACGTCTGACCAAATATCTAGGTACCCTATGGCCCAGTCAAGTTGACACATAAAATTAAGCACCACACAGAGAATGTTGCAGGGAAAATTAATAGAGGCCATGGATGCAATAAAGCTACCACATGAGGTAATGGCTTCCCATCACTGTTGGTCTCTGATGGTTTTTCCTTAACTCTGCTTGCACCTCTTTAAAGTCCACTCAAGCCGTCTGAGAAGAATCCTGTTTCCTCTTAAGACTCGGACTGATAGCTTGGTGGTCTAAAAGGGTAGTACAATTCTAAAAGCATCCCTCCCCTCCTCTAGATTAAGGAGTAACTATCACCAACATGACCCACCACATGATTCTTACTGTTCAGTCTTGATGTATTAAGTTGTGAGGGCTGTACTTTCTGACCTTGGCCCAGCACCTAACCAGTAATAGAAATGGATGAGAACATATGGCAAAGCTGTTAAGTAAAGGTGTTACTTAGATAAGCAAGCCTGGTACCTTCTCCAGTTAGATAACCTGTAGAGAATCATGTCATTTCTCTGGGCCTCCAGATTCCCGTTCCTAAAATGAGAGAGTTCGCTTAGGAGACCTCTTAGGCCACTTGATCTGCCAGAGACAAGACCTTTCTTCTGAGCCATCAATGAGAAAACTGCTGAAAGTGTTGCCCAAACTCTCATGGCCTGTGGACATTTTGTGAGACTAGGGAGAAATCTATAGATGAACAGCTTAAGAATGTGTTTTCCCTTCAACAGTGACGTGGACTTTGGACAAGACTCTGGGAAAGTAATGAAGTAGAAAGACTTGTGATTCCTGCCCTCTGAAAGTTTGAGGTCTATCTGAGACCATTTATATCCAGGGTCATATTTATTTTTTTAAATTTTTTTTTCACTGTTTATTTATTTTTGGGACAGAGAGAGACAGAGCATGAACGGGGGAGGGGCAAAGAGAGAGGGAGACACAGAATCGGAAACAAGCTCCAGGCTCACGGGGCTCGAACTCACGGACCGCGAGATCGTGACCTGGCTGAAGTTGGACGCTTAACCGACTGTACCACCCAGGCGCCCCTCCAGGGTCATATTTAAAGTGTCACATATAAAGGGGAAAGTATAGTGTGGAAGAAATACCTAACTCAGATTTAGATTGTGGGGAAGGCCTCCTGGAGGGGGTAATATCTAGACTGCTCTTGAAATGCAAGTAGAAGATGTAGACATGGGGACAGAGAGTGAGACAAAACAGAAAAATGTTTGTAGCAAGTTAAATATTGTTCAAAAATATTTACTTATCTTTTCTCACTTCCCACCTCTATGGATGGAGTGTACATCCCTTCCCCTTAATTCTATGTGACTTGCATTGGCCAATGGAATGTGGATAGAAATGACATTGTGACAGTTCAGGGCATAGGCCTAGGGAGGCATCACACAGTTCCACTCACCCTTTCTTAAGTAAGAGAAATCCACCCTAGCTAGTGTGATCATCTAAGGAAGGTGAATGGCATGTGGAAATTATGTGACCTCAATTCACCATAAAGAGCCAAGCAGCTTGGAGCCACAGTGTGAAGCTGAGCTGGCCTGCCAATCGAATTTATATCAGCTGACCTCTAGCCAATCTGCTGATGCACGAATGAGCCTAGATGAGGTCAAGAAAGCTGTTCTTGCCAACTTGCAGGTGTATGAGAAATGGAGGCTTATCTTTGGATGTTATTGTTGTTATGCAACATTATTATGGTAAGAGTCTACTGATACGAGAACTTTCTGCTTCCTTGCCGCATTCTAGATAAGAGTTTGAGGGAAAAGCACATATAAAAACCTACAGCAAAAAGGACCATGGCCAATATATTCATTTCTTAGGGTTGCCATACTAAATTACCACAACAAGGTGACTTAATACATCAGAAATTTATGATCTCATGGTCCTGAAGGCCAGAAGTCCAAAATTAGGTTGTCAGCAGGGTCATGCTCTTCCAAGGCTCTTGGGAAGAATCCTTCTTTGCAAATTCTAGCTTCTGGTGGCTCTTGGCCTTCCTTGGCTGGTGGCAGCATAAAACACCAAACTTTGCCTCAATCTTCTCATGGGCTTCTTCCCCATGTCTCTGTGTCTCAAACCCCTGCTTTCTTCTCATAAAGATACCAGTCATGGGATTTACGGCCCATCTTAAATCTAGGATTATTTCATCCTGGAATCATTAACTTATTTATAGCTGCAAGACTGTAGTTTCAAATAAGGTCACATTCACCTGGACGTTTTGGACCTGGACATCTTGTTTTGAGAGCAATATTCAATCCACAGGCAATATGAGAAACGAAAGCAATTCAGTAGAGCAGGACTGGGTACCTCACCTGTTAAATGGGGACATCAACAATAAGTGACCCTTAACAATCATTGGGAAGATTAAAGAATTCATTATATAGAAAACACTAAAAATAATATGTGGCATACGGTAAATGGTCAATAAGCATTAACAATAATCACTATCATTATTTGTTAATGTTATATTTATTATTGTTATTGCCATCATGGTTTAGATAATTATCACTTCCTTACCGTCAGACAATGATGTGGAAATATGATAGTCTAGTTGGCAAAGCCTTTTGAAAAGCATTTTTAAAACATTTTTTTAATGTACTTATTTTTGAGAGAGAGACAGAGTGCAAGCAGGGGAAGGGCAGAGAGAGAGGGACACACAGAATCTGAAACAGGCTCTAGGCTCTGAGCTGCCTGTCAGCACAGAGCCCAATGTGGAGCTCGAACTTGGGAATAAGTGAGGCCATGACCTGAACTGAAGTTGGATGCTTAACTGACTGAGCCATCCAGGTACCCCAGAAAACATTTTTAAATATCAAAATAATTGGGATGCCTGAATGGCTCAGTCAGTTAATCAAGCATCCAACTCTTGATTTCGGCTCAGGTCATGATCTCACAGTTCATGGGTTTGAGCCCCACCTCGGGTTCTGTGCTGACAGCATGGAGCCTGCTTGGGATTCCCTCTCTCTCCTCTCTGCCCCTCCCCGCCTTGAACGTGTGCTCTTTTTCTCTCTCTGTCTCTCTCTCAAAAGTAAACTTTAAAAAAGGCAAATAAATAAATATTGAACTAATTTAAATGCTATTACTTCTGAAAACTTTTATGCATATATATACATATTTTTTTGTTTTACTTTTTTAATGTTATTTATTTTTGAGACAGAGAGAGAGTGAGTTGAAAAGGGACAGAGACAGAGGGGGAAGAGAGGCTCCAAAGCAGGCTCCGCACTGACAGCAGACAGTCTGATGCAGGGCTCAAACTCACAAACTGAGATCATGACCTGAGCCGAAATCAAGAATCAAGTGCTAAACCGACTGAGCCACCCAGGCACCCCATATGTATTTTAATAAAACAAATCACATTAAACATGTAGTGAGTTCTAAATGTAGAACCAAGGTAAGGTGAATCTTTTCATTAAGTGAAGACTACCTCTGTATGATTTTTTAAATGAATCAGACTGTATAAATCATTCGGCTGAAAGAGGAACATACCTGCTTACATTGCTGTTCATGCAGCATGTTACTAAGCTGATTTAAAAGTAAGACTTTTTATTAAAATAACAAGATCAGGACAAGAACACAAGCTAGTATTTTTCTTGGCTGGAATCCTTGGGAGCCCTGAATACTCCCACATAAATATACTAGTGTCAGATTTTCTTATGTAAATGCTTATTTATCTTCTTTTGAGATGCCTTTTGTGTGGAGTATGGTTTCTGAAAACATTTTTAAAAGCTCTACTACGGGTTTTTAGTTAACCTTTTTAAATGAGGATGAGAAGTGTCTTTTTTGCTAAATAGTGGGAGGAAATGACTATTATACCTTTTAAAATACCAACATTAGGTTCTATTGATAAAAAAGAAACTAAATGGGAATCAGGGTCGCTGTTTCTGGTTTCACTTGTAAGCTCAAAAAGTATTTATTGAGGACCTATAAGTGCCCTATGCCAAGTCCTGGGACAGAAACTTAAATAAAGAATTTAAATAATATATCATCTTTATTCAGTACAGTGAAGCGTAGGAGACATTAAAGAAAGAAGTAAGAAACTCAGCAAGCAGGGAGCATTGTAACGAACATCTTAATGGTTCTATTCAGAGAGAGGTAGGAAAATGGGGCCAGGCTTCCTGACAAATGGGATGAAGGAAATGTCTTGGTCAGAGGAAAATGTACAAATTGAGCTCTGAAAGAAAAGGAGCCAGAGCCCTGTCCTGAAAGGGGCAGGGAGATGTATGTGCACATGTATGTAGATCCACTGAGGTCAAGGAATTTTGTTTTGATCAGTAAATATTTGTCGAGAGAATTTCAAATGTTCCTTGATGTTAGAGGGAATAGCGTATCAGAGAGTAAAAGGAGACAGAACCATGGGGATGTCTCCTGGGCTATATAGTGGATGGATTCTGTGTGATGAGCTAAGGGCTTAGCACTTTATCTTGCGTGTGTGCTAACCAGGGGAGGATCCAATGGTAGAGGAGAGAAAGAGAGAGAGAGAGAGAGAGAGAGAGAGAGAGAGAGAGAGAGAGGCTGGAAAGATGGTAGTTCAAAGAAAGAGAAATTGGTTATAAGACTGAGACATCAGTTCAGAAGACCAAAAGCATTATCTATGACAGTGAAAGAAGAGGGTGACAAGAAAGTGAGAGTAATAAGGAGATAGTATCAATAAAAAGAGGTGATTAATGGGATGTGTTGGGTAGAGGGCCAAATTGGGGGAAGTCTATAGCTGTGCTGTCTGATGCAATAGCCACAGCCATGTGTGGCTAATGACTATTTTAGACATGGCTAATATAATTTGACATGTGCTATAAGTATGAAATACACACCTAATTTTGAAGACTTAGTATGAAAATAGAATCTAAAACATCTCATTAATAACTTTGTACATTGATTACACGTTGAAATGGTGATTTTTGGATATATTGGGTTATATAAAATATATTATCAAAATTAATTTCACTTGATTCTTTTCACCATTTTAATGTGCCTACTAGAAATCTGAAAATTGCATGTGTCATTTACATGGTGACTCATGTTATTTATCTAATGGACAACACTGATATAAAATGATCACCCAGGTGTCTGTCTTGGGCAACTTGAGAACTGTGTTGTCTTTAAACAAAGAAGAAATGACAGAAGGGCACCTGGGTGGCTCAGTCGGTTCATCGCCAGCTCTAGGTTTTGACTCAGGTCATGACCTGATGGTTTGTGAGTTCGAGCCCCACTACGGGCTCTGTGCTGACAGTGTGGAGTCTACTTGGGATTCTCTCTCTCCTCCCTCTCTCTCCTACTCCCTTGGCCCCTCCCACTCTCTTTCTCTCTCTCTCTCTCTCTCTCAAAAAGTAAATAAATAAACTTAAAAAATAAAAAAAAAAAAGAAATGACAGAAAGTGGAAGGTTCTGGGGGGATAACTAAGTGTTTTATGTTTGATATGTTGACCTTGAAATGTCTGACTTTCACCGGAACTGTTTACTTTGTTGGTACGTTAAATACATGGGTTGGAGGCTCAGGACAGAGATCAGTTGAAAACAATAGATTTGGAATGTATGTGGGTGTGGTCATCCAAGTACTAACATTCAGTGCGTATTTACTGTGGACCTGTTAAGCACTTTAATACATTTAATTCTCAACAATCCTTTCCGCCATGTATTATTATCATCATCATCATCATTCATCATCCTCCTTTTTCAAACGAAGAAATTGAAGTTAGCATAAACAAGTTCACGAAGTTATTAGGGAAATGCTAATAAAGCTTGAGCTTTGGGCCCCTGCTCTGGCATGGCCCAATCCAAGGCTTAGCATGCTTCTCTTTGAGGGTGTGAGCAAGAAGCAGTAGCTCCATCCAAGTGCCAGGGGCATAGAGCAAGGCCCAGTGTGAGGGTTACTTCTGTGCCCTGCAAGTGATCCTCAGGCTGCCAGTGCAACCTGCAAGCTTCAGGCAACTGGGCTCTACCTTTACTTCAAAGAGAAGCATCTGATGGAGATGCTATTCCACTAGGGACTACTGGGACTTAGGTTTCATGGCTGCCCCACCTCCAGCATTAGCCCTGTAGGGGTCAGGGGCTCTAGAGCAGGGCCCAGTGAGGACTTGGCTGAGCTGAGCCAGGTGCTGAGTGGTCTTCAGGGGTCACGCCAAAGGACACCAATTGTCTATAGACATCCAAGGCAGAAGCACCTTCGTGGCAAAAAATTACATGAGAAATAGCGATAAGGCATCACCAAAAATGCGTTGAGAAGCTAAAAGAAGCTCTTCTAAATTATCAAGAATTTAAAAAGTCAATTTCATGCGTTCATGCCGCAGGAAATATTAAAATAACTTTCTAATTCCTCTAGAGACAAATTTACAAGACCTTTGTTATATGAGAAGGTAATAAAAGAGTATATAGACAAAAACATAAGGGAAATGTATTATAGAGGGATTGTCAGATATAATGATGATAATAAAAATGTGATAGTTCTGGATTTGGAGATATTTCTGTTTTTCGTCTTAAAAATTTTTAATTTGCTGAGATTTCTTAATTAATTCCAAATAAATATCCTCTCTTCTACTTTGTTTTATAACTTGTATAAGTTAACTTTATTCAGGAATAATTTACATAAAATGCATCAATCTTGACAGTACAATTTAATGATTTTGACAAAATCTGACGGGAGTAAACTCCTTCCCAGTCAAGATTTAGGACATTTCCATCATTCCAAAAAGTTCCCACTGTCCCCTTCAACCTCCTACCCCAGCCCCAGGCAACTCCTTTTCTGCTCCTACCACAGAATAGTTTTATGCCTATTCTAGAATCTCGTATAAGTGAAATGATAACACTGTGCATTTTTTGTGTATGGAACTTGAGCTCAGCATGTTGTTGAGATTTAACCATGTTTTTGTGCTTACCATTAATTCATTCCTCTCCATTACTGGGTAGCATTCCATTATGTGAATACACCATTGTTTTTAATCCATTCACCTTAATGGCCATTTGGGTTGTTTCTGGTTTAGTTCTACTATAAATAAAGACGTTATAAAACACTTGTTTAGTCCCTCTGTGGACGTAAGTTTTCATTTCCTTTGGAAATGCTTTGTCATAGGGTAGATGAATAGTTACTTTTATTTAAAAAATTGCCTACCTGATTTCCAAAGTGTTTGCACCTTTCTCCCCTTCAACCAGCAGTGTCTGAGATAAAATATGGACATTCTTTTATATGTTTTTATCCTTTGTCTTACAGAGGGCCTCTCAGATTATATAAGCACTAAACCCTACATAACCTGGGCTCTCCTGTTAAGGTGGCAGAGTCCGATCCCACACCCTAGACCCCTACATTATGTGGAGAAAAGCAGAGGAGGGGGAACAGACCCCTGGAATACCAGCAATCTTTTGGATGAATCTCTCAGAAACACTTTGAGATGACCAATTTTGTATCAGTTTGGCCAGGTCATGAGACCCTGATATTTGGTCAAACATTATTTCAGAATTTGTGGGAAGGTATTTTTTAGATGAAATTATCATTCAAATCAGTAGACTCGGAGTAAAACAGATTACCTCCCATAATGTGGGTAGGCCTCACTTTAACCAGTTGAAAAAAGACTGACTTCCTGTGAGAAGAGGGAATTCTGCCAGGAGACTGACTTCAGACTTGGACTACAGTATCAGCTCCTCCCCGGAGTCTCCAGCCTGCTGGTCTACCCTGCAGGTTGTGGACTTGCCAGCCTCCACAATGAAGAAAGCAAATTCCTTAAAATCTTTCTCTCTCTCCCCACCCACTCCCCCCCCCCCACCCCATGCACACACATATATGTTCTCTCTCTGCCTCATCCTAACACAGACTTCATCTCTCATCTGAGATCCAGAAGGGCCAGCAACATTCAAAAAAGACTGCTTTCTAAGTTCTTCTCTTTCTCAAGTCCAAATTACTACCTCACTCAGTAAAAAAAATCCTTTGGATAGTGTTTTGAACACTCCCAGAAAAAGTAAAACTTTTTAAAAATAATGCTTATTTATTTATTTATTTTGAGAGAGAGAGTAAGCAGGGGAGGGGCAGAGAGAGAAAGAGAGAGAGAGAGAGAGAGAGAGAGAGAGAGAATCTCACGCAGGCTCCATGCTGTCAGCACAGAGGCCGTAGCAGGGCTCAAACGCATGAACCATGAGGTCATGATCTGAGCCCAAATCAAGAGTCAGACGCTTAACCTATTCAGTCACCCCAAAAGTACAACTTTTTGTATCTCAGAAACAGCCTTTCGTTCCCACAGAGGAAACTTACAGCAGATCACGTGGAGAACTTCTGCTCCCCTGACTTTGGGCACACCAGCGTGCTTTTCTAAATGGGACAGGCTCTCCCTTTTTACTCCACTGACCCTGTCCCCTTCTCTTTACCAGCTTTTAAACTAGATTTTTTTTTTTTTTGGTCCTCTTCTCACTACATTGACCACACAGTCTAGTAAGTATAGGCAACTGTTAAAGCAAGGAAACTAGGAAATACTGTTTCCATTATATAACAGTATCCAGTGAGCCTCGGTGTAAAATTGTCCCTAACCACTGGTTCTGCCTAACAGTGGAGTTTGGGAGCCAGGCAGACTCAAAGCAGCCCAGTGCAATCAGATACAAGCTACAGTTACAATGATCTCTGCCTGGCAGAGCTAATGAAGGCATCCCAGAGACAATGCTTCTGGGAAAGGAAAAGCCTCCCCGTCTCTGCAGGTAGACAGTAAGCATCGCAAAATTGCATCTAATTTCCTTGGGCTCAGAGGTCAAGCTAATCACCTAGAGTGAAGTTCCCCAAAGCGAAATGTTGGATTCTTTTGGCTTCTTCTCCAGAGCAGGAGCAGATTGTGGTGGCCATAGGGGGAGGCGGGGAGTACGAACGGGGGGTGGGGGGAGTGTGGGAGTGTGAGGGGGGAGAGTCTATGGGAAGCCATGTGACCCTCCAACATTGTGATGAGAGGGTGGGAGCCCAAAGCAAAATGCTATGGAACTGCTCACACCTAAATTAATCTTTAGTTTTCTGCATTAAAACTTTCTCACATTTTAAATTCCAAAGGAAAATACAGACAATGTGAAGACTGATGTGGGAGGTTCAGTTACAGACAGAGCTTCCCCAGCAGTGAACGATTCTGTTGTGAGGATGGGACAAGACCCCAGGGTCATAAAGGTGAAAGGAGAAACGCCCCACCACTGCAAACAAAACATCAGAGTGCTCAAACTCCAAGGCCTTCCCATTCTCTAAAATCGTGGCTAATCCTTCCAGAAAGTAAAGCACCATCTCTCCTTACAGCAGAAAAGTTAGGTGCTGGGCTCTGTTCCACCTAAACTTTTTGGGTTTTTTTTTTTTGGTCTATTTCTTTTTTAGGTTTGCTATGTAAGACTGTAATAACTTCTCAGGATATAAAGTTCTCCGGAAACTTCCTTGAATCCTGGCTTTGTCCCCCACTGTGTCTGCACAACAATTAATCTTTCTGAGACTTCTTTCCTCATCCGTAGATTAGGGGGGAATAATACTAATGTCTGAAGGAGTGTCTTTAAAATTAAATGAGAAAATCTTTATACAGTGGTTGCCTATGGTGATGTGGCAGAGATGGCTCAGCAACCATCTGTGGTTTATGCTCCCCCTTCCACGGGAACTGATGGCAAATGATCATCTCTCAGCCACTACATTTCCCAGCTCCCTTGCCTCTAGAGGAAATGAAATGACCAGTTCCGGCTAATAGTATGTGAGTGGAATGATTTTTGGTCCTTGCTGATTAGGCATACTGGCGTACCTTTCTGCCACTTAGTTCACCCCATCTTTGATTGGTACATGCCCAAGAAAACATGTAACTTCAAGAGGGAAATCAATGTGTCCCTGAGTCAACTCTGGCATGATAGTTACCCAAAAAGCCTGACCTCACAGTAGACTTTTCAGGAGAGAAAAACAAAAACAAAAATTAAAAAAACCCTCCATTGCCTTAAAACAGGGAGAATTTCAAGTTATTTGTTATAAAGTTAGCATAGCCTGATTAATAGGTGTTATGATTATTCCCAGGCAAGTCACTAATCTACTATTATTAACCCAGGCACTAACATCTTTTCACATTTTATATGTGACTACCACGACCACATGGGTGACAGGCTTTAACATAATTTAGCGTTAATAAGAGCTACCCGGAGGTTTTTCATTAAGTAAGCGGAACGATGCGTGAGAATTCTGTAAATATTACGAGCACGGGAATCATGTTTATGATGTAGTGTAGTGTAGGTGCTTAATAAATATTGATTGATTTATTGATTGGATGATTTTGGTTGACAACCCTCTTGGGAGCTTTCTGGGTATAATCTGAAAGCAGCTCCCATACTTGGAGGGCAGAGAAAGACCAAAGGAAGAGACAGACTACACCAAGTTGGTACATGGTGTGTTTAATGAGTAATCGAACTACATATGAGTCTTGTCTTGGGTAACAGCAAGACAAATGGATCCCTGCATCTGCCTGCCAAATTTTATTTTTTTTCTTTTTCTTTTTTTTTTTCAATATAAGAAGTTTATTGTCAAATTGGTTTCCATACAACACCCAGTGCTCATCCCAAAAGGTGCCCTCCTCAATGCCCATCACCCACCCTCTCCTCCCTCCCACCCCCCATCAACCCTCAGTTAGTTCTCAGTTTTTAAGAGTCTCTTATGCTTTGGCTTTCTCCCACTCTAACCTTTTTTTTTTTTCCTTCCCCTCCCCCATGGGTTTCTGTTAAGTCTCTCAGGATCCACATAAGAGTGAAACCATATGGTATCTGTCTTTCTCTGTATGGCTTATTTCACTTAGCATCACACTCTCCAGTTCCATCCACGTTGCTACAAAGGGCAATATTTCATTCTTTCTCATTGCCACGTAGTACTCCATTGCGTATATAAACCACAATTTCTTTATCTATTCATCAGTTGATGACATTTAAGACATTTAGGACAGTTGATGGACATTTAGGCTTTTTCCATAATTTGGCTATTGTTGAGAGTGCTGCTATAAACATTGGGGTACAAGTGCCCCTATGCATCAGTACTCCTGTATCCCTTGGGTAAATTCCTAGCAGTGCTATTGCTGGGTCATAGGGTAGGTCTATTTTTAATTTTTTGAGGAAACCCCACACTGTTTTCCAGAGTGGCTGCACCAATTTGCATTCCCACCAACAGTGCAAGAGGGTTCCTGTTTCTCCACATCCTCTCCAGCATCTATAGTCTCTTGATTTGTTCATTTTGGCCACTCTGACTGGCGTGAGGTGATATCTGTGTGGTTTTGATTTGTATTTCCCTGATGAAGAGCAACGTTGAACATCTTTTCATGTGCCTGTTGGCCATCCGGATGTCTTCTTTAGAGAAGTGTCTATTCATGTTTTCTGCCCATTTCTTCACTGGGTTATTTGTTTTTTGAGTGTGGAGTTTGGTGAGCTCTTTATAGATTTTGGATACTAGCCCTTTGTCCGATATGTCATTTGCGAATATCTTTTCCCATTCCGTTGGTTGCCTTTTAGTTTTGTTGGTTGTTTCCTTTGCTGTGCAGAAGCTTTTTATCTTTATAAGGTCCCAGTAGTTCATTTTTGCTTTTAATTCCCTTGCCTTTGGGGATGTGTTGAGTAAGAAATTGTTACGGCTGAGGCCAGAGAGATCTTTTCCTGCTTTCTCCTCTAGGGTTTTGATGGTTTCCTGTCTCACATTCAGGTCCTTTATCCATTTTGAGTTTATTTTTGTGAATGGTGTGAGAAAGTGGTCTAGTTTCAATCTTCTGCATGTTGCTGTCCAGTTCTCCCAGCACCATTTGTTAAAGAGACTGTCTTTTTTCCATTGGATGTTCTTTCTGCTTTGTCAAAGATTAGTTGGCCATACGTTTGTGGGTCTAGTTCTGGGGTTTCTATTCTATTCCATTGGTCTATGTGTCTGTTTTTGTGCCAATACCATGCTGTCTTGATGATGACAGCTTTGTAGTAGAGGCTAAAGTCTGGGATTGTGATGCCTCCTGCTTTGGTCTTCTTCTTCAAAATTACTTTGGCTATTTGGGGCCTTTTGTGGTTCCATATGAATTTTAGGATTGCTTGTTCTAGTTTTGAGAAGAATGCTGGTGCTAAGCTTTTAAATTTTAAAAGTTTATAAAAGGGCTCCTGGGTGACTCAGTCGGTTGAGCATCCGACTTCAGCTCAAGTAATGATCTCGGGGCTCATGGGTTTGAGCCCCGCATTGGACTCTGTACTGACAGCTCAGAGCCTGAATCTTGTTTCAGATCCTGTGTCTCCCTCTCTCTCTCTGCCCCTCCTCATTTGCTCTCTCTCATTAAAAAAAAAAATGTTTAAAAAAGGACTTAACTGGGTTTATTCATGTATATTGTCCAGATACTCTCAATATCACATACTTCTCTCAAAGCTATGTCCTTGCAGCAGCTTATGAGAGCAGAAAATGCAAATAGAACCCATATCCCAAGTGGGGGTGGGGAGGAGCCTCCTATTGTCCAGGTTTTTCCAGCTCATGGGTTAATTGGTAGTCACATCTTTTCAAGGAAGGTCCCTAACAATGATGTGCTAGTCAGGTAGGATAACCACTGAATAGCAAACATGCCTAAAATTTCAGTGGTTGACCACATGATCACTTTATTTTTGGCTTATATATCAGTTCAGTGTGGTTCTTTGGTGGGCTACTTTCTATGTGGAAATTCAAGGAAGCAGGCCTTTTCCACATTCTGGCTCCAGCCTCTCATAGAATTTTAGAATTCTTTGCTGCATCATTTTCATACATCTTACAAAAGGAGACCATGGAGAATTATCAGAAAGGATTTTACTCCCTGGCCTAGAGGTGATGTATCTCACTTCTGCCATAGTAATTGGCCAGAACTCAGTCACATGGACACATTTACCCTCAGAGGAAGGTGGGAAATGTAGTCCAACTGTGTACCCAAGAGGAATGTATTAGTGTCCTATTGCTGCTCCAATAAATTGCCATAAATTTAGTAGAATAAAGCGGCACACCTTATTCATAAGTTCTGGAGGTCAGAAGTCTTAAAGCCAAAGTGTTGGCAGGGTTGCATTCCTTCTGGATGTTCTAGAGGAGAATCTGTTCCCTGGCCTTTTCCAGCTTCTAGAGGCAACATGCATTCCTGAGTTCATGACACCTTCCTCCACATTCAAAGCCAGCAGTACATTCTCTTCAGTCTCTCTCTCTCTCTCTCTCTCTCTCTCTCTCTCTCTCTCTGATCTTGCTTCTGTCACTGCATCACCTTCTCTTACCCTGACCCTACTGCTTGCCTTGAATATGGACCCTGGTGATTACATTAGGCCCAGCCGGGTAATCTAGAATAAACTTCCTATCTTCCTATTCATATCTGGAAAGTTCCTTTTTCTACTTACTGTCACATATTCACAGGTTCTGGAAGTTAGGATGAACCCATCTTGGATCTCTCTGGGGGTGAAGGGAATCTTATTCTTTCAACCACAAGGGGAAACAGTTTGTAGCAAATAAACAGTAGTCTCTACCAGAGATGAATTAATTAACTAGAGAACATAACAAGTATTGTCCTGAATAAACAGGAAGATCATCTTTTTACACTTCCCTGGAAAAATGATTAGGTTTAAAAGAAGGACTAAAGTGTAGAAATTAAACAAGAGTAAACAGGACTCTAATTTAGAAGAAATGGCACAAGTGTCCGGTTCAAACTAGAGAGTGATAAGAGAATTCCTTCTATTCTCTCTCTCCTTCCTTCCTCCCTCCTTTCCTTCTTTCCTTCCTTCCTTCCTTCCTCCCTCCCTCCCTTCCTTCCTTCCTTCCTCCCTCCCTTCCTTCCTTCCTCCCTCCTTCCCTTCCTTCCTTCCTTCTTCCCTTCCTTTCTTCCTTCTTCCCTCCTTCCTTTCCTTTCTTTCTTCCTTCCTTCTGTCTTTCCTTCCTTCCTTCCTTCCTTCCTTCCTTCCTTCCTTCTTTCCTTCCTTCCTCCCTCTCTCTCTCCTTTCCTCCCTTTCTTTTTTCTTTCTTTCCTGCCTTTCTTCTTATTTCTTCTTTCTTTCACAAGAATGAGGCCGTAGCCAGTTGTTAGGATGATCTTTGGCTGGCTCTCTTAACTATAATAAATACAAGTGTTTCTGCCTCTCAAATTTCTTCCAAGACTCAAACCATAATTGAAATGTAGTGCCTGGAGAATCTGAGCCTGAAAAGCTAACAGTCCTCCAGCATAAAGCCACCAAAAGGCTTTATGGTTAACACTGTGTTAATTTTACAATTCATAATTTAAAAATATCTGTGTTTGCAAATTAGAAGGTTTTCCTAACACTAATTAAAATAGCCTTATTAGCTTTTGGCAGGCAGCTGCTGTTCCTAATTTGAAGAAAACAGATTTAGAATAAAGATTCTATTAGATCTATTAGATTAGATTTAGAATAAAGAAACTATTAAAGAAAAATAGATGATACCCCCCAAACAACTTCATGACCACATAAACCTTGCATGCATATAGTACTGAATTGACTATGATCATAGAAAAAAAAAAAAAGAACTCTAACTCTCTCTCAACTTCATAGTAGTAAGAGGTTACATAAAACTAATTTCAAAAAATGACATCTCTTGTTACCTTTTCCAAACGTTTGGACAAATCTGAACCAGTGGTTGTTTTCCACTCTCATAAAGGCGCCATCATGGAGGACACTTGGTCAGTGTTGTTAATCACCGACAACAGAATCCGCCATAGCTATTAATAAGAAGGAGATATGAAATGGTATTAAGCAGGTCACAGAGACTTAGGCCTAGATGCTACACAGTGAAGAAAACTGCAGTCAAATGGAACAGAACATACCATGGAGCTCTTTACCAGACATATCACTGCCCACACCACCTCCCACTCAGCAATGTGATGCTAAGGCCTGAAGCTTAGAATGTTTTCCTAGGGACCAGCATAACCACACCCCTGCTTGTGAAAAGTTGGGTCATCCCAGCGTGAGGTGCTGCCTCAATTTCCTCCTCTGCCTTCTAAGACGTGTGGGGTTGCATCTGTGTGGTAAAATTTGGTTCTCCTGTGGATTTCTACCTTCTTGTCGGTTTTAAAGTGTAACTTCTAGTTTGGCAGATTCTATCGTTCAGGTAAGCAA
The DNA here is from genome assembly GCF_022837055.1 of Prionailurus viverrinus. Taxonomy (NCBI): domain Eukaryota; kingdom Metazoa; phylum Chordata; class Mammalia; order Carnivora; family Felidae; genus Prionailurus; species Prionailurus viverrinus. The sequence goes on from NC_062569.1 coordinate 15,801,596, forward strand.
GCTAGAATCTGTTGCCAAGCAATCTATAGTAGTATGTGTTACAAGTACTAGACTTTCCTCTTGGAAGTTTTTTTTCCCCCTAAAAAATAAAGCATTCACTGAATACGTAGGGGCATGTTTGGGCATCATATGCCAGGATGGAAGGATGATAGTAAAAATTATATGGGTCCTGGGTACTCTTGACCTCTGCCAGATCCACAATAACCCTGTGACATTTCTGTGAAACTTAGGGACTGTCTAGTTCCCCACACTGAAGGATTGTTCCTTCATTTCAGGACAGCATCACATTTATCTCAAGTTTCAGAAATCAGGAGAAAAGTTTTTGTCTGCAAATATTACAGCGTCTATATGTCATAGGGTGAGTGAGGATAGCAATCTGTGGCAGTGCACATATTTGAAGTCTGGGTGTGCTCTTTTTCCTCTGATCTCTTGTTGCCGGTGAAGACGTGAATCAAGCTTGAAACCTGTCAGGGACATGGAGGGAAAAAATCCTCTTAACACATTTATAGAACACTCATACATTTACAAAGCACTTCTTCATACATTCTTAAGAGTCTCGGGAGGTAGGCAGTGGCAAGGGAAAGGAGGCAGGATTGTCTGCATTTTAAAGTCAGGGAAACTCAGGCTTACACTGATTTGTCCAAAATTCATGAAGTGAAACTAAAACTCTAACCCATATCTTCTGACTACAAGCTTATTACCCTTTGGACCACTCAAATTTGCATCATACTGAAGTGAAAGGGAAGCACCTGAAACACTCACTTAGAATCTTCTTTTTTTAATATTTATTTTATTTTTGAGAGAAAGTGTGTGTGTGTGTGTGTGTGTGTGTGTGTGTGTGAGTGTGGGAGAGGCAGAGAGAGAAGGGGACAGAGGACCTGAAGCGGGCTCTGTGCTGACAGCACAAAGCCCGATGCTGGGCTGGAACTCATGAACCATGAGATCATGACCTGAGCCAAAGCCAGACGCTTAACCAACTGAGCCACCCAGGTGCCCCAGAATCTTCTATGTGCTAGGCATCATCTTGGACACTTTCCATTTATTATCCCACATTGCTCAAAAAAAATCCCTGGAGTACGTGTTATTACAGTAAGGACACAGCTCAGAATACCCCACTGATGATAAATCCCAGCATTTGTACCAGAACCAGTCTTCTCAAAAGGTTTGGATCTCCACTAAGAAATTTGCTTCCAGATTGTTAGTAAAAATAACTTGATTATGAGATGGAGGAAGAAGAGTAAAAATTCTGAGAAAATGCAAAGGAAGAAGAACAAGAGGAAGAGTTGTTAACAAATCGTCCAAAGGTCGGTATCTGCCTGTGCTATGCATATCAGCCTCAGGGGCCACTCCCTGACATAAGTGTTTTCTTTGGTGACATTTCTTGTCTCACTGATTTCTGGAAGCTGGCACCATGACCATAAGGTGTATGGGGAACAGAGTTAGGGCGAGGCTTTTCCCATATGTGCTCGTTCATTCTATTCAGAGCTCAAGTCCAATTTCCTCCTCAGTATCCCTGCTACTGACCAGGTATGTGTGTCACTAAGTTGCTTGATTATAGAAGGAGAGGGATGACCTAAAACTTATCATTGGGGAACAATATCATTTAAATATGATGACACCTGTATATCCCCCCAATATCTTCATTTGGCGAGTTCTTCCATAAGTTAAGGCATTCTTATCTGACCCAATTCTCCTCCTGTGTGTAGACCTGAGAGAATTGACAACAGACGTCTGTATGAAACCTGTACATGTTCCTAGCAGCATTATTCATGATAGCCAAAAATTGGAAACAACTGAAATGCCCATTGGCTGATGAATGGACACACAAAATGTGGTATATTCATACAATGCAATGTTTCTTAGTCATAAAGAGAAATGAAGTATGGATATGTGACATACTACAAATGGATGAACTTTAAAGACATACCCCATGAAAGAAGCCAAACACAAAAGATCACATGATTGTGTACGAATCCATTTATATGAAATATCCAAAATGGGCAACCCTGTAGAGACAGAATATAGGTTGACAGTTACAAGAGGCTGGGGGGATGGGGTATGCTTGGGTGGAGATAACTGCTAATGAATATGGGGCTTCTTTTGGAGGTGACAGAAATGTTCTAGACTTAGATAGTGGTGATGGATATGTAACTCTATGAATACATTACAAACCACTGAATTCTACCCTTTTAAAGGGTAACCTTTGTGGTATGGGATTATATCTCAATAAAGATGTTGTTTAAAAAATTAAAACTGGTGGGGCACCAGGGTGGCTCAGTCAGTTAAGCACCTGATTCTTTAAAAAAAATTTTTTTTAATGTTTTTATTTATTTTTGAAGGAGAGAGAGAGAGAGAGAGACAGAGCATGAGCGGAGGAGGAGCAGACAGAGAAGGAGACACAGAATCTGAAGCAGACTCCAGGCTCTGTGCTGTCAGCACAGATCCCAATGCGGGGCTCGAACTCATGAACTGTGAGATCATGACCTGAGCCGAAGTCGGACACTTAACGGACTGAGCCACCCAGGCGCCCCATTAAGCACCTGATTCTTGATTTTGGCTCAGGTTATTATCTCATGGTTCATGGGTTCGGATCCCATGCTTGGGATTCACTCTCTTTCCATCTCTCTCTGCCCCTCCCCTGCTCACGGTCTCTCTCTCTCTCTCTCAAAATAAATAAACATAATTTTTTAATTAAAAATTAATCCTGCATACAAAATACAAAGAAATATCTAATACCTTAGTTGCCCAATCATAAAGAATTCATCAAGCATATGGCTATACCCCTCTAGTGCTACTTAAAAGATTTTCATCATCACATTGGGTATATGGAATTCTTTCCATTGAAACCCACATTTTAAGTCTTAGGATAGTGAGGTAAAAATAAAGTCTTGATAAAATATACTAGGGAAAAAGAAGTCTGTGTATTTCTGTCAGCATGTTTTGATGTAACTTAAGTGGCATGCTTTCGGAATTGGTCAAGGTTTGAGTATTAATTTATTCATCCAAAATATCTTAATAGAATAACTACCATGTGCAGGACACAGAACTGATGGCTGTAGATTATTCACAGAAGTACAAGACAAGGATAACATTAGGATCTCATAAGAGAGACACATGTGCCCATAGACTCCTAAAGGTCACTCCTAGGTCTACTGCTAGTTCTAATTCTTGCTCTGACCACAGCAACCACTGGTAATTAGACTCTTCCCCCTCTGATCCTAAGGACTGCCTTAGAAATCTCTACAGGGCCCTGCTCCAGACAGACCCTATAGATCACCAAGTACAAATGTTGAAACTTAACTGAGGCCCAGATTCATCAAATTCCCCCATTAGTTCCAGGAAGGCTCAGAGACTTAGTCATAATTTCAGAGCTGGTCACTGCTGACTTAGGACAAGAAGTTGAAGCTCCTGATCCCACTTCCTGTGCTTTGACCTGTGAAATGTTAATTATTAACAAATAAGAGGTGAATAAAAGCAAGACATGTTAAGTGATATAGGACTTTAGAAGAGGAAAGACAAATAAGGGCCTGTAGATGGAGACAGTTTCACGGATGGTACAGGACTTGGAAAAATGACAGGCAGAGAGAAAGCCACGCCAGGCACCAGAAAATGCTTGAAAAAAAGATTCAAGCTCAGAATGACCACAGCACTGGGGCTGACTACCTAGAATATATGGCCAGCTAGGAGATAGACCTTCAAGTGTACCAGCAGACGCCCCAGCCTTCACAGATGCTCTTGCCAGCTACTAGAACTTGAAAGTCAGAACTTTCAACCTTTTAGCATCTCCATTTCATCCTGGGAGAAGCAGCACATTGTATTTCTTCATTTTATAAGTATTTATGGAGCACTTCTAATATGCCAGCCTTGGGGCACCTGGGTGGCTCAGTCGGTTACGTGTCCAACTTTAGCTCTGGTCACGATCTCATGGCCTGTGGGTATGAGCCCCACATCAGGTTCTGTGCTGACAGTTCAGAACCTGGAGCCTGCTTTGGATTCTGTGTCTCCCTCTCTCTCTGCCCCTCCCCCACTTGTGCTCTGTCTCTCTCTCAAAAATAAATAAACATTAAAAAAAATGGGAATGCAAGCTGGTGCAGCCACTCTGGAAAACAGTCTGGAGGTTCCGCAAAAAACTAACAATAGAAGTACCCTAAAACCCAGCAATTGCACTACTAGGCATTTATCCACGGGATACAGGTGTGCTGTTTCGAAGGGACACATGCACCCCCATGTTTATAGCAGCACTATCAGCAATAGCCAAAGTATGGAAAGAGCCCAAATGTCCATTGATGGATGAATGGATAAAGAAGATATGATATATATATACAATGGAGTATTACTCGGCAATCAAAAAGAAAGAAATTTTGCCATTTGCAACTATGTGGATGGAACTGGAGGATATTATGCTCAGTGAAATTAGTCAGTCAGAGAAAGACAAAAATCATATGACTTCACTCATATGAGGACTTTAAGAGACAAAACAGGTGAACATAAGGGAAGGGAAACAAAAATAATATAAAAACAGGGAGGAAGACAAAACAGAAGAGTCTCATAAATATGGAGAACAAAATTAGGGTTACTGGAGGGGTTGTGGGAAGGGGGATGGGATTAAATGGGTAGGGGGCGTTAAGGAATCTACTCCTGAAATCATCATTTCACTATATGCTAACTAATTTGGATGTAAATTTTAAAAAATAAAAAATAAAATAAAAATTTAAAAATTTATGCCAGGCTCTGGGCTAGGCTGGGCACTCAAAGAAGAAAAAATAAAGGCCTAGTTCCTGCTAGGGACTTATCTGGGAAGACCAACATACATCACTGGTTTTGTGAATATCAGGATGAATGTACTTACCATTTGCTTTCTTTAGAATAAATTGTGTATTAAGTGGGGGTTGGGGGAGAGAGCATGAATATAAGCTGGGGTTGGATTGTTGAGGGCATATAAAACCAAAGTAATAAAATTCAACTTTATTTCCTAAACCAAAAGAAGAAGACAGGACTTATGAACACACAATCCATGACCTCCATTAATGGAGAAGCCTCCAGAATGATAGGCCCTTGTCTCTTGGTTTCACTGAAGGAACTGACAAAGAAGGCAATGATTTGTCTGGGTCCACACTGCTAATTAGTAGTTGTAAGTAGGACCCAGATCCTCTGATTCCTGGTCTTGCTTGTACTATGCTCTTCACGTTACTTCCCAAATGCCTAAGGGTTTGCAGCTAAATTTGATTGAGAAGCAATATGTCCTAACATAGCTGGATCTTGGCTCCTCGCCATCATGTCTGTTTACTTAAAGGGCTGTCATCACCACATGATGTCCCCTTGACGCTTTGGTTGGCAGTGTCCTGGGCCAGCACTTTAAGAGACCCAGTTGGGTATGGTGTATTTGATGACACAATTTGTCATTAATATAAAGAAACTACTCCATATTGGGGGAGCAAGAATTCTGGGTTTTTTGAAACAATTCCCAAGGCTGCATTCATTTCTGCCGGTTTGAAAGAGGACGTATGTGGTCTGAAATGTGTTGGGCTCTTCCATTTCCTCTGGGGCTCTGGTCCCATTGTTCACTCCATCTAGTGGTGTATCTCCTTCAACAAGGACTGAAAAATGGAGTTTACTGAAATCTCAATCCAAGACCTTCAGGCAGAACTTAGAAATAGTGATGAGACATAGGCATCTAGCTAAAACAATGTAACACAATCACAAAATTTTCTCCCTGGGAGAGAAAAGTCAATCATTTTTAAGCAGTGCAAGAATTCTGTCGTATAACTTAAGGCTTGTGTAGGTGTTAGCTTCAGTGAGTCTAGTGTAGAGAAACCATGAATGAAGTCCATATGGAAAGGATCACATAGTAGTCTTTTAGAAGAACACCTCCTATCAGTGACCAGAAGGAATGGTGATAAAGAACTAGATATGAGTGGGGAAAATATGGAACCAGGGAAGGAGAGCAGAGGGTGGCTTACTGTTGATTCTGCAGCCATATAGAACCCAGATATCACTTGGGACCTTTCTTCCATCAGAGATTTAGAAAAACGTGGCTCTGCTTGAAATGTCTGCAGATTTCCAGTCACAATTCCTTCTGGTCCCTGCACTTTGACCTGCTCTGTTCAATTTAGACACTGCTGAATTCTAGCTTGTTCACCTCTATCCTCTGCCTATCCTCAAAGCTTCTTGGAGGAAGACAACTATGCTTAGTAGAATCTTGTAGAATCCTAGGAGAAGGAAGGACCATCTCACAATACCCAACTCATGAACCTCCCTGCTGAATGTGTGGCCCATTCAACCTCCATATAGCCTACTTACCCTCTTATCATCTATGAGCTTCCCTTTCCAGGAGATAATGGAGTCCACCGCTGTGCTTAGCTGTAAGTAATGGGATGGTTCACTGGATAGAAAACACAAGAAACTGCCTTTTTAAACAATGGACCCAAATTTTAGCTTCATTTTATTTGGTGTACAATGTTTACCCTATCTCTCCCCTATTTATCTTCAGGAAAGATCACTCTTTAGTGATAGTCAGTGACCTCACTCAGTCATTTCTATGCAGTGATTTACCCCCAAAGCAAATTATTAAACAGGTAAAACATTACCTTTCTATATTGTTTAAGTGTTTTTAAGCTGCTTTAGAATCATTTCTGAAATGAAAAATGATACAAATGAATAAAAGAATGAATGAAAGCCAAAACATGAGTACTTCAACTCTCCTCATTTACCTAACACGTGAATTTAAACATACAAAGTATTATTTAAAAATATTTTTAAAAATTTTTATTTATTTTGAGAGTCAGAGAGAGAGAGAGAGAGAGAGAATCAGCAAGCAGGGGAGGGCTAGGGAGAGAGGGAGAGAGAATCCCAAGCAGTCTTCACACACCATTAGCACAAAGCCCAACGCGGGGTTCAATCCCACAACCATGAGATCATGACCTGAGCCAAAATCAAGGGTCAGGCTCTTAACCAATGGAGACATGCAGGCGACCCTATTTAAAAAGATAATTCTAAAGTGAAGTCAGTGTAACATACCTTTTTATTTCTACTGTCTTTCTACCTCCCCCACTTCCAAAAGCACCATGACATGTATGATGAATGTTGATACATTCAATATAGGGCAGTTAGTTCCAACAAGAATCCTGGCTAATATTTTCCATTTGTTATTCGTCTGTGGTTGTATATATTTTCTGTCAACACTATTTTGAGAGTTTTAACCCTTCTAATACTAACATTTTACCCATAATTCTGGGTGCAAAAAGAAAAAAAAAGTTTTCCTTGGCGTTTTAAACCCTTGAGGTGTTGATACCATTCAAATTTTAAATAAGCTTCTAGGGGCGTCTGGGTGTCTCAGTCGGCTGAGCATCAGACTTCCACTCAGGTCATGATCTCGTCGGGCTCTGTGCTGACGGCTCAGAGCCTGAAGCCTGCTTCAGATTCTGTGTCTCCCTCTCTCTCTGCCCCTCCCCCAGTTGTGCTCTCTCTCTGTCTCTCCCTCTCAAAAATAAATAAACATTAAAAAAAATTAAAAATAAATAATAAAATAAATAAATAAGCTTCTATTTTAAAAAGCCACCAGAAGGTAACTGCTCCTTCTTCATATAGTGGAGACCATATCCCACCTATGGACTCTACGTCGGGGACAGATTTTGCAAGGTGTGGAGGGTCTTGCTTTACAAGGCTTTGGGTGTCTTCGAGGAATTCCTCCTGATATGGACCTAAGACCACCATAGCTAATTTCACTGCCACTGGGGGGTCGCTCCAGTTTGGATTTATGTGAACACTGTCCTCTTTATTCCTTCACAATAGAATGAGTCCCAGTAAGTATTCCCTCAACAAATATTTATTCATTTTTAAAATAAACATTTATTCACAGCCTGGTTTGAGCCAGACTCTGAGGTTAGCACTGAGGACATAAGAATAAGAGTAGGTTTTATAGGATTAATAGGGATTCGTGAGGAGAAAGGAAGGAACAACGTCTTGAAGTGGCTGGACCAGTGAGTTTAGCATCACTTCCACTGGGCCCAGGATACAATTATTCTCTCTTGCAAAGTTTCCTTCTATCATTCAGGAACATATCTGACTATGGACATGCCTTCTGGAGGGAAGGTATGTTTTGGTCTTTCTCCCAAAGATGTTTGCTTTGTAAGCTTTGTCTCTTTGGAACACCTTTGTCCACTATGACAGGATTTTCAACCAATAGGCACAGGTTTCAAGGTACTTATGTCAAGGCACTGAGACCCTTTCCAAACTTCTTTCAATTGCATACCATAAAGGAACTGGTCATCTTTCCTCTGGCATCACAGGACATGGGTCCAGGAAAGAAAATCTCATAGCCTAGTGAATAATTTTTACATATTTTGGGATCCAAGCTTTCTAATAAAGAGTCTAGCTTGTCTTTGCATACATTCTTGGGTACTTTTCATACATTTTTCCCCTGTTTCTTTTTTGGTGTTTAAGCTTTTTGAAACCAGTATGTTTATCTGGAATGGAAGCAAGCACAAACCTCCAGTGGAAAACTGTTTTTATACCTGCAAAGTGCAATCAGTCACATTGATGACCAAGAAGGCTTTGGTTGTTTTTAAACATCACTTCAATAATTTGCAGGTTTGTTTTTGGTAAAGTTTATGTTGTTGCTAATACTTTAAGAAAGAATATTCTTAACTAGGAAAAGTATTTAATTGTTCAACAAATCCTTCTTAGGTGCTACAGAGAATTTTTTTTTTAGTTTTTCCCTAAAGCTTTCATTGCTCCTTTTGTCTACTATACTTACATTAGTTTTCCTTTGGAATTCACTTCTTTCAAATTCTGAGGAATGTAATTTGGATAAATTTGGTCATACCAAATTCCAGAAAGATTGGCTTAAGCCCTACAGCATATCCCAGACCACTGCTCATAATGTATTTGTTCACAGATGGGCAAGTGACTGAAACAGGGAAGAAGATTATTCCTGGGGCTTCTGGATACAAATGTTTTTTTCTCTTTCCCAAGAAACATTCTCTCCTTTTCAGAATGCTCTATGTTAGGGTAGGAGGTATAGAATTATTGCACTCTTTCTATACCATAATTGGAATTTAAACTTAACCAGTAAAGGCAGAGTGAACAGACAGAAAGAAACTAGGTACTTGAAGAACTCTTTCTTGCTTCTGAATCAGGCTTCACCTGCAGCTACACTTATGTCTAGATTATGCAAACTTCTTTTATTGTTTATGCCAATTTGAATTGCATTTTTCACCACTTGCTACATTAAAAAAAAAGCCTAACTCACATTCATGTCCCCTAATAATGGGAATGGGGCCACATAGATAAACATGACATAGTCTTTGACTTCAAATAATGAACAACTATTCGAAGGAGAAAGAAAAAGCATAGGTGATACTTACAATACTATGTGGTAAGTGCTGCCGTAAAATTAATGTGTAGCATTAAGACTAAGCCAGTCAACATATTTAACTGACAAGAATAATTCCTTTCAACATGGTTCAGCATAGAGGGAGGTTGGCTGTAACTTGACCCTGAATCGAGCTATAGTTTTGGGGGAAGTTGACTACAAGGGCCAAATTCCATTGCCATGGATCTTTCTGGAGCTGACCACTTATGTTGCCTGGTGGACAACCTGTAGTTGAGTTATAACAATCTCCATCCTTTGGCCACCTACTCATTCTCTCAGAAGAATGCTGTAGAATTCCAAAAACCTCTCAACTGAAAGCCATTTTTCCTTAAGAGGGCATTATTTCTACAAGATTATGACAATTGTTGTAGGTATTTTCCTTTCAAGAGAAAGTAGATCAATCTTTGCCCCCCCACACACACACTTTTAAAATGATAAAAATCATCTACAAGCTGGGCCATTGACTAGAAGTTTTGCAGATAAAAATAGAAAACTCCCCCCCCCCAGTCACCAGTTTCCATTTCCCCCCTTCATCTCCAGATCCAAAGAAGCTGAGAAGTCTTGAAGCATCCTATAACCCAAATGCCACATTCCATTGCAAGGGAGACGGGATTGCATGAAAAGAAACTGTCTCTTTGAAAATTCAGAAAACACACACACACACACACACACACACAACATATTTCTCTAGAAGTTTCATATGGTGTATGTGCTAGGGTGGCTCTGCACAGAGAAGCAAAAGAGAAAAAGAAAGGAGAGGCTGATAAAAGAGAGACCACAGAGAGAGGCTGAAAATAGAAAAAGATAATGAAAAGCACACAGAAGGGAAGTAATAGGGTAAGATAGACAATTATAGGCATAAAACAAACTTTCAGATTGTGTGCACATGCTATTACTGTGATGGCTACTATTCCTTGATCTTCTTTTTAATGCAGCAACACTTTTAAGCAGGATAAAAAGACTTTAAATCATGTAGTGTGTTAGGCATCTTGATGGAAAGACCTGCGTGTTGAGAAGAAGGCAGCAAAACATTATGTGGCAGAGAAAAGCTTTTATGAAAGGTTCCCTTTGTGTTGATTGAGGTTTTGCAAATCTGCCCCTAACAAGAGGATTTGCAGTTGGATTAGCCAGATCAACTTGCTGAGCCAAGGAATGGTTTCTTCTTCTAGCCTGATTTTTTTTTTAAACCTGCTGTTTAAGCCCAAATCCTAGAACGTTCAAGTAGAATTTGTTGACTGGTGATTTAAAGGAGAAAAATGCAATGACTTGAACTCAAATCTGGGCTCCAGTAAGAATTTTTTTTTAAAGCCTGGCAGATGGGTGAAGGGTTCACTAATAATTCTTAGTACAAATGGGACTGTTTCCAGAATCAAAGGACAGCGATTTTAAGGAAGGTAATTTTTTACGAATGGTCCTTAGCATCACTAGAAACGCACATGTAATAATAATGAGAAATAAAATGAAAAAGGAAATCATTAGGAAGCCGAACCTGGGCTTCACTTTCGTGGAATGAGTGAAGTATAAAAATGACAAGAAGGACGTTAAAGTTTAAAATCCTTTCCCTTTTGAGTTAGCAAAGATGCTATTTATAAGACAAGATGTTTTAGAAATCTGAGAAAACTTGGCTCTCCCTCCTCATCCGGGCCGGCACCAATTCTCGTCCACTCTGGAGCCCGCTGGGTGGGGGAATTTCAGCTCTGGTTATCTGGTGAGATTCACCAGGCCTGTCATGAACCAAAGGGGCGAATTTCCACAAGCTGTGCCCTCCCCATTCCACTGGAGGGAGAGCAGGAAAGGCTCCTAGTCCCCATTTCATGGCAATGAGGCCCACCGGGTAGTCCCATAGTCTGGGCTAAGGCCGTGTGTCTGATTTTCCAGAATCATTGGGTGGCTTCACACAGATGACAGCATTTAGAGGTGCCTGTGAAACCCCAGGATATTTCACAGTCTATTCCAGTGTCTTTCCACCGGAACCATCTTCCACACACCGCCATCTTCCAGTCAGCTGACCCAGGTGGGACCCACCATGTTTCCAAGGCTTTATTTTGCCTCCTATATTTTATTTCTCAGCCCCATTTTTTTCTTCAGTTTTACTTGTCATTCCTCAATCATTGCAGTCTCCTCCTGTCAGTTATTGTGGCTGTCCCCCGGGACATTTTACTCTCAAGGCTCTTGGAGACTCCTATCAATTGTACCCCACTCTCTAGGTGAGACTTGGAGCACACTCAGACCCTGCTTCTTTTTAGATGTGTAGCTTTATAGCCAGAAGACGGTCTAAGAAACCTGAGGGCATCTTACAATTGTTCTTTTCTCCTGGGGCGCCTGGGTGGCTCAGTCGGTTAAGCGAACGTCTTCGGCTCAGGTCATGATCTCGCGGTTCGTGGGTTCGAGCCCCGCACTGGGCTGTGTGCTGACAGCTCGGAGCCTGGAGCCTGTTTCAGATTCTGTCTCCCTCGCTCTTTGCCTCTCTCTCTCTCTCTCTCTCTCTCTCAAAAATAAATAAACATTAAAAGAAATTGTACTTTTCTCCTGAGCATCATCCTGTGCTCCCTACCCATAGCCATGATCCTCCCTATATCCTTCCCAAAAAAGTGTCATCCAGCACCAGCTTGACGGCCCCCGGCAGGTGGGGGACTCACTAGGGGAAGTGGACGCTCAAAACATGTGCGGTGTGGTCTTTTCTGAACAATGTATTCCCCTGTGGGGCCGCTCTTTTCCAAGCCAGACCTGCCTCCGACGAAGTGACACCCAGTGGCCCTGGGCCACCTTTCCAGAGTCCTACAAAAGTAGTTCCAACCCACTCCTGAATAAACACTTCCTGTATTTGAAAACCATAGCACAGCTTCCCCTGGGCTCCCCTCTTTTCCAAATTTAACCTTATTTGTAGATTTGTTCTAATGGCAGCCTCCTAAAGATCTGTGTTTTGTCAGTGTTTCTCTTAAAATCTTTGTCCCAGAGATGAACATGCTCCAGATGAAAATCGAACCAGTGAAGAAGAGGTGGACAAATCTGGCTTTGGCTCTAGACTCTATATTTCATTTTGCAGCTGGTTGCATTAGTTATAACTTCCTCACTGCTAGATTGTGAATTCCTTAAGGCCAGAGACCCTATCTGATTTTCTGCATGCATAGAGTCTAGTGCTGTACTAGACCTAGGCTTTTAAAATAATATTATGAATAAGTGGCCGCAACATTGCCATATTAACTTAATACACTCTTGCATTCAGCTATTATATGTACATCTTTTACATTTATTATTCCTGTTATATCAAATCTCCCCACCCTACACTTGTGCAATTGATTTCTTGGACCTCAGGTGTGGAATATTCTAGGTATTGTATTAGAGTTTATAATTTTAGATTGGGTCCTATGTACTGTGTGTCTTTTGGATCCAAATCCTTTAACCCCTTTTATTGGCTGGGCAAGTGTGGACTAGCTATTCTATGGTGTCCCTGTTCACATAGTTCTATTGAAGGAAGGAGAACATGGCCTGGAATGTGTTCCTGGGAAGATTTGACAGCTAGAGGACCATGAATTGACTTTGAATTTCTGTTTCATCAGCCACATCTCCACTCTTGAGGATCTTGCCCTTCCCTTCTGTTTCCCGTGTGCACTTACAAACACCTATTTTTTTTTAAGTTCATTTATTTTGAGAGAGAAAGAGACAGCAGAAGAGGGGCAGAGAGAGAGGGAGAGAGAGAGAATCCCAAGCAGGCTCTGCACCAGCAGCACTGAGCCACACATGGGGCTCGAACTCACAAACCGTGAGATCATGACGGGAGCCGAAGCCAAGAGTGAGACACTTAACTGCCTAAGCCACCCAGGCACCCCACGAATACCTTCTTAAAGATGATTTCCAAACTCATTGCTAAGAGCCTGCACAGTCATTTAAAAAGAAAAAAGTTGCTCTATTGACCACAGAATAACTAGCACAAGTGGGACCTAAATGCAAGGAACCACAGGCCACAAAATTGTGGCACCTTGTAGCTCTTGCAAGCAGGGGCTTTAGACCTGATTATGCAAGTGTGTGGTATTGAGAGGGGACACGATTTTCCCCCAGTTTTATTGAGCTTTAACTGACACATAATTTTGTGGTTTTTTGTTGTTTTTTTTTAATTTTTTGTTTTTTTCAACGTTTATTTATTTTTGGGACAGAGAGAGACAGAGCATGAACGGGGGAGGGGCAGAGAGAGAGGGAGACACAGAATCGGAAACAGGCTCCAGGCTCTGAGCCATCAGCCCAGAGCCCGACGCGGGGCTCGAACTCACGGACCGCGAGATCGTGACCTGGCTGAAGTCGGACGCCTAACCGACGGCGCCACCCAGGCGCCCCCTGACACATAATTTTGTAACAACGTGTGCGACGTAATGATCCGGTAATGTATATATTCTGCAATGGTGAGATTTTGTTTTTGTTTCTCTCATCATTGGTGGGAGAAAAAGGGGCTTCTCCCTTTTTCTGACTAGACAGTTGCTGACTAGTACACATGCCCCCTGGTGGCTTTCTGACAAGAAAATAGACTAAAGCCTTGCTTCTCTGAGTGTCCTCCGTGGGCCGGCATCATCAACATTACCTGGGAGCTTGTTAGAAACACAGAATCATGGGCCGTCGCCCAGACCTGCTGAGTCTGAATCTTCATTTTATCAGCATCCACAGGTGATTTCTCTGCATAGTAAACCATGGGAAGCAATGGAGCTATAGGAGTGGGACTTGTAATAACCCAAGAAACTTAAAAAAAAAAAAATACTGATGCCTGTATTCCTCCCCTATACAATTCTGATTGAATCAGTCTGATCTGTGACCTGGGTGGTGGCATTTAAAAAAACAATTCCCCAGGTGGTTCTGACATGTGGCTCAGTTCGAAGACCATTGCCATCAGTGGCATAGTTTCTGTAGGTCTGCTTGTTGCTACAGGGGCTGCCCCAAACTCTCAAGCTTCTGAGGAATTGAATCTGTGCTACCTGGGAGCTTCCTGATGTGAAAATGCACCAGAGATGTGATTCACGGTGGTGGGTTCACACTGGAATCACCTGGACTGACGCCTGGGTCTCACCCATCAAGATGCTGAGTTAACTGGTCCCACGCATCAAGATGCATGAACATCAGGACTTCTAAAGTTCCCCCAGGCGATTCTAATCCTGCAGCCGAGATCAGGACTCCCTGAGGTAGATTCTAAAGGCCACCGAGCCCACGACATTTTGTCTTAGCCACTCTTCCCTTCCTCCCATTTACCCACTTCCATTCCCTGTGGGATTGCCCGCAGGTGCCGACAAGGCAGACCTGCTACGGAGACTTTTCTCCATTTGGAGTAAGGTGAGCACCCATTCTCTGGGTTTCAGGCTCCTGGGGCCTGATGCAAGGCACTGGCTGCTTGGGCGGGGTTTTCCATTCGCTATTTGACTTGCTGGTCATCCTACACACCAGGCCTACTTTGATTTTCTCTATTTGCTTTTTCACACTGATGGTCAGTTCTGTAACTGAAAACATAACTGTTAACCGCAGAAGAAACTCCTTCCCCTTCCCTTCCTCCTGCCCCCAGGTTGGTCCTCTAGCTATGATTTGTGGGAAGAGATGTTGGCAGGTTGGAAGAAATCAATCTTTCTGTGTTTTCCACCGGGTAGTTGGTCTCAAATAGAAGCTTCTCCCTACCTAGTGCTGGAGTTGAGGGTGCTGTTTCTGCCCACTGGTGATCAGGAAGGAAGGGAATACCTTCTCTACTCAGTGGATCCCAAAGAGGGCTTAAAAATTCCTTAACTGAAGGGGCTGAGGGAACTGAAGGAGTAGAGAGCTGAGGTAGGGAGATGGGTGCATGGCCACCCACCCTGTAGCCAGTTGTAGGTAATATACATGAAACAGGTAATAAATACCTACCAGCGACGGACCTTCCTGTTAATTGTTTGTTTTTGTTTTCTTCCCACTTCCTAAAGTGTTCCCCCTTCACACTTTTTCATTCAAGTGTCTCCACTGTCCTTTTTTTTTTTTTTTTCTTTTGGGAACCAACAGATTTGCCAAGAATATGATCAATCTTAGTCTCCGTCTGTCGCTCCTAATGTCCTGTACAGCTTACATTCTCGAAAATTGGTTGACAATGTTTTTTATCCTCTAACTGCCATTGCTCTGGTCTTGGCATCCAAGGCTCCCACAGTGAGGGGGGCTGAGCCTACCTCCCAGGCGCTCAGGGTGGGGAAGTTGGGAAGAGAGAATGTTTTATTTCAAGCAATGGATGGTTCTCTATAGGAATATCTAAATTCAATCCCTTCACAATACTGCAAAGTTGAATTTCCTTCCTGGATTCTCAAGTCTGGACAACTTGAGAAAAGCTATTCCTCATATTAATTTAACTTTCACTTTCTTTCTTACACACTAATAGCTTGGCCTTATAATGACTAAGAAAGCATTCACCGCTTTCCCTGAGTTATATAAAAAAAAAAATCTCACATTTCCATGACAATGAGACTTTCTAAATCCAAATCACAAATCCCTAAACCCTGAAAAGGCTCAGTCAGTGCCACACAATGTTAGTCATCTCAAGTTTCTAGCTAAAGAGAGGAATTATACACTTCAGACTTTTTGGAAATTGTGAGATATTGAGGCAAATTCATCAGACATAAACAGATAACATTGTCAGTTTGGTTTAAAAATGAAGCCTCTGTTTCAAAATAAAACTAGAGAACAGTGTATGTGTGTGTGCGTGTGTCTGTGTGTGTATTAAAAATTGGTACACAGAAGCTATTTGTATCAGCCATAAAACATTTTAAAAATATCAGTAAGTGGCTTGTATCTTTCCTATCTTCAATAGAGTTAGGACAGTTTCTCAAAATGTAAAAACATATTTTATTCTGAAGGTTAACGAATCTTTTTAGGTTGCTAATGTGATTTGTCCATTAATCCAGGCTTTTAAGACTATATTTCAACTTCTGATTCTAATATTTTGACATGGAACCACACCCCCAGAGTAGGAGAGAAAGAATTTGGCTTTAAGTCTTTTTCTAAAAGCACGACTCCTGGTTTCCTATTTCTATAATGGGATTTTTTTTTTTTTTGCCCGTTTGAAAGGTACCATTATTTTCTTTTAGTGATCGTATTTTATGTCACATTTCAACTTCTGTGCCTCAGATATTTGTCACCTCAACATTGCTTTGTCAAGTCTTCGTTACACCATGGCTCCCTTTTTAGTTTGCACATGATGAAAAAGAACATCAAGGGAAAACTGACACTTGTCGAGTTTATCCTGAGGTAGGGCTTCTTTTCCACTGTATCAACGATATTTTAGTATCACACCGAGTACACTACATTTCACAGATGAGAATGTGCAAAGCTGATGATGTTGCCCTTCGATAGAAAGCTAAATGGGATAACACTGCCCTTTCTTTTCACAAGCAATCCTTTGATTTAATTGGTATACTTGGAGCATGACCATTTGTTTTCAAAGCTCGCGAGCATTTCCTGCAGGATAACACGTTCCTATTCATCCACATTTTTGCTCTTCCTTCTGAAAAATAAGTTGCAAGAAACACGGAAGGAAAGCATGGGCTTCTGTTCATCCAGCTCCACTCCCAGTTGACTTGACTCCTTATTGTCTACTGAGCTCAGCTCCCCACCTTCCTCACCGAGCCATCAACAGCTCCTCCTTCCCACCATGGAGTTCTTCCTTGCTCTTTGATTCCGGGTTTTGTCTCCTCAAATATACTGCAGTCTCTGTAAGCCTAGGGACCATATTTTATAATCCTTACACTCTTACTATGTGCTAGGTGCACAGTGAATTCATCTGACTTTAGCATTCATTCATTGAATCAATAGTTCATTCAACGCATGTTTGTTGCAAGCCCTTTAACTGTGAGTCATCACAGCGGGGCACCTGGGTGACTCAGGCAGTGAAGCATCTGACTCTTGGTTTCCGCTTGGGTCATGATCTCACGGATTGAGCCCCCTATGGGGCTCTGTGCCAAAACTGCAGAACCTACTTGGGATTCTGTCTCCCTCTCTCTGCCCCTCCCCCACTGGCTCTCTCTCTCTCTGTCTCTCTCAAAATAAGTAAATAAACTAAAAAAAAAATAAATGTGAAGCCTCACACCAAGGGCTATGAAGGCAGCAGGGAATATCGCTACATCTTCTCTAGTATAATGGTTGAACTCTTAGGCAGCAGTGACAGTCATCTCCCAGGAGGCTGAGACACAGCCAACGACTCTGACATGTCTGTGGATCATCCCCTGAGTTCACCATGGGGCCAGACCCCTTAGACCTGTTGAGAGGATCATAGTGACTATGAAGCCTAACTTTTCATTCCTTTTTCTTTCTTATATGGGCCACACGGAGCAGGAATCATATAGGCCAAAGACCCCTTGGTTTCTTCCCAGCCCTGATCCTCACTCCTCTCCCTTGGTTTCCATATCCAAACGTCAGCTCTGGGTAACAAAAGACAGAGGATGGCCACCGCTCTCCTTCGAGGAAAAACTACTTTAAAAAGGTTCCTAAAAGGCTGGAGAGCAACGTTAAGGTTTATTTTTCTTGAAAATTAACTACATCATCTACCATTTGTTATTTGCAGTGTGTTAGGTATTTGTTTTGATGGTCTCTTCACCACATTGTTAAGAGAGAGATTCCTGTGCTATAGGGATGGCCAAACACAAAACAGTCAACACTGAACAGACAAAGTTGACAGCTGCTTATTAATCACATATCCTCACACCCAGGGGATGAGAACACTGCATGCCATGCAAGGTTACACAATGTTGTGCTTAGGGACAGAGTGAAAAACAAGGGATCATCAGAGGCAGGTTTTAAATATCAAGCAAGTGAGGTGCCCCTGATTCCCATGGGAGGAAGTGATGGGTTGCTTGAATAATTCTGTGGGCTGGCAGGAAACTGTAGCTCACTGTTTAGGGTAAGCAAGGACTGTGTCCTGTCCCTGTGATAAGAAGTGTTATTTGGCTAGGTGATCTTGCCCATGCGAGTGGAGTGGTGGAGAGAAGAGCTGGCACTTGGGCCATTCATGTCCCTCCCCGTTTCACCAGATGTCAAAGCAGCACGCAATATTGAGCCTTAATCTTAGGTCTTATGTCTAGATATCTTGACACAATAGATCTCGTTTCACCCTTCTAATAAGCCTAGTAGATAGTTATTATGATTTCTCACTTTATAGTCCAAGAACCTGAAGTTCTTACTATTTAAGTCACCGGGGGTGACTCCCAGGAAATGGAAAATTCAGGATTTGAAGCTGGTTCTAGCTCACTCTACAGCTGTGACATACGCAGTGACTCAGCTTCCGAGGGACACTTTGCAAATCCTAAGAGGCCATACTTCCAATTAACAATGAATTTTGACACCAGGATGTGAATAGGAAAGTGAGGTGGAAATTCTTGATTCTCCTGCCACATACTTCTCTTCTCAATGAGCTGCAGCTCCGCTGATGGGAAGTCCTTGGGGACAGTGAGCACCTTGGTCCTCAAGCGAAGTGCTAATTATCTTGTAAAACCTCAACACAATCCATTCCTCATGGATTACATGTCCTTTGAGTTTTATGACTTGTTCAGGCCCATCTCAGGGAGACAGTTTAGAATAAAACATAGATGCCTGATTTGCCGCGGTTCTAATAAATCTTATATACTGTGATTTTGGGAAATAAGCAAAATGTTTCCTGATAGTCATGCCTACCGTCATTGGCTTTTGTGTGAGAATCAGATGGACACATGAAGGTGGGATTTTGGTATTGATGAAGGATTTGCCCAAAGAAATTTTACAAAGGAAGGGTGTGGATTTTTTTCTATGCATGTCACACATAGAGTGCATTTCCTCTTAAAATAAAGCATGCCTTCCAGGCTTAAAATGCAGTAACACTGATCTATTTCTCCCCATTGATGTTGGGGGCCATTCACTTACAGCAGTAGGCAGAATCCTTGAGGGCACTTTTTGCTCATCCCTTTACCTTTAGGTGTACTTTAAGGATATTTCCTATGGATTGTAGTGGTCAGCTATGGCTGCATCATACTGTATACCAAAGAAACTAAACATCTTAATGAATCAAAGGAGTGTTATGGAATGAATTGTGTCCTCTTAAAATCCATATGTTGGAAGCTCTACCCCCCAGTGTGATGGTAGTGGGAGGTAGGGCTTTGGGGAGCTAATTAAGATTGGATGAGATCATGATGGAAAGTCCTCATGGACAGGGTTGGTACTTTCATACGAATCCTGAGAGAATGTGCTTCTTTCTGCTCTCTGCTATGCACAACCAGAAGATGGCCATCTATGAACCAGGAAGTGGGCTCTTACCAGACACCCCATCTTTTGGCACCTCGATCTTGGACTTCCCAGACTCCAGAGCTACAAGAAATAAATGTTTGTTGTTTAAGCCAACCAGTCTGTGGTCTTTTTGTTATAGCAGCCCACATGGACTGAGACAAAGAGGAAACATTTTAATTTTTCTTGCTCAAGGTTCTGGAAGTCAGCAGGGGTGACCCTGCTTCAACCAACCAGATGATCTATTTTGGGAAGTTCAGGGAGCTTGTTTCATGGGCCTATCATGCACCTTAGCCCAGTGGCTGAGATATGCTTTTGTCATGGCGAGTAGCAGAGGCATAAGAAGATGAGCGGAAGCATTCAATGCCTCTTTGAGGCATAGGCTCTGAATCGGCGCACTGCTACTTCTGCCCAGAAAGAGGTCCTGCAAGTCACTTGGGACTAGATAAGATGTGATGGGGGCATGGCCCAATCTATTACGGGAGTACTTGTTTTCCTCCTACTGGCTTTTGAAATTGCACCTTCTAATTCATATAATTTATACAAAGGCACTTCAAAATGTCATTTAGGGGTACTTGGGTGGTGCAGTTGGTTAAGTGTCTGACTTTAGCTCAGGTCATGATCTTGCAGTTGGTGAGTTTGAGCCCCTCATTGGGCTCTCTGCTGTCAGCACAGAGCCCACTTTGGAACCCCTGTCCCCCTGTCTCTCTGTCCCTCCCCTGCTCATTCTCTCCTCCATTCTCTCTCTCAAAATAAATCAAAAAATAAAGAAGTGTCATTTAATTGAGGCAAGGCTAAAACCCTCGGAGCAAAAAAAAAAAAGGACTAAAATCACGTAAGATTACTTCATCCCCAAAGCTGCTATTATTCTTCTGATTTTTTTCAGATGAATCACAAAATTGTGTTTTGGAGACATCTATCATGTTTAGGGAAAAAAAAAAGTCATGCTTAAGAATAATTTACTGCATACTTTCCCAAAGAGAAGAGTGTATGTTATGGTTAAAGCACGCAACCTGTCATAGAGAAGAACAAAATTGGAACATTCATGAATTAGACTCAGCATCTACCCATAATGGAATACATTACAATTTATTGTCTTAACTAAGACCCTTTACCTTGACTGTGGCTGTTAACTCTTAACACGGTTGGTAGCTTCTCGGCACTGGCAGTATACCGTAAGATGGGTGAAAAACAGACATTCATGTAGGTATTAAATTGTATAGTCTATTACATATGATGACTAAGAGTGATTAAAGAAAGGCAGCTTGGCTAAGACATACAAATGATTAACTTTGATGAAATCCAGCGTCTCTTATTTTGAAAGATGGCTAGCTTCACCTCCCCATGTTATTTGGTAGCTAACAACCAGGCGTGACAGCACTGAAGGCTTGGAATAGGATAGGGGACGCTGACCACCAGGAGGTTCACTGCAGCAGTCCTCTGTGTGTCGGAAAACTGAGTTCATGGTCCCTGTTCTCCCTTACTAACTCGGGGTCCATGATCAGTCACTGAAGGTTCTTTCGGTGTACATTCTTATAGCATGAGGATAATAATGATCCATAATGTTCTTGGGCTTAAGTGAATTAACCCAAGAGTTAACTATCATGATGATGAAACCGTGGACCGTGTCCTCCTGGTATAGAGCAACATGGGGAGGCTACCACTTAGCTGTGTGTTGTCTAGTGTGGGATTGGGGGCACTGACCTTCCTGTTGTATGAGGACCTGACCTTCCTGAAGGCATGAGCTCATGTGAATTCATCGTCCAGTTTACTCATCTGTACAATGTGAAGTGTAACAGTATCTGCTTTAGAAGGTTGCTCTGAAGAATAACCGAGCGAGAAAGTCATGAAAAGTGCTAAGCGTGACACCTGGCACACAATGCTTGCTTAATACATGTTATCAGCTGAAATGGTTGTTTTCATTATTTTTTGGCATTATGTGTTAAATTTCTGCAATGCAAAAGTATCCCAGAGAGTATTTTATCATACTGAGTTTTTAAACACAAAATACTTCCTCTTAGTTTTGACAACTAGACATTGATCCTTTATAATGTAACATTTTTGATTGGCCTTTTGAACTCCATGATGTGACCTTTGAGTGGCAAGGGGAAAGCATATATTCCAGTTGTTTCCATCCACTCTTTGAGAACATCTCCTTTTATGAGCTCAAGGTACAAACATCTCACACCCTAATCTCCTGAATAAAAGCGCAGAGATTTCCCAGGCCTCCCAAAGGACAGTTCCGTGGAGATGTGGCAGGAGCTAGAAGGCAGAGATTCCAGGTGATTATGATTCTCAGGTCAAGGATTAGACCAGAAATTTAATAAACTGCATTAACATGAGCTGAGTCATTTCCCTGCAAGGTGGTAAGCGTTCGCAGTGTTTGATTTAAAGCCTTTATTAAAAGAGGTCTTCAAATAAAATGAACTTTATCCTTTTCTGACAACCAGAGGAAAAGACGGATGATCATTTAATCTGTGATGCAGCTGAAATCTGACCTATTTTGGGCTACATGAGGTTGAGCTCAACACTGAAACCATGTCTCCTGGCTACAACAAGTAGGCTGGTTTTTTGAAGCTTCAGTGATTCCATGTACTTTCCTTGATCCCGTTATTGTCTGGTGTAATCATTAAACACTAGGGATGGAGCCCAAATATAGCAATAGCAACTACCTTGGTGGTGGTGAGGATGAGGAGGAGGAGGAGGAGGAGGGAAAGAGGAGGAGGAGGAGGTGGAAGAAGAGGAAGAGGATGGCAGCATTTACCTCCTACCCGAATGCCTCTCCCAAACGTGTCCTTGGATCCATCTGCTTTCTGTCTCCACTGCCACAATTCCTGCCCAGGAGAATAGTTTTTGTTTTAAATCTGAATTTAGTGCCACAAATACCTGGGTTTCTCATCTCTGATCATCCTGTGGTTCCAGGCAATTCCTGCTGACCACATCTGCTACTTAGCTTCCAGAAATGGAAGGCTGATCGCGCTCTCGTAGCAGCTGTGAAGTGTTCAAGGAGTCTCATGAGAGGCAGAGGCAGTTTCCAGGAATTCATGACGGGAGAGGCAGGAACCTAACAGATTCGAGGGGTGGAGGCAAGAGATCATGCTGGAAAACTGGACAAGATTGGTCAAGAAGGGCTATGTTAACATTAAGGGGTTTGGCCTGGGCATTACTGTAGGGGAAAACCATGAGCCATGGTGTCTGAAGAATGTGCATTGGGTGTCCCTTTTATATAAAATTTTGTATGTGTATGTACAGAGAGAGATGTCCAGAAGAAAGTTCAAAATGTGAAGAGCCGTTACTTCTGAGTGCTGAGATTTGGAGTGGTTTATACATTTCTTTGTGTTCTTTAAATTACTCTCATGTTCTACATGATTCTGTATTCTCAGGTTTTTAAACATTATGGTTATTTTCATCGTGCAAACAAAATAAAACGAGTCCTTTTTTTTTTTTTTCTAACCACACGACAAGGCCGATTAAAACACTGGGTTAATTGGGCCCCTCTGCGCTGTAGGCTCTCACAGTAGCTGAATCTGTGGTGTGAGGAACTGTGTTCTAATAGGCTTCCCACAGTCGTTGGCTTCTAAGTTTCTTGCCTACAGAAGTCTTTTGAGTCTCTTCCTAGCTGAACCATGGTCTCTGCTAGCTGAGGGGAGCCAGCTGTGTGCAGCAGCTGCTAAATGACAAGCCAATGCCAATTACAATGTTTTTATTGCTCTTTGAAAGGTGAGAGGCAAGGGTCCTCGTCTGCCACGTTGGTCAAAGTTTTCAGAGCCCCTAACCAGAGAAGTGACCGTTGGATTGTAAACTGATCTCCTCTACTGAGAAATTGCTGGCAAGGAATGGATAAAGCCTCCCATTTTTCAGCCCCTGCTCTTACGGACAACTATCGTAAAGGAATAGTTGAGATTTTTTGCTTTAAAAAAAAATTTCCTAATGAAGCTGGGGCAGGGGGTGGAGTAGGGATTTGGCTGTAATTAAATATAGGGCTCACAGATAATTATATCATTCTTCCAATTAAGATGGTTTATTACCTATGGCCATTTTCCCCTTTAAAATAGTCTTCGTTATCTGGAAATGAAGCACTATCTGATCATTTATTCATTTTGTCTCTTTTGTTCTCATATATCTGCATGAAAGTCCTCATTTCTCAGAGTTATTATGCTTACTCTTCAGTATGGAGCATTTCCAGAGCAAAGAGGCAGATCCCTTTCAAAAGCAAAATTGTCTCTGAAAACTAAGGGCAACACAGAAAGATCTGGATACGGGATGGCATTGATTAATTAGTTGCATTTTCTAAAATTTTCTTACATTGCCTCCTAAGAAAACCTTCCAAAATACTCCCTAGAAATCAAGGGTTAATAAAACGTATTAGTCTACTAGGGCTGCTATAACAAAATACCACAGACTGGGTACCTTAAACAATGTATATTTATTTTCTCTCAGTTCTGGAAGACTAAGATCAAGGTGTCAGCAGGTTTGGTTTCTTCTGAGGCCTCTCTCCGTGGCCTGCAGAGGGCCACCTTCTTGCTGTGTCCTCACATGGCCTTTCCTGTGGGCACATGCATCTCTGATGTGTCTCTATGTGTCCTATTCTCGTCTCCTTATAAGGACACCAGTCAGGTTGGATGAGGGCCCATCCTCAAGACCTCATTTTAACTTAATCATTTCTCTAAAATCCCCATGTCCAAGTACAGTCACATTCTGAGATATTGAGATTAGGACTTCAACATACAACGTCTGAGGGGGCACAATTCATCCGATAGCACGTGGCGTCCGTTGGAAAGAATAAATGGAGAAAGAAACCCAATGAAGGACTAAAATATTGCTGGTGGTTTTATAACATCAGCAACAATGACAATATCATCTGCCAACTTTGAATAGAGATGAATATGAGATTTTTTTTATCCCAAAAAACAAGTGTCCTGTGGCACCAGATAATTACCCTTCTCCTTATAATTACCTGAGGCCTCCCCAAAACTGTTCATGCCTCCAAAGTGAGAAATGGATAGAGCACGAACTTTAGTGTCAAGAGAACTTCTTGTAAGTCTGAACTCTTTCACTTATTACCTTCTTGGGCAGTCATTTAGCATTTCTGGGTCTCAATTCCCACATTTGGAAAATGATGCTATTATATACTCTACCTCCCTCTTTCCATGGTGGTTGAGGGGATCACATGAGCCAGAGGCCATTGACGGGTTGTGAGATTCTGGGCCTTGAACTTGTGTTAGATCCTGAATCTTGTTGATTAGGCATAGGTTCATAGCAAAGGATGACTGGATATCAAATATTTTGGGCACATAAAAGTGAAGGGAAACACATGATAAAAAAAACTCAGAAATTAAGAAGTACTGAATAGGAAATGAGTCAGAAACAATCTATAAATTTGAGGGGAATGTAAAAGGCAGAAAATAAACATAAATGTGTTCCCTGTTTCATTACATGAAGGGTTTGAGGGGTCTTAAAGAATACTTATAGGGGCGCCTGGGTGGCTCAGTTGGTTGAGCGTCTGACTCAGGTCATGATCTCACAGCTCCTGGGTTCAAGCCCCACGTCAGGATTTGTGCTGACAGCTCAGAGTCTGGAGGCTCTTCGGCTTCTGTGTCTCCCTCTCTCTCTGCCCCTCCCCCACTCACACTCTGTCTCTCTCTCTCTCTCTCTCTCTTTCTCTCTCTGAAAATAAATAAACATTAAAAAAAATTTTAAAAAAGAATACTTATAGTAAAATAGAAACATGCATATGATACACTTAAAACAATCAGAAAAGCTAATTACTTACATGTGACTCAGGCCCAAAGTAGAGAAAACTAAACTGTAGCTAGATGGAGTATGAGATCAGATACGGTTACTAAATTAGAAGTGTAGACTTTTTTTCCCTCTTAATTCTCTGGCACGGGAGGCAAACAAGGGAAATTTTATGAAGGATTCACATGACATTCATTCTCCATGAGGGGATAGCTGTTCACTTTTTTATGGCAGCTAAGCACAACGTCTGAGAAGAAATTTCTACTGCAGAATGTCCTCTAGGTCAGAGTTACTACCCTGACTGGCCACCCTAGATCTCTCAGGAAGAGAGGAACCATCAAAACATTCAGAGGCCAGAGCCCAACCCTCAAGGTTTCCAGTTCAGCTGGTCTGAGTGCATAAGTATTTACATTGTGCAAAGGCTGGGTCAATCTGCTTGATCATTAGTCAGGTTTGCAAAGCGTTGATGGGGGACGTTCAGGGATCTTAGTTTAGGTTTTTCCGACAAGCAGGCAGTGAGACAAGGATTTGAATGCAAAGTGTTTATGCCGGAGGTGAAGGAAGCACAGATAGGGTAGTGGAGAAACGAGACAACGGAGGAAAGTCAGCGAAAGTAGCGCCTCACCAAGCCCATTAGCCCAGTGGTCTAGCACAGCTTCATCCTGCTGGGGTAACAGTAACACAGAGTAGGACACATGCTTCTGAGAGTGAAGGAGCTGGGTGTTTATACACGAAGCGCCTAGCGGTCGTGGGTTGAGGGCTGCTCCCAGCAGATGGCAATTCCCTGGTGTCCCTAACCCTCACGACCCTCCTGGGAACAAGTGACCAAGGGTCATTCATCAACCCCACGACCCAGAGCTATATTCACATCTTCCCTGTGCAACAGCATGGTTTACTTTACCTATACGTGGGGCTTCAGAGCCGGGCACAGAGGGATGGGTGTAAAATGGGAATGGGCCACTGCAGTCCCCGAACACCAGGCCCGGCCCACTGGCTGCGTCAGCTAACCTCATTTCTCTCCTGTGCAAATTAAGACAATTGACTTGCCCTCTCTTCATTTATTACCACGGGGCTTAAGACAAGGCTTCATGTAACTACAGGGTGAAGCATAACTAGGCAGTGCAGCTTAGGTAGAGCAAAGGGCGTGGAGGAGAGCTACACCTGGCTCCACTCTGGCACGTTCGCTGTGGGAACTTGGGCAGAATACATTCTGAGCCCTAGTTTCCTCATCTGTAAAATGGGAACAATGATAATATCTACTGGGCAGGGATGTTGTAAGAACCAGGGAAGGTAGAAACAGAGCCTCGTACTCTGCCAAGTGAATGATAAGTGCTGTTAAGGAAGGGAGAACTATTGAACAAAAGGTTCTTTTGTAGGATAAAAGGTTCTTCATCTGTGACTTATACACAGGGATTCCTCAGTTCATGTTTCAATGGGAAGATAGAAGGTCTTGTCCGTGGTAACGTGCGGACAATGTCAGTTTAGGTCAGTCGTGTTTGTTCCCCCAGAGCCTTCCTCCAGGTAGCGCTCTCCCTGGTTTTTCTCCTTCGTTCTTCATTTTACATTCTCCTCTTGTCAGTGCAGCTTGCTCCACAGAGAGTCAGGGAATTGGCAAGACAGTCTGTGAGGATGAAAAACTTTGAGAGCGTCTTTCATATATCTTCCTTCCAGAAGGAATGTGGACAAGCCCAAGGAAGCTGGATCTGTGTAAATTAGCCCCATCCCACTCCCTGTGGGCCATTTTATTTTAAAATCTATTCAACAATCAATGCCATTAGCTCAACAGATGGCTTATTAATCTTCAGACCAACAGCCAGATTTTAAATTGCCTTCCATTTTGCAAACCCTTCTCTGAAGAAAAAAGTACATGAAATATAAAAGGAAAAAAAAAATAGAATTTCAGTCCCAACCCCAGGGAGACCTACAATGTATTCATTTCAGGCCTGGTTTTTAAGGTCAGATTCGGCAAACTTTTGTCAGTCAGTCGGATGCTCGTATGTCTACAGGCAAAGAAAGTAAATGCATTGATTTGTTTTTGAAAATAGTGAGCAAAATGCAAAACATTTGTCAGCCAAAGAAAGCACACAGCTCCCCAACCTGATTAACTCAGTTGCCATTAGTGACAAGCATAAATGTTTTCTCTGAACTTGGGGATAGCCTTGAAAATACATCTAATAATTTCCCTGGAAATCCCAAACTTAGGCCATCCCTAGACCAGATAACCGAAATATTTTGTTTTCGGTGATCTCACTATCTCTTTTCCTGGTGTTTTTAGGGGCCAATTCCCCACTGTATTACCACAATGTGCACAACACACACACACACACACACACACACACACATCTTAATTCACACTAGCTTCTGGTTCTATGTTAAATAAGTTAGAGCCATAAACAGAGGTGGGTTTTCTTTTACTTTCTCCCACCCATGATACTATGGGACTGTATATCCATACGTCTCATAGTCGCAAGATCATAATTTCCCTGAGTTGGCATTAGAGTCTTAGACCTTAAGGGGTGTCCCCTGCTTATTCACTTGGGGCATTTGGGACCATCCATCTATGGGCAAATGTGGGATGAGGAATCCAGGTCTTTCTTTTCCCTAAGTTTCTATTTAAATATGGATTTGGAAAAGGGTTGGGGAGGGCATTTACACATGTGTGGTTAAAGACTTGGCCTTTGGTTTGCTCTGTTGGGGTCAGAGCAGCCAACTTGATGAATCAGTGACATCACATTGGAAGCCAGACTGACAAGAGCTCTGGAATTGGAGACCATAGGGTTAAAGGCGGTGACTCCCCGCTCCCCCCCACCTCTGCCAGCAAGGCTGTATTTGACCACACAGGGTTTAGGCAGCAACTCAAGGAAACAAATGCTCATCAACCCTTCCTCCCCAGGAAGCTGCATCAAGATCATTTTCTCCATCTCTCCCCTGGGAAGCCAGATCATGCATAGTGTTGAGCATGTTATCTGGGGGTTGTTTGTGAAAGGAAAATTGATGACCTCAGTCTATCTTGGGGGAACAAGAAGCTTTTTAGAATCACAGATACTCTTCATTACAACTCTGTGACAATGTAGGAGCCGCGACTGCCTTCTGACTCCTCAGAGAAACTGCTACTGATTGCTGGGACATCTTCATGGTGTATATTGTTACATTGTTTTGTTTCTTTGAAGACTGGGGGATGGTTCATCAGGAGAGGCACTTGGTGCCCTGTGAAGGACACTGGGTGAAGAATATGGACACATGCATGCTAATGTCCATGTCTGAAGGGTTTCCATTTCAGCACCTGTCAAATCAGTGGGTGAGATCATCTCCAGAACTCTCCCAGCCCTGAAATTCTAGGAGTTTGCCTATTTCTAGTAACTTGAACATTTCATTAGGCAGAATTTTCCATTCTCTAGCTGTGCCAGATAGATGAGAAAACTTACTGAATGAATTGAAAGTCTCGAGCCAGTAAGGAAAACCTACCCACATCTCAGACTGCCTTATGCTTGTTGATGTCAGAACATGAATTATTGTGGGTAATCATCGAAGGACGTAAAAAAGAACAACGCGTACCTGGCAGAATTTGTATACCAGTGCATTACAATTTGCCAAAGTGTTCTTGAAAGTTAAATCTTCCGTTACATAACTTTTTTATCACTTTCCTTAAAAATGTTCCAGTTGGGCTGGCACGTTTTATGATTTGCCTTGCTTCAGAGATAAGCACATTGTCAATGATTAGACACAACTTCCCAGGTACTTTTGAACTGCAAAGGTTGAGGTCGGGTGAGTGATGGCAAAGGAGAGGGTTGGGCACAGAAGCTGTCAATTAAAATATTTAAAAAGCAAGATGGTGTGTATGTGCCTCAGATGATAAGATGATAGTGCATTTCAAAAACCCTACAGTTCTAAAAGAGGTAGCTCTCCTTGTATATATACATTTAGGAGAGTCCAGAAACTTTAGCATGCTGGGATTGAAACTGACGCATGCATTTCGGGGCTTTTCCTGTACAGCCAGCCACGGGCCTCAAGAAGCCACTCACTGGCCTCGTTCACTGTTGGCCCAGTGGGGTGTAACATCCCTACAACCTGATGGGAAGTGTGTTTCCTTCCAGTTCCGGTCACGAAGGGGCCTGATAGCCTGGTATCTGGTGTTGTTTTTGTTTTTATTAAAAAAAAATTTTTTTTTAACGTTTATTTATTTTTGAGACAGAGAGAGACAGAGCATGAACGGGGGAGGGTCAGAGAGAGAGAGGGAGACACAGAATCTGAAACGGGCTCCAGGCTCTGAGCTGTCAGCACAGAGCCCAACGCAGGGCTTGAACTCACAAACCGCGAGATCATGACCTGAGCCGAAGTCGGACGCTTAACTGACTGAGCCACCCAGGCTCCCCTGTTTTTGTTTTTTAAAGAATTAATTTTCTCCTCCAGTGGCTTAACTACTCCAATCACAGAAACCTAACTTAAAGTTGTTGTTTTAAAGCACTCACACTTATAGCCTGTTAGCTGAAAATCTATACACAGAATCTAGGCAGGGGAATGATTATTAACCTAGGGTGCACCTCTTAACTCTGTGTACACAGAGAACTACAAACCCACATGTGGGAATTCAGTGTTGCCACATCTGAACCAGCCTGTCACTGTGCTGCAACACCCTTCAGAGATTTTTTTTTTATACGTACTCACACTTGACCAATGCAATTGGCCATTAGGAAAATAAACTCTTATTAGCAAGAAATATGAAAAGGCTATTTTGGAAGAGGCAACCTGAAGTGGATTCTGTGATTTGTGAAAGCTTTTCTAAAATGAATGTGACTCACCCACTCGAATAAATGCAATTAATGTTTTAAGGCTTATCCTTTGCAATGGCTGGACTTTCCTATTCTTTAGTTGGCATGGGGTGGGGGGAAGGTGCATTCAGTTAGGCATCTCTCTGTGGTAGTACTTACAGAGATATATTATCATGTTGTCCTCCAGGGGGCGTTAAATCTTCAGCAAAGCTCCAATTACTCTGGAAGGCATTCAAACCCAGTTAGCAAAAGCAGACATTCTGGCTTCTTTCTCACTGGGATGAAGTACTGGGGCCCATATTCTGAATTTCACATCTCAGACTTGTGGACTAGGTCTTGCTTTTTTTTTTTTTTTTGTAAGGCTAGGACGGGTGTGACAATCCCATTGCTCCGGGGTATGTGCCAGTGTGGCCTCGCCACATTGTTCTGAATGCTCTACTACAGGTATCAGAGTGGCTGACCCTCATGACCCATGTCAGGAACCTCTTAAGAGACTATTGATATGGACAGGAACCGTGGTGCTTTCCAAGGTGCTTTTCCAATGTGATTCCTGGAGGCCCAAAGTTAATCTAATGTGGGTTGGAGAAGGCTTTGTGGGTCAAAATTGCAAAGGATCCAACCTTCCTACTTAAGCCCCACAAAAAGCCATTGTTGCTCATTACTGTGTTAATGAGACCATCCCTTGGGAATCTGCAAGCCTCTTGGTCTGGGGAACCAGCAACTTCAACAGTAAAGTGAATGTAAAGCAATGCAGTACATTGGTTAAGAGGTCCGTGGGTTCTAAAATTGACTGGATTTCAGTATCTGCTGTACTTCTTATAAGGCCTAGTTTTCTGAATTAATTACTTACACTCTTGTGTCTCTGATACCTCATTCACAAAAGACTATCTCATAGGGTAATTACAAGGACTAATTAATACAACCCAAAGAAAGTACTTGGTGCGTTATAAGTGCTCCATAAATTCTATTAGTCATTCTTACTCCGGAGCCCAGAATTGAGATCCCCATGATAGGGCTCCAGCTTTGTCTTGCACTTCTCCCTGACACAGATTCCTTCATCCCAAATACCACCCTGCATTTTTACCGCTTTCCTCCCCCTGCTTCATCTACCTTCCTTGCCTGTATCACCATCTGATGAGATCCCACCCAAGTTCCAAGGGTTATCTGTAATGGCACCTTAAAACCAAAACGAAAACCAAAAACCAAACCCACAATTCCCTGCTCCAAGAACTGAATTAGCTTTCTCCTATCTCAGAACAGTTTCAGGGACACAATATCTTGATATACTGGTACATACATCAGTCAAAACTTATGGAACTGTACCCTTAACATGGCCAATTTTCTGGCATGTAAATCATACCTCTCCAAACCAACCCAGTAGGAACATAATGAGAATGTCTCAGCCTTTGGAAAGAGGAACACTTGGTTCAAAGTCAAGTTCTAATACTTTCTACCTGGCACTTCGTTGGCCTTCTTTCACCTCTGTTTCCTCTTATGTAAATGGGGCAGTTGTTACGTTCTCCTTTTGCAGTGAAGGTTTAGAGACCTAATGATAGTATAAAAATGCCTTGCACACTGTTGATGCTATATTACAGTTAGGACTTTCCTTTTCAGCATAGCTATTTCTATGTTTGTCACATACACCTGCCCACCAAAAGGTGATCTTCAGGACAGAATATGTGCTGTCCTTTTCTTGTCCATGTATCTGGCATAGAGTAAAAGCAGTGTGTTTAGCTAGATATAATATAATATAATATAATATAATATAATATAATATAATAAATATAATATAACAGCTAAGCACACCAACTTTTAGATAGTGAACATCTAGCGGCATCCCAGCTGAAGCCTCTGCAGGATGCTGGACTGTGTATTATCACTCGCGTTTGCTAAGGCTCAGTATTTTAAAGTCTGACAGACACTTTCCTTCGTCGATCATTCAGCTATGGCTTCCCCGTGTCCAGTAGGACTTAATAACACATCTTTCATTATGATAATTCTTTAGGCTCATAAGGGTTGTCGATTTCTCTTGAAAGCAACGGAATGACTGTACTGTTTTCTGGACCAATAAGTCACTCTGTTTTCCATGGTTCAAAGTTAAGCTTTTATTTGGTTTTAAATTAAAAAAATAAATTTCATTATTAAATAGTGAGATGGATCTAACTTATGTCCAGATAGTAGCTTACTCAGGAATATACCACTGGGGGTACAATTAAAGGGTGGGACACCTAAACTAAAATTATCTGTTATGTTGTCATGTTTGTTAAAAGCTCGACAGTGGCATAATTCAAAAGAAAGGGAGATACAAAGTTTTAGATGTTTACAACGGATGGGAAAAGTAAACCACTTATTCTATTGCAACTGCAAACGAATTTCTTTCTCGGTGCCAGTCTGTTTGGACGCTATACCACAGTGCTAATGTCATCGGGCTCATCTGCTTTCTTCTGCCTGCTGGGCAGGGATTTCAAGTATTCAAGGTGTCTCCGGGCATCCTCCTGATTTTGCCTCACGTAATACACCACATATGAGATCACCATGGTGAACCAGCCAAACATGGTGACCAGCATGGCATAATCGGTAGTCTTTTTGGGGAGGTTACAAAGGTCAGCATCATTGGCAGCATTGAGGAATGGTCTACCGGCGTGCTCATCCAACACAGAAGTCTTACAGATCACATTGTGGGCTGTCTCGTGGTTGGATGCCATGCTCCTCAGAACTTGCTGGAGAGTACAGTCGCAGTGCCAGGGGTTGTTGGCGATTCTGGCCCTGGCCTTCAGGTTATTGAAGGCATTTTTGTGCACGCTTTGAATCCGGTTGTCAGACAAGTCCAGAGTCTGCAAAGTTTCCGCTACTCCTTTGAAAGCATGCTCGTCGATAAACTCAATGCCGTTTTTGGACAAGTTGAGAACTCTTAGTTGATGGAGGTCCTTAAAAATCTCATTGGGGATAGATGTGATCTGATTGGAGTCCAGATACAATAAGACTGTTTCAGGAGGAAGATCTCTAGGTATTTCCTTGAGATTTGCATTGCTACAGGTGACATTTAAACCCCCAGAGGAAGAACAGAGACAGCCCTTGGGACACATACTGGCTGAATGAAAGCACAGTATCATAAGAACAAAACTTTGTAGGAGGAGACACATGGAGAGGGAACGGGTTAACCACAGGTCTACCAGATTCATGCTGGAATGTCAGCATAATCACAAGCCCATTCCTCATTCACTCCGACAAGCAAGCGTGGCAACGGTTCCAGCCTTGTCCACACTGCTGATTTCCTTCTTGCTTATTTCAAAAGGTTGCAGCTAACACATGTGTCTCTTCATTATTCCTGTCCTTGCTTGGGTACCTAAAGGAAAGGGAAGCAGAGACAATTAGCTTTTTTTGCAGAGAGAGCAATTAAAAGTGCTCTCAGGCGTCTGGCATTCTATGTGGGCAGGAGAGGTAATTTCCATTGATACCACTGGGAGATGTCTGCATAATGGGAGTCTCCTGCTCAAATCCCAGGTGCTTGGGGAAAGGTCTGTCAATAAATGACATTTCCGAATCATGCTGCCTTGTTTTTAGTTGTGCAGAATTACAGCAAACAGCCTAGAATTCTGTCATCTCTACTAGTCCTCTCAACATCCTGAACCCCTTCTAAATTATATAGCAATAAAATTTAATTATGCCTTTCCTCCTTTCTACAGTTGCAGATGCATGAATGCAGTTTAGACCTCCTCTTGAGCAGCAATGAGAAATAACACTGATATTTCATGGTTAATGACCATAGATAGCAATAATTGTCATGGCTCCTGAATGGATGCTCAATTGGAATATTTTCTCTAAAGAAACATCTTGCTTGAATTAAGAAATGAATAAATGCATTCCAACCTTTACAACAAAATGTTGCTAGGGACTGATAGAACAAAATCCCCAAAAGGGTTGTCTCCCTGATTCTCTCTGTTTTCTAAACAAGCTATCCCGTCCCCAATAGGTCTTCAAATATGACACACACCTCCAAGACTTTTTAAAATATAAGATAAGGACTAAAAAATATTAGCCTCTAAGACTTTCCCAATAGCTTATTTTTTTCTTTCCAATCATTATATGTATATATTATTGCTGAAATGTATATATATACATATACATGATAAATTATATATATATAATAAATTACATATATAATAAATACACAGTAAAACCTTGGATTGCAAGTGACTTGCTCTCCGAGTGTTCTGCAAGATGAACAAACATTTCTAATAAATTTTAACTTGATAAACGAGTGATGTCTTGCAATACCAGTGGTAAATGACACCGAATGTCACATGATCACAACGGAGGCAACGGTTCTTGAAATTCACTTTGATATACAAGTGCTTTGGATTACATGTATGTTTCCAGAATGAATTATGCTTGAAAACCAAGGTTTTACTGTATATATATAATACTGTTGGAAGGGGCTTCTGAAATGTAATTAAGTAATATTTTAATATTAAGTAATATAAGTAAGGATACAAGCCTACTCAGGAACAGAAATGAGAATATTCAGTGAACCCTCCAAACTCTTTTCTCATATAGAGAGGACAGGCATCTTTGGGACCAGTTCACAGAGGAAGCAAGTGGATTTTGGAGAGATTATGTGATTCGCCCAAGGTTATAGCTCACAGGTGGCAGAGACAGGACTCACGCCAAAGGCTTTATTCTGACTTATTACTCTCCTAACACTCTCTACTACCCCCACAATGCTCTCCCAACATTATCTGCTCTATAAAGACAGTTGGGATCAAGGAAGCATTGCTTGTTGTGACTTCTGATGCTGTTATGTCGAAGCTCAACCCCAACTTCAGTACCCCATGGAGCTCGATGTCTGATTTCAGAGTGTCCTCTCTCAGGATGTGAGAAACAAGGGGAATATTCCTTCCTCTTACCACAGTGAGTAATAAATGACTTTCTGCATGAGCAACAAATGAGTCTCTGCAAACTTATCTTTTCTAAAGATCCCAGATGGATAAATACAGGGGGAAATGACTCCAAATGTTACCAAACTCACAGAAGAGAAGATTAATGTGAGCTGAAAACATAATGAATGGGGTTGTTAATCATGGAAAAAATGAGATTAGCACTAGCAGAATGGAGTGGATGTGCTTTTGGAATCCTGAGTCCCTTAAATGCCAGAGAATGCTAAAGAAGGACCTCTAGGCTTACTGGGCCATCCATCAATAGCTCATTTCATTTGCAGTGAGTTTCCCTCCCTTCCATGTTTTCCTTGAAAACTGCATTGCACGACATTTGGGATTCTAGTGATTGTCTAGATGGGAGAGAGGAAAAAATAAGCAGGTGTGGAGGGGAGGGCATTCGGAGAGAAAGGAGGGTGGCAGAAGGATAAGATAAAGGATGTTAGGAGGAAGGCATGAGAAGGACACAGGAGATGGGGGACATGAACATGATTAGAGAACATGAAAAAAGTCTATGCGATCAACCAACTCCCATCAACTGAGGCTGTGCAACCAGCCTAAATCCTGCTGAAAGGTGGGAAGGCTTCTCTGGCAGACCCTCCACATCTCTCCAGAGACTGATTAAGAGTCTACCTGAAGAAAAGTGTTCACCAAGTTAGACCGTAAGTTCCATGAGGGCAGGGGCTTGTTTCCGCCTCATGCGGAAACAACAGCAAACAATTAAAAAGTGCAAAGTGCAATTAAAAAGTACACTGGCGTGTATCCCAGCTTTAATCCTTATTAGCAATGTGTTCCTGGGCAAGTTATTTAACCTCTCTAAGCCTTATTTTCCTTATCTTTGAATAGAAATGATAAAAGAACACAGTTACAAAGTTGATTTGAGAATTATGTGGGATAATCCACATAAAGCATTTAGCCCAATGTCTAATAGGTAGTAATAGCTCCATACTTGTTAGCTACGGTTACTGCTATTATCCCAGATATGTTCTCAAATGCTAGCATAGTGCTTGACATGTAGTAAGGGCTATACAAACATCTATTGTATGAATGATCGAATAGCATATTGAAGCATATAGCTTTACTTTTTCTTCCCTAAGATAATTATTTTTATTTTTAATATAAATATTGGCTCTTCCAATGTCTATTGGTTTTACATGTCAACATGGTGGTCTTTGGAAAAATCATGAGCGCAGGCTCCTAGCTGATGAAAGGAAGAATGGAGCTTTTCCGGTAGGCTTCTTGAGACTTAATCTTGGTTTCTCCAGGATGATCGGCCCAATGGTCATGGTAACAGACAAGAAATGATGAGAACACATCTTGAGTTTTCAACAACAGAATGAAATACCTCTTGAGATGGAATCCAATGAAATGGTTTCACCTTGAAACCTTGAAATGATCCACCTATACACTGAATAGAACGCCTATTAGGAATACAAATACAGAGTATCTCTTGCATTCAGAGATGCTGGGCTCAAACTATTTCATTTTCTTCCTGTCATGTTGGAGGAAAGGGAAACAAAAGCTTTGGGACTGGCTAGATTACTTGGCTGCTATGACTCAGCCTCTAGTGCTCCCATGCTCAGCCAGGACAAAGTGACAAGAGATGCAAGCAGTAGAGAATTGAGCCCTTGGATGTCTAGGAAGCAGACAGCAGGGGCAGAGTTATTGAGTCAAGGTCATCTTCAGCAGGGAAGATGGAAGAACGGCCTCTCCACTCTAATATGCCGAATTACTATTTTCCAAAACCAGCTTGACATTGTCTTAAATTGCTGGAGAGGTCAAAAGAGGTTCTTGGAAAAGAAAGACATGGGAGGTGTGCCTCACAGTGAAAAACATAGGTATGCTTCTGACATCAGCTACCACCCAGCAGAATATAAAGCTAAGGAGCAGCTCAAAAACTTAAAACTCCCTCCTGCTCTATTTCCAGTCAGGTCTACCCAAATATGCAAAGCAGCAAACACAATATCCTGCTAGAAAAAATAGAGTGTCTCCTTTCTAACTTCAGGAGGAGTGTGTAGAACACCAGAGAAGGGCTGGGGTCACACTGGTGATGGCAAGAATAGAAGCAGCATCACTGCCTGTCCTCCTGATAAGGAACAAGATCTGATAAAGGGACAGAGCAAATCAAACAGTGCCTTCTATACCTCTTGACTCCCCTCTGCATTTCTCAACTCATCATACTACCCTATCTTCATTCCCTTTAAATATGTCTGGGGCAGTCAGGAAGCTACTGTATTTTTGGAATGTGGTATTTAGGTATGAGCTGTGCTCCCAAAAGGGGCCATTTTATCCTTGGACCCATGCCTTGCCCACATTTCCCCATCACATGGGTCTCCAAGGTCCAACAATTAATGCCCGGATTGGGTAGTAACTATCAAATGTTGTTTCCAGAAGAAAAAAAAAAGTGTATTTAGCAAACTGCCTGAGAAGACAGATCTTTCAGTGGTTGATTAACAACTCTATCTTGCTTCCTGGTCCTTTCTTCTCATCATTAGGGGATAGATACTCAGGGACACTCAGGGCTTCAAACCCAAAGCTTTCATTAACTCTTCTAAGATCAGTGAGCACACCAATTCAAGAAGAAATACCAGACCGATTTCTCCAAATTTCTTTCCATGCAACACTGCTACCAACAAGGATTTGATTAAAGAGCACGATACAGCAACACAGGAAGGCCCTTTGATTCGGGGTGGGGGTGGGGTGGGGTGGGTGGGTGGGTTCATTAATTTTCAAATTAATGAAAAAAGAAAAAGAAACCTCATAAGTTTAAGTACTTAAAATTAAAACTTCCATAGGGCAAAAGTAAGACCATACACAAAATGAAAGGGCAGATGCTAAAACAAAGGGTTGATTTCTTTAATATACAAGACATTCTTACCAAGGGATAAGAAACTGATCCAACAGAAAAATAGGACAGAAAAACAATATATACGAATGACCAAAAAAACCCTATGAAAAGATCCTTGATCTCACTGACACAAGAATAAATTCAAGTGAAAGTACCTAACATCTTGGTTAAAATTAGGAAAACTAGGGTCAGTGTAAGTGTAAAAAACAAACCACTCTCAAACCCTTGATGAGGGGATACTTGGGACACTCTTTTTGTACAAGCAATGTAGGGATATCTATTCAGATTTTAAAACATGAGAACAAGTTAGACTGACTTGTACTGATGTAAAGATCTCCAAAGATGACCTCAAAAAGCAGCTAGGAAAAAGGGGGTTATAGTCTCATCCTGTTTGT
This sequence comes from Prionailurus viverrinus, assembly GCF_022837055.1. Lineage (NCBI taxonomy): Eukaryota > Metazoa > Chordata > Mammalia > Carnivora > Felidae > Prionailurus > Prionailurus viverrinus. Next base: position 15,839,890 of record NC_062569.1, read on the forward strand.
GTAAAGTTTTAAAAAGAGGACACGAATGTGCAGCTATAGGTATATAACATACGTTTGCAAATGCATAGTTCGTTTCTGAAAGGATCTGTATGGAAGGAAATGTATATGAAACTATTAATAGTGGTTAACTGAGGAGCAGAACTCAAGGGGCTGATGGGGAGAAAAGCAGTGGTCTTTTTATTTCATACCCTTCTAGTGGATTTAACTTTTTATGATACAAAGGTGTTTTTGTTTACATAAAATTTAAAAAAAAATTAGTGCAAAAGGACCAGAACTTAACTGAAAAAACAATCTGAACATAACGCCTCAGAAGACAACTTTCGAGCACCATGAAACAGTTGGACAATGGCGGCCAAGAGGGTTGGGTCAATAACAAGACGATAAAGTTTAAAAAGCTGAACGTGTTTCAACCTGAGAGACTGAATACACAAAGGGACAATGCTGAGACCACATATCAAAACAGAACTTCAACTCACAACCTGCTTAAACCAGCCCAGGAAGCCAAACTGCAGCCTCTCTAGCAATTGTCCCAACTCAGCCAGATCAGTAACTGCCAGCTTCCCTCATTTTCCCTCCTGCTACCAATTTAGGGTTAACCAGGGAGAGCCAAATCTGCTCCCCTAAGCAACCACATAATGAGGTTCTGGGTCTAGTTAGCCTGCTTCCAGATTCCTCATGCCAAGAGCCACCAATCAGGGCACAATCTGAAGCCTTTCATTTGTCCCACGATAAAGCTTTTACACTCCTTGCCTCCCCATGAGTCTCTGCCGAATGCGAGGGATCAGGGCTGGCTCCCTTGCTATAGGAAGCTTGGGGAAAATGGCCTCTGCTTGTTCTCATTTGGGTAGTTTTCATTTACTTCCGCAAAGACTACAGTATGTGATATTTTCAATGTAGTATTTCCAAAGTTAGCTTTATAACTTATATAAATTATATAGGGATTTCTTCACATGCTCAGGTTTTCTATAAACTAAGTATTGGTTGCATAAAACATCAATGTGTATAATTCCTGACCAAAAAATGAGGGACAGTTGGGATCTGAATAATTCAGGTGAATGAACTATATAGATAATTTTGAGATGACGTTCACAGATATGACACCTTATTTCACATCTTTAGCATTGAGCTCTGCCATGAACTTTAGTTTTGCATTTCCACTCGCAACCACCTCTCACCAAAAGATTCCACCTGGGCTTCACAATGGGCATCCTTAAAAGTAAAATCACTTTCACCCTTTATCCTCACCCAACTACCTTCTACCATAAACCACCTATTCTTCCCTCCTGATTTCTTGGGAACCGTTTCCATTTTCATTCTCCCTGCCCGCTCTCTTATGCTTTGTGTCCCCTTTTTCTCTCTCCTGTTCAAAACACTATCCTCTTGCACCAAAAGGAAGCCAAAGCCTCCTTCCCGGCCTGCCTGTGTGCAGCTTCTGTTCTCCTTCCAATGTCAGGTGCAAGTAACACTTTGACCATGAATTTCCACTGGCCAAAAAGCTTTCACGAGCCCCTGTTCATGGCAACCCTCCTTTTCCAATCCTATGTCCCACCACACTTACACAGACACAGAAACCTGAGCTCAGGAAACAGAAATCCACAGTTGGAAAGCTGATGATGAAGAGCACTTCCTTCCACAAGCGTGAGATTTATCAGAGGTCATCCCAACCCTCTACAGCTTGGATTTGCTTTCCTGGTTTCAAATCCGACGATGAAGATCTGGCCCAGGAGTCATTCGGCTGGTTTATAACAAGCAACTATCATCATTTAGTTAAGGATATGAACTAATAAGGCCAACAAATACAGGAGGAACTGAGGATCATTATATTTAGAAGGAGTTTAAGCTGCTTGCAGACCCAATATGTCATAACAGGTTAAGTCAGGAAGCGCCTGAAATCTCAAAATTCTTGCTTTTACAATTGAGGATATCGGTTTATTTTTGCTACCAGAAGGTAGGGGTCAATGTCTTACTCATTTTTATATTCTTGCATCGCCCATAGTAAGAGTTTAATAAATATTTATTGAAATGAATTAGGATCCATCCTCATTTCATCATAAAACAGCTACTGTTCACTTTGGCATTTATTACATGCCAGCTATTTATTAAGTGATGAACTCATCTAACATGAGTAATGGATGGTGAAACTGAAGTTCTGATTAGGTTCCTAGTTAAATGGATATAGAATTCCAAAGTGAGGGCTCAAGGTGCCATGTGAAGGTTGGGTGACATGTTCTGTGAGTCTAACATCTCCTTGTCCACTTTGAGGGAAAAAGGTGTCAAGAGGCATCTATCTTATCACCTCCCCAAAGAGAGGAGAGAGTTATTAATAGGACTCCTGGAGCTGGGGTGGAGGTGCAGAATGTCCTAGCACAAGGTTGGCCATTGATTGGTGGTAGAGTTGGGTAATGTTTTGATGTTGGGGTGAGCCTGCACTCCCAGAGCTGTCAGACAAGGGATAGAAAACTACTCCCTATCGGTCAGATATGGCCACCTGAGGGAAGGAACTCCCCAGTGAAAAGAATCTTGGGTCCTTTCTCATGGTCCCATAGGATTCTCTGGTAGGGCCGAGGCATCTGAGCAACAAGAAACTGATGGGCAGATGTTTGGATTTGGGGAATGTAGCCATCTGGAATGTATCCACCACAGGGACCAGGGGAGTCATATTTCGGGGCATCATACAGGTGGGTAGGGGGCACAAAAGAGCTCCAGAAAGAAGCACCAAGCCCATCTCATTCTACCTTCCAATGAGCCTCTGAGGAGAGCAGCTGAAGCCCAGTTATGCTGATGGCTGGGGTGGGGTGAAAGGGCAGAGAGAAGAAACCGAGCTACCCCCCATACCTTCTTTCCCTTTCCTTTATGCCTGAAACAAAGAAGAGAGGGGAATAGTTGAATATTAGATGAAATTCAGTGTATTGGCTAATCTCTTGAATTAGACGCTTACATAATCATATTCAACTTTTACTTTGGCTTAAGTCAATTGACTTTGTGACTTAAGGTAATGGTAGGACAATCCATTACCTGAGATTGGCACAGAATCACAGGGCTGACTGATGTGTTTCGTTCAGGGGCTAGAGGAAGATGGTCACTTGCACAGAATAGAGATTAAAGGAGTGGCAAAAACAGAAAGTAATTGCCTTCTATTCTGGATACACATATGTCGCCTTGCAAAATCCTCAGGACAACCATGAGCACTGGGGGAAGCGTTGCTGAAAAAGAAGACTAGCGAGATAGCAAGAGGGAGGGAGAAAAGGTGACACATGCTTCTGAAGGGGTTCAGAACAAGTCTCCCCAGAGAGCACCGCTCTGCCATGATGACTACTTTGAACTAACTGCCTGGAAAAAATCAGACAGAGGGCCCAGTTCGGGAAAGAGAGCTATTACCAGAGGTAACTACACACAGGATGGGCTAGAGGATGGCTGGAGGTCCGCAGAGCCTGTTGGTTCAGATTCCTTTCTGCGTCCCATTGTCTCTGCATGGCACCACAGACATTTGTTTACTAACCATTTGGTCTTCCCATCGTTCTGTGAGTTGGCTTCCTCCTCTTTGAAGCCTCAGATCCCTACCCCCTTCCCGTTAACTCAGAATGGCACGCACACCTCAACTGCCTGTCAGGGAGCCTCTCATTGTCTTTGTGGGGCTCCCGCTCCATAATTAAAGTTTTTTTCTGTTAACCTGTTTTATGTCAATTTAATTAACAGACCAGCCAAACAAACCTAGAGATGTGGAGGAAAAAATTTCCTCCCTTACACCTCTAAACTGAAAGCTCTAACATGACACATTTGCCTTACGTTTGTGAACTACATTACATTAGATGCCTGCGGGGCAAGTCCATGGATATGCTCTTATTTAATTATCTCTAAGCAGCCTTTTTAGGGAAACATGATAAACATCATTGGTCCTACTTTAGCACAGTAGAGGAACGCACCGAATGGAAATGGCTTAAAGTCACACGCTGGTTAGCAGGACAAAATTTGGATCCTAGGTGTCCCACAGGGTAGATTCCATTCAACACTCAGTGATTTATAGAATCCTTCTACTGGCCACATTTAGATATAGAGGGTCTGCAAACACAAGTACTGAGTTTCAAATGCCAAATCAGTCCTCTGTTGACTACTTTCCACAGACTTTGGGAAGGTCAATAACGAGAAGAGAAACTCCTTTTCCCGCAAAAAATCTTCTAAGAGCTACTCATACAAAACTTTTATCAAAACGACATGATGTCCATCTGTCCCAGATCTCAGTCATTTTAGGCACTGCTTTTCTTCTTTTGAAACCTATTTCACAAAATAATTCTTTAAACAAACCCTGAACTTACTGGGGGACAAACGACTCTTATGAATACATTGCCTCCTTTCTACATGATCTAATGCCCATAGATCTCCGGAGTAGATGTAAAAATTCTTCCCACCCATAAACCTGCTTGAAAAACAAAGAAATACATAAACAAAATCCACTTTTTTTTTTTGACGTAGTATCTATCTCTCTCTGGGACTAAACACAGAATAAAGATAAGACTATGTCTTTGCTTACATCTGTATTTATTATTCAACATGCTGCAAGTTTATAGGGAGATTGAGTGGGAACCCATCTATCTCAGTTTCTTTCTGCTTCTCTATTATTATTTCTCAGCAAGTGCCTATGACATTTAACAGTGAGAGCTTTGCAAGCTCTTAACACATAATCTACATAAATGTAGGCTCCCTAAAACTCAAGAGGGTCCTGAGGCAACCTGAAAGCTGCTTTTAGAGCACACTAGCTTATGCTGAATTCAGTCGAATTTCTGAGTAGGCTGAGTGACTGTTATCATTTTTTTTTAAACCCTTGTTTTGTTTAACCTTATTCATTGATTTGGTGGGGAAAGTACAGGATTGAGATCCAAACCAAGGTCTAGAAACTGGATTCAAACCCTAGCTTCTGAGGAATGAATTCCAGGAATTTAGCAAATCACACACACTTCTAAGCTTTATTTATCATAGACCTATAATGAATAATATTCACCTCCCTGGTCTCATAGTTATGAGGATAAACTGAAATAAATATATGTGAAATGCGCTTCAGAAGCCATCAATGGCCACTTAAAGATTATGCTGTATTGTGGGTTTCAGTATTTGGCTGTTTCGCTCGAATATCAGATCATTCTTTTTCCAGAGCCTTATGTGTCTTTTTCTTAAGCACAACCAACTAGGATGCGATTCTCACATAACCTATGATAGTATTCATTTCAAACCATATTTAACCTGAATCTAATCATGAGGAAAGGATTTGACCGATCTGAAACTTGAGGCACTTTGCAATGTGACTGATCAGGACTCTTCAAAGGGTGACTGAAGGGAAACAAAACAAAACAAAACAAACACACAAAAAACCCAAAGCAGTCTGCAGAACTCTTCCTGATTAAAGAAAAAAGATGTGATAACCAGCAGCAATGCAAAAGACTGACTTCTGGCTATAAAAAAAAAAATATGCTAGCAAAGTGCATCATTGGAACAATGAGGGAAAACTCTGATTACAACCTATATTAGCTATTATTGAATCAAATATAAATTTCTTGGGCTTTTCATGATTTGAGGAGGAAGGAGAGAATCCTTGTTCCTAAGAGGTACATACTGAAGTGTTTTGGGGTAAAGTGTCATGACAACTGCAAAGGGTATGCAAAATACCCAGGAAAAACAAAACTATATTTTTATGTGGAAAGAGAGAGACAAAGGGGAAAAAGATTAAGAACTGGTAAATGGAAAGTGATCACCTAAAAGTATTCATTGTACCAATTTTCCATCTTGTCTGAAAGTTTCACGTTTCTCAAAGGAGCGTGTGGAGGGGAGGTTCTAGGCTTAAAAAATAAACAACAGCAACGGAAAGAACTTCAAGAGAAAAAGAAATCCCTTCCTGATGAAGGAAGAGAGTTTTAGGAATACTCATTTGAATGTGGCCTATCTCCTCATAGTGACACTGAATAGAAACCGAAGGTGAAATGAGAAGGACTTCTTCAAACTGTATCTTGTGGAGGCACCTGAGTGGCTCAGCTGGTTAAGCACCTGACTCTCGGTTTCAACTCAGGTCACGATCTTGTGGTTCATGGGTTCGAGCCCCATGCTAGGTTCCACACCGACAGTGCAGAGTCTACTTGGGATTTTCTTTCTCTCCTTCTCTCTCTGCCCCTCTCCTGCTCACCCCCCCCCTTTTTCTCCCCCCACCTCTCTCAAAATAAACAAATAAACTTAAGAAAAGAAAATTGTATTTCTTGTATGCCAGGACTACCAAAGTCCCAGCACACGGACAGACGTCACATGTGCAGCGTGGACCTGGTTTTAATTGGGCAGCATGGAGATCATGGCTTAGCCATTTACTAATTATGTATCCTCTCTTCCCCACAGTTAAACATGGGGGTATTAATAAGTTCTATCCAAGGGATTTCATGAGGATTCACTGAGGCGATACATATAAAACACTTAGAAAAGCTTCTGTTACATGAGAAACTGTCCATGAGAGTTTACTATTACTCACTCTACCACTACGATTATTGTTACTATCATTACCATCATCATCTTACACTTTGTCTTCTCTCTGCTAGGACAATGGAGGACCAGAGTGATGTACCCTTAATGCAATAAAGGGAGTAACTCCGATAGTGGCTGACATTTCTTGGACATGTCCTACGTGCAAAAACTTTACTTTGAGACGAAGAGGAATTTTGCCCCAGGATGGATCATGCCCAGAGTCTCCTCATATCCGCTTTGGATAATCTGGATGATAAGATCCGGGACTTTTGAGCTGATGATCCTCAGATGAAATTTTGGATTTTTTGAATTGATGCCATAATGGGCTGAGACCTCGGTAATGTTGGGATAAGATGGATATATTTTGCATGGGGGATGAATGTGAATCTTTGGGACCAGACTGTAGATTGTAGGAGGCTGAAAAATGCCCCTCCCCTGCCCCCGCCCAATACCTAGGTCCTAACCCCTGGAACCCATGCATGTTACCTTTTATGGAAAAAGAGACTTTGCAGATATGATTAAGTTAGGGATCTTGAGATGGAGGGATCATCCTGGATTATCTGGGTGAACCCTAAATGTAATTATAAATGTCCTTATAAGAAGGAGGCAAAGGTGTAATTGACGTGGGAAACAAGAAAGCACTAGGACTCCCGAAGTAGAAATTGCAGTGATGTAGCTAGGGACAACATGGCAGCCCCCAGAAGCCGGAAGCAGCAAGAAACAGATGCTCCCTTAGAGCCTCTGGAGGACGTGGGCCCAGCTGACAAACTGATCCTGGTCCAGCAAAACTGACCTCAAACTTCTGGCTTCCAGAACTATAGAACAGATGTGTGTTGTTTTAAGCCACAAAGTTGGTGGTAATTAGTGATAGCAGCCATAGGAAACTAGCACCACAGTAAGTGAAGAATAGAACCCACAGTCCATTCTATCTGACTCTCCATCACACTGGATAAAGGACTTTTGCTACAACTAAATACCTGGCTTAGCTCTGAGTTTCCTGCCAAAGGAAGAAGACAAAAATGTCAAATTACAAAATGATTGCTATCTAATGTAGTGAAAAATGACTGGCAAGCAGAGAGAAACTTTCAAATTTCATGATTAAAAATTTTTTTACTATTTATTTATTTTTGAGAGAGAGAGAGAGAGTGTGTGTGTGTGTGTGTGTGAGCAGGAGAGGAGCAGAGAGAGAGGGAGACACAGAATCCAAAGCAGGTTCCAGGCCCTGAGCTGTCAGCACAGAGCCTGATGTGGGGCTCCAACTCACAAGCCATCAGATCATGACCTGAGCCAAAGACAGATGCTTAACCAACTGAGCCACCCAGGCGCCCCTCAAATTTCACAGTTTTAAAAAGATTCTGTGAAAGGACGACCACACGACATAACGGGCAAGATCTTTACAACTGCACTAATGACGTACGCAAACTCTGCTCTGGCTGTAGGTGGAATGTGAAGTCATTGCTCTGTGAAAGGCTTCCTAAACCACAGAAAGCTAAATTCTCATGTCGGATATTTACTAGAGATGCGGGATTAAAACAGGGATGGGATAGAAAATATGACAGAACAGGAAGGTTAGCATGCCCCTTATAGTGCAGGGGTCCACAGACCTAATCAGACAAACCAAGTCACCTCCGACAATGAAAAGCAGTGCTGGGAACAATTGTACTGGGACAACAGGGTCAAGCAACAACTGTCCCAGAAAAATGAGACACGTGGTCATCTTGCTAATAGGCAACATCCTTCAAAGTGAGGAGACAGCCTAGCCAGATCTATACTATGCCTTTTCAAAGGCACTTTGAGACAAAAAACAGACTTTTGTTCAAAACTCACATTCTTCATGGGGCACCTACGTGGTTCAGTCAGGTAAGCATCCAACTCTAGATTTTGGCTCACGTCATGATCTCACAGTTTGTGAGTTCAAGCCCTGCGTCGGGCTCTGCGTTGACGGAGCGGATCCTGCTTAGGATTCTCTCTCTCTCCTCTCTCTCTGCCCTTCCCCTGCTTGTGCATACTCTCTCTCTTTCAAAAATAAATAAACACTAAAAACAACCTCACAGTCTTCCTCGACATCCATACAAATTATCTTCTGTGAACTAGTAACTTACTGAATTTACAAATAATATTATACACCAGACATGTTTTCTAAATGAAATAGACTACCTAGAATTCAAACATCTAACAAATTAAGTATCTTATCCTTCCACGCAATTTTATAATTGCCATGTTAGCATAGGTGACAATTTTGTTTCTTTTTTTAAGATTTTAATTGTCATGTTCTTCATCATTTTAATACCAGCACAATGCCCCAGTTATACATTAGATCCCCTCAAACGTTATTCTTTTGCTAGATATTTTGATTTTCTCCCATTTTTGCTAGTAATTTATCATAAATAATATGCAATTGAAATAAATGTTTCAGGGTGATACATTTTCCTCTTGGATCATTGCCTTATGATAAATTCCTAGAGGTGAAATTTACTCAAGTCCAACTCTGCATCTGAATTCTGTTCACTGTTTCCATCACTGAAAGGGCCAATTGCATAAAATTATGGGCAAGTCTTTAAATGACAAAGCGTTGGTTACATCTGTCCACTTTGTATTGAGTATGTGTCCATAGCGTCAAAACCAAAATATGTAACGTTGTTCCACAGGGCAGGTAACAGCTTCCAGAGTCTGAGTCACCCTCTCCCGGTTTTAGTCATTGTGGACCTTAGAGTGGCATTGGATAGGACCACTGGCTCAGTCCATTTGCCCTCTGGTCAGAACAGAGCTGACCAAACAAATAGAATACTGTATTTGGTCCAAAATTTGTATTTAAAGAAATGTTTATTTACAGCTCATTAACACTTCCTTGGCAATGGTCCACTATTTTTCCTAAGAGAGGTCACCGGGGAAAATGATGTTCTGCATTGTTTTGCTTTTTGTTTTCCATTAAACATGTAACCGCATAAAGATATAGGTATAAGATTGTTTTTTCACTGAGACACTGTTTGCTACAGCAGAATTTTTTTTTTTTAAAAAGAAGGAATTAGGGGTGCCTTGGTGGCTCAGTTGGGTAAGCATCTGACTTCGGCTCAAGTCATGATCTCATGGTTCGTGGGTTTGAGCCCCGCATTGGGCTCTGTGCTGACAGCTCAGAGCCTGGAGTCTGCTTCAGATTCTATGTCTCTCTCTCTCTCTGCCGTTCCCCCACTCAGCTCTATCAAAAATAAAGATTAAAAAATTTTTTTTAAATAAATAAAAAAGAAGGAATTAAAAATACAACTATAAATACCTTAAAAGTCCGTCACAAAAATTGATTAAATATGGCTCATAAATACAAAAGAAAGAAGCAATCTATAAATCCTGATTTTAAAAAAGGATGTCAAACATATATTCAGTGAAAAAGGTACATGTACGATCTCACCTGTGTAAAACAAAATAGAAAGATCTACACACACACATACACACGTAATTAAAAAGCTACAGGAGAACAATAAAAAATGATAGTCTTACCCTCTAGGGGAAGGTTCTGGAGCTAAAAAAATGGCGAAGAATCTTCACTTTTTATCTTATACCCTTTCCTAGTCTTGCAATTTTTTTTGCCATGAGCACGATCATACCGATAAGAAGGTAATAAAGGGGTTGGCCAGGAGGCATTGACAGATCATCTCTTTTCTGTCAGGAGCTATAGGGATTACAAAAATGTGAAACATAGTGTCTCTTCTGAGCGGCTGAGTCACCACGGGCAGTCATTTAAACTTTCTGAATCCCAGGAGAGTGTACAGGAAACATTATAGGCCTGATGTTAGATAAAACCAGGTTTAACTCCCAGTTATGGCACCAGCTTCTCAGTTTCTTCCACTATAAATAAAAAACAACAACAACGCCTATTTCATGGGTTTCTGATAATGCCTGGTCCTGACAGTGTCTGTCTCAAAGCAGAGGCTTGACAAATACTATTGACCTTCAAAGGGATGAGAAAGAATCCAGTTCAGATTTCCCAAGGGTTCTGAGGAATACTAGGTATCTGAGATTTCTACCATATGAATATTCTGGAGTCACATAAGTCGGAGAAATACCCTCTTTGAGCGCCACAATGGGCGCCAGCCTGTTAAAGGTTCTGAGAACTTAAATAGCAAAGTAACCGATTACCTCGTAATTTCCCCAATACTTGGTCCCCCTGCCAAAGGCCTCCCCATACCCCATTATTTTTACAGCATAAACACCCACAGAATGCATTGGCTAAATTCAAATTAATTAAAGGACATTTCATTCGCCCTCCGTTATAATCACTAGTCATATACGGTCACAAGTTTTGCAAATGCGCATTCTATTTGTACTTGATCCCTCTCAGGCTGTATAATATAGAGAAAGAGCCACTGCCAACTGATGCCTATTACAGGTGGAGATGAAAAAACTCTCCATAGCTATCTAGGGTGGTTTTATTTAATTAAAGAAATGCCCCTTGATTAAAACTAGTCATGCCTATAAGTAAATGAAAAATGGGTTATTATTATCTTTGAATTTTATCCTCTCCTAGATCTTTTTCCTCAGGCACCACTTTCATTTTCGACGAGATCATTTAATAACATGACCCCCAAAGACCTTGAAAACCTTACAGAGTGGGGGTTTCGAAGGACTTTGGAGTTAGACGTGCCTAAGTTTGCCTAAGTTTGTCATTCAACCACTTACTAGTTACTAATCAGTGCTAGTAAGTTACTAGTTGTCAGTTTGTTTTTCGGGCATGCTACTTAATACTGGGCCTCAATTTTTTTCGTCTATACAGTGAGCATAATACTTCATTTCACGTGCTGTCATAGCTTATTTTTAAACAGTTTCCGTTACTCCCCACCCCGTAACATCCATGTCCTTTTGCAAGGTAACCTGGAGTTCCTTCCATGAAGACATGGGGTCCATTTCTCCCTCCCTTGAATCTAGGCTGGCCTTGGAAGTCCTTTTGACTATAGACGAGGCAGAAGTGACATTATGCCAGTTTCAAGCCTACACCTCTCCAAGAGGCCATCCATGCTCTTGCTTTTGCTGTAGGAACCCTCCCCCACCGCAAGCCACCATAATCCTTGCCTAGCCTGCCGGATGATAAGCAGTCATACGAAGGAGGAGCCACCTGGCCCACCTGGGTCACTCTAGCCTAGAGCTGGCCACACTTCCAACATGCGAGAAAGGCCAACCCAGATCGTCAGATACAACTCTCTGACCTACAGCTGACCACAGATTCGTAAGTGAGCCAGAGTCGAGACCAGAAAAACTATCCAGCCACCCATGAATTTGCAAATGACAAAAATGACCCTGGGTGTGGGGTGTGCTTGTGATGTAGCAAAATCCACCTGATACACGTGACTATTTTAACAATTTAAAAAGTTAATATGTTTGTTTCTTACAACACCTGTTTGACATTTGTTTCATGCATATATATATACTACCAGTAGAAGAACATGCTTCTTCATACAAGAATCACAGAGACCTCATTCAAGAATGTTATAACTGCTCAGTGCTAAAGGACACCAGCAGTTACATTATCAATGGAAACCAAACTATGTATTTGCTGACTATGACTGTCAATAATATTCAAAATTGTTACGGTAACCTCCAAGTAGCCCAGAAAAACTGATACATAGATGGAAGACATCCATCCAGTTCCTAGGTCAAATCTGAATGAGACACTTTAATATTGTTTGCTTACATATTCCTCGTGCCAAGCGCAGTGCCAGCATGGAGTCAGGGTTCTACCAGTGCAGCCCAGGGGTTAGGAGCAAGGGCTCAGTGTGAGTCCCAGTTCCTTCCATAACTTTGCCTTGCCTCAGTTTCCTCACCTGTAAGTGAGGATTACAGAAGCATTTACTGCTTCTTTCGTATAAGGATTAAGTGATATTATTTAGACAACGTACCTACATGGCACATAGTACACAAGAAATGTTAGTTATTTCTCTTTGCGAGTGATTTTTGTTTGAAACATCCTCCTGGAAACAGAGCCCGTGTGGTAGTTCTGGGCATATGTGAGTAGCCACCCTTGGGCTTGCTGGATCTCGCAGGCTCTCAGAAGCTATCCTGCAAACACAGAGGCAAACATCAAAGAGACAACTAAAAGAAAGCGAAGTTTCTAGAGAGTCAGTGAAGAATTGAAATGTTATGTCTTAGCAATCGCGATGAAACAGAACTGAAATAGGTAACATTTTATTAATTCAGGAGCTATAGCGAGCATGTAGACACTCTGAGGCTCTTCCCTGTTGTTTTGTCTGCAAAAGGTTTCCACCAAATGGAACCCACTCTCCATCACACAGTCCCGAAGGGTAGAACCCTGAGGGTCCACTTCTTCCAATTTCATTTTGGCCATTTATCCATTAACAGGCCTGCCCAGACCTGGGACCTCATAGACATTTTCACCGAATGACCTAGGCTGATGACCTGAGGCTAACACCTGAACTCTGATTTCAATGAAAGGCGAACAGAGAATTTATTTGCACTCAGATTACCCTTCCTTCTAGAACCTCACAGTTTCTCCTTTCCAGAACTGCTGTTTTATCAAAGCACATAGAATTGCTACCCCTCCAATCTGTTAGCGGAAACTAAGTGGTAGATAAATCATTCCAATCTTCACGTAAATTTGCCCTTGATTTCAGATTTAGATTCTTCATTCTGCTAAGCTCTCTAATGTACACTTTCAAATTTCATCTCCTCAGTGACCACCTGGGGATCATGTAAGATAGAAATTTCTTCATTTATTTTATCCTGTGAAGTGTATTTTTCAAACAACAACAACAACAACCCTTAAGTCCTCCCTAAAGAAGAAGACAGAACAGAAAAACAAACCAGTATTTGTAGAACAATAAAGTAGTACAAAGAACTTGCCCGGATAGGATGGATGGCAGTTTAATTTTAAGAGGATCATGGGACAGGCTGCCTACTATTTACCTAATTATGCAAATGCATGAAAGAGGCAGCCCTTTTTAGACCAATGGGTTGTATCTAGTCTAGAAATGGTCTTAATGCTTCCTGTTCTCCACCTGAGCCCTTTATCTTTTCAGTTAAACGTAAGCTTCTATCAAATGTAAAAAATCTTTTCATAGTAAAAAAAACAAAACAAAACTCCACAACAAAAAAAAAAAGAAAAAAAAAAAAAAAGAAAATCAGAACAGAGGTCTATGGTTTTTCTTTTCCATGCTGTGTAGTTCACTGAAGTTCCATAGAGAAATGCGTAGCCCTGAGTTGGCTGGATTGTCCTTTGGGAGTCACCCGGAAAAATCAACAGCTACCCAGGGACTTAGCTCCTGTCAACAACAAAGCAAATCAGACTTTCCAAAGTCATTTAATTGTCTGCAGGATGTAGTAAGGCTTCCCCTATCTCCTTGCTCAGAAATAATATGCCAGTTTAAATAAAACTGAATTGGTATTCTCCATCCTAGCATTTACTCTTATCTCAGTGAACCAACCAGCCAGGTTATGATAAGTAAAAAAGGTAAGGTCAGTCCAGGTGAAGCTAAGAAAAAGTCAACCAGAAGAGAGACAGCCATTTTCAGAGAAAAAAAGATCATCTGAAATCCTATCTTGTCTCCTCTAAGTGCTTGCACAATTAAAAAAAAAAAAAAAAAAAAAGGCCATCCCAATATTAACATGCAATCACAAATCTCATTGCCTATAGGATGGTTTCAGGAATCATGACCGAATAGCTACTGCTTATACATGTTTGGCTCAAAAAATGTTTGGTTAGGTGAGAAAGTATTGTTTATACCCAACCTGTTGCTTTTTGCCTTGCAAGGAGCCTCAGGATATGATAACAGGAAGGGTGGTGAGGCTGGTCTGGTGTCCCTGATCCCCTGATGCAGTAAACTTGGTCTAAGCATGAGCACACAGCCCATTCACCCCCAACCCCTGGCACTCTTTTCCTTTTCTCTCTTTCCACTTCAGCCATTCTTAAAGTCACAGAGGGAAGAGCTGGACAGAGCAGAGCCAAACTCCCATGTGTGGTGGGCTTCTGGACCATCTGAATGTCTTGGCTGTGGGCATCCCAGAGCCATGTTAGGGACAAAGACACAGGAGGTGTTCAGGACGTGTTTCCTCAGTGAAGGGCCTGATGACTGACAACACACGGAAGCTTCTCACAAACCTAACCCTGACAAGGTAGGGGCTGGGGTCCCGGGGATGAGCCACCCTCCCCTCACCAGTGCAGACTTTTCCACCTCTCATCACTGTGGCAGTCCACGTGGAAATGGAAGAGGAGGGAAGGAGCCCCTAATTATGAGCTGCTTCTTATGCAACTGGGTTCAGAATAAAAGCAGAGCTGCTGACACTGGGGACATGGGGGAGGCAGCATCCAATTCATGAAATCTGACACCTAGCCAGATAAAGGAGGATGACACTTCCGCTCCCCACAAGTCACCCAGAGATGCCCATGGTCACAGGAGGTCAGGCTCTGGGAGGGGTCGCCATTGTTTACCACGTAGGGATGGATCCTGGTCACTGGGCCCGTGACTCTGGCCTGGCCCATGATTTTCAGAAACACATAATCAAAACATGAAGGTAAAATATTTCTGCGGTGTGAATGGCAGAAAGAGACTGACTGTACTGACTGTACTAATGTACAGCATTTCCCTCTTCGCCTCTACTTTGCCTCAGCTCTAGAAGGGAAGCCATCATTATCAACCCTTAGGGAGATGGGGCATCGGAAGAGTCTACACATCCTGCTTGTGTGCAGCTGCTGAGAACTCTGTGGAGTCCAGGAAAACGTGGTAGAGCTGTGGCCACCAAGTTCTGTGCAGCTGCAGAAACAGATGGCACTCCTCCAAGGATGGAGAAGCGGAGGCCTTGGTCACATGACACGCGGATTCTTCTAGTGTCCAGGTATTAGATCCTTGTTATCTTGGGGATCCAGGTAGATCTGATCGAGCCAGCTAACAATTATACAGGCATACCTTGTTTTATTGCACTTCACTCTGTTGTACTTCACAGATATTGCTGGGTTTTGTTTGTTTTTTTTTTTTTTATACAAATTGAAGGTTTGTGGCTGCCCTGAATCAAGAAAATCCATTGGTGCCATTTTTCCAACAGCATTTGCTCACCTCGTGCCTCTGTGTCACATTTTGGTCATTCTCACCATATTTCAAACTTTTTCATCATTCTTACATTCATTATGGTGAACGGTGACACGTGATTACAACTCACTGAAAGTTCAGATAATGGTTAGCATTTTTTAGCGATAAAGTATTAAAAAAAAATTTTTTTAACATTTATTTATTTTTGAGACAGAGACAGAGCTTGAATGGGACCGGGGCAGAGACAGAGGCAGACACAGAATCCAAGCAGGCTCCAGGCTCCAAGCTGTCAGCACAGAGCCCGATGTGGGGCTCAAACCCATGATCTGAGCCGAAGTCAGACGCTTAACCTACTGAGCCACCCAGGCATCCTAACCATGAAGTACTTTTTAATTAAGGCATGCACATTGTTTTTTAGACAAAATGCTATTGCACACTTAATACACTACAACGTAGTGTAAACATAACTTTTGCATGCAGTGGGAAACCAAAAAATTTATTCAACCCGCTTCACTGCAGTGGTCTGGAATTGAACCCACCATATCTCCAAAGTATGCCTGTATATGGCAGAGGCCATTCTTGCCCTGCTAAAGCCAGAACTAAGAGGGAGTGGTTGAAAAATATGTTCCAGGCAGTAATTACGGGGGTGGATGGGAACGGTCATTATACTTCACTGGTGCTGACAAATACTCCCCGACTAAGCTGGTCTTTTCCCCACCGGCACAAAGAAGTGGCAAGTACTATTTTTTGCTCCCTGTTCTCCTCCGCAGACAAGCATTACTCTGATCTGCTGACCAGAGAAGGACAGACGCCCGGGTGTCCGGAAAGGGCCGTGGACAGAGTTTTGAAGGTTCATCCCTTTTCTATCAACCTATGATCGTACAACGTCCATGTTATGTCTTCCCAAGTGCACTTGTGGATAGCCGAGCTTTGTCCTGAGATGACCAAGAGGAAAGCTTCGACGAGCTGCCTTTGTCGCGTCAACAAAAGAAGAATCGGACAGAAATCTTTCCAGAGGCCACTTGTGGAGCAGCTCCGCATTCAGTGGGCTCTGTTCAGCGGCCACATGAGATACAGCGGGGCGAGGGGAAGGGACCGAGGTTAATTCTTGAGTGTTCAAGGTATGGACTCTCTCAAGCCCTGGGTTCTCCCCCACTTCCATGTGCCTCCTGGGCCCCCGGTCATTTTCACTGCTCATTACCACGAGCACCAGAGGGAAGGCAGGGGAAATGAAGGCGGATGAAATTCAAATGGATCCATCCTGCCACTTGTTAGCAGCTCAGCTCACAAGTACACAAAGGGGGAGGAGGCTGCAGTTCTGTGGGTTTCAAAGCTCCCTGCTATTCTTGTCCCTCGTGCTGCCAGGCAATATCGAGTGGGCTGTATGGAAATGATCTGTGGGATGAAAGAAGAAAGGAGGGGGGAAGCAGGCTCCATCAGTCGCTTCTTCGAATAAAAGGGAAAGGAATTATATGCTCGGTGGCAGCGTGCCATGCAGAGTAGCCCAAATTTTATTAAACAAACTCGTGTTTGGAAGCATCTTATTCCCTCAGCACTGGAGGGAAAGGGATGCTGAGACCGTATTTAGAGCAATTATAATGCAGAGGATGCACTGATGGTCATAGCAGCAAAAAGAAAATGAGAAAGTATTCTTGAGAGCTGCTTCCAAGGACGGCAGAGGCAGAAACAAGCAAGGGCCGTATCAAAACCTTAAAGGATAATGAAAGGGAAGAAAAACACAGTAATCCTTTAAGCCCACTCCCCCTAACACAAATAGGCGGGCAGGGAGTGGATGGAACTGTGTTGCAGAAGGAGGTGCCCTCCTCTCTGAGCTTATGGAACAGGAAGGAGGAGGCCTGTGGTTACCACGGTCCTGTCGTGCTCTGTGGTGGACGCTGTGATACGCCATCCAAATGCCCCTCTAATGAAGGGCTTGTTCCAGCTGCTGGGAGTGCTGGGGGCAGAGAACTTTCCGCTGTCAGCTTCTTCGGGGCTTGTCTCTGTGTGGCAGAGGGTGGCTCTGCCCTCCAGGGACAGCCTACATCCAATGACTGACCGATGTAGGAGGATAAAGGCCTGGCCTGCTCAGCCCAACCTGGGGCAGCTCCGAAGGGCCACTGGAGAGATACAGCGGGGCGAGGGGACTCAGAGCTGCCTGAGGGGTTGCCTGAGGTTGTCGTTGGGTATGCATTACAGCTCAACTTCTCTCTCCTGTCCATCTCATCCCGCCCACAAATGTTGATTCCAAGGGTACTTTTTTTTTTTTCCAGAAAGAAAGAGAGAGAGAAAGCCCATATGAGCAAGGGGGATGGGCAGAGAGAGGGAGAGAGAGAACCTTAAGCAAGCTCAGCATGGAGTCAGATGTGGGACTCAATCCCATGACCCTGGGATGGTGACCTGAGCCAAAATCAAGAGTCAGACACTCAAGTGATGGAGCCACCCAGGCCCCACCCCCCCCACCCCCCCCGCAAAGGTACTTCTTAATGAACCTCCCACATATAGAATCCCATTTCCAGAGTCTTCTACCCTGGAAGCTCAACATGCAATGGTCACTACTTTTTCCTTATCCTGCCTGGGATGTATAGCTTATCACTTTCTCTGAGCGAAAGATTTACTTTTACGTACGATGCTGGCATATACAGGAAGAAAAGTTATGAAACACATCAAAGAGAGACAGGTGGGAGAGATAGGGGATGGAGGAGAGAACAAGACCATGAATGAACCAAACGGGAATAGAACAAAGAGACAAAAAATGGACTATTGAGCATGAAGACGTCACAACTACATCATTCAAGATAGTTGTATGGCACCCGTAACAGGTCCAAGCACTGGGGAGACCAGGGAAGGGCACAGCATGAGTTTACCTGAGCAAGGCAAGAGGGGGAGTCTGTGTGAATCCTATACCATAACTGAGTCCATCAATGGGAATATAACCTGTTTTTTGCGGTGTTTTTTGGCTAAGCCTAAGAACATGATACCTTTCCTTTGGGGGAATTATTGGCAATACAGTCACAGAGAATGCTTGCCACCAGGTAAGATCATAACAGAGAGTTTGGACTAAATTATTACTATTTAAAAATTTTTAAGTTTAGGGGCGCCTAGGTAGCTCAGTCAGTTGAGCGTCCGACTTCGGCTCAGGTCATGGTCTCACGGTTCGTGAGTTCGAGCGCCGCGTTGGGCTCTGTGCTGACAGCTCAGAGTCTGGAGCCTGCTTCTGATTCTGTGTCTCCCTCTTTCTCTCTATTCCTCCCCGGCTCATGCTCTGTCTCTCTCGCTCTCTCAAAAGTAAATAAAAACGTTAAAAATTTAAAAATAAATAAATAAAATAAAAATGACTTAAATGTATATATTTTAATATTTATTTATTTTTGAGAGAGAGCATAGAGAGAGATTTTTATTTATTTTGTCTCTCTCTCTCTCAAAAATGAATAAACATTAAAAAATTAAAAAAAACATTTTTAAGTTTATTTATCTATTTTTGAGAGACAGAGCGAGAGGGAGAGAGAGAGATCCCAAGCAAGCTCTGCACCGTCAGCAGCAACCTCTGCAACATCAGTTCAGCACCGTTCAAACCCACACGGGGCTCGAACCCACAGACCTTGAGATCGTGACCTGAGCCGAAATCAAGAGTCAGACACTTAACAGACTGAACAACCTGGGTTTTCCTTTGGACTAAATTATTGATAGATCCGAACACACTTCCCCATTGAATGGTATTAGACACAGCCTTTAGACCCTACATCTGAGAGGAATAAAACAGGGAACAGCTCAACAAATGGAGATTCATGAAACCAAGGTTTTCCTGAATTGTCTTATAGGAATTTTTCATCACTGGAGGAACTGCATGAGAAAATTAAGATACAGCAAAATAATAATAATAATAATATGTAACCAGTTTTGAAAACAAGGTGGATACACACATACATACACATGCACACACCCACACACATAAAGTCTACATTATTAACAACAACAAAAAGGCCAGTTGCATAACAGTGTGTGATGGTGGTATAATTCCATTTGACTCAGCAAATACTTATATGGCCTCAGGTACGCCTGATAATTTCGCAATTCCCAGCTCACTTAACATGCCTAACCACCTTCTGGGGAATTTACAACTCTTGTCCCTATTTCCAGGTGGAGGAGTTGAAGAACAGGCAAGTTAACTAATTTGCCCAAGGTCACAGAGCGAGTAAGTCATTAAGCCAGGATTTGCACCAATGCAGAATCTATGTTGACCGCCATGTTGGGCTTTCTTTTATCATGCCTGTGCAAATAAAGAACATAGAGGGGTTAATTTAAAATCTCTTTCTCATCACCAAACTGAAGCTGGACGTTGCCAAGAGGAAGTATAGTGCCATCTGTATGGGTTTATCATGTGCTTTACAGAGGCTGGGCTGCCATTTCAGGGCCTCACAAAATTCTCAGTGCTCCTTCTGGAAGGTGGTAGGATTGCACTTCTCTTCCCTCTTTGAGGTTAGCTGTGCCATGTGATCACTTTGGCTAGTGAATTCTGGGCAGAACTTAGGCTCCCCTACCTCCGTCTCCATCTTCCTGGGTCAGTGAATAACTACGAAAAGCAGATCCCGTCCCTGACCCATGTTATGTGGTGTGAATGAAAAAGAGACTGTTGTCCCTTTATGCCACTGAGATCTGGGGATGATTACAGTTGCTTTTACCGTCCTTTCACAGACAAAGAAATTGAGGTTCAGGTACTAGTAAGATGGGAAGCAGTTTGGCAGAGAGTGAGGGGCAGTATCATTTCGGGAAGGAAGACCAACTTTAGCAGCGTTGAGAAGGTAAAAAAGTATACTTGAACATCCGCAAATATCCCTTCCAGTGTCTGGGGACAGAGAGCTCAGAGCAAAACTCAGAGTTCTGAATGCCAAGTGAATATCAGGTTCATTCTGAACTCATTGGATATGTTTACAGGAAGTCAGCAAGAGAGCTGGAGCAAAGGACCAGAAATTGTCAGAGGAGAGAGAGAAAAGTGTAGAGCATGGATGGAGCTTACACCATCATCAAGGCCAGGACATTATCAAGATTTTGCTACAACCTGCCCAGTTCCTAACACTGCATGGTCCGTTGTTCAATGCCATGTAGATTGAGACTCTGACTTGATTGCATGGGAAGCAGCTGGACTGACCAGTTCCATGCAAATGGCTTTCACCTTTGGTTCCTTTGCTGCCGTCAGAAAACGCAAAGCCAGGGGTGCCTGGGTGGCTCAGTTGGTTAAGTGGGTGACTCTTGATTTTGGTTCAGGCCATGATCTCACGGTTCATGAGTCTGAGCCCCGCATCAGGCTCTGCGCTGACAGGGTGGAGCCTGCTTGGGATTCTGTCTCCCTCTCTCTCTGCCCCTCCCCTGCTCTCTCAGTCTCTCTCTCTCAAAATAAACTAAAAAAAAAAAAAAAAAGAGAGAGAGAGAAGAAAATACAAGGGGATACAAAGTGGAAATCTAGCGAGCCTGCCCTCTTGACTCAGAAGAATGGATGACTTCTGGGTTAGCAGACTGGTGGAAGTTGTCCTGCTTTGAGTGGGCAGTATTTCAGGGATGGAATATGGGATTCGTTTCACCGCTTCAATAGTGTAGAGTCTCAGTCACTCTCGGATCCACCTAGTCTCCGCCCTTCCGTGTTGGATCAGGCCTTTGGAAATTCCTGACCTGCAGCATATAACACCTGGTGGGGCCCTGCCATCAACTTCTCTGCTCCCTGAAATCCAACTCCCTACATATTCCTGCCAAGTCCCTCTTCAATGTGGGGATTCCAGCTGGGTGTCGATGCATCCTCTATGGAGCCAGTTTTTACCAGGCCTCTAGAGGTATGATCAGAACGGCTGTCCCCTTCCCAGATGGGGTGAGGGAAGCCCCTTATCTTCATTAGCTTCCCTTTCCTAGATCGTGACCTTTCCTAATCTCCTCCTATTTCCAGAAGGTGCTTCTGAAGTTCCCGCATGCCTGGTAACTAAGCATGACTAGAATATAAAAGACCTCAGAAGTGAGTTGCTTGGGTTTAACTGGTATATAAAAAAAAATGCAGACAGAATTGTTTTTGTGTGTCAT
The DNA here is from genome assembly GCF_022837055.1 of Prionailurus viverrinus. Classification (NCBI taxonomy): domain Eukaryota; kingdom Metazoa; phylum Chordata; class Mammalia; order Carnivora; family Felidae; genus Prionailurus; species Prionailurus viverrinus. Next base: position 15,861,474 of record NC_062569.1, read on the forward strand.
TCTTAATACAAGCCGCAGAATGCCTGTGCAGAGAAACACAGGGTGTAAATTAGGAAATCTCAGATGTTGCATTGTTTTGGGTAAACACCATGGAAAAGTGAAATAGGAAATACAGAGCTAATTGATGTAGAGGAAGGAAAAACAGCAATCTTTTGATGCTAATGTTCTGTGGGTGAATGCCACATACAATGCGCAAGGGGAAGGGGACGCACCATCCCACTGGGGTAATAATGGCCCTGGTGTGAGAGCCTTGATGTGCGGGACTGCATGGATGTCTAATGATGCTTTAAAGTGACCAACGTCACTACCAAAAGGAATGTTTAATTTTTCTCTAGACGGGGGATGGTCTTTCCAGTGGCACACAGCCAGGAAACACATTTTCCCGTCTCCATGACAGGACTTCCTGGGGGTAAATAAATAGCTCTTCCCACCAAGAACAAAAACAAAAGGAAATGTTACGCGGTAAACCAGGTGACAAGAGAGCAACCAAAGAAGTTCTCTTCTTCAGCTGATCATGTGTGTGTGCACAGCAGGTGTGGCACAAAGAGAAAGGGCGAGTGACCTTGAGAGTCTGCGAGGGAGAGGTGGCAATACTGGGACACACATTATGTGTAGAGGGGTCTGAATCCTGGGCAACGTGTCAGGAGAACAAAATAGGTGTGAAATAAATGGGCTGGACAGAGAGGAGATGCCAGCTACACAATCTTTGCCAAGTCCTGAGTAGGAAGGGCTTGGGGTTCACCGTATGACTTGGCTGTACCACAAAATGGATCTGGTTAATGGCTAAATCTGGTAAACACATTCATTACGTGAAGTATTTTGTGTTTGTAAGTTTTCAGCTCAAAAGAGGCTTTGCCCATTTCAGAAACACTTTTACTCATACCAAGTTCATCAAACCATCTGGTTGCTAATCTCATGCCAGACAGTGATTGACATTAATGATCGTATGGTGATAAGAATGATGATTATAACTGTAGTGGCTGACATTTATTTAGCCTTTACTTTGGACTATATGCTTTATACACATCGTATCATTTTATTTCACACGCAGAGCTACCCAGAAATGTGTGAGCAACTGTAGCTCCTTTTATAGATGAGGAAATCAAGGCCCAGAGAAGCTTGCTTGAGTCAGGTACACAGCCTGGATTTTGACCCAGATCTGCCAACTCAAGAGCCTGAGCTCATAAACATTATGGAATATCATCTCTTGGTGGGCAGAACTGATGGGGTTTGTATCTATTCCTCCCTACTGGGCTGTGAGAAAGAGTTCCGTGTGCTACAAATATGTTCTCATAAATATATTTAATTCAGCTTCAGTTTTCAAATATGTTCCCTGTTACAACTACGTATTCAATATTACCCTCTCTTAAACCACAAAATCAACACCTATCATTGTGTTAACACAGCTTAGTGGGATCCCAAAGGATTGATGTTAGATTACCTAAATCTAAACAACCTTCCACGAACACAAAAGAACAACAACAAAAGGACAAGTAAATGCCAATGAGAACAGAAACCATATATTAATTATTTCACTTTCCAACCTTTCCCTAACTGCTTTCTTGCTCCCTCAACAGCTATTGTTTTAAAAGCCTGACCCAGACCACCGTATTTAAACTGTCTTGGGTAGTATGTAAGTGACAAAAAAATACATTTGGGAGAACAAAAGAGTCATTTTTCCTTTCTCTGTCTAATGGTGCCTTTGGGTTTTAGCTTCCAAAAGAAAATTTGATGATTTCTAATGAAATAGGAATGATAAAGCCATCTTTCTGGATTAGGATACTTGTCTGAAATATTTGGAAATCTGTGTTTTAAGATACACCAAGTAAGTCCCCTCTCTGAGCTGAACTATATTTTGATTCTTTTAACCACAGTGAAACAAAAGATGTTGAGCCCAAGAGGGGAAACCAGCTACAGTTTCCTCTACCAATCCCAATGCCCAAACAATCTCTGCATATTACCCATAGGCTCTCTGCATTCTGTTTAAAGGTCTGAGAAGTCAGTTGTTTTGAGCAGTGCTGGGCTACAGGGTAGGAACTGCATGTTTGTGATTTGGGGTGACAGAGAAACTTCAGAAGTGCCTTATATGTGACATTTCCAGAATGATCCTCCAGCAAATGGATAGGATACAAAATCCTATTTCGTAGGCATTGGGAAATTTGCAGTCTCTGTCCATGGCATTAAACCTCATCCAGAGAAATCCTAGCAGAATCTCCTTTTATTTCATGTGTGAAAGAAGGAATGGTCAACTCGTAAGTAGATTAACAAGGCATATATTTAAAAAGTACAACTTAGTACAATTCTTAAACATAGGAACTTCAAGAGAATTTATGCATGTAATTTTTTTTCCCTTGGGAAAGTTCTTGGAACTTTGGGACAGTAACCACAGTTTATTGATCTGTTTGGATTAATATAAAAAGGAAAATCTTTGATATGGCAAGAAACAGGAGATTCAGCTTTCTAATGGAAATTTTTCCAAGGATCTCCCATCAATTTCAGTGAATACTAAAGCTCTGTGCATTCCTTTCTCAATAAAAAAAGGAAAAAACATAGGCCTAAGTATCAAGTACATTTGACATTTCTTCCATAAAAACAAAGTTGTCATCCTACCCTTGAATCTGCTAGTTATCATCTATAATTTTCAGCAAGGTACCTTATCCTTTCTGTACCTCAGTTTCCTCATCTAATTAAATGGGGGCATTGATTATTCCTACTTCCGGATTGGCTTATCTACTTCCACAGTCTCATTCTACTAATTCTCAATTTGACTCTTAGGTAGAGTAGTAAAGGTAGGTGATCCAAGCCTGCAGGTGAAATGGAAGAGAATCTCATACTGGCCAAGTAACCTCTGACACTTTTGCAAAGGGAGTGCTCAGAATACCCCTCTCTCAGAATAAAAAAATCATGTGCAATGAAATGGATCTTTGTAGCCTGCCCAATATAACATGGTTGCTACTTGTACTAATCTAGTAATGCAAGTTATACAAGTTATGGACTTTTATGCTGGATTGATTGTGATGGGTAGGTAGTAAACTGATGTCTGGTTTCTAAATTCCAGTTTTTAAATTATTCATAAAGTATGCCTCCTGGGCTGGGCCTTGCTTCTTTCTTGCATATCTGGTTTGGGAGAGGGAGTGGTCAAGGAAGGGCTGGAAATTTCAAGTAAGGAGTCCAGGATAAGGATGCCAGGCATGACTTTGTGCCTCTTGAGTTGGGGGTGAAGAAGAGAATAAACCTCTGGAGGGGACAAGGAGGCTGTAAAACCCTCCTGGAGGGACAGAATGTGACATCCACTCTCTTGTTAGCACAGAAGTCCCTGCGTCCTGGGAGTCCAGACTATTCTCCAGAAAATGAAATGCTTTGGCAGATGGTGATGACATTCATTCACTCAACAGCTATTTACTGAGGGCCTACTATGTGCCAGGCACTGACTAAGGAGCCGTGGATGCAGAAATAAAGACAACAGAGTGAGCCTCCGCCTTCACAAGGACTCCAGACACCACGTAAGCGAGATGGGCACCGCCTGGTTGTCTGACCATGAGTTCCTGTGTCTAAATCTGAGCGACAACAGGTGCCACGGGGAAGAAGAAAGAATTTGAGTCTAGGCTCGGCAGTGTGATTCTGGGAGGATGACTTAACCTGTCTAAATTTCTGTGAATGTATTTTCAAATGAAAGCAAAACCATATGGTCTCTAGTGCATCTTCCTTAATCTTTACCTGTTAATTATAAATGAAATGCAGAGAGAAGCTACTTTCTTGTTCTGGCAGGAAAATCTTCGGGAGAACTATCGATACAGAATGTTTAACACTACAGACATAGGATCCTTAACGCTATCTAGCACATAATCATCATTTCCTAGAGGGGATTACCCACCAGCACACCTCACTGGCTACCCCAGGACTCTGAGCTTTTCGAGAAATTATCCAGTCACGCTAGCACTGCACCAAATGTCTAACCAGACTGTCACAGTGGGTATCATTTCCACTTATCAGTAGAAACAGAGTGAAAAGGATAAATAACTCTTTATAAGTTGATATCAAAACGCATTAAAGATCCACCCAAATAAAAAGCTCTTATGTTACTTTGACTCTTCAGTCAGGATGAGACACACGGAAATTGAAATTACAGAACTTGAAAAAAAAAATGTTTATTTGATTATTTTTGACCGAGAAAGAGAGCGAGTGGGGTAGAGAGAGAGGAAGGACCCCCATGGGGGGCTCAAACCCACAAACCACACAAGATCATGACCTGAGTGGAAACCAAGAGTCAGAAGCTTATCTGACTGAGCCACCCAGGCATGCCCCCCAAAATTACATAACTTTTAAGGGACGAGGAGGTCCTAGGACAAGCAAAAGAGCTTTTTTCCCCTCCTTGAAATTCAAAACGACCCCTGGGAAAACACGGTTTATTTTTGTAAACAAATAAAGTCAAGAAAATGTAAATCCCAGAATTTCAGGTAGTCTGGGTTTTGTCATTTTATAGTTTCCTTGACCTTTAATAATTTTTTTAAAAAAATCAAAAATCTCATGGAATCAGATCCTCAGGAGGACTCATTCAGAGGGAATTTACCTTAAGGGCCCTGGGGGAGAAGCCGATCCCATTGGCAACTTCCTCAGGTTTTCCCTTTTGCCTTTTGCTCAAGGCCCCACCCACCTGAGGCCCACAGGTAGGGGAAGGGGTGGGTGGGGCCAGGAGGGGGGGAAGGGCCCCGGTGTGGCAGGCAGCTTTGTTACCCTTGTCCTCCCCTGGCCTACGGAGCAGCAGTAATGGCGGCACCTTCCAGATTCTTCGAAATGCAGAATCTCAGGTCCCACCCCAGACCTCCTACATAATGAGCTGCACTTTCACAAGGTCCAGGTGATTTTCTCGCACTTGAAGGTTTGATTCGCTCGGCCTCAGCCTCCTCTGCAGGCTGAAGGGGGAAAGCAAGTGAGCATGGCAGAGGTAGTGACCCATGGAGGAAATGAAGCTCAGGGACCCCTTCTCCCCTGAATGTGGCGTTTCTTTGCTTTTTCCCCCACCTCCAAGCCCGCATCACTCGCTTTCATTCGTTCATCTGGCCACTCAACAAATATTTTCTTAGAAGCCTCCTCTGTGCTAGGCACTGTCCCCCGCTGTGTTGAGGGTACGGCAGTGCACGCAGCAGACCAGGTCCCTGCCCAAACAAAGCTTGGGAGGGAGGAGGGTGGAGGAGGAGGAGGAGGAGGAGTGAGATGGACAGGAGGCAAACACATAAAGAAACCATTTAATGTCAGGGAGTAGCTATGAGTCATAATAAAGTAGGACAAAAAAAGCCTGTTGTGGTACATGGTGCTGTTTCAGACAGGGGTTGGGGGACGCCTCTCCAAGGAGGTAACTGTTGAGCAGAGAACTGAGGGAACCATTCTGAAGGTAGTTGGGGAACAGTGTTCCAGGCAGAAGGAACAGCATGTGCCAAGACCCTGAGACATCTGCAACTTCTTTGAGGAAGAGTGAAAAGTCTAGCTTGGCTGAAGTGAGGTGGTACAGTGGCAGAAATAGGTTTGGAGAGGTCAGCAGGGGCTAGAGGTCAGCAGGTCTTCAAAGACCATAGTGGGGGGAGGGGTTTGGATTTTAATTTATGCACAATGACAAGCCACTGGAAGACTGTGAGTAGAGAAGCAAGACTGTCTGATTTATATATTGAAAAGATTACTCTGGGGGCATCTGGGTGGCTCAGTCAGTTAAGTGTCTGACTGTTGACTTTGGCTCAGGTCATGATCTCACGGTTTGTGAGATCAAGCCCCACATAGGGCTCTGCACTGACAGCATGGAGCCTGCTTGGGATTCTCTCCCCCCCCCCCGCCCCTCCCCTATTGGGCTCTCTCTCTCAAAATGAATACATAAACAGGGAAGGGGAGGGGAGGGAAGGCAGAGGAGGAAAGGGAAGATTACTCCAGCTGTTGTGTTCACACCAAGGCACCAGCCATCACCTCTTCTAAAGAAGCATCTAGAATGCCACAGATTGTCCATCTCTAAGGGTTTGTACCCCCTTGTTCAAATATTTGATGACTGAGTCAAAAACTGAATGAATGATTGAATAAATGGTTCCGATTGCCCGTATTTTGGCTACCTGAAGCAAATAATCTTATGCTATGCAGTATTGATCTTTTCTCACCATATCTATTTGGATTTGCTATAGGATAACAGACACATTGTCAACAGGAAGTCCACCCAAATATTCCTTCAAGATCTGAGGTTTTTAGAGAATTCTGGATTTCACTTTGTTTCTAATGGGAAACCATGGAAAATACACATTTCTCTCATAGGCAGACTTAAGAAGGAAATTCATAACCATTCCTCTTAGGAAGCTCATCTTCCCCCCTTACTCTCAAAGACTTTTATAATAACCCTCAATAGAATGTGAATTGCGTATTGGACGACCTTCGAAGTCACTTTTATCTCTGGTTCTACGAATCTACGATTTTGGTGAATCTTGACTATGGTGCTTTTCCAACCTTTCTTCCAGAATAAGCATCAAGAACGCTGATCATGATTAGCATATGGCTTTGAGGGTTAGGTGCAAAATCTGGTTCCTTAGACACCAACACTGACCAACAATCTCTACTTCTGCCAGATGTTCACAGGTTTCACCAAGAAGCCCTCTCTTGTGCTTTTGTATGTATCTAAAACAACCTTTAAAAATTCTAATCTGGCCATATTGGTAGCTCAATTTTGGCTGGCAGTGAGAATGCATGACATGTGTGTACCTGTGTTTCTTTGGAATTACAGCGTTATTGTCCTTACATGCTCTAAATAACCTTCACATTTTTATAGCATTAGCACAGAGGTGCTTCCAGTGTCCCTCAGCCAACTGGCCCCCTAGTCAATCTGCTCTGACTCACACAGACGATCCCTTCTTTACATACAAACCCCTAGCCCCTCCAGAGTGGGTCAGGACCATGGTGGACGAGCCTGTCTCCTAACAGACAGCAGTGCTAGCTCCACGACAGGTCCATTACCTAACTCCAACCACCACCCACCATTGTGATCATAGCCCATCACTAGCCAAACCTCCCTCATATTTGCCCTCACGTGGAAGCCTATCGGAAGTGCAATCTCTGCAGCACATAGCACTGGTGGTTAAATATTCTCGAAATCAGCCTATACACATCCCCACTCCCTCAGAGGAAACTATGGCTTCCTTATATAATTAATGACTTATTTCTGCATAGTACTGTACAATTTTCAAAGTGCTTCATGCACATTTCTTTTCTTTGATTGTTCAACATCCCTGCGGGGAAGACAGACACGGTTTTTATCTTCATTTTGCAGATGAGGTTAATGACTCATCTTCACGACCAGTCGGTGATGGAGCGAGACTGTGAAGCCTGCTCTCTGACCCCAAGACTAGCACGCCCTTTTTATTCCACCGTGACACCTCACCCAAGTCCAACTTTATGCTGCAACTCGGAAGCACAAACATCTCCAATCTCCATGCCCATCCAGTCAGAGACTGCAGGGAAGCCTAGACTCCCATCCTCCAAAACCAAGCTTCCACACCAGTGTTCATGGACGTGCAAAATTTGAAGATGAAATAAACCAAGGACTGATATAGTACGGTCACATTTTATTGTGTCAGCTACCACCATTATTTCATAAAAGTAACATGGCCACCACCAAAACAGAAAGTAAAACATTTTAGAATAAGAGCTAGTCTTTCCTAAGAAACAACCATTAAACCATTTGCACCACTCTGTTTTTAAAAATATAATTGGGGCGCCTGGGTGGCGCAGTCAGTTAAGCGTCCAACTTCAGCCAGGTCACGATCTCGCGGTCTGTGAGTTCGAGCCCCGCGTCAGGCTCTGGGCTGATGGCTCGGAGCCTGGAGCCTGTTTCCGATTCTGTGTCTCCCTCTCTCTCTGCCCCTCCTCCGTTCATGCTCTGTCTCTCTCTGTCCCAAAGATAAATAAACGTTGAAAAAAAAAATTAAAAAAAAATATATATATATAATTATATTTTTGGGGGCACCTGGGTGGCTCAGTCAGTTGAGAGTCCGACTTTAGCTCAGGTCATGATCTCACAGTTTGTGGGTTTGAGCCCCACGTCAGGCTCTGGGCTGACAGCTCAGAGCCTGGAGCCTGCTTCGGATTCTGTGTCTCCCCACCGCTCTCTGTCCCTCCCCTGCTCGCACTCTGTCTCTCAAAAATGAATAAATGTTAAAAAATATATATTAAAAAAATAATAAATAAATAAATACGTATGTATAAAATTATTTTTTCAAATCTAAAATTAGAAAAATGAAAACAATTTTCCTTTAACTATGCTTTATATATATTAATAATTGACACAGTTTGTCAATCTGAGTGTGTGTACATATATATGTGTATATATATTATATACATACATATATACATATATATATTCACCAATGCAAGGAAAAACAGTTATTTCAATTAACTTCATTTCTGTCAATATTACCAAACCTCCCAGTTTCACATGCTCTTTGATAAAAATGGAAATAACACTCACTAGGGCTTCTTCACATAGCTTAGAATATTCTAGGCCAACTGAAAGAAGTGGGGAATCAACTGTTTCTATGCCACTGGCTTCTTTTCTGCCTCTCTCTCTCCCTGACACTCTAGGAGGACAGTGGATCGTTGGCAGGGTGTGCAACTGGCTGAAGGTAGCAGGCGCTGTAGGAAGGGGGCTGCAGCACCTAGAGCCTCTGCTGAGACCCAGAGCTGACGGCCTGGGCCTGATTCAGAACCCTGCCACTTGCAAATCATCTTATTGGGGTATCACAGGCACTTGTGTTACAGATCTGATTTTAAGAATCACTGGCTTTATTTACATGCTATACTTGAATGTCTCCATTTTATTTTAAGAAAATAACGTTAAGTCCCTACCTGTATGGCATCTATCTACCTACACAGGTATCTTCTTTTTTTTTTTTTTTTAATTTTTTTTTTCCAACGTTTATTTATTTTTGGGACAGAGAGAGACAGAGCATGAACGGGGGAGGGGCAGAGACAGAGGGAGACACAGAATCGGAAACAGGCTCCAGGCTCTGAGCCATCAGCCCAGAGCCCGACGCGGGGCTCGAACTCACGGACCGCGAGATCGTGACCTGGCTGAAGTCGGACGCTTAACCGACTGCGCCACCCAGGCGCCCCAAGGTATCTTCTTATATGCAACAGAAATTAGGTGGGGAAGGACTCCATAGGGAAGACATTCTACTAACGTACAGAGAAAACATATATCAAAGACTAGACGACAGGGGTTCCTGGGTGTCTCAGTCGGTTAAGTGTCCGACTTCAGCTAAGGTCATGATCTCATGGTTCTGGAGTTCGAGCCCTGCACCGGGCTCCATGCTGGCAGCTCAGAGCCTGGGGCCTGCTTGGGATTCTGTGTCTCCCTGTCTCTCTCTGCCTCTCCCCCACCCATGCTCTATCTCTGTCTCTGTCTCTCTCTCAAAAACAAATCAACATTAAAAAAAAATTTTTTTTTAAAGACTAGAAAACATTAAGAGAAGGATTTCTTCGTCTTTCTGCTTGCGATACCCCAGGGTGTTTGCAATTATTTCAGATCAAGTCATTGAATGTCAACACAATAGCCCAATATAAAATGATGCCAAATCCATTTTAGATTATATTTATAAGCTCATGCTCTTTGACAGACAATCCTGATGGACAGAACTTGAAGCATGTTGACACTCAGGTCAAACCCTTTTCTCTTCACTGAGGAAGAAAATGAGAGGAGTAGGTTGTGGGTTGAAGCACATAAGGACTGGTCAAGTTTGAGCTCCTTTCTAGAAATGCTCGTTTGATGTACTTGTGGGACTTTGAGGTTATGAGGTCTCGTAGGTAGCTTATAAACCATTTAATCATCTAAAACTATTTATTATTACAGGTGACCCTTGAAAAACACAGGGGCTAAGGGCACCAACCCTCTCCCGTCCCCACAGTTGAAAATCTGTGTATAACTTGGACTCTTCAAAAACTTTATGAATAGCCTACTGTTGACCACAACCCCCACTGGAAATGTACACAGTTGATTAAGACATATTTTGTATGTTTTATGTATTATATACTTTATTCTTATGGTAAAGTAAGCTAGAGGAAAAAATGGTAAGAAAATCATAAGAAAAAGTACATCTACAGTACTGTATGGTATTTATTGAAAAAAAAACCCCATGTATAAGTGGACCCATGCAGTTCAAACCCATCTTGTTCAAGGGTCAACTATATTATTTAATGACTGACAACCCCAGCATTAGGTTCTAGGGATTAAAAAAAGAACACGTGCCCTGCTTCCACAGAGAACCTACATTTTAATAGCAACCATTTCTGTGTAACTAATAAAATGCTTTTATTCTTTGAGAAATCTTGTTTTTAAATATATAATTCATTTGGAAATTTTAAACAGCATCCTTCTTTTTCTTTTTTAAGTCATCACCACACCCAATGTGGGGCTCAAACTCACAATCCCAAGACTGAGTCGCATGCTCTACTGACTGAGCTAGCCAGGCACCTCATCTTTTTTTAAATAAGAAAACAGGAATAGAAGTCAAGTGCTGCCACATTTACATAATTCCAACATTTTACTTTTGTTATTTTGATCTGGCTAAATTAGTCAAGAGCCTACATTTTATTTCAGTCCATTTAATTTCACCTTAATATTTTTCGCCTTCACGAGTAAATGTGTTTGCTTTTGTCCTATGACAATATGACAAAATATAGTTACCAAATATTCATAATTAACCTGTTGAATTGGATAGCACAACCTCCCACAGACTTCAGAAAGATCTCTATTAATTAACTTTGGGAGATGATGAAAGTCACAGCCACATTTCTGAGAGTGCCACATCATGAATCCACAAACTAACCCAACATAAACCTCTCTTGTAAACTGCAGAGTGTGCTTGCTTAAAAATTCAGGAGGTTTAAATGTTTAAATGACTACTATTAAATCATTGCATTGACTTAGCCCCAAATCTCATCATCAACAAACCTATTTATTTCTTTGCTATTGCTTTATTATTATTTGTTATTTACAATCTCCACGAGGCCCGAAGATTGGGTCTCCTGTAGCTTGCCAGCTTTCCAATGTGGTGCACAATCCAGGGGTCATCTTCTAGAACATTTGAGATGTCTCTATTTTATTTTAAGAAGACGACCTAAGTTCCCACCCATATGGTATCTAACTACCTACGCTGGTATCTTCTTACATGACATAGACATAGTAGAGGGCAAAGGAGCCAGAGAGGAAGCAAGATAGAGAGGACAGCTTTTACTCCATCCCGTGCCAGAGAACAGCTCCCCTGGAATTCTGTCCTGTTTGTAGGCTGGGAATAGATGTGGAACAGGCAAGGACTCACTGGTAAGTATCTGTATCCAATCCACAGGCCCCATTGCACTGTCCCATTTACTAAATGTCCCTAAAATTCTCCCTACACAGCTGAGAAAACCTTAATAGAACACATTTTCATAGTACCGTGGCTCAACTGTGGTGCCATTTTTTTCTCCACTATCTACATAGTTTGCAATAACCCCTTGAATATCATTGGGTTTTCATCTCGCACAAAGTGTACCTAAAGACACAGCAGTACAGTTACTGCTTGAAATGAAAACCTTAGCATAAGAGAAATAAAAGACTGCAGAAGCTAAGTTTTAGATACTTTATGTTCCCATTTTTTAAGGATTATGATTTGTACCAAGAAAAAAAGAAAGCAATCTATGAACACTTTAATTTTTCTTGGTTTGACATTTGTGCAGAAAATACTGCTCACCACTGCAACGGACCTTCTTTGGGGCTACTACGCAAGTGCGATCTCTAAGATTCACTTTATGAGGCAACGTTTACATTCGCCAAGGCCAGAACTGGAATCTCAAATGCTATGAAGTTGGGTGTGGTGTGGGACTTTAGAACAGTGAGTAAACCTAGGCTGCCATCCAGCATTCTTATATCATAGGCAGCCTTGCTCTAACTCACAGTCATGTGGTGTAGTCACCTTGGTGAAAGATGATAACAAGTATCGTTAACCTTCCAAAAAGTGGCCCCTACAAAAGGTACGCTATGAAGTTGTTTCTGAATTAAGATGTTCAAAAAAGACCCGGATGCATTCTATTCAAAATGGATTGATTTCAGAGACAAGGAGGGACTATCAAATATGGTGAGTGCAAAAATCTTAAGTAGCTACTAGAGTAGCTGCTACTGTAATTTGAGCCCCAGATTTGAGGCTGAGGTTTCAGTCTCTGATGGAAACTGGATAACCAATTTGAGATTTTATGTCTAACGATAAAAATGTGAATACCAACAGCCTGACCGAGTTGGAGGTTGGGAGCAGGGACTCAGTATGAACTGCCAGTCCAGGAAATGCACCTAAATCTAACATTCTTTTTCAAAAGGCAGGTGACCTTCCCAGGGTAACCACCGAAATGAAGCGTCGTCTTCTTCTTTTTTAATTGTTTACAATTAGCTGAACATTGTGGGAAGGTATTTCCATATACCTGTAATCACAACTAACTTTTATCAAACAGTTAAGAACTGACCTAGCAATTGAACAATGAAAATACTAAGAAATCAGGCTGAGAACTGCATGGCGTGTTGCAACCAACTTATCACCACCTCTCTCCTTCAAAATTGCTGACTGTGATTGCTAGGATAGCATATCATTAAAAGCTGTGTTCCCTCTTTCTTGATATGTCTTTGGCTCTGCCTTTTAACAAATCGAGATTATTCTCTTCAAAATGTATTTTGTCTTCCAAAAAATGTACTCAATTTTAAATTTAAGGGTTCCATTTAAAAAGACTGGCATTGCCATATCAATGTGTATGTATTATATCTTTTTATATTCAATATTTTTCTTATAAATCCAAAAAATATATGCAGAGTGACACAGTTGTTTACCCAGAAAGCAGGGTGTTTTCAGGGGATGAACATCTCAATTACTGGATAGCAATTTATTTCAAGTGGTTGAAACCTAGAGCTGGGGGGAAGGGGTGTGCCCAGAACACCATATGTTTGAAAAGTCTATAAAATGAGTTTTACAATGAACCATTGTTACTGTAGGGCTTTTCAATTTTCTAGCAACAAAACAGATCTTGTGTTTAAAATCCACAACGTTTATATCTTGTCCTTTCTGGGAGAGTTTTCTGTTAGGGAAGGATGTCAAGCTCAAGTTTGCAAATACAGAAGAAGGAACTCTAGGACAGAATTTGAACACCTAGAATGTGGTCCTGGTTAAAATAATCTGCTTCATGTCCCTGAACTTCAGTTTCCTTTATCGGTAAAATGGGGTTAGTTTTGATCCTTTAAATATAGACATTCTTTTCGTAAGATACATGAGAAAAGGACTGTGTTCACTTCTCCCAATGCAGATTCCACTATGATGCACCTGCCATAGGATGCAATGAACATAGCCTGAAAGGATTGAAATGCCAGAATTCTCCTTGCTAGTTCTTTATATGTGCTGATGAAGACATTAATGGTTACTCAACTTTTATTATGCTCCCAGTACCACACTGAGCTCTTTATGTGAATTATTGCTTTCTATTTGCCTAATCTAATGAGGTAGTAGCTATGATTATCTCTATTTTAGGCTTGGGGAAACTGAGACACAAAGAGGTCAAGTAACTTGCTCAAGGTGATACATTAGTAGGCTTGGGAATTCAATACCCAGGCTTGTTATCTCTTTGAATAATAAGGAAACAAATAAGAAACTAATGACTGTGCCTTCAGCTTTGTTAATAAAACTTTTGATTCCTGATATTTTTATAGCACTTGTGGTATTTCTTGAGATTCCCAGACAATCCTGGAATATCATGAGCTTTATTTGATAGCTTAAAAGGCCCAAAACTCAGGAAGAAGAAATAATTTGCCCAAGGATCTAAGTGGAACAGTGAACAAGAATTCGAGCCTTCAGAATACTAATATGACGACATTCCCCTGGATAGTTCACCATGACCTTCTATCAAAAAATGGGGTAGAAGGGAGGGCACAGGACTGCGAACTAAATCCCTTCAGTTATTTTGGGAAACACAGTACTAACATGTCTCTCCATATTCTATAAAACTGCTTCGCATCTCTCACTTGTGAAAGTCAAAGTGATGAAGTGATTTCTCTTTAGAACAGAGCATACACCAGGAAATGTACCTCCTTTCCTAAACACCCTCACTTCTCCAGTGATGAAAGAAACAGACTAATTAACAGCACTCATAGGATAAAAACAAACAGGACAAAGGAGATAAATGATGAGAATGAGGTGCTAAGCTGATGGCAAAACTCCATCAGGTATAGAAAGGACAGAAGTATTAATTCTAATCACCTAAAAGGAGAAGGCTAAGCAGGGTGGAGAGGGAGAAAGAGCATTTTATGAAGCTCAGGGAATATGATTATATTTGGAATGTGCTAGAGTGGATGAGGAGGACTTGATTCTTCTCCTGGGGTGAGCACCCCCAAGTAACAGAACTGAACCCAAACGAACAACACTAAGCGAAACTAATGGGCTTGGAAGGGGCATCTGTGAGCACATCCTACTCATGGAAAATCCAAGAAATCACCTTTTGCTAGAGACTGTATAGCTTTAAGTCAGATTCAACTTTGGGGAAAGAAAAGTAATGAAGTGTGAAATAGTGTTTTCTTCAGAATGGCAAATAGGAAATCTTTATTTTCCAAATTACTGGGTTGCTCTCTTCAAATAGGGCAGATTTCACTGAGAGTAAATCTTAAAGAATAGGAATTAAGCAATTAGTGAAAGAAGGTTCATGACTCTCGGGGTTATCAAGGGTAAAATGGCAAAAGTCATCTCCTTATTTTACAAATGTTGGGTCATTAAAAATTTTCAGTGCACCATCAATGGTTGAGCCTTTCGACTCAACATGGCTTTGGACCTATCATTAAGTGTTGCATAAACAGTGTTTTGGACCTATCATTTTCAAATAACTAGACGATGGAGACATATCCGGGTTGCAGTTAAATCCTAAAGAAAATGGATTTGCTGTCTTTATAATCTATCTTGGGAATGCATAGAATAGGGGGGCTCTCTTTTTCCCTCCATAAGTGAATTGGAGAGCCTTTGTTCCAGAGGATGTGTTCTGGGAAATGACTCGACTTTTTGAAAGAATAGTAAGCAATCAGGTTTATTAATGTAACTGTGGAAGAAGGACCTTCCAAACTATGTGAGCAATTTGCTGCTTCTCATTGAAAGGAGCAAAGTAAGAAGAGTGAAGGCAAAGGAGGTATTCTGGAAGCATGTGGCTGGCATGGACTGAAGTATGATATGGTGGAAACAGTGATGGCTCCATAAGTCAGTCATCCCTCATCACAAACACAGGGACCCCTTTGGAACATCAGTACATCGGGGGACTACTATAAGATAGTTGAACTTATTTAATATTCATTGACTGAAAAAATAACTAACGACAGCAAGCTACTCTAAATTCAGTAGTGCTTTTGAATGAATTTGCATTTATTAATCTCAATGAATAGCATCTTTGTATGTTTACCCTATGGTCGAACATGTGTGTCTGTGTGTGTGTGTGTGTGTGTGTGTGTGTGTGACATATTAATTTGTTCAATCTATTGATAATGTTTGATAAGCGTGCGGATTTGAGGACCCTTATAAGTAATTCGTGGCTCCCCAGGATTCTTCAGCTGCCAGATGGGAACTACTAAGCCCTTTCTCTTCTACTAAAGACTCCATGAACTAAAAATAGGCTTTTAGAAGGCATTCCAGCACGTTATCCTGCAAAAATTTGCAGTCTATCTGCATTGAAAAAGAGCCAGAGTATCAAACACTAAAATGGTAACAGTATTCATTGCTGGCTAGAATAGTTTAGGGAGGTTTATTTGCTTTTCTGTATTTTCCAAATTTTCAACAGTAATTACTTATTCCCTTTGTAGTAAAAACAAACAACAAAAAAGCCAAACAAAACTTAACAAAAGGTCCCCATGCCATGATTATCAGGAAGGCCCTACCTAGCAGTTCACTGTAAAGTTAAACACCCAGATTCTTGGAAAATGTCCCTAATAGCTGCTTCTACTCTTTCCTGAGGACCTATTCCTGCAAAGCAATGTGGGAAACTATGAGAATGTAAATGTGCATTCTACAACCATGACGTATCCCAAAAAACTAGGTTTCTGGCAAGAACAACTACATCTTCAGCACAAAAGAAATCCTGTTCTGCTTCTGTTTGACTTGGAGGAAAATTGCACAGCCTTCAAAGCTTTCTGATACTGCCTCCCCCTAACCTCTCTAGCTTAATGCTTAACCATGATGTTGAGTAACCAACTTTGGCTCTGTCATGGCGTTTCAAAGCCATCTTGCTTACTAGTTCTTCAAAGAGTCTAGTTATTTCCCAGGACACATCCTCTGGAACAAAAGCTCTCCAATTCACTTATGGAGGGAAAAAGAGAGCTCCCCTATTCTATGCATTCCCAAGATAGATTATAAAGACAGCAAATGCATTTTCTTTAGGATTTAACTGCAACCCGGATATGTCTCCATCATCTAGTTATTTGAAAATGATACGTCCAAAACACTGTTTATGCAACACTTAATGATAGGTCCAAAGCAATGTTGAGTCAAAAGACTCAACCGTTGATGGTGCACCGAAAATTGTTAGTAACCCAATGATCTGTGTCTGCATCTACAGGAGGGATCATACAACATTGCTAAGTGTGGTGGAGACCACTATTTATCTCCCAACTCCCAGTATCACCTTCTTCTTTGGTAAGAGATACTCAATTTTTGCAGGTACGTGACCACCCGCAATAAAAATCATATACCCAGCCTCCCTTGTATTTAGGACTGTTCACGTGACTAAGTTTTGGGCAAGAAGATATGAAGAGAAAGTGTTGTGCTGTACTTCCAGAAATCTTCTTATAAGGGAGAAGGCACACCCTTTTCTTGCTCCATCCTACTACATGCAATGTGGATGTGATGAATAGAGTTTTACCAGCCTTTTGGGACCAGAAGAATCAGGCCACACTCTCGGGAAGATAGAATAGTGAGCTGAAGGGGGGGTTATATCCCTGAGTGAATAATTTCTTTAGCTTTGATTCCAGTTCTGTATTGCCTACTCTGAATTGTTTCTAGGTGAGAAGATAATAAATGTGTGCTTTCTTTAAGTCGCTATATTTACTGGGCTTTGTTTTGTTTTTTGTTGTTTTTCTTTCAAATCTCTGTACTTGCAGCCAAACCTTATCTTGAAGGCTATATGAAGTTTTGTATGACAAGCAGACATTTTAACAGAATGCAGAATTAGAACACTTAATAAACTTAAGTTAGGCACTATGTTCAGTAGTGAATATCAAGTGTTAGTGATCCTTAAGAATTCACTCAGAAGGTTAGCATCCTCATCAAATCTCCCAGAGGCTGAAGGGTGATGGGAATGGATATTCTGGTGTAACCTAAGGCTTGTTTCTTTCTCTCAAAAGGGGGCCTTTAGAAACAGTGAAAACAAAATCACAGAGGCAACATTTCTAGAATTCAAGGAGCCCAGACATTGGTACAAAACAGTTCATTCTTAGTTTTCAATGTTGTTGCTGGCAAAAGTTCGTACTGATACCTCTCTTTTCAGCCGAAATCTCTATCTTTGATGAAAGTGTTACAGTTGATAAATGTCTATTAAAAACAGCAATTTCAATTCTACAAATACCTAACCAGTACTCTGCAAAACTGCCAAGATCATGAAAGGCAAGGAAGATTGAGAAACTGTCATGAACCAGAGGAGATGATAAGGGTAGTTTGGATACTGAATTGGATCCTGGAAAAGAAAAGCACTGTGGTGACATCCAACTAAAGTCTGGAGTTTGGTTGATAGTGATGTGCCGATATTAAGAGTTTTCATTGTGACAAAGCAGACTAACATAAGATGTAAACAATAGGGGAAAGTGACTGAGGGCATACAAAGAACTCTCTGCTCTAGCTTTACTTTTTTTGTAAATAAAATTTTAAAATGTTATTTAAAAAATGGTAATAGCTTTGGTAGATTTGTTGTGTTAATAGGTTATAAAACCATGGACTTGTAGAAGGGATCCAGCAAGTGGTAATATCCTTCCTTCCAAGTAAACCCTTCATAAAATCCTTATCAACCACTTCATTATCAGACAAATTCTTTGATGTGTACTTCTGTCATGGCATAACTGAACAATCTATTCTCTTATTATGAACTTACACAAATTTGAAGATGGTTATGGGTTTTTTTGTCCTTTTCCTCACCATCAATTAACTATTTGTCATCAGCTTTTCCTCTTACACTTCTTTCTTCCATGAAGTCATTTTTCTGGTCTTTCTAAGTTTTCCACATATGACTAAATTTCAGATTCAGATCATACTAAGTGCTCTCACAAAGGCATGCTGACAGTAAGCTTTCTAAGGGCAAAAGTCCTCCTTCTCCGTGGTTCCGTCTCTTCCCTTTACACAGAGTAGGTTCTCATTATGTTTCTATTAAGTTGACTTAAATTAATGAACAAGGAGTATAGTGAAAGAACCATTTCATGATTCTTGAGTGACTTATCACCTTTGCAAAGATTCTAGCATGATGTCAGATTTAATTACAACACTAAACTTTTAGCTCTCGCATATTTATTTCAAAGCACCAGGTTTGATAGATTTTCCACTACATCATGAGCTACTCTTGTGAACATCAGATGCCTCTGGGAGCTCCATGAACTTTTTCTAACAGCCCAGGATAAAAACTGTGGAAGGAAATCCTCTTTTAGTAAAATAAAATCATACCTAAGGTTTGACCAAAATTCTCACAATTGCCAAGATTCCTCACTTATTTCCAAAGAGCATCTAGAAAATCCACAAACTAAGCTCTAATTTTTGTTTTTGTTTAATTCTAGGTCCTTTCTTGTTGAGTTAGCCTATTTTACTGTCTGATTGTTTATTTCTTAATGCTACACTTTTTTCTTACACTATATTTTTAGTTTGTTGCCTCAACTCTTTTCTATATTACTACACTCTACTCTTTTCTGATTAGATAATGACATTTTGAAGTTTGTTTTGGTACATTAAGATAAAATAGAACATACAAAGAATTCAGCTGGGAAGAAAAACATATCAGCAAGACGACATCCAATGGTGCTTCCAGGAAGTACTTTTGGCAGAACTTAATGAGGACAAGAAGAGAATCAACGATAAGAAGAAGAAATAGTTTAGTGAAAGTGTGATCGTCAATTACCACAAAGTGAAATTTGATTTAGAAGTTAAATACTCACATAAGTCATCCTTCAAATTGGGATCTGGCCTTGAGTACAAAGGGGCCAGCAGCCCTCTGCCCCGGACAGCTCAAATCGTCTTGGGCCTTAGTCTGGGCTCAATCCCTGAAAGGAGATGCTGTTGAAGCAATATCTTTATTCCCTTGGATCCCTTGATGATTCTGGTATGTCTTCATTGCTAGCAGCCTGTATATCCACGCCCTTATTGTAGGATGACCCTCACGCTGCTGTAACTTGCTTTGCTTAAACCAGTGCTTCTCAAAATACGGTCTGCAAATCAGAAGCATCAGCACCACCTGGGAACTTGTTGCAACTGCAAATTCTTGAGCCCAACTGCAGACCCACCGAATCAGCAACTCTAGGGGTAGGGCTCAACAATCTGTATTTTAATAAACCCTTTAGGTGATTCTGACACATGAGCAGTTTTGAGCTCCACTGACTTATATACATAGCAAGTCAAGTGACTGGGACTTTATTTTTTGGGGGAGAGGCAGTACCTGGCCAATGTTGATAGACGTGAGGGTATCGAAACCCCAGGTGCCCCACTTCTGGTGGGGACAAATCGCAGGTGGGACCTAAACTGTCTCCAGAACTCTCTTGTAGAACTGAGCCAAAATTACCTTCTGTGGGACTCTCCTGAGAGCAGCCCATACTTGACCTCTTTACCTTTATATCCCTGCCTCACTGCCCTACTCCTTTACTACTTTTTCCTGGGACCAGTACCTAATAAATCATTTTCACATGAGCCTTCAGCTCAGAGTCTGCTCCTAGGGAACTACACAAGAAATATGTCCTTCAGTGAAAAAAAAAAAAATCCACCCTCGTTGGTTATAGCCTGGTGACCCAGCATTACATTATCAGTTGTTACTAGACTCTGGGCACCGTATTACAGAATGGGGACAACACGAAAAATAGGAGTCTTTCTGCCCTTAGAGAACTTAGGGCTAGCGGCAATAGTGGTGGGAAGCAGACACAAGAATGGATATTGTCAGTATAACAATACTGAAATTCTCAACAGTGCTAGAAAAACATTTCCCCCCCAAATTCCTGAAAGGGGCAATAAGCCAAGCTAGCTGCTCAAGCGTGGATGAGGTTTAGCGAGTCAGGATAGGGAAAGTGAACAAAATATTCCAGCCCAAACCATGGACCAAAACATGAAAGCGAGCAACAGAGAAAAAAGTCATGATTTGGTGCTCGTGTGGTGTCAAGTTCAAATTGGAAAGGGGCAGGTGATGAAGCTGAAAAAAATAGGAAAGCATTGGAAGCACAGGAAGACACGTCCGTGCCCTGTAAAGTAGCATGGCCTTTTTCTGTATCTGCTGATGGCTCTTAAGCATGAGAGTAACTCTGTCAGACGTGCATAGGAAGATCCTTCTGGCTGAATTAAGAGGGATGATCCTACCATCAGGCAGACCAAGTCAAAGACTCCAGGGATAGTTCAGGCAAGACATACCAGGGGCCCGAGCTAGAGGAGGATCTGTTAACACACGAAATATTTAGGGGGGTGAAAGGGACAAGAGTTTGACTGCATAAATGTACTGAATGACAGGGAAGAACGAGGCAAGGACAAATCCAGGTTTCTGGCTTAAGTGATGCAATTAACTTAGAGTCCTAATCATTTCCATTTTGTCAGTTCAGAATGAGGACTAAAACAGTCCTGCTGAGAACTGCTCCCCCACCTTAGGAAAGCAAGACACAACTAATATTCTACATCAACACAGTTGACGGAAAACTTCATCGGTGCCGACAGACACAAGGCGGCTCTGATTAGCACAGATACAGAATTGCCTAATCAACAAAAACACCAGGCACAATTAATACACAGGCCCTTTCAGTTAAATGCAATTCAGGCATGATTACTTAAATGGAAAGTTTATGAAATTATCCAGTATTTTGTCAGTAATTAATAAAATTCTAAGCCTTGAGAGAATCAGACGTAGAGCCATGTACAAGTTTACTAGAGAACCAACAGTGAAGTAAAGATGTTTGTGTTGGGGTGCAGGGAGCAAATACGTAGTCACTATAAGTGGTCAGCAAGGCAACCTGCAAAATGAAACCCTCGAATTACTATTTGGACAGGAGCAAGCACAGCACCTGACTCTGGTACATAAATATTACCATTAAATGTGCCTCTTTTCTCAAAGCCAGAGCTTGCCACCTGCATAAAGGGAGGAATTTGTAGAAATGACTTGGAGGAGGGTTTACTGGTGCCTACAATACAACCCAGTCTAGCTCCATCCTCTTGCACACGATGCACTGGGAGGAAAAGTGACCGAATGGCAAAGCCAGCACAAGACCTTGGCTCCCCTTCTGTCCAAGTGTTCGAGCTCTTAGAAAGGCCCCCTGAGTAATACACATGCACGTATTCACATCTCTCCTTCCTTTCTGCTCTCTTTGACTTAAACTCCTTGGTATCCAAAATGAGGAGAAATAGCAATAGGAAAGACCAGTGTCAGATTTCCCTGAAAATAATGGCGATGTCAATTGGCCTCATAATCCCACCATCAATCTGAGAATAGACCTCCTTTAAAGAAGCGTCTGGGTCGGGAGAGCAAGAGGCAAAGGCGGGAATCAAGTGATATTTGTACAACCAAAATATCTGCCTTCTTTCCAAGAAATTTATAGGCAAAGACCCCAATCCCAATTTGAATAGAGCGGAGATACCTGTCTATCTGTCTGTCTTAAGGCAAGCAGGAAACAGCAGCTACAGCAGAATTGAGAAGCTGCATGGCACAGAGATTTCAGAGGAGGGGCTGGGGTTGCCAGAACAGTAGGAGAAAGTTAGGGGTGAAGGGGGGCTAAATTTTAAGGGGACATAGTCGTAGAAACTATTTATTACTCAGTACTAATGCATGTCACTATTTCAATGACTGGTGTGCTGGTACCATGTGGATCAGAAGAGTATCAGTCCTAACAAACAAGAATATTGTTCTTTTATTAAACTCTCTAAATCCCCAAATGTGAAGCACAGGTAGGGTATGGCAGAGAGTTTAAGGACAGTAATGAATTGAATTAACTATAATGATCAAGGGGGAAAAAAGATAAGGCAGGGTAGCTTTAACAGTTAGAATAAATGACTTAAATTATCTAACTCAAGGGAAGGATAAAGAAGGGCTTTGACGAAAAGATCTGAAATGCATATTCCTTTAAAGGTGAAGTTAATGTGATTGGTTTTCTGGGATAGATAAGGGAATGCTGGGGTGATAGGTTAAGGACAGCACATTTCTCAAAGGAGCCTCAGGAGCCTCGGGTAATTACTAGAAGGCTCTGAGGGGTCACAGAGTTCAGAACCTATAACCCTGAGAACACGGTTATCTGAGCAAGATGAGTGACCCCTATCCATTCCAGACCTTTCTGTACCTTCCTGACCTTCCAGCCTTTAAAAGACATGGAGATGTCAGAGGCTGACTTGGTCTTTGATCTTGAGCTGGGGGACTCTACAAAACATCAGGAAATACAGTGGGAGAAACTGATGGCAGTTGCATGAACCAACTTCCAACTCTAATGTCTTGACATATTTGGCATGTGCGGGAGACATGTGACCATTGTCACAAATGCTGCAACATCAGTATGACAGCTAAGAACTGGGAAAGCATGTGTTTTACTCTACAAACTTGGCCTGAAAACTGACAACACATCCATTCAATATGATGGTACACAGTCATTAAAATGATCTTTATAAAGACATTGTAATAATAATGTTTTTTAACATGCATAATGAAAAGGGAGGACATAAAATCACCTGTACAGTATGATTGCAACTAACAACAAACACCTAAAGTCATTAAAAAAAACCCCAAATATTAACAATCTTTGGGTTGGGGATTGAGATTTTGAGTGGCATTTCTTCATCCTCTGAGCTGCCAGCACAGAGCCCAATGAGGGGCTTGAACCCTTGAACCGTGAGATCATGACCTGAGCTGAAGTGAAGGGGTTTCTCTTAAAGATGCACACATTTCTGGGATGGCATTTCTATGGACTGGTTTGAAAGGCATTCCTAATTCATTCAGGGTGTTTTTGAAATCGTTCAAATGTCTAACACAAGTTATTGCAGCCATTAGGGTCCCACGTGGATTAATAGTAAGTCAAAGATAAAATTATCTCAAAACTTGTCTTCACAAGTTTTATCATTTTTTAAAGAAATACATGATATTCCACACAACACATTAGTGTGGTCGCCACCACAACCCCTGAGGTGGAAACTATTATCACTCCACATAAGGGGGAGGCGGAGGCTTAGGCAAGATGAGTTAACTCACTCAGGGCCATGCAGCAAGGAAAGGAAAAAAGCAGGATCTAAACTGGGTGCTCTCTGACCTCAAGCCCTATATCTTTGACCATGTCCTATACTGTCTGTATTTTTTGACTCCAGAAATACATACCTAGATAGCTTGGAAGCCAATAGTCCTCACAGACCGTCTTTCTTTGTCACTGTTTGCTCTAAAACAATACCAGAGAAAGCAAGCCATGTTCGGGAGCACACATACACATAGTAACTACTGGAGTTCAGGAACTACGGGCCACTTCCGAAATCTAAATGAACCCTATCTTAGAAGCTACACTTAAAGGAAAACGATGATGTCGTTGTCTGATGGCTCTCCTTTGATGAAATCAGCTTCAAAATGTTACCTCCTTGCACACACAAAATTCACTCTGTGAATTTGTTCTGTTTCGAATTTGCTAATTTATTTAAGAGAGCTAATCGTATCTAACACTAACATTTACTCTGAAAGATTTGCCATGAGCTGCTGCCCAAAAGGAAACAATTCTGATCTGGAGAAATTGAATGAAATAGAATAACATTCTGGTTTAAAATTCATTTGTTTCGGGGCGCCTGGGTGGCGCAGTCGGTTGGGCGTCCGACTTCAGCCAGGTCACGATCTCGCGGTCCGTGAGTTCGAGCCCCGCGTCGGGCTCTGGGCTGATGGCTCAGAGCCTGGAGCCTGTTTCCGATTCTGTGTCTCCCTCTCTCTCTGCCCCTCGCCCGTTCATGCTCTGTCTCTCTCTGTCCCAAAAATAAAAATAAACGTTGAAAAAGAAAAAAAAAAAAAAAGAAAAAAAAATTTTAAATTCATTTGCTTCAATTCCCTGACTTTCTGACCGAAACAAACAAACAAACAAAAAACAAAGAAAAAATTAATCTCTAATCATAATTTGTATAGTTTAATGATCAGGAGGCATCTCCATCACACTCATCCAGGAACCAGAGACATCGAAATCCTGGCCCCAGCAAACAAGCAAAGCCCCTGTGATCTTTCCTCCTGCCAATTCATATTCTCAAGTCCCCTGAATTCTTGGGCAGAGGAGAGATGCAGTAATACAATTATGACCCAAGTCCTATCTTACCTCTCACTAAAACTTAGAGGGACAGAAATGGGTGCAGCTGGAACGTTAAAACTCTAAGTGACGGCTTTTGCAGAATGAGAAATATGCTGGCGCGAGACAAGGCAACAAGAAAAATCACGGGCTGAATCTGAGTGCAAAAATCTCTGGTGAAATGGATTTCATCACAAAACACCTTTCCAAATGAAGAGCTAAATGCTAGAGGCCTCAGAGAATCATTTCAATCCAGATGGGCTAACACTTCAGAGAAGAACCTGTAGGGAATATTTCACAAAATAGGAATGAATGAAATCAGCTGATGGGGCTTCTACTGGTTTTTAGCCTCTGCAGAACATTCTATTTTCAGAAAACCTAAAGAAAGCAAATCCAAAAAGACTTTTTTTTGTTGTTTTCTGTTTAAGTGTCCAGGCAAAACTAGTTCTTTCTGAGGAAGCAGCAAAAATATAAAAATAGAGACTCAGGAAACATAAGTTGGGTCTTTACCCGATGCTATTTAAAATATATACCAATGATAACTGAATGTGTCCATCTGACCTTTGAATCTGTCTATACAGCAGTATATAATGTATATAATTTCAGTGCATTATCTGATCTCAACGTCCCAAGAATCCCGGGAGGTTGCAGGACAGCACTGGGCTCATTTCACAGGTGATGGAACTGACACAGAGAGACTAGAGGACTTCTCAAAGGACAGATGCAAATGGCATCTGTAGTCACAAACTACTCTTGTACAAGCCCCCTGAACTTGAACCCCCACATCCTTGGTGTATGTGAGCCCAGGACGAGCATGATGAGAGAGTACGCTCGGCAGCCAGCCTGCTCAGATTCAAAATCTGAGCTCTGTTGAACTGGAGAATGTGCTTAATCTCTCTGTGACTCAATTTCTTCATCTATAAAAAGGAGACAAGGACAGGACTGTTGTGAGGATAAAATGAGTTAATATGAGCAAAGCGCCTGGACCCCGTAAGCACTATACTTGTGGCTGTTATCATTAACTATGTACAGATATTTGGCCCCACCTCCCCTTTTAGACATAAAAACGTACTTATGAAGGTATGCCTCCAATATTTATATCTGGGTATCTCTAAACTCCCAATGTACTATGTAAAATCATTAGCAAGTTAGCATCTGATCCCAAGCCAGATCCCTAATTTTCTATGATCCCGATATTCACCCCTGCTCTCATAGTTCACCATCCCTTCTGTTGGGTAATCGGTTGCAGTCAGCTCATAGCACCGCTCAGATGGAATGGGATCTGTTATCTTCCTGTTCACCGTCCGTGTAGATGCAACCTTAGCACTGGAGTGGCCTGAATTGCACAAACTCGTTCGGACCCAGAAGAGGCACTTTATAAAATACTGTAGATTAAAAAAACGTAGAAGATCCCACTTGCCTCCTGATTGCAAATTTTTTAGCTACTTTCACAATCGCAGCCTGGTTATTACTCCTTATCACAGAGACCACATCATCTGAAAATATTTTGTATAAAGAACGAGGCTTTGCAGCACCTACTGGGTTGGCCATCTTAATCACCCTGAATTTCAACCCCCAGAAATTGAGTGTTGGAGAAAAAAATTCCTTGGACAGCTCATTGTCATTTGCTATTTCTGATGAATGCCCATTATTCCCTTTAAATTTTAATACATTCAGAGGAAATAACCATATTGTATGGGCTAATGAAATGTACTACATGAGCAACATACTTTGAAAAAGCTGACGCTTGGAGTTTGCTTTTGGAATTATCATAACTTAATTTGACAGAGGTTTAAGAAACAGATAATAATAGTCGTATGCATTAAATATTAATGAGATGCTATGGGATGTTCCTAGCTTACAGCTGGTCAGTGAAAATGCTCCATAAATGTTCATTCCTTCCCCTTCACTGCCCCCCATCCAAAAAAAAAAAAAAAGTCTTGGTAAGAATGGTCTCAGCCTCATCAACTCCCCCACGCTCCTCAAAATGTGGTAGCTCAACCAGCAGCATTCCTGGGGAGCTTTCTAGAAATGCCAAATCCCAGGCCCCATTTCACATCCACTGCATCAGAGTCTGCAGCGTAAGGTGATCCCAGGCGAGGGCTCCGTTGGTGAAGCGTCCGACTCTTGGTTTCGTCTCAGGTCATGATCTCATGGTTCGTGAGATCAGATAGAGCCCCGTGTTGGGCTCTGTGCTGACAACGTGGAGCCTGCTCGAGATTCTGTTTCTTCTCTCTCTCTGCCCCCCACCTCCACCCCCATGTACTCTCTCTTTCTCTCTCAAAATAAATAAATAAGCTTAAAAAAAAAAAAAGGATGATCCCAGCTGGTTCCCGTGCACGTGAAAGTCCGAGAAGCACAGGGCTACCTCTCTGCAGGACCGTTATTTGCAATTGTCTCTCTTACTGGAGGGCCCATTCAAGGAATGACACTTTGGTAGCTGTTCAGTGGGCAGGTAAAGTCAAGATTAGCCTAAATTTGATAGTCAGTACTATGATCCACCTCAGCAACCATTCTAGAACTAAAGGCAGCCAATCTCCCAGATTTTCTCTAATGTCCCTTGTTATTTACTTATGAAAGCTTGAAAAAGCAGATGCGGCCTCACCTGCAACAACCCAGAACAACAAAAGAGTGAGTCATCCCACTTCCACAACTCATAGCTGGGTGAGCCCAGGAATGAATGAAAGGCCAGGCGAACCATCCCTCTTCGAGACTCAGCTCAGAAAGCAACCTCTCACAGAATGAACTCGGTGGCTGGAATTAAGAAGTTTCAAGAGATTCCAACCAGAAAAAAGAATTGGAAAAGGAAAATAACGTAGTGAATCACTCTGATTTTGGCAATACTCAATGTAGGAAAGAAAGTCTGAGTCTGTTTAAGTGACTAACGCCATCAATTCAGAAAAATGATTTAGCAAATAAGAAAGTTGGAATATGATCACTTAGGATAAAACACCCTCAAAGAGCGAAATGGGACCTGAATGAGCCCCCCGTTACATCCCAGGGGAGTCAGTCACGAACTACTCTTGTACCAGCCCCCTAGTCACTCTGTCTTTGGCCAGCAAGTATATTTTAAAATTGAAGGTAACTCAGGGGTGCCTCGGTGTCTCAGTCGGTTAAGCGTCCAACTCTCAGTTTCAGCTCTGGTCATGACCTCATGGTTTTGTGAGTTCAAGCCCCGCGTCAGGCTCTGTGCTGACAGGGTGGGGCCTGCTTGGGATTCTCTCTTTCTCTCCCTCTCTCTCTCCCCCTCCCTTTCTCATGCTGTCTCTGTCTCCCTCAAAATAAATAAGTAAATAAATAACTGGAAAAAAATTAAACTTGAAAGTAATTCAGTAAGCAACAGTTGGACAGCAACTGCATACCTGGAACGTATGAATACCTGGTGGGGATTCCAAACATGGAGGTGATGCAGGGTGTTCGCTCAGGAGCCTACAGTTACAGTGTGTGTTGAGAGTGAACATCTATTTCAATCTTTAGAAAAAAAAAAAAAACATTTTCACGCATAAAGGCTCTACTTCAGCCAGGGGGGAAGGGCAAAGCACAGAGCATGGGGTTCAGAAAGCAACTCCCCAGGTAATAGGCCCTTAAGCAGAAGTCCCCGATGATACCAAAAGACAAAACATTAAATGCTTTAATTATCTCCTTGACATTGAATGGTTTCTCATAGCCGATTCATTTGTATATGTTCGGGAAGCCTACAAAGAAGGTAAGGAGGTGCTTTTCCTCCTAACTTAACAGAAAAGGCCTTGCAGCTCACAGCTCAAATGAGTGAGTCATGCTTACATAGCTAGGAAGTGGCAGAAAAAAGAATGTGAACTTGGATTCCATATCTCAGTCTAGGTCTTTGCCTATTATTCCATGTTAAGTTGCATACAAAGCATACGCATATACCTTATTTCACCTTAATTTTGATCTTAAATTACCCTGTGGAGTGGAAAAGCTGCAAGGGCGATTGATTCTGATTTTCAAATGAGAAACTTGCCAAGTGGCTGTTAGTAATGGGTCGTCAGGAAATGTCTGGGTTCCTAGACTGGGGAAGCTTTCCTCTGCTCCCCTGATGTGAGTATTCGGAACAATTCATTTTCTCCTCTTCTTGGAAACCTAGCTTGACGATATTTCACAGGCTTCCCTGCCATTAGGGTATCCGTGTGACTGAATTCTGGCCAATGGAATGGGTGTGCAAGGAACATACACCTCTTGTAAGGCCTGGCCTATGAAAGTATCCCATGTACATTCCTCTAAACCTCTTTGCTCCTGGCTGACTGCAATGGCAAACAACGACAACCATGGAAGCCACACATGGTGATAACAGAGCCGCGGACAGCTGAGGTCCCTGAATGGCTACATGGAGCAAAGTCACCTTTCCCTCCCACCTTACCATCAACTTCAAACTGCCCTGGAAACTATTTGACTAAGAAATAAAACTTTTGGGGGCACCTGGGTGGTTCGGTCAGTCAAGCGTCCGACTTTGGCCCAGGTCATGATCTCACAGTCCGTGGGTTTGAGCCCCACGTTGGGCTCTATGCTGACAGCCTGGAGCCTGTTTCAGATTCTGTGTCTCCCTCTCTCTGTCTCTGCCCCTCCCTCACTCTCTCTCTCTCTCTCTCTCTCTCTGTCAAAAATAAAGAAACATTAAAAAAATTTAAAAAAAGAAATAAAACTTTTGTTGTGTTGAGTCATGACATGATTGGGTCAATGTGTTTAAGCAGTTAGAGGATCCTGGCTATGATACACAACCAGCCTCCCCGCCTGCCAGCTCATTTGGGGCAACAGCAGCAGCGACGTGAGTCTTGCTCTGTTTCACAGAGACTGTCAAATCCCTCCCTGTGGTGATTGTTCACTGTGCTCGTAAGTCATTGAGCCAACTGGAGGCAGTGTAGAGAAGCAGATGAGATTAACTCTGTGAACAGACCTCAGTCTGGAGTCTAGCTCCGTCATTCCTCAGCTACGCAAACTCCGGCTGGCCCCTTAGTTTCGGGGTCTTGGTTTCCTCATCTATAAAAAGGTGATGATAAACAACAGTAATGTTCTGGTGAATGTTAAGCCACGTCACAATGTAAGTGGCAGGCATGGCACAGGGCCTGGCTCGTAAAGGACGTCTAGTAACCAGCAGGCATTAGCGATCTTTAGCATGTGCACCGTGGGCTTTTCTGTCACCACAACACAACTAGAATGGTGGCTGAAGGTAATACGGGCAATTGGTAATAGAAAATCAGAGACATGAGCTCTCCTTCAACTTGGCATTCCAAGGAGGAGACAGCCGCAAAGGACAGTTACTGGACAACGAAAAAGATGCAGGCAGGTGCTGTCGATGCAAACAGGGCAGATGAATCGGTGAAATGAACAGAAGCGGGTTTGTCGCCAGCACTACTGGGTTTTACTCATAATCCTAGTCCTACCTGTCGAGTAAGATCTATTTATCAGCAGAAGGCCTTAGTCATGCAATTGTAGCAGGCTCCAGATTGGATTTTACTAATAGTCTACATAAACAAAGCAGCATGTAACTCAAGATAAGGACATTATTATGTGTCTCAAAGGCTTTAAGAGAACTCCAGAGGGTTAGTAAGAATTACATTTCCTTCTCCATTGGTCACTGGCTTTAAAGATAGGGTCGTAATGTTTGCTCTGTGACTGCAGGCTTATTTCCCTCATTACTTTCTTTGCCCAGCACTTTTGAAACTACTTTGGAACGTTTCCATTTACCATAGTGCTTCGTGAATACAAAACACAGACACATATATGGACACCACGGTGTTCTCTCGGCTTCAAATCTAATCAGCCCCTCACCAAAATAAAATGTGCCCACATACAACTACAGCCATGCAGCACACTATTTTCAAATTTCGTGACACTCCAAATTCTCATGAGTCTCTTATTTGGTATTGTGTTTTAAAGACGACAATCACTAAATCCAACTGTATTTAGTTACAGTCTGTGTTACCAGTTAGGTTCATACACACCGAGAGCAAGTACATTCTTCCTGGGATTATCAAACCATCAGGAGCTGCCTTTTCTGCAAGCAAAATAAAAGGGGGATGATTAGATCTGAAGGAACTCTCGAAGATTCGCTGTCCTGATCTTTACCATCTTTCTCAGCCACATCCCTTGTAGGTATTTTAGCATTCGAGCTGACACATGGCAGGCAGACTGGAGCTGCATTCTCTGGGGGCAACACTGACAAAATGCCCATCACCCTCATGCAGAGCCAACAGGGGCCACTGGCCAAAGACCGGTGCGTCTGCCTCTGAGCGGTCTCATTTCCATTCCATCTTCTCCAGACTCACGGCCACTGCCCTGCTTGGTGCCGTTCTGTCTTTCACACCCTTTGCCAACCTTCCCTTTTCACCAAGAGGCCGGGCCTCGAAGTCGGACTCCTCGGTGGGTGAGAGTATCTATCAAGAAATGCCTTTGTTTTAGTGCTTTAGTTCTGTCTTAGTTCCTAAGGTTAAGCTTCCATTTATGAAAAGTGTTACTAGTTTTCCATTAAGGGAGTTGTGTAAGTATCGACGGAGATCCACATACATATGTATTCTTTGTAGATAATTTAAGTAAAGTAAGTCCATTTAAAGAAAAGTATTAGGAAATTGTGCGCAAAAATCATGAAGATGCCAGCTAATGACTAAAGTTGGGAGACGTCACTTAAGAGCCACACGAGCCTCCAAATATGACGCAGGGTTAGAGTTTCTGCTTTCCCGTAGGCACTTTGTATACACCGGGGCTTTGTTCATTAAACACAAACAAACAAACAAAAATAAAACATCTGCAAAGAGGAGTCGGAGAGGCCGCCGGGAGCCTCTTTAACATGCACAATGAGCGGTTTTAGGAAGCAGCCTTTTGGAGACGAGTGTGTCCGGAAGTGTGCCCTTTCGTTTCTTTCTCAGCTGAAACACAGTGGCCGGAAAACAAGCTGCATTTGCCCGGGCTCATGCTCCACGGTGCACCGCCTCTCACGGCACCGAGGTGGCAGCCCTTCTTCAAAGGCCTTCTGGAAGAAGTGGCAGCTGCTTTTACCAAGGACAATGTGATTTTTCTCAGTTTTATTGAATGTGGAGCAACATTTTTTTTTTTTTAAGGTTTGCTTCTTGCGGTTTTCTTTTCTCTCTAAAATGGCCCCCTGGATGGCATGTGCAGGTACAACTCAAGTTTTGAATGAAAACGTCACATCTACACCCATGTCCTCACTCAAGTTGCAGCCTTACCCCCTCCCCCCCCTGCCTCGTACCTCACTGTCATCAGGAAGGCATTGGGTCCACAGACAAATACACAGGAGACAAGGTGCCCAGCAGGACTCGGAGAAAGAAAAGAAAGGCTTCTGCTCTCCTCTGCCATAGTTGAGGGGATGCTAAGATATAACAAAATGGTGCCATTTTGTCAACAAAAATTAATTCTGCCAGCCACCGGAAGGCTTGTAACCCAGATGCCATCTGTCAATGGTTTAGGAAACGTGTTGGAGAATCACCTCAATTTTGTCACCCGTAAAGCAGGGTTCTTTTATCCGACCCCAACATCAAAGGGATATTATAAGAAACATTTATATGGTATCTTTAAAGTGCTTGTGGTTCTCAGGGCACCCGAGTGGTGCTCAGTCGGTTGAGTGTCCCATTCTTGATTTCGGTTCAGGTCACGATCTCAGGGTCATGGGACTGAGCCCCGCGTCGGGCTCTGCACGGAGCATGGAGCCTGCGTGAGCTTCTCTCTCTCCCTCTGCCCCTCTCACCTGCTTGCCCGCTCTCTTTCCCTCTAAAAATAAAATAAATTTTTAAAAAGGTGCTTGTGGTTCTCGAGGGGAAAAATTGGTGTTTGGGTTGAGGCTATACAATAAAGCATCCAAAAATGAATGAAAAAAAAAACAAACAAACACCTTTTCTCTCTAATAGTTACCTCTGCCTCGGAAACTACATGTAAGATTTCATCAGCCTGGTAGTCAAACCCCCTTAATAGTATATCACGATACTCCATGATATTTTCTCCCACTGTTCCTTTACGCCTCCACGCTATAGCCAAAACCAAACAAAAACAAAAGGAAAAAATAAAAACCAACCACAAAAAAGCAACCAAGTTTGCACTGTCCCACTACATGCTTTCTTATCTCTGTGTTTGCTTATGCTGTTCCCACTGCCGGGAACACCCTCCTTACTGCCTGCCAAGGAAGCCTTCGCTATTTTCCCATCAGCATTTCTTATACTAACCTATAGTTGTGTATCAGAACCACCTGGAAGATATGTTAAACTACTGATCATTCAGCCCCAGCCTTAGAAATTCTGATTTAATGTGTACAGAACATAGCCTGGAACTTGGCGGATTTTAGAAGCTCCCAGGAGACTCTGGCATGTAGTGAAGCTTGAGAACCTTTGCTATAGATACTTACAATCCTCTCTAGGTCTCTGCTGTTGTACAGTGAACTTCTTAAGTTTGTCTCCCTTGGTACAGATGGATGTCAGTGGGAAAAGACTCAAGCATCTGGTTCAGCATTCTGAACGGATCTGGGCCTTGGCTTGCTAAAAGGTAAGGCTACCCTGGTCACCTACATTTCTGATGGATTTTCAGTCTGCTTCTATAACATTATTGTGCAGGTTATTAGAAACAGACCACCAGGAACAGGAAGGCATCACAATTCAGCCAGGCTGTGGATGGCTTCTGCATCTAGGAAATGTATCGTGCAGGCTATTTTAGGTTCTTAATTAGACATCGAAAAAATAGCCATCTGGTGCCACCAAGTATGGACACTATAAACTTCTCCAATATCCACATGAACGTAATTTGCCTCTTAATAAACCAAACGCCACCCATGAGATGAACCGCTGTTTTCAAGATGGCGTCTTTCAGTATGGCCGGGCATAACTATTTCTTGACACACACATGGGCACCGTCTGTTCTCAAAAACAAACAGTTCAGAGTGACTTTATATGAGTAACCTTATAATTCATAGTAAAATCTAATACCTGGCCTTGAGCAGTAATCAGATTGATTTAAAGGCCTAATACACCCAGCATGGTCAAGAGTTCTCAAAATCTCTGCGAGACTCAGGTTATCTTACTGTTGCTTAAGGGACACCGTCAGCTTTCTTCTCTGTGAGTTCTTCTTTCTGACGGTTTACATGTTTCGTTTTATACTCCACCTCTCTCATCCTCCCAGAGACTTAAATCAGTGAGAAATGGCATGTCAGTTTCTCCTAAAACATTATTAATGACAGACCAATTTCTGCAGCATCTGAACTTACATGTATATCCAAGCCCATCTTTGAGAATATTTCAAATCAGTCTTTCCACCATATTTGTTACTCTGCCTGAGGAAAAATGACAGAAATTCTAGATTTCATGGAGAAACTGCCCCGATGTAGGCTGTGGCTAACACAAATTGGCCAAACTGAATGTCAGGGAGCTGTAAGTCATTTTCCTTTCATTCATTCCCTCTAATAACTTCTTCCTACCCCATTTTCCCCTTTCCCACCTATGTCTGTTCTATTTTTTTTTTAATCCACTCTTTTAGGCATTTTTGCTCTCTCTTCCTTACTCTATTCCCTGAGCTGTGAGCACAGAGCCTGGAGCCTGATGCAGGGCTCGAACCCACCAGCCGTGAGATCATGACCTAAGCCAAAGTCGGACGCTTAACCGACTGAGCCACCCAGGAGCCCCAATCTCATTTTTTTTAATCTCACAAGCTCAGCCTCTGCTTTTGGGGTGACCTCTCCCTATGTGTGAATCTACGAGGGATGCTGTCATCCCTTCAATCTCCTCCTTGATCCTGGCCATGCCCTGCACTGGTGGCAGTGGAAGCCACAACTCCCTCCAGAAACAGATTCCAGCACATTCCAGATACAGGCTTCTGCCAAAATAAAAATATGCATGCAGATGGACAAGAACTAGAAAGGGAGGAGCCCAGAAAAACTCAAAAATATTTTTTAGCATGGTGAAATTTCAGGAGATGCTCTGTTTATTTCCTGCAGTGTTGTTATAACTTTGTTATGGCAGGGTTTTAGAGCAGAAATTTAAACTTTTAAATTAAAAAAATATACACTTTTTAAAAAGCTGCCTTCAAGTCCCTAAAACATCTATGAATGGTTTGGGGGAAAAGTGGGGTTGAGGGGTGGGTAATTGACACAATGAATATCATTGTGGAGGCATTCTTAGTGCACGGACACAGGAAACGGGCCCCTTCCTTGTGTGCAGTTGACTCTATGAACTCCCGGATTTCTACGCATCCTTTTCCCTGAAGACCATCTCTTTCACTCTTGCAGGGTTCGAGCTGACGTGGTTCTCCTAACCTTCTGAAGCCCTGCATTTAGTTCCCTAGCTCTTCTGTGCTATTCCCTCCGCTTCTGGCTTCCACCCCACTTCACAGCTGTGCGGTGACATCTAACACTTCCCAGCAGCATATGCTGGCAGGAGCCGATGCCAAAGCAGTGGAGACTGAGAAATGGAGAAGACCCCATGAAGGGCTGGGCTGTGCCTCCCAGGGCCCAGCTGTCCTTCCTCCTTGGTCCCGGGGACAGGGCAGACCCAGCTGATCACAGTGATACTGGTCTCATTTCTAAAATTGCCTTTTTATTTTTTTTGAGAATTCATTGAGATAATACATATTAAATGGCCTAACACGGTAAATTTTCAATATATGTTAACTGCTGAGTACACATCCATCTCCTGAGTTAGGCCTACAGGGCTGAACAATGGGTAGAAAAGTTGGGGTCAATTTTCCATCAACTTCCAGTTTAGGTAAAAAAAAAAAAAAAAGCACTATATCTATGACCCATGTGAAAGTCTGCTCATTCTCCCTACTCAGATAAGCTCTGGAGAGAACATAAAGGAAAGGTCTCTGTAGGACGTATTATGACACTTCATTCATTCATTCATTCACCAATATTTACTGAGCCTTGACTGTATATCAGACTATCATACAGGTGTTTAGGATACAACACTGATAAAGCAAATTTCCTGGCCCTGTGGAACTTGAGAGTAGCAGAGGACACACACACACACACATACACACACACACACGCAATATATCAGTGCTCTGGAGATAAACAAACTGGAGTGGGAATAGAGAGTGGAGGCAGGGGAATGACTACAGACTGTAGGTGGTTGATCAGTGGAACTTCTCTAATAAGGTGACATTGAGTAGAGCCTTCCATGGGGACCTCCTAGGAGACTGTCCTTCAGTAAAACAAATGCATCTGATACATAAGAATTCTTAGTATATATGACTTTTGGGCTAAGTCATTTTTATCATACCCCTTCTCTACGTGAAAAAAAAAATGATTTGTGGTGATGATCATGAAATGGGACAAATATATTTATTTCATGTACAAACTAAAATATGCATTCATCAAACAAAACCCTGTACTTTGAAGTATCTGATTGTTAAAAACTAACAAACAAAAACCACAAGTGGTCACAGAGGATGAAAGAATTAATGAGACTCAAGATCTATTCATTTTTACAATCATCATCCTCCACTGCTACTTCCAAATCTACTAATTAAATGCAAGAATACATGATCCCACAGGGGCTGGGGGCACAAGCTGTGCCTGAAACAAGGGAAGGACACAGGATCCGTTAAGTCCCTTTTGGTAAGTGGACACCTGAGGTCGTGTGGGCCATGCGGCATATTGGGATCTCTCCAAGTTAACACCCATGCATAATTCAGCATTTATTAGATAATAATAATAATGTGCTAATTTGGAGTTTACATATATTATTTTTTTAATGTTTATTTTGTTATTTGAGAGAGAGAGAGAGAGGACAAGCAGGGGAGGGGCAGAGAGAAAGGGGGACAGAAGATCTAAAGCAGGCTCTGCACAGACAGGAGCGAGACCAATGAGGGGCTCAAACTCACAAACTGTGATATCATGACCTGAGCCGAAGTCAGATGCTCAACCGAATGAGCCATGCAGGCGCCCCTGTAGTTTACACACATTATTAAAATTTAACAGTAACCACAGCAACATATATTTTGGGGAGGAAAGAGTATTTTAGCACTGACGTTGTTTAGATGTGCTAGTGTTTGGTGATAATAAGAAGAACCACTCTGCAGGTTTATGACAGGTTTAAATCCTCTGTGTACCTGCTTATTGCCTGCCCACAGGGTGTGCTACTCCCCTGTCCCACCCTAGACAAGCCACTGATGGGATGAGCTGAGTGTCCCCACTCTCCTCACTTCCAGATCTGGTGTGATGCCATCGAGTATTCTTCACGGGCCTTTCAGGTCCCGGAATACGACAGCTCATCCCTCAGAAGTAAAGTGATATGACAAACAAAGCTTGTTTGATGAGCATAGAAATGGAGCCACCCAACCTTCATGTTTATGAGAAAGAGCATAACCTCATTCTTGATAGCAAATAACAGATACTGACCGAATATCTATAATGTGTGAGAGGGCAAGCTAGGGGTTCACAAAGTTATGAGACACAGTCTTGGAACTTAAGACATAGCTTGGGCACAGATTATAAAAGGCGAAAAACAAACAAACAACCCATAGTGCAAATAAATTCAAGAGATAGAATCTTATGAAAAAGGAGAGATTACTTTAATCAGGGGTGGTCAAGGCAAATGTCTGCATTAGTGTTTGACCCAGGTCTCAACAGGATGCAATGGCATTGGATGAGTAAAAGGAAGAGGAGAAGAGAAAATCTTCAGTGGAGACGACCTCAGGGGTGTAGAAAATGCAGAGTGTGTTAAACAGTCAAGCAACAGTTTGGATGATGTCCAACAGGAGCATGGAGATGCACCATGAAATCTATTAGGGGAAGTAGAATGGGGCCATAGGTGGCCTTGAAAGCCGGGTTAAGGGGTTTGACTTTACTGGCAGCTGAGTGGCACCAAATGCTTTAAGCAAGGGGGTAACTAAATCAAAGTGGTATTTTAGGAAAATATGAAGTCATAGGAAGGACTGGGGTAAAGGAAGGGGGTAAAGAGAAGCAAATGTGGATACAGGCATAAAGTGATAAAAGAATTTGAAGAAGTTCTCCTTCAAATACAATGGAATGGGTGACATTAGACAAAGGATCAAACATCACAAAATTAAAACTCAGAGGCTGGGCTAATGTTTAACTTGGGGAATGTGAAGTATGAGACTGGGGAAGATAGTCACACAACTGGCATCTAGTAAAATGCTCTTGTATCTGCTGACATAGTATTCTAAGCTAAAGATTCTGAGCTAGATTCCCAAAGAAACAATACAGAAAAGTCAGAGGGACAAAGACTTCTCTTTGAATGCTAGAGTTCAACTGCTGGTTTCTCCACAAAAACCAGTAGAAGCTTTCCATCCTCAAAAATAAGTTAAAAAAAAAAAAAGAATCACTTACATGAAGGTCCAGTAAAATTCTGTCTGGTGGTTGGTCCTACCTGGGACAGCTGACCTTAAGTCAGACAACAGAATATGAAACCCTGAGCATCTTTTAGAAATTAAGATCTACCTTCTATTTCTAATTCTTTTCTTGGAAACGCAAGTGGCTTCAATTCTAAACCCTAAAACAAAGAATAAAAATGAATCCTTATAACCAAGAGATCCCGACCTGAGCCAACATCAAAAGCTGGATGCTTAACCAACTGAGCCACCCAGGTGCCCCACCTCTCCTCTTTAAATAACGCTGCCTACAAGAAATCTTCAGCGCTCCAAAAAAGAAAAAGGCTTCACTCTCATTTGTGAGTTGTCTCAAGGGAGAGATGCAAGTTTAAGAGAGTCTAGACAGCCAGTATATTCGTCTTTATCAGCAATAATGTGCTGATTTTAAGGTCTCATCCATATTATAAAATTTGTGTTGCAACCATGTCTTCAAATCACTCAAATTAAAAACAGTATAATTGAAATATTTTGCATCAAATATCAAAGCCCTCGTGCTATATACATTTTTTTTCTCAGTAGATCTAAGCATTTGTGTGTGTTTCTCTTGGGAGAAAAAGACTCCACATCCTAGGAGGTGAGGGCAGGATTTGGATCTTCCGGGGAGGGGGGAGAGGAGAAAACAGACTGGATATTCAGTCTCCTTTTCTGACTCAGTTTTCCAAAATCCTTGCACTTTGAGAAACAGGGCGAACATCCATTTTGAGAGCTACAGGTGAAGTGATTTTTCCCAACATTTTTCAAGATTTGGTTTCAGTTTTTTAAACCGGAGGCTTCAATTTCCACTGAAACTTAAAGAAGCCCTTTGAACTGCCTGGGGAACTGGAGGGAGAACAGGGAGGGGAAAAGGCAAGCATCCCTGCAGACTGTGTCTACAAGGTGGCAGCGAGTGAGGGGTTTTCACCGCGAAATCAACATCGTTCGCTCCTTGATTCAGTCTCTATCAGGATGATTTTCACACTTGCAAAAACACATCTTTCTAAACATCATGAATAATGGATGGAGATTTCTGAAACCCCTTCCTTTCCCTCCATAATTTAAATCAAGCTCTTTCAAAGCCAACATACTACATCTTGATTGAAGCCTGAAAAGGTTATAAATAGTAAAGGTTGAAAATTTTCCACAAAGGTAGGTAGATGAAGAAAAAAAAAAAAGCCTTATACCATACACGGGCAAGATGTACTCAGCAGCTCATTATCAACACTGTTCTCCTTCATCACTGTGCTGCTGTCTTGAAAGAACACGAGGAACAAAGAAGGGCTGCTGCACCATTGTGCCTGCCTCCGAGCTGAAACCTCTGCATTTATTCGTGCCTCCCCCAAACCAGGCATATGATGCCACATCCTTTACGCCAAACTTGGCACAGGGAAGCTGTGTGTAACTTGAATTCTTAATACAGTCTCCCTCTGATGCTGGTCATCGTTTGGTGCATGCTCTGTGCCCTCTAGAGGACTGAAGCTTACACCTGTAAACTGGTTGCTGGCTACCAATTTCCAAGCAGGAACTGTTTTCCTCTGTTTCAAATTCCTCTAGGTTTCATGTGAAACTCGTGCCGGGGAAGTATATCAGGAGTGAAATCGTGTGTCACAAACACCCAATCTCTACAGAAAATGCTGTACGAATGTGAAAAGGATACTTCAGGCGGAGGCACTGAGAAGGGGTGGTTCATGGATGAGGTTGGGAATTCTTCATAATACTAAGCGTCATCTGCGTGATGTGATTTAATTTCCAAAGGACTCTCAGAAACCCGAACCATCTGACCTTCAGAATAGCCCTGTGACGCTGTCCCATCTCTCAGGGAGTTTCCTGTAACTTCCGTACAATAAATAATGTGCTGAGTAACCGGTGTGTGTTACAGGTGTTGTTGGTACACCCACTGGAGTCAAGGCCTCTGCTCCCACGGAGCTCCGGGCTGGGAGGGAGAGACAGATAATAAAGGGCAAACACAAATGAATCATCGAGATAACTTAAGACAGTGAGAGACGCCATGAAGAAAATCCATCGGGGCAGTATGTCAGAGATGGGGAGGCTGTTCTTGAGGGTGACACTCAAACTGAGAACGGCAAGGGGTAAGTGGCAAGCAAAGGGTGATCTGAGGGAGGGGCATGTCAAACAGAAGGAAGGGCGCGTTCAGCAACTTTGGTTTTGAGAGGCTGGGGGGAGGGAGAGAGAGGACCGGAGGGGTTCGAACTCACGAACCTTGAGATCACAACCTGAGCTGAAGTTGACCCCGGCGCCCCATGTTCAGCCACTCTGAAGCAGGGACTTGCTTGGCATGTCCTACAAACCGAAAGAAGGCCAGCGTGACTGATGGGGGCTTTGGAGAGAATGGGAAAAGAGATGGGCTGGGAAGGTGGAAAGGGCCTTCCTGCTTGGAAGTACAAGACCATGCGCAAAGAAATAAGATGGGGGAGGAGGAGGAGACGGGGCTCATATCTGTCGAGTGTTTCCTGTGGGCCAGACTTGGAGCCAAGTTCAGCCATAAGTGGTGGGGCTGGGACTCAAACCAGATTCTCTGACTCCAAATCCTGTGTGTCTCGTGCTATGCCGTGCTGCCCGGCTCACACCCTGCCATCCAGAAGGCCAGCTTTGGTTCACCCAGGTGGAAGCAGGAAAGAGAAGGAAAAATGATATTCTGAATCCCACACAGGAGCCTTTTTACTTGCTGGCCTATGTCGTGAGCGTTTGCTTATGAGGGACATAATTTCAGCCTGAATTTT
Source organism: Prionailurus viverrinus (assembly GCF_022837055.1). Lineage (NCBI taxonomy): Eukaryota > Metazoa > Chordata > Mammalia > Carnivora > Felidae > Prionailurus > Prionailurus viverrinus. The sequence continues at coordinate 15,902,037 of NC_062569.1, forward strand.
AAAAGTTGCAATTTTCTCTAAACGCGAAGCAACATCGTCTTCGTTTCCTATCTTTGGTGGCCTCTGGTCTAAAGAATCAGCTGACTGTCTCTACACTCTGAGGCAAATTCAAGCACTGAAGATAGAATATAGTTATCAGATGAAAGTAAAAAGGTGACGGGAAAAGAAGGAAAGCATATTTAATGCCTCTAGGAAATGAATCCAAATGGCTCTGGATTGGCGTTGCGGGAAGAATGCAGTACAAGTTCCTTCTCTAAGCAAGTTTGAATGCTCTCTCTGACACTGCTTTTACATGAGCTCAAATTGCTTTAGAAACCTGTCATATCGAATTAGCAAAAGAAGATAGTAATTCAGAGGGGTGCCAATGTGGCATTATTGAAAATTGCTGGCTGGAAGGCTTCCTGCAGCATTATTTGGGGACAATAACTCACTTTCATCACCATGTATCAGTACAAGCAAATGATGGGCTTTCTGTGGCTCTTGGATTAAACTTTTTCAAAAGTCCACCACACAGATGAAAATGCCCAGACATCTGCATTTAGCAACGAGAGAACGAGGACACAAGAACACATGCGAATGTTGGCTCCATTCTGGTCAACTGGCATGAACCAAAACCAGAAACACAGACCCGTGGTAGCCCAACAGAACAGTCAGGTTTCAGAAGACCCTTGACCTTGACGTCAAACTCAAAGGCTGGGAGAATTGGGAATAAGCAGTACAGACGTGTAAAATAAAATACTCTTCCTTGTGATCTTAACGATGGGCCATCTCTTCAGAGAAACCTTCCACGACCATCCTATCTCACCCGGCCTCATCACTCTCCGCCATGTTACCCTCAGAATTTTCTTTTTCTTTACAAGACAAAACAATTTCTGGAATCGCCCACTTAGTTTTCATTACTTGCCCGGCTATTCTATCCCTCCCATCCCAGAACATAACCTCCCTGAGAAGGAGAATTTTAACCACCCTCCACCAGCCCCTAGGAACAATGCCCGGAGCACAGTGGGTACTCAATAAATCTTAACTGAAAGACTTCTGACTTCACAAAAATCTCATTAGACAAGAGCAGAGGCTATTCTGTGTGCAAGAGTACTGTTTCATCAGCTGTTAACAGTGAAGCCTATGCAAGCTAGAATCTAGGTGCTCATCATGAACTGTCTGCTGACCGGAGACTCATTCTATGTCTAACAGTCAGTTGCCAGAGGGAATCTTAGGTGTGCAAGAGCGGCAGGGCAATTTGGGTTCTCCGCACCAAAGTAAGCATGCCCCTGAGTAAGCTCAAAGAAAAGGTTACCCAACTCCTCAACACCTGCTTCCTGATCTACACGATGAAAATCTCGCATTATCTCAGACTTCTCTACCTCAAAAAGTCTAATATTTTTCCGCGCCTTTTCCTTTTGCCAAATTTCGAGGTCTCGGCCTTCAGAAAGGGTGGGAGAATTGCACGATGGATGCTATAGACGGAGCGCTGTTAGCTATTCTGTCACATTTGCTTTCCCTCTTCTTGTACATGTGAGTATGCGTGTGTGAATGTGGGCACGTGCATCTGCGTATATGCACACGCGTGCGTGCTATGTGGTACGCGTAGCTACGTACATGTATGTATGGGCATTAGGTGAACATGTGAGTGTACGTGTATATTTGGCTTGAATTGAGAGTTTGTGGCAGACATCGATGTACTTCATCCCTGAATACTTCATCAGGAATCTCATTAGACCAAGAACAGTCGCCTCTACTACAACTATCACACTCAGAAAATGTAAAATTTATAACTACGGTTCCCTAATAGGCAGTTAGTTTTCACATCCCTTAAACGTCCCCAAATGTCCTTGATAACTTCTTATTTTCGACCCAGGGTCCAATCATGTATCACACATTATATTTAGTTGTCATCTTTCTTTTTTTTTTTTAATTTTTTTTTTCAACATTTATTTATTTTTGGGACAGAGAGAGACAGAGCATGAACGGGGGTGGGGCAGAGAGAGAGGGAGACACAGAATCGGAAACAGGCTCCAGGCTCCGAGCCATCAGCCCAGAGCCCGACGCGGGGCTCGAACTCACGGACCGTGAGATCGTGACCTGGCTGAAGTCGGACGCTTAACCGACTGCGCCACCCAGGCGCCCCTAGTTGTCATCTTTCTTGAGTCTCCTTTAATCTAGAATGGTTCCCCAGCCATGTTTGTTTGTTTCTTTTTGGCCCTGTATGACACTGACATTTTTGGAGTGTCCTGGGCCAGCTTCTTAGGGAATTTCCTTCCATTTGAATTGACCTGATTGTTTCCTCTAATTATATCTAGGGTGAAGTCTATCATTCTAAGTACCTGACATGACCAATGTAAAGTAGATATGAAATACCTCTGGTTCCCAAAAGAAATTTTTAGGCTGAAATAGCGAATCAATGAAGGATAAGAACACTTCTGACATAGGCATCAGGTCTTGCCTGAGAAACGAGTCTCCTCAATTTGTCAAAATTCTCCTCAACGCAATCAGGTTAGTGCTTCCCACACATTAGTCACTCACATATGATCTTCAAGAATTTTGTTACACCCAAGTTCTACTTACATTAGCATTGATGCAATCATTTATTTTAATTCAACTTATTGAAACTGTTATCCTAAGAAATAATATCCATAACAACGGTTCTGCTGGGCTTGCTCTATTTTTCTAACACCTATCCGGTATACAAAAATACCGAAAACAAATCTGTGCACGGCTAAAACCATCTCCCATAACACAGTGGGGTTCTGGGGGAAACACTGAGTCCAGTAGGGTCGCCCTGCTGTGGGCACACACGTGCGCATGTGTGTGTAGACCGAGTTGGCATAAAAGGCCTTCTCAAGAACTAAGGAAACAAGAAGGTGCCCAGGTTGTCAGGCCAAGTCAGGGACAACATCTAAACAAATGACAAGGCCTACATTTCCTGAGAGGCACAGCTGCTATCTCCAGTCCCCTGACGCCAGATTGATTGCTTGTCTATTCATTTCCCAGGCCCTCAACAGGCAAGATTGAAAACAGGCTCAGGAAAATGCTACTCGGGCAAACTCTGACACTGACGGAAGGAATCACTGTGTCCTCCAAAAGATCACTTTGTGGCCTATAAAATATGCATATGGATCACAGAATTCCCGAGGTTTCATCCCCTCTACATTTGCCAGAAAGAGACAGAGGCCCGGAGACGCTGGGTGGGTTGTCCAGGGTCACACTGCTCGTTGGTGGCAAACCAGAAACTTCATCTACAATCTCAGATCCCTGAGAACAGTTCATTCCACACCCCATGCTGAGGCCTGCACCTATACAGTTTTTGATGTATAAAACCATATATATACCATTACACATATAAAGCCATATTTACACACACACACACACACACACACACACACATAAACACACATACATGCAAAACCACATTCTGGCTTCCTGAATCCCTCCTAAATGCTCTTTCAGCCACAAATGTGTTCAGCCCCAAAGGCAAGGGGCAGAGGTTCATTCTCTGAACCTCACCATTGTCATTTTCGCTGCTCACCAAACAATCATCTTTCCCTGTGTCCCTTGCTCTGCGAACCATGCAGCCCCAGCCAGCCCATTCGAAAATGCTTCTAGTAACTCTACCCATCCTAATTCCTGCCAGGGTATAATCACACTATAAAAACTCAGCATTTGGACCTCCATAAAATTATTTTAGGGCTAGACCTCCCACCTCTTCTACACCTCAGGTCAAAGCCTTGTGGAGCAGAAGGCCTGGGGAGCTCCAGCATGGGTTGGAGAACCCCCCACACCTGTTCCGGCAGCTGGTAGACGCCCAGCTATCCATTGGCCCAGGACGCTCTCAGGGGCTCTCCCCTCTCTTTCATCCCAACAGCCGATTGGTTACCGAGTTCTGTGGCATCTGTCTCCCTAGAACTTGTCCCCTCCATTCTCTCTTCTCCTTCCCTACTGATACACCTTGGTGCAGGCCCTCATGTTCCTCCCCTACACTGTTACAAGGTCTCCCCCCTGGTATCCCTGCCTATTGCCTGCCTACCAAGCCACCCTCTACATCAATGGCTCTCAAAGTTTGGCCCAGGGACTCCTGGGGTCCCTGAGACCCTTACGTGAGAATGAGACTATTTCCATGATTCTGGAGACATGATTTGACTGTGAACATGATATAGACTATTTCCATAACAATACAGATATAATATTAAAGATGCGATTTGCCTTTTCTACACTTATTCTATCATGAGTGTACCGCGGAGTTTTCCAAAGGTTATCTGACATGGGCTATCGGAACAGAGTGAATCCAGAAGCAGATCTGAGAATCACAGTCTTGTCTTAAGTCGGGTATTAGAGACGTGCAGAAACATAAAAGGATGTCACTCTTCTCACTGAATTTTTGTTCTGGAAAATAAGTTTTCATAAACATGTGTTCTTTACGTTAATAGGTAAGGGGTTTGTTATTGTTATCTTAATGAATCAGCAATCATTTTTTAAAATTTCTCAGCCTTATTTTCGAATGGAAATTAGGGATAATATTGCCCACCTAAACGAAAACTGTTTGGGATCCTTCATACGGTAAATCCTTCATTCACGATAGCTCTGTTTCCCTGTTCACCTCATTCATACTAGGGTCTCCAGGTATCCTTCCCCTCCTCTGTCTATCAGGCCAACCAATTTTATCTTTCCCTCAACGCATCCAGAGTCTCTAAAGCCCCTTTCAAGCCTTTCTCATCAACTCACAGCCCAGGTAAGTATGACTCTTTTCTCCGTGATCTCCCTGCACCCAGAACATACACGTAGCACTCCACCTGTGATGCTTTATGAGCTCAGTTGTCCATAGATCTATCCCTCCCTCCTGTGTCCGCAAGTTCTCAGAGGTCAGAGACAGAATCTCACAATCTATATCTTTGTATCCCCAATCCCTGGAACAAATGCATATTTGTTAAATGACTTGAACACAGGGGAAGTGGAATAAATGGGACAGGGGGTTTCTAAACATCAGACATGGGGAAAGAGAATGAACGAGAAAGAGTGGGATCAAAGAATTCTGTCTGTCCAACTTGGGAGGGGTCTGCACAGAGCAGTGCTTTTTAAAGTCACTAGGCACAAGAATTATTTAAGGGGCTTGTTAAAATGAAGATTCTCAGCTCCACAGTTTCAGCTGTTCTGACTTAGCTGGTTTGGGGCAGGGCCCAGAACTCTTCAGTTCAACAAGACATAGGGTACAGAACACATTTTATGGACCACTGGCAAAAAGAACATAGTGGGGCGAGGGGTAGTAGTTAGTAGATTAGGCTGTGCCAAATCACCTGGGGCGGGGAGGTAGGGACAACAAAGAAGACTTGACGAAAATGCAATTTCCTGAGCCCCACCCCAGCTCTTCAGAATCCGAATCAGAGGTGCGTCCAGTGGGGCTTACAGTCAGGAAACTTTGCTCCTGTGTCTTAAGTGCTTAGTCATAAGAACCTGGAGTAGGGGTATTAATTCTGGCCTTTGTCTAATCATCTCTACTCATCCCTGAACCTTCCCTCTATGAAGCAGAGGCCATATGGTGCCCCTGGATGTAAGTGGTAAATACCCACAAGGAAAGGCCCTTTGCGGGGGCGGGGGGGGGGGGGGGGGGTAGGGCGCATATAAATGGATTCGAAGGAGAAGATGGGGAGCTTTTGGAAAAATACTGGATTAACAAAAAGAACTGTTTCATAGAAAGGCCAAAACACTGGAAGGATAAGAATCTCCCAAGTTTTCCAGAGTTTAAATGTCCACACTGTGCCTATGGATCCCACTCCCATTGTTCCCCCGTATAATTGAGAGCATTCCCCACCCAATGAGGTAACCACTAGTTACAGTGGCTACAGAGCACTTGAAATGTGGCTCATGTGACTGAGGAGCTAAATGTTTAATTTTATTTGTGATTAAACTTAAAACCTAATACTCCAGTCACCGGAAAACACTCAGGCATATTTGAAGCAACGTGGTTATGGGGATTTGCTTTCTCAACAGTTTTTTGAAATCTGAACACAGGCCAAGTGTTTCTGATGAAAACTCAGCGTCCAAAGGGCAATGGGCTGTGAGTATAAAATACACACTAGATTTCATAGATTTGGTATGGAAAAAAAATCAATAAATTTTAACTTGATTATATGTGAAAAGGATAATTTTGGATATACTGAGTTAAGTAAAAAAAAATTATTAAACTTAATTTCACCTTTTTTCTTTTTACATGTTTAAAATTTCTTTGTTTAACACTTTAGTGTTGAGAGACAGAGAGAGACAGAGCATGAGCAGCGGATGGGCAGAGAGAGAGAGAGAGAGAGAGGGAGACACAGAATCTGAAGTAGGCTCCAGGCTCTGAGTTGTCAGCAGAGAGCCCGATGCAGGGCTCCAACTCACGAACCGTGAGATCATGACCTGAGCCAAAGTCGGACGCTTAACCCACTGAGCCACTCAGGCGCCCCTCTTTTTACATGTTTAATGTGGCTACTGGAAAATTTTAAATTCCTTAAGTAGCTAGCATTATATTTCTACCGAAGAGCGCAGTTCCATTCAAGACTATATAGAATGTGACTACTGAATGTTATTAAATATTTTGAAACCATCTTGGAACATTAGTTTATAGAGGGAAATGGTGGTTCCTCTATGAATTAGTCACCCCAGAGGACTGAAGGCTGATTCCAAGGATATTATCATTTTGGAAACTCAAATCTTTTCCAGATCTCATCCTTACTTTGCCTCCATCACAATGGATCAGATTCCAGGAGAGCTGATGAGTCCCTTCTAAAAAGAAGACTTAGAATTTTCAAGTCCCAATCTGGTGTGCACACCTGATAACCCTCTATATTCAGCAGCCTTACTTCAAATGACTTTGGCTTATTTCAAAACACCAGACCCAACCCTAAACAGTTTAAGAATTAACAGACAAGACTATTCACAACAATATACCCCTGGCTCTCAAAGACCCCAAATGTCTATTGAATACAGGCAACAGCATCTCTCTCCAAAGAGACTAGTCACTAAACCAACCACACTCTTTATTTAGGTCAAATTCTGGCATGTTTGTTAAATACATTACCAGGGGCACCTGGGTGGCTCAGTCGGTTAAGCGGCCGACTTCAGCTCAGGGCGTGATCTCGCAGTCCGTGAGTTTGAGCCCCGCGTCGGGCTCTGTGCTGACAGCTCAGAGCCTGGAGCCTGTTTCGGATTCTGTATCTCCCTCTCTCTCTGACCCTCCCCCGTTCATGCTCTGTCTCTCTCTGTCTCAAAAATAAATAAATGTTTAAAAAAAATTTTTTTTTAAATAAATACATTACCAGACAGTGACATGTTTTTCTAACCCCTTCTGTGGGTTTCATGTGTCTGAAAACTGCTTTCATTGTTATTTCCCACGTTATCAGGCATTGACTTGCACCTTGAGACAGAGGTTTTTGGGCTCCATGGTCCCCCACTGAGGCCATGGTTACAATGCAGGGGATCCACAACTCTGGGAGGTCTTTTCTGATTTTTTCCCCCACTCATCAACAACTGGAATCTGGCATTTTCTTTAATTTTAAAGACAAGCAACAGATTACACTACTGTTAATTAGTACCTGTGACATCACCAAAAAAAAAAAAAATCACAGCTTTTTTTTTTTTTTTTTTTTTTACATGACAGCACAGTTGTTTAGAAATCCTAAAATAGGACCACCTGGGTGGCTGAGTCGGTTGAGCATCTGACTCTTGGTTTAGGCCCAGGTCACGATCCCAGGGTTGTGGGAAATAGCCTCTCCTCGGGATCCACGCTGAACGTGGAGCCTGCTTAAGAGTCTCTTCCCATCTCCCCCTCTCCCCCAACTCCTACTCTCTCTCTCTCTCTCTAAAATATATACAAAAAAATTAAGTCCTGAAATATCATTTACGAATATCACAACTTTAAAATCAGGATAGTTAATTCCTCCTGACCATAGCCCCTTCTAATGTAGGGAGGGTATTATTGGTCAACTTCTCACCTGGTAGTCATTCAGCCACAAAAGGGAAAGGGTGCATCTTCTCACCCAGTGATCCAGGCGTCGAGGCTGCTTAATGGCTGCCCCTGTCGACATTTGTTTATTCTTCGTGGATAAATAGAAAGAAGTCAACCACTTAAATTATTTGTTATAGTTCTGCAAAGCCGGACAGCTTAAATGAGAAGGTTTAATTCTTCATAAGTTAGCACTGGCTTTTGGAATATGACAGGTCTGTGGACTACAAATCCAGACCAGGCAAGTTCAAACACATCTGATGGTAAAGCTAACTATCCAAGTGTGTTATTTAAAGTGATTTTTTTAAAACACTGATGACGGAGTAGGCAGTGATATAGGTCATGCATAATATTGTAAGTTCAGTGTGACAGAGATTCCCAGAATCCCTGAGAATCAGGGCGTTTTGTAGGTGGTGGGGGTGGTGCTGTTCTTTGTAATTTTATGTACATTAATTTTTACATTTAAAATATTTCTAGACTCAATCTCAACAAATTTAAAATGTTAATTTTACATTTAAAAAATAAGAGAGAGGTGTAATGGTGCACATTTTCACCTGTTAAAGCCTTAGAAGTTGATGATGATGTGGAGGTTTTAGAGCTTGGGAAGCAAACAGTAACCTCCTAGTGACTCAATAAGTTACGATCAGTTTTTCTAGAAACCACTTGGCTCTTCCACCTGCAATATGAAAAGTGGATTAAAACCTTGCCTATTATTACTGAATCTATTTCCCTCAGTTAAGTACAATATGAATGTATATTTAGAAACACTGCAACACATTCCAGTTTAAAAAAAAAGCTACGCTGGGCTTAGAAGGGTAAGACCAGGCAGGGCAGAAAGAAAGTGACACACACTGAAGACCGGTATTTCTAGGCACTTGTTGTCCCAACATTTAGAAATGCCCCGCATCAAAACAATGCTGTCGCTTTTGAAAATTTTGTTCTTTTTCTTTCTTTTTTCTTTTTTTTTTTTTTGTAACACCAAAAGCCAGATTCAGCCCACAATTTAATATTGTCAATACATTTTCTTCATTACAGAACTGGCACCCCAACTGTTACCTAAGCACTTCACTCTTCAAATCCCACACCCACATGTTCTGAACTCATCTGCACTCAGATATGAATAAAGATGAATAGCATCTTGAGGAAATAGCTTCTCCATTCTCAAATGGCAAAAGCCATGAAGCAAACACGTCACAGTGTCTGAGGGATTTCTCAGAGGAGCAAGAAAGAACCCTAAAGCCACCATTTTGTTAGAAAAGAAACCACATCCTTCCCTGGCAACGTGCCCACTAGGGATTTAAAGTCCAAAGGAACTTCAGAAGTTCCAATACTGAGAGGTTCTGTGATTCTCTTATGAAGAAATGACTTTTCTTTCTCCTTTTACTAAATTTCAGATAATTACATTTTGGTAGGTCAGCAGTCCAACTCAGCATCTCTTTATGGAGAATGGTTCTAGGAGACCTTGATGAAATTGCAAATGCTTGGAAATAGTCACTTGCTTGCATGCTGGGTAAATAGGAAAGCATGCTGACTGTATTTATTTTACTATCATTATGTCTCCGTGGGGTGGGCTAGTAAAAAAGTGCAGGCTGTTAACAGCTTGGTATATACATACACATACACACACCCCCCCACACACAGTATATTCTAAAAGAATTTACTTTTCCTTCATCTCAAACCGTGCCTGCAGAAAATCCCCCATACTTGAATGGTTTTCCAAATATTTGTTTATAAGGTGGATGGTTGTCACTTCATTCATTAGTGTTCATTCGTTCGACAAGTTGTGAGTGAATGCCTACTGTGTGCCAGGCTGGTGGTGAACATCACATACACTGGTACCAACACAGGCCCATCTTTGCTCAAGGTGGCTGGTTTCACAAGGTGGCTGGGTGCCCAGACTAACCTACGGTCACCTCCTGTATCAGTCATCTCGGGCTGCCATAACCAAATACCAAAGCCAAGGTGCCAGCATGGCCAATGTCTTATGAGGGATCTCTCCTTGGGTTGCAGATGGCCACGTCCTTGCTGTATCCTCGCGTGACTGTTCTTGAGTGGGTGTGGTTGGAAAGAGAGGATGTAAACTCTCTAATATCTCTTCTTATCAGGGTGCTAATCCCGTAATGAGGGGCCCACCCTCTGATCACCGAATTACCTCCCCAAGGCCCCATCTCCGAACGCCATCACATTAGGGGTTAGGGCTTCAATACCTCTTTAATATCAAATGTGCTATTTCATCCGTCATGTTAATTCAATAGACCTAAGTCTTTCAAATCCATCTCAGAAGAGTGGGACTTTGGCTCCTCTGCCATTTGGGTTTCTGTAGTGGTTAGGGCTGAGGGCCTTAGACACCAACAGAGGATGAGAGCCACAGGAGCACCAGACCCCCCCAGTCCTAAGGACACAAGTGGTTTAGGGTTTGGAAGAAAGTAAAACAGGCTCTGAGGCTCTCAGGTCAGCATCTAAAGCAGAACTGATAAGGTCGAAATTCAGAAATGATATGCTTTTTAAAATCCAGTATCCTTACTCCAAGGCCTGCCTCCCTCTTTGAAGTTCTCGTGATCAAGTTCAATCAGGCAGTACAGCAAAACAAATAAAAATAACACAAACTCAGAATAACAGCAAGAGTCAGTGCGTTATCGTGAGGTTTTCACAAAACTGCAACCACAGAGCACTTTTCTCGGGACCTGAGGAAGAAGGGTAGGTGGGTATTCACACCCCACCCCCCAATACATTAAAGGCAACACCCACCAAGCTCAGCCCCTCCACTAGACGTCATTTGACTCTTCGAGGTTTGATCATTTCCTTAAAAGCCTGGATGATCAAAGCCAGCCTGGCACGCAAAGGGATCAAAGAGGAGAAATTACAGAAATCCAGATGCAGGTTTTGACTCTAAAACTCAGGGCAGCGGACTTCCTTTCAGACCATCCTCTGCCACCTCAAAGAAATAATCAGCACACGTCACAGAGGCCGAATGCACCTTTCGCCCTGGTCCTCGGTCCATGCAGAAGCAATCGAGAACTTTTAGCTGGATCTCTGACATCCAGACTTCCAAAACGGAAGGTCAAGCTCCTTCCTGTTTCTAACAGAACGAAGGGGAAAAAAGACACTCCTACATGTCTCTTCCCTCATCTAGTGTTAAAATTGAAAAAGCGGGTATCGTTGGGTGACTTAAATCGGGCTGTGCTGGATGGATGGTTCTGCCACAGCACACGGGGTCTGGGAATAATTCTAAGGCATCTCTCATTCGTTGCAAGGGCTTTTATTTCCATAGTAGTAAAGGCTCCTCACAGCCACTGATGTAGGACAAGAAAGATGATAGCCATTTAGCAGAAACCCGGGGCTCAGAAAGTTGAAGGGACTCTCACCTCTGGTCACACAGCTAATGGCAGAATCCTATTCAAAATCAGGAATTCCAAGGGCAGATGTTATCATCTTTACATGGGCTTGGGAACCTAGAAGTCCATTCTTCTGCAGAAGGCTGGACGTAGCCTGCGGATGTGTTTTGTATTTTGTTTTGTTCTGTTTTTAATTGAGCTGGTCCAACTATCAAACATCAGGAGGTTTCACATAAAAACCTGGATTTCTGACTTCTGGGGGGAAAAAAAGCTCAGATCTGTCCTCACACAGGGCAACCGAAGAACAGAGCTAAGAGGAGACTGTAGCCCGCTTTCCCATGGATAACCCAGAACCCAAACAGGGTCAAAGACTCTCTCCTTCCACGGTCTCATGCTCAGCTACACAAAACCCTAACAGCTCAGGCTGTTCCCACTTCCACGCCTGTGCTCACAGGACTTCTGTCTTCCTGGGACGTCTCTGCCTGTCTTGCCAGTTTGGTATGTGTATGTGATCAGTCTTTCAGGATCCAGTTCGCGTGCCCTTGGCTCCAAAAATCAGTTCTTGGTATCCCTGGAAGAACGAACCAGCCTCTGTTCTTGAATATTTTTTGTGTTTATTTTATTTATTTAAAAATTGTTTAAATGTTTATTTATTTTTGAGAGACACAGAGACAGAGTGCGAGCTGGGGAGTGGCAGAGAGAGAGGGAGACACAGAGTCCAAAGCAGGCTCCAGGCTCTGAGCTGTCAGCACTGAGCCCGATGCAGGGCTTGAACCCACGAATGGTGAGATGATGTCCTGAGCCAAAGTCGGATGCTTAACTGACTGAGCCACCGAGGCCTCCCTTTTTGTGTTTATTTTATGAAACGTCTTTTCATGTGTGCACATTCAGTGTTGGGCACATAGTAAGCAATCAGCTATGTTTTGATCCGTACTAAAAACAAAGAATTAAGTAGTACTTATCATGTACCAGACGCGGTTCAAAGCACCTAATACATATTAACTCATGTAAGCCTCACAACTCTCTATCCTTACATTCATCTCACCTAGAGAAAATGGATGTCTGAGGATATTTAGGCACATTAAAGGTTAGAGAATATTCTCGGAGTCACTCACTCTGCTATTCAGTTGCAGAAGGGGAATTAGAACCGAGTCTGGCTACCTCTGGATAGATGGGTAGATGAAAAGACAGAAGGAAGGGAGAGACGGAAGAAAGGAAAAAGAGAGGAAAGGAGGGAGACCCAGTCAGGTGAACTGTTAGGAACAGGAAAAGGCTCGTTCCGTGGCGGCAACCACGAGGTCCCTGGTGGGGCCAGGGCAGTGTCGACTGCTGGTAAAATGTAACAACAGATTCTCTGCATCAAAAAAGCCCTGCTTCGCAGTGTCTGTGAGTTTCTGTGGTGCCGATAATCCTACCGTGGAGGATTTTGAGCTCTCAACGTGATATCACTGAATGCAGAGTTGGAAAGAGGAAATGGGACGAGTCGGTGGCACTACCCGGTACTAACACATCAGCTCAGATACACCAGAGTGCAGGATGTACCTCGGAAGGCGACAGAGGAAGAGACAGGCAGGACCAGGTGAGGAAGGAACTACGAAACCCTACTGAGGATCGTCCTCAATACAACAACGAGTAACCTGGAAGTTTTTAGTAGCAAGTGACACATCATACAGTTATGAAGACAGGCACACAGTCAAACCTTCAGGAACCCCTCCTTCATCTTTCCTGCAACTTTCCTGAGTGACAGTTACTGCTGCAAGGAAACTTACCAGTGGTTCTGCCCTTTGCCTACTCTATCCCTTTTTACCTGTCAGCTGTCGTTCCCTCTATCAATCCCTCTGCCGACCTCTTATTCTGGGCTCCTGGAAGTGCTCTGGGGGTCAACAGGCCCTCAGGACTGGGGAGTCTCTGCCCATCATTACTGGTCCTCTGGTACGTCAGGGCTGGTACGTCTGGTACGCCTAAGCAAAGAAGTGAGCTTGAACGAGCTGAACAGGAAAGCCATCGTACGGAGTATTATCAGTAAAGCAAAGCCGGACACATCCTTGACATCAGAGACCACAGAGCTGGAAGGGGCTCTAGAAAGCCTCCAGTTTACTGGGGAAGTAGAGCAGAGGGCAGTCAACTTAACCAGCCCAAAGACATCATGCTGATTAAGGCCAAAGTTTGATATAGAATGAGGTTGCCTCCTTCCAAATACTCTACCTGCATATAAGCAGGATGTTTTCTGAGATGTGGCTTCCCTCCTGCAAAGTCAAAGGCTTTCTTAGGAGAACTTTTTCTATTAAGCAGGTTCTACTTCACCAAATAGAACAGACAGAAACATGGTGATCTCCACGATCGGGGACATCCTGGCATCCTCCCGTAACACAGGACAGTATGAGCCATCTGTCTGGAAAACACTCCTATGACCACAGTCTCCTTTCTATCACTCATGGCCTTATTCATCAGTTTAAGAATTCAGTTCTCCAGACCCAGACCTTTCCCCCTGGGTCTCCATCTACCTGGCCTGCACTGAGGCCATTTCCTGATAAGCAGGAAATGGACAGGGAAAGGAAGTGAACCTTTAAAAGCCATTATAGCAGCTCTGCTTTGGGGAAAAAAGTGTTGGAGGGGAACTTAAAACTTTCAGCTGAAATGCACACTTCAGGTGACCAGCCAAGGCGACAGGGCACGTAGCCAAGGCAGCCAGCCATCGGGGACTGAGATACAGGCCAATGTTCACCTAGCCAGGAGCCAGATGCTGCTGCCTATTTTCTAGTTCTTACAGAGGCATCCCACAGCCTGCCTGTGCCCCTGACACGTGAGTCTCTTTCAGCTAACAGTGATTTTTATTTGCCAACGCCCGTCATTGTCTACAACCATGACCCCTAGGAATAGGGCAGGTAAGGCCAGTCCCTGGAGCCGGAAAAGTGAAAATTGGTCCAGAGAGGGAGACGGAGAGAGAGAAGATCCCAGAGAGATAAAAGAAGCTGGGAGGACCCTGTTATAATCTGCCCAAGTCTGTTCCGATGTACTCCTACCGTGTTAGCTGGAGACACCGAACAAGGGTCCAAGGTTTTTGGGGTCGCAGACCTCCAGGGCATTTATCAACAGAATGCAAGTGATCCATAAACTTGAACAGGGAGAGAGTCACAACTTTGTTTATGAACACTTCACTACAATTTAGTATTTCATTCCATCATAAAGGCAGGCTACAATACTGCCTTTACGGTCTGCCATGTGGTAGAAGCACCAAAGACTTTGCCACTGACAGAAAGCAGACTTTTTCGTGTCCGAACACAGCTGCTGCAGGTGTCTCAAAGCAGCCCCGTTGCAGATCCCTACTTAGGAGAGACGGTGGCCATCTGTCCCACCAGATCTTGTTGTTACACATACATTAGGAGCTTACAATGGTGTGCGTGTGTGTGCGCGCGTGTGTGTATCTAGTGTTATAATCTTCTGCGTTGCATTTGAAGCATTTAAACACGTCATTCTGCGGGTCCCTAAGTTTGGAGGACTGCCAAAGGGCCACAGGCATCAATGAGATGAAGAAGAGCCATTGATTGGCCTGGTGGTAGAGAAGCCACATGAACAGGGGACAGGGGAATGTGGGTATGAGACCAGGCCCTCTGGCTGAGCAGCCAGCCGGCCTTTCCTTTGACCTACACCTTGAGGAATTATTTGGGTACGTTATTTTTCCTTGTACACTTCTTCAGCCCTTTATCATCCCCATTAGCTTTCCGTATCTTCTTATTTTTATGCCTTTTAAATCTTATCCCTCATGTTTGGCATACTATCGAATCTCATTTAGTCTTCCTGTGCACAGAGCTGGGTTTTCTTCCTTCAGGTGGTCTGTTTTCTTTCCTGGCCTACCTCTCTCACCCCCTTTCTCTCCTTGCTTTATCCTGGTTACCTCTCTCTTCACCCCCCCTTGACCCAGCTGGCTGTCAGTCCTCCCTCCTTCCTGGGTTCTGCAGCAGACGCTTCGGGCACCAAGCGCCTACAGTCCACCTTGCACTGGGGAAGGGCATTTATTTTGTCTAGATGACACGTTTCTAAGGAGCCACCAAAAAACAGACTGACCACCTGAATAAATGACAACCAAACATTCCATGGGAGAAGGGTACCTGCCTTTGCCAACGCAAGCTTAAATATAATTTGTAGGAGGATGGGAAACACTCCTGCTTGATAATCCCTGCTGACCAGATGTCTAGGGAAGGTCAGCAGACTAGACGAGGATTCTTCTCAGTGCATAAATTCCCAGAGTAGCAAAAGAGAAGTATACTGCTTAGTCACTGCTAACAGGGGGAGCCCTCTGTAAGCAGGCCTTTACCAGCACTGCTATTCTAAATCAGAAGTGAAGAGGTTAGACTAGAGGGAAAGCCAGTGTGCCTTCATGACCTGTGTGCTTTCGCTCTGGACAAACATCCAAGTGCACGGCGCCTCCTCCCTGCCCTCACCAGGGGAAACATTTGTCCTGAAATAGCCAACTCTCCCGGCAAGGTATTGAAGGCCTACATGTAGACTGAAAACGTGTATCAATGGCCTA
Source organism: Prionailurus viverrinus (assembly GCF_022837055.1). Lineage (NCBI taxonomy): Eukaryota > Metazoa > Chordata > Mammalia > Carnivora > Felidae > Prionailurus > Prionailurus viverrinus. The sequence goes on from NC_062569.1 coordinate 15,917,875, forward strand.
AAAAATGAAAGGAAGAAAGAACAAAAGGGAAGAAATAAAGAGAAGAAAGAGAAAAAAGGAAACGAATCTGCATTTGAAGACATGCTTCATTTTGTCGAGGGTTATTCTGTGTTCGAGAATGGTGCACAATCTTTTATTTTTTTTTAATGTTTCTATTTTACTTCTTCTTCTAAAAAAATGTTTATTTATTTTGAGAGAGAGAGAGCACATGCAGAGGAGGGGCAGAGAGTGAGGGAGAGAGAGAACCCCAAGCAGGCTCCGTGGGGCTCGATCCCACGAACGTGAGATCATGAGCTGAACTGAAACCAAGAGTCGGACGCTTAACCAACTGAGCCACCCAGGCACCTCTGTTTCCAATTTAATTCTAAGGAAAGGCACAATTCTTTTTAGAAAACTATCTGAAAGTGTAGTGACACTTACATTGGAGAGTTGTTAACATATGAAGCAGCTCAGAGAACTTGGGATAAATTGAAACCACAAATTTTATAAACTTCACTGATCTGTTCATTGATCCTCTTAAAGAAAAAAATCCATTTTTATCAGGGTGGTTCTTTTTCAACACTTGTTCATTTATTTATTTTAAATGAATTATACTGCCCTTGCCAACAACTCATCCCCTTTGGGAAAATAGCATGTTCCAAGGCTGTTAGCTCTTGAGAAGACTGCAGACTTCATTCTCACATAAAATTTCATATGCCATGTTACAATGTATTAATTCACTGGGCTTTTATAAGGGATATACAATTATATACTAGTATGTCAGATATAAAAGCTGCCATCATGGTTCCCAACCACTTGTAGAATAAAGCTCTCCAAAGTCACAACCTGCAGATACAATATTAGATTTACTGATCTTATGGAATATTCAAACTTAAGTGTAAATTAAGATAGTATATATTTATTTAAAATAAAATACACAAGGGTAAAACTTCTCAGGTTCTACTTAGTGAACCTTTTCCCCCTCCAACGTCTTCTTCAAACTCCACAGAAGCTTATTATACGGCTTCTCTTGTTACTCAAAGTAGGTCAAGTTCAGATGCTCCGGTCCTTGATTGTGTTTTTATTTTCAAATATCTCACCCAAACTGAGAATTTTAATTCATGCTATGTATTGCATAAATGCGTTTATTCATTGTGTTCTGAATAAAAAGGCTTCGGGTTTTTTTTTTTCTTCATACTCTTTTCCCCAGAACGTGCTGTTTAACAGCAGTTCCTCTTCTGCCAACAAACTGATATCAGTTTATATGATTTAAGGTAGATACACGCGCAAAGAACTGTCCCAGCAGAAGTGCTGTGTGGGCCCTTTAACACTACACCACATAAAAGCCACAGTAAAACAGGTAGAAGGGATGCCAACCACATAAACAGGATGAGGCTCCAGCTAAGTCTCCTATCATCCCTGAAAAGCTACAAATTGGGAACCAGGATGTCTGCCCAGATCAAAAAGGATTCTTCTTCCTGTGCTTCCTAAAAGAGAGACCATTTCTTTTGGAGTTTGTCATACCTGATTTCAATGGTACATCTTTTCTCCTCTAACACTGCTGTGATCTCACTAGACCAGCATCTCCACTTTAATGTGAATTTTCATGGTTTCCCCTGAAGATTGGGACAGCTATGCATATTTTGTTGTCTGACTTAACGTAAAATAATATTCATTTCTAATAAATTCTCTAAAAATGTGAGTGCTCCCCTCGAGATAACAGGGGATTCTGGGATTCGGACCGGTCAACCCAACACAGACGGCAAACTGAGGTGGTGGGGAGGCGGGGAAGGGGAAAGAACAGCATCTCTCAGTTCAGGCTCTCCATGGTCATTCCTGTCACCCCAAAGCCGTTTATCAGCCGACCTCCATCTACCCCCACCCCAGGTTCTTGACAGCAGTGATCCCTCACCTTCACCTTTCCCTCCTCCACCCCTAGTTACTGCCTGAGGACTTCTGTCCTGGCTTCTCACAACATCAGGGATGCAAGTCCTACCCCAGGCTACATAAAAGGCACCAAGCTTCCACCATCTGTCTGCCTGTAACTCTCACCCCTCTGTGTGGCTCTAAGAAACAGGTTTTTCCCAATCCCCCCCTCTGTTTACTCCAGCTGACTTTTTCTTGATTTGTCTCCAGGGGCAGGACCTCCTGATGCCAGTAGCTACAGAGAAAAGACATGGGATGTTCTTAGAAACCAAAATTCTGTCCTATAAGAATGGCTAGGGCTATATGGCATCCCGAGGCTGCGGAAGAAGGTCCCTTTGTTATAAGGTCCCTGTGGGTAACAAAGTGGCAAAGGGCTATTTTCCCCCTCTCTGAGCCTCAGGTATATCCGCTAGAAAGATATTGTTTTGCCTCAGATTTGCAACAGCCTACAGTGTGACCCAACGGTCAGAAATTCAGAAGAAATCATACCAAATCACTTCATTGTATTCAAAAGAATTTTCCCCTCTGATCTACTATGATTTCTCTTATTTTCCCAAATACTTGGGAGTGAGGCCAGACAGAGCTACTCCTCCTGACAAAAAGACTGCTACAATGATTGGGAATCCATTCAATTTTATTTAACGTCACCTAAAGGTTTGCATGGTTACTTAAACGCTGTTGATTTGAAGGCTTATAAGTATTTGGTTGCAATTTTTTGCCAGTGAGACACATTTGTGATGGTGTATCCGTTATATGATAGTTATTTTTTTTTTCTGGTTATGCTGACTGAGGCAGTTATGAAGAATTAGAAAAATGAACTTTCTTTTAATAAGTTTTTCCCTAATTAATTTTAAGATGCTGAAAAACAGCAGTGGCCATAATCCATTTATGCATCAACATGGCTTATTTTGGCCAAGAGTCAGAGGACAGTGGTTCCAGTACTGGTTATGTTAGGAACACACAGAGTGGCCTTGAACATATCACTGAATCTCCTCCCTGCTTCTGGATTGGGGGCAGTGATATCTGAGATCCCTTTAGCTCTAATATTCTGTGGTTCAATCACTAGAAAGACACTGGCAAAACACAGTTTCTATGGTTTGTGACTATAGATCTCTGTTCACGTTTGGATTCCCCCCCCCTCCACTGCTCTTCATATTTTAAATGGGAAGGTCTACCAAAAGGTTCAGAAAAGAAGTCCATTGCCAGCAGCCAGTTGCCCAAATTTGCTTTCAGCACCAGGATCCCATTCTACCAAGATGTACCCCAACAGACTCTGAGAGAGGGGACATGCCCCATCAGCCTCCCACATGACACAGGCAAGGACTGGCGCTCCCACAGTATGCCTGCCTTCGGGGTTTGGAGTAAAGGGCTGGGAGACCTCACCCATACTTCCTTGTGGACAAAAGGTCTTTAGTACCAAACAGGGTCAGGGAGCTTGGGACACACCCAGTGTTCTCTGCCCACAAGATTAACCAGCTTCCCCACTTGCTGGCTGGATGACAATGAACGCACAACTTAAGTTCTCCATGGTTTAGTTTCCTCACCCACAAAATGGGGGAAAAAAGAACTGTCCTCCAGGGTTGTTGTGAGGAGTAAAACTAACAGTTCACGCAACATATCAAGAATAGTGCCTGGCACAGAGTAAGAGCTCACTCAATAAACACTGGCGCTGATTATTATTACTACCTGTCTCCCCAGGATATCTCAGCAACGCGGGGGTGGGGGCGGGGGTGGGGGGAGGGCGGACGGGGACACTTTGGCGTGCAATTGAAGTCTTCCTTCAAGAGTTCCCCAGGGACATGTTCCAACCTGTTTCTCCATGCAGAGGGAAGTGGCCCGAGCACAAACCCAGGTAATAGGCATCCGGAAAGAAATTGGCCCTGGGGTAGTTCTCGCGGGGTGAGGGACTTCAGTCTGGGATCCTACCTCAGGTATCCAGGTAATTCGGCAGAAGCCAACGCTCTGTCCCCTGCGATGCCTGGCCTGTGAGGGTGTGGCCTTTGTGCTCAGGAGCCGCGGGGAGTCAGCGCTGAGGGAATCCCCGGTCCCGCTCCTCGGGGCTCTGAAGCCGGCCGCGGGGAGACTGGAGCTCGCTGCTCCAGGGGTGCCCCAGGGTGGGAGTGAGCGACCTCAGGATTCCTCCCCCGGAGCCCTGGCAAGTCGACGTCTCTTCCGGAAGGGTCTGGCCAAGGCGTGGGGCCCAGAAAAGGAGACTGCGCTGAGCTCTGCTTTCTCCCAGCTGGTTACGGGAGAGCAGCAGACTTATTATAACAGGGCAACCGCAGAGGCGGCTGTGCCCCGAAAAGCCTGCACGTGGGAGGCCTGGGCAAGGAGGGCCAGAGGGTTTTAAACAGCTCGGGACCCCACGCAACCTCCAAATTCTTCGATGGGCCAGTGGAAACCCGGCACTGGACTCTCCAAGGTGCTGCTTGGAAAGGGGCGTGCACCTCCTCAGAGAGAGAAGGGTTAAACGAGGTGCTTCCAGGCCTTTGGTAGCCCACCTGGAGAAACGGAGCCCGGGGGGGGGGGGGGGGGCGCCCCTTCTCTGCAACAGCAGTCTAGGCCCTCTCCCGCAAATGGTCTTCCATTCGAGATTGCTGGGGGGCAAAGGAGGAGAGAGCCTCGCCTTCCCGCATCCGTTAAGGCGGCTGCAACAACCACAAGGACCTACCGAGGGGCCCAAACGTGGAAAGACCCACCTCTGCCCGGGGCCCCGGCCTGGAAGCCAAGTCTCCCCTCATCGGATGCCCACACCCCCTCGCCCTGCGTTTCCCGCACGCCCTCCGGCTCTCGGCTCCCGAGCCTGCGGGCACAGCGTGGGGCTCCCCCACTCCCTCGCTCCGCCCAGGTGCGATTTGCGGAAGGGCGGGGGGGTGGGGGGGGGGGACGGAAAGGTGGCTTCCCACTGCAGCCTCCGCCCCTGCGCTCTCCTCCAACCGGTTCGAACCCCTGTCTACTCTCCTGGCGCTGGGGACTCCCCGCCCCCCCCACCCCTGCCCGGCACACACGCCTCTCCTGGGGGCCAGGAATCCCCTTCCCACCCTGCGGCTGTGCAGACCTCCTTGACTCCAGAGCGCCCGGCAGGGAAGGTGGGCGTGGGTCTACGGACTCGGCTGCGGAGGTGGAAGGGTGTAGAAGCGGGTGCCGGGGAAAGGAGAGGACTCTGGTCCTCTTAGAGCCAGGAAAAGCATCCCTGGTCCATGATCTGACCACTCGGTCGCCGCCTGAGACGCCAACGCATTCACAATCTCGCCTGGAGGTTTGTTTCTCCTGGAGAGGAAGATCGCCCCGTTCCAGGCACCCAGAAGCCGGCCTTCCCAAGTACCCCTTCCCCCCCCTCCCCCCCCCCTCCCCCCCCGGGCTCTGGCATTCCAGGGCTCCATTCTGCCTCTCTGCGCCTTCCCAGGTGCCCAGCCCCTCCCCCCATCTCTATTTACACACCCGGGCCAGAGCTCTCCGGACTCAAATCCTTTTTCCTCCGTGTCAGGTGACGGCTTGGACTGGCCCCTCGCCCACTTTAAAAGCGGAGCCCTTTGGTACCCTGTCAACCAGATCTACCCGAGACCCCCACCCACCCCCACCCCTCCAGCAACATTTCTCTCCCCAAATGACTTACTTCACCCACCCGTATCTGCACTTGCTGTTCCCGCGGCACGCAGCCGCAAGCCACTCCAAGGGTTTCATTACCGAGTTCGGGGTGGCATACGCAAGGATGGACCGTGCTAGACTGAGCCCCAAGGGTGGCCGCAGCCTCCTCCCATGTCCCACCCCTCCTATTGCATTCTCTCTGCTCCTATCCCACCCTCACGAGCAGGATGAGCACTGCTGAGTCCCAAACCCTCGCCTCTCTAGCGGGAGCTGCAGGGAGTGAAAAGTCGACTAGCAAGAACACCGAAAGAGAAATGGGCAGATGCAAACGTCAGGGGTGGTAGTGGGGGAGGGCTGGGGGAAGGGCGCACGCGAGAACTAGACCTGCAACTTGCACGGCACGGGGTGAGCACCGCGCGGGGAGGGGTGGGGGGGGCACAAAACTTTGCAGACTATTGCACAGCAGCTGGCTGCAAGCGAGCAGGGGGTCGACTTCCCCCCGCCAGGAGGGGTCTCTCCCAGGGTCTGCGCCAAGGGGACCGGAGCTTTGGACGTGGCTCTGACCTGGGGTGACAGTTCCCCTCTACTTGTTACGGGAAGGGACGGCCTAGGCACCCGGGTAGAGGGACGACACCGCGCTTTGCGAAAAGCAACAGGCGGCTGCACCTTACCTTGCGCCAGTCCCGGGCCGGGGTGGCTGCTCCATCCTCGTGGCGCAGGGAAGAGGCGTTGGATGCGTATGCCTGGGGGTGTGAGCTGCCAGAGCTGCAGCGCCCGCTCTTCCCACCCCGCTGCCAGCCGGGCTGCCCACCCCGGACCCGGCCGGCCGGGAGGGCTCGTTCCCCGCCGCGGCGGCGGCGTTAGTGCGCGGCGGCAGGAGCGCGGGACGCCGGCTGTGCGTGGCTGGCCGGCGTCCTCCGGCGCCTCCACCGAGCGAGGGTGCGGCTCCGGGCGGCCGTGCGGAGCACCGCTTGGCTCCCGCTTCTGCGGCGGCTGCTGCAGACCCTGCGCCCGGCCCCGGAGCCTTGCAGGAGGAGGAGACAAAGACGCGAGGGAGGCGAAGCGCCGCTCGCCCAGATGCGATCGTCTCAGTCACTAGAGGGGAATCGCCTCCAAAGCCCGGCTGAGGATGAGGGAGGAGGGGCGAGGAGGCTGGGGACGGGAAAAGCAGCAGGGAACGAACGTGACCGTCAGAGCCCTGCCACCGCCTCTCCCGCGCTGCCCTCTCGCCAGCCGGGTGGAGGGTCCGGAACGGAGAGAGAGGGCGGGGGCTGAGCGTTTGCTGCGGGAGGAGAGGCGCCGAGGTGGGAGTATGGGCTCCCTCCGCCTCCCTCGCCTGCCTTCCTCGCACCCCGCCGGTGCAGAGCTCCTCTCTCTGGAAGCTACGGCCCCATTCTTTCTCCTGTTTATCTAACTACTGAGATCCGAGCTGAATAAAACCGGCCTAAGAATAAGAATAAGAAGCACAATGTGGTGATGGGTTGATTGTCCTCTAATGGGGAAAAGGCGGACGCCTAACATCTCTTCGACAAATGATGGCCTACTGGGTGCCAAGTGCTGTATGTAGTAGGCTCTTCCGGGGTAAGAGGGATAAAGTGAGCTATTCCCCGAAGGCTCTATGTTCCAATATCAGAATGATCCCCTGCGGTTCCTGAAGCACAAAGTTTTGGCCGTGAGTCCTGGGCCCTGATCCCCACCCCCTACTAGTCCAGTTTCCCAAAGCAGAAGAAGGTGTTAGAATTCAATTTGCCTTCCCGTTGCAGGGATGACTTTCTACAGCCAAAACCAAACCAAACCAAACCAAACCAAAACAACAACAACAACAACAACAAACTGCGTGCAGAGTATATATAGACCTTAAGAAAGTGTATGTGCGTGTGTTCATGTGTGTTTGCTAAGATTAACACAAATTACTGGCTTTAGTGGTTCTCAGTTCATGATTTAAATTATTTAGCAGATCTGCACCTAAATAAATAAATGAATCAAGAAACAAGCAATTGGGGCCAGAGGAACCAGCCTTCCCAGCATCTACAAATACCACCTTCTTTTACAGCCCTGTTTCCACCCCAGCCCTCACCCCTCACTCCAGGCAGAATTACTTTTCCTCTTCTCTTTGCTATCGCAGTCAAATTTGCCAATCACTTGCAGAATTCACAAAGGTATAGATTTTTTTTTATCGTTTTCTATTGCATCACTCACCTGTATTACCTCCTTTTTTCTTCTTTTTTAGGATACCACTGCAACATCCAGACTTGTTTTGTGTCTAGTGGGTACTCAAGGAAAGCTTAGCCTGTTGGAAGTCGTTTTCTCCTTTAAACACTGCTAAATCCCAGTGTGTCTAGAATTAAAGGAACTTGGGTGATGAAATTTGGGAGGGTTTGGGGAAGGGGAGGGCACACATAGTTCTACTCCCAGCTCCTCTGACCTAGAAATGTAAAAGTATTTAATTCATTTTTTGTTTCTGGACACTTATCTTTTCCCACTGACCAGCCTACGTCTGTTTGCTGAATTCCCATAAGCAAGGGAAACCAAGTTGTTGGGCAACTGCATAGAGCAAGTGATATGTACTCAGTTGCCCACACCTAAAGCAAACCCATTCCAGGCAGAGAATGACCAAAAAATTCTTTATTATTTCATGACCTGTGTCAAGTATGTTGAAAGACTGCCAAGGTGTCCTCATTTCCAATGAGGCTCTCTTATCGTAGAGGCATTTTAGAATAGTTTGAAGAGTACTTCATTGCTGAGAGGTAAAAAAAAAAAGTGCTATGTAGTTTAGGGATATTTAAAATTGTTCTTTATTTTCTATCCCCACTTCCTATGCATTGTAGGATGGATACCACCTAGATCGGGGATGTGCTAAGGAAAAGGTCCATAATGTGTAGGAGATTAGAAAACATGATTGCTAAGATATCTTCTATTTCTAAGATGAAACTGTGATTGGAAAGGTTGTGGTTTTTTTTGTGGTTTAAGTTCTGTTTATTTATTTTGTTTTTGTTTTTTAAATGAAGTCTTAGGACTTATGGATGGCAGGTATGTAATTTGGTGTAACTTTTCTGAAGGGAAATATGATGTTACTCTTGAAAGCATAAACTTTTTGGAGGTCATTGTCCCTAAGACTGTACTTCTAGAAATTCATCATTAGGAATAAATAATGGATATTCAGTAAGATTTATATACAAGGATATTCATTGCAGTGTTGTTTACACTAGTGGAAAATTGAAAATAAACAAAACCAAATTGAAATTTCTAACAAGACTGGAATAGTAAAATGTTTTTAAATCTATAAATGGATACTGGTCAGACATTAAACTGTGGTTGTAAATGAGTTGAGTATTGTTATAAATGATAATTATAATTTTAGATGCAAAAAAATCAGATGCACAAGATGAGAGACACAATAATAAAAATTAATATTGGGAGTCAACAGATGTAGGTTTGGAGCTATACATTTCTACTTGATAGCTATGTAGAAATCTTAGACTTGAACTTCCAATTCCTTAAAGGTATAATTGGTTGATGTTAATTACCTCACAGTCTTCTGTTTTCATTGAAATTTGCAAAACACTTATTTCACAAATAAGTGCCTACTACACAGTAAAAATCTCAATATGTTTTTCTCTTGGCAATCATTACATGTATAAATGTGAATATATACATATGTTTAGGCTCGTGTCTAGAGTAATGTATACTCCAGTATTAACAGTGGTTATCCCTGTTCATACAGGGATTACAAGTATCTTTTAAAATATATAGGGTAATCAAAAGCAGAGGAATTTGTTTTAAAACTAGTTCTCTTTTAATTAAAACAAACGATTTCTACCTATTGACAGAGGAAACCTCTAGACTTGGATGCTTTCTGCTTTACTTGATTCACATGCTCATCAACAAGACTTGCTGACCATTGGTGTCGCCCATGCTATAAAAAGGATAAATGACAGGGCATGGAGTTTGTCACCTCTGATATAAACTTAGATTTGTTTTGTAGCAACCAGGAGTCAAATCCAGCTCAGCAAAATATGCTGTTTAATACGAGGAGCTGATTGGTTGCTGCCTCTGACTTGTCTTGACAACCTATAAAAAAAGAGAAGGGAGGAGGTATCAGAAGCTATATTTGTAACTTGATTAGTGAATTAAGAAGGAAGCCTAGCACTGAAGGGCCACTTCATTCAATGACCTTCACATCACAGCAGCGGCCCCTCTGGCCCAGAGGGGGAGCTTTTGTAAAACTTATTGTGTATATTACAAACATTACATTACTTACTGGTGTTTTCAGTTTAACTCTCTTTAGAAATAGGGGTAAGCAATTGTTTTAAAATCAATATATTCCAGTAATTTTGCAACTAAAGGAAACCTCTTCAAATTTTAATTGCATTTTCCATTTGGAACTCTCCAGAGAAATGGAAATGCATTTTTCTGAGCCCTTGAGTTGATTTTCTGAAATCTAAATAGTTGGGGTGACTTAAATGAATGGAATCAAGGCAAGAAGATGTTAATATCATGAATCCTTTGTGGAACGTGTTCCAGTTAAGTACTCTTCATAACAAATCACCCCAGAACTTCTTGGCTTAAAATAACAACAATCTTTTATTAGCCTGAATCTGGAATTTAGACAGGGCTTGGGGAGGAAGGCTCACTTCTGGCCCACTCAGTGTCAGCTTAGGGCCACTGGAATCAGAAGTAGAGGATTCACTTCCCAAATGGTTCCGTCACATGCCTGGCAGCATGTGCTGGCTCTTGGCGTTCGACAGGAGCTGAGGCTCAGACCTCAGTTTCTCTCCATATGGGCGTTTCCATGTGCATCTTTCCCATATCTCCATAGTTCCTCATAGATTTCCTCACTTTATGCCATTTGGGTTTACAAAGAGAACCCGATAGGAATCGGACCTTGCCTGGATAATGAAAATCTGAACATTATACAAACAATCTAGTCTTCAAATGGCACTGCAAGTTTTAACCCAGAACTCAGTGGGCAATGTACACTCGTGAATCTAGCTCATCATTTGGAAGACTTGGGTACATGGATCAGTTTTTCTTCCATTTACTGAGATCATTTGGAATGCAAAGTAGTGCACCCACCATGGGAAACAATATGGAGATTCCTCAAAAAATGAAAAACAGAACTATTATATGATCCAGCAATTCCACTTCTGGGTATTTATCCAAAGAAAACAGAATCACCATCTCAAAAATATGTCTGCACCCTCATGTTCATTGCAGCATTATTTACAATAGCCAAGACATGGAAACAACCTAAGTGTCTATTGATGGATGAATGGGTAATGAAAAATACATACACACAGACACACACACACACACACAAAATGACACTATGGAATATTATTCAGCCATAAAAACGAAGGAAATCCTGCCTTTGTAATAACATGAATGGACCTTGAGGGCATTATGCTAAGTGAAAGAAACCGGAGAGAGAGAGACAAATACTGTGTGATTTCACTTCTATGTGGAATCTAAAACAAAACAAAACAAAACAAAACAAAACACCAAAAAAATCCACAAAAAACAAAACTCTTCAATACAATGAACATATTGGTGGTTGCCAGAGGCAGAGGTTGGGGGAGATGGGAGAAATAGGTTTACTGTTTAATAAAAATAAAGGAATTAGAGGACTGGCCATGTATAAATGCATTGTAATTTGTGTGTGTGTGTGTGTGTGTGTGTGTGTGTGTGTGTATGTGTGTATTTAATGACTGGTCCACATAGTGAAGACCAAATTCCCTATCATGGTTTTTTCATGGGCCTCTGCCATTTAACTTTCTTTCCAGCTCTGTCAGCTTCTTTTATCTTCTCATGTTTATCCATCTTATCTTGGCTTTATGTAGACTCCTATTCAGGCTAGCTGTTGACAAGTTCACCTCTCCTAGTAGACTTATCATAGGGGACTAAAGTTCCTTGAGAGCAGAGACTTTATTCCAATCAATTTATGCCCCCACAACTGTCAGTCGAGCCATGCAAGGAGTGGGTGCTTATACATGCTTATTGAAAAGATGAATAATTCAACACCCCTTGCCTTTCCAATTCAATCATTCTATCTCTAAAATGGCAATATTGCTCGTGAGCTGCTCCACAGGGGAGCTAATTAATTCTCTGAAACTGGAAAATGTTTTGAAGTTCCACAGTACTTTGGAAGCACTCAAGAACATTAATATGTGCAATAAAGACATTATTATTACTTCCCTGACACATAAATGGTGAATAATCCATTTTAATGTGTTTATTTTGAATATACTCAACAAATTTGCAGGAAGTAATGTATTGTTGGCTCATTTCTACTAATGGACACCTTGTGTGGACTGAATAAGATGTGGCCTCTTCTGGCTCTATTGTTTGCTCATTTCTCCAGCTCTCAGAACCACTATTATACATGTTTTCTGCCAGAAAGGTGCCCAGGATATGAGAATCAGCCTTCTTGGGGTTCCGTGTCTTGACAGGTCATATGGGTACCTATGGGATTCTAGGATTGCACTCTTAGTTCCCTAGCCATATAATTATTGTGGGAAATGTCTTGTAGCTGAGAGATCCAATAGAGAATTCCTATCCCTAGATGGAAATATCAGATTCTCTTCTTGGGAATTTTGGATAAGAAAACTGGGAAGACCGGGCTCATCTTTCTGATGACTAACATCGCAAGGTGTAACTCATAGGAGCCATGAGCAGGCATGGTATCTGCCATGCAGAGAAAGCCACACTATACTGTGAGTGACAAAACTTCCTCACAGGGACAAATGTGAGAGGCAGAGTGATTCCCTGTAGGGTCTGAGTCCCTGGTTCAAGCTATTTGGAAGTCCAGCCATGTCTCTGCTCTCCCCTGCTTTTATTCATCCTCTTTTTTCAAGAAATCACCTTTTTGCTTAAACTAGTTCACATTTAGTTTCTGTCTCTTGGGACCAAAAAAAAAAAGTCCAACTAATGCAACATCAAAGAAAGATTTGAGAAATGCTTCTCAGAATATGTTTGATTAAGGGTTGGAGAGAGTGCGCTTGGGGACACTTCGATATGAGGCTTATAGTTTGAGAAGTTAAAAGCCCGGTGACTAATATAAATTGAACCATATTTTTCCAGATAATAAAAATAGGATCTGACATGTAAAAGCAGGATCCCAGTGTTTTTGACTTACTGGAATGTAGGCTTCATGAGGGAGAAATCTGGATTCTTTACCACTGTTCACTGATGACTACAATAGAATTCTGCACATGCTAGATAATTCTGCACATTTAATAAATATTTGTGGAATGAATGAATGCATTTATTTGTTGCATATCTTCCTTAGTCCTAGTCGAAATATGGAAAATGACTCCTTATTGAATCCATACTACAAATTAGCCACTGTGCTCAGTGTCAACAAACATGTCATTTAGTTTATTACCTGACCTTGGAGCGGAGGCTGTGGGTGGGAAATGACTATGGATTCCGAGAACTTGTTCTAAGATGAGACAGTTTGCTCAAACAGTTTGCACGTAGATTCTATATGGTGGGGGTCAGGATTTGAACCCAGGAGCATCAGTCTCCAAAACGTGTGCTCTCTCTAACATACCACATTCACATATTAACATACAGGGCAGGGATCTCTTCCGGAGCAATAAACTAAAAGGGGACAAGGCTGGACTGCAATATTGCTTCATATATAACTCCAGCTCTAATGATCAAGGATTTAGTGAACACAGAATTAGTCCTCACTCTACAGACGAGTAAGTGCAGGTCTATAGGGCTGCATCCAGTACTCATCAGTCAATATCTACTCAGAAAGTCTCATTTTCAGGATGGAAGCTCTCTTCTTGTTCCCCTGGTCTTTCCCTGGAAGAGTTAGAGGACTTACTCCTTACCCCCAAGACTGATGGGAGTTGATGGATAAATACCCTACACCTTCCTCCTCTTTTGGTTTGACTCCAAGGCATGTTCCACATTGTCTCCAAGAGGTCCTCCATGTGACTGTGCCCCAATTACCCACAACACTAATTTGTTTAAAAGTATACCCTTTATTGGTTTCCTTTTCTTCCATGTCTCACTTCCCTTCACCTCTCCCAGAACCTTCCAAACAAACTACTCAAACTCTCGCCTTCATCTCAAGGTTCTGCTTCTGGGCTCACCTGAGCTAAGGAGCTAAGTCATATCTCTGGCCCCTTTATCCTCATCCTGAAGGGAGACTGTCAGATTACCTGATCGATGAGTTTGAAAGAAGAAACTGAACATTATCTATTACTTCAACTCTTTTGAAGAGGGCAAGTTCATAGGACATGCATGTTTGGACTACCCTCTGCTGTGGGCTTAAAGGCTTGCCTTCGTGGGAAGGTTTTCAGTTAGCAACTGGATGGATAAGTCAGTTTATTTCAGGAGTGATGTATTAGGAAACTCACCAGATCCTTACAGATCTAAAATCATGCTCTCCAAACAGCTTTATCAGCAATATTCACATGGTTCATAAAAGCCAAATGTGGAAACAACCCAAATAAGCATCAACTGATTAATGGATAGACAAAATATGTTTATGGAATATTATTTGGCCATTAAAAGGCATGAAATATTGAGACCTGCTATAGCATAGCTGGATCTTGAAAATGTGATGGTGAGTAAAACAATACAGTCACAAAATATCACACATAATATTATTCTATTTATATGCAATGCCTAGGATTTCTGCAGAGACATAAAATAGATTTGCCGTTGCTTAGGGCTTGGGCGTGTGGAGGGGAGTGGGGAAGGGAGGAGATAGCTGAAGGGTGTGGGTTTCTTTTTGAGGTGATAAAAATATTCTAAACATGACTAGAGTTATCCATATCTCTTAATATACTAAAAACCACTGAAAGGTACACTTTAAATAGGTCAACTATATAGTATGTGAATTGCATCGGAACAAAGCTCTTGAAGTTAGGTCCACATTGTGATGCAAAATGTTAACATTAGGAGAGGCTGGGTAAAAGGTGTATGGGAATGGCGGGTCTGTACTATCTTGGCAATTCTTTTGCAAATGTAAACCTACTTTAAAATAAACAGTTTTTAAACTTGGGTCTAAACTTGGGAAGGTCTGAGCTTGGGAAGGGTCAAAACTTCTCTGACTCAGTTTCCCTACCTTAAGGGAGAACAAAACTACAATACTCATCTCGTAAAGTGGTTATATTCTTATAATATAACGCTATCTTATTCTTATAAGATATCTTATTCTTATAAGATGTTATAATATAACGCTATTCTTATTCTTATACGCTATCAGTTGAGATAGTGTATATAACACTTACTATGTCTGGCAGATAACCTCTCTCTCTTTCTAACTAACTAACATGGGGACCTAGGTGCATAAGGCAGAATCATCAGTGCGTCTCAGGCATCCTGTTTCCCCCCACGATCTCCATTACCATCCTGTCTCCCTGTTACTTTTCAGATGTGAGATTTGCTTTGACAAGGTTTGGTCAGAGGTTAACATTTATAATAGTACAACTTAATAGGTATAACGAGCCGACTCAGTCTGTAATGCCAGAGATTTGGTGGTGGGGTTTGGCGGGGGGGGGGGGTGTGAAGCTGGGTGACATTAACAATTGATGCCAAAGTGGCCCTCCTTAGCAATTAGTTGTTCTTGTTTCTTTTTGCCTCCCATCATAGCTATTTTTGTTATTGTTTGTGCTTTGTGAAATGGGATCGTTCCATCAGACCCACATGTAAGCCTCAAGTTGCTGATGCAGACTTTCCTTTCCTCCTTCTGTAGCACTTATGGAAGCCGGCACAATATTTCTGCTAGCTGGTCTGGAGTCAGTTCTGTATCTAATTATGGGGTTGATTTTCTTCTTTTGTATTAAGGTTTTCTCCACCCACTGGGGGTGTTAGGGATTTGACAAGGAAGCTTTCCCTATGGTCCCTGTTTCATTGTAAGAAGCCAAGGGCATGGGGGAAATGCCCTTGTTGGAGTAGAGGCTGGGGTTTCAATCCTTTCTTTAAATTCAAGGGACAAAGGAAGCTTCAGGCAAGCCATTTACTTCCCCAGGCTTGAGAATTGGCCTAAATCATCTCTTCTGCAACTCTTAGTTCCTCTTAGAACTGACATTCTCCAAAACACAAGCATCTTCTTGAAGCTTACTGACAAGTAGTTGCCAAACACCAGAGGAGTGCTGATATGTTGTTAGCTAATATTATCTCTCATCTGTTTGTAGCATCTTGATGGGAAATCATCCCTGGGGAGCAGCCCTCTTCTGGAGTGTGCTCTGAGAACAGATTTAGAGATCGCAGGAAGAGGGGATTATGGAGAAAATGGATCCCTCCAGCATGGACAGGGATGGTGTCATTCTGTTACCGTTCTGAAACAGATACAGACAAACCAACGGAAGGCTGGTCTCAGTGCCTGGAAAAGGAGTATTACATAAGTGCAATTTTACTTTCTGCGTTAATCTTTGCTGAGGTAATTGCTTTCATTCTATTTTCAGTGTGTTGTTGGCAATGCTGCGTGGCCTACTGACAGTTGTTCAATAAAAATAGAGATCATACCCGAGAGGAAAGGTGCAATATTCACACATGGCCAAAGTTCTTTGAGCCACAGTACTCAATTCCTCAAGAGTTACACGGCGAGAGGCACTGCTAGCGAGTTGTACCAGGAATTAAGACTGAGTTACATTTATAGGTTGTTGGGTGTATCTGGCACGCACCTTTGGACATAAGGAGTCGTGCAACAATTTCAGCGAGGGGCGCGAAGGGGCGTAAAAGAAGCTCAAAGTCCTATTCTTCTCTCTACTCACCACATAGTCACCCTTAGCCTCCCTATGCGTCACCAAATAGAACTAAGTTTACCCCCTCAATATCTTGCTAATGGTCCACACCACTCTGTCAACGCCCCTCCACTGCTGGCTTGATTCAGAACATTATCATATCTCACCTGGGTACTCTATTACCCTCCGAAAAGGTCTAACTGTCCTCAACTCTGCTCTCAGCCCAGGAGCAGGAGCAATTCCCTAGTCTGCAATGTGTTGGTCACATGCCTTGTTTAGAATTCTTCAGTGGTTCGTAATAAAACCAGAACTTTATCACACAGCCCTATAAGTCTCATTATAATCTGTCTGCCTACTTCACTAGCCTCCCCCTCTGTGATTTCCTCTTCTTCTAGGGTCTAGCCAAGTTTAGCTGTTCATGGTTCCCCCAAATTCACTGCACTCTTGTGCTGCTTACTGGGATACTTCCCAGAAAGGATACTCCCAGGTTCTCCTTACCTTTTAGGTGCCTCTCACCAACATCTTCCCCAAATCACCTTTCCTACCTCACTAAGGACGATTTCCTTCCCATTTCCAATGCTCCCTACATACGGCCATATGGCTATAATCAAACTAGCATTTGCATGGTGAACTCAAGTGTGACCATCTAAAGGCTGAGACCATGTGTTGGATCTTCAACTCCCTAGCACCATACCAGACAAAAGGTGCTCAATAAATGTCTTAGGATGAGAAAGGAAAGAGAATTTTCTAAGCACCTAAGATACGACAGGCTCCGTGTTTGATTTGGGGGAGGTGCAGGACAGGAAGGGAAAGTAAGCAGCCTATGACTTACATCTGGGAGAGTGAAAAAAATGAGAGGATGGGCAGAGATATTAATAATAATAAATCATGCATACCGAGAAGTCAAATAAGCCAGAAAGTCCCCAAGTCTTGGGTAAAATTTAATAAATCACGGAAAGGAAAGCAAACTAAGGGTAATATTAAGGAAATCAGAACTTTGACTCCAAATGACTCCCCCTCCCTCAGTGAATGAAAGGCCCCTGGAGTTCTCACCATTAAAGCCTCCTGGCATATTTGAGGATGGCCATGATAATCAAGCATCTAGCATAGGGGGTGGGTTAGAAAATGTACATGTTCCATAACAGGGGAATCCTAGTAATCATTTCTCATGATCTGTGGAGATATTGAAAGGAATTCTTAAGCAGATGGTTTTATACCTATAGAATTTAATCACAGGTCCCAGCAAAATCATTCTCTTATTCTCTGTAGCACTGAAGTCTGACTTTTAGTGGGTAGCGTTGGGAGGTGAAGCAGGACAAACAAGTAGCAGGCAGGAAATTATAACGAAACTTGAAGACTATATTACAGAATTAATATTTTATCAGGAACCACTAAAGAGTTTTGAACAAAGTATGTCACAGTCACATTTGCAGGCTAGGAGTCTGACGCTGCATGCAGGATGGATGGGCGGTGTAGAAGGGTGGGGATAGGGAGAGCATTTAGGACTCCAGGACAATATTCAAGGTGAGAAATGTCAGTGTTTAGAATCAAGACAATAGAAGGGTGGATGGGGAGACATGTGCCTCTAGAAGGAGACAATTCTAAGGTCTAAGTTAAGTCATCTAATGCTATCTAAGTGACACATTATATGATGGACTCCAATTTCCCCTTCCACGTGCTAACTCAGTGGGGCGTCCCTAGCCCATCAAGATTTCTATGGCCAACAGAACCCCAGCCCCACTGTGACAAGTGCGGTTGGCTGCCCAACCAACTTTTCCTCCCCACCATTCTTACAACAGAGCCCATAACTCACTGTAGGAGCTGAAAACCTGCTTTCCCAGCAGACTTTGCAGTGAAGGATTAACATCACACATGACTGCAGTCACTGGAAACTAAGGGGAAGCTTGGTGCCAGGAATTTTTTAGTGAAGGCCTTTTTCCCTATAAAAAAAGAATAACAAGAGGAGAAATATCCCTCTTCTTCTACTGATCATGCCCTTTGTCATGCCTGTGTGTGATGCCTAGAACTGTGGCAACCATCCTGAGACCATGAGAGAAAAGTGTGAAGACAGAAGCCATTATGTCAAGGATCGGAGAAGAAGAATGGAAAGAACCTGGTTCTTTACTGATGTCATTTGGGCTTTTAAAACCCACCCTGAAACCACATGTCTCCAAACTTCTGTTATATGAAATAATACAAAGCCTAGTTTTAAAAGTTCTTGGGGCGCCTGGGTGGCGCAGTCGGTTAAGTGTCCGACTTCAGCCAGGTCACGATCTCGCGGTCCGTGAGTTCGAGCCCCGCGTCTGGCTCTGGGCTGATGGCTCGGAGCCTGGAGCCTGTTTCGGATTCTGTGTCTCCCTCTTTCTCTGCCCCTCCCCCGTTCATGCTCTGTCTCTCTCTGTCCCAAAAATAAAAAAATAAAAAACGTTGAAAAAAAAAATAAAAAAATAAAAATAAAAAAAATAAAAGTTCTTGCTACTCAAAGGGTGGTCAGTGGACCAAGTCTCTCAATATAAACTGGAACCTGTTATAACCAGAGAATTCTGTTGTAACCACAGAATCTTGGGCACTAGCCCAGAAAACCTGAATCAGAATCTGTATTTTAACCAGATCCCCAGTGTCAGTTTAAGCTCCTTTTCATTGAGTATTGTGTTACTTTCCTTGAAGCATCCTAATTAATATATCATTACATACAGCTCCCCCTATAACTAGAAGTAATTGTGTTTTCTCCTGTTATTCCACAATACTTGACCACCTCTCTGCCACAGCATGCCTTTTATTTTGTCATATATACGTAGTAGAGTTAGAACTGTCTGTGGCAGTCTGATCGATACAACGTCATAAATTCCTTAAGAGAAGGCCCTAAATCCTACTGGCCTTTCTACTCCCCCTTCTGCCCAGCATTAAACTCCGTGAAAGCAAATATTCAAATATTTATTGAATGAAAGAATAAAAGGATTAATCATTTCTTTGTAATTCTTCTTGCCAATGAGAATTTTAGAACCTCTAGTAGATAGACAAAATGGACTCAGAGGTATGCTCATGATCTGCCTCGGGCTATAAGTGTATTTTGTTTTCTTATTCAACCATTTTTCCAGGTAGAGCCGTGCTCAACAGAGCTCTTCAGAGGCAAAATGCTCCATAAATCTGGTTTTTTCCTCATGGTGGGCCACATCCTTGCCATCTTTCTAAAGCTTAATTGCCTTATTGTCATTGGAATAATGGAAGTCATCCCAGGGTTGGCCCTGTCCAAGTCACCAGATGCAGCCCTCTGGGGACCACTTTTTCCATATGCTGATTAATTTATAGTAATCAATGCCATAAATTAATCCACCATTTAGCATCGAACGTTGACCACTGAATATGGCCAGGAAAGAAATTCCTGGCCATCTAGAAATCGGGAAAAGCCAGAAAGAGGCAGGCACATTTAGCTGACTCTGCTTTCCTTAAAAGGCTCTGGCGGTGGCCAAGCTTAGAGAAGCTAGAAGGCAGGGATAAATATAGAAAATTGATTTATCTTTTTCATTTAATAAAAAGCATCCATAGATTCTATAAAGTAGAAACTCTGCATATAGGTCACCCAAACAGAGGACGCACACGGGGAATAGATTTTAGCCTTCTCACAACACATACAACAAATAGAGAGCCATGTGGTTTGACTTTCTGGTTTTTCCGTGATTTTGTAAACACACCTTCACAGCCCACTGCATATCGGCATGCTGGCCTTCCCCCCTCAATATCTGGCAAAATGGCAGTCACTGTAGGTGTAGTGAGCAAAACCCAAGACCTAAGGCAAAGAGGCTTAGGATCTGGTCCCAACTCCATACCAGTTAAAGGTAAGAGGTGAGCCTATCCCAGCCTGTTGGTGCAAATGAGTGCCATCTGTTTGATTATGGACACTCCTCAATCCCAAATTTTAGGGTGGATAAGAAAAACCATATACTTATTTAAGGGAAATAGTTTCACAAAATTCACAGAGGTTGTATGAGATCATTTAGAAGAGGTCGTACTAAATTTTTCCATCTGTTCCAACAATTTCATTTATTTACTGACAGCCCTAATTGGGCAAAGGAGGGGAAGACGTGATGCAGCAAAATAATCCCTAGCAGTGCCTGCCATAATTCAACATTGTCCACTGAAAGCTAAACTTTATTGGACCAAATTGCCCAATAAGGCCCACAGAAAACCACACATGGACAGCTGTGGTTTTAAGTCCCCAATTGACTTTGCAAATAGGAAAATTGCAGAAGCTATTTCAGAATCTGGGAATGCTTATTAGCAAATTTTGCCTGTTCAAATTATGGCCTAGATTGAGAAAATCAGTCTTATAATTGTTGGGGGCATTTTTTCACTCCCAGAAGAAAAACTAATTTTATGTTTATATTAATAAGATTTTTTGAGACACTGTTCATTTGAAATTGAGTGGAAGTTAATTCCCCAGAAAGGAGTTGGTTAACCAATTTATAGACTTACCAATTTGGGTTAACAGACCTCTTACTCATACTTCTGATAAATGCACAGCAACAAACAGAGCCCTGAGCAGTTAGTGGCTTGCCCAAGGTCACTCAATTAGCGGCAGAGCTAGGACCACAGCCTCATTACCTCTTTTAGACCAGTGGTACTCAACTGGTGGTAATTTTGCCCCCCTAAAAGACACTGAATAAGGTTTGGATACATTTTTGGTTTCACACTAGAAAGAAAGTACTACTCACATCTAGTGAATCGGGCACAGGAATCCGAGTACACATCCTATAACACACAAAATGGCTCCCCAGCATCATAGTGATGAGGCTAAGAAACCCAGGGGTGCAAGTATCATTTAAATAATAAGGCTTGCATACACACACATACACACACACACACACACACACACACACACATGCAAACACAGAAATGACCAGAAGATAAGATAGCTAGCTACATTACTTCTAATACTTCTTTATAAGCAAAACGGGAACAGAAATGACAACAGAAAACCTTCGACTTTTCCATAACTTCTCCTCTTTCACCCATCTTACTTCCAACACCAGCCCATCCTGTCAGCTCCTCTTTCAAACAATATTCCCAAAAGCAACTGCTTTGGGCCACCTCCACTGATACCTCCCAGACCTGCCACCATTCTCTTTCCCCGGGTCCACTTCAACAGCGTTCTCAATGATTTATCTTCAACCTTCCACCTGTTCAATCTGCTTTCTGCTCGGCAGTCACAGTAACCTTAACAAAGCAAACCTGATGGTGTCACTTCTTGTCCTAAAGCTTAGTCTCCACTGGGACTAATTCCATACATAGCCCAGTGTGCTACTGGAAATAAGTAGGGACGTATGTTGGCTTGTCCTAGTAAGTGGGGAGCTACTAGCCTTTAGCACCTGGGGGTGGAGGAAACATATTGCCCCGTAACAGGAGGGCTGTGAAGAACTGACTCACCCAAACTGTTGAGCGCCTCTGGTAAGATCCTGTGGCCTCACTGCCTCACCCACTCGACGGGTCACTCTTGGTGCTCTAGCCAGCGCACTTGCCATTGCTCGAAACTTCCAGGTGTGTTCCATTCTCAGGGATCTGTCACTAGCTGCTCCCTGCCTGAAAAACACCGCCCAACATATCCATAGGTCTCGTTCCCTTGCTTCATTGAGGTCTCCACTAAATTGTCATCTGATCAGAGAAACATCACATCATAATCTTATCTAACTTAGCATCCTCCTCACTAAGGTGAGGAGTTACTCTAATCGATGTTTCTTCCTTTCACTTACCAACGTCCGACACCACTGTACGATGTATATTTTTCAGTCTCTTCTGTTTCCTCTCTGTCTCCCCTTTAGCAAGTGAGGTCCAAGAGGGCAGGAGTTTTTGTCTTTTTTGCTCCTCTTTGTATCTTCAAGTGCCTAGAACAGCACCTGGCACACAGAAGGCATTAGACAACATCTGAGAAATGAATAAATGAATGTATGTCTTTACTTAGCCAAAAACTATCCCTCTAGAAATGTGTGATCAGAATAGAGAGAAAAATCATACATTTCCCCTTAATTTGATGGCTGTATATATTTTTTAAAACCTAACATTACTGGGGAAAAAAAACAAGCCTGCATTCACCAAGGACTGCTTGGAAAATTATACTTAGGAAGCCGTCTTAACTTATTTTAACTATTTGGTCACCATAATCTGTCTTTGTGGACTGACTGGTATAAATAGGCCGAGTTATTTCTCAAGAACTGCAGGAATCACGGAAGAAAAAAGACCTATTCACATAACATATCGTTGATAGCCTTATTAAGGGATGCAAAGATTCATGGGCTATTTTGTGCTGATGATCTTAAATGTATGAATTCAACAGGAATGGTGAAGTAGGAATCCCTCCCCACTAATTTTGATGGGAGCTGGGTGTCAGACAAAACCGCGATTGCCCTGAAGCCTAGTTTCCGGCCAAGAAACAAATGCTCCCCTCAGGGAGAAGGAGGAGTTTGGAGAGACAGTCCTTTGATCGGTAGGCAGAACTCGGCTTCCTCTCTCTGATCAGTTTCTGAGCTCTGACTAGCCCCCCCCCCCCCCCCCCCCCCCCCCCCCCGCGTCTCTGTCAGCACCCGGGCTAAAGAACAACAGGAATGTAGCAAAGCAAGGAGGATGTTATAGGAGAAGTACCTACCATACTCATCACCATTTGAATTTGCTGACCCCGTGTGTTTTGGGTCATGTTCCACAGGCCCAGAGCCCCCAGTGGGTATTTCTGTGTAAGTGATTTATTGGGTGCTCCTCTCAGGAGAAGGGCAATATAGGAAGCCAGACAAATTAGGGGAAGAAATCTAAGCAAGGATGTCATTTTTGGCTGGAATTTAGCTTCAGTCTGATCCCCTGGGCAGATGTGGAATACGAAGTGTACCAAGGAGTTGATCCTCCTGAGGCAAGGGGACCCGATTTTCATAACCCTTTGTCGGTCAGTCTTGGGCCTTGGAGTGCTCAACAGGGTGGGGCATGAGCCCCCTGGGGGCAGCTGTGCACCCTGGCCAGCCAACAATCACAGAGGCTGAGAGTGGGGTGCCCCTATCCCACGAGGGAGATTTAGATGAGACACCAAGAGCATTTGCTTTATGTCTGCCAGAGTCCAAAAGAGACATGAATCACAGTTTAAAAAAAAACAACAACCCAAAAGCACTTCTCCAAGTATCACTGCCTGGCACAGCATAATTCATAGTGGCCTTGAGAATCATGTCTGGCATCTTGAGTTCCCTTCGGAGGGAACTCTGCTAACGTAGGGCAATGTGGACACGGTATTTGCAATGCCGAATAACAAACATCTCCTTTTCTCCTTGAAATGTTCCAAGCATTTTACAAACAGCCATATTAATGAGTCTCAGACAACAGTGGAAGAGGTTAAGAAGAGATGTTAAAACGTTGAACTTCAGGATTTAAAACAGGAATTCATTTTATCAGCAACGTTGAGTAATAATCAACTGAAACCGCTGCAGCGAGTCCTTTAGAAACGTTATTTGCATATATTTTCTTTTCACTTATTTTCCTTAAACCGACAAAAATACCTCCGAAGCAGCATGGTCTAGTCCAGGGTTCTCAATCTTAGCACTATTTACATGTGGGGACAGATCATTTGGGGTTGTTCGGTGCCTTTTAGGATGTCTACCAGCATCCCGGCCTCTACCTACTAGAGAAGTCAGTGGCACCACTGATCCCCCTCCAGACCCCACAAGGCCAAATGTGCCCTAGGGGCAAAATTGCCCTCCCCACCCCTCCCCCTGGGAGAACCATTGGTAAAGCCAAAGAGACACGGGATAATAACCTTTGGAATCACAGGAGGGCCATAGACTATGTGTCTTGAGCTAGCTTTTTAAAAAAGTTATCGTAAATCTTGGTTTAATCATACGTGAAGGGAGAAGAATACCTGGCTTACGGGACCTGCTATAATGATTTCAATGAAGCACAGCAGTGTGGCCTGGAACCCGCCACACTAGTCAGTATGTGTGTTTAGTTCTCGTCCCCCCACTTCCGGGTAAAATACTTCCAAAAGTGCTCTGCATTCTCGCGTAAAAAGTGAAGGAAGGAACACTTTGTACAAATTAGGACACAGAGTATGGTTGCGCTCCAAAGATCTGAGGTTGGTAGAGGAAAAACTAATTGGAAAAGATGTCATTCCCACTTGTCCCGTTCAGTTTTTACTGAATATTCTTTGGCGAAAGCATATTAGAGATTTAAATAGGCACTTACCATAACTAACCTTTTCTGGGGGGCGCCTGGATGGCTCATTGGGTTAAGCATCTGACTTCGGCTCAAGTCGTGATCTTGTGGTTTGCGACTCTGAGCTCCGCGTTGGGCTCTGTGCTGACAGCTCAGAGCCTGGAGCCTGCTGTGGATTCTGTGGGTGTCTCTCTCTCTGCGCCTCCCCAATCACACTCTGTCTCTCTCTCCTTCAAAATAAATAAACATTAAAGAAAATAATAACCTTTTCTCGATGCTTGAATGTATACCAGATAGTATTCTAAGAACATTTTGTGGATTATCTACTAAATAGATACTAGCATATCTGCTCAATTCGTAGCTGAGAAGCAGGAGAAGAGAAAGATGAAGTGATTTCCCCAAAGTAACAGCAAATGGTGGCTCTGGAATTTACACTGAAGAGGTCTGTTGGAAAGTGGAAGAGCCAGGTCAGCATCAACAAGGCCAGGTGGTGGTTTGAGAAGGGGAATACGGCAAGAAGGGCGTCCACAATAAGTTGCCAACCCTTTGTTGACCTGTCTCTCAAGTCAGTCCCGCAGGCACCCTTCTTCCTTAAGTTAAGAACTTCGAGGCCCTAAGCATGGAAGGGTTGCTGCCACAAACCATATGCAATTCAAATTAAAATAATAAACACTATGAAATTAGGAAGCCCCAAGAAAGTACTAATTTTTCCCATGATGAATATCTTGATTTTTTTTGAAGCAATTAATATCACATTTTTTGAAAAATATTTTCCCCATGTTTAGCTTGTCTATTGTGGGTATAGCACTGATCACTCTGAGTTTCTTCATCCTCCTGCAAATGTTTCAATATTGAATCAGTGATCCTGACCTTGACCTTAGACTGGAACACTTCGCTTTACTCTCCTAACCTTGGTTAGACCCCTTCATTGCTACCCTCCACGTTCCTTTTGAGCTAGGGCAGACACCAGTAGAATTTGTTTTTAAAGGGTCAGATAGTAAATGTATTAGGCTGTGTGAGCCATGGGGTGGGTCTCAGTCACAGATAGTCAGTTCTGCCACTGTAGTTCAAAAGCAGCCATGGGGCGCCTGGGTGGCTCAGTCGATTAAGCGTCCAACTTCAGCTCAGGTCATGATCTTGAGGTTTGTGGGTTTGAACCCTGCAATGGGCTCTGTGCTGACAGCTCAGAGCCTGGAGCCTGCTTCGGATTGTGTCTCCCTCTCTCTCTGCCCCTCCTCTGCTCATGTTCTGTCTCTCAAAAATAAATAAACGTTAAAAAAATTTTAGAAAAAGCAGCCACAGATAGTAAATAAACAAACTGACAGGGCTCTGCTCCAGTAATGTTATACATACACACACACACACACACACACACACACACACACACACAAAAGCAATGGTCCAGATTTGGCCCAGGGGCCATAGTTTGCCAATCTCTGATTAAGGATCCTGTTTTGCAACATTGTGCAAAATTATATAATAAAAATAACAAGGCTTATGGGCAAAAATGGAATTAGGAGAACAATAGTCAAAAACTTCATCACATATGTGTCAAAAACTCATAGAAAATGATGCCGACCTAATTCATGCAGTGTCACAATTTATACATGTTAAATGGTTAAGCAATACACACACAATAGCACAAATGCTACAATAAATATTGAAAAATACCTGACGTTTGCCTGGAGAAAGATGCTTTGGAACCATCACACTTTGTGAGTGATTGTGAAGTGGTAGAGATGATTCAGAAAGTTGTAACACTAGACGTGGATAGGTGTAACTCCGGACACATGCGATTCAGCCCAAGGTAGCTGGTAGATGTGTGAGGCACGTGTGTGTGTGGAGGGGGGCGGGGATCCCTTTGTGGCTTGGTTCAGCTGGGTACGGTTTTCTGCATTCGCCGAGTGCTTCTTGTGGATGAAATCACACATGAGCAAACACAAAATTCTTGTTATGCTCAAATTGCTCCTTAATCTATTACTATCACTGGAACAAAGTCAGATGTCTCGCAGGCACCTCAGCGCCGACACGTCCTACCCTAAGGCGTCCAACTGTTTTTCTTCACCAAGTCCTGCTTTCTCCATAAACCTGCTGACGCCATCAACATCTATCCAACTGCCTTGAACAAAAACTTTGACGTGATCTTCAGCGACTTCTGTCTCACTCACTACATTCAACTAGGCATCAACTGCTGTCGGTGTTACCCGATAAATATGTCTCAAATTCATCTTCTGTTTCCATTGTGTACTTGTTCACACTTACATCTTTTCATCTCTTGCCAGAACTCTCACAAGAGTCTTTTTTTTTTTCTTCCATTCCCATCTCCCTACACCTGATCTTCTGTGTATTCTGTGTAACCATCATAGTGATCTTCCTTGGAGCAAGGCTTTCTAAGAGTAAGGGCCTCGAATTTCAGTCCTTACTTTGCCCTGCTATCTGTATGATCTTGAGTAACTTACTTAACCTTTCTACCCCCTCAGCTTCCTCATCTAGAGAATGGGAATGATAATAAGTCTTGTGTCACAGGACTGATGTGAGGATGAAGCATTTAGCAGACTGTCCGGTATACCATCATTATGATATGTGCTCAGCGAATGGCAGTTCTGATCGATACCATTATTCTAGTCGTTAACGTCACTGGTATCGTCGTTATTGTCACCATCAGGATAGCGTCGTGCTGGGAGCGTCTCTCCAAGCTGTAAAACTGGGCTTTTACCCTTTTTGTCATTCATTTGAACTCAATGCAAAGGAAGTGACATTTATTTAGTGACTACTGCATCCAAAGAAGCATCCGGATGGATACTCAGTTGAATGTTACCACCTAGGCTGAAAGAACATCGTATTAATATCTTTAATTTAGAGCAGATTGTCATGATGGCTATGTATAAAATGCAAAGGGAATATAGGCAAAGAGAGATTCTGGTGGAGGATTTGGGAAGCCTTTGGGGGAGATGATAGGATTTGATTGGTCCTGAAGGATGGGAAGGGTCTTGAGAGGCAGTTATGAGGGATACATTCTCCTTCAGAACCATCCAGTGTTGGGTGTGGCCATAAGAGGGAGGGTTTTGAAAGGGCAGGTCATCCACTGCGTCTGCCCTATGGATGAGGAGGGAGGAAATGGGATACAACATGGATCGCTGATGGACTGGGTGGCGGGGAGGGGTCGGCAGGTACCGCTCAGTGGACTTCCAAGTGAAGTCCACGTCCACTCATTCATTTTCATTTCCACCATTAGGAAGTAGACTAAGGTGTAACATTCTCGGGGGATAAGGCATTCCTGGTGGAGGAAGGCACAGGCCAAACCACAGTGGTGGGGATGTACTGTGACTCTTTGTAAGTTGCCTCCAAACTGGAGTGACTTGAGAGCAAGGTCCAGGGGTAGAAAAAGAGTATCTAGGAATAGGAAATATTATTATCTTTGTGATTTATTCGGCCTTTTAGAAGGAAGAGTAAATGCTGAGAAGACGACGTCACGCCTAGCTCTCTCCAAGCCAGGTGAGCCAGGACCATCCTATGACAATGAGTTTCCAGAGGATAACGGTGTTGAGCTGACCTTGTGAGCTGCCCACGCCCACCCCAGTGAGTGTGCCCCAGCCTGAGAGCAGCCCCTATATCTTGCTTCCACCAGTTTTATGCTGAGCTCACCAGAAATGTCAGCCCCAGTTTTCACTCACTGGAGTCCTTCTCAGTTGAGGCTCAACTCCAAGCATTCCTGAAAATGTGTTTGACATCAGCAACTGGACTTCTAGTCTCTGACATGTGCTTGCCCCATGGATGATGTTTACAACAGCACATGTGGGAGAGACCTACAGAGGACAGGTTGTTCACCCCGAGAGCCTGGGGAACACTCTGTGTGGGTCACACAGGTGTCAGTGTAGGGGCAGACAGGCTCTGGAAAACAAGTCTCTGGTAGTACGGCCCAAGAGCACTGCCCTTTTCCAGAACTTGCTCAAATTACTTTCTGAAACAACTGGAGATGTGTGGCTAAATACTGACCAAATGCATCATCCTCAGGGTGCCCGGGGGGCTCAGCAGGTT
Organism: Prionailurus viverrinus; assembly: GCF_022837055.1. Lineage (NCBI taxonomy): Eukaryota > Metazoa > Chordata > Mammalia > Carnivora > Felidae > Prionailurus > Prionailurus viverrinus. The sequence continues at coordinate 15,946,290 of NC_062569.1, forward strand.
ATGATTTTGGCTCAGGTCATGATCTCATGGTCCTGGGATCCAGCTCTTAGTTGGGCTTCAAGCTGAGGATAAAGCCTTCTTGGGATTCTCTCTCTCCCCCTCTCTCTGTCCCTGCCCGGCTTGTGCGCCTGCTCACGCTCTCTCTTTCAAAATAAATAAATAAAACTTAAAAAAAAATCATTATCCTCTAATTCCTAACTTCGGTAAGCCAGAGCTATAATAATTAGTAACCGGGCACTGAAATATGACAGCGAAGAGACATATTGGCAACGTTGCTTCCTCACACTGGAGAGAGAAGCAGACAGGGGCTGACAGGGGCTTGGTAGATAAACACCACCCAGCATCTGAACCCCTGTGCAGAGATAATTCTGAGGTGCCCTGCACTGTCTCCAGAGTTCCCAGAAGGGCAAGTTTTTCACAGCCGGGCCCTGATTGAGAAAGCGCCCTCTACTGGCTGCCTCACTTCCCCACTTGGCCCGTCCTTGATTTCTGGTACCTTCTGCCAGATAAACTGCTTGCCCTCAAGCTCTTCTCACGTCTTCCAAGGGAATCCACCTCGGCCAGGAAACTCGTTAAGGGTAGAGGGAAGCTTTTATTGAAAACTTAACAGGAGCCCAGTTCTCTGCCTGACACTTGCTTTTGTATCCACATTCTTTACCCCCTCGGCACTCATGGAGAGTGCTCACCACAAATTCCTTCCGCGCTCTGCCCAACGCTGGACTTTTCCAGCCATAGGAGTGCTCTGCTACAGACTGGACTCAACTCAGGGCTGACACAGAATTAATGCTCCTGAAGCAGCCCTCAAGCACTAAAAGATGGCGGCCAGTCCCACATGCCGAGGGCGACACAGCTTTCAGGTATGTCTCACCCTATCTCCCCAAGGTCCCCACAGGCTTGAGTCGCCAATGCCCACGGCAGTGACCCGACCACTAACACGCACTTTGAGAGCTGCCTTTCCTTCCCTCTCCCACTTCCTGGGTCCCTACAGTACCTCCTAAGACCACCTCCCTGATACACACTTACCAGAGGATCTGCTTCTGGGGGAGGCCGGCACAAGACGACACACACCAGATGCTGATAAACAACCGAGTGTGATAATGTACTACTAGCAATGATTATTCATTTTTCTAAGTGCTTTCCACATATTACCTCATATCATTCTCACATCACCATACTGGTCTGGGTGTTGATATCACCCTCATTTATAGATGAGGAAAGCAAGGCATAAAACATTGATTATGATGAGGGAAACAAAGGCAAGAAAAATGTAGTTTAAATTAAATTCCCTTAGAGCCTGCAGCCCACTGATAGATGCCAGAGACCTGTAGTGTGGAACACTCATCAAGAAGTTTATGGCTGCCTTAATGCCTTAATGTTTACATTTCCTTAAAAACTAAAAGCAACCTTATCTTGACAATAGCTAAATCCTCAGGGTCCTGTGAGACTCCGTTTTTTGGCATCCAGAAATTCCTTGGATACCTACGTTGTCTATACCTTTCCTCCCTCCGCAAACTTAAAAGTATATAATCAGTCGCTCCTCACAACCCAATACAGCTCTTCCTGCCCACAGGTGCTGCCCCTGTGCTTTAATAAAATCACCCTTTTGCACCAAAGATGTCTCGGTAATTCTTAGCCGTTTGCTCATGAATCCCACTTCAAATTTCAACAATTATCTTGCCCAAGGACACATGACTGGTTAGTAGAGCACCAGGTCAGGCGGCCTGGTCACATTTTCACACAAGGAACCTAGGCTCAGAGAGCTTAGTCAACCTGCCGAAGGTCACACAGATGGCAAGTGACAAGGCTGAGATCAGAACCCATGTCTGTCTGGGGCCAGTGCACTTCCTTGGCCAATTAACAAAAATCCTCCTGGAGGTCCCTGCACGCATTCAGTCTTCCACTTGATTCTCTGGAGGCACAGGCCTGGACATTTCACCTGGAGCCCCATCCGGTAGTACTCTGCCTCATTCCATTCCACAGTCTTGTGCTGAGAAAGATGTGAACCTAATGAGGTATGGGAGGAGGGAACCCCCAAGCCGCCATGTAGCCTGAAGCTACCCCAGCTTTCACCTGGATGCTTTCCAAAATGTGAAACTGCTTCACAAGAATTTGCTTCTTACACGTTTCTGATCCTTGATCCTACTCGAACAGCTGGCGTTTGATGAATGTATTGTTCTTCCAAAACAAGGGGAAAAAGAATAAAGTTTGGGCTTTGAGAGAACATCAAAGCCTTCGGTTTTCAGAATTCATCTCTAAGTCGCCCCTAAATCAGTAGCCACATCAGTAAGAAGACAGCACTAAAGAATCAAACACATTGTAGTGGGATGCCTGGTTCAAGGTGGGGCTATGGCACTTCTCGGCTGTGTGAATTTATGGAAATGGCTTTACCACTCTGAGCCTGAACTTTCACAAGATGAGGATAATAGTGCTGGCTCTGTCAGCCTAAGGTGAGGATCATACTCGGGCAAGGCATAGGAAAGATTTTGCAAATATTAAAATGCTATAACATACTAGGGATATTGCATTATTGCAAAGCAGGGTGTGTGTCTCTTCTTTTAATGTTGCCAATATTAACGAATGCAATAAATATTTATGGAGTACATATGAGGTGCCAGACTGTATTGTAGGCTCTGAGGACACAGGGTAAATGAAACAAACAGAATTTATTGCCACACATCCTAGTGTAAACAAAATAAGTAAATACTTAGTTTGTTAGAGGCTGGTACGTCCTAAGGGGAAAAAGAAAGCAAGGAAAGGTAGAGGAAGTATTGGGCGGATTGTTCATTTTTAGATATCGTGGTTAGGAAAGATCTCTCTGAGAAGGTTACATCTGGGTCAAGCCTTGGAGAAATGAGAGTACAGACCATGAAGGAATAACTCAGGACAGTAGGACAGGCTGGGGTTCCAAGGAGCACACTTTGGTAAGCACTGCCCTGGTGGCCAGACCAACCTCACTACATACTCTTGCACTCCATGACTGTGGCCCTTTGGAAGAAGCAGAATGTGTCTCAGTCCAGCAAAAAGAGAAGTGATCTTACTTGGCCTCCATTCCAAACATGCTATTGTATATTATGAGGTTCAGGACATGCTACCCCCAAATATGACACCTCAGCATATTAAGTATTAAGCTGAAGGATTTTCTTTTTTTAAAAAATGACAGGAGCAAAAAGGTCACTGTGACCCCCCCAACGCTTCGCCCTTCATCTCTGAAAGCATGAGATAAATCCCCCATGTGAAGGGTACCCGACCTGAACCTGGAGGGAGGGAGACACTCTTACCATCAGAGATGGAGAATTAAGGGCTGGGAAATCTGCACAAACCTTGTGAAACTCACTCTTCTCTTTCTGGTTACTTCTTCACCATTTACTACCCCTGGCCCAAACACCTCTGTCTTGCCAATTCCTCACAAGTTCATTGTCCAGTTGTCTAGAAAAGTATAAAAGCTTTCTGCTCTGGTTGCTTTGGGTCTTCATTCTCTTGTGAAGTTTCTCGTGTGCATGTAAAATTCAAGGACATGGATATGTTTTTTGCTAATCGATCTTTGTCAGTTTAATTTTCAGAACGAACCAGGGACCCTCAGGGAGCTGAGGAAATCATTTTCGTCATCTACATAAGCTACTTGCCATCCCATAGTTTCTCTTATCTGGAATCCCAGTTCAGGAAACCTGAGAAAGTAGCCCAGAAAGTTTCCATGAACTGGCAGCTCGATAGAATCATCTGCAAAGCCTGCTAATTTTGCAGACGCTCAAGCTCCCATTAGGGCTGTAATCATGCGGGAACATTCGCCATGCGGAGGGGGAGTGTCCGGCTGGCAAGTCCTGCCCAGTCCAGGCTTCTCCTGCCATCCAAAAGTAGAAGGGACCTGTGAACCCTTTCAGAAGCCCAAATGGCACAAAGCGAAACAACTGCCATTAATTTATATGGAACAGTTTGTGAGCATTCCAGATTCCCCCCAAATAACCTCTTAGGCTTTTCTGATACCTGAGGACACATCTTGCTAATGGATGCACGAGATAAATCGAGAGAAAGCACAGATGCTCAGAGACGCAGTTCAAAGCTATGGTGGCCTGACGCTAAGGTGCTGTCGTGCCCCGGGGAAGGAACTGGCGGGGCCACTGCCGCTGCTTGGGGTACGTGCCGCATCCATCGCGGCTCACTGCCAAACAAATGCTGAATGTTGCTAGCGCTTCCTGCCTTTTTCTCATAAAGCCAAAAACCCTTTCCAGATTTCTTTTGTTGGCAAAAAACAGGTACTAATGTTGGTCTTTCCTTTTTTTTTTTTTTTTAATTTTTTTTTCAACGTTTATTTATTTTTGGGACAGAGAGAGACAGAGCATGAACGGGGGAGGGGCAGAGAGAGAGGGAGACACAGAATCGGAAACAGGCTCCAGGCTCTGAGCCATCAGCCCAGAGCCTGACTCGGGGCTCGAACTCACGGACCGCGAGATCGTGACCTGGCTGAAGTCGGACGCTCAACCGGCTGCGCCACCCAGGCGCCCCTATGTTGGTCTTTTCTAAAAGCGAAGTGGTATAACGCGAACTTTCGAGAAAAGTGGGGGCTACTGCACTGTCTGCATAGGGAAGCCATGCTTTCTAGGCAGCTGCTTCTGACAGGAGATAGTCAGCAGCGTCCCCAGTGCTGTAGAACCAGGATGGGTTCAGCAGCCTCCTCTGCCATCACAGAGGAGGCCCGCAGGGTCCCCAACGGCACAGAGGGAGGCATCAGGAGGTCAGTAGCGAGCCCGGAATGATGGAGCTGGCCCCATGTTGGCCAAAGACTGCATCTGGACCGCCTGAGGGTCAGTTAGACTTAGGGTGTTCGTCACGGCTAGAGCTCTGCATACACTGCCTTGCACGTGGAGAGCAAGAAGCCGAGCACTGGGCAGAATTCCCAGGCAACACGTCTGGCCTGAATTTTACTTAACATGTATCGGACTTCAAGTGCCACGCTCAGCTCCATAGTCCCATTCCTTCCAGTAGAGCAACACGAAGGGATTGGATGTGTCTCAGGTGCCCTGGGATGTGTTCTTGCCACTCGGAGATGAGGTGAGAGACTCGGAGGTAGAGAGCAAGACATGTTTCCAATCCCAAGCATGTCTAGCCAGGGGCCCGTGGCAAAGGGGGTCAATGCTCTGAGTTTCAGTATTTCTACCTGTAAAACGGGAAACCGTTTCTTCATCTCTAATAGGCATTTCCTTGAAGATACACCATCTTATTGTAAAGAATGATTATGTTGCTTAACATAGGGTTTGATGATCAGTCGGGTGCAGACACAAAATAACACCAGAGAGGCATACGAGAGCGAAAGAGATCTGTTACGCTCACGAGTCATAGAAGAGAGAGGCGAGGCAGGCCACGCAGGGGCCACACGGGAGGAGGGCGCAGGGAACAGGCTCCGCCGAGCAGGTGGGGAGCCGAGAGACAGCGAGGACCTCTGGGCAAGTGCCTTTACTGGAGGTCAGGGTGTGGTGCACAACAAGCAAGAGAGGTGAGGAATTTCACTGGTGTGGTCACTGGTCACAACCAGGAGAGGGCCAAAGGGGGAGCTTTGGCAGGGACTAGCCTTACCACGCTGGTGCACCTGGTCACGTGGGTCAAATGCTTCCTGCCTGTTTGTTTGTGGATCTGTTGAGGTAGCAGGGAAATAGGAAGTCTTAAAAATCTATAATGCAACGTCTTCCAAGGGGAGAAGATGCTGTTTGAGTCTACCTACGAGGGACATCCTACCAAGGTACAAACCATCACGCCAAATATTTCCAGGTCCTCCGGCAAGCCAAAAATCTCTCTGTGGGGATTTATATTAATATGCCAATTGGCAACCACATGGGTGGGGCTAGAGAGTAAGATGTTTAGTGGAATAAGTCAGGCAGAGAAGGAACAGATTCATACGATATCACTCATATGTGGACTTTAAGAAACAAAACAAACGAGTAAAGAAAAGTGTGGGGCGGGGGGAGAGAAGCCAAGAAATAGGCTCTTAACTATAGAGAAAAAAACTGATGGTCAGCAGAGGGAGATGGGTGAAATAGGTGATAGGGATTAGAAGCACACTTCCCACGGTGAGCACTGAATAATGTACAGAATTGTTGAATTACCTATTGTGCACCTGAAACTAATAGAACACTGTATGCTAACTGTACTGGAATTAAAATAAAACTTAATGAAATGTGCAAATGAGACAGGCCATGGGCCCCTTCTGGACCACCAGACAGCCAACATTTTTACCCCCCCCCCCATCCATCTTATCTGTACTGCTCATTGGATCCTCATTGGTAAATATGTTTTCTCCAACCGCTTTTATTTTTTGCCATTTAATCCCATCTCTATGAGGCAGGAATCATGAAATGAAGTTGACATTTTTACATGAGAAACCGGGGGCTCAGAAGGGTAGGAACCCACAGAGGTCACCCAGCTAGAAAGTGGCAAAGCCAATCCCGGGTGGTTTGATTTCAATTCCCTGATCTAACTGTAAAGCTATACCAATTAATTATTTCTGCCCAACAAATTACCCCAAACCTTAGCAATTTAAAATAACAAACACTGATGATCTCACTCGGTGTCTGAGTGTCAAGACTCAGGGAGCATCTCAGATGAGTGGTTCTGGTTGAGGTCTGTCTTAATGCTGCAGTCAAGACGTTGCTTGGGGCCGCAGTCATCCCAGGGCTTTGTTGGATTAGAAGATCCCAACTTGTTCCCATGGATGTCCTCAAGAAGCATCAGTTCCTCACCACGTAGGCCTGCACACAGGGCTGCTTACAATATGACAGCTGGCATCCCCAGAGTGAATGACCGAGAGGGAACGATAGCCAGATACATGTCCTAGGAGGTATCTAACCTAATCTCAGAAGTGACATGTCATTATTTTTCTCATAAAATGCAACTGGTCACAGAGCCCAACCCTAGGAGAATGTCGAGGGCACGATACAAGCGTGTATCTTCCAGGAGACAGGGACTAATATGGGCCACCTTGGAGGCTGGACATAACTGTCTAGCAGAGTTTCGAGTTATCGCTCGCAAAGGACTCCACAGCCCCCTTGGCTCATGGTCTCCCTACCACCTACACTTCAGCATGGAGGATGTAGGGGGAGGTCTTTCTAGGCATCTTCTCCTTAATATAGAGACCAGGAAAAAGGTTGGGAGAAGGACTGCATAAATAAATCATTATTTTTTCATCTTTCATCAGTGCCTTCAAAACATTGGACATGATACGTTGAGGGTAGTTAACCCTTCTCAGGACACGCACACACTCATTGTTGTTTAATAAGAAACAGAAAGAAAGGGGGTGGGGGAAGGGGAAGGAGCTTACTTTTCCAGTCTTCCCGGACACAGAGTCCCCATCAGATTTACTGCTGTTTTTCTCACAACATGGCAGGACATAATCTAGCTCAGAAACTAAGAGAAGCTGATGGGGAGAGAAAGGGAGAAATGAGCCATAAATGTTGGCTATAGTCCACAGCACCAACAGATGATAAACTCCCGCCACTCCTTGCATAGAGCTGCAACCACAACTGAACTTGCCCCTTTCAAAAATAGCAGTTGGAGTGGAGAGTGTTTCTAAGATAGTAGAGTGTCACCTTCAGTTTTAAACATGAATAAGCTACACAAATTAAGCCTGTGGGGGCTAAACCATCGGGCAAGAGAGAGTGAGAGCAGAGGAAGGGGCAGACTTTGTCGGGGGGGGGGGTTCTAGAAAAGAGTTGGTTATTCATTCACTCTTTCAACTAGCATGTAGATAGCCTTTGTTATGAGATGTAAGCATTTGGGGGAATATTAAAATATATGGAGTACAGGCCCTGCTTTCCAGAAGTAGAATGTTATCGATTGATTCTCACAGATTTAGGAGACAGACGTATCCTCAATCACTTATTCATTCACTGACCAAATACTGCTGGGTCAGACAGACACCGGGGTGGCAAAGATAAGTAAAATAAGGCGTCTGTTCTCCAGAGCCTACAGTCTCCTGGAGGGTCAGGATTCAGGTGGATCCAGAATAATCAGGAAAGAAAGAAGAAAGGAGGCACCTCATTCCATTTGGGAGAGAGGACGGAGAAGTTTTTAAGGGGAAGTGTTACTGCTGCTGAGTCTCAAAGAGCTAACATCATCCTTTAGATGCATATAATGTAATCTGCATACAATGCACAACTGACTTGTATAACTGATTTTCCATCTGTCTGTCCGTTAAGGGGGTGTGGCTTAGAGGTGACAATATTGGGCTTTGGTCTGGATCCCACTCCTGCCACTTGCTAGTTGTGGAACCTTAGGTAAGTGACTCTCTTGGTGCCTCAGTTTCCTTACCCGTAAAAACAGGGATGATATTAGAGATTACTCCCTATGATCATCATGAGAATTAAATAGATGAGTTAATGTCTGCAAGGTGTTCAAAAGAGTACCAAGCCCAAATAAGTACCAAGTTCTATGTAGGCACTACTTCTTTCTATGTACAGAGAGAGGCAGTAGTAAACTTTTCCACTAGAATGCTTCCCAGTGATACTGCTGGGTCATGGGAATCAAAGGGAAAGGGAAAGGCCAAGATGCTGGTTTTGAGAGCATTCCTAAAGACGAGGTGAGGAGTCTTTATGGCTATCCACTGGAAAAAGCCAGAGTTGCAAACTTTTTGGCAGGAAGCAGAGGCAAGAGCCAGGCATCTCAGATCTTCACAGGATCAGAGGCCTTGAGGTGGAATCTATTGTCCTGATCTCTCCCCGCCCCCCGTGCCCCCCGCCCCCCGCCCCCCCAGGTTCTGGCTTAACTGACTGCAAGAAGGAGGGGCCCAAGTGCTTGGTTGTGTCTCCGGCAGCCTCCTGCCGGGTGGACAATGGCAAATAAAAAAACCTGTGCTGCTTTCAATTTCTGTGTCCTCATTGCTTCTCCCCTTCCCCACTCTCTCGCTTTCGTTGGCCCAGAGACGGGACCCACTGGGGAAACGAAGGCTGCAATCAATGTATGGCTTGTATCCTAGTACCTGCTCTATGAAGTATGGAGTGGGAACCCTTATTGGTAGCATGAGAAGTAAAACTAATTGTTATGGTATTGTGTCTACATTGTGGTACCATGTTATATATGTAACATTCCGTGTTTAGCTTCAAACCAGCCTCCTGAGGAAGCAGATACTACCATTCCCGTTTTAGAGTGAGTAAAGACAGATGCAGAGCAGTCAATAACTTCCCCAATGTTATTATCAGTAATTGGAAGAACTGGGTTGTGAGCCTAGATCTGTCTGACGCTAAAGCAAGTGCTTGTAACCTCTGGGATATGTGGTGTCAGAACTAAGGAATTCTAGAATTTCAGAGAAGAGTAGAGGCGGACATAGTGAGGATTTCCCCAGAGACCGTTTGGTTTGAGTATCAGACGTGGGTGGGGTTGCACATGTGAGAAAGATGGAGTAGGTCATTCTAAGCCAAGAAATGTGAAGGTTATGATGGCATGAGGGTTACGAACTTCCCAGGGATACGGGGAGGAACCCAGTGTGGCTGACACTTGGGCATGTGGTGCACACAAAGCGGGCTAGGGTCAAGTTCAAAGAGGGTCATTTGTTCCCTCAACCTAATAAAAACTCAAGCTCTTCTTTAGAGTGAGGTTGTGGGCAGGGGAAATGGAGGGAGACGCTGTCTCCTGTGTCCTACCAGGCACCACAGGGAGGCAGCATTCTGTCCCAGCAGCCTCCTGCCCGTGGTTGATGCCCAGTTTCTGCATCACTGTCTGAAGACAGTGGCACGACCTGTAGACACTGCAAGGGACCCAGCTGTCTGGATTGGACTTGATGATGTGAATGGAGAAGCAGAAGAGAAACCTGTAAGGAGCTGAACCTTAGACCCTAGCCTGATGGATCATGAAGCAGAGGGCTATGCCAGGAAGTAACCTCTTCTGGCTCCTGTGGGCAATACTAACGATTGCAGAGACGCCAGTTTGGATACAACCATTCCACAAAGAGCCCATGTTTTTCCAAATTGTGGTTCACGGAGATAACGAGCCTCGGATTTGTTTTTTTTTTTTTTTTAATTTTTTTTTTTTTTTTTTTCCAACGTTTATTTATTTTTGGGACAGAGAGAGACAGAGCATGAACGGGGGAAGGGCAGAGAGAGAGGGAGAATCGGAAACAGGCTCCAGGCTCTGAGCCGTCAGCCCAGAGCCTGACGCGGGGCTCGAACTCACGGACCGCAAGATCGTGACCTGGCTGAAGTCGGACGCTTAACTGACTGTGCCACCCAGGCGCCCCACCTCGGATTTGTTTTTAACGATCCTATTCTCTCCCAAATGATCCTTGACTAGAAATCATCCCCAGGAAGCTAGCATGTCATTTTCAGAGGTACTGTGAATCCAAAACAACAAAATTCTGACTATTCACTACGAGAGTAGATATGGTATCATCAAAAAAAAAAAAAAAACAACAATAAAGTTGTAACCAACAGTTCAGATTCATACCCCAGCTCTTAGCACTAAGCTGTTCTGTGACCTTGGACAAAGTGCTCAACTTGCTCAAACCTCCATTTTCTTAACTGTAAAATAGGGCTAAGAAAGTGTACCTCACAGGGTAGATGTGAGCAGAAGTGAAATAATGTGCATGAAAACACACTGCTATTTTAAATTTAAAAAAAAAAATTTTAATGTTTATTTATTTTTGAGAGACAGAGTGCAAGTGGAGGAGGGACAGAGAGAGAGGGAGACACAAAATCTGAAGCAGGCTCCAGGCTCTGAGCTGTCAGCACGGAGCTCGAGGTGGGGCTCAAACCCACAAGCTGTGAGATCATGACCTGAGCTGAAATCGATGCTCAACCGACTGAGCCACCCGGGGGTCCCAACACACTGCTATTTTAAAGCCTTGAGCTTTGGGACTGCAGGAGAGTTAACAGAGTCGTTAAAGAATCTGAGGGAAATGTAATGTGCTTCTAACATCAGGACCCCTAAGGTATCCCCTTGGACACTACTTTGTGCCCTGCCCTGTTAGGTCCCCCGCAAGTACAATAGAGGCTTCCTCCCAGGGACCAGGCAGAAGAAAGAAGAGTTTTGGCCCTGCTTTAGACAAGGCCTCTCATCACCTTCACGTCCCTCTGTGTCCAAATGTTAGACAGGGTGACAAACCAGGTGCATTTATGTTTAGATGTGTCTGGAACAAGAGCACAGAGCCAAACTGTATCCCTCGCCACTGCCCCCCGGCATGGCTAGTTACTCTCTGTTTGTGGTTCTGTAGTCTTGAGAAAGTTATTCAATCTCTTAACGCCTCAGCTTTCTCATCTGTAAAATGGTGATATTAATAATATTTCCTTTGTCATACTATTATGGCGAACGATACTTAGGATACTATATGTAAGTGGAACGTCTGGCCCATAAAAAGCACTCAGTGAATATTAGCTACTGCAAACATTGTAATTACTGCACTATGTCGCAATCGCCTCCTCCCTTTACGGCGGGGGGAGAGGGGGTCTCAGCCCCACTGGACTGCATGTCTCCTGGCAGCCGGGCAAGGGTAGAGGGTCTGCCCTACAACAGATGATGAATAAATGAACCCAGAAAGGCCAGCCATCCCCGTGGACAGGAGTGGGCAGAGAGCAGGAGAGGAGAACGACTTAGAGGGGCAGAACACTGAGCTGAGACTCAGAAACAGTGGGAGTCATTGCCAGGTAAGGAAAGGTGGCCGGGGCACTCATTCCAGCCAGGGCCCAGCGACTGGCAGGAGGGCAGGACTCCACGAAGCCCACAGGATGACAGCGAGGCCAGGACCTGCTGGTACTCAGGGCAACTGGAAAGTGAGATGGGAACAGACAGCGGTGGCCTTGAGCAGCACGTTAAGCAGCAGGGATTAGGTCCCGTGGGGTCAGTGTTTTCCAAACTTCAGCCAGTGTCACCTGCACAATTTTTGCCAGATCTAAATAATGCAATACCTCTCACTTAACCTCTTAATGTTTTCCTTAATTTACCCGTTCTTTGTATTTATTTTATTTTATTTTTAATTTTTTAAAAATGTTTATTTATTTTTGACAGAGAGAGAGAGAGAGAGAGACAGAGCATGAGCGGGGGAGGGGCAGAGAGAGAGAGACACACACACACAGAATCCGAAGCAGGTTCCAGGCTCCGAGCCTTCAGCACAGAGCCCGACTCGGGGCTCGAACTCACAGACCGCAACATCGTGACCTGAGCGGAGCTGGACGCTCAACCGACTGAGCCACCCAGGTGCCCCAACCCGTTCTTTTTAACTTAACTAAACCCGCCATCTAAGAAAACTCTGTTACTATTGTAAATAATAATCCATATCTTTCGCTGTAAACATAATGGTGAAACAAGTGAAGTAAAAACAAATTACTTTCATAAACGCTTGCTAGATACTTTTGCCTGCAAAGGCTCTGAGCCTACTGTCTCTTGGCTAAAAAGGGAAATCAGTAGGTTTTCGAGGAGTGTGAAAACCATCAAGCACATATGGCAAACTTTTCACTTAGAAAGATGGAGAGGAAGCTGGGAAGGGAATGCGCTTGGTGCTGTGGAATTTGATATCAGGTAATGCTGTCACCATGAGTTTCTAAAAGCATCCTGAGAGCTGTCAGTGGCAAAGGTCCCACAAGTAGGGGAGCCATCCTGGGGTGATCGGAACATCTCTTAATGGTTTTAGGGAAGCAAAGTTACCCTTTTGGAACACCTTTCTGGTGATATTGAGGGCTGTGGATTTATGGGGGCTGAGACTGGTGGCTGGGAGAAGGAAACAACCACAGCCCAGGTGAGAGGTAGTGAAGGTCTGAGGGAGAAATGCTGTGGGGCCAGGGAGGAGAGAAGCCACTGACAAGATATACACGGAGCCTGGACCGTGCTTGTTGACTGACTAGGCAAAGAAAGAGTCTAAGATGCCCCCCCCGACCCCCCGCAAGGGATCACCTTGGACAACAGGGAATTTGATGGCACCACGGCGAAAGAGAATTCTTCAGACGGTGTTCCCACTTCTCTTTTCTGAACTTGTCCATCATCTCCTTCCAGGTTCCCAGATTCTTCCAGCTGACTTCTAGGTACTCAGAACTTCAGGAAGCCCCCGGTCAGAAGAGTTTATTGTCTAAACCTGTTTTACTACCTAGGACTATCCAAGGTAGGGGTCAGGCTGACGACAAACCACTCTACATGTTGCTCTCCCCATTCCACTACTATTATACAGCTGAGAACTAGTTAAAAGGAAAATCAAGCATGGGGGCACAAAGACGTTCAAAAGTCACCCAGAGAATCCCCCAAATCCAGGCGTGGTTTCTGGGATTTCACAAATTTTCTTTTTCCACTTGGTGACTAGGTGGGGTAGAGAAAATCAGGGGCAGGTGCCTGGGTGGCTCAGTCAGTTGAGTGTCCCACTCTTGGTTCTGCTCAGGTCATGATCTCACAGTTAGTGGGATTGAGCCCCACATCGAGCTCTGTGCTGACAGCATGAAGCTTGCTTGGGATTCTCTCTCTCCTCTCTCTGCCCTTCCCACCCCCCACCACTCTCTCTTTCAAAATAAATAAAATTTAAAAAAAGAAGAAAGTTAGAAGCTAAGTGTATGCATTTGTGTCTCAGGTCATGTCTTAGAGCTGTTGGAGGAAGAATTTCCTTGACCCCAGGCTTCCCCACACGTCACTGCTCAGACAGACACCTTTAATTCCAACAGTGGAATTCTTGCCCTGTCCTTGAGGGGCCAGTGGTCTTCGCATCAATTTGCTCTATCCCAGAAATGAGACTATCCGTCTTATTCTCCCTGATCCAAATGAAAGCATCAGCCGGCAGTCACAGCAGAAAGTGGCTAATGAACCAGCTCACGCTATGGTGTAAATGACCGTGAATAAGTTAACTGTCTAACATTTAGCAAGAAATTAATCCAAAGGAATAAATATCTTCTGCCGAGTTTCAGATCCACGGGGCTTTATTTTGAAGTAGCAAATACATCTTTTCCCTCCTACGATGCTACCTTAAATCAACAGACACCAAGGCTCTAAAGTTCCATTGATTGGGTAAGAGTGGTCTATAAAAGACACTCCCAAGAGTGTCACTGGCTGTCTACTTTCAAGTCCGGCCATGGAGTCCATTAAGTTCCAAAACAAACACCTTCTCCTATTTCTAAGAATGATCACACCTATTTCAAAACGAAAACTTCTCCTTTGGTGATGCTTTAAATTGGAAACACACTAAAGGTAGTGGCAGAATGCATAAAGGCTGTCAGTGGAGGATCCAAATATTTCCGCGTAACTTTGTGTGAGTGAGTGGACTAGTGATGTGATCTGACATTGTACAGGCCACTCAAACGTAGTATCTGAATAGGAAAATGGAAGGGAACACAGGTGGAAGGAACAAAGCTTCCAGGAATTATGTAGGCAAACTATGGAGTTCGCTATTTTCCGAAAGTGATGATTTCTCCTTCCCTCATTATAAATATGTCAGTTTCCTTTAAGTGGACTCCTTTCAATTTGCCCTTGTTGACAAATTTCCTATTTGAAGCTACTTGAAGAGATTGAAGAAGTTGTTCCTAATTGGATTTAAAAATACTTCTTGACTCTGAGATGGGAGGCAATAGGTTTTGCAAACTGTGACCATTCAGAATCCATAAGGTCAATGTCAGCCAGCAGGTCTATTTCCTTTAACTTTTAGAAGGAGAGTAGCTTAAATATATAGCTGTATTATGGTCTGCTATGTCAGAGGATCAAAATTAATGACATGGGCCACAGAACATATTCTTTCTCCATCCACCAAGTCATGTTTTTCTAACTCAGAAGTACCTTCTTTGACATAGTACTTGATTATTCAGCCAAATCATAGATTCCTAAGACAGAAAGGAAGTGAAACGTACATATACCCCATATTATTACATCTAAAATAATGGTTTCCAACCCTGGATATTCATAAGAATTCCCTGGGGAGATTTTTTTTTTTTTTAATGCACATGGCTGAGCCCCACTCCTCAGCTACCAATCATTATCTGTGGTAGTTTGGGCCCAGGCATCAGTATTTTTGAAAGCAACTCCATGACTATGATGAATAGCCAGGGTCGGGAATGACTGACTTGGAAATCAAACTCACCCCTAGTGTTGAGATTTTGCTTCTAAGTGGTCAAATTCAAGGAACACTCCATTCCCTAGAGAAAACAGTGAGTTTCCCTCTCTTCTTCAAGGTCCTACTAGCAACATCTGATGAAGACAACTCAGGTGTGAGCAAAGACTGGATCTTGTGTCAACCCAGACCAGCCTGGACTTTGTGCCCTATGGTTGCCATACCTCTGGCTTGGGCAATGTATTTCTGCCTGGGGAGTGAGCTACAAGGATCCCTCTTAGCCTATGTGCCTTGAGGCATGTGTTATTCTCAAAAATGATGATCTAGCTTTTATTTAATTGATTGATTGATTGATTTTAAGAGAGAGAGAACATGAGTGGGGAGGGGAACAGAGGGAGGGAGGGAGAGAGAAACAGAGAGAGAGAGAGAGAGAGAGAGAGAGAGAGAGAATCTTAGGCAGGCTCCAAACCCAGTGCAGAGCATGACGCAGGGCTGGATCTCACGACAGTGAGGTCATAACCTAAGCCAAATGGAAGAGTTGGATGTTTAACTCACTGAGCCACGCAGGCACACCAATCTATTGAATATAATAAGTCAGTGAACAACTGTTGAACTTCTACTGTGCTTAACACTGTACCAGGCACGTTCATGAACAGAGACTAGAGCTAAACCCTGTCTTCAGAGAACATCTATTTTGTGCACCTATAAACCAGTGACAAACAAATTGTGACTTGAAAGAGCAGTGATCTCTCAGATTTTAGACACTGACCAAAATAGAAAGTACACACAGCAGAATAACAAAGAATAGATTTGGACCCAAGTGGGGAGATATTAGAAAGCGTCGTGGGAATCCGACAGAGGAAATTACACTTGGTAAAGAGAGCCATGGGGGGATTTGGTCCTGAGGAATACCCCACTGGCACTGTGAGCCGTGGTGCCAGCAGAGAGAGAGGGGATGGGCTGGTGGAACACTCAGGAAGGTGTCTTCACGTGACTTTGTGGCCATGGGATCCCATTTTAAATGGAAAAATGATAAGAATTAGTCTTCGGGAATGGAGAACAGTGAAGAAGAATGAGCCCAGATGCAAGGTTTCTAAGGTAAACGCGGGTATGGATATAAACAGTGATGCTGGAAAGGAACCAAAAAGTTGGCTTGTAAAGACATTGGGTTCGAAGCCATTCTAGGACATCTGAATAAAAACTCCCAGTTGGTAGTTGAGGATAAGAGGTTAGGGTCTGAATAAGGGAGAGCAGAATGATGGCTTCTTTAAGATTGAAGACAGAAGGAAAAAGGATCACAGGGCTGCAGAGTCTGTGGAAGAGCCTTGAGAGAAGAGATACATTAGTGAGGTCTGTGCATGAGAAATATGCTTGTGTAGTTATTTATATGTGTAAATGCCTCCTACGTGGTTTGATTGAGATTGAAATCTCAGACTTTTGCCCAAAACAACTCCGTCTTGTGCCATCAGTTCAAAATCTTCCACACAGCATGAAGTTCCTTTTGTAGATTTGCTTATGCTGACCAATTAGCTGTAACAGAACATTTTGTCAGACAGAAAAAATATGTACAGAAAAAGGGTGAGACAGTTGCCTTTTAGAACTGACCTTTCATTTTTCATATTTTATTCATCCCTTGTTGCAGATAAGGTTAAACTCACTGTTATTTAAACTGTGTTACTAATTCAGTGAATTCATGGGAAAACATTAAAACTTAATAGTACGGAGGATTTTAAGCATCTTATTTTTAATGAACCAATTATTACCTTTTCTCCAATTATCCATCAATCGTAGCTCTTTTTTGTTCCAGACTGTGAAATATGGAGCAGTCTAGGAGTATTTAGCAGAGAATCTGTATGTAATGGGATTCAACAGGAAACGTACAAAATAATCATTATTTCTCTTTGGAACTCTAATATAACTAACCCATCTGGGACCATTTCACTTCATCTATAAAATGGACCAAACTAGATCTGACTTGTTCATCTAGTAGGTTTTCTATGAAGGCTAACGCTAAAAAAATGGAAGAGCATATGAAAGAACTTTCTAACAGTTTAAGCCTTAAAGGCACGAAATTTTCCACTGTTGTAAATTGTACGATGACCATGAAGAGAGTTCTCGGTTAGCATAATGCTAAGGCAGACAAAGGAGCATTTGGCTGGGCTCTGAGTGACACAGAATGTGGGTGCATCTGAGATTGTCCTCGTTTGGGTAGTTCACAGAAGGTGGCACTAAAGCAAGGGTTTTTATCCACGTGATTTATCTGGAAAGTGCTGCGAGGGAGCGGGGAAGGAACCCAGGGAGGAAAGGACAGCAATAGAGGATGCACACATGGGCAGGACCCTGTGGGCAACATGGGCCCGGTCCCATAGGGGATCCTCTGAAGGACTATGTCCAGCACTCCTCAGAATGACCCACTGGGGTGATGAAGCACAGGTACTCGGTCACTAACTCCCATCCTACCCTGGAGGGTTATTCCTGGGGCCTTAACTCCTGACGTTTCCAGGCTGTGACATGTAGGAGCTGCAGGAAACCAGAATATGTCACCCCGAAATATACTTCTTTGACAAAAACTTATTTTGAGCCGAAAGCAATTAATAAGCAGCAAAATCAGAAGAAAAGCTCCCTCTGCCTTCCTCCTTTTCTGCCTAAAGGCAGGATGTAAATTCTGTTTTACAGGAGATGGCACCAGAGGAATCTACAAATAAACCTGACTCCATTAGTTTCTTTCTATATAGTTACTTTCCCACAACTTTGCCATCCTTGGAAGCCAGAAAACCACTTTCTTTTGTCCTGTCATTTTCCTGCAAAATTTATTGTTCTTTGTTGAAGATGCTGTGTAACCCAGAGTTCTAAGCCACCTCTGTGTCACTCATGCCCGGGTACTTCCGCGTGTTACATGTGCGGTACACATGTTGACAAACTTGTTTTTCTCTTGTGAATCTGTCTTTTGTTACAGGAGCCCCACTTAAGACACTGTAACATGTTTGCTCCCGTACGTAGCTAAGCCCACTCCTTCTGGCCAGAGAGCACCTCCAAGACAGAGCTACCGGAAGCCATGGGCATGTGCAGAACGTCTGTTGGTGACCTCGAGGGGAGAACAAGGCCATACAGAGGGGGGCACCAAGCCTCTGCTTTGCAGCCAGACAGACTTGGTTTTGAATCCTGGGTCTGGTCCCCATAAACTATCCTGCTTCAGCACATCACTCAACTTTCCTAGCTTCAATTCCTCCAGCTGTGAACTGGGGGCAACAACACTACCTTGCAGAGTATCAAGTAAGTTATTATGCATTCTTTTGATGGCACATACAATAACCACTGTTATTCAAAAATATTAAATGTCCTGGGACAAAGCTCCTGCTATCAAATTAAATGAATACAGGGGCACCTGGGTGGCTCAGTCGGTTAAGCAACTGACTTAGCTCAGGTCATGATCTCGCAGTTCGTGGGTTCGAGCCCCGTGTCGGGCTCTGTGCTGACAGCTCAGAGCCTGGAGCCTGCTTTGGATTCTGTGTCTCCCTCTGTCTCTGTTCCTCCCCTGCTGGTTCTCTGTCTCTCTCTGCCTCTCAAAGATAAATAAACATTAACAAATTAAAAAAAAATAAATGAATACAGGAAGTCACATTTATTTGCACGATGAGTCCACTTGTATAAAGTACATCCATTTTATGCATAAGGATAAATAATTGGGGCAAAACATACTAAAAGATTAAGAGTGCTTATTCTGGGTGGTAGGAAAATAGATAATTTCTTATGAACACTTTTCTTCATTTTTAAAGTTTTCTACAAAGAGTATATATTACTCTATAATCAGATAAAGGCAAATTTCACAGAAACTATTCTTCGGGGCTCTTCGGGGAAATAACAGATAATTGTACCAAAAAAGTATTTATTATAGTACATGACACAGACTATGTGCTCGATATATGATCATTATAAAGGCAAGAAAATGCTACTAATAAACATGACTGAGCATTTACTGTGCATTTATTTCCTCTTTTAATTCTCAAATTAGTCTTATGCAGTATATACTGGCCTCACCACAATTGAACAGATGTAGGATACTGAGAATTATGAAGAATACTGAACCTTATTAAAGAAATACCTTTCTATGTATCAAAACCCCTCAGAATGGCGTTGACATCTTAAAATAAATCACTCAGGGGCACCTGGGTGACTCAGTTGGTTGAGCCTCCAACTCTTGGTTTCGGCTCAAGTCATGACCTCGCGGTCTCGTGGGTTCGAGCCCCACAGTGGGCTCTGCACTGGCAGTGTGGAGTCTGCTCGGGATTCTCTGTCTCCTTCTCTCTCTACCCCTTCCCCACTCTCTCTGTCTCTCTCAGAATAAATAAAGACACTTAAAAATTTTTTAAACAAATAAATCGTTCAGAAAAAAATCACTTTCCTACTTTTTTTTTTAACTTCAGAGATTAAATACAGTTTTAGTAACTGCTACTTGACCAGAACAGTGGTTAAGGGTAAATGTCAAAGAGTAGCTCCTATAGGTGACCGCATCCCATGAGCAGATTGTGTGGCAGAAATCAGATGGACCCAGGAAGCTTTCGGCTTGTCCTGCAGGGTAAGAGTCCTATGCCTCTTTGACACCACAGTTTTCTTTTCTAACAACAAAGGAAAGCCGGAGACAGCATTTCAGCCTGCAAAGATCTCATACCCCAGAGATGAGAAGAGGCTGCTTCCTGGACAGTTCTGTGGTGGGCCACAGAACCAAAAAAATACCCTGGATGTGCCCAATATAAGCACAGCCTGAGAAATAAAGAAAGGAAGATTTGTATTGGGCAGAATGGTGTTACTTCGTTGTATCTATTTTGCTGAGAGTAAAGCCAAGGCCCTTTTCTTGTTTCTTTGTTATTGTGGCTGGTGTGTATGTTCTACAGAAGCATTGAGGACTTAATTAAAATAGTTTCAATGGCCCTAGTCTGTCAAGCTTCCAGTTCCCCCTTGAAAACCTCTCTGTTCTCCTTCTTAGTGAATTTCATTATAAGGAAATCAAAGAGAAAAACTCTGGAAATTGTCAAAAATAAATGGGGCAGGGGTGGTGGGGAGGGAAGGAGGTGCTGGCACCTGCTTGAGTTTGAATAACAGCAAAGCCATTTGTAATTTTCAGCTGAATTCTTTTCAAATGGCATAGAGCTTCAGCTACTATTTGTCAGAGGTGGAGGCCTTTGAAAATACACAGGAGAGCCCGAAGTCTATTTTCCCGGCACCTCTCTGCCTCTGTTTCTTGTTGGTGGGAGGGGAGTGGGGAAGGCGAGAAAAACAGCTTTGCCTACTGCCGTTTTGATTTGACGTGGCACAAAAGTTTGCAAGCCCTTTGGATGCATGCTCCTATGAATTTGATGGAGGCTCTTGTGTGGACGAGCAAAAGACCTTGCGTCCCAGACGAGGACAAGCACGGGTGTCTGGGGGCTGGGAATACCGGGGCTCCCACTAGTGAGCTTAGGTTTGTAGACTGACTCCCTTGTGGTATTAGAATTAAATGGTATTAGAATTAAATGGTATTAGAATTAAACTTAGAATTCAAATGGCCTGCCATATTGATTTTGGTATCATTCCTAACTTCGTTTTGTGCCGCTTTCCTAGATTTTCCCTAGACTTTCATCACCTTTCTAAAAAATTTGTATTCTCATGTGTTATTTTATGCATTATTGTGAGCTACCTTAAGCCGTTTTTAGAAGAGAGTAAAGTATAAAGAATGTTAAAAGAATGGCTTGTGCAGGGCGCCTGGGTGGCTCAGTCTGTTGAGCATCTCACTCTTGATTTTGGCTCAGGTCATGATCCCAGGGTCATGGAATCAAGCCCCAAGTTGGGCTCTGTGTTGAGTGTGGAGCCTGCTTAAGATTCTCTTTCTCTCTCCCTCTGCCCCTCTCCCCAGCTCATGTTCTTTCTCCCTCTCTCTAAAATAAAATTAAAAAAAATCAAAAATAACAGAAATTTCAGAAAAGAATAGTTAGTGGACGATAATGAGGGGTCCACTCAGTACGTGGAAAAAAGGTTGTTCTCTAGGAATGAAAACAAAGGGGACACTGTGTCCCAGGGCATGGCTATAGATTGCTTGTTCCATCCGGAGAAGGAATGTTTTAGCTGAAAGGGGTAATGTGGATAGAAAACTGGTTCCAATGTGCCAACTTGACAGTCTACCATTGTTTCAGAGAGAGTTCCTAAACCTGGGGGTGACAGGAATTCTGGCCATCAGCCAGGGGTGCCTCTAGTGTGGGGCAGAGGGGGTTTATCAGGCCTCACCACGGCCTGGATAGATAGCTCTGCGAACACCCATTTCCTTTTGCCCTATATCAGTGCCGACCTGACACATTTCTGATTATTTTATTGAGTTTCAGGCACCCCGATGAAAGTACAATTGACAGAAGAGAAAAGCATACTGATTCCTGGAACAAACTCAGTCTTACTATGAGGTTCTCCAGTGAACTTCTGGCATTGAATTATTAGTCACGTGTACTTAGTTAAGAGAAGCTGAACTCTAAAACACTCATCACACCAGTGAACTGACAGAAAGTCTAGTTTCTGTATCTGTATGGTTGCATCCCCAACTGAGTTTACCAATTCATCTAGGAAATCGAACCCTATTATGCTTTGGAGTGGTCAGGCCTCAGCACTCCCTTGGTTATGGCCTCGTGCTAGGATCTGCCTTTGATGGGGTTCCCACAAAATCCTGAGATAATGATTTGTATTTGGAAGATGATCCTTAGGAGCGCTGGAAAGACAAAGGAGGAAGGAGGCAGAGATGGGAAGAAACCACCATGGTCCCCTGAGACTGTCCTTTTGGGAGGCTTTGGAAGATGATGTTGAATATTTCAACTTCACAGGAGAGGTATTTACCCTTGATCACATCCCTCATTGCTGAGGATTGTTCTAGAGGAATTAACTCCTGGGGACACTGCTTAGATGGAGTAAACTTCTATAGCCAGAGGAAGCCTCCACCATAGACACAGAGTTGGGCTATATGGAACAGCGGGCTCTACCAAGATTATAGAGTGGGCTTTGCCAGTGTCTGCTATAGTCCCCTTTAATAATGACAGAAAATGAGACTACACTCTTGCATTTCCTGCACCTGCCTACTGCTACCTGATTTATTTGCTGTGTTCATTGATTTTGATTCTGAATTCTGTAGTAAAGTTCATAAGAGTGGTCCATGTTGGATCACTAAAGAACACTAATTGAGGGCTTAAGGCACTAACAATGCTTAAAAAAAAAAAAAAACAACTTTCAGAAAAAAAGTATTGCAACTATGATCAAGGGAAATAACACAATTTTACTGACTTCTTTTCATTGATATTATGGTTAGAATTGTTTTCATTTTGAATCATACGTGGTGATTGGAGAACCATGGTAACCAGAGCTCAGGGCTTCTAATGTTGTTAATATAGCCCTGAGGCTAAAGGTGAATCCAATCAGGGCATAATTAATTTCCTGGCCCTAAGTGTGCTGGAGTTGTCTCTCCAACAACCAAGGAGCTGCCTTTTCTAAGAATGGCTTCAGCATGTAGGAATGAAGTTGATCCTGCCCTTTTGCCATTGTGACTGGACATCTGATGCAAGTTGTATCAACCAGAGTTGCTCTCTAAAGAATCTGAAGTTTGGGATGAAGAAATACATAGTAAGAGGGATTGGACCTGAGTAACCTTAAGACGGTGGAACTTTGGAAGGAAAGTCCATGTGCCCTTCTGGAATGAGATCTTGATTTTTTCTTTCCATTCCAAAACTAAGGTCATTAACTAAGACTCCAAGATAGAGAGTGGTGGACATTCATTTGTTGCCTGGTTAATGTCTATCCCCTAATTCCCACTTTCTAACAGGGCACTGGTTGACATTCAGGTGTCTGTCTTGTGGATAAGGTGATCCCACACTCAACCAGATATGGACATTAGTAAGACTAACCCAATCAGTTAACCCCATTTCCTTTATCACAGTGACTAGTTCAGGCAACCCAGATCAGGTCGCTTCCCAGGCCACAGGGATTACTTAATTGTTGGTCACATCACCCGATTTAGACTCTTATCCTTCAAATAAAATGTATTGGTTCCTTGTATTGGCCATGTACTGAAGGGCATGAAATCATGGTGATAATGAGCCATGGTGTTTTTTTTTTTTTTTTTTTTTTTTTTTTTACAAAGTTCAAGGAGTACTTTTATGTTAATGCTATAATAGCTGGGGAAATACTCTGAAGAATCCAAAGAATGATGCGGTCATCTGACTCTAGGGTAGCCTCCAAGGACTCTTCCCTTATGCTATTTTGTGCCTTTTTATAGTCTGTAAAACACTAAATAGAGCTGCCCATGGCAGCAAATAAGACATCGCAGAAATGATGGAGTGCCACTTATAACACTAGGTCATAAAAATCACTGTAGCCTCTATCTTGTTGTCTTGTTTTCACTCACTCTTGGAGAAACCAGATGCCATGTCATAGGGAACTCATGAAGCTGAATGGAGGGGCCAACATGGTGAGGAACTGAGGCCTCCTACTAATAACTAGAATTATTCACATCTATGTGAGTGAGCTATTTTGGAAATGGATCCTTTAGTCCCAGCTTTAAAGATGACAGCTCTGGCTGACATCTTGCATATATATTTGATAAGCATTCCCAAGCCATACAATTCACTTATGCCATTATTGAATTCCTGACCCACAGAAACTGTGTGAGATAACGTTGTTTTAAGCTGCTAAGTTTGAGGGTACATTTTTATGCAGCAATAGAAAACTAATACATATGGTAAACCGCCCATATATAAACACACATTAATACAATAATAATATAATTTATATATATTATACATATTATTTATAAATATAATTTATATAATAACCACTAATATCATATCATATCATATCATATCATATCATATCATATAAAAATGTATATACACATACATATCTCACGAGTAGAAATATATTTTCCTGAAGAATCAATATATTTTCTTATTGGTTTTGCTCATCCATCCATCCATTCATTTATTCACTCATTCATGACGTGTTCACCATAAGCCAGGAAACGAGCTAGGCACCAGAGATACATGGTCCCAGCATTCCAGGTGTTCCATCTATAGCTACAAATTTCCTAAAAATCCTTGGGTTTGCCTCCGGTTTATCAGCTACCGGTCTCAATATTCACAGAAAACACAAAGCTGACTGGAAAAACAATTTGAACATTGAGCTAAAAGGCTGAGCAAAAAAGAAAAATGTTAAAGTGAAGACAGCTCTCTAATCAAATGCACATAAACACATCATTTTGTCAAAAGCCAGCAAAACTGTCTCAAAACTGATGTCCTACCTTAACCTAAAGGCGCCAGGAAAAAGGTCACTGCCACAGTGGTTGAGCGATGCTGTTTGTTTGTTTGTTATTTACAAGACTTCTCAATTTTGACTGGACATGTTCTCAGAAACAGTAAATCACAGAAGATGGAGATAATCATGTACAGGGCTAAACATGCTCTCTGTTCAGTATCTATTCCACACACACAAGCACTTAATGCCCTTTATTCAGATGAGAATGATGATCATAATCATCAGACCCAAGTGCAATACTCCAAAAACTCAAGAGCACAGTCAGATCAGAGGATTTGGAGGCTCTGATGTTAATTTTCCCAGACAAATTTCTCCTCTCTGAATACAGAGTTAATGGGGAAGCCATAAAGAAAACTTGTCTCTCTAGAAATCGAATCTCCCCCCATTCCCACAATGTATGTATTTCTTTCATTCCCTACGTTAGGAAATGTAATACTAGAATTGAGCTCAAGAATCCTGCCTTTTTTCAATCTAACTACTGATTGGTTTTGGATGATACAAATGGCATGTAGCCACTTATTAATGTGCGTGGTTTTAGGTGGTATGCATAATTTGATAAACATCAATAAGTACCAGCTAATCAAACATTTTAACAGTTTGCTAATATGCTAATATTTTTATGCATCATTTTTACAGCTTTCTAAAGGCATATTTGACACGTACTAACAAAAAATATTTAAAGTATACAATTTGATAGTTTGACATACGTATACACTGGGGAAAACATGACCCCCAGGAATATAATGAAGGTGTCTTTCTCGCTCAAAGCCTTCTTTTGTAATTCTTCCTCCTGCCCCTCCCCACTAACCCTTAATGCTAAGTAACCACTGAGTTACTTTAGCATTATGGATTAATTTACATTTTCCAGAATATTACATAAAGAGGATCATATACTATATATGTTCATGGTCTGGTTTCTTTCACCTAACACAGTTATTTTGAGATTCATCTTTTTTTGTTTTCCTTTCTTTTTCCCAAAGAAATACCTTTTTGGTTTTTATTTTGTTTTGTTTTCATTTTTGTTTCTTGCACAGTAATATTCCATTCTACGGATATAACACAATTTTTTTTTCTTTTCAGCTGTTCTGGGGGTGTCTTCAATTTTTTACTATTACAAATGAGACTGCTATGCACATTTGTGAACAAGACTTTGTGTAAATGTGCCATCGGTTCGCCTGGGCAAAATCCTAGAAGAATGGCTAGCTCATGTGATGGGTGTACATTTAACATGTTAAGAAATTACCAAACTGTTGTCCAAGGCCGTTGTGCCATTTTGCTTTCTCATCAGGAATATATGGAAGTTCCAGTTGCTCCATATTTTTATCAAGACTTAATATGGTCCAGTTTTTTTTAAATTTTAGACACGCTAATAGGTATTAGTGGTATTACACTGCTGTTTTAATTTGTATTTCTCTAACAACTAATGATGGTAAACCCCTTTTGGGAACTTATTTGCCATCTGATGCCTTTAAATTTTTGCTCATGTTTTGATTGGGTGTTTTGTTTTCTTATTGCTTTGTTTTGAGGGTTCTTTATGTATTCTGGTTAAAAGTCCTTTAACAGGTGATTTGCAGATACGTGCCTTTAATTCCCTAAGAATGTCTTTCAGAGAGGGATTTATTAAATTTGATAAAATATACTTTATAAATGATTTATCTTATGGATTGTGATTTGGATGCATATAAGAAATCTTTCCTAACATAAAGTCACAGAGAGTTTTCCGGTGGTTGGTTGGTTTGTTTTAATAAGTTCTATAGTTTGAGGTTTTACATTTAGCTTATCGTGTATTTGAATTATTTGGGGGGCATGGTTTAAAGTATGAACCAAGGCTTTTTGCATTTTTGGATATTAGTTTTTGTTTTTGTATTTTTGCATATTAAATTGTTCAGGTACCATTTGTTGAACAACATAGTTTTCTCTTCCTCTGAATTGCCTTTGCACATTGGTCAAAAATCAATAGACCATATATATGTGTAAGTCTACTTTGGGGCTTTATATTTTGTTCTATTGATTTTTTGGTCAATATTCGTGCCAATATTACACTGTCTTGATTGCTGTAGCGATGTCATACATTTTGAAATCATACAGGCCAGCCTCTCTTTGTTTTTCTTTTCTTTTTTTTGTTTTTTCAAAGCTGTTTTAGCTAATCTAGGTCCTTTGTATTTTCTTTTTTTTTTAATTTTTTTTTAACATTTATTTATTTTTGAGACAGAGAGAGAGAGAGAGAGCATGAACAGGGGAGGGTCAGAGAAAGAGGGAGACACAGAATCTGAAACAGGCTCCAGGCTCTGAGCTGTCAGCACAGAGCCCGACGCGGGGCTCGAACCCACAGACCGTGAGATCATGACCTGAGCCGAAGTCGGATGCTTAACCGACTGAGCCACCTAGGCGCCCCGGTCCTTTGTATTGTCAACTGCATATTGAGTGAGGCAGCTTGTCAATTCCCATGAGAAACTCTACCGGAGTTGTGTGTGGTACTGCAGTGAATCTCTACATAAATTTGAGAAGAAAGGACATCTTAGTCTACCAAGTCTTCCAACCCATGAACAAGATCTGTCTCTCCATTTATTTCGACCCGTCTCTACCTTCTTCCAGCAACGTTGGGTAGTGTTCAACACTGCATGCCTTTTATCAAATTTATCCCTAAGTATTTTACGTGGTGCTGCTATTGTGAATGGTATTTTAAAATTTCAACGCCAGCTTGTTCGTTGCTAGTATATCTTAAGTTTAGTATATTTTTCTTGATCCTACAAACTTGCTAAACTCACATATTGCTTTTCATAACTTATTTTTTTGTGAACCTTTTAAGATTTCCTTCAAAATCAGTCACGTCAATCTGTGACTAAAGATAGTCTTTTTATCTCCCTTTTCAAGCTGGATACATCTACATTTTTTTCTAAAACAGTTTTAGATTTACAGAAGAGTTGCAAAGATTATATTAAGTATTACTCATTATTCTTCACCTATTTTCCTTCAATGCTAACAACTTACATCTGTGATACATTTATCAAAAGACATTAATCTTGGCACAATATTATCGACTAACCTAGATATTAGTATAAAATGTACCACTTAGTCTCTGATAATATTCCTTACCTAGGAGTCTACTTTCTGTGATACTAATATAGCCTTTCCAGCTTTTTTAGACTTTGTGTTTGTAAGATACATACTTTCTACTTTCAATTTTTACTTGTGTGAATATAGTTAAAATGCTTTATATAGAAACTATATTTGGGTTTTGTTTTCTAACACTATATGATAATCTCTGCTTTTATTTGGACTGTTTAGATAATTTGCATTGATATCTGTATAAATATGAGCACAAAGAGTAGACAATTAGGGTTTATATCTACCATTTTACTATTTTTTTTCTGTTTTTCCATTTCCTGCCCCCCATCTTTTTCTGAGATTCCTACCCGCCCCCCTCCCCCCAACTCCCACCCCTGCCACTTAGAAAATAAAGTTACTTAGAGAGAGGTCTGATTATTTGATGTTTGTTTTTAATGATATCTTTTTTTTAAATGTTTATTTACTTTTGAGAGAGAGAGAGAGAGAGAGAGAGAGAGAGAGAACGTGAGTGGGGGAGTGGCAGAGAGAGAGGGAGACACAGAATCGGAAGCAGGCTCCAGGCTCTGAGCTGTCAGCCCGGAGCCCAATGTGGGGCTCAAACTCACGAACCGTGAGGTCATGACCTGAGCCGAAGTCAGACTCTTAACCGAGTGAGCCACCCCAGGCGCCTCTGTTTTTAGTGATTCCTTAAGGAAACCTCTCTCTAGGGCTATTTTACCCCTATTATTAACATTGGATCCTCTCGGTGTCTCAACTAAATGCCCTGAACCTTCACTGAGATCTCATCTCTCTGGCTGGCCAGCGCTGGAAATTGCTCAGTTTGCAGTTGCCTAGTAACTGTTCTTTGCTTGAAATTTGTTCTTTTTCTAGTAGTTGTTCTGGCGCATGAAATTTTCCCCTACATGTTCACCATTTTGTCTTCAGCCAGAGACTTGAGGGGCCCCTGCTGCAAATTTGAGTTCTTTTCTCTACACAGATCCCTTCCCTCTGGTACTCTGCTCAGACAACTTCTATCCATGTCAACTCCCCTGAACTTTGATCACCGTCTCCTGAACTTCGACCCCCGGGCTCTGCTTCTGTTTCCCCTTCCTCAGCGGCATCATCTATTTCTTCCTCTGGGCAGAAAGCCAGGGTGACAAACGGGCTCAGCTGTTCTATCCCCTTTTCCCAAGGATCGCTTTCTTTTGCTTCCTGCTGTCCAATGCGATCATTTCATTTATTTGTCTCGGTTTATACTTGCTTGTCATTGAGCAGTGTTTTCGTTTGCTCCGCCCACTACAGCCAAATAACACCGACTAGGGGGCTTAGCAACAGAAATGTACTGTCTCTCAGGTCTGGTGGCTAGAAGTCCAAGATGAAGGTTTAGAAGGGTCGGTTTCTGAGGCCTCTCTCTCTGTTGGCAGACGACTGCTTTCTCCCCGTGTCTTCACATGGTTTTCCTCCGTGTCCATGTCCTGATCACTTACAAAAACATCAGTCACATTGGGCCACAGCTCACTCTAACAGCCTTTTTTTAGTTTAATTACCACTTCACAGAGCCCATCTCCAAATGCATTCACATTCTGAGGTTCCTGAGGTTAGGGCTTCAGTACACGAATTTGGGGGGTTGGGAGAAGGGTAGAACATAATTCATCTACAACAGGCGATCTACAAATGGCCACTCTTTTATGCCAGCAGCTGAATTTTTGAATTTCACTATTTGCCAGTTACTTTTTAAGAATGTTAAAGACTTTGGGGCGCCTGGGTGGCTCAGTCGGTTAAGCATCTGACTTCAGCTCAGGTCATGATCTCACGGTTCAGGGGTTTGAGCCCCGCATCGGGCTCTGTGCTGACAGCTCTGAGTCTGGAGCCTGCTTCCGATTCTGTGTCTCCCTCTCTCTCTGTCCCTCCCCCCCTCACACTCTGTCTCTCTCTCTCTCTCTCTCTCTCTCTCTCTCTGTGTCTGTCTCTCTCAAAACTAAATAAACTTTAAAAAAAAATGGTGCAGACTTTAATCCACTTAATTCTCCCAATTTCCCTGTCAGGGAGGCATTAGAAATCCTATTTTAGATCTAAAAACATTGAGCTCTGACACTTACGTAATTTGCCTAAGATTCTATACTGGAAGAGCCTGGAGTTGAATCCATGCATTACTTCAAAACTCTACCTCTTAACCACTGTGCTTTGCTTTCTTTTAGGACACGCGTGAAAGGCAGGACTAATGTCTCAGGATCACACTCTCAGAACCGGGGCAGGTATTCCTGAAATACTTAGCCTTGAAACATGATTGGATACAAAGTTTTACTTCTTAGCAAGCACGTCACAAATTTTCCCATGTCAGGAAACAGAGGAATTCTAGAGGACACCCCAGGACTCAAATGACATAATCACTTTTTACTTTGTTCAACTTTCCCAGTTGAACTCTTATTTCATGTATGTTCGTGTAACTTTCCTTAGGATATTTTTTAAATAAGCAAAATCTTGAAATATTTATAAATTAAATGTCACAAACCATAATGATCTAATCATGCTGGGTGACGTTTACTTTCCATCTGAACTATCCATTAGGCAGCGATAGCTGACAAAGATAACTCTCATCCTGTTGGGGGATAACAATTTTTTCATCAGTCAAGTAAAAGGGTTCATTTAGGCACCAAGGGAAGTAGCATTGTTTAATGTCCTTCTATGGGCCCATTTTTGTCAAGGATAATTAATGTTCGTCATAATGTATTATGACAGCAATGTTTTCTATCCTGAATAATAGATTAGACTAACACTTGGCATCTACATTTTAGTTTTTGAAATGTATCTTATGACAGCAAGAATAATCTGAGCAGAACAGAGAGTCCTTGCATGGGGCAGAAACAGACACAGTAGTATGTAGTGAGGATTCTAATGTCAGTATGCCGTTTGGGGGCACTGCAATGTGATTTCTAAGCAGATAATGCTGTCAGTGTATCTATGGCATTGATTGCCAAATGATAGTGAGCCCAAGGTCCCAACTTGGTTGGAGCTCCTCTTATAGAACCGATCCTGATCTTAAATGTAAATATTTCCGCATTCTCCTTGCTCAAGTAATGCTATTTTTAACCTGTGGCTAAAATGTCACAATTTTACTTATGAAGGATTGAGAAATTAAAGGAAAAAATACCAACAATTTTTTAGGCATCAAGGTTTTGGGTGAATACTCCACTTCACTACCAAAACTCTTTGCTCAGCTTGCTTTATAGATCAACCTAGAAGCTAGATGTTGAACTTGTGCACACAAAGTGCAGATGCTGATGTGATAATGATGAGAACCAGAACTTGAGACAAGGTCTAAGATGAAGTTGATTCTATTTGGGAGGTCATTCCCGGAAGCAAGAATGAGGAACTGAGAAGAGGGAAAAGAGAACTTATCAGAGGCAGTCAGAATGCATAACTTAGCTGTTCACCACTACACAATGAGGTTCATGCCCAGGTTACCTCTGAGGCATTGCCTAGAATGTGCCTCTCTGAAGCACTACAGAGCATAGGTAGCAGGTATTCCAATTTCATTAATTGAGGGTTGCCCACAGGGCATTAAATCCTGCTCAGTTCTAGCCTGGGTGCTTGGTCACTGGCTGAGAGGGCTTCCTGGCATCTAGAGAAAACCCAGAGACAGAAAAACAAGTGAGTCAGAAGGGGGGATATTTTCAGTGGCCAGTGCATGGCGCCTTCCACCATGGCTACTCTGGGGTCATGGTGGGATACGATATGGGGCCATGTAAAACATCTGCCACAAATTGGGTGTTTGCTTTATTTTTAAAATGTAGATTCCTCTTTAAGAGTGAGCTTCCTGGTGAGCACACTTCTTTCCAGTGAGGCACACAGCACCTCCAAGTAGAGGCATTTGTCCAGTTTTCTAAAGACAGATGATGAAATTTAATCTCCCTCCAGACACAGTGCCATCTGGACCTGGGATTAATGACCACAAAGATGAGACCTTTAGAGCGTTAATCCCAATGCAATGGCAAACGCACAAATATAAACACGTGTACAGATTCAGAGCTAAAGAGTCTTTAATGACATTGCTTTTAAAAGAAATCTGGAGAGAATAGATTAACCACGACCTTGCGAACAGATAAAATACGTGGTCGTGTAGAACCTACATCTGAGAGCTGCCATGCCTGGGGGAGAGAGGCTGCACTGGCAATTTCCCCATCCTTAATCAGGGGAATTTTCATCATGATGATATTTGTAATGGCTTTAATTGACACACAATAAATTGTATATGTTTCGATTGTACAGTTTGATCAATTTTCACGGATGGATGCACCTGTGAAGCCACCATCACAATCAAGATAGTGAATAGATCCTTCACCACCAAAAGTTTCCTCAAGCCCTTCTGTAATCCCTCTCCCACCCCTCCACTCCCAGGCTGCCAATGATCTGCTCTCTATTGCTGTAGGTTACTTTGCATTTACATAATTGCATAAAAATAGACTCATACAGTACGTACACTTGTTTGGTCTGGCTTTTTTTTTTTAATATTTATGTTTATTTCTTTTTGAGAGACAGGGAGACACAGAACCCGAAGCAGGCTCCAGGCTCTGAGCTGTCAGCACAGAGCCTCAAACTCATGAACCTCAAGATCATGACCTGAGCCAAAATCGGACGCTTAACCGACTGAGCCAACCAGGCGCCGCTGATCTGGCTTTTTAAACTCAGTACAATTATTTTAAGGTTAATTCATGTTGTTGCATGTGTCAATAATTTATCCTTTTTTTTAGGGCTGAGTATTTTCCAATGCATTAATACAACACGAATTGTTTATCTGTTCATCTCCTGATGGACACTTCAATTTCTGGCAATTGCAAATAAAGCTGTTCTGAATATTGATATACAAGTCTTTGTATGGATGTATAATTTCACTTATCTGGCATAAAAGAGGAATGACTGGGACATATGGTATGCGTATATTTAACTTCTTAAGAAACTGCCAAATTGTTTTCCAAAGCAGTTGTACCATTTTTCATTCTCACCAGCAGTGTATGAGAGTTCCAGAGGTTCCACATCATTACCAACGCTTGGTGTAGTCAGTGGTCTTACTGTAAGTGGGCTATGTAGCAGTATCTCTTTGTGGGTTCAATTTGCATGTTCTTAAGGGCTAAGACATTCAGTATATTTTCATGGGCTCATTTGCCATCTACGCACCTTCTTTGGTAATGTGTCTACTCAGATCTTCTGCCTATTGTTTTATTGCTGGTTTTCTTATTACTGCGTTTTGAGTTACTTACATATTCTGAATACAAGTCCTTTATAAGTATCTGAGTTGCACATATTTCCACCCCGATGTGGTTTGTCTTCTCGTTCTTTTCATAGTGACTTACAAAAAGCAGAAGTTCTTTCATTTGCTAACGCTCAATTTCTTCTATGTTTTTATCTGACTATTATAGTTTGGGGTTTTATATTTAGATTTACCATGAATTTTGAATTTTTATGTGGTATGAGTTATAGATCGAAGCTCATCTTTTTTTGTGTGTGTTCAATCACAATGTAATCAATAGTGGGGGCACCTGGGTGGCTCAGTCAGTTGAGTGTCTGACTCTTGGTTTCAGCTCAGGTCACGATCTCACAGTTCATGGGTGTGAGCCCCGTGTTGGGCTCTGAGCTAACATCACGGAGGCTGCTTCCGATTCTCTCTCCCTCTCTCTCTCTGCCCCTCCCCTATGTTCTCTCTCTCAAAATAAATACATAAACATTAAAAAAAAACACACAAGAGGCAATCGCAGCGATAGGCTAATTAACATGGGTTTCCTTGAGAATGGAAGGCGGTAGACTTTGTCCATTATAGTTAGACACTCTGCCAGATGCTTGGAGGTATCATCTCGAATCTTAATCAAATCTGGAAAAAACGGGTGTAGCTGGTTGGTCCCCAGTGGCATATCTCCTTGACTTACCTTCTATTTCAGTTGCTGCTGCCATGGGCATCGTGGGCCCAGTTTAGATTCATTTCCATTGCCATCTCCTACCTCGGCACACGCTGCATTCCAGCTCAGGGGTTTCTCTGAGGCCAAGGAGGCTGCTCTCACCCAGCATCGCAAGCGAGGCCTCAAAGGGCAGGGAAGCTAATGCTGCAGCGCAACCCTCAGCCAAAACAGACCAAGAACCGACAGATAAATGCTCCAGTCCCATGTCCTTCAGGTGAGCAATTCCGAGAGGCATGCTCTCAGGAGTTGTCCCAGGAGGCCATGGAAGAATCAGGCTCTCACCGACCCCAGTACAAACTTAACAACATACCCTGCTGCCTTTCCCTCGTTCTTTGTTTTACTCACCCCACTCCCTCCTTGCTGCTTCCTGGATTATCTTCCAGATAAAGCACCTACACTCAAGTCCTTATCTGGGCTCTGCTTTCAAGGGAACTCAAACTAAGTGAGTAGTTATTTTGTTCTCAATATTAGAGACAATTAAATACCACAGAGAAAAAAATAATTGCCGTATGCCACCATGCTCACAAAGCAGTGAAGCTGGGATTTGAACACAGATCTGTTCCCAGAATCCACATTCATTCCTCATCGGGATTAACCTGTCCATTCATCAGCACCTTGGCAAAGGCAATAGTGTGTAGTAGTTAGGAGTAGGGATCCTGTCTCAGTCACCACTGGCTGTGAGGCCTTGAGCAAGTCACGTAACATCTTTGTGCCCCAGTTTTGTCAGATGTAAAATGGGCATACTTTTTTACTTTTATCTCAAAGGATCAAATGAATTATTATTATAAACTGCTTAGAACAGGGCTTGGCATATAGCGCACA
Source organism: Prionailurus viverrinus (assembly GCF_022837055.1). NCBI lineage: Eukaryota > Metazoa > Chordata > Mammalia > Carnivora > Felidae > Prionailurus > Prionailurus viverrinus. The sequence continues at coordinate 15,980,412 of NC_062569.1, forward strand.
TTACGTGTGTTATGATTGCCATTATTATCGTGTTGTTGCTGTTGTTATAACCAAGCCATACATATCCAAGATATCTTCCCCAACAGAGAACCTGCATGTAGTAATCTTCTCAGTGGGTATATTCCCAGTACGGTAGCTATATTCCAGAGAAGTGGAGGGGAGGGCAAGCTTCGGAGTCTCTACTGGCACCCTAAATAATCAGAGGATGAAGACTTTAAATATCCCTGGACCTTAGCAATACAATTGCTACGAAATGAATCCTGCCCCCACTTTCGAATTCATGTTGAAGCCCTAACCCCCAATGTGATGGTAACTGGAGACGGTACTTTTGAGAGGCAATCAGGTTTAGATGAAGTCATGAGGATGGGACTCTCATCATCATGAGAGGAGATTAATGTCCTTATAGGGAGAGATGCCAGAAAGCTTGTACTTACACTCCTCCCTCCCTCTTTCCACCTCTCACCCTCCCTCTTTCTCAGTCTCTTCACCAGGTGAGAGCACAATAAGAAGACAATCATCTGTAAACCAGGAAGAGGCCCACACCAGACCCAACCATGCAAGCACACTGATCTTGGACTCCCAGGTTCCAGAATTGTGAGAAACAGATTTCTGTTGTTTAAGGCACCCAGTATATTGTATTTCGTTATGGCAGCCCAAGCTAGGACAGAAATCGTGCAACTTGAGTTAGATAAAGTCAAACGGTTTTGCAAAGTGCTTACATCAATTTACACTCCCATGAGGAGTAGGTGATAATTAAGATGGTCTGGGAAAACACATCTATGATAGTAGAAGCCGTATCCTTTGAGAAGCCAATACGGGCCACTTAGCGCAAAGACCACTCCCCGCTACAAAGTCATTCTGTTACATTGTGAACACAGATAACAGCCCACAGTTGTACTGGCAGTACCTGCAACCTTGATACAACTGAAAACACACATTTTCACATTCTCAAATCAGAGTTTTCACAAACCTCATGAGATAGTGTTTATGCTCATTATCACTTTGAAATTATAGTAATTATCAGACCCACTGCTAGATCTTATTATTTAATTCATGAATAAAGAAGAAAACATAATCCCATCATAATTTTTAAATGTTGGGATGACTATCTTTCAATAGAATTCATTTCCTTGTTGATTCTATGTGCTTTATTTTATGAATTTAAAAACATTCCGAGAAGAGATCCACTGATGTGACCCAATGGTGAGAGGTCTATACCTCAAAAAAGGTTAAAAACCCATGTCTTAGCTCCTAAACTAGCTGCTTTTGTTAGACTTCCTGGTACAAATTGATGTGGAAATATATTTTTACTTCACCAAGAGGTTCTACTTAGATAATGTAAAATATAATAACCCTCTCAGACCCCTAATCAGGAGCAGATTCTTGCAATCTGTCATTTTTTTGGTGGGTTCAGTCATGGTGAGTGTTTCTTATGTGTAGTTGAGTATTTCTGCATCAAAATAGGGATTAAATGGATATTCTGTGCATTCTGAAGTTGGTCCGGAAATCATCGCTCTTTAGGAAGTGCATCTATTAGGTTTAATCTAATTAAATCGCGTTAATATTGGCAAATTAGCCTGTCATCAGTATTGCAGTGCTGGATGGATCCACACCTTACAAGGATTTCTGGGCCTCTTTGTGAATTATTTCTCCAAAATAAGTTTAAAGTTGATTTCTTTATCTACTTCTTTGTTTTTAATGGCTAGTAAAGCAGAAAGCAAAATTTTGGAACAACCTCAGCTCTTTAAAATTGAAGGTAGATGAATACAAAGTTTGAATACAGCCCCTGGACAGCAGTTGTATTTGTCTATCGAACATGAGCTTGTCACATGATTGGGTAGACAGATCAACAAAACTTCGTGGCTAACCTAGTTGTTTTTTGGTTATACATTGTGTAAGTATATGCCAGAGAAATATGTCAAACCGCGTTATTGTAGAAGAACTTTCCAATAAAAATCAAAAAATATTTTATATGTAGTTAAGAAAACATTTGAGTTTTACTCCATGTGAAGAGAAAATTGTCTGTTCTTTAACCGTAAAGCAGTTGATGACTCAGGATTGTCACTATCGCCAACTGTGTAGGATAATGTTGTTGTACGGTATTTGTAACCTACTCACAACTTTCTATGCCCCAGCTGCCTGTAAACATGTCTTCCTTGTCACAACTGTGTGTGTTCATGCTGTAAGGAAGGGCTGAGTAGATAACAGTATACTTTCGGTGATCCGAACCAGCAGTCGAGGCAAAGGAAGATCAAAGGGTGTATTAGTTTGGATGTTTGGGGTTGCCACTAACCAAAAAAAACCCCCCAAAAACCCCAGTATCTAAACTGATAGAGGATGGTTACCTTGTCTATTTTGCTTTAATGCTTCTCATAACTGGAGATGGTAAAAAGGGCTTTAAGCCTGGCCTCGTCCAGCACTCAAGCAATGGAAGAAGCACCCAAATTCTCTTTTCCTTAAAGGCTTCTTCATCAATGATCACTTTCCTCATGTTGTCATGCAGTGGCTGTGGGCATTCAGAGGGCTACAGTTTTCTTTGATTTGAGGCTACCGAAAAGAAAAAGAGTTGCCCCTGACTGGCCTGGATCATGTGCTCATCCCTGAACCAACACCTGCAGGAGGTGATGGAATAGGAGGATTAGGTAAAATCAATCACGGTCCATACTTGGAAAAGAGGATGAAGTCATTCCCTCCCAAACCAGTGAGCCTGAGAAGTTCAAAGCCTACTGTAAAGGGAAAAGAAAGATACTGGTAAGCTTCTGAGAAGCATCACTTCTGCAAGGGAAGAGTGTTCTTAGGCAAAGCACAACGCATAGGACTCAGGTTTTCCAGTTTGATGGAGCCTACTTTGGCTTCCTACACTGAAACTGTAATGGAGGTGAAGAGGTGAGGGATAGAAGTTTGGCCATGGGGGAACAGAGGCTGGGCTTAGGTTGGGGGATCGAGAATGGGGCTTGTGGGAGTTGAGAGTGGGGAGCTGTTATTGACAGAATTGCTCTTCAGGTCCTTTCGTTCCCTAGCAGGTTGAGAAAGTTTTCTTGATGATGAGACAGATGGTATGCCTCTGATTACACTCCCCTGGATTTTTTTTTTAATGTTTATTTACTCTTGAGGGAGAGAGACAGAGTGTGCGTGGGGGAGGGGCAGAGAGAGAGGGAGACATTAGAAGCCCAAGCAGGCTCCAGGCTCTGAGCTGTCAGCACAGAGCCCAACGCAGGGCTCGAACCCATGAGCCTCGAGATGATGACCTGAGCTGAAGTCAGACGCTTAACCGACAGAGTCACCCAGGTGCCCCCACTCCCCTGGATTCTAAAAGGATTAGTTCAAAGTCAGCTCTGGTGGAATCCATCCTCAAGCCTACGTCAAATGCGTGAAGAATGAACGAAACACTAATCAAGTGGTAAGTGCACAGCTTCACACATGCAGGCCCGCGTTAGGGCTGGGGGAACCTAGTCCATGGTGCTGGCCACGCTCTCTGGCCTCATACTTTGTTTCCTGTGCTCAACTGACAATTCTCAAATTGTGGTGGGTGTTTTCCTTCCTATGGGGATGTAGCAGCTGCCTCCATTGTTGCCTACTACCAACACGAGTTCGCCTATAGCTATTGATATAGGCATTCTAGCCAATCTCCCACTCAGTCTGCCCATTCACCTCACATCATTCATAAAGTCACAAGTACTTACATTTTCTTGCTCAAGATCATAACAGTAATGTTTATTATTCATTCACTCATTAAAAAAATAGCATCTTTCAGGGTCTCTTCACTGTCTAAAAAATAAAAAAATATCCCATTTAGCAGAGCATCCAAAACTCCCTGTGATCTGAAACATGTTCACTTTCCTGGTCTGTTTCCACACACTCCTATAGTTCAGACACACAGAAGATCTCTTCTTCTCATGTTTGGCGTTTTCTTTTTTTCTTTTTACATGTATTTATTTTTGAGAGACAGATAGAAACTGAGCACAAGTGGGGTAGGGGAAGAGAGAGAATGAGACACAGAATCGGAAGCATACTCCAGGCTCCGAGCTGTCAGCACAGAACCCGATGCGGGGCTCGAAGAACTCACAAACCATGAGATCATGACCTGAGCCGGAGTTGGATACCCGACCGACTGAGCCACCCAGGTGCCCCTCTAATGTTTTACATTTTCTAGCAATTTACTCACTCTGCCAATTCCACTTGAAAAATCTTCCCACTCCCCTCCTCTCGCCACCAAAACCACCGTCAAATGTCGAACTTTCCACAGAGCCTTTGTCAATAACCCCAAGTGAAAACATGTCCGTCTCCAGTGGGAATGTAACATTTGCTTGACCCTCTGATTGCCACACAACTGGAAGGGTGCTGATACATCTTACTATACACGGGCTCATTTAATTTAGCACTTTGCTACCTAGGTGCATGTTCTTTGCCAGGAGTACAAAGATGAACGAGGCATGGACCCTGGCCTCAAGAAGTGTATGATCTAACATGGGGAAAAATATAGGTCACAATGTGGAAGAGTTGTGCACATTGCGATGATATACAGTTGCAGAAGCATAAAACTGGTGCAGACTGATTGAAATACTATCAGGGCACACTTGACATTGGAGGGAGGGCTGTGGCAAAGAAGAGAAGGTTACCAGCACATAGACATAAGAGGGAGGATTTTAAGAGAAGGCCCACCAAGCAAAGGCCAGGGCGTGTCAAATTTCCTACGATGCTTGGAAAATCTTGAGCAATGTGAGAATGGTTTGAGAAGAAGGCATACTGATGCTTACGAGCATGGATGGTAGAATAAATAAAACCTGGATTCAAATTCCAGCTTTGTGACCTAGGATCGTTTGGCATTGAGCAAGTTAATTTCTTTGATCCTAGCTTTCCTCATCTATAACATGAGGAAACAGTAAAGTTCATGCTTAGATAGAGATCCAATAGGATAAAATGGGTCAGTACTTAGAACAGTGCCTCACACACAGTGGAGGGCTTCACCATTGGAGTTCTGGAGGTTTTGTGTCTTTTGCCTAATGCTTTAAGGAGGACTGTGTCAGTGCTCGGAGAATCTCCAGACCCTCTCAGATAAGTATTTGACAGGTTGTGTGCCCTCTCTGGCTTCCTTGGACTTTCCATGGCCAGAATTTGTGGCTATTCCTCACAGAACTTGCTTCCGGCTGCTGGACCCACATGTCTAGTAGGTGCAGAGAACAGGAAGAGCACCACTGGGGTGGCAGCTAATCAATGACTGGCCTGTGCAAAAGTGCTGGCTGTGGAGTAGCAGCAAACCTAGATCTAAGAGGGGGGGAATGGACGATATGTGGGGCCAGACGTTGTGAGGAGCACTGAGGAAGTGAGACTGGGGGGCAATGCAGAGGTTAGGAGATTCCACTGCTGGGATGTTCTTTCTGTCTAATGGAAAGTAATTGGTGCTTTAGGCCAAATCCGTTCCCCCATCTTAACACCATTAAAACATCATTTGCTGAGAGCACTGAGCTGTGTAAACTTGATGTTCTCTCTGAAGGGCCAGTTTCCTTGGTTCAGAGCAGGCAGTGGGCTGGCTGTTCTGAGGTGAGCATTTGGACAAATGCCCACCACAGCCAGAACTACATAGCTCTAACGCATGGGTGCTTGGGACAATACGCCAGCCTGGCTGCTCTCAGCACCTTTTCTGTCTTTTCTCCACGGGGCTCCAGTGCCCATCAGTTTAACTTAATTCTGCTGTTAGTTCATCATGCCATAATCAGCCTCATCCCCAGAAACTCCACCAATCAATTGGAGACCCAAAGCACTGTTGCTTTCGAGAAAATCCCTGCGCGTCCAGGATAAATACCAGTACGAGTTAAATTTGTAACTTCAGCCATTCTCACCACCATAACTACAACAAAGAGGGCTGTTGTCATATTGCAGATATCTGTGCCTACATGTGTTGCTGGCTGATGTGAAAATCCCAAATCCAACCAACTCTTCCAGTCCCTGGATGGGGACTTTTCCTTAAAAAAAAAAAAAAATGGGGATATTATGCTAAGCAAAATAAGTCGATCAGAGAAAGACAAATATCATATGATTTCATTCACCTGTGGAATTTAAGAAACACAACAGATGAACATAGGGGAAGGGAAGGAAAAAGAAGATAAAAACGGAGAGGGAGACAAACCATAAGAGCCTCTTCAATATAGAGAACAAACTGAGGGTTGCTGGAGGGGAGGTGAGTGGGGGGATGGGTTAAAGGGTGATGGGCACTAAGGAGGGCACTTGTTGGGATGAGCACTGGGTGTCATATGTAAGTGACGAATCACTGGGTTCTACTCCTGAAACCAATCCTACACTGTATGTTAACTAACTTGAACTGAAATAAGTAAGTTTTTTAAATGGGAATTTCTTTAAAGGTTAGCAAGCAGGAAGGACTTGTTAAATTTAACTAATTAGATTAATTTTCAAGTTTCCACACACCATCGCAGACACAAATATCATAGATGAATCAGCATGAGGGCCTATGCTCTATATTTGACAGTACAGTATCTTGAAATAAAACAGATGTTCTCTGTTTTTTAAACAAACTATCACTTGATTTTTAGAGAATCGGAAGAGGACATTTTGGTTGGGGAAAAAATATGTTTTCTTTGGCTAAGCCTGGATCATTTTTAATTAAATAAGCATATTTGTACATTCTGTAAATGAAACCATAAAATATATCGACCAGCAAGCCAGAATCCCCCCTATGCTTGGAAAGTGGACATTTGACTGGCACCAGTTAGCCTTGAACCATCAATTTCACTGCTCCCATCATATCCCTGGGATATGGGAGCTCCCAGGGATGTGGGGCTCCCATCATATCCCTGCTGTGTTATAGCAAAAGGAACAAGTAAGGCCACCAAAAGTACCACATTCAGAGGAAGCATGGATTTTTTAACAGTGACTATATTTAAGGCCGTTACAGCTTATTCATTTTGTCAAGGCCAATACCCTATTCTTGAACCACTGGGTATAAGAGACATGGGAAACCAGAACCATTTCTAGGAAATAATCATAGCTCATAGATGGGAGTCCAGGGAACCTGATTTATCATCTTTGTTTAGCCGGGGTTTCCTGAGGGACTTCCTGTGTCCTTTTTGGTTTTACAGACATTAATTAACTATGTGATCGACTCTAATTTCTGAGCCTGGGTGAGAGAAGGACAGGGTCTATAAATATAGCCACATATACAGCCGAGTTCACCTGTTGCGTTCGTCAAATGGAGAAATTAGTTCTACGGAAATACAGTATGTTACTAAGCCCCATGCCCAGTGGGGCAGGAATGTCTACATTAATCTTGGACTCATCTTGAGGAAACCAGAGAGCTCCTGTTCTCCTGCCACAGTGCTAAAGACGTGGGGATATTTGAAGACTGGAGAGAGCTCTGACATCATATGAAGTGGTATGTTGCCTTTACGTTTCGAAGCCTAGTTAGGATCTGCATTATCGATCTCCTCCCTGCTCCTGGATCAGTACTGTAAGCGTACAATCATACTCTAAAGAGGAATTGGCAAACTCTAGCCCGTGAACTGACGCCGGCCCATTCACCTCTTTTGGTAAATAAAGATTTTTTGAAACTCATCCATGCTCATTCATTTATGTATTGGCTGTGTTCACTTTCATGCACAACAGGAGAGTTTAACAGTCCCAACTGAGACCAAGTGACCCACACAGCCTAAAATATATGGTGCTTTAACAGAAAAAGTTTGCCTACATCTGCTCTAACATATGTCATTAAAGGAAAAGAAAAAAACTTAAATCTTTTATAGCACTAGGTCAAGAGAAAACGTATCAACACATTGAGAAATAGTAATACACATGTATTATTTAGAAATTTAAGGCAACGAGAAAATACAACCAAAAGAATTCAAAGTGGCTGCCTCTTGGGGGGGATCAGGGCACTCCTGGGTTGTTTTTTGTTTTTTTTTAAGCTAAGTTTATTAATACTATTAAATTTTTCAAAATAAGAATGTAACTACTTTGATAAACAAACAAACATCTAATACCAGGAACAACCACAATACCCTTCCTTTACCCCACCTTTCTCCGTAGTCATCAGTCCCTTTCTCTCCTTGCATACCACAATTTCTTGAGTTAAATAAAATCTGTCTTCTGCCTCCTCAGTCTAAGGAAACTGTTCTTGTCAATAGTATGGACATCCTCCATGTTGCCAAATCAAATGAGCGTCTTCTCCATCATCTTATATGATTCTCAGCAGCACCCAACACAGTCCATTCTTCCTTCTGTCTTGAAATACTCTACATTTAGCCTCCTAATTTTCCTCTCCCTCAGAAGCTGTCCCTTCCCACTGTTCTATGCAGGCTCTTCTGTGCCACCTCAACCTTTTTGAATCAACTTGTCTCAGGGTTTAGCCAGCACCCTATTACCCTGTCAATATTCTCCCCCAAGAGGTCTTATCCAATCCCAAGAATCCAGTCCAAATCTTTCCTTTCACCACTTCCTTGACATTCTGCCAGGTTTTGCAATACTTGTTTGAAATTTATTATGACTAAAACCAGAGACCTTGATAATTTCCTACAGTCCTCACCCCAAGCCTCCTTCCACCCTGCTTTGCTTCATTTATTAAATTGCACTCCCTGGTAGCTCAAACCCCAAATTCAAGAGTTATTCTTGATTCTTTTTTTCACGACCTCCTCAAATCAATCACTAAATTCTAACCATTTTACCTTCAAAATGTATCTCCAATCTGTTCACTTCTCTCCAAGACCGCAGCCAGCATCTTAGTTCAACCAACCATCACGTCTTACCTGGGCCACCGCAATGGTTCCTAAGTGCTCTGTCAGCCTCGGTGCCTGCCCCACCACTGCTCATTCACCGCACGGTGGCCAGAAAGATCTGTTTAAAATAAACCAGTTCATCTTTAACACACAGTCCAATCAATGACTTCCAACTGCTCACACAAGAAACTCCAAACCCTTTATCACAGTCTACAAGGCCCTGTGGGATCCACTCCTGCTTCCTGCTCCCCCTTCACCTCAACCTTCTTCTCACCCCTTGTGCTCTGGTCTCCAGTTCTGTGAACACTTCAAACCTCGCTCTGCCGCCAAGATTTGTACTCGCCCTTCCTAGAATGCTTTTTCCCCAACACTGTACAAGGTAGCTCCTCCTTCTGGCCCCAAGCAAGAATGTACTCTGACTGAGACTAATGGGGTAGAGCGGGGACTCTGTAGCAAATCAATCCAAAGCTTAGGGGCTTAAAACAGCAATGTACTGTTTTTCATAACTTTGTGGGTCAGGATTTCAGGCAGGTCCCAGTTGGGTGGTTTCTCTGCTCCATATGATGTTAACTGGAGCCACCTCCTCAGCCTCGTTCAGCTGGCTGCACTGAGAGATGCAAGAGAACTTCACTCCCACGTCAATCCCAGGTCATCCCTACAGTGTGGTCTGGGGCAAGGCATGTTTGCTCAGAAGAGCAAACATTGATTAAATGAGGCCAGGGAAGTTGCTAACCCCACATGACTTGCACCTAACACAGATAGGGAATTAGAAAAAAGTCAATTAAGTGGATTAAAATAATATCTTTTTCCAAATAAATATGTATGTTCATGCACATACTAATAAATACATTTCTGAATGAATAAATATGTCAGATTTAGAGACAGGCAAATTGCCTGTTCTTGCACCATTATTAACCAGCTCCAGTTGCCCTTTCTCTATAGCATCTCTGTCTCCCTCTTGGAAAGAGAGGTGATTAAAAATGGTTATGCAAGGGTAGAGATGCCAGGCACCTTAGAGACTCTATCAGTGGGCACATCTCCAACTTCTGCCAAATGTTCCCATCAAATGTTCAGACTATCTCTGTATATTAGCTCATGGCCTTTCTACCTGGAAATTGGCCTTGGTCCCAGTTGTCCACCTGGTGATGTTCAACACTTACCTCCAGATATGTGTTCTGATTTCATGTTCCCCTAGCACTAAGCACTGCCATCATAACTATTCCATACTTTAGAACTCATTCCGTACTTTGTTCACTGAGGATCAGATTCTTTCTTTTATTTTAATCAACTGCACAGACCCTGATGTTGAGTGAATGCCTAGAATTCTGACTTTTCTTTTGGGACACTCCGATACTGCATGTCGGACTCCCTATCACGGCTGGACCCATCACCTGCCACGTGCTCCTATCCCTTTATGGCTCCATTCTGTCATTCAGTGGGACTGCCTCTCATATTCTGACGCTGGTTCTTCTCCCCAGTACCTGCCCCGTGCCAGTGGATGAATCTAGACCCAAGCCTTTTCTTAGCGTGTTCCATCGTGATGTAATGAACCTAATCAAAACTGGCCGAATTCTGACAATTAGTAGGTTTGCAGCATATTCTCCAGTATTTTTTCCAATATGGTGGTACTGACTACTTGGTCGCTTTGAATTTGTTGGATTGCCTGTGACCTCCGGTCTGATTCTTCAAACTTGGCCACCTTTGTCTAAACGTCACAATGATCTGGGGGGAGGTGAAGTAAGCAGGGGGATGGGAATTGAAGATGCCAAAATAAGGTTTTATTGAAGAGCAGAGTATACTGCTCATAACCATGGGAGCAACCCAGGAATCATCAAGACCAAAAATGGTGCAGAAGGTCAACCAAGCTACCCAAACAAGAAGACAAATAAGACAGTCAAATCCAGAAGAGGCAAAGAGGAACTTAAAATCTGACAGAAATACATGGCAGGTCCATCATCAAAGGCCTTGGCCTATTTATAGTACAATGCTTTTGATCTATTCAGTCTGGAGATACATTTAGCAGTATCATTACTAATACCAATGAATTTCCTCTGACTTTATGCAAAGAGATAATATGGTATTAAAAAAGGAACGTGAGCTTTATAAGCAGACAAACTTGTGTAAGTTACTTACTGTTGCTTACAGGTTAAGATTCTCTATAATGTTAGATGGTGATTACCACTTTGTAAGGACTCCATAAATGGCAGTGACCATTAGGCAATACATTCTAATCTGCCTGAGGGAGAGATGAGTCTCACTTGGCTTATGTCCCCAGTGTGTGTCAAAATACTTAGCACATGGTAGGTGTTCAACACATGTTGAATGAAAGAGATACTTGAAAGAACTTGGCCAAGAAAAGGTGAACTGTACTTTCATTTCAACTCACATCTCTTTCACACAATTTTTCAGGATGGACATTCAGTCCTCTTTACAATTTCTCTCTCTCTTGATATTTAACTTGGGCTTGCTCTGTTTGGGTCTTTGGAAGTGGACACATCTAGTTTGTTCTTGGTTCTTAGAACCTCATTGCAATGTTCATAACCCAAGATTATGTTTATTTTGGGATAACGTGTTTTTCTTGTAAAACCTAGCATTTATTCCATTCACTATATTTTCAGTTGCCTCAGTTATGCTTAATTAAGGACAATGACTCATCAAGATCTGGTCCCTCCTACAATCTATCTTGCTTCCCTCTATTATAGTTGGTCTCCAAAATCAGTTGGTGTTATAGTTCAGTACTTCTCAAACTTGTGTCAGAATCACTCAGAGATGTGGGGGAAAACCCAGAACGCAGGGTCCTACTTCCAGAAATTTTCATCCAGGCAGTCTGGATTAGGATCTGATAAGCATTTCTATTAAGTTCCCAGATGTCGATGCTGATGTTGTTGGTCCACGGACTATACTTTGACTAGAACTGCTCTTGCTCTATGGTATTATCCAACTTTCCCCCAACACATAAGCATATTTACAGTGCCAAATCTGTGATTTTTCTCTTCTATCTGCCTAGAATATCCTTCCCTGGTCTTTTCTTTCAGAAAATTTCTACTCATCTTTCGGAACCAAATTTAGTATTATCTCCTTGGCAATACTTTCTCTGTTCCATCTTTCATCCCCAAAGAATCAGTCCCTCTTCTTTAGCTTTATCCCTAGTCCCTTTCATCTAAACACAATTGAGCGTCTTTCCTCATTGTGTCATAGTTTGCTTTTATGCATCTGTTTTTCCCGCTAGATTGTGAGTTCACCGAGGTCAGAGACTCTATTTTGCTAGAGCCACATGTCCCTTTCACCGGCAGAGTTTTGTATACAAAGACATTTATTATGTATTTGTTATTGATTAAATTATCGCTCCTATTTCTTCCTTCCTTAGGTTAAACTGTAATTACATTGCAGCTTCATACCAGAGGTTTTGTTCATTTTTTTCCTTTTAAAAATATTATATACCAGATGGCACCGGAAAGCTTTAGTTTAATTCTCTAGGGGCCTTGGGGGTATTAGGTAACTGCTGTGCACAACAAAGATCACAAGATCACAAGGAGCACTGGCACAGTCTAACAATTACAACCCCCTTTAAAAGCCATTGTTGTCCTCAGAGACTCCAGACAGGCCAGTCATTAGTGACAAAACATCATCAACACACTTTCGAAATAGAAGGATGTAGCCTGCATGTAATGGAAGGAAATTGGACCAGTGAGACTATTCACCTGACCTACCTGAGCTTCATTTAAGGTCGGAACCAATCAAAGCTTGTAAATTAGCTTGAGATTCATGGGGAGTTAAAAAAATATGTCTCGGAGGTGGTAAAAACATCTGATTTACTACTTCTGATTCCTTAAGCTATTACATTAAGGAGATCTCAGCGCACCACCATAAAGAAAAAGGATGTTTCCCTCAAAGAGTTTCATTTGCTTGGTTTAAATTTCTCATTTAAGCATTGGCATTTCTAGACAGAAGCAAGGAAGGGTTATAGGGAGCTGGGGGGAAATCATGCATATTAGTTTTACATAATCATGTACCCTTACTTTCAAAGGATGAGCCGTAATATCCTGTATCCTGTGCTTCGGTGAGAACACCTGCCCAAGACTGATGGCAACATATAACAGCAAGGATCCACTGAATTAGATCCTGTCACATAATTATCCCCCACATCCAGGAAGTTTAGTACCGTTGGCTTAGCCAGCTTCTAGAGTGACTGGCCAACAGATTAGCCAAGTCTATGTTCAACAGGCATCAGTCTCTGGAGGACCAATACCTACTGAATAGAGACTGTAAAGACAGGAGTTCAATATGAGGGCAAATTGTCTATCAAAGTCAGCCCTGCAATGACCATACTTGATTTTGCAAGTTTAATGAAAGCATGGATATTTATATTATACTGTACATTATGATCAAATACAGCTTTATGTATTTGCTCAAATTGTTCTGGGTTTGGCAACTGAAACTTCCTTCAGTTGGCTCCTGTGACCCTTTGACATACCTCCCTATAGTTGGAGGTTTTTATTGTTGTTGTCTTAGCACTTCCTTGCTTGCTGGCACTACAAGATTCTCTAGGCCATGATGTGTATTAGCTGTCTCGGTCCTAGAATCAGCCATTTTCCATGGAGACCTGGTTCCCTTTATTGGTGAATGGCATTGGTCTTGTTGCTTCGGGTCTTTTCAGCTGACAAGGCAAGAAAGTATATTTGTAAATACCAATCTGCATATACGTGTATTTGTAAATGTTTCTATATGAAAATGTCTCTATCTGCATTAACCTAAACATGAATTCATACTGATGCCTGAAACTCTAATTAATTACTACTTGGATCATTTTGACCTTATTCCCTTGCTTATCTGTAAACTGCCACTCCAACAGTGAGAAACCTGGCTCCTACAAGCTGATATTAATTTATTTCGTCAGTTCCAGTATACGTGTATAGCAGTTTCGTAATTTTTAGCCCGTACAGACATGGGAAACAACTTCATCAACGAGAGGACAGCATTTACATACAGTCCACTTTGCCTTTAATCTTAACCGTCTCTACTCGTTTCCAGAGCGACTTAGTTCAGCACATTTTCCCCTCATCGTCTTTATTCAGATTCTTCTGTAAACTTTCTGCATTCCATAATTGGTTCCCTCAACCTCCTAAATGATCACCGTTTATTTCATATATCAATGTTCACTCTTTGTGCCATAAAGTTCTATGGATGTTGGCAAAAGCATAGTGGCACGTATCTACAATTGTAATATGATAAACAGTTTTATTTGCCTAAAAAAATTTCCTTGTGCTTCACATATGCAATTCTTTTCCCACCCAGAACCCTGGCAATTACTGATACGTTTACTTCGTCTTAGTTTTGCTTTTGCTAAAATGTCACATTATTATAACAATATAGTATTTCACTTTTTTTCAGACTGGTTTCTTTAACTTAGTAACACGTTTAACATTACCTATGCATTGTGAGGTTTAGATAGATCATTGCTTGTTATTGTTGAATCGTTTTCCATTGTAAAGATACACCAGAGTTTCTTTATAGATTCACATATTGAAGAACACATTGGTTGCTTCCAGTTTCTAGTCATTATAAAGTTACTATAAACACTGCATGCACATTGCATATGTGTATGAGTTTTCAAATTATCAAATACTTAGGAGGGCGATTTCTGAGTCATACAGTAAGATCACATTTAGCATTATAACAAACTGCTAAACTATCTCCCAAAATGGCTGTACCATCAACACTGAACGAGAGCTCCTATTCCTCCACATCTTTTCCAGCAATTGGAATTGTCAGTTTTTAATTTAAAAAAAGTTAGCCAAAAATAATAAGTGCACAGTGGTAAACTTGATACATAAAAGTAGATAAATGCTTTATGGTTAGATTTTTTATTTTATTTATTTATTTATTTATTTTTTCAACGTTTATTTATTTTTAGGACAGAGAGAGACAGAGCATGAACAGGCAAGGGGCAGAGAGAGAGGGAGACACAGAATCGGAAACAGGCTCCAGGCTCTGAGCCATCAGCCCAGAGCCTGACGCGGGGCTCGAACTCACGGACTGCGAGATCGTGACCTGGCTGAAGTCAGACGCTTAACTGACTGCGCCACCCAGGCGCCCCTGGTTAGATTTTTTAAAAATAATGTTCAAAGGTACGTTGAAGTTTCTTTAAATACGAACCCTCCTAAGTGTATATATCTTTGCTTACATAAAGAAACCATCAGCTCCTCGATGCGAGAAGGAGCATTAAAGTTATTTAGTAGAGCTTTGGCTCATGCACCAACATCACTGTCATCACCTGGAAGCTTCTTAGAAATGCAGTATCTTGGGTCTTAACCCAGACCTACTAATCAGGATCTGCATAACAGGATCTCCAAGTAAATTAGGTACAAGAAAGTTTAGGAATCGTTACTCAAGAATCATAATATCACAGATGCATAAAGGTGGAAGGAATCTGCCATTTGGCAGGTGAGGAAACTCTCCAAGAGCTCTGTGCTCGGTGCGTGCTTGCATGTATGCAATGCTGTGTCGCTGATCCTCTTGAGTACATATTTTTTAAAGGAAGGTGGTGACAGCTTGCTCAATTACTCAAAAAGAGTAAAAATAAGCTCAGGCTCATTACTCAGTAATACAAAACAATATAAATTTAATCCGAAGTCATGGTGAAAGTCATTGGGAAAATGATACTTACATGAAACAAATTCAGTGCAAGGATAACTTACAAAGCCCATCAGTTGTGTACGCGAGGCAAGCCGGCAGTCATTCCTCACTGAGCATTCACTGAGCAGAACTGTGCTGTCACTCACATTAAGGTAAAGCACCTGGTCTCCATCTGGCCTCCAGGAAAGCTAAAAATAATAATAAGGCATTTTTTATTTACCAATACCAGCCTTGCAGCTGTGAACTCTTAATCTTACGATAGCACTTAATCACCAGCTCACTAGAACATAAATAACCCCCGGGGCCGGGGATTGATGTAAACATTCTAAAATGTGAGCTCAAACCTGTAGCTGCCCCAGGAGAGTGGGGACAGAGGAGGGTCTGAGGCCCTTCTTACACAAGCTGTCTCTTAAGTAACTTTTATTTAAAATAGCCAATATGCCAAAGTGGCACACTTTAGGATAGCCTGACCTTGGCCCCTAAACAGGCCATGCTTTGAGGGTGAGTAACTTACATTTCTACATTACATTTAGATAAGCCTTATATCTGAGAGCCATTAATATAGACATATACAGCAACATACAAACAACAACTTCCAAGGCTAAGGGAGATACACGTCATTACTAGGAATATAGCTTAAGTGCTAATACAAAGATGGCTATTAGAATCGCTCGTTAGGGATGAGGTCAGCAAGGACTACAGCGAGAAATTCAAACAAACTGCTCCCGGCTTGTTCATTTTTCAACTTTAGGAGTCCTCGAGAACTGCCCTGTTCCTGGGAAGCCCACCGAAGCTACTCAAGGGAGCAGATGTCTGGGAACAAAGAAAATTGTAAAGTTTCAGGGCAATCGCAGGGGAAAACAAATGCCTTTCAGGTCATGCTTAAATGATTATACAGGTTTTGCGAAGTTCCGGCGGCTGCTTCCGACTATAAGAAAAACTGACCACAAGGTTGCTGGCTGACCGTGTAAAGCAACCCTGAAGTTTGTGTTGGTTCTCAAAGCCCTGAGAATGATCTTCCTGTCTCCTTACTTGCCATGAGTAATCAAAAGCCATTTGCTTAAAGCAAAACACTTGGTCTGGTCTCTTGGCTGATGCACCCGAAGCGGAAAGCCTTTTGCGTTCTGTGACAGCATCAGATTTAGCTCCAACACTAAACTTCAGCTTCTCAGGCTGAGCCGTAACGCCATCGGGTTTACAAAGGAATACATGACATAATCTAAGGCACTTAGCACAGTCCCTCACACGGAAGTGCTGAATACATATTATTTATCAAAATTATCGTGTGAAGCGTCTCTTCTCCAAGAATGCAACGACGATCTCTACTTTCAGAAGTTTTGTGTATCTTATGAAGTTTTACTCACATAAATACAAAAATGTATGATGGTGCAAGAAACTCCCACTTTGTTTTTCTTTTGATGGTTGCTGAAGTGGGATGCTGGGATCTGAGAATATATTGAATTCTTTTCATGGTTACTGAAGATTGGGGGGTTCAAGCAAAGATTAATTGTGGCAGGGCTCTAAGGGAGATGGAGAACATCTAGACTTCAGTAGAAGAAGCTGTCTGCACATCTCCTGTGCCCTCTCCTGGCAGGGAGGGTTGCTTTGCCCTAGTGGGTTCCGCTGAGACTTATTAACTCCCAAACTGTGTCCCTAAGCCTTCTTAGGGAAGGGGGGTGGGGGTGAGGGTTGGGGGGAGAGGGGATGGGGTTGGGGGGGACTATGATGGGTTCTCCCTCCTATCCTCAGCTCTTTCAACACTGGTTTGGGGGGTCTACTGAATATCCGTTTTGTTGTTGTTGTTGTTGTTGTTTTGTTGTATTATCGTTATGATACAGGTCAATGCTGTGGGATTCGACATAACCGGATTTAAATCACAGTTCTTCTACGTGTTAGCTTTTTGACGGAAAATAAGTGTCTTAGACTCAGTAAGCTTCAGTGTCTTTGTTCAATGGGGATGGCACCATTCTCTGAAGTTGTAAAGATGAACTAAAATTACGTATGCAAAGTGCATGGCAGAATGGCTCCTAGAAAATGTTCAGTAAAGGGGAGCTTTGTTAGGAGGATATGTTTCCTCCCTGAGGAAGCTGCCTTCTGGGCCAGCCTCTAAAAACTCCACACATGATGACGCCGAGCCACCAATGCCCTGTCCTAGTCTGAGATTGACCACCAGGACACAGCACCTGGCCCTGATCTCAGGGCCTCAGGGACACACTTCTGGGTACAGTTGGCTTGAAGTGTGTGTACAGGGTTCCTTACACAATCATTGACCTTGGGGGCAAAAATAGGAAGTGAGTACTATATAGCTGAAAATATCCAAGATTTTAGAATAGTAATTTAGCATTAAGCATTAAGAGACACTGTCCCTGTTTATGGACAAATGTTAAGTTGCGGAAAGCTGTAGTTATCAGCCTATTTCCAAAGGAAAAGTAAGGCAGTTGAGCAAGTGGGCATACCCTTCATTTAATGGAACAATCTGAGGAGTAATTAATCCACACGGAAGTTAAGCCCCAGCTTTTGATGGGGCAGCTTTAGAGTTGATGCACTATTGAGAGGATTGCTAATTAAAAATTTTTTTTTCAACGTTTTTATTTATTTTTGGGACAGAGACAGAGCATGAATGGGGGAGGGGCAGAGAGAGAGGGAGACACAGAATCGGAAACAGGCTCCAGGCTCCGAGCCATCAGCCCAGAGCCCGACGCGGGGCTCGAACTCCCGGACCTCGAGATCGTGACCTGGCTGAAGTCGGACGCTTAACCGACTGCGCCACCCAGGCGCCCCGAGAGGATTGCTAATTAGAAATAAATAGTTGTTCTCTGCACCCCACCTTTCCTGGCACAGAGCTCCTAAAACCCTTGGGATTTTCAGGGTGATAAGTCTCTTTTTGTATACAAATGGGATGATTGATGGCTGAGGGCTCCTGGTTCTACCTCAGGTAACCCTGGGGGCTAGGTTACCAGGGGAACCAACCAAGTAATTAGAGGGTTGGAACTTTCAACCCTTACCCTCCATACACCATCCCTTTACCCTCAAACCTGCGCTCCAGACCTCCAGGCTCAGGGAGAAGGGCTGGAGACTGGGCTCAATCACCAACACCCAGTGGTATAATCAATGAGGCCTATGTGATGAATCCTCCAAAAACTCCTACTCAAAGGGGTTTGGTGCTTCCTAGTTGGTGAAGATGAGAAAGGGTTGGGAGGGTGGCGAAGTTGGAGAAAGCACGTAGCCCACACCCTTTCCCACAGATCTTTCTTTTGGCATCTCTAACATCTGAATGTTCCCGAGTTGTATCTTTACAACTACTAGATTAGCCAGTAATCTAGTCAGTAAACTGTTTTCCCCAGTTCTGGGAGTCACTCTGGCAAAATAATGAAAGTGAGGAAGAGACTGTGGAAACTCCTGATTTGTAGTCAAGTCAGATGGAAATTGTGGGTAACCTGTGGATCCACTACTTAAGATTGGTGTCTATGTGTGGGGGCAGGACAGTCTCGTAGGACTGAGCCCTCAACCTTAACCTGTAGGATCTGACACTAACTCCAGGTGGATAGTGTCAGACTTGAATAGTAGGACCCAGCTGGTGTCTGTAGAGAATTAGAGAATTGCTGGGTATGGGAAAAAAAAAAATCCCACACGTTAGAAGTACAGAAGCATTCTGTGGGTAGAGTTGAGAGACTAAAGGAAGACACGGGGAGCTTTCTTTTAGTTGATATCAGTGTGCAGAGGAAACAGAGAATGGAACTTTTCTACACAAACGGTCAGTCTCTACTTTTGATGATGGGAGCCAAGGAAAAAGTACTGTAGGACTGGTCCCTATCACACACTGAGCTATAGTGGTCAGCTGAGCTTTCTTGTTCATTCGATGACGTCCTGAAATCCAATCTCACATCATGACCTTCCCTTCCATGAGCTGGTTCGGTAGAAATGCAGCAGCAGCCCGGGCTGGCTGGGAGAGGATCCCTGACCCTCCACCCATCTTTAGTGACACCCACTCATATAGGACACACCTGAGTATCCTAGCTTGGTGGCTGGGGGTTGTGAGCCAAAGAAAGCAACAGCAGCTCTTTTGCCCATACATAGCTGATTTAACCATACTTCTGTTTTAGAAGCATAACTGTTTAGCCAGGAGTGATTTGGAAGGAGAGGAAGTATAATTTTCTAAAGTTGAAGGAACTGGGCTTTTCTGTTGTGTCCACACCTAATTTCAAACGAAGTGACCATAGTGGCATCCTGGGATGGCCCACTGGCTAATACTGACATATGTGACAGGGTAGTCATAATACCAGCACTCAGAATGACTTCTCGATTATTCTGTGGTGCCCACTCAAAATCTCTTTGGCTACTGTATCTCTTTGGCCTGGATCATCTGGCTGCTGTTGAAATCTCCTGACCATAAAGCTAAGGACCCCCCTCTCTTATTCCTCTGGTCACTTGCTTTTTCAGCGGGAATAATTGGTCTGTTTGAAATAAAGTAATATAAAGAATTCGAGTAATGCGGCTTGATGACAAAACTAATATTCTGTGAACTCATATTATTCTGTATCCCAGCACATTTTAAGCTTATTTTCTTTTCAGCACATAGAATAATTATAACACAGTGTAAAACCTTGAGAAACAATTCCCATTCTAAATATAGATGAATAAAACACTACTGTCCATTCCTGGGAGCCAGAACATACATTATTTAAATGGAATCCTTCCCTGGAATGACATTGGCAATGATGGAGCTTTTCCACGCCGCTGTGCTGTTCAGAATCCAGGAGTCAGGGGTCATGACCTACTATTCCAAATCCTGTATGTTGTCATCTTTTAAACACTGCAACACTGCCCACTGTTGAGGGGTAATGCTGTCACTTTCCCTTCCAACACTGTCAACCAATAAAATATGGCAGATCTCTCTAAGTGTCTAAATCCCTCCCCAGCTGGGCTATTCAGGATGGACTGTTCTCTTTGACTGCAAAATATCTGTACAATTATCTACCACTTGAACTTGGACTTTCACAGCTGGATCTTCATTCTAGCTCTGCTTTATACTGACTATGTGACATTAAACAAGTGGCCCAACTTCTTTTGGCCTCAGTCTCCTCCTATGTAAAATAGGGTATAAGATTGTCTTGTAGAGATAACCGCCAATGGTTCCACCCATCCCTGTACACACACACACACACACACACACACACACACACACACACACACACCAGTCTTTCCTCCAAGAAATGGAGTCTCTTTCCTCGTGCCTTGAATCTGGCCTTTGAGTAGCGTTTTCCAAAAGGATTCGACAGAATTGAGGCTGTGTCACTAAGCACTTGTGAAGGAGTTGCAGAAAAACATGGTCAACGTTCAACATTGAAAAGAGCTTTGGCTTCAGATAAGTGGATAATTCTGACTCCTCCGTTTATTTGTTGCATGAAGCTCAGTGTTGCGCTCACTCTAGAGTCAGTTTTCTCATTGTAAAAGGGGGTCACTGTAGTGGACCTCCCTGGGCCCTTGTGAATTGACCAGCACAGTGCCTGTCACTTAGCATATAGTCAAAAAATAATAGCTACTATTATAATTATTAAAGCATGCACCTCATCTCCTTGTTTCCTTCTCCTTCCCTGCCCTCAGTACTGCTCAGGGTGCCAGTATTTTATATACAAATTCTTGACATCTTAAACTAGTGTAATATAAAGTATTAGTTATACTACTACTAATTCTCTTCAGCTTAAACCACTTATAAGTTTAAAGGGGCTTCTAATATTTACTATTCGGTTTGATTTTTAAAAGGCCTTAGTAATTTGGGAAAATGCCATTATCTTCACGTGTCAGCTTCTGCTGATAACAAATCATTCCAAACTCAGTTGCCCAAGACCACATCATTTTGTTGCTTATGATTCTGTGGTTTGAGAAGGTGGGCTCAGAGCTTAGAGGAGAAGGTTCCTCTCAGTTAACCTCAGGATGCTTAAAACACAGATGCTGACCGGGCATCACTGAGGTTAGAAGAGCCAAGATGGCCTCACTCACATGCCTTGGCTTTGGTCTTAGCTGTTAACAAGGTGCCTTGATTCTCCTCCACATGGTCATTCTCCCTCCAACAGGATAGCCTAGGATCCAGAAGTGTAGAGCTGCCGGGCTTCTTCAGGCTCAGGCTTGGGCTCACTGCTTTCCTGTGTTGTTGGTTTCTGAAGTGAGGAGGAAGGAAGCAGGAGGCAATGCCCCATGCATGGCTCCCTCCAGCACCTGTTTACCGCCTCGTTTGTGCTCTTGCTGGGTATCATGAAGGAACAAGGGGCTGAGGAGGTCCAGACCCAGGCTCTGGGGAGCACAGACAGTGCAGCTTTTGACTGTGTACACAAGGTGCTTTATTCTCCACAAGGTGATCCATGCTAAACCTCCCCCACAGGTTCAGAAAGACAGCCTTATTCAAGAATAAAAGCAGTATAGTGAATTAGTGGACAGAAAGAGAACAAGCTTCAAATTTTCTGACTTTCCCATCCCCACGAAGAAAATTCATGCTGCTTCTCATTTACTTATGTCTTAAGCAGCCTGAGCTTCACCGGGGACTCCGATGGGAACCACTCAGAATACTGAAGGTATAATAAGGGACCGGCTGTGGTGCATTGCAGATGTGTGGACGCTGATCTCCAAAAGCAGAGGCAGCGGGTCCCATTCTGCTGGCCAAGCAACTTGTGAAAACCAGCAGATGATCCGGATATTGTGTTTGAACATAGCCTGTTTGGACAGCCTCTGAACATAATCTGAAACAGAAAGACAAAGTGAAAAAAAAAAAAACCAAACAGCTAATATCTGGTACATGGGAATCCATAACTACTCAGAAGTTTCTGGAGATCCCAAATCTCTCTTTCCCTGAAGAGTATGGTTTCTGTGTGAATTAGCTGGATACATTATCTTCTTTTTTTGTTTTATTTTGCCTTCGTGACAAGCCTAATGCTTGTCGTATTTTATAAATGTTGTTAGTATCAATATCCTTAGAAACATAATTTGAAAATAATTCGTGAAAAATATTTACTGATACTTATAATCAAGGTATTCATGCATTAGTAAAGGTGAAAGAGGATATCATTTTCTTGACTTCATCTCCTTGGATTTGAATTTCATTACCTTGTAAAATTTGCACCTTTAGCCTTGCACTGTGTGTTTAATTCCTCCTTACTAAAAGCCAAGGATCCATTTTTAAAATCTCCCACAGAGAAGTGTTCAGATTTCTTTTTAAAATCCTTTGTGTTCAATTTCAGTTGTGGGGAAACATTCAGACACAAAACCAAAACAAGACATTTTCATTCACCGTGCATTTTAGAAAATCCATTTTGAACTCCTATTCTCTATTGCCAGCATTTCCTGAGGTAAATTTATTCTGTACGCTCCTTGGTCTGAAATAGCTTATCCCCTCCAAACATCTGCCAATATTCAAATTCATGCTGGGAGAGAAGAATATTTTGGAAGCAGGTGTACAAGAGGAGAACTTTTCCTTTCTTCCCTTTCAGGTTCTTTGGATGGTCTAATAATTAAATTGGCGTGAGACAGATTGACAGGAGGAAAATAAATTTCATCTTGTATTACAGGAACTCATAGAGACACGAGACTCAAAGAAATGACCCAAGAAGGCAGCTTTTATACCTTTTAGATAAAGAAACAACAAATTTGTGAAAGAGGTTTGGGCTTAAGGTAATAAATTAGTGAAGAAGTAAAGTTTTGTTTACGCAGCCTTCTCATCCCTAAAATTCCTGATCTCTGGTGGTGGGGATCTTTCTCCTGGTACAGGGAAGGTAACTTTCACATGGAAAATGTATTTCCTGTTTTCAGGGGGACAAAGGAAAGTCAGTGTATCCTTGCACCTGTGGTTTCTTAATTAACTTTAATTCAAAATAATCGATATGCCAAAGTGGCATATTTGGTGATGACCTGCCCTAGACCCCGTAACAGGTAACTTAACTGTTACTCAACTACTCTGAGAGGGTCCCACTTAAAATTCCTTTAATTTTTTCCTTTGGCATCACTACAACCCACAGATAGATTCAGGATCCAGTTGCAGAAAGAATCTGGGAAGGTGCTAACTGCATAGAGGATAAAGTTGGTAATGTGGAGGTTAGCCAGCACGTTGCATAGACAAAAGAGAGAACGGACAGCTACCCTCAGTAAACCGGCTGCTAATTAGCGTTCAGTGAAGCCACATCAAAATAAGCACTTTCATGGGGTGCCTGGGTGGCGCAGTCGGTTGAGCGTCCGACTTCAGCCAGGTCACGATCTCGCGGTCTGTGAGTTCGAGCCCCGCATCAGGCTCTGGGCTGATGGCTTGGAACCTGGAGCCTGTTTCCGATTCTGTGTCTCCCTCTCTCTCTGCCCCTCCCCCGTTCATGCTCTGCCTCTCTCTGTCCCAAAAATAAATAAACTTTGAAAAAAAAAAAAAAATTAAAAAAAAAAAAAAATAAGCACTTTCAGGTAATTGCTTTCAGGAGTTGTCTTAACAGTTGATTTCAATCCGCATGATGCTGGGTGTTGTTCTCAGACCATACAGCTGAGAACAAAACACAAGCCACAAAAAATAGACAAGAAATACTTTGTAAACCTTCAAGTTCCATTTGAATTTATCACTAGCTCCTTTTAAACCAGTGTGCCAGGTCTCACTGATAGCTGGTGTGGTTTCTTGTCTGAGTTTTCACAGCTGTTAAATTGAGAAGGACTATTTCTCCTTTCAATTACTTGGTAATATGGTTTGAGGTGGCCAGTCAGTGCTCTTAGATGGAGAAACAAAGTACCGACGGATTACATAGCACACAGGCTCGGAGGGCACAAGCCTCAGGGAAGAGGAGAAGGAAAGGAAAGGAAATGAGATTAAGCTAATCCTACTTTATCTCCAATTTCACTAACGATTAGAGCTGAGTTGCAAACAGGAGGACACAGATGTATTTTCTTTGACCTACATAGTGCTTGAAAAAAATTGCTGTACATTGAAAACTTGGAAGATGTCTCATCAAAATCTGGATATATTTTTTTTTGGCTTCTCTAAAAGAACCCAGAAGATCGGGAACAGTGGGCCAAGCTCCCCGTTGGCATCAGGAAACGAGAGCTGTGTGAAGTTGGCTCCTTCCGAGGGACCACCTGTCTCCTGGAGTGTCAGAGGCCACACCTGATCTACTCTCTGCACCTGAGTTACCTGTCTGTGCTTTGTAGGTACTGCAGTGGAGACTCTTTGTGGTTTTGTTTTGGTTTTGTGTTTTGTTTTTTATAAAATACCAAGGTTAACCAGATAAGACTATGATCATTCTGGGAGTCCTGGAATATACTAGAGTCATGGTGCCATCCCAGAATATTCCCCTACTTCTTTCTTTTTCACCCGGGTTTCCTGTGCTACTTTGGGATGGTTCTTCTTGCAGGGTTGCTGCCAGTAAGGCTGGGACTCAGATGAGCTACTTTTATGAAGAGCTTTGGCCGTGAAAGCTGACCTAGAGGCTGTCACCACACGTCCCATCCCTGCCAGCAGCAGCAGCATGACAGACAGAAGTAAGAGGTCATGGGGCACCGCTTGCCCTGGGGGACTCTGCAAAGCCAAGGAGCCCATCCCTCCAGCACAGGGCTATCTCCCTACGGCTCTCTCTGAACAAGGACAGAGAAAAAAGTCTCTCTGCTCCCCTGGGTGATGCTAATTTCCATCCTGGAAATGCTGGCCTGCTGTTGGTCAGCTGCCCACCCCATGGCCTTTTGGCCATGGAGCACGCTCTCTCCCAGGCCAGCCTCCCTCAGTCACTTCTGCAGCTCCTCGAAGGCTGGGCTGAGGGACTTCTGTTTCAGCCTCCCAGATGGGCCTTTCTCCTCCAGACTCTTGAGGGGGGGAAGCCCTGCACACACACACACCTCCACGCCCGTTCTCATTTCTGGTCATAGAGCAACTATCTGCCCCTCTTGAGTAAAGCACCATGGGCTGGTTATTACCATATTGTCTCTTTGCTTCAGACCTACTCTTCTGAATGCTGCTCTGTGATGCCAGAATTGGGACTCTGCAAAGCACATGTGTCGGTCAGGATTTAACCAGAGAAGAACTGGTAGCATACACACACACACACACACACACACACACACACGTATATACATGATTATCATGTATATAATCTAATTGGCTTTATTAAATGATTCATGAATCAGATGGCATGCCATCTTGTAAGTAGAGGGGAGCCCCCACGTATATGTATATTTTTAATATTTACTTATTACAAGGAATTGGTTTATGCCATCGTGGGGACTGGCTAAGGAAGTCTGAAAGTCCAAACTACTCTGATGCAGGCATTCAGGAAAAGAAGTTCACAGCCAGACTGGAACCCAAAGGCATGAGCCAAATATCCACTGGTGTCTCTCTATTTGTGTCTCTGCTCTCATTCTCTTTCTCCCAGGAAGCCTCGTTGTAACTTTGAAGGGCTACCAAGATCATCCAGGATCATCTCCCTTACTTACAGCCGACTGATTAGGGTCTCTAGTTTCATTTGCATAATCTCTTCAGAGTGACATCTAAATAATAATTCAGTTGAATCGTTGGAAACTATCACCTTTGCAAGTTTACATGTGGAAAAAGCTATCACGGTGCTAAGCTATCCCCCTTAGCAATTTGGCACCTACACACGTGTTCTTTTTTTTTTTTAACGTTTATTTACTATTGGGAGACAGAGCGACACAAAGTGTGAGCAGGGGAGGGGTAGAGAGAGTGGGGGACACCGAATCTGAAGCAGGCTCCAGGCTCTGGGCTGTCAGCACAGAGCCCGACGCGGGGCTCGAACTCACAAACCGCGAGATCATGACCTGAGCCAAAGTCAGTCACCTAACCAACTGAGCCACCCAGGCGCCCCCATGTGTTCTTAGACCCTGCTTAAATCCCCAAGTAAAGACAATAAACACATGTCTGCCAGACGTGATACAAATGTTCTGCAAACAGCTAAAATCCTGCAAACCATTCTCCGGGAAGAAAATGCAAAGTTATTAGGTGACATTCAGTCTCATTCTCTTTGGGTATTCTGCAATTTAAATACTGAGGGACATATAAAGTTGACTATGATTAGCCTATGTGGCTGAGCCTATACACAGCATACATTTCTTCCACCAGGGCGACTTTGCTCATGAGCCCATTGGACAATGGCAGAAGTTGCTGGGAGGGAAGGGCTGACTGGTGTCCATAGAATGGGTCATCTTCTCCACTTGATTATTAATATTCTCCTCTGCTGAGGTGACCCTTTCAGAAGCATTCAAATTGTACACAAATATCTTCATGTCCTATGCCCACCTCCACAGCCTATCCGTATATCTCTTCCTCAGACTTCCTTGGGACCAACTTTCTAATTGTGTTCCTTCTAAGTCCCTGGCCAGTGAGTCAAACCATTAGCCACAGCCTATGAATTGATACATACTCAGACATCTGGCCATTTCTCCTCCCAAGCAAGCTGAATAAAAGCTGGACACACTGCTCAAAATTCTGCATATAATAGAATGTTCTTACGACCCTACCCTTTTGAGCTGTCCCATCTCTTTTCTTTAAAAAAATTTTTTTTAATGTTTATTCATTTTTGAGAGACAGAACAGAGCATGAGCAGAGGAGGGGCAGAGAGAGAGGGAGACAGAATCCAAAGCAGGCTCCAGGCTCTGAGCTGTCAGCACAGAGCTGGACGCAGGGCTTGAACTCACCGTGAGATCGTGACCTGAGCCAAAGTTGGACACTCCACCGACTGAGCCACCCGGGTGGCCCCTCCCCCCCATCAATTTCTTTTCTAGGAACATCGCGATCAGCTGGCCAACAACATAGGGATCTGTGAGTCAGAATATTCTGATTACTACTTTGGCTACCATTACCATTGTAGTACTTTGGCTACTACATCACTACCATTATGATAACCACACCCACCTTGTCCTTAGTGATTAGTGCCTTTACTTTACCCTTGACATCCCAGGATCCCGTCATTCCCATTGCATTTAGGGATTCTGGTTAAATAGAGTGGTTCCTACCGTAATTTATGACCTACAGAGAAGAGTCACCAAAGAACTTTTCAAGGAATGCTCACAAATTTATTCCTCACAGTCACGTGAGAAAATCATATCATCCAGGCCCTCCAAAAATGAGTGATCAGATCTTACAAGACGTATCCACGCTCACATTCCAATTACCTTGTCTTTGGATATTTTCCCCTACAGCATACCAAAGCAGTTCTGGCATTCTAACTTTATTTAGCACAGACCACCACTGGATCCACATTTTAGAGAATCACTCCCCCAAAATGTTAGAGCCATCCCTAGCCTTTTGAGCCCAAATAATGAACCCAGAATCTTTGCTTAGTGGGCCCATAATAATAAATTGAGCCTGATTCAATTTTATATCCCTTCCACTATAATCCCATTTCTACAAACATTCTCCAGGTTTATGTCTATCTTGATTTTAAAAACCCTGTAGTTCTTAGGTGCATATTGACTTCCTCACAGGTAACTTTCTATACCTCATCCTTTGTACCTCGTTCTTGCTGGGACATAAATCTAATTGTATATCTGAAAGCAAAGAGGGTCATGAGAGTTGCTCTTGAGAAGGAGAAGGAGTGCCTTACAAGGAGAGGCCATTATAGATTCTTCAGACAAAGGAGGGTTGAGTTCCTCAGATAAGATGGAAGGGATACTTCTGCTGCCTAAAAAGACTCAGAATAATTTGGGGGTTGAAGATCCCAAGGTTTGTAAAGATCTTCCTACATGCTCCTATTCTAATTTTCAGGATCCCATTTCTTCCCAATCAGTACCCTCACCTTTCTTTCCTCCTCCAACTTTCATTGAGACACAATTGATATATCACACCGTATACCTTAAACTCACACAGTGTGATTATTTGCTACAGGTATATGTCATGGAATAATTACCACTTAACACATCCTTCACCTCACGTAATTACAGTTTTGTTGTTGTTATGGGGAGAGCAGTTAAGATCTCCTCTCTTGCCAATTTTCAAGTATACAAGACAGTATTGGGAACTCTGTTTGCCATACTGTATCTTAGATCTCCAGAGCTTATTCCTCTTATAACTGGAAGTTTGTACCCTTAGACCAACATCTTCTCATCCTCCCCCCAACCACACCGCGGCCCTTGGCAACTTCCAATCAATTCTCCATTTCCAGGAGTTTGGCCTTTTTCGATTTTACCTATGAGTCAAATCATTCAGCCTTTTGTCTTTCCCTGTCTGACTTATCTCACTTACAGAATGTTCTCACGGTTTACCCTTGTTGTTGCAAATGGAAAGGTCTCTTTCTTTTTTTACGGCCAAATAATACTCCATTGTACATCGCACTACATCTATCCAATCATCCATCGATGTATATTTACAGTTTCCATGTCTTGTGGGAATCATCTCTATTCATTGCTGAATTTGTATCTAGTAATAAAGGCTTGGACTTCGTTTATGCAACTGAATTTGTGTCAGCTGGGTTCCATTTTTGACAGGCATTTGATTTAATGCTATGCTGCCTTTTTAAGTTAATGCATTCCCTTATTTAGGAATAGGAAATAGATTTTACAAGTCAATGCTACGTGCTTCAGGTCAGCTCTAATCAATTGGCAGTGGCTGATTGGGGAGCTGAATTAAGAACTCTGAGGCTATGTCTGTGTTCAGTAAGAGAAAACGATAAACTGGCTAGCAATGTCCATGATGAATTCAGAGATGTGCAAACAGACGTACCACCGATCTGCCATTTCTGGCCTAATATTTAGTGCTTGGCGATGCTGCAAATTCATTATTATTGTCTGATTGTTAGTGTGCATTTATCAAAGAGAAAAGAGCAGATTTCTGGTGGTCATCATCAACAAATACTGACATAAGTGCCTATATATGCATACAGTCGCATATATAATTGCATTTATACAGTTACAATAGCAAAGGAACTTTGCCTTCTCCCCTCCTCCAATACAGACAAAGGTCACAGATTTAAAGCATCATCTGAAATTAGGGGGTACTTTCAAGCACGTAGAAGTGAAATAACCATTCAGTACTTAATGGAAGAGTTAGGTCAAGTTTAGGGGAAACACCTGGCCTTTGATTTAGGGAAACTGGCACTCTCTCCACATAGAAATCATTTGCAATGTTATCCAGGGGACAAGAAATTTGTCTTTCGTACTGGGGACGGGAAACAACACCTGCTAATCATAACATCAGGCTCGTCCATCCACATTCTGGGTACATGCGATGGACCACATCATATGTGTTCATCAATGTGAATGGTAGCTTCCCCCTCTAGGACTCCAAACAATTTGCCTGGACAAATGACGAATGTGAACTGTTAGGTAAACACCTCTGTGTGTTTAGTCAGAGCACGTTATTTGGAGGAGCAGGACACCAAGGAGGAAACAAAAACCCAAAACATTTAGGATATCTGCAGGGTTCTGAGGTGGCCTTCTTGCTCTCTGACAAACTGCGTCATTAAAAATTGTGTGTTCATGCCGATTTACGTTCAGGAACGATGAGAAAACTTAGAAAAAGAGACGCCCCTTTTCCTTGGCTAAGCGGAGAGAGGGTGAGAAGGTAAGAAGAAAAGAGAAAAGAAAGCTACCAAGACAAAGAGCTGGAGGGAGAAATAGCTCTTCTGAGCCCCTTCCCAGTTTACAGATTTCGAAGGCAATATTTTGCATCAAGGAGAAAAGCATCTTGCCTTTGCACCGGCGGTAACTTTTCTTTGTGATACAGTTGCCATGGGGATGATGTGCCGGGTCATGCCACTTTATCATCTCTCTCTCACGCATCCTATTATAAAGTAAGTACTTGGGATTCTAGACCATAAATATGCATCCACAAAATGTTAATCTGTAAACTAACCTGCCAACCAACTTCAGAGCCGTAATCGCTTCCCTGGCTGGTAGAACTGCTCCCCCCCCCCCTTTGAGAGCAACACAGGCAGCCAAGTGATGGGCACCGGCATCTGCAATTAGAGAGACTATTTCCTTTCTGGGCGTTGTGGCCTTTTGGGCCAAAGGCAGAAAATGAAAAAGAATGTAAATCGCTCTTGCAAGGAATGGAATTTACTAATGATATCCCCCGTTTCCGGGTTACCCGAAGCATTGCTATCTAATCCTTTGAAAATATTTTTTGAAGCCAGTCCGATTCTTTTTCAAACGTGTAGGTGAGAAATACTGCATGTAGATAAATCCCCAAATAGTGGCTTACTTCACGGATTTAAAAATGGAGCACGGTATGCCTCAGCAAAGTTCAGGTAATTGCGTGCGACGTGCCTCAGCAGTCCCCACTCCTTCCGAAGCCACTGACTGGCATGGGGGATATTTCTTCAGGGCTTCCGTGGGCTTCATTCATAGCTAAGCTGGAAATCCTAGAAGCCAGAACTGCACAAAGCCGACTGGAAAATAAAACCAACCTGTTTATAGTCCGGTTGCAGACCTGTCCGTCCCCTCAAACCAGTTGAGTTTCGGGAAGCAGCTGTCAATGCCAGCCACATTACTGAATTGGACGTAATACATATTTTCTATTTTCTATGCACTTCAACAAAAAGATTGAAGAGTTCCTTCAGGAAGAATTTAGCAACTTGGTGCTCTGTTCCAGACACCTCACTCAACAGACTCGTTCTGCGGGGGTTATATGTTCCTTTCTCAAGGAAGGAACCACGCTTAGTTAGTTCTTTTGAAAGAGCATCTGGAATAATACCATATGAAAACTATATGCGAATAACCCTCATAAAAGACACCACTTCTGCAATCTTGTGATTGTTCAGGAAATAAAAAGAGGGGTGCCCAGGTGGCTCAGTCGGCTGAGTGTCCGACTCCGGCTCAGTTCATGATCTTGCAACTCATGAGTCTGAGCCCCGAGTCGGGCTCTGTGCTGACGGCTCGGAGCCTGGAGCCTGTTTCAGATTCTACGTCTCCCTCTCTCTCTGCCCCTCCCCAACTCGTGCCATGTCTCTGTCTATCAAAAATAAATGAACATTGCAAAGTTTTATAAAAAAATGAAAAGACAAAATCAGTAATAATGGACTATTACCACAGACATCTTTTTCATGGGGGCTTATATTATTACTCGAAATATTCATGGTTTCTCCCTGTGGAAGATGCTTTGTTGATGTCAAGCATAGTCACTGAATTGCCTTGGCCAAAGAAACGTGAGCAGTAGAGACGCATGCCATTTCCAGTTGAAGTGTGAGGAGCC
The DNA here is from genome assembly GCF_022837055.1 of Prionailurus viverrinus. Taxonomy (NCBI): domain Eukaryota; kingdom Metazoa; phylum Chordata; class Mammalia; order Carnivora; family Felidae; genus Prionailurus; species Prionailurus viverrinus. The sequence continues at coordinate 16,011,924 of NC_062569.1, forward strand.
ATAGAGTTTCTACCATATTCTCTTTTCCCTCTTCCACACAACCCACCATGCCCAAAGAGTATATGTCTCTTCAGTCTGGGTTCCAGAATGGTGACAACGTAGAGCAGAGCTTTAACGCACCCAAGACAGACGGGATGTAAGATTTAGGGTTGTTACAACAATATAACCTAGCCTACACTGTTACACCTTATTTACAAAATGTATTCATTCTCTCAACATCCATTTATTAAATTCTGACATTGGGCCAGACACAGGACTAGGTCATGGGACTTTGAAGATGAGAAAGACCCAATTATATTATCCTTGAAGTTTCACTGTATAGATTGCCTGAAATATGGCAATAAAACAATTTCTGTAAAATAAGTTCTTTCAAACTTATAAAAATAAGTTTTTTCAAAACACTAAGATCTTTCAGAAGACAGAATTTAACCGTTGGGGTACTGAATTAAAGATGGCAGTACGTTCTTTTTCACTTCCCTCATCCGAATATGAAGTTCATTTCTTTCACCCCTTGAACTGGAATAGAATATAGGGAGATTGCTACTGGACCCACTTTGGGTCCTGTTCTGTAAGTAGCAGTTTTGTCTTCTCCCGCTTGGTGGCCCTCACCCCTGCTAGAGATCATGATACTTGGAGAGGTCCCAGCTTGCCAAGCTGTCTTGGCTGGGGGTCCAGTTATATGTATCAGGGAACAATACTCGATATTCCAACCCCAGCATATATCACGCGGAACAAGGATAAACCGTTCCTGCTGTGCTCTGTCCCAATTTCTGCCCACAGAATCATGAGCATGCAAAACAGTTGCTGCTTAAGGTACTTAAGTTTGGGGGACTGCGTTATGCGGTAATAGATAACCAAGTGATGTAACCCAGAAAACCCAGAACCGCTTTCTGGGTTTGCTTTGAAACCGTTTCCTACTGATTCACTTCTAATCTCAGGATCTTCCTTTGTTTTTATAATCCCCTGACTCCTGGTAGTTTCTGTAGTTTCCAATAACATTTCTTTTTTGCAAACTATCCTTTGTTTGGAATTTATTATAAAGTACATCTATCAGCCTAAAATAGCACACTTCTCCAGGGCACCGTTGTCAAATTCTAGCATAATATATTCTATTCTAAAATTGCCTTAGATCAAAATTTAAGTGGGGTGCATGGGTGGCTCAGTCCATTAAGCATCTGACTCTTGGCTTTCGCTCAGGTCATGGTCTCACGGTTTTGTGAGTTCAAGCCCGGAGTCAGGCTCTGTGCACAGAGCCTCCTTGGGATTCTCTCTCTGCCCCCCACCCCACTCACACTGTCTCTGTCTCTCTCAAAATAAATAAATAAATAAATACTTAAAAAAACTAGAATTTAAGTAATAAGATGGCATGGGGAAAGTGAAAGGCAATAAAATGAATTGTTTTTTAATTTTAGAGAAAGAGTGAGAGAGAGAGCATGCATGTGAGCTGGGAAGGAACAGAGAGAGAGAGAGGGAGAGAGAGAGAGAGAGAGAGAGAGAGAGAGAGAGAGAGAGAATCCCAAGTAGGCTCCACACTCTACAGAGACCAATGCAGGGCTCGATCCCATGACCCTGGGATCATGACCTGAGCCATAATCAAGAATTGAAGGCACAACCGACTGAACCACCCAGGTGCCCCTGAAATGAAATTTTTTTTAATGGCAAATAAAATGAGGAACGTCTGCTAAGAAACACACAAGCAATTGTTGTTTAGGATTGTTCTATAAATTTAGGTAGTTTGATGACTGGCATTATTCCAACCCAGAGGTTTTCAACCCTAGCTTATAAATTTAAGTTGCCTGGAGGGCTTATAAAAAAATTGCTGGGCCCCACCCCCCACAGTTGCTGGTTCAGTATGAGTGGGCAGGAGTTGATAATTTATATTTCTAGCAAATCTCCAGGTGCTGTTGCTGCACCAGAGACCACGCTTTGAGAATCTCTGGGCGAATCTGTCTCCACACACGTGTTTCCACTTTGTCATCTGTACCAGTGACAGACATTACTAATTAATCACTGGACTTTTTCTTGCTGAGCCTTGGAGCCAGTAGAACGTTCAGGCAATATCAACTGATTTTAACTGAAAAATCAAGAGAAAACCTTTTTGCTATGTAAGATAACTCTAGAATGCAAGTAGCTTCTATAATAGACTATTAATGTTTATCTTGTTTTTGCCTCATATTTTATATCTCCCCCTTTATTTTTTTTAACTAATGTGACAAAATGTCCAGTTTCCATGAATATTTTCGGCAAATTTCTGCTCAACAGATAAGCGCATAAAATCTATGTCTGTCCTTCCCTATGGCATTAAGAAACAGGTGGCATATAAAAAGAAATTAGCACTTTATGCTTGATGTAGTGATTGGCCAAGTCAAAGTAATATCAACAGACAGCTATAAGTTGTTTGTTTTTGCCCCAAACCATATTGAATAAGAACCAGTAAATACTAGAGATGATCACCAAAAAAAAAAAAAAAAAAAAAAAAAAAAAAAGGCAGAGGGGTGGGCCTGGGTGGCTGAGTCATTAAGCATCTGACTCTTGATTTTGGCTCAGGTCATGATCTCAGCGTTCATGAGTTCAAGCTCCATGTCAGGCTCTGTGCTGATGGTGTGGAGCCTGCTTGGGATTCTCTATCTTCCTCTCTCTCTCTCAAAAATAGATAAATAAACATTTTTAAAAAGTTTTAAAGGATGAAAAATAAAAGTGGCTTTTTAAAAAAATAAGAGTTTTACATCATCCATGTAAAATTGCAGTTTGGGGTTTATATTTGGGTTGTCTGTCTGTAAAATATTTCCTTTGTGTAATAGCTTTTTCCATTGCAGCAGTAATTCCAAAACTGAATTTTGCTATGACCATTCTTTTGAAAGCATAAATTTAAATGCAGTGATATTCAGTACTGTTCAGTAATAAAGAACTGTGTGCATTCGTATGGGGAAGTAGAAAGATGGTCTGCCTAAATCGCCATGATATATTTTCTTCAGAATTTGTTTCCTCATCTGCAGAGCGAGTTTCCACCTTTGAAATATTTGAAGATTTCAGGGCATAATTTCATTCTTCTAGCCCTGAAAGTTCTGAAATATTCCTAATTTCTCTTGGACCATAAACAATAAATTATGACCTCTAGTTTTCAGGAAAATCTCTTGAGTAGAAATGAGACGTTTGAAAATGCTTCTTGTTTCATTTTGAAATTCTTGAGAAAGAAATTTTGTGACACGGAGTATGTGTTCAAGAAAAGTTATAAAGAGGTAAAGTTTCTTTTAGTAAACACCAACATTAGTATTTGCAATAACATTTATCAAATTTCATAATGTTTTGGTAAAGCTTCAGATCTTTTTAATTTCAGGGAATAGAGATCAATGAGGTGGATCGATGATTTTTTTTGACAAACTTTTTGCATATTGTGGCTTTATTTTTCTACTTTTGTCAAGTTTTTGCACATGTAACACAATTTACAAAGAATTGACATATAGAAGATATTTTCAGATTTAATTCATGTACGAAGAGCTAATAACAGGCTCAATTTGTTGGGGACTAGCTCTAAACCAGGCATTGTACTGGGAACTTACACCCTTATTCAATTCTTTTTTTTTTTATTAAATTTTTTTTTCAATGTTTATTTATTTTTGGGACAGAGAAAGACAGAGCATGAACGGGGGAGGGGCAGAGAGAGAGGGAGACACAGAATCGGAAATAGGCTCCAGGCTCCGAGCCATCAGCCCAGAGCCTGACGCGGGGCTCGAACTCACGGACCGCGAGATCGTGACCTGGCTGAAGTCGGACGCTTAACCGACTGCGCCACCCAGGCGCCCCCCTTATTCAATTCTTAAGACAAATCTATAGATGTGTGTTACTAACTCCATCTTACAGATGAGGAAACTGTAGCTCAGAAAAGTTAAGTGACATCCATAGTCACAAAGCTAGTAAGAGAGGGAGCCAAGATTTGAGTCCAGAACTCTCTAATTACAGAACACTGTAATTTAACTGATAAATTGACATTCCAGAAAGTTCACTGATGTCATCACCCTTCTTAATTTCAGCTCCGGTCATGATCTCACGGCTCATAGGATTGAGCCCAGCATTGGGCTCTGTGCTAACAGCTCAGAGCCTGCTTGGAATTCTCTCTCTCCCTCTCTCTCTCTCTGCCTCTCCCCCACTCATTCTCATTCTCTCTCTCTCTCTCTCTCTCTCTCTCTCTCTCTCTCTCAAAATAAAAAAAAAAATCACTGCTTTGAACTCTACCTACTCCCACGGAATAACTTGATCACAAACATTTAAGTCACAACACAAGCGTGCCCCTAGAAATATAACTCTCTTAGCACCTGCTCCGTAAAACTCTGTGACAATTCTATGACATTCCTGCCCTTGTTAGAGGCACGATCATATTTAACTGATTTGCTTAGGCAAGTTTTGTTGTTATTGTTGTTAATTCTGTTTTGTTTACTCTGATCACAAAGTTTAATACATGATAGCTGCTACGAGTAAAACCAATACAGAAATACATACTGTTGACCGTGAAAACTTCCTGAAATCCATTGAAAGGCTTTGGTGTTGGCATCCTTCCACATTTTGATACAGGGTTTGGCATATATTTATATTTACATAAAATAGTGTGGTATCATATACACTTTTCTAAAACTTGTTTTTTCACTTAATATATCTGTCTTTCCAGAGTGCTTTATCTCATGTGCTATAGTTAATGTTCCACAAAAACATCCTCGGTTTCTTCAATCACTTCTCAAATAGCCCCTCCAATGCCTTACTTTCAAGGAAGTAGGATAACCCCTGAAGACACGGCTTCCTTTTGATGCTTCTCCTTTGAATCCCCTTTCCAAATTCATGTGTCAGTCATACTGGAGTCGGGGCCGCTCCCCTCCTCTTCCACAGTGATGCTTCCAGACCCTTACTCCTCCATGCCCTTGGACAAGCCTGAGCCCCTCCCACTCTGACTTCCTCCTGCCGTGACTCCAGCCACCTCTGCTCAGAGCTACCTTTTCCCCACCGCTCACCACTCCTCACTTCATCAGGGCTGCAGGGTATCATCCCGACTCATGTCATCATTTCCAGCAACTCCATATCCCTTCAGCTCACTACCCCTGTGTGCTTTCTCCCAATCCAATTTATAGTCTAGACTCGATTATTTTAATCCTGCTCTTGTCAGTCCTCCAATCTCTGCCTTCTCTTCACCTCCACCAACGCTCGGAGGGGGCGGCTATTTTCCCTCTGTGAAAAACCACACGGTCCATCGGCTGGTTCGGCATGAGATTGCACATGGTCTTGGGGGTCACTGTGGAAGGTCACTTGGGGGTCACTGTGGATTCACACCTTTGGAATCTACTCTGTGTGAGGTTTTGAGCAAATGAATGGCGTGACTTGATTCATGGTTTAATAGAATCACTGGCTGCTCTGTGGAGAACAGAATTTAGAAGAACATGAATTGAAGTGGGGACACTGATTAGGAGGTAATTGCAAATTCAGACCAGGGAGGAAGTTGACTTTGACCAGGGTGGTAGTGGTGGAGAAAGTGAGAAGAAGCCAGTCTTCCTTCAGGGTGGGAAGGTTCTATTTTGTCATAGAGCTAGAAGTTACCTGGGGGCAAAGCTCGGGCTTTGCTTTTTCAAATTTCCCTGGCTCTCTCCACAGGTAGATCTCTCTTTTTACATGGAGAATCTATATTATGGCTTTGAGCTGAAGGAAAAATACTCTGAGAGTTTGAATCTGTTGAGAGTCTCTTTCTTATTTTTTAGTGCTACTAATGACTGATTTATAGTTTTATATTTCTTTTATTATTTCAGTGGGACTTTCGGGAGGATGAGTGATAGAAAGCATGTATTTTGTCATTTTGTTCTATAAGGTTCTTCATGTTTCCCAGCTCTCGGTTTGATAGCAACACCGATGTGGGCCTACAGGTCCTGCAACGCAGCAGGCATCTAGCTAAAGAAAATATAGTGCCAGTGTCTCTTCCTTGGACACTCCCAATGCCAACGATTTATTTTCTTGGAATTCCAGACTTTATGGTGACCTAAACTGCTGGTCAATTCTTTCTGCACATGAGAGCTGGAGGGCCTTCAAGCATGAAGCCAAACTCAATGGCAAACTAAAAGGGTCAGAGACATGACCACACACAAGAGAAACTGCCAGAGAGGTGGTTGAGACCTAGAATCTCAGTAACTAGGGAGCAGAGGTTTTAAGAAGGAAATGAATAACGTTGACGTCACCCTCTATGACATTAGGGTGCTGTGGTAGGGTACCCAATTTGATACAACAATACAAATATTGGCTCCCTCTTCCAAAAACAAGAGCATAATCCCACATTGCTGCAAATAGTAGAACACTGATTGCCTACCTGGCCTTTCATACATGCCAAGAGTAGTCAGGGTAGTTAATTAACCTACTAAAGTCCATGGGAGGATACTTCTCATGTTTCATCTGTTATTTTTTTTCCCTGTTCAAATTATTCAAGGACTGTTAACATCTGCTTTACTTACTATGATATCAACAAAAGTCTGTCAAATCCAATAGATCATGGAAAATGAGGAACAAGAAGAAACAAGACATTATTGGATTTGACTAGAAGGTGATTCTGGTGTCCTTCTAACGAGCAGTTTCTGCAATGATGGTCGTGGGTGGGTGAGCCAAGTGGGAAAGCAACAAGCAAACAGGGTAGATATGTTCAGAGTTTGCATTCCAAGACAAGGAATGTGTGTTTCTTATGTGGGGGAGAACTGTAGGTGATTGAAGGCAAATGGGCAGGGGCCACACAGAGAGAAGGTGCTAGAAAAGAATGAGTTGAGTCAAAGCCTGATCCTTGAGGAGGTGGGATGGGGTGCAATTCAGATCACCAGAAGGATTCGTTTTACAAAAGTGAAAGAGCTAATCTTCCTCTTCCCATTGTCTGGGTGAGCTAACAGAAGGGATGCAGAGATAGGTGAATCTAGGATGGGATAACGAAAAGGAAAGAAGGAGCAAATTATGCTGGCTGGGTTTTGTCTTCTATGTGAAATAGGGCCACCAACTGTAAGTTTTCTCAGAAACTCAGAACTTCAAAAGTAACATTAAAAGCCTTCTATTGGAACATCCGCCTAATATTTAAAGGCTGAGGAAAAAGTATCTAGTGGCTTGGGCATCAGAACAGTCCAGAGCAGCTTTGGTGGGAGGGGGCCAATGAGACAGCCGGAAGCAAAGATGGTGGAGAGCAGTAGCCAGGGCCATTTGGACAATATTGTTATGCAGTAGGACCTGTCTGCTCGGTAATGGAATTGCAAGTAGCTTCCATTTGGTTTTGTTCCACGGGCCTTCTGTGGGTTGGGAACAGGAACAAGAAAACCTGATAGAGGAGGTGAGCCATGAACTGACTCATCGGAAGAACGTCCAGGTGACTGAAAAGAAGACTCCCTCTGAGATCAGGAAATAGAAGAAAACCTTGGAAGTAGGTGATAACATAAAATAACTGTTAATTGCTTGATTAATGAGTGAATAAGCCCTTGAATATTATAACTGAAGAAAAAGTGAAGGGACAAATTGAAAAGAATTCCCCCACCTAACTCCAGTTCCCAGGACACTGACCATTTACTCTTCATGTCAAATCAAAAGCAGGCTAAGATCTTTCCCCATGTTGAATCATCTCCCTGTTGCATAGATTCAATGTTCCACGTGTGGCTCTTTTTCCCAGAAGGGGGGTGTTTAGGTGGACATTTATTATGATTGCCTGAAGCCTAGACAAATGAGTATTTATCAATTCTCAAACATCCTTGGAACAGAGAGCCAAACCTTATCTTTGCTCACATTTTAATCATGACAAGGACTGATACTGGGATGACTAAAGGCTCAAAGGGTGGAGATGCACCCCGGTAGCACTCTGGGAACTGTGGCTTACTCCGTGAAGGCAAGGATAGTCATTTGAGCTGGTAGCCACAGTTGGTGGCCACAGCGACTGCCCCAGTTCCTTGGGTCCACTCTTCAACATATATTCTTAAGGGACATAACTCACTCATAACAGCACGTATGAACATAGTTTTCCCATCAAATTTTATGACAAAAATGAATAATATGCAATTTTTATCAATATTTCCTATTGATAATCTCCTTAAACTCTTGAGTTTACATTGAAGACAAAATCTGTTTGCATAAATGATAGGAAAATTAAAACATTTTCAACCATCCAAAGTTGACAACAGTTGATGGTATATTGAAACAATCAAACACCCCATTTTCTTTCATTACAAAATGTAATGTCATTTTGTTGTGATGATGCAAATGGTTTTAGCCTCTGATCAAAACTTTTTTATCAAGTATATGAAGATGATGACGTTCTAAATGCACACATTATTAAGGCAGTCACTTGGCAGCTAGCTCGGACTGCACTAAGCGCATTCCTCAAAACAAACTGACAGAAGAATCAACGACAGAGATCCAGGGAGCCCATCAGAATCCCTCATCCAGGCTTTTCTGCTCATCCCCCCCACTTGCTCCAGACCCCCTGGTATTGGAATGCCTCCTGCTCTCCCCGAACGCCTGAAAGAAGAACTCATTCAACCACACCACAGACCTCTTGTCCCTGGAGAGCAGCGTGCCTTGCTATTGGCGGGTCATCTCCTCGAGGGCGTCTGTACGTGACGGCAAAGCAGCAGGTGCCAGAAAGTCACTAACGCTCAGTGCTACAGAACTGTGGGGTCTGCCATTAGACACTGCTCCACCCCGCATCTCGGGATGTGAGATAATCGGCCTGAAAACCCATACCTGGCTGTCCCAAAGCTGCTGGAAACCCAATCTGAACACCTGGAACCCAATCTCAGCCGGCCTGTGAAGTTCTGCTGTAGAACACAGCACTGAATAATAAACCCCTCAGCTTTTTCCAAGTTCCATCTTTACCTTGATGTGCTAATCAGTGTGAAGGTTGTCTGTTTGAAATTTAGATAATACGATATGACAACTCAGCTGTGGGATTCAAAGATTAAATGAACGGCAGACGCATCAATTATTAATATTATTATTACTCTCAGCCTACCATTTCTAAGTGTTCTTTTCACCTCACAGAACACCCCTGGGAAACGAATTGCTATAATAATCCCTGGTTCAAGCATGGATGTAAAAGCCTCCGCAGACCTTGAGACATGCAGCAGGGTACTTTGGGAGAGTAGCTCTCCAGGGTTCAGTTGACATAGAAGAAGAAGGATATGCTTCAGTTTGTAATTACATCACTCCAAGAGACTTCGAACTGTGCTTTCTGAACACACAAAGAATTTGTGAGTCGGAGCTGTGCTGTAGCTGATGTTTGTCCTTGGTCTGAAGTCTTTGCTCATTGTATCCCTATCTAGTACACAAAGTGGCTTCTACTTCCAAATAATAATAATTTTTGTCTTTGTTTTTTTTTTTACCATCCTTGAAAACAAATGATAAGTTTAATAGTTCTTGATTTAACCATTTCAATGCTCTCTTGAGTTTATTTAGGTTACTATGAAAGGGTCATAATTTTATCAATTACTGGTGCGGTGCAAGAACCCTCTAGTCTGGAAGATATCATTTCTTGAAAAATCACTGTAAAATCTCGCAAATCACACTTTTCTTTCATTTCAATGAATGGCATTATCATTAGCTTGAAGTTTCAGCCAGAAACATGAAAGTCATTTTTTATCGCCATCCTTTTCACACTCCTCCCTCTGTGTCACTCTACATTTGATACTTATATATCAACTTTGAAAACATATGTCAAATTAACCTATTCCTTGGCATCCCTGTTGCTACCTTCCTCACTCAAGCCGCCACCATTTTTTACCTGCACTATTGTGTTTAAAGTTTACTTATTTATTCTGAGAAAGAGAGAGAGAGAGAGAGAGTTGGGGGGAGGGGCAGAAGAGAGGGAGAGAGAGAATCCCAAGTAGACTCCGCACTGTTAGCACAGAGCCCCGCATGGGGCTTGAACTCACGAACTGTGAGATCATGACTTGAGCTAATATCAAGAGTCAGACACTCGACAGACTAAGCCACCCAGGCGCCCCTTTACCTATACTATTATAGAAACCACCTCGCTGGTCTCCCAATTTCCATTCTTGTTCCCTCTCCCACTCTATCTTCTACCTTGTGGCCAGAGTGCTCATCTACACCTCAGGTCTGCCATATATATGGTCAGTTGGTAAATGAAAAAGGTGATAGTGAAGTGCAGTGAGTAGCACTGGGTCAATCAGATATCACAGGCAACAAATAAATTGGACCCCTACTTCACATCACTTTAAAAATCCACATGTATTGAAGATCTTAATATAAAAAGTGAGACAACAAACGGTTAAAAGGAAACACAGAAGAATGTTTTTATGCACTTGGGGTGAGCAAAGGTCTCTTAAGACACAAAAAGTATTGGGGCGCCTGGGTGGCGCAGTCGGTTAAGCGTCCGACTTCAGCCAGGTCACGATCTCGGGTCCGGGAGTTCGAGCCCCGCGTCGGGCTCTGTGCTGATGGCTCAGAGCCTGGAGCCTGTTTCCGATTCTGTGTCTCCCTCTCTCTCTGCCCCTCCCCGTTCAAGCTCTGTCTCTTTCTGTCCCAAAAATAAATAAACGTTGAAAAAAAAAATTAAAAAAAAGACACAAAAAGTATTAACTATGAAGGAAAATTGATAATTGTTGCAATATTAAAATGATGAACTTCTATTTATCAAAAGACACCATGATGAATATAGAAGAACAATACACAGCATGAGGTAAGATACCTGCAATACATATATCCAAAAGAAGACTTGTTTCTGGAGTATATAAAAAGCCTCAACAAATCAGTAAGAAAATGTTAAATACCTAAAAAAAAAAAAAAAATCAAAAGATGTCAATAGCCGTATTACAAAAGATTTCCAAGCATCCAGTAAATATATGTAATGGTGAAACATTTCATTGATCACTAAGAAAGTACAAGTTAAAATCGCGGTACAATATTGGGGTGCCTGGGTGGCTCAGTTGGTTCAGCATCCAACTTCTGCTGAGGTCGTGATCTATGTTTCGTGAGTTCAAGCCCCGCGTAGGGCTCTATGCTCACAGGTCAGAGCCTGGAGCCTGCTTCGGATTCTGTGTCTCCCTGTCTCTCTGCCCTTCCCCTGCTCATATCTGTCTCCTCTCTCTTCTCAAAAATAAACAAACATTTAAAAATTAAAAAATAAAATAAAATCACAGTACAATATCATAACATGCCCAACAGGACGGGTAAAATTACAAGACAGGTAAACAGCAGAGGCTGGTGAATATGCAGAACAACTGAAACTTTCACACATTGTTGGCAGAAGTGTATAGAACTGGTACAACTTCTTTGCCAAGTGTTTGGAAGTAGCTACTCAAGCCAAATTTATGCATCTCTTAAGACCCAATAGTTAGACTTCAATGTATATGCTTCCCCCCATATACATACATATATATATGTGTATGTATATGTATATATATGTACATATATATGTATATGTATGTACATATATATGTGTGTATGTATATGTATGTATGTACATATATGTATATATACATACATACACACACATATATGTATGTATGTATATGTATACATATATGTACATATATATACATATACATACACACACATATATATATATATATGTTCACCAAAAGATATATACAAAAATGTTCATAGCAGCACAATTCCTAATAACTCCAAAGTCCACCAATAATAGAATGGATAAATAAGCTGTGGTATATTCATAGAATAGAACGCTATACAGCAACGAAAATGAACAAACTCGGGCCACAAGTAAAAACATGAAAGCAAAAACACATCTGATTCTGGGGGAGGGAATGAAAAAGAGCTCTAAAAGGACCTTTGAAGCGTGGTGTTTTTTGTGTGTGGGGGGGGGTGGGGTGCCTGGGTGGCTCAGTTGGTTAAGTGTTGACTTCGGCTCAGGTCGAAACCATCATCTCATGGTTTGTGAGTTCTGGCCCCACATCAGGTTCTGCATTGACAGTGAGGAACCTGCTTGAGATTCTTTCTCCCTCTCTCTCTGCCCTCCCCTGCTTTCTTTCAAAATAAATACATAAACTTTTTAAAAAAAAGCTAAATGTGTTTTTTCCTACTACCAAAATTCCCTTGGAGTATTAGAAAATTCTATTTTATGATTCAAACGAGGTGCTGTTTTTAAGTGAGAAATCAACAACTTCATTCACCTTTTTTTTAAATGTTTAATTTTTATCTCTCTATTCTGGGTATATCATGTCCAAATGTGCCTCCTGCTCTTTCCGAACTTCACTAGCCCTTTATTGAAAAACCAAGAAAACTGATGGTGAAGTCACCATTCAGGATGCTTTACTGGAGGAAGGGGTAGAGGAACACCACCGGTCTCAAAAACAGCCAGGCAATAAAAAAAAAAAAAAAGGTGGCTGCAAAATGCTCACAGGAGAGTGACCAAGTACAATCCAATGTATCTTAAAATACCTATGCTCATTAGCTGAGTAATTGTGAGAAATATATTAAAATGGGAGAAATTTGAAACTCAGGAAAAAGGTTTATGCACATATGCTTATTGCCATACTACTTACAATGTTAAAAAAATAGGACGATAAGGAATGGAATAAATAGTCTAATATTTTTTTAAAAAGCATGTTTAAATACATGTATATACTATGATATGCATCAATGAAAATAATGTTTTCAAGGCATTTTCAATAGATGGAGAAATATCGGTGTTCAAGGACAAAGTGACAATACCTTATTATATGGCTGTATATTAATATAAACTCAACTATGTAAAAACATATGGGAACAAAAGCTAAAAGCAGAAAATGTAGGAAAGGAAACATTTTAACATAATGATAGCTGTTACATCTGGTGCTGAGATTACCTCCTTAAAATCTGCATAATCTGTATTTTCCACCTAATCTACAATGAGCACACACTGCTTTTCCATCAGAGAAAGTAAACGAGCTATAAAAATTGCACGTATACGTAAAAACCAAATGTTATTAATAAAAATGTGAAGAGACGAGTAAGAAATGCTATGGTCCATATGAGAATGGACGGTTTTTCAAAATCACACAGGTGCAGCTGTTCTGTAAAAGGAACAAAAACCCACTGAAGATATAACTCATATTGCTCCCTCTTTCGTTTTGGTTCCATAGGGAGGACCAGGAAGGAATTTATCTGCAATCCATAGATTTCCCCAAAATCACTATGCAAAGAGTTATTGTTTAATTATGGTATTGTTTATGCTGGTTAGGCTAAGTCAACAATTAAGATTCAAGCTGAAAATTACTCAATCCTGGATGACATTAACAATTTTAGAACTTCTTTCCAAAATTTAACTTGAGGTTTGATGGAACACTATAACCACCTTGTAAACTCTCTATAAACTGTACTTAAAGGCCACTTTAAAAAAAAATTTAATGTTTATTTATTTTTGAGAGAGAGAGAGAGAGACAGAGCCCAAGCTGGGGAGGGACAGAGAGAGAGACGAAGACACAGAATCCGAAGCAGGCTCCAGGCTCTGAGCTGTCAGCACAGAGCCTGATGAGGGGCTTGAACTCACGAGCCGTGAGATCATGACCTCAGTCGAAGATGGATGCTTAACCAACGGAGCCACCCAGGTGCCCCTTAAAGGCCACTTTGTAAAGAGTTACAGGTCCTTTTATGGTAGCAATGCTGGCTTTCTGCAACACTGCAGTCTGATTATTGATAATACTCGGTGACTGGCAGGACCAACACTTAGGTTAATGATAAATATGTCTAACTGTTCAATAGTTTCATATCTTTTGTAAGCATGAAAACCAAAGTATAAACAAAGCTCAGGAGAGCAATGGTTTAACATTCTATTATTCACACAACATTTATATTCGAGCCCAAGTCTTGTATGCCAAGGGGGAATAATCTTATTTTTATTTGGAGCTCACTTCCAAAAATGATAAATAATTCCCAGGAAAAAAATGTAAATGAAGAGATACCAAACCAATGGCATGATAAAGAAAGTGCCGAAGTGGGTCTTTGGACCATGAAACTGAAGTGAAAAACAAAATTCTTTCTACTTTGATATCTTTTCCTAAAATTAACACGTATCTTTTTTTAGTGTTTATTTATTTTGGAGAGAGAGGGACAGAGGGTGAGTGGGGGAGGGGTAGAGAGAGGGGGAGACACAGAATCCAAAGCAGGCTCCAGGCTCTGAGCTGTCAGCACAGAGCCCGATGCGGAGCTCAAACTCAGGAACAGCAAGATCATGGCCTAGGCCGGAGTCAGACGCTTAACCAACAGAGCCACCCAGGTACCCCAACATGTATCTTTTTAATAATGAAAAATTATTAACAAATGGCCCATAGATGCTGCTAGGGTTATCTTGGTTTCATTCCTGCCATGAAACCACCCATTTAAGTATCAGCTATCACGCTGCCAAAAAGGAAGAATAAGTTTCTTCACGGTTAAATCCTTGTCCCTTTCAGGAGCTTTTGATAGTGGAAGACTTCAGGTACCTTTCAGGCTTCAAAACTTCTGTCGGCAGAATTTCTATAAGTAGTAGTTGGAAAATACAGAAAAGGAATCATATTTACTGAGGACTCGCTAAATCTAGCACAACATTTACATCTTATCAGTTTTAATCTTAACAACTCCATCTACTGGGTAGACGCTTGGCAATTTTACACAGGAGGAAATGGAAGTTCAGGAAACTCAAAGCAGTTTAGTCGGGAGGACACAGCCCTCGAGTGGCAGAGGTAGTTTTGGGCACAGATGCATTTTGCCTCAGGGTCCACGCACTTTCCTTTTCACAACATGAGATCCCTTCCACATTGGATGAGAAAAATGTCAGAGGTGTAGAGGCCTTCCTAATGTTCTCCATCATGGTCAGTAGCTTTCCTGTTTCCCACCAATTCAATAGTGTTCTCAGAATTCACACAGCAGAAGAAATTACCTTATTTTGTGTCTGGAACACAAAGAATGATTCTTTACTTTAACATGGAGTTCCCACAAATTCCTGAATTGGGGTGTGTGTGTGTGTGTGTGTGTGTGTGTGTGTGTGCATTTCCTGTTAACCTCACCACATTTCTTTTTTCTTTTTTGGTGTTCTCTTTATTGTTTGAATCGGAAAGAGTCACAGAAAAGAAAACATGATACAGTCGCTTTCAATATGCGAGCAAAATCCCATGAACATAACGTTACGGACTTGGCGACCGACACTGACAATTAGCCGTTACTTATGGGTTTCCATCATCTTTTACCTGACATAATTTTTTTCAAGAGTTAACTAGGTATTTTTCTCTTACTAAGGTACCAGGGAAGGTTAAATTTGACAAGTGATACACCAAAAATGTAAGAAAACGATGTGATTGCACAACGTGGAAACTCACATAATTTGACAGCGTTTTTCAAAGCTGATGATCTTCAACAGCTACGTTTTTTGAAAGATAACAGTCAAGCAAGATCAAAGTATACACTGTCTATCATACACACCGTCGTTATTTTACAAGAGGTGTCAGGGTGATGCTTAAAACCCGTCCTATTTTTGAAAAGCATGCAAGATTAATTTCTGATAAAATTTCCAAATTCGAAGTGCATGGTGAAGTCTGGTATCACGTGGCAGATGAATCCACAATTGGGGTCCTCTTTGTCTCGTCCTGTCTGCAACTAGAATACGAACTTAGGCGTCTTTCCCATCTGACTCAAGCCTGTGTTGGCGTGCATATGCTGTGACACCCCAGCAGCCACTTCCCAGGGTAACTTGGATTGTAAGTGTATGAAATGCAAAAGCAAAAGCTTTGAAATTGCTCTCTGTCAAACATCACAGCGTTGGTATACACCATTGTGTGGCACGCATGCCATTTATCAAATAGCTTCAATTTAGCAAGCAGCGAAATGGAAAACTCACTTTCATGCCAAAGTGCTGTCATAACGGGGATTAGTTGGAAAAGGGGGAAGCCTCGGGGCTTCAGACGGAGGTTTCTGCGATAATATTCCACATGAACAATTCTGCTTGCCCCAGTATTCAGGAAAATCACTGAAGTCTATCAGAGAGCATTGTCATTTAAAGAAAGCGAGTGGAAGACCTCAGACTTAAAGTGCCTTTCATGCTTCTCCACATAATGACAATCAGGAGTCCACTAGCTTTTTCTGATTTATGCTTCTTCAGTTTACTGCCATCCATAAATATTTCTTCCCATCAATTCTGAACCAAGGCAAGAGCCCAAAACCTCGCTGAAGGATGATACATATCTACTGCACCATCAACCTCGTGCTCTTTGCCTCAAATATCCTTGTCATTCAGGCTACACTTTACCTTTCTTTCCCCAATAACTCCAACTAAGAACACCAGTTATGAGCATTCAAAAAACAACAACAACAACAAATTAATGCATCACCGACTGTCTGTCTGAACTGTAAGAAACCTTAGGTATTACATTCCTCTCCCTTTCTTTTCAGGATGGGATACTGAGAACTGAAGTGGGTTTTCACTGTAAAAAAAAAAAATCCATTTGGGAATCCATCCTATTAGAAGTGAGGTAATGGGTTGGCTATCACAAATGAGTTCCTTACCTCAAGTCATGATCTCCTTTCTCCTGTAACATTATGATCACTCTTGCCTGGAGCTCAGTCAGTGTATGCTCTTCTTTATCCCCGTTTGCCAGAAGGGACTTTAGAAAAGGTTCTGCGGAATGACTTTATTGTGTTTAATCAAATTAAGACATGTAGATAATCATAGGCATTTATTTTATTTCAAAGGGAAAACTGACTTAGTTTCAGAGAGAGAAATATCTAGATGAAAACAATAGTAGGTTGCTCACCAATCACCCTGCCATCTTAAAAGGTAAAGTGGGCTTGGGTCTAAAGCAGAAGTCCTTTCACTGTGACAGTCTCTATTAACAGAATTCATCAAAAGAACAATAATTTTAAAAATTAAAGATGAGAGTTCAGTAAGTTTAAATTGGATGATATTGTTTTTCAAACTTGCCTATATAGCAAATCAGTAAGATCCTTCAAAAATCTGTAGGCTTAGGGAATATTACCTAACTGGTGGGTTCAAGCCCTGCGTCAGGCTCTGTGCTGACAGCTCAGAGCCTGGAGCCTGCTTCAGAATATTTGTCTCCCTCTCTCTCTCTGCCCTTCCCCTGCTCTCTCTCTCTCTCTGTCTCTCTCTCTCTCTCTGTCAAAAATAAACATTAACAGACGCCTGGGTGGCTCAGTCGGTTGAGCGTCTGACTTCAGCTCAGGTCATGATCTTGTGGTTTGTGGGTTCGAGCCCCGCATTGGGCTCTGTGCTGACAGCTCGGAGCCTGGAGCCTGCTTCGGATTCTGTGTCTCCCTCTCTCTCTGCACCTCCCCCACTCACACTCTGTCTCTCTCTCTCTCCTTCAAAAGTAAATAAACACTAAAAAAAGAAATAAACATTAAAAAAAGAAATATTACCTAATATGACCAGTACTCCTTACAAGAATATAATAGTACTTACTTCTTCAATATAATTATATCTCCACAGAATTTTCAGTGAGAGACTGTTTACCTGAGAATTAGATGTGGCCCAGCTTGCCCCAAATCTAGTGTTGATGATACACAGTTATCACTGTGGGTGATTGTGGAAGAAAATATTTACCATTTGTGGCTAAAGTAAATGAAAATTCTAAAATAAAGCCACTAAGCATTCCTCTTGGAAATAAAACCTTCTTGTGGAAGAAAATGTTCCACAAGGGAAAATAAAAACACTAAGACAGCCACGGATCAGTGTGTTGGTAAGAGAAAATAATACAGAGATATGTTTTACTTTCATAACTTGTCAAGTTCACTCTCAAGTTAATACTTAATAGGGAACTGTGAATGTATTGAAGTGTAAGATCTTTTTTCCTTTATCTCTTTTTCAAAATCATGTGAATTACCTCCTGTATACCCACTGTAGGCCGGGTTTTAGAAAAACCAGCTAACAAAAAAGTACACCACAAAATTCATTAATTTAAAAGTGAGCATGAAACAACTTATTTATTTGTGGTCACATGGTTAAACTCTTTAATTTTTCCCTTATAAAGTGATGGCTAAAAGAATTGGCTTTATAACGTTCAGAATAAAAGAATTCAATATTTTTCCAACGATGTAGTTAGTAAGTGATCAATTTAAGAGTGAGTGATAATGTTGCTGGATGATTCATAAGAAGGAAAACCCAGCTGGTCTATATATTTCCATGATGTCTTTAACTCTTTAACAGTACTTTCTTTCTCATCACTGTAATTGTTCTAATATTATAGCTTCTAAACCTGTAATGTACCTCAAGAAATCATCTCAACAAGCTCTTTGTCCTTCGGCAGAGAACTCAATTCAACAAATTGTTATTGAAAGCCTGCCACATAAGAGTCACTGTCCCAGGTCCTGGGGCAGATTCCAGAAATGTGGCTCTTGGTCTTAAGAAATTCACATTCTTCTCAAGAACTGAGTTCTTTGCCCAAGGTCCCTCAGCACAGGCATCTTTAAAAAACACATTATCTTCAATGTATTCCCTTGCAGAGTTGGCAAATTCTTGATAATGTGACAAAACAGACTATGCGGTGATAGGAGGATAATTTGTTCCTTGCTTTATATTATATTATACACCCACACATACACTAACATCACTTGAATTCAAAGGTAAGAAAAAGAGACAAAGCTGAAAACATACAAATTAGGAGCTGAGATATAACCATAGATGGAGAAGACTAATCTAGTAAAGGAAAACACCAAACTCTCCTTGAGAGGAATAATTTTCCAAGAAAATATGGATGCCAAAGGAAAACTGGAATATATCCAACAAAATGGAAGAAATAAGAAAATTGGACAAAAGCTGCATGTGCTCTCCTCCACTCCCCCAAAATGCAGTCAGACTAATTCTTTCAAACTTTCAAGGAACATATTCCACTATAATGTGTTCTCAAAAAGCCATCATATTTTTATTACTTATGCATCTATCTCCAATATCCAGCACAGTACCTGGCATATAAAAATCTATAATACAGGTATTTTGGGAGAAAATTGAAATGGCATTTGCCATTGAAAATACTTCACAGAATAAAGAAAAGAATGGATGCTACCATATTTAATTTACCAAGCTAGCATAACTCCAATTGAAAAACCTAAGAGGATTACCAAGCAAAAAAACAAAACAAAACAAAACAAAACAAAACCAAACCCCCAAACTATATAGACCTACAATCTTACTTATAAATACAAAGTCTAAAATATTCAACCAAACAGTAGCAAATCAATCCCAGTGTATATAAAAAGAAAAATGTTCCACGACAAAGTAGAGTTTACACTTGGAATGCAAGGGCAATTCAGTCTTATTAATACAAATCACCTTACCACTTACTTGAAGACTCATATGACCATCTCAAGACATGTTTATATGTTTTTGATAAAAGTTATTGCCTATTTCTGACAAAAAGGTTTTTTTTATAAAATCAGAAGAAATAAGATACTCCTAATATGATTTTTTTAGAAAAACATCATAAATCTAATGCCAGCATTAAGATTAGTGAAATAAATTAAGTTAAAAAGGCAGAGATTTCCTTTTTCACTATGATTTTCTAACACTGTAGAGGTGTCCCATTGTTCCATTAGAAGAAACAAAAGCTATAAATATCAAAACTAAGAACATTATCGTAATTTGCATACAACTTGATTATCTGGCTGAAAAAACCAAGAGAATCAACTGGAATATGTATGTGAATTAAAAATAACTATTAGGGAGAGTGCTAACAACAGAAATATTAATATCAATCGCTTTCATATATATTAATAATCAATATTTTAATAAATAATTAATGTATACCATAATGAATAAAGTAATAACGATCAACAAAATAATTCAATTCAAATTAGCAGCAATCATGCAAAATATATTAGGATTGAGAGTAATAAGAATTGTGAAGAATATGTGAAAAAAATCCAACATTTGACAAAAGAATATAAAGACCTGAATAATGAAAATACCAACTTGCTAAAAATAAAAAGGAAAGTATTTAAAACAAATGTGGCAGACATGTTAATCGATTTTCTACATACAAAAATTTTTACGTAGCAAAATTAATATGGACTAATGAAACAAACAAGTAATTTACAAAGGGACAGCTTCAAGTGGTGAACAGAATTATGGAACTATTGTGGGGCACCTGGGTGGCTCAGTCCATTAAGCATCCGACTCTTGGTTTTGGCTCAGGTCATGGTCTCACAGTTGGTGGGTTTGCGACCCGCATCAGGCTCCATGCTGACAGCACAGAACCTGCTTGGGATTCTCTCTCTCTCCCTCTCTCTATCCCCATGTCCTGCTCACGCTCTCTGTCTCTCTCTCAAAATAAATAAATAAACTTAAAAAAATTCTTTAAAAAAAGAATTATGGAACTATGTTAAATTTTGTTTGTAGTTAAGTAAAAATTAATAAAAATGGGCATTATTTAAGGCCAATAAAATTGTGATTAAAAAGAATGCTGCAGGGGCACCTATGTGGCTCAGTTGGTTAAGCATATGATTCTTGATTTGGATCAGGTCATGATCTTATCATTTGTGGGTTCGAGGCCATATGGGGCTCTGTGCTGACAGCACAGAGCCTACTTGGGATTCTCTCTCTTCCTCTGCCTCTCTGCCCCTCCCTCCTCTCTCTCTCAAAAATAAATAAACTTAAAAAAAAAAAAAGAATGCTGCAGCCTGCTATTTGGGAGTTTGGGAATTGCACTCATATGCTGCTAGAGAAGTATCTTGACACAGCATTTGGGAAGGCATTTTGTTAATCTATATCAAAATTGAAGATATGAATCACTTTTAACTTATAAATTAAACTCTGGGAATTTATCCTAAGGAAAATAATTTAACATGTGCACAAGATATGTACATAACGATGCTTACTGCATCATTGTTTTTAAAAGAGAAAGCGTGAATATAAACACCCACCAATAGGGGAATGGTTAAATCAACTAGGGCATTTATGTACAATAAAATCCCCTGCTGCCATTAAACATGGTGCATATTTATAATTATTGATGCGTGAAGATGTCTATGAATACAGTTAAATAATCCAAAATAAGCAAACAAAAAACAGAAACACAAGTTGCAAAACCTTTGTAAAGAAATGATTTTCCTACAGCTAGAACTCTCCCATGCGTAAATAGGTTCTGGAAGCATATAATGAGAAAAGTCCGTCAGAGTATGGGTCTTTATCCTCTCGTGTGCATTTTCCCGTGTTTTCTGAATTTTCTGCAGTGAGTCCATATGGGTTTTTTTTTTTTAGTTTACTTTTTTTTTTTAGGTTCACAGCTAAATTGAGGGGAAGGTATAGGGATTTCCCATATACCTCTCACCCCAACACATGCATAGCCTCCCCCATTTTCCATATATACTTTTCAATATGAAAAAAATAAAGGTTCAAAGAGAAAAGTATTATATAGGGTTAAGGGAGCTCTGAGAAGTAAGCTTGCCTTATATACTAAATTGCTTCCTGTATGAGCCACCTTTCCTTGATGTGTGTGTGTGTGTGTGTGTGTGTGTGTGTGTGTGTGTATATATATATATATATATATATATATATATATATATATAAAATTGAATTTGAAAATGAATCAGACCAATGAGAAGTGCTCTTTCCTCTCTAGAGCACTTATGCCCTGCCTAAGTAACTACAGACAGACCATCCCATGGAAGCCAGTGTTGAGAAAGGCCTCTTGAAATACAATGTATGTTCTCTCATTTAAAAAGCCAGCCTTTTAGGGTTGCCTGGGTGGCTCAGTCAGCTGAGTGGCTGACTTCAGCTCAGGTCAGGAGCTCACAGTCCGTGAGTTCGAGCCCTGTGTCAGGTTCTGTGCTGACAGCTCAGAGCCTGGAGCCTGCTTTGGAGACTCAGAGCCTGGAGCCTGTGTCTCCCTCTCTCTGCTCCTCCCCTGCTGTGTTCTATCTCTCTGTGCCTCTCAAAAACAAATAAATGTTAAAAAAAACTTTTTTTAAAGCCAGCCTTTTGTATAAGAACATAAATCGGTACGATCATATTTAATATCTGGCAGTGCCCACTAAAGCTAAATAAACCTATATCCTTTGACCCAGTAGCTTCACTCCTGGGTCTGTTCCCAAGAGAAACAGATGCTTAGGTTCATTGAAAGAACTATACAAGGGGCGCCTGGGTGGCGCAGTCGGTTAAGCGTCCGACTACAGCCAGGTCATGATCTCACGGTCCGTGAGTTCGAGCCCCGCGTCGGGCTCTGGGCTGATGGCTCAAAGCCTGGAGCCTGTTTCCGATTCTGTGTCTCCCTCTCTCTCTGCCCCTCCCCCGTTCATGCTCTGTCTCTCTCTGTCCCAAAAATAAATAAACGTTGAAAAAAAAAAACTATACAAGAATGCTCATGGAAATTTCATTAATAAGAGTTAACTAGGAATGACCCAATGTCCATCAAAAGAAAATTATGGTATACTTCTACAGTGGGATACCACACGGCAAGGAAAAAAGATAGGCTGGTGTCAAATGAAACGATGTAGATGAATCATAAAGACCTAATTTTGAGTGAAGGAACCCAGTCATGAAAACATCACTACTATTTGATTCCATTTACCTCAGTTCAGAAAAAGAAAAAAGTCATCAACTGTAATAGAAACCAGAACAATAGGTGGCATAGGGTGGAGTTATTCCCTTAGAAGAGGACAAAGGACCTCCTGGAGGCCTAGAAATATCTCAACCTGGGTGGAGTTCAGATGGGCGTGCACATATGTTTACTGAGCTATGCATTTAAATTTGTGAATTTAATTTATGTATGAGTTATACTTCAACTAAAAAAATTTTTTTTTAATTTAACTAAAAACAAAACCCAATCTTTCCAGAAAGAAGAAGAAGGAAAAAAAAAAAACAAAAAACAAAAAAACAGGTCAGCACACTGAGCAGAGGCCATTTCAGGGTAAGTATTACAAAGTCAGCACATTTTCAAGAGTAGGGAAGATTATTGTATCATCTGAATACACCTAATTATTATAACTGGCCAGCAGTCATTTATAGAAATTGTTCATAAATATTTAAACATACTGCCTGGAAACATTTCTAAAGAGCTTTTAATACTTTTCAGTTAAGGTACATTGGTGTGATTTTCCAAGATCATGCTCTTGACATTGAAGTAATTGAAAAACCCAGTGCATTCTAACTAATCCCAGTAACAAAGAAATCTATTGTTGTCTTGCCCATTGTTTTATTGTATATTCATTTATTTTAGGCCCATCGTATTCATTCTGCTTAATCGAGTCTCCAAATAGGGAATTCCTACCTGACCCTTCCCAATCTGCCCACCATTCTAATGTTGCCAAACTCCCTCCACCTGAGGGCTCTGAGTCAGGCTTCTGTTGGCAAAGCTGCTGGATGGTTTATCTATAAGAGAGGGAGGATGGAGGAGAATTTGCCAAGGGCAAACTATAAAAATGTCACGAGCAGTCCTCACAATTTTAGGATCCCTTTTTAAAATTATTTCATTCTGTCCTTTCTATACTGAAATATTTTGATTTCCAGAAAGCATTCTGAGTACCAAAAAGCAAGCATTGTACTACAAAGCTGCAAAAGTGCATAGCATAGTTACAATTTATGCATCTTGCTTTCAGGCATACAGTTTACTTATTCTCTAACACTGGCCCAAGCTTCCTTATAAGCCCTATTATTCCCCAGAGAAATGGGAACAACTCAGACCTGCCAATTAATGAAGTCACAGATTTTTACGATTCAACAGTTTCCTTGCAGTATAAACATTCGGTCCTTCTAAGTTGGACACTTAATCAGGTCTCTGAACATTCTAAACGGTCTTTTTGGAAAGACTGTCTTTTCAGACAAGATGGCCATATACTTTTGTCTTTCCTCACCATTCCATTGCCTTTTTCCAAGATGGTCTTTGTGTATCTGGGGAGTGACATGGGAGAGGTGTCCCCAGTGGAACTTTACAGTTAGAGAGTGGAGCAGCTCTCGCATTGTAGTGTGTCTTCTTCCTCAGGTATCTTCCTGAGGAGATGCCCTTTGTCTGGTAGCTTGTGTGATGTCCGACCTATTGCTATTTGCACCTAAAGTAGGTGCGTTGATCTCTCTCAGCTGGGTCTAGGTTCTGTTCTAACTGGTGTCACAAAGGTCTCTGAACACCTGCGCATTCTCCATCCAGCCCTTGGTCTATGTGCTCTACACTACAGGTCCCTTGACTCTCAGCTGGGTAGGCCCTAAGGCAGAGACACTTGACTTCAGCTTCACTGTCTGCCTTGGGGGACCTGTGGAAATCCTGACCCTCCAATCAGGCCATAGGATGGTGGTCCTCAAGAAATTTCTGGAGGACTTGTCAGAACACAGGCTTCTGGGCCCCACCCTCAGAGTTCCTGACGCAGCAGGTCTAGGGGGAGGTCCAAGAATTTGCATCTCTAACACGTTCCCAGGTGATGCTGCTGCTGCTGTCATCCTTTGAGAAGCATTGGCCACAGGAGAGCTAAGCCAAGCTCAGGAAAGCTTCAGTTTCACTGTGTTTAACTTCATCTTGATGTGGCTTGATGACCACTTATGAGACTGTTATCTTCTGGAATCCCTAACGTGAATTTTAAAAAACAGCCCCCTGTTTCGGATGTTTCCTTCATCTAACACCCTGGTGTCTCTTTGGGCTGCTTATATTTCCCACTCCCTATCTTACTTCCCTACAGCCTTTCATTCTTTAACAAACCTTTCAAACCAGAATAACTGGATTTGGCTTTCTGATTTCCTATTTGCCGTATTCTCTTACCGTAGGCAACAAGCCAATGGCACAGCCGCCATAGATGGCTGGGTACTTTCTTTACACTTGATGGAAAATCTGGTTTTATAAATGGTCAAGATATTTAGAAAATTCTGGTTTTCTGTCCAATTCCTCTATAGCAGCAGGCAGTGGGATGTCTCAGGTTAGCTGGAGGGAAGGCTATGACCATGGAATTCCAAAGTACAGATGTCATTAATATTTTGATAAATTATCCTTGTTACAGATAATGTTCATTGAGGACCTTGTTCTAATGCTTTCTTTGAGGGACTAGTGCCCAAGGGCTCAAATTACAGAGCATGTCATCTATTATAAAGTAGAAAGCAAATATACCCCTAGTGCTAAAACAGTATTTATATTACTCAATTAGACATTATAGAACCAAAAATCTCTATATGCTGTAATCATTTTCAAATATTCATTTTCCTGCCAATAGCCACATTTTGCCAGGTTGTGGAGACAAAGCAAGTTGGCAAGATGACGAGAAACCTGTAATTTGCAGCACAGAAAACCTTTCTGCTGCCAATTTCATGGGCAGGTGCCTGGGACTTGATAAGATGTGAGAGAAAAATTTGTTGCTATGATTCTGAACTTTATAGAAAGCTACTTCCTGCTATTTTAATGTTCATGACCTCAAATCCATGCTGCTGAATTTTTTTAGGTAGTTAAGCTATCTTGGTGGGCCTAGCACCATAATACACTCTCTAAATCTGGGGAACAAACATGATATTTAAACAGGTGTAAGGTCTAGAAAACAAACCAGACTCCAGAGTAGCAAACTGCCTAAACTCTTTTGAGTATTCCTTATTTATGGGGCTCACTAGCAACTGATTTACTTGATGTCTTGGCATTGAATTTTGTTGAATTTCTTGAATTATCTTTTTTTTAAGGCTTATTTATTTTGAGAGAAAGTGCGGGCAGGGGAGGGGCAGGCAGAGAGGGAGACACAGAATCCGAAGCAGACACAGAAATCGAAGCAGAATCGAAGCTGTGCTGACAGCTCAGAGCCTGACGCGGGGCTTAAGCTCATAGACCGTGAGATCATGACCTGAGCTGAAGTCGGATACTTCACCAATTCAGCCACCCAGGTGCCCCTCTTGAACTATCTTTAAAAACAATCAATGTTTAAACCATACCAAAGGTATGATGGTTGGAGTATTTGCTGAGTATATCAGCCAGAAATGGAGTACAATCATTGACCCCTTACTGATAGAAGAAAATTCTTTCTTAAGCCCTTGTTTACTTTTGGATTTGGTCATATAACATTTAATTTCTATTAGTATGGGCACAAAGGAAATTTTTACAGTAAGAAAGAGGCAAAGGCAGCATTGTTGTGCATTGTTTATTGGTCCCCCATTAAGGGTCTGACCATGAACACCATCTCCGTTCAGTGAAATGTACCTTCTTCATAGACCTCATAAAGAATGGGCATCTGATTTTCCTAAAGTAGATCCTGGTACTCCCATTTTATCTAGTCTGTTTTAAAAAAATTTTTTTTAACGTTTATTTATTTCTGAGACAGAGAGAGAGACAGAGCATGAGCAGGGGAGGGGCAGAGAGAGGGAGACACAGAATCTGAAACAGGCTCCAGGCTCTGAGCTGTCTGCACAGAGCCTGACACGGGGCTTGAACTCACGGACCGCAAGATCATGCCCTGAGCCGAAGTCGGATGCTTAACTGACTGAGCCACCCAGGTGCCCTGTCTAGTCCGTTTTTATTGCAAGTTTCTATAGTTCCTTTCTCATTAGGGAGGGTCTTTACTGTGAAGACAGTTATTGAGAAGTGAAGAAAGCTATTTTCAGGGGAATCTACTTTGAGTAATATTTGTTTTTTAATCAGCCTAATATGATGGAAATATACAGGACCAAAAAATGAGGAAAACTGAGTTCAACTTCCATTTCAGGCACTAATATTGTGCATCTTAGAACAGGTGACCTTTCCTGTCTGAATTGCTTTTTAAAATAGAAAGCTCTACCAGAAGATGTCTATTCTTCCTTCTCCTCTGTTTTAACAATATGAAGATTTGTGTTAGGATGCCGTAGGAATTCTTGGCATGCTCACACTCCCTCTAAGCTGCCCACTACCATCCCAATTTGCTTCAGCCCAGCAAAGAACCTAGCAAGATGCTCACAGCTTGTGCTCATGTTCTGTGTGTGTGTGTGTGTGTGTGTGTGTGTGTGTGTGTGTGTGTGTAAGGGGTGGATTTACTGAAGCTACTTTTTTTTTAATGTTTATTTATTCTTGAGAGAGAGAGGACAAGCAGAGGAGGTGCACAGAGAGAGAGGAGACACAGAATCTGAAGCAGGTTCCAGGCTCTGAGCTGTCAGCACAGAGCCCAATGTGGGGCTTGAACCCACGAACCACGAGATCATGACCTGAGTCGAAGTCGGATGCCCAACCAAGTGAGCCACCCAAGCGTCCCTACCTGAAGCTACTTCTAAGACTTATGCAGGGTCTGCCTCCTAGGGTGCTCTCTAGAAGCACACCTTTTGGGGTACGCCATGAGAGACTAGCTAAGGAAATGGAAGTATTTGGCCCAGGGGGTCTTATGGTAGAATGACTAGACTCCTTCTCTTGTAGCCAGGATTTTTATTGTCAAACAAATGTGTTATCTAGAGATCAGGGCAACTTACATTACTATTTAAAAGCTCTTGTCAGGGGCGCCTGGGTGGCGCAGTCGGTTAAGCGTCCGACTTCAGCCAGGTCACGATCTCGCGCTCCGTGAGTTCGAGCCCCGCGTCGGGCTCTGGGCTGATGGCTCAGAGCCTGGAGCCTGTTTCCGATTCTGTGTCTCCCTCTCTCTCTGCCCCTTCCCCGTTCGTGCTCTGTCTCTCTCTGTCCCAAAAATAAATAGACGTTGAAAAAAAAATTAAAAAAATAAATAAATAAAAGCTCTTGTCAGTCTGTTTCCTGCATTTTTGTCTTGGTAGGGGATGGTTTCAGCCCCTTCAGGAAGCTCCTTTCCCCTACCACTAACTTCATGATCTACTGCAGTTTTTAGAATTTATGTTGGATCATGAACAGTGCATCTCCAAGATGCACATCAAAGCCTGCAGGAAGTCTGAAAGCCAATCAAGACAATGGCCTGGAGACGTTTTCCAAGGTTGTGATTGTGCTTGGGGTCCTTAGCACTCCAAATCCTGAGAAACACAGAGATTTCATTCTACAAATTTGCAGGAGTCCATTAGTGGTCACCCAGCCATGATATATTCACTTGTCATCTATCACTGAGTCAAGTCCCTAAAACAGGACCCTTATGAAGCTTTAGTTATGTTTATAATTACCCTATCCTCATTGAATCTAATTTGAATACCTCCACATAAAATGCCAGGAAAGGAGTTATATGTACAAAGCAGCTTTTAATTAAGAGGGGAAGCACCTATGTGTACTTTCCTGCTTGGTGCTCTTTTAGTTTCCTTAATGTAGAACATGGCATATCAGCATTTAAATGGCTTCTGATTAATAAGCACTTGTTTCAAGGCTACAGAGACTGAATAAGATAAACACATATTAACAGAGTGGGAACAATAATAAAAGGAAATAAGTGTCACTGGTTTAAAATGCATATTGTAAGTGATTCTAAAAGCATGAAAATGCAGTTATTAAACCAGCATGGAGGACCATGGGCCTATTTTATTGAAGTAATTAAATACTCTCTTCAAGTTTATGGCTCCTTGGATCATTTTAGGCAAATGAAAATTGGAGGCGAAATGTTAACCGGTGCCTAATGGATGACAGCCAACTTGACTTCTTGATGTCAATGGACACAGTAGCTGAGTTTCTTGAGGCCCATTTGCTACAGAAAAGCATGGCCTGTTGAATGTGGGGTTGAAGTTGGAAGAGTTCAAAGAAATGGCATTGTAGCCAGTGGTTTCTTTCAGTTGTCACATAATTACAGGATTGACAATAACAACAGAACTAATAATATTGGAGCCTTAGGAGCACTTAGTACATGATAGCACTATTCCAGGCAGTTAATAGGTGTTAACTCATTTGAACTTGACCATAACAACATGTGTAAGAAGCATTCTGTCATCATACTGACCATTAGATCACCCCCTTAGCACCCTCCAAATCAGAGGCGCTTTCTCATCCCTTGACACTCCGTGAACATGGATTTTCTCTCTTCTTACAGTGCCTCATGGTAGGCATCTTCATTTCCGTTTACTCCTCTCTGGCCCTTTCACTACTAGAATACAAGCTGACTGAGATCAGAGACTCTATCTTACTAACCACTGTATCTCATACTGTCTACGTCACTGATTTCTCCTTCACATATTTGTAGAATTGAGAATTTGCATAAATTAAGAAACACCGCCCTGCAGCCAGGTCCTCAGACACACATGGCTTTGTGCACACTGGCCGTGGCCCACTACCTGATTAGCAGGGCGCATCTTACGTGCCAGACAGTAGGCTCACGGAAGAGCAGCTGTTCAACTGTGGGGATGGCCTCACCCACAAGGACTTTCTCTTCTTGCTGGGTACACTGACTTCACTGCAGACCAGGTAGGCAGGACTTCTGCTCTCATCAAAAACCTCATTCTGGGAGCACCTGGATGGCTGGCTCTGTCAGTAGAGTGTACAACTCTTGATCTTGGGGTTGTGAGTTTGAGCCCCACATTGGATGTAAAGTTCACTTAAAAATAAAATTAAATTTGGGGCGCCTGGGTGGCGCAGTCGGTTAAGCGTCCGACTTCAGCCAGGTCACGATCTCACGGCCCGTGAGTTCGAGCCCCGCGTCGGGCTCTGGGCTGATGGCTCAGAGCCTGGAGCCTGTTTCCGATTCTGTGTCTCCCTCTCTCTCTGCCCCTCCCCTGTTCATGCTCTGTCTCTCTCTGTCCCAAAAATAAATAAAAAACGTTGAAAAAAAAAATTAAATTAAATTTAAAAAAATCTTTAAAAAAGAAATCACTCTGAAGACCCTACTGGTTTCCTTACCCATGAACACACTCACAGAGGCTAGCACGGCCATAACAATAGGCCTTACAGGTGGTATTGGCTTCATCCACCACAATTGTACACCTGATTTCCAAGTCAACAAACTTCAGAAAGTGAAGAAAGACGAGCAGGGTTTCATCATGGACCCTGTGACCTCAGCCCTGAGGACAGAATGTGGGATGTGTTTGAAGCCAAAGCCCAGCATGGCTTCTCTGGTATCCCAACCACCAACACATGGGCTGGATGGGGAGTTGCTTGGTGGGCAGTGATCTTCTCAAGGAGGAAGAACATGACTGGCTTTGGGAAGAGATCATGATGAAGAAGGAATACTTGGTGGTAGCTCCTGCAGGCATCACACTGAAGGAAGCAAATAAAATTCTGCAGCACAGCAAGAAGAGAAAGTTACCTATTGTAAATGAAGATGGTGAACTAGTAGCTATCATTGCCCAGACAGACCTGAAGAAGAACTGGGATCACCTACTGGCCTCCAAAGATGCCAAAAAGTAGCTGCTATGTGGAGCAGCCACTGGCATTCACGAAGATGACAAGTATAAGCTGAGCTTGCTAAACCAGGATGCTGTGGACTTAGTGGATTTGGACTCTTCTCAGGAAAACTCCATCTTCCAGATCAACATGATCAAGTACATGAAAGGAAATACGCCAGTCTCCAAGTTATTGGAGGCAATGTGGTCATGGCTATGCAGGCCAAGAACCTCATTGATGCTGGCATAGATGCCCTGTGGATGGGCATGGGCAGTGGCTCCATATGCATCACACAGGAAGTTCTGGGCTGTGGGTGGTCCCAAGCAAAGACGATGTACAAGGTGTCAGAATATGCATGGTGTATTGGTGTTCCTGTCATTGCTGATAGAAGAATCTAAAGTGTGGGCCATATTGCCAAAGCCTTGGCCCTTGGAGCTTCCACAGTCATGATGGGCTCTCTCCTGGCTGCCACCACCGAGGACCCTGCTGAGTACTTCTTCTCCGATGGATTCCGGCTAAAGAAATATTGTGGTATGGGTTCTCTTGATGCCATGGATGAGCATCTCATCAGCCATAAGTGATATTTCAATGAAGCTGACAAAATCAAGGTGCCCAAGGGGTGTCTGAGGCTGTTCAGGACAAAGGGTCCACCACAAAATTTCTCCCCTACCTTATCATTGGCATCCAGCACTCCTGAGAGGACACTGGTGCCAACAGTTTGACCCGAGTCTGAGCCATGATGTATCCTGGGCAACTCAAGTTTGAGAACAGAATGTCCTCAGCTTAGGGAGAAGGTGGTGTCCATAGCCTCCACTTGTATAAGAGACTCTTCTGAAAAAGGACATAGCATATCCTCTTGGTTTTTCAATACAAGTTTGGAAAAAAAAAAAAAGAAATACTATGTAGCTTTCTTTTTCTCTCAAAAAATATTTCAGGATATGTTTAAATATTCATAGCTTTGATTTAAAAGTTAGAAAATATAGTTACAAGGAAGTATACAAATTTTCTAAACTGTTGTTATGTATATAAGGGCATATAGATTAGAATATATACAAAATTGAAACTTATCACCTCTGGACAGGAAGACGATGGATAATCTTTATTGCCTTTCTATTTTCTAAAACAAAGTTGTTATAGGACTATAGTAAATGTTGGTTTAAAATATTAACTTATTTTAATATAATTATGGTTTTGTCAAACAACTTTTGCTGAATTTTAATGGCATGGAGAATAAACAGAAAAAAAAACAAACACCTGACATCCAGTAAGTGTTTCATAGAAATTTCTAAGGGAGGATTTTATCTGTCTATTGAAAAAATCCTAGTTTTATTGATTAAAAGCTGAGTAAGGTGTTATCAGGCCTTTTCTTATTTCTGTCTTCCACACAGGCTTAATTTATTATTTGTTTCCAAGAGTAAGATGTGGAAACCCTAGAACTCTCCGGCAGTCTGCATATAGAATCTTGCTTCAATATATCAGGTGAGGGGCAAACAAGAAAAGAAGCTTTTTTGGACAGCTATTCTTTCCTGAGACCCTCTGAAATTTTGGCAGGATTGGGATTACTCTAAATAACCTTTCTTTGAACAACTTGGAGTAGTCAGGATCCTTTAAAACCATACTTGTCAAGCTTCTTATTGATCAAAGCCTTTCTTCCCCTTCAAAGCTACGTGGCTGCTTTGAAGAAAATACTTCCAACAGACTCCAGGTAAGTCTACATGGAACTATTTAAAGGTCAGCTAATACCAACCCAGCAAATTCTGCAGCAGGTTTTAAATCTATGACAATTAGAAGAGGTTTTTATCTTGTTGCTATGGTTAAGTAAAACTTTTGTCCTGTCTGCTTTTTGGTTACAGTAGTAATTCTGTGCCTAGTTACTTCATATAAGGGTTCAACTGGTCACATAACAATGGATAAGATGACGAGTAAGGGAGAAATCTAATCTGAAAGGGGGAACAATATGCCATAAAACACTTTTCTATTTGATGAAACTAGCCTGATATACATTAAATCACCTTCCAGAAGCACTTGGAAAATCTGACTTTCTCAGATTGGCTCCTTTGTTATTCCCAATTTGCTGAGTAAGTTTTATTTAATGTTCATATTACTCAACAAAATTCCTGCAACTTGACTTACATATTCTGCTTGATTATAAATGATCAAACTCTCTTTCCATGGTGTTGAGGATCAGAAAACACCTCAGTATTTCTTCTCTTCAACATAAATATACTTAAATGGTAGTACCCAGTACTTCTCTAAATAGTCTGTCAATGTTAAAAGAATGAAAGAAAATACACACAGTATTCCTAAAATTCATTTTTACTTCTGTTTTACAAACAATGGATGCTCATTATAGAAAAAATTGAACACACAGAAGAAAAACTGAATATAGATATAACTCATATTTCTGCTATTTTGAAATAGCCACTGTTAACATTTGGTATATACCCTTTTAGATTTTTCCCCATTTTGTAGATAGATACAAAGAGAGACATATTTGTGGAAAAACATGATCATATTTTATATTTATATCTGTTTTCTATTTCTTGAAATAGCAAAAACATCTGTGTATGCTATAAATGTGATCCCACATTTAAATCTTTAAAGTCTTTTTAAATAATAATATTCTTTATTTTAAAAATCTCTAAAATAATAATATTCTATTATTTGATAGTATCACAACTAAAC
Source organism: Prionailurus viverrinus (assembly GCF_022837055.1). Taxonomy (NCBI): domain Eukaryota; kingdom Metazoa; phylum Chordata; class Mammalia; order Carnivora; family Felidae; genus Prionailurus; species Prionailurus viverrinus. Next base: position 16,044,710 of record NC_062569.1, read on the forward strand.
AATCCTCATGTTTGGAGATTGAAGAGATTTGTAACTATTTGTTATTATAAATATTATTGTAAAGAATATCTTTTTCACTAAATTCCTAATCAGTTCCTTAGGTTACATTTTTGTGAATGTAATTTCTTCCTCAAAAGGTACATACATTTTAAAGCTTTTATGATTTATTGACAGATTACCCATTGATGCCACTTATGAGAGCACCATTTCTCCAAATCTTTTGCAATACTTAGTATTACTACCTTTAACTTTTAAATATCATGGCATTGAAGTAACTATTTTGAATTTCTTTAATTTTTAGTAAAATTAATTTTTTCATATATTTATTATTCAACTGTATTTATTCCTTTGTGAACTGTCTTATTGCACACTTAAGTGTGGTAAAATTTTTCATATTTACTCTTGAGGTAATTATATATTTAGGATATTAATCCCTTTCTTTGCCATTTCTGAAAATAAGACTTTCTCCAGTTTTCATTTGTGTTGAATTTTATTCATGTTTTTATTTTTTTTTATTTTTTTTATTTAAAAAAATTTTTTTTAACGTTTTATTTATTTTTGAGACGGAGAGACAGAGCACGAACAGGGGAGGGTCAGAGAGAGGGAGACACAGAATCCGAAACAGGCTCCAGGCTCTGAGCTGTCAGCACATAGCCCGACGCGGGGCTCGAACTCACGGACCGCGAGATCATGACCTGAGCCGAAGTCGGCCGCTTAACCGAATGAGCCACCCAGGCTCCCCTATTCATGTTTTTTTTTTTTTTATGAAATTTATTGACAAATTGGTTTCCATACAACACCCAGTGCTCATCCCAAAAGGTGCCCTCCTCAATACCCATCACCCACCCTACCCTCCCTATTCATGTTTTTAAATACGTCTTTTTTTTATTCTTAAAACACCCAAACTAACTCAAAAGAGGTATCAACATAAAATTATTCATAGAAGTGTTAGGCTGGATCATACCAAAGTCTAACTTGACCCTTTTCCCCCAAGCTGGACAAAATCTAACTCCACCCTGAAGGAGTTATATTTGGTCCTTTCCTTAGCAACTTCAAAAAAACAAACAAACAAAACAAACAAACAAAAACTTTAGTAAACAATTTTGACCCTGTATCTCAGGGTCTGTTATCAATAAGATAAGATAGTTACCCCAAAATGTTTTTGTCTCATATTTCTTCAAAGAATACTCACAGTTTTAAGGGAAACAATCAGCAAAACTAAAAGGCAACTGACAGAGTGGGAGAAGATATATGCAAGTGACATATCAGATAAAGGTTTAGTATCCAAAATCTATAAAGAACTTATCAAACTCAACACCCAAAAAACAAATAATCCAGTGAAGAAATGGGCAAAAGACATGAATAGACACTTCTCCGAGAAAGACATCCAGACAGCCAACTGACATATGAAAAAATGCTCAACATCACTCTCATCATCAGGGAAATACAAATGGCTAACATTAACAACTCAGGCAACAACAGATGTTGGCGAGGATGTGGAGAAAGAGGATCTCTTTTGCACTGCTGATTGCAATGCAAACTGGTGCAGCCACTCTGGAAAACAGTATGGAGGTTCCTCAAAAAATTAAAAATAGAACTATCCTACGACCCAGCAACTGCACTATTAGGTATTTATCCAGGGATACAGGTGTGCTGTTTTGAAGGGACACATGCACCCCAATGTTTCTAGCAGCACTATCAACAATAGCTAAAGTATGGAAAGAGCCCAAGTGTCCATCGATGGATGAATGGGTAAAGAAGATGTGGTGTATATATATATATATATATATATATATATATATATATATACAATGGAATATTACTCATCAATCAAAAAGAATAAAATCTTGCCTTTTGCAACCACGTGGATGGAACTAGAGCATATTATGCTAAGTAAAATCGGTCAGTCAGAGAAAGGCAAATATCATATAACTTCACTCATATGAGGACTTTAAGATGCAAAACAGATGAACATATGGGAAGTGAAGCAAAAATCATTTAAAACAGGGAGGGGAACAAAACATAAGAGACTCTTCAATATGGAGATCAAACAGAGGGTTACGGGAGGGGGTGTGGGAGGGGGGATGGGCTAAATGGGTAAAGGGCATTAAGGAATCTACTCCTGAAATCATTGTTGCACTATATGCTAACTGACTTGGACGTAAATTAAAAAAATAAATTAAATTTAAAAAAAGGACAAAGCACAGACTGCAATACATATTTTGAAATTCATACCTGATAAGAGGCTTATATTAAGAATATGTAAAGAACCTCAGCAATCAATAATAAAACAAGTCAATGCAGAATGGGCAAAAAAGAAAGAAAAAGAAAAAGAATACTCACAGTTTTGATGACTCTAGTCAACTGTGGGTAGTTATATTAACAATTGCAAATCCAACTCCCAGTGTAAAACCTAGATGGATTCCAACAAGACACTGATTTGTAGGTACCTAATGACAATGGCTGAGAATCACGTCTACTTTCTGTTAGATACAGAAGTTTTGGAATATAGGCATGAACAAAGTTGAATTGACACACGACAACTTGTAACAGATTTGGATTCTTGATGAACTTAGTGATTAACGTCGTTTGGCCAGAATAGTAGCACACTCACTGCATGGTCCTGCTACTTATGGATGCTATCCTATTTCTGTAACAAGGAACAGTTTTCTCTCCTAGGATAGCACATTGTACACACAACGCCTGGGATCTCTAGTGCTTTTCAAAATGGTGTTCATGGGGTGCCTGGCTGTCGCAGTCAGTTAAACGTCCAACCTTGATTTCGGCTCAGGTCATGATCTCACAGCTCATGAGATCCAGCCCCATTGTCAGTATGGAGCCTACTTGAGATTCTCTTTCTCCTCTCTCTCTGCCCCTCACCCCACTCATGCTACTCTCTCTCTCTCTCTCTCTCTCTCTCCCTCAAAATAAATAAATAAACATTTTTTTAAATGGTGTTCACAAAAATGTATCTTTTGCACCTCGTCTGTGATGCCCATTAGCAAAAAGAAAAATAAGGCCAATGGTTCACATGTTTGGAGAATTCAATTTTACTTGCCTATGTGTTATTTTTTGTGGGGGCAAAAAGGGCATAGAACCTTTGGAGATTCCATTGAAAGCTATGGAGTCTCACTATTAAAATGTACACATACACATAAAGAAAATATTTTGGACATAATATGAGGAAGCACAGACTTCCATCTGATGCCCACCTGTGGGTCTGTAAAGGGGTCAGAACTTTCTACTCCACAATGATATGATTGCTAATTCCTACTTGAGGATCTGAGAAACTGAGGTAAGAAAGGACCACATTCTCTAGGAGACCCCCTGTCCGATTCTGAATGTTAGGCTGCTATATGAACTACATCACTCATGACTTTGCCAACAGAATGCCCTCCTGTGTCAAAAAACTTTTGAAGACCAGAATGGACAGCTGGTCCAATTATGTTGTTCCAGAAGAGTTGACCAAGTGCTTTGTGAATGTACCAGTGTGTAATAAACAGCCTACCCTGTCTAAGATTATTTATCATTTCCAGCACCCAGAGGGAAGCCAGTCTTTCTCCTGTGGAAGCAATAAGTGTCTTCTCACACAGAGCACATTATTCTTCATGAAGCATTGACCTGGTCAGTGACAAAACTGATGTGTCCTCTTTCTGGATCACATAGAGCACCCCCCCCCCACCCTGCCCACTTGCTCACTTTCACTCTTGCTCAAGTTCTTAGCACTCAACTATAATATACAGTATACACCTGATGATAGCCCAAACTATAAAAGGTGCCTTAATTCATATTGTATTTGCTGACTATTTCACTGGGATCCAGGAAAGATGATAAAATGTTAAGAAACACTTATCATGAGAATTGTAAAAAGCATTATAGTAAATCAGGCTGTGGGATGAGGTGGTGTCCCAGACGATCTGAAACTTTCCAGTTGAAACTAAAACTGATCAGAAGAAAGATGTAAATCACACACACACACACACACACACACACACACACACACACACACACACACACACAGGTTTTCTGGCAATCTTTAGCATTCCTTGGCGTAGCGAAGCATCCTTACCTTTGTCTTCATATGACATTCTTTCTGTGTGTTTGTCTCTATGGCCAAGTTTCCCCTTTTTATAAGGACCCCAGTTATACTGGATTAGGGTTGACCCTAATGACCTCATCTTAATTTAATTCATTACATCTGCAGTGACCCTTTTTCAAATATAGGCACATTCTGAGGTATTGGGGGTTAGGACTGAAACACAGGAATTGTGAGGGGCGTACAATTCAACTACATACTCTTATGAATATATTATTTATATACATTCACAATCTGTCTTCAATAAGCTGTAGCTTATGATAGGGGAGAACCCAAACACCACATACTTGGTAGCCCATTATCTATTTCACACCATCTGTCCTCAAGTTCTTTGGAATTCCTTGAAGCTATGGGATGATTCTGAAAAGCAACTTCCTTAGACAGCAGAGGGTTTGAGATAGAAAAGTATGTGCCCTGAGACACTCTTTCTCCTCTGGTCCCATGACCCCAAACAGACCCCAAACCTTACTGGACAGAGGAACCCCTGGTTTGCTCTCCTGTACACGTGCCTGAATGTGTGAAAGCAGCCTAAGGAGATCAAAGGAGGCAGAAAGATCTTGCAGTAAGACAGAGGATGTAAGAGAGTCTGAGTCAGACAGATGTATGTTCAAACCCTGACCTCAGTACTTACTAGTTGTGTGACCTTGGACAAGCTACTTAACCTCTCTGAAAAACAATTTGTGTGCTTCTAAAAGGGCTTGGAAATATCCCTTCACAGGGCCATTTCAGCATTAAAAGAGGTAATAGATGTGAAAGTCTACAGTGATTGGTCACGAAGCACATGCTTAGTACACATAGGTTTCTCTTCTTGTTCCACTGGGTTTGTGATAACAGATCCTGAGTCAGAGGAGTTTTCAATAACCTAGTGATCTTTGGGACCTTGGGCTCTGAGGATGTTGAACCAAAAACGTTGTGCCTTAAAGAGATACAGCTTGAACTTATTTGCCCACATTGCTTGCATCTAGAAAGCTCCAAAAAAAAAAAAAAGTTCATTTTCTCATCTTTGCTCCCCTGTCTTCAAATCTGTCTTTTCAGTTTGTTTTTCTGAATTAGTACAATAATCTATTACCTTTTCTCACATGTCACTGAGTAAGAAAATACTCTACCTGAAATATTGATTGGGAAATATTGATTATACTTTTATTTTAATTTTTTAATAAGTAGTCACTTAGGGGTGAGATCTGAAGGACACAGAACTCTTCCCTATCCCCTCCCCGAAAACTTCCTTTAATCAACAGATAGGGTGATAAAGATTAAGATTCCCAATATTTAGGGGCATCTGGGTGGCTCAGTTGGATAAGCGTCTGACTCTTGATTTTGGCTCAGGTTAATTTCTCACAGTTTGTGAGTTTGAGCACCAAGCTGGGCTCCATGCTGATTGTGAGGAGTCTGCTTGGGATTTTCTTTCCCTCTCTCTCTGCCCCTCCCACCCCCCCTCCCCCATTGCTCGAGCTTTTTGTCTCTCTTTCAAAATAAATAAATAAACATTTAAAAAAATGTTTTCATGCCCATTAACTAATTCAGTAAAGTCTTGTTTTCCTTCATCCTTTTAACCAATTATCTCCAATACCATTCCCACATCTATGGATTGTCACGAAAGACAATATAACATAGTGAGTAACACAGAAGTCTGGTTGATAGGAGAATGAGAAAGTATCATATCTGGGTCTCAGTTTCCACATCTCTAAAATAAGGCTATTAAATCAATGTTTGTTAAGACTAGAGTCAACATTTAATTCTGTATGCTTACACATTAAATGTTTCATTTAACTAACATTCTGGAAGGTAGGAATCCTGATTCAACCTTATCAATATAGCAAAATATTAGTATAATTTAGAGGCAATACAAGGTTTTAAAGTATGTTCAGAATTAAAAATAAAAGAACGTATATGTATTTCACTGCTTGTGTTGATCATATTTTATTGTATTGATGAGAACCTGTCAACCATATATGATGTCACTTATGTGATACTCAGTGATTTTTAGTTGATAAAAAATGTTTTTCATTTCAGAATAGCACACAATGAAGTTTATAAAAACAGTATGAAATTCCACTAAGTAGCCACCCTTTGGCTTTGTTTAGAGCCCTCTGAAAGGCCAATTTCTAGATGTGTCTATCACCTATTCAGTTACTATTTTCATTCTTCTGACCTTCAAATGCTTTGCAGTTTAAGGGGTGTTTAGAAACAGATGTAGTCTCATTTCATGGAATACGTTGAAGTCCAAATAATGCATCTAATTCGTTTTCCTCAGAATCAATCAATTTCATCCTTTTTTCATATCTTGACAGATTCCTTCCTGAGTTGACTTACAGGTTTCCTTAAAAAAAGAAAAGAGAAGAAAAAGAGCCCAAGAAGGATAGAGCATACACTGCCTCTCCAAACCTTTACAATCTCACAACGGCAAATATTCAGGCAGCAGCAAAAGAAAAGTAGACGTGCTCACCTTCTGAGGCTCATACTTTCTGTTCTCCCAGCAGAGATAGGAAAATACTTTCTTCCGATGACCCCCAAACATGTGTCTCTCATGCTCTTTCTGCCAATATTAAGTCTACTAGCAACGATGTTCTCTCCTGAGAAAACTCTCATCTTAATGGACTCGAGTATGGAGAAATGGCATTACTCGACAGGTCACTGTTTTTCAGAGCATGTGTGTGAATAAACTGCTTTTTGGAGAGAAAATCACCGAAAAATGTATAACTAATTTGGCTTCCAAATTTACTCCTAAATGTTGAGATCAAAAGAAGCTCTTTGTGTTATTCTCTGCCTAGATTGGGATTGTAAAAAATAATAATAAAATAAAAATAGCTACTATGTTAAGAACTGCATGAAGGAAGGATACATCCATTCAAGTTTTGCAAGACGTAATTTGCATTGGAATAGAAATGATTTAATACCACTACAACCAAGTGAAAGAGAAGTGTTTTTATGGCAGTTCTTTATTCTATTTCTAACCACCTTTTCAGTGGAAAATAATTTCCCAAACAATGATCTACTAGGTGAAAATATTTTAGTTATTCTTGTCATAACTTTCCATTGCGATTTTATTCTATTTTTAATGAAGAAAAATCTTAATTAATTACCCTTCCTACCCTCTTACGCAGACATTTATAGAATGCCTTTCCAGTCTTTATTCAAAAATAATTCTCTGTAACATTTCTAATGAGCTTTGGAAAGTTTTCACAAAGTTCAGTAAACCTTGAGAATTTAATTCTATTTATTTCCCACATTTCAAGCTGTAATCATACATTAAGTTTTATCTAAATTTCAATAAACTGGAACAATGATTTATCCCATAAATAAGCCTCAAGTCATAAGTAGTGATTAGAATATGACTTTTTAAATTTTAAAATCATTTTTATCATTTTAAGTTATAAAAATAAGATAGCCATATTAGGTTAGTTAAGAAACTACTTGAAAATTTCTAGTTAAAGCTGATGGAGTTTTGATCAATGATAGTTTTATTCTATGTCTCTAAAAATTGAAAGGACAGAAAAAAGTAGAAAAGAAATTTCTGGATTAATTAAATGATAAAAAGTAACTGTCATAAACTCAAATCATATTTATAGAGTACATCCCAATTAGAGTGAAGTTTGAATCACAAAGGAGTACAATGCCAAAAACTGACACAAGCTTTCATGTGCCTCAAGAAAAACAAACATCTTTGTGAAAGTAAATGTTATAGTCCTGAAATCTATCTAACAAAACTTTGATTTCAAGAACAGAAAGGAGGGGCACCTGGGTGGCTCAGTCAGTTGAGGGTCCAACTTCAGCTCAGGTCATGATCTCGTGGTTCACGAGTTTGCATCCCATGTCGGGCTCTGTGCTGACAGCTCAGAGCCTGGAGCCTGCTTCGGATTCTGTGTCTCCCTCTCTCTCTGTGCCTCCCCCACTCGTGCTCATTCTCATTCTCATGCGCTCTCTCTCTCTCTCTCTCTCTCTTTCAAAAATAAGTAAACATTAAAAAAAAAAAAGAATAGAAATAGGTATGGGGCAGCCCAAAGAAGTAGAGATATAACTATACAGATCCAGATTTAAACCACAAAAAGAAATGAGTGGAGGAGGTGAAGAAGAGATATGATTACATCCTCCTTTTTCAATGACCTGGCCTCCAAGGTAAATAAAATGGCCATTGGTTAAGTGAGGAAGATGGTGGCTAAGGTGAGATCACTATGTGACGTCTGTGACTTAAGAGGATTTGCTGAGAACCACTGTAGACCTTTGAAATGTCTAACACTAAGAGAATACATGACCTCCAGAAAGATAATATATTTTTTAGGGGGGAATAAAGCCCAAATAAAGCAGAAAGTTGCCCTCATCCTTGTCTGCAGTATGTCAGCAAAAACTTGCATGACTAGACTTTCCCCCATCAAAAATTAGTGATAACCAGAAAATAATGTGTAGCTTAGTCTTATAGACTGATAATGTTACTACCTCTTCCCACACCAAAGAAACTAAAGCATGATGGGAAGGGAGAGAGAGAGAAATAAGAAAAGGCAAGGCAGTTGGCAATGTGGTAGAAGTGGAAATACTCGCCTCCCAAGAAACACACAATTAAGATAGTCTCCAGAGTCTGAAAAAATTTATGGTAACTTATCATCTAGGAAATAATAGATCATAAAGAAAGGCTAAATAAATTGAAGACGATAAATGAAAAAAAGAAAATTCCACTCATTTTATAGATGAAACACCCATTAGAAATTGCAACATGAAGGAAAGGAAAAAAAGAAAAGACAATGAAGCTCTAAGATTTCAAAATTGAGAAACATCACACAAAAGGAAGGTATCAAGGAGATTTCAAATGATTAAAAGGAAGACAAAAGAGAAGTTTAACAAAAAAAGCTGTTCCTAAAAAAAAAAAAAAAAGAAAAGAAAAGAAAGAAAGAAAGCAAGGAGCAGGGCAAATAGAAGTGAAAATATATGTAACAGAAAGAAATAATTCGGAAAACGAAGTAAAATTTAATCATCTGATGAAAGCATTTACTGTGCAACTGTGTCATATGATAAAATTGACAGAATAATCAACAGCAACACATATTTGGTGAAATTGTTAAAAGCGATGCTTAAAATAATCACGTAGAAGGGGCACCTGGGTGGCTCAGTCAGTTAAATGTCCGACTCTTGATTTTGGCTCACATCATGATTTTGTGGGGGAGATGAAGCCCTGCATTCGTCAAGGCACTGAGTGTGGAGCCTGCTTGGGATTCTCTCTCTCTCCCTCTGCTCCTCTCCACACCCCCCCCCTTCTCTCTCTCCAAAAAAAGAGAGATAAGTAAGTTCTGAGCATCTGCTGTATAGCAAGGTGGCTATACCTAAGAGAACTATATTTGATATTTGATTTGCTAAGAGAGTAAATCTTAAGTATTCTCACCATACACATACACAAAAGGTACCTATGTGAGGTGATGGATGTGCTGATTAATTTAAGGTGGTAATCATTTCACAGGGTACACCTATACCAAATCAACACATTGCACGCTTTAAATATGTATACTTTATTTGTCAATATTACCTCAGTAAAGATGAAGAGAGAGAGAGAGAGAGAGAGATTTCTACCGGAAGATTTAAAAAGGGTGCCACTGAGAAAGAAGGAGGAGGAGGAGGAAGAGGAGGAGGAGGAGGAGGAGGAGGAGGAGGAGGAGGACGATGTTTGTTTAAAAAAGAAAGCAAAATCCTGTCTCTGCTCCCTGTCTCCACCTCTCACTCCTTTGCAAGCAATATCCCATTCTATTCCTTCTTTTTTTTAATGGATTCATACAATATGTGGCATTTTGAGATGGGTTTCCTTCACTTAGGATATTTTGAAACTTCAACCGTATTATGGCATGTATGAGTAATTCATTCATTTTTAAATTGCTGAATAATATTCTCTTATATATATAAATCACATTGTGTTTATGACCCCACCCCTAAAAAAAGAAGCGAAAAAGAAAATTGTGCGCAAGACTTATCCAAGTCATTAGTCAAGGCCATAAAACTATGTAGTCATATGTAGGAAGGTCACAGGAAAAGAAAATGCAACACAAAAATCTTGTACTCACCTAACTTTGTCTTTAACTAGAAAAGAAAGTCACACTATCTCAAACATGCAGAAGTTCAGAAAATATAGGCTTCATGGCTTTTTTTGAAAAGCTCCTTGAAGACAAAAACTTTTTTCAGTAAGAATAAATGATCAAAGATGAAGAAACTATGATAAAATAAAAAGAATTTTGATAAAAATGAATTCACTTAAATACAAAATTAAGACCAGATGACTGAAAACTATGGTTACAAAATAAAATGTGCTATGAACCTGCATGATATAAAATAAGTAACAGAAATCATAATTGACAGAGGAAAAGAAGCACCAAAAATGAGGTAGGTACTAATTTTCCCATCTTTAAAAAACAGGGATTCAATACATACAATCTAAAAATACATGGGCGCCTGGGTGGCTCAGTCGGATGAGGGTCCAACTTCGGTTCAGGTCATGCTCTCATGGTTCATGGGTTCGAGCCCCGCATAGAACTCTGTGCTAACAACTCGGAGCCTGGAGCCTGCTTCAGATTCTGTGTCTCTCTCTCTCTCTGTCCCTCCCTGCTTGTGCTCTGTTTCTCTGTCTCTCAAAAATAAACAAACTGTAAAAAATAAATAAACAAATAAAAATATGTGAGGAGGGGAGCCTGGCTGGCTCCGTTAATATAGCATGCAACTCTTGATCTTGGGGTTCAAGCCCCATGTTGGGCATGCAGCCTACTTAAAAAAAATAAAGATATATCCGGGCGCCTGGGTGGCTCAATTGATTAAGCCTCCAACTTTGGCTGAGGTCATGATCTCACAGTTCATGAGTTTGAGCCCCATGTCAGGTTCTGTGCTGACAGCTCAAAGCCTGGGGCCTGCTTCAGATTCTGTGTCTCCCTCTCTCTCTGCCCCTCCCCTGCTCACGCTCTGTCTCTGTCTCTGTCTCTCTCTCTGTCTCTCTGTCTCTGTCTCTGTCTCAAAAGTAAAAGTAAAAAAAAAAAAAGATATAAAAATAAAGTTTAACTTAAAAAAATTAAAATATGTGAGGATTAAAAATCTCTTCGTGTGTGCCATAATTTTAAACTTTAGAGAAAACTTTTCACGACTTGCTTCACTTGATTTACAGAAACAAATGAAGTTCAACACGTCTTGTACCTTCAACTCAACTTCATGTTTGTGTTACAACACAGTACACCACAATCTAATTCTTTGTTGTTTGCGATAAAACTTGGGTACAATCCGTATTTAGAAAAACATTTCCATCTATACCACAGGCATATTAGGAAAGACTTTACTATTTAAAGTCATACAAATGAATACAAAAAACATCTTGTCAAGGTGCATAGGTGGCTCAGTCAGTTAAGCATCTAACTCTGGATTTCGGTGAGGTCATGAATTGCGGTGAGTTCATGAGTTCCAGGTGTGGGGCTCTGTGCTAAGAGCACAGAGTGTGCTTGGGATTCTCTCTCCCTCTCTCTCTGCCCTTCCCTCACTTGTGTTCTCTGTCTCTCAAAATAATCTTTAAAAAAGAAAAAGGAAAACATTTTGTCCCAAGTGAGAAACAAGCAATGGTAGGAATAATTGCAAAACTAAAGAATATTAAGATCCCATAAACAATGCAAACATTTTCAACTCGTTAATAGTCTAAGGAATGCAATTTTAAATGACATACCATTTTTGTCCCTCAGATTAACTAGATTTACAGATACACACAGACACACACACACACTCACACACATACACACACCATACCTACTTTATGGCCAGAAAGACAATACGAGACTCTTATATTTTCCTAGTAGCTATATATGGTATTAACAGAGTCTTTTGGAAAGCAGGTTAGTAAGTTAGTATTTATTAAGTATTTATTAAATGCCTTCACATGCCCTATTGTTTGATCCACTAGTTATATTTGTTACAATATATCCCAAGAAAATATCATAATTAGAGAAAAACTCTAGGTGTGTCTAGAACGTTTATTCAGATACAACAGAAAAAAAAGCACAAAGTTTCAAGTTAATTGAAATGGCCAATTTTATCTACTATTTAGTGACTGATCATTTATATATTTCAGTCATTGTTTAGGAAGCAAAGACAAATTTAAATCTTGTGTTTTATTTACAAACGTGGCCATGTACTCACATGTAAGTTAACATTTTCAGTTTCCCAAGTTTACAATACAAAATGTGGTCCTGTGTCATATGATATTCGAATTAAAAGACTGGAGTCTCATAAGTATGGAAATGCTTATCTTTCATCTTTTGTTGCAAGAAAAGTACTAGAATGGAGTGTAATGGCCTCTGATTGGCTTTGCTGGGTCACGTCTCCATCTGCCTAGCAGAATGACCAAAACACTGTAATACTCACTCAATAAATGTTTAACCAAAGTGAGTTTCTTGAGATGGGTGACTTTCACATTTGAGATTAATTGATTTTCAATCAACATCACATTTTTCTGCCTCTACACAATTACCATTTCTCTCTCATTTGACACATGTCTACATACAAGAGCTTTTTTATAGTATGCTAATTATCCTAAATTAGATCCTAAACTGCCACATGTTCTTAGTTATCAGTTCACCGGTTGGTATAATAACCTTTTATTCTATATGCACCTTTACTTCTAAATCTACCATATCCCAAGAAATAGTTTCAATGCTTATATCTGCAAAGGCATTCCATATTTCTTTTTATGCTATGGTCTCAGGATACCTCTGATCTACTTTGGTTTTATGTTTTTTATAGATCCTAATTTTTTTTTTTAATTTTTTTTCAACGTTTTTTATTTATTTTTGGGACAGAGAGAGACAGAGCATGAACGGGGGAGGGGCAGAGAGAGAGGGAGACACAGAATCGGAAACAGGCTCCAGGCTCCGAGCCATCAGCCCAGAGCCTGACGCGGGGCTCGAACTCACGGACCGCGAGATCGTGACCTGGCTGAAGTCGGACGCTTAACCGACTGCACCACCCAGGCGCCCCTAGATCCTAATTTTTGATCAAGCAATAATACATCTTATTATTTTCCCCATCCCTTCTCTCTCCCTTGGGAAAAAAAAGACATTTCATTCCTAAATCTGTTGTCTAACTTATGTGTTGAATTAATTATTCTTAAAGGAAAGGCTCCTCTTTTTTTAAGTTTCACTTTTTATCATTTTCACCAGATATTTTAATGTCATTGAGTGTTTTAATTTGACTCTGAAATAATTTTACTGAAGGAATAACATTTCCTAGAGTCAATTGTTAAAAATAAACTGTAGGAAATACAATAAAATTCCAATTTATGATGAGCTAAAGTTTCAGAAATAAGTAACCCTCTACTTAGTAACTGTCAGTACTGCCCTAGTTGAAATAATGTCATTTATTATTTATCCTGATAAGAGGGTTCTAAGTGTACTTGAGGGGGAAAAAAGTGAAAATCTGGAGACCTTAACATAGAAGAAATGTTCTGTCATTTCTGCATTACTTTCTGAGCAAATAAAATACTTTTTTCCAAATACAATTCAATTATTTTAATTTTCAAAACAGGATATTTTTGAAATACCTAATTATTTATCTCAAGTCAAAAGAAAAAAGTTTGTGTCTTATAACAAATCAAATGCAAACTGCAGAATCAATTATAAATTCTGAAACCACAGCACATCTCCAGAAGATAAGGAAACCGAAAATCTGTCCCTTACTCGCAGCCCATATATGGAACTCCTTGTCAACCCAAAGAAAAAGGGCTGTTTGCTGAGTGGACACTTGTATGTCACATGGCCCTCCAGGCAGGACTGAGGCACTAATTCCCCAGCTGCTGTGAGTCTGGGTTGCTGATGGTACAATGGAGTTCCTCTCCACAAATTGCCCTTGGCCAAAGAGAATTGCCTCACCCATGTCTTCCCCAGCCTCACTCAAAGTTGCCTTCCTTTCAGAGAGGCAGCTCAAATCAAATGACTAGTTTATTCAGTGGGTACCAAGGGCCAGCCCCGGTCCTTTGAATCAAGACAGCTCTCAAAGGCCATCCCTGCTGCAGTGGTCCATGGGATTAGGAGAGCCATTATTGCTACCACATAACAGCCAGTGTTGAACCTTCACTCTCCCATAGGTACTAGTCGAAGGGAACATATCAATTAACTTTATTATGCATGCTGATCTCTCCATCTGATGGTCTATTTTCCAGGGAACCTGACCTAAGACTCATTGTTACTTATCTTTGCATTCAATCACTCAAGACATATTTGTGCTAAGCACTCCACTGGGTGTGGAGACAAATCAGTGAGCAAAACCAACACTGTTCCTGCTTTAATAGAACCTACTGATTAGTGGAGTGAATAGACTTTGATCATAGAGTGTTCACAGTTCTAACAGATAAACTTGACTCTCAGAAAGAAGGGTTTAGAGTGAGACATCTGTGCTACTATCTGAAGGTTCAATGGGAGTTAAATTGAGGAAGAGGGAAGGGGAGAGGAAGAGGATTGCTGTGGGCGACAGAACAATTGCCCCAAAATATGTCTATATCTGAATCCTTGGAAACTGTCAATATGTCGCCATACAGGGCAATGGGACTTTGCAGATGTAATTATGTCAAGGATCTTGAGATCAGTGTATATCCTGTATCATTCAGGTGGACCCAATATCATCATCAAGCCTCTTTATAAGAGGGAGGTAGAATGGGCAGAGTTTATGAAAGAGATGTGATGAGGCAAGCAAGAACTGGCAAGGAATAGGCTAAGGAAGGCAAATGGTCTCTAGAAGTCAGAAAAGGCCAGGAAATAAATTCTCCCCCATAGCCTCCAGAAGGAATGCAGCCTTGCCAACACTGATTTTAGGACTAATGAAGCCCAGACAGTAAGATAATAAATTTGTGTTCTTTTAGGCTATTAAGTTTGTCATATTTTTTATGGCAACAATAGGAAATTAATTCAACTCAAGTTGAGGAAAATAGCATGTTCTAAAAATTGGAAGGCTTTGTGATGGTTGGTGAAAGATTCACAAGGGTCAGGGTTGGGGACCTGGAGAGAGGTGGAAGATGCAAACAATACAAAGGAGGTAACATCAACAGGGTAGAATGGATATGGTAAGGGTCTGGGAAGAAAGAGGAGGCAAGTCCAACTTTTAGCTTACTGGCTTGCAATCCCAAATGGATGATGACACCATCACTCATAGAAGAAACAAAGAGGCAGAACAGGTATGGAGGAGAGGAGTTTCATTTAAAGCATGTTGTATTAGAGGCGTCTTTAAGATATACAAGTAGTTTCAGTAGATCACTCTACAGTGTTCTGAGAAATCTTGGCTGGAGATCTACATTTTGTTGTTTGAAATTGTGAACTTGGACAAGTTAATCTAGGAACAATGCTATAAAGTGAAATGAAAAGAGAGTCTAGGCAGTCTTATGAAACTCCAACATTTGGCTGACTAGAAGATGAGACTGAGGGGGTGGCCAGGAGCCAATTGAAGCCAAGGTTTCCACAGTCAACAAGTAGGATGTTGTAGAGATCAGGTAAGATGTTGACTGCAAAGATGTCCATTGGATTGAGCAGTGCTAAGTCACTAGTAAGAGGTAGTTTAAGACCAATGGGAATCCCAGCCAGAATGCAGCACACTGAGAAGTCAGATTTGACTTAGAGAAGTTTGATAATGAGCATAAGGGAAAGACGTGTGGAAGCTGGGTGGAAATTTGAAGGAAAAATTTTTAGAATATGGCTAAGACATGAGTATTGTTACATACCGATGGGGAAGATTCAGTTCAGAAGGGGAACCTGGATATACAAGAGACGTAACAATTAAAAATGGATAATTCCCTATTGGGTGAGATGGGATAGAAGCAGGGAAACTGCCTCTAGGTTAATATCATCAGCTACAGCTGTTCTAAATGAAGAGGTGTCCCTAACAAGTTCCTTGTATACATCAGCTCAACTTTTAACTAATTAGTTCTGATGATTAAATGTTCTTAATTTCATTATAATAGCATATGGGTTATCTCATTTCTGTCTCAAAAGGAAAGAATTCACATGTTATTCTGTGGGTTTTTTTATATTGTCTCCTTTAAGGTACTCTGAAACAGTATGAACAATTCTACTCAAAGAGAGATGGATGTTGCCTACATACATCAAAAGACCACAGGGAGCCTTTTGGCAATGAACACAGTAGGCCATTTGGTTAATCTATAAGTGTTAAGAGCAATATAGATTAGCCACCTGTAGGACCCTAAGGACACCAAAAAACATAAATTAAGCATGCTTCCCTTAAAAGACTGGCAACTGACTGTGGAAATAAGTATCCCATTAAAATATAGCTGACATTAGGCAATACCAAGTACTGGCTAGAATGTGGGGAAATGAACACTCTCACATTGTACTGCTGGAGGAAGTAAAAATGGGTACAACTACTTTAAAGGGCAACTTGGCAGGATCTAGTAATATGGAAAACGCCATACCCCACATCCCAGTAATTCCATTTTTAGGTATATACTCTAAAGAAATGTTCACACATTAGAATAAGAGAACATGTGCAAGAATGCTCTATGCAACCAAATATTCAAAACCATCTCAATGAGTATCACCAGGGAATTAGATAAATGAAGTATTTTACATTCATAAGATAGGATACTATCAGTTAAGAGAAATCAACTATGTAGTTATATCTCAAGAAGATAATGTTAAGTTAAAAGAAAGCAAATTACAGAAAATACATAATGAGAGGACATTTATGTAAACTTAAAAAACACACACTCTGCCATGTATTATTTATGAAGAAATATATATGAAGTAAAAGTATAAAAGCATGAGCTAGAAAAACATATATCAAGTTCATGGTAATGAATGTTTCTGAGAATGGGCAGAGTGGAGTAGGACCAGAGTTTGGGCACAGAGGGTCTTCGACTTTATTATCGCTGGTCCTTTATTTATTTTTTTAAGAGTACTATAGAAAGTAATTCATAGTCAACTCTGAGTGTTTGGTACACTGGTATGTTTTACATTATTCTCTAAACTTACCTGAATATTTTAGGGTTTTTTTTCCCAAAAAACACAAATTTAAAAAAAGAAAGCAGGCAACACATGTAGGGTTAAAATGCAATGAATAAGATGGATAGACCCAAATCTATATGAATGTAGGAGGCAAAATCAACATAGGCTAGATGAGAACAAAAAGGCCTCTGAGAGGAGATGACATTTAAGCTGGTGTGTAGGATTCCAACAGACTAATGGAAATCAAGAAGGTGATTCTGGGCAGACACACTGCTTTGACGAGCATGGGACTTGGAATTAGAATTCCTTGACCCCAAAATCAGCTTTGCTACACTGGCTGTGTGACCTTAAGGATTTGTGCATGTATCTGAGCCTCGGTTTTCTCCATACCTGTGTATGGGATAGATTAAATGATAAATGCATGTTAGATCACCTAACGCATTCTTTGGCACATGGCAGTTGCTTACCATGGGAGGAGGTGAAGAAAACCTAAAGAAACAATCTCTTCTTCCCAATATGTTTTTTTAAAAGCTTATTTATTTATTTTGAGAGAGAGAGCATGAGCAGGGGAGGGGCAGAGACAGAGAATCCCAAGCAGACTCTGTGCTGTCAGTACAGAGCTCTATGTGGGGCTCCATCCCAGGAACCATGAGATCATGACCTGAGCTGAAATTAAGAGTTGGGCACTTAACCAAGTGAGCTACCCAGGTGCCCCTCTTCTTCCCAGTCTTCATTCCCAAACAACCATCATGAAATTGATGGCCTTTGGAAATCAAGATGGCAGGTATTTCCTGGGCCTCATACTTGTGTTCCCAGCATGCTCTTGCAACAAGGCCAGAGAGGCCTCCAAACAAGGCTGTGGTAACCTGATCCAGGGAGATAAAAGTTGGCTATTGACAAACTAGACCAGGCCAAATGATTATGATTGTGTGTGTGTGTGTGTGTGTGTGTGTGTGTGTGTGTGATTCAGACAAGTATACTTCATATCTATTTTCTTTGACGCTGCGTACTCAACTACTTAAAGAGTAACCTTGCTGGTGGTCTTATAATTCTGAACATTTCCCCTGATACAACAGGAGCATCCACCTGAATGGTGATTAATCAGCCATGTCCTTCCTTCTCCTCCACCCTTGATGTAGAGTGTGCTATTTGTTCACCTGTAATTAATTTTTATTTGCTCTTTTAATTGTCCCCAGTAAAAATGACTCTCAAGTGTCTTAAGAATGTTTATATCCAAAATGAACCTCTGCTTCTGCTAAGTCAGAAGCCCAAATAATTCCCGATGTGAAATGGCCTCAGCCCTGTACCTTCCATAAGTGCTCAGTAAGCATTCATTGACTTCAATCTCAAGCAAAGGTACAATCGGAGCCAACTGGTTTTCTTTCCAAACACTGATGTTAGCCAGTTATGGACGGTTCTTTGCCAACGTGGAACCCACATGTTGGAACTCAACAAGGAGGCTTCCTCTGGGGAAGTTTGGTCATCAATTTCCGGTGGCATACCAAGTATTTTTACAGTCCTCAATTACCTGATAGCAGAGTAAAAACTGCCATGGAACCCTTATGTAAGAAAAAAAAAAAAATCACTAACAAGAGTACTACAAGATATTTTAAAAATTAAGTGGGTTTCTATTCTAGCTGTCAGAATTATTTCCTTTACCTTTCTTTGTCTCCTTTTCTCCATTTTAGAAAGATGATGGAAAAAACAAAAACCCAATTGGAAAGGAAATATTCCAAAGTGCCATTTTGATTGCCTGGGGCATTTTAAGAGCTCTATATATTTGGCACCTGGAAAAAAACAGAAGTTTATAATGCCAAACAGTATATCATCACGAGTTGTTTTGGAGGATTAATTACAGATTTATGCTTCAGAGCGGTATGCTATTCTGGCAAACAAACACACAAAAAATGTTACCTTGGCTACCAGAAACTGCAAGAGTCAAGGCCCAGCAGTCTGAATTTCTCATTAACATAATAACTGACAAGAAGGCAAGTTGCAGTTTTCTTTGGGGCCATTTCAGGTAGGGATGAGTTAGTTGCCCCAGTGATATGAGCAAATGTGTGTATTGCTCCCAGTGGATTACTCTACGTCATACTCTTTTTGGGGGGAGGCAGGGGCAGAGGGAGAGAGACTCTTAAGCAGACTCTGCACTGGGCACGGACACAGGGCTCCATCTCACGACCATGAGATCATGACCTGAGCCAAAATCAAGAGCCGGACGCTTAACTGACTGGGCTGCTCCAGGTACCCCTCGACTTCATATTCTCGCAGTCCCCTTAACTTGCCCACATGCCAACCTCTTTCTACAGCCCTGATTCTCCTTCTGGCACACCTCAGCCTCTTTGTAAGCAGCGTTTTTCTGGGCAGAAAGTGAGTTAGCAAGAAAGGTTTCTGTTCTTACCCATTCTAGGTCATAATCTAATCTCTAGAGTCTTAGGTTCCTCTTGGCCACGGCATTAGGGAAAATATTCTGTCTCTTTTACTCATATTATAATATCTGAATTATTTAAGACAATTTTAGCCTAGTAACAAAAAAAAATCACACAAAATGGACAAAAACATCCTGGGGAGTTTCCTTAAGTTGTAGTTCATCTAGGAGATTCGATTTGCTTTTCCATTGTCCCAAGTAAGATTGGAGGAGCTGGAGACTGTGGGTTCAGGGACAAAATCTTAGATACTCCTTCCATGAAAAAAATAGAGGCTCTGTCCTTTCCCCCTTCAATCTGGGCCGCCTTGTGACTCTCTCCACCAGTCAAGTATAGCAAAAGTGATGCTATGTGGGGCGCCTGGGTGGCGCAGTCGGTTAAGCGTCCGACTTCAGCCAGGTCACGATCTCGCGGTCCGTGAGTTCGAGCCCCGCGTCAGGCTCTGGGCTGATGGCTCGGAGCCTGGAGCCTGTTTCCGATTCTGTGTCTCCCTCTCTCTCTGCCCCTCCCCCGTTCATGCTCTGTCTCTCTCTGTCCCAAAAATAAATAAAAAACGTTGAAAAAAAAAAATTTAAAAAAAAAAAAAAAAAAAAAAAAAAAAAAGTGATGCTATGTGACTTCTGAGGCTGGGTCAAATAAGGCAATGCAGCTTGTGCTTTGTTTGCAGGGACATGAACTTTGGAACCCCGAGCCTCTGTTTTGAAGTCCAACTACCCTGAGGCTGCCAGGCTGTGGAGATGCCCATGTCACATGAGAAAACCCTGTGCATGTGCTCTGGTTAGCAGCCTCTACTGAGTCAAGCATTTCCAAGTCATCAGAGCACAAGCGCCAGACTGGTGAGTCAAGATGCCTATAGAAGATCCTAGGCCCAGCTGTCGAGTCACCCCAAATGTTCTCTTCCCCATTTGAAGCCCCGGGTGTCCCGGAGCGAAGGCACATCCTCTCTCCTGGGCCTTGTCCAAATTCCTGACCTATAGAATCCATGAGCATAATAAAGGGGTCCTTTACGTTATTAAGGTTTTGGATGATTTATTGTGCAGCAAAAGTAACTGGATCGTATCTTCCATATCTTCCTTTTTATGACTATGATGAGGCCCTCCTGCATCAAGCAGTCCCCATTGTATAATGAATAGCAGCTGCCAATGAGAAAGTCCAAAGCCAGTTGAAATAGTATCAGAAGAACATTATATCAGACTAACATAAGCAGCAGGATCACCCTTACTAAGTCAGACAGACACATTGTGTTAATTGATGGGAGATAATAATGTCCTTTTTAAGGGATCAGAAAAACAAACGAAAAAATGCACAACACCGACCCACAAATTCACACAGATTTACTTAAGTACGTGGAAAGTAGAAAGTAATAGGCAGCTAGGCATTACACTATAAACAGCCATTCCCCCAGGATGGTGAAGTTATGGGCTATAGTTAATGCTTTTATACTCATTTGTATTTTTAAAAAATCTACCAAGGTGCATGCATTACCATTACACGTTTTTGAAGAACCATCTCTTTAACTCATTTAAAGTAATATGGACGCACTCTTGTCCTTCACCACCACCCCCTATTGTTTTCCTCGTTGCCAGTCAGCACCTGCCAACCCTCATCTATCTACCCTAAACTGAATGAATTAAATTAGAGCATCACTCTAGGATCTGCGGTCATGGCTATATCATACCCTTGTGGTAGATCCATCTGAGTTAGCCAGACTCATCTCTAGCCCACACCTGTGAACCTCTTATTTTCTGACTTGCTGTATGTCCATCTCCTCTTATCTGAATAGAACTTGAGATGCTAAGACATAGCCTACCTACTTAGAATTTACAATCCACCTGGTAACTGGAAATGGCGCAGCATACTTGGAAAATGCCTTGTCTGTGGGCTCCCCTGGTGTTAAGACTCAGCGCTGTCCTCTAGTTTTAAGGTGCAGGTAAATCGAACTTTGCTGCGAAGGAGTTTTTACCAATCACACCCATTGTTATAACCTAGATTCGAGGCTCTGGTGCGTTGCAGTCAACTCCATTTGGCTCCATATATCTTCCCCTCCATTGCCCCAGCCCAGTGATTCTCAAGATTACATTCGTGCATAGGAAGTCACTATGGTCATGTGATTTAAGGGACCAGAAATGCTCATCCCCTAACTATTTCCCCCATTGGCTAATGAACAGTTGCTAAAAATACATCCTTAATAATTCACAACTTAGTATTCAGTTTTGTGTCATGTCCATTTGTTTTATTTTACAAAAGATGTGTTAATCTTTATTATTTTGTTTAGACATTTCTTAGAAAATTAATTTATATTAAACTAACATTGTGTTTTTATTAAGATTTCCAGATCAGGTCTGCACTGGCGAAGAAAGAATGTGCACAGCACAAAAGCTCTGTGCAGCTGGGGACGGCACTGGCAGGGAAAGCTACTGAAAGAGAGCAAACAGATACAGAAAGAGGAGGCAAAGAACACAGGGGGCCAACTTGGCCTCCTCATCACGTTGCCTCCCTGGATCCAATTCATATATCAGGATCCTATCTGTTAAAGCTCCGCAGACTGCCTTTGGGGCAGGTCTATCTTCTAACATAAAAATGCAGAGACTGATCTGAATACACTAGCATTTTCACAGTTCTGAATTAAGCAACATACCAAAGTGCTTGGGCACTGTTTTTGTTTGTTTGTTTGTTTATCTGTTTTGCCTTTTTTTTTAAGTTGAAAAAAAAAAATGAACTCTTGTTTTAAAGTGGGAAATTCTTGGCTGCCAATGCAAATTGACAGACCAAGCAAAGAACAGAATGTTTTCATCAGAACATTCTAAGTTAATGTGGCTCCCTAAGCCTATTCACAGAAAACTGTCTAGACTATTGGTCTCTAAGCAGATGTCACCACAGAACATAAAAATATGAAATAGTCATTGTCCTCAAGGAGCTAAAAACTGTCAATATGCACATTAAAAGAGTCAATGCACCGAGGCATAAGCACTTTATGACAAAATTTTCACAATAATCAGATATGATCATAAAAATTTCCCTTGGTCTCTGATCTCCAAAAGAGTGTCCAATTTAGACAGAGCAGGAAGACAGAATCCCACAGAAGCAGCCTACTGATCAGGGGCTCCACATGATGGCAGGCCAGGGGTAGCTGCCTCTATTCCCTTACATATCTGGTATGAAAATGCATAAGGAAAAATCATCCTATAATTTCTAGTTATTCAGTCAATGATAGGTTCCTCATGTTTGATTCCAATTCTATTAATCGTACTCTTGTGATCTTTGACATTATTTTATCAGTGTGAGTTTTGAAGGCTGGTTGCTAGAAGTTACTTGGTATCAGTGTAACCGTAAGTCACACAACATTTTCTGGAACTGAAGCCTCAAAGGTTCAGTAATTAAGTGAGAAAATGATTTTCCTATAAACTCTAGTGTAAAAATTTGAAGAACTCTTCCTTAAATGTAAATATTAATGGATATCATGTGCCTGAAGGGATGATACACTATTTAGATAGTGATTTAGAGCAGGGGCTGAGAAATTTCTTCTGTAGAGTCAGATTGTAGATATTTTCGTCTTTGCAGGCCATATGGTCTCTATTGCAACTACTTACCTCTGCTATTATAGCTCAAAAACAGCCATTGACACTTCATAAATGAATGGGTGTAGCTGTGTTCCAATAAAACTGCATTTGCAAAAATAGGGAGAGGGCTACATTTGGTCCATAAAACCATCGTTTGCCAAATTCTGATTTAAAGAAATAAAGCATTTATTTAGGAACCTCATAATTATGAAATGTGGTTCTTTCTCCATATTTTGGTCCTTGAGTTTAAGTCTTTCCACAGTAACTACTATTTTAAGAAAGGGATGCTGGTGGAAAGCCAGCTGAATGAGGAATCAGAGCCGAAGATTTTAATAAAGCACTGGCCCATATCCACCATATGACCATGGGAACTCACATAACCTATATAAGCTTCAGATTTTTTATCTGTCACATGGCAACGGCCTTTCCTGTCGACCACTGTGTAAGATACCAAGGAGATGAAGTATGTGAAGGTGCACTATAAACCATAAAGTATTAAGTAAGCCCAAGCTAGTATCAACGTGTAACAGAAATGCCTTAACATGGTTGGTGCCAGTAACAACCCATTAGATAGCATTACTTTATTTTTTATTTTTATTTTTTAAATATTTATTTTGAGAGAGAGACAGCACGTGCATACATGAGCAGGGGGAGGGGCAGAGAGAGAGAGGAGAGAGAGAACCCCAAGCTGAAAGCGAGGAGTCCTACTACGTGGCGTTTGATCTCATGCTGATGAGAACATGACCAGAGCCAAAGTCAATAGTCAGACACTTAACTGACTGAGCCACCCAGGCGCCCCAGCATTACTTTAAAGAAGAGATGTTCCTTATGACAGCTTAATGCTAATACCTCATAAGACCTTGGGACTATTCTTCCATACTCAGTGCCTTATATCAATTCCCTCTCATGGTCCAGAACAGGAATGAGACATATGTTATGGCAACAAGTGCTCCAGGTTTGGCTAGCATCAATTCCCTCTGACTATTCTTCACCAGGAAAGATTTTTTTCCCACTTGGCCAGTTCACTGAATTTCAACTCCTTTTTTTTCAAAGCTAATCTTTTACAATTCTAATTTGCACAGAATGTGTAGATTTACCCATCACCCATTTCCTTTAGCAGCTCTGATTCATAGGTAGTCATAAGGCACTTTTCTAGAACACATATTTTGAAACAAAGTTACATAAATCACATGTACTTGATAGGCTGACCTCTCTATCCTCATTATTATTTCCGCATTGGATTCTCTAAAGAAGACTCTAATGTCTCACATCTCATTTTTACGTCCCCATTCCACAACGGGGTCCAGAGGTTTTTACAGTAATATTAATGGCTCTCAAGTTCAGATCTTAAAATGGCCATTATGGGTTTTTCCTTAGACAGCAGAGCCACGAGCCCGTCCTATTTTTCATGGGTACTCTGCTACTATAGTCCAGAGTCCACATCCCTACTACAAACACATCAGATTCATCAAATTGTTGTCTTATAAATAAAATTAGGGATGACAACATTACCTCTGAGTTAAACACAAGAGTTGCAGTTTTAGGACTAAAACAACTGATAAAGTTTTAAAACAGATTTTATGGAACTCTGAACACAAAGAGCCTATTTATAACTGTAATCAGCTAACCCTTTATTCCTCTCGCCAGATGTTCACCCAACAGCCCATGTGCGGATTAGAAACCCACCAACCGGCGTGGAAGGGCCACGCTGAGAAAAATACAAGAACAAGGTAGTGACATTTACATTTTACTGGAGTCAAGGAAAAGAAAACGGAAAGTAAACGAGTCGTAACTGAACTAGAAGAGAATAACAAAATGCAGGGATAGATGAACACAAAGGCTTATGCCCACCACTCATCTCACCCAGGGCAGAGACGCTGCACAAATGAGAGGAGAAGCAGAACATATGTTTTTAAAAAGAAAAGAAACAAAGAAAAAAGCGCATTCACCTTCATGCATCTTATTCAGTATTCTGACAAATTGAGCCGAAATTACAGGGGGGGATGAGTTTTAAACTTTTCAAAGCATCTCCCAAGAAGGAAAACAATGCAGCTTAAATAGAAATAATAGAGGCACATCTAAGAGAGTGATCTAAACTCTGTAAGAATGCTGCCTGCTATTTTGTAACGCCAATTAGACGCAGGCGAATGTGGACGGGGATTCACTACAGGCAAAGGAAGCAATTTGAAACGGATCTAAAGATAGACCATCTTTTGGAAAAAGGATGAGGAAACTATCTGTGCATTAAAAGGGTCACCACTCCGAATCTGATGAAGTTGCATTGGGGGCAATAAATAGAAGCCTTGTTTCATTTAATGGATGATGAACTTGCGGAGTCATCATATGCAACAGTTAATGATGACTGAATAGTAAAATATATTCCAAAAAATGTTAATGCCTTCAAAAAGTACACCTAGACTAGGTTACGAAGAGAATTAGGATGCTTTAAGCTCCAATAACTTAGGGACTGACAAATACAATAGTGAACAAGCCTGATATTTCAGTGTATGCTTCTTGGTTCTATTTCAGATGCTGAATGTGACAGTGCGGTAATAACAAGAGAGTGTGGCATTTATTAGAGGTTGATGTTCTCATTGTTTCAAAAGAGAACACAGTACACTTCAACAGGACATGGGCAATATGGGTTGGAGTAGAAACAATAGCAGGAATGGAATGTACCTATTGAGTGTGGGGACATTATTTATAGACATGATGGGCTTCATACTAAATTCAGAGAACTTGGCTGGAATGCAAGCAGCCAGCTCTCCTGAACACAAGACACACCCTTCAACTTGCCAGCTGGACTGGAGCTCCACAGCTGTGAAGCTGGGTCCTACCACTGAACAAAGATGAAAGAAGCCTCTGTCGTCTGTTTTTGTTTTTGTTTTTGAGGTAAAATCTTTTCAGTGGTCTCTTGTACAGTCATCGTTACCGGAATGTGGCTACAATACAGCAGAAATCTAACAACTAGAAAATTCCCTGAGGGGTGACAAAGATCCTTTCATTAACCAAACCCTTAGCCAATTTTCTCTGAGCCCTCTTCTCCACTAGGCCTCCACCTTGGCCTGTAAAGACTTGAACAAAACACCAACCTAGTTTCTAACAGTTCAAGACTACATCCCTAAGATATCCCTATCCATACCACCCCCCACCCCACCTTAGAGCGCTTACTGAGAAAAACTCAAGGCCACCAAAACAAATGTATTGTTTGTTTCAGCCAATACCTGAGGATGGCGCCTCTGTCTCCCAGCCTCTGTGGGAGGATGGAATCCTATTATGGATTATTGATGACTAGCAGGCAGCTGACCTAATCACATTTACACTGATTAACCCCCTCTGTGCATTACCTCACTTCCCTGACTCTGCTGTGTCCCCCAGCTTGCCCCCTCCCACCTTCTCATTCTTCCTATAAAATGCCCAGTCACAGCCGAATAAATAGAGACTGAGTTCGGTTCATGGTGGATTCCCTCCCTACTGCAACAGTTATTACTAATTAAAATCCGTCCGTCCCCAATTATCTAGCGGATGGTTTTGTTTGTCGTTGATATGGATGTTGAGCAAGTCACATCATCTCCCAGGAGCTGTGTTTTCTTATCTGCCAAAAAGTTCGTCAGAGTAAGGCAAAGTAGCTGCCCTTTCCAATTTTTACACTCTAATTTCAGAAGAGATTTGTTTTCAGATTTCACTCCAAAGAACTGGTCACTATCTGAGTATTCTGAGGTTCACACCAGATTTGCACATGTGTTTATGTGTGCGTGTATGTGTACACATGTGTGTGTCTATTGCAAATTAACAAAGGAGCACCTTAAATCTCTACTAGTTTTCATATTCCCTTTTCTTTCTCTTCTTGATGATAGAAAGAGATAGACATAAACATAGAGAGACATACACACGTCTAAATATATACATAACACTAGTATGCTAGGGACTGGGGACACAAAGATGGCTTCTATGCATAATAATAACCAGTAGTTACTGGGCATGTCCTCACGTCAAGTACTGTTCTAAGCTCTTTATACTAGCACCTAGCACAGTGCCTAACACATAAGCCTTCAATAAATGTCCTGAATAAACCTTGAATATTTGAAATTCATCAAAATACCTTTCTCCCTTTGCATCTCCCCTATGACTTGTCAGCGAAGGTTTTTAATCACTGGGAGGAGTGGGTAAGAGCACAAAATATCTATTTGCAGTCAGTTCTCTTTAATGTAGAATCAAACAATATAATAATACATTTCAAAACAATCTTCCTTTGGTCTTCAGTGTCAGCTTAAAAATCTGATTTCATTTAAAAATCTAGCAATTTTATGTGAGAGTAATTACACTTCCACTTGTGTTTTATTAATGATCAATTTATTTCTTAATTCTTAAAGAATTAAGATCTTAAGAAGTCTTGTTTAGGAACAATTAATCCCATTTACTCACGTAGCTGAACAGATTTCCTTATATATCTCAAACTATGTTTATAGCTTACTATATCCTATTTTCTCAAACACTTCGAATTTCTGAAAGAAAAAACCTATGACTTTAATAAGCAAAATATAAGCAGTTAAGAAATCTGAATAAATATAATATATCAAATTTATAAATGTAGTATAATAAGTTATTATCTTAAGTGTAAAAGAATCTTCTACATAGACAAAACATACCCAAAGCAGGACAATACTTATAAAGCTTTTTAAGCAAACCTACTGTGTAAATAGAATTGTTTTAAGTATTGATATTATATTCATCCCTCAATCATTACCCTACTTAAGTTCAAGCCCTCCTAAGGTAAAGCATTTACTGAACAAACAAAGGGAGCATTATTACCATCCTTGAGCACTATCAAATGAGGTTATAAATTCATGGTTATTGGCCAGTGATTTTTAGACAAAGACCCAAAAATCCAGCTGTTCTTTCCAGAAGACTATCACGTGAACCATAGTTCATTGATCTGAACTAATTATTGGAGAAATAGGACTTTTTCAGTCATTGCCTTTTTGAAAACATAGTTCATTTTATGTTTCCACATATTTTTTAAAGTAATAAATTTTGGGACACACCTGAGTGGCTCCGTTGGTTAAGAGTCCAACCCTTGATTTCAACTCAGGTCATGATCTCACACTTTGTGAGTTTGAGCCTCACATTGGGCTCTGCACTGATAGTGCAGGATCTTCTGTCCTTCCCTCTCTCTGTCCCTCCACTGTGTGCTCTCTCTCTCTCTCAAAATAAACTTAAAAAAAATAAAGTAATAAATTTTAGAAGAGTATGATGCCTTTTTTCAGAAATTTTTGTTAACTAATTCAAGTTGATAATGTTGCGCATGCGCGCGCGCGCGCGCACACACACACACACACACACACACACACACACACATGTTCCTGGTACCTTGAAAGAAGACTCATTTGTTACATCTTGTGAAACACTTTGAGCTTTGTGCCTTTGGGCTCATCACAGTACTAACTGTATTAATGACCAAAAGTTTAGAGATACGAATGGGTTCTTAAGGAATCATTGCATTTCCTCACAGAGTTTTGTCTAAAGAGATGAGAGAGAGAGAGAGAGAGAGACAGGGGGAGAGAAGAAGAAGGAGGACGAGGAGGACAAGGAGGAGGAAGGAAAAGTAAGAAACATCTCCCAGTAAGAAGTGACTTTGAAGTAGTTTTGCAAACTCAAACCCAGAGGTGTATGGGTCACCAATTCATTTTGTTCCTTTCCATCTTCATATGCCCATGTTTCTATCTTGGGAGAACCATTATAACCAGGTGATGACCTAAAAGAAGACTGAGTATCTGGATGATCCTTAAAATCATCCCAGCATTTTCTTGGGTAATTGCTTCACTGTATGAAAGGGAAGAAAGAAGCCTTTAAGTAGAAATCATTTATCCAGTCACCCTCCTCCCAACCCTAAATTCTTATTATTGGAACCTTGTTACGAGAAAACCATTACCAAGACCATTCAGGTCTTATTAGAAGACTTTTCCTATCTTGACTCCAAATCCTTGATATATCTTGTTCTTTTTTCAAACAAAGGCAGTGAGAAAGGAAGAGCAGACATTCTCATCCTTTTTCTAACATAAGTAAAATGAAGCTAATGATGTCCCAATATGTAAGTACATATTACTAAAAGTAGATCCTATGTTTAGCAAGTGATGGAACAGCACTTAGGAAAAAAACTTACAGAAAAACTTTATTCCTTAGGGAAGCAAAAATAATATAAAAACAGGGAGGGGGACAAAACAGAAGAGACTCTTAACTATGGAGAACAAACAGAAGATTACTGGAGGGGCTGTGGGAGGGAGAATGGGCTAAATGGGTAAGGGGCACGAAGGAATCTACTCCTGAAATCATTGTTGCATTACATGCTAACTAACTTGGATATAAATTATAAATAAATAAATAAATAAATAAATAAATAAATAAATAAATAAATAAGAAAAGCTTTATTCCTCTATTGCCCACTGGAAAATAAAACATTAAATGGTCCATTATTCTCAAATTCTAGGTATACTTTGCCTTACCCCATGGTAAGGTATATCTGAAAAGCTGTGCATTAATCAACCATTAAAACCTAAATCATGAGTCATCAGAAACTTACTCGGTGATTCCCAATATTCTTTATCTTCATTTTGAAATATTAGTGATTTTAGCTTCAAGTCTCTGTCTTGTTCCATCTCTTAGTCAAATAACTAATGATCTATAAATAAAAATTGAAATGCAATACACTTAACCCTCTATTTATAGGAATATTTTTGTACTCAGAATCATTTTTCAAAATGAACAATCAAAACCCAAATTCTCTGCTTCATAAAATTTCATGTTTACATAACGGGTTTTCTTCCAAGAATGTACACCTGTACAATTAAATAGAAATTGAAGTTACTTTGATGGACTATAATTCTATGATTTATATGGAACCTGGTACAAGGCTGGTGCCTAATAAATAACATCTCCTTTGTTCTATGTTTCTGTTTATTTAACATATACTTACACTTTGTTTCCCATCTTTTCTAGAACAAGAACCCCTGCTGTGTCTTATACACTACAACTAAAGGCATATTGTTTGTCAAAAATATCTGCTACCTCAGAAAATCCTAGTGTTGGCACACTTTCCTTATATTGGTCATTGACTTCATCTCATTAAGTATTCCTGTGAAATGAAGGCCTTAACAGCTACGCCTCCATGGTTCTCCTTTCCTCCTCCTCCTCCTCCTCCTCCTCCTCCTCCTCTTTCTTCTCCTCCTCCTTTTGTTCCCCTTCTTCCTCTTCCTCCTCCTCCTCCACTACCACCTCTTCTTCTTCTTTTTCTCCTTCTCCTTATTCTTCCTCCTCCTCCTCCTCTATCACCTATTAAATGTAATAAAGGCTTGAAAGGTCATTGCGGGAGGAAAGTATTTACAGCCTTTGTGCAAGGTGGAAAACAGGAAATCAACATTCAGGATTCTGGCTACACAGAATTCTGTCCACTGCTTATTGTGGAAGCCATTCCACATCAGGCTTACTTTTCCTCAATGACTCTCAGTACTGTTATCTTTCCACCCTTTATTTGAGATGAACTGAGAAAGATTTGAAGGCATATGGCATATACTGTAATTTACTTAAAGAGAGTTTGGGGAATTAGTTACATATTGAGAAAAAGTCGAGTTGGGGAGGAGAAGTTTTTCTCTACCTCTCAAGATTCTTCCATCTGGTTTAAGAATTACATTGGCATGAAAGAGATCAATAGGGAGAAAAATAAAACAAAGTTTAATTATGCATGCATGGAGATCCAATAATGAAATTGAGACCTAAAGAAATGGCCAAGGCAGGCAGTTTTTTTATAGAGAGATAATAAACTTGTTGAAGAATTGACAGGACAAAGAAAACTTATGTTCATAAACTTCAGTTAGGAAGGAATTCTAAAGAGAACTTGGGCTGGGATAGTAAATTCATAAAAGTAACAAGGGTTGTTTATATATCCTTCGCGGCTCTCAATTTCCTATCTCTAGTGATAAGAATGTCTTTTTACCTCCTGGTACAGGGAGGGTACCATTCACATGGGAGATTGATTTCCTGCTTTCTGGAGACCAAGGGCAGGGGGTCAGAGGAGTCTTTTTGCACTGGCTGTTTTTAAGTAATTTTTATTCAAAATAATAAATGTGCCAACCAAAGTGGCAATTTTGGGGTATGGCCCATCTTTGGCCCCTAAAGTAGCTTAAAGAATATGAAAGGAGATATGGGAAAATATACACACAGTGGAAAATGGCCAGGGGGAGAAAAAAAGCCAAATTATTTTTCTTGCTGTACATTCACTTTCTCCAGATTTCAAAGTGTGATTCTTCTGGATGATTCCAGCCATCTGTGTAGTATAAATAGATTAGCAGAAGATATGGACTTGGAATGTGATCTGTTGGAAATGGAAAAGCCCCTAGTTTTTAAATCTGACTGGGATTGGAAGTAGTTCAGGGGGTATCTGGACTGCAGCCACAAGTTTATGGTCACCATGATCTGGGACATGGAAAGATATCATAAAAGAAGAAATAAATACATCATAAAAGTAAGGTAGGAAGGATGTCTTGTGTCATCAAGATCATCCTCCTGTCTTTAAGTCATTCCAGGTGGATGACTATTAACCCTGTCTCATGCCCATTTAATTCTCAAGCCAGCTGGAAGAATCTTGAAGGGTGGGGGAAATTCCAGGAAAATAAAAGAAGAAGAAATATTTTATTTTGGTGAAAATAAGACATACCATTTTAAGAAAGATCAGGAAGCAAGTTACATAGGAAAGAACAAAAGGTGGTAGAAGACAGAGTATTTATTTTATCATGATCCAGTCCACAACCGTAAAAATATTTTCCTACAGCACTGTTCACAAACTATCATCCCAGGATCAGCAGTATCAGCATCAGCTGGGACTGCATTGGACACACAAACTCCTGGGCTCTTCTCAGACCTACTGAATCAGAAGTTCTGGAGCTGGGGCCCAGAAATCTGTGTTTTAACAAGCCCTCCAGGTGATTTTGATGCACAGTAAAGTCTGAGAACCAACGCTCTAAGCATTCAGTAAATGACCACTGAAATACAGAACTGTCACTTGAGACAAGTCCCTGCTTGCCTACAGACCGAACTCACATTAGATATACATCAGGGGTGGAAAGATCAGGGGTCTTAAATGCCTACAGCAGCTAAGGAGCTGCGGAGACCTGTGCAGGTTGCACTCAGAGGCCCTGCAAGACATGTAGCATAAATGAGGGTAGCAGGCTGAGCAAGGATGGTGAGAAAATGAAAAGAACATAGGCCCCATCCATAGGACCTAGCCATTACTCAGCTCTGACTCCTTGTTGACATGAGGAAATGCAAGCCCAACATTGCCAGGTTTCCCAATTTTTTTAATAAATTGGAAATCATCATTTGTATGCATAATGAACACATTTTAAAATCTTGGCATCTAGTTCAATTTAAAAAATATATATAATTGTTTGAGCAAAAGAAAACTGATCACTGGTCCAGATTCCACTGCAGAGGTTGGGCAATGGTGATAAGGGAAGAATGATGTGAGAAAAAGAGGCCAAAGTTGCTGAACTTGGCTCTTCCATTACATTGTATGTTTCTAAAATTACATTTAAACAGGCAGCAATTATCTTTATACTGTGATTTTAAATACTCTCAAGCTATCAGTTCACAACAAATCTCTCCACACCCATCTACCACAATGTCTGGAATTTTTTTTTTTTTTAATTTTTTTTTTCAACGTTTATTTATTTTTGGGACAGAGAGAGACAGAGCATGAATGGGGGAGGGGCAGAGAGAGAGGGAGACACAGAATCGGAAACAGGCTCCAGGCTCTGAGCCATCAGCCCAGAGCCTGACGCGGGGCTCGAACTCACGGACCGTGAGATCGTGACCTGGCTGAAGTCGGACGCTTAACCGACTGCGCCACCCAGGCGCCCCTGGAATTTTTTTTTTTATTAGAGATCATCTCTGTTCATTGAACTGTCCATACCTCAAGTATTTTTTTTTATCCTGAAAATACCTTAGAATGGTGGTCATGTAAACATGGCCTTCTGAGTCACATGATTTGGTTTCACATCCTAATGTTCTCATTTACTAACTATAACTTTGAACATGTTATAGAGGCCCTCTAAGCTTTATTTCTTTAGCTGAAGCTTAAAAATAAAACTCTGATAATCAGTGATACCTTATGGACCATTGTTCAGATTCAGCAAATGATATTTACTGTTCTTCTTGTTTCACTCATAAGCAACTTCCTGTGGAGAGTTTATTAAACTGCTTTCCTCTAAGGATTTGAGAGAAAGTTTAATGGTGAATGAAATACAGTTAACTTGAGAACAGAGCAACAGCTAGAGTAAAATGATTATACTTCCAGATGTCGTAGAAATTGCCTCGACACCCAGCAATTACAGGAGAATTTCTTGGTCTCTATGTCAAATTTGGGAGATGGCCTTGCCCCTGAAGTCTTCAGGGGTGTAGAACAGGTAGAGACATGTTATAGGTTCCCTGCCTGCAGACCATGATCAAATAATCTTCGTTGAAGGGCTTATCAGTCTTTAAGACTCCTTGATAGCAAATGACCAAAATATGTCTTATATCTTTTTTTTTAATGTTTATTTATTTTTGAGAGAGTGATCGAGTTGCATGCTAGAGTGGGGAAAGGGCAGAGAGAGAGGGAGACAGAAGATCTGAAGCGGGCTCTATGCTAACAGTAGAGAGCCTGCCCAGTGTGGGGCTTGAACTCATGAACCATGAGATCATGACCTGAGCTGAAGTCGGACACTTAACTGCCTGAACCACCCAGGTCCCCCTGTACTACATCTTTTTACATTAGCCTTAAAAAATATCTTGAAAATATATCCGTGCCTCTAGTCACACTTTATGTCTCCTCCCCCACTCTGCCACTGTGCTATGAATAACTGATAAGAGCAAAATTCATTGTGATATATTTTCAGTTGTTTCACATTTTTCTTTTCATGGATTAATAATGAAGAACAAAAAAATTACCTGACCAGTGAAATGCATTATATAGTAAGCTTCTGTCCAGATTTTTGTTTTGAAAGTTGCAAGTTAGAACCCTTTGGCTATTCCAAATGGAATATAAATGGAAAGATGGAAATGTCGAAATTTTCTGGCGTCTTTTCACCTTTCTGTTCTTACTGTTGACATGGCCAGACAAGTTGACTATTTATTCTTTCAAATGAAACTAGTGATTTTTAACATACAGGAGTGACATTGTGAAAAGATAAGCTAAAGCCAGCAAAACAGAGAACTGGAAATACGCATACTAGAAATTACTTATGTTTAACACTGAGACGTCTGAATGCACAATCTACTGTCATAAAAGTACTGGTGGCCAGGGAGCCTGGGAGGGTTAGTCGGTTAAGTGTCAGACTCTTGATTTCGACTGAGATCATGATCTCACTGTTTGTGAGATCAAGCCCTGCATCTGGCTCCACACTGATAGTGCGGGAGCCTGCTTGGGATTCTTTCTTTCCCTCTCTTTCTCTCTCTCTGCTTCTACCCCACTTATGCTCCCTCTCTGTCTCTCTCTCTCTCTCAAAATAAATGAACTTAAAAAAAAGAAGTACTTGTGGTCAATACAATGCATTAGAACTCTATACAAGGCACAGTTTACTATCAAAACTTTCTATACCATAAAATTTTGTGAAAGTGTTAATGATACCCAACGCTAAGCATTTAAGATACCTTTTTTTTCTGCTACCACATTAGGAACTGTTGACGGACAGTCCATTTCAACTTTCTCCAACTCTTGGTAAATTCTTACTTTAATAACTCTTTTATCACAATGGAAGTTTGTAAGCAACATTATACTTTCACATGAAAAATCTAAGAAACTGAGGTGAGAATACTCAACTCTCGCTGACATTAGGTACACAACAAATTCATAGGTATAATAACCCAGTCGGTATTCTCTGGGGTCTAAATTAAGAGTTAGCAATCATCCAGAAACGTGATGCCAGGTTTTGGCCAATTTTCTAACATGTTTGGTGTCTTGATAGCCCTACTCTGGGTGGTGCACTTAATCAAGTAAAAGCGTTGCTTTGTCAGGGACATAAATGACACAGGAATTTCCATAAAGGGGCCTGTAAAGAGAGAAGGGAAAATATAAAAGAAGTGTTCAGAGGAGGGGAGAAAGAGAGATAGAGAATATTTTTTTTTCTCACATGTTTTTCCTATCACAACCCTCTGCATGGGGTCCAATAAACAAATACATAGTGTTCTTGAGCAAAATTAAGTTTTGCCTTCAAGCTGTTTAATCCTGTCCTGCTTGCTTATGAACAGTTACAGAGAATATCAATAAAATTGTTAATTCTCATGGTTGTGATTCTATATATGTTTCAATAAAGAGACACTGGGAAAAAAAGACAACCAAAGAAAAATATGAACACAGAGCCTCCAAGATTCAGCAGCGGACAAATATTTAAATTATCTTCTGATAGAAAGAAGCACGTTTCCATGTGAAGGGTGAAGCCATCCCTGGTCTCAAAACAATGAGGGATAGAGAATGTCTCGAATTAGTCTATTAAATATCTGTTGAATACTATGTGCCTAGCATAGGGCTACAATGATAAAAATGAAAACTGAATTCTCTTTCTGCCCCTGAAAAGAGTTGACAATCTAACAAAGAAGTATCTACTATAAAAAACTCTCTAAGCATATTTTAGATATTTTTATTATTAAGTTTTTATTAAATGCTGAGGCAGCGCTGCATAGTGGCTTAGCCAGTCTGGCATATCTGGGATGGTTTTCTGGAAGAGAAAATCTCTAATATAATTTGTGGGCAGCTGCAGGTCTGGATGGGTGGGTGTGAGAGCAGGGTGGGGAGGGGGTTGTATATATTAAACTCACTCACAGCATTTCATCTCACTTTCAGTAGCCTAGTGCCTGTCACTGACATCTTTGGCCTGGAAAACTCAAACAGCCCCCTCATGGTCTCCCCACCTGCCCTCTTGCCCCATCTGATCAGTCCTGCATGCAGCAGTAGGGGTCAACTCGTCAAAGCACACATTTTGCTACGTGGCCCCCCTGCTTCAAACTCTTCAAAGGCATTTCCACTGTAGTTAGAGTAACATCAGAGCCCTTCCACACGGCCTGTAACACCTCGTGTGCCCCAGTCTTGCCTCCTTTTCCAGTGCGGTCATCGGCTGCCCATCCCTCCCGTCTTTGCCTCAGAATCTTCTCCTCGAGAGGCCCCCTCTGGCTCTGGCTCGGCAGCTGACTTCCCATTTCCTCCGCCTCCATTGTCATCACTATAATTTTCACATCTCAGCCTTTCCCTTCAGTGTTTTCCCAAGCACTTAATGCAGCTTGTCTAATTTTTAAATATTTTTTCCATTAAATTATAAATTATGAGTAAGTTCCTGTTTAAGTTGGCCTCTTCCACCAGGACATTAGGCTGGAGTCACATCTGTTTTATCTCCACTGTTTCCCAGCACCTAGCAAATTCCTAGACAGTCAATAAGTGCTGAATGAGTGGAAGAGACAGCATATGTATGATAGCATGTGCATTAGTTATGTATTTCTGCGACACAAATGACTCCAAAATTTAATGGTTTCAAAAAACAAGCATACATTATCTCACAGTTACTGGAGGATCAGGAATCTGGGTACATCCTAACCGGGTCCTCTGGCTTGGATCTCCTACAAATCTCTAATCAACATGTCAGCAGAGACCACAGTCGGTCAAGGTTCTGCTCAGGGAGGAGAACCTTCCAAGTATGTTCATGTCACAGTCAGCAGGATTTAGGCCTCTCCTGAGAGCTCCTCATAACACAGCACTTTGCTTTCCCTAGGATGAAGGCTCATAGAAAGAAAGAAAACAAGAGACTGTGGGCAAGACAGAGGTCACAGTCTTTTATAACCTAAGCTCTATAGTGATATCCATTCGCTCTGGCTGCATTCTAATTCATTAGGAGGGAGCCGCCAGATCTCTGGACCAGCATCCTCTGGACAGACTCTCAGGCCCCGCCCTACCTCTACTGAATATGACTCTGCCGCAGAACAGCATTCCCAGGGCATGTCTCTGCACACCAAAGTTGGAAAGACTGTCTTACATGACAGAAACAGGCAATCAAGCACAGAACTGAATCTGGAGTCTGCCCTTTTAACTGTTCTACAGTCTGTGTCTCCAGCGTTGCAGTGCATCGGGTAACAAATGATTTTTTGAATTGGTAGAATCCATAAATTAGAGCAGAATTAGGGTTATTCCTCTGATAATCATAATCTCTCACATTGGCATTCTAAAATACCTTTGGTTGGGGGAAAAGGTTGTGGTTACAATCAGCATACTGGAATTGTGTAGAGTGTGAGTATAGACGTCAGCCTTCAGGTGAGCTACCGTGGAAAAAGCACTGAGAATGTAGCCCTAGAATATATATACTGTGTATCTGACCTCAGGTGGCCTCCACATTACATTGGATTAACACGAATAGGCTTATCAATATGCATCACTTCCATTATATGCCAATAAAATGGACCTGAGTTGGAAGAAGTCATAGGAGTGGGATTCTGAGGCCCTGCCAGTATTTCTTTTCTGCTGTCTCCCCGAAGCTGTGAAATCCAGCAGCAATAAGTACAACCACAACAAAAAACCTGGCCATATTAAAAAATAATAATAATTTGCAGTAGTCCATTTCCTCTGAAACTCTGGGGCGTAACAGAGTTTCTGTTACCCAGAGATTTCTGAAACCCAAATCAGAGCTGACTGCCAGGCAATGACTCATTGTCATACCAAGGAGTCTCAGGAAATCCTGAACACCTGCTCTGCACAGAACACCTATCTGAAAAAAGCTGCCAGGAGGATTGCTTTTGGTGTAGATTTTCATGTTAATGTGGATTTCCTGGTGGCAATTCCAGCCACCTTTGCCATAGTTGAGTGGAGTCAGAACCAGATTTCTGCCTAAGAGAGAGGCAGTTGCCTATGAGTTGGCTGGTGGCCTAGCATGGGTACTCTGCCCCTCAAGAGTGGCCCCCACTTGGTAGTGACAAATGTAACTGTCACAGTGTGCCAGTCACAATTGTGGACCCAATAAACAATGCCTCTCAGCCTTCGCTCTTGCGCAATACCCTCCCTTTGAATCTGGGCTGGGCCCGTTGACTTGCTTTAATCAACAGAAGGCAGTAGAAATGAAGCTCTGGAATTCTGGGTCTAGGGCTTAAGAATGCCGGACAGCGAGAACTACAAACTTCTGAGCACTTAGCGGGCCCATCCAGACCCCTGCCCTGTAAGACGTGCCCAAATGATAACATGGCTTCTCACAGCATAAAGTCATAGAATGCCAACCTGAGGGGTGCCTGGGTGGCTCGATAGGTTAAACAGCAACTCATGATTCCAGCTCAGGTCATGACCTCACTCCTCGTGGGTTTGAGCTCTGCATTGGGCTCCGTGCTGATAGCACAGAGGCTGCTTGGGATCCTCTTTCCCCCCTCTCCATTCGCCCCTCCCCTGCTTGCGTACTTTCTCAAAATAGATAAACTTTAAAAAAAAAACACGCCAGAAAGTTCAACACTGTCAGGAGAGTTTACTGTCTGTTCCAGCCAAAACCTGGTGATAGACAGGTAGGCCTGGGAACCTTGTCTTAGTATAAATCCTTTCTCTGCCTTTTGAGATGGAAATCTACTGTCCAGAATATTTCCTCAAGAACCTGAGAGCCAACATTCAGGGAGATTACTGTTGTTCTTGCTCCTAGTTTCTGGGGAACGATAAGGGCCTAATTTCAGTCGATCCCTTGCTTCAACTTCTAGCACCTCCTCTGGTTGCAAAGATACAAAAATTCTGCTTCTCCTCTGGATAAGTGCCAGTTAGAACACACATGAACTCAGTCACACACACTAACCAGCGTTCACCCTTCAGCACCTTTCCCCTAGCACACCCCAGCCTCCAAAGTCTCCTGCCTTTGCTCTGGTGAGGTTGAGTTCAGTCCATGCCGACTCTCTTCCCTTCTGCAGCAGTGACGACTGAATAAATCTGTCCTCACCACTTTAATGTCCAGCTTTGTTTATCTCTGACAGCAGCGTCAGCCTTTGCTCTCTGTGCCACTGAACCACCACATAAGTCCAGATGCTCTACTGGACAAGGAGAGAGAACCCACAGGAAGGGAGAGATCCTGAGGCTGCTTGAGGAGAAATGAAGAACTCAGCCAACAGGGGAGAAATGGGTCCCTACAGACAGGACTAGGACCCCAGGCTGTCCCCCGCCAGCCCCAACCTAGGGAGCTGTCCTATCTCAGACATCACTTGCATTGAAGAAGCACCTCCCCATTCCCATGGACATCAGGGAGAACACAAGGGCCATCTCTACAGACCCCGTGTGAAGTCCTGACCCACACAACCACAAGTGAATAACATAGTTCTGGTTTTAAAGATAGTTTGATACACAGCAATAGATAATCAAGTAGTAACCAATCAACTCTTCTCTCCTAGAGAGGAGAGAAGGTAGTCGGAAAAATTCCACGAGTCAATAACTGAAATAATGGGTGAAGAGGAGAGAAGAGAAAAGACTTGAAGTAGCAGCAAATAGATTTAAAAAAAACAACCAACCAACCAAACAAACAAACAAAAAACCAGAGGCACCTGGGTGGCTCAGTCAGTTAAGTATCTGACTCCTGATTCCAGCTCAGGTCATGATTGCAGGGCTCGTGGGTTCAAGTCCCGCATCTGGCTCCACACTGGCAGTGCAGAGCCTGCTTTGGATTCTTTCTCTGCCCATCCCCAGCTTGCATTCCACCCCCCCCCTCCTTCTCTCTCTCTCAAAATCAATAAAGAAACTTTAAAACAAAAACACTCAGTGGGAAGCTAAATCATGCTAAGCAGGGAGCACCAGAGTGCCCTGAGCCATGAGACTGATCCTTGGTCCCCAGGAACATTCCACTCCTCCACTGACCAGCAGCTGAACTAGGTCATGAGGTTACCTGAGTCCTCTCTGTTTCTTGCATTCTTGCATTCTGGTACCAACCACTGAAATGGATGAGCTCCTTCCAACCTCAGAAGTGCCTGGGGCAGGTGCCATTCAACCCCCAGGAAGGTAAAGACTGAGGGTGAGGATGAATTGTTAATATTTCTATTTCCATTCTCAAATCCTTCAGGAAACTGCTCTGACCAGTGTTTTCTCTTTCCTCAGAACTTCAAGCACAAATTAATGACATCACTTATTTACCACTAACTATACGCTCTCTGGGATTTTCTCTTAAATGACCTGCTGGGGTTTTTTTTTTTTCTCTTAAACTATTACTTCTATTTTTATGTATGCATCTGTGGATGGAAACAGATTCCAATCTGCCTGTAACTGCCTTGAGCAGGGAGACTAAGGTTTGGATCATTTTCTATGATCTACAGAACATAGCAGCTTCAATACACATTTGGCTGAACAGAAGCACGTATCAAGCTTTCAAACTTCCAACCTGGAGGGGCCCACAATAAAGAGTAGAAGCCCAGTGTAACTAGTGTGTGACTGACCAAGTAGAAGAGCATCCAAATCTGGGACCTTCGGCCTCAGAAAAACCTGACATCTGTCAAAGGGGCTAGAAGCAAATTCTCAAGCTAGTAGTTCACTTTCTAAAACATTTTTTTTAATGTTTATTTGTTTTTGAGAGAGAGAGATAAATAGAGAGACAGAGACAGGGCAGGGACAGAGAGAAGGAGACACAGAATCCGAAGCAGGCTCCGGGCTCCCAGCGGTCAGCACACAGTCCACCGCGGGGCTCGAACCCACAAACTGCGAGATCATGACCTGAGCTGAAGTCTGACGCTTCACCGACTGAGCCACCCAGGTGCCCCACTAGTAGTTCATTTTTAATTGAATTCATGAGAAAATGGGAAATAGTTTATCGACTTGTTTTGATTTGTTTATTAATGGAATTAATTAAGTAATTAATTAATTTTAAATATTTATTTATTTTTGAGATAGAGAGCGCCAGCCAACGGGGGAGGAGCAGAGACAGAGAGGGACAGAAGATCCAAAGCGGGCTCTGCGCTGACAGCAGCAAGCCCAATGAGGGGCTCGAACTCACGAACCGTGAGATCGTGTCCTGAGCCGAGGTCGGACGTTCTCAACCGACTAAGCCACCCAGACGCCCCTGATTGATTTTATTTTTAAAATTTGTATTTTTTTTTATATATTTCAGTCAAAGATTTGAAGCAGAAATGTACCCAGGACACCAAGATTCTTCTTCCAGAACGTGACGAATGAAACTATCAAAGCAACCAGCGTTTTCTTTCAAAACTATTCGTGAACCTGGGCCCCACTGAGCATTATCGCTGATGTTATTCATGCATCATTCATCTCTTACAATGAACTACAGTTTCTGAGTGAAATTGTCAATACATGCTAGTTCCTCGGGGGAGAAACAACTTAGAAATGCAGCCTGAGGCAGAACGCACTGTTCCCACATTGGCTTCCTCTCCCCTTTCTCCCAAGCTCCTACTAAACATATACTTTTTGCATCCTTTTTCCCCCTCCAAAGCAGATGATTAGATTACAGATTAAAATCATAGCTTCCCACCCCATTTCCACATGACGCATGGCACAGAGTGGGCCAGAACTTTGGTCATTGTTACATCAGGCATTTTCATCAGCAAATCCTTGAAGTGAGGAGGAAAGCTATTTCCCAGCATAGACATATATGATGCTTTGAGTGGTTCAGTTAGATAGATTCAGCTGATTGTTGAAAGCGGGATAGGGCTGGTGTTTCATGCTCTCCACAAAGATGTTTCTCTTAATTGGGCAGTTTAATTGCCAGCCACTTAGGAATGAATGCATGTTAGGCCCTGTCAGTAATCAAGCAGCCTTTGCCCAAACCGGCTTCCCCTCTGAAACAGCTACCTCGACCTGTTAAAGCTCCCAGTGTGCTCCAGGGAATCAACCTTTCTCTCTTCCACTTTCGAAGAAATTTATCGAGCAATGAGCAAGTTGTCCATACAGAGAAAATCCATCTGCCAATAATGCCATGAAAGGCTTAAATAAGCTTCTTCGTTATAATGTGCAGATTTAATATCTAAGGCAATTATTCCTATCCACCTCGGATTCCTATATGTAGCCAGCACCAGTCTGGGGAGACAACAGACAACCCTGGGAGCCCAGCTTATCTGATAGAACAACATAACCTTTAGGTCTGATAACCGTGCCAAATATTGAATACTTAAAAGCAAATGTTATTCTAATTAACTGCATTCACAAATGACAGCAAGCTTCTCTTTCTAAAGCTGGTTTGAAGACTTTCCCTCAAGACTCAAATCAGAAGCAAAGCAAAAAGGTAACACGTGAACACAAAGCCAGTTTGCGCTAGGTAACAGGAAGCAATCCATGACCTTCAAAGTTTAGTAGGTATTGTAGTCCAGTGCGTTTTACAGAGCCCGGGAAGAACATGGTCACCAGGGAATGCTCTATTCCACAAAGCCAACCACCCTGAGGCTGGTGGGGCAGTTTCACAGGACGGGATTATGAGAAAACAGGAACAGAAAAACAGCTGATCTAATTCATCCACTATAAATAAACTTCTGTTCTTCCTGAAATGGGTTTTCTAAGAGGACTCAACGCTATGGTGAGTTACCCATAATTATTCTATCATCTTCTCTTTATTATTATATTGATCATACAAGCAATACGTACTTGTTGCAGACAATTAGAAAATACTGGGGCGCCTGGGTGGCGCAGTCGGTTAAGCGTCCGACTTCAGCCAGGTCACGATCTCGCGGTCCGTGAGTTCGAGCCCCGCGTCAGGCTCTGGGCTGATGGCTCAGAGCCTGGAGCCTGTTTCCGATTCTGTGTCTCCCTCTCTCTCTGCCCCTCCCCCGTTCATGCTCTCTCTCTGTCCCAAAAATAAATAAACGTTGAAAAAAAAAAAAATTAAAAAAAAAAAAAAAAGAAAATACTGATGAACAAAGCATAATTTAATTTATACATATACACACAAATCCTACTACTCTCAAATACCCCACGTTAATATCTTCATATAAATATTTCCTGATTTTTTCTTAGGACATGACATATATATGAATAACAACTGAGTTTTACATGAAACACTTGTAATATTCTTTTGAAGATTGATGTATCACGTTTCCATATAATTGAATATATGTCTACATCATCATTTTATTTTTTTTTTTAATTTTTTTTTCAACGCTTTTTTTAATTTATTTTTTGGGACAGAGAGAGACAGAGCATGAACGGGGGAGGGGCAGAGAGAGAGGGAGACACAGAATCGGAAACAGGCTCCAGGCTCCGAGCCATCAGCCCAGAGCCTGGCGTGGGGCTCGAACTCACGGACCGCGAGATCATGACCTGGCTGAAGTCGGACGCTTAACCGACTGCGCCACCCAGGCGCCCCAACATCATCATTTTAATAACGTTCATTATAAAAGTGACCTATAATTTGCTTACTCACCTTGCTGTTATCAGATATTTGGGTTACGTCTAATGGAAACGTTCCTGATGCCTTGTACAAACTTCCCAAAGTTAACACTTTCAAAGATTCCTGTACATTTCAGTGTCAGCACTACAGGAAGCTATCCATTTAGACCAGCCATGCTCTGGGTGAGCAACTTTTGGCATTGTCTTTCAGAACTGCCTCCAGCCTCTGCAGGGTGTGACTATGAATGCTCACACTTTTCCACGAGTAGGCACACTGGCAATCAGAGAGAAGGGAAAGCACAGTGCTCCAAAATATGGTAGGGTAGAACAAAAGATTCCACACGAACCTTGAAATTTCTATCAAGTTTTGTTTTACTTCAAACATGCAAGTGAATTTTTACTTCTGTGTTTTCATATTTATTATTTTTAGCCAGTATTCTTTTTTTTTTTTTAATTTTTTTTTTTCAACATTTATTTATTTTTGGGACAGAGAGAGACAGAGCATGAACGGGGGAGGGGCAGAGAGAGAGGAAGACACAGAATCGGAAGCAGGCTCCAAGCCATCAGCCCAGAGCCTGACGCGGGGCTCGAACTCACGGACCGCGAGATCGTGACCTGGCTGAAGCCGGACGCTTAACCGACTGCGCCACCCAGGCGCCCCTAGCCAGTATTCTTATATTCAACCACTGCTCTTGTCTGTACCAATGCATCATGAATCGAAAACTCATGTACCAGTACTATGATTCCTGGGCTACCTGCCAACAAAGTTTGGATTTGGGTCACGACTGGACTTATGAAAACAATCTCAGGCCACAATGTGAGTAAGAAGGGTAATTAACATAGGGGATTGAATTTAGGTTCAATATCTTCAATGTCTCTTAAGTTTGTGTTCTAGCCATGTATTTTAATATTTCTTATCTCATCTGTCCTCATCCTACACCTGGTTACCTCCTACAATCGTCCTCCCCGTAAGTTCTTAAATTTCACAGTCCCACATGCTTCCCCATAATTTCCCATCCTTCTTCCTCATTTATTACTGCATTTCCACCAGACATAATAG
Organism: Prionailurus viverrinus; assembly: GCF_022837055.1. Classification (NCBI taxonomy): domain Eukaryota; kingdom Metazoa; phylum Chordata; class Mammalia; order Carnivora; family Felidae; genus Prionailurus; species Prionailurus viverrinus. The sequence goes on from NC_062569.1 coordinate 16,089,143, forward strand.
TGGTATCCTTAATTCCACCCTTTTCTCTCAGTCTCTTAGCTCTTCTGAGTTGACTCCTTCCTTTCTCTACCTGAATTTGATGATATGTATCCCTTCACCTGTGCTCTGGACAGCATCCTCAGCCCCGCAGTGCTTTGGCCTGTTGCCTTAGTTGTGCTACAAATTCACACCTAGAATTTCCCATGGGAATCTCAACTAAGTATGTCCAAATGAAATTCCTTTCAGACTTGTTAATTTTCTCCTTCTTCAGTTTCTGTACCTGAGTGAGGGGCCCCACAGTCTACCCAGTAGCTCCAACCAGAAATCCAGAAGTCACGCTCTATCCCCAAGTAGCCCTCACATCTTGCATAGTACATCTTCAAACTCTCTCTTGAATCCTTGTTCTTTCTCTTTACGTTGCCAGAGTCACCACTCTGGTATTGGCCTTTATTATCTCTACAAATGACAAAGAAAACCCCCTAACTTGTTTCCCAGGCTTGAGTCTCAATCAGTCCTCCTAATTATGCTAGTGATGAAAATATCCTGCCTCTCTCCTTTCTACTCTCCCTTCCAAAAACACCAAACCATGCAGAATGCTACAAAAATACTCGGTTCTTCCTTTTGCAACTTGTTCGCAAGGAATTGAGATGATTTATAGAGAACTATACAAGAGGATTTAAAAATAGATGAAGAAAGAAAAGGAAGATGTGGTCAGAGAGAAAAAGAGATGAAATCAGAGGTGAAGATACATGCCATAAAAACATGTACAGTTGTTTGTTGGGACCCCAATCTGCATGCTTGTCAGCCAAAGCAAAGAAAGAAACTTAGTCAGTTGTATGCTTCATCATTATCAGTGGCATAAAAACAAATTAATTGCTGGTTGTGAGACCTTAGAGAAGTGTCTCCCGTGGTAGCCCAGGCTTCCATGCCCCAAATCCTTACTGTTCAATACTCAGGTCTAATCTTTATTTGGTGTGGATTCTTCCCTGATCCCACCTCCACACCCACCCCTCAGAGTTACTAATTCATTCTTTGCCTCCACTTCAGCACCTTGGACTTGCCTCTCTGCACAAATCATGTGCACTAAGAATGCCCGCATCCATCCTATGCAATGGCCTTATTGAGGGAACAGACATTGCCAAGCTCATCTTTGCATCCCCATCAGTATTTGGACTGGTGAGAAAACATCTGAAGGCTTTAAAGCTGTACTTAAAGGATAAAAGACTTGTGCCTTTTAGCATTCCTTTGTAATCCAAATAGGACTGGGACTGACTTTTGTGAGCTAATTCTAATAGTTTGCAACATAACTTTGGCATTTCCCAGCTGATCTGTGAAGTTCAACTGAATTCAGCTTTATTTATATCAAACATGGACATCAAAAAGAAGCTTATTCAGTGGGTTTGTGGGCAGAGGGGAGAAGACAGAAATAGGGCCAACCAGCCTTTCCTCCAATACCCTACCCCTGCCCCCAGTGTGGATGACCCTTAGGTCTCCAAATGCCTCCTGATAGGCTGGGCATGGCTTAGGGCAAACTTGATGGGAACAGATCCTTCCCACTCACACCACAGAGTATCAGACAAGTAGGGGTGGGTCTCAGAATGACCTTCTAATGAAATGGCTGTAACACAGTCTGAAACAGCTTTACCTGTCAGCTGAGCTCATATCTGCTAGTGCTCTTTCCCCACGTCCGTTTATAAGAGCTCAACAAGCTTTCTTTTTTTTTTCTTTAATTTATTTGAGAGAGACAGAGGGCAAGTAGGGGAGTGGGTCAGAGGGAGAGAGAGAAAGAGAGACAGAGAGAGAGACAGAGAGAGAGGGCGAGAGAGCAAGCGATTCTTAAGCAGGCTCCATACTCAGTGCCAAGCCTGATGCAGGGCTCGATCCCATGACCCTGGGATCATGACCTGAGTTGAAATCAAGAGTCAGACACTCAACCAACTGAGCCACCGAGGCTCCCCAAGAGCTAAACAAGCTTTTTATTGGCTCATCCACCCAAGATTGTAAGAGCAGAAAGGGATTTATACCCCTTTGGCTTATCTCCACCGATGTTTTAGCAAAAGTAAGGGAGAAGCAGCAGATATTACCTCACTGATAGTTCAGTTCTCCTTCCCTCCCAGGATATATTACATTTCTACTCCCCTCTTTGCAGTAAGTAGGTCTGCATGCGCACAACTAGTTCTGACTATCAATTTTGGTGGCAAGCTGATTTTTTACCTATTCTTCCCCTGCTACAGTTAACATGTGAGCATATGTTCCGATGGAAGTGACATCAAACCAAAGTATCCTGGGATGCTGAAACACTCCACGCCAAGGTGGCTGCCTGCAATTCACCGCGACTTGCAGACGATTTTTCAAGAGCAAAAGATAAGCATTTGTTTTATGAGGCCACTGAGATTTCATAACACTTGTTATTGCAGCATTGCCTACGCTATCCTGACTTATACCCAGGCCTTTCAACCGCCACCATGGGCTCAATCACTCTACCTTCACTAAGGGAGAGAAACTTAATTAATCAGAACACCCTCTGGCTGAGTCTCCTTGAGAGATACGAAACTATCAGTTCATTCAGCATACATTTTGAGCCCAAAACAGATTCACTATCTAAACTCTGATTTTTTGGTCTTTGGCTTTTGTGTTACTCTGTTTTCAAGGGAAGGAAGCACGTCGACATGAGAAGACTGTGTCAGTTTAAAGCTGCAAACAGTTTTACCATTTGGATTCCAGTATTCCCAATAAGAAATACCCTTCATATGCCATTACTGATGGTACCTATATAATGATTCATCGATGGACAGATCATAAGGAAGACACTAAAACCAGGTGCTTAGGGTCTTGCTGGAAAGTGTGCATTTTCACATGTCATTCATTTGGAAAGATAATGTGATTTGGGGGTAAAAATGGCAAATTATTATTTTTTTTCAGGGGGAAAATCGGTATTTTTTTCACCCTAGGATTAATAAGGAAACAAACCCTGAAAGCAGGCCAGAGGGCCTAAAGAGCACTTTTGACATCATGAGACGGTGGGGATGACAAATCCTCGGTTTCAGGCAGTCACGGACGGCTTGTTCACAGAGGCAGAGCTGAAAAGGGCCACTTTTGTCAGACGGACCAGTCCGAAGGTGACCTGGACCCCAGGTTTAGACATGGAAGAGCTGCTGGCCTTTTAATACATTTAATAAACTCTCAGCCTATGGCAGGTTCCACACAAAGTGTGAGAAGTATTGAAACGAGCGGGATGGCAGACATTTGTGTTTAACTGCCTCTCTCACTTCCTAAGGCCTCCTTCAAACAGAGGCGTTACACGCCTTTCACACAGCCTGCCCAGCAGAGCTACTTGCCAGTGAGATGGTGCTGAGCAGAGTAAAAACTAAAAGCAAGCAAACAAAACAAAAGGAAGAAAGGAAGAAAATCCTCTTCGAAGAAGGTTCTGAGGAGACAGCCTCTTGGACAATTCAAATGATAAGCCTTTCAAATAAAGGGCTCCTTATTGCTGAACACAGGTCTCAAGACCCATACTGACAGTCCTCAAAGTATGGGCTGTCACGTGACTTAGGCAGAGTGAGTAACGATTTTACCTAACGGAGTTAGAAAGGGGGATGTTATTTGTAATGCCTATACATGATTATTTTCATATTTGTCTGAAATAATGGTTTCCAGGAGCTAGCGAATCTACATTTTAGGCCCTTAGACTTATTATATTTCCCCAAGTTAATGTAAGTATATCTAACCTCAAAAATCTGGAGTCGAGATGCTTAACTACCAATAATAACTGCTAAAATATACCGAACACTTACTTTACGTCAAGCACAACTCTAAGCACTTTCTATGCATCAACTGTTCTAATCCTTCACAAAACTCTATGAGGAACTCATTTTATAGATGAGGAAACTGAAGCATCGATGGAATACCTTTCCCCAGGGCATACTGTTAGTAAATGGCAGGAGTGGGATTCAGTTCCAATCAGTCTGGTTCCAGAGCCTGCACGTCTAGCTTCTGTGCAGTAAGATCTCCTATGTCAAATACGCTATGGAGCAATTAATTTTGTGTGAGGCTTCCCACGTAATATACCCCATTTATAGATCATGAAACTCAGGGCTCAAGAAAAAGATTCAGAATTTGTTGAAACCCACTGAAAAGTAGAGATGGAACCTACACCGGGGTCATCAAATTCTAAAGCCCAAAGAATCCCATGAATTAATTTACACCATTCCACTTGATAGCGATGTGCTTTAAGATAGAGTACAAACAACTCTTTAAGGCACATTTGTTTTAAAGTCACATGCTATTTAGGAATTGACATAGATGAAAATGATGTAGAATGGAAGAGAAGCACAAACATATCCATGTTTACAAAAGGTGTAGTGAGACGCACTGCTGAGTCTAGTGCCTTGCATCACAGGATTAGCCCAGGGACATGACACCCCTTACATCCTACCGAGAAGAAACACATCCCTGCTCCTTGTCATTTTCCTTCCCACCTGGGGATCCAACTTGGTAAGTGTCCACTCAGTGATTAGAAGGATACCAATGGTGGAGAAGTGCTCACAAAGCATTACCTTTTTGTGAGCTTTGTCTCTTTCTCAGGGTTACTGGATTCACAATGACATAGTGGATGTGAAAGTATTTTATAAAATACAGAGTGCAAGGAATGTAAAGTGCCACTTTCCAGTCCCTTGTCTCGAAGATGATGATCACAGGCAGTTGGCTGTGTAAGATGTACGTTATTGCAGACCTTCTGCCTCCCTCGAGAGAAATCAGAAGTCCGTGAAGATTCAAGGAGTCCCGATGTGTGAATGCCAAATTATTCTGTCAACTATAATCCACAAAGTCATTTTCTTAAGTCCATAGACATATAAACTTTGGAGACTCGATTCACGCAGGGAACATGAGCTTTGGTGACTGAACACAGAGTACCCAAAGAGGCAAAAGAAAACCCATACTCAGGTTCCTGTTGTTGGGAAATTAGATCCTTAAGGAAACTTTCTAAACGGTCAGGTGGCTTGCAAATGTCACTTTCCTATCACAAATGTAGGCACTGTGCCGTCTAAAGTATGGGAGCAGAATTAGATGGGCTCTAGTGAATGATGGATGGACGAATAAAGAAGCATATGCTTTACATTATTAAAAAAATATACCATCGAAGAGGCAAATACACAAGATATGTTCCCAAAATGTCAAAACAATGGTAGGATGTTAAAAAAGTGTAAGATCTGAGACGTCCTTAAAAAGAAATTTGTCTATGGTTGGTATTACACACAAAATGAGAACTAAAACAAATGTTGAACTCTGGGCTGGGAACCGTAGAATGGCTTAGAATGTAATACAATATTGGCATTATATGAATCTTCACAACAACATTATTATTAGTTTAGCGATCACAGAAAGGTTATGAAACTTGCTTAAAGCCACAAAGCAAGAAGGTGGTGAAGGCCAAGTTTAAAATCAGACAATCTGGATCAAGACTCTACTGTTGGTATACTATCATGCCATCTTTTCCCACCTACAAGTTTAATCCCACCAGTGAAAATATTTATGAAGGTACTATAATAATTCCTATTTCATAAATGAAGAAATTGAAGATGAGAGTGCTTTCAGTAGTTCACCCAGGACTGCACAGCTAATACAGATAGTAATCAACATACATGTCGACGTGTCCATATACACTTATGTGTATATATGTGTTTCCTGAATAATACCACTATTCTTTTCATTCTCATATTTCCTCAATGGCTCCACATGACCCATAGGATAAAATTTAACTATTTCATGAGACAGGTGGGACACTTAACGACCTAGTCCCTATATGTTGGATAAAAAGGGATTAATTAAAGAGAGAACACAGTCACCACATGGCAGATAACTTTGGGTTATTTCCCTAAGGAAGGGATCTTCTTTCTAACGCATTCTGTGGAAAGTTTGCAGCCTTCTCTGCTTATGACCCTAGAAAGGACTCTCTCCAACCTGAATGATGCATCATGCCAGCATACTTTTCATCTCTGCAAGCTAAGTGTGCCACCTCTGTGTGCTATGGGCTCAGTTTCATCAGTATGCTCAATGAGAGAGCTGGAAGGAAAAAATACATTCCTTCAGGTAAAAGAAGTGATTTCTGGATTGAGGTCCTAGAAATGGAACCCCTCTCTCCACATTGTCACTTCTTTGTCCCACCGCTGAATATCTCACTTTCGTTACCTCTAAATATATTCCTGTTACCCTTGAAAATGTCAGCTATTTGCCTACTGGAAACCCTGTGTAGTAGGTTGAATTACTCATGCTTCTTTTATCCTTCCCCTACAAAGGGATTGTGGCAGCATGCCCTTGTCATTCCTCATGGGAAGAGTCCATTTCCCTAACCTACTGGTATTGCGCTTGACCCTGTGTCTTGCTTTGGCCAATGTGACAAATCTGCCAAGAAGAAGCTTTCAATTTGATTGTGTATTTATGCTTCTCTGCCCTCTATCATGAGAAGGACATGTGCTAGACAAGGGTCCTTGAGACTGGGTCCTAGAATGTGGAACAGATCAAAACTCACAGCTGGGAGAACACCACAGCAAATAATCCAAAGCCACCAACATGTAAAGTGAATGAGAAAAAAATACTTGTAAGCTATTGGCATTTTAAGGCTATTTGTTATATAGCATCACATGGCAAACAATTAATATAGCTCCAATGACTTCCCACATCTAATAAACTTTTTAACAATTCAACCACCCCTTACATCAGCTGATCTCTTCATCTCAGGATTCTATCACTCTGCCTCACCTCCTATCTGCCACTATTTTCAAGATGTACGTTGCCTTGCCTTGTCTGTTCCTTTGCTTCTGATGTCTTCTTCATCTGGAACATCGTCCATACATATTTTCATCTGATTAACTCAGTCCATACCTTCTTAGGTACCTTCCACCAGCCCCTTACAAATGGGCTTAGATATTCTGCCTCTATACTTGCATAATATCTTGTACTGTCTTGACTATTCAACCAGCATTTATTGTGCTAAGCACTGAGTCTCTAATGGGAAAAGGACAATATCATTCTTTCTTAGTGAAGTATACAGTCTATTAATAATCATCAAAGTGACTTCACCATAGGTAATCAGCTGTAAACATATGTCTACCTCTTATGCTAAACTAAAGACTTCTGGGGGATAAGGACTATGCAGGACACTCCAGAGTGGCTTAATTGCTTCACATACTATGCCCTCAGTTCTACTTGTTGAATGAATGAAGTAATGAATGGCTAAACAAGCATACAAATAAACATATGGGTAAATAAGTAACAAACAAACAAACAAGCAGCTCCTGCCATAAATTAGTCTTGTAGATTTGGGTAATGTCATTAGATATCACTAAGTCTCCGTTTCCTTCTGTGAAAAACATGGATGCTAATTTATATAAATGCTGTGTATTTTTCAAGTACAAACATTCAAAGAAACAGTATTGTCCAGTAAGCTAGTTTATCTACAAAATTACTTTAGCAAGAGAAAACAAAGCAAGGAGAAACTTTTACCTTGCTCACTTGATCAAGCAGACAGGCTTGCACATATAGATAATTGTAGTTATTATTACTTCACAATGCTGTGATATCTTAGTGCTAAAGCCTTCACCAAAACCCTGAAAGTGACGATCTTCCATTTTCAATGATGCGTTAAAGTTTATAGCTGAATCTATTTATTCCACTGTATTTAGCAGTATTTTATGGTTTATTTATCACTGTCTAAGAAAATACATAGCTCCATTGGATTTTTCCAAGCTCGTCTACTGAAACTAAAGGAATAATTATTCCAAAACCCTCTGAGTTTTAATAAACATTAAAAGATTCAAGCACTAACTCAAATGTTTATGTTATTTTGGCCGCTGGGTTTTCGTTTTTGTCACTGGTTGATTGATAAGTTGATGACTTTAGAGTTTCCTTGAAAATCTATTCTGAAAAAACTTTAAAGTTTATCTCAAAAGCAATCTGCCATAGTGTGACAATTTATAATCGGCATTATATAACCACTTTCTTCTTCTAACAGCTATGGTTGGTAATCAATAGTTAAGGTATCTCTTGGAATTGAGGGAATAAAGAAAACAATTATCTTGTTTGCATCAACTATTTCTACTATTCTACAAGTTAGATACTTTTAAATTTATTCAATCTAATGGTGACATAATTTAAATGTAACTGAATGCGCATGCACACACATACGCACACATACACACCCCTTAAATTTCCCAGTAATGGGAAGAAAAGGCAGAGAAGGTTAGAACACCACCTCCATCTCAAATAGAGACTATCATGTTAAAGTATTGTCAAATAGACACTATCATGTTAAATTTGACCTTTTGCCCAAGGAGTAAAAATATACTTTACAAAGAGAATATCATGGGTTCTAGAACAGGGTCCAACTTTTCCAGAAATGTTATTAAACACTTAAAGCTCCAGTGTCCTGAGATTTTACAGAATTGAAACCTAAATAGAATTAAATTAATTAAAAACATCTTTGTTGATGTTAATTATAACAAAAACTATTTTGTATAATGAGAGAATATTTTCCATAACAAGATCCTTTTCTTAAGCCCATGCCTGAAATGGACAATTAACCAAAAAATGTATCTTTTCACCTTCTAAAACCATGAGCAAAAATGAAAGCAGAGAAACGTAAAAAAGGTGTTACTGTACAGCCAACACAGAAGAACCAACAGTAGCTGAGAGAGCTCAAAGCTTGGATATGGGCAGACATTGGAAAAGTGCTGACCAGGGTAGAAGATGAGGCATTGGGAGATCAAGTGGCTATGAACCTAGTCACTAAGGGAACAACAAAATTTATAAAGATGGGGAGTCATCTGGTTCATTGTCACTCTAAAGAGCAAACATAAGGAGGGCAAAAAATTAAAAGCTATGAACCTGCAGGGAAGCTTCCTTGGTAGTTCTGAAGGAGTCTGTCATTTCTACTGGTAACAGGGAAGATATGGCTAATTGATCACAAAATCGATAAAGATGAAAGAGACTAGTAATCTATTAAGTGTTGTTTGACATTTATTGGCAAAAACATTCTTGGTCGTCTAGGAAGCAAATTAACTCAAGTTCTCATGGTAGAGATCCTGATCTCTCACCAGTTTTCATACTAAATCAATTCATAGACCCCTAGCCCCTCAATAGAAAGGAAGGTCCATCTTCTTGTGAAAGGATCCTATAACCTGACCAAAAACATATTCTTTCTCCAAGATTTTCCAAATGAGACTGATTTGTAGCCACTTTCCAGGATGACTGTGCTCTGGAAAAAGAGAAAGAACCTGACCTTTGGGGGAGCTATTCGATATTGGCAATGAACTCATGCTAATTCCTGAAGGCCCTAAATACCACTGAGAAGGGGTTTGTGGAAATGTGGTGATAGATGGAAACTTGGCCCAATCCCACCTAACAGTGGTAAGCAAGGACACCTCCTGAAATTCCTTCCCTATTCCCCAAAAAGGAGATATACTTGGTAAATGGGCAGAATCCACATTGGATCCCAGACCCATGAAACAAGGGCTATTATGTTAGTAATGGCCAAATGTAAGCCAATGAAACTCCCTCTTCTTGGGAATTTGCAGATTAATGTCACCTCCAAGACCTGAGTACGTGGGGGTAACTGTTCATATACATACTCATTCAATTCATCAGTGAATAATCCAAGGAAAAGACCCTCAATATTTTCTGCCCTTTATCTCACCATATTCCCAATATTTCATATTGTTTATTGGTTACCTATAAGAGATGGGCACCTGAGTGTTTTATTATTCTTTATGCTTTAAAAAGAGCCCATGTTTAAAATTTCTCCATTAACTCTTAAAATAATAAAACAACATATTTTAGAAATAAATAAGAAAATTTGAACCTTAGCGAATTTGTAATTCTAAGGAAAACAAATAAAAAAGTATAAAAATAACATCGAACCATAGTACACTACTCAGCTAAGCTATTCTTAGTTAAAATTGCATAATACGTACTATTGTTTTCGAGTCAACATAGGTTTAAATATACCAGAGATACTCTGGGGAGAGACAAAAGCATAGCAGGAAAATAGTTGTGCTACAGATGAGGAAACTGAAGCACAGAGAGATTATGCAGCTTAACGAGTTTGGAGCCAGGCTTCCAATTCAGGCAACTTACTCTTGCCTGACACAGAACAGACCCAGGTAAAATTGCATGCAAGTGCATGAAAATATTTGTTCTTCCACACATCCCTCCAGGAAATTTGGAAAGGAGATAGATTTAAGATTTTATACAGATGACTAACACTTTGAAAGCTGAGTTACTAATAATATTTATTCCTGGAACATTACTTTCAGCTCTTGGTGGATTACTTCAAGGAGAGGAGGGCAAGTTATTATTACAAATTATACCATAAAGTGGTAGTTACCACGGGAGTTCTCTTTGTTTTGTTTTGGTTCTTACTTTGGTTCCTTATTTTAGTTTTCACGTTGACTTCCTTTTTCCAGTGGATGAGTTCTCTTCAGCAATGCTAGCTGATATTCCTCGGAACACTAGAGACATATTAACCAAAAATTGGATATGCTTGTATTTTACAACAGGAAGCACATACATGCAAAGACAAGAACTGAAGTGGGGGAAATCCCTTGCTTTACAATGGTCACAGTTAAGACTGTGGTTAGTGTCCCCTAATTATAATTACATTTTCTGGCTTGACAAATTATCAAAACTGAAGGGCTCAGGGCAATGCAGCCTCATTACAAAAGGTGGGAATGGAAATAAAGCAACTATTCCATTAGCAGGAACACAGAATGCTGAGAAGTCCTTGGTCACTGAAATTTGTCATCACTAGCATGGAAATGGGGCAATTTTATCTTCTTTTTAGTGAATAGTTTTAGATGCTGAAGATTCACCGATGGGCTATAACCCTGATGATCTTCATCTCTGATCATCTCGTCTCTGATGAGAAGATTCCTCCTCATCACTTTTTCCTCTCTCTTTTGCCTTCCTCCACCTCAATAATTCTAAGGAAACTCAGAGGTAAGAAATAATAATATACAAGAGCATAAGTAACATAGTGCCACATAGAGATAAGCTTTCTATCCAAAGCAATGACAGGGTGAAGGGAAGATATAAAATGATTCAAAACAGATGTGATCCAGTTAAAAAATTTTTTTCTTTGTTCTTTTTCTTTTCTTTTTTTTTTTGCTCAGCTTGCATCCTCAGCTGTTTCTAATCCAATCACATCTAGATAATCTGATTACTCTTAACTTTGTTGACATATTACGTGGTCCACGTGGACAGTAGATACAACATCCTTTTGGTTTTTTCTTTTAGTGTTCAGAATCAGTACAAAGTACTATGGCAGGGATCACAAACCCACATCTCTACAGGGAAAAAGCAGCTAATGGAAATGATCAAAGCAGACTTGGCCTTAGAGAACAATAGCAGGGGCGCCTGGGTGGCTCAGTTGGTTAAAAGGCCGACTTCGGCTCAGGTCATTATCTCACGATCTCATGGTTCATAGCACTGGACCCACCACTTCTGTATTCAGGGAACATGATGGTGGGATGGGGACATGCCTGGAGTGTACATATCATCTCCGAAAGAGTTGTCCCACCTACCCCCCAGCCAAGTGTTCCCAGATCTCCTGATTCTTTTTTTTAATTTTTTTTAATGTTTATTTATGTTTGAGAGAGAGAGAGAGAGCGCGAGCGCACGAGCAGGGAAGGAGCAGAGAGAGAGGGAGACACAGAATCGGAAACAGGCTCCAGGCTCTGAGCCATCAGCACAAAGCCCGACGTGAGGCTCGAAGCCACAAACCGTGAGATCATGACCTGAGCGGAAGCCGGACACTCAACCGACTGAGCCACCCGGGCGCCCCCCAGGTCTCCTGATTCTTAAGAAGAGCCAGAGAATCTGACCGTTATATAAAATCTGGTGTTTACATGCTACATTGTTTTCAATCTTCTTAAAATAACACATGAGCCATAAAGAAAAACAGGTGGGGGCACCTAATTGCACTTACAGGGCACAGGTTCGAGAACTCTACATGAAAGTGAATTCACCACGTTGAACAACAAACTACATATCTAACTCAAAAGTCAAATAAAATGTTAGACCATCATGAGAAGAACTGAGAAACAGGAGAACTGAGAAACCATCATGTCCTGTTTCATCATTTTACCTTTGAGGAAATGAGTCCCCACCTTTTTGTAGCCAGGTATGAGCAAATGCAGTCCAAGAATCCATGTGAACTGGCCCACAAACCACACATCAAATTAAACGTATTTACTCAGTGTTTCCTTTGTGAATAGCCCCCCTCTCCTTGATCATTTTTAATATCCAGAGGAACTTAAAGTTTGTTCCTACAGGAAAAAATGGGATCTCAACACTAGAATAAAAACAGGCTGTGTAATAGCAGCTTGGTGAAAATATCCTGCTCCCCTGGGCACCATAATCTTTATTGGGTGGTCTGATAGAGCCCTCCAGTACAGATATCTATCATAATATCATCACATGGGTCCTTTAACATAAAGCTTTTTAAAGACGGCAGAGTGCAAAGGCCAGGGCCAATGATGAGAATCTTCAATGATCCAGCTCTGGTCGTTGCCACACTTCTGAAAGAAGGGAGTAGCAAGGACACTGCAGGTGAATACGCACCATTTATTCCTAGCTACTGCTTCAAAACAAGTTCATCTCTGATCTCATTAGTCTGCCCCACTTCCATGGATGTCTTTCCTCTCGAAAAGAAAGTATTCTAGCTGCCACCACGGCCTTTTCACCAAGAGCCTACTCAAATTCCCAACGGGCTTTCTAGCCAACATGAGGTCACCTCTCGACACAACAGGAGGATTCTAACTGACCCAAAAGGAAGGATTCTCTGAGCAATAAAAGTATCTTAAAAGTGAAGAGGCATTTATACCAAAGAAAAGACAGTAAGCCACCTTGTTATTTCCACAGAAAGCACAAACTCCAACCTCAGAGTTAAATTCTGAGTGCTTACCCGAATCAGAACCTCTCTTATTCAATGTTAGGGTGAAGGGGTGGGTTTAAAGAGTTATATGGCTCTCCCCCCGCAGAGTTTTCCACTAACATTTTTTAAGACTAAAAATGTAAAAAATCTACAGACCATATTGAAAAGCTAATTTAAATGTAAACTACAAAGAGAAACACATACAGATACACACACAGAAATATACATACAGAAACACATACACATCCATATATGTAGAAACGAAAAGTATTGTTGGTGGAAATATTAACTCCTACTATTTTTGAAGGCAGTTTGTCAGTATCTGCTAAAATTAAAACCGCATAGTTCCTCTGACCAGGATTTTCCATGTCTGGGACTCTATCTCATATATATATATAAGCACAAGTTGGTAAAGACATACATACCAAACAAAACATGGAAAAAGGTGAGTGGCCATCAATAGGCTATGGATATGATTACCTGAATAATCACATCAGATACATACCATTTATTACTATACAGTCATTCATAAAATCAAATAGAGCTATATTAGATGGCTTGAGAAATTATTATAATGTACAAGTTTCATGAGGACAGCAAGACACAGGGAAGTGTGTGCATGATCTGATCTCATGTGATTCCCACCATTTTAACATTAATAATTACCAAAGGTTCTTTGCCTACAAGTCTGAGTGTACATATTCGTGTGTGTGTGTTTGTGTGTGTGTATGTGTGTGTATAGAATTATAGGAGTGAAAAGAAAAATAGGGACAGGTACAAAATAGGTTATTAATATGGATTATCTGGAAAAATGAGGAGGTTGATGGAGATGAAAGAAGGAGGAGAGAAAGCCAAATGCTCCCATGAAGAAAGAAGAGAAAGAAAAGGAAAAAAAAAAATACTGTCTTTATATGAATAATCATGCATTTAGGTAAAAGTATGTATATATAGATAGGTGGATATCACTAGAACCTTTTTTTTTTAATTTAAAATCACACACAATGAAATAGATTCACTCATTCATATAACAAACATAATACAAGATCTGGGAAATGACACATCGGTATGGGCAACTGCAATCTTTGTTCCAATTTTCTCTCTGTTCTCAATCCGCAACTGTTCAAAATCTGCACTTCAATTCCTAATTCTCTCTGAAGTAGATTTCTCTACCTTTCAAACTCTCCTTTCTTCTTGGCATGCATGTGCTCGAGAAGTTTCTCCTTGATTGAAGAATAGGGACATATCCTATTTGCATGCCTATTTTATCTGGACATGAGCCTCCTTCAACTTACAGGACAATCCAGGAGTCTGTTCCTCCCCTTGTCGCTCTCTCCCCCTGAGCACTTCCTGTTCCTCCCCTGAGAGTCTCTAGCACACTGTGACAATGCAAGAGCAATTTTAATGGTGCTTGCATATTTCTTTTTTTTTTTTTAATATGAAATTTATTGTCAAATTGGTGCTCGCAGAAAAGTAGCTTCACGACTGGGTCCAAGCTGAAAAATACTCACAAAATGTGCCAGAGACTCCAGTTTCGATGTCATTTCATTAACCTCCAACTCCCTAAGTCTATAATAATCTATGAACATTGAAGGTTTTGTGTTATATTTGTGGTAGGTTTCATAGGAACCAATCCTATTTCCAGCCTCTCTGGTGATGATTACCTATGCCAATGGACACACAGACAGTAAGGCCCACCATGTTTTCATAGGAAGTTTCAGTAATTATGAAACTGTTTCTCTATGCCATGCAGAATATTGTTAAAAATAAAGAAGTTTTTTTTTCTCTCTTTGAGATTATAGAGAAAAGGAAGGAGAAAATTGGGATGTGATTCACTATGGAGAATAGTTTATCTCTAGGATCCTCTAAATTCAAGCTGTCAGTATTCCTCTTCTCCTGTGTTTGTGACACGCATTTACTCACCTCTACATTGGGAAGAAGAAAATTTTACTATAGATACATAGATAAGTTTTTTCTTTACAAAATAGAGCTATGCTTAATTTGATAGTGCATCTGTTATAAAGTATAAAAGGATAATACATGCCTAATTATTCATTCAAATAAGCAAGAATATAATTTTCATCCATCATATAGACAAAATTAATTTTTTAAATATTTTATTTTTGAGAGAGAGAGAGTTCAAGCTGGGCAGAGGGAGAGAAGGAGAGTGAGGGAGGATTCTAAGTAGGCTCCATACTCAGTGCAGAGCCCAATAGGGGCTTGATCTCACGACTATGAGATCACGACTTGAGCTGAAATCAAGAGTCAGACACTTAACCGTCTAAACCACCCATATGCCCCTAGACAAAATTACTTTTTAAAAAGGCTCATTTTTGAGTGACAGGGGTGTTCTCATAAAGCAATAATGAGATTGTTTATCATTATAACCTTTCTAGAGGGTAATTTTGTAACATATCTTGAAAGTCTTAAACTCTCATACCCTTTGACCATTATACACTTAGATATTTATATTAAGGACTGATTCAAAGTGATGACAATAATTCATGATCAAAACAGTTTATGAAGAATTGAACCAAATATCCAATTATGGGGGGATGATTAAATAAAATATAGTATAATCATGTGATATTAGTCACAATAATTAAAATTAATATTTTATATCAGAAAATCATGCACAAGTAAGACAATATTCATGAATAATACTGATTGGAAATTATGATGTGCAAAACTGAACTAATACTGCTGGAGAAACCTCTCTATCTAATTTACCAAATAATTATATATATACAACTAAACATATTTTTAGAAAAAAATAGGAGATGAATCAAACTAAGAAATATCTCTGAATGGTGTCACTGATTATAGGAGATTCTTTATTTTACTTTTTATTCCAAAAAGTCTACAATACATATGTATTACTTTAACAACTTACTTTTTAAAAGGCAATCAAACATAAATAGAAGATGTTATAGATAGAGAAAAAGTTTCATTACCCCACACTTTCTTCCTATCCTTTCCCACATTTAGGAAAGTTGATCTCCTCCACTGTTTATGAATTCCTTGATAGACGGACAATTGGTTCCTCCCACTTTTCTGCTACTAACAAGAGGGCTTCAATACATATGACTGTGCAAGTCTCCATTGTCCACCATGTAATATTTTTGTAGCATGTGCTTAAAGCAAACATAGCAAAATGTTAATATTTTAAGGGAGGACTCATGGATTCCTGTCGTATTATTTTCTGACTTTTTGCTATGTTTGAAATATCCCATGAGTAAAAGACACATTAAAAGTAAAGCAGAGGTATGAAATAGTATTTTATATTTTTTGTTAAATTTGAAGTTAAATTGCTATTATTTGGTTAAAAGTAGAAATACATTTTAAAAGCAACGTGCCATCCTGGTAATGAAAACATCAATTAAATCAAAGGCTCTCTTAGGAAAACAGAAGCTTTAGTGCTTGATACTATGTGTCTGGATTTATTACAATAAGACATAGGCAAAGGCCATCTCTCCACTTTAATTCAAGTCAATTACTTGGTAATTGCCCCAGAAATTTTTCAAAAAACTTTAAATCACATATACCATATATACATATAAGCAACTACTGAACCTATGAGAAATGATTTCCTTCATTTTGGCCAAACATGAGAGATACTTTTCTTCATAAACAAGAAAATATATTTCCAAAACTAATTCTTCAAGGCAGGAAATGGAAAATTAAAAAGAAGAGTGTTAGACCAGGAATCAGCTATAGGAGACCCTTCCTGTAAATTTGCGTCTGACTTAGAGTTTTGTTATTGGTTGTTGTGATAAGCTACCCAAAATGTCCCACCAGGGGCCATAAAAGTCCCTGGTGTTGACAATCTAGCACTTATTTGCCCCCTTTCTCTAGGGTAAAGGAAAAACTAATAAACTGTAATTATTAAGCTGTTATACCAGGTTGTATGTGTCACCTATAAT
Organism: Prionailurus viverrinus; assembly: GCF_022837055.1. Lineage (NCBI taxonomy): Eukaryota > Metazoa > Chordata > Mammalia > Carnivora > Felidae > Prionailurus > Prionailurus viverrinus. The sequence goes on from NC_062569.1 coordinate 16,105,970, forward strand.
AAATTAATTATACATAATGCCAAAGAGGCAAGCTACAAGTGCAGTGTTTTAAAGTATTAGCCAAAAAACAAAGTTTATCAGAAATGCAGCCTACTGCCTGTTCAGTGTTCTAGAGAAAGAATTAAGGAGAACTGTCTCTTGGTGCTTCCAATGGGGTAAAAGAGTTATAACTGAATATCACCTCTCCTCTCTGCCATAACAGAGGTCACAAAGATCAGAACACCCCCTCACTTTAAAATCATCTAGTCATCGTCTCTCCACACACTTTGTGACATAATTGTCCTGAGTAGGAAAAAGAGGGACAGTAAAGGTTATTTGACTAGGCTTTGTCTCTTGGTTTCCTTATACTTCCATATTTTTGCACTTAAAAAAGTATCAAAATAAGGCTTACTTCAAAGAAGGCAGGTGCTGGGGTGCCTGGGTGGCTCAGTCGGTTAAGCGTCCGACTTCGGCTGTGAGTTCGAGCCCCGCGTCGGGCTCTGTGCTGACAGCTCAAAGCCTGGAGCCTGTTTCAGATTCTGTGTCTCCCTCTCTCTCTGCCCCTCCCCCACTCACGCTCTGTCTCCCTCTGTCTCAAAAATAAACATTAAAAAATAATTGAAAAAAAAAGAAGGCAGGTGCTGTTACCTCTGACAAGTTTCTAAGAGAATGATGTAGTATCATGCACCCAGAAAGAGAATCATCTTAGTGAGAGAAACTTCTTGTACTCAGAATAATTGAATTGTAGAATTTTATAGCTCAATAAATGCATGCTGAATTGAATTTTTGAGTTAAGAAGAACACATAACTTGGAATTCTGGGTCTAGGGAAGTAGCTTGCAAAAGTCCAACCCTCTCACTGAGAGCAAGGAGAAAAGGTAAGCAAAATTCAAAACCAGAAAAAAAAAAGTCTGAACATATTCAAAGAGTTAGTGTGGCAACCAGGTCTTGAGACATCAACAGCCCAAAGAGAAAAAACCTGCAGAGTGATGAGCTGTAATTCTGTGTAAGGTTCTTTTTCCTCAAGCATTTGCTGATTCTAGGTACAATGCTGAATTATGTAGAGCAAAAATAATTGGAAATATGGCAAAGAGCACAGGACACCTATTATAAACAGTGCGAAAGGTCCAGCATATATGTAATTGGAGGCCTTGAGGAGGAGGGGAGAGATCATGGGACGCTAACAATATTGAAGAGACATTGTCCCAATACTTTGCCAAACTGGTGAAAGATACTACGTTACATATTTTAAAAAGTGTTAAAAACTCTAAGCAAAATAAATACAAACAAAACTATACCCTAAAATATCCTTATAAGACTACCGAAAACCAAAGACAAAGAGAAGTTCTTAAAAGCAGTCATAGATAAAAGAAATATTAGCTGGGGCGCTTGGGTGGCTCAGTCGGTTGAGTGTCTGACTTCGGCTCAGGTCATGATCTCGCGGTCCGTGAGTTCGAGCCCCGCGTCGGGCTCTGGGCTGATGGCTCAGAGCATGGAGCCTGCTTCCGATTCTGTGTCTCCCTCTCTCTCTGCCCCTCCCCCGTTCATGCTCTGTCTCTCTCTGTCTCAAAAAGTAAATAAATGTTAAAAAAAAAAAAAAGAAATATTAGCTTCAGTGGAACATTAATAAGAGTATTACTGACCTTTCAATGAAATTATGAAAATTAAAAAGACAATGGAGTAGCATCATTTTTTGTTTTAATTTTTATTTAAATTCCAGTTAGTAAACATACAATGTAATACTAGTTTTTGCAATATAGTGATTCAACACTATGGAATGGAATCTTTAAAAGATTTGTAGACAATAACTGCCAATCTTGAATTCTGTAAGAAGTGAAATCATTTCCTTTTTTAAAAAAACTTTTTAAATGTTTATTGATTTTTTAGAGAGATACAGAGATAGAGTGAGAGCAGGGGAGGTGCAGAGACAGAAAGGGAGACAGAGAATCCACAGGAGGCTCCAGGCTCTGAGCTGTCAGCACAGAGCCCAACACGGGGCTCAAACTCACAAACCCTGACATCGTGACCTGAGCTGAAGTCAGATGTTCAACTGACTGAGCCACCTAGGCACCCCAAAGTGAAATTGTGCTTCAAGGTAAAAGTAAAATATTGGGGTGCCTGGGTAGCTCATTCGGTTAAGCGTCTGACTCTTGATTTCAGTTCAGGTCACGATCTTATCATTCATGAATTCGAGCCCTGTGTTGGGCTCTGCACTGACAGCACTGAGCCTGCTTGGGATTCTCTGTCTCCCCCTCTCTCTTTCCCCATGTCTCAAAAATAAATAAATAAGTATAAAAAAAGATCAAGGTAAAATATAGAAATATCCAAATAAGCAACATCTGGGACAATGTGTTGTCGGCAGACATCCACCACAGCCCAATAAAATGATGTCATGTGGAAACATGGAAATTCAAGAAAGAATAAACATAATGAAAAAAGTAAATACGTGAGTATGAAAAAAATTTATAAACAATAACCATATGGGCCCAAACATAGTTATCAATAACAGAAGTAAGTACTTAACTATAATGACTATCTACAAAACTCCTACAGCAAACATCCTACTTAAGAAAATATTAGAAGTATTTGCCCCCAAATTAAAAAGGAGATTTAATAGGTTCACAAAAATGTCACAGATTCACCTTATTATGTAATGGTTCATTACAAAAGTTTTAGTGATCACCATTCTATCCATGCTTTCAAACCTAACGTGTTAAATGAGGTCAACGCTGGATAAATAACTTCTCTAAAATCAAATATCCTTGAGATGGCAGAGGGGGGTTGTAGTCCAAAACTCTTGGCTGTGAGTAAAAACCACTGTTTACAAACACACCTGTCTGAACTCAGTGAACCTTCTAAAGATTTTCTATTAACATCTTAAATGACCCCTATAGTCCTGCAAAACATTTTCACTTATTGCTTTAAAAAAGAGAGAGAGAGAGAGAGAGAGAGAGAGCTTATTACTATTTTCATTGAACAGAAGGTCCTAGCCAGTATTGTTTGGCTAGGAAAAAAGGGAAGAACAAGAAAGAACAGGAGCACCTGGGTGGCTGGGTCGGTTAAGCATCCAACTTCGGCTCAGGTCATGATCTTGTGGTTCATGAATTCGAGCCCTGCTTTGGGCTCTGTGCTGACAACTCGGAGCCTGGAGACTGCTTCAGGCTCTCTGTCTCCCTCTCTCTCTCTGTCCCTTCCCCCACTCGTGATTTGTCTCTCTCTCTCTCAAAAATAAATGTTAATTTTTTTTAAAAAAGAACACATTAAAACTATTATTTACGTAGAAAAACCCAAAATACACCATAAAATATTTGAATTAGCAAATGAATATAGCAATGTGGCTAGATATAATGTCAATATGCAAAATCAATTGTATTTATACTCCTGAAAAAGAAATAGAAAATGAAAATATTAAAAGCTATTATTTCAAATAGTTTAAATGGGGTGCCTGGGTGGTTCAGTCAGTTAAGCGTCCGACTTCGGCTCAGGTCATGATCTCACGGTTCATGAGTTCAAGCCCCGCATCAGGCTCTGTGCTGATGGCTCAGAGCCTGGAGCCTGTTTCAGATTCTGTGTCTCCCTCTCTCTCTGCCCCTCCCCCGTTCATGCTCTGTCTCTCTCTGTCTCAAAAATAAATAAACGTTAAAAAAATGTTTTTAAAAAATAAAATAGTTTAAATGTCAACATTTAAAATAAGTCGAAACAAATACCTAGAAATAAACATAACAAAAGATATATGCAAATCTACACCAAATATTACAAAATAGTATTGAAAAATTTTTAAGAAATTTTAAATTAATGGAAAAATATGCTTTGTACATGAATTTAAAAACAGTATTTAAAATTTTTTTTAAACATGTATTCATTTTTGAGAGACTGAGAGAGACAGAGCACTAGTGGGGGAGGGGCAGAAAGAGGGAGACACAGAATCCGAAGTAGGCTCCAGGCTCTGAGATGTCAGTGCACGGCCGGACGAGGGGCTTGAACCCACTGACCACAAGATCACGACCTCAGCCAAAGTTGGATGCTTAACCAACTGAGCCACCCAGGTGCCCCAAGAAACAATATTTTAAAGACATCATGTCTCTCCAGACTGATCTATAAACTTAGGACAATTCCAGCCAAAATCTTAGCAAGTTTTTTTTTTTTTTTGAGTTCTTGAAATTTGATTCAAAATTGATAAATAGAAGAAAATGCAAAAAAAAAAAAAAGCCAAGACAAAGGTGAACAAAGCTAAAGGACTCACATAAGTTGTCGTCAAGTCTTATTTTAAATAACTTCACCTTCTAGTATAAGGTACAAGAATCACAAACCACAAATAGAACAATGGAACAATTGTTGGTCAACTGGATATCCATCTGTAAAAAGTAAAATTTGAAGCTTACTTCACAATCTATGCAAAAATCAGTTCCAAACAGATTGGGGATATAGATGTTAAAAGTAAAACAATAAAGCTTCTAGAGCCAAAAAGCAAAACAAAAACATTTATCTTAATGAGGGAAACAATGAGTTTTTAAGCATGACATGAAAATCCATAGCCATAAGGAAAAATTATAAATGAAATATTTAAACAAAGAACTAATCTTCATTAAAAGACACGAGTAAGAGAATAAAAAATTTTTAAACAGAGAGTATAAAAAATCATCTGTCAGACTGGGAGAAGATAGTCACAATGTAAATATCTAACAGGAGAGTTATATCTGGAATACACTAAGAATTCTACTAATTAGTAAGAAAAAGTCAGAAGACTAAATACTAAAACAGGTAAAAGACTTAAACAGTCATTTTACAAGGAGTACGTCTAGTTTAAAAGCGCATGGAGAACTGTGTGGAGTGACTAGAATTGCATACTGCTATAACCACTTTAGAAAACTATACAGTAGAATCTACCAAAGTTGAACATATTCATAACTCATGACATAATATTTGCACTCCTACATATATGGCCACAGAAATTCATAAACATGTTCACTAAAAATATGCACCAAAATATTCCTTGCAGCACTATTTGTAATAGCCAAAAGAAATTTTAAAAAAGAAAAAAAGACTGGAATGAATTCAAATGCTTATCTAAGAACAGAATGGGGAATGAAATTGTGTTTTAGTCAAGCATGAAATACTATATGGCAATGAGAACCAGTAAATTGGTGTGTGGGGTAATTAAATGAATAAATCTCACAAACGAAATTTTGAACAAAATGAACCAGACAAAAGAGAACTTACTGTATGATTTGACTTATGGGTGGGTGGGGGATGGGAGAAAGAGGGTGGAGATTAAAGAGTACATGTATCATGCTGAAAAATAAATAAGATGATAAAAAAAGAAAGAAACTTATGCTATGAAGAGAGAAATTAGATGATCTTTAGAAATATTTATCACTATACGATTTTGTTGCCCAAAATAATGTGTTAAACCACGATTTTCAAAACAATGAAATTACATTGTTTTCAATAAAATAAACAGTTATTTTTCTTTACTGAGATAAATTAGGATTTTTTTTGCTGTTAATAAGTTTTTTTAAAAAAAAGTTCAGAAGCAAAACTGATCTATGGAATTAGGAGACAGGATGGTGGTTACCTTTTGGAAGTTAGTAACCCAAAGGGGCAGAAAGATGGCTTCGGGCTGTTCCCGGTTTTCTGTTTCCTGATCTTTGTGATGGCTGCTTGTCTGTGTCTGCTTTGTGAAAATTCACTAGGCTAAACACCTCAGAAGTGTGCAATTTTCTACATGGAGGTTACACTTCGATGAAGTTTTAATTTAAAAAACAAGCTTAGAAGACATAAGTCCCTTTGTTATTCATAATCATACAACATCAAGAGGAATATGTCCCATGGGGCCTTGAAAGGTAGCAAACAAATGGAAAAGCAGAGGGTATACGAATACGGTGAGGCAGAAACTGTCAATACTGAAAACTGATTCAAACCTTCCCCTTTCCTCAAATTGCTTAACAGATTTCCACTTTCCTTTTATTTTTTTATTTTTATTTATTTTTTTTAGTATTTTAATGTTTATTTATTTTGGAGACAGAGACAGAGCATGAGCATGAGCAGGGCAGGGGCAGAGAGAGAGGGAGACACAGAATCCAAAACAGGCTCCAGGCTCTGAGCTGTCAGCACTGAGCCTGATGTGGGGCTCAAACTCACCAACTGTGAGATCATGACCTGAGCCAAAGTCAGACGCTCAACCCACTGAGCCACCCAGGTGCCCCTCCACTTTCTTTTCATTTTTTAAATATAATTTATTGTCAAGTTAGCTAACATACAGTGTATACAGTGTGTTCTTGGTTTGGGGGGGGGGGTAGATTCCTGTGATTCATTGCTTACATACAATAACCAGTGCTAATCCCAAGTGCCCTCCTCAGTGCCCATCACCCATTTAGTCCATCCTCCCAGCCAACATCCCTCCAGCAACCCTCAGTCTGTTTTCTGTATTTAAGAGCCTTTTGTGGTTTGCCTCCCTCTCTGTTCGAAACTATTTTTTTCCCCTTCCCTTCCCCCATGGTCTTCTGTTAAGTTTCTCAAATTCCACATATGAGTGAAAGCATATGATATCTTTCTTTCTCTGACTGACTTATTTCACTTAGCGAAATACCCTCCAGTTCCATTCACATTGTTGCAAATGGCAGGATTTCACTCTTTCTCATTGCCAAGTAGTATTCCATTGTGTACATAAACCACATCTTCTTTACTCATTCATCCTTTGATGGACATTTCGGCTCTTTCCATAATTTGGCTATTGTTGAAAGCGTTGCTATAAACATTGGAGCACATGTGCCCCTATGAATCAGCACTCCTGTATCCTTTGGATAAATTCCTAGTAGTGCTATTGCTGGGCTCTAGGGTAGTTCTATTTTTAATTTTTTGAGGAAACTCCACACTGTTTTCCAGAGCGGCTGCACCAGTTTGCATTCCCACCAACAGTGCAAGAAGGTTCCCGTTTCCCCACATCCTCACCAGCATCTGTTGTTTCCTGAGTTATTAATTTTAGCCACTCTGACTGGTGTGAGGTGGTATTTCAATGTGATTTTGATTTGTATTTCCCTGATGATGAGTGATATTGAATGTCTTTTCATGTGTCTGTTGGCCATCTGGATGTCTTCTTTGGAAAAGTGTCTATTCATGTCTTCTGCCCATTTCTTCACTGGATTATTTGTTTTTCAGGTGTTGACTTTCATAAGTTCTTTATAGATTTTGTATACTAACACTTTATCCAATATGTCATATGCAAATATCTTCTCCCATTCCATCAGTTGCCTTTGAGTTTTGTTGACTGTTTCCTTTGCAGTGCTGAAGCTTTTTACTTTGATGAGGTCCCAATAGTTCATTTTTGCTTTTATTTCTCTTGCCTTTGGCAGATCTCCACCTTCAATATAAAGCAAGCTATGGGAGAGAGTGTCTATATAGTTATAAATATTATCTATGCACAATCTAACAACTCTCCAGATAACCTTCTACCCAATATTCTGTGAAATTTCATTATTGAGCTCAAGGAAAGGGGAAAAGATCTCTGGAAATTCCCGAGTAGAAGAGGAACTATATTTGACTACATAATTCCCAGCAGCAGATGCTAAAAACAGCCAGGATGGATGACTGTTTGCAAAATATTGAGACATATATTTGTATTTCGAGGAAATGTATTCAAGGAATTTCTATCGTGACTTCTATTTGAATCAATAGAGTGATCTTCACAAAATATTTCAATCACCAGATAATTTAGGTCACTATACCTACTTGGTGTTAGTATACGCTATAAATACAATTACATTTATCAAATTTTTACAAGAGGAAGCTACAGGGAAAATATTTAAATATACATATTTTTTGTTTCCACAAATTAGGCATTTGCTTCTCAAAAGCAATCTGATGTTTATAGAGATTTTGACGGAGTAATGAATAAATACATTTTTATGGCAGGACAAGTACCAGTTTCAAGATAAAAGAGCAACGCGAAGTAATAAAACATTCAAGTAAGACAAACATTTCATAGAGGTTCTGATTTTGCCGTCTGACCATCAAGAAAAAATGGACAAAGCACACCAGCTACATGTCAAATAGGCACCCTGATAACCAAATGGCCTTAAGCATTCCACTGCAGAATAAATTATTTAAGGCTTCTGAATTTTGTTGTCTATTACAGTAATTAGTCAACACAGATCATACCTTGAATTTTGACTTCAAAGCAGTCATTTCAATTTTGTATCTCACGCAATTTCATAACAGAAAAACCTGGAGGATTGGGTAAAGAAGAATGGCCTTTTTTGTCCTTTGCTACCTAGAGAATTGTTTAGTCTTCTTTCTGTAATATTTAGGTCTTCACTAAGGAGGGTTTGCTCCTAAAAACCCAGGATATCAGTTTCCTAACAGTGCACGAGAAAAGGAAGGCATAGCTCTTGTCTCCTGAATGATAAATCAATGAAACAGATCGCATAATTATTGAGTAACAGGCACTTAATTCTCATAACAACCCTCTGAGGGCGTCATTATTATCCTATTTGACAAATGTAAGAAAAGATGCTTAAAGAAGCAAACACCGGGTGTGAGTTACATCGCCACTAAATTCCACATCTTGGAGGAACATGGCCGCATTACCTGCACTATACTCACGCTACCTTCCTGTCTCTGTATTTAATAGACCAGCAAAATAAAGGTAGCTCAGTATATTCAAAATTGTGTTTACAAATTTTCTACTCAATTCAACTGATCTGGGACATTATCTGAAGGTAGATCTATTACAGTGTGATATAGAAAGTCCTGAACTTTGAGTCAATTCACCTGTGATCTAGACCCATGTCTTTCTGTGTAGCCCTGAGGAAGGGACTAGTCTCTCTAAATCTCAGTTTTGCCCATTTGTAAAATGAAATGATTGGACTCAATGCATGGGTTTTGAACTGCTTGATGTTGTTTCATGAGTTACACAGAGTTGGTTCAGAGATCACCATGGGTTAGGATTACATGGCTGACTGAATTTATAGTCCAGATCCTTCATTCTCCTGGAACAGAATTATATATACACTCTTTAGCAGTGGTCTCATGGTGAGTAGGGTGTTCCCTGAATCTTGAGTCTGGATTTGGTCATGTTAATTGTTCTGAACAATGAGATATTAATAGATGTGATGTGACTGGAGGCTTGAAATGTGCCTGGGGCTAGAGCTTGTCCTCTTATACTTCATGATCTTTCATAAAAACAGCTTCTCGCTGGTATTGCCTGTCCCTTTAACCTGGGACCCACATGAGAAACATGAAGACTGCACCTGAGCCCAACCAACAACCTGGAGCCCAGACCAGAAGGACAGCCGTCCAGGAAGCCCAGCCTACATCATCAGAGTTTCACGAAGACAAATGCTTGCTGGTGTAAAGCTACTGAGATTGTCGCGGTGTATGCAGCATAAACTGCCTAAGAAAGAGCACTAGAGGAAGCCTCGTTGCTTGGGCTCTGTTTATATATTTGGCAGCCTCATAACATTTCCCTCGAAGAATAGGTCCCCAGCCAAAAGTTTGAAAAACACTGACGTAGATGGTAACTTATATCCCTTTGGGAAATAAGATTTCGTGATTCAAAGTCCATTTTTTAATAAAAATAACAAAGTAACTATTAGAAAATGCAGTATATAAGACCGACTACTCTAACTCCATAAATAAGCCCATCAGGAGATGAACATGAACCAAAATATTCCCACATAATATGGATTGCAATGTGGTGGTACTACATTTCGGCATCTATCGGTATGTGGCATTTTATCCATGTTTTAGTGAACAAAATTATGGCATAGAAGACAATAAATAAATTGGAAGTTGTTGGTAATTTGAATAATGCATTTCCTTTTTGGCTAGCATTATCCTCTTAATTATTTCATCATCTCTGGGGTGAGCGTTATTGGATCGTTATTAATGTGGTTTTTTTTTGTTTTTGTTTTTGTTTTCACTTTGCGTATCAGAAATTGACACTCACTGATTTAGAGGTATTCAGAATCAGGGCCCTAGCCTTCCTGCATCTCTGAAGGCCCAATAGTCTCTCCAATGCAGATGGTATTGCATCGGAAGCTGTAAGGAACCAGGACTTAGACTCAGGGGTCCGAGTTACCACACCAATTTCTGCCCCACAGCTAGTTGTTGACCCCAGTCAACTCACTGGATCTCCCTTCACCTGTGTGCTTACCTGGGAGTAAGTAAGGCACCTGGCCCAGAGTATCTCTAATGTGCTTATCAGCTCCCAGCTCCCTTCAGTGTTTGTGACAATGACACTAGAAATGGTGTCAGAGAGAGTAATATCAGACTCCCTAAGATTGATATGGACAGTTTGGAAAAGCAAGAATTCTGAAAAAGTGGTGTTGGCTAGGTAGAGTAAGGGTCAGGTTGGCTAGGTACAGTCAGAGGAAAATACTGTCTGACCCATCCTGAAACTCATACACGGTCACAAGATAGCATCTCTACGTTCTCTAGAGCTGGGCATTTCCAGTGGAAAGCTATAGTAAACTGAGGCTACACTCTCAAAGGTAATAACTACCTGCCTTAATCCCAGGTAGAAAGTGCTTCTTGGGCAAATCTTGTCATCAGTCACGATATACGGTGAATTATATGACAGAGGTCAAGAGCTAGTGACCCACACACCGTTTGTATTTGGCATGCATGGTGTTTAAAAATATGAATTTATTGCTAATATTTAAAAACCAGGAATTCCCCCCCCAAAAAAAAAAATTCAGACTTCAGGGTTGTGGTTTTTTTTTGTTTGTTTGTTTGTTTGTTTGTTTTATGAAAAACTAGAAAATTTGGCAAGTGCTGAGTCTATATTCCAATGCGGCAACAAGTGGCCAGAGGTACGAAGGAGCTGCCTCCTTCAGATGGGGCCTGTGGTTCCTGGTTATCAACAACTTTGCTGCTTGTCTACTATTCATTCTCGCCACCTGCTTAGGCCCCATCCATGAACTCTGAGAGAGAGCCAAGGAAAAGACACGAGGTTTGGCCTGCAGGTTTCCAAAGATCATACTTGAAAGCAAAACCAGTGAAGCATGAATTGTGCTGGGCAAAAGCATTGTAGATCACCAGAGAAGCCTACATACATTGCATAAGAAATACTCATCTACACAGGGCGCCTGGATGGCTCAGTCGGTTAAGCATCCAACTTTAGGTCATGATCTCATGGCTCATGGGTTCATGGGTTCATGGGTTCTAGCCCCGCATCAGGCTCTGTGCTGACAGCTCAGAGCCTGGAGCCTGCTTCAGCTTCTGTGTCTCCCTCTCTCTCTGCCCCTCCCCCACTTGCACTCACGCTCTCTCTCTCTCTCTCTCTCTCTCTTTCAAAAATAAAGAAACATTTAAAAATTAAAAAAATATATATATATATAGAGAGAGAGAGTAGTCTAGTTTGAAAACATAAAATAAAGGTGCATTTTTCAAGTCCAAAAAGATTTTGCAAAACTGATTCATTTTACTTTTTGCCTACAACTGTATGGTTATTAGTATGGAGAGCCCAGCTTCCCTCAAAGTCCATTTTAACGTAGATGCTAATGACGGGAGTTTTCTCAATTGTCTAAGCAGTGGTCAGGAATACGTGTAGGTGTCCCCCTCAGCTCTACTCCCGGATTTTTCACCAGAAATTACAGAAAATATGACTTCCAGCAAGGAAAAGTGGGTTCTAGCTGTTAAACTTTTATTTTCCCCCCATAGTACGGGTAGCGGTTCTCAAATTTTAGCTGTGTCAGAATCACCTGGAGGGTTTGTTCCAGCACAGATCGCTGGGCACTGTCCCTACAGCTTCTGATTCAGCAGGTCGGGGTGGTGGGATTGGGAATTTGCATTTCTAACAAGTTCCCAGGTGACGCCCAGAGCTGCTGGCCCTAAGGGCACGCCTGGAGCAGCACGGAAATAGCACAGCTACCTATCCGGCTTCAACTTTTCCATTTGTAACACAAGGGTGAGGTCTAATTCCCTCTGAAGTTTTTTTGTTTGTTTGTTTGTTTGTTTGTTTTCTTTGTTTTTTTGGCTTATCAGAGAAGAGTGTAGAAAACCAGTTTTCCTTCCTTGAAAGGTAGCCTCATGCAATTGTGTTTTCTTTCTTTCTGGACATGCAATGAGTTTAACACCGAGTAATGGCAAAAAGGCTCTTTAATGGGAAAACTACATTTTGTTTCTCAGCTTTTCTATTGTGTTCTTCCTGGGGAAAAGCAGTCTTATTTTCCTTCCCTCTGTGCTTTAGAAAGTAGAAAAGGATGGAAAAGTTCTAAATCCACACACATTTAAGAAGTTTGAGAATAATTATTGCTGAGAATGACAATATTATCTTCAGCCTTAATTTAGGAGTCAAACGATAAATCATACGATTTAAAAAAATAAAGCGGCATCCACTACCTTTTAATTAATGAACGTCATTGTGCCTTTTAGCACAAGGATTCCACATTTTAAGATGGTTCTGAATGAGCCTCGGTGATTGATTATTTACTGTAATCTTTCCTGTGCTAATGAGGCCCAGACTGTTACTAAGATGTCAATACAATTTGATCCTGTCAAAATAAATTTCATTTGACTCATATTCTCCCTTCAGGGTCACCGGGCAGAGACTGATCAATAATTTAGTAGGGGTTGGCCTTCCTCAGAAATAATTTCCTAATAACCATAAATATAAACCTCTAGGCATCTAAATCCAAATGCCATTTCTTATTGGTGAAAACGCTACTAACACTACAAGGCAGCTCATTTTTTGTAGCTATTTGCTCACTGACGAGACCTTTTTATTCCCCTTCATATTTTCCTTTGTGGTGAAAAGAAAACATATAAATATGTATCTGTCCATATGTGTATGCATGTGTGCATATATATATATTTCCATATATATATATTTCCATATATATACACACACACACACACATAATCCAAATCACTGAATAAATGTATGAGTATATATACTTACACATACTTTTATTGGGATACAACATATTTATTGCACTAATATTAAGATATAGCTTGATGATTTTGCACACGTGTAAACACTCAAGTGCCCACCACCAGACCAAGCTACAGAGCATTTCCATAACCTCATGCCTAAGTCCTTATCCAAGTCATTGTCTGCAACTCTCCACCCTCAACCAAGGTAATCATCAGTCTAACTTCTGTCATTACCAATTAGTTTCCCTCATTCTTTAAATTCAGACAGTATCAGACAGTAAAGTATCAGACAGTAAAGATATCCTCTTTTGTGTCTGATTTCTTTCACCCGGCCTAATGTCTATTAGACAGATCCATACTGTTGCATATATCAGGCATTCGTTCCTTTTCATTACCATGCCGTAGGACTATACCACAACCTCTCTGTCCATTCTTACGGTGACGGACATTGGACTTGTTTCCAGTGCAGTGTAGCACGATTACATGCTACAAATGTTTGTGTACTTGTCATTCAAGCACCTTCTCTGTTATCCACCCGAGAAGACACTGGTAAAATGGCTTGTTCAATGGTCCTATATTTTCTAGTTTTCATCTATCTGCACGGGGCTCTGACACGATGTTTGTTTGTACCTGTATATAGCCAAGGTTAGGCAAGGGGGATTTGAAAGGAAAGTGGAGTCAACTGTAAGAATACTACCAATATGTCCCCATTTAATTACTCAAAATGAATCAAGACTGGGTCTATCTGGAGCAGTTTTATGATATGACAATCTGAGAGCCACAAGAGACATCAAGAGGCCAAGTCATGCCAAGCACCTACAGGCAGATATGATGTTTCAAGTACAATTAACACCAGAGAGGTTTAGAGACTTTTTCAAAGTCACACAGCTGGTAAGTGACCTTTGTAGTCATGCTAGAGCCCAGTAGCGTTGGGATCACAAGTCAAGTCTTTGTGTTGTTCAAACTGCCCTGTACTGGGGTGCCTGGCCAAGAGGGTGGGAGTGAGGGTGAGAGCCAACAAATTATTGCTGGTAAAACACTAATTGGGGAACTCAACTCACTTTTGCAAAGACTGCTAGATCACTGTGGTGAATGTCGTTGGTCACTCCTGGGTGCCATCTTGGCAGGAGAGCCTTGGCCAGGTTCTAATCATTGATGGTAGAAGCACAGCCATTTCAAGGATAAGCTAACCTGAGGAATTGTCCTAGATGCTGAAAGGAGCAGTCAATTCCCTTAAATATCAGACTGTCCCTTCTTTTCCACCCTGCACTGTCAATCAGAAAGCAGTCTTTTGGAGGAAAGAGGGCAGCTAAACTAGCTGGTGTTTAAAAGGGCCCATGACTCATGTGTTTACATAATCAGCCCATTCTAGCCCTACCACGCCCAATTAAAGCCAATCCCTTCTTCCAGGCACTCTCTCAGGCTGCCTATTATGCTGATGTGAGTGATTTTCTCCTTCCAGCCTGTCCTTGATACTCATTTCCACTGGCATAAACAAACCCACGACCGGTAAGGAAGCAGGGACAGAATATGATTTATTTCTTCCACCTGTCATGATGTGCTTGTGGGGGCTGAGCAGGAATTAGCAAGGGCTGTTGTTGGGTCTTACTGGGAACAATAATTCAGTATTTATTGAGTTAATCCCTCTTGTCTTCCTGTTGATAGATTCTCATGCCACGTTCCACAATAGAGACTAGAAATAAACCAAATCAGACAGAAAATAGAGGGACCAGCAGAAATGAACTCAGCTCATTGCAATTCTGTAATTAAGTCACAAATCCCTTCTCTCAATTTTAACAGAATAAATTCAGCGAATGTTTACTGGACACCTATTAGGTTCCATGGATACAAAAATAAGCCACAGTCTCTGTTATCAAGAAAGTTTCTATTTAGAAGGATAATTGGGACAAATGCAGCTTTAGTTTCTTTGCTCATTCATTTAATAATAGATGTTGAGTTTCTCCACTCTTCTAAACACCGTGCTAGGTTCTCAGCATGCATGTATGAATAATGTTGGCCTCGTGGTCCAGAATGGCAATAACATAAGGCGGAATAATAGAATCACAGCAGTAGCAAAGGCATATTCTACAAATATTAGCCCTACTCTGTGTTGGACGCTTGGGATAGGATAATAAAAAATACACACAAAAATCTTCTCATGTTTTCCTGGGGGAGAAAGCAAATAAACAAGAATATTATAGATTTTGGTAAATGCTCCGAAAGAGAGCACTAATAAGTATCATTAACAATGAATACATAAATAATAATAATCAAAAACAGCCATCAGTAAATTGCCATATGCTCAACTGTGTGCCTTTAACATCTATTTTTTTAAAAGTTAGTCTTCAAAATAAACACTATGAGCTATTTATTATACCAGATTTGCAGAGGACGAAAATGAGATTCAGAGAGGTGAGGAAGTTTCCCAAGGTCACACAGCACTGCAGTGGCAGAGCCAGAGATTTGAACACAGATCCCTCTGCCTCCAGAATCAGAGCTCTTAACCTCAAAACTGTGAAGTGCTTTGGCAATTCAGCGGAGGGAAAGGGGATGGTGATGAGGGGGAGGAAACATCACACAAGGTCAGAGGTAGGATTTGAAAATGTCTCCTAGAGAAGTTTTTTCCTTTTTTTTAAATGTTTATTTATTTTTGAGAGAGAGAGACACACACACACAGTGTGAGCAGGGGAGGGGCAGAGAAAGAGGGAGACACAAAATCCAAAGCAGGCTCCAGGCTATCAGGACAGAGACTGACACGGGCTCAAACCCACAAACCAGGAGATCATGACCTGAGCTCAAGTTGGAAACTGAACCACCCGAGCCACCCAGGGAGCCTGAGAAGTTCTTTAAGACAAGACTGATGGATCGCCTCTGAGATAGGGCAGAGGGAGCTCACCTACAGAAAAAAAACATTTCCATTCTCACTGATGGCCAACACTTACTAAGGAACTGAATGGTTAATTTAAGGATTTTGGGGGATTAATTAAACTTGAACTTCTTTATATACGGCCTTGACCACTGTCCTACCCTTTACAAGTACAAAGAAGGGAAACATAAGACTGGATGGCTGATTCAAGACCTTTTGTCTACATCAGAAGGGGAGAGTAAGGAAAAATTTGTTCTATCAAGTCAATCGGGGATCCAGATTTCTTCGATCTTGTCAAATTCCTGAGGCATTTAAAAGCCATATTAATAACTGGTTCCTAAAGCAAGCCCAAGCAAATAAACTAGCTAATTAAAAAAAAAAAAAAGATACTTCTTAAGTAAGAGAAATTCCGAAGGCATTCAATACCCAAAAAAGGCTTACGTAGTGAGTTTGCTGACTCCAGGTTTTGCCTACCTATAAAAAAAGACACATACATTAGTGGCCTTTTACAGTTTTCAGTGGGTCCATTCAGCCTATGGAAAAATTAATTCCTTATAAATCTTTATCTCCATATTTATCTGAATCATCAAGAATGCAACTAGGGCTCCTGGGCGGCTCAGTTGGCTAAGCGTCCAATCTTGATTTCTGCTCAGGTCATGATCTCATGGTTCATGAGTTCGAGCCCCACATTGGGCTCTGCACTGACAGTGAGGAGCCTGCTTGGGATTCTGTCTCTCTCCCTCTCTGCCCCTCCCCTGCTCGTGCTCTCTGTCTCAGAATAAATAAATAAACGTAAAAAAAATAAATAAATAAGAATGCAACTAACCACCAGAGAAGGAATGGTGGGTTATGGTGGGGCGAACGGCTCATGCTCCCATAACTTACTTGCTGGCTGCACCCTTGTTATCAGCCTGTGACCCAACCCAAACCCTGAATTGCATTTAGAACTTCTATATGGAATCCAAACACCATTTTTCAGTCTTTGAACTCTTGACTACTCTGTGGCAGTAGCCACTGCTCACTTGTGGAGTCAGAGTTATGGATCACACAGATGACAGAAACGAACTCCCTGAGAACTGACAGGAAAAAAAAGACATATAATTGGGCATGTGGTGCCTCAGAGTGGAGAGAAGGCAGGAGTCTGGGGCTGGAAGCAAGATAGGAAATAAGACCCTCGCAGGAATTACTGGGCTGCCTCAGTTGGGAGCTGCTACTGCCTTGGAAGGAATAAAAATGCTTGTCCTCATGTACCTCTAATCGAGGTGTTAATGACAGCAATGAGGGGGGTATCTGTCCTTGCTTGGAGTACCTGACCGCTGCTGGGCTACATAGAAGCCACACATAATCTAGTGATGTCATCCCTCATAAGAAAATCAGACGCTATTAGGAAAGGAGAGGAATGGAGGTGGGTAGCCAAAGGAAAGTCAAAAGTCCATTGTGTCTCCTTTTGTGAAGTTTCCCCCTCCCCGTGGTATATAACACTGTTCTGATTTTTCCCTTGCCTCTCCATCCATTTCTTCCTTTATCTCTAGATTGTAAGATTCTTGAGGAAGGGAAACATGTTTCACTTGGTTTTGTATTCTCCAGCACCCAGTACGTTGCCTGGAAGGTAGCAGGCACTCAGTTTCCGGATGAATGAAAGAGTACAAAAATGAATACATTTCTGCCATATGTAGTCTCTATCCATAAAGAATTTAATGATCAAAGTTTATTATGTTTAGGCATAGAAAAATAAGTCCAAGTAAGTGATGCAGGATGAAGTACGCACAGCCTGTGTTGCAGGCAGAAAGGAAGGTGGTAGAAATTCACGGGAAGAGAGGTGGTGCCCTCAGGAAAATAACACAAGACTGGACAGTCTGGAGGTGGCCAGAGCAGACAGGACCTTTCCAGTGGTGTGAGGAAAGTAACAGAGCTGTAGATAGTGTGGTGTGGGCACAAGACTGCAAGCGATTTGGTTTTGCTGAAAGTTCGCTGAAATTTCTCGAAGATTCAGGAAAAAAAAATGTAGAGAAATGCGAAGAGGTCACATTCTGGAGGCCCTTGGATGGCATGTTAAGGAGTTCGGACTGAATCCTTTTAGGCAGGGAGAAAAGCAATCACGTTGGTATTTGAAACAGCAAACCTTGAGAGGAGCCAAAGCTGGAGGGAAGGGCGGGCAATAAGGAGTTAAGGATCAGTTTGGGGGTTGGGTACAAATTTGTGTATTCTCTCAGGTATCTCCCTGCTTCCTGCACTCGAGAAGCT
Organism: Prionailurus viverrinus; assembly: GCF_022837055.1. NCBI lineage: Eukaryota > Metazoa > Chordata > Mammalia > Carnivora > Felidae > Prionailurus > Prionailurus viverrinus. The sequence goes on from NC_062569.1 coordinate 16,123,934, forward strand.
CATCTCAGCTCCTCCTTCTGCCTATTTGAATTGTTCATTAAGACATCATTTTATAAAAATTTAATTATATGAGTAATACAAATACACACATACATATCAGCTATGGTGATATCGCTTTTAAACATAGGCCCAATCCTAGGTGTCTCCCTAAAAGGATCCACTGCCAACAATCTGGTGTCCTCTTCTATTTTTTTTAATGTATTTGCATGTATATGCATATTGTTTTATGCGTTTCTTTAAGCATAACTGCTATCATATTACACATGACTTTTCTTATACAGCATTTTGTTGTGGATGTCTTTCCACGTTTCCAGAGTGATCTGATTATTTTTCATACGTGCATAAGATTCTAGAGGGTGGCTACATGTCCGCTTATTCCCTTAAGTTGTTCTCATCTGCACTGTTAGATCCACAGATGCAACTAACATCCTCAGACTTGCGTCTTCATGTATGTGTGTTTTCCAGTGAAGCGTCTAAGAAGAGCTATTGCTAGATGGAAAACTGTGCCCATATATAATTTAATAGATTTTGCCAAATTACTCTCCTAAATGGCTGTAGCAATTTATGGTTCCACCCACAGTGTGAGATGCCATTCCAAATTCCATTAATTACTGCCCCTCCTCTGTGCATTAGTCCTCTCCCCACACATCGGTCCACAAAAAGCCACCCATCACTTTGAACTATTACAGCACTTTTTTTTTTCTCTACTACTCATCTGACAACTAATGAATCCTGTCTTGTATTCTACTTATTTTACATATTTTTGTCTTCTTTCCCCAAATAGACTGCAAATGTATCCAGAACATGAGCCTTATTCTACTCATGTTTACATCTTTGAGTGTCCGTGTTACCAGAAGTAGAACCAACCCAGTAGTTACAGGGTAACATTGTGAAGACAGAAATTAGTCTGGCTTCCTAAACTGGAGGAAGCTTTATAGAACTCAGAATGTCAGCTGGCATCATGAGAGTTGACAAAGTATTACTGCCATCACACTTCAAGGAAATCGGGATTCCTAACACTTCCAGTGGAACAAACCCTTCTCCACTTTGCTATCAGGATTTTAGTTAATTACTCTTGCCAGTCACACGTCCTTCCTTCCCTGATTCTGCCAATGGGGTGATAAACACTAGAACACCAGTTTCTTAATGACTGAGGAAATCCACAAGAAACAGGCCCCCTGCCCATGGCCAGTGGGTGTTTCATAGATCGCATTGCTGGCGTGTTAAATTTAGGCTTGTGGAGCTAAATGCTGCTTTCCTCTGTCCTACCCGGTTTAGCCCACCGGGTAAAATGTGGCCCAATGAATGTACCAAGTTTACCAATCACTTTAGCAGCTCCACCTACTGTGAAAAGTAGTTAATAATGCAGTAGAGATTCTCTGTCTCCCCAGGGTGGTAAAGGTTGATAACTTAATCTTAAGAATTGTAGCATTCACCATCTCCCCAGATCAGGGACTTCCTATCATCAGTGTTGAAATGCCCGTGTATAGTAACAAGAGACAAATGTTACCCCTGTGAAACCAAGGGGCTCATTAGGAGAAAGATCAATGTAACATTTATCTCAAAGGAATACATTTGCACCCAGTTTATATAGATCACAGAAACCTCTTTTTCCACTGGGATAGCCACCTGCATGCTGGCAGAGGGTGAGGGCAGGGCGAGGAAGGAGGCAGCATCTGATGTCTGTCTTTTCCAAAATCATATATCTGTATGATGCACAAAATATGATGCACCTTCAGTAATTTCTGACCATCTTACACTTGTTAGAACCAAGGTCAGTAATTCTTTTTAATTTCAATAGGCCTCACTTTTATATACCAAGGGACCACTATATGTTCTGATTAGGCACTCTAAAAGGCATTATGAAAAAACAAAAGAATATGAGGAATTAACATGCATAATCTTTAAATTAATCTAGGTGGATGCACAGGAATAAAGGAAAGAAAGAAAGAAAGTCTTAATTCTGAAGCCTGGATATGTACTCTACTTTGTTTCAAGGTAACATCAAATGCCTGGTAGTTACTTAGAGAAATAAGTCCCTCTTCCCAATTTGCCTACCTACTTCATTCAATTCAATTCACTTCGTTCATCCAAGAATTGAATGAATGAATGAATGAATGAATGAAGAAAGAAATAAAAGAAATAAACTTTTTAAAGTTTATTTAGTTATTTTGAGAGACAGCGAGAGCATGTGCATGGATGCATATGAGCTGGGGTGGGGTAAAGAGAGAGAGAGGGGGCGGGGAGAGAGAGAGAGAGAGAGAGAGAGAGAATCCCAAGCAGGCTCCATGCGCAAAGCCCAATGCGGGGTTTGTTCTCATGAACCGTGAGATCATGACCTGAGCTGAAACCAAGAGTAAGATGCTTAACTAACTGAGGCACCCAGGCGACCCTCAATTCTGTTTTTATATTAAGTTTCTATAACTTGAATGTTTATTAATAGTCTCCATTGAATAATGGGAATGATGGTGAGCATCGGGGTTAATACTTGGGGTGTTCAAATACAGTGACCCCAATCTTCCTCTCCTGCATCCTGGAAACCACTTGTGCAGTTCCAGGAAGCCAGGCCTGAGAGCCTCTGTCTGCATCTGCAGTACCCCTGTGGCTTCATGGCAGACGTGGCACGTGATAATACATACCCTCCCAGAGAGCACATCCATGCATCGAAATTATATGTCCTTCCCAGCAAATGTGAAGACAACCAACAATTTCTACCGTATTTAAAATGATCAAAACCAGAAAATAAAACTAAAAAGGAAGTGGGGAATGCCATCAGAAGCATTCATCACAGGGTCCTCCAAAATAGGAACCAGAATAAATGTTCTATCTTATGGGAGAAAAGTGAAAAGAATGCGGAACAAATGGGTAAGTTGACAGACACAATCTTACTTCTTTGTTCCTTTTGTTAGGCTGTTTACCTCAATGCTATTTATGAATTCCTCTTGTGAGCCTCTATCAGTAAGTGTCTGGTAGCTGCCTAATACCTGTTGATTAATTATTGAATTTCCTATAATATTCACCATTCAAATACTTTCCCATGCAAGAACTCTGCACATTTCTTTGGAGAGTGACCATAGTCAGGTCTAACTGCCATCATACAAACCTTGGAGGGTATATTCTGTCTACTGTGCTTGCTGCTACTATTTATTAGAAGATTAGCAGTTATTATCCACTATTACCCTTTGTTGTCACTTCTTATAACGGCAATCCATTGAGAGCCATAATTTTACACAGATTGGCATTTCTTCGCATCTTTCCAGCCACTAAAGTGTTGACCTAAGGGGTAAAATGAGAAACTGAATTTCTTATCTTGGGAAAGGTTTTTGGAAATTCACATTCAAATTGGGAACAAGAGGGGCACCTGGGTGGCTCAGTTGGTTGAACGCCTGACGTCAGCTCGGCTCATGATCTCCTGGCTCCTGAGTTCGAGCCCTGCATTGGGCTCTGTGCTGACAGCTCGCAGCCTGGAGTCTGCTTTGGATTCTGTGTCTTTCTGCCCCTAACCCACTGGCATTCTGTCTCTGTCTCTCTCAAAAATAAATAAACATTAAAAAAAAATTTTGTTTTTCAAATTGAGAACAAGAAACCTCATGTAAATATTTTCCAAGATTGTATCCATTGTGGTAGTTTGCACATGCAAAATAATGGAAAAAATACCATTTTTCTGGGAATTCAAGTTAGGAGTTCACTAGAGAATTGCTTTTGATTATTTATGTCTTGGTTGATGGAAGGTGCTCAGTGAGCTCATTAGACATTCTGGTCATCACATGAAATCAATTCAAGCAATTGTTCTTCAGCATCTATCTCATTCCAAATGGCATTCGACACCCTGAGGTTATAAAGATGAGTGAGACGTAATTCCTGCCCTCAAGGTGGTTACAGTTTAGTAAAAGTGTAAATGATTTCACTGGATCATTGGAAGATATAAATATAGGTGAAACCTGTACAATTGATGCTTAGGATTTTAGTGTGGAATAGCAGGATACTTTGAGGCCTTTTTGACTGGTAAAGGGTTTTATTTTCCAGATGTGGTATTGATTGCTCTGAGTCCCTAACCCAAAGTGTTGACCATGACTGCCATAGACAGTCGAGAAATGTTATAGATGGTAGGGAGATAGAAAAATATTAAGGTAAAACTCATCTGTCCCCCTAGGAAAAGATTTCTCATGATAGAATGGGAATTTTTCTTTAGAACCCTAGCTCCAAACTGGACATATATTCTTAACATGGTCCTATCTCAAAGGATATTGTAAAAATAAAAATGCTTCCAATCAAATTAATTTCCTGCTGGTGTTATGATATCTTAAATAATTAAGAATCTGTCTTAAATAATTAAGAACCTAGACACTAGAATTTATTAATTCTAATAATCTACAGCTAACTTGGCATTAATGGAGCCCTACATACAATGGGCATGCAAACAACAGTTTTAAATGTTTAAAACCAGTTGGAAATAAAATACTACTTTAAGAATCCCAGTCGTGCTTTGTTCCTTTAGAAAATCAAATCCTTTCCTCAGAGATAATGCAAAAGTAAGTTTTAGTCTAGTCCATATTATAATTATGAAAAGATTAATGAGACCCAAATCAATGACACTTTGGTATTCTTTTAAATGATTAAATGGTTTCATCAAAAGGTTTCAAGTAAATGTTGAGATACCATGCAATTAAAACAAACAAACCAAAAATCACTTCCCCTCCCCCAAATCCTCAATTACTTCTATAATACCCAACTACTTGGTTTTTCATTCAAGGTTTTTTCTTATTGGGTCAATCTCTACCTTTCCAGTATTCAAGTTTTATATCAAAATTTAAGGCAAGTCAGCCTAAATATCCTCCAGACACATGCTATAGACTTTCCCACCATTAGATTAATATTTCCAGATACTATTTCATGCATGTCTCTATTCCTAGGATCTAGCACAGTATTTAGTACATGGGAAATAGTCTGAAAACTGACCTGTAATCCTATATCCTTCTCTGATATTTATTCCGTCCAAAATTCCATTTCTCTCATTCCTTCTCCAAATACCATTGAATAAAATACTAAAGACACCTGCTTCTAAAAGCTTCCACAATTTCCACTTTCTGTGCATTTTACACACACTATGAGTACAATACACCTGAGTCCACCTTACAATTAATTACAGGCAAGTCCTAACCTCCCCTATTAAAATATTAGTGCTATGAGTTTCAGAGATGGCTTCATTCCTCTTTACATCCCTAGCAAAGCTCATGCACACAATTGATGGGTGAATCTTTTTATTTGCTGAAGAGTCTCCTATTTCTGAATTCAGTATTTCCTCAGATGTGAAACACAGATTTGTTGGCCAATATTTGGTCCTTTTAGATTGAAGCCCCATCCCTTACCATCGCTTAGAATATTATATTTGAGCATAGCCCAAGTAACTATGTCCCTTTATTTCTGTCCTTGGAGTTAGAACTTTGGAGCATAGCATCCCAGTTTATATCAGTTTTCATAGAACATTTGCAAAGATCTCCCTTGTCATACTAGGTAGGGAAAAGCTGAGTGCTCTGGTTATCTGTCTGCTATCTGATAAATTAACCTATTCAACCAGCTCTGAATAGTGGGAAGAAAATAGAGTTAGGGCCAGCCCCTTGAAGACTTTGCAGGGTAAGGACAAGAATGATAGGTGCAGATCCACAGTGGACCTACCAGTTTACTCCTCTAGGCTATCGTGAGAATTTAAGCACCTTGAGTCCAGGATTACCCTGTTGTTTAGAACACCCAGTCTCAAAACACAAAGGTAACTTTCTGAAGTTTTACCCAGGAGCTTCTGAGAATGATCATTGAACATCTGCTCCTTGATACTTAACAGGGTTCCAGGCCAGAAGAAACAAAACATGACGATTTTCACTGCAAAAAGAAAGCATCCATTAACGTAACTTCTGTACTTCTATCACAACAGTGATGGCTGAGAAACAAGTTATAAAAGAAGAGAAAGAGTTCTTGGAGATTTGATCAAAGGGTATAAATCTTTCAAAGGGGCTAGGGTCAGAGAACTTGATTTGGAAAGTACATTGACAAATTTGACACTTGCAGTTCTGCCCAATGCAGACATCGCTAATCAATCAAGCCATTAGGTTACCTCTGCACCATAGTCCAGGCAGTCATTGATACAGATACTATTTTCCCTCCTGCAGTTAGAGAACTGCAAACATGCAACCAACAGGACTCTCGTTTTCATTGCACATTCAGCTCTGCTCAACAAACTGAGTTTCTTGCTGCTCACTGGGGATTTAGAGCTGAATAAAACATAGTCACTGTCTTTAGTGGCATCACAGTCTAGAGAAGAAGACAGATTCTGAAATAAGTAGTTTCACTATCATGGAAGGAATCACTGATTTTAGTACTAGAAGCAGTAAAGTTGGGTGCTTAGTTAAGTCTACGGTAGGGATAGTTATAGAGTGTATATCATACACATGAGCTGGGGAGACGTGAGCACAGAAGAGTTAGAAAGATACTCAAGAGGGAGGAGATAGCATGAGTAAAGCACTGATTGTGCAGCAGCATGATGTGTGTGTGTGTGTGTGTGCGCGCGCGCGTGTACGTGTTGCATATGTGGGAGGCATAATATAAAAAGTACAATATTTCTGGAGGGGAAAGTCTGAGATGGGAATTGCTATAAATGAGGTTGGATAGATAATCCAGGATCAGTTTAGGAAAGGCTGCTAAAAAATTTAACTTCATTCTCCACCCCGCCCCCCACCAAAAAAAACCTATAAAGCTGCATGGAAGGACTTTAAGGATTAATGGATGGGTGGATGGATGGATGGATGGATGGGTAGATGGATGGACAAATGGATAGAGATAGATAGATAGATAGATAGATAATAGATAGATACAGAGATACAAATATAGATTTCCAAGTTACATATTTAAGAGAAATGAGAACAGCTTGGTTGCAGATTGGAACCAAGGAGTACAGAAGGTCATAGGAAGAATCAGGTAAACTCAACTATAGTTATAGCTCTCTAGAAGTCTACCTAAGGAAGTTCCCAATAGCCATCCATGATAGATATTGTCCAAACTACCATTTATGCTCTTTCTTCTAGCCTAAAACCATTTCAAATAGAATCAGCACTTTGGATAAAACAGGCCTTTGTTAAAATGAGCATATTACATCTGGAGGGACAGTGAGCTAGCTTTGCAAAGAGGCAAGCATGGAATTGCAATTCCATCCCATTTCATGAATTTGTCTTGCCTCTTAGATTAATTGCCAAAACAGGGTGTGATGGGATGATACCTGAAAAAAGAAAGAGTTTGGCTAAAGGGAGTATAAAGTGGGAGGGAAATGGTAATACACAGGAAAATGCCTCCCAAAAGTGCCCTTTGCCAGAATAAGTGCATAGTTGAACAGCTGTACCAACACTTAGGGCTGCCAATAAAATACTGTATTCAATAGATTTATCAGCAAACATTTATCAACACTCACTATGTGCCATTGCATTCTGTTAGGCTCTATGGTATCATAAGGTCTGAGCCTCATTCTCATGGAATTTTGGCTTTAAGTCGGAGATATGCAAACATAAAACCGAGAGTGAAATTAAAAACCATGGGGTGCCTGGGTGGCTCAGTCAGTTAAAGTGTCCAACTTCGGCTCAGGTCATGATCTCATAGTTCATGGGTTCAAGCCCTGGGTTGGGCTCTGTGCTGACAGCTCAGAGCCTGGAGTCTGTTTAGGATTCTGTGTGTCTCTCTCTCTTTCTGCCCCTCCCCAACTTGTGCTCTGTCTCTTTTCGTCTCTCAAAAATAACCGTTAAAAAAAAAAAAAACAAGCTATGTACTATGTTATATTGCTGGATGGTTCACAGGGAACTAATAGAGACAGATCTTTCCTGTGGATATTTGAGAAAGTGAAACAGCTACAAAGGATGGTAAGATTAAAATAGGAAGAAGGATCCTGGGGACAAGAGAGTTTAAAATAACTTTCAAACTCCTCTCCATAACATAGGAGGAGATCAAGAAGGAAAGACAGGCAGGGAGAAGACAGCCAATGATCACCGCACATTGGCTATATAAGGCCTGGACTTTCCTATACATTTTCATTTGATTCCAACGACAATCATCAGTCCTATTTTATAAATGTGGAAACTGAGGTTCGCAGAGCTTAAATGTCTTATGCAAGGTCACACACGCAGCTGGTCAACAAGCAGGCGGGGACAGAGACCCAGGGATGTCTGCCTTTAAAACGGGGTTTCTCCACCTCCACACAATTGAAATTTAGGAGTGTATGATTCTTTGTTGTGGTGAGCTGTCTTGCTCCCCCAATAGATGCCAGCAGCACACCCTCCACTGTGACAACCCAGAATATCTCTAGACATTGTCAAGTATCCCCCAGGAGATAAAACTGTCCCCAGTTGAGAGCCATCAATTCAAAAATGCTTCACATAATAGAAAGCTAAGAATGTAGTTTACTTTGAACATGAATTCAGAAGACAGTAAGAAAATCAACTTTGACGGACCATAAGGTACATATTAAAAGATGTAGAAAATCATGTTAAATAAATGCCTGAACACGGCAGCTTGAGTTAGGAAACAGGTGGGAATAGAGTAAGTTCTATAGACCCAGTCCGGTGGGTATGTCAATTGCGACAGTCACATGCCAGGTCCCCCAGCTGACGCAGCACGCCCTCCTGCTGCCACAGGCCCTGGCACGCTGCGGCCAGCAGTGTACCCGGAAAAGGATACTGATGGACCGACAGAAAGGGTTCTCCCCCACCAGCCTCCCCGGTAACCCTCTCTGGATTCAAAGTCGGCTGCAAGTCCATCTGACTGTCAAATGCACATCACGTGGCTGAGCCAGCCCTTCCTCGGACGAGGGTCTCCAATTATATATTTCTATAGCAGAAAGAAAGAAAAAGACAAATGTTCACTACAGGGGTTTTACCAGAGCCAACAGACAATATGAACCCCTTGAAGACTGGAAGGAGATAATGCGTAATTTTTGCAAGAAGCAACATTAAAGAACTTGTAATTCCCACTCAGATAAACACTGAAGCAAGCTGAGAAGAGCTAAGAGGGCTGCCGTATCACAGCATTGTAATGCTGTGTGGTTTGCTCCCCCAAGGGCCTGCCAGAAATGGGGAGATGTCACCACGTAAATGCAGATGGATTCACTCTTTGTGTGAGAGGCTGGAGGGAGACTGACGGCTGGCAACACTCTTGCAGGACATTTTCAGATGCTCCATTGTCCCCCCCCCCCCCCCCCCGCTCCCCCAAACCCTCATTCTTGCCATTCTAGCCAATACTGTCGCCTCCCTCCACCTTCTCCTTTCATTGTCGGGCAATTTCAATTGTCTAAGTGCTGTTAAAACAGAGTGACTACATTTCAGGGATGCATGATGAATAACCAAACAGTCTTCAAAGGAATGTAGATTTCTCTCTCATCTACATGTTCCAGGAGGAACTTTACAGCCCAATTTCCTATCTTTTCAGAGGACAGAATCAAGACCTGGAGAACTGAAACTGCCATCCACTGTGGTCTCCTAGATGAAGGCTTATCCAGAAGGAATACATCAAAGGATGCATTTCCTATTTCTGCATAAGTTCTGAAACAACGAGTCAGCTTTACAATCAGTGCTTTCAAGTAAGTTACACCTTGAATTACGCAAAAGACCCAACCTTGCAAAAGTCCTTCACTTTCAGCCTTTGATCTCCTTCCCCCCCCCCCCAACCGCCCCTCTGGTTTCTCTTGTACAGATTGTCCCTATCTGTGGCTAGTGAGTCAAAGACAAACCTAAATTGTTAAATCGGTCATAGAGAATGGTTAATACTTCCTTTTTTTTTGCTTATTGATGCAGAGAGCTCTTTCTCTGGGTAGAGATTTTCCTTTCTGTTGTAACCATAAAGTCCCTTTGACTTATTCCCTTGAGTATTTTCCCTAAAGTGTTGAAGTTGGCTCTACGGTCCAGCTGCCCCGCCCCCCCCCCCCCCCCCGCAAAAACAGTCGTCTCCCTGACATGATATTATACATGGAAAAGCTGATAGACTCCACCAAAAGTCTGCTAGAATTGATACATGAATTCAGCAAAGTCGCAGGATATAAAATTAATGTACAGAAATCAGCTGTATTCTTATACACTAATAATGAAGCAACAGAAAGACAAATAAACAAACTGATCCCATTCACAATTGCACCAAGAATCATAAAATACCTAGGAATAAACCTAACCAAATATGTAAAGGTCTATATGCAGAAAACTATAGAAAGCTTGTGAGGGAAATTGAAAAAGACACAAAGAAATGGAAAAACATTCGTGCTCATGGATTGGAAGAATAAATATTGTTAAAATGTCAATACTACCCAAAGCTATCTACACATTCAATGCAATCCCAATCAAAATTGCACCAGCATTCTTCTCGAAGCTAGAACAAGCAATCCTAAAATATGTATGGAACCACAAAAGACTCTGAATAGCCAAAGTAATATTGAAGAAGAAAACCAAAGTGGGAGGCATCATAATCCCAGACTTTAGCCTCTACTACAAAGCTGTAACCATCAAGACAGCGTGGTATTGGCACAAAAACAGACACATAGACCAATGGAATAGAAGAGAGACTCCATATCTCCAAAGGCAAGGGAATTAAAAGCAAAAATGAACCACTGGGACCTCATGAAGATAAAAAGCTTCTGCACTGCAAAGGAAACAATCAACAAAACAAAAAGGCAACCAACAGAATGGGAAAAGATATTTGCAAATGACATATTGGACAAAGGGCTAGCATCCAAAATCTATAAAGAACTCACCAAATTCCACACCCAAAAAACAAATAATCCAGTGAAGAAATGGGCAGAAAGCATGAATAGACACTTCTCTAAAGAAGACATCCAGATGGCCAACAGGCACATGAAAAGATGCTCAACGTGGCTCCTCATCAGGGAAATACAAATCAAAACCACACTGAGATACCACCTCACGCCAGTCAGAGTGGCCAAAATGAACAAATCAGGAGACTATAGATGCTGGAGAAGATGTGGAGAAACGGGAACCCTCTTGCACTGTTGGTAGAAACGCAGCCACTCTGCAAAACAGTGTGGAGGTTCCTCAAAAAATTAATAATAGAGCTACCCTATGACCCAGCAATAGCGCTGCTAGGAGTTTACCCAAGGGATACAGGAGTGCTGATGCATAGGGCCACTTGTACCCCAATGTTTATAGCAGCACTTTCATCAATAGCCAAATTATGGAAAGAGCCTAAATGTCCATCAACTGATGAATGGATAAAGAAATTGTGGTTTATATACACAATGGAATACTACTTGGCAATGAGAAAGAATGAAATATGACCTTTTGTAGTAAGGTGGATGGAACTGGAGGGTGTTATGCTAAGTGAAATAAGAGAAAGACAGATGCCATATGTTTTCACTCTTATGTGGATCCTGAGAAACTTCACAGAAGACCATGGGGGAGGGGAAGGAAAAAAAAAAGAGAGAGGGAGGGAGCCGAACCATAAGAGACTCTTAAAAACTGAGATTAAACTGAGGGTTGATGGGGGGTGGGAAAGAGTGGAAAGTGGGTGATGGGCATTGAGGAAGGCACCTGTTGGGATGAGCACTGGGTGTTGTATGGAAACCAATTTGCCAATAAATTTCATATTAAAAAAAAGTCATCTCCCATTAAGAGAAAAACAGGAAGGAAGGAATAATGGAAATAATGAGTTAATCTAGAAATAGCAAAGGACTGACCCTACCAGTGAGCTGTAGGAGATGGAGGGCTTATCTCTCCTTTCCTCTAGCAAAGAAATCAATATATATTGGGTTGAGCCAACAAAGCTGCAGGCTATTTTTTCCAAATGATTTTTCCCTGCCTTTAAATCAATTCTCTGAATGGATTAAGAGGAGAAAAGAGAGAGAGAGATGCCTTGCACTGGGGAGGAAAACTTTTCCTTTCTTCCCTTCTAGCTTCTTTGGCTAGCCTAATAATTAAATTGACATAAGACAGATTAACAGGTGGAAAAAAAAACAAAAACAAGCTTCGATTTGTACATACAACAGCTCATATAAGACTCAAAAAAGTGACAAAAACAGGCAGGTGTCATGCCTTTTAGACAAATTTGTGAATAGTTGATAAGACAAAGAGGTAGCAAATTATTGAAGTAATAATGTTTGATTATATGGCCTATGTGGCCCTGAATTCCCTCTCTCTGGAAATAAAGGTGCCTTCTGCCCTCCAGGTGCAAGGAGGATACCTTTCACATGGGGAATTTATTTCTTGCTTTCAGGGGAACAGACAAAGTTTAGAGTGTCCTTCCAGCACTGGCTATTACTTGAGTGACTTTAATTCAAAACAATTAAAGTAGCATATTTTGTGTCAGCCTGCCCTGGACACCATCACTTTAATACAGATTTGGCTTTCCATCTCAGAAACAAGAGCTATCTTTTGAACATGTCTTTCTTCCGGTGGGTTTACGGTGCAAGCGTATAGATTATTTAGGGTGCTTTCAGCAGCAGGTAACAGAAACTCCACACCAGGCTGATATAAGTGCTAGAAATTTTGTTTTCTAGCAGAAAAAGAAATCCCAGGATAGGATGGGATTTCTGATTTAGAAAGCTCGGGGTTTTGTTATTCCTCCAGTCCACCAAGACTGGAGACAGTTTCATTTTGAGGATGGTAAAGGCAGCAGTTCAAGGTGATCAATGTATGTATGACATAATCCAGAGGCAAAGGAAATGTCTTCCTGTGTCCTTCCTGATGATGTGAAGAAAATTTTCTTAGGTGTTCCTCAATGTAATTTTATTTCTTAATAGCCAGAATTGAATCACATGCCTTCTCTAAACCCTTAGACTCATGGTTCACAATTAGACAACAATACTATGATGTATTTTTGGTTGTCACAGTGATTGGGCAACGTTTAATGTTTAGCAGGAAATATTTAGGCTGCTAAATGTCTAGCAAATACAAAAACGGCCCCGAACAACAACAACAACAACAACAACAACAACAACAACAACACAAATGATACCACCCAAAATGTCAAGAGATTCTTTGTGAGAAACATTATCCTTAACCTAATCAAGTAATCTTTGGGCCAGGGAATGCTTTCAGTTTTCTCTTAGGCATTTGCCTGCAGAGAGCCAAGGATGGATACCTGGACAAAACAAAAAAGGATTTTCCTGTTAAGAAGAGAGAAGTTGTCAATGTATTATACACTAATAATGAAACGACAGAAAGACAAATAAACAAACTGATCCCATTCACAATTGCACCAAGAATCATAAAATACCTAGGAATAAACCTAACCAAAGATGTAAAGATATCCAATAATGCTTGCTGTATTATATTATCAACATCTGATTCCAAGACAAATGTCATTTATTCACTTACTAGTGCATTGAAATGTTTCACATTTTTTAAAAGCCTGCTTTGGACTTTTAGAGACTTAGGAGACCAATTATGAAGCTGGTGCAATAACCTGGGTTGGAAATTAAGTGACTATTAACTGAGGCAGTAGCACAGGAGATGGAGAGAAGTGAATGGATTCTAGACCTATACTGGACAGAAATCATTAGATCTTGGAGTGTCACTAGATTGAAAGTGTTTAGGATGGCTTTTTTGTTTATGGAATTCTGATGCCACCTGCTAAATCCCAGTCACTCTCTCATACCTATTGAAAACTGGCATCCAGCTTACCATTCTATTCTTCACCAATATGCATGCCATCCTCCCTGATGACGTCAATAACCCCACAGATAGTATATTCAATGTTTTGGCTCTCTATTTGTCACTTTCTCACCTCCAATTTTCTTGTTTTTCTTGCCTCTTCTTCCATTCATTCACATACTTATAACCTACGCCTCATTACTGATAGCTGGACCACTTTCAAAATCAAAGTTCCAAACTTTTTATATTTATAGTTTACTCCCCTTCTAAAATCTTGGTTCTAATAATTATTCACTTCTGCCAAAGTCCAATCTAGTTACTTCATCCCTTTTCACTGTCCAGTACTGCTCATTCATATCATTTTTTTCTTTACCTAAGTAAGATTCAGTGGTCTATTATTAAAATTAAACCTTAGCATACAATTTTAGCTCATTTGTATCTGTCCACAGTCACAGCTAAATTCAAATCTCTACATGCTTTTGACTTAAACTAACTGGAAAATAGTGCCACCTTGCTTCTGTACTCACTGTCATTCTAATTACTATGAGGTCTTAGTCCCATTAATAATGTTAGACCTCAACGGCTTCTGAATTGGGTGAGTGGCACCATCCTCTGAAACAATGCACACGGAAAAAAGAGGAAATGGGTGGGTGGAGAATTAAAATCTCAGCATGTTGAGGTTCATGTGTCTTTGGGACACCCACATGAAACTATCCCTCAGGGGCTTGTATGTTAAAGTTAGGTCCAAAAGAGAGAGATAGAAGCTGGGGGAGGTGGGGGAGAGGAGCTTTGGGAGTCACTGTGTAGAGCTTATGTGAAAGCCACATGAGTGCATGAGATCATCCAGAAAGCCTAGAGGAAGCTTTCCTGGATTATACTGAATAGCAGGTGATATGTGCTAAAGCAAAAAAAAATGGAGAACAGAAAAAGGTAATGAGCAGTGTGGTAGGGAAGGGTAGAGATAGACGGCACTAGGAAATAAGACGGTCAAGATAGTTAGCACCGGGAAAATGAGATTTAAGCAAAGACTTGAAGAAAGAAAGTGAGGGAGTGATCTAAGTGGATATGTGGTGGAAGAATATCGCAAGCAGTGGGAGAAGGTACACAGTCAGCAAGGTCGGGGTATCCCCTAGAGTGTTTGCTGAACAGAAGGAAGCTGGTGTGGCAGGAAAGGAGAGAGCAATGAGGTCAAATTGCCGAGCAGAGGGAAGGCAGATCATGAAGAGCTCTGTGGCACTGAAAGAGCTTCAGCTTTTGCTCGGGAGAACTGTTCCAGAATTTGTCGTAGAGGTGCGAGAAGACCTAATTTACATCTTTGAAATGAATCTTTTTGGCTACTGTGTTGAGAATAAGTGTTAGGGCAGCAAGAGTGGAAAATAAAGCAGTTGGCAAGTGAGGGCAGAAACCCTGGAGGGAGATGATGATGATGGCCAGGGTAGCATCCACGTGGATGGTGAGAATTATTGAGATTCCGAGTATATTTTGGAGACAGAGCCAACGGGTCTTTTAAAAAATTGGACGTACAGTACAAGAGAAAGAGAGGAGTAAGGATAACACTCAGGTGTTTGGCCTTGCACGTTATAGCCTGAGCAAATGGAAAGATGATGTTGTTATCGACTGAAATGGGGAAGGCTAGAGGAGTTTTAGTGCAAAGATCAGAAGTTCAATTTTGGCCATTTCGATTTTGACATAGGTCTTAGACATCCAAAGAATGATACTGAATAGACAGTTGGATATTTAATTGTAGGCGGAATCTAACACAGGGGTTGTTGGTATATAGATGAAGTTTAAAGCCACTTTAACTGTCTTGCCTCATAGTTGCAGAAAATAACCAGCCAATGAAATGCCAGACCTTGGGTGCACTGTATAGTTTGTGATCTCTTCCTGAGTAGGAAAGAAAGGATACAGATTTGGGAAGGTTGCCAAGAGTAGCAAAATTGATTTCAGTCTCACATAATGCCAAATTCCTACTTTAGAGGAGACAAAGCAGATGGCGCAACTTGAGCCCCAAATCTAGAACAATGTCAATACAAATAATATGCGTTCAAGCCCCTTCAGAGACAGTATGAAATAATAGGAATGATGAAAATAATAATAACAATAATAGAAAGAATCACTGTCACAGAAGTTGTACCAAGCTGTTATTGAGAATGTGCTCATTGCCAAATGTCATAATAAGCACTTAACTTTCATTAAATCACTGGATCCTTACAACACACTTTAAAGAATATCATTGCTGTCCTCAATTTACCAATGGAGGAACTGAGGCCTCAGAGAAGGGAAAAAATTTTCCTGCTGTAACAAACAATGGACTAGATAGGAGATTAATTTTCAAACTCAACTCTATCATGAACTGGATGTCCTTCAGTAAATTATGCTTGTCTTTGGGTCTCAGTTTCCCTAAATGGGGGAGGTTGACCAGATAACCTTTAAAGACCTATTTTTATGGCACCTATATATGTTTTAGTGTCTTAAGCCTTAATCTTAGATGCCCTGATGCCATCTATAACCCACTTTCATAGTACACTAATATCAACATTAATAACAACTGAATAAAGGCTTAGTATGAATTAATTTCTGTGTAAATGCTCAAATTTTATTTCATTTAATCTTTACACCCAATCAATAGAAGATAGTGAAAATGGTGTTATGCTAATTCTGGGCCTAGCCCTTAACTGGCCCAGAAGTTCTCACTTTGTCTTCAGAATGCTTACTCTTGAGCTCTTCTGTCTTATTATCCAGATGCCACGCCATGTGGAGGTGAACCAAGGACCCCCAGTCAACAAAACAGCCCTGTATTCCCAGTCTAGCTTCCAGATGACTCTAGCCTTCCTAGTGCCTAAGCCGATACCACATGAAGCAAAAGAACCACCTAGATACTCCGCACTATCACATAACAAATTATTGCTTTAAGCTACATAGTTTTGTGGTTGTTTGTTTAACAGCAATCAATAACTGACATGGTTACTATGGACACACCCATTTTACAGGTATAGAAACTGAAGCTTAAGAGAGTTTCAATAATTGCAGATCACACATCAAGGAACCGATACAATAAACACCTGAAGAGAGTTCTGTTAAATTCCAGAGTCCACACTTGAAAACACTGTGCCAAACTGTTTCCCATTTTAATACCAAGTTACCAGCCATATCTTTCTGTAACACTTGAATGTGGACACTATTTTCTCTTATGATGACAGCTGCTAAGTCTACATGGACATTACAAAAATCTGCTCTCTTTGATTAATTGTACAATTCCTAGAAGTATTTGACAAATAAATAATGGGCACGAAATATACTCTGGGATACTTCCTATAGATTGCAGATGAAAAGCCAGAAACCTGGAAGAACATCTCTCACTGGAGTTCTTTAATTTCCTAAAGCCTAAGGCAGTTACATGCAGCCTTTAAATTCCCTGGTCCGTTCTTCCCAGCAGTGCCGTAGACACCTGTGCATTAAATTACTGCAATATTGCTTTCCGTGTGCACTTAGCATTTCCAAGTTTTTATCATCTAGAAAAAGGCATCAATACATCAAGACTAAGTTCCAAGCAGATGGTGCCAAATTTATTTACCTGATACTTCTTTTTTTAATGAAGCTAAAGTAAATTTTGGTGAGCAAATGCAGCCATCAGGGAAAAATGGATTGGGGGGGGGGGTGGGGTGGGGAGAAAGGCACATGAGCTGACTCAGCAAAAATGAAAATCCTAAGTATTTTACATTGAAACAAGCCTAGGCAATAATTTAAAGGGGCCAACGTATCCTTTCCCTTTATGTTACTCCCCCACATCCGCCCCACACAAAGTCAAAATATGGTTTAAATGAAAATATATTGGTGTTTCCCATGGATGATTGTTGAAGATTGGGGTGAATGGAAAATGTGCTGGAGTGTGGAGTAAGGATAGGGAAATATATATGCTCAAGTGTAAACACTTCACAATTTTTACATGAAATCAAAGTCATGGTAGGAACATAGTATGCCTATTTTAAGCATGTTATAACTATGGTATTTCCTTGCCTTCCAATTCACAGACAAAAATTCTGATTGAGGTTTCTGTATTCACTTAAATAACAATAATAGCCATAAAACACACGTTCCTGTATTATTTTATGATTTCTAAGGCACTGTCATATATGACACTTGATTTGCTCCTCATTAATGACACCAGACTAGGTATTAGCATAAGCAAGATCATACAGTTAAACAACAGACCAGGAGTTAACTCAACTCTAAAATATCATAACTGCAACTGAAATCTTCAGTCCCAAGTGTCTTTAGAAAAAGAACGGTGAATCATTTTTTTTAATGTCTAACCGATTTTTATGACACATATCTGTTCTAATCTGATATTCCTGGTTGTGTAAAGCACACAATAAGCTCTCTATATTAAAAATGACTTTGGGGCACCTGGTGGCTCAGTTGGTTGGGCATCCAGACTTCAGTTCAGGTCATGATCTCATGGTCTGTGAGTTCAAGCCCTGCGTCAGACTCTGTGCTGACAGCTCAGACAGATCCTGGAGCCTGCTTCAGATTCTGTGTCTCCCTCTCTCTCTGACCCTCTCCGCAGCTCTCATTCTCTCTCCCTCTCTCTCTCTCTCTCTCTCTCAAAAATAAATTAAAATGTTAAAAATTTTTAAAATTAAAAAATTAAAAAAATAAGAATGACTTAAAATGTGATCCGCATAGCCAGTGACAAATTATGCAAAGAAGTATGTTTCCCAGTGTCTGTCCCCTAAGAAAACTACCCAGCACTCTTTTCAGTGGAATCCAACGTGGCCAACAAAGGTAGACGTGGTCTTGAAGACAATGCAAATAATGGCAACTGCCATTCTTTGACATTTCCATCTGCTTCCATTTCTCCATTCCTTTATTAGAGCTTCACTTTTTTTATTCAACGAATTTATTTTCATGGAGGTAAAATTTAGATGCAGTATAATTCACAGATACTCAATGCACAACTCTGTAATTCCAGGAAGTTCTCATGTGCCCTTTTCTAGGCAGTTCCCCCCCTAAAGGCAACCACTTTTCTATGATTTTTTACCAAATGCTTGTTTTGCCTATTCTAGAACTTTATACCAATGTACTTTTTTTGTACCTAGACCAGCACAATGGTTTGAGAGTCCTCCATACTAATGTAGGCATAACTAGTTTGTTCTTTTATACTAGCACATAGCATTCGATGCATGAATGCACCACTGTTTCTTTATCTATCCCCCTGTTGATGAACACTTGAGTCGTTTATGTTTTTGTACAGCTTCATTTTAGGCACTACATTTGAAGCTCTTAAAACGAGTCCATAAATTAAGAAATCTGTCAGCAAATGCACATTTTGCTCTGTGTGTGTGTGTGTGTGTGTGTGTGTGTGTGTGTATGAATGTATGAGCTAAAGTAAAATTTACCTTATGAATCAGTGTAACTACATTAAACACTTTGCACTTGAAACATAAATAAATTGGTCTGGTTCCCAGACTTCATGGCTGTGAGGTAGACAGTATGAGGAAGACGGTATGCTAAAAGACCCCGACAACACTAAGAGCTCTGCTGTCTGGGCTAAATGGTAGGTGGTAACCTCACGAGAAAGAGATGTACACTCAACTCCGTCATCACAGGATGCTAACTCTGTGCACAGCGCTTTGGCTGTTAAAATGTTCCCGTCACATTCACCAGTGAGATTCTGGCATCATGTGTGTAAACAGATCAGCAGTTCTGATCATGTAAAATCCTGGTTTCAACTGCCTCTCTCTCTTTCTCTAAAGCACTTAGGTTCATCACGATTTGCTAATTAAAGCACAGGACTTAAGCCTTTCAGCCTCGTGTGTGCAGCTAATTCGACCTTGAGGGATGCAGCAAATGAGTCAATTAACATTCAGTAGCATGCATTTATCTAGCACCTGCTGTGTGCCAAACACTGCACAGCGTTGGCTGAGATCCCTAACAGGTTGCAAAGAGGAAGTGGGATGCTGTGAGTTAAAGAACACCGGGGCTGGTGTTGGAAAGCCTGAGTCTGTCCTGCTTTCCTACTTTCTTTCTGAGATCTAAGACAATTTGCTTCAACTTGGAACCTCAGTTATTTATTAATATGCAGAAGGTTCTAATTTGGGGGGGGGGGGGCGGGAATCACAAATTAAGCTGTAAAGACAAATGTATGCACCTTAATTTTTCTACCACCCAATTACCTTGGGCCCCTATTACTCAAGATGGTAGGAATTTAACCCCAGGGATTCGGGTAATCCCACTCATATAAGAGATTCTCTGTCAATAGAAGACCCTTCCTGTTTCTTCCCAGAGTTGTCTCCAAGTCCCCAGGGTTTATAGAATACTCAGAGAGGAAACAATGTTATCCACTTGACATCCACTAATTCTCATATCCTCTTGACTGTTGGTTCCTTACTTCTCCAGAAAAGCCCCTTCTTCTACTTTATGGCTTCTCCAGGTTTTCTGGCTTCAGTACGACCTCAGTACTGTTCTGGATATCCAGGGGAGAAAATCTAGACCTCCCAGCACCATAACATGAGACCTAGTAAGAAAGCTTCAGGCCCGTGATTATAAACACCCCACCTGATATTCATTTTCTCCTCAAATGTACCTGGTTTGGATAGAGAGCTTCTGAGACCTTGTGATTTTCTCAGACTCCATCCAAAAAGCAATGCATCAGCAGCCTCCCTGCTGGTGTACAAGGAACTTTGTGAATTTGAAAAAAGAAAATGTCCCATCCTTGTGGACAAATTGCCAAGATACATCTCTTCTGGGCAAACTAGCTAGAAGAAAACTTGTCCCTTGGTAGCTTATGGAGCCGTGTATAAGCTGGATCGCAGACCCACACGCAGCCCCTTGGCCAAGGGCCTGAGGACAGGGCACTCTGAACATGCATGTGGACAGTGCTATCCCTAGACCAGGCTCTCACACGGCTTCTCTGTCTGGTTTCTCCCATTCTGTCCTCTTCTCTCCCAGCATTCAACCCAGTGCCTTTAGCCTCTTCCACTTCTTCCTCTACTCTTACTGTCCTCCCTCTCCATCTTGAAGGTGGTGACAACTTTCTCTAGTCACAGAGTTGTCCTCCTCTGTCTTTCATTGGATAGAAAAATACAATGACTTGTTTGGAAAAATACAATGACTTTTTCTACAAGTAATTGTCACAGCCAAGCATATCAAAAGTTTATTTCTCTCTATTTCTCGGTGACATCTCTACCTAAGGGGTGCTTCGAGGTCTAGTTGCCCCAGGGGAGGGGGGATCACAGGCTGAGGGGCATGCTTAGGGATCATGGCAGCCATGGATCATACTGTTCAGCTCTCCTTCAAGAAAGACCTTACCATTCAGTATGAGCAATGAGGTCAGCTGAGAGCTTCCAGCTGTGGCAACTATGGGATCTCCAGCCAAGGCCTGTTCTTCTTGCAGACCTTCCAAACAATGACTGATGACAGTGGCTGCTTAGGGCTTGGCTCTTTCCTCAAAACAGGACTCCTCTTAAGGGTGATCTCTTCTATGCAGCTCCCCACTGGGCTGACACTTGGCTGAATCTCCGTCAAATCTGAGGTCTGCACCATCCGGTCCCCCCTTCCATTATTTTGCACAAATATCTTGTGCAACCCTTTCCCCCTACATAAACCTCTTGTGCTCCTCAGTGCCAGCTTCTCAGAGAATCCAAAGGTCTGAAAATACTTCTGCTAATCAGTTAAATCATATTCTACCAAACAGCAAAATATCAAAATAACCGGTCAATGTAATCCCCATCGTCCCTAATCTAGTCTCTCTTCCCCCTCCCTCATCTCTTCCTAAAAACTGTGAGTGAACGAGAAATCATGTGCCCAGGTAAATCACTCCAATTTGCAAATGTCCAAAAGCAGGGATTTAATCATTCCTGCCCTTCCTCCTGCCTTCCCATCAGTTAGCCTGATTAATGACAATAAAACAACAAAGGCAAAACCACCCAAGAATTACCTTGCAAAGCTGAAGCTAACCCCACAGCAACAGTTCTACATAAATAGAATCCTGATTTATTTGGGTTATCTTTCAAAATGAGTGGAAGTGGATAAATCAAAGTGAATTGGAAGGCATCAGAACTGCTAGTTTGGTAAATAATTATTTGGCAAAGAGATGAAAAACATGATGTTCCTCATATGGAAAGCAGAATCCATTGAGGGTAGTAACATAATCTTTTAGTTGTATATTCAGTGTATATTCTGTTATAAACTCCGTAACTAAAGAGGTCAGGTTTAATTTGTCTACTACTCTATGCCTAGCCTGGATAAATAAATGTATATTTATTTTGGAACTCAAAAGCCAAAACTTGACTCTTTCTCTTTGTATTTCTCCAAGTCATCTCTACCTAAGGGGTACTTCAAGATCTAGTTGTCCCCAAGGGAGGTGGGATCACAGGCAAGTAAACAAACAAAAAACAAACAAAAACACATGTGTGTGTATGTGTGTGTATATGTGTGTGTTTGTGTGTGTGTGTGTATGTGTATATATATATATATACTAATAAATGCATTTTAGACACAAAACAAACCAATTAAATGATGGAATTACTCAACCTGGTCACCTGAATTATTCTTTAGATTTGGTCTTTAATGACATTTAATTGTTTTCCAAAATGAAATCCATTTTAGAAAAACACCCTTTTCTGGGAGACAGCCTGTCTCATTAATTGTCGTGCGTAACCCAGAAGAACAAAGGAGGGATTCATTGAGTCCCACTCCAAAATAGAGCCATTTTTGAATCCCTAACTGGCCCTTCTACAACCAGAAAGGATTTTTCTCTTCTCAGACATTTCGATGAGAGAAATAAAGAGAGGGAAAGAGACAGACAGATCGGGAAAGAGAGATTGAGGCTATGGTGAATATTACAGAAAGTCAACACAGTGATGGTGTGGCCGAGATGAATCTGAGTGGGTTTTTTTGTTGTTGTTGTTGTTGTTATTGTTTTTGTTTTTAATTCTTTCTAAAAACAAACATGTGCCATTGGCCAGGGCCAGCTCCAGGAAGGAAGTAGGCAAAGTCCCCCAGGGAGAAAATGACTCACAAAAGTCTTAGAGAAAAAAAAATGGGCAAAGTTTAGTAAAATCAGGAAGAAACTGCACACCTCCTAAGGTAAGGAGCCAAGAATAAGTTAAAGTGAGGGAAGGCAATTGCTGTCAAAATACTGAGGTTCCTGGGATTTCTTAGCATTTATATATTATATGCTTGATACGTGTTACATAACGCATTGGTTTAATAGACAGGATAAGAGAGCTTTGTGTTAAAGAAGCTATAAGGACACACGTGTGGAAGAGAACAGTGCCCCTTCAGTATACTAACAAGTGCTGAGTGTACTGCAAAGTTATGACCTAGGTACTCTAGGGTGGCTGCTGGCAAAGGGAGATGACGTCTGTATTCCACATTAGTACAAGTCCATAGTTGTTTCACTATAATCATATGAGTCAATGAAGATTTTTGCTACTTGAAAGGATTGTACGAAACTCTGCTATAGGAGCATAAGACAGTTGACCAGGTGGAGGATTCAAAATGATTTCAGCATGGACATGATTACTGTAATACATGTATCACTGCCTAAAATCACACTGAAAGTCAAGGCGCATTTGGATGTAAAAGCTATAGGCTGTCTGATCATTATCTGAAAAGATAATGCTCACGCTTCGCACTAGGTATATGATGTGGCACGGAAGGAGGAGAGGAGAATGAGGAAGAATAGTCCATCAGTCCATGCCTTCTAGAAGTTTATCATCTACTTCAAGGATTTTCATATGTAGAAAAGAGTAAACAGTAACCAAGAGGCAATGGAGAAGGGGGAGAAAAAGAGAGAGACAGGAGATAAGCAAATTGCATCACATGCAAACTAAAAGAGTTCCCTTCCAAGAGTCTGGATTAGAATGCTTCAACTATGTACTTTCACCTTGAAACATTTTACCTCTGTCCTTACCTCTCTTGTACTGGAATCTGTCAAATTCCAGAGTGGCAAGGACAGAAAAGAAAATGGAAAAACCCATGCATAAATGATGAGTCTTTACCAGAATTTGGAGGCTTTTCCTAAAGTCTCTTTCATTTTTTTCATATTCAGTAGAAGTAGAAAGGCAGTCTCCACTGTTTACCAATGAGCTATTTCAACCACCTCTGTTTTTGTCATAATCATGTATGCTTCTTAACTTTTTAACACATAGTATATAATTTCATAAGGATGGCCCAACAAATTAAAAGGAAGCAAAGCAGTCCAACTGGTGACTGATTGTTCTAGGGCCTCCAGAAGTTCCTTCTGTGTCCACAGGATCATACATCTATTCTAAACTCACAACAGAACTCATTTTTGTTATAAAATCTTGAAACAGCCAATGACGCCTTCCTGATGAGTAGAATCATTTTGCTTCTTTTATTTTGTGATCTCCTGTTCCCTGCAGACCCAATGATCCCCTTTAGCCTCTTCCTGAGTGTCTTGATGAGTAAATTAAGGAGGAAATTGAGTGGTTGTCTTATTTGATTTCCTCAGGAATTAGTGTAATGACTGATAGGCTATCTAAATGTGCAAATAGCTTTGAAAAAGAGAGATTTGTTTTCTAAGGGTTCTGTTCTCTGGCTCATTCCTTGTGATAGCTTGGCCATTGCTCTGACCAAACATGCTTCATAAAATGACTGATCAATTATTGACCCAGTGGAAAAGTGTCTAAAATGAAATCACCTTTGACTCGCCCCAAATGCCCTTCACTCCAATGTCAATTATACTCGGATTACATTAAGGCAGCAAATATTTTCATTTTCCCTCTGGATAAAAAGAAGGCATTTGAAAGGCTATTTTTTCTTTGTTTTACTTAACTGCTTTTTATTCCAGTTTGTTTTACTTAACTGCTTTTTATTCCAATGCCATGCCTTCCATAGCAGACAATATAGAAAAAAATAATGTTATTTAACATGTTATCAACCAGAGTCACCTTGGGTAATACACTAAAAACACATGAGAAATTCTGGTAGGAAGAAAGAAAGTGAGGAAGTATAGTGGCAAATCACTTACTGGGAAATCAAGCGACATCTCAGGGGCTCAAAGTCACTCTGATCTCCACTTCCTCTTTTCAAAGAAATCTGTTCCTTTCTGCAAAAATATGTTAATTAACATTTACTCCAGGGATCTATAAGTCACTGAGGGACAAGTACTAAACAACAGTGAAAAACAAGCATGACTTAATTTCAAATCCATATTTATCACTAATTTTTGAAGACTAAGGCTATTGAGATTTCCAGAAAACACTGAAGCCCACTTGACTAGACACAAGGGGCCAATGCCCAGACAGCCATGGCCAGTTCCCAGCATAGCTATGACAAAAGAAAGAATAAAATCAGAATTGCCACAATTTATTTTTTAAATGTTGGCCTGAACCAAATTTTCTAAGGGCACCTAAAATAAAAACCCAGAATCTTCTTAGACAGTGTCATTCTGGATCCTTTCTAAACAATTTTTGGACTAATTTTTGTTTCACAAAATTATAGAAACTATTCCCTGTTCAAAGCTCCATTAAAACAAGACATTATTCATAAATCATTCAATATTATCCTTACTGTAAATTCACTAGACAGATTACCGAGGACCAAATAACCACAATTTCAAATTCGGGGGACAATAGTGAAAATTGAAACTACTACATATCAGTACTTATGGAACATAGTTGTATTCATGTTCAGATGAAACCCCAAAACCTAAAGTACTCATATTAATTAATGAGAAATAAATTAATTATTAGTCATTTAAAGTAACTATGGAAAAAAGTAGATAAAACTAAAGCAGAAAAATTGATTTAACAGGGCTAAAAGTTAGAAAATACAAATTAGAAAAAAGCAGAGATAATAAATGAGTCAAAAGGCTGGTATTTGGGAAATAAATTACTAAATAACTATTAAGCCATAAAAGAAGATCCAAATATAAATATTAAAAATAAAAGAATGGAAAATAACTGCAGATAAAATGGAAAGTAAAATAATTATAAGGGATAAGGATATTTGACTATTTCTATTAATTTGAAAGTCTATGAAAATTAATTTTTCAACAAAAACGTAAATAATTAAAATTGGCCCCATGTAACATGGGAAAACAGCAAGAAAAGTATATTTCAACTTGGACTTCACTTGAAAATCATCGAGGGTGTTTTTTAAAAGCTGATAACCCCACTTTAGACTATATCAGAACTTCTCCAAGTACCTTTGACAAAGGAGCGTGTGAAAACAAAATGATACCGTCAAGGATTAGAGACATCAAACTACAACACAAGGTACATCTTTATGAAGTTACTACAGAACTTCACAAGCAACCTGGCCTTAAAGGTGAGGCCAGAGAGAGGGAAACTCCAAGAGGTGAACTGTTGTTTTAACCTTCAGACACATGCTGATCGATGGCACAGAATCAAAAGACCAGAAATATAAACAAATATATGCTGCAAAAAGGCAGAAAAGCCAGCAAGGCTTTGGCAATCTCACAGGACTGGGGGGAAAAAATTAGAATTCAGAGCTGAAAAGGCAGTCAACATTAGAAAGGCCAAGATCCCAGAGAAAGGTAATGCAGAGAAGTAAAACTTATTGGTTTCCCCCAAAGACATTTACTGAATTCTCAAGCTGTTCAAGCTAGGAGATTAAAATTCCATGTAGAAAACCCAAGACATGCAGAGAGCTATTTCTGGCAATCTTATGATGCTGACCAGATTAAAATTAGAATTTGGGACTTGCCTCTGAAAGAGTCAATATAGGCTGTCAGTTGAAAACCTTAGAAGGCTACACCCTAAAATTAAGAGGGTATCAGAAAAAATGAACTTTCCTAAGACCTTAGTCAGTTCAGTCCTTGGTTGGATTAAATTGATTTGCCTCAACATCACCCAGAGTATCCACATTTTTTCATACATAAAATACAGATTTGAATAAAAAATTATGAGGCATATCAAGAAATAAGACCAAGAGACGGGCACCTTGTGGCTCAGTCAGTTAAGCATCCAACTTTGGCTCAGGTCATGATCTCACAGTTCCTAAGTTCGAGCCCCAAGTCAGGCTCTGTGCTAACAGCTCAGAGCCTGGAGCCTGCTTCAAATTCTGTGTCTCCCCCTCTTTCTGCCCCTCCCCCACTCACACTCTGTCTCTCTTTCTTTCTCAAACACAAATAAACATTTTTTTCTAAAAAAAGAAGTAAGACCAAGAGAAAAAAATACAGACAATAGAATATACCCACAGTTGATCCAGTTATTAGTGATTAGGCATGTAGTTTAAAATATCTCTAATTACCTAAATGTCCATCAACTGATGAATGGATGAAGAAGATGTGGTTTTCATATACAATGGAATACTACTTGGCAGTGAGAAAGAATGCAATCATGCCATTTGTAGCAACTGGATGGAACTGGAAGGTATTCTGCTGAGTGAAATAAGTCAGTCAGAGAAAGACATCATGTTTTCACTCATATGTGAGCCTTGAGAAACTTAATAGAAGATCATGGGGGAAGGGAAGGGGAAAAAATATTTACAAACAGAGTGGGTGGGGGGGAGGCAAACCATAAGAGACTCTTAAATACAGAGAAAAAACTGATGGGGGTGGGTGGGGGAGACAGGAAAACGAGTGATGGGCATTGAGGAGGGCACTTGTTGGGATGAGCACTGGGTGCTGCATGTAAGCGATGAACTACGGGAATCTACCCCAAAAATCAAGAGCACGCTTTACATACTGTATGTTAGCCAATTTGACAATAAATTATATTTAAAATAAATAAATAAATAAATAAATAAACAAAAAAACATTAAATTTTTTTCTAAATAAAATATCTCTCATTAATACATTCTGGAGGATTTCATGAGCCAACTGAAATGTATTTTTAAAAGAATTAAACGGGGGCGCCTGGGTGGCTCAGTGGGTTAAGCGTCCGACTTCAACTCAGGTCACTATCTCGTGGTCTGTGAGTTCGAGCCCCACATCGGGCTCTGGGCTGATGGCTCAGAGCCTGGAGCCTGCTTCAGATTCTGTGTCTTCCTCTCTCTCTGCCCCTCCCCCGTTCATGCTCTGTCTCTCTCTGTCTCAAAAATAAATAAACGTTGAAAAAAATTTTAAAGAATTAAACAGGAATTCTAGAAATTAAAAATACAGCAACTAAAAATAAGAACTCAATAGGTTACTTTTTTGGGGTTTTTTTATTTGTTTGGTTTTGTTTTGTTTTGTTTTTATTTGTTTGTTTCTACAGCAGGTTTGATACAGCAGAAGAAAGGATTCGTTAACTGGAATACAAATGAGAAGCATCCAGACTAAAGTACAGATGCCAAGATATGAGTTAATTTCCTCCAGGATTAAAAAAAAAAAAAAAAGAAGAACATCTGGAACAACTATTACTATTAAAATCACTATTAACTTTTCAATATTCTGTCTTTCTTAAAATCTATCTACTTTTGGGGTGCCTGGGGGGCTCTGTCAGTTGACTGTCTGACTTCAGCTCAGGTCACGATCTCACGGTTTGTGAGTTTGAGCCTCGCATCGGGCTCTGTGCTGACAGCTCGGACCTGGAGACTGCTTCAGATTCTGTGTCTCCTTCTCTCTCTGCCCATTCCCCACTCACACTCTGTCTCTCTCCCTCTCAAAAATAAATAAATGTGGGGCGCCTGGGTGGCTCAGTAGGTTAAGCGTCCGACTTCGGCTCAGGTCATGATCTCACGGTCCGTGAGTTCGAGCCCTGTGCCGGGCTCTGTGCTGACAGCTCAGAGCCTGGAGCCCGTTTCAGATTCTGTGCCTCCCTCTCTCTCTGTCCCTCCCCTGTTCATGCTCTGTCTCTGTGTGTCTCAAATATAAATAAACGTTAAAAAATTTTTTTTAAATAAATAAATAAATGTAAAAAAAAAAATCTACCTACTTTCAACTGAGGCCAAGCATGGACTCTAAATGAGGATAGAAAGGAAAGTTTCTCTTATACCTTTTAATCTCTAAATATTCTTTAAAAATTATATTAATTTTTATGACTCTCCCCTGGATATAGCATCCACTTTGGGTTATGATTTTTATAGTCCAAGGGCTTTCACTTGTTCCTTCATTCCATTAAAAACCCATACTTCATAAATCAGGAAGCCAATGTGGCAATTCTGTCAAATATACATTCAGAAACTTGGACAATATCTTCAGGATTGGTTTATTAATCTGATGAGCCTCTCATGAGAGGGATTTGGGGGAAAAATTCCCAATGTCCATTGGGGACATTTGGAGAATCATATTCTAAACCTAAAATGCTATAACATGGCCCTTTTCAAGGGGACCCAGTTGACAATTAAGGAGATCTGAGTATGGCGATACAAATCATCTTATCTGTTCAGATTCCGTACCCTACCCAACCCCCCCCGGACCCCGCTGCCTCCCACTATTCAGACCAAGAAAGAGTATAATGGACTCATCTCCTGTTTTGGTCTTGAGAACTCTATGATCTACTACTCACTTTGAAAATTCTCTGAGGGTCAATTCACTCTGACTATTGGTCCAGCTTTGCTACTTTCTGTAACTATTCTTGTCTGGCATTTTGCAGGCAATTTGACTCTCTCCATCCTCAAAATCCTGTTATTCTGACTGAAATCAGGAAACCTATTTCAATAACAGTGTGTCTCATCTTCATAACCATCAAACTAAATTTGACAGGCAAAATCCGTGATGTTTAGCTTTCCTGAATCCTAGATTATGTCAGGAGGATCCAGAACTTCCTTCAGGCCCTTGAGGAAGATTAGACGCAGCCAAGTTGAAAGCCATTATCCTTGCTTTGGAATAACAATGGTGAGGAATGAGGTGGCCTAAAAAGTGAGGGTGAATACTGCACAGACTTAGAAGCCAGTGCAAGACAAACGTCGGCTTGGTTACTAGGAGAGAGCTATCAATTTTCTTCACCAAGCTGAGAGACACAGATGGTAAGTTCCAGTGGCTGATTTAAGGAATGCCTGCAGGATGAACAATAGGCAGATATAACAGAGACATCACCTTCGAGAACCATTAAGCCCTAAGTGAACACATCTAAGGATTCTGACCATTCTCTTCACAGAGTCATAACCTTTGTTTCCCCCATGGCAACAGGCCCAGATGTCACTTTAGCAAGAGGCCAGAACAGAGATCTGGAAATTAAGAGCATTATTGAAAAGGACTACTATTTCTAGCAGAATATACCTAATGTGTAAATTTAAAGGATTAAAAGTTATTTTCCTATGACAAGCAATTAAGTCTAGGCTTTTGAGGATGATCAAATTAGCTGAATAAATAATTTTTAAAAAACGACGTTGTGTACAAGTGGACTTACTGTGAATTAACTTTGCGAATATGCTACACTTTCACAATAAATTTGAAAATACAAAAGAAAAGATCCCATTTAGAGCACCGCTGAAGATCTAAAATACCCATCCACCTGTTCATCCATCCAACCAACTACCCAATCATCCTAGGAATAAACATAACAAGGTCTGAGAAGAAAAGATATAAAGTTGTACTTGAGTGACAATATTAGACAGGATTTTTTTAAAAAGACAACCGAAGTTTCTGCATGCAAACTATGTAACTATATTCCCTGGACATTTAAAAATCCAAAGAAAAATTTAAAAAGCAATACCATGGAAATTTCCTAATCTAACAAACTCATTTGTTATCATTCCAAATCTAGCAAATGTGCCCTATTTCTCTTTGTTCTCTTTCATATGCCACTAACCATGCCAGAAATTTCCTGGAGTAAATCTAATTAGCTTGTTCAAGATGAGTACCTAAAAAGAAACTTTTTTTACTGTCCAACATTTGCAGTTCCCTAATTTTGCCCTGCTGCTTAAAAACCTAGAGGTAACATAATTTAGGCACTATATTTAGAACAACTTGATGAGATTTTGGGTCTCAGGATTCCTTTTAGGAAATGAACTCAATATGTTATATATTTTAATACGCCTCACTCATTCAAACTCTATTCTAACCTACTTCAAGATCATAGGCTGACTTTGCTAAGCATGCCAAATATAATTCTCCTGGACATATGGGTAAGGAATGCTCAACACTTAATAATTCATGCTGCTGGGAAAGGAGCAGCAACTTGTGTTAATGAAATGTAAACTTCCTGACCAATTATGGAGCATGGCTAATAATAGAATAGTATCAGCTTACTTCCATCAGCTTGGTGATGATCAGAAGTTGAGAATGAAGAAACATAGATGCCTTTTACTCTTAACTGAAACATGGGATTTAGGGGCGCCTGGGTGGCTCAGCTGGTTGAGTATCCAACCCTTGATTTCAGCTCAGGTCATGGTCTGATTGTGAGATCAAGTCCACATTGTGATCTCTTTCTCTCCCTCTCTCTCTGCCCCTACCCTGCTCTCACACACACTCTCTCTCTGTCTCAAAAGAAACAAATTTAAAAATGTAACACAGGATTTACAATAAAATTGAGCCCCCCCAAAACAGGAATGAGCATTCAGAAAGAGAAACCATTTTCTTTCCCTATTCAAAAGCACCGAAAAAACAATCAATTCATTCAAATAACATTTTACTAACAAATCTACCAAGTACAAGTTCCTATACCAGTGTGCTGAAGATATTGAGATGAAGAAAAGTCTATGTCCAAGGAGAGAAAGATCTATAAATAGAATCTAAAAGGTAGTATATATTATGAAGTAAAATAGAAGTTAGGTAGGTGGATGGATGGATGGATGGATGGATGGATGGATGGATACACAGATAATGTTAGGAAAGTAAGATATGTAGGATAACTAATTTTACCTGTAGGTTTGGGGAAATCTATACAAATAAAGATATGCTTGAAGAGGCTCAAAGTTGAACAGAGTAAAAGATTCATGGGAATATATCACGTAGAAAAGAGTAACGTGGGGCAGGCATCCCAGGCAGACAGAGCAGCAAGTACACAGTCAGGCAGGGGTGAAGGAGGACGGTGTGGAGGGGGTGCATGTGCAAAGGTGGCAGGAGACAAACTCAGAGAGGCAGGCCGACAGTGATGTCGTGAAGGGCTTTCTGGATCACATTAAGAGATTTGGTCTTTTCATTATAAATAATAAGGAGCCCGGGAAATTTTTAAGTGGGAAAGTAAAGTGATTAGATTTGAGTCTTAAAAGAAAATAATGTTAGAGCTAAGATGAAGAAGGAAATGGGATGGGAGGAGAGGAAGGCCTGAAGATGAGTTGGGGTTCGAGCCATAGGCAGGCAAGAAAACAAGAAGGGCTGAAGAAACACACCAGGAGAGGGCTCAGGAGCTGCTCAGGTGACATATTTATGATACTAGGTGACTGGTCATGTGGGTATAAGACGAGGAATGAGTTGTAGGTAATTCTCAGGTCCCTGTCTTGGGTAGGAAAGATAAACTATGCAGGAGAAATAAGGACATTGGTTTCAGACATTCAAATTTCTCTCTTTAAAGGTTTATGTATAGATATATCTATTTGGAAGCAAGTTAGTCATAAAATTCAGGTCGTACCCAGTTGCCATGCAGAGGATGTGATTTCTGCTTCTACCATCGTGGTGTTCTGTGTTTTAATGAAACTGTGTAACAAAATTGGTCAATAGTTTCCATCAACCAAAAAAGTATAATGCTAATAGCATAATCCATCAAAAGTTTGCAAAATGTGTAATGTGACCCAACATGATTGTAAATTTCTTTGAGCCCCTCAGAAATAACTGTAATGCTGCAGAATTTTATCAGAGCTCTCAGGGAATGAGTCATGGGTGATTTTCTCATTCCTTTAAACAATAATTTAAAAGATATTCTAGCAATTTTGGATACAAATTTTTCTATTTAAAATACTTCTGTGCCTTCTTTAATAGCATGTATTGAATGTAACTTAATCTTTTACTGATCAATAGAAGTAGTTTTCCTGGATATCGATTTTAGTCATTTTTATGATAATTCAAAGTCTGACAATTTGTCCCAATAGTAAATAATCCCAAACTTAAGTTCATTTTTGTGTAATTGGCCTAGTTTTCCCAATAGTTGATTATCAAATTTTTCAAACAGAGACATTTGCCATTTTTATAGGTTTTTGTCTCTTTGTCACTCATCTTTTGGTATCAAGTTATCAGCGTTCTCATTAGCCCTTTGGATGTACTTAACACTAGCATTCCTTCTCTTAACTTTCTCTTAATCTACTACCGCAAGAAGACAACTTTGTGTAATGGTACAAGTGTCTGGAACAACCTCTTTGGTTGCTCTGCCCTTGCCAAACAAACGCCTATTTGTCATGAAACATTCTCCTTTGGTGACCAGAGCATGTCTCAGGTTGATTAAAGCTCATAGTCCCTCCATATGAAACTACTGGTGCAGCTGCATACAATAGAGCCATTTGAATTTAGATACAAGAGTGTGGCTAAAGTTTAAGAGTATGTCAGCTTTTTAGCTTAGGAAGTTCGGTAGGTTTCCTGTCAAGCAGCACTGGCTAAGATCCAGGGTCACACCAGTCCCTTTCCTCCAAGGCAGCCAAGCACAATGGTACCCAGCGTGTCCTTCCCTTGCCATTGTCCCCAAGGCCACTCCTAGGTGGTATTCCTCTTCCTGCCTGACAGATTGAGGTGAGACCCAGTTTTCTGGGGAACTGGCAAGCCATGGGAATGAGACTCACTCCCTTTCTCCATCATGGAATCCATCAGGCTCCATGTGTCCCTTTGGCCTAAGCTCCCCTCACTTTTCTTCTTCCCTGGGCCTTGGGAAGGTTGAAAGGTAGCATTAAAGCTTGCTTTTGTTTTTTCTTGCATCTCATGAGTCTGTTTTCTCTCATTTAAAAGCAAAAGAATCCACATTAGTTTCACCCTAGCCTCTGGTAAATTAGTATACCTTAACCACGTGTATATGCCAAGGTGTGGTTACAACTCAGTAAAAGAAGAAGCAAGTCATTTGTGCACCTTAGCCTCAGAGCTCTTTACTCAGGAGAGTGTATAGGCTTGTCACATTAATTAGGGCAGCCAAGTCATTTTTCCTGTGGCAGAGACTATCCACTCCCTACCTACTACCCATTCTCCTCATCTTCCAGAGAAATAGCATCCTGGTCTCATTTAAGGGAACCCGGCTAAAACACCCCATTTCCTGGCCTGCCTTGTAGTTAGGAAAGGTCATGTGGCTATATTCTGACCAGTGAGACAGAAGAGGAAGTGCTGAATGAGTCTTTCTTGAATGGTTCTCAGAAAGAGGATAAGTGGATAGTATGTGCCCTTTGGCCCTTTCCCCGCTACTTAGGTTTCCTAGCATTTGTCTATGACGGCTGGAGCGCCAACAGCTATGTTGTACCTTGAAATGACCGTGTGTTAAAGATGGTGGGGCAGAAAGTTGGGTGGAGCCTGAGATGCTGATGCCCATGGGCCTCCACCAACAACCTGAAACTGTGCATCTTCAGACTTATTTTATATGAAATAAAAACGAAACCTTGTGTTTAAGTCATGATTATTTTTGTTTTCTTTCATATGCAGTTAATCCTAATGAATACACTGATTTCATCTCTTTATTCTCAGCAAAGTTTCAAATAAATCTCACTGCTGGGGATCTGACTTCTACATAAGTGAGGTTTTACTCTTCTTTATATTACCGTATAAGAAAGTAGGGTTTTCGTTAGCAGCCATCAGTAATGGGCTCACTCCTGAGTCTTCCTCTGGCTGAACTGTCCAGTGAATTTAGCATGAAAACCTTGATATTGGTGGAGTTTTCAAAAACAGATGTTTTCTACCACCACAATGATTAAAGGCATTCCTAACGACATCTATGCCTTAATGATAAAAAAAAAAAAGTCAGTTACATGTGTATTGAATTTAGAAAGATCTAACCATTAAAATTCTGAGTCTCGATGCCAGTCTATTCTCCTATTTAAAAAAAAATGAATCATGCAGGTTTCATCTCATACTCAGGTGAGACTTGAAGTGATAAAATGAAGTGAGTAAAAACTATTCCTCTTCTATGAGACACTTGACCCACAGGCTTGCTCACAGCAGAGCCACCGTTCTCTCTGAACCTGATCCATCTTCCTTGCAAATCGCTTTCTCTGCTTTATCAATCGGGGCAATGTATTCCCTACAATCTTCTTGATTTCCACACTGCTTTCCAGAGAGATCAAGAAAACTCCCCACTATCTCAATTCAAATCCCAGCTCTGACACACACTGCCTGTGTGACCTACAGAAAGGTACTTATGTTCTCAGTGTCTTGGCTTCCTCTCTCCCAAACATGGATAGAACTAGTAATCTAGCCCTCAGAGCAGAGTTTGGCTCATGGTGAATGCTCAATAAGCACAAGGTCCTGCAACTGTGCAAGAGAGAGAAGAGGCAGCTCAGGAGCCACGTGGAAGTCATGAAGAGGCTAAAAGAAGGGCAAAGACAATATACTCAATATTACCTTATAGTATGTCTGGCCAGTCGTAAGAACCAAGGAAAGCAGGGATCAATTAGGGGGAGGAGGAGAGGGAAGCTGCACCAAGGATATCACACACATATTTACTCATATTCTTTTAAAAGCAGAGCAAGCGAAAGGGACCACAGATAAATCCCAACAGTGAGTACGCCCATGAGAACAAGTAGCACCACTTGTTTTGCTCTGACAGTCCTGATGGTGGCAAGAGGGCAGGGAGCGGACGCATGATTGTCCGTGCCAGCAAATGGAGCCTTGCCCTTCCCTGGTTGGCCTTCCTGGGCTACCTGGAAGGTATCAGCAACTTGCAAACTGATCACACTTTCTTGGACAATATGACTGATCCTGGAGCAAGGTACCAGAGAAGGGCCCACACAGTTTCAGGAGAGTCAGTTGGGAGTATACCTTTACAACTCCAGGTTCAATGATGTCACACCGACAGCTCGAATTCAGCACGGTGACAGTATGTATACCATAGAAATCAGCCAATGCTACAAATGGAAGGACTTTTTTTCTCCTGGAGAGTCAGCTGCTAAACCGGTTGTAGTGTCTTCTATTCTTGCTTCACTGGAGGCAGAAGCCAGGACACTTGTTGCTGAGTAGGTGGTTAGGACCTAGAAGCATCTACGCAGTAACACGTCCTCACTATTGAGCGGTGAACCACAGAATCTCAGGGACACGAAGGAAATCAAAGGCTAAATGTCCCAGTGCCCATGTGCTGCCTGAGTTTCCCCAATAACCACCATCTATAATGGCTCCCCCGCCTCTATGTGAATAACTCCAGTGATGGTGAATCTCTAGTTACTGAAGCAGCCACTTTCACTTTTAGGCTAGGCTCACCTAGTTTTCAGAAATATCTTCCTTAGCCTGGAGTTACTGGTTGGAGCAACCAGCTTTTCTTCCTGAATTTCACTCATACAGCTTCTCTTTGTGACATATGTATTTACAAATGCACACATTTTACCCGAGCCTATGCCGAAAAAGGCTTTTTTATCCATTGGCCAACACAAGATTTTCTTTCAAGACAGTATCACATTTGCTCCGAATAATTGCCTTGCCCACCTATAATCCTATTACTCAGACCTTCCTCCACCATCCCTTTTCCTCTTTCTCAAACATGACTGAATTATTTTTTTTCAACCATTTTTCCTCTCTTGTTTTATCCAGTTTCCTATCAAAACTTGGCTCTTTTTTTTTTCTGTTTGTATCTTTGACTATTACTTATAGTTACACCATCTAGTTTCTATCTTGATTAATGTACGTAATGTTTCCCTTCTCCGTCTTTTTTTCAAACAATGAACATTTATCAAGCAACCACTGTAAGCCAAGAAATTGTGAAAGGCAAAGAACTATGAGATATGGGCTCTGCCTCAAGGAGCTACTATCTACTTGTTGAGTTTTACTCCCAGATTTATGGTTGCCACTATGTCCCCAGTATCTCTCTCTTCCTACTGCTTGTACTAAATAGAGGGGTTTTTTTCCCTTTATGTATGCATGTTTGCCTTAAATGTCAGGGTCATCTATCACCTACCAATTCCTAACTTATTGTGTAACTTCTTATAGAACAAATCCCCAGTTTTAGTCCATTCTGACATCATCATCCACTTCCATCTTACTACCATTTTTCTAAAGTGAAATTTCCCTTATTTTGAGATAAAAGCATCAACTTATCCTGCAAGCCACCACTTAAGGAATCTGGCTTCACCCATTTGTGTATGTACCTATGTATCTAGCTACCTCTCCACCTTCTTATCTTCTTATAGGTACGGCTTGTTTTTTTCTTTAATGCCATGGCAATATGGAATGTAAAAATGTGATATAAAGAAGCAGCTTTGTACAAAAATACCCACTAATAAAGCTACCTCATCTAATATTATCTGCTTCTCAAGGGGTCAAAGCGTTTTAGCTATGTCATGATATTTCGCCTACTCTAATCGATGGCCTGAGTACAGACAGAATTTCTCTCCATCGGCAGCTGATGTTTCAGGAGTTGAAAGAACTGAAAAGGTCACAGTTTATAACTGGCAGGCTCAGGTCTTGGGCTGCTAGTTTGAGCGGCACCCTTACTCCCAAGGTCTGTGCTTACTTTCCGAGTTTCCTCCTTCTGTTCTTTTTTTTAACTTTTTTTTTTTTCAACGTTTATTTATTTTTGGGACAGAGAGAGACACAGCATGAACGGGGGAGGGTCAGAGAGAGAGGGAGACACAGAATCGGAAACAGGCTCCAGGCTCTGAGCCATCTGCCCAGAGCCCGACGCGGGGCTCGAACTCACGGACCGCGAGATCGTGACCTGGCTGAAGTCGGACACTTAACCGACTGCGCCACCCAGGCGCCCCAATCCTTCTGTTCTTTCTAGAATTGGTCTGACTCAGAAACCAATCCCATCTGGAGGCATGGTCCATGCTCGATGATAGCAATGTTTACAGGACCATAATGGGGAGAAATGGCTGGATTTCCTGAGCCTATTTCAAGCTAGGCTGGTGTGGCTGGTTCTGGACACATTCTTGAGAATAAGGAGGGAATAATTGGAAAATTTTAAGGTAGAGACCCATCCCAAGGTCCCACCACACAAAGGCATCTGAGCACTAAAAGGGGTTAAAGGTATATTAGACTAAATAAGAAATGGTTTCAAAAACCCAGGATGTGAAGCCATTAAGTTGGCAAAGGGGATAAGAAGTACAAGGCTAATTCAGCAAGACCTAAAAGAGGAGAAAACCACGGCCTTTTCTTTTTCTTTCAAGGCATTTTATCTATTTTATCTCAGGACATGTATTAGCCAAACAAACTTAGAATAGTTTGTTCCCTACTTCAGCCTGAAAGGTAACTCTGGAAGACTGAGTGATTACTGATATTAGAAAAAGGGAAAAAAGTAAACCTGTGAGAATACACTAGCACTACCTCATGAATCACAGTCATTCGGTTCCATAAAATGTGTTCTGCTCTTCTCTTCTTACTGTTCAGGATACCCTGCAGTACTGTACTTGCTTAGGGACATCCTGCTTATCACAACAAATTTATAACCACCATGTGTGGATTCTCATTCCCATTCTGACATTTTTTTTTTTTTTTTTGCTAGCTTCTTCTACCTTTGTGCCCCCCTATCCATTCACCATCACTGAAGGGATAGACTGTGCTTTTTTTTTTTTTTTTTTTTTTTTTTTTTTTTTTCAGATTTATTACCAAGGCAGGTCTTGCATTTCTCCCTGCTCTCTTTTCACATTCAAGTTTGGTGAATCAAAGGGGTGACCTGAGTCTCTTCCTTCAGTCCGAAAAGCAAACACACACGACACACACAGCCTGCTCAGCCCGTCCAAGTCTACATCCCGCTTAGGAGAAGTTCTGGAACTTAAATTTCCCGAGAAGTACTTGCATGTGAGGCAGCAATGATGTCTGAGAGTAAAGGATACTTGTGAATGCACTTCTTTGTCTGATTCTAGCTGCTCCCTGAAGAGAGCTGTTTACGTTCCCAAAATAAGCTCTTGTAGTTTTCTTTTTATCGTTAAGGGTGTACCCCAGCCCCAAAGGCCATTCTATGTAAAATAAATGCAGTTCTAATGACTATTGATTGGGAAATCCCAGCCTTCCATTTGGCTGCCAGCTACCTCTGGCAAGTCAGAAATAATCAATAGCAAAGTGGGCACCAGCTCCAACAACAGAGAATGTGTCTCCAGTCAACTGTGGCTGTGATGAGAGTGGTCCCTTGGATTTGGGGGAAGGGATCCTGATTTACGGTGCTTTTCGAAACACGTGACTTCCAAAAACTTGTGAAGCACTCTCAGAGAGAAGACCCGTCTAAAGGAGACACAGCAGTATCTCACGATAATTCCAGAACTGTGTCATAGCAGCAAAGTGTCCATGGCGGTGGTTGTCAAACGATGGAGTAGGCTCCTGGGGAAAGTGCTAGTACTCATAATGGCAAATCAGTCTGAATGGGCCGTCAATAAAGTATTATGATTACACCATACTTTGTAGAATCGAACACCCTGACTTGAACTCTCAACAACACCTCATAAACTGCAGGAACTTGGGCAGATTACTTTATTTCACTAGGCCCCAGTTTTCCATCTGGAAAATGGAATTGTCATTAGTACCTACCTCACAAAATCTTTTGAAGATGAAATTATCCATGTAAATCACTTAGCTATACTTGGCACTTAGGCAACACCCTACAAACATTAGCTGCTGCCTCAGTTGTTATCATTGATAGTAGTGGTAATACCAGCCAGCAGGTACTCTATGGCCAACTGGAGGCTTTGGCCACACTACGCCTTCTAGACTAATCCTGACAGGTGATGTCCAATCCAGTTTATGAATTCTAATTCATGATATATTTAACCCCAGAATCAAAGAGTCAATAAAATACAAAGTGTTTGCCAGTTTCTTTTTTTCAAAACATAATTTGTTGTCAAGTTAGCTAACATACAGTGCATACACTGTGCTCTCGGGACTAGATTCCCATGATGCATCGTGTACATACAACACTCAGTGCTCATCCCAACAAGTGACCTCCTCAATGTCCATCACCCATTTTCCCCTCTCCCCTGCCCCCCATCAACCCCCAGTTTGTTCTCTGTATTTAAGAGTTTCTTATGTACAGATTTTTACTTAAAATATAGAAACCATGAAATTGTAAACCCAAATGTATAACATTTTATTTATCCCTTTGAAATTTCCTCTTGTTGGATATGGCCTATCGTGACAATTAGAACTTTGACTCTTCATTTCCTACTCTTTCTGCCCCTCATTGTGGTAAACCAACTACAAATATAGCCAATACACTCAATAATCAGCTAATGCTAGATAGAGTCCTCTGCACACATTTCCCGCCAAAGGATGATCTACACTCTGCTTCAACACTTCCAGTGACTAGAACTATGCTCCCACCCCACCCTCTGCTAGCTCAGTCTTTTGTTACCTTTTAAAAGAACTTTTTAAAATATGAGAATAATTTTATATCAACAGAAAAGTTGAATATCCAAATCTTCTTTAGTCACTTGTATTCTAAGAACTTGTCAACAAATTCATATTGCCTTCTTGTGAATGTGTGAATGTCAGTAAATAGTTATCCTCTTTCCCTGCACGTGGGCAGAGAATTTTTGTTCCCATCCCACTAGGGTTGGGCTGTGCTATAGGAATTACTTTGTTCAAAGACCCATGAGTGGACATGACAGAAGCAGAAGTGTTTTAGTGCAACTGAAATTAGTGTCAGTGATCTTCCATGAGAAGTACATGATGTGATGATGTGTCAGTGATGATGTGATGATGAAAGATTTGAACCATACCCTCACCTAGAGTAAAATATAGCTTACCTAAATCCTGATACAAAACTACCCAACAGAGTCCAGCTTGGACCAGCCAAACCATGCTTATCTACAGACCCATGAGAAAGAAAGAAATGTTCCTTGATGAAAGCCACTGCGTTCGGGAGTAATTTGTCACTCAATATCTTCATGGTAAATCTGACTGATATACCCTCTTTTTTAAGCCAGAACATCATAAGCAATTGCTAGATTTCTTACTGAAACTGCAAAGTACAACTCTATAACAGCCTTTTGAACTACCTCCTGTAATCATATCCCAATGGAAACTTAGTAGTTTAGTTTAACAATAATGGTCATGTAGCCCAGGGGTAGCAAAATAGATTTCTCTCCACCCCCTGGGAATCTGATTTAATTGATCAGCAGTGGGGGTTAGGCATCAGCACTTTATAAAAGTCTCCGGGGTGGGGGGTGGGGGGCGGGGTACAGCATACAGCCAGGATGGAGAACCATTGACTAGAAGGGATGTGGAAGCTGGGCTGTGTTTTTGGAAGGACCAAACTAAAGAAACGAGTAAAGACACCAAATCCCCATCAGACCATGTGGATGCCTGTGCAGTGGGACTGCAGGAGTCTGCCCAAGTAGAGTTTCCATTATATGAAAAACAACAACACAACAATTATAAAACCTCATCTCTCACTCAGTAGGGGTAAAACAAAAGCTAAGGCCTGGGGCTGGTGACATCTGTAGATGTTGAGATGTTGAGCAATTATATTGATTTCCCTACAGGAAGATCAGTCAGAGTAGTAATGGTTGTGTGGGTAACGTGGGTGGATGAAGAAGAAATCTGTTAGTCTAGAAAGTCTTTTTAAAGAATGCACCTTGGGATGTCTGTTTAATTATGTTGCCTCCAACTTTATAACCTGAGGGATTTTTGTTTCCTTTTTAAATAAACAACCCAGTTAACAAGTTTTTCCAACCATTTTAAACTCCTGTGGGCACACGTGGACTTGTCAGCTCTGGTTCCAGTAATCACTCTGCTCAAATAATGTTGATTAGAAACTTATAAAATCCAACATTAAGCCTTGACACAAACAGGATCTTCTGTAGATGATAGAATTGCAAAGAAAACTGATCAGAAGGAAAGAACACAGTCATGGTTCATATCCAAATCTGCTATTGTAAGCTGAGTAATCTTGGGCAAATTAGTTTCTTTGCCTCCATTTCTTCATAGACATGAAACAAAGGGCAGAATTTTTTCACCAGAATTCTAGTGAGGATGCTAACCTAAGGCAAACTATTTTTCCTACAGGGTGGCAGGCAGGAGAAGGAAGGAAAATGGTGATAAGAAAGTAGAGAAGGGCAGAGTCCTGAGGGGCTCTAGGAGAGTAAAGTAGCATGTGGGTGAAGGCAGGGTAGGTATCAGTATCTGCCTTGAAGAGGAAATTTACAGAAAGGAAGAGACATCTAGGGAGTGTTTGCACAATGTTGGCTGGTGATACCATCTCAAAGCTCATTCCTATCCCTTTTAAGAATGCCTAAAGATCCACGTCACTTGTCATGGTTTCTAGAAGTGGATTTGAAAAGGTGGTAGACAGTGGTTGGCTCTAACATGACCATAGAATATAGGGTTATTGAGAAGATAAAAATGTAATATGTAGAGGGGTGCCAGGGCAGATCAGTCAGCTAAGCACCTGACACTTGATTTTGGCCCAGGTCATGATCTCCTGTTTCGTGAGTTTGAGCCCTGCATTGGGCTCCAAGCTGAAGGTACAGAACCTGCTTGAGATTCTTCCTCCCTCTCTCTCTGCCCCTCCCATGCTCACGGTCTGTCTCTCTCACAAAATAAATAAACATTTTAAAAAATGTAATATGTAGAAAACCATTTGTTCCAGCACATAGAAAGTATTGGACTATTAACATTATAAATTTATCCTATCTCTAAGGGCAGCTAATAGGCATCTACTTATTCCAAAAGCCCATGCCAACGCATGAAAGCATGCGTAATGGAACATGAAAAGTAATGGAACCTGAAAAACAAAAAAGGAAATGAAAGGTGGAGGCATTTTCTGGAGGCCTCAGCATCCAATTAAACCATTGACACAATTGTCTGGCTATTTCAGGCCAAAGCAAAGGTGGACAAAGTGAAGTTTTCAGGTTGTTAAAAGAATGCAATGCACAGGAGAAGACACATTTGTCATGTGCAGAACTTCAAGCCAAATGACAAGGGCAAGTCCATTTACTGCTAGAGTTTCCAAAACTGCTCATGACAGTTTAGTGAATGGGAGAGAAGAGCTGAAGCAGGTGAACTGGAAAGAAAGAAAGAAAGAAAGAAAGAAAGAAAGAAAGAAAGAAAGAAAGAAAGAATCTATGGCCTTCAAACCCCAAAGCAACAAAAAATACTTCCTAAAATAAAATAAATTCTGACAAAAACTCTCCCCTTTCAATTTGCCCTATTTGTATTTGCTCAACGAAAGTTTCTAGTGTCTCTGTCACGCGGAGGACGAATCACTCAGCTACACGTCTGGCAATGCACTCAGCAGCACCCTGCTAGAGGCCAGCAGAATGCAGAGAAACCATGTGAGGCATGTAAAGGGCCAGTCCCGGGGAAATGAGGCAGGCGGCAGGTGTGGAAATGAAGGATTCT
The DNA here is from genome assembly GCF_022837055.1 of Prionailurus viverrinus. Classification (NCBI taxonomy): domain Eukaryota; kingdom Metazoa; phylum Chordata; class Mammalia; order Carnivora; family Felidae; genus Prionailurus; species Prionailurus viverrinus. The sequence goes on from NC_062569.1 coordinate 16,166,801, forward strand.
CTCCCCACAGGCTCAAGAGACGAAAAGGTAGTGCTCAAATGTTGGCTTTAGAAATGCAAAGCATAAAAGAAAACACTTCTTTAATCTAGCAAAAGCCTCCTTCACCTGCGCACAATTCAGTTTCCAGATGCAAATCTCTGCCTCAAGTACTCGCTGCCAATCTGCAACTGTCTTCAACTGAATGGAGGACTATTTGCATTGACTAAAATCTCTAATAGTGTGAACGAATCATGTCAAATATAGCATAAATGAAATACGATTGTGTACCTAAGATGAAATTTCCCTTTGGAAACACTGGATTATCAGTTCCATGAATACTATTGCATGTGCCCTATGGGTGGTAGACCTATGATCTATTTTACCTTCAGCTAATTTTATCAGTAGGACAGGAAGTAGGAAGCTCAGGATGAGCTTCTGTTTATCTTTCTATTGTACTTCCATAATGTGTTCATGGTGGGGGCAGGTCTTTGGTTCATTAAAGCTGTGAGTATTTAGGAAAGTATTGGCAAGAGAGGTTCCTTTGTATGAAATAGAAGGAATATAGTCTACTCATGAAGACTCAGTGTATACTTCTTTCATCTCAAAGGGACTATAATGAAGATAAAATCTTCACATACTGAATCTCAGGGATAGAAGTAAGGTTCAGCATGTTGGATAAGTTCTTGTTTTCCAAGATAAGGTAATTTTAGCCACAATTCAGTCCAAACAGTGACCACTAGTGAAGTAATCATCTTTTCTCTTTCTAAGATTGAGACCTCTGGACTATGATTTCTCTCTCTCTCTCTCTCTCTGTGAATTTCTTCAAATGAAAAGTCTCACTAACTTATAACAATTAAATCACAATTCATATTGTATGAGCTAAACCATCTTAAGAGTGAAGAATAAAATTTTATGAACTCAGGACAATCCCAGAACATCAGCATATGAAATGCAACTGATGAAAAGAAAAACAAAAAAGTATCCTTGAAGACAGTAAAGGCCTTCTCACTTATGAAATAATATTTTTAAAATGTACTTGCTGCACCATTTATTGGCCATTGCGAACATTTGACAATCCTATAGAGCTCAGTGGTCATCAACCTAGAGGGAATTCTTCCATTCTGCCTGCAATGGCTGCAATGGAATGTTTCGCAATCCTTGAAATATGTCTGTCACAACCTAGGTGGGGTTAGCAGGGAGGTTGAGGAGCGCTACTGGCATCTAGTAGGTAAGGACCAGGGATTCTGCAGAACATCTAACAGTCATCTACATCAAAAAAAATTCTCTGGCCCCAAATGTCAATAGTGCCACTGTTGGGAAACGCTGCTATAACTGGAGTCCTCAGGAATGCCAATACATAAATGAGGAATCAAACAAGATAGACCAAGAACTGAGAACAAGGGGTTGAAAAGGGGGTAGCCATGTTGGATTTTTAAGAATCTGGTCATGCCAGGAAGAAGAAAGGATAGTGAAAGAGAAAAATGGAGTCAAAGATAAACCAATCTGTAACCAATGAAAGCCACATGACCTGGATTATATTTTCCTTTGGAAAGAGTTAAAGCAAAAAATTTAAATATATAACAGCATTCGACAATAAAGGGAATTCATATCATTAGTGGGACAGAATTATATAGGAATTTCTGCAAAATGAGAAGCATATGGAATATAATTGATAGGTAGAGAAAACTACAACCCAAAATAGGTTAGAATAGGACCCTAGAAAACTTTTCAAACAAGACAGTACCGGTAACCAAGGTATAGGGCAGTAGTTCCTAAACTTGACTGAACATTTAAATCTGAACATCTTTCAAAGCTGCCAGTGCCCAAGCCACACACCAGACAAATTAAATCTCTAGGGATAGAATGCAACATTAGCATTTTTGGAAGCTCCCTTGCTGATTCAAATGTGAAGAGAACTTTGAGCACCACCAGTGTAGAAGTAATCAAAGGATAATTATTGGCCATCAACTAAAGCAGTGCTTCTCAGACTTTCTCCTGCATATGAATCACTAGAGTATCATCCTAAATGCAGATTCTGATTTAGCAGGTCTTGAGATTCCGTATTTCTAACCAGCTTCCACAGGACATCAATGTGGCTGGTCCACAAATCACTCTTAGAAGAGCAAGAAATTGAAGAGAAACAGGCTATTCCCATCACCCTATCCCTATTCCCCCTCCAATTCCCATAAATACAGAAATTACCTCTAGTATCAGTCCTCTGGTTAAAGCACTGAGGCCAGCTCTCTAAACTAAGTGGAAACTAAGCCTGGAAGAAGCTCAAAGAAAAGGAAAGAAGACCTCACGGTCACACCCGGCCTATTCAACAAACAGTGGGAAACAAGAAAGAAAAGGCAACTGAACTCAGGAGTTGAAGGTATTTGGGGCACAGTTTCCACAGAAAGTAAAACAAGGATTTAGATTACAATGAAAATATTTTTGGCAGTGACCTTAATTACTAATTATAGTGAAATCTTATAACTAAATGTTAAGCAGCCACCAAAAACTACATTATGGAAGAATGATTAACGATCTAGAAAGAAGTTCATGAGGTAACTTTAATTTTAAAATATCTAACAGAGCGGGTAGAAGAGGAAAAGTAAATAAGCAAGTGAGCAAGATATAAATGGGGGGGGAAGGGGGGTAGCTATCATTCTCTCTAGGAAAGAGGTGGTGGAATTGTAGGTGATTTTTATTTTTTTCTTAGTAGAAACAAGATAATAGGAATACCACTCTCTTCCTCCAAACAAAATGTTTAGAGGTCTCAGACTCTACTTAATCCTACTCTCAATTTCCAGGGGATAATCGAGCTGCCCTTTACAGCTTTCTCAAGTGGCTGGGCCTCTGCTACAACCAACACCCACAGTCATCAACAGCTGATGGTGCCGCCCCAGCCACCATACTGTTAATTGAATCTCTGGTACTATTGATAAGCTCTTGTAACCCTGGGCTCCAATACCACCCAAGAGTTCCCCCAGCTCAACCTACAACCATAGTTCTTTCTTCCCAGGGCAAAGAAGTTTGATTCTGAGTGTGGCAGCCATTTGAGGCTAATACTAGATCAGAAAATACTGTAAATAATGGTAACATGAATAAGCTTCACTCACCTGCTCTGGTTTCATGTCTCAAAATGGTACCCATGCTTATCACCTTCCCTCTCAAAGGTCTCAACACTAACTTATATGGTCCCAATTATAAGCCCCCACATTCCTTTTATAATCCCTGAATTGGCAGGGTTGGAGAGAGAGATTTAAATGGATAACCTGGTGATCTACCTTGACTTCCCAGGATTCCTGATGTCAATCCATTGATTACATTCCTTTTCACAACCCTCACATTGACCTGGACAAGTTGGTTTTTGGAGAAGGTTGTGACCTGGTACCTCACTGATGAGTATATTAAGGTAACAGGAATTTTGTTTTTTAAAAAGTTAATAATCCAGAAGACTACTAGTAAACAGCATCTAGAGAACCGGTTACAAGTGATGGCTACACCATGGGTCCAATTACAATAACATTTAGAAATTTTAACATCACTTTCAAATAGAAAGAAAAATCGGTCACAGTATTTCAAGCTCCTGCATTATCGACACGGTATTTCAAGTCTCTGGCTAAAGATTCACAGGTGGTTGCTTCTATTAGACCATTAATCATTGTGTTTCATTATGGACAACCTCAGGTTTGAAGTTATTAACTCTTTAACCCTTCTTTGTAATTAGATCAGCATAGTTTTCTGTTAAAAGGCAACAAATCAATAAGTCAGCTGAAGGAAATATCTCTTCCCTCAGGCAACATATGATTAGTCTATTAGCCTCAAATATCTTTAAAGTAAATAGTTTGAAGTTTACTGTCAAATTAAAATTCTTCTAATTTGTTAAGCATCTACTATATGTCTATTCCTAATGCCATAGAGTAATTATAATTCAGCTATTTGTTTAGCCATACACACACACACACACACACACACACACATACATATTTCCATTTAGGTCCCTTTCTTATTAAAACTGAACAACAAGCTGTATACTAAAAAGAAAAAAAGAAAAAAACTATCATTGATAGAAGATAAAAACAGAGTAGAGGAACAAAAACCAAAAAAATCATCTTCAACAAAGCAACTTACCTGCTGTCTATTACATTAATTTATCTTCCTAAAATTTCATCAGGAACACACTCAAAAAATGCAGCTAATTAAAGACAAACCATGATTATGGAAATCATTAAGGGAAGTAACGTGAAACAGAAGAGGCTGATAACAAAAAAAGGAGATCTAGAAACTAACAAGATTCAGTGCCCCACTAAAATGCAAGTTCCTTGATGGTAAAAACTTGCCTCTCATTCACCACTGTATCTTCAACCCCTAAAAGAGTGCCTGGCACATGGTGGGTCCCTGATAAATATTTGCTGCATAACTCACTGTTTGGAGTAGCCTGTGCAAGAGAAAACAATGCATATTAAAGACTTAAATATTTCAGTTGCTAAAAATGGATGTTCTGTAGCAGAGCAGGAAGATTCTGCAAATGCCATCACTACGTATATGATATGTCCTCTGGAGCTAGATAGAGTCTCTTCCAACTTGATATTCATCAAGTAACTTTTTCACTGCAAAAGTCACTTCCAGAAGTGGAACACAGTAAAGAAAACCTGAGTGCTCCAGTTATTAAAATTATGTATGCCCATTTGTCAATTAACATTTGACATTCAGTTTCACAAATCAATCTCCTATGGCTTTGGCTGTATTGATAGATTTCCCAAAGCTTTTACAAGCCTTTGGTGAATTTATAGCTTTGAATTTCTAATTGTTAAAGTCAAAAGCTACACTCTACCAGGTACCCACCAAAGGACAGATACTCTATTAGAACCCTATCCGAAGTATCTATCCAGACACTTTCCCATTTCAAAACAATGACTAATTCCAGACACCAAGGGCCTGGACCAACAGCCAACATAAAGAAGAAATCTGTGCAGTGTTCACAGTATGCTCCAGCAGGAAAGAACCACAGCTTGGTTTGGGAAAAAGCTGGATTTTAGACTATTCCTGACTCTATACTATTAGACATATTGCTAAAACTCTTGCTTGCTCAGATTTTTCATAAGTAAAATACGTACATTGGCTATCTCTATTTTTCAGGGATAGGGTTTGGGAATGAGGGGAAAAAATCACCAATATGTGGTACAAGGGGACAGTAACAATAAAAAATAAAGCATTTTCTCCCAGGTTTTCTTGTTAAGCAAAACTCAATATATCTCAAGATAGAGTCTCTGTCCTCTTCCCCATCTCTAAAACCCTAGCTTATCTTCCAAACTAATCTATTTCATTCAATGGTGGATGTCATTATTCTTCAATCTAATAGACACATATTTTTAAGGGTGTCTTTTATCCTCCCTTCTCCTTTATACACCAAATCAATTCATCATGACTTCCTATCAATTATTCAAAATAATCCATCTCTATCTTTCCTTATCGCCTCTGCCAGTGTCCCAACCTAAGGCTTCATCAAGACATGCGTGAGCACAGAATATAACCTAATAATAGATCGCGTAACTTACTGGTTTTATTCATTCATGTAATATAAATGCCCCAATTTGTTATTTTATATTTTTGTCTTGCTGCCTCCATTATAAAACCTATTTATTTGGGATTAGCATCTGGTAATCATGAAGAACTAGGGTTAGTTAGTTCAAACAGGATGTGATTATATTTAGATAACATTTGGGGGGAGGGTGGCTATTACAGAATCTACCTTTCTAAGTCAATAGTCTCATATCTACCTAATATAGAGTTTTGCCCTCTTTTCAAGCACTGTTTTAGTCATCTAGTGCTTCAAAATCCTGGAGTTGAAACATCCACTTCCAAGATAAACCCTTCCCTCACAAGGCTGTTGAGAGAAGGACTCAGTTATTCCCTCACTTGGGGAGCTCACTTGCTGCTTGAAGATCTTCACAGCATGGTGCTGGCTTCTACCGGGGTGAACAATCCAAGGACAAACGAGGCCAAAGATAGAATGTCTTTTATGATCTGTATTTGGAAGTGACACATCATCATCCCATTGGTTCTACAGGTCAGTGTCACTTAATGTGGAAGGGGATTACACAATAGTGGGAATACCAGGAGGCAAGGATTATTGAAGGCCATCTTGGAGAACAGGTACAAAATTAACAACTAACTTTCATGTGCATGTGTGTTGTTGTGATCAAACACTTCTGTGGGTCACTATTTCACTCTACAACTTCCAAGATTACAAATGTATCCTTGTTTAGAAGAGGAACTTCTAGATTGGAATTTAGGAAGACGTTGACCTAAAGCTTTATATGTAGAAACACAGTAATAAAAATGGGACAAAACTGCCTATACTCAATAATTCTAAACAACCAATTCTACAACCAATTTTCTCCTTGGGCCCAAATGTTTATATTTATATTTACACACCTCTCATTTTGTTTCTCATATGAGTGGGGTGAGGGGAATAAAGACACTCATCATTGTGGGTTCTGGTTTCAGGTCGCTACTGGAGTTTGAGAACTTAGATGAAAAGCACATCCCACTTCAGCTTTGATAACCTCTTCTTTGCCACTCAAAGTGTGGTCCAAAGACCAGAAGTACCATCATCACTTAGGAATTTATTAAAATTGCAAACTGGTGGGCTTTCACTTCAGACCCACTGAATCAGGATATGTGTTTTTTTTTTTTTTAACAAGATGCTCAGGGATTTGTGTAGGGAGTGCTTATCCAGGAACCGCTTCACAGACCGTGAAAGCTGTTATGTCAAATTTTCACCTCTCTGCAGAAAAACACCTATCAGGATTCTCTACATAGCAGATGCCTCAGAACACTGCTGATGGAGTGACATCATTATGACTTCCCCTGCTGGGCAGCTTTTCTCTCTGCTTTTCTCAGTGAAAAAGCAATAATGCATTACCAGTTACCTCTGTAAAATGCAAATGTGCACATAAATAGAGCAGAATGTGGGAAACATTTTTTTTCATTTTTGTTGTGCTTTCTTCTAATGTACTAAGTACAAAGGCATTAGGCTTACAATTAATGCCATGATGAAAATCTTCCCACTTTTCAAAAGATTGAAATTCTCATTGGATAATATAGATTTCCCAACTCCCACAATGAACTTGGGCAAACTGTAACTTCATTTTTTGAGTCCCAGTTGTCCCCTGAGTAAAATATGGCTCATAAGAATAACTCATAAAGTTTTTCTTTTTGACTTTTTTGCACATTTACAGTCAGTAAAACGTACATATTTTAAGTGGACAACATGATGAGTTTTAACAAACACATATATACCTGTGTAATCACCACATCAGTTAAAATACAGAACATGTCCACCATCCACAAATTTCCCTTAGCCCCCTTTCAGTCAATTCTACCTTCTAGAAAGGACACATGGTGAGGAGTTTTATAGATAATATTCAGGAAATTAGAGCTGGAAAGAGACTATTTTAGAGTCAAAAGAACTAAAATTTGCCTAAGTTCTTATAGCTAGCAAGTGGCAGAGTGGGAAACTGACTCCAGGATAGCGAGTCTCCCATGGTTCTCTTTTCTGCCAGTTAAGATAAAATGTGGAAGGGTATACACATGTTACTGTCATCACCATATATTATTGTTGCCTAATGTTGAGCTTTATGTAGATGGAATTATTCCATTTGTGGCCTTTGATTCTGGCACCCGTCACTCAACATAATGGTTCTGGGATCCATGCACTTTGTTGCACATGTGAGCAGTACCCACAGGGCTGTGTTGACACGTAAATGAGATATATGGAAAAGTACATGTTTCCATACTTTTAAATCTGAAAATCAAATGAGGGCATTTGGATGCCCTAAGATTTCCATCTTCCCAGATACTAGGAATTAGGACGTAAAAGGTGGTCTTCCACTGGATAGCCTCATTCTAATTATGCTGCCTTTACTCAGATTTGCTAATATGTTCCTGAGAGTACTACTGCAAATAACATGGACTGAGCTCTTCTTCAATCAGAACACGATAATGATAATCTTACAGGTTTTCCTTTGGCCTGGGGAAGATGCCTGACTTTGATAACCACCAGGTCCAATGGGAATTTTCCTGGAAAGCAATAAGCACCTGGATAAATCTCCTCTGTCCATTCACTGTCACTATGGCAACACGTAATTATAACTGCCCTGAATGAGAATGTCTCTCTCTACCAATATAATACAGCTATGCTACTTCAAAACCATTCATTTTCAACAGGACCGCTCAGCATAGACTGACAGAAGAATTATGTCTCAGCCACAGTAACGATGAAAAGTAATTATGTGAGTCTTACCAACACTTCGACATTGAGATGAAGTTCTGTCTATGAGATCACTAAACTGTGATCCAGCAGGAAACAGGAATAATTGTCCTGGCCAAGATTCCATGGCCAAAGTGAAGCAGATAATTGAGGCAATTATTTGGCAGATTCAAAGCAAAAAGCATACTAGAGTAATAACACTAAAGGTGCTCTCACAGAAGATAACCATAATTATGTGTCACTGTGGCAACAGTACTTAAACACTTCTTCCCCACTGGTCTTACATTCGAGTATTTATGAGAATACTTACTTTCTGATAGTTTCTAACATTGAATGGCCACTTCAAATCCAGTTTTAGGGATGATTTTAGGTACACAAAGATGAAAATCTAGTGCCTTTATCATTTGTATATTTTTCAACTTCTAATTGAGTCTAAAGAAAACTGGCAATATATTATCCTTGATGGCCAAGGCCATATGTTCAAAGGAAGGTCTCTTGGCGATATGTCTCACGGTTAATATTTTGGATGGCTAGGTTGGATCTGGTAGTATTAAGGTACAATGTATTAAAGGAGATTCTCGCAATAATAAATTATAAAATTCATTTCAAACTGCCATCCACCATGAAAAGTATAGAGGTAGGTGCTGCTAGATGCTAATCAAGCGTTTTGATTTGTGCTTCAATATGTGATCACAAATTTGTCTCCTTCCCATGATGGTTTTACTCCCCCCGGCCCCAACATTTTTGTTAACATGTAATTGATACATAATATTGTATAAGTTTTAAGTGTACAATGTGATGATTAGATTTGTATATATTGCAAAGTAATCACCACAATAAGATTAGCTAACACACCTGTCATCTCACAAAATTATCCATTTTATGTGTGAATAAGAACTTTTAAGATTTACTATAGTCAGGTACACAATACAGTATTGTTTGTGATGGCTTTATTTTCAGGGTGAATCTCTCTCTAAGTGGCAAAGACAGAAACAGCAGACCTGCTCTTGCTTTCTTTTAACTCAGCAACCCCCGTGGAATATTAGAACCTATTGTTTATGGTTACAGCAAGAGTCTCAGGATAATCCGGGTGGTCCCAGTAGGCCACACATCCACCCAGAAGGAAGAGTGGGAGACTATTACTATTTATGTTCACCTGAAACACAACCAATGAAGCTTAACTTTACCAATTCATCTCAAAGAGGACTATAACATAGAGTCATTGTGTTTAGTGAGGTATTACTAATAAAATACATAATAATAATCCACAGGCAGTTACGATATGCCCACAGCCCAGTGTTAATTTTTTCTTTTCTTAAGTTAAAAAAGAAATGAATGATAACTTCTGACTCCTAGCATATGAGAGTTTTCGACCTAGTGGGGAGTCAGGAGTTAAAATAAATATGAAATTAGAAAATATAAGACAATATGCAATCCTATGCCATATTGGAGAAGTCAGATTATGATAGGTATGGGAATTTATTGAAGTCAGTGGTAAGATATATTTCCTATTATCCCAGCAATTCTACTCCCAGGAGTTACTCAAGAGTAATAGATTCACAAAAAGACTGTCAGATTTATTTGTGGAACAGGAGATAAATGGATAAATAAGTTATGGTATATCCATACAATGGAATATCACTTTATGATAAAGAAGAGAATGGGGGTACCTGAGTGGCTCAGTCAGTAAGCGACAGACTCTTGATTTCAGCTTAGGTCATGATCTCGTGGTTTGTGAGTTCAAGTCCCACAGTGGGCTCTGTGCTGACAGTGCAGAGCCTGTTTGGGATTCTGTCTCCCCTCTCTCTGCCTCACCCACGCTTGCTCTCTCTCTCTCTCTCTCTCTCTCTCTCAAAATAAATAAAAATAAACTTAAAAAAAAAGAGAATGATTTACTAACATGGATGAATATCAAAAACACATTATTCTTAGATAAAGAAACAAGGCAAAAACACAACCTACCATATGATTCCCTTTAAATGAGATACTAGAACAGGCAATGACAGAAACGGAAAACTGTTCAGTGGTTACCTGAAGTCAAGAGTGAGGAATTAACCTCAGAGACATGAGGAAATATTTGGAATGAAAAAAATATTTGCTTACATGGGTATAAATAGATGTAAAAACTCATCAAACTGTACACTCAAAATAAGGGCATTAACTTATTTAAATTATGCTTTTCAACAAGTTGATTTAGGGCCAGTGTTCGTAATAAAGGAGGCAGTAGATGAAGATTTTATTATTAAAAATAGTCATCGGGGCGCCTGGGTGGCTCAGTCAGTTGAGTGTCCGACTTCGGCTCAGGTCTCGGTCTCAGGATCGGTGAGTTCAAGCCTCACATTGGGCTCGTTACTGTCAGTGCAGAGCCCATGTCGGAGCCTCTGCACCCCCCTCTCTGCCCCTCCCCTGCTCGTGCCCTCTCCCTCTCAAAACTCAATAAACATTTAAAAAAATTCATAAATTATATACTGAGAGAAAGAGAGAGAGAAAGAGACAGATGATTACATTGCCTAACAATGTGATGAGAACCTGGTCACTGGCTCCAAACCCATCCGCTTCTACATGCTGTCTCTACTGTCAGCTGGCAGGGTGGTGATCCCATCTCCAACACCTGAAAAACTGACTACTTACCACCTTGGAATATTAAAATATATTACATGTGAAGATAAAATGAAATCAAAAGGATCTGGAGGAAAAGAATAAAATCTATCCAAAGCATTAAAATGATACAATAAGGAATATAATAAAGAATAGAGAACTATGGATGGGTGGATAGATAGATAGATAAAAGATGGATTACTTTTAACTTTGGCAAGAGGTTTTGTCAAGAATAAGGAGGCAATCCTGTGTAATGAAGTACTATAGGAATTTACATACTTCAATGGGAATTCTTTATTCAGAAAAATAAGGAAAAGGGGGGCTTTCAGCACTTTGACCACAGAAATTGTCAATGTTATAACTGGGCCATGTGAGCCAAAGATATTCACAAAGATTAAGTGATTCATTTCCTACTCCTCTTACCATGATTATAATAATATCATAGCTGAGATAAACAATTAGTAACTAATGCAGAGTGAGGTATAGAGGGGTCGTCTTGAGTTTGTAAATAAAAGAAAGTATACTGAGCCTGCATTGGGGGAATGACCTAGGTACCACCTGATCTGCAACATCTCCAGAAAACTTGGTCATTCAATGCAAGTAAATTAAATGCTCTCTATGCACCAGTCACGAAATTCCCTATTAAGGGGACCAGCAGCTTTAGGACCACCAGTAAGCTGATTAGAAATGCAGACTCCCACTTAAGCGACCGACTTTGGCTCTAGTCACGATCTCACAGCTCGCGAGTTTGATCCCTACGTCGGGCTCTGTGCTGACAGCTCAGAGCCTGGAGCCTGCTTCAGATCCGGTGTTTCCCTCTCTCTCTACCCCTCCCGCACTCACACTCTGTCACTCCTTCAAAAGTAAATAAACATTAAGAAAGAAAGAAATGCAGACTCCACCCAATATTTGCTGAATCAGGATTTGCATTTAACAAGATCCCCAGGTGATTCTTGTGCATACCGAAGTTTGAGACCAAAAAGCCTGCTTCCTTGCTTCATGAAAGGAAATCTAGGACAAGAAGAAAGGGAAGCTTATTCTGGTGGTGTGGAGACTTAGGCTTGGAATTGCTAACTCAGAAACTCCAGTAGCCTTAGGCTACCATCAAGAGCCCACTAAAAGGCACAGAAAAGTCAGGAGCAATAACACAGGTAATGGTAGTCAGGAAGTCAGAAGAACAATATATGCCAAAATGTTCTGCCTCTGTAGTATTCAGAAACTTGCATATTTTAGCAACATGAAAATGTTACTTCTTCCCATTGGACTGAAAAAATTTTAAAGAATGTTATTAACTCTTAGTAAAACTAAAGGAAAATGCAACTTTCATTTACATTGCTGATGAAGCTGGAGAGCATTCATTCATTCATTTTGAAGAGCATTCTGGCATTAGCTACTAGATGAACAATGGGTACCTCCTATGACCAAGCCATTGCATGCCTCAATATCTACCAGGGAAACCCTTGCGTTCATGCCCAAGGAGAGTTACTTAAGGCTTGTTGCATGAGGCTACTACAGCATTGTTAAAAATAAGAAGATATTTGACATCCAAATGACATCCGAAAGAAGCATGTTTAAAACAAAATGTGGTATTTCTATACTGTGAAATACTAAAATATCTGTTAATAGAATAAGTATATAGATTCACATAGGAAGATTTCTAAGACATATCAAATTAACAAATGCAGTTGAAGAATAATATATATGATGTAACTCCTTTCTTTCTTTTCTTTCTTTCTTTCTTTCTTTCTTTCTTTCTTTCTTTCTTTCTCTCGAGCGGGAACAGGGGAGGGGCAGAGACAGGAAAAGAGAGAATCCCAAGCAGGCTCCACGCTGTCAGCACAGAGCCCGGAGGAGGACTCAATCCCATGAACCACAAGATCAGGACCTGAGCCACAATCAAGAGTCAGACACTAAACTGACTGAGCCATTCAGGTGGCCTGAAATAATTTCTTTTTTTAAAGAAAAAACATATACAAAAAACTTCACATTTATATAGATGGAATTATGTACATCATACATGTATGTTGCGCAAACACATAGACAAAGCACATGCACAAAATCTTTTAGAGTTGTTATCTCTGGAGAGAAAGCTGGATCAGCATATAATGGTATAGAGGAATTTTACATGTGTGTATTTGTATATTATTTTATTTTTGTTAGTATATATAATAGTAAATGAAAGACAATAACCTTAAGGAGAAATATTTATATAAACCTAATGTGTTACTTTGTATTTTTCCCTGAAACATCTGTAGAAAATAGTATTTTTCTCTGGAACTGATGCTTAAATTCAATGTGAAGAATACAGTCCATAGAATTATCATCCTTTTATGGGACAGGTTTTCTAACTGGAAGGATGCTTTAGCATCTTTAATAAAAATTTAAATTCTTGAAAAATGTGTCACTATAAAAATGCTGGCATCTGCAGAGTGCTTTGCAATCAGTTATTGGTTATTTCCTTCCCAAAAAGACTAATAAAACACTTTGAGTAATATGCAAGACTAACTTTTCTCGGAAATTTTAACATTTCCCAGAAAATATAACATTGGCATAAGTTACCATGGGATAAAATTTTGTTAAGTATGATTCTATTTATAGTTCCGGTTACTACATCCATCTCCAATATATACCTGGGTCCACATGACCTGATTTCTTTCCTGTTTTACACACATAACCTTGTTTAGTTCTTACTGCAACTCTCTGATGTGCCTATTATTATCCCCATTTACATAAGAAGCAGAGACTCATCAGGTTAAATGGTTGCTCAAAACCAGGTTTTGTATACCAAACATCCCAAATAGTTTCCAAATTAGTTATGCCCATGATATACTCCCACTAACAGTTCATGAGCATTTCACTTATTCTACATCCTCACCAAGACTTTGAATTGTTTTCATTTTTAAAATATTATTGTGGGTGTATAGTGGATTCACATTGTGGTTTTAATTTCATGTCTCCAGGTCCCAATGAAATTGAGCACCTTCTCATATGTTTATTGGCCATTTGAATATCATCTGTTGTTAACTGCCTGTTCAAATCCTTTGCCCTTTTTCTATTGTTGTAACTGGTTATTTTATCTGGGGAAGACCTGGGACTCAGATTCCCCAAAAAGTGTCCATTAGCAACATCCGTTCCCTAATTAATCATGCACCAACACTAATTTACAAAGTGCCTGCGTCTCCTACAAGATTTGAACCCTGGGAATTTCAAGAAAAAAAAAAAATCCCTGCCCTCAAAAAGCCCAATAAAATAAACAGAAACAAACAAAATTTAAAACCCACTAAAAATGCAATCCATTTTATTTTTTTTTTCTTTTGGTACTTTTATTGTTATGGGAGACAAATAACTTTATTAGGAAATTTGCTTGACTTCCTAATGCTTGAAAAACACCATGTCAATGAGTGGCACAAAGTCTCAAGGCTTTGATTTTGTTTTGTTTTGTTTTGTTTTCAAGATGGGTGGTATGGTTCTTAACTTTAATATTCTAGAGCATGGGGTGCCTGGGTGGCTCAGTCAGTTAAGCGTCCGACTTCAGCTCAGGTCATGATCTCACAGTCCCTGAGTTCGAGCCCCGCGTTGGGCTCTGTGCTGACAGCTCAGAGCCTGGAGCCTGCCTCAGATTCTGTGTCTCCCTCTCTCTGACCTTCCTCCGTTCATGCTCTGTCTTTCTCTGTCTCAAAAATAAATAAAAATGTAAAAAAAAAACCCTTAATATTCTAGAGCATAATTTCTCAGCAATCCAGACTCCTAAGTGTTTTCAAACATACTACTTTAAAGATCCCAAATTAACCAAAATTAATATAACAAATAATGAAACCACACATCCTAATGAGAGGATTATAAGAAAGAGTATGGAGATGAACAAGACAAAAATATTCTAAAACAATTTACTAAGGGCAATGAAGATCCACAAGCCCTTTGTTAGACTTTTGTATTTAAGAGTTTGTCCTTCCAGAAGCACAGGAAAGAGTAGACTTGAGAAATTCAAGGAACACTTGCTTGCCCATTGAAGAAGCCAAAATCTATCTACTAATGGTTCTTTCAGTTTTTTCTTTAAAAAAACGCCCCAATTCTTTTCAAAGAGCCATTAGCATCAACTCTTATCTCTCTGTTGAGTATTAGAAAGGCATTTACACTTAAGTCATAAACTTTCAATAAACTTCTTTTTCTCACTCAGATCTGCATTGTTTTGCTCTGCGTATGACTGGAAGAAATGACTTAAAGACATTATCAAAGCCTGAAGAAAATGTTCATTAGTACATGGGTACTAGTGTTATACTAGTCATTTTATTCTCAGCTTGAGTATTTTATTTTATTGTATTAAAAGTTTATTTATTTATTTTGTGAGAGAGCGAGCTTGCTCGTGCACATGAGCAAGCGGGAGAGGGGCAGAGAGAGATGTAAAGAGAATCCCAAGCAGACTCCCTGCTGTCAGAGCAGAGCCCTACACAGGGCTTGATCTCACGAACCATGAGATCATGACTTGAGCAGAAATGAAGAGTTTGACACTTGACCTACTGAGTCACCCAGGCGCCCCTCAGTTTGAGTACTTTAAACTAGTTTACGCAGAACTACTTTTTGCTTCCCCAAAGAGTTTTCCTAATTAAAGCTTTCTGGGGAAAGAGGCCCTTCTTTGACACAATTCAGTATTATAGGAAACATTGGTGTCACCTTGATTCTCATAAATGATAAGAAAGATGAGCTGAGACAAAAGTAAGTAATTAGGGCTCAGAACGAGGTTTCTTCATCTTTATCTCAACTCCAACTAGAAGTACAGACACATGGTTACTGAAATAAGCTACTGTTAAACTAACATCCTATCTTTCCTCCTGGTTGGCATTTAGGTAATTTTCCTTATCTTATTTTTATACAAAGGTATAATATCACATAATATAGAGTTTCAAATACTTGGTTTCCAAAAGCTCTCAAATAAAAGAATGAACCTATTTCTACTGGAAACTAGAAACCAATCATTTTGTAGAAAGCAAATTATTCAATCTGTCTGATTTCAGCTTCACGAGATACCGTAACAAGTCTCAAATCTCTAAACACAATGTCAAGTTAAAACAAAGGCAATTAGTCTGCGTCTAGACCTATTTTATGCCTAGATTTCCAATTCCAAAAGGTGAGGCCCAAGAACAGAGACATGTCTATTGTGTTCTCTTTGATTTTTGTTAGTTTGTTTGCTGGAGAATAACTTTGACAAGTCTAAGCATGGAATACCCTCTCAAACAGAAATCAAAGATAATTTATATCAGGGAATGAACTCTGGTTCCAGCAGTCCTTAAAGCTGGGTGGTCTTTGCAAAGACACTTCATGTTGCTGGACTTTAGTTTTAGCATCTTCAAAACTAAACCTCTGAACTCTATAATTCCTCTGGTCCCTTCCAGTGCTGATTTTCTGTGACAACACTTAAAAATCCCCTTAAGCTAAAAGAATTTACATTTCAGTACTTATCCTATAAAAGGCCAATCTGTACCGTCTTAACTAATATAACCAAGAAAAAATGGTGGCAGTCTAGTGAGTAATCATGATAGTAAGCGTTTTAGATCTGAACCAGGCTGCACAATTTACAACGAGCTTTCAGGCTTATCATGTCAGTGTTGTTTCTTAGCTCCCTAAGACTGCACAGTTAGCAAGTAATGAGTCCAGAACATATCATTTGGTTCAAGAGGCAGGGTGTTCTAAATGCATAGAAAAAAAAGGATCAGACTTGGGGTGACCGGAAGTGGAGGTGAGGAAGGGGGAATCGGAGGAAGGTGGTCAAAAGGCACAAACTTCCAGTTATAAGATAAAGAAGTAGTAGGGATGAAATGGACACATGACGACATAGCTAACACCTCTATAATGACATACAGGGAAGTTGTTAAGCGGGAAAATCCTAAGAGCTCTCATCACACGGAGAATTTTTTTTCCCTTTTTTCCCTTTTCCTCTCTTTTGTTTTTACTGTATCTGTAAGAGGAGATAGATGTTAACTGAACATATTGTAATCATTTCACAATGTATGTACATGGAACCATCATGCTTTAAGCTTATACAGTGATGTGTCAATTCTTCACAAAAAGTGGGGCGGGGCAGGGGGGAGAAACAGGATGTTATCCATATTCTGCTATCTCTGTGGTCACTGGTCACTTTGAAGGAGGAGTGTGTAGAATCAGCTATCAACGTCGAACTTTGACATTAAAGTAAGGGTTTTTTTCATAATTTTTTTAAAATTTTAAAATTTTAATTTTAATTGTTAATTTTTCAATTATAACCGAATAAGTACCCCCCTCCTCTCTCTTTTATTATACTGCCAGGGAGACCCAAATGATATGATGGCCAAAGAATGAGCTCAAGAACCTGTCATACTTCAAATCAGCTGTTTGCTATGAATGTGGTTGGGTAGTTACATGAGCTCTTTGTGTACAGAGAATAATTATTCTCCTCAAAGGAACTGAAGAAATTTGTGCATGTGAATGTGTGTGCATTGCAGAGCTGGTATATATTAGGCAGTCACTGTATGTGAGAGAGACAGAGAGAGACAGAGCATGAGCAGGGGAGGGGCAGAGAGAGAGGGAGACACAGAATCCGAAGTAGGTCCAGGTTCTGAGCTGTCAGCACAGAGCCTGATATGGGGCTTGGACCCATGAACTGCGAGATCATGACTTGAGCCAAAGTCGGATGCTTCACTCTCTGAACCACCCAGGCACCCCAGAATTTCAACATTTAAATGCCCCAAATCTCTGAGAGGAAGAAACACATAAACCCAGGTCTAAATCTAGGTCCATCTTTACTAACTGGATGGCCTTGAGGAAGTTATATAAGTAAGCCCTTTGAATGTCAGTCTCGTATATAAAGAGTGTGTGTGTGTGTGTGTGTGTGTGTGTGTGTGTGTGTACCACCTACCATAAATATTTATTCTGAAAATTATAGTCTATTCTGCCTCAATGCTTATTTTTATAATGGGAATGATCTGATATATGATTATTAAATAGAGGAACTATGCCAGGATAATTCAGAAGTCAGGTTGTTTTACGGAATTTTTTTCTGATCACGTGCTGTTTTGCACCCCATAACCATAGCTATATGCCAAATCCACCCACACAACTAACAGCAAGCCTCACAGGAATACCGTAGTGTACATCATGCTCATTTACCCCCATATTCTGCCTCCTGGCTTAGTTTATCCAAGTTCTCTGCTCCAAAGGTGTTTATTGGACAATTTTCTCTAATCTTGGACCTTAACTCAACAGCTGCAGCTCTTCTCTATACCCCTGTCCATCAACTTACCTCTACCTTTAAAAAAAAAATGAAGGCTACATATTTTAACTAAGCTTGTATTTTATTTTTATGAGATGATTAGTGCTTGCATTACAAAGTTGAATGGGTTCTAAGTGGTCTTCCCAAAGTCTATTTTCCCATTATGCTATTATTTCTAAAGCATAATTTTACAAAATGTGTTTTTTAATTTGCACAATCACGTTATAAACAAACACCTGTAAATCAGATAACATATGTAAAGTACTTACAGTGCTCAGCATATACATTTTAAACATCAGACCCCCTACTCTTTCAAGATGTCAGTATTTCCTTTCAAAAGGCAGAGAAATGAATTAAATGAAATTTAGGGTCTTTTAGCGCCTTTAAGAGGTTTTCTGAGTCTGTGAGAGAAAGCATAATTCATACTAAAAACATTGGCTGAAAGCATAAACTATGACCATCAGTGCAAAATGCCCTGGGAATTATTCATGGTTCGACACAAAAAAACTGAAAGGATCAGACTAAAAGAAAAAAAAAAAAAAAAGGCCCAAGGGTTACATTGCACCTTGTGTATTTTCTTCAATCCACTTGGTACCTCCCAACCAATAGGAGACACCTATGATTTTTCATGCCACATTGCTGGTTTCCTTCAAAGCTCCCATGAAAATTGAAATGCTTAATAGGTACCCGTGCTTTTGTGAAGCCCTTTCGGAAGCTTCTTTCTTAACACTGTTCTCGAGACCACACCTATCATGTAGCAAGTGACAGAAGGTGGCTGGCAGAGAGATATCGAAGCAGCCATTAGCAGAAGTCACTGGGCACTGACCTGTGTCTGGAGAGGCAGGAACCCAACTGGTCCTCTAATGGTGCTCCCCCTGCATCCCTCCTTTTCCACGGGAAACCACTCTCCAGTTCACCAAACTCAGATGTCAAAAATCAAAGCGGAGCTGGCAGTAAAAACCTTCCCATTCAACCTGGAAACTCTTGAGACTTGGGCATGAAACTGGTGTTGAAGCAGAGGACTGGTTGGCAACTGTAATCCATCCACTGCCGGCCAAAACTGCTGCATTTGTCAAGTGTCACATCACACTTTCCCCAGGCAGTTATTTCCCTTGAGACCACTTACCCCACTGAGAAGGCAAAGGAAACGTTGGGCCTGCCAAAATTGTTCTCTAAAGCAAAACCAAGGGCCATTTTTCATCACAAGAACATAGCTAGCACAGTGTCCTAAAAACAGTAGGTGCTCAGTAAATGGGAATTAACTTCCACTTCCCCTGCCATGGTTCAAAAAAAACCATTCAGATCTACTCTAGTTAGAATACTGGTTTCCCTCAAAACAAAAGCAAAGAGGAGATTTAAAACACAGGTAATTTTATCTCCTGTAGAATATAAAATTTTACATTTAATTTGGGTCTCTACCAGTTTTATTAAGGCATACTTCTCTCTGAAAACTCCTCCAAAGTGCCAGGGACTGGACACAGGATTTTCAAAGAGTGACTATTCTCTTTCTTTCTTTCTTTCTTTCTTTCTTTCTTTCTTTCTTTTTCTTTCTTTTTCTTTCTTTCTTTCTTTCTCTCTCTCTCTCTCTCTCTCTCTCTCTCTCTCTCTCTCTCTCTTCTTTCCCCTCTCCAAATAGTGCTACTCACTTTGCCAAGCAGTTTTCTTAATAAATGCCTCTAAATTCCCATGCACCAAAGCTACGACTCTGAGTCAGGAGATTATGTCTGCCCACTATATTCATAGCCACAGAATAACCATGGAATTATCAGCAATAAGGAGACTAGAATGAAAATTAGGTAGGGTCACTGCCCTAACGCACAAGTGGGCTTACAGGCAAATGTTCATACATTCATTCAATAAATGATTATTGTGGACCCATCATGTGCTTGGCACCGGTGAAATAATGGTGAACAAAAAGTAGACGCGGTCTCTATTCTCATAGAGATTACTGTTTAGTAGGAAAGACTGATATTAATCAAACAATCACATGAATGGATAAATAAGCTAAGACAGATGAAATGAGATAAATGGAGTACGATTCTATTAGAGTGTATAATAAAGGAGTATAATTGGGCTCAGAGAATTAGGAAGCACTTTCCTGAAAAAAGTAACTTGTGCAGAGATCCATACGATGAGTAGGATTATCCAGGCAGGAGACTATAAGATGGAAAGAAGTGATGACCATACAGAATTGACAGAAAGCATGCAAGTTTTTGTAGGTCATGTTAAAGATTTTGGTCCTTTGAGGAAACCCAATATTCAGAGGCCCACATGAGGAAGATGAGCTAAAGGAAGGAGTGACCAGACAGCTAGGCAGAAAATCAGGTGAGGTAGTGTCTAGAAAAATGTGGGACAAAATGGTTAAAAAGGAAGCCTACAAAGCCAAAAGCAGCCACCAGGTCCAAAACGTGTTCTGCAAAGCTGTGGGCTGAAAGCCAGGTTGGATGTTGAGAAATGAGTGAGAAGTAAGAAAATAGAGATGACTTTGGAGAAATGTGGCTTTGAAGGGAGGAAACACAGAGTTAGAGAAGAGAGGTGATATTTATGGTGGCATCTGGTAGGAAGAAGAATGACTGAATGCACAAACGAGAAAAGGAATCATGGACGGTATGTGGTTCCCGAGAAGGGGAAGAGGAAGCACTTCACGGCACCGGCGGAGAGATTGGACTCACATAGGATTAAGGCCCTTCCTCTAATGTAGTAGGTGAGAATTAGGACAAAATGAGTATAACTGTAAGCAGTTTGTTTTGCAGATGTGATGGCCAGAAGATAAGGATGGCCATAGAATGGCTTCAGATCTCTATGGCTGTAGGAAATTAACCCAGTCATTGAGCATGGTGGGTAGAGATGGCAGAGGTGGAGATTTAAGGATAGGTTGGAAGTGTTGAAACATGTGGACTGAGCTGGTTAGAAAAATGTTAGCCAGTGTCGAAAGTACATCTGATACTGATGATCACGAATGGTCGGTGACACTAATCTGCCCAGGCTTCCCCCAGCAGCACTTGATTGCCAAGCTTAAAGACAGTGCATTGGAAGGTTCTTCTTGGGATGGGGTTTTGCCAGACTGATACTACACAAAGACAGATGACAAGGGACTTTAACACGGTAGCAAGGAAATCATTTAAATGATTAACCATGGTCTCTGAGCTGGCATGGATGTTCCATTTTTTCCTCTCAACATATGGTTGGGTTTAAAATTCAAAGAATAATGTGAAACAAGCCCCCAGCCTTCCCCTGCCAGGTTTTAATGGGTCAAATAAAGGAATGAATGAAGTCCTACTTCATCTTTGTTAGAATTCCCCCATAGGAACTCAGCTCAGTCTCCATTGGAAGCTTTGCGGTTTTCTTCCATCTTTCAGTTGTCTTCCATTAACCCTGAGACTTCTATGGATGATGAACTACGAGAAGTAATTTCTTACCCGCCACGCACCAGATGACTCTGAACACTCTATCACTCTTTTCTAGTGCACACTAATCATAGCTTCCAAGTAGGGAATATGCCAATCATTTTACACGTATTATTTCATCACCATTTTACAGACGCAGAAATTGAATCTCAAAAAAGATCAAGCAATTTTTCCAAGGACACACAACCAGGAAGTGTCAGAGCAAGACTGGCAACTAGGCCACTGTCTAAGAAGTACACTACTCTGTCTCCCTTACCAAATAGTTACTAAATATTTAGCCTCAATTGGACAAACTCATAATATACTTCTCTCCCGGCGCAACGTGTGAATATGCTCAGCAGAGTCTTCCTCTTGGGTACAGAAGACCACTATGAAAGTGATGATCATTCAATACAGCGTTTCCCACAGTGTGATACAAAGACTACAGTGGGATCACCCGGATTAAAGTTGAAGCTGCCAGGCCATCAAGCTTCTCACCTCCCCGAGTGCTACCACCGCTTCCTATCAAAAGTCAGTTTCAGGAGGCTGAAGTAGAGCCTGGTCGCTCACACTTCTAATAAGCTTTCATTTCCTAAGCTTTTTTTTTTTTTTTTTTCACACTAGAGTTTGAAAACCATTGACTCAGCAGAACTCCAGTCTTGTCAAAGGGACTTGAAAGAATACTATATTTGGGTACTTTTGTTGGAAAAGATCATTTATCTTATCATGAAAACCACAAGTCTGAAGACATAAAACACAAAGGGGTTGAACTGACAGCATAAGGGAATCCAAGATTAATATCTGAGGAGGATGCTTAAGTGTCTCTGTCTGTCTGTTTATGTGGGATGGCAGAGCAAAACAAGCTTTGCCTCTTAGTGATTCTGTCTTTTCATTCCCCCCCCCACCTTGGCCCTCCCCCAGCATTTCTTTGAGAAGGCAAGATTTAAATGCCTGTGTTTATTGGTAAATTGTTTCCGCCACTTGATGGAAAACCCCCTTAGAAAGCAGAGGATGGAAATGGCTTCTGCAAATGATTACAGATAGCTATGATTCCATTCTGAGGGCAGACGCCAAGAATCGTGACCAAGAGCAACATTATTAGCCACAGGGGATTCCTCCCGCTGTGCTCATGTATAGTTTCCAAAATGCATCATCATGTCTCCAGAGCAGCCGCAAATGCTGAACCCAAGGCAGATTCTGCTACAGCAAAAGTGCCTCCCTGTGACTCAGGAGAAAGTTCCCCTTCTTCCCTGACCTTTGCTCCCTCAAACTACAAAGGTTACTTGGAATTTCTCCAGTTATTTCTTATTTTAAAGTATCTGTGAAATACTTTGCAAAATGACCCATGCGTGGTGTGAGGGTGCGAAAGGGTACATGGTTTCGCGGTTCCTGGTACAAAGGGATAATGAAGGCAGAGAAGCAATAGGAGACACAGACCAAAGGGCCAGACCTTATTTTCAAGGAGCCCATGTATAAACCTGGGATTCACTAGACACTTTGACAAGCAATGGCATCATCAGCCACCAGTTTTGATGCAGTCGTCCAAAGAGCTTCACCCCCAACCAGAGAATGACTCAGGCTAGATATTTAAGAGTCACCCTAGGGCTTCCCTTCATCCAGAGGGCACACTTTTCCCTGCATTAACTGGATATTCCCTCTTAATGATTGGCAGGGCCCAAACAGTTCAACAAAAGCACTGACCCATATACACCTTGTCATTCAAGTTAGACAGGCATGTGGTGCTAGAGACCTCCGGGTGGGGAGAAGGGAGAGGAGAAGGTTAATGTTGCTTTGACCAGCAGCGCTGCACTGTTGACATGCTCTGTAGCATATTAACCGAGAAGAGCCCCAGCTGCCAATACCTCATGGGTGAATGTGTCATCCTTTTGGCACATGGAAGGGTCCTTTTTCATAAGCCTTTGAACTGTAAAAAAATTTATTACTCTTAAGAGCCCAAGTGTTCAGGCCAGGACTCACCTGGCAAGTATTTAAATCTAATCCAGTTCCACAAAATTGTACTGATGTCTTACTATGACCAGATACTGGGAATATTCTGATGGCCAAATACTGTGGGCCTTGGAGATCACCTGGAAGTTTCATTAAAACACACATGTGGGGTTCTAGTCCCAGAGTTTCTGAGTCAGTACGTTTGTAATGAGACCCAGAAATGGCATTTTTAACAAGTTTCCAGGGAACACTAATGTTGCTGGTCTAGGAACCACAGTTTGAGATCAGTATCATAGAAGACTAAAACATAACTCTTGGTTTAAAAGGTCTCGGATAAGATACAGCTTATCTGAATACAAGACAGTTGGCGCACCCGGCATGAAATAGGTAGGCAATAAATAGTTGCCAAATCGATGAATAAATAAATGAATGAAAATATAGAATATTAGGGGTGCCTGGGTGGCTCAGTCGGTTGGGGTCTGACTTCAACTCAGGTCATGATCTCGCAATTTGTGAGTTCGAGCCCCACACGTCAGGCTCTGTGCTGCCAGCTCGGAGCCTGGAGCCTGCTTCGGATTCTATGTCTCCCTCTCTCTCTCTGCCCCTCCCCTGATCATGCTCTGTCTATGTCTCTGTCTCTGTCTCTCTCTCTGTCAAAAATAAGGAAACATTAAAAACAAAATTAAAAAAAAAAAGAAAATATAGAATATTATACACTATGCCAGGACATGGACTGGAGGAATTTACTCTAGTTACAGGGTGTGCCATTGGAAGAAGCATCAAGCAAGGGCCTAGTGGCATTATGCTTTGAAGGTCAAATGGGATTTATGTAGAGAAATAGTTGGCTGGAGGAGTTTCTAAGCTAAAAGAACAGCACGGCAAAGGCACAGGGGAAGGCACGGAGCCATGCACGGTGGGGAGTGGTGAGCAGGTGGGTATGTGTGACATTTCACATGTCTGTGCTTGAGCCTTGCCTGTCCAGCAACAGCCACTTCACTACTGGTTCCCCTTCCTCTACTTTCCTGGAAAGTATCTACTTCTCCTTTCAGTGCCCATTGCTTCCTCCTCTACCCTCACTGTTCTTTCCTCTTTGGGAAATCAGAATATCCCTTATCTGAAGAGCTTTTGAGACGGTGGCAGGTGTTTTGGGGACCACCATCCACCCACTTAGCCCCCTTCTTATTTCTCGTTCTCTGCACATGACCCAGACCCACACCAACTACGTTCGACAGCTTTTCTTTACCTTTCTGTCTCAGGGCTTCCAACGTTCAGAAACTGTGTCATCCCATTGGCAGGAGCAGACAAAGGGTAGTACAGTTTACAGCATTTGGGGCCATTATTAAGCAACGGGAGAGAAGATTCAGTGGATGCTTCACCCAGCATCTTGTCCTTTGGAGGTGGGTTCCTCAGAAGGTCTGCCATGGAATGAAACCTAATTGCCACAGTGATGACCATACCAGTAACACAACCTTTATTCATTATTGTTGTTGTTGTTGTTGTTGTTGTTGTTGGCTTTTCTTTCTCCCTCCTCTCTCTACCTCTCCTCAACTCTGTTACCTGGAGTCACCTCCCAAATAAACTACCCGCATTTAAGTCTTTGTTTCAGAAACCCAAACTGGCATCTGTCACTCATGGCAAACACGCAGCAGCCGGGTCCTAGCTAGCTTTGCTTGAATGCTTTTCTGAGGGGGCAGGTGAAATTTCAAGAGCAGTGGCCTTCAGCAACAACGGATCTGCGATTTGCGAATAGCAGAAGACAGATAAGCCAGTTTCCCTCAGACTGCAAAGGCATTCACATCACTGAAGACAGAACGGGTTGTTTTCCATTTGAATGGCAAATCTACTTAACATTGACTTGTTGATTTTTGTGACTTTGGTATTGCAGTTTTCAATGAGAGAGCCACTCTTGGGATAATCCAGAAGTTCTAAATTTTTATACCCCAAAGACGTCCAAAATGATGTCAAAGTTATGATGTTGTAACTTAGGATGTTAGAAAGTGAGGTATAAACTATCTGCCTTGCACTTGAAGTGGCAGACTTACTAACCTGTGAGACAAGGATGCATCTCCAGCCATAGGGAAGCTCCAGAAACAGAAAGCCAACCAAGCCTTCAGTAGGAGGGGAAGGGTGAGGAAACAACAAGAGTTACAGGAAAGGCTCCATCTAGCTCCAAGAATCTGATTCAAACTGGAAACCTGATTTTGTGAAACTCTCTTTGGGTTTTTTCACAAAAGCACAAGCATAGTTAGCAGCAGGCAGATTCTCCAACTCCCTTTCAAGAGGATGATAGCAGAGGCTTTTAGTGGAGGGAAAATGAATGGTCACCAGCATGAATATTTCATCATTCACTCCCCAGGCGCCAGGAGATCAGCACATACAAATTACACTGATGTGGTGCCAAGAGGAGGCTGCCCAGAGTTTTCAAGGTAGGAGGTTCCGGAAAAGCACTTGAAATTCCAACCACCGCGTGATATGATTTGAAGACAGCTGGAAACCTCCATAGGCATCTGAGGGTCTAAAAAAGCACTCTGAATTTCAGGTGTCTTTACTTTTTGCTAAAATAGCATCTTCAGACGCGGACCGGGGAATGACTACCCACTCAGCCCACATTCTAATCTAAATCAATGATCTGAGTGAAGGCCCGAGTTCTTCCTTTCCTTTGTGAAAACTCTCAGAACTCTCCCTTCCCTCAACTACGTGCTGGTAGAAATAAAAGGCAAAAATCATAAGGTACGAGAGTGAAAGCTAGAATAGATGGGAAAAAAAGATATACCGGGAAGGTCACGAAAGATCTTGATTGTCCTAAATAAAGAGCTCCATTATCCCAACATAAAGAATTTATTCCCTAAGTCCATCTCCCCTAATATTTGTAGAGAACTTGACATTTTAGAACATAGTTTCACACACATGACATCAATTGATCCTGATATCTACCCACTAAAAGTGGGCAGGACAGATGGCTTCAACTTTATTTTGGGGATAAGGGAACAGTGTTTCAAAGGGTTAAATTACTTGCCCAAATTCCTAAGGCTGATTAGTGACTTGGGACCAGAATCCAGGACTTGGGACTCTCAATCTAGTGCCTTCTCTGCTTTCCCAAGCCTTGCTTCACTGCCTTTCCCAAGCCAAATGACAGATGGGCCTTCAGTTGGACAGTTTCTCTAGCAAAACACCCTCATTTGTGGGTGAGCAGTGCCTTGAAGGGACCTCTGTAGCCTGCTGCATGTTGCTGTCCTCTGAGAACCAGGCCTTGTTCAGACCACCTAGGCTGAATCCTGGATCCTCCATTTGCTAGTCGCACGGCTTAGGGAAAGTTAAAAACACTGTTGCTGAGTCATACCTTTTCTCTCTGTAAAACCAGAATGAATGTAATCCTTTCCCGATAAGATGCAAGAATCAAGTAAAAAATGCAAGTAAGTCATCTTAACACAGACCTTGGGATTTAGTTGGTGCCCATAAAAATGAGTTGCTATGATGATGGTAATAACAGTGATGCTGATTGTTATCATAAAACCCAACGGGGGCCAGTAGCCCGACACAGCCCATGAATCAGGCAAACTCTTCTTTTGGAAACACACGTCTCCCCTTCGGGTTGCCTTTTATATTTACTTATTTGTTTGTTTGCTCGTTTATTCAAGCTTTTATGTAATTCAAGTTTTATGGAAAAGGAAAACATAGCTAGATGTAATTTGTTAAGGAATTTGTTTTTGGGTTCAATGTCAGTCTTGTAGATTCCTATTATGTTACTGAACAAATACATAAATAAATAGTGCCATACATCTATTTCAATGTTGATAGTGAGTAATCAATTAAGGATTTTAATTCATCCAATGTTTCAGGTCCAAAATATTGAAAAAAATTAAAATGAAAAAGTGCAAGATCAGATCAACATAATTTATTATAAAGAATTATATATGTGAATAAAGGCATATATTTATAGAGAATGTCACTATTTAACAGAATAAATGATTCCTAAAACACTTGAAACTTATTCCTTGAGCACATCTCACTCCTAATTCAATGGTCACCTCACTAATGTTGACTCTTCATCCATCTCAGTGATGTCATGACGAAGAATGGACTTCCACAGTGTCAAGTGGGCTCAGACATGGCTAAAAATTTGACTGCTTTGTCAAAACAATTAAGTGAATCCTGAGAGTCAAAATTCTCACTTCTAAAGTTGCAGGGACATTGCATTTATTCTGTGAGCATGGCATGCTTTGCTTTTAAATTTAGAGGCTTAATAATTTAGCCTAAAGCAGCTACAGAAACAGAAATCTGTGAGTTAATATTTGGAAAGTGCTTAGTAGTATGGCTGGCAAATAGTAAATGCTATGTAAGTGTTTGTTAAATAAATAAATCTCTTTGGAAACAATGACTGCCTTTTCAACAAACTGCTACTCGACTCTTCAAAACTCTACAATTTATTTGCCCTGAGAACAATTTGCCAAAGAAAAATGAGGACAGTCTCCATCCCGCACTTTGTTGAACAAGTTAGCAATTTTTCATGACCTCCTGCATTTCCAAGTCCAATGTGTCATATCACTGACAAGATGCAACTTTATAAAGTCCTAGGAAATCCTGCAAATTTGGATTCTAGCAGCACTTCTATTCCAAAATGTTAATGTGTGAAGGCTTTGGTCAATTAACCATTTCCAAGAACGTTCACAACACATTTTAGCTATTTCACACACTGAAATAAATTAAATACACATATTTTACTGTGTAGAGGACAGTGTATTTACTTCTCCAGCATTCGCTCTCGGCCATCCCCACTGTGTAGCAGCAACGTGACTCTGACCCACCCCAAGCTCCAGAATGTATCCCAATGGGGCTAAGCCAATTAAGAGAATCCCATACTTCTTGCCAAAGTGATTGAATTAGGAGAAGCTAGGAGAGAGGATGAAGACTTTTGTTCACATGATTGTGGGAAGTCTTGTGCTTTGCATCCCTGATATAAATGTAGACGCACATACTCTGAGT
The DNA here is from genome assembly GCF_022837055.1 of Prionailurus viverrinus. Taxonomy (NCBI): domain Eukaryota; kingdom Metazoa; phylum Chordata; class Mammalia; order Carnivora; family Felidae; genus Prionailurus; species Prionailurus viverrinus. Next base: position 16,195,200 of record NC_062569.1, read on the forward strand.
TCTTGCTGGTGGCCATCTTATGACCATAGGAAGTCAGCCCGGGGATGAGCCCAATACACAGGGAGGGTAAAGCAAAGAGAATTGCTGAAAAACAGATTCAAGATCACGGTTTAACTATGCCCAAAGGCTGCTCCACCTCTGGAATTTTAAATTAGTGAATCATAAATCTAATTTGTGGATTAGTTTAAACTGAATGCATTTTAGTATTCAGATTTTGACTACAGAAATGTGGAACTGGCTAAATTGAGCTGATAAAGGAAAGTGATGAAGGCTTTGATTCACGACTGGGAAATTGATAAACCTTTTTATTTAGATTCTTCTAAAAGTGAATAAATCATAAACAATCAAAGGAATAAGGCATGCAGAGAAACATCATCAATGTCTCTGGTGATTTCCACCATGACATCATTCAATGATTCTGCCTTGCCAGATTGACGATAGATAAAATGGTAGCTACATATCAAATCCCTCCTTTTCCGTCAGTAAATCTTCTAAACACTTCTGTTTTCCTGCTGAAAGGATATGCAAATTCCTTCCTATCAGAAGGGTAGGTCCCATTGATTTATGCGTGCCACTTGATTATTTTAAAAATTTCACTCCAATACTACTTTGGTAATATTCCCACAGGTATTCTGAACTGACTAAGAGCTCTGTTTTCTGCCCCTGCCTCAAGGCAATTGTTTCACTGAGGAGGAGAGTAGGCGAAAATTCAAAAGGATGAGTAACATGTATAAAACCACCAAGATAGTGGCAGAATAATGATAAAAGTTCAAAACTCTGCTTTATTTACCCAATGCCCTCTTGAGTACACCATGGAAACAGATTAGAAAAACATTCTGTCAGTCAACGATTGCTGTGTAACAAATCACTCAAAGATTCAATTTCTTAAAATAATTACTTTGTCTCAAGTATTTCTGGGTTGGCTGGGATGCCTCTGCTTCAGGCTGCAGATCTGCAGGGCTGCTCTACTTGTTTCTCACCCTCCTCTGATCATAGGCTCACCAGAGAATGTTCTTCTCGTGGAGACGGCAGGGGTGCAAAAAACATCACCCAAGAGCATAGGGATATTTAAAGCCCTTTCTCATGTTGCATGTGGCAACTTCCCACTGGCCAAGACAAATCATAAGATCGAGTCCAAAGTCAAGGAGAAGGAATTGTAAAGTTACTGGGAAAGCGGGAAAATGGGAACAATAACTGAATCTACTACAAATGTAAACAGACTGAGGAATATTAAAAGTTAAGAAAATGTACCTCCTAAAGTAAAGTCAACAAAACCCAAAAAAGGTTTGTTATGAAGAGAAAAGCATCAGGGCACTGCAGCTGAAGGTAATGAGTACAAAGCGAACACCTCATCTGAATCAAGTTCATTTGTTTAGCTTGAGATGAGGATTAATGCTCTAAATTTCTCATTAAATATTAAACAACAGCTTGCTCATCCGGGCATATTATCTTAGATATCTGTAATGCCAATGAAACTCCAACAAGGCCCTAATTTGAAAGGTGTAGATTTGAACACAAACTTGTTGTCTATAAATAGAAAGCTTTACCAAACACACATAAGCAAAACATCCTTTTCTCCAATCTGTAAAGAAATACTATAAGTAAACCTTCAGATTTTATCAGGACCACTGAATTTACCCTGGGCAAAATATAAAATCGTACTTATGTTGCCCACATTTCTAAAATGCCACCCATCTCTAATACTCTGAGTAGTATCAGTGTTCAGGATGCAAAGGGTTTGTGACAGGATTGATTATTCAAAGAACAAATTCCCATCCCCCAAAACTTTGGTAAGGAAAACAGAATGGCGTTAAAGAAAGCAGGAATGACAGGGATATGCTGAGGTCATATGAAATATAAAAGCCACATCAGTCAATGTGGAAACTACAAGGCCAACAGACAGATCAGTAGCAGGGTTGTCCTCCTGGGGCTAATCAGCACCTAGCAGGGGATTCTGGAGGTGGTACCTGTTGTCCTGTGATCAATGGAAACTCCACTAGAAGTCTATGTAAAAAGACACAATGATCATTTATTAGTCTTCTCATCATGGACAAGTACAAGTTACATAGTAAAACAGAATCTAGATTCAAGTCTGGATGCTACTATAGGAACAAGTCTTAGCTCCCACTACTTCACTAGCTGTGAGGATTCTTGCAAAGTACTTTGATTAACCTACGTTAGCCTTAGTCTCCTTACCTACAAGATGGAGAAATTAATAATACCTATCCCTTAGTGTTGCTGAGACAGCTAAACGGAGTTACATAATGCATGTTGAGCAACTAGCATAATGCTGAGCAAGTGGCAAAGGTTCTTACAGGAAGGAGACTTTAACCATTGCTGGGAGTGACCCAGGGATGTTATCCAGTTCAAGTCCTCATGTTTACACTAATGGAACTAAAGTTGATCAGAGACAGAAAGTGGTGCTTTAAACTGGTTTATTAATAACTGGACTGGAGTGAGATTGCAATTTTCAACTGGTTTCTTTTTTTCTTTTTATGCTAAGCCAATGATTGTCAGCTTAGGGTTCCAGGTTAGTGAATGAGGAAAAGTACAAGCTGATAAATTAGTTGCTATTTTTAGAGATCTGGAACTTGGGAATTTGCTCATAAGGTATGGAAGAAAATTTTAAAAATCGACTTTCTTTGCTTTACCTAGAATTATATAAACTCAGAATAGTAACATGGATGCTCTCATGCTGCCCAGAAACTGAAAATATTCTGTAAAAGATTCTAGAAATTATTGTGATGTAACAACCTACATCATCGTAGGATTTTCTGGGACATGATTGATGGACCTGACCCTGACCCAAGTCCGGAAGACACCCCCATCTAAGTAGAACCTATACACTCAGACTAAAATCAGAGAGGCAGCTAAAATAAAGTTACCCATAACAAGGAATTGTGTTTTCTGCTGTATTCTTACTTAATTTCATTATGTAGTGGCATTATAACGGAAGTAATGATTTATGCATTTTCATAATATTATGATAAACTTGGATGATTGGTCTAAATCTGGATTCATGTTTAAATGGAAAACCAGTAATAACACAGTTGGAGCTAATAAATTACTATTTAAAGAATGTAGTTTAGTAAAACATCTTTCAAAATGCAAGTCTTTTTGGCATTAAGAAGAAAAAAATCCTGAAATTACTGTACTATATCAAGCTACTTCTTGCTACAAATTTACATTTTAGGGCTATAATTTTAAGATTTCCAAAGTGAACAGATCTCCAGGAAGAATACCTAAATTCATCTTTTCAAAAATATCGAAATCCATTTTTTATTCCAGTGTTACAAAACATGAATCTCTTCTAGGAAGCCATTTGGGCTTACCTGATCTTGCTTTCTCATAGAATTCCTAAAGAAGCACTGGGGAAGAGACACTGTGCCATTAAAAAGATGAGTAATCTGTTAAATATGAACCTTCTAGGAATAGTGTTTGCAAAATAACCTCAAAAACCAAAAAATGAATCAAGTTGCCTACCTTATATACTCTAAAAATTATGTGTCTCAGGGGGTGCCTGGGTGGCTCAGTCGGTTAAGCAGCCGACTTCGGCTCAGGTCATGATCTTGCAGTCCGTGAGTTCGAGCCCCGTGTCGGGCTCTGTGCTGACAGCTCAGAGCCTGGAGCCTGTTTTGGATTCTGTGTCTCCCTCTCTCTGACCCTCCCCCGTTCATGCTCTGTCTCTCTCTGTCTCAAAAATAAATAAACGTTAAAAAAAAATTATGTGTCTCAGAGAAAAATGAAAGAAGTTACTACAACATACATGGTCAACTCTCTCTCTTGCTTCTTTAGAAGAAAAACTGCATATCTGTTTGGCTGCAAGCAGACACCATTTTTGTAGGTTTTTGTATTTTTATCATTTCAAATGTTTTACATTTTCAGCATTTTCTGTCTCATCTATCTCAATTTCTGATAGTTTAAGCCAGACTTCTTTTTAAATCTGAAGATTTTTTCCAAAATACCAAATTCCAATATCCCACAACAAGTATCCATGAAATAATCCAAAGTATTTCCTTTAAAATGAGTTATTGCTGGGGTGCCTGGGTGGCTCAGTCGGTTAAGCATCTGACTTCAGCTCAGGTCATGATCTCATGGTGGGTGAGTTCGAGCTCCGCATCAGACCCTGTGCTGACAGCTCAGAGCCTGGAGCCTGCTTCAGATTCCCTGTCTCCATCTCTCTCTGCCTTTCTCCTGCTTGTCTCTGTCTCTGCCTCTGTCTCTCTCTCAAAACTAAATAAACATTTAAAAAATGTTTAAATGAATTATTCCATGGTATGTAAATGATGCAAAGGCAGAGAATTTACATTTAATGGGCACTTACAGTATTCTATGCATCATCCTCTGCACATTAGACAAAATATCTCAGTATCTGTCATCCCGGGTATTACTGTACCCGCTTTGAAGAAGAGAGCTAAAGCTTGGAGAGATTGAATAGTCCAAGGGTAAGAGCTAATAGATGGCAGTGCAGAAACAACCCACCACAGGAGAAGAGACTCAAATTTGATGGCACTATCCTCACTAAATTGGATGGAGGGTTGTACTCAGCACACATATACAATGTATGAAAGCTATTAGGTTACAAGTGACAGAAACCCAACTTGAACTAGTTTAAACAAAATAGGAGAATTTATTTATCCCCATAAACAAAGCCTAAGAAGAAAGAATTGGAACTGGCTTTTAGGGAGACTGGAATCAAAGACTTGAATAAAGTCAAGACTCCTTTTCTTCTTTTCGGCGTAAAAATCATCTGACTTCTCCAGATGATGAAGGGCATGGTCCCCACTCTAATATTATAGTCTTGGGATATGAGAACCCCATCTTCCAGCTGCTGGTGCAGAATTCTTTAGGGGAGGGTTTCTCAACAGCAATATTATTGACACTTTAGTTTGGATAATTTAATTCTTTGTTGTGATGATCTATGCTCAGCATTGTGGTATATTTAGAATCACCACCGACCTCTACTCCATGGATGCCACTGGCATTCCCAAATCATGACAGTCACAAATGTCTCCATACACTGTTAAACGCCCTGGATGAGGTGGCAAAATCTCCTCCCATGGAGAACCACTGCTTTAGGGAGAATTACGACTAGCCTGGTCTTATTCAAGCATCCACCCATGCACAATCCTGGTGGCCGGAAAATGTGCCATTTGAAAACATGGCAACTCCAATTCAGAGCACATGACTAGAATTCGAAGGAGAGGAAAAGTCCTTAAGAAGACGAGGGCACGGTACAGACATTGTCACCAGGAGTCAGTGATACAGCTGTGCTCCAATTTGTGTCAATCCCATGCAGATTATAGCAGGAAAGCAAAACATATGAGCTTCTTTACCTGACTCAAATGAAGCTTGATGGATCTTTTGTAGTCAAATGCCACAGCCTCCATAGCATTAAGTGTGATTTTCTATATTCCAGTAGTTCTAAGGGAGTAGTTATATATGTTCTCTCTCTCTTTTTGTCCCCAACTTCCATATTCCAAACACATTTTTAAAATGTACAGCAAATACACTTACTTAGGGCACGAGAAATTAATAGCTGACACTTACTGAGAAACTACAAAATGCCAGGCACTGATCTCAGCATGTTTAATTCACCTCATTTAATACTCACAATGGCCGTATAATATAGACACTGTTTCTGTCTCTATTTTACAGAAGAAGGAAAAAGTCTTAGAAAGGTTAAGTGACGGGTCCAAGGCCAGCTAGCTGGGATTGCAAAACGTGTACCTTCAGTATTAAAAAGTTGATGTTCTTATTCACAAACACATCCTACAAATGGTTTTGCAGGACTCAAAACTGAAGAGCCAGGAAAGAAAGGTAGAAAGTAAAGTGGTTCTTCTTTTCCCTTTTCTCCAGTTGCTGTCTCCCCAGCAGCTACAACTCGCTCCTCACCCTCTCCCATATCCTTCTCTTAAGAGCACAGAAAAAGCCACGGAATCATTTTTCCACAAGTAAATTGCTAATAAGTACAGACAATCAATTAACTCAAAATCTAGACACTACAAAGGGTAGGTGAGGGTTAATCAGCATTCATTCCTATTCAATTACGGCACATTTCAGATGATGTTTAGGAAGCAGGAGGGCAAAGGGGTGGACTAGATAATTGCTCTGAAATATAATATCTAGAGTATCAGCATTATGACAGGCAGAATTCTTTTACAGAAATGAGAAACAATAGTTGCAGATCCTAAGTGTTTCAAAGTGTTAGAAGGAAATCTAAACAAAGCAGAGAACAGGAGAGCTTGTCAACATCAATGAGCCCATGGGCAGAATGTTTTGAACCTCAGTATAGTTACAAAAGGGGATTTCCCTACTTTGGACAGGAAGCCCTCAAGCAGAAATGGGAGTAGAGAGAGACCAGCTGGTGACTCGAGCTCTGCCCCATCTGGATTCATTTTTGGCATTCATCTCTTTGGTTTCGGTGGCATCAAGTCTAAAATTGCGGATGATGTTGCCCACTGGACCACTTCTCCCTGTATATTTTACAATCTAGGGATGAGGCTGTGATATTGGTGCCAAAGGACATCTCTTAATCCAACTTGGTCTAATCCAAAGAGACGCTGAGCATTTCTTTTGGCAACTCCAATTCAATCTGGTCAGGAAAAACCCTGCGTGCCACTCAGCACGCTGTCTGCATACAAGAGGTTTTATTCCAGCAAAGCCCCACTCCCCAGATCATCATCCCCTGCTATGATGTTTTACCCCCATTTCTTATAAGATTTGGTATTGCATGATGCCCTTTTAATCCTCCATATTTAATTAGTTATATCATATCCTTCAAATTAGACATGGAAATCTTCTTGGGCCGTACTGCACACATCATCACCTTGTCACTTTGTCATGGTTCTTGGCCCTTTCAGTCCCTGTCCCTTCTTCCACTGGATCCCCAAACTTGTCTATGATGAAACCGGGATCCCCTTCTCTTAAACCACCTTCTCCAAGGTTATTTAAAGTGTGTTTCACAGTTCTTGAAGCATCAAAGTTAATGCAAAGCATAAGACCTTCCAATGATACACCTCAGTGCACCCCATAGTTTTATATCAACCTGTAGCCCAACACACTGGTTAATCTCTAAGGCTCCTCCCAGTTGCAACATGCTGTAATATCACGGACACTACAGTAGTGACAGTAAACATGCAGCACATGGCAGAAGAGGCCTCCTGCCCTGGGCAGCAGTTAAAGGACTAGAACATGAGCCGAACTTCACAAACAGTCCTTCATTAGGGGCAAACTGGTTTCAGCATTCCCATCTATAAATAACTACATGATACTTCCCAGTAGCAATCAAAAGAAAGCATGGAGCTCTGTGCCCCCAGCACATATGACAAAACTTACAGGTCTCCTGTGACATCTACATGAGTTAGAGAATGGTGGAAAAATGCACGGGGTCCCAAGAAGCTTTCTGTATTCATATGGAATATGAAGGGAGTCCACCTGCATGTACTTTCCTTGTGAAGCATTCATCACCATGACTAACCTTTTACTGAACCTTCTCTTTTTACTTCAGGTTGTGGGGTTGGGTTGGGGCTGGGGTTCGGGGGTGGTGAGAGGTTTTTGAAAAACACATAAGAACAAATACACCCAAATTAATGCACTTCCTAAAAGGTCATTCCCTTCTCCTAACAATGCAAACTCACGTAAAGCTATTCTATGGGATACACTCTTAAAGCCGTTTTATTAACTACATTCTTTTTAAAAGGCTCATGACTTTATAGTGTATCTTATATTTGAAAACAAAACAAGACAAAAAAAGACATAAAAAGAGCCAACTTGATTACCCAGTTTAATGAGCCATCCAGGTTAGCAGGTTTCACCATGAAACACTCTGGGCTTTTTCCAAAAACAACAATGACCCACAAAGTCTTATGACCATGGGAAATGTTTATATGCTGTGCCAATATCTTAGGATGAAATTCTAAAAGAGAAATTTCAAAGACGTTTTCATCAGTGATAACATCAAAGGCAACTAGCTTATGGTCTCTCGAGATAAATATTTTGAAGGTGTCAATACTCATTAAGAAGTATAGCTTGTATGTTTATTATTTTGTATTTGGTCAAGGCTTATACTATTTATTCATCCTTATCACACTTTGTTTCAGAAGTAATTTACAAGGGTGTATAGGAAGAAATTTAAATGCAAGAAATAGCAAAACCAAAAGGGGAGTGAAAGAAGAATTAAAAAGAAAAATACATAAGAGACATAAACAATAGAAATGAAGTTTAAAATGCACATCATGGTGTGAGCTTGTGACCCACAGTGTGGCTGGCAGCCAATGGGAAAAGGAAAAGCAGGTCAGCTACACAATTCACAGTGCTTGTAAGAAAGGAAGCAAATCAACTGCTCAGGAAGAATTGTGTAACTTACAAAGTTTCCTTTTTTCCCAACATCCCAAAGGCAGGGCCAGTCAAGCTTTTCCTCCAAAAACAGTTTTGAATCAATTCTACGTTACAGGTGACCAAGTGAATGAAGGCCCCAAATTCTGCTCCACACTGAATTATTCCATGGAACATGGATATAATACTCATAGTTTTAAAAATGTTGAGGCATGTATAACAAGAGTCTTGCCTGTATCAAAATAAAACTTGAAAATAAAATAAGAATGTCTAGTTTGGAATGGCATTAATTCCTGCCAGGGGGGAAAAAAAATATTTGTGAATGCTTCCCAAAGCTATTTAATTAGGTCACTGCTGTATAGGATTGGTATGTAATAAATAATCACAATTTAAAGAATATCATCACAAAATATCTTTTATCATGGAATAGCTGATATGTCTCCTCCTTAATAAATATATTGAACTAGTTGATGCTTTAGTGATTTAGTGGTTTAGATAAGATTTAGTTTCTTATCACATTTCTCTGAAGATATTTCTCATACTCACACATACGTTCAAAGAGGCTTATAAAAGGATCATTTTTGTATATTACTTATAATAATGGAAAATTGGATGCAGTATTCCAATGCCTTCAACAAGGTAATGGTTAGATAATGTGCGACACATTTTAGAATACAATACACGTATTTAAAAGAACAAGGTAGGTTAAATTGACTCATGAGAAAAGTCTAAAACATACGTTTTCTTTCTCTGTTTGTTATTAATTCTGGTCATTTGTGTTCATTCTTCCATTTGTTGACCGTGGAGGCTTTCTTTCATGATGTTAGATTTACCGAACAGTTTAGTGACTCTTGGTAGCATACGCATCCTTGCCTTTGAGATTCTCTGTTAGCCCACCTGAGAATACTGCACTGGTTATTCTCAGTGCAGAGAGAAGAATATTCTGCCAGGCAGCACAGGCTTGCAGTTTCTTACTAGCTTTGGGGTCCTCTCCTCCATGAGATGTCAGCAGCTACCTCAGGCACTGCCCTTTCTCCAGGCTCAAGTGACCTTAGTGATCACTTCTGCCAGGGATAGGGACAAGACTATATTTCTACTGTCTACCGTTTGGCCCAATTTGGGGAAGGGAATAAAACTGAGCCTCCTGGCTTCTTCCCTGGCACCTCAAATAGTCATTCTGAGGGTTATTCCCTGGCCTCTTCTTCCTCCTCTACCTGCCTCTCCTGACTCTGAACCCCTCTTGAAACTGATCCTACACTCTGTTGATGTTGTATCCCGGGGGGTTCCCATTTCAATCCAATCTGAACTATTTCAGGTATTTCTTGTAATATATGTCCATCCAGAGGATTCCTTCTGGTCACCAGCATTTCTATGGGTTTGTTTTTAAATACTAGGCTTTGTGTCATTTCTAGGAATTTGAAGTGGGAATGGGAGACAGGTGTGTGTGCTCAGCTCCCTCTCATAATCCAGTCTCTGCAGGTGGATTGCAGAAACACTGTGTTCAGTCCTCTCCTGCATCTACCTACATAAAAATACCGTTGGGATTTCCACGAGGATTGGGTTGGCAGAAGAGATTTAACTGAGGAGAAATTACATCCTTAGCAATACTGATTTCCCCAATTACATGAACAGATATTTCTTTCTCTCCATATACTTTCTAGATAAAGAATGTGACTCTGTTCACATAGGTCTTAGACACATTATTTATTCCCATGTAGTTTACGCTTTTGTTACTATTGTGAATGGTATCTCCTTTTCCATTAAAATTTCTAACCAGTTCCTGCTGGTATATTAACAAAGCTATTGATTTTGATATATTCATTTTGTAACTGGCCACCTTGCTCAGTGCTTTTATTTTTTCTAATAGCTTTCAGTAGATTCTCCTAGGCTTACCAGGAAGATAATCATAAAGACAATGTGCAATATGCATACCAGTATTTTCATTTCAATAGTTTGTAATGAAAAAAAGTATAAAATAATATGAATCCCTATCAACAGAGGAATAAGAAATAGATTAAATAAGCTATAAAGCACAGTGATGATAGAGGGAAAATAATATGAATCTCCATCAATAGAGACATTAGAAATAGATTAAATAAGTTATAATGCATAATGATGATAGCGTGCATGCAACCTTTGAAAATAAACATATCTAGAAAGAAATCTAAAGATGAAAAGGGAAAAAGAAGAATATGAGCTAGCATAAATATTTTGATCCAAGTTCCTCATTCTTACAAAAACTCTTTGCATATATATTTTTGTGTATAGAAAGGGAGGGAGGGAGGAAGGGAGGAAGAAAGGAAGGGAAGAAGGGAGGGAGGGAGGGAGGGAGAAAGAGAAAGAGAGAAAGAGAGAAAGAGAGAAAGAAAGAAAGAAAGAAAGAAAGAAAGAAAGAAAGAAAAGGTTTTGACAGACAACCAAATGTTTAAAATAGCTGTCTCCAAATGGGTGTTTTGTTATGTCCCCCCCCCCCTTTTCTAAAAGACCTGTAATGACAACATATTACTTTTGTACAAAAAGACATGTTCAAATACACATTACTAGTGGCTCATTATCATCTACAACCACCACTTTCTGAGGCCTGCTATACTCTCCAGCTGACTGACCACACTGTTCTAGCCTACTTGGAGGCAGGGTCTGTGGAGACATGAGTGAATAAGCTAGCCAAATGTGGCTCTCCCGTTGGAGTGGAGAATATGAGAGAGAACAGTAATGGGTGATTCTCAGGGACTATACTAAAGAAAAAGCTGGACAGAGTGTAGGTTGAGGAGTCAGTTTATGGAGCATCACTGTAAAGTCATATCCAATATGGAATATGTCCAGCCAGGTTGATTAAGCCAAAGAAATTCCAAAACTTCAAACTGCTCAATCAAACAAGTACCAAGCATGTTTCACATAAATTGTTTATGCCCTGTCAACATAGCCTAGTGCAAACAAGTTTTAAAATTGAATTTTGATGGAAGAATATAACTAATTGTTAACTCTAGGATATTAGCATACATAAAGTTCTCTCCTTTTAGAAATGAGCCAGATCATATGAGTAGACATATCCCCAAAATGTATCATTCATACACTGGATATTAATCCTTATCTATGGCTAAAGTTCTATAACGTAAATATGAAAAGATATCTAATGGTCAAACATTTGCATTTATCAGAGTCAGAGTGATCACAAAATAACAGAATCTCATGATTGGGAAGTGCTCTACTGCTTGTTGGGTGTGGCCCAAACCAGGTAAAGTTAGCATCTTTTTTATAAGACCCCCACATATAGTCCTTTAGAAAAAGCCAAAATCTCTGCCATGGTAGAAAAAGTACTTTTTTTTTGTTCATGTAAGGAATGTCAACAAGCATGCTGTAAGGAAAAGAAGACATTCATCGAATGCACTATCCTAAGGGCTTTATATATAACACCTCATTGCATCTTTACAATTGACCGCTAAGGTATTTATCATTACCTCTGCCTATAGGAGGAAAAGAAAAGTTGGCAAAAGGATAGAGCCTGGAGATTAAAAAAAAAAATGTCCTTTTATGTGACTCTGCTTCTGCTGCATCCAACTGACATATAGGAGTCCCTCTATGCCTCCTAACCGGTGAGAAATAAAGACCTACTTGTATTTATTCCATCACAGTCTTTTGAACAAAGGACAGTTCAGTTGCCCCTCAAGATGTTTTACCATGGGCTGGGTATTTAATTCTTTTTCAGAAGGCTTTTGGTTGCAAATAACCTAGACCTGACTCAAATATTCTTAAATAATAAGAAAAAAGTATTCTCTTCCATAACAGGAAGTGCAGGGGTAGGGGAAGCTCTGGTTTGGTTGACATAATGGAACAAATCTCATCCAAAACCAAAGTCCTTTTCTTCTCTCCCAGTTGCATCTCTGCTGAGGGCCTTTCCTTCACCCTCAGTCTTGTTTCCCTCATGGCCCCAGGATGGTTACAGCTGATCCAAGCATCACACTCAGATCTGACACAATATTTACCCATATTTCCTTCTAAGGAACAAGGAAACTCCCAGAGCTCTCAGCTCTTCTCCTTGAGCCTAGATGGGTCACATGCCCATCTCTCAACCAGTTACCAGCAAGAAACATACATTCTCCCTGATTAGTTGGGTCTAATCAAGATCCAGTCTCCAGAGTAGGGGTTGTGACAGCATTCCCTGAAATATGAGGGAATGTGGAGGAGCCATGAGACTTGAGCTAAATCATGGTTGTTTCACAAAGGATACATACAAAAGCAAAAGGAAAAGTGGGTAAGCAACCAACAGAGTTAAATAAACACAGAAAACTCCAGTCAGACCAGCTCACTAATGGTCCCAAGCATTTGACTCTCAGACTTTTATCTTTGTATCTTGTTGTTATTAATTGCTTTGCAGGAATGGTCATTTGCTACTTCTACAGAAATGTGAATTTCACCAAACCTTTTAGTTTTGGTTCAGTCTCACCTCTAGCCTATAGATCTCTCTCTTTTTAGCAGCAACTCTTATGTAAAGTTAACTTGGCATTTGACTAAAGACCTTGTATCAGATACAAACTCCACTGACTGCCTACCTGTCAGACTATGCTACCACCACCAGTTGCTGACCAGTCACTCCTCCTGGGAATGTTAACCCTCCCCCTGGGTGATTGCCATACACTTGGCCCAAGTATCAACATACTGGAGTTTCTGGATCTCCACCATTTCTGGACTTATGTGAAACCCCACACAGGAGGTGAGAAGACCTGGCACTCCAAGAAGACACACGAAGGGCGACGTGATGCAATTCAGAAGTGTGGGGAAGTTAACTTGCCGTGAGATGAATTTTAACCAATGAGAAGCAAGAGATGGGAAGGAGCAGGGTTGATAAACTTCCTCTCCTTTATCCCTCTCACTGACTCTCCTGAGCCAGACTTTCTCCAAAGTATCTGCCATTTAGGCCTATCATTTAGGCTCAGTAGATGCACTAGCCAAGCTTCCTAAAGTATCTCTTCCTAGCTCACTATAAAGCCAAAGCCAGCAAGGTAATGTAACACTTCACATTGTTTCATGTCTTTTTTTGCCTTTCTCTTTCCCTCACTCTCCCACCCTAGACTATAACTCCCTAACAAAGCACTTTAACCCTTATCTCAGGCTCTGCCCTTCTAGAACTCAGGCTACAACAAATATCACAGAGAGGATGAGATACATGTTTTTCTGGACTACGAATCATTTGTTCCATCCAGTGCAGAGCATTATTGCTTCAGTTCTACTGGTGAAGCTTGCATAAACTATACAATAGAAATGGGTACATATTTTCAGGCCACTTAGGGGAAGATTTGACATAAATATTTACTTAAATATTTAAAATATAAATACTTACTTAAAAATGAAAACCTATTCCATAATATGAAAATCAATAAAGCATATAACAATACTTCACTGAAGAAGCAACATCAAAATCGTCCTGCATGTGTATCACTAGCTGATTTGCTGACATTTAAACTAATCAAAGGACACGTTACTTCATCACATCAGGATTCAGAAGTGCTCCGAGCCCCTAGAGTTACTTGTTAATATCTGCCATCAGAGCTCAATGACTAAATTTTGATACCAGATATGTAGAATTTTGGAAGCTACAGAAATCCACTAAAAAAGTAAACTTGCCATGGGTAATGACTAATAGTCAAATAATCACAAAAATAACCACAGAAAAAATGTGACAAGGGTACAAAAGTTCAATCAGATTAGGCAAAATGATTTTTAATTAGTTGGCTTTAGAAGAATGAATTTTGTTTCTTGCGTGACACTTGCCTGAGAATCTATTCATCTAGAACCAATCCCCTCACCTTCCTGGGTTCCTATTGCCCTATGACCTGTGTTGTTTACCATGAATTGTTGCCATGCTTTTGTTCATGCTTTCCCATCTGCCTGACATATTCTTCCCTTTTCGGTGGTCTTATGCCTTCTTCCAATTCAGTTCCCATGTTACTTCCTTTAAGGGTTTTTGCACCGCCAGGCAGAGGTTGGCACACTATATCCCATGGGCCAAATATGGGTGTTTTCATGGCCCATGAGCTAAGAAGGATTTCTACAGATAAGCATTTGCAATCAGTCTAATGATAGGGGACATTAACTTTGAATCCCAATTAAGCAAGATGTGATCCAACTTCAACAAAACAAAACAAAATGATGAAAGAATTCCATTCTCCTCATAAAAAGATCTGCAATTCAAAAGTTATATCCAATTATTATTAATGCATTGTGAAATGTCCCAATAAAAATTTATGGACATTTCTTTTATCTCTTGTCACATAAATACCTGCACAAGATCTTGATTTTTGTCTCTTGGCCCACAAAGCCAAATATGTTTCCTATCTCATCCTTTCCAGGGAAACATCTATCAACCTCTGCACTAGAATCACGGAGCCCAAAACAGCCAGAAAATTTCATATTTAGCATCTTGATTATAAAGATTAAAAACAACAACAACGCAGAGAAGGGACAGGGCCGCCCCCCCCCCCCCCCCCCCGCCACTTCCCAGAAGTATTAGGACTGGCCCCCAAGCCTCTGGGCTGTGCTCTGCTCTTCCCCAAGTCACAGCTCAACAGACGTTTGTTAACTGACTAGAAAGGAGCAGGATTTCTCAGAGAACCTATAAATCAGACAGCATGCCCAATCTCCATTAAATATACCTTTCCCCTCCTGCCTTTTGCTCTTTGTTTAATTTAATGGAAATCCAATGCTTGGATGAAATTCAACCCCACTCCGTCTCCAGCAAGTGCTCAAGGATGTTATGTGAGAAGCAGCTGTGAAGACGGGGTGTGATCAGTTAAATGTGAGCAGAGTTGAAAGCCTGGAAAGAATTCTATAGCCTAGTAATGGTTTATTAAAAAGCCCTGGCAAGGCTTCACTGGATTGACAGTTGGCCCACACCTTTCTCTTCCTTCTGAAAGAGCTCAGCAAAACCAATCTGCCTCTGCCTGAGACCTGCCATTCCACACTGCAGAACTCTACCAGGGTACAGTGTTTACACTAGAACTCGATTCATCATATTTACAAAAGGTCAGACATGACTGAACAGCCTGCCTGGAGATTTTATTTAAATCTACTGTATTTCTTTAAAGGCTTAAAAAAAAAATTCAACCTGTGCTTCAAATGAAGGGGCCATTTGCTTTGTGTGATTTGTGTTTGAAAGGTCATCAGCTATATTATAAAACTTGGTCAGCAGAGATGGGGATGAGAGGAGTTGAGAGCTGGCTAATAATGGGGGAATGTTCCCTCTGTGCTCATGAAGGCTTATTCAAAGGTATATTGTTTGTACACACTTTCAGAATATCCACTTCTAACAGTTGTGTTTGGGGAAATTAGAATCTCAATTCAAGTCCATAGAGATTGATAATACATAGATAAAAGGATAGATAGGAAGGGAGGTAGATAGATACACTGAAAAAACATGGTCAAAAAAACACGACTAAGCAATTGTTTGATGATGTGGATCATGTATTATCCTCAAGTTCAGAGAAAGGATATGCAGCCACACACACTGTCCTTAATTTGTAGGAGGAATTTTTACAAAGAATGTTCACCTTATGTTGGTGGTTGGCTGGTGGGAGGGTAGGGTTCTTCCTATATATTCCCAACTGCATTCATGTGACATGCAACCTATCATGATTTGTCGCCTACAGTAGGAAGCTTGTGAGGACAAAGGCGTGGTGTTCATGGGTGTTGGGATTAGTTCTTGAAACAACTTTTTTCCTGCCAATCCATTTAGGGAAATTCTACACAAATAAAGCTCTCGACAGTCCACAAAGACATTGCTAGTGTTGATTTGAAAACAAAATCAAAGACCCAGGAAGTTTCTGAGGAAAAGTGGATTGATTACATCAGAAGGTCCCACACATGGTTGCTTACCACAATCACGTGGGAGCTATTTTCTAAACATGTTTCAAGAGCTAAAGAATCCTAGCTTAAGAATGAAAGAAACATGTGCTTCACTAATGTGTCAAAGGAAGAATGAGGAAACCTGTAGAACTGGCATAAGTCTGACAAAGGGGGTGAAGAGGAAGGAAAAACAAGAGTATCTCTCACATTTATCATTTTCCTACATACGGGCAACATACATATACATATACAGGATACATATCTTAACACTCTTGTTTTCAGAGTAGCACAGTGGAAGGCAGAAGACCAAATCAGTGGAGAGGACCAATTTTGCTATTACACAATCTGGGCTTGAATCCCAATTCTGCTACCACATCATTATCGAACAGCTCTGAACCTCAGCTTCCACAAGTATAACACAATTCTAGAGATAACACCTTCCCTATTTGCTTGTTAGGAAGATTAACTGAGATAATCTGTGTAAACATTTCACCAAGGTGCCTGATGAACCCTCTGCAAAATCTATTAGGATAGACAGGAAGCAAGTGCAAGTTCACAGAGGGGCTGTTGGGATCTTGACTTTCCCCACATGGTCTTATCTTCACTTGGGATCACAAAACTGAAGAGGCCTTGTGGTTCTCAAATTTGACCGCACATCTGACTTATCTGCAGAACTTTCTGTTTTAAAATCTAGATTTTTATGGGGCACCTGGATGGCTCAGTCAGTTAAGCGTCCAACCTCGGCTCAGGTCATGATCTCACAGTTTGTGGGTTCAAGCCCCACGTCCGGCTCTGTGCTGACAGCTCAGAGCCTGGAGCCTGCTTCAGATTCTGTGTCACCCTCTCTTTCTGCCCCTTCCCTGCACTCCCTCTCTATCTCAAAAATAAACAAACATTAAAATATATAATTAAATAAATAAAATCTAGATTTTTAGGCCCTCCTCACATCTATTTCATTAGACTCTCTGGGATGGATTCCTGACATTACTATGTTTAAAAAATATGTCCCAGGTGATTCTGGTAAGCAACCATGTGTGGGACCTTCTGATGTAATCCACTTTCCATCAGATGAAGGAATCCCTTCTTCAAAATCCATGTTCCAACCTCTTCAGGGCACACCAGTGCTCTCAAGTAGATAGTATCTTCTATGGTGTCATTTTGGTTGTTGGACACTGTTTTCTATGAGGTCCAAAAATCTTACAATCTCTACACCTCCATATTACTTCTTAGTAGGAAATAACTTTTCCTATGCAATAACTTTTCTAAAATCTTTTTTTTTAATTTTTTAATGTTTATTTATTTCTGAGACAGAGAGAGACAGAGCATGAGTGGGGGAGCGGCAGAGAGAGAGGGAGACACAGAATCAGAAGCAGGTACCAGGCTCTGAGCTGTCAGCACAGAGCCCAACGTGGGGCTCAAACTCACAAACCGTGGGATCATGACCTGAGCCAAAGTGGGTCACTCAACCGACTGAGCCACCCAGGCGCCCCAAACTTTTCTAAAATCTTAAGGAGGCCATTCATCAAGCCTTCATTCTTTATCTTTATCTTTACATTCTTTATCTTCTCCATCTTCAAATATTTCTCCTAGGACATGGTTTCTAAATCAACTTAACATCATCTTCTTCCTCATCTTAAACACTAGGTCAATCATAATATTCCTCCTTAAAAGATTTTACTAGAACACAATAGATGCTGTGTGTGGCCTGATCCGCACAATCACTTTCATGATCTCCCACCAAGCAGTCTAATTTTTATTAGTTTGTATCTTTTGACAGCTATCTAATATTGTTCAGGTTGTGGTCCATTTCAAACACCGATGCTCTTCAGAAACTTCTAGCAAACCAAATCTTCCTTATTTTTACAGCCATGTTTAACTTTTTGAGGCAAATGAAAGACTATTTATTTCCCACTCTTGAAGTTTCTTTTGGAGATTTTGGAATCAATTTTTTGAGATGATAAGTAGAATTTTTATTATAATCAACATATGTGTTATTCCTCCTTGCTTTGCATTGTTTTGCATCACCTCATTCAGCCTTTGGCTTTAAAAAAAAAAAAAGGCAGGACCAAAGCCTGTGGAAGTCCACAAGAGACCTCCAACTGGGTGGACATAGATTCACACAACCAGCTACAAGTGATGCTACAAAATGCTTTGCTGACCTCAAGAAAAATTATAATTGGAGAGCTCCTTGGATCTACCATCGTCATAAAGTGATTTATAAAGGAACTAAAGTCAGCTTGAGATATCTTCCTCTTAATGAATACACACAGGTGGCTCTGTATCCTTGCCTTTTCTAAAGATACATAAACAATTTAATGGTCTATTTCAGAATGTTGCATGGTTGTAAATGTCAAGATTGAGAGTTTATGTCAACCAGAAGCTAGCCTTTGTGAGAATAATGGAATTATTTGACTGTCTCCATTTTTCCAGAACTTATTTATGAGCCCTCAGAGGTTACTGACAATGATGCTGAGGCTCAGCAATCACATTTCTAAGGTCTGTTAGCATTTTAGAGGCATGGTTCCTTTTATTCTCAGGTACTTGAATTCTCTTAAGTCTGCTGAATCTTCTTTTACTCACTTGTCATATTGCTTAGGCCATAATACCCCCTTATTTTCTTTGGAATTTTCTTCCTTTCAAGTCAGAAAATGTTTCCCATTTTCAAGACAATGGAAACAAAAATAGAAATTATGATTTTTCTCTTCTTTTCATCATGTTAACACACAAATCTTTATTTTTCAGAGTGCAGGCTTGATATGTCCTCCAATGTAGGTACTTGTTACAAAGATCACTAAAACAGCTTTCTGGGCCACTGCAAGTCTGGGAATGTCCCTCCCAACATAATCTTCCCTGTACTATGCCCTGCTTTCATATTCAACCTTGACCATTTGGCATCTGAGGACAGATCATTTTCTGTTAAGAGCATAGAGGGACTGTCCCGTACATGTTGGATGTTTAACAGCATCCCTGTCCTCTGGGTCCCATGCACCTCCCACCCCCCAGTTAGGACAAATTGAAAGTATCTTCAGATGTTGCCCCCAGTTGACTTCCTAATTTTTGGAAATTTTGAAAATCACATATCAAAAATTTTTGTATTATTATTAACCTTCCTTACACATACCCCTTGGCATCTCTAGGCTGGTTCATACTTTTTGTTTAACTTATTCTCAAGTTAGTTAACATACAGTGTAGTCTTGGTTTCAGGAGTAGAATCCAGTGATTCATCACATATTAACACCCAGAAAGTGCCCTCCTTAATGCCCATCACCCATTTCCCTACCTCCACCAACCCTCAGTTCGTTCTCTGTATTTAAGAGTCTCTTATGGTTTGCCTCCCTGTTTTTATCTTATTTTTGCTTCCCTTCCTCTATGATCATCTGTTATGTTTCTAAAACTCCATATGAGTGAAATCATGTGATATCTGTCTTTCTCTGACTTATTTTGCTTAGCATAATACACTCTAGTTCCATCCATGTTGTTGCAAATGACAAGATTTGATTCTTTTTCATAGCCAAGTAGTATTCCATTGTGTATATATGCCACATCTTCTTTATCCATTCATCAGTTTATGGGCATTTGGGCTCTTTCCATAATTTGGCTATTGTTGAGAGCACTGCCATAAACATTGGGGTGAATGTGCCCCTTCAAATCAGCACTCTTACAGCCTTTGGATAAATTCCTAGTAGTGCAATTGCTGGGCCGTAGGGTAATGCTACTTTTAATTTCTTGAGGAACCTCCACACTGCTTTCCAGAGTGGCTGCACCAGTCTGAATTTAGGCTGGTTCATATTTACATTTGCTACAAATATCCCATGCAGTTGGATTGTATGTGGCCAGACCAGGAACCTTCCATGGAGGACACAAACTCCCAAGTCTATTGTCCTTAGAAATTGTTTATCAGATCTGACATCTCCCTCCATTTCATTTGCAAATCTGCCATTTTTTAATCCACCAAAGAAGAATTGGAAACCTTCGGCCCCCAGAGCTTCTCAGATCGCAAGGTTCATATTTAAAATAGTGAAATCATAAGATAATAATCTGATGCTTGGTGCTTCTAATTCCAAAACCCACACTGATTCTGGGAATGGAAGGAACCAACCAGTTTGCCTTGAGCTATTTCCAAGCCCTTTCTAAGAAATGCTTACTTATACCACAAGTAATCTTTTTCCCTCATAGCTTATTTCTAGCTACTTTCCAACAAAGTTTATTTTTCTCCTTTTTACTAGTGCACACTAGATGTACTTTTAGTGATGTGTCCTTGTAATAAAGTCAACTGAGCAAAACACAGAGGGGAGGATATTTTCAAATGTCTTTTGGAAAGAAAGAAAACAATCCACAAAAAAAGGAAAGGCAACACTGTTCTTTTAGAAATAGCCTGCTGTGGCAAAAAGAAATGCACAGAAAAGGACAATTTTGTGATTCAATAGGAATGCAAAAGTCAGAATTATTGCCAATACAGAAGGACAGAGGCGCAAATGCTGGGAAAGTTAAGGTTGCCAGGCTCTCTGTATACGCACAAAGAACTTCTTGTCTTACGCTGCCGAGAAAGACAAGCTATGGACATTTTGCCTATCTTTCGCACCTAAATGTAAAGGCTACCACAAATTCGAATTTGAGTTCCTAACACAAATTCTTTCCCAGAGATTCTTGGGAAACTTCCTGGGTCAACACCCCCCTCCCACCTCCTAGAATATGTGTGACACCTGCCAGTAGCTACTGGGCAAGTGTTTTTCAAACTTCAGCGTGTTTAAGGGTCAATAGGAGAGCTTATTTCAAAGGTAGCATTTTGGGGCCTGTCTACCAGAGGTTCATTACATGCAGGCTGGAGCCCAGAAATTCACACTTTTTTTTTTGAATGATTTTTTTTTTTTTATTTACTATTTTTGAGAGAGAGAGAAAAAGCATGTGAGCGGGGAAGGGGCAGAGAGGGGAGGGGCGAGAGGATCTGAAGCGGGCTCTGTGCTGATAGCAGAGAACCCGATGTGGGGCTCGAACTCATGAACTGTGGGATCATGACCTAGGCCGAAGCTGGATGCTTAACCAACTGAGCCACCCAGGCGCCCCAGAAATTCGCACTTTTTAAATTAAGTAACACAGGTGATTCCGATGCATGTTTGAAAAACACTGTCCCAGGTACCCTAGGGTGAAACTGGGAAAACCCTGATAACTGGGGCCTGGTCATGTAGGCACAAAATGTGTTTTATCACGGCATTCAGTACTTCTCTCCCCAGAGAAACAATTGGCAGATAAGCAATATAAAATAGTGTTATCAGAGCTTGTATGCAAACCCTTCCCAAAAGAGAAGCAACATTTAAAATAACTTGTTATTCACACAGAAAAATATGTGTTTAGCAAAAATATGCTGTTAAGACTATTAAGCTTTAGTTTCTTTATAAATGAAGATTTCTTCCCTCAAAGAAAAATTAGGCCACAAGAAATTTTTTCTCCTCTAATAAACCATGACATTCGAATGCGTTAATGAAAGGACAAATGCCTTGCCAACGTTCTCCATAAAAGCTGACCATCTGTGAGCCCAATGAGACAGCCTAGCCCTTGCAGATCTGAAGCTGGAACCTAGCTGTCCGACCCACTGATGGCTGTTTTCATAACAGATGATTGAGAAAAGTCCCCTGCCACTTCTGCTTCAGGGTCTGTTCTGTCTCTAGTCAAGACAAGCTGATGTCCACCAGCTAACGTTCATGTCTCCATCAACCTTGTCTCCAAGTCCCAGAAACATCTCACACAAGCAGAAGTTCACTTTCTCAAGGTACATGGAGCAGGCCACATTTAGCAGAGGTCATGATACTGTCATCTCTATTTGAACCCGAACTGACATAGCTTTTACTCTTGTTCTGCACAAATAAATGAGAAAACACAAACGAGTTCCTTTTTTTTCTTTTATTAATGGACAAAAGTGCACAAAATTGTAAGTACTCAGCTGCATGAATTGTCACAAGGTTGAACACACCTCTCTAACCATCTAGGACCTCACCTGGAGCCAAAACATCACAGGATCCCACAAACTTCCTTCCATATTCTGCCAGTCACTATACCTCCCAGGATAGGGGCAAAGGCGTGGTTTTGCTTACTTGGGGCCGTTATTAAATAAGGTAATATTGTATGTGCTGCTTTGTGTCTGATATCTTTCAAAGCAAGTATTTTAATACACGGATGCCCATCTCATGCCCCCTGTTCTCCTGAGATACTGGTATTCATCAAATATCTGTAAAGACCCTTCAAAAGTTGTCAGTAGAGCAAAGCAACTGACCAACCTCCTGAGAAATTTAACAGCAGCCTATAGCATGAAATGGGAGGAGATTCACCATAGAAACCATTGCTCTCTTTCCATCAGACAATAAATTTGTATCAAATGCCTACTGTGTACTAGCTCTACATTAACACTATGAGGTAGAAAAGTCATGGCCCATCCAGAAAGCACTCAGAATGTATCTGGAGAGGTTAATACACAAACATAAAAGAAAGAAAGAAAACTCAGGATGTGTGTATATACTTACAGTGCTGCATGTGTCTTCTAGACAATTCGAGAAAAGAACAATAAGGTGCTGCTTGAGTTACAGACAATAACTTCTTGAGTTACAGGCAATAATTGCAAAGTGAGTTATGGAGGAAGGAGCCCAATGCATGGTTGTCACCAAGAGAAAGGGTTCTCAGGAGAGATGACATCGTGTCCTGTGTATCGCAGATATGGCTACAAAAGTTGTGTTATTAATGTCACTAGGGTAGGAACAGAAAGTTCTGTAGGGAGATAAAGATTTGGCCTAGGTGGGCAAAAAACAGGCAACATAAAAATAGGACCCTGTTAACAAAAAAAGAGACATCAATGTTTGAGAGTCAGTGATGGTTTGCCTCTGAGGCATTCTTTTTCCTCAGAGAAACTCAGTATCTCTTTACAGAATCACTGTACTTGAGCCAATGACAGAGGTTCCATAATTGAATCTTATATCTTAGTAATAGCAGTCACTACCAGATAAGAGTTTGTCCTATTTAGTACGAAAGATTTCCTTTATAGTTGGCCATAGCCAAAAAAAATTTTTTTGGTAATAAAATATCATTGATCGGGTGGCAGGAACTCTTTCATGTATATGTTAGCTATAATCTTCACCATGTCCTAAAAGGCAAATACTGAAAACTAAGATTCAGATGGCTGCAATACCTTTCATATAATTAAATAGCCTGTAAGAGGAACTGCCTGGATCTGATCCCAGGTCTATCTAGATACAAAAATCGCCCAGAGAGCAGAGGGTGATCCCTTTAATTGGATATGCTGATAATGATCACAATGGCCCAATATAATTGTTATATGGTATTTTCTATTCTATAAATTCTTTATTCTGTATCGCTCTTCACAGTCTCACAAATAGGTTTATCTGCATTTGACCCTCACAATGACCATACTGAGTAAGCAAAACCAATCTTAGCCCATGTCACAGGGGAGCTCACCTAGTTTGTCGGCAGGAGGCCACAACTGAAGGCCAGATCTCCTGATTTCATAATCGGTATTGTTTCCACTGACTAGAAATGTACAACTTTAGTACTTCTGTATGGATATGAAGATAAGCCATAATATGATCTTTAGGTCATGGGTAAAATAAAAATCCAAGATATATTTACTGATAAAATGTCTTTGTAACACAAGTTGCTCAAAATACTCTTCTTAAAGAAAGGCCTGGGGAGGGGGTAGGATTCCAACAATCCTAATGATTATCTATTTCCTCAAAATCCCGGACTTGTTCAGCAGCATGGAAACTCTTACAGAAATGGCTTTCCCTGCATCTGTCTGAGAATAAGAGAAGTAGAGGAAGGTTAAACATGCAAATGATGCTGCAAAATTCATGACTGTGGATGCATCTGATCCCCAGCCCGCAGCTTTAGGGGGGCACGTGGCTCCCCTGGATAAAAGAAAGTAAGCATGGAAAGAAGCTGGCAGGCTTTCCCAGAAAATACACCACCCTTGGGCACCCTGCCCAAGAAAGAATCAGACAACATAGCCAGATGATGTAAATGCTTAGCTGCTAACCTCAGCCTGAAGGAGCCTTGTGTTGGCAGTCTTCACTAAGATTCTCAGGCTTAGCAAATAAGCCAGGCATCCCATACCACTAAGGGCCACAGAACAAGAGCCTCTTAGGAGGACAGTCTAGGCCAGATAACCCCCTTCCACCTCACAGATCCATGAATACCGTTTGCACAGCAAGTGGGATGAGTGGTCATCGAAATCAAATAAACATATGGCTTCAAGGATTCTCGGGCACCCCCTTGCCTACAGGCTTTCTGGGCTTGCTTAAGGTCTCCCCATCCTATTAGACAATGTCAGGGTTCTACCCAGATTCCCCAGGATATCTTTTGACCTTGTTTGCGCATGCCCCTCCTCCCTTTGGTGTGTTTTACACAACCACGGCCAGCAAGTATTTTTAGGACTGCCCTAAGGCTACTGGAAGCGGGAGCCTGAAGCACTTCAAAATACAAAAAGCCCTTAACCAATGCCTGACAGGCATCATCTATGAAAGACCCAGCCCACTTGCCCAGGCCCCAGAGCAAGTCTGTTTGTGCCTAGAATGCCACAAAATTTTTGGTGAACGATTCTTTCAGTCTTTTTCTTCTTTCTTGTAAGTTTTCATTTAAATTCCAGTTAATTAACATACAGTGTTATATTAGTTTCAGGTGTCAAACATAGTGATTCAACACTTTTGAAAATACAACACCCAGTGCTCATCACAGCAATGCACTCCTTAATCCGCATCATCCATCCTCCCACCCACCTCCCCTCTGGTAACCATCAGTTTGTTCTCTATAGTTAAGAGTCTGTTTCTTGGTTTGCCTCTCTTTTTTTCCCCTTTCCTCATTTGCTTAGTTTCTTAAATTCCACATATGAGTGAAATCATATAGTATTTGTCTATCCCTGGATGACTTATTTCACTTAGCATTACACTCTAGCTCTATCTATGTCATTGCAAATGGCAAGATTCATTCTTTTTATGGCTGCATAATATCCCATTGAATATATATACCACATCTTTTTCCATTCATCCGTCCATGGACACTTGGGCTGTTTCCATAATCTGGCTGTTATACTGGCTGCTATAAACAAAGGGGTGCATGTATTCTTTTGAATTAGTATTTTTACATCCTTTGGGTAAATATCTAGTAGTGCAATTGTCGGATCGTAGGGCAACTCTATTTTTAACTTTTTGAGGAGTCGCCATACTCTTTTCCACAGTGGCTGCACCAGTTTGCATTCCCACCAACAGTGCAAGAAGGTTCTCCTTCCTCTGTATCCTTGCCAATACCTGTCCTTCCTTGTGCTGCTGATTTTAGCCATTCTGACAGGTGTGAGATGACAGATCGTTGTCATTTTGATTTGCATTTCCCTAATAATCAGTGATGTTGAGCATCTTTCCATGTGTCTGTTGGCCATCAGTATGTCTTTTTTTTTTTGGAAAAATGTCTATTTATGTCTTCTACCCATTTTTTTAATTGGATTGTTCATTTTTGGGTGTTGAGTTTTGTAAGTTCTTTATATATTTTGGATACTAACCCTTTATCAGATACGTCATTTGCAAATTATCTTCTCCTATTTTGTAGATTGCCTTTCAGTTTTGTTGACTGTTTTCTTTACTGTGTAGAAGCTTTCTATTTTGATGATGTCCCAATGGTTTGTTTTGCTTTTGTTTCCCTTGCTGCAGGAGACATATCTAGAAAGAAGACACAGTGACCAGTGTCAAAGAGGTACTCCCTGTGTTCTCCTCCAGGATTTTTATGGTTTCAGGTTTCACATTTAGGTCTTTTATCCATTTTGAATTTATCTTTGTGTTTGGTGTAAGAAGGTGGTCAGTGTCATTCTTTTACATGTTGCTGTCCAGTATTCCCAGCACCATTTGTTGAACAGACTGTCTTTTTCCCATTGGACATTCTTTGCTGCTTTGGCAAAGATTAATTGACCATATAGTTGTGGGTTCATTTCTGGGTTTTCTTCTGTTCCATTGGTCTATGTGTCTATTTTTGTACCAGTACCATACTGTTTTGATCATGACAGTTTTGCAATATAAATTGGAGTCCAGAATTGTGATGCCTCCAGCTTTGTTTTTCTTTTTAAGATTTCTTTGGCCAAAAAAGACCCAAACAGCCTCTTCTTAAACCTCAATCCAGGGAACCAGCTGGAGAAGACAGAAAATGCCGCTCCTCACAAAATACCCCCTGTCACTTGAGAAGTCTACCTGCAATAAATTTCACCCCATCCACCTTCTTCAGTTACACAAATCAGAAGTCCCCATGCACATCAATGTATGAAAAGAGATACTGGGGAGGGTGCTAGAGATGTAGTGTGTACCTGCAGTGTCTAAGGTGTAGATCGGCTAGTCAAAATGCCCCATTACTAAGTGTCTGGAGAGAGGTAAAACTTTGAGTTGCAATGACCATTTGTATCTGAGTGTGCAAAAAAGATTTGCAAGCAGATATGTACCGGAGAGAAGGTCTAAGCAGCTGAAGATGAGAGGGAAGTGTGGCTGGGGCAGGAAATCAGGCTGAAAGTTTAGGAAACACAGGCTGTTTCTCCTACAGTAATGGTTCTTCAGGTATAGAAGCTTTCTATTTTGATGATTCAGGTGATTCAAGTAGCATCAGCATCACCTGCGAGCTTGTTAGAAATGCAAATTCCCGCTACCTCTTAAAAATGGGCCGAGCAATCTGTGTTTTACAAGCCCTCGGCTGATTCTGACGACGTCAAAATTTGAGAGTCACTAGTCTAAGGTGTAGCTCTCAATAGAAGCCCCGCCACCACCAAAGAGCAACTGTTGCCATGCCCTAAATGCTAGGAGCTCTGGGGATAAATGGTGTCGATTTTCAAAGCCAATACCCATTTGGCAAAGCTTATTTTCAAGGTCTTTTTTCACTGTAGCTTTAAGGCCTTAAAGAGAAAAGTCTAAATTCTCACCTTCAGACACATCACTGCCCAGTGCGTGCATAAGAGATGTGGCAGTCCCAGTCTTTGCCCTCATGGGTGCATCTGTTAGCTGGGGTTTGCCCCTCCTATAAACACGCTGTCGTACTAGCTGGAAATGTCTTCCAATGATAGAATGCTTCCTGTTCGGCA
This sequence comes from Prionailurus viverrinus, assembly GCF_022837055.1. Taxonomy (NCBI): domain Eukaryota; kingdom Metazoa; phylum Chordata; class Mammalia; order Carnivora; family Felidae; genus Prionailurus; species Prionailurus viverrinus. The sequence goes on from NC_062569.1 coordinate 16,222,483, forward strand.
GAGAAGCTTCTTCAAATAGCTCCAGTTGCTGTTCTTGTCTGCCAGCTTGCCTCTCAGAAGTCGTCGGGAGATGGGATCAAGGTAATAGACGGCATAACAGGAGGAGATTCATAGTCACAGACACAGGCCAGACTCCACTCCCTGGTGGAGAATCTATGCCAACTTCAGGGTCAGGAATGAGGCAGAAGCCACCAGCAAGAGATTCATTTGTCCAGAATATCTGGACTACAGTTGCCCTGACAGAGTCCTACAAAAATCACAAGAGATCCAAAGGTAGGAACCAATTTAAGTAGAAGCCCCAGTATGCCTGTACCAGTCTAGCATGGGAAACATTCAAAAGGATGTAAGAAACTGAAATAAGGAAGATAAATAGAAAAGTGAAGAGTCAAGAGTGATGTGCTCTAAGTGGAAGTGCTCTGAGACCTCAGGGACGTGAGCAACCTCTCTGGACTTCCCTTCCCCTTCTTTAAAATGAATAAATCAACAGGATGACCTCCAAGGCCAAATCCAGCTCTATAACTGTAAATCTCTCCCCACGGTTGGAGGTGCCTTTCTTCTTTCTTTGCTGTGCTGGGTTCCCGTGGGCCTAATCACCACTTCCTAATCTCTGGGTACATTTTCCTGCTGACTTTCCCAAAGGCAAACTTCTACATATTAAAAAAATGAAAACAAAAACAAAAACGAAAAATCTCCCAGTCTCTGCTTTTGAACTGGAGGTACAATTGATGCCCACAAAAAGAGTCACCAGGGTAAGCATATTTGGGAAAAAGAGCATTTCAGCAATGGAGGAAGGAAAAGACATCGAGCCCAATGGATATTAAAAATAAAGGTTAGTAAACGTTCGGAGAAATCTTCTCTCTCCTTTCCCTATATCTATCCTACTCTTTCTTTTCTCCTGCGTGACTCTCCTTTCTCGTGCTGTTTATTAAGCTCTTATTTCATACTTTGCACATTCTCTGCTGGCATGAATAAATCCTCACAACAACCATGTGAGGCACATACCATTAGTATCTTCATCTTATCATAAGGAAACTGAGGTTTAGGGACATTAACATTCCCAAGATGACAGAGAGAATAAGTGTAAGAGTTGGAACCTACATCCAGGAAAAGCCGGGTCCAGAGCCAGGCTCTTAATCCTCCGGTGTGCTGCACCTCTCAAATTTCCTTTAAGAACTGTTAATTTAGGATAAAAAAACAATGAGTTTTAGAAAATTTGTTTGAGGTTTATCTTAAAAAAAACCAAAACAACTAATGTTTATTTATTTTTGAGACAGGCACAGAGCGTGAGCAGGGGAGGGGCAGAGAGAGACAGAGACAGAATCCCAAACAGGCTCCAGGCTGCTGAGCTGTCAGCACGGAGCCCGATGCGGGGCTGGAACTCACAAGCCGTGAGATCATGACCTGAGCTGAAGTCGGACATGTAACCGGCAGAGCCACCCGGATGCCCCAAGTTTTATCTCTTTTTTAAAGTAACCCTGAAAGACTGTTGCACATTGCTTCAAGCAGAACAGTGATCCTGACACTACATCTCAACAGACAGTTATCTGAAGAGCATCTGATGTATCCAACAAGGGATCAAGGTGAACGATAAGCCCTCGATGTCTTGACATGAGGTTCTTAGTTTCATCAACCAGAGCCTGAGTACTACTCCAGATTCTATTCTGAGAGAGCTATGTGACCTTGGGAAAGTCAGTTGACATCTCCAGGGTTTAGTCTATCTATAAATTAAGGGGAGATTGCTTTCCTAAGAAAAAATACGTGTGACCGTTCTCATACCCCCAGAATCTTCAGGGAGATCTGCGGACTTGCGACTCAGCTCCTTTTTACGTGCAGAACAAATTCAGTAGTAAAGTTAGACAAGTAATCAGAATTTAGAAGTTGGCTTCTGGACTTGTATTCTTCAACATCTGAGGCTTCTATCAACCTCAAGTTTCTATATTTGCGTGCCATGTATTGGTTACTGTGGGTTTTTTCTCTTCCTTTAGCTTCACTCCCCATGAGTTAGAATACTATAAAGCACATCGACTGGCTATTCTAGAAATTAAAAACCTTTGCTTTAATGTAGAACAGTTACCTTAACTCACACTTCAGTATCTAGCCTGCTTACGTTATTGCTCTATGTCTCATAATTTCACAAGAGTTGCTTTTTCTTATTTATGCCTTCGATAGAAAGGACCTGACTCTGGGGCAACCTCCTTCCCCCCTTCACTGCTTTCTTCTCCACTTTTCTAGAAACAAATACTTCAGAACAGGGGGAAATACTCATTAATCCCTTCTCTATTTTGAATCCTGGTGGCTAGCCTTCTGGCTGCTTGTATTGCCAAACTTTGCTGTTTTTAACTTTCCTTTTTCGACTCAGTGATCATAGACTCTAAGGAGTGGCCGAGAGGCAATCAGAGTTACTCTTGCATTTGAACTTCAGCAAGGAAATTACAGTGTTGGTGTACCCACTAGGAATAAATGTGCCATTCCTACTTCTCCCTAACAAGTTCCAAAAGTAAACCCCAAATATATAAAATGACATCTCTGCTGGCCACTTATAATGAGTCTCTCTCTTCCCAATCCCTCAATGCAGGGGTCTCAATTCAATTTAGCTGTCAAGTCATGTCAAGATTAATAACCCTTTAGAAGAGAGATCATCTTACCCAACTAACTAAATGAATCTCCCTCAGTGGGAATTCTGACTCTTGTAACTAAATCATGGTCTTAGGAATCATGGAGCTGGAAAGAAACTTCTGAGGTGTTGTAGGTCATCTTCATGTCTGGATAAAACCAAGTTCAAAACAAAGAGAATGAGGTGATCTTTACTTAAAAAAGCCAGAGATTCATTAGCCTTTTTCAGTCATGCAATGCTTAAATCCATAGACAAACATCACTCGTTTATATTTTTCAGAGGGAAAGAGTAAAAGAAATGGTTTTGACTATCAGATTTTAGTATAATTTAAACTGTAAGTGAAATTTGGACTCCAATTCATTAAGAATCTTTTTTACAAAAAAACCATGAACTTAATACATTGAAAAGAAATTGCTGAAATAAAGTGTGGGTATTTCTAAAATAAGTATACTATTGGCATGGACAAGCCATGGCATTCAGAGCAACTAATTCAAACTGCCAGAAACGTACTAAAATAACTCTGCACATTAACAAAGAAAATTCTAAAATTAATTTATATATTGTGTCACTCAGGAATCTTATTTGCAAGTATTGCATTCTGGCTGATTTAATCAGAAAATGAATGAATTGAAATTATATCAGCTGCTTGCAGAGTTGAGTCCCTAGGAAGGCTGGAAATTGGTCAGGAACAAGGGATACTAGACCACACCCAAAGCAGGGCCAGAGTTCTACCACCAGACTAGTCCAGTGGGGACTCTGCTTCTGATGTCCCTGAAAACCAGGCACAATAGCTTACAAAATTTTCCACCAGAAATGGACCCCAGACCCCAGATGTTAGTACTGTACCTGTTATCCCTGATTTTCCCAGAAACGTACATTTCCTACATTGCTATTGCCACCAAGAGAAATGGGAATCATTTATCCGCTGTTCCTACTTCTTTGCATTTCTAGCAAATTTATATACATAGATGGATGTGCTGATTGGTCAACTGTGGATCAAGTGCCTACCAGAGAGGTGACAAACTATCTATCCTTTTGTACTTCTTATGGGAATTCCCAGGGCCCTGCCAAGACCCAGACTCTGCCAGACTCGAGGGCCAATAGTCAGGAGAGGCCAAGTCATGCCGCTTAAACGAACCACCCCAAAAATCTTAGAGACTGAAACATAAAATATTTTTGTTTCCTTTTCTTTTCTTCCCCCCCCCCAAGTCCTGGCCATCCCCAGTCATACTATGTATTTGTAACTAGTTACCTGAGACCTCTATTCTGTGTCACTTTCTCATTCTCACTCAAGGACATAGGCTAACAGGGCAGACTCTATGTGGAAAGCTTCACGTCATCGTGGCAAAGGGACAGTGTGGTGAAACATATATCAGTGCTTAAAGTTTCTAACTGGAAGTGACATGCGTCACTCCTGCTTCATCTTTAGTGGCCAAGCAAGCAGGGTGTAGGGAAATATGATTCTACTATGTGCTCAGAAAAAGAACCACAAATACTTGATGGACAGCACTAATGAACAGCATAGTGATGAACTGCCAAATATATAAAGGGGATTCAGACATTAGGCAGTTAAAAACCGACAAACATCTACTACATATTAATGATAACTAACATTTATTGAGCAGTTACCATGTTCCGGGCACTGTTGTTACTGAGTTGCCTTACATACCTTATCTCATTAAATGGACTCTGGGACCTAGCTTTTAGCATTATTTTGATTTATTGATGAGGAAACTGAGGTTGAAGAGATTATGTGACTTGCTCAAGTTCACATACCAGGGAATAAAGAACTAAGATTTCGACTTATAATTATCAATAAGTGTAAACAAAAGGAAAAAAAAACTCAGAGTTTTTTCTGAATGGACAATAACCACACCAAGTACAAAGCGACGGCTGAGGGCTCATATGGGAAGTAAAGTGTTAACTTTCCTCAGCTTCCCACCTCTGTTTCCCTTACTCTTTCAGTTCCCCTCTCTTCTCTCTCTGCTTTTAGCTCTCACTAGTCCTAGAAGCCCATCCCAAGTCTCCTTCATGGAGACTTTGATCAGAAATGGTGGAGTGAGAGACACCACAGAGTCTCACAGAGACAGAAGCTCTGGGTTCTGTCAGGCTTTGGACTGGAGGCAGCTCTGAGCTTCAGTCTTCTCAAAGCTGAACTGATAACAATAATCCCAAATTACAGTGTTGTGGTAGAAATAAGTTACAAATACTACACGTGTAAAATGTGATTAGCAGAAAGATGATCGATAAAGAATGTCTGCTGTAATGAGATATATCTGAAAAAAATGATAAGAAGCTTCAAAGTCCAAAAGGATGAACAGCTGAAGAAATTCCTGGCCAATAGAAAGAGATCTGGGTGAGTTATCTTTTTCAAATCTCTTCTGGAATAACATCAGATAGACCAGTGCCCACTCGCAAGGCTTGCCTTTCGCTCTCCCAATGCGCCCTCCTATGTGAGAGCTTACTACCGCCATACAGATCCCCCCACCCCATTTAAAAACAGAGTGTTCCTATGAGCTTTTTCATAAACAGAAATGGCTTAAAGCAAAGAGTATACCCCCTTGCAAAAAGATACTAACATAGGTTTTCATAAAAGCGAAGTGACAGTACTATGAACTTTCAGAGAGTGGGGGGGTCCCTATAAATCTAATTTATTAAGCCTTTCCTTTTCAGACTCTCTGATGCATTCCAGGAAACAGTGACACCACAAATGATGTTAAACCTTATTCATCCCTTTGATAATGAACAATCATCATGTGTGCCTTCTGGACAATGTATTCTTAAAATGATTCTGCTCATTTGGGTATGTCACTGTGAAGTTAGAATTTCTAAATTCTTTTACTTTTATCAGGTTAAGTGGTGAGGAGAGGTCAATGTGGAATAAAAGTGAAAGCACCGCTGAACAGAGGGAAAAGTGATGCTAATAACTGGAGAAAATGTCAGGGCCAACTAAAAGTTTCCATTAAAACATCTCCCATTACAATTTGTCCTGTGAGTGCTGTGGCCGAAAGTGCCCTGGTCACTCCTTTGAGCATTTTCCATTAATTATTTTTCCATTGTGTCGATTAGACTAGAACCAATTGCTTATAAGCATTCACATCCACAGCAGGTCTAAATTAATGATAGAATGTTGTTCTTTCAAAGCCCAGCTTTGTGCAAGGCAAACCCAGTGGTAGCAGATAGACAATTTCTGTTGCAAAGAGCGCTGTGTATTTATTATAAAATTAGGGATTCTGCTGCTTAAGAAAACAGTGCAATTTTGCTTCCTTTACACCAAAAAGTAAAAGCATTCATCCTCTGTCACATATCTGAAAATTATCTCTTTGTTGGTATAAATAATAGAGAAATAAGAAAAGGAAAGACCAATATGGGAAAAGTCCACAGTTTTCCATTATTGTTGTGTAAATTACCCACTTTTGTTTCTTTGGCAGCATTTTTTTAAAGTAGCATTGGTTTCCTGGGACACAGAATACCTTTCAGCACCATGCCACATCTCTAACAGGTCTTATTCATATCTTAAGCAAAACACATTGAAGAAGGTTGAATTGTTTTATCTCGTAAATCAAATGTAAGTGATTATTTGGTCCCAATATTAGACTGTACTGTGCTTCCCTGCCCCTTTGGCCCAGATCACTGTCAGATGCCTATAACTTATTTCTTTGTGGTTTTAGCTAGAACTTCTGGTCTTCAAAGAACAAAATTTTAATTCTGTTTGCTGGACATTGGGACCTATTTTAGTCTCAATTATTGATAAATACTCCTGTCAACTTCTCAATTATAAACCAGAGGCATTATTCACTTCTTCTTCATTGATGAATTTTCATACCAAGCTGATGAAGGGCACTATTTTTAGAATGAGTTCCTCCAGATTTCACCCAAACATCTGCAAAGAGGATAGCATGAAATTGAGCATCTCCATTCCCGAGCATACGCAAGGTCGCAAAAACACAACACAGTTTCCCAAGTAAATATTAGCAGCCTGAGAATTACCAAGATGATAATGTTACTCCAAAAACTGTCTCTTGTCTATCAATATGGGTTGCTGAGGTTGTTCCCTTGGTATGTGCACATCCACTCTGCAACCTGCCTTCTTTGGCATTCTTGGTATGTGTTTTCCGTGGGGAAAAAGATTAGCGGAAAGCCTCCTCTTGTATTTTCTCTGTTGTCATTTCCTCTTGATGTTACTTTCCCTCCTTATTTCTCTACAACTTCTCTCTGTAACTAATAAAACTTTCAAATGGCAACATCATATTTCTTGCCTTTGTATTTGTATTTCAGGCTCTTAGTCTAGAAAGTAAAGATTGGTTTATATTTCTCTTTAGAAAAAAAAAGAAGAAAGAAAAATGTAGTCACTTTCACTTATATGACTTTAGAAAGTATTTCTTTCCCAGAAGCCCTTAATACAAAAGAAACTCCTCCCCTTAGTGAAAGTCTCCCCAGGAGGGAATGTAATCAGCCACATTTAGTGCCTGGAGGCAGAAAGATCAGGCAGTCATCGAGTACCTCTTGCTGGGAGAATCTGGGAAATAAAGGCCACTTACACATATTTGGTTAATTAAAAAGTTAGTGTTGTATGTTACTGAATCTATAAGACTATTTCTTTTCTTTCTCTGTGTTTTGAATATACTGAAATTTTGAACATATTGCATTTTGAATATACTGAAATTTTGAAAGCTCTTCTGCTGAATTTTCATGATTCAATGTTTTACAAAAGCAATAGTATAAAACTTCTTTTAAACATCCCCAACTGAACCCTAATGCTATTTCCCCCTGTGAAGTAAGACTGTAAGAATGTGTAATTCAGGTTTTACAGGGCATACTGTTACTAGGAAAAACAATATAAGTCAGCTTCTCATTAAGGTGATATACATCCCGCATTATGACTTCTAATTATCGACATTGACTCCAACTATGACTCATCATTCCCATGAGTTTTAGGACAAGAAAGTACAAAAGCCAAGGAGAAGAATTTTGTAATCAGTATTTGGGCAATAGAGGATTGGCCCATTCTATCAGGATTGGAGAAATTCCTGACACCTTCTCTGCCTTTTTTATGGGAAATAATACACCGCCTTATTGTCAAAGCCAGTTTAGTAGGGAACTCTGGTTACTTGTAACAAATAGCATCTTGATATATAACACAGTGCCCTTAGTTAAAAGGAACAGAATCCAACTCTGGGTCACTTAGCCAAGAGAAGACATATTAGACAGATACCTGAGGGATCACAGGACTGATTAAAGTCTGAGAGAACAGACTTAGAAACTAGCAGAAATCTAGGAGGTAAGAGAGAGCCATGATTTAGAAAGCTATAAGAGTGCCATAACAGACTTTATAGTCTCAGATGGCTCCCTCCTCATGCTTGTTTCCTTTACCCAAGATTTACTATCTGGTTGGCCATGCTTAGATCACATTGTCCCACTGGGGTATGCAGACAGCACGAAGGAATGGGAAGATTGGCTCCCTTGATTTTCATATTGGGAAAAGAGCAACCTCAATCCAAGAAGATGTAAGACAGGTAAACTCCAAAAGGAACTGGAATATTAAGAGAAATGGGATGGATTCTGGGCAAGTTAAAATGACAAATGATCTAGCAAAAGGGCATGAGCTTTGAAGTTAGACCTTGAGCAAATTACATCCTCTCTTCAAATTTCAGTTTTAAAATCTAGAAGATGATAATGAGTATGGTGATGAATATAATATCTGCTCTGTAGATTTCTTCCAAAGAACAAACAATGTGTACAAAATCGCTAGTGTAAAAACCATGACAAAGTAGCTATGGACCCTCAGCAGCAGTAGCAGCATTGTTCTCGGTTCTTCTAGAAGACATGGCTGACATCTGCCAGAACACCCTCTTCCCTAATTATAGGATTGTTCTTTTTTTTTTTTTTCAAAAAAAATTTTTTTTAACGTTTATTTATTCTTGAGACAGAGAGAGACAGAGAATGAACGGGAGGGGCAGAGAGAGAGGGAGACACAGAATCCGAAACAGGCTCCAGGCTCTGAGAGGTCAGCACAGAGCCCGACGCAGGGCTCGAACTCACGGACCGTGAGATCATGACCTGAGCCGAAGTCGGATGCTTAACCGACCAAGCCACCCAGACGCCCCTATAGGGTTGTTCTTTTAAAACTCAGGGCATTGGGGCACCCGGATGGCTGAGTCGGTTAAGTGCCCAACTCTTGGTTTTGGCTCAGGTCATGATCTTGTGGTTTCGTGGGTTCGCCCCACATCAGGTTCTGCACTGGCAGTACGAAGCATGCTTAGGATTCTCTCTCCATCTCTCGCTGCCCCTCCCCCACTTGCACTGTCTCTGCCTCTCTCAAATTAAATTCATGAACTTAAAAAAGAATTAAAAAAGAAAAGCCTCAGGACTCCAATAGCAACATTCTAGACGATGCTCTGGGCAATAAACCAGTCAAAAGACCTAATCCCAATATTCAATCTAAGAAGGAGAAACCCACTTATGCTTGGGAATCAAGTACCAAATACACTCTGGGTATCTCCCTACTGAAGTGAAGGAACATCTGTCTGGTGGCCCTCAGGAAAAGTGGTAGTATAATTGATGAGACAGGGCAAGGCCTTGGAGCTCGAATTCAATCATCATCTCAATCAATTCCAACCCTCAAGAATGGCTTCTTTCTCCTTCACATGAGACCTGGGACCCTCAGAGCTATGGCGATTTCACTTGGAAGGCAGTAGCTTCTTCCCTAACTCTACCCACTGAGGGGCTCCAGGCGGATTTCTGGGCTCTCACTGGCACGCAGATGGCTCAGGAGCTGGGGGAAGTGGAACTTCAGAAGGCATTGGCACCAACCCAGAGTTTCTAACAGACAACACAACCTCATAGGATATTAAGGTTAATGGCTTAGTGGTGCTTGGCTGAAATCCATTAACCATTTGTAATCTGTAGGGAAACTCCTAGGTGTTTAGCCTCCAAACAACATGGTAGTTAAAGGCCTAGATTTCAGAGTCAGAAGTCTAGGTTCTAATTTAGTTCCATTCATCTTACTAACAGAAATCACTAACCTTCTAGCAAAAATCTATTTGGCATTAGGGCATAAGGGAAGTGGCTGCCCCGCAAAGGACTACATTTCCCAGAGGCTCTTGCAACTTAGGTAAGGTCATCTGATTAGTTCTCACCAATGACATGCAGCAGCCTAAGAATGTTCAGAAGCAAGTTGCCTTCTTCATACTCTCTTCCTCATCAGCATCTGGGAGGGAGGAATCAAGATCCTAATTGGTGGCAGAGCCATGAGATAAAAGGAACAGGGATCACTATATGGAGCTATACCTTCCTCTAATTACAGATATCGGCTCTGGGCTGTGATGTTGAAGCCATCATTCACTTAGGGGTTATTTCTTACCACTTCCTACCCTACCCTAATTAATGCATAAGTGCTATGCAAACATTTATTAAACACATGAACATCTCTCCCAGTTTATTTTTTCTATGCATAGAATGGTTTTCTGTACTGCTTTGCTTTTTATACTCACAGTACGTTTGCCCTGTTTCTATACTCTTTAACAGAATTTAGTGATTCTAGAACCTTATGAATGGATATTCCATAATTCATTTGACCATTTACTTATTGGAAGAAATTTACATTTTTTTCTCATCTTTCACCTTTTAAATTTAGTTATTCATTGAAAATGAATCTGACTCTGATATATTTTCTAATTATGTCCTGGTGACCTTATGTCTTTTAACATACAATCTTGTTTTGTACAATGGCTGTGAAAATGTTCATATCTTCTTCCAAGTGTTGAGATGAAGTTAACTCCCTACAAGACCAGTAAGATAGTAAGCCTATTTTCCTCATACACCTTCTCTCTTAATTATATAGCACATACATGCACACACATGCATGAAGTGGGGGGAGAGGAGCAAAGGGAGAGGGAGGAAAGAATCCCAAGCAGACTCTTCTCTGACAGTGCAGATCTCACGAACCATGAGATCATGACCTGAGCCAAAATCTAGAGTCGGACGTTCAACTGACTGAGCCACTCAGGCACCCCCTCCTCTCTCACGCTGCAGCAGCAGTGTTCACTTCTGCTAAAGTGTCTACTGTGATGATGTCTAATACAAGGTATTGTTTTTTTATTGTTTTTAGAAGAGTTAGTAGTTGCCTCCTATTTGAGGTTCTAGCAGTAACCAAATCATCAGTCATGAGGGATTGCTCCTGACATTAACTGATTTCATAGCAGGCTTATCTCCTATATCTCAAATTTAAAAAAAAAAAAAAACTAAACTAAAATTATTAACGTTAATTGATTTTCAAAACCCCTGCCACCAGAAAAAGAACCTGTTAGCTGAGTCCTGGGATTCACTGTGTTACAAGAAACATATTACATTCATGGCAAGTAGTTGATAAACTACGTAAAGTCTCTTCCTGTTTTAGAAATGTATCTCCTCTGTCTTGGACCCTTAGATTTGGATATTTATTGACCAAGAGGAAAAATAGCTAAAATAATCATGCAGGACTTTGTATCTCAAACCCCTCCCTCACACTCATGGTCCCTCCAAGCTTTGTTGTCAAAGCACACCTTAGCATCTCATGATTTAGTACAATTGAAAAATTAAAATGAAAGAATAAAACAGATTCTGAAACTGGAATTAGAAATATAGTCTTGAGAATGCTGGCTTTATGCTTCTCACTTCCTAGCTATCATAGATGGAGGAAAAAAATATATATTTCATCTTTATTGCTTGGGGAAGAAAAGGGAAGGTGCTGGAAATCATGCTGGAAAAAAAAAGAGAGAGAGAAACTTATGTCTGAGATTTTTTTTCTTCTTCTTGCCTTTGTATTTACATTTCCTGCTTATTTGCTAGACATTTTCTTAGTAATCCTGCAACAATGGCCAGTGTGTTTGGGTGTACCACAGTGTGGTTTCAGTATTTGAGCAATCTGTTCACTTGTGTCTCTTCCACACTAAACCTCATCAAGTAAAGAACAAAAAGCAGCCCTCATGGAGGATTCAGAAAGTGGAGAGAGAGAGAGAGAGAGAGCATCTGTTAAGCTACCTTTTCTACGTGACTAGCTGCACCAACCCAGACCATGCTCCACATAGTCCTATCAGATACATGCACATACATCAAGGAGTTTGTAAACCAAACTTAGTTTCTGACAATCAAGAATGATGTTTGGCTCTAGGGACTCAAGAGGGAAGTTAGGCCCGATGTATAGAATGTATAAATTTTAAACGAACTCGCCTCCATCAGTTCACAAACTATGCAAGAACTTCTTTGATCAGTAAGCAAAACTGTATCTAGAGACCCTGCCACAGACATTTCATGCTATTGAGGCTTTATGAGCTCACCAAATGGACCATGAAAAACCATAAGAACTGTGAATCCACTTATTACAGCAAGTGAGGAAGAACACTTTGTGATGTTGCTGCCATTATTTTTCCATCTTACCTAATATGCAACATTTGGGAAACCCCAATGTTACAACAGGCTCATTCCATAATTATGGATAATCCAGCAAATTGTTGTGGATATTTTTCTGACCCTCTGAAAAGGCACTAAGAGACCTCAATGTTTTTTTTCCAACTAGGGAAGCAGATTAAGCAAATGGCTTCAGACTAATTTTATTGATGAAACCAGAGAATGGGACATCGGGGCACAGTATTTTTTCCCCAAAAGGTAACTTCCAAGCTGAGAGGTCACCACTCTGATTGCACTTCAAAATTCTTACACGATTTAGTGACAAATAATATAAATTAAACCAAAGCAAGTGGTAGATTTATTTACTCTTTTCTGTTTATACCATTGTCAATCTTCTTCCTCTTTCTCGTTTAACTTATTGTCTGAAGAAATTTTTAAGTGGTATGAGAGACAGTAACTTGTTAATTGGGAAGTTGAAAAAAGCAGAGAACTAATTAAAAATCAGTCATCTGGGAAGGTCTCAGCGACATGGTAACTTATGAGCTGATGTCTACATGATAAGAAGGAGCCAGCCAGCCATGTGTCTAGAATATTCAGCAGCCAATTCCAAGGCAGAGCTTGGAATGTTTAAGGTACAGAACAAAGGCCTCTGTGGCTGTAGCATGGTAAGCAAGAGGACAGCAATGAGGAGATAGTGGTCTGGGACATTCAGGACGTGGTCAGGAGCTCAGCCTTTATTTTGAGTACAATTGGCTACCTACCTGGAGCATTTTAAAAGAGATAGTGGAGGCGCCTGGGTGGCTCAGTCGGTTGGGCATCCAACTTCGGCTCAGGTCATGATCTCACCATTTCCTGACTTTGAGCCCCGTATTGGGCTCTGTGCTGACAGCTCAGAGCCTGGAGCCTGCCTCAGATTCTGTCTCCCTCTCTTTCTGCTCCTCCCCCATTCTCACTCTGTCTCTCTCTACAAAATAAACATTTAAAAAAATTAATAAATAAAAGAAATAGTGACCTGATCTATTTTCCATTTTAAAAGATTACTGTTGCATTGAGAATTGATTACAGAGAAAGAACAGTCCTATGAAAGCCAGGCAGGAAGCCACTGCAGCAGGTGAAGAAAGAGCTAATGGTAGCCTGTAATAGAGTGGTAACTGTGGAAATAGGGCTAAGTGAATGGATTTTAGATACACTTTGGAGGCAGAGGAAAAGGGAACTGTTTAGAATTGGTTATGAGTGTGGGGTACCTGGGTGGCTCAGTGGTTAAGCATTCCACTTTTAATTTGGGCTCAGGTCGTGATCTCACCATTTGTGAGTTTGAGCCCTGTGTCGAACTCTGCACTGACAGTGCAGAGCCTGCTTGGGATTCTCTCTCTCCCTCTCTCTCTTCCCCTCCCCTGTTCACACTCTCTCTCTCTGAAAATAAATCAATTAAAAAAAAACAAGAATTGGATGGGGCACCTGGGTGTCTCAGTTGGTTGGGCATCTGACTTCGTCTCAGGTCATGATCTCGTGTTCCATGAGTTCGAGCCCCTCATCAGGCTCTGTGTTGACAGCTCAGAGCCTGGAGCCTGCTTCGGATTCTGTGTCTCCTTCTCTCTCTGCCCCTCCCTGTTCGCACCCTGTCCCTCTCTCTTTCTCTCTTTCTCAAAACATAAACAAACATAAAAAAAAAATTAAAAAAAAAAAAAAGAATCGGTTATGGGTATGAGAGAATGGAAGTAATAAGGAATGACTCCTTGGGTTCAGACTGTAGAATATAAGCAGATTGTGATTCTCTACACTGAGACAGAGGATCAGATGGATGAGAGGAGAAAAGAAATTCCATCAAATGTTCTGATTTAGTCATGTTAAATTTTAAGGGCTTATTAGAAAATAAAGGTATGCAATAGGTAGTTGAAAAATGAATCTGGCTACATGTATAGCATATACAGATTTAAAGAAATAAGATTTAATGAGGCCACCTAAGAATAGAGACCAAGAAGGGGTGCCTGGGTGGCACAGTCGGTTAAGCGTCCAACTTCATCCAGGTCACGATCTTGCGGTCCGTGAGTTCGAGCCCCGCGTCAGGCTCTGGGCTGATGGCTCGGAGCCTGGAGCCTGTTTCCGATTCTGTGTCTCCCTCTCTCTCTGCCCCTCCCCTGTTCATGCTCTGTCTCTCTCTGTCCCAAAAATAAATAAAAACGTTGAAAAAAATTTTAAAAAAAGAATAGAGACCAAGAAGACTAGAGAACCTACAAGTACTGTGGGCCATTCCAAAAGAAAAGAATGAAAGAAAAATCGAGACAGAAAAGGAAATTCAGTATGGAGGCCACAGGAGTAGAGAAATAACCAGTGTTAGTGTCATATAAACCAAGAGAACAAAGTGTGTCGGGAAGGCAGAGACAACCGTGTCCAAATCCACTGGAAGGTTGGGTCCAGAGAGCAAATGCCCACTGAATTTGGCAATACAAAAGTAATCACGACCTTCACAAAAGCAGCTTCAGAGGACCGATAAGAAAGAAGTCAACTGAAGTCAGGTAAAGAGGCTGGCGTGGGAGGAAAGGAAAGTGATGGCAATACTGACTCAGTAAGTTTTTCTATGAAAGAGCACAAAAAGGGAGAGGTGGATAGAGGAAGATGTAGTCTACAGGTGTCTTTATCATTGAAATTAGTCTGAGATGGGACAGCATGTTTGTATACCAATAGGAAGAATTCATTACAGCTGGAAACACTGGTCATGAAGGGGACAGGAGAGTATAGCTGAGAAAGAGACTCTTCAAGAACATGAAATGAAACCCAAAGTACTCTGGAAGAGCTGCCCTTTGAGAAGATCAGGGACTTTTATCTTCTGTAACAGGAGGAAGAGAACTCAAGCCACGATTCCAGAGATGTGTAATATCAGCAGAGTGATTCAGCCTATGAAATGGGATGCTCTGAGGTATTGTTGTGGGGGATCAAAGAATTTGCCACTGGGATTCAGAGGCTTTGCTCAGTGTCCAGCAGACCCGACTTTTCACAGCATTTCTGAACACTATCGTACTTCTCCAAGTCTCCACTCTCTACTCCAATTTCTCATCGCCTTCAAAAGTGTAATTCAACATCCCTCTTTAAGAAGCAGCTTCAGGTACGTGAATTTCTTCTTTCTCTGAATTCTAAAAGTTCCATACAGTCTACATCTGGTACTTTATTATGTACTATTTTGGTCTCTAAATGCTTCTTACCTTAAGTCTTTTTTGCACCATGGGATCAGAGTTCCATAAGACCATGATTACAGTTGGGTTTTTTGTTTGTTTGTTTTGTTTTTGTTTTGTTTTCTACATATCTGATCTCTCATGATGCCTAAATGCAGGCAAGGATGCTGTCTTGTCTGAAAACTACCTGATTGCTCGTGAACTGTAGCAAAGGTAAACAGACGGATCAGGACAGGAATTATAGAACAAACAGTCTTTCCAATGAATATTCATCGTCACCACATCATTAACCCCAAACTCCAGTTAATTTAGGGTGAATTAATTCTGCAGGGATGTATGGTATAAATAACAGGATGCCACAACCACTTCCACTGCTAGTTCTTTGAATACATCTGGCCAAGGCCAATTCTGCCAGAGAACCCTGAGATGGGACTGTTCATTCTAAAACCATCAGTCATTTATTGAGGAAAGATTCTAACATTCATCACTGAAGGTCATGGCTCTTAACTTAAGTTTTAAAGTAGGACCTATCACCCTTATTCAATCCAGATAATAGACAGAATTGGCTAGTATATACATGCCCGTATCTCGTAGTTCCCGTATTTCTAAGTGAAGAGCTCTCTGATTAAAAAATTATTTTTTTAAAAAAGGACTATACCTAATTGTCATTTCCAATAAAGGAAATATAATTTATTTTCTCAAGATCCTTAAATATATTGCTATTAAATTATGAATGTTCCCTTATATAGTTTGAATAATATGCATCATCATGAAGTTGAGATGTACTAAAAACTACATCTCCTTATGTCATCTCCAAGCTCTCCTTCATGACTGGTCATTTTCAGTTGGATTTAGAGCATGTCAGTGTCACCCAGATCTATGGCAGTGCTGGGGATGATTTGCTATAGGAAATCAGTGGGGTATTCATTTGGTGATGGCTCCAGTAATGACAGAATCAAGAAAGATGGAGGGGGTCAATTCTTACTAGTTAACTCCAAATCTGTTGTCCCTAAAAACAAAGAATAACAATTCAAAATAAACAAAAAGCTGATGTATCAGTGAATCACCAGCTGGATTACATTTTGCTTATTATAGCATGAAATGACAGCCAGAGTTCCAGTCCCTGATTTCTTTTCAACCTACCCACCACTTTGTTCCTTTCTCTTAAATGTGCTGGTTGGACTCTTTCAGTTGTCTGTGTTTAAAGATCAAACTCTCAAAGTTATGAATGACTGACCAATATATACTAGATGCATTTGGCCCATCCACAGGATGGGTTGGGACAAGAAAATGGTAAGAAGCACTGGCAAAGAGACAAAGTGATGTGGCAGTCATTCAGAAGTCATAGAAAACACAAAGGCTATCACACAGAAAGTTCTACAGAACATAAAGGTCACAGGGGAAATGCTATTGTTCCTTGTAGTGATTTTTACTGTTTTACTAATTTTTCATCACTGAGGGGTATTACTTCATATGAAAGAAATATAATTAACTTTTAAGCCCTGCTAAAGGTTTATTTAATGTTCTTGAAGCTATCTTAAAAATGTCTTCTTGTTTCTCCTTAAATTAATTCTTACCTCTGCCTTACCTTTCTTCCTATTCCCTAACCACAGTTCTACCCAATCCCTCTCAAATCAACTGGAAAAAAAAAAATCAGAAATTTCCTCTTCAGGGAAATCTACTCCACAAGAAACGATAAAATTTTGTGCCATTTGGAGTTTACGATTAATTATTTTGTTCTCTGAAAACAGATTGGAGCTGTCTAAAGAGTCTATCTAGGAAAGAAAATTTCCTTTTCTTTGAACTTCTTTTTAGATGTGAACATGAGAAAGGTTACCTTTAATGCAATTTATAAGCAGTCATTTCACTGAAGGTGCGGGAGTACATTTCTAAATTGGTTTAGGATCATTGCATCTTATATCTGCTCTAATTCCCTGAGAGACACAATTTCCAATTAACATTGGAAAGCTTGACAAATAGAAAAGGAACATTCTTTCCCGTGGTGAGCAACACCTTTCCAATGCTATTCCTTGGCCTTAGGTGACCTCTCTGCCCTAGTCCGTCTTTCTGTGTGAGCTTTAGTTGATCTACCCTTCTAGAGTCAGGCTTCCTGGGGAACCTCCCCAGACCCATTCATGCAGGGTTAATGACCCTCTCTTTTGTGTTGTTGGTGGACTTGATACACATCTGTGTGAGTTGCCCTTACCACTTGCAGTGTCATTATTACTTTGCGTATTGAAACTCCCACTATACCATGAGGACCCTGAGAACAGGGATTGTCTTTTACTTCTTTTCATAGTCTCATTGCACACAGCAGGTGTTTAACAAATATCTGATGAATGAATGATTCTCCCCTCTGTTAAAAACTATGTGATCCTGGATGAGTTATGCAGTCAGTCCCTCTGTGCCTCAGTTTCCTCATATGTGGCTAATGACATAAATCTTTTTGAATTGTGGACAGGATTAGAGACACTGCAAAATGCTTATCAGCATGCCAGGCCCTTTCGAGGAGCTTGTGGCAGAATGCGGATTACCTCCTCCCAAACCATGCCTCTTGCTAATAAATGCTAGATGTTGCTTTGGTAGGGGGCAGGGTTTTGAGAAGGTGAACCCATCCCTCAAACTCAGATAGGGAACTGTTTTGACAATGACAGATTTAGGGGCGGGCCTAACACTTGGTCCTACTTCATACAACTGAAGGGGATTCTCTTGGGGGGTTTTTGGATTTTCCTCTTTGATAAAAACAGAGTCAGAAGGAAAATGACTATCCCCTTTCCCTTCCATGGACCTTGTTCTATGAGGTGTGACCTCCATCTTATTACCATAAGGGGAAATTTAAGAGAATTACAGAGAAGCCAACTCAAGGAACTTGACATATTTGAGTTGCTATATTAACAACCCTGAAATCACCTCTCTGTAGACATTTTAGCATGTGAGAAAATAAATGTCCCATTGTCAAGCCACTTTAATTGACTATTCTGTCACTTGAAGGGAAAAAAAATCCTAAATAATAGGATGCTTAACAAATGCTAGCTATTCATTATTATTACTAATCACTTCAGCCAGTACTAATGCTCTCTGAACAATTTCTGTTACAACAAGGAAGTAGGTCCTTGATGGAAATTCTACCATACTTTCCCTACTGTTATTCACAAAATAGGAATTCCATAAGCTAACACTTTCTTGTCTATTTGGAAAATAAGCTAAAGGTACCAGGTACTCACTGCCCCACTCACTTCCTTACTATCTCTCTAAAACCCCATGGAAACATAGTGCGAATAAAGATTGGTATGGCTTGCAAAATCTTTCAATATTTCATTGACTTTATAGGACCTGGTAGAAAACAGGTAGGTTATGCTTGTGTCAAGCCTCACTCAGAGAACTGAACTCTGACTGAATCAATTCAGTCAACAAAGTCTACTTTATACTCCCAAGTAAGCTGTACCCTGTCTACCTACCCTAAATCTCAGCACCTTAACAGCCCACAGTAAACAGTTGATTAGCAATACAAACAGGGTGGGTTGATGTCTGCTTTGGGAGAGACTGTCTTAAGTTCTCATATTCTTCTTTATTTTTTTTTTAATTTTTAATGTTTATTTATTTTTGACAGAGAACGAGAGACAGAGCATGAGTGGGGGAGGGGCAGAGAGAGAGGGAGACCCAGAATTCGAAGCAGGCTCCAGGCTCTGAGCTGTCAGCACAGAGCCCAATGCAGGGCCTGAACTCACAGACTGCGAGATCATTACCTGAGCCGAAGTCGGACACTCAACCGACTGAGCCACCCAGGTGCCCCTCATATTCTTCTTTAAATATATTGGCATCTCTTGTTCTAGAACACTCTGAATAGGTTGTCAATGTTATCTACAATGTTACTTCACTTCCTCTTCACTACAACACCCACAACAGTACATCAAAGACCTCCAACAGAAATATACATACATATATAATTGGTATATATTATGTACGTTACATATATAATTGCTGTACATGTTGGACGTCTTTATCTTGATGGATAACAAAAAATGAAGATTTTTGAGAGGGGAATGGTATTCTCTACCACACACATACCTTAGAGATTAGTCATCCCAACAGAAAATAAATGGCACACTCAGAACTAGACACAAGATGTGATACTTTGTGGGGGATTCAGAAGAGGCTATGACAAAGGTGTAAGAGTAGGGTAATACCAAGGAATACGGCAGCAACTGGAATCAGTAACAGCCAAATCGTTACCACCCAAAGACAGATGGAAATGGGGGAAGAGTTCAATCCTCTTCAATACAGTAGAGAAAGCCGCCCTTGGAGTGACCTTCAGTGGATGGACACAGCCAGCTCAAAGAAATTTTTCGGGGAAGGATGTGATACCTGGACTTCTCTTTCTCTTCTCTAATCTTGGGCTAAGCCTCCCCATTGACTAGAGCCAATCGGAATCCAGAGGATCTGGGGACCCTGTGATGAAATCTATACCTATCAGCCTGTGGGACAGAGAAAGAGGGAGAAGAGTGGATAACAGACCTGAAGAGGCATAGCCCAGGTCCAAAGCAGGGTTACCGTGAAAAGAAAAGGACTGGCTCAGAGCTGCTGAACCTTGGGAAATATATTTCATTGTGCAAATCCTGGCAAGGTCTAAGGGCAGGGAGAGAAAAGGAAAACAAAATCAAAACCCTCTCACCTTTCACTCATACTTGCTTGAATATCAGGTCTCCAGATTTTTAAACATTAAAAGAAATCTGGATTTGAGTGAAAGATGCTGAGCAAAACACAATCAGAGACAGAAAATTTGAAGGACAATTAGACGCCGATTTCTCTCGCTCTCTTTCTGCGGCAGCTGCAGCAACTTTGAAAAAGATATTCCTTGATTTAAGCTGTGGAGACATTTTAAACCACTCCATCTTAACTTATCCTCCACTAGATATTGACCTGGCTGTTCGCAGAGCAATGCCATCACGTTATAGAAAATCCACTTCTATGTATGTGAAGAGGGCATTATTCATTTCTGCCTCTGCTTATTTATCTACCTATCGAAGTTTTTTAGTAACTTCTTATAGAGAAAGTTGTTAATTTAGTTTTCCCCAGCATATGCCACGGAGTATCAGTGAGCTTTAGCACTTAAATTGTTCAATTATCTTTTGCATATTCTTAATTAATTTGTACTTAGTCAAGTAAAAACAAATTTTCTTTTCTACAAAAATTGGGACATGACATATGTCATGAAAAAGCTCCAATCCGTCTCCTAACACCAAATATCCCAGTCTGTGGCATACCTCTTTCCAGACCATTTGCCCATGGTTTTGAATATACATCTATAAGTACGGAAATTATGTAGTATTACAGAGAGTTGTACTATATACATAATTTTGCAACTTCTTTTTTTTCTTTCAATAACGTATACTGGCTACATATTGATGCTACTTTACATAGATTTAGTACATTCCTTTTAGTATTAACAAATTTACCACAGTTAATTTACGCATACAACCATTGATGAGTATTTAAATTAATTTGGGGGAGGGTATACAAACAAACTACAATGACTATTTTTACACATGTCTTCTTGAGTATAAGTGCATTCATTTTTATAAGGCAATTAGAAAGGCATAAGATTGCCCATCCACAGATAGGAGGGGTAAATATTCTCTGAAGAGGGCTACACCAATTCCTTACACCTCCAAATAAACTTACGTAGCTCCTCACAAAGGGTGGAGTCTAATTTCCCATCTCCTTGAAAATGAGCAGATCTTACTTATTTACTTGAAAGTAGTAGAAAGAAGAAAGTTCAAGTAGAAGTTCTTGAACTTCTGAGGCCAGGTCATAAGAAGCCTTGCAGTTTCTTCCTGAGGGAAGCCAGTCACTATGTCAGAAAGTATGGCTACCCTGAAACTACCATGCTGTGAGGAAGCTCAAGTTAATCATTTGGAAATGTCCTATGGAGAGAGAGAGAGAGAGAGAGAGAGAGGGAGGGAGGGAGGGAGAGGGATCAGTCAACTCACAACCATTCCAGATATTTAACCTGAGACACCATCCATGCTATGAGTGAAAGAGCCAACTTGAATGTCCAGCCCAGGTGAGTTTTTGTGTAACTATAACCCTAGCTGTCATCTGACCATAACCACGTGAAAGACCTCAGTGAAAATGACCCAGCTGAGCCCACTCCATCCATTGAGCCATAAGAAATAATGGCAATTTTGGGGGCGCCTGGGTGGCTCAGTTGGTTATGTCTCCGACTTCAGCTCAGGTCATAATCTTGCAGTTCGTGGGTTCAAGCCCTGCATCGGGCTGTGTGCTGACAGCTCAGAGCCTGGAGCCTGCTTCAGATTCTATGTCTCCCTCTCTCTCTGCCCCTCCGCTGCTCATGTTCTGTCTCTCTCAAAAATAAATAAAAACATCAAAAAAAAACCTTAAAAAAAAGAAATAATGGCAATTTTTAACCACTAAATTCTGAGGTTTTTGAAATGTAGCCATAGGGGCGCCTGGGTGGCTCAGTCGGTTAAGCGTCCGACTTCAGCTCAGGTCACGATCTCGCGGTCTGCGAGTTCGAGCCCCGCGTCGGGCTCTGGGCTGACGGCTCAGAGCCTGGAGCCTGCTTCCGATTCTGTGTCTCCCTCTCTCTCTGCCCCTCCCCCGTTCATGCTCTGTCTCTGTCTCAAAAATAAATAAACATTAAAAAAAAATAAAATGTAGCCATAAATAACTGGAATAAAAGGTATGCTAATTTTCATTGTTAATCAGTGCTTCCCAATTGAGCTCCAAGATGGCTACACCTCTCCTACCACTAGTATCTGAAAATTCCTAAGTACCTACAAACCATTGTTTTACACTAAGAAAACTTAAAGGGCATGTTTTTCGGCTGACCTTTTTACTTTAACTCTGAAGCCAAAAAACCCCTTTCATGTTTTCCATTTGTAATAAGGAGATTTTGCTGTCCTCATGCTCCACACTGACAGGATCAGACAGACTCTTCTTCCTTTTCTTAAATAAACTAGTTAGAGATGTTTTTTATACTCAAAACTGTGAAAATAGCTCAAATGGTAATTGCAATGTCTGGTTATCACATGTTTGCAGACCATGATATTTAAAAGCAATGTTTGGGGGCGCCTGGGTGGCGCAGTCGGTTAAGCGTCCAACTTCAGCCAGGTCACGATCTCGCGGTCCGGGAGTTCGAGCCCCACGTCAGGCTCTGGGCTGACAGCTCAGAGCCTGGAGCCTGTTTCCGATTCTGTGTCTCCCTCTCTCTCTGCCCCTCCCCCGTTCATGCTCTGTCTCTCTCTGTCGCAAAAATAAATAAACGTTGAAAAAAAATAATAAATAAATAAATAAAAGCAATGTTTGAAAATGACTCCGGATTGTTTCCTAGTGGTCAGTCCGAGGCTAACCCCAGGTCCACATATTCCTGGAGGGAGCTCATCTCAATGCAGACATGGTTCTAACTATGTAACTCCACTCCTTTCATCTCTCCAATCCAATTAAATACTAGCAACCTGTCCACTGTCAGAAAATGACTGTAGAGAATTGGGTCAATGCACCATTGTGAGAATTTCTTCTGGGCCAATCAGAGGGTCAGTCCAATTATTTTCAGTGATTTGGAGGGTGACAGAAAGTCTATCCTTCAATCCTATCATTTAACTACCGGCGGCTAGACAGTCTCGGGGCTAAGCCTATAGAATAGGGTGTTCCCAGCACGGGCAGAGTATGTATCTATGCCCGGAGAACCTGTCCTTTCTATGTCATCTTCCTTTATGCACCCAGAGAAATCCACCACTCAGCCTCTCCAATCTTTTCTATAAAATAATCCCCCAAATGGCAGTATTTTATTACAAATGTAATGCATGATTGTTTTATAAAGACATACAATGCCGAATTACGTATTTCTCAAATCCTTCCCTGTTGGTCCCCCTTCCTTAATTATAGCACTTTTTTTTCATTTAAATTTTAATTAGTTAACATACAGTGCAATATTGGTTTCAGGCGTAGAATTCAGTGATTTATCATTCACATACAACACTCAGTGCTCAACAGCCAAACAATGGAGCCAGCCCAAAAGTCCATACACCAGATGAATGGATAAAGAAGACGGGGTATATACATACAATAGCACTTTTGACAGCAGGATGTTTTTCTCCCAGAAACACTCCTATGCATTGTTGCATTACTATTCCTTTGTATTATTGTTGTACAAAATGGGATCATAATACTATTTTGCAACCATCATCGTTTACTTAAATCATGTATAATGGACTCTTGCTATAGGTACAACAGTTTCCACCCTCTTTGTCCTTTCTAAACAGCCACACGGGATTCCACTGTCTCCTTTCTTTCTGGTGGGAACTGTGAAGGTTTACTGGAGAAAAGTGGATTCCCACCTTTTTATACCAATATCTTATCTCAAAATAGAATCAGTAAGGGCTAGACAGCAGAGTAGAACAACAAATAATTTGGAAATGGAAAAAAAGAAGCAAAGGCAAAGCAACTGGGGGCATGGACTCTGTGTGCATCCTGTGGTTTTTGACTCAGGTTAGGAAGGAAAAAGAAAGAATGACACTGTCAATGCTGATAATTTCACGTTGGCACCAGCGTGTCTTAGCTGGAACTTGAGAACACTGATAAAAAATTCTTTTCTTTTAGACCATGGCAGGCTGTTATTTATAGGAATATGATGGAATCCCATTAAAACACAGGAATTATTACATGTTCTCTTTCTGATACACACTCTACGTTGAATTAAGTTCTCCAAAACTGAACTAAAAGAATACAAGCAAATCCTTGTTATTAGAAGACCTGCCAGTAAGACATCTATGAGGCTTCACCGACATCACGACTATTAAAAAATACTAACAGGTAAATTCACCATTCATCTTATTAAGTCATCAAAAAAGCCTTTATTCACTTTCTGAAAGACATTTACTTAATACAGCTGGTATTAATAACAGAACGACAAGATGCCATCATGGTTTTGGGCTTGAGAGTCTTTGGACCAGTGAGGAAAGATAGATTTCTAATGGTTGGAATGTTTTAGTTATCATGAGAGAAGCAATAAATTATAAACACAGATTATCTAAGAAGCATCCCATGAGTAAATTTGGGAGCTATTCGGGAATTAGCTTGACTACTTCAGGAAACCAAAAATAATTCAATGACTCTGAAAATATATCTGGCTCCGCAAGTCAAATTAATCCCAACCAAAGCAAAGCAGAAGGATAATAGGAGCTGCAATGTCCCTCAATATGTATTTCCAACAAAAAGCAACACAGTGAAAGCTGACTCAGTCCCTCCAGCACCCATCTAGCAACCTCAACTGTCCAAAAGACAGACAAGAGCCAGAAAAAAAGAAGCTGAAAAAAAAAAAAAAACCACCAACTCTGAGCATCCAAAAGAGCTGCCATAAAATCAAAACATTAAATTCTGTTCAATTTATTCAGGGGGCACCAAAGCCTTCAGGCAAAATTGTGCAATTTGGAGCCAATTTTTAAGAGCTTGCTTATCTGGCTTCTCAATTCATACTAGATTAGAAATGGCAATTAAGAGGCAGTGGAAAAGACTGGCTGCTAATGATAGACAAGCTGACATTAACAAGAAGTATGAGGAAAACAACGACAACAACAAAAATCCATGAAGGAAGACACATTAATTCTAAATCCTATCAGCCTAGGGTTGTTTAGTGCAGGCACAAACAACCTCAGAGATCTCCTAGCATGGAAAAAAGTGTGCTCATATTTCTCGTCACTAGAGTCTGTGTAAGAAGGCTGAAACTTGTAGAACTCATTTTCAAAAGACTTTCACTTAAATATCATACACACACACACATACATATACACACACGCTTGGTGCTAAAGTTTGATTAGGGTACAACTTCATGTGAAATCTCATGGGGTGTTAACTTTCTATAGCTCATGTATTTGAAAAAAGAATGAAGGAGATTTCCATATACTTACAAATTTATTTCACAAATAGACAAGGACCTGGAAATTTAATGAATGAGCACAGCTCAGTCCACTACGTATGAAATTTAATTCTGTCTTATGTGGCCTTTCCAGTGTAATAAGTGAAAGTATTCAAAGAACTGTAGGGCTGGGAGAGCTCTCAGCTTGTGTATTTGTGAAATAAGTTTACACAAAGCAGTTTGGAGATGGGGTAGAATGACAGCAGTCCATAATTGAGTCTATGGGGAAAATACAGGTATTCAGGGTATGCTTTAATGGGTAGTTCTGGAACGCATAAACAGTAAACTCTTGGATTGTCCATGTGGTGATGACACAGACCATAGCTAATTATCATTGTATTCCCAGAACTGAGAACAGTGACTAAAACATAGTAGATGCTCAAAAAAATGTCCAAATCATTTATGAGTCATAAAACAGTACACGGCACTCTGTTCAGGAGAATGGGAGGTGAAAATGATTGCAATGATTGCAATGAAAATAATTGGCTCCACCAATTAATCTGGCAAAGACAGGACTAATTAGGGTTTGAGCAGAAAAGATACCACTGGGATACACTGTACTTCTGGAGGAAGAGAACACTTGGAATGCCTTTCTGGCTCTTTGGAAGAATGCTGGGTAGGAATGCAAAAATACAGAAACAGGAATAAGTATGTGGTGTCAGGAGAATAAGACATCAAGCTAAAATGATGCAGAAGGGTGATGCTGGAGCCTAGTGGAAGTCCTATTGAAAAAAAAAAGCTAGGGCTGTGCATGCATGAGCATGCATGTACACTCACCCAGGTGGAAGTGGGCAGGGCTTGACTGACAGTCGAGAGAGTTCAGCTTGGGCCATAAGGCCCAAGTATGTGTGAGAGGTTCCAAGCAGGCAAATGACAGATGCAAACAAGGTTTAAGCAAAATTAACCTAGTAGAATGACAAATGGAATGGATTCAGAAGAGGCTGGAGAAAAAGGAGTACAGGGCTCGGGACATAATAAGAATGTCTTGGGTACTTACTCAATTGATGCACGAAGCCAAGGAGATCAATGTTGAGCAATGTTGATTGGCCATGGAATATACACCGGTTCTTTGAATCAGGTGCTTTTATTTCAAGGGGTATATCCTATGGAAAAAAAGTAAAGAGGTGAGCAAACATTTACCTACCTGCCTGTGAATTTCAGTATTCTTTGGACAATGATTAACGAAATTATGGAAAATTATACAGACTCATAAAATGATACATACCTACAATAACAAACTGGAGTTAAAATTATTTTTACAAAGAATAACCAAGCTATAAAATTCTAAAGTTGAGGATTAGGGTAAGTAAAAAGCCAGGATGTCAGGCAGGTGCCCCATAATCTCTTCTGTGTTCACTTTTTTTCCCCATGGATGTGGGAGGTAATCATCAGGGGGGAAAAAAATGGTGCTGGACCTTGGGAGCTCAAGTCCCATTCTGAGAGATATGTGCACTGATGTCAGAGACTGTGCTATAAAAATTATTCTTCTTCAAGGGAAAGGTTTAAAAATCAAAAAGAAAACACATAGAGAACTAAAGACTGAGATCTTGGGAAGAAATCAAAGTTGGATAAAAGAAAAGAAAGCTGAATGTATGGAGAAAAAAATCTTTAAAAAAGGGATGGTGGAAGGGTGCTGAGAGCACAAGAATTTAAAGAAACAAGAGTAGACAATGGAACCAATACTGTAGAAAGAAGTATGCAAATTGAGGAAAAGCCTCTAGATTTGAAGTCATCAGTCTTTTATGAAGTCCAAGGATCTTAAAAAGTATAATTTTCATGAAGCTGGAAGACCAAAATTTCAAAATTTTCAGCAAAGGTCAATGGTTAAAAAAAAAAAATCTATATGCTGCCTACAAGAAACTCACTCCAGATCTTAAAACACATGGCAAGTGAAAGTAAAAAGATGGGAAAAGATACTCCATACAAAGGGAAATGAAAAGAAAGCTGGTATAGCAACACTCATACCAAACAAAATAGACTTTAAAACAAAGGCTGTGACAAAAGACAAAGAAAGACATTATACAATTATAAAGAAGTTAGTCCAAGAAGATTATACAACATTCCTAAATAATAATGCACCCAGCATGGGAGAACCTAAATACATAAAGCAAATGTTACAGACATAAAGGGAGAAGTTGACAATCCAATAAATTCAAGAAGACTGAAATTAAATTCAGCATCTTTTCTGACCACCCTGGCATGAAACTAGAAATCACTTACAAGAAGAAAACTGGAAAAAAGCCACAAACACATGAGGACTAAGTAATATGTTCCCAAACAATTAACAGTTTAACAAAGAAATCAAAGAGAAAATTTAATAAAATACCTTGAGAAAATGAAAATGGAAACACAAAATCTCTGGTACACAGCAAAAGCAGTTCTTAACAGGGAAGTTCATAGCAATACAGCCCTATCTCAGGAAACAAGAAAAAACCCAAATAAACAATCTAACACTATACCTCAATAAACTAGAAAAAGAACAAAGGCTAATGTCGGTAGAAGGAAGGAAAAAATATAGAGCAGAGCAGAAATAAGTGAAATGGAGACTCAAAACACAATAGAAAAGATCAATGAAACGAAAAGCTCGTTCTGTGAAAAGATAAACAAAATTGATAAACTTCTAGAAAGACTAATCAAGAAAAAAAGAGAGAGGGCCCAAATCAAAAAAATTGAGAAAAGAAAAGGAAATGGTACAACTGACACCCCAGAAATGCAAGGATCATAAGAGATTACTACAGTTATACACTAACTGAAAAATCTAGACGAAATGGATAGATTCTAGAAACACACATTCTAAAACTGAATCACAAAAAAATAGAAAATCTAAATAGACTGATCACAAGTAATGAAATTGAATTAGTAATTTAAAAACTCCCAAAAATCAAAACTCAAGCTTTCAGAGATGAGCTCTACCAAACATTACAAGAGTTAGTACCTATCCTTCTCCAACTAGTTCAAAAAAACTGAATAGGAAGGAAAGCTTTCAAACTCGTTTTTTGAAACAGGATTATGCTGATACCAATACCAGACAAAGACACCACACACACACACACACACACACACACACACACACACACATTATAGGCCAGTATCCTGGATGAGCATAGATGCAAAAGTCTTCAACCAAAGATTAGTAAGTCAAATTTACTAATTTGTGATTTATTCCAGGGATAAAAAGATGTTTCAGCATCCACAGATTAATCAGTGTGATACACATTAACAAAAAGGAGAATAAAAATCATATTATCATCTCAACAGATGCAGAAAAAGCATTTGACAAAATTCAACATTCATTTATGATAAAAACTCTCAACAAAGTGGGTATGGAAGGAACATACTTCAACATAATAAAGGCTATAGATGATAATCCCACAGCTAACATAGTACTCAATGGTCAAAAGCTAAAAGCTTATCCCCTAAGATCAGGAACAAAGACAAGGATGCCAATTCTCACCACTTTTATGCAACATAGTACTGGAAGTCCTAGCCACGGAAATTAGGCAAGAAAAAGAAACAGGCATCCATATTTGTAAGGAAGAAGTAAAACTGTCATTCTTTGAAGATGACATGATACTATATATATAGAAAACCCTAAAGACTCCACAGAGACTATTAGAACTAATAAATGAACTCAGGAAAGTCACAGGATATAAAATTAATAGACAGAAATCAGTTGTGTGTCTATATACAAACAATGAGCTATCAGGATGAGAAATTAAGGCAACAATCCCATTTACAACTGCATAAAAATGAATAAAATACCTAGGAATAAAGGGTATGAAAGATCCAAGGATATGAAAGAACTGTACTCTGAAAACTATAAGAACATTATGAAAGAAATTGAAGGTGACACAAATACAAGCATACCTCGGAGATACTACAAATTTGTTTCCAGACACCACAATAAAGCAAACACCATAATGAAGCTAGTCAAATGAATTTTTGGTTTCCCAATGTATATAAAAGTTATGTTTACACTTTAATGTAGTCTATTAAGTGTGCAATAGTATTATGCCTAAAGAAAGCAATGTACATACTTTAAAAAAGACTTTATCACTAAAAAATGCTAACCATCATAAGAGCTTTCAGCAAGTGGTAATTACTGATCACAAACCACCATAACAAATATAAGAAGAAGAAAAGTTTGAAATGTTCCAGGAATTACAAAAATGTGACACAGAGACATGCTATTGGAAAAAGTGGTGCTGACAGACTCACTCGATGTAGGATTTGCCACAAGCCTTCAACTTAAAAAAAAACACACAATTACATGTGAAGTGCAATATGGTGACATACAATAAAGTGAGGTATGCGTATAAATGGAAAAAATATTCCATGTACGTGAATTGGAAAAATTAATATTGTTAAAATGTCCATACTACCCAAAGCAATCTACAGATTCAATGCAATCCCCATCAAAATACCAATGGCATTTTTTCACAGAACTAAAAAAAAGAATCCTAAAATTTGTATGGAACCACAAAAGGCCCCTAATAGTTAAAGCAATCTTGAGAAAGAACAGAGCTAGAGGTATCATGCTCCTGGGTTTCAAACTATACTACAAACATATAATAATCAAAACGGTATGATATTGGCACAAAAACAGATACATAGATCACTGGAATAGAATAAAGAGCTCAGAAATAAACCCATACGTATATGGTCAATTAATCTATGACAAAGGAGGCAAGAGTATACAATGGGGAAAAGACAGTCTCTTCAGTAAATAGTGTAGGGAAATCTGAACAGCTACGTGCCAAATAATGAAACTGGACCACTCTCTTACACCATATACAAAACACATTCAAAATGGATTAAAAATTTGAATGTCGGACCTGAAAGCATAAAACTTCTATAAGAAAACATAGGCAATAAGTACTTGGACATCAATCTTAGCAATATTTTTGGGATCAGTCTCCTCAGGCAAGAGTAATAAAAGCTAAAAAAAAATGGCATTACATCAACCTACAGCTTTTACACGGGGAAGAAAAAAAACGAAGAACATGGGGGATCAACAAAACGAAAAGGCAAACTAGTGAATGGGAGAAGATATTTGCACCTCATACATCCAATAAAGAGTCAGTATCCAAAATATATCACTTAACATCAAACAACCTGATTAAAAAATGGGCAGAGGACTTGAATTATTTTTCTAAAGAAGACATACAGATGGCCAACAGGCACATTAAAAGATGTTCAACATCACCAATCATCAGGGAATTGCAAATTAGAACTACAATGAGATATCACCTCACACTTGTCAGAAGGGCTAAAATCAAAAAGACAAGAAATCACAAGTGTTGGCAAGGACGTGGAGAAAAGGGAACCCTTGTACACTGCTGGTGGGAATGTAAATTGGTAAAGCTTCTATGGGAAACAGTATGCAGGTGCCTCAGAAAGTTAAAAATAGAACTATAATACAATCCAGCAATTCCATTTCTGGGCATTTATACAAAGAAAACAAAAATACCAATTTGAAGAAATACATGCACCCCTATGTTTATTTTGCGATTATTTACAAAAGCCAGAATATGGAAGTAACCTACGTGTCCATCAATAGATGATTGGATAGTGTGTGTGTGTGTGTGTGTGTGTGTGTGTGTGTGTGTGTGCGCGCGCTCACACTGGAATATTACTCAGCTTTAAAAAAAGTGAAATCTTGCCATTTGCAACACTTGGATGGACTAGAGGTTACTATGCTAAGTGAAATCAAGTGAAAGACAAACACTGTATGATTTCCCTTGTATATGGAATCTAAAAAAATGGACCACAGAACAAAACAACCTCACAGATACAGAAAACTGTTGGTTAGCAGAGTGGGGAGGTGGTGGGGTCCAGGCAAAATAGGTGGAAGGGATTAAGAGCCACAAACTTCCATTTATAAAATAAACGAGTTAAGGAGCTATAATGTATAGCATGGGGAATATAGTCAATAATACTGTAATACGTTTGTATGGTGACTACACTTACAAAGATCATTTGAAATGTATAAGAGATCCAGTCAGTATGGTGTATACCTTAAACTAGTCAACTGTACTTCAATTTAAAAAGAAAAGAAAAGAAATAGATGCAGAAGAAGAGAGAACCAGATTTGAGCTGCTGGAGGCAGGAGGATGTCAGGAGGTAACGATGATTGTAAAAGCTCACAGCCCTGCTGCTGAGGGACACCCTGCAGTTGTCCTGAAGGTACCGTCACATCATCCTACCGGACCTTAACAGCAGAAAATATAAAGGCAGTCGTATTAGACCAGACAAACTGAGGATTACTTAGGTGTCTTACAAATGAGGAAACTGAAGCTCTGTTAAAATTAAGTCATTAGTTAAAAAACTCTGCCCGATGAGGGATCCTCGATCAGATAGGTAAAGGGTTTTAGTTATAAAAACCCTTAATTTTCTGTGTGACTTGCAAGAGAAGTCATAGAATATCTCACAGCAGTGGTTCTCAACCAGGGTATGAGTTTGTCTCTCAGGGGACATTTGGCACTCTGCAGATTTTTGGCTGTCACAACTGGCAGCTAGGGTGCTATTGACCTCTGGTGAATATAGCCTAGGATGCTGCTAGACTTCCTAAGATGCACAGGGTAGTTCCCCACAGGAAAAAAAATTACCCAACCTAAAATACCCATAGTAACAAGATTAAGAAACTGTTCTGGAATATTATGTGAGCATCCATAATAAAATCTGATTTCTAATTTTAATAAAACTTAATTGTGAGGCTAATCTGCAGCAAGTTTGACTTTGACATTAGTCCATCATTTTAGTATATTTACTTTTCTGAAATCTCATTTTGTCTATTTTTGGAATCTCAAATGTCTAGAGTGAAGTCCTATGGAGAAAGACAAACTCCCCGATAAAGTATGTATTAATTGAAGAAAGGCCCCCGGGAGTTGGGCTTATACTTACAAAATTGCACACCATTGAAAACTGAGATTTACCAAGGACAAAAGTCACTGCACAAATCAATAATCTCCTAGGGTAAAAAATGCTCAGCTCTGCATGGATGTTCTGTTTTCACCTTAAGATTCATAATTGTTTGCCATGTTGATCACCTCCGTAGGGAAGGAGGAGGGGGGAAAATCTATTGTGTCAAAAGGAGTCATAGAGTTTTCTAGCTGACTTGAACAACACTGAGGTGGAAGCAGTAGTAAAAGTGTATTTCGCTGGTAGAGATGGAGGACAGAAGATTACAAAGGACGTGCCATCCTTAACCAAAGTCTGGGTTTGTTCGACTTCCCGCAGCTTTCTTCATAATGTCTCCCTGTTCTTCTTAATACCCCGTTATTAATCTCAGCGTGCTAAGGAGAATTTTCTTTTTCCTCTTTTCATTTTGCTCTCATTTTTAGTTGCAGGAAAAGACATTGTTTATCGTATTAATTCTGACAGGAGTATACATTTAAATGCCACATTGGGGCTTATGTACATTTATATTCACACTGCATATACGCAGAGGGGTGAATATCCTAAAACTATGTTAGTGGCAACATATCATTCTTCTCTATTAATAATTTCAGAAGAAATCTTAGATCTATTAAATACTCTGGTTTGGACTTCATAGACACTTAACAGAAAATTTAGTTATAATCATTGATAAATGCTTGTTTAAGATGCATACTTTGTTCTTATAGGTTCCCATAGATTTTTCGAGTCTCCTCCCTTTATTAAACTAGACCATCGGCCATCCCTAAAATATTCTTACTGAGGTAACATTTAACGATGTCATCTATGTTTTCGTAAGATCACTACAACAACCAGGTGTTTGAACAATTTATAAGTCAAGGCATCATTCCCTATGTCACCCAACATCCTTCCTTTATACTGATGTCTGATAAACCTATCTTTATGTTATAGGTGACTACTATGCCACATTGGCCCAGGTTATGAAATGCTAGTTTTTCAAATTCAATTTTAATAAACCTACATGTGATTGTAAAATACCTATGTAAATAGGTGAACAGAAAGAGGACAAGGAAAATAAACAGAACAGGCAGGGAAGGAAAGGGGCTTTTAAGGATGAATTAGGAGAGCATGGCTTGTTACCAAAAGATCTCTAACTGCTTGAAACTTAAGACAACTCTGAAAGCTCATTTGTTTTCTAAATAAGGACAATTGTGTAAAATAAAACAAAAATGGGAATTTAGACCTGTGAAGAAAGTCACAACAAAAGTTAGTTCGCCAAAGTTATGTCCACAGTACAAAGATGCAAAGAAAGCATGTCTAGCTCACGCTACCCATGAAAAAGCTTAATTGGTTTAAGGGAGAAATGAAACACTGGAAACTTCTCTAATCCTGACCCAAAAAAGGCGGGTAGGGTAGGCAGTAGAGCTCATTAACAGAACTGCAAGGAGCCTGAGTGAATGTTGAGACGATTTTAGAGAAAAATTTTAATATTAATGAAGTAGGAAACAATTTTAGTTTTTTTAATGTTTTTCATTCCCTCATATTTTTATATCAGTTTATTATTTATTAATCATTATATAAAGATTCATTTTGGAATCATAAGTACACGATGCAATTTTGTACATAACTGGACAATATCTTAATCATTGCCTTGAATTATTTCCAAGAACTGATTTCACCTTAATTATTCAAGCATCTATGTTGCAGTCACAGCTCAGAATCCTGTCACCATGGTCACTTGGTAGTGTTCCTCGTTGAATTTTCATAATCAGGTCATATCAAGTTTCTTAACATATAAATTATGATCTCTTGCAAGGTGTTTTACTCAAAGCTCTAAATCAGGGATTCACGACTGATGAAAACGTGACCATGTAATCCAAGATGACTTCTTTAATTTCTTTAGCCACTTTTTATTTACAGTCAAACTCTGCCTAATTGAGTGCAAATTCATGCACTGCTTAAATTATTTTGCAGAACAATGGATTTTTAAAATGTATTTGCAAGTTTCTACATGTTTACATGTACTAGAATTTCACAAACTCAACCACGTTATCTCAATTATTAGATGTGCCTAATATCATCTACTCCTGCTTCCTTGAGCCTTCTTGGATCTACTTTTTTTTTATGTGTATTTATTTTTGAGAGAGAGAGAGCACACATGACTGGGTGAGGGGCAGAAAGAGAGGAGAACAGAAGACTGGAAGTGGGCTCTGCACTGACAAAAGAGAGCCTGATGTGGGGCTTGATTTGAGGAACAGTGAGATCATGACTTGAGCCGAAGTCGGAGTCTTAACCATCCATCCAGGCGGCGCCTTCTTGGATTTACTTTTAATTGTTATATCTAAGTGTATAAACCGCCTCATGTAGAAAATAAACAAAATAAATACTGCGTTTGATGTTTTCAAGGAAGCAACTATACTCAGATTAACATCTATAAGTGATGAATAATTCAGACATAATCAATATTTCCATTCATATTAATGCAAATTAGCCATGCAGATTAATAAACCCAGCAGGATGAGGATTCAAAAGAAATTGGTTACACTTAAAAATATTATACCCTGAAAGTAGAGGATCATCAGTAATAATTGAAATTGTGACCCAAATCAGTAATATTATAATTATCTGGGCTCTTAATATTTCCTTCCACAGGATACATTAAAATGTGGATAAACTAGGTAAACGTGGGAAGTCTGAAAAATTCATGCACTGCTTAAATTATTTTGCAGAACAATGGATTTTTAAAATGTGTTTGCAAGTTTCTACATGTTTACATGTACTAGAATTTCACAAACTCAACCACGTTAATGTGGAAGATGTACCTCAATTAGCAAAAGCATATATACTGTAAAGATGCTTAAATGAGCGCACCAGAGTATATATGGTAACTACAACCAGAATAAAAATGAGCTGTCTTTTAGAAGTCCCAAGGGAGACCTATTT
Organism: Prionailurus viverrinus; assembly: GCF_022837055.1. Lineage (NCBI taxonomy): Eukaryota > Metazoa > Chordata > Mammalia > Carnivora > Felidae > Prionailurus > Prionailurus viverrinus. Next base: position 16,257,431 of record NC_062569.1, read on the forward strand.
TTAATGACTAGGAGAGAGAGATTCGCAATTAGCATATTCATTATGTGTATGTAAATGCCTGATTCCAACAGCTGCTTAAGGGTGTTAAAAAACAATTTGTTCTATTAAGCAGTTTAAATATTCCTCTTAAAATCTTGTTTACCTGTTTCATTTGCTGAACAATGTCTTCCTTCAGAGGACTGGGGGGTGAGGGTGGGGGTGGGGGAGGAAGATGTAGATTGCCTCTCCTGCTGTCATTTCTTCTCTGGTGAGATTCTTAAGCAAAAAGTGAGAGGTAGAGGCCACAGCTCAACGGTAATATTTTGGTGATTTGCTATGTTCTTTCATTAAATGCAGCGGCATTTTTTCTCTCTGGCAGGGATATATTTTGCAGTGGTAAAGATCAGTGTTCTATACTGTCTTCTAGTCATGGATGTCTGGTAAAGCTCAGAGGGAAAAAGGTGGAGAATTTAAGACAAAGTACCTCTTTTTTTCCTCCAGGATGCTTGCTAAACAATCACCGGTGACCTTCCTCCTGGCACCCGATCAGCTCAAGTCTCAACATGGATGCTGTGAGAGTACTGAAGGCTTTGAGGTCCGTCCCCTACTCTAGGATTCCAATTACATTTTATTCTTAAGCAAACAGAAGTGCGAGTCTTGAACAGAAAGCCCAGCTGTAGGCCCCAGTATCTGCTCTAAACTCCCTCATCTCCCTGTTCCTCTCCCTGCAGGAAAACCAGGGCAAACCACCCCTTCTGCCAGTTCCTGTCAACCTGTGAAAGCAAACCAGTGTTAAGTCTCATTCTCGGGATAAGGACTGAAATCCTTTAACTTCCACCCAACACCCATTCCCTTCCCTCTACCTGTAGTCCTTTGATGTAGCCCAGGGCTTTTCAGACTTCACTGTGGCCTTGTTACAATGCAGATTTTGAATCAGGAGGAGGCGTGGGGCCTGACATTCTGCATTTCTAACAAGCTCCCAGGAAGGAGGTCTGGTGGATGGACCAAACCTGAATGAGTAGCAAAGGGGCTAGCGCTGAATCCCAAGTCCCCTGGTTTTATAATGGTAAATATAACAGTAGCCATTAACACATATATTAAATACATATACAGCACTTAGTTTGCTATTTTCTCCATGAATGTGGTAACTGAGGCAAAGACTGATCAATAATATGAGTAAAACCACATGACGAGGGACAGAGTCAGGTTTCAAACCGAAGCAGTCCAGCCCCAGATCTGCTACACGGTGGGTCCACATCTGCCAAACTCTAAGGCTTTCTGGTTTTCCTTTCAGCCTCTGGGCTTCAGCTTTCCTACAGGTTTGCTGTTTCCCTTGTGCCTCTGGCCCCAGCATCAGCTAGTTCTATGGCAAAATATACCTAATCAACCTCTGGAACCATTGGACAACTACTCCAAGGAGATGGGGAAATAACAAAAAAGAAAAGGTGCAGACTCCCTTCAGTTTAGACTGAAACATTTGATAAACTTTTGGGATCTCTGAACATGTACTTCTCACCAGTACTAATCAGACAGAGGCAATCAACAACTCTGTTCTTTCTACCCCAAAGCTACATTAGACCTCTCTGCACACCAAGTCTGGGATTTATTGGATAATATACTGTGGGATCCCAATATGTCCAATTGCTGGCAGAGTCCTTTAATGGCATTGACAGTTGTGATGGCCCAAGAAGACTTTAACAGAATGACTGCCACCTAATCTGTGCTATTAAAGAAGGAGCCATCAGTGATACTTCGGTGGACACTGTAACCTGTGGCAGATGGATAAATATGGTGACACAAAAGTAAATAGCACCAGTCAACAGTCACCAAGTCATGGAAAATGTACATCCCACCATATCCAGTTGTGTTCAGGCTGGGGAAGCCAATAACCATGATCTGTATGCTGATTCTAGGATGTAGATTGAAGCTCTAATGCAGGGTCACCTTGAGAACTGTATTCTTTTTTCAGAAATCATAATTAAGGAGTTGTAGCACTTCTCTTATAAGATACTCTTTGACCTTGAGTATTTCTGTGACAGTGGAGGAACATACTACTCAAAATCTCCAGGGGAAGATGCCTCAGGTACTGGCATATTTGCAACAGGGTTCAAAGAATACCTCCTGTGCAAGACAGAAGGGGTCTCTCATTTTTGGTATAAAAATAGCCAGCAAAAATGCTTCATGTATTATTTTTTCTACAGGGTTCTTTGCCCATTGTCCTAATTCTAATGGACTAGGTTTATTGTCCCCCATCTGTTTCTAGCATTCCCAGTGTATAGCCACACCATTATTTATGCCCAGAGAAATATGTTTGCAAACCTCAACTTTGACAATGCTTCTCCCTTGCTATTTGAAAAATGCTGCTCCATCACATACCCAAAGACTCAACTTTTCAGTTTGAAATGTATATTGCCCCTGAAATATTCCAATGGTTCGTGTTCTTTTTCAAAAGAATCCCAAGACTGATACCGTGTTTTGATGATGTCCTGAATGTGAACGCAACAGAAAGGGAACTGAAGGAAAAATTTTAAACAGCCCACATTGCTTCCAGCCATCTCAGAAAGAAGAAAAAGAAAAAGATGAAGGGAGAGAGGGACGGAGGGGAGGGAAAATGAATAGGATCTCCTAGAGCTGTCTTCCTAAACAGCACTGCTGATATCGGGACAAACTGTCTAACATATTTGTAGTGCGTTTCTTCACTCAGTAAATATTTACTGAAAACGTTCTACTTGCCGGACCGTTTCAGGTGCTAAGGATACTGCAGTGAACAGGGCAGACGTGATCTTTGCCCGTAGGAAGCGTACAGAATAGCAATTCATGCAATCCATCTTCAATGTATGATGAAACCACTTCAAACATGTTTTTAAACTAGTTTAGTTCTCGGGGCGCCTGGGTGGCGCAGTCGGTTAAGCGTCTGACTTCAGCCAGGTCACGATCTCGCGGTCCGTGAGTTCGAGCCCCGTGTCGGGCTCTGGGCTAATGGCTCAGAGCCTGGAGCCTGTTTCCGATTCTGTGTCTCCCTCTCTCTCTACCCCTCCCCTGTTCATGCTCTGTCTCTCTCTGTCCCAAAAATAAATAAAACGTTGGAAAAAAAAAATTTTAAATAGTTTAGTTCTTGTAGGGTTTTTATTTCCTGCCACCATTTTCTTTTCGGAGACACTTGTTCTGTAGATCCTTTCAAAAGTCTAGTGAATACTGAATACCACATTTGCACAAAAGCATTCTTATTAAACCTATCCTATTTGGGGGCACTTAGCAAAGAAACAAACTGGGAGCCCTTGAAGTTGGTGAGGCAGAGTTAGAATGGCAAAGCTGAAAACAGAAAATGGGCCAACATTATATACTTAAAACAAGAACGACAATAAAGGCTGATTATAGCATATTACATACAGTATTTTTTAACTCCCATTACAACCCCTATGCAAGCACCTTCATTAAAACCACTTTTGAGCAATACAAGAGGATTCTCAGAGAGGGTGAATAATTTCACGATATTTTACGATAGTAAAACAAAAGCCCAGGCTTAGATCAAGCCCAAGTGCTCTAGTCCAAAGACAAAAATCTCAAATGACATGATGTGCTGGCCTCTCAGAACCTGGTGTATGGTGAGAGAAAAGTAGAACAGGGACCAAAGTCATCTCTTAGTCAATTAAAAGAAGATGCCAAGTTCAAGAATAATCGAGATTAATAAATCAGAGGCTAAAAGCTAATCTAAAATTGTAGATGGTAGGGGTTGGAAATGAAGTAAGGTGAACAGCAAGCCACAAAACCCAGACAAACTTTCTTGGGTTAACATTCTCTGACAGGGTCCCTTCAGAAATCTATGGTGTTACCCCTGAGCGTGTACTCCAATCTCCAAAGCTGTGCCTTCCCACCCCAGTATCTGGTAAATCCGCAATTTCTTACCACTAATGCTTCCCTATAAGATATGGCCACTGAGTTTAGTCACAAAGTAGTGTTATTGAAGTGGCCACCACTTTTCCAAGGTCACTTACCAAATACAATGGGACACAAAAGGACTTTTCTATTGTGGTGAAAGCTAAAGGAGTCCCTCACAAACTCTGCAACTCCTTTTAAATCTCTACCAATGCTAAGTCTATAATAATTGGAAAAGGGGGAGGTGGTAATTCCTTACCCTTAAGTATGTCACAGCATTTGCAAGCCTGAGGACTTTCCCAGGTGCTTTGGATAATGCAATTCTCTGTGACGTGGGAGATAAATATAACCCAGAATCATCTAGGGTACTGCCTCTAGCAACTTTAATATATAGACACACACCCCCTTCCCCGATACCTTTTTCTCATTGAGCAACTGATATAAATAACTATTTGGGATCTTAGATAGGCCTTGAATTATTTGTGGAAAGGGTGACCAATAGTGGAATTTACTGAGAAATTCAAGAAAATGTACAAAGCATCAACATGAGTTATCTGTCTATAAGGATACCTGCCAAAGAAAAATCACATTATTCCAGAAAACTTTATCTTGGTCATATTAGATGCTGTATATCCAGAAATAGACCACACAAAAACACTGACACACAACAAGGTTTTCTGATTAGAAATTAACGAACAGAAAGTCTTTCTGATTCCAAACCCCTTACTTTTAGCCTTTATACTGGACTGAATAGACTGATCTGACAAAATGAGAAATACAGGCTGTATTTTATTGAGGTAGATAGAGTGAGCAGTATTTTAAGGTAAAGGGTAAAATAATGGAGCTGATTTTAGGTAAATGTGTATGTAACTCTAGAAGTAGAGAAGATTACTCTAGGGGAGAAGGGAATGGAGACAAGATTTGGAGCTATTGCAAAGATATAATATCTTAATCTATAGTTTCCTTTTAGTTTAGATTTTCCTACCAGCTTATTTCCAGCCCAAGTCTTCACTACCTAGCCTCCTGAAAACTCTTTTTATCCCTTCCAACCAGTTTCTAATTAGCCTCAGATTTATCTGTCAAAGTCTCCCCATCACTCAGTTGCAAGTATTTTCTCTGTTGGTCTTGCCTTAAGGCAAAGGACAACCATATGGTTATAAGGTGCTCCAGGTAACAAAGTACCCCAAATTTTGTTTTCCTTCATGATTCTGTGGGTCAGGAGTGTGGGCAGGGCTTGGATAGCTCTTCTGTTCCTTGGGATATTAACTGGGGCCACTCAGCAGTACTCAGGGGGTGGCTATGATGGTCTGGAGAATCCAAAATGGCTTCACATACTGAATGTGTGCCTTGGCAGGGATGGTTAGAAGGTGGACTCAGCTAGGACGATTGACAGGAGCCTCTAGTATGGGTTTCCCAACATGGAAGTTTCAGGGTAGTCAGACTTCTACCATGGCAACTGGCTTTCCCCAGAGCATGTGTCCTGAGAGAATCAGGCAGAAGCTGCATGGCCTTTAGGTCTTTCCTGATCTAGCCTTGGAAATCATGCATTGTCACTTCTGCCATATTCTATTGGCTACAAGAGAGTCATAGGCCAGCCTAGATTCAAGGGGAGGAGAAACAGACACCACCTCTTGATGGCTGATTGGCCAGGTCACATTGTAGGAGAGCTAGTAAGATAGGAGATGATGTCGTGACCGTCTTTGGAAAATACCCTCTGCCGCAAAAACAAAGAATTGAAGTCAGGCAGACCTGAGTTCAAATCCTACCTCTTTCTCTTAATTGTGCAACTCTTGGAGAGTCACATAAGCTCACAGTTTACATCTTGTCCTATAGAATGGGATTTAGAAAATGCTACCTCTCATGGTCAGATGATTAAATTAAATGAGAAGATATACACAAAGCAGCCTGACTGTAATAAATGCTCAACTGTGTATGTTTTTTTTCCCTCCCTGCCCTAGAGCCTATAACACTGCACAAGACAACCCCAAATAATCCTTCTAGGACAGAGGTCTTCATTGCTTTCTTACATGCAGTGATTTCTACCAGCTGACTCATTTCTGCTCCTACTTCTTTCTCTCTTTTGATTTCCCCTTCTTTTCTATACATTTGTTCAGAACCTCATCACCCAGGATGCTGACAAATGGATTGTTCGCTACAAATCAGCCCACACAAACACATCCATTTCCTCAGGAAATTGTGAGGAATCATGAGCCGATGGAAAAAGTAATATTCAAAAACTTATATATAGAATAAGGAATCTGTTTATCCCTTGACAGGGAGCAAAATTTCAGACAAGCCCCTGTCTAACTCACCACAAATTCTAAACGTATAGGTGCATATTCCAAAGTATACATTATGGTGCTAGTTCTCCAGTATGTGGTCAAAGGACAAATTCCAGTTTTAATACTGAATGTAATTATTGAATCATAGTATAAGATTCTGTGCAGAATTTCAAATCCAGCCCTTCAAAAGCACTGACAGTAAACTTGTTAGGGTAGGTTTATGAATCTTGTACAATAAGAGCACCACGCTCATTTCTTTCTATTGTATATTGACAAAGTACTTTGACTTCTTTCCTTCCAATCTTCCTTCTTTCTCTCACTTTTCTTGCTTGTGACAAGATGCCTCATTGTCAGCGACGTATTTATATTCACTCATTCTCTGGAGCACATAAAATTGTGATGAAACACAAAATCTGGGCCAGCCCAACATGGGGCAACCCTAGACTCATTTTTCTTTTATTTGAATAATACAGCAAGGAGCGCTGATGGAAGTCAGTCTCCTGTAGCTTGGCTCTCTAAATGTTCTGCGACATGGTGGGAAACCTGAGTGAAATGATGCAGATCAATACAACTGTCCTAGGAAAGTGTTGTGATGTTTTCTTGCCGTCACCCATAAAACAAGCTTAAAATCATTGATGATTCTTTTTGCTGGAGACATGAAGCCACATTTGGTTACTTTGAAGAAACCAGAGAAAACTCACTAGGACAGTGGCCGAGATATCTTGAGCCTTATTCTTCATAAAACAGTATGAGCTCTGAATACCAATCAGATCAAAAGATGACTTCGCCAGCGGGGGTCTCGAGCCCAGAAATGCTCAATGCGATCAAGAACAACACCGAACAGTGCTCTCCGGGGCACATGCCATGAACAGTCACATAAACATATAGAGTCTCCACCATCTTTGTGTTTTTCTTCGAAGAAAGCAAAGATAACCATATTCCTTTCAATGGCTTGTCTGCATTCTGTCCCATCAAAGCGTGCTGGCAGTCCTGTTGGAGCAGAAATGTTGTGGCCTCAGACCAGGAATAATTGGAAACTAATTTACCACGGAAATCTTAATGATATTTGCAATCACAGATGAGTGCTTTAGGGAGATAACAGAAGAAATATTCAGAGCAGACAGCAGAGACACCAGTGACTATCAGAGTTTTTTTCCCTTATGAGCTACAAATGGCCCCCGTCACTCTCTCCTGTGCCCAGACTTCTTCCAAAATGACTGATGTAATTTTTTTAAACTAAGTTTATTTTCATTGTACATGCTTATGGAAAGGGAATTAGGTAGTGCTGAACAACAGGAATACTTCTGTTCTCTTTACCTTTTGTTCACCAGGTCTGGCCTGTAGCCATTTGTTGACGGAGAAATGGGTACAAAAGGCTGTCCTGTTACATTTCATAGACTGATAGGCTTAGAAGGGCCTCACAAGCTGGGCTGGTACAGAGAGGACCATCTTGCGGCTTAGTTGTTGTTGTTGTTTTTCCTCACCTAACAGCCTGCCACAGAGGCAGGTCTCGAACTGCTCGGGGCCATCTTGCAGAAGAGCAAAATGGAGACCAGATCCAAGTCTTCCTGTTTCCCCCCCCCACCCCCCCAGCCCACATAGATTCGTCATCATAATGACTCCACATTGAATCCATTCACTCTGAAACCCAGAACCATCTTTTTCTTCTCAGTTTGCTTAGGTTCCGTATCTCAGCATTGAAGGAAGGACAAATAACCCTGACATTTGATGTTAAATCTCAAATGTAGCCTTCTACAACACTTCTCTCCTTCTCTGCACTTTTCTTACTCCACGAAAATACAAATTAGGAACAGGGGCTGCACTTTATCATCGAGGCCCTTCTTTCTCCTTGGGTCTAGTGGAAGAGGTCCAGATGTGAGTTTCTGAGAAATGTTATGCTGTATGTTTCTATTTTTCTGTTAAGTAGATGCTAAGATGCTTGAAAAGTACTCATTAGTGATATAGAAGAGACAGTTTACTTGATACAGCAGCATTGTCAATGGTTAAGAGCCTCGGCCTTGAATCTGGCCTGCCTGAACTCAAATCTGGGTTCTCCTACTTCCGCTGACCAGCTATTTCAACTGACTTGTCTCCATTTCCTTATTTCTAATATCAGGATAATAATATTGCCTTGAGGGGTTATTGACAGCATTGACTGAAAATGTGTATAAAATCTTGTCAGAGTGAATAGCACATGATATGTGCTCAATAAATTTTCTTTTTATCCGAAGTGAGTACACAGTGCCTTTTATTGGGTGTGACAAATGCATGAGCACAGTACATAAGATTGCACATAAAATGAGGTTCCTCAGTTACTAAATACTAAGAAAAGGTGTGTGTTGAAATTGGAAGGGCGAAGTGAGGGGTCGGGGGGTGGTGAATGCAAGAATGAGGGCTGACCTCCAGGGAGTTCAGCCAGATACATCATAGCCTGTTGTCACACGTCACCATTGGACCAGTGCCCCAAGTCTCTCCTGGAGAAGATACATGACACACAAAAGGGACACATGAAAATACTACCCCAGAAATACACCAAAGCCTTAAAATAATCAGAACTAAATCCAGCAGGACATAATCCACCACAAGGGAAATTCTGCCCAGTCACAGACTTTCAAAGAGAAATGTTCATGCAACAAATACTTGGTTAATTCTCCTAGATTCAACACATGGTCTCACAACCAGCAAGGGCTTCCTAAAAGGGACAGGAGATTTCACATTTCATCTCCTCTCATCTGTGAAGTCGTTCTTCCACGTGTGGCATTAAGGGTGGGAATGGAGAAGAGGAGGCTTCTTCTTAACCTCCCTAATAGAGAGGAAGGATACATTTTGCCTTAACATTAAAGATATAAAAAACGTATCAAGGACAACCACGGAAAATTGCTATGTAATGACGTAATATTTTAAGCTACATTTAAGTTTCTTTGCTACTTTACCTAAGTCAAAAAATTAAAAGAAAATAAAAATAACCCTTACCTTAGCTGTCTTGTCTATGCAACTAATGAGTGCACGGACACCCATCATAGTTGTCTTAGCTTTTGCCCATCTACAAACAAGTGATTCATTCATATACTTTTTTTTTCCTCTGGTGCCAAGAAGACATCCTCAAACTGTACTTTCTGGAATGTATGCATTCAGGGGTGCCTGGCTGGCTCAGCCGGTTAAGCATCCAACTTCAGCTCAGGTCATGATTTCATGGTTCGTGAGTTTGAACCCCTCATCCAGCTCTGTGCTGACAGCTCAGAGCCTAGAGTCTGCTAAGGATTCTGTGTCTCCCTCTGTCTCTGTCCCTCCCCTCTCATGCTCTGTCTCTCTCTCTCAAAAATAAACAAACATTTTAAACAGCTAAAAAAAATTAAAGAAAAGAATATGTGCATTCAGACGTTTCTAATATAATGCTAGCTAACAACTACAGCAGGAAAGAACAAAAGACAATTCTTTATCCGCTCTGTTCATATTTCTACTTTTAAAGCTAATTCTAAACCTACCAAACTACCCTTATTACAGTCGTTTTGAATACAAAAAATTGTATTCTCCAATGTTACACCAGTGCCCTGCAAACCAAGGTGATCGATTATTTCCAAGTGGTAATAATATTACTGGTAAAAATAGGCTTTAATTTGACAAATAATTAGCTTTGCATTCAGAAATGGATAATAAAGCACCACACTAAAAGGCAAACTGTTCTTTCTTCTTTCCCTGCTGTGGATATTACGAATATTTCTTTAGTCGTATGAAACAATACACAAATCACTTATTTTATTACTTTCCCAAGACAGGGGGTCTCAATGATTGAAATACTCTTAAGCTAAGAATTTGCCTACCTAATTGGTGATTCAGAACTGACTCTGTTTTTCTGAATGTTAATGTTGGGAGTCCTTCTAAAGACCAACCTGCTTTTTACCTTTTAATATCCTTCCTGATCTGGCTTCTGACTACCTTTTTAGTCTCATATCTTACCTTTCGGCTTCTTGTGTTTCCTGCTTTGCCATCTTAGCCTTCTTTTGGGTTCCTGGGACAAGAAATGCTTACTTCTGCCATGAGGCCTGTGCACATACTTCCTCCCTCTTTCTGAATCAGTTGCCTTTACCACAGACCCCTCATTGGTGATGGTGAAATCTTCCCTTAGCCTCCAGACCAGTAGTCTTTGTTTAGCATTTTTTTTTTAATTTTTTTTTCAACATTTATTTATTTTTTTGGGGGGAGAGAGAGAGACAGAGCATGAACAGGGGAGGGGCAGAGAGAGAGGGAGACACAGAATCGGAAACAGGCTCCAGGCTCTGAGCCATCAGCCCAAAGCCTGACGCAGGGCTCGAACTCACGGACCGCGAGATCGTGACCTGGCTGAAGTCGGACGCTTAACCGACTGCGCCACCCAGGCGCCCCTAGCATTTTATTTTAGATGTGGCATCTAACGTGGTGCTCAATACGCATACGAGAAACTCAATAAATACCTGCTGAATGAATAAATGTCTTTCATTTGGGGGGAAACTCATCAATAGTCTGGCATTTTTCCAGATAGGGATCCAATCAATGCCATTCTAGCTATACCAGCCTTAGCAAACACCGAACAGATTACAAATTAATATCTATTAAGTCCTATGAGGCAATATATCACGTCCACCCAATTTCATCTCCCCTGCTAAATGTATCTTTTGTTTAATGATGCAAATTTGATGGGGACATGGGATCAGGGTTCATCAGTAGCCTACTGCAAGCAATGCACTAATAGAATTAGCTCTTCTGTAGGTTGTTAACTTCTGTAATAATGTTACCACAAGACAGAATGTAATGCAGAAATGGGCAGAGATGAATCGCTTTATATGTCCACTGATTCTCAGGGCACTCTATCGACTCTGGGGAACTCTAAGCGCAATATCCGACAGAGTCCTAGGAAAAGAGAAGGTATTCTACCACCTAAAACTCTCTCTCCGACCCTGTGGTTCCTAAAGAAACTTCCACAAGCAGTAAAAATTGTCAACTCTGATCCACCATTTTTGGAAGACCTGCCTCCTCACACAAAAGCAGAATGTATGAAAAACCTTCATTAAGTTCACCCCACATACACACAAAATTTTCCCATGGTCTTAAAATAGCTGTCAAACTCCTGTGTATTCTTTTCTCCTACCACAAAATGAGACTAACATCCACTAACCTTACAGGGATATTTCTAAAGTATGAATCAACAGAACTGAGAAATTATATATACGTGTTATTATAGAAATGTCTAAAATGATTAAGAAGGAATTTGTTTCAGCTTCACAAATCTTTGCAGCTTTCCAACATCATGGAAAAGTTAGCCGAAATAAAATACTTCATGACATTTCTCAGAAAATAAAAGAGAAGAACATAAATTTCAGAGAAATAAGAAAGTGTCACCAAGAAAAATGCAGAGCAAAGATTTAAAATAGAACTTCTGAAACTTAAAAACAAACCCTTTGTATGCCTTGGTAACAGTAATGATAATATTCAAAATGATTAACAATAGAGCCAGTACTCAAATAATGTGAGTACAAGCAAGGCTTTCATGGATAATGTCACAATAATAGTAGAGTCACAACTTAATCTGGGATAGAAGGCTTTTTTTTTTTTTTTTTTAAGAGTAAAGCCTATTAGGAAAACCAATCTTGCGTCTTGTCAGGGCAATTGTGCTCTCTTTTTCTTCTCAGCTTTATTTATTGTAAACAATGGAAAAATGAAGCAGCATATTATTAGATTGTTTTCATTTTTCTTTGTTGAATTTTGTCTCCCCATGGCTAGTACAGAATTTAATTCAAACCTTCACATAGACATAATTTTTAAGGTATGCTTTTCCAAGTATATAGTTTTGGTTCCTTGGACGTCTGAATCAAATACTTGGACAACATTCTTAGGAAATTTAGTCATAGGTTTGAAATTGTGACCTACAGTCGACATCAGGCATTTAAACCATGACCCGTCTGCTCATATTTATCTAAGATGGCAGAATCGTCATCAATCACAGAGGATTATCTATTTTCTTCAAACAAGTTATGCAAGGTAGAATATACCCATTTTGCATGTGTAAAGATTCACATTGAATTTAGCATTATCAAACCGAGGATATAGATTATTGATCAGGTTCCTACTTTATACTTCAAGTAAATTTTCTCATCTCATCATAATCAAACTCCTCCTAAATGCAGGGAGAGGCCTTGATTTCCAGGTTAAGAGCCGTCTTCTCTTCTTGGCAAAGTATGACTCTCTCTCTTTTTTTTAATTTTATTTCAGAGAGAGAGAGAGTGCAAGTGGGGAAGACAGTGGCGGGGGTGGGGGGAGGGAAAAGAGGGAGAGAGAGAGAGAGAAAGAGAGAGAGAGAGAGAGAGAGAGAGAGAGAGAGAGAGAGAGAGAATCCCAAGCAGGCTCCACACTCATCATGGAGACCGATGCAGGGCTCAATCCCACAACACTGGGATCATGACGTGAGCCAAAGTGAAGAGTTGAATACTCAACTGACTCAGCCACCCAGGTGCCCCTTGGCAAAATCTCTTTATCCTTGGTGAGAGGTTCTTAATGAGCTAACTTACATGTTTAGAGCTCTTGGGAAAAGAGGAAAAGAATATTTAAAGGTTAGAAGGCAATTCTTTGGCCTGAAATGACACAGATGGTAACTCCAATACACAAGAGGAAATGAAGAACCGGAAACGTAGGTAAATATGGAATGTTTTAAATGCATATTTTTTCACATTTCTTCCCTTAACTTCTTTAAAAGACATAAGGTTATATGAAGCAATAAATGTAACACTGTATTGTTAGACTGATAACAATAGAGGTAATAAATGTAATAATAATAGCAGAAAGAAGGGGAAAGAATAGAGCCACATTGCAGTGAAGTTTCTGTATTTTACCAAAATTAAGTTAAAAAATAAAACTAAAAGCTAGTTCTTTGAAAAGTTCAGTAAAACTGACAGATCCTAACTAGACTAACCAATAAAAAGTGGGTGGATAGAGGACATCAGCTACCACCTTCAGATCAGAGAAGAAATCATAAGGTAAATTCAAAACATTTTCTATTGAATGAAAATAAAAACAGTACACCAAAATTTCTGGCACACGGCTAAAGCAGTACTTACAGAGAGATTTACAGCTTTAAAGGCATATATCAGAAAAGAAAATTCTCCAATCAATAATCTATGCTTCTACTTTTTTTTAAATTTTTTTTAACATTTATTTATTTTTGAGACAGAGAGAGACAGAGCATGAGCAGGGGAGGGTCAGAGAGAGAGGGAGACACAGAATCCAAAACAGGCTCCAGGCTCTGAGCTGTCAGCCCAGAGCCTGACACGGGGCTCGAACTCACGGACCTCGAGATCATGACCTGAGCTGAAGTCGGACGCCCAACCAACTGAGCCACCCAGGCGCCCCAGGTGCCCCTCTATGCTTCTACTTTAAGAGCCTAGTAAAAGAAGAGCAAACTAAACCTGACGTAAACAGAAGAAACAAAATAATAAAGGTTAGAACAGAAGTCAATAAAATGGAAAACAAAACCAAGAGGAAAAAGGCAATCTTGATCTTTCAAAAGATCAACAAGATTGACAAATCTTTAATTGAACTGAGGGAAAAAAGAGTGAAAATACAAGTTACCCAATTTAGGAATGAAGGAAGAAACATCACTACCAATGCTACAGAAACTGAAAAGATTTATGAAGAGAATTATAAACAGCTATGCCAAAAAATAAAACAAATGAGATGAAACGGACAACTTCCTAGAAAATAATGAGCAACATGTTTAAATAGATATTACACAAAAAATAAACAAGTGGCCAATGCACATATGAAGGAAGATATGTTTAGTTTCATTGGTCATTTGGGAAATACAAATTAGTTAAAATACAAATTATTACAAACACAATTAAAGTCACAATGAGATAGAACACCTACTAGAATGGCTCTAATCAGAAAGACAGTCCAAAGTGTAGGCAAAGATGTGGAGAAATTGGAACCCTTATTTATTGCTTGTGGGAAGGTAAAATGATACAGCCACTTTACAAAACATTTTGGCAGTGTCTTATGAAGTTAAATATAAACTTACCATATGATCCGGCAATTTCACTTTTTGGAACCCATCCAAGAGTAATGAAAACATATGTCCACACAAATATTTGTAACTGAATGTTTTGTTTATAGCAGTATTACTCAAAATAGCCAAAACTGGAAACTATCCAAATGTTCACCAAATGATGAGTAAATAAAAGTGGCACATCCATACAATGGAATACTGTTCAGCAATAAAAAAGGCACAAAGTACCGATACATGCTACAGCTTAGATGAATCCCTAAATATTCTAATAACTAAAAGAAGCCTGATCCAAAAGAATGCATATTCTTTGATTTCATTTATATGAAATACCCAGAAAAGGTAAATTTGAAGAGAAATCATTAACATGCTTCCTTAGGTCAGGTGCGGAATAGAGGATTTTCTGAAAATGGTCAGAAGACATCGTGAAGTACTGAAAATGTTCCAGAACTAGACTGTGTTCAGATCATAGCAAATTTACACACACACACACACACACACACACACACACACACCATACTGAATTGCACATTTACAATGGGGAAAATGGTATAGCATGTAAATTCTCTCTCAATAAAGCTATATTTGTTTTAATGGCTAATAAATAATATGTAAAAGAAACACAAATGGCTCTGTTTGGATGAAAATGCCTGATTTCTTTATAAAGAATTATATATCAAAAGCATAATGAGATACAGTTTTTACAACTCAGGTTACTAAGATTAAAAAGTTTATAACACACCCAACTGATAATGATATGGAGAATAGGCAGTCTTATTTATGGCTGGGAGGAATATTAATTTGGTATATCCTCTATGGAGAGCAATTTTGCTTTATCTATCAAAATTGAAAATTACATGTTCCTTGACTCAGTAATTACGTTCCTACTCCCACTGATGCCAAGTGATGATGTACATTATATTTGGTACAAGCAAGAGATTGCAAACAATCCAAAAGTCCATCAATAGAAGACTAAGATAAATTGTAACAGAACCAATGAGTGGAATCTAATGCAGCTGTAGAAATAAACAGCTCTATTTGACCTATTAGGAAATGATCTGTACTCTTAGTGCTAAAAAGTAAAAGCAGAACGGCGTGTAAACTGTATGTTACCATTGTGAGTATGAACAAATATAGTAATACATAGTAAAAACATTAAAGATATGTTCTGTGCTTGCTTGCTTTCTGGGAATAGAGGTGAGCTCCTTAAAAAATACGGAAATGAGAGAGGTTTATTTTCTCTGTCTACTTTTTTATACTTTTTCAGTTTTGATCATGTGCAAAATTCAAAAACAATACCATGTAAAGTATCTTTAAAAGAGGGCTTTGAAGCTGTAATCATCAAAACAGCATGGTATTTGCACAAAAACAGATACATAGAGCAATGGAATAAAACTGAGAACCCAGAATTGGACCCACAAGTGTATGGCGTATTAATCTTTGACAAAGCAGGAGAGAGTATCCAATGAAAAAAAGACAGTCTCTTTAGCAAATGGGAGAACTGGACAGCAACATGCAGAAGAATGAAATTGGACTACTTTCTTATACCATACACAAAAATAAGCTCAAGATGGATAAAAGACCTAAATGTGAGACAGGTAACCATCAAAACCCTAGAGGAGAAAACAGGCAACAACCTCTCTGACCTCAGCTGTGGCAGCTTCTTACTCGGCATGTCTCTGAAGGCAAGGGAAATGAAAGCAAAAATGAACTACTGGGACTTCATCAAGCTAAAAAGCTTCGGCACTGCAAAGGAAACAATCAACAAAACTAAATGCCTTTAGTTTCAAACCAATGGAATGGGAGAAGATATTTGCAAATGACATATCAGACAAAGGGTTAGTATCCAAAATCTATAAAGAACTTCTCAAACTCAACACCCAAAAAACAGACAATCCAGTGAAGAAATGGGCAGAAGACATGAACAGATACTTTTCCAAAGAAGACATCCAGATGGCCAACAGACACATGAAAAGGTGCTCAACATCACTCATCATCAGGGAAATAGAAATCAAAACCATACTGAGATACTACCTCATACTGGTCAGAGTGGCTAAAATTAACAACTCGGGAAACAACAGATGTTGGCAAGGATGTGGAGAAACGGGAACCCTCTTGCACTGCTGTTGGGAATGCAAATAATGCAGCCAGTCTGGAAAACCGTGTGGAGGTTCCTCAAAAGAATTAAAAATAGAACTATCCTAGGACCCAGCAATAGCACTACTAGGAATTTATCCAAAGGATACAGGAGTGCTGATTCATAGGGGCACATGTACCCCAATGTTTATAGCAATACTATCAACAATAGCCAAATTTTGGAAAGAGCCCAAATGTCCATCAACTGATGAATGGATAAAGAAAATGTGGTTTATATATACAATGGAATACTACTAGGCAATGAGAAAGAATGAAATGCTGCCATTTGCAACAATGTGGATGGAACTGGAGGGTATTATGCTAAGTAAAAGTCAGTCAGAGAAAGACAGATATCATGTTTTCACTCATATGTGGAATTTGAGAAACTTAATAGAAGACCACGGGGGAAGGGAAGGGGAAAAAGTAGTTTCAAACAGAGAGAGGAAAACCATAAGAGACTTTTAAATACAGAGAACAAACTGAGGGTTGATGGGCAGGGGAGGAGGGGAAAATGGGTGATGGGCATTGAGGAGGGCACTTGTTGGAATGACGCTGGGTGTTGTATGTAAGCAATGAAATCATGGGAATCTACTCCCGAAGCCAAGAACACACTGTATACACTGTATGTTAGCTAATTTGACAATAAATTATATTAAAAAAAAAAAGGGGGGGCTTTGAATAAGTGTAAGAGGGATATGGAGAGAGAGTACAGGGCTCATATTAAATGAAATGATCTTTCCATCTGATTATAAATATGAAACATTGAGACATTAATACAATGGTTACAAATTCTTATTTGTCCCTAAAGCAATAACTACAAATTTGACTTCAAAATACTTATATTTGGGAGAAATTTCTATTTAATTGGAGGAATGTTAGTTAATTTGAAGTTGATTTTTTGCATAGTATAAACTGCTTTTAAAAAATTAAGCATGGCATTTTAAAGTAAATTTCCTTTTAAATTAAGGATTTATTCCTATGATTTTTTAAAAAATCAGCCACTCAGAGTATTATTTGAAAATGCTGGAAGTTTAGACAATAATTATACTGAAGACTAAAAATGAGTCTTTGACACAAGCTTTGAGAGCAGAAATAAACGATTAATGATAATTCAGCATACTTGAAGCAAGGATTTCCCCCTGGATAATCTCATATAGACATATGTTCCTTTTTGAACTTTATTACACAAATATTTCAAGGTCTCAAGCTTTTTTTGGTTGTCCTTTCTTTCTTGCCCAAAATGTTTTACTTTGCTATCCATGCTGCCCCTTCAATCAACTTTATCTCCTTGTAACTTGAACCTTTCTGATTAGCTTAACAAAACCTCCAACATGGCAATACTAACAAGCTGAAGAATGGCAGAGAAAATAAAATGCCAAAACTCACACAGAGTAGATGGGAAGAAAAGCTGGTATCACCATCTCTCGAAAGGGCCTTTTCTACCGCAGAAGGTCCCCACTGTCTCCTAAAGATCGAAGACTAACCATTGACTCTGAGCCTCAAATGTTTTTCTCTTGTAAATACAGCCGAATTCACTTAGAATTTTCTCCCATGCCATTTAGCAAACATTAGTCAAGGGTCTGTATGTCAGAGATAGTCTACTTAGCATTAAAGATGGGGAAACAAATAAGATCCAGTCCCAAAGTGCCAGGAACTGAGAGTCCAATAGGGAAGTCAAACATGTACACACATGATTATAATAAACTGCTATTTGGGCAGTAACAGAAATGTGCACACAGTAGAGGGCATGCAAATAAGGTGATTAATTCTGGATGCAGAGGGAAGGTGCATGCATAGGGCTGATGATGTGCGAATAGGTTTTAAAAGATGAGTAGAAATAGGTTAGGTGCTCAGTGCAGAAAAGCACTCGCTGGCGGCAAGCAGGAAGCTGTGAAGCAGTATGATGTGTCAAGGGAAATGCCAAATAGTGATGCACTGACGAAAAATAAACATGCAGGGTGGTTACAACGGCAGCCATGGGAATGGGGGCCTAACCCCTCCTAGGTCCACTGTGCTAGCTTCTCTTCACTTACCTATGAAGCTGTGTGTTTCAGAGCCAGGAGAACTTTACAGAACTTAGGGAAATCCAGATGTTATATTTATATTTATAGGTAGCTTATAGGCTATAAATTAATATACCAACATCCCTTGCAGTATCGCCTGCCATGGCAAAGGGTGAAAACAACCTAGATGTTCATAATTTGGGGTCTGATTAAATAAATCATGACAGCTTCATAAAATCCAGTAGCATGAGGTTATTTTTTTAATTTTTTTAATGTTTATTTTTGAGAGAGGGAGAGAGACAGAGCGTGAGTGGGGGAGGGGCAGAGAGAGAGGGAAACATAGACTCTGAAGCAGGCTCCAGACTGAGCTGTCAGCACAGAGCCCGACTCAGGGCCTGAACTCACAGACCGTGAGATCATGACCTGAGCCGAAGTGGGATACCCAACCACCTGAGCCACCTAGGCACCCCATGCATGAAGTTATTTTTTAAAATAAGACTGTGTTACATGTATTCAAATGAATCTCACTCCAGTATATAATACTCAGTGGAAAAACAAAAAACTAGGGGCTGATCAGGCATCAAGCAAGGCACTTACTGTCTTTAAGTGGTTTCTGAAAATACATACACATTACTAGACTGTGATCTATTAAAAAAACAGCCCAGGAATTGATTCTCTCCCCCTATTCCCTTTCTTTCATCTGTGGAAATGAACAAGATACTAAGCAGGACAATGGGAGGAGAAGAGATAATGCAATCAAGAATTCATACTCAATTACAGATTGTCCCACAGAATTAAATATGGTCAACAAAAATACTCCATGTAACACTTCGGTCAGAGTTTGTACCAGCACACTGTTCTTTTGATCAACAAATAAAACCTTACTTTTACTTCTTCTGGGTGTACACACAATTGTGGTGGTGTTGGAGCCACGGGCAGGGGTCAAGGGGAATGTCAGGCTGGAAGACTGTATGTCTCCTGGAACATGGAGGCTCGGCCCTCCAAATATAAGAGTCTGACATCAGGGAATCGAGTGGTTCCATTTAACAAAAGCCTGATGCTAAAGGAGGGCAAAATGAATAGTGTGGACGTTTTTACAGATGCTGTAAGATTCTGCTGTACTGTGGATGTAGACTGTGTTACAATTATTCCTGTCTTGGCTAGTGTCGTTTTGAATTTTGTGCTAGCAAAACATCCTAAAATTTGGTATCTGTCATGTACCAAAAAGCTTGAGTCCACTGGGTAAAATCATCATCCTAGCTTTCAACACTAACACTTTTAGACATTTGACCTATTCTAAATTAATCCTGAATCTAACTGTACATATCCATGGAAATAAGCTGAATTTAAGGAGGAAAAAAAATGTCTTACGGGCACAAGGGCAGGACCTGACCACATAATACGCAGAAGTAATTTGCAAGTGCACCAAGTTAATGTCCAGAGCTCTGTAGTCTGCTGTGAAGGAACCAAGAAAAGAAATATACTGTGCCCATCTCACTATATGCCATTTCATAAAAACACAGCTGTAAATGCTATAAAGAGTTATGGGCCAAAACGGCATGGTCAGTTCCACCTATGCACTTTGAAGTTGGAGAGCTGGGCTCTGTAGATGTGTCGAGGAGAGGCAGTAACCGAGGACTCGGCCTCTGCCTTGGCCTGACAAGGCTCTTCCCAGGCCCGTTGGGATGCCAGCTGCATCTGCCTGCTCTTCAGCAGCAAGCCGCAGGTGAAGTTCCTCATTCTATAGACATCCTAGGTGCTAATGACCTCACTCTTTCTGATTAGTGACTTTCATTTCCAAGTTTCAGAGGACATATGGAATTTTTCCTGCTTTAACTCCTTTAAATAACAGTTCCTGCCTGAGGCTCCTGGGTGGCTCAGTCAGTTGAGCATCCAACTTCGGCTCAGGTCATGATCTCGCAGTTCGTGAGTTCGAAGGTCATGATCTTGCGGTTCGCGAGTTCGAGCCCCACGTCGGGCTCTGTGCTGACAGCTGGAACCTGGAGCTGCTTCAGATTCTGTGTCTCCCTCTCTCTCTGCCCCTCCCCTGCATGCACTCTGTCTTCCAAAAGTAAATAAACATCAAAAAAGAAAAAACAGTTCCTGCCCTAGTGGACTCCAGCATACAGAAGGAGCCTAACACCACTCATTTGTCTGTTTGTACCTCCCTCCTTCTAACAGATTCCTCATTCTCATTATATAGTCCTCAGTTCACTCTCTGAACCAATTTCTGTTCAAGTCCTTAGCTGGAAGATTCAACTGGCCGCCTTGCAGAAGTCCAGTTCTTATCTCTTCTGAGGTTAGGTGTGATCTAAACTAGGAAATGTCAGGGCCTTTGTCTGGGTGACTTTAAGGTCATACACACTTGAGTCTTCCTGTGTAGATGATCTTTTTTTTTAATTTTTTTTTTACATTTATTTATTTTTGAGAGACAGAGAGAGAGCACAAGTGGCGGGGGGGGGGGGGGGGGGGGAGGGGGCAGAAAGAGAAGGAGACACCGAATCCGAAGCAGGCTCCAGGATCTGAGCTGTCAGCACAGAGCCTGACACGGAGCTCAAACCCACAAACTGCGAGATCATGACCTGAGCCGAAGTCAGACACTCAACCGACCGAGCCACCCAGGCGCCCCTAGATGATCTTTTTATATTTGTTCAACACTGTAGGCCATACAAGGACATGAAATACCATCATACCTTGAGCTTCTCCTTTGCTGTTTAAGCTTTAAACTTGTGATCATCCTCATATCTCAGCCCAAACGGTTTATGAAGACAAACTTCAAACACAAAAGGGGACTTTAGATGACTCCTTCTGATGAAGTTCCCTGGAAAGCAGTCTCTGAGACAAAGACTAGCCGGTGGGGTGTTTATTACAGAATGCTTTTGGAATCAGCACCTGTGGAAGGGGAAGGAAGGAACAATATTGGACAATGGGAGAGGCTGGGCTGTGATGCAGTCCCAGCAAAGGGCTCAGTCAATTCAACCTGGTGGGAACTCAGGAACTGGAAGAGCCCTGAGAGTTGTTCTGACTTGGGGCAAGTGGACAGAGCCTTCACACTCCTGCCCCTGTTAGTCACCGAAGAGGACAGACCACTGAGGGACTGGGGGAAGAAGTCCTTGATTACCAAAGGGCAGGCTGGGCAGCAGTATGGCGTCTAAAATGGGACCATTTGGGACCCCTCCCTTTTCCTCATCTATTTCATCTGTTTCCTACCTCTGTTGCTTTGTCTCTTCTGGTTACAGACTTTCACACGTGCCTCTGCACCCTTCATGTCTGGCAAGTCTCCGCCAACCCCTCTCCCACATACACCCTGCCTATGGCTTCTTGGACCTTGGCACCCTGGCACAGTGGCTTTGCTCACCATCTCAGCTTTGCCATCCTGGGATTCTTTTCCTTTCTTGGGACCTCAGAATACCCCCCTGTTAAAAGGGAAATTAGGTTGTGGGTTTTGTGGATCATCTAATTCAGAGTGTGCAAGGTAAAATACCTCCTCCACTGAGAAAACAATTCTTTCAGTCATTGAAAATAGGTTACTTCTTTCACTAAATTCGGGGGTTAGACAGAGTAAGGAAGGCAGGAAAAGATCCCTTATAGATTTTTAAGGTTCTTGGTACATAGCTCACACCAAGAGACTTACAATTTGGGGGTTCTGAATATCAAATATTTCAAGAGTGAAGCATAATTTTGGGACAATCCTGATAATCTGAAAGATAAATTAGAGAGGATGATTAACCAAGGAGAGAGAATTTACTCTAAGCCCAGGCAAAGAAAACCTCCAGAAACGTATCTTTTCTTTTGAAAGGTCACCTGCTACTCTCTGTTACTATTTATCCTCAAATTTACTAAGATAGGTTCAATGTTTCAGCAAATGTAATCATCTAGGAAAATGATATGGCCAACAGCTAGTGATGCGGCACCCCATGCACTAGTTAGAAAGGGGGATAAACTTGGCTCTGTTGGATTCAACACGGCATCAGTCTAGAAGTCAGAGATGAACTACTATTATTAAGACTTAATTGTAAATCCAGGAGACAAAGCTACTCATATTAAAATGCAATAAACTGGAGGCATTTTGTGTAATAGCAAACACTTTACAGGCAGCAGTAGCATTGAACTATCAGTGCAAGTCCAAGAACTCATGATCATGGTGATAATCTTAAATCATCCAAAAAAAAAAAAATCATGATTTTTATTCATGCTGTTTAACAGAGAAAAAAAAAAAACCAGAATGTTTTGTTTTCAATCCCTATTTGGATGGGTTAAAAGAAAAGAAAATTGGGGCACCTGGGTGGCGCAGTCGGTTAAGCGTCCGACTTCAGCCAGGTCACGATCTCGTGGTCCGTGAGTTCGAGCCCCGCGTCGGGCTCTGGGCTGATGGCTCAGAGCCTGGAGCCTGTTTCCGATTCTGTGTCTCCCTCTCTCTCTGCCCCTCCCCCGTTCATGCTCTGTCTCTCTCTGTCCCAAAAATAAATAAACATTGAAAAAAAAAAATAAAAAAAAAATAAAAGAAAATTTAAAACAAGACACAGAGACAACTCTTCAAGGACAACTGGAAAACTGAATTTTGGGTACAGGCTAGGTGAAATATCCTGGGGTGTGAGCCAAAATGTGCGCCAGTTACTAGATGGACAAAGGTCTACTGCTCCCAAAGGAGATTCACTCTGAAGCCAGAAAGGCTGTGGCATCCAGTCCTGCTGCAGGCAAAATGAAAGAGAGCTCACATGTGACTGCCTGGTCCTTGAGCTCTATTCAGAAACGCCCTCTTGCAGTAACACAGGAGTGTCCAGACAGCCCCCAAGTTGACCAGGCACTGACAAAGAAGACGAGAACCACGGACGGTCGTGTACTTACTGGACAGGAATCAGTAGCCACACCTAGATCATGAAGCAGGCTTCTCAAACTACCTGAAATTTTGGGGGGAAATGGTGTGACCAGGGATGAGAAGGATCCCCCCATTTACAAACCCCATTCTTCATTCTCAAATTTACTCTCTGCTCAGATGCTTTTCCAAGGTCTCCTGGGCCATTGTGCTACCTCAGGGAAGCTCCCCTTCCCACCTCCAGCAAGGAGAATGGCCCTGGGAAATTAGGGTTACTGTGATTCTGCAAAGGTACTATTTGAATTGCTTTAATCTGCACTGATTTTCCAGCACTAACAAATGCCTCTCCAGAGTACACATCTACACTGGCAACGACAGGCTCCCAAGCCAAAAAAGGTATTGTTCCTCTTATTCACAGGACGACTTTCTATTACCCTTTTGAATCGACACTCTGATTGCAATCCCCACTGCCACAATCACAGTTCAGGCCGCTACCGGCTTTTGTTGGAATCAATGCTCAGCCTCCATCCCTGGTGAAAATTCTTTATGGGTTTCCCAATGCCTTCTAAATAAAACCCAAACTCACTTATAGGACATGAGAGGCTTTCCCTTGAGTCTGTGTGATAACTGTGCACTTACTTACATGTTGGTTTCACCATTTACTTGTGAATTTCTTTGGAAAAATGGCCATGCCTTTATTCCTTTTAATCTTAATGCCCTAGCTCCTGAAACACTGAGCAGCAGCCTGAATTCGTGCCCACAGAACAACTGGCAATCAGTCCAAGGTTCTCTGAATCCGTGGGCAAGGTGCTGAGCCTTAGGGTATAACATGGTACATTTTAGCCTCCAGAGAGACAGCAAGTGACAACCTCACTGTAAAATGCCATGGCATTTACCTACCTTACAGGCTTCTTGCAAGGACGTAATGGGATCATGCGTGTAAAGGTCCTAGGTCACTGCTGGCACATGGTATTTATTCAGTCACTGTATATATAGTCCGTTTGTTTCCTTCTCTTGGCCTCAGTTTATAATCTGTAAAATTAAAAAATTAAACTAGGTGATTTCTAATGTCCCTTCTATCTCATAATGAGAGATTTTAGCACACGATTATCAGTCATTGATAGGGAAAAGAATGAAAATCAGTCAAGATAGAGAAAAGTTGGACAACACAACAAAGTTTATATAAATACTGTGAGGAGGTACGTAACCTGAGTGCCATATGCAGAATCCCACACCCAACGCCTGCAGAGAATACATTCAAGTGCGTGTGAAAAACATACCAAAACCAACCCTATGTTGGGCTAAAAATAGTATTATACACAGCAACAGAAACTGAAAGAAATATGGCCACATGCGGCAAGATAGATGAGTCCTTTAGACATTAAGCTAATGAAAAAAAAAAAAAAAAAAGCCAGAGGGATGCCTGAGTGGCTCAGTCGGTTAAGCATCCTAAGCATCCGACTGGCTCAGGTCATGATCTCACGGTTTGTGAGTTCGAGCCCCGCATCGGGCTCTGTGCTTACAGCTCAAAGCCGGGAGCCTGCTTCGGATTCTGTGTCTCCCTCTCTCTCGGCCCCTCCCCCACTTGCACTCTGTTTCTCCCTCTTTCAAAAATAAACATTAAAAACAATTTTTTTAAGCTAGATATTTACATAAAGCTAAAAACAAACAAACAAACAAAACAGGCAAAATAGGTCCAATGGCATCAGAGGTCAGGATCGTGGTTATTGGGAAAAGAGGGCAATGAGGAAGGTTTCTGGGGTTCTATTTCTTGATCTGGATAGCGGTTAAATGGATATGTTCACTTTGCGTTGATTCAAGGGGTACACCGATGATGATGCATCAGTAGAAGTTTATCAATGACACCAAAAAGAAAAAAAAAAAGTGTGGCTAACATGCCCAGCTAGAAAGTGGTGAACCTGAGATTTCAATCAGGTGCACAGGGCCTCACCCTCCTCCGGGTGTCTACAAGGGCCTTTGCATGAACAGCAAGCTCCTCTGTTTGTACCTCAGCCCTGTACATTTTCTGAAAGCTCTTCTCAGCTTCTCAGGCTCTCCTCCACTGCTATAGAAGGCCCCTGTCTCAAGGAGAAAGAAGGCATCAGTTTGGGATTCATGTCCCTATGCCCTCTTTCCATTCAGGATTTTGTCTCTTTATGACTTCTCTGAAAAAGAACGGACTTGGCGACTGCCTGTTCTTTACGGCCAACAAATTATTTTGTCAATATATCATCTAGTCCGAAGGTTCCTGCAACAAGGAATTCTACCATCACAAGAAGTGACATGAAAACTTATTCCATCTTTTCGCCCAGAGTTATTTCATTTCTTTTATACATTATTCAACAAATACTCATTGGACACCCTGTGCAACAGAGGCACAATTCTAGGATAGATGCAGTGTTGAATAACTCTTATGGTATTTGCATCAACAAAATTAAACTAATAATGTGTCTTCTTCGCTAAGATTAGATAATGTACCACACAGCTTAATGTTTGGTAGACAGGAAATGTGAAATATATTTTAGTCATTAGCTGTGTGTCTTTTATAACTTAGACATCTTCATCAGTGTCCCCAGTTCAAGAGGAGAAAACTGGACTCCATTTTAATCATCTGCTGTACCTTAGCACAATATAAAAGGAAAGAGAGGAAAGAGGAAGGTGTTTTTAATTTGGACCATTTGGAGTACATAAATGGTCAAAGCAATAAGACATCCTAATTCTACTCATAACATATGATCCAGCCAAAAGCCTGTGAAGACCGTTGTCCCTACCTCCCTGCCACTCTGCAGAAATCATGGAAGGCTGAGCTATGTCTCCGGCTTCATCAGGTACTGTAGGGCCACTTAAAGATGACAAATTGGGAAACCCAGAGGGGTTGTCCCTCCAGAACCTCCGGGTGTGAATTACATAAACATGTTGCTCTACAGGGGCGATTCTCTGACTCGCCTTTATTAGATCACGTCTTTTACTCCTGGGTTACCTCAACCTCTACTGCTTGCACTTTCTTAGCAGCTAGCCTGACCCCAGGGCACCTTTGTTTTATGTTAAAAAATAACTCTGCAAAGCTGGAGTGTGTGGCCATGTAAACTCCAGGATTATCACTGCTAGAATTCAAAAGGGCTTTCCTGGCCTGCCTGCGCGGCCTGCTGTTACATGACAAGAACACAGTGCTGGGCTGGGGCTTCCCTTCTAGAAGCCGCCGCGTGTCCCCATGAGGAAACGTGTCAGAACAGAGGTTTTGCAGGCTAAAAATACACGACCAGATTTCAAAATAGCCGTCAGAAAGCATTCCACAGCAACCTATTTTGTCCACTTGGTTCCCCTAGGAAAAGAACATTCATGCCTGTGATTCGTCCCTCACTGAATTTGGATCAAATTTCTGAGCTCTGAAATATACTACTAGCATAATAAGGTTAAAGAGACACCTTGAGGATTATCTACCAGACATTAGCGAGCAGCTTTCCAAAATTATATACTGCAAGTGCTCTAGACAGAACCGCAAATTTGCATTCATTTCCTCTATATTCGTAAATGGTCTCTGTTCAACCAACATCCATTACTCAACACATCACGGAGCCAAAAAGACATAATTATGGTCTGCTGCTTCTCCAGAGAAAGATTTCCCTTGAAAGCCAAAACAACAACAAGAAAACACTAAAAAAGGAAGACCGAAAGAGTTCAAATTCTTTTAGATCACATAAAATCTGAGAATATTCTCTGCTGTCATTACAAGTGATACACTGCTGTGCTAAAAATATGTTTGGGATGATGAATGTTACTCGTCATGATCTGATTCAAGAGGACCACGTTCAGGGTGTCCAACACCGCGAGACTATACAGAGTCCCAAGGTGGATCTGAGATTCTGGGAGGTTAACTGAGGCAAACAGCCAGAGGACAAGGCCAGTGGGGTCCCCTACTTCTATAAGCCCTCTGACCCCAAGGACTGGGCCCTGAGCGTGCTGCGTCCCTGACATCTGTACGATGCTCAGCTCAGGGCCCGTAATGCATGGGTTTTGAACAAAGAATTAATGAATGGCAGATATTATAATAGATTATAATATCTAAAGCAGTTTATCAGGGGAGGGAACACATCACTGTTTTCACTTACATTACACACAAGAGTGTCTGAATACAATAACACTACCTCTGAGACTGCTGATGCCGGACGTGGGTTTTTATCCCCTACCCCAAGCAGTTCTGTGATACCAGCTGGATGTCCTACAACTGAACTCAATTCTGACACTGTCCTAGAGACAGCATCAAATCCCACAGGTTAAAGTCTTGGTCCTACAGGATTGCCCCTCCCCACCTGAGACGCTAGTTTCAAGTTCAGGCTATCACCTGTGCTTCTGAGCAAAGGACCACAGATCAGAGGTTACCATGACCCTCTCCTCAGGTTTGATTGCTTTGCTAGAGTGGCTCACAGCACTTAGGAAAATAGTTTACTTACAAGATTTGTTATAAAAGGAAAAAACAAAGAAGAGGCAAATGAAGAAATTCATGGGACAAGGTATGTAGGACGGGACATGAGGCTTCATACTTTCTGAGGCGAAACTCTCCCTACGTCTCCACATTTGCCAAGGAAGTTCTCCAAACCCAATCTTTGGGGTTTTTATGGAGCCCTCCTTAAGGAGGCAGGCATTGATCAAATCATTGGCCATTGGTGAGTGAACTCAGTCTCCAGCCTCTCTCCTCTCCCTTGAGGTCAGAGATGGGGCTGAAAGTTCCAACCTTCCAAACACATGGATGGTTTCACTAGTAACCAGCCCCCATTCTTAAGTTACCTAAGTAGGGGCTTTGTTATGCATTAACATAACAAAGACACCTTGCCTGCTCTTAGCACTTAGGGAATTCTAAGAGCTCTGTGCTGGGAAGTGGGAGGAAGACCAAGTATATATTTCTTATTATAAATCACCGTATCATAGTCGCTCTTAACATTTGGCTGGATAACTCTTTGTTGTAGGGGGCTCTCCTGTGTGTCGTAGGATGTTTCGTAGAACCCCTGGACTGTGCCCACCTACACCAATCAGAAATGAAAATCAAAAATGTCTCCAGATACTGTCAAATGCCCCTTAGGGGGCAAACTCACCCTCAGTTGAGAACCTCTGGATATAAAGGAACAGGGTAGAATATCTAGGGAGATCCTCAGACAGGTTTGACAGCATGAACTTTCGCAAGGTGGTTAAGGTTTGGGGACAAACTCTTGTCTCCAAAAAAGACTTGAGAAGTATATTAGTACCCTACCTATTAATTGAAAGTGGTCTAACCCAAAGTGGCTTAAGCAATAAAAGATAACCTATTAGAATAGTACCTAAAAGTGCAGAGATAGCTAACTTCAGGTAGAGTGAGATCTAGGAGCTCAAACACTATGATCAGAAGTCTGTTCCTCTCCCTTCTCTCTCTGCCCCTCCGCCTCTCACGCTTTGTCTCTCTCTCTCTGTCTCTGTCTCCCTCTCAAAAATAAACACTAAAAAAAATTAAAAAATTTAAAAAAAGGGGGGCGCCTGGGTGGCTCAGTCGGTTAAGCGTCCGACTTCAGTTCAGGTGATGATCTCGCAGTCCATGAGTTCGAGCCCCACATCAGGCTCTGTGCTGACAGCTCAGAGCCTGGAGCCTGCTTTGGATTCTGTGACTCCTTCTCTTTCTGCCCCTCCACCCCTCATGCTCTCTCAAAAATAAATAAACATTTTTTAAAAAACAATAACTCCGTTCCTCTCCATTGCTGGACTCCTCTCTCCTGATGGCAAAGTGCTCACCCCTCCAGTTCTACATCTTACCAGCGTAGAAACCAACCCTGATAGGAAGAGAGCTTCTCTTTCTCAATAGTTCTAGAAAGGAAAAAAAAAAAGAAAAAAAAAAAAAAAGATGCTCCCAGTTGATGCTTTTTGGACCAATTAGGTCACGTGTCCATCTGTAACTAATCAGAGTTAGGAAATTTAGGAGTTGTGGAACATGCCAAGTGGTTGGGTCTGAGTCGTGCCACTCCTAGATCAGGGAGCAAGGAATAGGCCAGTCCCACCCCAAGTACCTGGATTTACCTTGGGAGGCATATGGTTACCTAAAGGAACTCAACATGATGATACCCTAAGGGGTTATAGTAGGTACTGGGCAGGTAAAACAGTGTAAGTTAGTGGCCTAAATCTGGAAACACTAAGATACCAAATCAGAAACCAAAGCAAGGGCTCCTGTGCCAGTGTAAATACAGAGCCCCAGTGATGGCCTCAGGGTATGAGCTGCTCAGTTAGGGTACTACTTATAACTGTATTTTCTCTGAAACTTTCTTTCCTAGATCTGTGAGTACTTATTAAACATGAAGAGATTTATGCATTCAAATAGCAATATTTAATCTTTCCCCCTGCCTGGCCCTGTCTGTGTACCTTTGCTTTCCTTCTTGCCCTTTCTAAAGATCCCCTCCAGTAAATTCAGACTTGGAACAGCTCCCTCCAGCTGGATGACAGACACTTTCTATTTTGTGCTGCTCACAGATACTGATTTATGGGTCACGGAGTGGGATCGCCTAACTGCCAACACCAGGTTGAGGACAGAGAAGGGAGACTTGTAATATCTTGCCCTGGTAGCATCTGGAGGAGATTTCCTCTTGCCCTAGCTGGTGAGCATTTCACATCCAGAAACAGAATGATGACCTCTGATAACGCATAGAAATTGTGGTCTCCCTGACATGACCACAGGTGCTGTTTTTGTTTGCTTCAATGCTAATCCCTTTCATAAATCTTACTGAGCATTTCTCTACAGACTATAAAGTCACATCAATCTCAGACGACATGTTATGTGGAATATGAGAAATCCAGCAACTGTCCTTTATAAACTTTCAGCTTTTTAATTTTTTTTTAATGTTTATTTTTGAGAGAGAGAGAGACAGAGCATGAGCAGGGGAGGGGCAGAGAGAGGGGGAAACACAAAATCCAAAGCAGGCTCCAGGCTCTGAGCTGTCAGCATAGAGCCTGATGCTGGGCTCGAATTCACGAACCATGAGATCATGACCTGAGCCAAAGTCAGACACTTAACCGACTGAGCCACCCAGGTGCCCCAAACTTGCCCAAATTTTAATCTCATTATGTGGCAACAAGCTGCAGGAATTCACCTGGAAATGTGAGGAGTCTGGGCTGTTCTCATAAATTTAAGGCAGTTATTCATTAAATGGAAGTTCTTTGAGGACAGCAAATTTGTTTGCTGAGGGCATCTGAAGTCTGTGGAGGGACAGGGCTTGTGCTGACAGCAGTCTGGATCAATGGCTGCCCATCGAAGGGTTTGGCCCACTCTGAAGACTAGAATCTTGGATCC
Organism: Prionailurus viverrinus; assembly: GCF_022837055.1. Lineage (NCBI taxonomy): Eukaryota > Metazoa > Chordata > Mammalia > Carnivora > Felidae > Prionailurus > Prionailurus viverrinus. The sequence goes on from NC_062569.1 coordinate 16,287,858, forward strand.
CCAGTGTTGACCAAGATCAATATCTGTGATAAGACTTGGAAGAGATTCTTTAAATGCATGCATTCCTAAGAGGATAAAAGTAGACTTTTTAATTTATAAGCATAAGGACGGACATTCAGGGGATTCTAAGACGAGCCCAGGTTTCTCCTTTATTAGGGACCTGTTAACAACTCTGAACTTCTGTGATAATTGCCTCGTTTGGATTCTTCTATTTTGCAAGTTTGCTAATGCTCTTTGACATATCAAGTAAAGCCTTGTCCTGCTCTCTTCTCTATGAAGGCATTACATGGCAGTGAACTGCAAAGACTTCAGACTTGTAGAGTCACACAAACCTAGTTTGGAATCTTTGTTTTTGCCTCTTGCAATTTTGTGACCTGGAGCTCATTTCACATCTATTTTCTTATCTCTGATCTGTGGGCACACCTATTTGATAGCATTGTGCTGAGATTTACTTAAGAGGCACATGTAACGTTTGGCACAGAGTAGGAGTTCATGGTGGCTATTGTATTATTTTAGGGTCTTTGCTTACTATTTGAAAATAATCCTTGGCCTCTGTGTCTGCAAGCACATAACATTCTTTTTCAGGTAATCTTTACAGAGGATTTGTCTCTCTACCACTCGTGGTAAGCTCCTGGCCACCTTCTTTGTTAACTAAGGAAAAAACTGGGGTCTCCCTCCTTGGTCTGTGGCCACGTCCAACAGTGCAGTATCCCCCATGCCCAGGATCGCTCCTAACTTTGGCCAATATAGTGTTGCTGTCTAAGTAACACCTCCACACATCCCACAAGAAGAGCATGCCAGGGATGTGGCAATCATGCCGTACCTGATACGGTATTGGTTGTGTAATTGTTTAATGTGATGCTAACAATCGTTATATACACACATATCTCAGGGGGTCAAATGCCATTTGCCCACCAAGTGAATAGAATCCACTAAAGGGATTCTAGTTAAACAATCCCTAGTTAAAGGGACCCAGACAAAGCTATGATTCTTTAGGGGCCGTGTGCATATCTTCATTATGCATGCTTGGAATTTTTAGCATCTGATTACGTGGCTTGGTTTCATGGGTGATCACCCTCATCTTTCATGTGTATATTCAACTCTAAGCTTAGTCCTCAGGGTTTTCTGTTCTGTTACAGACCTCATCTTAGGAAATTTCTAAGCAATCAACTTCTTTAACAAACATATATTGAGCACTCCCTATGGGTAAGACTCTATGCTACGTGCCGAGGATACTTATATAAGTGAACCACTGCTGGAATGCAACACAGAATACACTAGTTTATATAATAAATGCGTGAGCCTCTCATGTCTGATGCCAACACTGCCATACCTAGATAAAGGCAGGGGGCATGTCCAGACAGGCATGGCCTTACGTGCACAAGAGTCCCCTCATGGCCAGAGAGCTAGCTGAGCAAATGGGGGAGAATGTGCTAAGGGATTCAGTTGCTAAAGGAGTCAGGAAGGACGACAACACAGGGGTCAAAGGGTTGATTACATATTTCTTGGTTCATCTAGATCTTAGTTTCAAGGTTGTCACAAATGATTCTTCATACGTGAAAGAGATTTATGACCACTGCATTCATGATCACTACTGGATAATTCTCTGACAGGCACAGGAGACAGAGACTGAGTTCGGAAAATAACCTGACTTTGCCCTTTACCAGCCATTCCTTTCCTACCCTTTGATTTCACACCAGCATTGTCTTTGATATTGTGATGGTTATTCTTGTTGTTGCTTTTCTTTAGGAGTAAGAATTTGTCTTCTGCTTTCTTGCTTTGAAATGACAACTGCTTGTAGTGTATTTAATAAGGGCTAAGTTAAATTAATGCAGGAATTGGGACAAGGAGAATTTTTTTGGAAAGTACATGTTTGGGAATCCTTAGGTAAGCTAAGGATGTAAGAAACCCTGAGACTACCCCAGAGAAAGACATGCTCCTTATATTGACCACAGTTGAAACTCTACCAGGACTGTTTTTATAAACAGCATAAATCTCAGATAACACAATTAAGGGTTCAAAGCTGTTTGTCATTGTATTTGATGGAGACATACAACCTTCTGCTTCTAATCAGAATTTAAGAAGCAGGTACCAACAGGATTTACAGAAAGCAAGACACTATCCTGGACACCAACACAGTCTGTCTCTTTTATATCCAGTCCAGAACGGAAACAGATGTGGCATCACTCTGCTTCTGTTCAACTCCAGTGCCCTCTATGTGTTACTCTTGACCCCAAATTTTGTTACACTGTCAACTAAAGTCCAAAAGGTGAGCTTTGAACTGGTCATCATCAAAAATCTTCATTATTTTGGGGGGCACCTGGGTGGCTCAGTTGCTTAAGTGTCTGAGTCTTGATTTTGACCCAGGTCATGATCTCACAGTTTGTGAGAATGAGCCCCACGTCAGGCTCTGTGCTGACAGTGCAGAACCTGCTTGGGATTCTCTTTCTCTCCCTCTCTCTCTGCCCCTCCCCTGCTCACACATTCTCATTCTCTCTCTCTCCCTCTCTCTCTCTCTCTCAAAATAAATAAATAAGCATTTAAAAATCTTTATTATTTTTATTATTTTTGTCTGGGCTTTCCCAGAAACAGATTTTGTTTGGGTTCCCTAAGATAAGAACTTGAGTGTGGAAAGCTTATTTAGGAAATGAGGGGAATACCAATAGGAAGTAGGGAAGTGATGGAGGGAGAGAAGGCAACCAATAGAAGTGTTACAGAGCCAGCTACCACAGTGGGCAACCTAAGCTTAATCCTCTGGAGACACTATGGGAAATGTTGTAAAATTCACACCAAAGAATTTCCTCACATTAAGTGTTATGGGTTGAATTATGTACTCCAAACAGATATGTTGAAGTTCTAACCCCCAGTACCTCAGAATGTAAACTTATTTAGAAATAGGGTCATTGTAGATGTGATTAATTCAGTAAAGATGTGTTCACCCTGAATAAAGTAGGCCCTGAATCCAACATGACTGATGTCATTATAAGAAGATGATATGAAGTGGGGCACCTAGGTAGCTAAGTCAGCTGAGCATCTGTCTCTGGATTTCAGCTCAGGTCATGATCCCAGGGTCGTGGGATAGAGCCCCAGTATCAGACTCCATGAGGAGCATGGAGCTTGCTTAAGATTCTCTCTCTCCCTCTGCCCCACTTGCTGTCTCTTTCTCTCAGAAGAGGAAGAAGGAGGGGGAGGAGAAGGAGGAGGAGGAGGAGGAGGAGGAGAGGACAAGGAGAAGGACAAAGAGGAGGAGAAGGAGGAGGAGGAGGAGGAGGAGGAGGAGGAGGAGAAGGAGAGGAGAAGGAAAAGGAGGAGGAGGAGGGGAAGGAGAAGGAGAAGGAGAAGGAGAAGGAGAAGGAGAAGAAGAAGAAGAAGAAGAAGAAGAAGAAGAAGAAAGAGGAGGAGGAGGAGGAGAAAGGAAGAAAGAGAGGAAGGAAGGAGGGGGGAGGAGGAGGAGGAGATGTGAAGCTAAGAGGGAAGAATGTCATGTAAAGATGAAGACAGAGATGGACTCATACAGTTACAAGCCAAGGAACACCAAGGATTAATGGTGACAGCAGAAGCTAGGATAAGGCAAGGAAAGGTTCTACCCAGAGTCTCAGAGAGAGCATGGTCATGGTAACACCCTGATTTTGGACTTCTAGCCTCCAGAAATGTGAAAGAATAAATTTCTGTTGTTTCAGGGCCAGTTTTCATACTTTGATAGGGAAGTCCTAAGAAACGAATACACTGAAGGATGTGGGATATTTACACACTACCATCAGTCACTGGTTGAAGACCGGTTGAGGACTGCTCAACCAGTGACTGATGAGAGTTCAGCCCACAGCACTTCTTGATCTTCACACACAGGCTGAGCAGCTTTTTGAGGTTCCAGAACAATCCTCAGGCATAGAGATCCAGTTACTGGCAGCTGGAAGTCCACCAAGTCCCCAGGCAAGTGGCAGAAAAAGATAAGAGAGATTTGAAGCCTGAGAAGGACTCAATGCATTCTCACTGGTTTGAAGACAGAGGGGGCACTTGCCCCTAGAAATAATGAATGGCCCCCACTGACAGCCAACAAGAAACCGGGCTCTACCAACAACCTGCATGGACTTGGAAGTAGATCCCTACCCCCAAGCTTCCAGATTAATGCCAGTTAGCCTGGACTTTGGCCTTTTGAGACCTATTATGGCCGTCAAGTTCTGATGTGGTTTGTAATACGCCATAGATATCTGAAACAAGGACTTTTATGTCTTTTGGTTACAGTTGAAATACTTCTCCAGATTGGTTATGTTGTATACATTATCTCTAACCGCACAAAAACATTGAAAAGTGGCTCCTGTATAATTAGCCCCATTTTGCCAATAAAAAAATTGAGTTTCACATAGGTCAAGCAACTCATATATATTTACCACCACTGTCCCCATTATTTTTACTACTGCCTTTTAATGATAAAACAATACTCAAACCTCTGCTTTTAGCAAATCATTTCCCAATTTGTGCCAAGTAAAAGAACTCTGGTGTGGTCGCTGACATGGGCTGGGCTTCTTGCCCCAGGGGAAGGGAAGTGTCACTGTTGTATGGCTTAGATGGGCACATGACCAAAAGCATGTTGACCTCTCCAGGAAATCAGTGGGAAGCAGATGCCCTACAGGGAAGCAAGGGTCCACCTACCGCTCACCATATGTCAAGCGGTGACAGGTCAGCATTTGTCTAAGAGGTAGGCATTCTGAGAGTTGTCACCTGGGAGCATATGGCAATTGGGACAGAAAAAAAAAAAAAAAAAACCCTAACATGTCAGGTGTTAAACACCAGTTGCCAAAAATATATATTGTTTTTGATAGCTTTTAATTTCTGGAGAATCATGGAGAGGCATATTCCCCCAGGCAACTTTGTGGAACTACAATTATACTCAATAAGCTGCAACAACTAAATACAGCAAAATGGCCGGCCCTACGGTAGTAGGATTGTTCCATGCTCCTAAAAATATGGCCCCAAATAATTACCTAGGCCATCATATATTATCATCCAGACAAATAGAAAAGCAGACAAATGATTAGAACAGACACTTCAAAAAAGTAGGTATCCAAGTGGCAAATAGATACATGAAAAGGTGCTCAATTTCATTAGGCATCAGGGAAATACAAACCGAAACTCCATAGAGACACCATTGACAATCCAACAAAATGGCTAAAATGAGAAAGACCAACAATATCAATTGTTAACCTGGGATGGGGACCGACTGGAAATTTCAAGTATTGCTGCTGGAAGGAGTATAAATTAGTACTTTAGGAAAATGTTTTAGCACTATTTACTAAAGTCGAATGTCCCCTGACTATATGACCTAACAATTCCACTGTCAAGTATACCCAACAGACATGTGTGTACATGTTCCCAAATGACATATAAACGAGCGTTCAGACATTATGATGTGGTGCTTGAAAATCAACACTCCACATATGAGACGCAGTAGACAGCTTCTTTGTTCCTATCAGGTTGTAACACATGCTCTCTATTTGTAGCGTACTGAGTTATCCAGCCATGAGTTAGGCAGGTAGGGGTTAGAATAATGGCTGTACCATTTTATTAGCTATGTGGCTTTGGATACTTATGCATCAGTTTACCTGTCTTTAAAATGTAGGCCAGAGCAATACCTATTTCATTAGATTGTAGTAAGAACTCATGATGCTAATGTAAATATAGCAGTTAGAACAGTGCTTAGCACATAGTAAATGCTCCATAAATTAGATGCCATGTATCAAGCCATCTCCCTTTCCCTATTTATACAGCTGTATGCTCAGGTATGTTTCAGACATACTCAAGCAGGTTCAGCTAAAGGTGAACTTCAGATGAGCACTTCAGTCAACGGACAGGTAAGCATCCAGTGATATCGTAAAAATCAAATCTGTTAATTGATAAATGTTGACATTAATAGGTGACAGAGGAATAACTTTATAAGGATGCATTTATTTATGAGCATATATCTTGCTAATATTTTTTATAAGATTGGAATGTTGATAACATGCTTCATTAAGCATATGTGATTTTGAACTCAATAGCGTACCTAAAATACTTACATTAATTGTATGCACATATAAACATTTGTTTCATCAAGATTTTCTTTTATTTTCAGCACTACTAATTTAACCGAAGGTTTACAAGTTTGAAGGAGTACAGAAGTTGTAGGATAACCTTGAGGTCTTAAGTTCAGATGTCAGATCACAGAAATGATATAAAAGTTTGTGGCAAGGAAAATGGATACATAGCACTAAAGAAATAGGAGAAAAATTAGAAGCAAAAATGAAGGAGTAATATACTTGGATAAACCCAACAGAAACACTAAATATCAATGATCAAGCTACAATAATGTGGAAAACATAACTTTTTTTTTTTTTGCTTGCTTCAACTATGAACCCGGCATGTCTCATTCTCGCTGCTAAAACATGCCTCTAATATTCATTTTCTAGCTCTTGAGTCCTTCCAGTGACTACCAACAGTGGCAGGGACAGACTTTTGATAGAATCCATTTGCACCTTCCAAGATAATGTTAATATTTTGCTCTTTCAGGAATGCCAGCATTGAAAAAAGAAAGTCCCTGAATGACAGCTACGCAGCAGCCTCAGGAACAAGTCCTAGAGGGAGAAAGAGGACACAGGGCTCAGCACAGACTTCTCCAGAGAAAATGGAGTCAATAGGTTAGCTGAGATGCTAGGGTATGTGGAGATGAGCTTTACATCAAGGGCAGAGACTGAGGTGGGGAGAGAGGAAAGCACAGAACTAATGACAGCAAAAGATTAAGCAACAGAAAAGATGGAGAAATTATTAAAACACCAAGGGAAAAATAACTAAAAGAAAAAAGCAATCATATTACACAAGTTGAGTTGGCTCAGCTGGGAGTAATATTTGCATAGATATAATAATGAAAGCACAGTACTGATTTAATACATTATGACAAGACTATGTTGTACTAGGAGAGTCAAGGAGGAAGGAAGAGTGTGACAGGGACAAAGAGAGGACATGAATGTGTCAGTCTGGTTTAGGATATGTGAGTAAGAAAACAAAACTTTCTCTTAGCAGAAAATCAAAAGGTAGCAGTATAATTATATCACATATGGAGGTACTATCCAAAGAAAATCCAAGAGTTTATAGCGGCTATATTCAGAGGTAAGAATGGCAGGATTTGAGGGAATCTTTTTCATTATTAGATTTGCAGTATTATTTCATTTCGAATCTATGTACCTATACTATTCTGACATTAAAAAAAAACACTAAATGAACAAGGGGTTAATCTTTGGACTCAGTCTTAATTCTGAAAAGAACAACATGGCTAGTAGTGTTTATAATAAAATAATGCATAAATTAAATGTATTAATATATTGTAAATAACTATTTGGTTCCACTCAGTGGCTTACATGATACTCATAAAAGCATGGTCACCAGCCTGGTCCCCAATTAGTCAAAGTCTGCCAGAATTAAGATACAAGAAAAAGGTACACCATGATTAGACTGCTATCATTTTTATTTAGGAACCAATGGTAAATTCAGTATTTAAGAATATAATGGCACTTAGTGATATAATTTGACAGGATTGTTGCATTATGTTTGTTTTTCCAGAGTAGCCTCTTAGCTCTTCACCATTCTTAACAATTTTGACTTCATTTGAATATCCTATGAGATAGTCAATCCCCCTGGCTCTCTCCCCCAGTCACCCTAAGGATAGACAGAATCTATTTTATCTATTTCACTTGCAGCCTGTTGGCACGCCTGCTGACACTCCCTTGACCAAATGGGGCCAAATAAGGTCCTTCAGGAACACACCTCCTTCTGCTCACCGCTGTGTCCAGGGAGCATGAGCAAGAACATGAATGAGAAAGTAATGAAAACTTGCTTTTGTCTGTCTCATTGCTTGTGTGCTCACGTGGTGAAAGAAACAGAACCTAGGGGCACCTGGGTGGCTCAGTTAAGGTCCGACTTTGGCTCAGGTCATGATCTCACAGTTCACGAGTTCGAACCCCTCGACAGGCTCTGTGCTGACAGCTCAGAGCCTGGATCCTACTTCAGATTCTGTGTCTCCCTCTCTCTCTCTCTCTCTCCCCTTCCCCTCTGCTTGTGCTCTCTCTCTTTCTCTCTCAAAAATAAATAAACATTAAGGAAGGAAGGAAGGAAGGAAGGAAGGAAGGAAGGAAGGAAGGGAAAGAGAGAGAGAGAGAGAGAGAGAAAGAAAGAAAGAAAGAAAGAAAGAAACCTATGTTCAGTTAAAACCAGGCATTTAGCTGATACCCAGACTAAAATGGCCGTGTTCAGGATCAGCAAGGAAAAAAATCAGAAAAAAAAACTGCAGAGTGTGAGAAAAAATATACAAAGAGGAAAGTAAGATAATCATGAGCCTAGAGCATGTATTGTTTTTAGCTCCCTAGTACATATCTATTCGTCACGAAACCCAGCTCCAGGGCAGGATCTGATGGGTTCAACCAATCATAGAAATCCCAACTCCTTTGTCAAAGGTCATTTTCTAGATAAACCAACTAAATTTTTTTCTCTTTTTGTCCCTTTTTTGTTTAATTTCAGATTTACTGAGGTATAACGGACAAATAAAACGGTAAGATATTTAACACGTACATTGCAGTGATTTGATATACATATACATTAGGGAAGAATTTCTCCCACCTAGTTAATTAACACAACCATCACCTCATATATTTCCCTTCTTTCTTCCCTCTTGGTAAGAATATTTAAGTTCTGCTCTCTTAACAAATTTCAATTATACAATATAGTGTTATTAAGTACAGTCACAAGGTTTTACATTAGATTCTCAGGCCTTATTCATCTTATAGCTGCAAGTCTGTACTCTTTTACTAATCACTTCCTATTTCCCAAGCCCTGGCAACCACTTCCCTTCTCCCTGTTTCTGAGCTTGACTGTTTGGTTTGGTTTGGTTTTTTCTTTTTTAGATTTCACATATAAGCGATACCACGTGGTATTTGTCTTTGTCTGCCTGGCTTATTTCACTCAGCATAGTGTCCTTAAGGTCCATCCATGTTGTTACAAATGGCAGGATTTCCTTCTTTCTTGTGGCTGAACATTCCATTGTGTATATATACCACGTTTTCTTTACCCATCCATCCTTTGATGGACTCTCAGGGTGTTTTCCTATACTGGCTATAGCCAACTAGGTATGTATTTACCTTAAACAAAAGATTTGTTCTAGGCCAGTCCAGTGTGCATAGTACTCAGAAAATTTGCTCAGTAATTATGGAAAACTACAGTCTCCTGGCTTCCATCTTGTGACCATGAGGCATCAGAAAGCTAACCTAAGAAAGCAAAGTGTAGAGAAGCACAAAATAAGAAAGTAGAACCCTCCACAAACCATGTCTGAGAGTTGCCTCACCTCTAAACTTTTTGGTCGTGTGACCCAATCAATCCCTTCTACTATTGAAGACCGTTTGACTCCCATATTCTTTTACTTGCAACAGAAGCTTCTAACTGACACAGTACCTAATGGACAAGATGCATGGAGAAGCCAAAGAGGGATAGAGTATCAGGCACCAAGACAGAGAATTGAATGCATCTGAAAATAATTCCATTCAAACTGAGTCCAGAAGACAAAGAAAAAACTCAGTGCTGGAAACTAGAAGATAATTGCTTAATTACAGTTTGGGGACAGCACTTGTAAAAGGGGAACGTGTCACCCCAGTGGGACTGCACAGAAGGAAATTACTCATTGTTCTCATACTGGTAAAAGCTAAAATCCCTTGTCTAAGGATTATTGTTCTCTGCGATGGCTCCATAATATTCTGTTAACTTGCTTATAGATTTTTTTAAAAGGCATGTTTTCTCTGTGAGCTTTAGAGGAAATGAATAAGGACAAGGAGAAGAAGAAGAGTTGGCAGTTTAATGAAAGAAACTTAGAGCGTGTATTTTCATATACATGATGGATCTGGCAGAATCTTATATTTGCCACAGTTACTTTGTTATTTTATTTTTAAATGTTGTATTTATTTTTGAGAGAGAAAAAGCATGAGCAGGGGAGGGGTAGGAAGAGGGGGGACAGAGGATCCTAAGCAGGCACCACAGTGAGAGCAGAGAGCATAATGCAGGGCTTGAAGCCATAAACACTGAGATCATGACCTGAGCTGAAGTCGGATGCTTAACTGACTGAGCCAGGCCGGTGCCCCTGTAACAGTTATTTTAAATGTTGAAGCTTGAACTTTTAGATAAAATAATATAACAGAAATTTCTGCTGTATGGTACTGAGCAATCTCCCTACTCCAGCCTTCTTTCTGTCCAGGGAGACATTGGGTCAAATCGTGGATTGGGCCTTTGAAACCTTCCTTCCCTCAGCCCTAGTCTCCCTCGCTTAGCTCTGTAAGGATTCCACTTGCTGGCAAATGAAATTATTCTGTGGCAAGAGGACTCTTGATTTGTGTATTAAAGTTACACCTCCAGGGGCGCCTGGGTGGCGCAGTCGGTTGAGCGTCCGACTTCAGCCAGGTCACGATCTCGCGGTCCGAGAGTTCAAGCCCTGCATCAGGCTCTGGGCTGATGGCTCGGAGCCTGGAGCCTGTTTCTGATTCTGTGTCTCTCTCGCTCTCTGCCCCTCCCCCGTTCATGCTCTGTCTCTCTCTGTCCCAAAAATAAATAAAAAACGTTGAAAAAAAAATTTTTTTTTAAAAGTTACACCTCCACAGGTTGCTTTTAACGCTCAAGTCACTACTAAATTACCCATCTCCTCTTAGATTTCTGAGTCAATGACCACAGAAAGAATATAGCTCTTAAATTCACCCAAACACACATGTTCAGAACTCATGGAATATTACGTGGTTGTTTACAAAAGACAAAAACCAGATTCTAGAGAGACTAGACCCGAGGGGTACATGAAAGGTCAAAGAATTTAAGGAACGACTGCATTTCACTAAGTCTAAGATGCACTCTTTTTCTCATTTTTGATCTCAGGAATTGAGCTGTATCTGACCACTGGCTACTGTTATGATATAGTTCTAACTGTCTGCATGCATGTGACTCTCATCATAGATGTTCACATCGTTGGCACTTCAGCTAATATGTGAATCGTTGGCCCTTCATGTGCTGAGTTTAAGTGCCCTTTAAAATGTCCTCCTGGTTGTGTTAGTTTGCTAAGGCTACCATAACAAAGTACCATCCCAGGGTTTTTCTTCTGTGTGTCCTAATCTCCTCTTATAAAGACACCAGTCAGATTGGAGTAAGACCCATCCTAAGGGCCTCATTTTATCTTAATCACCTCTTTTTTTCCTATTTATTTTTTTTTTAATTTACATCTAAGTTAGTTAGCATATAGTAAAACGATTTCAGGAGTAGATTCCTTAATGCCCCTTACCCGTTGAGCCCATCCCCCCCCCCACAACCCTTCCAGTAACCCTCTGTTGGTTCTCCATATTTTTAAGAGTCTCTTATGTTTTGTCCCCCTCCCTGTTTTTATATTATTTTTGCTTCCTTTCCCTTATGTTCATCTGGTGTGTGTCTTAAAGTCCTCATATGAGTGAAGTCATATATTTGTCTTTTTCTGACTAATTTCGCTTAGCATAATACCCTCCAGTTCCATCCACCTAGTTGCAAACGGCAAGATTTCATTCTTTTTGCCTTAACTGCCTCTTTTAAGACTCGATCTCCAAATGTAGTCACCTTCTGAGGTACCGAAGGTGAGGGCTTCAACACGTGAGTTTTGAGGGGCACATAACTCCCACAACACTGGGATGAAAAATTCTAAGATGTCAAAGCTCTATGCAGTGATTTGTGAGTTTTTCTTCCCTAGGGATAGATAAAATTATGAGACATGTTAGGATGAGTGGCATCTGTGCAGATTATTTACTTATTCCTTCCAGCATCCAACCCACCCTTATGTACTCTCTGATGCTTGTGGTAGGGTAGGAACCACAGATGCCACATCTCCCTGCCCCGTGGCTTCCTGGTGAGCTCTGCCACTGGGGGACCCAACAGGGAAACTGAAAGGTGGGAAAGGGGGATAAAGGACTTATTTTCTGTGTCAGTATTAATCCAATATCAGAGGACAGCTGTAGGTAGCCTCAGCCTCAAGATTCTTTAGGCAGTTCCAGAACCAGCCATAGAGCAGGCACCTAGAGAAAAGACCACCCACGCTCACATCAGCCATACGGTAGTGCCCGGAGGTTCAAGCACCAGCCACAAAGGGCCAAGCCCCCAGGTTCGGTGAACCCATCTCTTTTTATTCTCTACCACGGCAGCTGCTTACTGCAGTTTCCATATCGTGGGAACCTCAGCAACCCCTTTTTATACTTTCGCCCTTCCAGCAGTTCCTGTATTAGATTGCTTCAATCAGAAATACCTGGTATGGTTCCTCTTTCCCTATATAGACCCTGATTAACATTATGCCTTAGATTCAATGAGATAAAGTAACTCGAAAATATTTAGGTACACCTAGGGGCGACTGCGCGGCTCAGTTAGTTAAGCATCTGACTTTTGATTTCAGCTCAGGTCACGATCTCACAGTTGATGAGTTCAAGCCCTGCATGGGGCTGGGTGGTGGCAGTGGGGATCCTGCTTGGGATTCTCTTCCTCTCTCTCTCTCTCTGTTCCTCTCCCACTTGTGTGCTCTCTCTCTCTCTCTCTCTCTCAATCAAAACTCAATAAATAAACTTTTAAAAAAGTTTAAAAAGGAAATACTTAAGTACATCTAAATGTTGTGTTTATCTGTATGGTTTCTATAAACCACTTTACGTAGCTATTTTACCTCAATTATCCATTTCTTCAATTTGGAGTTTTAAAGTGTATTTTTCTGGAGGCGCCTGGGTGGCTCAGTCAGTTGAGCGTCTGACTTAGGCTCAAGTCATGATCTCACCGCCTGTGAGTTCAAGCTCTTTGTTGAGCTCTATGCTGACAGCTCAGAGCCTGGAGCCTGCTTCAGATTCTGTGTCACCCTCTCTCTCTGCCCCACCCCCACCCCTTGTGCTCTGTCTCTCTCTCTCAAAAATAAACATTAAAAATAAAAAAAAATAATAACAAAGTATATTTTCTGTATACTTTTCAGTCTTTACAGATTCATGCTAACAGATTAATTGGCTTTATATTGTATTTGTAGCTTCTGACTCCCACATGTACTCAAAACTTTATCTATAAAAGGTAACCATACACAAAAGAATATATACACAGGTTTGCTAAGGGCAAAATGCACCTATATTTTGTAACTGTCTGTTGAAGGTACATTTTGATAGGAATGGGAGAGATAATTTTGAAAATGTTTGTGACAAAATATTTTAATGCATGTAAATTGTCCTGGATGAATTCAACTGTCACTGAGGATAAGAGAACTTCCTAGATTTGGTTTCTCTCTCAGAAACTTCTTAACATGTGAGTTCTGGCTTTTTCTTTTTTCACTAGAAATATCTAAATTTTATGTCTAGTACAAAGAAGGCCACTATACATCTCTATGACCTAAAATAAGCCACTCTACAACTCTGACCTCAGTCATCCCATGAGATAAACAAGGGGTTGGACAAGATCAGTGATCCTGATCTTTAAATACCAAAGACACATTTCTCACCTGTCTCTCATAAACCCAATATTTAAACAATGTTTCTCCACCAACAAGACTGCATTTAAGTTTGGACTTCCCAATATCTATCATTTTTATTACTTTTTTTAAAAATTTCATTTATTTTGAGAGAGAGAAAGAAAGAGAGAGAGCAAGCAGGTGAGGGGCAGAGAGAGAGAGGGAGAGAGAGAGCCCCAAGCAGGCTCCACACTGACATCGTAGAGCCTGACACAGGGCTCAAACTCATAAATCATGAGATCATGACCTGAGCTGATATCAAGAGTCAGACACTTAACTGACTGAGCCACCCAGGCTCCCCCCAATATCTATTAATCACAGACATATATAACTTTCAACTGGATATTTTGATTTTCAAATTTCTTTTTCTAAATTTACTTCAACTTTTTAAAAATGTGGAACATCATTTGGTAGCCCCCATTCTTATGCTCATGAACCTCTATAGGTGTTTCAGATTCAGGGCCACTGGTCTCAGTAGTCTTTTTGCATTTATAGCCTAACCTCGGCACTCTGAGTTGAATTCCAAGGTGTGTGCCAAACATTCCCTTAACCAGAATCTTCATCCAAATGTACGTAATGAGAACTGAAATAGAGTGGAACGAAATGGAATATGTTTGGTTCCTACAGGCTTACTTTATCAATCACTCTGTTAGAAAATAAAGCTGTTTTTAATCCCATAAGATTCAATCATGCTTATAAAGACCAAGTTTTGAGACTATATATTCAAAAATCACAGAGTTGAAAGGAGTCTCAGCTAATCAGTCCAATTGGATCCTTTGTTTCCAGTGGTCCTGCCCAATATTTGTCCAAATTATGCTTGAATAAATTAAACTGACAGGGAGAATCACGGTGCTGTGTAATTAAAACCATTCAGACTTCCGTACCCTACATAGTTTTCCATTGCCTGAAACCAAAGACCCATCCACATCCTTTTCATATTCCATTACCGACACAGAGAAGGTAGTCATTAAACAATCTCCAATGCTGAAGGAAAACTCAGATCTACTCAGTGGCATTTACTGGATAGTTTTGCTTTTGTTCACCTGCATGAAAGGGAAACCATCACACCCTTGTTTATCTGCACAGGCAAAGTTAAGGAGACAGTTAATGCAATCATCTGGATAATTCAGGTCAATGGGAAAATGCAGTCACTTCGGTGAAAGGGAGTTCAGGGTTATCTAAATGATGCAGATTGGCATTTGTTTTGGTTACATCGAAATAAATTGAAATACTTAATCTGTATATGCAATCTTCCTCCCATATGCCATGTCCATTAGAAAGAACATTTATGCTTCTTTTAGCTGGCTTTTTCTGGTTTGCAACTTACATTTTTAGAATGGATTTGTATCACCCATTATTCAAGTAATTATCAGTTCCTAGCAGATCTGTTGATTTTCTTAATTAAACTTAGCTAACAAATCATTAAAAAAGAGAGAAAAATGCAACAGTGTTTCCCAGTCCAATTAAATAACTATTCCTTATTTTATTCTGTTGCCCCTAGACTGGAAAGTAAATTGTGCATAAAACAACACTTCTAATTTTACTACTGTCATCTTAGGCTCATGGTTCCAAGTTGCAAAGAAAAAAAATATCTTAGAACACTGTTATTTATTGAGAATAACATAACCAGCTTGTGTCTCGAGGCAGATGATAAAAGGAAACTATAAAAGAGAAGCAACTTTGGAAGCTTCACAAAAGGAAAATGCAGACTTTCAGAGACATCTCAAATTATTTTCTGGAGGTGAAATTTGTTAGAATGAATATGGGAATTTTTTTGCTCTCATCTTGCTGCCTCACTTATTTTTTGACTTGAAATTGAATACTGTGACACATAAAATAAATTGTCTCTCTCTTTTCAAACGTTTGTATATGACCAAATGCTATTTCCTGTCACAGTTTCCTAAACAATTAATTTTTTCCTTTGTAATATTTCTCAAGGAAATTTATTTTATTTGCTTTCACAGATAGCAATCTGATCTAGGCCTTTAATTCCTGAGCCAAGGACAATCGTAACAATCTCCACACTGGGGTCCCTGCCTCTACCCTCCTCCCGAATCTAGCACAGGACCAGTGTGGGCAGTGATCTAGAGCAAAGACTCAAGCCAGACGGACTGAGTTCCAATCTCAGCTCCAGCAGAGTGACCTCAGGCATGTAACTTTACCCTTCCACTCCTGTTTCTTATCTTGAAAATACCTAATTGATCCTGGAACTGTTTATACCCTGTTCTGCTCTGTAGTTCCTTCAGGCTCCCATATCAACTGACTTCTAGTGGGGTCAGCCAGCAGGTGGCGTTAATGAGTGGAGGGTGAGAGGAAAGAAAAAGCCAGAATACTTCATGTCCTCCCTACCCCTCCTCAGACAGAGGGCCTTCCTTCTGCAATGGCCTTGCTTCCTCCACAGCTCCAGCTCTCTCATGATAAGCCTACTAAGATTACAACCTTGACCTTGACCCAGTGACCCCACCCCCACCCCCAACCTCTGGCCTCCTCCATCACTGCCTCCTTTTGTCATCCTTCCGGCCCAGATGTGATACCAGCTTCCTGACACAGTGAATCTAAAGTGTTTTAACCTCCCTTGTTGGCCTCCTATCAATTCCATCACCTGTGTATTAGGTGCCCTCTGTTTGAAATATTCAAGATAAGGTTTTCCCGGTCAGAACCAGTTAAACACTGAGTGATCCAGTACCTTACAGTGTTATTGAAAGATTTAAATGAGCTGATATACAAAACAAAACAAAACACCACTGAGAACAGTACTTGGAACTTGATAAATATTAGTGATTATTAAATGTTTTTACATACTAGTGCTCCACTAAGAAATGGGAAATCCCCTGAGCTTTATTCTAACGAGTGACACAACTGAGTTCACATTGATATTAATACTCCGATTCCATAAACTTAGTTAGTTCACCTGTGGGAACTGAGAATCCAGAAATCCAGGATCCAGATCCTACTCCTCAATATTTCTCAAGTCCCCAAAGGTGACTCACATATACTCATAAACAAGTTGATTCCTTCTTTTCGAAATGCATAATTTAGCACAAGACCTAGTATCCACAGTGTATTGGCTTCCTAAGGCTACCATGACAAAGTACAACAAACTGAGTTGTGTAACAGAACAGAAATTGATTCACTCAGAGTCGTGGGAGCTGGGAGTCTAAAATCAAGGAAATCAGCAGGCCCATGCTTCCTCTGAAGGCTCTAAGGAAGACTCTTTCGTTGCCTCTTCCTAGCTTCTGGTAGTTGCCAATAGCCCCCCGTGGCAATCCTTAGAATCCATTGGCCTACAGACACCTCACTCCAGTTTTCTTGTGTATGTCTCCAAACCCCTCTCTACTTACAAAGATACCAGTCATTGGATGAGGGCCTCCCTACTCTTAACTTGATTATACCTACGTTAACCCTATTTCCAAAGAAGGTCAACATTCAAAGGTACCTGGGGTTAGAACTTCAACATCTTTTTTTTTTTAATTTTTTAAATGTTTTTATTTATGTTTGAGAAAGAGAGAGAGAGAGAGAGCAGGGGAAGGACAGAGAGAGGGAGACACAGAAACATAAACAAGCTCCAGGCTGTCAGCACAGAGCTTGACGCGGGGCTCAAACCCACGAACTGTGAGATTATGACCTGAGCTGAAGTCAGATGCTTAACCGACTGAGCCACCCAGGTGCCCCAGGACTTCAACATCTCTTTCTGGGGAATATGATTCAACCCACAACATATATGTGTTGCTCTAGACATACATCTTTCCTGTGTAATGCTAGTTAATTATCACAAAGTGCCTGAAGTGTTATTATCCCCATTTTAGAAAGGGAGAAGCTGCCATTAGAGAAGTCAAGGGATCTAACCAAAGTGCAACATACAGTAATGTATTGCAAAATCAGGACCTAAAGTTAGGTTTTTTTGGAACTTAGACCACTCCTCTTCCAATTATACCATTTAACCCTTGAATTCAGTGAGAACACTGATCTTAGTATTTAATGAAGTTTAAGTTCCTGAGTATTCCACCAAACCCTATATTGCATTTCCAGATTTAGCCAAGCAGCCATGTGAAGGCCTAGAAGATCAGTATGTTCTGTATGAGTCAGCTGTTGTTGCATAGCAACCATAACCTCATGCCCTAGATGCATGATGCCTCTGGGGTCAACTGACCAATGCAGATCTGCTCCCTGTGGATGAGGTCACTCACATTTCTGGGTTTGGCGGGCTGTTGACTCAACTGATTCAGCCTGTCACTGTTCCACATGTCGTTCATCCTTCCCCTGAGACCAAGAAGCTAGCTTGGACTTGTTTTCATGGTGATGGTAGAGGTCAAGAGAGAAGGCATACCCCAATGTGCAAGGCCAAGTCAAGCCTCTTCTGCCTCCGCTGGCTGCTCATATCCCTTTGGCCAAAGCAAGTTTCACGGCTGACCCCAGTGTCAAGGGGCAGAGCAGGGCATGCTGCTCATATCGAGAGGGAATTACAACATAACATGACAACGGGCATAGATAGAGGGAAGGGTGAAGAACTGGAGCCCTCACTGCAACTTTCTTTGCCACCTTAGAGTAACTCTGGTGAGCAGTTTCCTTCTTCTAGCTAGCACAAGGACCACAGAGCCACTGAATACCTGACGTTGACTCCTCTCCTCTTCACCCAATGAGTGGTCTTCCTACAGTCCCTCAATAAATTTTCAAACTTCTTACAATTCTGTGGCTGCCTTTCACATAAGGCTTGAGCCTATTCAAAATGAAAGGGTCATCATTTCAGAAATACAGAAGTACTTGTAGAATGGAGAAACATATACATTTTTTTACTGCAGCGGACGGAATCATTTACATTGAATCATATTTCTGTCTCTCCCCCAGTTCCAATATTCTTCTTCATATTTCAGCAGAAGGTTTAATTTTTCATTTTGACACTGTGATTCAACCTCCTCTTCAATAGCTTATATCTAAAGAAAGTGTATTTTAGAAATCTCAGCAACAGATTCTCTTTGTTCTTTAAAAACAAAATCAGATATTAACGGTATTTCAAGTGCATTCATATGCTGAGTTTTCCTCAGAAAACCTTTTTTTCTAGATTGTACTCCATTGCATGTAGATTCATGATTGGTCCTCAATAAAAATTTGCTGAATAAATTAATGAATGAATTGACATATGCCTGAGCATCCATTATCTCAATCAATAACATCCATACAGGAACAGTGATATTGCTTATGAAATTTGTAAGCAAGATTATTTCCATCCCGAATGCAGCAACCACAAGGAACACATGGTTTAGAGGTGCCTAAGTGGCTCAGCTGGTTGAGCGTCCACCCTTGGCTCAGGTCACGATCTCACAGTTTCTGGGTTCGAGCCCCGCATCAGGCTCTGTGCTGACTGCTTTGGAGCCTGAAGCCTGCTCTGGATTCTGTCTCTCCCTCTCTCTCTTCCCCTCCCTGACTCACCCTCTGTCTCTCTCTTTCAAAAGCAAACATTGAAAAATAATAAAAATTTTAAACATAGCAATGTATGGTTTAATGATGTTAAGCTGGACTTGTCATTTCATCTCCTATTTGGCTCAGTACGAGAATGAGTTTTCAGCTCTTCTCCCACCCAGGAAGTTGCACCCCTAATCTCTTCCACTATCCCAGTATGGCAAAGAACACATGGATGGCCCAGAGCTACACCAGGGTTAGTGTGGCAGGGTGGGCAGCCATCTTTTCAGAGTACTCTATAATGTACAATATTTCTCATAATATTCAATTACACATTTCGTTGACAAATATTTTTGATATTCTAATATTTGCCAACCATAGCTGTCAAGTCCAAGATGATAAGAAAAAAAATTGCTAAAGAAAAATTAAAGAAAAAGTAATAAAATCCAGTCCTATGCTCAAAGAGTTTAGAGTCTACTGTAGGCATATGGTCATTAGTCAAATACTCACAAAGATAAAATATAAAATCGAACCTTGATAAATGCTTTGGGAGACGGCGACACTGTGATGTTGATGCATGCAACATAGTGGTGTGACCTAGTTACAGGGGTGTGAAGGCTAAGTAGGAATTAACCGGGAAAATCAAAGTGTGAGGGAAAGCGTGCTATGCCAAAGCAAAAGCAAGTACAAAAACTGCTATGGGAAGAAGCAAAGCCTATTTATTAGAAGAACTAAAAGAGGACTGGTAGGGTTGATTGCAATCAGAGCTCAAATTTTCACACCTTCCGGTGGCCACGCCCTTCGATAGTTCCCTCCCACACTAATCCTAAATGTGGCTACCAGTTCCAAGTTTGGGCCGCAAAGCACCTTGAACACTGATGCTTGCTCTCTCAGACTGTCAACCCGCCAGGAAAACAACGTGAGCTAACCTGCTAGAGGGTGAGAGGCCACACGGAGCAGGGCTGCGTCATCCCAGCCGAGGCTCTTCAACCAGCTAGCCCTCTGATGACCTGAGCCACCGATGCAGATTAAGCAAGGACTGCATCAACCCGGCCCAGCTGAGGGCAGCAGAACCACCCAGCTGCCCTGTGGACTGGTGAGAAATGCTAAATAGCTACTGTTGTAAGACGCTACGTTTCGGGGGTGGTCTGTTATGCGATCCGATTCAAGGACTAAGGTGGCCGGATTACACAAAGCAAGGGGGAATGCTGGGCTAGACAAAGCAGGAAGAATAGGTTAGGAAACAATGTAGCGGTTCATATGTCCACACAATAGTAAACATTTGCATCTCACCCAAACCAGCACATGTGCATCCTTCTTAGAGCAAGATCTCCAGGTTTCTTGCAGCGATCTGCACTTTCCCCACTCTGAGTCCATATGGTTTAGGTGGGGTAGAATCTAGGTAAAGTATGTCATCCAGCCTTTGGCCAATCAACATAATCTGATTCACCTAATCTGGGTAATTGGTTCAGGAGAGGACACATGACCCAAGCCAGTCCAATCAGAGTGAATCCCAGGGCTGTGGCTGAGACAGCAGTGTTGTGGCCAAGAGATCTCACCTGAGAGGAATCCACACAGAGGAAGCAAAGGTGGTGGAGAGAGAAAGCAGATCTTTATCAAATCTTTTAACGTCCTGAGCCTTGATTGTTGGATAGGGTTACCCAATAACATTTCCTTTTTTACTTAAGTCAGCTTGAATTAGGCCGCCTATTACTTACAATCAAAAGAGTCTAAACCCACATTAAGTACTTTTGTCTTTATCCTAGGGACACCAGGAAGACCTTGAAGGGTTTTAAACGGGGCGGGGGAATGAATGAGTAAATTTGCACTTCAGAATAAATACCCTTTGGATGCTGTGGGGGAATAGATTAGAGAAGCTGGAGGCTGCCCAGACTCTCCTCTTTGAATTTAAAGGCCTTCAGCATTACACGTGGCTCTTGACTGTCCATCCCTACCTTCTCCCTGGTTTCAGTGCCAGAGCTTTACATCTTTCTAATCAAAATTTTAGGTCGCGGTACCAAGACTAATTCTAGGTAATAACAAATTTAGCTAAGAGCAAAAGCGGTTCATCAGAGCATTTTGGTAACAGTGAAAACTTCCACCAATAAGGAGATTGTTACATGAATATGGTAATGTGTAATGGTACATAAACTTTAAAGTGACCACTGTGAAGATATTGTAGGAAGATACAAATATTTGTGAAGCAACACATATTGTATGCCCAGTATATTTATATCTAGATAAAAATGTATGTGACACGTATAAGTGAATGTTCATGAAATGACAGTAGTTGCGTGGTAAGATGTTTGCATAATGGAGACCGTTTGTCCCTCGGATTTCTAAACTTTCCCGGATCTTATTTCACTTTTTAGAACTTGCAAAAAAAAGAGAAAGAAGTCATAGTGCAATCTCATCCTCCAGTGAGTCCCACTGGCTGGTAATCTACCCAACTCCAGTTTTATAAAGATGTATTGAATTCATTTAGACATCACATTACACTTGCTGCTAATGCTCTGCCCACTTTATGGATTTGGGAGCAGCATCCTGGGAGAGTAATGTTAATGGAAACGTTAGAAGGGTCCACAATCCCATATCTGCAGTTCTGAGATCCAAAAAGCTGTGAAAAAACTAAAAGCTTTTTGGAAGGCATTTGACGGCAAGACCTGACCTGAACAGACATGAGGCTACTTTTATCACTCGGTGTGAATATTCCTCAATTTCCTTGCAGCAAGATGAGTGTGTGTGTGTGATTAACAGGGTTCTTTCTAGTCTCTGATGTGTTGTACAATAGGCAGTATATGTACCGTATTACTTTCCTAAAATCCAAAAGTTCTGATACACCTCCGGCCTCAGAGGTTTCCTATAGAAAACTGTGCAATGGATTCTTCTTCAGGTTCAACGGTGTAGAGATCATAATAATTCTCCTAATCATCATATGACTGCGGTCCCTGGAGCTAGTATTGCCACATACGTTACGTGCCAGATAACTTTGATGCTGACTCCTCGGTGCATTCTTAAGTCATCTCATCCGCACAGCAACACTGTGCAGAAGCTTTTATTATCTCAGCTCTGTAGCTGAAGGAAGCGATGTTCTGAGAGAAATAACCTGACCACAATCACACAGTGGCCAGCAGCGGGGTTGGCGTTGGCAAGATTTCTATGGGCTACTTTAGCAATAAAGATTCCTCTGCTTCTCAACTAATTCTGCTTCTAGGATTAATTGTACTTTCATCCCCACAACTCCTGGCTTAGGCAAACTCTGTTCCTGTCTCTGCTCTGTCCCGTAGCCCTGATTTAGACCAGGCAAGTGAGTCACCTCATACGTTGGCCACTCTTTAAAGCGATCAATGTTGAATGTTTTGGTTCTTTCTGCTTTCCTGGGAAAGAAAAATATGCCTTCCAAAGCAGTTTCCGCAAGTCAGACACACTGCTTGCCATACAGTATCGTCTTTCAGCTTCCCAACAGGGACTGAGATAGATTTTATTGTTTTAGTTTTCAGGGGAAGATACCAAAACTGACCATGCGGTGACCTCAAAGTTGTTCCAGAGAAAACTATGTTTATTGAGTGACAACATCAAATAGGGCTGTGTTTATCAAAGTGTAATTTGTGAGTGGACATCATCCAAATCATGGAGATCTCTAGTTCCCTCTCTAGACCAACCTAATCAAAATATCTAGAGGTAGAATCCCAGAATCTGCCCTTAAGAAACTTCCCCCATTGTTCTGACAATGGACAGTTGGAGCCTGGCCTGGCAGAATAGATGTGGCTTTGAAATGCAAGCACCCACCCAGCATGCAAATCCAGACTCCATCGTATACTAGCTGTGTGACCTTGGCTGAGTTTCTTCACCTCTCTGAGCCTCTGTTCCTTACATATAAGGTAGTGCTACTCACCCTCCTTGCCTCATAAATTACAGAGAGTAAATAAGGTACCATATGTGACGTTTTTAGCATATGATAAGCTGGATATTTAATGGATGATACTGAAAAAGATGAGAATTAATACATAAAAGAATGAATGAACAGGGCTGCCTGGGTGGCCCAGCCGGCTAAGTGTCCATCTTCGACTCAGGTCATGATCTCACGGTCCGTGAGTTCAAACCCCTCGTCAGGCTCTGTGCTGACAGCTTGGAGCCTGGAGCCTGCTTCAGGTTCTGTGTCTCCCTCTCTCTCTGCCCCTCCCCCACTCACGCTCTGTCTCTCTCTCTCAAAAATAAATAAACATTAAATATTTTTTTAAAAAAGAAGGAATGAAGAAACTACAATCTGTTTCTTATGTCTTGTCTTCTTCTGTTTTGACTTTGCCGGAGTCTTTCCCTTTCCAAACTTCCCCCAATGTCTATCTGTTGACTTAACTTGGAGAAGTTCTACTTAGAGACTCATGATCTCTCTTGTACATTTAATGCTCCTGTATTTGAGCTTGGATCCTAGTTCACACAAAAACATCATCAAGTGTGATCAAAGAGGATGTCTGCAGGAGTTGATGGTGCAAGCCAGCATTTCTAAGCCCTGCTCACAGCGGTGGACACACTCAAGAAAACCGTGAAGCTAGACCAACCCCAATCTCACCTGTTTATAATGTCATTTGGTGTTTAGAAAGGACCTTTGAGCATAAAGTGACCTTTTCATAACAACCGGATGCAAGCCCCTTATACTGAGGTAGCATGTGTTTTATGATGTCCTTGGTCATAAAAATGCCAAATTCTGGGCCCCAGGAAATTGTTTCGATAGCTGATTTTGACCATTTTTAAAGATTCTTTTGGCTATTTTTAGTAGTAGATAGTCAATTCCAAAATGCCTTATACTTAATTCATGCAGTAGAGAAATACTACATCCCATTCATTCATCTTTGTCATATAAAATGAGCTAGTATTATGATCCCATTTTTCAGATAGGAGAATTGAGCTAGTGGCTCAAGACCAAATCCTCCATGAACCTACAGGCCCTTTATCCTTGGTTCCTGAACCATCTGTGCATATGTAAGCATTAGTGTTTTATTTGTTCGTTTTTTTAAGACAATTGACAATTTTATATTACTTAGAAATTTTGGGGGGTGCCTGGGTGGTTCAGTCCATTAAGTGCCTGACTTTGGCTCAGGTCATGATCTCACAGTCCGTGAGTTCGAGCCCCACGTCAGGCTGTGTGCTGACAGCTTGGAGCCTGAAACTTGCTTCGAATTCTCTGTCTTCCTCTCTCTCTGCCCCTCCCCTGTTCACTCACTCTCTCTCTCTCTCTCTCTCTCTCTCTCTCTCTCTCTCTCACACACACACACACACACAAATAAATAAACATTAAAACACATTTTTTAAAAATTTTAACGCATTTTTTAGAGTACAGATTTTTGTCAGGATACAATTTCATTCCTTTTATCACTGAAATGGTAAATGCTTCCACTTTCATGTTCAGAGTTTGGGGCAAAATCCCTGGGGCAGACTTAATTCCATGCACAATCTATGAATAATGGTTCTCAGAAATTCAGGCTGAAACCATTACGAGAAACCAGTGTTTCAGATCCTCTGCCCCCGACTTGGTCTCTGGATCACACCTCTGAGACTCAGCTTCACAGAGTCTCCTTTTTTTATTATGTAGATATGGTAAATATAACAAATACCTCCAAATAGAATAGAGAGGGCTTTTAAAGCGGTTGAAGAAACAGCTTGATCTGTTTTATTTAGAAGCCTGGGTGATAACACTTTTTAAAAGAAAGCGCAAGGTGTGAGGTCTAAAATGCCTGGGTTTGAACACCAGCCTCCCACCCACTTCGTGCATCAACTGACTACATAACATCGAGCGGTTCCTGTTTACCCCCTTGGTGAAAACAAGACAGTAGACCCCAAATGGAGTCGCTCATGCTAAGCGCCACATCACCAAACCAGAATTTAACCTTACTGCAGTCCCAGCTTTCCCACAAATGGAGTCTTAAACCAGTCAATCACCTGATCAGCACTAGCTGGGTCATCTGCCGGATAGGCCCCTGCCATTCCTTAAAGGGAAGTAACTTTGCAATAACTGACCTGCCTTTTTTTGCCAGTATAACTTCCTTGTTCCTGCTCCTTTCTGCCTATAAAAGTTTTTCATTTGGTACAGCTCCTCAGAGCTCCTTTCTATCTGTTGGATTGGATGCTGCCCAATTCAAGTAGTATTTTGCTCTAATAAACTCTTAAAATTTTTAATATGCCTCAGTTTATCTTTTAACACCCTCTGTGGAAGAAGTAAACAATCGCCTTCATCAAAGGCTTCCTGGAAGGAACAAACAAGACAGAATCAATACGGTACATATTGCACAATGTGTGCACTACGAACGTTTATTTTATTTCGCTTCTGAGTCCCTTTACTTCCTGGCTGGAACCTGATGCCTAGAAACTACTGAGGAATGTGCTGGCGAGAGCCTGGGCTGTGACCTTGAATGACCCGAGTCTACATCCATTGCTGTGTGATTTTGGAAAAGTTAACCCACGTCTCAGTGCTTCAGTTCCCTGACCTGTAAAATGGAGATAATACCCGTAACTCCTTCACAGGGTTGTTGGGAGAAGTCAACGAATTAGTACACGTAAGGCACTTAGCACAGCACAGAGAAGTACATCAGTAAGTGCTAGCTATCATCACCTTCATCATTATCATCACTCTCTAGATTATACTTTTGAAAACTGTGTTTAGCTCAATAGACAACTACTGTGATATTTAATAAAGTATTGCTCTGTGCACCTTTGTTTCAAAAAGTTTCCCCCAAAAAGTTTTAAATTATAGTTGCAAATTACCCATTGAAAGGATCTACTCGATTATTTATAAAGTCCACAGCAATTCAGAACATTTTTCACAAATCTGTCCCCTTCATCCACATTTCCAACCCCCGCAGTACGTTTAAAACAACATTTCCAACCCCCACAGTATGTTTAAAACAACACAAAATAAAACAAAGATATTTTGACACTATTGCTTAGCGGTATCATGCAGAATATAGGAAAACTTTCTGTTTGGTCGATGCCTTTAGGATCAAAGCCGATCTGCAGATTTCTGAATTTTCCTACCATAATCTCAGGGCTAATAAAATCATTTTTCTCTGTGGGGACTGTGCCTTCAGTGAGGATTTAAAAGGAGCCAGGGCTTTGCAGGGCTCCTGTCTCCCCAGGCTCAACCTGAGCTTTGTCCTTTATTAACGCTGATTTCATTTTTGATAAGCAGGAAAAGAGATGCAAAGTTCATGCCTTTTCAAAGCCTAAACCAGCATCTGGGCCTGAAGTGGTTCCCCCCACCAGCCCCGCCCCCCACCACCTCCCCGTGTGATATCTGGGGTTTCATCGGTTTCGCCCACTTCTTGATATTTACGATGTTGTGAAGTGAAAGGAGGGGCAGCGAGCCCAGCAGACCTGGAGGAGCGTGCATCACTTAGGTGCCAAGGCCCCAGACAAATTGCCCAACAACTCTTGCTGCTGCGGGCCCAGCCCTGCCTTGGGTTCCCTCCCTGTTTCTTAACTCAGAGTGACCGGCTCTGCCTTAAATTCTGAGAACGCCCCAGCAGCTTTCCAATCCATTCCTCCTTTTTTCTTAAGTTAAACAATGTTCAGTTCTGTTGGTAGCAACAAATAAAATCGTAATAAATATATTCACTGAGCACTTTACGTAAGTCTCATACCAAGCTTTTACTCTCTTCATCTCCACAATATAGCAACATTATTAACAGCCCATTTTATGGATGGGAAAAGCAAGGCAGAGAGAGGTTACGGTACTTTCCCAAAGTCACACAGCCGATTGGTAGAAGAGCTGTATTTGAACCCAGGTAGACTAATTCAAATGTGCATATGATAAGCTCCCAGGCTGTGCCCCTTTAGAAGTTTTCTCTAGGTAAAAAGCAGTTTGGGCACTGGCTATGCCTGAAAAGACAGGGGAGAAAATGAAAACACTCGAGAGGAGAATGACGGGCCACTTCTCACTTAAGCAAGCCCGAATGTTACCTCCATTGATTAAAAAACAAAAATAAGAAAGAGACATGTGCTTTTTAGGTAAGTATAAAATATCCCCATCCACAGACATAATTCAGACAGAAATGAAATGCAGCCAGCTCTCCACTAAGAGAATCATAGGGAATGTATCTGAAGTCACAGGAGGCTCAAAATTCCATGTATGGCAATGAGAACAGAAAGCAGGTAGGAACGGCAGCTCCCCCCTCCCCTCCACCCCCGGCTCACCCCTCACTCCTAGAGAGCTCCGGCTGGAGCTCACGCCTCCCCTCCCTGTCGGTTCCCTCACCGCTTTGATATTCTGATAGGCTGCTACTTTTTCTATTTCTGAACCTGTCTTTTCCTCCTGAATCCAGGCTCCAGGCCACCTCTGAGGGAGGCACGTGCACTTGGAGAGACCGGGAATGGACTTACCCCAAGGCAGGGCTTCTACACGGGGAGAGTAAAAGCGTGAACCGTGACCGTAACGGCACTTACTGCGTGCCTCCCACGTTGGGGGGGGGGGGGGGGGGGCGCTGCACCACATTCTTTGTGGTGCCATCCCATCTCAGCCACACCCGCCCTGTCAGGTAGGCATCATTTCTCCCATTTTCGAAATGCAGAAAGTGAGACTAAAAGAGATGAAGGTAACTGCCCCAAAGTCGTGTCAGCCAGGATTTCTTGGATTTCAGGTCACAGAAACCAACTGTGGCCAACAAGCAGAAAGGGGACTCTGTCGACAGGAAGGCGGGAGCTCCCTGCATTCAGAGAACCAGAAAACAGGACAAGAACAAGACAACTCCCAACACGAGGAATTACTCAAACATCAAAATTCAGTGTTTCCAGGGGAAGCAACGGGCTCTACCGTATTTGTCGGCCTTACTCAAGACTCAGATGCCAGGGGAGTCATGGTCCTAGCGTGGCTAGGAAAGGACAGCACACCCAGATTTACATTCCCATCAAGACAGATCACAAAGAGGGAAAGACATTCCCCCCCAAGGGAAATCATTTACCATTAGGAAGGAGGATAAGCAGAAAATACAATCCATATCTCCAATATTCCAAAATGGCAGAAACAGGATTCAAACCCAGGTTCCTCTGACAGCAAAGTCGGAACACATTTGTGGAGGAGATGGGAGGTGGGTTAAGAGAGCCAAAAAGAGTTTCTCAGGGTTCAACATCTTTCATTAAACTGACAAGGAACAGAGTCCAGTGCTGGACACAGAGGAGGAGCTTGATAAGCTCTTGCTGCATAAATAAATGAAAAGGATGCATAAGAAAGCAGGAAATCTGACATTCTGATTCCCCTCCTCCCTATTTCACACCCTTGGGGGAACAGGCACCTGCTTCATCCTTAAAGCTTATCTGTCTGAACCATGCGTGGCTCAAGGATCTGAGTGGAATTAGAAACCTGAGCCATCCTTTTCTTTATGAAACCAAGACATCATCAGCCTGGCCCCCATGGAACTGGACAGAAAGCGGCCTGTGCAATGCGTGCACATCGAGGCACGCACGCACAAAGAAATCTTCTTTGGTCGGGGTAAAGAAGGTAAACCACAATGCCCACATATTGCCTCCCGGCCTTCACAGGAACCTGGATGATTCTTAGAAGAAAAGGCTATGGATCTGGCATGGTATGCTCTCTTTCTAGTGCACAATCTCAGAGCCTGAAAGATGCAGATCTAAAGGCATGGGCTGTTTTAGTGAAAGGGAAGAAAGAAGGATCATATAATTGGGGGTCAGGAGGAGAATGCCTTCTTGTGATGCCAGTTTTCTCTGTTGGGGCTTCCTTGGCTCTGGAGACCTAGGAGAGGACTTTTTATTTCTAAAGCACTACTTGGGCTGAATGTAAAAAAACAAACACTGGAGGAGCCATACTTTTTCTGTTGACCTCATTGATCCTGTGACCAATGGCATCCACAGGATCATACATCACTGGAGTCGGAGAAATGTGATGTTCCTTTAGGTTCAGAATGAGACCTCAGCTGTGAGATTAAGTGGCTAGGAAAACCACTAAGTTCATTTCTGTCATTTGCAAGGTCAAGCCCAACAGTGGTAGCTCAACGGAGTTCACTGCTGAAAGAATGAGGAAGCCGCTAAAATGAACAAAGATAAGGGAGACCCCAGAAATCAGCAGCCACTGCCAAAGAAGCTGAATGTTTACCTAGGTGAGAATGGAATTTTTTAAAGGGGCGACCATATTCTTGTAATAAACTCAAAACAAAACTCGTATGAAGTATTTTATTTTTATGACTATCATTCAAAGCTTAATGCACTTCTTTTGAGGCCTTAGCACAGGGCTTGGGAGAAACAGTCTAGACTTCCTTTTTCTTGTGAATTAAAAAGTATAGTATGACTGCTCACAGAAGAGAGAAAATGCAATAGTGTTCAATAACCTTGAATTATGTTTCCTTCAACCTCAGACACATCACAAGTTTCACAGCTATTTGTTAATAATAAGAACTTGGGGCGCCTGGGTGGCTCAGTCAGTTGAGCGTCCGACTTTGGCTCAGGTCATGATCTCGGGTTCGTGAGTTCGAGCCCTGCGTCTGGCTCTGTGCTGACAGCTCGGAGCCTGGAGCCCGTTTCAGATTCTGTGTCTCCCTCTCTCTCTGCCCCTCCCCTGTTCATGCTCTGTCTCTCTCTGTCTCAAAAATAAATAAACGTTAAAAAAAATAATAATAAGAACTATAGGTAGGGAGAATCTACAACTTGAATAATCCAAAGATTGCTACTATTTTTTTCAGTAGCATGTTTTAAACCATGGTCACAGCACAAGGGGTATGCTGATAGACTAAGTTCCATAGACACAGTGATTAAGCTCCATTATGGTCCAGTTAGGGGAAAACTGGAGAACTTCTCAGTATCTCACAGTTCATGAGATGCTCTTACCCCTTCTTCCTACATGCCAGAAACATACAATATTATGACTCAGAGTAACTCAAAACACAGATTTGGGCGGGGATGCTCTCTCTCTCTTGAGCCGCAACTGTTTCTTCCAAAGTTTGGAAAGACAAGATATCAGTGAGCAGTTTTCATTTAAAAGGAATCTTGGGCTGAGTTCTTTGATGCCTGCTTTCTATTTTACAACTAACTCTGGGAGCTTTGAACATAGTAACACATAGTAACATCTTGCTCAGTCACCTCTGAAATAGGGAAAATAAAGTATGTTTTGAACAATAACAACAAAAGCAGGTTATACTTAAGAATTATCTTAACTAATCTAACAGAGACTCATGTAATCATTGAGCTTTAAGATTAAAAAACACTTTAGCTACACAAGATGCAAGAATCCATTTATTCAACAGACACTAGGTGAGCAGGTACTATGAGGTAGGCCCTTGCCTACTGGGCACTGAGGACATACTGATGAACAAGACAGTCTCTGTCTTCATGGGCTTCTTCTCAGGAAGAAAAGACAGACAATAGACACGTTACCAACCAACTAATGATACCTTTCATGTCTCAAAAAAGAGCGCTAAAGAAAGCAAAACCGATTAACGTGATAAAGCATATATTCTTTAATGCATGCTTACTTAGCATGTGTACTTTGATGAAATAAATCCTGGCTTTATTTTTCATATTTCTTTCCACTGTCATTTCCCTCTTCTGTCATTTTAGCCCTTCCTGTTGCTTCTCTGAGCCGAATAAACATCAATAGTGACTGAATTTCTTCTGGGATGAATTGTCCGACTCTAAATTAATCTCAAAGCACTTCAGTACTTTTTTTTTTCATTTTTTTCCCATTTTATTTATTTTTGAGAGAGAGACAGAGACAGAGCACAAGTGGGGGAGGGGCAGAGAGAGGGAGACACAGATTCTGAAGCAGGCTCCAGGCTCCAACCTGTCAGCACAGAGCCCGATGCGGGGCTCGAACCCACGAACCGTGAGATCAAGACCTGAGCCGAAGTCAGTTGCTTAACCGACTGAGCCACCCAGGCGCCCTAGCACTTCAACCTTTTTATTCCAGAGTTGATGTCTTAGGAAAGTAAGAGTTTTAGAGCCAATGATGCCATGATGTAGAAGTTTCATTGCAAGCTTTGCTTTTACAAATGAATAACACAACAAAACATCCATTTTCAGTAAGCTACTCAGGAAGATAAAAATGTATGCTTTCGATAATTCTAATATATTTTGGATATACTGCTGAAAGCACTTCATACAAAGTCAAAAAGTCGTGAACATGAAAAAGCAAAACAGTGGCAGACCAATGAATTATAATCCTAAGAAAAGAATTGGGTTCATCAACTAGGAAGGGTGTCTCTGAGTCATGACAGACTCTATTTCATTCCCTTAGTGACAATATCAGCTACTGATTGACAGTCCTTATCAAAATCATTTCTTATACTGACACAAACTCTTTAAATTTCTTAATACACTTTATTTGTTAAAAGCAACTCTTAATTATTCTCACTACTGGCAACAAGGAGATTCTGAGAAAGGAAAATTCAATCATAATCCACAAACCTAAATTTAGCCTGATACTCAATCACTACCAGCTCTTTGACTGGAGGTGCTAAAAACTAAGGAAAGCCGTACCCAATTCCTTTCTTTTGATTTTCATAGCCATGAAAATACTCCAGGCAGTGAAATGGCCTGGAGGCAGACAGAAGAAAACAGGAGAAGAAAAATCTCTGTATAATCCACTGACTGAATAACCAATCCCCACATTAGAGTTAATTGTATTGTCACAGCCTGCAGGACTATTACTTTACAAAAAAAAAACACTAGAACTTTCCGAAAAGTGAATAGGATTGCTGTGCCAGTAGAAAGAAAATGCAATTCAGGCTTCCTAAAATCCCCATCTCTAAATGAAACCGTTTAGTCTCATTTTCACAGGGGGAGAGACAGAGACAGACACAGAGAGAAGAAAGATCAAAGCTAAGGCTAAGGTCTAGAGAAACAAAGTCTCAAAGTGTAATAGAAAAGGCTACTTTCTGCAAGAAAACGATGCCTAACGGTATTAGCAGTACTCAGATTCTTCAGTTCAACAGAAAGTGATATTCGCCCTCATGGTATAAATAGGAATGAAGACATGGTCTTCTCTCAATTGGGGAAACTAAACACAAAGTGTGTATTAAGTGTCATTAAAGAATCACCATTGATTTTCTTAGGTGTTATCCTGGCATGATGATGATTTTGTTTGTCCGTGTTTTTGAGAGCTGTGTGCTGAAGTAGTTGGGGATTAAAGGTCATGATGGCTGACATTTACATTTAAATGGTTCAGTGGAAATAAAACATGTGTCACATAAAGTAAATGTGACCACATGATATTGCATGTTGAAAAGGTGGGTTTGTGGATTGCATTCTACCCCTTCGAGGTTTCTGTATGTTTGAAAATTCCCATACTAAAATATTGGGAAAACTGCAATAGTAAAATGATACTGTGGCCTCCAACTGAATGAGAAGGACAAATATACAACTAATTATAAAAGAAGTACAGGAAGTAAGCATCAAAACACAACTTTGAATTTTTGCTTGTTTATTTAAGCATTATCAGGGCTAAAGATGATAGTGACCACCTCTGATTTGGGGGAAACAGAAGACTTCACAAAAGAATTACTATATATAGTATACTATAATATATACATATATACACACACATATATATATATACTTATATACATATACATATATATACTATACACACACATAAAAGTATATCTATACTATATATATATATATATATATATATATACACATATATATATACACACACACTTAAAAATGAAAGTATTTTTTTAAGTTTATTTATTTTGAGAGAGAGAGCAAGTGAGGAAAGGGCAGAGAGAGAGACAGAGGGAGAAAGAAGGAATCCTAAGGAGGCTCCTCTCTGACATCACAGAGCCTGATGTGGAGCTCAAACTCACAAAACGTGAGATCATGACCTGAGCTGAAACCAAGAGTCGGATGCTTAACCGAATGAGCCACCCAGGCGCCCCTAAAAACTGAAAATACTTTAATAGGCAGACAAAGGTGACAAGTACACTCCTATGGAGGGGCAGCATTTGGAAAGGCAAAAAGATTGACATTAGGGGAATGACAAGGGTGAACAAGCTGAGTGTGCATGAGTTGAAGCCGGGGGTTTTTGAGGGGGTGGAAATGAGCCCAAGCCTGGGCTGAGGCTGGGCCCTGGAGTGCTCTGGGTGTCCAAATCCTGCCTGCAGACTTTATATGCTGGGTGTGGGAGAGACCCTTGAGGTTAGTGCAGTTTGTTTGTTTTCAGCAGGAGAGTGAGACAATTATTTATATGTTTTCTCCAACACTGTATTATATTTATATGCTTTTAAATACAAATCAAACAATAGAGATATTTCACGGATAACAGTTAGCACCTCCTAAATGTGCCAGGCACCATTCTAAGCATGATGTGTGCATGAACTCACTCCACTATCTCCATTTCCCAACGGGGCAGGGACTGTTATCACTGTTCTCATTTTACAGGAAAGTAAACTGAAGCACAGAAGCTGAGCAAATTGTTCAAAACCACAGAGCTAGCAAGCGGCAGAGTGAGGATTAAAACCTGGGCAAATTGGCTCGAACACTCTACCACACGTCCTCTCTTTGTAAGAGAAAATGGAAAATAAATAAGACTACAATCTTCTTCTCTAAATCAGAGTGCAGGAAAGGGAGGTGAGCCAAAAAGAGTCGAATTTGAATCTGACCAGTTGTAAAAACTTAAATAAAATAAAGTAAAACTATCCCTTCAGGGAACTGTCCAGCTTTAGCAACTGCCGGTTAGTGCAGGCAATTGAAAATGCCCACACCCACCTCCAATCCAACTCTCCTCCATGATAGAGGCAACCATGAAATTTTCCATAGATGCACATCTTCACTTGCAAACATTTCCTTTGGCCTCAAGAAGACATGGCTACAGCAGAAATGAGATAAGATGCTCCTGCTATCATGGATGACAAGAACTGTGTCATTGCCTATGAGCTAATGGTAGAGAGGACACTCCTGACGGAGCAACTCTTAGACTCTTCTTTGGAGTGACTGATTTTTTTTTAATATTAATATTTGTATCTCCTCAGGCACTGTCCCCTTTCTTTTTCTAAAGTCAAACAGGCAGAAGAATGCGGTTTGGAAAGAAGGGATTTTGCAACACGCAATGAGAAACGAAGAGAAGTCACAAAGAGTGAGATGGACTCAGGGAGGATCTCCTGAGCAGTGGGGAAGGGTGCTCTTCCTGAAGGGTGGCAGGCAGACAGCAAAGCCCCAGAGATAGAGCCCCATGATGCTCCTGGAAGGCCATCTCCTAAGCTCTGAGGTTCATAGCACTGTCAAAATTCCTTCCCCCAAACTGGAAGGGCGGCAGAGTTCCAAGACCGAAGGGGACCACAAACACATGGACAAAGCATACAAGAGGATGAAGCCCCCCAGTGGCTTGGTACCAACTAAGACCTTGAAGCTTCAGCTTGACTCTAGGGAGAGGAGGAGTCTCATGAAGGACTGAGGTGAAATTTCCTGCCGGCCAGAAAAGTGGGTATTCATAGTCCAAATTGTGTCAATTGAAAGGAAGGAATTGAAGAAATGTGATATTTCTTGTCTACTTCCATTTGTGGGCTGAGAGTCATACTGTTACACCTGTAATCTTTTTGAATACAAATATTTTCAAAGCCTCATCAAAGCTAATGAGAAAAAGAGTACCAGAGAACTTTAATATCTTTTTTCTCTTTCCAATAGCCAAAAAAGTTGGGGAGAGAGGTTGTTTTTCAGCCATGGAAAAATAAACACTATAATCAGAGCAGAGCACTATAACCCAGTAGCAGTTGCCTATAGATTGCAATTTGAGGGGGAGCAGAAAGACACTACAAACTGTTTTCCTACTATTACTAAAGTTGCATTATTAACAAATATGCCAGATACTTAGGCATTACCCCCAATTTGTGCACTTTCAAGTGTAAATACTACCAAGGACAGTAAAGAATAATAATATTCTCTTTTCTCTGCGACAAGATGGTTGAATTTTGATGAAACAAAGGTCTTGGTGTTTAGGATCCCTGAAATAGGTCAGCATAGAACAGAAGAACAGAATCAGGCGGCTTAGACCAAACAAACAAACAAACAAACAAACAACCACTATAACTATGTGATTTTGCTTAATGGTGTGATTTGGCTCAAAGACCTCTCACCAAGGCCACAGTGGCTTTGCTTCTCTTGATTCCCAACTACTCCCAGAAAGATGGAGCATACTGGAAGGGAAGAAAGAGGCTGCTGGCCTTCCTCCAGATATAAGAAATATAGTAAGAAGGATGTATTTTTTTATTTTTTTAAATTTACATCCAAATTAGTTAGCATATAGTGCAACACTGATTTCAGGAGTAGATTCCTTAATGGCCCTTACCCATTTAGCCCATCCCCCCTCCCACAACCCCTCCAGTAACCCTCAGTTTGTTCTCCATATTTATGAGTCTCTTCTGTTTTGTCCTCCTCCCTGTTTTTATATTATTTGTGCTTCCCTTCCCTTATGTTCATCTGGTTTGTGTCTTAAAGTCCTCATATGAGTGAAGTCACATGATTTTTGTCTTTCTCTGACTGACTAATTTCACTTAGCATAATACCCTCTAAGTTCCATCCACATAGTTGCAAATGGCAAGATTTCATTCTTTTTGATTGCCGAGTCATACTCCATTATATATATATATATATATATATATATATATATATATATATATACTTTATCCATTCATATATATGTATATATATACATATACATATATATATATATATATATATATATATATATATATATATATATTCTTTATCCATTCATCCATCGATGGACATTTGGGCTTTTTCCATACTTTGGCTATTGTTGATAATGCTGCTATAAACATGGGGGTGCATGTGTCCCTTCAAAACAGCACACCTGTATCCCGTGGATAAATGCCTAGTAGTGCAATTGCTGAGTCGTAGGGTGGTTCTATTTCTAGTTTTTTTAAGGAACCTCCATACTGTTTTCCAGAGTGCCTGCACCAGCTTGCATTCCCAAGATTGATGTATATTTTTGAAATCATCCTAAATGTTAGACCTGCACACAGACATGCAAAACAAAACTTCATGCTTTCTTGGGGAACACTGCAGCTTTTATGATCAACCCCTTTTTTTGAGCTCAGTGATAACTGAGGTCCCTGCCAACACTGAGATGCTTTGATTTGGGGGAATATTTAATTACCCATAAGTTAGAGAGGTTGTTAGGGTCAAGAAAAAATTGACAGCAGATACCCTATTTGAAGGGGGAAGTAATAGCTTTATTGTTAAGCCTGAGTCAGAGAAATATTTAAATGCCTTTTAAAAGTATACCTTCACCTGGTAACTTCTATTACAAGGCTGGAGTAATGACAGAGCCAGCAGGCACACTTAAAGCCCCACAAAGCAGGGGTGCCTGTGTGGTTCAGTTGGTTAACTGTCCGACTTAGGCTCAGGTCATGATCTCACGGTCCGTGAGTTCGAGCCCCACGTCGGGCTCTGTGCTGACAGCTCAGAGCCTGGAGCCTGCTTCAGATGCTGTGTCTCCCTCTCTCTCTGACCCTCCCCCATTCATGCTCTGTCTCTCTCTGTCTCAAAAATAAATAAACATTAAAAAAAATTTTTTTTTAAAAACCTTTAAAAAAAAAAAAGCCCCACAAAGCAGAACAGAATTACCACCGGTAGTCATATAAGCAAACATCAGCCCCTGCTTGCTCAGGACTTGCCCTCTTTCCCTTAAGTCGTTGGCCATGAGCATCCCCAGCCCAGGTCTGGCCTGTTCAGAGAACGTTCTCTACCACTCCTGCATCTGACAGGCCCAGCACCCCCCTACATCCTTGAGGATGACATAAGCCTCCCTAATTATCCCCTAATGCATGTGGCCTGCCCCCAGCTGGTTTTCTTCCCTGCCCCATGCTTTCACTCCAGTTCCCTGCTGAAGGAGGCTGGAGCTTGAGCTCACCTGGAACCTGGGTTGAATTCTGATAGACTGTCACTATTGGTTTGGACCAGGTTTGATCTATCTCCCCAAAGGCTCACTGAACACATGAACCTCAGTGGAGGGGGGGGTGGGGCTGAGTGTGGATGTGAAAGTAAGCATGGCCCAGGACTGCTACTCCTGCATCACACCCGCCCCACCCATGGACCTGGGCCTCACCTCAGCCTGAGTCTGATGCCATAATCAGATGGAACTTTTCAGGGTTTTTGAAGGAAGGGTAAGTACATGGAAGAGATGTATATTGTTGCAGCCAGACAGTAAGCCTGTGGCAAACTATCTTTTCCAAAAACAGCTGCATCTATGTTCTGGGTTCCAAATGCTCTTCCATTATTTTGACATTGAGAGTTCAAATCTATTCCCTTCCCCTTGAAACTTGGCAAATCTTTGTAACTGCCTCAGTATGTTAGAATACTGTGGAAGGGACACTGTTTAGTCAACTTGAGAGGCTGGGTAATAAAGGCAATGTGGCTTCCACCTGGCTTTCTATCTTAGGATGCTCACCCTGGAAACACAGCCACTGTGTGGGATGAATGCCCAGATTATATGGAGGGGGAGTGTGTAGATGTTCCAGACAACAGTCTCAAGGGTTAAAGTCTCAGCCAACAGCCAGCATCAACCATCAAGCATGTGAGTGACAGAACCTTCAGATGATTCGAGCCCCCAGCTATCAATCATCCCATTCTTACGTCTTCTACCTGAGGCCCCAGACACCACAGAACACAGGCAAACCATCCTTGCTGTTCCTGCCTAAATTCCTGACTCACAGAATCCATAAGCATAATAAATAGCTGTTTTTTGCAACAAGTTTTGGGGTAATTTGTTGCACAGTAATAGATAACCAGAAAACCATAAAGGATAATACCCTCTTTATAATTCCAACATCATTTTGCAAGTAAGAGCTAAAATGAATACAAAAGCAACCTTGAAGGGTGAAAACTGTATCAAATGAGCATCCAGATGGCGTGAGCACATTTCTAAGAGCTGGATGCACGTTTGATCTGAGCCTCTGCCTTCTGCAACACCAGATGTGATGGTCAGAAGAACAACCTCTTTCTTTCCTTTTCCAAAGACAGGAAGGGTAACTCTGGGACCACTTCCCACTGTCCAATCCGAGAAGCAGCTCTCCACAGATATGTGCATGCGCTGGAAACCTTGCTTTCCAAAAGTGACCCAGAACTTCTTTTGATACCCACGATCTTGTATGTAAAGAGTCCTTTACAGACACTCTCAATATGCATGACAAATTACAAATGATGCCACTATCCTATTGAAGACTTTTACTTGCATTGCATTAATTCCTCCACTCGGTATCATTACTTCATATTCTCTTTAGGGAATGGCTTTATAGTAGATTGAATGATTGGCCACAAGTATTTGCCCCTCACTGTATCCATTTTTGTCATGTGACTGTGCTCTTCCTCCTGCTAGAGGCAAGAAATACTTCCCCGGCCTCATGGGTGTTGGAACTGTCTGTGTGATTTGCTCTGGCGAATGAATGTGAGTGAAAGGAGCACTATGTTGGTGTGGGCTTACGTTTTAAACAGCAGCGCTTGGGGACGCCTGGGTGGCTCAGTCTGTTAAAGTGTCTGACTTCGGCTCAGGTCATGATCCCACGGTTCGTGGGTTTGAGCAGGGCCCTGTGCTGACAGCTCAGAGCCTGGAGCCTGCTTCAGATTCTGTGTGTGTGTTTCTCTCTCTTCCCCTCCCCTGCTCATGATCTGTCTCTCTCTGTCTCTCAAAAATGAATAAATGTTAAAAAAAAAAAAAATTTAAACAGCAGCTCTTGTTTCCACTGTACCTTATATCTCTATCATCACTGTGAGTTTGCCTCAAGTGGTGTAACCTAACAACAGAAGACTGTTAAAGTTCATTTACCCTGTCAGTAGTACTCTAAAAAGAATGTTTGTTTTCACTACCTAGATCCCCAGAAAACCTCTGATTTCCTTCTGATACTTGGTTATTCTGCCTTTACTCAATGAAAGCAACATGACTAGGGATGTTTGGAACAAATCTGCCCACTGAAAGAAATCTACACGTAAATCTCTTGGAGTAAAACAGCCTAGCTCAGAAGGAGGCAGTTCTGGTAGTGGGGCGGGGCAGGGGGGGGGGGGGGTGGGGACACACACAAAAAAAAGAACTGTATGTTAAAAATTCAACCTTTGGAAAGTACCCTGGGAGATGGGGGTGGGGCTATAAAATGTAAAAGAAACAAAATTTGACCTTCACCAAAAGATCCATTGTGCTTGATGTTTATGCAAAAGCCTCCACATTCCAAAATGGGATTTGTACCATGCCTTGTCAATTAAGAGAAAGAAATACTTTATAAATCAATTACAGGCTCTAGCTTTCTGCTTGCCAACCAAAGCAACCGAATGGCTAATAAGTACACACAGTGCATGTGCACACACCACACACACACACACACACACACACACACACACACACACAGTAAGACTTCCTAGCAAATGCAGCCCAGAGACCATATTAATCAGAAATACCTGACTTATTTCACACAGTGTGACCTGGGCTCAACACTGTGATTATTTCTGGGGCTGTTATATGTTATGTTATTTTTGTACGAGTTTCAACAAGCCTTGTTATGTTTCCCAAGTGTAATCAATCACATTCATTATTTTCAGGTTTCTTTTAGCTGTTACCCTTAGCATTGGGGTAACCGTGTGGAATTTCACAGCCCAAGCAAGCTCATTAGCTTGTGTGGCATTTCTATTTCTCAATTTTGGCAGTCTGTGGGAAGTGGGATTCAATGGCTGCGTGCAGTCATTCATCCATCAGGAACAGCATCCTTCATCTGTTGCTTTTTTTTCCCCTTCGCCACAGAAATCTTCCCTTTTATTTTTCTGTACGTTAGAAGACATGAGATTTTACCTAACCTTAGTGTTAATACAAAGCACTCAAGTTTGACCTTATATTCTCATTTTTCATTTCATGAAAACACAGCAAAAGAAGCAGAAAATGGATTCTTCCTAGTTTCACCTCAAAATACCTCCAGTTATGGGTTTGGGGATCATAAAATACTTTAAGTACCCAAAACTAACAGGGAAAAAAGATCTCAAACCTAAGCCCGTAATAAGAAACATAAATTAAAACTGTTTTATTTTTTTAATTATTTTATTTAAATCCAAGTTAGTTAATATATAGTGTAATGATTTCAGGAGTAGAACCCAGTGATTCATCACTCACATATAACACCCAGTACTCATCCCAGCAAGTGCCCTCCTTAATGCCCATCATCCATTCAGCCTACCCCTCATTTAACACCCCTCCAGCAACCGTCAGCTTGTTCTCCGTATTTAAGAGTCTCTTATGGTTTGCCTCCCTCTCTTTCTTTATCTTATTTTTCCTTCCCTTCCCCTATGTTCATCTGTTTTGCTTCTTAAATTCCACATGCGAGTGAAATCATATATTTATCTCCCTCTGACTGACTTACTTCACTTAGGATGATACATTCTACTTCCATCCATGTTGTTACAAATGGCAAGAGTTCATTTTTTTGATCACTGAATAATATTCCATTATATGTAGGTGTGTGTGTGTATGTGTATATACATATATATGTATATACATATATATGTATACATACGTATATGTATATATATACACATACACACACACACACCACATCTTCTTTAACCATCATTAGTCGATGAACATTTGGGCTCTTTCCATAATTTGGCTATTGTTGATACTGCTGCTAGAAACATTGGGGTGCATGTGTCCCTTCGAAGCAGCGTTTTTGTATCCTTTGGATAAGTACGTACTAGTGCAATTGCTGGGTGTAGGGTAGTTCTATTTTTAATTTTTTCAGGAACCTCCATACTGTTTTCCAAAGTGGCTATACCAGTCTGCATTCCCATCAACAGTGCAAAAGGGTTCCCCTTTCTCCACATCCTTGTCAACATCTGTTGTGTCCTGAGTTGTTCATTTTAACCATTCTGACAAGTGTGAGGTGGTACCTCACTGTGGTTTTGATTTGTATTTCCCTGATGATGAGTGATGTTGGGCATCTTTTCATGTGTCTCTTGGCCATCTGGTTGTCTTCTTTGGAAACGTGTCTATTCATGTATTTTGCCCATTTCTTCACTGGAATATTTGTCTTTCAGGTTTTGAGTTTGCGAAGTTCTTTATAGATTTTGGATACTAACCCTTTACCCGGTATGTCATTAGCAAATATCTTCTCCCATTCCGTTGGTAGCCTTTTAGTTTTGTGGATTGTTTCCTTCTCTGTGTAGAAGCTTTTCATCTTGACGAGGTCCTAATAGTTCATTTTTGCTTTTGTTTCCCTTGCCTCTGGAGATGTGTCTAGTAAGAAGTTGTTGCAATGGAGGTCAAAAAGGTTGTTGCCTGTTTTCTTCTCTAGGATTTTGATGGTTTCCTGTTTTATATGTTGGTCTTCGATCCATTTTGAGTTTATTTTTGTGTATGGTGTAAGAAAGTGGCCCAGGTTCATTCTTCTGCATGTTGTTCTCCAGTTTTTCCAACACTATTTGTCAAAGAGACTTTTTTCCCCTGGATACTCTTTCCTGCTTTGTCAAAGATTAGTTGGCCATACATTTGTGCCTCCATTTATAAGTTCTCTATTCTGTTCCACTAATCTATGTGTTTGTTTTTGTGATAATACCATACTGTCTTGATGATTACAGCTTTGTAATACAGCTCAAAGTCCAGAATTGTGATGCCTCCAGCTTTACTTTTCTTTTTCAACATTACCTTGGCTATTTGGGGTCTTTTCTGGTTCTGCACAATTTTTAGAATGGTTTCTTCTTGCTCTGTGAAGAATGCTGGTGATATTTTGATAGAGATTGCATTGAATGTAGATTTCTTTGGGTACCATCAACATTTTTTTTAATTTAAAAAAAAATTTTTAATGTTTATTTATTTTTGAAGGAGAGAGAGACAGAGTGTGAGTTGGGGGCGGGGGCAGAGAGAGAGGGAGACACAGAATCCGAAGCAGGCTCCAGGCTATGAGCTTTCTGCACAGAGCCTGACGTGGGGCTCGAACCCACAAACCAGGAGATCATGACCTGAGCCGAAGTCGGACGCTCAACCGACTGAGCCAACCAGGCGCCCCATACTATCGACATTGTAACAATATTTGTTCTTCCAATCTGAGCATGAAATGTTTTTCCATTTCTTTTTGTATTCTTCAATTTCTTTCATATTACATGGGATCAATTTTTGTAAATGGGATCGATTCCTTATTTCTCTTTCTGCTGCTTCATTATTGGTGTATAGAAATGCAACTGATTTCTATACATCGATTTTATATCCTGTGACTTTGCTGAATTCATGTATCAGTTCTAGCAGTTTTTTGGTGGAGTCTTTTGGGTTTTCTATGTAGAGGATCATGTCATCAGCGAAAAGTGAAAGTTTGACTTCCTCCTTGCCAATTTAGATAGCTTTTATTTCTTTTTATTGTCTGATTGCTGACGCTAGGACTTCCAGCACTATGTTGAACAACAATGGTGAAAGTGGACATCTCTGTGGAGTTCCTGACTTTAGGGGGAAAGCTTTCAGTTTTTCCCCATTGAGGATGATATTAGCTGTGGATCTTTGGTATATGGCCTATGTGATCTTAAGGTATATTGCTTCTATCCCTACTTTTTTATCAAGAATGGATGTTGTGGGGTTTTTTTTAATGCTTTTTATGCATCTATTAGAAGGATCATGTGGTTCTTATCCTTTCTTTTTTTAATGTGATGTATCACATTGATTGACCTGTGGATATTGACCTGTGAACCATCCCTGAAACCCAAGAATAAATCCCACTTGATTGTGATGAATAATTCTTTTAATGTATTGTTGGATCTGGTTTGCTAGTATCTTATTGAGAATTTTTTTCATCCATATTCATCAGGGAAATTGGTCTGTAGTTCTTTTTAGTGGGGATTTTGCCTGATTTTGGAATCAAGGTAATGCTGGCTTCATAGAAAGAGTTTTCCTTCCATTTCTATTTTTTGGAACAGTTTTAAGAGGGTAGGTGTTAACTCTTCTCTAAATGTTTGGTAGAATTCCCCTGTAAAACCATCTGGCCCTGGACTCTTATTTGTTGGAGATTTTTGATTACTGATTCAATTTCCTTAATGGTTATGGGTCTGTTCAAATTTTCTATTTCTTCCTGTTTCAGTTTTGGTAGTTTATATGATTCTAGGAATTTGTCCATTTCTTCCAGATTGCCCAATTGTTGGCATAT
Source organism: Prionailurus viverrinus (assembly GCF_022837055.1). Taxonomy (NCBI): domain Eukaryota; kingdom Metazoa; phylum Chordata; class Mammalia; order Carnivora; family Felidae; genus Prionailurus; species Prionailurus viverrinus. Next base: position 16,330,911 of record NC_062569.1, read on the forward strand.
AATTGCTTATGATATTGTCTTATTATTATTTGTATTTCTGTGGTGTTGGTTGTGATTTCTCCTCTCATTCATGACTATTTGGGTCTTTTCCTTTTCTTTTTGATGAATTTGGCTAGGGGATTATCAATTTTGTTAATTCTTTCAAAGAACCAGCTCCTGGTTTTGTTGAACTATTCTACTGTTTGTTTGGTTTTTTTATTATTATTTCAATGTCATTGATTTCTGCTCTAATCTTTATTATTTCCCTTCTTCTGCTGATTTTGGGCTTTATTTGCTGTTCTTTTTCCAGTTCCTTTAGGGATAAGGTTAGGTTGTGTATTTGAGACATTTGTTCCTTCTTTAGGAAGACTTAGATTGCTATATACTTCCCTCTTATGTCTGCCTTTGCTGTATCCCAGAGGTTTTGGGCTGTCATGTTTTCATTTTCATTGGCTTCCATGTATTTTTTAATTTTCTCTTTAATTTCTTGGTTTACCCTTTCATTCTTTAGTAGGATGTTTTTTAACCTCCAAGTATTCATGTTCTTTCCAAATGTTTTTTTATGGTTGATTTCAAGTTTCATATCATTGTGGTCTGAGAATATGCACAGTATGATATTTATCTTTTTGTACTTGTTGAGGGCTGATTTGTGACCCAGTATGTGTTTTGTTCTGGAGAATGTTCGTGTACACTTGAGAAGAATGTGTATTTTGCTATTTTAGTATGAAATGTTCTGAATATATCTGTTATGTCCAGCCAGTCTGGTGTATCATTCAAAACCACTGTTTCCTTATTGACTTTCCGCTTAGATAATCTGTCCATTGTTGTAAGTGGGGTGTTAAAGTCCTCTACTATTATGGTATTATTATCAATGAGTTTCTTTATGTTTGTGATTAATTGATTTATGTATTTGGGTGTTTCAAGTTGGGGGGATAAATATTTATAATTGTTAGATCTTAGTAAATAGACCCCTTAATTATGATATAATGTCCTTCTTCATCTTTTGTTACAGTCTTTGTTTGAAAATCTAGTGTGTCTGATATAAGTGTGGCTACTCCAGATTTCTTTTGAAATCCATTAGCACGGTAGATGTTCTCCATCCCCTCCCTTTCAATCTGCAGGTGTCTCTAGGTCTAAAATGGGTCTCTTGTAAGCAGCATATAGATGGGTTTTATTTCTTCATCCATTTTGATACCCTATGTCTTTTGATTAGGCAGTTAGTACATTTACATTTAGAGTGATTAAAGATATTAATTTAGTGCCCCTGTGTTGTCTGTAGAGTGGGTTTTTGTGGTGATGTTCTCTGGTCCTTTCTAGTCTTTGTTGCTTTTGATCTTTTTTCTTTTGTTTTGTTTTTTTTCTCCCCTCAAGAGTCCCACTTAAGATTTCTTACAGGGCTGGTTTAGTGGTCATGAGCTCCTTTAGTTTTTGTTTTTCTGGAAAACTTTTTATCTCTCCTTCTATTTTGAATGAGAGCCTTGTTCGATAAAGAATTCTTGGCTGCATATTTTTCCATTTCAGCACATTGAATATATCCTGCCACTCCTTTCTGGCCTGCCAAGTTTCTGTGGACAGATCTGCTGTGAACCTAATCTATCTTCCCTTATAGGTTAAGGACTTTTTTTTCCCTTGTTGCTTTTATAGTTCTTTCCTTGTCTGTGTATTTTGTGAATTTGACTATGATATGCCTCAGTGATGGTCAGTTTTGGTTGAATCTAATGGGAGTTCTCTGTGTTCTTGGATTTTGATGTCTGTGTCCTTCCCCAGATAAGGAAAGTTTTCAGCTATAATTTGCTCACATGAATCTTCTGCCCCTTTTACTCTCTCTTCATGTTCTGGGACTCCTATGATTCAAATGTTATTCCTTTTTAATAAGCCACTGAGTTCTCTAATTCTTATATCATGACCTTTTGCCTTTGTTTCCCTCGTTTTTTCACCTGCTTCATTATTTTCCATGATTTTATCTTCTGTATTGCTGATTCACTTCTCTGCTTTGTCTATCCTTGCCATCATGGCATCCATTCAAGATTGCACCTCAGTTACAGCATTTTTAATTTTGGCCTGACTAGATTTTAGGTTTTTTTATCTCCACAGAAAGGGATTCTCTGGTGTCTTCTATGCTTTTTTTCCTACCTCAGCTAGAATTCTTATAATTGTGATTTTAAATTCTAGTTCAGACATCTTACTTATATCTGTGTTGATTAAATCCCTGGCCATCATTTCTTCCTATTCTTTATTTTTGGGTGAATTCTTCCATCTGGCAAGTTATCTGGCTTAAATTATGCAGATTTTTGCATTAATCCTCAGATCAATATCCTAGGTGTTCAAAATGATTTGATGCTGATTTAGCTGCATTTCAGGGATGAGATGAGATCAGGGTCCCCATACTAATCTGCCATCTTACGTCCTCTCCAAGAGTGTTAGAAGACATTGTCCTTAAACCCTTTTCTTCCCCACCAGAAATCATACAGGTCCCCTGCTCCCGACTATGAAAAGTTACAGAGTTCCTAAAAAACCTTTCATAAGCAGAAATGGCATAAAACAAAGAGGCAGGTACCACTATTTTATGTGGAAACTATTTTAAGCATTCCCAAACCCCCAAAATCATCTCAGTTATACTTTTATGATACCTTAGGACACATCTTGCTAACAGATGCACAAAATAAATCCAGGTAAAGCACAGATACTCACAGACACACCTCAAAGCTATGGCAGCCTGATGCTGAGATGCTGAGTGTGGTTCCCAGAGAAGGAACTGGTAGTGCCATTCTTGCTTCCCTCTATAACAGTTCATGGCCATAAGCATAAATCCTCTTTGAATTTCTCTCCATTAGTGAAAACAGGTACTGACATAGGTCATTTATAAAAGCAAAATTATGTATGGTGAACTCTCAAAAAGCAGGGGAAACCTGCATCATGAAAGGAAGAACACGCCCTCATTATAATGGTAAAGCTGAACAACAGAAATTTCAAGCATACTTTTCTCTGTACAGGGGACCAAAACCTAGGTGAACTAGAACAAATTCATAGACTTGGGGGGGAAATGAATGTGAAATACTTGTCTCAGTAGTAGAATTCCTGCCTAGAGTAAGGGTGCATTCCTGAGCTATCAAAAGTCAAGGAGAAAAATTAGTGGGGGACAAGGACTGGGAAGTTTATATACATTTTCATCACCTAATATGTCCAGTCTGCCTCATTATTGGGTCCTAATTATCAGAATTATATAATTCAAGGTTACTACTGAGAAGTCCATTTAAAAATGTACCTACTAACACATGCCTAATGCATACAAAACACTATTCCAATTTCCAGCTGACCGAGACTTACAGAGTTGAGCAAGATATGGTCTCGGTTTTCAAGGAGGATACGTGTTAAGCAATCACTCACATACAAAGCAAATAAATGCCACAGTGCAGGATAGGCAAAGGGCTGTATTGTGTCAAAGAAGGGAGGGCGCAGGAGCACCCAGGTGGTTCTGTCAGTTAAGCTTCCAACTTCAGCTCAGGTTGTGATCTAATGATTTGTGAGTTTAAGTCCTGCATTGCACTCTCTGCTTTCAGCCTGGAACCTGCTTCAGATCCTTGGTCTCCCTCTCTCTCTCTGCCCCTCCCCTGCTTGCACTCTCTCTCTCAAAAATAAATAAACTTGGGGAAAAAAAGAAGGGATGGCACATGATAAGGGAGGATCAGAGAATGCTTAGATATGGCTGCATTCTGCACTGCCAGTGGACACCTGCTAGCTACTGGCTATGTGGGGTCCATGGGTTCTGTTCAGCTATTTTCTATAAATCTGTTGCCAACACTGCACTTTGGAATATTGCTTATAAGTATCTGGGATTCTGGCTTCTCTTGCTAAATAAGATGATCTCAAAATCTGGGGCCCACGTGCCAGCCCGGCAATAATTACTTAGAGCAGCATATTAACAGTCATAGATCTCCACTTTGCTTTGGTCCCCAAGACTCCCCGTTGCACTCAACTCCTGGCCTGCTTCATTCCTTTCTTTTGTCTGCTCTGATCCTATATGCTCCAGGTCTGCCTTAAAGAACAGATAGAATCTCAACATACAGAGCTGGAGAGGGAAGATCAGAGCAAAGGTAGAGAGGCAGAAGAGTTTAGGCTATGCTCAGGGAACTGTGAGCAATCTGTTCAAAGAATAGGCTTAAGAATGAGATGAATTTAAAAATAGACAAATGATGGTTGGGACAAGTGGGGGGGCGGGGGGCTCCACGGACTTCTCCTAATGCCAGGATGAAGCAAATTGACTCAATTTGGTCAGAATGTGAAGCAAATTCAGAATGTTAGATCAGGGGATTGCCACCATCTGAGATAGCTTTCGGAATGATTAATCACAGGTGAGCAGAATAGAGCTAGGATTCTATTGTAGATGCTGAGGTAATTAAGTGACAGAAGGAGAAGAAAGGATGGCACACGCTTGGTGGACACTGAGGAGATGGTGTAGACCAGGCTTGGGAACGGCTTAGATAGGGTGGTGGGGAAAGAATGAAGTGAGTAGGGAGGAAGAAAAATAAAAAATGCCTCGTTGTCTGGGGTCCCAAGCTCAAATGTCTTCAGGTACAGGCATGTAGCAAAAATATGATAAGCAGCAGGTATAAATGTCAAGGACTGGTGGAGACTTTGGTGGGCTGGGGCATGCATATTCAAAATCAATTTATAAACTCAAAAAACAAGAAGAAGTACGCCCATCAAACAATCCACGTCAATGTAAAACAAACAGCAAGCTGCCCACGCAAAGCCTTGAAATAAGAGACATGAAAAGGCATACTTATAGGTGGTTCTCCCAGTAGAGATGTCCATCAGGTCAGGGTAAACACACGTATGAAGTTTAGGTGTAGACAAAAGGCATGAGTTTTGGTTTGCAAACCAATGGATAAATGATAGAATCTCAAGATTGGGGATCATGAAGTTCAGGGATTCATCCATGTGCTGATGATAGTTGAGGCTGTGGAAGAAGGTACAAGATCAGAGGAAAAGAACCAGAGGATGGAAAGCATTCCCCCCAGGGAGTCCTTAAGGAGCCTCTGTTCCCTGGGAGCTGGGCAAGAAGGAGGAGGCTGAGAAATGGAAGGAGAAGCAGGAAGTGAACTGGGATAGAACAGTATTATGAAAACTATAGGAGGAAAAATATTCAAGAAAGAGGAAATGATCTCCCGTGTGAAATTCCCTATTCCCTTCTGTCCCCTTCTCAAAGACTCATTTAATTAAAATACCTTTCTCCCAAAATTGATAATTTCTGCAATAGCTTTTTACAGTGTCAAGCAGGAAGAACCCCATCTGTTCTCCGATCTTCATTGCCTTCCCTTTTGCCCCCGGGCAAAGTCTCTTACACACATCGGGAGTAATATGCAAAACGATTTTTCAACCACCAACTGGCCCCTGATGCGTGCAGACGCAAGTGAGACAGCATCTTTTATGTGACCTCTCAAAACCCTGCCTACTGCCTCCTTTGGTGATATTTGGAACTTCCCAAAGAAGCCAGATTTTCCTGGGCATCATTCTCCTCTTCCCAGGCAGCTGAGAAGTGAGCTGTGAGAGTACAAAATGCCACAATAAGAAGAAACCCTTCCCTGGGTGAAGAGATAGAGATGAAATCAGGATATATAACAGGGTATCATGATCCTCCCCCTCCAAGCCATAAATCTGGAACCGAAGCCATTTTATGGGTTCCCACATCATCACTGAAGCCAAAATTACTCCTAAATCACCCGGCTTGTATCTCAGATGACAACCTGCAGGGTTAGTGATTTTGCTTTAAAAATAAATAAATAATTGTTCTCCGTGCTTCCTTGAAAAGATGAAACAGTGCACAGGCAAAAGATACTATTTTTTAAGTCAGGGAACATCTGTTACTCAGCTGGCTTCAGCCCTTTATAAGGCCCTGAGTCACCAAATGGCAGGAGCTCCTGAGATGCCCTTAATTTTAGTGCTTCCTGCAACTTTAATTTTAAGAGACGCCATTGCCCTCATCCCACATTGGGAGACTTCCCTGGCTGAACTAGTTTCCCACACCATCACTCCAAAGCCAGGGATTAAGAAAGCTGTGATCTCCCATTTTTTACACCAATGGCAGTAAAGTTTCAAAGTATATACGGATGATGGAGGCCAATGTCACATCCCTGAGACAAGAAAGTGTTCAGTCTATACCTAGAAAAGGAAGGGTCTGTGATTTACAGAGAGTGCCTTTGTTCAAGGGCAAAAAGTGTCTTAGACAAGAAAAGCTCCAACTTAACAAGACTTGAAAAGGAAATTAGATGACAAAGTCCACCATGAAAAGTGGGATTTCTAAAGGGCACAGAGAAACAATTGCTTCCGCTCAAATGCTGCAGCCAAAGATAGAGTACCATGCTCTCTTGGTCCCTTAAACACATCAGGTATTTCCACCTTTACAAGTCGATCATGCCGTCCACCCTCCCTATTTCTCTGTGTCAGCCATGAGAATCTTATCTTTCCTTCATGGCATGATGCAAATCCTGTCTTCCTTACACAGCTTTCTTTCCTTCCTGGCCTACATGCATCACTCTCTTCCTCTGAAGCTCTACAGTATTTTTAAACTATTCATCTTCGTTCTTAATCCCACATGCGCTTAGATGGTGCAAGTCAAAGTCTTGTCTCCCCAGCCAGATCATGAACTTGATGACATGAACTCTCCTGGGATGTCATCATATCCCCTGCAGCAGTGGCACCGTGCCATGCCACCAAACCCTCCTAAGAACCACTGAACACAGGAGGTTATGCAGAGACATATGGGGAGATACAAGCAACAGAAAAGCAAAAGGTCCAAAGAAGTTTGCTTTATTATTTAAAAGAAATTCATAATTACATCCAAAATACTTTGCCAATTAAATTCATGCTAATCTCTATGTCAAGAGCTCCATTGAGGAAAGATTATTTTCTTGAGTCTTTCACAAAATCCAGGAAAGAGTCTCTTAACATAGAACTCCCTTTTTCCTTAATTACCAAAATGATCATAATTTCAACCAGAAGCTGTTTATCAGATCAGATCACCTGTCACTCTAAGGAAGCTTCAGATTTGACTATCTTCTTCTATTCTTTTCTTTTCTTTCTTCCTTCCTTTTCCTTTTTCTCTTTCTTTCTTTCTTTCTTTTTTCTTTTCTTTATTCCTTCCTTCCTACCTTCCTTCCTTCCTATCATCCTTCCTTCTTATCTTCCTTCCTTCCTTCCTTCCTTCTTTCCTTCCTTCCTTCCTTCTTTCCTTCCTTCCTTCCTTCTTTCCTTCCTTCCTTTCTTTTATACAACAGTGCCAGGTACTGTCCTAGATCCTGAGAATACTGTGCTGAGTAGGACAAAAACCCTGTTCTCATGGAGTTGACATTCTAATAGAAATAGACAATATATGTATGAATAAGTAATAATTATCAGGATATGATCCCTGCTATACAGAAAAATAAATTAGAAAAAGGAGCTAGAGAATAATGGGGGAATGAAGAGACACTGTGATCTGTTCTGGATTGAAGAAGGACTGAAGGAGACGGCATTTGAATGGAAACTTGAAAAAAATGAGAGAACAGGAGGGCTAAAGAGCACCCACAAAGAAAGAAGAGCAAGTGCAACGGTCCTGGGGAAAAACTAGTTTGAAGTATTCTAGGGCTAATAGGGAGACCAGTGCATCTGGAGCAATGATTCGGGAGCAGAATAAGCAAGGAGAAGGGTACATCCCTCACCAGGAACTGAATCGGTTGGCACCTTGATCTCTGTCTTCCCAGTCCAGAACTGTGAAAAATACATGTCTGTTGCTCAAGCCCCCTAGTCTGTGACATTCTGTTGTGGCAGCCTGAGCTGAGTTAACACAGGTAGTAAGGAAATAAGTGAAAAATACCAAAGGTGTCTGACAGATGCTGCAACTGCAGAAAAGTGGAGAAAAAACTCCCAAGAAGGTGACATTCAGCAGACACTCTTAGTCACTTCTAGCTCCTAAATAAATTTCTATCATTTTCATTGGCTGAGGGATTACTTAGTGTGAGTTCACTGTTCTTCCTAGTGGTGATATTCTTATCTATGTATTTTTAGATATTTTATACACTCTTTGCGTGAACTCCCAAAATCCACACATCTGGGTCCATTAGATATTTTGCATCTCTTTTCGCTCACCAAATGTGACAGCATTTCTTTGAATTTCAATTAATTCAGTGATCACTGAATCTACCTCTTTATAAGGTAACAGTTGCATGAGTCCATTCTTTGGGAGGAAATCTCTCCAAGAATTTTATACATCATTTTATATATCATCATAAAATATATTTAATTTTGCGTTCAGTTTGCTGATTCATCTGCCAAAACTCCACAAACCATGTAAATCTTAAGAAGGAAAAAGGGGTCAAGGTCCTTCCGTGAATGATATTTACGTCCAGCTCCTCGGATTTTGGTCTGTGTTCTGGATCCCTTCTTTTCTCTGAACATGCACACAGATGGAGTCCATCTTCCATCATTTCCTCTAAGAATATTTTCTCTACCTGAAATTCAATAGCCTTCTTAGCGAGCAAGACTGAACAACAAAAAGAAATAACATTCGTCTTCTCCAAAGTAAAGAAGCAGGGGATGAAGTACTCAAGTGGGTTAGGTCCCGGAGCCTTCCGGAGCTAAAGTTTATATTGCATGGTTTTAACAGATTTTGTCGGTGGAAGTGTGTTTGTGGTTTGCAGTTTCATTTTGTTATCTCGTTCCAGTAAGAAAAGTCACACTGCTTACAAAACTGAGAAACTTATTAGAATCCTGTGGTGTTTGCCTGCTTCGATTTTCACACGGCGAGCCAACATAAAATGAAGGGTAGTGTTGGAAAGGGAAAGGTGGAACATTTGCAAAAATTCACAGCTGGAGGCAGCACTGCCTCGGCTGTGCAGAAGAGTCTTCCAACCTCAACGTCCTCCTTCTTCTCAAACACAGGCAATTGTAAGTTAGATTTTGCCCGAAAAAGTGCATCTAGAGGTGAGGTCTTATGCAGGGATGGGAACTGGACACCGCAGTTAAGAAAACCGCTGTGGAAAATGCCAAAAGTTTCTTACACTTGTTTTAATGATTTCAGCTTACCTCGAAGGGGCTCTGAATCACCAGGTGGTTCTAAATGCCGGGCAGTTGGGGTGAAGTGAAAAAAGGCTGTGCTGAGTCAATAGATGTGTTTGTCTTTTATTCAATTCTTTGTGAGGCATCATCGCCAATACTCCTAACAGGCACACCAGGAACAGCTAGTACAAAAATCACAGAGGTGCAAAAATCACACGAAAAATCAATTAGAGAAATAAGCCTTGGGAAATGTAAACTGGAGCAGATGAAAAAGTAGATAGAAATTCCCAGAAGGACTACAGAAAGCTACAGATCCCGGTCAAACAGAGAAGCCATTGGATAACCAATACGTTCATCTGATAATTAGAGGAAAAGCATTCTTAAAAGAACATTTCTTTTTAATAAAAAACAAAACGAAACAAAGCAAAAAACAAAAAGCTCTCCAGCGTGAGTCTGTCGAAATGGTAAAATTAGGACACTGGCCAGAGAGAATGTCACAAATGAACATTCCGACTTTCCTAATAACACTCATCTGCTCTCCTCTTTGGGTTACCAAGTCTCCAAGGAGAGGAATATATGCTTATGACTGACAAATCTGTTGTTGGCAAAGGAAAACTGCCTTTTCTTTCACATCCTTTGATTGGCTACTTCAACCTCAGAATGGAAGATGGGGATAGTTTTCTAAGTGGCTACCTGATTCAAAAGGGAAACTCTGACTCAGTCAATAGCTGTCTTAAACAATTCCTGATAATATGGACCCTAATGTTTCCCAGGCAAACATGCTCATTAAAACTTTGAAAAAAATGGGGCACCTGGGTGGCTCAGTAGGATAGGCGTCCAACTTCGGCTCAGGTCAAGGTCTGGCAGTTTCTGAGTTTGAGCCCCACGTCAGGCTCTGTGCTGACAGCTCAGAGCATGGAGCCTGTCTTTGGATTCTGTGTCGCCCTCTCTCTGCCCCTCCCCTGCTCGCACTCAGTCTCTGTTTCTCTCTCAAGAATAAGTAAACATTAAAAATTTAAAAAAAAAAAAAAAACTTTGACAAAATTTGTAAGTCCTCCTATACAATTTTTAACAAATAACAATGACATTTGAAAAAATTCTCTTTGGGGCACCTCGGTGGCTCAGTCGGTTAAGTTCCAACTTCGGCTCAGGTCATGACCTTGCGGTTTGTGAGTTCGAGCCCCGTGCCGAACAGCTCAGAGCCTGAAGCCTGCTTCGGATTCTGTGACTCCCTCTCTCTCTGCCCCTCCCCTTCTCATGCTCGTTCTCTCTCTGTCTCAAGAATAAATAAAACATTAAAAAAGAAAAAAGAAAAAATTCTCTTTGCTAAAAAATTAGAACATTATAGAAATGCCTGAACTTCTCTTTGATCTTGAGCACGAAATCTGGCTCCTCCTACTTCCTTTTAGTTTGCCTAGCTTTCTCCAACCCCTTCTTTCTCGAATATACACATTAGAGCACATATGTTTTTTGGTGTTTGTGTTTCATAAACTGAATCATATCATATATACCTTTCTGAATATTTGTTTTTGTTCACTGATCAATGAGATCTGGAACCTTCTATGTTTGTACAAATAGACCTGCCTCAATCTTCTTGATCAGCTGCATAGTATTCCTTGAGAATGTTAGTATATATTTTGCCATTCTCCATTGATAGAGACTTAGGTTATTGTTAATTATTCGCTTTTACAAAAACTCTTCAATGAGCATCTTTTCACAATACATCCTTGGGTACTCCTCAACATGTTTTTCCAGAGTACAAGCAGACTAAAGAAATGTCTCATGCTTTTTAACTACTGTACTAAAATAGTAGGGAACAAAGAATGAAATAAAATATACCTGTCAGACTAAAAGACATAAAATTAGAACTTTCCGAAAGGAAACCAGAAAGCTACAGAAGGTTGGTTTGGAAGAGATTCTTAAAAAGTCAGAGATTCCTAGCTTCAAACCTGGCCCCAGTTCCAAATCAAAAAGAATCTAAGTGCCCTGTTTTTGTTTAATGTTTATTTTATTTATTTTGAGAGAGAGAGCATGAGCAGGGGCGGGGCAGAGAGAGAGAGAATCCCAAGAAGGCTCCACACCATCAGTGCAGAGCCCAATGTGAGGTTCAATCTCACAAACCTGTGAGATCATGACCTGAGCAGAAATCAAGAGCCAGATGTTCCACCGACCAAGCCATCCAGGCACTACTATGTGTCCTTCTATGGGAATGGCAAAACACATACTACCTAAAGAATACTATATAGCTTATTTTAAAAAATTACGCAGGTCTAGATATATTAACATAGACTGTAACCTTGTGTATCTTTTAAAACATTACTTTTCTGTCAAGCTTTAGTTTCTCCATCAAAATATGGAAAAGAACAATTTTTTGAAATGAATCTACAGCATAAAGTAGTTGCACAGATTAAATAACAGAATACTTGTTAAGCACTTAGTATACTAATGACACAGAATAAGTGCTCAAAAGATATTGGTTTCCATTACATTTCTATTTTTGATGTGTCCCACGATGGTGGAGGAATTTCAACAACCCAAGGCCATTTATTAATTTGTCAGTCATTTATTAAGCATCCATTATTACCAGAGTTTTATGCCACCTCATTTGAGGAGAACACAGATGAATGAAATATCATTATAATATTCCTCAAGAATCTTGGGAACATATCAAGGAATATAAGTCATGTCCCAAATAACCTTAAAAAAAAAAAGGAATGTAGTATTACAACAGATCTCATTCTAGACTACTATTATTTTTATATGCCCAGGGCCACTTCCTTCATCAGGCAATAGCATCATTCTTTGGAAGAACTATTCCTCCTCCAATGCCGATACTGATGTGAAGACAGCCAATTATAGAAGCCACAGCCCTGGTTGGCCACAGTTGATAGGTCAGGAAATGTGCATATGACTTAGTCCTATGACCCAAGCCAGGCCAGTCAAAGCATTTTCACACTAAGAATGGAGGAAAGGGAGTGGGTCTTTTCTTTTTTTTTTTTTTTAACATTTATTTATTTTTGAGACAGCATGAATGGGGGAGGGGCAGAGAGAGAGGGAGACACAGAATCGGAAGCAGGCTCCAGGCTCCGAGCCATCAGCCCAGAGCCCGACGTGGGGCTCAAACTCACGGACCGCGAGATCGTGACCTGGCTGAAGTCGGACGCTCAACCAACTGAGCCACCCAGGTGCCCTGGGAGTGGGTCTTTTCTAAGGACAAAGGCATGTGATGCCAAGTTTGAGCACTATTTACAGCCAAGTTCTCCCATATTTGGGAGACTCTAGTCTGAAAAAATAAAGAACCACAGTGACAAGAGTAGAGGCAAAAACACAGACAGACATGAGGGGATTTGAGTCCCAGGTTCTGGAGGCCCAGCCTCAACCCTGCCTTTTGGTAATGACATGGGATATCATTAGTTCTATGAAAGCAGAGGTTTCTGTATGTTTTTATTTACTAATGTATCCTCAGCATCTAGAACACTGCTTGGTGCCTAGCACATAGTAGACATTCGTGACATATTTTCTGAATGAATGAATAAATGAATGAGTGAATAATATCCTATAATATAGCCCTCTTTTTTTTCTGAGTTAAAATTTTATTTTATTTTATTCTTTCCTTATAACTGAAGTCAGAATTACTCTTGAAATTTTTTACAACCCTATCTCAGAAGGAAAAAGAGGAAACGAGGCAAAGAGTAAGGGAATATAACATCCAAATATTTTCCTGGGCCAATAGGCTAGTGGCTCCAGACACTACCAGGACCAGATTCTATCAGAGTATTGCCCATCTCTGTCACCACAAATCCAGAGCTATTTTGAGTTTGAGTTATTACAACTTCTCACGTAGGATTTAGTCTAGTTTAATAAAACACAGGCTTGTCTGCTTGGTTTCCAAGACTGCAGACTTTAGATTCTAGAAATCAAAAGACAGTCTGTCATGTGACTGCTTCCGTCTCTCTTATTTGCCTGTGTCTTATTTATTTCCTTCCATGGACCAACGGGTAAGATATAAATAAGTAGCCAGGCAGTTAAAGACTGACAGAAGTCTAAAAGGTTGTCAATGAGCTCATTGTCAACAGGAAATTCACATTAATGAGCTCAGATTGGCAGCAGTTTGATGTAACGTCCGGGGATTGAGTAGCTTGCAAACACCTCTAGCAGATCTGAAATACACAGCTTACTGAGAATCACATCATTATTGAAAAACTGCACGATATAACTCAATGTGCATGACGGTTGTGGCATCAGTAAATTAAAACAAAATAGAGGATTGCCTCTTTTTAATATCTATTAACTGCCTAATACATGTTGGGAGTTGTTGCACAGAGAAGAAAAAATAGATACAGATCTCAGTCTATAGATTTAGACTCTAGCAGATTACTAAGACATGCTCACCAATTGTCAGATCAACCAGTCCAGGACAAAAGTGAACCCATATGGAATCCAGCCATGATGAAGAGTGTCAGGTGAGAAAAATGTCACAGTAAAGTTTTCATCAACTGTTGAGGAAATAGATACTTTTCAGCTCTCTCTCATGCTACCTTGACCATCACCTCTCATGCCTGATCTATCTACGGCTTTTGACATTTTTTTGGCTAAAGTCCAGGTACCTCCTCATGGCTTCCATAAACAATACTTATGGCCCATAATGCCGCCACTTGGCCACTAACATAACCTGCCCTGTGCAGGCTGCTCTCCAGTACATAACACCTCCGGGACTATTTATTTGGCATATCCTAACCATAAAAATTACCCGGTCCTACATAATCTTAGTACAAGATAGAATGCAACAATTTTCATCAGCTGAATTAATCTGGCTTTTTGGGGTTTTTTTGTTTGTTTGTTTATGCAAAGTTTTAAAACAGTAGATTGCCAATTATATATATATTATATATATATATAATACATATATTATGCATATATATTATGTATATATAATATGTGTATATGTGTATATATTATGTGTGTGTATATATATGTACAAGAAAACCTTGGATTGCGAGTAACTTGTTCTGTGAGTGTTCTGCAAGACGAGCAAACATCCCTAATACATTATAACTTGATAAACGAGTGCTATCTTACAATACAAGTAGTATGTGATGCCAAACATCACATGATCACAACAGAGCCAATGGTTCTTCTCTCTCTCTCGCTGTGGGATTGTGGGTGATCATCTCCCATGCTCAGATGCTCAGTCTCAGGCCGTGGTGTTTGGCAGAAATCGGTGATTTTTCAGAACATTGGAAGGTGCCCACAACTGACACTAGTGTATTTTTGTCACCTCAAAGCACCTATGGACAGTCCTTTGCTTTTCCATACCAGAGTAAGCTTAGGAATGCTTTGCTTCATTTCTAGGTCATTGGACAGGTTCTTTGTTAAAGATGCATGAAAAGAAAAATTCCATTGAGCCAATAGATAGCATGATTTCATTAGTGACAGTGAAAGTTGTCCTACACAATAACCCTCCCATCTCTTGTCTCCCTCACACCAGCCACTAAGGTTTTCAAACGTAATTTCAGGTTGATTTATTTTTCTTTATATTTTGTATTTTCTTTTATTTTGTATCATATTACAGTATTGTAATCATTTGTATATGAATATTTTTGAGTTGCAAAATGAATCATCTGAGCTTTCATTATTTCTTTTGGGGAAATTCGCTTTGATATACAAGTGCTTTGGATTATAAACATGTTTCCAGAATGAATTATCCTTGCAAACCAAGGTTTTACTGTATATGTGCATATTCATTATATATGCACTTATCTGTGGACTTATAAACATATGTTAAACATATACAGTTTATCTTGGTGAACATCCTGTGTGCTGATCAGTACTGTGGAGGGAAAACCAACTTACTGTGTTTATTATGTGTCTGCTCTGTATTTGTTAGTCTCCTCCTTATATATCCCTAGCCCCAAATTATTTCCTCTATTTCGTTCCACTGACTTTCCAATGAGAAAGAGACAAACAGTACAATTAGACTTCATTGTTCCTTTTCTCTTCTGGATCACATCCCTAAAACTTTCTCCTAACTTTCCACCTACAAATAAAGACATAGTGTCTTTATAAAGGCTCCAGTGGGTCTAACAAAACTTAACAAAATAAATGTTTTGGAAGCATATTATTTTACTCTCTGATTCTTTTTACCAAACATAGAATTCAGAGGCAAGCCAAATGTAAAAATGAGAGACAAATGAAAATGTTTGTATATTGAAACCTACTCAGGGACTGCATACATAGGAAACCCTTGAATATGTGCTTTAAAAGCAGATCTGGAATTGAACGACTATTTCTTCAAGTGTGGATCCTTGACTCAGTTTCTATCCTTCACTGAATAATTCAAGATGATGTCCATTTATTGAGATGGTCACAGCCCAGTATCTATGTTAACTATTACTGGAAGGATTCTTCCAAAAGGTAACCAGTAGGATCGTTTCATCCATGAGAACAATAAAATGGAGCTATGCCACTCTGGCATGTTGATATTAGGTCACTGAATACTGTTACAAGTTAAGTCTCAGAGATCATCTTCCAGACCACTGTTCCACAAAGTAAGGTCCTTGTACCAGCAGCATCAGCATCATCTGGGAACTGGTTAGAAATATAAATTCTTGGCCCTATCCTAGACCTACTTACTCAGAAACTTTGAGGTACAGTCCATCCATCTGTGTTTTAACAAGTCCTCCAGGTGACTTTGGTGCACATCCAAGTTTGAGAATTCCTGCTCAAGATAGTTTCTTATTTTGGAAGTGAACCGACTGAACCCCAAAGAGGTGAAACAAATTGCCCAAATGGATGACAAGAACCAGGAAGAAATCTCACAAAGCACAAAGTAAGGTTGCTTTGGGGATTCTAGAGAACCAAAAACTCAATCCTCAGTATTTTTATTAGTCAGTGTCTTGACAGGAATTCCTTGGTGTGCTCAAATTTGGGTAATGTTTCATGTATTTACACAGGTATGGGTGAAGTGTAAAGAAACCACAAGGGGGAGACACAGTAGAAGAGCATATTCCACTCACAGGCCTAAAGAGGCAAAGGGTGCAGGACGTGGGGGTCAGCAGGGGGAAGAACTATGTAGAAAAGAGAGCCTTGAAAAGTGCAGTGATCTTTATTCATGGGTCATAGACAGCCTGAGGTCACCTCACAGGAGGTATCCAAGACCAAAAATCCCTGACATCACTCTCTACCTCCTTATCCTTTTAGGCCAACCCAACTGGAAGCCAGATGGCAAAGAAACTCATGTGCACAGTCTACACCAACACCCTCCCCAGGCATAGTGGGGAGTGAGAAGGATGGAGAGTAAATTTAGAAGGGCAAATGGGAGATTTCTAAACAATATAAAGTCAAGGATGGCCAGAAATTTCTGGAATTCATGATGCATACTAGTAATTGGCTCCAACTACTTTCTTTTCAAGAAGGGATCCCTGAAATCACCCCACATTCAAAACAAAATACAGATATATCTTATTGTTAGTATTCCTTACTAACTGTTCCTACCTTCTTATCAGCAGTAGAACTCCTAGATCTTAACTGGAAATGTGGCCATCACACCTAAAAGATAGTATTTCCCAGTCTCACGAGCAGTTAGGTATGTAATGTGACTAAGTTCTAGCCAATGGTACATAAATACAAATGATGTCCATAACTTCAGGGACTGTTCTTAAGGTTCCTCCTTCCAGTTGACTGCAAATTCAGGCAAAGTGTCTGGCATTCCAGGAGCCATCTTGGATCGTGAGTTCACATTGAGAAGGAATGACATACACAGAGGAGCAGCGAGCTGGAAAGAGGCTGAATCTCTGACCCCCTGCAACACGAAGCCAGTCCTAGGCTGACCCTCTATCTACTTTTTAAGTGAGTGAGAGCGATGTATTTTTATATTCTTAAGCCACAATTATTAGGTGATTGCTATTACCTAAATCTAATTATAACTAACATACTCTGTATATACTAACAAGAAAATATCAGCAAAGGCATGTGTTAAGGGGTAAACTGTACCACTACCACCCACCCAAATTCATATATTGAATTCCTAACAGCTAGTACCTCAGAATGTGACTGTATTTGCTGATAGAACCTTTAAAGAGGTGACTAATTTAAAGTGAGGCTGTTAGGGTGGGTCCTAATCCAATCTGACTGGTGTCCTAATAAGAAAAGGAAATCAGGGCACACGGGGATAGTATGCACAAAGGAAGGGACATGTGAGAACACAGCAAGAAGGTGGCCATCTATAAGCCACAGGGAGAGGCTTCAGAAGAAAAAGCAAAAAACCTGAAGATGCCTTGATCTTGAACCTCTAGCCTTCAGAACTGTGAGAAAATAAATATCTATTATTTAAGCCACCCCTTCTGTGGTATTTTGTTATGGTAGCCCTGGCAAACTAAGACAACATGGTATTAAGTTAAAGAAGAAAGCAGCAAATGCAGAATGGTATTATTTATGACTAATGTGCTTATGTATGAATATGTACAAAGGTCTGGAAATACACAGCAAAAAAGAAACAAAATGGTGACCAAAAGTGAGGAGCTACTGGGGGACCAGGATTGAGGATGGAGGTTAAAGGGGAATTTCACCTTCTATAGAAAAATTTATGCAAGATTAGACGTGAAATTAAAATGTATTTTTTAAATCTATTAACTTCTCCTCTGGTTTTGGCAGAACCTGGATTCTGCTGAGCAATTAAAATTGAAATCTGATGTGCTTGCCCATGGTGGTAACATCCAGTATAAAGAGAATCTCAGAACTGGGCACTGAGTTTGGCTTTTGCTGTTTTCTGTAAGCCTGGGCTGCTGTTCATTGTTGAAATAAATTGTACTTCAGCTACATGGTCTGCAAAGTTGTGAGAGAGTCATTAGGGAATGAGGCCTATAGGGCTGTGGGGTCATGTTCATAAAGATCACATGCTGAGTTGTCTGGAATCAAACCCAGAAATATAGAGAAGTGGCAAGAAATCCAGTGTGTGAGTGTGTGAAGCCAGAGAATCTATATCATCCAGTGGGATGAAATACAATTTCATTGTATTTGAGATTGTTATTTATTGTATTTCATTGTATTGATACAATATTTCATTGTATTGAATTGTTATGAGACCAACAATCAGGAATGTGTTGTAATGTGACTTATATTGGAGAGGGAAAGAAAGAAGTCCTTCTATTGGAAATAATAGTAATTTAAAAAAAAATAGAATAATGATTTTGAATGACAGGACTGAAATTACCCCCAGGAAGGGCACATTTTGGAAACTACTCATGAAATTTTTTGGTCTGCACAGGGCTGTATAGAACAGACGTCCTTGGAATGTGTGTGTCCCCACATCTGTGTTTCCACAGAGGAGAAGTGGTCCCTAATGGAAGAAATACCCAGGATGTGGTATATGGAGAACTGCCCTGAGCTCTGGTGCCTATTGTAAGAATAGCATAGAGTTATAATTAGAGGAGCCAATGAATCACAAAGGACCATGGTAACATGGCAACCCTGGGAACAATGGGATGAGGAAATAAGTCACAGCTCTATCTGGCAGTGGGACAATGTTACTTCTGATTTCAATACCTGGGCCTAGTTAAGAGGAGATTACCCTGGAAAGAAAGGATTATGGGTTGAAAGTTTACATGGTTGAGTGTGGGGAGTTTTGTTAATAGGAAATGTGGCTATTCCTGTGATAGTAATGTATTTCAGCAGCTAAGTAATACAAAAGAAAGACGAAACAAGAAAAACAGATGGGGAAAAATTACGCATAGGATCCTTTTCACACAACAAAATTTAGGAAAACTTTTAAAGGGTGGGTAGATGTTGTAAGGGTGGAGTTTTGATCAGAGGGAGGATCTGAAAAAGGGCGTAAGTCTACCAAAAAGAAATAGGAGTTCACTTACTAAACTTAGGAGAAACTGATTAAGTGGGCCAGATCTGGTGGTAGAAGAGACAAGATAGAGGAAGAAAGGAGTATCTCCTTAACCACAAGACAACAACCTGACAAAGAGCTCTAGGTATATCCCATTTCCAGTTGTAACAATAGCATCCTCACCTTATGGTAATGGCGGTGTAACAGAAAAACATACAAATAAAGAGAGTTGTTAGAGGCAGGCCCACACAGTTAGCTTCCCAAGATTTGGAGAAAGGTCTTGGAGGAGTTTATGCTACCAGACCAAGGATGATGTCAAAATGGAGCAGGATCCTGACTTGAATATAGAAAGGTTCCCTTGCACCTGCGGCTAAGAAGGGCTTTGGGTCCTACTTCTGTTGAGTCTGATTGGTGTCAGAGTCAAGCAGTAGGTCATACAGTGATTTACTCTCAAAGTTTCCCTAGTTCTCTGCCAGGCTCAATGCTTAAGAGGAAATCCTTAAAATTAAGAGCAAGATCTAGAAAAGACAGGTACTCATTCAGTCGGTGCCTGAAGCCAGGGCTAAGACTGTTCTTCCTCCATTCCCACCACCCTACAGGTCTAGGCCTGCCCAGAGTGGGGAGGAGGGGGTGGGAAGTCAAAAACTCTGCATGCACCTCGTCAGAGACTGATTCCACCCAAGACTTTTCCTGGGAATGAAAAATAGAGTGTCCTTGAGGCAGATCTTCCCCATCACAACCCAACCACCATCCCGTTGAAGTTTCTTCCATCATAACCAAGCAAAATAAAATGATTTCTAGCTTACAAGTACATGTGGTTGCACACCCTCAAAGAGGGCCCCACCCAAATACTGGTGATGGCCTGAATACTGCCCTGCAGGTGCCCCAAGTATAGTTGAAGGGATGTGGCAACCAGGGCTAAGAGCTCACATCCAAGTGAGACCATCACACCACACCCTGGGCTGTGGCTGTTTCAGGTAGCTTAAGATGGCAAACACATTGCTTTCCAGCTCAGATGATCACTTCACTTGCTCCATTTTCATCTTTCACCAAACCCTGCTGCACCTCCTTCTACCTAACAAAAGCCTGTACCCCTCAGACCAGCATTTGGCCCTGTCCATGTTAGATGATACCTCCAAGAAAGTCAGGAAAGAAATACTAGAGTCTTGCAGACATCATCATTAGTTCCAGAGTGGATGTCAGCTGGAAGGACCAGCAAAGAAAACTGCCTTCTGACTCTATGTTAGAGTGGTTTAAATCCTTTAAGTCCTGTAACTAAGCAAACTTGGAAAAATTTCAGCCCTGCTCCCACCGCACAGGATAGACAGCCACGAGGAAGAGGTATATCTATTCTAGACCCTGTAAATGGATCCGGTCCCTTGCGCCATGCCACTAGGTAGAGATAGAACTGAAATCCAATAGTATTTGGGAATCCATCTTAAACTCCCACCACCAGCTGTTACTTCTTGCTACTGGAAAACTTCTTTGGCTCTCTATACCCATCCCAGGCTTTCCTTGTTTGGTGTATAATAGGTTTGAACATTCTCTTTGAATTCTGACACTATATCACTCTAATACAATGCTATAGAGCACAGTTGCACATACTGTGCACTGTTCAATTCCATAACACCATTCATATAGTTGTATTTTAATACTACTGATATAGATTCTCTGGCTTCACACACTCATGACTACTAATAAGAGACACTCCCACCTTTTGCCCTTGTTTTATGATAACTATACAGGCTGGGTTAGCCCCAACAAAGAGAAGTTCAGAAGTAGTTCTCAGAGGTAGAGATCTGAGCCAAGAGAAATAAGCAACACATGTTCTGTAGGTTACAAGTCCCCTGGCTAGTTTTGAGATGTGGCTTCAGTTAGAGTTTCAGAATCAAAGATGTGAAAGCTGCCTTTGTATTGTTACTTTTCAAATGCAGCCATACATTAACATTTTATTAACTCAGAAGCAGTGCCAGTTTTCAATTTTCTTTCTTTTTTTGCTTCAGTCTTTCATCTTTTCCAGATTAAAATTTATGAATTCAGTTGAATTATGCCTTGTGACTCTACCTAGATTTATTTCCTTAGCTCCTTTCCTCCAAAACACTGCTCTTCTGAAGTAGATGAGTAGCTAGCTATTAAGTCCACGAGTTTATGCTCTCAATAATATGTGAATCATTTGAACGATATATAAATTTGGGGGGTTATTTTAATTTTATACAACTAACGTTACAAGTTGTCATTCTGTACCTTGCTCTTTTTGCTCAAAACCAAGTTTTTAAAATTCATCTGTAAGATTCACATCCTTCAGCAATTTCTTTTTTCTTATTCTTGGAGTTCTTAATGAATTCTGGAAGTGTTTCCTTTTTCAGATATATATACTCTTCTAGTCTAGTTTTGCTTTTAAATTGTTTATGTTATCTTTAGTCATATATATTTTTAAAGTTTTTCAACCTAGTCAAATGTATCAATATTTCCCTCCTGATTTCTGTCTTTTTAAGTTCTGATTAAAATATTGTTCCCAACACTGCACAAAACTAGAGGTATCACAATTCCAGACCTCGTTGTATTACAAAGATGTAGTAATCAAAACAGTATGGTACTGGCACAAAAATAGACATTTAGATCAATAGAACAGAACACAAAACCTGGGAATGAACCCACAACTGTAAATAGATTATACACTTTTCTCCCTAAAGATCTTGCCCAATATTACTAAAAAATATTCCTAGTCTTCATGCTATTATGACTAGGGTCATTTTAAAATTTCATTATACTTTTGAGTTGGTTATTCCTGGAGTATTAGAAGACTGGTGATTTTAAAATATTAATCTGGATCCAGGAAATTTGCTGAACTTTATTTAGTTTCAACATCTTGTGAATATATCCTGCTAGATTTTCTAACCAACAATTTATCAGTTGCATATATGATAATTTTCTCTCTTCCTTTCCAAATCTTACACTGCCAATTTCTTTTTCTTATTCTATTGCATTGGATAGGACTACCAGGACACTGATGAATAGTAATAATTACAGATGCATCTTTATTTTGTTCTTGATTTTAATGGAAACTCTTTTAAATTACTGGAATTATGATGTTTTTATGTGTTTAGATTTTTTATATTTTTTCAAGTAAATAAACTTCTTCCTAGTCGCTGAGATTTTTTGTTTTTAATTTTGTTTTTAATTTTGTTTTTAATTTATTTATTTTTGAGACAGAGAAAGAGCATGAACAGGGGAGGGTCAGAGAAAGAGGGAGACACAGAATCTGAAACAGGCTCCAGGCTCTGAGCTGTCAGCACAGAGCCCGATGCGGGGCTCGAACCCACACCACGGGATCATGACCTGAGCTGAAGTTGGACACTTAACCAACTGAGCCACCCAGTTTGAATTTTTAACATTTATTTACTTTTGAGAGACAGAGAGAGACAGAGCATGAGCAGGGGAGGGGCAGAGTGAGAGAGGGAGGCACAGATCTGAAGCAGGTTCCAGACTCCAAGCTGTCAGCACAGAGCCCAATGCAGGGCTCAAACTCACCGAACGCGAGATCATGACCTGAGCCAAAGTCGGATGCTTAACTGCCTGAGCCACTCAGGCGCCCCTGCTGAGAATTTTTAATCATGAATATTTATAAATTTTGTCAGGATCTTTGAAGATGATCATAGTTTTTTCTCCTTCAATGTATTGTTGTGGTGTACCATTAATGGATTTTCTACAGTTAAGCTATCTTGCATTCTTGGATAAACTTTATTTGGTCAAGATATGTTTTATATACTGCTAGATATGATTTATTGATATCTGAAAGGTTTTTTTATCTCTTTGTAAATCAGCTTCTCTTGTTTGTACACAGTCTGTCCAATTTTGATATGAGTCTAAAATTAGTTGAAAAGCTTTTCCTCTGAAACAATTAAATTAGAAGGGGATTATTCTTAAAGGTCTGATGAAATAAAACCCTCTGTGGTTGGTACCTTTACACAAAGGTGGGAAAAGGAGATGTATTTTCCAAATTCAGTCTCTTTCATGGTCATTTGATAAATCTGGCTTTATTTCCCTTGAATGCATCTTGACAGCATTATGTATACCCTGGTAGTTATCAGAATCCTGGCACAAAATGGCTAATTTGTTCATAGTTTATTATATAACTACATTATCTCTAGCTATGCTCTTTTTTATTTCTAAAGTTGTTAATTTATGCTTTATTGCTTTTTATCAAATGCATGAGTATTTCAAATATTGAGCTTTGAGTTTTTGTTAATCATTTCAATTATTTCTTTAGCTATATCCCACAAGTTTTGATATGTAATTTGTATTTTTATTTCATTCTAAATATTTGTTTTCCCACTGCAATTTTACAAATGCATGAATATTTACAAGTGTAGTTTAGTGCTGAAACACATATATTTCTATTGTCTTTCTAGTATTTCCAATTTTATTACTTTGTGTTCAAGGATCATGGTATGTATGATACTTAGAGTGTCATTAAGACTTACTTTGTAGCCAATTTTTATAATTATACCCTGTGTATACTAAAAGTAATATATACATAACTTTTATACACATACACACACACATGTTGGGGATAGAAATCATATATCTCTGTTAGCAGTTTGTTAAATCTGTTACTAAAATCTTAAATATCATTCATAATGCTTTTATCTCTGTGACTTGTAAGTTTCAGAAATGCGTGTGTTACAACCTTCCTTTGGGGAACAGAATTTTCCATTTATCCTTATAGTTCTGCCATTTGTTGTTTTACATGTTTGGAGGCTACATTGTTTAGTGCATACAGATTCGTGATGGTTATAGCTTCTTCAGTCAATTGTTATCATTAGATAATATCTCTATCATTATTAACATTTTTTATTATATACATTTTTAAATTTTTATTTATTTTGAGGGAGAGAGAAAGAGTGCTAGTGGGAGATGGGGAGGGAGAGATGGAGAGAGAATGCCAAGCAGGATCCACACTGTCAATGCAGAGCCCAATGCAGGGCTCAATCTCAAGAACTATGAGATCATGACCTGAGCCAAAACCAAGAGTCAGATGTTTAACTGACTGAGCCACCCAGTGGCCCACATTACATTTTATATGATATAAAAATTGTTAAACTGGCTCTTTTTGATAACACATAAATTTATTTAAAATAAATTTTTTCCTAAAAATCCAAAATCTCAAATCACTTAGTTTAATTTCATACATTTCCAGTCCGAAGGTAAAATTAAGAAGCTGGCATCTCCTTTTTTTTCCTTGATTGAGGTATAATTGACATATAATTATATTAGTTTCATGGATATAACAAAATGATGTGATATGTGTAAACACTGCAAAATGATCACCATAAGTCTAGTTTCCCCTACCACCATATAAAGTTACATAATATGCAGTACAATATTATTAACTATAGTCACCATGCTGTACATCACATCCCAATGATTTATTTATTTTATGACCAGAAGTTCAGACCTCTTGATCCCCTTCTCCCATTTCACTCAATGCCATAATTCTCTCTAAACTGGCTCTTGTATTAGTATTTACCTAGTACATAATTTTCCATTCCTTCATTTTCAAACTTTCTGAATTAAAATGTTATTTTAAATATGATAAAATTATTCACACATGCACAAGAGTATAGAGCCTGAGATAATTAATCCCATTATGGCCATAATGCAAATTCAACAGTCAGCAAGACTTTGCCCACACTTGCTTTATCTATTTTTTTTTTTGTTATAGTATTTTATAGAAAAATTCCACACCTCATGTCATTTTACCCTTGCATACTTGCAAGGTGTCTCCAAAAATACAAGCATTTTCTTACATATCTACCCTGTCACTTGCACTTCGAATAAAATTAACATTAATTCCTTGGTGTTATCTGATTCCAATTTAGCCTCAAATTTACCAAGAGTCTAAAATGGCTTTTGTTGTTGTTGTTGTATTTTTGTTGTTGTTGTTGTTTACAATTTGTCCAAATAAGGATCTAAACAAGATTCACATATTATGCATTATTTTTGGTTGTGGCTTTTTAATCTAGAGTAATCTTTTCCTTTTTCTCTTTTTCTTTTTTTTTTTTTTCTTTTCATGCCTATCTTTCTCCAAAACCCAGGTCAGTTTTCCCATAGAAGGCCCTACATTCTGTTTGCTTCATCCTCACTGTTATGTCATTTAACTAGTTTTTCTGCCCCTGTGTTTCCTGTAAACTGGAAATTATCTCTAAGGCCTACGTGCACATAGTTTCAACAGTTTGGGGCAACATTACTTCATTAAGTATACTTCTGTGTGCTTCATATCACTTCACCTCTGGAGGCATACTGTAAATGGTGTTGTTTCTGTCCTACCATCTTATTCTAATTCTTCCTCTAATGAAAAGCCTATATATTCTATTTCTATCATTTCAATTACTATTCTTAATTTCTCAATATGCTTATCTACGTAGACTTTATGTTAATATCTCCACTCTCTTCCCAAACAAAACAAAAAAATTAGAATGCTGTAACTCTGAACTCCTGCTCCTATCACTCACATTGTTGCTTAGGAGTTTGATTCTCCTTTTTTTTCAAATGTCATTATGAACTAATGTCATTATTTTTATAGATAATATTTATTTAGTATTTCCAACATGTTTACCAATGTCTTTTTCGCCCTTCTTGCATTATATGGCTTCTTCTGGGTTTAATTTCCTTCTTAGTAAAATACATCCATTACTAGTTTTTGTCATCTATTTTGTTTTGATCCAGAAAAGGTCTAAGGTAGTATCTTGGCAATCTTTATAGTTTGAAAATGTCATTTTACCCTCACTCTTTAGTGATGATTTAGCTGCATACAGAGTTGTAGACAGACATTATTCTCCTTCATAACCCAGAACCTACTTTGTGGTCTTATGGAATACATCTTTAATGTTGAAAAGGGTTTGGTTTTTTTTTTGTTTTTGTTTTTAGTCTGATTATTGGAATTTCACAGGTGATGTCTTTGTGAGGGTTTTTAAAATTCTTTCTGTCTTTGCAGTTTTACATTTCCATTATGATATATCTGGGTTTAAAACTGTTATCCTATTTGAGAACTGTAAGCCTGCTTTGATCTCAAAACTAATTGAATTTTTCTTAATTCTGAGAAGTCCTCTACCATTATGACTTCAAAAATTCCCTCTCTGACATTACTTGTATTGTTTTTGTGTTATTATACACAAATACATATATTATTTTCAATATCTCCAAGCTTCTCCTTCATGTTTTCCATTCCTTTCCCTCTCTGTGCTGTCTTCTGAGTGACTTCTGAGATACATCACCTAATTCCATTTTCAGCTCTATACAGACTTCTATGAAAACTACCCATAGAGGTTATTTCAAAGGGTATATTTCCCATTTCTAAAATGGTCTATTTTTTCCAAATTCTTTTTTGTTTTTTTCATAATATTCATTATTTTATCCTTCTATAATTGATAGATATTGAGGTGTGAGATTTGTAATTTGTCAGATTTGCTGATTCTTATAATTTGTAACTTGCCAATATGGAAGTAGAAATTGTTGAGCAAGAGGTTCCCACATGACCTGGGCTGAGGAGTTTCTTTATGTGGAAGTTTTATGCTGGTCTCTATCTTCATCCAACAGTTTCCGCAATGTCTGATCATTTTATAAGCAAATTATTCAGCTAAGAGTTCTCACATGACTCAGAAAAAAAGGAATTGGGATCCCACATCCATAAGTGATTAAGGTTTCATGTTCCATTTTCCCAAATGTCACAGGCATTGGCCAGCTTCCTTGTTACCAAGTTGTAGACTCAATTGGTCCCCAGTTCATAGATGGACCAGGCTTGAGTGACTCTCAGTTTTACTCAAGTGCTTTTGATTCTAGTTCTTCACTTTCCTATAAGCCTTATCGAACTTCGTTGAGTTCTTGGCATTTTTAAAGCATCCCTCCATCATTATTTACGTTAAAATAAAAGGAAATGCCATTTTGAATTACAGAGTGTTAGAAATGGAAAAATTGAGTTGAGGGGTTTTTTTTATATGAGAAATCTTAAAGTGGGACACACACATTTTTGACTTCATATTTTTCAAGGGGAAACTATTCTTAAGAGTATTCAGAGAAAAGAGGGAGACATACTAAAATACTGCTGCCTATTAAGGTAGGGAAAATGGGTTGACCCCAGAGCCAAGAACTCCAAAAATCAGGTTTGGGACTCTGGACCATGAGGTTTTACAAACTGGGTTTCTCAGGATTTCAGCTTTCGATGTACCAAGTTAGAAAAATGGGGATTGGGAGAAAACATGCAGCTTCAAAGATGTCTGTAAAGAAAGGTAAATTCCTGTAGGAAAATGTATAACAAAATGCCACAACCTTTTTAAGTCATACTTCTTAATATGAGAAAAGAAGCTTTGTGGGTGATGAGACCATAAAATAAAGCCATACAAAGTGAGACTACTTTAGGCTCAGTTAGTCTGACCCTAGACTTTGTTCTTAAAGTGCTGCTTACTTAGCTAAATCTAATCTGAGAGGGAAACATCATTTGCTAAGCTTTGGGAGCTAGAATATTCTGTAAATTTAAGATTTTTCCCAGAAATATTACAATAACTCTGTTTTTAAACTTTGCTCTGTCTTGCTTGCTGTGGTCATAAAGTAAAAAAAAAAAAAAAAAAAAAAAAAAAAATGACCTAAACCGGTCTCATTAGTCAGCCTTAAAAGATCAACTTCCCACACACTTCCCTCATGATAGAAGACCAGCTCTCTCCTGGGACAAGAATGGCTTTGAGATTTCAGAAGATATTGAAGAAAGAGCAGACAAAATGTAGACCCATTTTATCCGAGCAAAAACACTAATAAGGTTATAGACCCTAGAGAAGCATCAACATCCCCAAAATGTGTGAAGGTCAAAATGTAATAATAAATTGTGTGTCTCTAGTTATCATAAACCAGAGTAAGGTGGATCCTTGTTATAGGTTAGTGGAGAGATTGGTGAAACTGTGTCCTACAAGTTATGTGGAAATAACTTGAAGACGATGAACTTGGCTCTTCGCTTGAGGACATTTCCAAAGAAAGTGTTGAAGGTGTGACCTGATTTCATCTTGTTGCTTACAGTAAAATGTGAGACGACAAATTCTACCAGTGGACAACAGCTTCAGCCTGTGCCTGTGAGTTCTGGTCTGCCCTATGCATCTTGGACTTGCTTATTAGCAAGCTCCCGAACTGCAAATGCCAATTCCTTGTAATAAATCTCTTCATATATTTGTTTAATAAATAAATAAATAAATAAATAAATAAATAAATAAATGGTGTGTCTTCTGCTGAAAAGGAGCTAGGACTCATCTAATACCTATGAGCTAATCTATCTTAAGAGCTTAATTTGGGACAGTCTTCCTTCTCCTAGGTTAGCAACCAAACGAATTGGTCAGCAAGGCAAAGCCTTCCCAGGCGAAACGTTTTGTGTTTTTCACCATTCTGCCTCATTTCCAGGATATTAACAGGACATCTGGAGATGATGTGAAAGATAATAAGATATACTCCTTCAAAAGTAAAGCAGATTAGGGCTTCCAGAAAGTCCGTTGCTAATAATACTCACTGAAGCCTAATATCTTAAAAGTGTTTTCCTTCGGAAGGTGTGGGATCTTCAAAAGGCTTTTCAGGCAAAGGCCCATTCTGGACGTGCAGACCTAAGCACGTCCTACCTAAGCACTGACGCCAACGCTCATTTCCAGTGGATAAAAGGAACCCGTGGTCTCTATATGCACACAGGAAAGCCCTCAATATGTGCTGACCAAATCATAAATTCGACAGGGATGAAGACAGAACGTGAAATGAACAACCTGGGCAGTCTTTAAATATTGTGACAATTACCCTGTTGTCAGCCAGATTTTTGTCTCCAGATGTTGTTACCCAACAGTACCATCTGTGTAAGTGCTTTTTTCTTTTCTGTGGCCAAGACAATTTTCCAGCTGTTTCCTCCTCCTTAAAAGTTAGCAGTGGTAAAAAATGAATACAATCAGGCACCGAGAAGACTGCCAGCCCAGCAGCAGCTGCAACAGCAGCCTGACTTTCTAGAACACTGATGCTTCACTTTCTTCCTTGTCCAGGAAAGGAGGGGGCAAGCTGTCAGTCAAAAGAATGCCATTCTAAGTTTCAGGGAGACAAGGAGGGTGCCTCCCAGAAAACTCACGTTCTAGTGAAAGGAAAGTGGACAATAAGCAGGTAAACAAACGACTTTTGTCCGACAATATTAAGTGCTACAAAGAAAAGAAAATAGGGCAATGAGACACAATAATGAGGCATGGAGGTTGGTAGCTATTTTAGATACTTTAGCTGTCTTATGAGAGGTGACATTTGAGATGAAAACTGAAAGATAAGTAGTAGGCAAACTGCTCTGAATACTTTGGAATGTTTTTAAAATATTTTTAAATGGGTTTACATATTTTGTAACATGGTATTTACTCAATCTGTTAGGAAAGTATTTCTATTTTTTAAGTACTCTTCTGCAGCATAATTTTAACAGTTTATTTGAAGAGAAATTAACACACCAAGAAATTAAATATCTCCCACAATCTTACCACTTACACACAATCATATAATGAAGTTAAAATTCTCCATTTCTTCTGTTTCTTCCATCCTTCCAATCTCCATGTCCCTGTGGCTAGCTAGTCCCCACTGCGCAGTGGAAAGAATCACTAGTAACATTCCCATCGGTAAGTGGATTACGGACAGCACTCTATCAACATGCTTACATTTAATTCAATTATGGTGGATAACTTGCAAAGCTTTAGGAGTTCTCCGATTGTTCTTTGCCTACACATCATTTTACCTTGCCTGGGGAAGTCCCAATGGCTGCAAGCACGTCAGTTCCCCTTTAACTGCATGAATGAACTGTGAGTACCAAACAGCAGCTCCACAAACCACTGTAATGATGGCGAATGATGAGCATGGACTGTGTGCCCAGCAGCCAACTAAAGACTTTGCATACATTACCCTGTTTAGTCTTCACAACAACCCTATCCTACAATGTCAGCGTGAACGTCCCCATTGTAAAAGCGAGGCTCAGAGATTAAGCGTATAACCCAACATCATGTAGTGAGCGGCAAGTGAAGATTTATGTGCACATCTGGCTGACTCTATCAGTCGTCCTCTGGATCGGGGGTTGGCAAACTACAGCCCAAAAGGCCTTGTCATTTGTTTCTGTATAGCCCGTGAGCTAAGAATGGGTTTTAGATTTATAAATGGTAGAAAAAAAGGTTTTCGTGACACATAAGAATTATATAAAATTCAACTATCAGTACCCATACATGAGGTTTTATTGGACCACGGGCACATTCGTTCATTATGTATTGTCTCTGGCTGCTTTCATGCTGTTGTATGGCGAAGTTGAGGAGTTGCAGCAGAGACCAGTGGACCCACAAAGGCTCTGATATTTACTACTGTGATTTAGGAGGAAGTCTTCCAACCCCTCCTCTAGATAATCAAGCACCGCCCAGGCAGTAAATGAGTATATAAGCTGTCTCATTCTGAGTTTGATCAGCAAAACAGAGATACTACACTATTATGATAATAAAGGGTTCGCTATGGGAATCAAGTTTACAAGAAAGTGGAAGGAGCTGGAAAACCCAAGATCTCGAGGCTACAGCCACTTTTAACCTCATTTTGAAGCACTGGGGTAGGTGGAGAAAGTAGAGCTGGTGGGGAGCTCTGAGGAACCACTACATCTGGCTGCACCGCCTCAAAGAGGGAGTTTACAGAAAGGTCGACATGGCTGCCATGTCTGACTGTCAGTATCTCCTAGAATGGTGGCTTCTCCTTCACTCTCACCTTCCAAAGCTCTACAAGTTCCTCCCAGTGGTAAATGCTAACCCAGAATTATAGAAGAAGGGGGATTCTGGGAAACATAGACGAGGCATAGAACCGGGTGGTGACTGTGCAGAGTTGAAAACACAATTCAGCATGCAAACCAACCTGTACTTAGCAATACCATAGGCAAGATTTACCCAGTGGTAACCAGGACCTGCAAAGAGCGTGTCATCTTGCCCATTGTAATAGGGATGTAGATTGGAGTCTTGGGGTGCCTATGAGAGGACAGAATGCAGCATTCCAAACCCATGCCCACTAGATGTGACAGGTTTGCTTGTCTGGCCTTCTACCATAACCCTTATTCATAGTAGCTACACTGCTTTTTCTTTGGGATAGTGATCCAAGCTTAAAATTCAAACTGGACAACTGGTAACCCAGTATTTTATCGTCATCATCATTGTCTTCATTGTCATTAAAAGGAACCTCCACTTAAAAAAAAAAAATGCCTACTTCTTACTTGGGCCCATACTGGGTGATTTACACACTTCACCTCATGTACTCTACCCACAATCCTTTCAGGCAAAGAGGTTTTACCTCTTTTTATAGATGAGTAAACCGAAGTGTGAACAGGTTAAGAAATGTGCTGAACTTCACAGCATAAACGACTGAGCCAGGACTTGCATCTCAATTCTGTAAGACTCTCAACCATAGCACACTGAATCACCATGCAATCTGCCAAAGCCAAGTTTCTCTCAAACCCTGCTTCTGGTACCCTTTTCTTCACTTTGGCCTACAAGTTGGAAAACCTTTGTTTGCTGGCCACCGAATTATCCACGACAATGCTCCCATTCTCCATCCCTCAAGTTAGACCCTTGGAAAGTTCCAGATTCAATTGGATTTCACTAAACTTCCTTCATCGTAATAATAACTGCTGACTTCATCCTCGATGGGGCTGAGGATCACACATATTGCCCTTCTGGTCCTTTTTTTGCAGTGCTGCACAGCATAACATCTGCCCTACTAGTTCTCAAAATATAGCTTGGTCCAGGGTGTTCCCAGCTATGACAATAAAAAAACAGTCTTAACAAGAGGCACCTGGGTGGCTCAGTCCATTAAGCACTGACTTCGGCTCAGGTCACGATCTTGCGGTTCTTGAGTTTGAGCCCTGTATCGGGCTCTGTGCTGACAGCTCAGAGCCTGGAGCCTGCTTTGGATTCTGTGTCTCCCTCTCTGTGTCTGCCCTCTCCTGCTCATGCTCTGTTTCTCTCTGTCTCTCAAAAATAAATAACGTTAGAAAATTAAAAAAAAACCAACAACAGTCTTAACAAATAGTCTCCTTTCCCAACACTGTAAGGGTAAGAGTTCAAGCACAGGCTCGGGCATGAGATTACCTGTTTTAATCTAGGCCCTACCACTTACTGACCATGCATGATCTAACCACTGACCCTATGTTTTCTCATCTATAAAATAGAGACAGTAATCATATTTCCTTCACAGAGAGGTTGCACGGATTACATAAATCAAGATATACAAATAACTTGCTGCAATGGGATACTTACTATAAGCATACACAGTTGGCTATGGTTATTATGATTATCTTCATAAATCAAAGACATCAAAAAATACCGGCTTTTCAAAATGATATACAGTGCATTTTCTATCCAAGCAAGCCAATTTGAACAATTGTTTCTAGTATGATGAAACGGTTTCTCAGTATAATGATGATAAAAATAATTAATAGTAGTTAGCCAGTATGGCGCCTTGTGATTTTGAAATAGCTTCCTCATTAATCATAAGCATGCACAATCATTTCTGTTCATGGACTAAAACGCCAGTTAATGGATTCTGAACCGGGGCTGTGTCAGAGCAGCCAGAAGGTGTGTGAACTTTTGACGAAGTAGAGAAGAGCTTGGAAAGCTGGTGTTCAATTGCTAATACAGGCAGGCCCCTGTGCAGCTGATCTGCATGGTAATTGCCTTGCCAGAAACTAGATTCTGCAAGGCAGACACCATGTTAGTGAAATTCTCCTTCTCCCTCTCTCTCTCCCCCCCCCCCTTGTCTCTCTTCATCTTGCTCTTTATCACCATCACTCAATCTTACTGTCACCAAAAAGAAAAAAAAAAACACTCCACCCTGTCCCCAAAATGAAGCAAGAAGTCTGGAAATAGTGGTTCTTTTATGAAGTCCCCACAGCTAGAAAGCTATTGCTTGGGATCCAGGCACACTAAATGACTTTAAGCGTGAGAATAACATGGTCAGATTTAGATCCTTTATAGAAGGATCTACCTGGAAACGTGGAAAAGGGGGATTGAAGAAAGACTAGACTGAAAGCAGAGAGTATCTTTTACAATAGTCCAGGGTGATATTATGTTCAAGGTAGCCTGAACAAGGTGCTGTAAAATGGAGAGAAATGGATAGATTTGAGGGACATTTAAGAATAAGGACTAAAGACTGATCCGACATGGGGCTGAGAGAAGAGGGGAGTCAAGGATGACCCTCAAGGATGACCCCGTCACAGTCAATTGGATCCTCTGGGCCTAGAGATAATTAGGAATTTAAATTATCATTTGATTAAATGGCCTCATACACCCAATTCGTTAACACCTAGGTCAATATATTCATATCAACATTGAGACTATTTACCCATTAGACACAGTAACAAAAGAATGGTTGACAGGGCTATTTAGGGAACAATCCCCTACTATCTATGCCAGGCACCAGCAAGGATATAGAGATGAATAAGACAGTAAGACAACATTTGCAAAGCAAAGTTGATAAGTGTTACATTAAGGTAAAAAAAAAAAAATGCATTCAACGGGCGAAATATACAGGAATGGGAAATTAATTCCAAACTACCAGAATGAACACTAGCCCCAGGGGGGGGAAAAATGTGGAATCTAAAATGGTCCTTGAAGAATGAGCAGAATTTCAACCGGCATAGATATGATGCTCTGATTGATGAAAAGGTTTGAACAAAACCTCACAGGTATGTGAATGTACTTGCTATACAACAAAAAGCCTGAGTCGATAAAGTGAAAAAAAGTATCATGAGATCAAGTAAAACCAAGTATGACATAGTGAACAGGGGAAGTCAGAGTAAGAGATACGTCTGGGAGCGGGGGTTTATACTTGGATCTTGAGGACAACGGTGGCACATTCGAAAGCTTTTGAGAAGACAAGTAATGCTGTCAGATCTGTAATTCAAGATGAGGTGTTCAGTGCAAAAAGTCAAGAAAAAGACATAAAACACATAAAGATTATAAAGGGGGAGGGAAAACTGTCTCTATTTGCAGATGACATGAATTTTAATATAGCAATTCCCAAAGAGTTTATAAAATAACTAATAGAACTAATACATAAATTGATCAATGCCACAGCATACTCGGTTAATATTCAAAATGCATGCTGGCATCAAATACTGGAAAAAAAATTTTTAATGTTTATTTTTGAGAGAGAAAGCAAGAGTGGGGGAGGGACAGAGAGAGGGGGGCAGAGGATCTAAAGCAGGCTCTGTGCTGACAGCAGAAAGCCCAATGCGGGGCATGAACTCACAAACTCTGAGATCATGACCCGAGACAAAGTTGGACACTTAACTGGCTGAACCACCCAGGAGCCCCGGAAAATAATTTTTTAAGATTATTTCTGCAATGCCACCAAAAAGCAAACTATACTTAGGAATAAATTTAACAAAACACATGTAAGACTTCTACAATGAACCTACAAAACATTGCTGAGAGACGGTAAAGAAAACCAAAGAAAGTGAGCCACATGCTGTCCAGATGGAATGACAGAGTCAATTTTATTAAGAAGTCGGTCTCCCCCAACCCCCTGCAAATTAATCTATGCATTCAGTACACCCCAAATCATAATGGCAAATGACTTTTCATAAAAGTTGATGAGACGATTCTAAAATTTATGTGGAATTACAAATTATCTAGAATATTTTTTAAAAATCTGAAAAAGAAACACACTTATACCTACTACCTAACTTCCAGCTATATTATAAAATTACTGTAATGAAACGGTGTGGAACTAGCATAAGACACATAAATAAACATAAGAGAATGATAGTCCAGATAAAGCCTCACAAGTATACTAGTATTTCACTTTCAACAAAGGCACCTAATCAATCTAAAGAAGGTAAGAAAATTCTTCAGTAAGAGGTGTTGAACAACTAGGTATCTATATGGAAAATGAACCTTAATCTCCACCTCACCTTATACTCAAAATTAGTGCAAAGTGGCTCATAAGCCTAAATGTAGAAGCTATCTTATGTGAGAGAATATTTGCCTAAGCATAGATTAAGTTGTCTTAAGTAGGACAGAGAAAGCGATGATGAGCAAAGCTCCTTAAAATTTACCCAAAGAAATTAAAACTTATGTCCAGACAAAAACCTGCACATGGATGTAAACAGCAGCTTTATTCATAATTGCAAAGACTTGGAAGCAACCAAGTGGTCCTTCAGGAGGTGAATCTCATTCTCATTCAGTGGGTAAACGGGTAAACAAATAGTGCTACACCTGTGCAATGGAATATTATTCAGCACTAAAACAAAAATAAAATATGAAGCCATGAAAAGACATTGCAGGAAACTTATGTGGATATTACTAAATAAAAGAAGTCCATCTGTAAAAGCTACCTACTGTATGATTCCAACCATATGACGCTGTGAAGAAAACAAAATGTAAAAAAGAAGTGGTTGTCTGATCTGAGGGGAGGGAGGGATGAACAGTTAGAGCACAGAGGATTTTTAGGACAGTGAAACAATTCTGCGGGATACAATAATGATGGCTTCATGTCATTATACATTTGTCAAAACACATAAAATTTATACAGACGTAAGACAATCTTGGCAGATATATCAATGCCCAAGCACCAAGTAAAATACATACACTTTCAAGATCAAGAGAGTAGGTCTGGCATGAGTTCAGACTGCCAATAAATAAGTTAATTTCTATTTCCCCATCTTCTCCTGAATGCTTAGAATTCCCTTTAGCTTGTTGTGAGGGCGGGGGAGTGGGATTTAATCCATTGAGTTAAAAGACATAAAATGTAAATACCTGTGTGAGGTCACTTTTTAGGCAGAATATGTTTCATGGGGGGGGGGGGGGGAGGGAATCCAGTGAATTGATTAACCAAAGGATTAATTTTCAGATAATTGCCTATTCTTGGATAGACACAACAGTGAGCAGGAAGATACCATAATGGGTTCGTTGGCACTTGGCCCTAAATAAAATTATATTGCACATAATATTCAGAAATGATGCTGACTATATCTGGTTATTAACAGGGCTTACTTGACAATTCCCCCAAGGGATTCCTCAAAATTACATAATCATTGTTCAGAGTGCTTAAACCTCATAATAACCTCCAAGGAAACCTGGTTGTTAGGGTGGTCTCTGGAAAACAAAAGTGGAAAATAATGTGTTACTTTTATAGTAGATACAATAACTTCTCTTAAAAAGGGAAGTGTCTTCATCTGCAAGGTGCCACTTGGAAAAGCAGGTGAAATCTAAAGGTCACAGGGTACAGAGTGCCTATAAGAGGCAAGAAGAAACTAGTTTTGCTCTTGCACGAATGGCATGGAGAAGAAAGGAGAGGGAGAGGAAGAGGGGGAGGAGGCAGGGGAGGGGGAGGGGGAGGAGGAGAAAAGTTAGTGTATAATGTTCCACTTGAGGTTTGTGTTTCTGAAATATAATCTCCAAGTCTGGATCCCCAAAGCCATTCCCACTCCCAAATCTTCGCTTAAGTCTACTAGACACAGCACGTATCTTGTGGAAAGACGCTTTTTTGGAAATCAAGAAAATCACAGGGATTCATTTCCCTGTCCACATGGTAGAGAACAAAGAGGGCATTTTAGGACTGCTCACTGGTCCATAAAGAGAAGGTTGGAGACTTTCAAAGCCAGGATTTCTACAAAGTGAAAGACCCTCTGGAAATTTTCGGGAAATCTTGTAGATAGCCACTGGATAAGAAAGTTAAGGTTTAAACCAATCTTTCCTAGATCTGAAGAAGCAGAACTAGTTGATATCTGACAGCCGCACACATAAGCACGCAAGTCAAAAGAAGCTAAGGTACCTTTTGAGAGATGCCTTAGTCTCGAGGTATATGTTTAGAAGCTAGGTTTTGCCAGTGTAAATTATTGATTTTTGGCCATCTGAAGGACAAACTACAAAAACATCCATAAGAAACACGCTGGCTACTCCTCTGCACAAAAATCTACCTCTTGACTTTTTAACGAATGACATGAAGGGGGATAAAGGCAGCAGCAAGACATCAATTTATAGAATGAGATTCTAAAAATAAACACAGTTGTGAAGATGGACAAAGTAACAAAGAAAGGAGGAGGAGAAATAGCCCTCACTATTCCTCTGAGTCGAGCCCTCAATCCCCCAGAGTGTTTGTTCTTTATAGATATGTCATTTGAACAGCTCTTAGGTAAAGCTGTTTGAAACCGGCATATTTCACGACAGGCTGTGAGCGCCAGTTCTAATACAGGGCATATCTCCACTGCAGTTCCCTACCACAGTACGTGACCTCAAAGCATTCCGCAACTGCAGCTTTCCACAAAGGAAAACATAGCACCATTGTTATAAAGGATATTAAACTCAGTTGAATAATGGCTAGAAAATCAAGCATGATGGTCAATCACTTTAATCAATCTGTTTCTAGCTCCCCCAATGTTTAATTATGCAAAAACTTTGCTGTAGGTCCATATTCCTCCTGATACTATTCTAGGGTTAGAAAAGAGGCAGGGTCAGTATCAAAAATGGACTAAACTGGGGTGCCTGGGTGGCTCAGTCGGTTAAGAGTCTGACTCTTGATTTTGGCTCAGGCTGTGTGTCATAGACCCTAAGTCTGAAGTTCTCTCTTGTCTAGCAAAAGAGCGGACGCAGGATTAAAACCAAAGATGGCTAATGTCCGAGGGGGAAAAAGACAAGAGCCCAGAATAAGGATCCTTGCCCTGTTTTTATTCAGATCAGAAGGCTTACAAACATGATGGGCGTGTACAAGGAGACAGAGAAACTGAACATTAACTTTGGGATGTGAGGGGGAAAGGGAGGGTTTGAAGATATACAGTATTTGGGGTTTGGGTCAATATAAAATAAAATCCGGGCGCCAGGCAGATGGGTAGATGGTTGTTAACAGCAGACAGGAGGCGCCGTGCCCATTTATCTTTGCCAGCCTAGGGGATGAAACAGATAGAGGGAATAACCTCAGAGTTAACAAGACACCTTTTCTTTTGTTAACCATCTCTGCTCCAGGCTGCTTTGCCTGCAGCGGTCCAAAGTCCAATTCACCAATTTACCTAACCTGGCCCTCTTCTCCTATGAAAGCAGCTTTCTGCTATAGTACTAAACTTGGGATGCTTTCACCCTGAATACCTAATCTTGTTATTCCTATGTATTGGGCACCCTTGTGCCATTTCTATTTCAGGCCTTTGCCTCTCTCTATTTTGGGGAACTCTGCAGCCCCTCCCTATTTTGGGGTGCCTTTGCACCTCCCTATTCCTGGCACCTTTGTGCCTCCCTATTCTCGGGGTGTCTTTGCATCCCCCTATTCTTGGAGTGCCAATCTGTTTTACCCAAACTTGGGTGTGAGCATTTTATGACTTTGTGTTTCTTTATGCCTTGTCAACTCATTGGTGTAAGTCCTGGGGGATTCCTAAGCTTATCCCCCACAGCTGTGATCTCACGGTTTGTGAGTTCAAGCCCCGCATCAGTCTCTGCGCTGACAGCACAGAGCCTGCTTGGTATTCTGTCCCCCTCTTTCTTTGCCCATCTCCCGCGTGCTCTCTAGATCTCTCTCAAAATAAATACAAATAAACTTTTTAAAAAACGGACTAAAAAATTGTTACAAGTAGTTGAAAAGATTTGTATAAAAACTTCACCCCCACTCACAGGCCTATGTGAAATCACTGTGTCCTTAAAATGTCCCATAATTCCAGGGTAGCATTTGCCATAAATTCTCTTCCCAGAGAAACTCTGGAAACAACAAAAGAACAAAAGACCTTATCGCTGGCCTTTAGAAAAGATAAAATTGCAGCATTATTTTTCACCACACAATCAGAGGTCTTTGCTCAAGGTCAAGCATTTCCTTCTGCACTTGATGAGTTTGCTATAATTGCAATTGGCACCACAAAAGGAGGTGCCCCCAGAGCTCCAGTGTTTGGTCAGCCAGGAGAAGAGGAAAAGAGGCCGAGGTTGCTGGTTGTGTCTCCTGATTTTAAAATGTCTGTAGTTTCTCTAAAGGAAGGACATATGTGGGAAAAGAAAAGAATACTCTCCCAAAATTTAAGGCCAGATGATGCATTAGGACTTGGCCAGCTAAAGTGGTTTCTGTGCATGCTACATTTGCACTCAAATGGTGTATCTGGCCCCCTGACAACATGAGAAATAAAGAGAATAGTCTGATAAAATAATGACAGCCAGGGAACAAGCAAGTTAGACCAGAAGCAACCCTTCACCAGATTCTGTACCAAAATCCTGTACCACCGTCCTTACTGATTTCAATACATCACAAGGAGAAATCTGAATTACATGAAAATCATGGTATTGTGCCATCTATTACCATGTGCCATGGACCATCGGAATGTTTTTGGGCTGAGAATTTATTAGGGTTCTCCCACCCTCTCCCAGTCTCATACCCCCACTCCCTGCAATCACTCTGACCTGATTCACCAACTTGGAATACAATTACGACATCTTTCGTTTCTTCAAATACACAAACTCTCACATGCCTTATTATCAAGAAGTGTGGATTCCCTTCCTGGAGGCCCCATCACCATTCTGACTGATCTTAGTACCCAAAGAGGATCGGTCCCCCTTACAATGCCATAAACAAAAAAAATTTGAAATTCTAAGCAGCCACTATCTAACACATAAGAGCCTCCACATCCTTGCCAATGCTTGTTATCATCCATCTTTTTATCATAGCCACCCCAGTGAGTGTGAGGTGCCATCTAATTTGGTTTTCATATGCATTCTGCTAATGATAATAATGTCAAGCATCTCTTCATGTCTTTAATGGACACTTACATATCTTCTTTAGATAAAGGTCTATTTAACTCCTTTCCCCAAATTTTGTTGGATTTTTGTCTCTTTATTGTTGAGTTGTAAAAGCTGTTTGTATATTCTGAATGCTATATAACTTTAATAATCCTATAAAATAAATTGTATATATATATATGTGGTGCCTGGGTGGCTCGGGTCATGATCTCACCGTTCGTGAGTTAGGGGCCTGCATCAGGCTCTCTACTGTTAACACAGAGCCCATTTCTGATCTTCTGTCTCCCTCTCTTTCTGCCCCTCCCTGCCATTCTCTCTCTCTCAAAAATAAACATTTAAAAAAAACAAATTTTATGCACACACACATGCATATATATGTAATTTACAGGTATTTTTCCCATTTTGTAAGTTGTCTCTCCATTTTCTTGATTTTGGTCTTTAAAGTACATAAGGTTTGAAATATGATGAAGTCAGGCCTGGGTGGCTCAGTCAGTTAAGCGTCTGACTTCAGCTCAGGTCATGATGTCATGGTTCATGGGTTTGAACCCCGTGTTGGGCTCTGTGCTGACAGCTCAGAGCCTAGAGCCTGCTTCAGATTCTGTCTCCCCCTCTCAGCCTCTCCCCCACTCATGCTCTCTGTCCCTCTCTCTAAAATAAAAACATTACAAATAATAGTAATAATAAATAAATAAATATGATGAAGTCAAATTCACATAGTTTTTTCTTCAGTTGCATGTACTTTTGATTTCATATCTAAGAAACCATGGACTGATACAAGCATACAAAGGTTTATGCCTAGGTTGTCATCCACAATTTTTATACTTCTATCTTTTACATTTGGGTCTGATCCATCCTGAGCTCATTTTTAATATAGGTGTGAGGTAGGGGTCCAACTTCATTATTTCGCATGGGCATATTCAGTTGCCACAGCACCATTTATTGGTTCTTCTTTCCCCCACTGAATAATCTTGTTACCATTGTCAAAAATCAACTTACCATAAATGTAAAGGTTTATTATGGACCCTCCATTGTATTTAATGATGTATATCTATCTTTATGCCTCATAGTTTTGATGTTGCAACTTTGTAGTAAGTTTTCAAAGTGGGAAGTGTGAGTCCTCCAACTTTCTTTTTTTCCAGAAGTGTTTTGTCTATTTTTAGCTCCATGCATTTCTGTATGAATTTTGAGGTCAGTTTGCCAATTTCTTTCAAAAAAAAAGGCAGTTGAGATTTTGAAAGAGATTGCATTGGATCCACAGACCAATTTGGAAAGTATTTCCATCTTAAAAACATTAAGTCTTCTAACCCATGAAAACAGGATATATTTCCATTTATTCAAGTCTCAATTTTTTTCAAAGATGTTCTGTAGTTTTTCATGTACAAATCTTGCACTTATTTTGTTAAAATTATCCATAACTATGTTATTATTTTGATGCTATTATACATGGAATTACTTTCACAATTATATTTTTGGGTTGTTCATTATGACTATATACAAATACAACTAATTTTTGTATATTGATCCTGTATTCTGCAGCTTTGCTGTATGGTTTATTAGCTCTAATAGTTTTTGTGTGTGCATATAGATTCCTAAGGATGTTCCATATGCAAGATCAGGTGATCTGTGGCTAGAGATAAGTTTAAGTTCTTCCTTTCTGATCTGGATGTCTTTTATTTCCTTTTCTTGTCCAGGTGCCCCAGCTGGAAGCTCCAGTACAATGTTGATTATAACTGGTGGGAACAGACATCTTTGCCTTGTTCTTAATTTTAGGGGAAAAGCTTTCAGTCTTTCACTACCTAAGTATGATGTTATCCATGGGTTTTTCATAAAAGTCCTTTATCAGGTTGAGGATATTGCCTTCTGTTATTAGTTGGTTGACTGTTTTTATAATGAAAATGTGTTGGGTTTTGTTAAATACTTTTTCTGTATCAATTGGGAGGGTCATGTGATATTGATCCTTTATTCTATTAATATCATGAGTTGCACTGGTTGATTTCCATATCTTGAAACAACCTTGCTTTCCTGGAACAACTTCTATTTGGTCATAGAGTATGATCCTTTTTATATCTTGCTGGTTTCAATTTTGTGGTGGTTTGTTGAGGATTTTTGCTTCTACAATCATTCTATATTCTATGTTTTAGAAAATACCCTTTGTTTCTAGTAATAATTTTTGTCTTAAAGTCTATTTTTTTCTAGTAATTGTATAGCCCCCCTGTCTTTTGGTTTCTGTGTGCATGTACACCTTTATCCATTCTTTTACTTTCTATCTCTTCGTGTGTTTGAATCCAAAGTGTGTCTCTTATAGACAAAATGCAGTTCGATCATTTTAAAGTCCATTCTGTCAAACTCTACCTTTTGACTGAAGTGTTTAGTTGATTTACATTTACCTAACTGCTAACAAGGAAGAATTCATATGTCTTTTGGTCATTTCTTTTTTATACATATTATGTCTTTTCTGTTCCTCTATCCTTTCATTAATGTCTCCTTTAGCATTAAATAAATATCTTCTAGTGTACCATTTTAATTCCCTTTTTGTTTCTTTCACAATAGATTTTTTAAAGGATTTTTGTTGTTGTCATCGTTGGTTTTTAGTAATTACTCTAGGAATTAAAATTAACACCTTAAATTATAACAATCTAGTTCAGATTAATACCAACTCAATTTTAATAGTTTACAAAAATGTTCCTTGATATTCATTCTCTTCCCCTTCTTTTGTGCTGTTATTGTCATACAGATTACATTTTATACATTGTATAACCATCAACACATATTTATCATTATTTTTATGCAGTTGTCTTCCAAATTAATAGGAGGAAAAAGAGTTACCAAAAAAAAATTCTTGTCATTTACATTTACCTATGTAGTTACCTTTACTGATGTTCTTTATTTCTTCATGTGGATGCAAGTCACTAGGTAGTATCCTTTCATTTCGGTCTGAATGACTAGCATTTCTTATAGGGCATGCCTGCTAACAACTGATTTTCTCAGTTTGGATTCATCTAGAAATGCTTTAATATTTCCTTTATTTTTGAAGGACAGATTTGTTGGAAATTGAATTCTTGGTTAAAATTCTTTTTCTCTCAACACATTGAATGTATCATCCCACTACCTTTTGGCCCCATGGTTTCTGAAGAGAAGTCAGTTGTTAATCATACTGAAGATCCCTAGTCCTGGACAAGCCATTTTTCTTGTCTTATTTGCAAGAGATTTTCTTTGTCTTCAACGTTTCAAAGTTTGACTATGATGCATCTAGATGTCAATCTCTTTGAATTCATCCTACCTAGAGTTTATTAAACTTCCTGGATATATATGTTAATGTTTTTCATAAAATATTAGGATTTTCTATATGAGATCAATGCCATCTGTGAAATGATGTAGTTTACTTCTCCTTGCCAATCTGGATGTCTTTTATTTGGCTAATTTTCCTGACAAGAGCCATTATTTCCTCAACTATTCTTTCTGTTCCTTTCTCTCCTCTCCTTCCAGAATTCTTCCTCACTATGCATATGTTGTTACACTTGATGGCGTCCCACAGGTTCTCTGAGACTGTGCATTTCACTTTGTACTCTTTCCTGTATTTTCTCATATGGGATAATTTTAAGTGATCTATCGTTTTTCAAGGTTTTATTTTTGAGAGAGCAAGAGCAGGGACACACAGAGAGAGAGGGAGAGGAAGAACCCCAAGCAGGCTCCGCACCGTCAACAAAGAGCCCAACGCGGGGCTCACACTCACAAACCGTGAGCTCATGACCTGAGCCAAAATCTAGAGTCAGATGCCCAACCAACTGAGCCAGCCAGGTGTCTCCTAGGTGATCTATCTTTAAGTGCACTTATTCTTTATTCTGCTGGCTCAAATGTGCTTTGAATCTCTAAGGCAAAATTTCATTTCTGTAATATTTTTGGACTCCAGAATTTATATTTTGTTCTTGTTTACAATTTCTATCTTTTTAGTGATCGTCTCCATTTGCTAAGACATCGTTCTCACACTTCCTTTAGTTTCTAGACATGTTTATTTTCCTAAATTTCCTTTCTGAATGTGTTCTTTGAACAGCTGATTAAAAACCTTTATTTAATAAGTACAGTGTCTGTGCTTTCTCAGAGACGGTTTCTATTGATTTTTTTTTCCCCTGTGTATGCATTACACTTTCTTCCTTCTTTGTATGTCACATAATTTTTTGTTGAACACTGAATGTTTTAAGTAATATAATGTGGAACCTCTGGAAAATAGATCCTCCGACCCCAGGATCTGTTGTTGCTGTTTGCTATTGTTGCTGCGGTGTGCTTATTTGGTGATTTTCTGAGCTAATTCTGTGATTTATCTGTATTCAGGTTATAATGGTATTCTGTATTGTGTGTGGCCACTGGATTGTTTGCCCATTTATGTTAATAGTCATCTCATGCTTGGATAGATTTCCTTAAACGCCTAGAACCAGTAAGTCTCCCAGACTCTGCTGAGGGTGTCTATGTATACCCTGGGGCATATTTGCCAGACAGACAGGCAGTTTACAACTCTGTCTTAGCCTTCACTTCCTGCATGCACATAGCCTTAAAATCAGCTGAGATGAGAGTTTAGAACCTTTTCAAGTCTTTTCTGGGAATGTACACAGCCCTATACATAAGTATAGCTTTCTATATTCCTAGGAATATGCTGAATGCTTTCAAAGTCCTCTATATACATCCTATTTCCAAGCTTTTCCTTTTAGATTTTTTGTTCAGCTTGTTGTTTGCCCCAAGTGTTATTACCATCTCAGGCAACTGCAAAGTTTAATAATTGCCACTGATTATTTTAGATAAATGCCCATTGGCAAAAAAACCACAATGGGCCAGACTTGAGTCAGTTCAAATAAAAGCAAACCTTGTTAGAGGGATTTTTCCAAGGGACTAACATATTCGTCAAATCATGTGAGTTATATGGTAATTGAGCTTAGAGGAGCTCCAATCCCATTCTTCCCTTTCAGAGACTGCTAGGCTGCTGGTATTCGATGTGTGCTATTGGTGTCCAAGGCTACCAGTGAGCTGGCAAGAGGGGAAGAAGACAAAGCAAGTTAAAACACCACACACATGGTGTTCTTTCCAAGATTCAGAATTTTCTCAAATACATATTCTTCAAATTGTTGCAATCGTTTGGCTATTTTCTAAGGTTTTGAGAAAGTTCATTTTCCACTATATTCATTGCCTTATGGAGGAGGGGATTTTTGAAGGTCCTTACTCTACCATTCCTGCTGATGTCACTTCCTCCCATAATTTTTATATATCTTTTTCATTAGTTTTATGATCTGCCTTAATATGTAACC
The DNA here is from genome assembly GCF_022837055.1 of Prionailurus viverrinus. Lineage (NCBI taxonomy): Eukaryota > Metazoa > Chordata > Mammalia > Carnivora > Felidae > Prionailurus > Prionailurus viverrinus. Next base: position 16,375,817 of record NC_062569.1, read on the forward strand.
AGTTACACAAACTTCCTTGTCTTATGATGACTAAAAGTGTCTCAGGATCAAACTGAAAAAGAAAAAAAAGAGATCAATAAAAGAACCCATTTGATCACCACTATCCGCTCTGCATAGACATGACAGTTTGTCATGCTTCACTATCGGAGTCACATACCAAATGGACACACAGAAAGCAACTTCTCCCAGGTTAGAAAACATCCTTTATCCATGTCTCTCTCCTCACTACTTGGTTCATTTTTTTTAAGTTTTCTAAAATTTTAATCAGTTTAAAGCATGCCCAAAGTTAAATACACCCCAAACATTAATGACAAAAAAGCAATAGTTCTCTGTCCCAGAGTGAACCACTTTCAACAATTTATGTTTTGAGTTATTTGAAAGATTATCTCCACATTTTAAATAATACGTTTATACCACTAACTCTTCACTTACCAAATTTGGATGTTATTATTTCCTTACTGCTATAACTTCAAAAATGTTGGTGCTTAGGTCATTATTTTTAGTTTTTCTATTGATTGCCTTTTAGCTTAGATTATTTCTACAATATAGTTCTTTCTCCACCAACTGGAAATGGAATCTTACCCCTCACATTTTTAAGAAAAGGATCTTTGCAACCCAACCTTCTCTCCACATTTCCTCCCTCTTTCATTTTCTCGACTTCGTTTAGGAATACTTTTATGTTTCCATTGTCAACATTGATAATATTTATATTCTGTTCTGAAACATCTATATTTTTTATACTTAGTCAGTAGGTTAACTCTAAATATTGAAAACCAATAGACAATACTTCCGTTATTATTATTCTGTTGTTCACAGCACAGGTAAGTAGAAACTATGATGAAATTTCCTTCCCTGAGATCACAATGTAATTATCTCTGTGCCACTCACAAGGCAATGTTCCTAATGACAAGGTCAAATGAGTTTTCTGCTCTTGCTCCTCCCTCCCCTATTCCAACTAATTGTTCAAACCTTTATGTATTTTAATTTGCTACTTATGTGACCATAACTTCCCTGTGCTTTTTGAAAAGTTAATTTTGCCTTTCATCAGGATTCCAATGGCCTTCCTTCACCTTAAGACTGATAGTAAGCTCTTAGTAAATATTTATTGCAATTAAATTATCTGAGTTACCAGCCTATCCCCACTAATAATGGAATGTTAAAACATTGTTTTTTTCCGGGAATTTTGTATGTGATTACTGGCAGGAGGAGAGAGAAATTATTCAGTATGTCCCTTTAGGATAAATTTCCACGTTTTCCTGAAATGTTTGTAGGCAATATTGGTATCATCCCGCACAGCATGGCTTCCAGAAATCACAATGACTTTACTGTACTCAATATTAACTAGCCAAAAGGGAAATAAATATTTTATTTTTCCATAAATGAACTAAAATAATGTTATCTGTCAGGTTCTAAATAAAAAGCATCTGGCTCAATTTAAAAGGTTTACCTAAGGACTTTGATTCCCAAAGAGTGTGCACATGGTGAAGAATTACAATAATCAAATCCCAGGAAGGAAAAAAGAACCCATGAGCAAAATATTGACAGTGATTAAAGGTAATGCCATTGGGGGAAATAAGCAGCTTTAATTGTCGAAAGAGTGGATAGTTTCTAGCCTCCTGAGACAAACTTTACAAAACCACTCACACATGCTTTCCCATTCAAATATGGACCCCTGCCAGTTCTCTGGAGCATGGATTCCAATGTGGGTCCTCAGACCTCTCTAAATAAGCCTCAGCAAATTGGTGAACCTCCTATATCTATTTAACAAGTTTCATGCTTATGAAATTTCTGGGTAACGGGTTTACAGATTTAATTGATTTGCAAAGGGTTCCAAGATTCCAAAAAAAAGTTGAGCTCACTGCCACAGATTAAATATGCTTCTTGGATATCATATGTTGACAGGCCAATCCATAACAAATATACCCAAGACTTCTTTAGAAGGGTTACTAAATCTGTCATAGCCATACAGAACCTACATCTCTTATTTATAACTTAATTAGTCAAGCTACCACATTAGATAACTCCCTTTCATTTTTCTTATTCCATGCCTATCAGAAATCTCACATGGCCTAAAGAAAATTTATAATAAAACCTATACCTTCTAAAAAGTATCTTCATAGTCCTCAGAGCCATTGGGCAAAAACAAAATATCTGCCAAAAATTTCACTAAAAAGTATGAACAAAACATGGCAACCATCTGGTTCACTCTATTAAGGCCTAGGAACAGAAAGTGTAAGTGCCCTAGACCTCCTTAGGTAAACACATACATTCCATATTGAGGATAGTACATTTCATGGGAAGATAGGGGCGTGAAGTTTATGGGACCTAGTTCTCTGGGGTATACTGAGATATCCCTCCAAGTGGCAGAAACTTGCTACACCTTGAGCTTCCTACAATTACAAAAAAGTCACAATGCTTGGCGGTCCTCTTGGGTTGTAGAGGTAACATACACCACACTTTTGTGTACTTCTCTACCCCATTTCCTATTGATTCCAATGGCTGTCAATTTATGTGAGGCTAAGGGCAAGTTGAGATTCTCCACCTGGTCCAAGCTGCAATATGAGTGCCCTGACACCTGACTCAACAAATCGGACAAGACTTGATGGGCTTATGGCAGAAATGTAATACTCTATGGAGAATTTCACAAGATTTGAATGGTAACCTCTTGGTTTGGGGGACAAACATGCCCCTTTCAAGCTACTGTCCTTTTGAAAAACATCTCTTGGTGTGCTGTTAGGGAAAATGAAGACCCAATACCTCATTATGGGATGCCAGCTGACCATACAACTTCTCCATGTAACATCACATATTAAGTGTTATTTAATTAATCGAACACCATAAACTCAGGCATAGTCAACAAAACCATAATCATTAATTGATATATATATACAATCTTCAATCGATATATTGACCTATATCAAACCTAAATAGATAGCTGCATAGATAGATACATAGACAGATAAAATTATATCTATGGGACATATCCTGGGAGTACCTGGGTGGCTCAGTCAGTTAAGCGTCTGACTCTTGATTTCGGCTCAGGTCATGATCTCACAGTTTTGTGAGTTCGAGCCCCGCATCAGGCTCTATGCTGACCAGGTGGAGCCTACTTGGAATTCTTCCTCTCTCTCTCTCTGCCCCTACCCTTCTCACACACTGTCTCTCTCTCTCTCTCTCTCTCAAAATAAATAAATAAACTTTAAAAAAAAGAACTGGGACACATCTTAATGGTACAAGTGATTTGCCTGAGTAAGTGGTCTACACTCCCTGAATATTCACTCACGTCTTCTGCCACCTCTCCCTCAGCCCTCACTTATGGCCTCCTGAGGACATTCCTCTGACCAGAGATCTGAAGAGAGAAAGATATAAGCTTAGCTTACAGACAGTTCCAGAATACAGTGCCAGTGCCAACCAGAAGTGGACTGTGGACAACCTGATAACTCTCCTAACAAGTAGCCATGAAAGACGGTAAAGAGAGGTTTTCCCCATGGGTAGAAAATTGAATGGGATATTAGTCATCTTTCACTCAGTAAGTTGTGGTTCAAACAACCCCAAAACAGGAGTGCTTACAGTAAAGGTTATTTGTCACTCATTATCATGTTGGCTTTGGGTGAGTTATAGCTTTATTCTGCATGTTTTTGCAGTCTTAAATCCATCCTCCATCTACAACATTGCATTCTTCCGTCAGAGCAAAAACAGACAACGTCAAAGCTCATAATGGTATTCTGATGTTTTATCTGAAGATGCCAGAGGTTATGTCTGGTCCCATTCCATTGGTCAAAACATGTCACATGGCAAAGCCTAATCAACAGTCTCTACAGGAAGAACTGTAAATCACATGACAATGGATAGGCTACATAATTCTTTAATAGGAAGGGGTGTGAATAATTAGGAAAATAGTATAATCTGCAAGTAGCACATATCATTGTTCACTTTTACTAGAAACAGAAACTTTTCAAGATATGATTCAAGACCAATTTATAGGGGGTGGCTGAGAGTTTAGCTGGATCACAAAGAGTCTCACTGTGGAAGAAACTCTTAGTAATCAGATGATTTATCTAGTGAATGACAGCCTCTGTCTTCAGCCAGTGAACTCTTGAACTAAATGGCTATGCCAACAGACACACAGAAATCTCCCCATGAAAGTCATGGCGGAGACCACCAATGAATTCTCCAATTGCCAGCAGCAGCAACCAATCCTAAAATCTGATTATAAAACCATATCCTTGGAGTGAGGGCAACGCAACTACCTAGCTATCCTGTAAGAGTTGACTGTATTAGACCCCTTCCATCAAGGTGAGAACATTGATTCTTTTTCTTTCCCCCCACTGGAACAATCACTATTTCTGGATTTGAGTAGTGATGAGATATCCTTACAAATTGTTCCTGCAGTCTCTCAATCATTTTGGAGCCTGGTTCTCCAGGTTTCCCACTGATCCTGTGGGCTACACAATTTCCTTCCAAAAAATCCCTTTTCGGCTCAGAGTCAGTTTCTGCTACTTGCAACTAAGACTCTGGACTGAAAAAGAAAGCCCTTAGGATTTCTACTCAGTCACTTTCCCTCTGAAATAAAGCCCTAAATTCCCAACGTCTCAAAATCCTGCCATTTACAAAAAACATGGATGAACCTTGAGGGAATTATGCTAAGTAAAATAAGTCAGACAGAAAAGGACAAATATTATATCATCTTATATGTGGAACATAAAAAAAACAAACGTGTAGAAAAGGAGAGCAGATTGGTGGTTGCCAGGGTACGGGGTTGGGAAGTGAGAGAAATGGGTGAAAACAGTCAAGCTTCCAGTTATGTAAGATGGCTAAGTTCTGGGGAGATAATGTACAGCGTGATACACAGTATATATGGTTATAGGTATATATAATTAACATTACTGCACTATATTTTTGAAAGTTTCTGAGAGTAGATTCAAAAAGCTCTCACTACAAAAAGAAAGTGTAACTATGTGAAGTGATGGATGCTATTTAATCTTATTTTGATGACCATTTTGCATTGTATACGTATATCAAGTAATTACATTATTGCCTACCTTAAACGTATACAATGTTATATACCAATTTTATCTCAATTAAAAAAAAATCCCAATTTCTCCACAAATGAAGCAGGAGTTTCCTGTTTCTTAGAATTATAGGCCTGGCATCCAAGTTATAATCAAATCAATCCAAGAGGAATTTCTTAGAGATTCAAGTTTAGGCTGCCTAGGCAAAACAAGGGCTAAATTGAGCAATTTTCCACTGAATTTGCTAACTACAGTCAGCAAGGCTGTCATTCACTTTATAAGATGCTTCTTTTTCTTCAAACGAACATATATTTCCTTGGATATCCTGGCATCCTTTCTATATACTTCATTTTTTCTGCATAAAATAAGTTAAATTATGCAGTTCTATTTAAAATATAGCAGTAATTGCTACCATGTCTGTAAGTTTTCCCCAGGCATCTTTACTAAGGAGATGTGCAACTAGCTGCTTCTTAGTGACCAAAATTAAAAAGAATTCAGGTGGGGCGCCTGGGTGGCGCAGTCGGTTAAGCGTCCGACTTCAGCCAGGTCACGATCTCGCGGTCCGTGAGTTCGAGCCCCGCGTCAGGCTCTGGGCTGATGGCTCGGAGCCTGGAGCCTGTTTCCGATTCTGTGTCTCCCTCTCTCTCTCTCTGCCCCTCCCCCGTTCATGCTTTGTCTCTCTCTGTCCCAAAAATAAATAAAAAACGTTGAAAAAAAAAAATTAAAAAAAAAAAAAAAATAAAAAAAAAATAAAAAAAAAAAAAAAAAAAAAAAAAAAAAAAGAATTCAGGTAATTCCAAAGCAATCTCTTAGCACTTGTCTGGGACTCCTGGATTTTTTTTTAAGTGTTTATGCTACACACCCATGCCTGCATCAAACTTCCAGTAGCCTTCATGTAACATCTTAGTCAAGACAGACAAAACTCTGTTTTAGTGACTAACACAGCAAAGCTTCATTTCATTTTTATTTCATTTATCTAATGTCTGATAAAAGACTGCTTTTCTCTGTGCAATGACATAGAAATCTAAGATACTCACATTTGTAGTTCCACAGTCTCAACATATGACCTCTAAAGCCTTTTGGCCAGAACTAGTCATGTGTCCTCATGGCTAGCGAGGCTGGGGAATGCAAGAAAAACATCAACTATCTCTGTTACAGATGAAAAAAGAACCAGGTATTTTTCATTTGTTCTAGCATTCAAAAAGGGTTATTTTCTTTAGTAGCTGGTATATGTCTGACACTTTGTATGCACCAGGGCTGTAAGCTTGAGCTGTACATGGGTCTTTCCTCAAGAAGATTATAATTCCGAGAGAGGTGAGAAATAAATCAAACCGTTTACAACATCATGTAATAAGCACAGTACACAGGTTACTGTCAAAGCACAGAGAAAAGAAATCAGGGTAAGATTTTTACAGGAGGTGATTTTTCAACTGATTTTTTAAGGATCTAGTTTAAATTAAGCAGATGATGGAAGGGAAAAGAACATTCTAGGCAGAGAAGCCAGGACGTGAGGACACTTAGAAAATAGTAACAGCATGATGAATTTCAGAGACAAGCTGGATCAGAGAATAGAAGAGACACAGTCACCAAAGTCAAGAGGCTGGTATTCGTGAGAATTATGAGTCTCCTGAAATACTTCATGACAAAGTGATTCAATGGTTAAATGTGTAAAATTCTTGGGAAATGTAGCAGATTATATGCTACATACATTGTAGCATACTGAAAGTTCTGAGAAACCTATGGTATCGAAAGGAACTTGGCCTTTTTGACTAGTATTTATAAAATTCAATATGAAATCTTATTGAAAGTTCATAAAATTGATGATCTAGAGAATAGACATGGAGAAAAATCTGTTATAGGGACAGTAAAGATCTCTAAATAGAGTAAAAATTTGAAGATGCTGTGATGTATGGTAATCCAGCCATGGAGTTATTGGGGACTGAACATAGCTTTTATTTTTACCTTTTTCTTTGGCTCAATCAGCTGGACTGTTTGCTGAAAGTCAGGGTGCATGGTTTCTTCATCTCTGCGTGCATACTTTCCAAGCTCAGGGTTCCACACACGGTAGAAGTTCCACAGTTGAAGAGTGACTGAGTGCTTTAAACAGCTTCTGCAATGATTCCCAATGATCCCTGCTCTCTTGGCCTCCATGCCCTTTCTGTAATCCCCTCCCCTTGAGCCGTGCTGGACCTAGTGACTTGCTTCTAACAAACAGAATACAGCATAGGAGGCCACTCCTGTGATTAAGTGAAAGAGAACTGTGACTCCCGTCTTACTTTTCACTCTCTCTTGCTGGAATTCTCTCTGGCTGGAATTCTCTCTTGCACTCTTGCTGGCTACATGTTACAGCACGTTCTGTGGAGAGGTGGACATGGCAGGGAGCTGACACAGACCTCCAGCCCACAACTCACAGTGAACCGAACCCTCACTGAAGCAGACGGCAGGAATTAAATCCTATCAACAATGATAGAAGTAGATTCTTCTCAGTCAAGCCTTGACATGGCTGCAGGCTTGTAAGAGATCCAGAGCCAGGGGGACCCAGCCAAGTATGATTTCTGACCTACAGAAACTATGAGATAATAAGATGTATTTTTTGAGCTCCTAAGCTTTGAGGTAATTGGTTATGCAGCAACAGATTACTAGTATACTAAATGAATAGATGAATCAATCAGTACGTACTTTTTTCTCTATTTTATGGCTTTGATATTTATCAAGTCTTCTTCCTTTCTCTTTTATACTTGATGACACAAGAGCTGTGTGTTTGATGGCATAATTGGTCCCCAATTTTCACCTTTTCCTATGTGACTGCCAATTTTCACCTTTAAAAAAGTGAAATATAGGGGCATCTGGGTGGCTCGGTCGGTTGAGCATCTGACTTCGGCTCAGGTCACCATCTCATGGCTTGTGAGTTCGAGCCCCACATCAGGCTCTGGGCTGACAGCTCAGAGCCTGGATTCTGTGTGTCTCTCTCTGCCCCTCCCCCACTTGCACCCCATCTCTCTCTCTCTCAAAAACAAATAAACACTAAAAAAAACAGTGAAATATATTTTCCTATCTCTTGATACTGGGTTTAGCTACATGACTTGCTTTAGCTAACAGAGTAAAGCAGAAGCAACAGGGTACCAGCTACCATCTGAGGTTTAAGAGGCCTTGAATGTTTTCATTCCAATTTGTGTGCAATTCTACCGTTGCTACAAGCAGAATGAGCTCAACCTAGTCTGTGTATCCCTAAAGGAAGATGAGAGACATGTGGAACTGAGCCACGTGGTCAAGCGTAATGTCAATCAGCTAACTCCCAGACCATTCTCTGAGTCATGAGCTCAACAGATGCTTACTCATATATGCTATTGAGATTTTGTGATTTTGTTGTTGCTGTTTCTCAATAGGAGAAACACTTTCTTAGTTCTCCCTTTTCCATTACCATGGCTCATAAATCCGATGCTTTTGAAGAACTCATTAGCTGTTTGGGATCATACTTAGCTGGAGGCCATAAGAGCATGGATTGATTCTCATTTTGTTACAGTTCTTTTTTTTTCCAATAAATTTGTGAACATAGAGAGGAGAAAGTGCTCAGTTAAAGGGAAATTTAGTCCATGACTGTTTTACATGTAGTCTAAGAAAAGTCAACCTTTGGTGGACTGAACCAGACTCCTATTTGAGCTTAATTGCTGTTAAGTTATTTGAAAGAAATTACTATGGTTTGCATGTTACTATTTTTCTTTCAAATTTTTATCCCATTATGCTTATTTAGTTTTTTTTTTTAACTGAGCTTCTAATGAAAGAGTATTTCTATACCTCTGCTCAAACTGCCAAATCCCCTTCCAAAGATGGCTGATCCGTGCTATAACATTTTATGCAGTAAACTAGAACCTTTCTGGTTGTTTGTACTCTAGCCAAATGTATTATCATAAACTATACATTTTCCAGATTTCTGTAGCACTGACAGTTGAATGTTTGGTAATTTACAATATTGGAAAAAGTGTTTACCACTCAAATCACATGGCAAATTGAACTAATTTTAACAATGATGTGGAAATACTGCTTTCTTGAAATACTAGTCTAGGCTTTAATTGCTGCAATTATCCCTCAGTAGGGGGGTGGTATAGATTTCCCAGCTGCACCAGCTGCATGGCATGCTGGGACTAAGAGGAGGGAGAAACTGAAGGGATCATGGAGTTTCTGGAATAAACAAAAATGCAGCTCCAAGAAGTAGATGATCCAAAAAAGCCCAAATTTGAAGAGAGACATAGAAAAATCAAACTAGATTTATGACTGATGATCAGTAGGAATGGAATATGCCATTTGGGAGTACAAAGTAGATATCTTTTCATAGCCAGTTTCCAGGTTGGATCTGTCTAAGAGTTCCATTACAACAGGGCAAAGAAAGATCTGAACAATGTGAGCCAGATTCCAGGTGTGATAGAATAATATTATGAAGAATTAGCTCATGTGTCTCATATTCTTTACTCCCTTTAGGAGTAACCTTCCCATCCCCTTCTTGTGTCCCAGGAATAATAAGTTCTCAAATTAGGCCAGATAGCAATACACACAATGCTTTTTCTTTAAATATTTAAAAACCAATGCCAGACCAAAATGAATGCAGCAGATATGGAATCAAACAGAATGGAGCCCTGCCCCCAAGTATTTTAGCTGGCAACGATTTTAAAAAATGAAGAGAAAGTTCAGATGTTGGTCCATTTCTGTACTATAGCTGCTATTCCCAACTCCCAGAGTTGGTAGAAAAGAAAGGTGACACAGTCTTCTAGATAGATTTGAGGAATACCAGACCAAGAGACCTGTGCTTCACATGTCTTTCCTGAAACATGGTCAGTTGGCTGCTTTGCTGATACTATTCATGAAACAAAGGCAAGAGATTAACACAGTATGGATAGCTGGGAGGGGTGTCTATGTCAAAGTAGGTGCCAAGTGACAACCCTGGCTTTTCCATGGTTTCCCACACAGAAGAACAGCTGGAATTTCTTTATGCCCTTGAAAATAGCAAATAAGAGCCAAGCAAGGCCTAGCAGACCATGCCCTCATCCTCCCCTGACCTGGGGGGAAAAAACACCTGGCATTTGGAATAAGAAGGAAGCCAGGTAACCTATGTTGACCTGATAGCTAGAGATCATGAAAGACTTGACACTTAATGGGATGAGTTCTATCTCTTCGTGGGCACCTTATGAAAGAGGGTCAAGCCTGAGGACCAGACTGGATGGGGTCTAAATGGAGCAGGAAGACAGCAGAAGAATAAAACAGATAGAGACAAAGGAAGAGAATGATCTATTTCCATCAATGGCTCAGTGACCTTTTTAATCCTCATGGAGATACAGGCAAGGGTCATTAAGAGCTGGTTAATGAGTTTTAACTTTACTTATGAATAGTGAAAAGACTTTGAGGTGTATTTTTTTCTACAGTGATCAAAATTCAACTACTATTGGCAGAAATGGACAGATTTTTCTCATTCTCATATTCAGAAGTCTGGAGGGAAAGAATTCTGGGCTGATGCAGCAACTCAAACATGTCATCAAGCACTCTGGATTTTTCTATCTTCCTGCTACACTATCCTTAGGATGTGGCTTTCATCCTCATGAATGAAAGACAGTTGCAACACATCTAGTAATCAAGTCTTCATTCCATCCACAAGGAAAGTAGAGGGCCAAAGTGTAGAAAACAAAAGGGTTTTACCCTGGTAAGATGTTTCATTTTGTTTTAGTTTACATACTGTCATTATAATCATGGTGTATTTTCTTGTACTCTTCTACTGAAGGACTAGAGAAATGTTTTAACTATTTCATTTTTCTTTCATTATTTTTGACAGCTTTCCTGGTATACTACTTATATACCATTACATTCACTCTTCTTGGTATACAATTCAGTAAGCTTTAGAAACTTCACAGAATTGTACACCTGACAGTATAACTCAATTTTAGAGCATTTCCATTGCCCCTAAAAGATGCCTTACACCCATCTGAAGTCACTCTCCATTCCAATCTTCAGCCACAGGCAACTACTTTCCATCTCTGTACATTTGCCTTTTCTAAACATTTCATACAAATGAAATTATATAATATGTGACATTTTGTGTTTGGCTTCTTTCATTTCACACATTGTTTTTGAGATGCATCCACATAATATATGTGTTACTAGCCCATTTCTTTTTATTGGTGAATGGTATTCTATTATTTGGAAATACCACATTTTATTTATCTGTTCAGCAGTTGGTAGACACTGGGTTTTTCAGAATTGATCAATTATGAGTACTACTACAATTAACATTTACGTACAAGTCTTTGTGTAGATATGTTTTCATTTCTTTTAGGTAGGTTCCTAGCAGTGAAATAGCTTGGCCATATGATAAACTTATGAAAAACTGATGGATTTTAAAGAAATTGCCTACATAGGGGCACCTGGGTGTCTCAGTCAGTTAAGTGTCCAACTTCAGCTCATGTCATGATCTTGTGGATCGTGAGTTTGAGCCCCACACATTGGGCTCTGTGCTGACAGCTCAGAGCCTGGACCCACTATGGATTCTACCCCTTGCCTGCTCACACTCTGTCTCTCTGTCTCTCTCAAAAATAAACATAAAAAAAAGAAAGAAATTGCCTAAATAAAGGTTACAGGACAACACGAATTATAAATAATTATAGCTGAGGCTGGGACGATGGCAGAATAAGAGGACTCTAAGCTCACCTTGTCCCAAGGATACAACTAAGTAACACTAATCAGTATAAATAACCCATAAAACAGCCCAAATATTGGCAGAACAAACTTAACAAGTAAAGATAGAGAAGAGGCCACATCAAAGAGGGTAGGAAGGGCAGAGACTCAGTGGAGAGCAAAACGGACTGTGGCCATCCTGGGTAGAAAAGGAAGGAGAGAACCACAGCCCAGACAAGAGCAAGGAACAGACTATCACACTGGGAAGCACAGGTGGGGAATACAAGTCTCCATAGCATTTGGGTTTGAAATAGAAAGAGGCCAGATTTTATTGGCTCTTACAACAGTGAGACTTAAAGCCTGGAATTTTAAAGATCAGTGGAATTGGTTCTGGGAGACCCGAGAGGGCAAGAAGAGTCTGAGTCCCCACCCTTAAAGAGAGAGCACTACAACAGAGTGTTGAGATATAGCATAGAAGCAGTAATTTGAAACACGTGTGGGACATATGAGAGAGAGAGAGTAGTTTATTCATTTGGGAGCAGAATAGCAGGGATCTCTGAGGGACTCCTCCAGGAACAAAGGAGATGGCTGTCACCATCTCCCTCTCCTACTCCCCAGCCTAATGGCAAGGCCACCTGCAAGATTAGATTAAGCCCTGCCCCTGCAAACTTAAGCAGATCCACCCCTCCCAGTCACATTTGCCTCAATCCTGGTACCATGAGTCCCCTCCCACAGAAGACTGGCACAAACCTTGCCAACACTGCTTCTCCCAACCCACCCATTCTGCTGGGCCTCAGTCTTGGTGACAGTGCCTGAGGGGGAAGTGGGCCCTGTGGAAACTTGAGGCATACTTGTTATCCACTTTTCAAGCTTTGTGGATACCCCTAGGAATACCCCGAGTTGACTGGATTGAAGGAAAAAGTGACCAGGACACAACAGTAGGATGCACACAATGCATATAGGAGACACCTCCTGAAGTGCCAGGTCCTGGTGAACAGGAGACACTATGTACTGCAGGATACTAGAGGACCTCTTCTTCATAAGGCCATTGCTTTCAAGAGCAAGAGACCTTGCTGACTTTCCTAACACAGAGAAACAGACACAATTAGGCAAAGTGAAGAGACAAAGGGATATGTCATAAATGAAAGAACATGACAAAACCACAGCAAGAGACCTAAGTAAAATGGATATAATTAATATGCCTGATGAAGAATTTAAAGTGATGATCATAAACATACTTACTGGATTTGAGAAAAGAGTGTAGGATATCAGTGAGATCCTTAACAAAGAGATAGAAAACAAAAAAGAACCAGTCAGCGATGAAGAACACAATAAGTGAAATTAAAAATACACTAGATGGAATAAGTAGCAGGCTAGAAGAAGCAGAGGAATGAATTAGTGACCTGGAGGACACCATAATGGAAAGTAATCAAGCTGAGCAAGTAAGAGGGAAAAAAATATGCAAAAATTAGAATAAAGTTAGGGAACTCAGGAATCCCATTAAACATAGTAACATTCACATTATAGGAATCCCAGGAGAGAGAAAAAAGGGGGTATAAAATTTATTTAAAGAAATAATAGCTGAAAACTTTCCTAATCTGGGGAAGGAGACAGATATCTAGATCCAGGAGGCAGAAAGATTCCCCAACAAAATCAACCCAAGAAGGTCCATACCAATACACATAGTCATTAAAATGGTAAAAAGTAGTGATAAAGAGAGAATTTTAAAAGCAGCAAGAGAAAAGAAGACAGTTACATATAAGGGAAACCCCATAAGGCCATCAGTGGATTTTTTCAGCAGAAATTTTGAAGGCCAGAAGAGAGTGGCAAGTATATCACTAAAGAAAGCCAGAAAATCATGAAAGAAAGCAAGAAAAGAAAGGATCAAAGAAGAACTACAAAAATAACTACAAAACAAGTATCAAATAGCAATAAATATATACCTATCAAAAATTACTTTGAATGTAAATGGACTAAATGCCCCAATCAAAAACCATAAGGTGACAAAATGAATTAAAAATCAAGATGCAAGGGCACCTGGGTGGCTCAGTCAGTTAAGTGTCTGACTCTTGATTTTGGCTCAGGTCATGATCTCGCAATTTGTGAGATCGAGCCCTGTGTCAGGCTCTGTGCTGACAGCACAGAGCCTTCTTGGGATTCTCTCTCTCTCTCTCTCTCTCTCTCTCTCTCTCTCTCTCCTCTCCCCTGCACTTTCTCCCCCCCCCCACTCTCTCTCTCTCTCTCCAAAATAAATAAATAAATAACTTTAAAAAACAAGATCTATCTATACACTAATAGAGACTCATTTCAGACCTAAACAGGTAGATTGAAAAGGGGAGAAATATTTATCATGCAAATGAATATTAAAAGAAAGCTAGGATAGAAGTACTTATGTCAGACAAATAGACTTTAAAACAAAGACTAGTAATAAGAGGCAAAGAAGAACGCTATATAATAATAAAAGGAACAATTCAACAAAAAGATATAACAACTGAAAATATTATGCACTCAACATGAGAGCACCCAAATACATAAAACAGTTAATAACAAACATAAAGAAACTAATCAACAGTAATACAATAATAGTAGGGGACTTTAAAACCCCACTTATATCAATGGACAGATCATCCAAATAGAAAATCAATAAAAAAAACAGTGGCTTTGAACCACACACTGGACCTGATAGATTTAACAGATATATTCAGAGAGGTCCATCCTAAAACAGCAGAACACACATGCTTCTCAAGTGCACATGAAACATTCTCCAGAATAAATCACTTATTAGGCCACAAAACAAGTCTCAACAAATTCAGAAAGATCAAAGTCATACCATGCATCTTTTTTGACCACAACACTATGAAACTAGAAACCAACCACAAGAAAAAAATTGGAAAAAGCACAAATACATGGAGGTTAAATAAAGTGCTACTAAACAATTAATGGGTCAACTAAGAAATCAAATAAGAAATAAAAAATTTCATGGAAAGAAATAAAAATGAAAGCACAAGGGTTCAAAATCTTTGGGATGCAGTAATAGCGTTTCTAAGAAGGAAGTTTATAGCAATACAGGTCTACCTCAAGAAACAAGAAAAATCTCAAATAATGAACCTAACGTTACACCTAAAGGAGCTAGAAAAAGAATACCAAATAAAATCCAAAACCAGCAGAAGAAAGGAAATAAGAAAGATTAGAGCAGAAATAAATAATATACAAACTAAAACAAACAAACAAACAATAGAACAAGTCAATGAAACCAGGAGCTAGTTCTTTGACAAGATCAACAAAATTGATAAAGCTATAGTCAGACTCATCTGAGAGAGAGAGAGAAAGAAAGAAAGAGACAGAGAGGGAGGGACTCAAATAAACAAAATCACAAATGAAAGAGAAATAACAACCAACACCACAGAAATATAAACAATTGTAAAAGAACATTATGAAAAATTATACGCCAACAAATTGGACAACCTAGAACAAACTGATAAATTCCTAGAAACATACAACCTACCAAACTGAAGTAGAAAGTCACAGAAAATATAAACTAATTACCAACAATGAAATTGAATCAGTAATCAAAAATTTTCAACAAAGTCCAGGACAAGATATCTTCACAGGCAAATTCTACCAAATATTTAAAGAAGAGTTAATACCTATTCTTCTCAAACTATTCCAAAAAATAGAAGAGGAAGGAAAACTTCCAAATTCATTTTATAAGGCCAGCATTACCCTGATACAAAAAAAAAAAAAAAATTGAAGATACCACAAAAAACAGAACTATGGGCCAATATCTCTGAACATAGATGCAAAAATTCTCAACAAAATACTAGCAAACCAAATCCAACAACACATTTAAAAAATCATTCACTATGATAAAGTGGGATTTATTCCCCAGATGCAAACATGGTTCAGTATTTGCAAATCAATCAACATGATATATCATATCAATATGAAAAAAGATAAGAATCATATGATCACTTCAATAGATAAAGAAGAAGCATTCAGCAAAGTACAACATCCATTCATGATAAAAACCCTCAATAAAGTAGATTTAGAGAAAACATACCTCAACATACTAAAGGCCTTATATAAAAAAACCTACAGCTAGCATCATACTCAATATGGAAACACTGAGAATTTTTCCCCTAAGGTCAGGAACAAGACAAGGGTGTCCATCACTCTCACCACTTTTATTCAAGTCCTAGCCACAGCAACCTAGACAACAAAAAGAAATAAAAGACATCCAAATTGGTAAGGAATATGGGGTGCCTGGTGGCTCAGTCGGTTAAGCGTCGGACTTTGGCTCAGGTCATGATCTCGCGGTTCGCGAGTTCAAGCCCCGTGTCGGGCTCTGTGCTGACAGCCCAGAGCCTGGAGCCTGCTTTGGATTCTGTGTCTCCCTCTCTCTCTGCCCCTCTCCTGCCCATGCTCTGTCTCTCTCTGTCTCAAAAATAAATTAAAAACATTTAAAAACTTTTATAAACATAAATAAACAAACAAACAAACAAATTGGTAAGGAATAAGTAAAACTTCACTGTTTGCAGATGACATTAAAACCCTAAAGATTCCAACAAAAAACTGTTAGAATTGAGAAATGAATACAGTAAACTCACAGAATACAAAATCAATGTACACAAAGTTGTTGCATTTCTAAACACTAATAATGAAATAGCAGAAGGAGAAATTAAGAAAACAATTCTCATTTACAACTGCACCAAAAATATAATAAAATATTTAGGAATAAACTTAACCAAAGAGGTGAAAGACCCTGTACTCTTACAAAACACTGATGAAATAAATTGAAGATGACACAAAGAAATGGAAAGACATTTCATGCCCATGGATTGAAAGAACAAATATTGTTAATGTTTCTAAACTACTCAAAGAAATCCACACATTTAATTCAATCCCAATCAAAATATCAACAGCATTTTTCACAGAACAAGAAAAAAAATCCTAAAATTTTCATGGAACCACAAAAGACCCCAAGTAGCCAAAGCAAACTTGAAAAAGAAAAACAAAACTGGAGGTACCACAATCCCATACTTAAAGTTATATTACAAAACTGTAGTAATCAAAGAAGCTGGACAAAACAGATACAGAGATCAATGGAACCAAATATAAAGGCTAGAAACAAACCCACAATTATATGGCCAATTAATCTTTGACAAAGGAAGCAAAAATATGCAATGGGAAAAAGTCTCTTCAGCAAATGATGCTGAGAAAACTGGACAGCTACTGGCAAAAGAATGAAACTGGACCACTTTCTTACACCATACACAAAAATAAACTCAAAATGGATTAAAACCTAAGTGTGAGACCTGAAACCATAAAAATCCTAGGAGAGAATACAAGCAGTAATTTCTCTGACTTTGGTCATAGTGACATCCTTCTAGATATTGTCTCCTGAAACAAGGGAAATAAAAGCAAAAGTAAACTATCAGGTTACATCAAAATAAAAGGCTTCTTTCTGCACAGTGAAGGAAACAACCAACAAAACTAAAAGACAACATACAGAATTAGAGAAGATATTTGCAAATGATATATCTCATACAGGGTTAGTATCCAAAAAACATAAAGAACTTATACAACTCAACACCCAAAAAACAAATAATCCAATTAAAAAATGAGCAGAAGATATGAATGGACATTCCTCCAAAGAAGACACAGATGGCCAACACACACATGAAACATCATCAAGGAAATGCAAATCAAAACCACAATGAGACATCACCTCACACCTATCAGAGTGGCTAAAATCAAAAACTCAAGAAACAAGTGTTGTCAAGGATGTAGAGCAAAAGGGACCCGTGTGTACCGTTTGTGGGAATGAAAACTGGTACAGCTCCTGTGGAAGACAGTATGGAGGTTCCTCAAAAAACTAAAAATAGAACTACCCAATGATCCAGGAATTGCACTACTCAGTGTTTACTCAAAAAATACAAAAACAGTAATTTGAAAAGATATATGCACACCTATGTTTATCACAGAATTATTTATAATAACCAAATTATGTAAGAAGCCCAAGTGACCATCAATATATGATGGGTTTCTTCTTCATCCAAAGAAGATGCAGCACTTAGACACAATGGAATATTATTTGGCCATAAAAAAGAATAAAATCTTGCTGTTTGCAACAACATGGATAGAGCAAGAGAGTATAATGCTAATTGAAATGAATCAGTTGGATAAAGACACATACCATATGATTTCAGTCATATATGGAATTTAAGAAACAAAACAAATGAGCAAAGGGAAGAAAAAGAGAGACAAACCAATAAATAGAGTCTTAACTATAGAGAACAAATTGATGGTTACCAGAGGGAAAGTGAGTGTGGGGAATGGGTGAAATAGGTGATGGGGATTAAAGAGTATACTATTCATGATGAGCACTGAGTAATGTATAGAATTCTTGAACCACTATACTATACACCTGAAATTAATATAACACTGGGGATTAACTAAAAAAAAGAATTAATGCCAATCCTTCTCAAACTCTTCCCTCCAAAAATGAAGAGGGAACACTCCCAAATTCATTTTACAAGACCAGTATTGGCTACTCTTTACCAAAGCCAGATAGGAAAAATATAAGAAAAAAACTACAGGCAGGCCAATATCCTTGATAAGTATACAGGCAATAATTCTCATAATGATAGCAACTTAATTGAAATATATATTAAAAGGCTCACAGAACATGACCAAATGAGATTTATCCCTGAAATGCAAGGATGGTTCAACCTGTGCAAATCAACAAATGTGATACAAGACATTAATAGAATGAAAGATAAAAATCATATGACCATCTCAACAGATGCACTAAAAGCATTTGACAAAATACGACATGATTTCATGATTAAAACTCTAAAAAAACTGAATATAGAAAGAACATACCTCAACATGATAAAAGCCATCTATGACAAGCCCATAGCAACCATCATACTCAATAGTGAAAGATTAAAAGCTTTTCCATTAAGATCAAGAACAAGACAAGGATGCCCACTCTCACCACTCCTATTCAATGTAATACTAGAAGTCTTAGCCAGAGCAATTAGGCAGGAAAAATAAATAAAAATTATCCAAACCAGAAAGGTAGAAGAAAAACTGTCTCTGTTTGCAGCTGACATGATATTAAATATAGAAAACTCTAAAGACTCCACCAAAAACTGTTGGAGCTATTCGGTGAATATAATAAAGTTACTAGGGTGCCTGGATGGCTCAGTCAGTTAAGTGTCTGGCTTCAGCTCAGGCCATGATCTCCTGGTTCATGAGTTCAAGCCCCATGTTGGGCTCTCTGCTGACAGCTCAGAGCCTGGAGACTGCTTCAGATTCTGTGTCTCCCTCTCTCTCTGCCCCTCCCCCACTTGTTCTCTCTCTCTCTCTCTCTCTCTCTCTCTCTCTCTCTCTCTCTCTCTCTCAAAAATAAACATTAAAAAGAATAAAGTTACAGGATACAAAATCAACATGGAGAAATCAGTTGCATTTCTGTATACTAACAATGAAATCCTCTGAAAAAGAAATAAAGAAAACATTCTCATTTACAATAGCATCGAAAACAATAAAATACTTAGGTATAAATTTAACCCAGGAGGTAACAGATCTATACACTGAAAACTATAAAAATTTGTGAAAAGAAATTTAAGACACAAATAAACAGATAACTCATGTTCATGGATAGTAAGAATTCATATTGTTTAAAAGTCCATACTACCCAAGGCCACCTATAGATTCAATTCAATCTCTATCAAAACCAATTGTATTCTTGGGGTACCTGGGTGGCTCAGTTAGTTAAGCGTCTGACTCTTGATTTCAGCTCAGGTCATCATTTCACAGTAGTAGGATCGAGTCCCACATTGAGCTCTGTGCTGACAGTGCGGAGTCTACTTGGGATTCTCTCTCTCCCTCTCTTTCTCTATGCCTCTCCCTCTATCAAAACAAACAAACATTAAAAAAACAATGCTATTCTTTACAGAAATAGAAAAGCAATCATAAAATTCATATAGAACCAAAAAAGCCTCCAAATAGCCAAAACAATCCCGAGAAAAAAGAAC
This sequence comes from Prionailurus viverrinus, assembly GCF_022837055.1. Lineage (NCBI taxonomy): Eukaryota > Metazoa > Chordata > Mammalia > Carnivora > Felidae > Prionailurus > Prionailurus viverrinus. The sequence continues at coordinate 16,395,528 of NC_062569.1, forward strand.
AAAGCTCGAAGCCTCACGCTTCCTGTTTTCAAACTATACTCCAAAGCTATAGTAATCAAAGAATATTACAGTAAAACCTTGGATTGTGAGTAACTGTTCTGTGAGTGTTCTGCAAGATGAGCAAATATTTCTAATTAACTTGATAAATGAGGGAATGTCTTGTAATACGAGTATTACATCATGCTGAATGTCTCATTAACACAATGAAGCCAATGGTTCTTGGAATTTGCTTTGATATACAAGTGCTTTGGATTACAAGCATGTTTCTGGAATGAATTATGCTTGCAAACCAAGATTTTAATGTATACTGGCATAAAAATAGCGACTAAGGGAACAGAAACAAGAGCCTAGAAATAAACCATAACATAAACATTCAACTATTATTTGACAAGAGAGCCAAGAATACTCAATGGGAAAAGGATAGTCTCCTCAATAAATAGTGCTGGGGAAACTTGATAATCATGCAGAAGAATGAAATTGGATCCCTATCTTACACCATTCACAAAAATTAACTCTAAATGGATTAAAGATTTAAACATAAGACTTGAAACCCTATAACTTATAGAAGAAAACATAGGGAACAAGGTCCTGATGTTGGTCTTAGCAATGATTTTTTTGGATATGACATCAAAAGTGCAAGCAACAAAAGCAAAAATCAATAAGTGAGATTACATCAAACTAAAAAGTTTCTGCACGGCAAGGGAAACCATCAGCAAGATGAAAAGGCAATCTACACAACAGGAAAATATTTGTAAACCATCTATTTGATAAGGACCTATTAAACAAAATATATGGAACTCATATAACTCAATAGCAATATATATATATATATTATATGATTATGATTATATGATATATATTATATGATGATTATGATTATATGATATATATTATATTATATATATATATATATATATATATATATATATATATGATTTAAAAAATTGGCAGAGGACCTAAGTAGATATTTTTCCAAAGAAGAATACAAATGGCCAATAGGTATATGTAAGGTGTTCAACATCACTCATCATCAGGGAAATGCAAATCAAAACCACAATGAGATATCACCTCACAACTGTTAGAATGGCTATCATCAAAATATCAAAATGACAAGAGAGAACAAGTATTGTGAGTATGTGGAGAAAAGAGAACCATCATGCACTGTTGGTGAGAATGTAAATTGGTGTAACCACTATGGAAAACAGTAGAGCCACTATATGATCTAGTAATCCCACTTCTGAGTATATAACCCAAAGAAAATGAAATCAGGATCCTGAAGAGGTATCTGCACTCCCATGATCACTGCAGAATTATTCACAATAGCCAAAGTATGGAAACAACCTAAGTGTTCATGCACAGATAAATGGGTAAGGAAGATGCAACATAAATACAGAATGGAATACTATTTAGTCACGAGAAAGAAGGAAATTCTGCCATTTGTGACAACATGAATGGACCCTGAAGGTATTATACTAAGTGGAATAAGCCAGAGAAAATCAAATACTATATAATCTTACTTATATGTGGAATCTAAAAAAACTGAACTCATAGAAACAGATAGTGGAATGGTAGTTTCCATGGACTGGAGGTTGGGGAAATAAGGAGATGTTGCCAAAAGAAACAAACTCCCAGTTATAAGAGATTTAAGTTCTGGGGATGTAATGTACAGCATGGTGACTCTAGCTAACAATACTGTATGATACACTTGAAAGTTGCTAAGCCAGTAGATCTTAAATATTTTCAACACACGTACACACAAGGTAATTAATTATGTGAGGTAACAGAGGTGTTAACTATCCTGCTGTGGTAAACATTTTTGCAACAGATTTGTGTATCAAATCATCATGGGTACATTTTAAACTTACACAATGTTATAAGTCAATTATACATCAATAAAGTTAGAAAACAAATCTTAAAAAAAAACAGAGGTGCCTGGGTAACTCAGTTAAGTGTCCAACTCTTGTTCTCAGCTCAGGTCTTGATCTTGTGGCCGTGACTTCAAGCCCCATATTGGGCTCTGCACTGGCTGTGAAGCTTACTTAAAAGAAAAAAGAAAAAGAAATTTCCAACCTCTTCCAAAGCGGCTGCCCTATTACACCTTCCATCCGTGATGTATAAGGATTCCAAAATCTCTATTTTCCTTGCAAGTATTTTTTATTGTCTGTCCTTAATGAAAGCCATTCTAGTGGGAATAAAGTGGTATCTCATCACATCTTAATTCACATCTTCCTAGTGACTGACTAATGACGTAGAGCATCTTTTCACATGCTTGTTGGCTATTTGTATATCTTCTCTGATGAAGTGCCTATTATATATCTCCTGCCCATTTTTTTAAATTGGGTTGTCTGTCTTACAATAAGCTCCAAAAGCTCTTTATTTTATTCTGGACATAAGTCCTTTATCAAATATGTAATTCAAAAAATATTTTCCCTGGGCCTGTGTCTTGTCTTTCCATTTTTAAAATGATGTCTCTTGAAGCACAAAATTTTTAAACTTTAATGAAGTTCAATTTATCACTTTTTTCTTTCATGGATATTCCTTTTTATTTAAGAAAGAAGTTCCTCTCTAGAAATTTCTGCCCAGATACCAATGACCAAAACCATATTATGTAACTGATCTTAGGGGTAAGGGAGTTTGACTCTAACAAAATTTGCCCTCAACAAAATTAGGTTCTGTTATAAAAGGGACAAAAAAAGACAGAAAGGCTATTTGTAAAGCAATTAGCATTGTCATCATTTTTAAAGCAAGATTATCCAATTCTACTTTAGAAAGTCTATCGGTTTTTCTATCACCAAAATAATGCTTCATAACAACACGCAGAAAACCCCTGTAGCATACACAATGAATGTTTATTGCCCATGTGTCGAGAGTGAGCTGAGCTTTGGCTGAGTGGCTTTGCTAATCTTGGCTGGTTCTCTCTCTCTCTCTCTCTCTCTCTCTCTCTCTCTCTCTCTCTCTCATGCCTAGGCATGGGCTAGCTGTTGATTGATCTAGACTGGTTTCAGTAGGCTGTGTATGATAATGTTGCTCTACTCCATGTGTCCCTCATCCTCCAGCAGGCTAGCCGAGCCACGCTTTCCTGGCAATGGCAGAGTACAAGAAGGCAAGGTCAACAAGACCTCTTGAGGCTAAGGCTAGGGAATGACATTCTTCCACTTCCCCCACATCCCAACGTCCACTGCGAGTCATAAAGCTAGCCCAGATTTAAGAAGTCAAGAAACAAATTAATTCCTCTCTTTAGGGAGGAGAATTGCAATCTCACATCAAATATGTGTACCCAGGGAGGGATGTGGGGCCTTGAAAGCAGTCAATCTAACATACAAAACAGCATTGTCAGACTAGGGAAGTGGGGTGAGGGAATGAGCTAGGCTTGAGTAAAAACAAGTGAGGCAATTTCAGTAACTCAGATGAGAAAATGGTAGCCCGAGCTAAGGGGAGCCTATGAGTAGGAAGAGAAACAGACCAACTCCAGAGATATCTAGGAGCTAGTGAAGAAGACTTGGGTTGATTAAATCACAGGGAGAGGAGTACAGGAGGGGGGCAAGGAGCAGTCAAGTACTCTGCATAATTTTTCTTCTTTCTGCTTTTCAGTGAAGGTCTAAGTCATCAGATATTTTTGTTATCAAAGAGACTAGAGAGAGAAAAAAGCATTATATATGGAACAGTATGACATACATTTGAATTTTACTTATTGCCAAAACTGGCCCATTTTTATTTTAGCTTCAGGTTGATTTTACACTGATCTCTTGGGAGTGTTGCAAGGTGCAATAACTTGTGACACGTGTCTATCACTAAGATCTAGTTTAATGAAGCATTTTATTCTAAGTGATACACTGTGGGCGAGGTGAGAAGAGAAATGTTTTCCCAGAGCCATACGGATATGGCTTTTGGTTGATTAGCCCTGAAAATTGTCCAAAATAAATTAGTACTTAATGTAAGCCAGAAAGCCAGATGCCAGCTTTAATGGGGAGTCACAAAGTAGCATGACAACAGTAACACAAAAAGAGCTGAAGGGGCTTGTGAATCAAATGTTGCATTTGCTGATACAAGTTTTGTGCATTGTCAGGGCTACAGACACCCGCTTTACTGAGAGTGAAAATTTCCAAGGCTTATTATCATGGAATATGGTACTCCGTGGGGTTCGTTCAGCCTTCAAATGCAGAAGTTCTAGCTTGAAAACCAAAGCTGGAAGCACATATTTTGCTGGGTCTTGATGACTGCACTCTCCAGTGGACATTTCAAGTTTCATTCTAAAAGAAAAGTCCAGGTGTGTCTAGGTGGCTCAGATAAGCGTCTGACTTAGGCTCAGGTCATGATCTCATGATTCGTGAGTTTAAACCCTGCATCAGGCTCTGTGCTGACAGCTCAGAGCCTACAGCCTGCTTCAGATTCTGTGTCTCCCTCTCTCTGCCCCTCCCTAGCTTGTGCTCTGTCTCTCTCTCAAAAATAAATATTTAAAAAATTAATAAATAAATAAAAGAAAGAAAAGGACAGGTTCCCATACCCTTAAGCAAAGCCCCACTAAATTTCAAGAACAAGATAGTAGGAGAGACAGAATGTCATGGTAAACTTGTGTGGGAGACACAATCAACACATTGGAGGATGTGCTGGTCTAGGGTACCTGGAAGGAAATGAAGAGAAGGGTAAGACTCTCTCCAGAGACACCCCACACCCTTTATTTTTGTCCCCCAAAAATAAAGAAGCAGAAGCTGGAGTGTGAATATTTTACCAATCCCCATGACAAGGTCTCTACTGGATACTACCATTTGCTTACTCACTCGCTTTTTTTTATACTGAGCTGTTATCACTTAGCTAAAATATCACTAACATCATGGCTGGTGAGTTCTATTGTGTGAAACGAAAACACAGAGAGACTTCCTGAACTGAGGTAAGGACAATAGCAGTCTTCGCTGAGATCTATATAGCAGGCATGTTGCATGTTTATCTTATTTATTCCTCTGAACAACCCCCAAATGTAAGCATTTGCTATCATTATTTAAATGATAAAGAGAATTAAATTTGAGAATGGTCAAGAAATATGTATCCAAGCTCATGCATCTAGAAAATTTGTTCAACCAGGATTTGATCTTCTTCTATTCTGTTCCCAAACCCCTTGGTCTTCACCATGCCTACATTAGAGTCTAAAAGGGGAGATAAAACATGGATGAAAGCAATCAGGGTAGATATAATGATCCTTAGAATGGTTTCTACATGCCCAACATTTTTCTAAACACTTTGCATGTTTTAATTCACTTAATCCCTATAGTGATGTCATTATGTGGGTACTAGTATTGCCTCCATTTTTAAGAATAGGAAAACTGAGGCACAGAGACATTTACTAAAAGTCATACAATCAATAAATGACAATGCTGGGACTTGAGCACAGGGAGACTGGGGCTCAAAGAAACCATGCTGTCAACACCTTGCTATGCTGTCACTCTCAAAGGAAAAACACAGATTCAAAGCAACAGGAGGGAGCGATTTCTTGAAGCTATAAAGTAGACTAGTATGTGGGAGAAAATGACTTAAATTTGGGGGGCAGATGAAAGTCTAAACTGGTTTTTGGAAAAGAGGTGCACATGTGGTAGGAGGGTGAGGTTCAAGTGGAATGTGGAATACATTTTACTTAGATTTCTCTCCAGCACCCTGCCTTTATTCTCCATCTTTGGCATTATTTCCTACATAGCAGTTTGTGGTCTATAATTATGTATTTCCTTACTTCCTTATAAAAAGACCATAAGGGCAGAGACCAGATTCTTTCCATCGCTGCATACCCGGTGCCAGGCACTCAATCATCACCAATGAACCGGATAAAGGAGAAGGAAGGAAATTGGAAAAGCTAGGGAATGTGTAAAGGGTTGATAAATTCTGTAGGAATTCAAGAAACCTGTCCAGGATTGGTCAAGGAGGGCTTCGTGTGGTCAGTGGAATCTGAGCCAAGCAACAATTTTTAAATATAGTATATTACAATGTTTCTAAAATTTACATGTTTTTCATGTGAAATGAGTGACACTGAAATTAGAACCCACTTTTAGTCAAGGGTATACTTTAGCTTAATTGGCATCCTTTTTTCTACCTTAAATAATAAATGAAAATGATAGTCCATTTTATAATTAATGACATCTTAGATCAATGAAATAAAGTATTGATGTAAAAATGGCTTGTCTGACACCTATAGACAATGCCTGTTAGGAAACAAATGGGGAAGACAAAAGCAAACTATGGAGTGTCCTGGAATCCAGTCTTATTGTAGGCTTGATATGAAAAATAATAGGAAGCCATGGTGACTTCCTGGGCAGAGGAATAACTTCACTGAAACAGTGTTTAGGAAAGAAGTGACTGGACTCCGCATAAAGAAAACCCTGAAGATGGAAGAAAATGGCACCAGTGAAGGAAGCCTAGCAGTGAGGAGATACAGAGACATGTCCCAAAGTCAAGAGTGTTCCAAAGTCCACTGTGTAACTAATGCTTTGAGCTGACATGCATCATTTGCCTTTCCAGTTTGGGTTTCTTCATTAGTAAGACAAAGGGGTAACACAGAACAGTTTACAGGGCTCCGTGAGTTCTAAACCTTGATGTGTACTCCAGGTATGAAACAGTAGGACAGATAGCAACATAAACCATGAATACTTCGGGACCAGTATTTTGAAGGAACAACAGTGTGTGCAGAAATGTCGAGTTTGGAGGAAGGATGGAATAGAATCCAACACAGTGTGGCTAAAGATAAGGTCAACGATGCAGAAGGGCAGAAATGGACAAGGCTGAGCAGAGCCTTTTGGAAGCCACGTTGGAAGGTTTGGACTTTATTCCAGGAACAATAGGAAGCCATTGAATAAGCAAGCAGAACTATCATAATCAAATATACACTTAAGGTGGTCATTTTGTCTGATTTTCTGTGGGAGAATGTGGTAGGGGTAAGCCCAGAATGAGCCGACCTACTCTGAAGAACCAGTTGGAAAAAAAAAAAAAAATGGAAGAGGCTAACATTAGAGTGATATACCATAGGGAGAAAGGGAACTAGACAGGATTCAAGACACTTAGAGACAGAACTAGCAGGATTTACTAAGAGATTTAATTTTGAGAGAGAGAAATAAAATAATAATTTTAACAGTGGCTGTATTAGTTTTGTAGGGCTGCCACAATAAAATCACTACAACTGGGTAGCTAAAATGAGAGATAATTGTTTTCTCATGGTTCTGGAGGTTAGAGGTCCAAGATCAAGGTGTCAGCAGGTTTGGGTTCTTCTGACGCCTCTCTCCTGGACTTTCAGATGATTGCCTTCTCACTATGTCCTCACATGGTCATTCCTCTGTGTGTGTGCATTCCTAGTGTCTCTGTGGCCCAATCTCTTTTTATAATGACACCAGTCAGATTAAATTGGGACCCACCAAACACCTTCATTTTATTTTAGTTATATCCTTTTTTCTTAATTTTTTTAAATGTTTATTTATTTTTGAGAGGGAGATGGAGTGCAAGCAAGGGAGGGGGAGAGAGAGAGGGAGGCAGAATCCAAAGCAGCTCCAGGCTCTGAGCTGTCGGCACAGAGCCTGACACAGGGCTTGAACCCCAAGCCATGAGATCATGACTTGAGCCGAAGTCGGATGCTCAACCAACTGAGCCACCCAGGCACCTCTTAATTATATCTTTAAAGGCCCTATTTCCAAAAACAGTCATATTTTGAGGTTTGGGGTAGGGGTAGGCTTCAACATATTAACTTGGGGGACACACAATTTAGCCCACAATGTAGTAATAAGAATAGTAATAGCTAATACCTAAGGACCTACTAATTCCATTGTCTCCCTTTTCACAATTCTGGACTATCTTCCTTTCTTCTTCCACCCTCTCCACCCTCAGCTATCCGTCTGTTAGCCACCTGCTCTCCTACTTATTTCCTGGGGCTCTGAATCCCCCACGATCATATTGGACACCAAATCACACCTCAGTGGCCCCCCTCCCTAGCTTTCCAGCCATTCATTAAGCATTTTAGCTCCCATTACCATCATGTGATCTCACCCAACCCCCACCCAGTCAACGGAAACAAAGAAATAACTACCACACTTCCACCCCCTCAACAGACATCATGCCCTCAGTACTCAAGAACTCAGCACATATCCATAGTCTACAACTGAGATCACTGTGACTCTGCCTGTGTAGCGGTCAATGCATGTCAGAAATTAATCCCGTCCCCAGGTTAGGTTCTCCAGGAAGCACACTGTGAGATAGAATTTAATGTGCAGGATGTGTTAAGGAGTTCTCTTGGGATTGACACCCACAGAGATAGAGAAAGCAAACAGGAGTGGGCTGAGGCAAAAGTCAAGTTGGTCCAGAGCACAGGCCTGGATAACCTCAGTCAACCCTGTGGGGAGCTCTGGAGGCAAATTAGAATCGTCCCAAGTTGGGTTTAAATGGCCAGGCTTTTATATCCCCACTTCAGTCAAACATTGCATACGGGCTACCATGGAAGGATGTGACCTCGGCAAGGTGGCTTTCGGCACCGAAGGTAATTACTGAATGGGTAGATGGTGGAAGGTTGTCCACTGACGGCACTCCCAGAAGCTGGGCCAAGTCCTTCTCTGAAGGAGAATCTGGGTGGCACAGATGGCCCCCACAGAGCCCCAGCAAGCAGCCCTGAGCCAATGACTGACCAGGGTTGGAGAATAAGTACCCCAGTGTCCTCATTTCTTGGGGTTGGGACTGGGGGAGGGAAGAGATCTCTAAAGCACATTCAGCCCTCTCCCAGAATTTCCCAATTTAATTGAGCTTCAGTTGCCCAAAGTGATAACCTGCTTGATCTCACACCATTTACTGGATTTCTTCCCTTCCCCATCTCACTTCCCCACTCTTTACCTGTGCCTCCTAGATACACTATGTGCATTTAAATCCTCATCTCAGTGCTGTTTTGGGGATAACCCAACCAAAAATATCTCCAAAAAGTTTCTTTATTCACAGTCTCTATGTTAAAAATAGACATTTTTTTTTAAAGGAATGGCCTATATCCCTAGGCTAAATTGCTTCCCTTTCATTGCAATTTACACCTTTTTTTTTTTCCAATTGAACCAGTTATTTGAAGTAGGCATGACTGACCTTGGCATATGCTAATGCCTGTAAGGTGCAGACTGTTTGCAGAAAGTGCTGATTTCTCCAGCATGATGTTTATTGTTTATCAGAAGGCCCACGCGTTCGACAAGAAAACATCCTTAGCACTTCTCTGTGACTTAATCAAAAGCTGGTCGCTGAAGTACATTCCTCAGTCATAAACCTAGCAGACGATAAAATCAATCTTCTCTGAATGGTTATGTCTGGCACATGCTTATAACAACTTGTTGGCTGCTCGAGTCCCCACATCTGTATTCAGCAGCAGCTGTCCAGGGAAATGGTCTCCATATACCTCAGGAATACCTGCTGTTGGCCTATTTGCATCGACAGAACCAGAGAATTGCTCTTCCTGGCAAGGGATGACAGATGGGCTGACGACCTCCAGAGGGTTTGGTTGCTACACCAGGACTGGCAGTTCCAGGTGGTAGATGACTACACAAACACTTCTAACCATGAACAGCTTTCCTTTATGTGGGAAGGTTCTCTTAGTTGACAGATTCATGTGGTAAGGGGAACGTTTGTTTTTGGTCTTCTTTACTTCCTTTTAACCTGTGGCCCTTAACCGTTTGGATCCATTTGAGTCGTCAAGAAAGAAAAGAGAAAAAAAAATCGAAAATCTTTGGCTTTTAAGTTGAAAAGCCATAGTCCACCTGTCACAGGAGGTGTTCAAAGAATACGTGCAAAGAGAATTTGTTCCCACCCATCAAAGAAATTTTTATTGTCCTGAGACAATGACTTGAGTGCAGGGAGTTTATTCACAAGGTGGTTCCAGGAAGCGGTTCCAGGAAGCACACGTAAGATACGAGACAGGGGCGCCTGGGTGGCTCAGTTAGTCAAGCGTCCAACTTCAGCTCAGGTCATGAACTCACAGTTTGTGAGTTCGAGCCCCATGTTGGGCTCTGTGCTGACAGCTCAGAGCCTGGAGCCTGCTTCGGAATCTGTGTCTCCTCTTCTGTCTGCCCGGCTCATGCTCTGTCTCTCTCTGTCTCTCAATAATAAATAAATGTTAAAAAAAAATTTTTTTTAAAGTAAGATGTGAGACAGAGAAAGGAAGAAAGTAAATAAATGGCGCGTTGATGAGCTGGTTTGCAATGTGGGCAGCTGGTGCTAAAATGTATTAGGGACCCTCTGAGAAACTGTGTGAAGCACCCCTCAGAATCTTCCTGAAAGACAAGCAGATTGGGGCATTTAACTCCCAAATCCCTTCACCTGCTGGGCAACAGCTTCCCACAGAGATGTCAATACTGTATAATTCTGGGCTGTACCTGCTCAGCCAAGCATGCTTCCATGATATCACAGAAAGCCCTCAAGCAGAGAAACAGAAAGAGGCAGGTGCGGGCACTTTGAGTGGGAACTGGCAGTATGTTGGAAGTGTTTATAGCTGCAGCTCAGGGCGGGTGAGAGAATGAGAGAATACAGGGCAAGAAATCAACAGTGCCTGCTTTAATATGCTTGAGAGTTGAAGAGAAGGCAGTAAGGGACAGAGGCAGAGGGAAGTAAGGCCATGAGATACCATGCGACGTTTTGAAAAGGGGCTCTGCCCCTTCTGTCCCTCATCCTCCACTGGTCAAATCCAGTATGGGGAAGAACGACTGAACCCTCACAAAACTTTTAGAGTCTAAGGACAATGAGAACCTGAGTTCAAGTTCCTGGCAGGGCCCTTGAAAGCAAGCAAGGCCCTTGAGTTCCCCCATACCTCTCTAGCTTTAAAAACAACAACACAGAGAAAAATGATGTCAGCAAGGGTAATCTCAGAAAACACAAAAATACAAGAAGGCTAGAAGGGTGCCTGGGTGGCTCAGTCCGTTAAGCATCTGACTTTGGTGCAGGTCATGATCTCACAGTTTGTGGGTTGGAGCCCTGCGTCGGGCTCTGTGTGGAGCCTGTAGCCTGCTTTGGATTCTGTGTCTCCTTCACTCTCTGCCCTTCCCCCACTCACACTCCATGTTTCTCTCTCTCTCAGAAAAAAAAAAATAAACTTACAAAAAGGAAATATAAAGTCAAGGACAATACGAATATTTCAGCAAAGTCAGGGTGAAGGGTAGCGATGGCTAAGAAGAATGCGGCTGCGACCACTGCAGCAGGTGCCAGCAAAAAACCAGAGACCAAAAACATTCCAGATTCCTCCCTCCAAAGCCATGGCACTCTACAAATTCCCCAAACCTTAGATGCTGCCGCAGGGAGGAGGGGGGAGAGAAAATGTCCAAATTGACAGAGGCTAAATCTAAAATGACTATATGTCTTAGTTTGGGCTTCCATAAAAAAAGAGCCTGAATTTGAGTGTAGCTGCTTTTTTGGGGAGGCAGAGGAAGGGGATTCCAGAGAACAGGAGTGAGGGACTAGAAGAAAGAAACTGAGAAAGAAGCAAAGCCAATGTAAGGGAGTGTTACTGAGGCAGCCCTTGTGAGCAATAAGAACTCACTTCCTTTGGAACCTCCTGAGAATCATAGAGAATTGTCCACCTGAATCACGGGAAGCTGAGGCATTTATCCATGGACCCCCATCCTCAAATGGTCAAGGGATGGCCTCCGTATTAGTCTGCATCTCCAGTAAAGCAGAAATAGTAGTGTGTGTGTGTGTGTGTGTGTGTGTGTGTGTGTGTGTGTGTGTGTGGAGAGAGAGAGAGAGAGAGAAAGAGATTTATTATAAGGAATTGACTCACATGATTACAGAAGCTGACAAGTCACAAGATCTGCAGGGTGAGTTGGCAAGCTGGGGACCTAGGAGAGCTGATGGTATGGCTCCAGTCTGAAGGGCGGGCTCAAGGCTCAAGAGGAGCCATTGTTTCAGTTTGAGTCTGGAAAATGACAATGTACCAGTCCACAGGCCATTAGGCAGAGAGAGTTCTCTCTCGAGGGACAGTCAGCCTTTGTGTTCTATTCAGGCTTTCAACTGATTGTATGGGGCCCACCCACAGTATCCAGGCAGTCTGCTTTACTCAGTCTACCCATTTAAACATTAATCTCATCCAAAAACTCCCTTAGAGAAACACCCAGAATGATGCTTAATATCTGGGCACCCTGTGGCCCAGTCAAGCTGACACATAAAATTAACCATCACATAGCCTCAGAAGTGTTCATTCTTCTGCACTTCCAAGCTGCATATATACTACAGGCCAAGCTAGCGCCTGCCAACATTCGTGAGTTTGAAGGAACCCACGGGCAAAAAAAAAAAAAAAAAAAAAGCAAAGACTCAGCACATAAACCTCAGCCTAGAGGCTGACAGTTGGAAGTAAGTCAAAGCCCATACAGAATTATGCACACAGCCAAGATTTAAATCAGAAGTGAGGCACAGATGATGTGACTGGGGGCATAAGAGCATCTTCTCTATTAGGTTTTTCAGAATTTATTAAGATTATTATTTTTCTGCCATTGACAGAATAGGGATTCGAAAAAGAGATTAGATTGAGTCACAGAAAGATTTAGAAAGCTACACTTTCTGCACATCTGCTTTTTGTCGTCTGGGATATTCTTACCCACTTCGCAAGTATTACCTTAACAAGTTAGATTAATCAGATCTTGGCAATCAATGGATTGCTGCCCAATCATCTCATACCTAATGGACCTGTAATTTATTTTTCACATTAATTCATCCATTGAACCTTTACTGAGTATGTAAGCCATCATGCCAGTTGGGACCACAAAAGGCAGACGAGATGAATTTTCTGCTCATTGATAGCCTCCCTACTACTTGCCATCAAAGACAAAAGGTTGACTTTGTGAATACTGGCAGCTGTATAGGATTATAATATCAGGCCTTATTTGGGCACAGTGTCTCTGAATAGAGATTGGGAAGAAAAACAGATATTTACCTAAACACTGGAGGTCAGAGAAGTCCACATTTGTGTCAGTTCCACTCAAAGGAAAACTGTTTGACCTCAAACATCCGGGCATGTCTACAGCCAAATTTATAAAGGTAAAAAATTTCTCTTCTGGGCACCTGGGTGGCTCAGTCAGTTAAGTTTCTGACTTCAGCTCAGGTCCTGACCTTATGGTTCATGGGTTTGAGCCCCACATCAGGCTCTGTACTGACAGCTCAGAACCTAGAACCTGCTTCAGATTGTGTGTGTGTGTGTGTGTGTGTGTGTGTATGTGTGTGTGCGCGCGCGCCCCTCCCCCATTCATGCTCTGTCTCTGTCTCTCAAAAATAAATTAAAAAAAAATTCTCTTCAAATTATACCACCAGCATTCTGTTTCTTTTTACCACCTGGCAATAAAGGAGTCAAACCAAACATATAATTTCTTTTTCTCACTCACAAATAAGTAGAGGTCTTTCCAAAATGTTCTTCCTGTATTTCCTCCCTTTTTCCCTCTTATTCATTAACTTTTACCTTTCTCTAATTTTTCCTTCTCCCACTCTTTCCCAAAAGTCCAGAGAAAAGGAGTAGGAAGCCAGCGTGGAAGGAGAGAACAAGAAAAATGATTAATTTTTAAGAAAATTATTTCAGCAATGTTTTCCCCTTTCAAACCCTGAACAAAAATGAACTTCCAACAATACTCCCAGTTTATTCATTTGAACTAAGGAGATGCTTAGTTCAAATGTGTGATCCATACACCATCAGTGAGGTATAAAGATTTTCCTAAGAGGCCACCAAATGATCAAAACTACAGATTCTGGGGGCACCTGGGTGGCTCAGTAGGTTAGGCATCTGACTCTTGAATTCTGCTCAGGTCACGATCTCGTGATTCGTGAGTCCAAGCCCCGTGTCATGCTCTGAGCTGACAGCATGGAACCTACTTAAGATTCTCTCTCCGCTTCTCTCTGCCCCTCCCTCACTTGCACTATCTCCCTCTCAAAATAAAGAAACACACCTTTAAAAAAAAACTACAAGTTGTATGGTTGTTACAGGGGAGTAATGCACTATAGTGTATGTATTCCACAGACTTTATTATCTTTATCATACTCTGGCACTATGTTAATAACAGAACTAATAATAGCTAGCATTTGTTGAGTATTAATGCACCAGGTACTCTCAGAAATGCTTTCTTTACATGTACTAACACATTTATTCTTCACACCAAACCTAGGGTTTGGTCATCCTTATTTACAGGCGGGGAAACAGAAGCACTTAGAGATACAACCCACTACCCAAAATCACATAGTCAGTAACCAGTGGGACCAGTCCAAGCTCAGGCATTCTGGCTAGAACTCTGTACTACGATGCCTTTGCATGAGCTGTAGAGCAGTATTGAAATTTGTCATTTATAAACTAAAATGAGCGGTTTACTAGTGTTTACCGAGGATTCTCATTCAATGTTCTAATTGGCTGGTGGCATAATACCATGCAGCCCAGCAAATCTCCTATCAAGCATAAACATAAGCAGTACTTGATTCTAAATTGCTAAGTCCAATGGTCAATTCTCAGTCCTGACTACACTTGATCTATCAGCAGCGTTTGACACAGGCTCCCTCCTCTTCAATATACTTTCTTTTCTTTTCTCCCAGAGTACCAGTCTCTCTTGAAAGGGGCATGCTTGGCCATTGCTTCTTTTTTTTTTTTTTTTTTTCATTTTTTTAAAAATTTAATTTGGCCATTGTTTCTTGGGTCTCTTTGGCTGGTCCCTCCTTTAATAGACCTGATAGTACTGGAAGGCATCAGAGTACAGCCCTTCATCCTCCCTCCTTATGTGTAACTGCACACGCTTTTTTGGTTAGACAATCCATTCTCACATCTTAAATACCATCTATTTACATGCCAGTAAGTCCCAAATGTTTAAGTCAAGCCCAGCCTTCTCCTTCCTGAACTCCAAACTCTCATACCAACTGCTACTTCAATGTCTTCACTTGGATATCTAATAAACACCTGAACCTCAATACGACTTAAACAGTCCTGTTCTTTTCCCCCCAAACTTGATCCTCACACAGCCTTCTCCATCTTCAAATGATGGCAATTTCATCCTTCTACTCATCCAAGGAAAATACCTTGGAGTCATGCTTGACTTTTCTCTTGTTTTCACATGCTCCATAAATTCCACATAGGTTCTACTTCCAAACGTACCCACAACATGACCACATCTCAACACTTCCACTGTTAGCACCGTAGCTTGAGCCACCATCCTCTTTTACCAGGATGACTGCAATAGACTCCTCACTGGAATCCTTGCTTACCTTCTCATCTTCCTACAATCTATTCTCATATATACAGCAGCCTACTAGATTATAAGCTATACCATGTCCCTCTGCACAAAACCCTTCAATAGGTTCCCATCTCACTCGGACATGAAGAATGCTTCCCACCACCCCTACCTTTCTGACATCATCTTTCCCCTTGCTCATGCCACTCCAGCCACACTGGCTGCCTGTTCCTCCACAGGCACTCTCCCATCTTAGAGCCTGTACATTGGCTGTGCCCTCTCCCTACGTGTCCTTCTATTCGAAACCCACTTGGCAAATCCCTCACGTGAAGTCTGTTCTTAAGTGTCTCCTTCTCAATGAGTCTTGCTCTTATCTGCCCCTATTCAAAACTGTAACTAATCCCCTACACTTAATACTCTCAATCTCTTTACTTGGTCCTCCATTTTTCTTCTTAGATACTAATTGTCAACTACTGGCAATTTACTTATTTTATTTATTCTTAATTATCTGACTCTCCCACTAGAATGTAAGCACTAAAAGGGCAAGACTCTTTTTCTTTTTTATTCGTAGATATATTCTAAGACCTTTTCCTAGAAAAGCTGGCACATAAGAGGCTCTCAGTAAGTACTTTTGTCTAATTAATCCTCTAGTGTTCAGAATGCTCTCTTTCTTAAAATATACGTGCTGCCTTGAACTGGTCACGGTTTTTCAATTACTACTCTTGCTTTTTACTTATCACTGGAGTTAGTATAGCTACATAATTATGATTTAACTTGTTTTTATTTGATTAACCTTACATGTCTTGCAAAAAAATACATTCAGCAACAGCATTTTTTGACCCATAATCTCTCAATAATTACACTTTAAGGGCTTTGTATTGAGTGCAAATATGAATTGGCCATACTTTGGGGCTGAAATAGATATATGCAAAATCCACACAATTTTGCTTTTATGGTGGAGGATACTTAATTAGCGATACACTGCCTATGAATTTGGGCTATTTAAATAACATACTTCAAGGCAAATGTAAAATTACAAGTTATATTCCAGTTTAAAAGGTACTGATCTATAATAAAAAATCATATGTGTAGGTTTAAATTCCTCTAATAGATGGCACATGTTACTATAATAGCAAGTAAATCGCTACTTTTTAATTTTTGTTTCTCTCCAATTTGTTATTATAAAGCATTTTTCAACAGAAAAGTGAGTCTAATGATTGGACCTCCATAGTCTGTCCCCAGTCTCTACGAGCCACATTCAAAACTATATGAGATCCACTGATCTTGGGGTCAGTAAATATGTCTGGAGAGTATATGATCAGGTAAGAACTCAGTCTCCAGAATGAGTCACGCTTAGATATGAATCCCCAGATCACCAACTATTAGTCATGTAAACTTGGGCAAATTATATAATCTCTCAGCATCTCTACTTCATCTGGAAAATGAAGATAATATTAATGCTTACTTCATATAGCCATTGAGAGGATTAATTGAGTTAATGCACTTATTTGTGTACTTAGCACAGTATCTGGAACATACTTTGTGTTCAATAAATATTAGTTATTATTAAATTATTATTTTTAACAATATATACACAACAAAATCATTGCACTTACAATGAGTCATATCACAGGAGAGGTGGGATTTTATACAGCTACAGAATCCAGGTTATGCCTACAGGGGAAAACATAAACCAAATATTGGTTTCTTAGATTTTATACAGGAAAATTAAAAAAAGGCACAAGTTCATTTTAACATTTTTTCCCAAGGTCAAAATTAATTTTGCTTTGGGCTTTGCAAATCCCTCCTTTAATCGTCTAAACATCTGCAATTGAGAAAACTAAGTGTGTAAGTTTATTTTCTCCAAAGACAAAAAAAAATTGAAGGCTACCAAATTGTTTGTTAACGCATAATACAAAGACCTAAATGGGGAAAATAAATCTTCAAAGACTTTATCTGCAATCACTTCACTAGTCATGATAGCCTTAAGATACATATTAATTTCCTAAACAAATAGAAATTTCCTACCTTTGGAAGCTATGATTTTAAATGGGCTAGGAGAATCAGGGAACAGTATACATATAATATAGACAAGTATTTCAAATTTAATATTTCTTGATTTCATGAGTACATATGTTTAAGAACTAATTTTATGCTAATGCCTTCCATTGATTCATTACAACCAAGTGATGTTAGTGAGAACAACTTTTAGCTGAGGAGACATTAATATATATTGCAGGCAAAGGAAAGCCACAAGTTCTTAGACATTCTTCCCATTAAGAGGTGGCACCTACCTCCCCTCCCCTTTGATAATGGGTAGGCTAAGGGGCACCTGGGTGGTTCAGTCGGTGAAGCATCTGACTTCAGCTCAGGTCATGATCTCATACATAGTGAGTTGGAGCCCTGCATTGGGTTCTCCACTCTGCTCTTAGCACAGAGTCCACTTCAGATCCTCTGTCACCCTCTTTGCCCCTCCCCCACTAGTATGTGTGTGCGCTCTCTCTCTCTCTCTCTCTTCCTCTCTCAAAAATAAACACTTAAAAAACAAAAAGAAGCTAGATGGGTTATTGAATAGATGTTTTTCCAAAGAAGACACACAGAAGGCCAACACACACATGAAAGGATGCTCAACATTACTTATCATCAGGGAAATGTGAATCAAAACCAAATGAAATATTACCTCATACCAGTCAGATGACTAGTATCAAAAAGTTAAAAGGAATAACAAGTGTTTGCAAGGATGTGGAGAAAAGGGAACCTTCAAGCGCTTTTAGTGGGAAGATAAACTGGTGCAGCCACTTTGGAAAACAGTATGGAGGCTCCTTAAAAAATTAAATATTGAGCTATCATATGATCTAGTAATTCCTACTGGGTATTTACCCAAATAAAATGAAAACATTAATTCAAAAAGTTATATGCACCCTCATGTTTATTGCAGCATTATTTACAATAACCAAGACATGGAAACAATCTTAGGGTCCATCAATAGATGAATGGATAAAGATACGGTATAAATACACAATGGGACATTAATCAACCATTTTAAAAATGAGATATTACCATTTGCAACAATATTAATAGACTTTGGGGGTATTATGCTAAGTGAAATAAGTCAGAGAAAGACAAATACCATATAGTTTCACTTATACGTGGAATCTGAAAATAAAAACAAGAAAATAAAATAAGACAAACAAGAAAATAAAAATAGGCTCATAAATACAGAGAACAAACTGGTGATTGCAAGAGAAAAGGGGAGTGGGAAGATGGGGTAAATTGGTGAAGAGCGTTAACAAGTACAAACTTCCAGTTATAAAATAAATAAGTCAGAGAAATAAAAAGTACAGCATAGGAAATACAGTCAACAATATTGCAATAATTTTCTATGGTTGCAGATGGTGACTGTATTTAGCATGGTGAGCATTATGTAATGTCTGGAACTGTCAAATCAATATATTGCATGTCTAAAACTCATATAATATTGAATGCCAACAATGCTTCCCTTAAAAAATCAAAAATTTCCCACACTACCTACCTCCCCTTCGTACACCATAGTCAACAGTCAACTCTAGGGTTTGAGTTTGACTGCTGCTGAATAATAATTTCAGTACTCTTTATGGATTAATAAATTCTTTAATCTGACTCGTTTTGAAGAATTCTCTTGTGGAACTTGAGAGCAGACAGTATGATGTACAGAAATAATACCAGACAGTTTAACGTCCATTTAACTGCAGTGTGGGAAAACTGAAGTGTAGTTATATTGCTTTAGCTACACTAGCATTGGTCAGCCTATTATGTATTTTTGGTGTGTATCTGAAAGGACGTTTGCCACCCTAAATCTAACTGCATTTACTTATCAATAAATGCCAATAAATGGGAATTATATTACACTTGACTATTTTCCAAATGAAAGAACAAAATAGAGTATAAAACCTAGCCACCTGTGTAATCCTAGTCACGTGCCTGGAATATACATGTGTCACATTATCTGGCTCATGCTACCTGTTTTTCCGTCTAAACGTTTTGATTCATGCTACCTCATTCATTTATTTGACATACTGTAGGCCCACTGGAACTCTCTTCTGGGTGATGACACATGGCACAAATGTTTCTTGGTCTTCTTTATCAACACGAATGCCTTTTAATTACATCAGCATTTGCTACTGAATACACAGCTGTTCAGGAAAACATGTGGCATTCTTGAATAATAATTTCCAAATACCTTTAATACAAAGAAAAAGACTTAAAGCTTATTTCCCTTTCTTATGCACACCGGAATAAAAATGATGTGCATGTTTTAGGGATAGATTACTTAACTGTCCATTGGTCTATTTATGTGTAAGAATGTTTTTTAAAGCACACATCTTGGGGTTTTTTTTTAATATTTATTTATTTAAGTCATCTCTATACCCAATGTGGGCCTTGAACTCATGACCCCAAGATCAGGAGTCACACACTCTTCCGACTGAGCCAGCCAGGAGCCCCAGCCCCAACAAGCCCCATATCTTGTTTTAAGTGATACGCAAACTTAAGGCATTAATAAAATTTAAGAGTAATAAAACAAAATTCACACACGAAAAGAAAATGGGTGTGCACCATGACAATTTTCACACAGAGAATATGGCAGAAGAGACACTGGTTCTAATGTCTGAGGCCAGGAGGTAAGAGACTGGCAGCTTCCACCTCCTTTCTCTTGGAATACTGTCCCTGGAAGAATCTGTTGGTTTGCAAACTTGGGAGCTTCCTAGGTGAAACATGAAACTGTTCCCTGTACAGAGGGTAAAGAGAGACTGAAAGAGGAAGCAGACCACTGCAGGTCAGTAGGTGGCAGTTTTAATAAACAGGGGAACTTACTTACAAGACTTGTCTTGGGCGGCCACAAGATGAGTAGATCTTGGCACCCAGTTGCCAGAATCATAAATGTTTACATAGAGGCCTTAGCTGGGTTTAGTCACATATTCAGTGTGATGATCTTTTTTTTTAATGTTTGTTTATTTCTGAGACAGAGATAGAAGGAGCATGAGTGGGGGAGGGGCAGAGAGAGAGGGGGACACAGAATCCGAAGCATGCTCCAGGCTCTGAGCTGTCAGCACAGAGCCCGACGCACGGCTCAAACTCACGAACCGCAAGATCATGACCTGAGCCGAAGTCGGATGCTCAACCGACTGAGCCACCCAGGCCCCCCTTTAGTATGATGATCTTAACAACACCTTACTCTCTCAAGCCTGCATCCTTGAAAATGACTCCCATGGTAAGACTGGTGGGTAGAACCTACATTCCAACAATAGGGGAGGGAGTCAGGAGCCTCTGATTGCCTGGGTCGAGCTTGCTGATCAACCAGAGGTCGCATCCTGTCGATGACCTCCCCCAACAGTAGCCAGGCCCCATATAAGAGGTCCAGCTCCCCTGAGACCAACATACAGTGATGAAACTCAAGATAACCACATGGATAGTTCACAAGGAGATAAGACACACACACACACACACACACACACACGCACACATGCGCACACCCAATCAACCTGCAACTATTCCAGCCAGCTCAGCCCAAGCACCAAGTATAGGAATAACAAGCCTTAAATGACTCCAGCCTGAGCCACCATCTGACTGTAACCATATGAGGAATCCCAAGCAAAGATCAAAGATCATTCATCTACATTCCTCAACCTCCAGACCATTGATAATTTATTATTACACTGTAGATAACCTGAATAGCACAGTCTTTCATTTATTGATAGAAACAGTTAACTACAAGTCTTCTCCTGTTTTATGTATTGTATAATGATGGACCTAGAATGAGGGTTCCAATTCTACGAGCTTTATTTCAGATTCTCAATCCAGTGGTTTCTGGTTAGAAATTGATTCTCTTACTTTATTTTTTTAAAGTTTATTTACTTATTTTTGAGAGAGAGAGAGAGAGAGAGAGAGAGAGAGAGAGAGAGAGAAAGCAAGGGAGTGGCAGAGAGAAAGAGAGGGAGATACAGAATCTGAAGCAGGCTCCAGGCTCTGAGCTGTCAGCACAGAGCCTGATATGGGGCTCGAACTCACAAACCATGAGATCATGACCTGAGCCAAAGTCATATGCTTAACCGACTGAGCCACCCAGCGTGTCCCATCTTCCTTTCTTTTAAAATAATAATCACAGGAGCACCTGGGTGGCTCAGTCAGTTAAGCATCCCACTCTTGGTTTTGGCTCATGTCATGAATTCACGGTTCGTGAGTTCAGGCCCCACATCAGGCTCCGTGCTGACAGCATGGAGCCTGCCTGGGATTCTCTCTCTCCCTCTCTCTATGCCCCTCCTCTGCTCTCTCTGTCTCTCAAAATAAACACACAGGCACTTGCACCCTAATGTTTATAGCAGCACTTTCAACAATAGCCAAATGATGAAAAGAGCCTAAATGTCCATCAACTGATGAATGGATAAAGAAATTGTGGCTTATATACACAATGGAATACTACTTGGCAATGAGAAAGAATGAAGTAATAGCCTTTTGTAGCAACGTGGATGGAACTGGAGAGTGTTATGCTAAGTGAAATAAGTCATATAGAGAAAGACAGATACCATATGTTTTCACTCTTATGTGGATCCTGAGAAACTTAACAGAAGACCACGGGGGAGGGGAAGGGAAAAAAAAGAGAGGGAAAGAGCCAAACCATTAAGAGACTCTTAAAAACTGAGAATAAACTGAGGATTGATGGGGGGTGGAAGGGAGGAGAAAGTGGGTGATGGGCACTGAGGAGGGCACCTGTTGGGATGCGCACTGGGTGTTGAATGGAAACCAATTTGACAATAAATTCCATATAAAAAAATAATAAAATAAAAATAAAAATAAAAAATAAATAAAATAATAATTCCAATGTTCAATTTTTTTTATTATCCCCCAATTTATTTCAGGCAGAAGTAGCTAAATCTTCCTAGAACAGTTATATCTACCTACTAGTCCTTAAAGTATTGTTAAAATATGCTTTAGTATTATTAATGAGCAATGAATCACATCAAGTACTTTCTAATTTATGGGATTTTGTCTCTGTACTTTCATATGCAAAATTCTAGACGTCGAAAATTAATATTGTCTAAAAGGCTCAGCTGACAGTATATTGGGATGAGGCCTGGATATCAATGAAATGCTGATCCTTATTTTAAAAAAAAAAAAATGAAGTTTTCCAGCTCAGTTCAGCCATGACTCATTGAAGAAGACACATTTTTGATAGCTTTAATTAACTTGTTCACAACTGAAGTATGGAAGGACAATAGCTTCTACAATCTTTTCTTACTTTCTGAGTGGAATTTTCAAATGAGTTGTCCATTTTTTTCATTCATTACATAAGTTAGGAACTTAATCTTTTCTCATACAGTAGCTCAATGATTGGTTGATTCATTCATTCATTCATTCATTCATTCATTCAATAAATTGGGTACTACCCTGTCTGTCAGGCACTGTGTTAGGTCCTGGCAATACCAAGGTAAACCAGACAGACTTGGTCACTACCATGGAGTTCATATTCTAGCAAAAAAGCAGGCATTCAACCAATGGCAAGTGTGTTAAGAGCTAAAAGGAGAAAATATCAGGAACTATGCAAGCATGTAGAAGAGGAATTTAACATGGTATAGAAAGTCTGAGAAGGCTGCCCATACATCATACAACTTGATCCCAGTAAACAGCACCATACGCTCCAGGCTTTGTACAATTTAAGGTACAAAGTAATGGAGTGGCAAAGGATACCTAAATAACCATCTTTTTACTGATAGACCCTTAATTAGAGGACAGAACTTAGCATGAAAGCCAAAGCAACCTGAATTAAACACATTTATGCACTCACCCAGAGCAGGTGGTGTTAGATCAGGTTAAGCAAGAAAGGCAGAGCTGGGCTAGGCATACCCACCTATTATTTCCAATTTTATCATCAAAGCAAAGCAAATCACTCATGGACAACAACAACAACAACAAAGCAGAGAAGGATCAGAAGTGTTGCATCAATAGAATTTCTTCCACTTGGAAGAAACCATAATGAATGGGTAAGACACAGGAGCTTATTTACCCAAGAAAAAGCCATTACTTCTCTCTCTAACTAGTTTCTTCTTGTCCTGCTGTTCTCTTTAACAACAAAAGAAAAATCGTTCTGAAAGGCATCTCCACCTTCCTGATGGTTTCTATTAACAGCAAAAACCCATTGCACAAACAGTTCAAGATTTAATAAATGCCTTTGATGTATAAAATGATCCTTTTGCTGATTCATCAATAAGAGTAAAAATGCAGTCTGACCAGATTGGACACTTAAAATGCTTTCTATTATTACCGTATGTTTTCCCAAGTGCAAAGCTGAATGTTTAAGCAATTCCACTTAAAATACAGTAGATCAGTGTAATAAATGCCAATTGAAAAGCTTCCAGCAAATGTTTCATGCTAAATTTTCTCTGTTCTACCTTCTGAGGAAGAATATTTTCTTTTCAAAAAACTCAGGAAAAAAAAAAGGACTAATAAAAATTAAGTATAAATACTTCCAGATAGCTCACATTTTCAATCCCTGCTCTTATACCAAACTCAGTATTTCTTTGTCCATCCTTCAGATTAGTAAATTTTTAGTTCCCAAAATATTTCAGAAACCAGGCTGAACACTGGTACTTTGCAAAGTGGAGAAGCAAAATCATGCATGTGAAAGCATAAGTAGATGTAAAAAGATTCATTATGGGTTGCCATCTTGTGAAAGTGATAGGATCCCTTTAATAAATGGATGAGCAGATTCATAGTTCAAAGAAAATCATGACATGGAAAATGGGGAAGCTTTTAATACTGTTCATTTCCAGAAGCTTCCTGGCTGCTTGCAATAATTATTTAAAAAACAAAACAAAACTAGCTAATGGTGGTAGGCTAAGTGCAGAGAGGGCCCCAAATCTCATTATGCTCCAAGTAATACTGCCTCTTCCCAGACTCCACCCACCAGTGAAGAGGACTGAGTGGAGAGGAGGAAGCTGAGCTTGCGTTCTTGGCAAGGCTTCCACCCTACCCTGGACACCATCACCCCAACACTCACAGCCTCACCACCCCTACCTGTCTTGGAGACCATCAGCACCAGTTCCATATGCCTCCAAAACAGGAAGGCCCAAATCCCAGCCTATCCCTCAACCCCATACGGCTCTGCAGAGTTCTTAGTTTGACCTATCTACCCTCCCCTGGCCCCAGATCTTACCAGTGCCTTCTCTGGAGCTCATGATGTAACATCAGTAAAACCTTTGTTCTCCAAATGCTTGCCACTGGGTGATATAGCACAGCAATTATGTACACTGAGATTCTGAGGTGACCCACCTGAGCTCAAGTCCCAACTCTGCCAGTTGCTACTACCAATCATGAGCAATATACTCAACCTGTATGTGCTCCAATTTCCCCATCTATAAAATAGGGCTAGAAATTGTATCTTCCCCCAGAGACCTTGTTTTGAGAATTAAATAATTAGTATATAAAAATCATAGAAGAGTTCCTGGTACATAGCAACCACCTCATAGGTATTTTTTTTCCTTTCACCTTCATTCTCCCAATGAGCCCTGGCTCTCCCCCTGAGACTGCTTTCCCTAAAGCTCTAGTAGGTGGTATCTGTTTTTCTCCCCCTCATACTAATGTGACTGAGAGTTGAATAGAAGTCTTTCTTGCTCATTTCCCCTTTCAGACCATCATCCTCCCCTCCTCCCAATGACCCTCTCCAACTCTGAAGTTCATACATCAAACCACACTACCCAATTATCACTCCTTGTAGCAGCATCAATAGAGTAGCAGATCACCTCTCTCGTTCCTTGAGAATTTCAACTCCCACATCCTTGTTGTTCTAGCTCTACTGTTGTTATGCTTTCTGGTGACTGTAATGTCTATGGGGATGATCCTTTCAACTCTCTGGTTTTTTACTTTCCTCACCACTTAACTTCCAGTGATTTTCTCCTTAACTGTAACTCAACACCTCGCTCCCCTGGTTATACCCTACATAGACCTTGCCATTGCCAATAAACCCATCCCCTTCCACAGTCTCATTCTCTGACCATTGTCTCCTGTCTTTCAGCTCAATCTCTTTGCTTCTCCTAACTCCAACAATTACTTGTCTTCAAAGTTCTCTTGATGTATTGATTCTACCCCTCATGTCCAGATTTCCCTGCATATTATTAAAATGCCAGGGCATGGTCTGTTATTACAGTCCCTTCCTTCCATACACCCTCAACTCCCTTGTGCTATTACCCTTCATTATACTCTCCTGGCAAAACCCAACCCTGGTTAAATCCAACTCTTGACAGCTCTGTGCTGTCTTCCACAGAGCCTAATAGGGCTGGAGAAGATTTCAAAAGCATACCTACTAATCTCACTTTATAATCACTAACCTAACAAAGTTCATCTGGGCCCAATAAGCATACTCTTTTTCTCTGCTCCTTTAACTCTCCTACTTTATTCAACAGCTGTTGAATACATCTTCTCTCTCCTCAAACTTCTAATATATCCTCCATAATCCTTATTTTCAGTTGGGACTTATCCCTCCTATTTTGGGAGAAAATAGAAGAGGTCAGAAGATAACATTTCCACCAGACGTTTTCCATTTTCCCTTCAGATTCACCCTCCACTCTTTTCCAGCCAACTCTGTGCCTGAGAGGTTGACTTCTATGGATTTCATCAGCTTTGTTATCCTCTGTATACCAGTTGGCTCAGCCAACGAGAGGACCAGAGAATTGAAGGCAAGAGGAGAGTGAAATCCAGAGCTTTATTCCCTTGGCTCTCTCCCTTCTGGTCTATGGTTTTAGAGTTACTGCATTTCTTTTATTAGTCTCCAACTCTGTCATGCGGCCCTGTCCTCTAGTTATAGTCACAGCTGGAGATCCACTGGATTCTAATGACAGCCCTTCCACTTGACTCTTCAGACCCAGGGTTGTAATAGCTATTACATGTAATGCTAACATGAGGGGCTTCACCGACTCTTATTAGTTGCCCCAAACTTGCCAATTTCTTTGTAAGTAATCATGCTATCAGTTTCCTGTCAGGGTCCTTCTAACTTATTCCCACCTACCTCCATTTGTGCCTTACTCTCTTGCAGCCCTCCTGTTACAAGGATGAAGAGTCTGGCTCTTTTCTAAGGCAAACCCCTGCACTTGTCCCCAAACTCTCTTACCAATTAGCCCTCTAGCAATTAATCATTTTTGGTCCTGCTTCATCCTTTTTTCTCTCTCTACTGGATTATACCAATCGGAATGCAAACATGCTGGAAGAGTCCACTTAAAAATCCTCCCACTACCTCATATCTTCCTCTAGCAGCTGCCCCATTTCTGTGTTCCACTTTAAAGCAAAACCCTCCAAAGTGTGGTCTATTCTATCTTCCATGCCTCCCTAACATTCTGTGCATATCTCACACCAAACAAGCATCCTTGTCTAACACTTAACAAAAACAGCCATCATCCAGTTATCTGTGACCTCCTCATTGATGAGTCCAATGGCCACCAATCAGTCATCACCTTCAAGGACCCACTGGCAGCATTTGATACATGTGATCACTCCTTCCTTCTTGAACCGCTTTCTTTCCTTGGCTCTGGGACAAAACTTTCTCTTGGTTATTTGCTATCTCACTGCCCACTCCTTTCCAGTAGACTTTGCTGGCTTCCCCCCATGTAATGGTGGAATGCCCTAAGACTCATTTCACAGGCCTCTGCACTTGTTGGTTTAAATAACTTCATCCCACTTCATATCTTTAAATTCCACTTTGTCTCTACCCAGACCTCTCCTGCAAGCTATAGGGTGGTTTATATACCCATATAGTCAACAAACTTTGAGGTATACTAGGCTTCTCAAATTTTGTATCATGTCCAAAATCAAACCAGTGAACTCCCCCACCCATCTCTCAACCTATTCCTCCTAAACGTCTCCATCTCAGAAAGTGTCAACTCCATCTTTTCAGCCATCTTTGACATCTGAACCATCTTTGACTCCTCTCTTTTTTCACATCCTATGCCTTATCCATCAGCAAATCCTGTTGGCTGCACCTTCAGAATATAATCAAAATCTCACCTTTCCTCAGTATCTCTACATCACCCCTCTCATCTAAGCCAACATGTCTCTTGACTTACTGTTTTACAGCCACCTAAGTTGTCCCCCTGCTCAGTTGAGACTTCCTCTGGCATCCAATATACTAGAGGAATTTCCCTATTCCCTCTACTCCCGCTATGGTTTCTCACATGGCACTTATCACCATCTGACATAATCTATGTTCACATAGTTATTATGTATCACCCCTTAAATTCTATGAATGTAAGGATCTCTGTTTTCATTTAGTACTATATTCCCAGTGCCTTCCAGGGTGTGTAACGCACAGTAGTCACTCAGCACATATTTTTCAAATGAGTCATTGAATAAGTATTGGAATAAGCCACGATGATACCATGATCTAAATTCTTATCACTAGAAGAATGGGAGACCCAGGAAGACCTGTATGACTAGGAAATCATAGCATGTACAGCCATTGTTAAATACTCATGTACTTCCTGGTCAGACTTAAACCTGAAATTGTAAAATGTCAACCAGTGGACAGCTTTATCTTGTTTGTTCCTAAATTAATATGTAATACATTACTCCATACCAAGTTTGGAAAACCAGTTCTTCAAGTGTACAATGTTCCTTTAGGAAAGAAAAAAGACAATCTGTTCCAGCTGGGGTGAATAGTGAGAGAGAAAACTAAGGCAGAAGGTGCAGGCTGTGATAGACTATGTGGGAAACAGGGCCATGTTGGAAGCAATGGAAGTAGGGAAACTGAATGTGAAACGATATTCATCAAACATTTATTAGATGCTTACTCCATACAAGATACTGTGCTGGGTGCCAAGACTGAGGCACATTTAAACATGAGTAAGGCAAGTTCCTGTCTCCAGGTGTTCATAATCAAATATAGCAAATAAAACATATGCTTAAATAACTCTAATATAGGTACAGCATGAGGTGTCGGAAAGGAAGAGACGGTGAGAAGAAAAAGGCTATTGGGTGGTATAATGACTGCTAATGGAAATGAAGCAGCAGGTGGAATCAAATAGGGTTCTAAAACTTTAAGCCTAAAGTTTCAGAAGGATTCTAAGTACATGAACAGAAATGAGGAGAATCAGTTTGGAAAAGTCTTAGGATCAGTTCCAAATGACAGTGGACCATTGGGAGAGCCATTACCCAGGGGGTCCCAAACCTCGCTGTTCTTGGGACGGAATTGCCTGAGCAATTTCTAAAAACTACTAACTCCTAAGTCCCAGCCCACAGCTACTCTGTCAGAATCTCTAGTGGTGCCTATTGATATATATGTATTTTGTATATATGCATGTGGGTGTTTGTGTGATACATGTGTGAGTGTGTGTGTGCATTTTTAGGTAAATAATTTAATGACGAAAGAACACTAGAATGTCTTTAAACACAATATCTCAAGTTACTATATTTTGTCTGGAGTACAGATCTGAAATGGTACAAACTGCACCCAACTACTGAACCATGAATTAAGCAAACAGAATGAAAAAAATTTCCTTGATCTTAGGTAATTTCTGAGGCAGTCAATCCATGGACCATCATTTGGAATCATGGCTACTGACAGCTGAAAATACAGGACTAAAAAGAAGATGAGGAGTCATTGTTGGAGAAGTTCTAATTCTTTAAACCAATGACCTCATTCATATACTGAGGACTGGCACCTCTAAGAATGGAGGAAATCTGGATGATTTACAGCTCTCTAAGGGTAGAATTAGATGGGCATCAAGGGACAAAAGGAAGGCACAAAGAGGCACTCTGAGAACAGACTGAAAATAGTTCTTACGTGAAAAAATAATGAACTGCAGCAACTCAACAAGCAAGTACTTCTTATGCATAATAAAATATGGAGTCACTTCTCAGGTATATCCATGCCCCACATGCATATTTTCCCTTTTTTTTTGTATTTTGAAGCTTAGTGATGTAGAAGAGCAGAGTAATGATTCATTTCCTTCTCCAAACATTTTTGAAAAAGAGAATTGCTGTCTTAAAATAATGAATACTGAACTGAATGTTGCAGAACAGATGCAGTACCCAAAAAGACAGGTCTTGCTAATTAACTCAGTACTCATTAAAGATGAACAGCTCATGAAGCTAAAACATAATTGTGCACTGGTTTAAAATGTATAATTAATATGAAAGAGAATGTATTATTAAAATAAAATAATTTGTTAATGCAATAGTTAGTCTGTGGCCTACTTGGAAAAGCACGGTCTTAACTTTACCGATGACCGTTATGTTTTACTCAGGTGCGTAACCAACACGTATGTGGCACATGTTATATGCCAGGCACCCTTCTAAACACATTACAAATCTTAATTCATCTAACAACCTTATCAAACATTTCAGTATGTACTGTCTACTTCAGCTAGGAAACAGAGGCCTAGTGAGGCTGTGCAGCTTGCCAAGGGACTACGACTAGAAAAGATTCAAACCCAAGCCATCTATCTCCAGAGTCTGTGTTAAGGCAAAGTAGTTGCCATAACACTGGGAATATTTTTACTAACTTTAACTAAATTTAATTTTGATCTGAAAACAGATAACAGAAGTTAGTTTGTGGTACTTCACCAGTATGTCTAATGAACATATTAAAAGCAACATATACGGAAGATGAGAAGCAACCAGCGTTACCCAAATGTCTGATGCTCGAGTGCCTCCTATCTTAGGATAGATTCCCCCAGAAGCAGACGCTGAAATGAGGCCGTGAGAGCCAGCAGTTTGGGAGTGACCCCAGGAGGCACTAGAAAGGATACCTGTACACGAGACAGCAAAGGGAGAGAAGCGAATATAGTACATTTTTGAATACGTGACTCCTGTGGGACAGTGTGGCTGAATCTCACTAGGGAAATCTGGGTAGCCATGTGCAGCATGCTACCAGGGCACGAGAGAGCTGGGGTTTTTACCTACCAACTCCTGTCACTGGTGGAGAGCTATTTCTGGGGACTTCTGGGGACTGTTAATACCTCTGGCAGCCAGAGAGAGCCCTCAGGCAAAGAGCGGCAGGTGCTTAAAGTTGGAAACCCTGGGGTCAGTAGTCACACCCATGCGGAGAGGATGTGGGCAAGCATCAGCAGTATCCTTACGCATCTTGATGTATCTGGCTCTCACTTCAAAGAAGAAATGTTTTCCCATGAAGATAGCTTTAATTATATAAAACTGTCATTCTATAAAGTTAATACTATTTTCCCATTTGTTTAAATCACACCTCAGATTCAAAGCTCTTTCGACAATATATTGCATAGTCAAATACAAAGTATTCCAGACATTATATTACATTAGTAAAGTTTTACCAGGATTATAGTAAAGATAGCAGTAAAGTGAACTTCCATGAAATAATTCAGTGCATGAACAGCTTTACATGGAGGAAAAAACAGGAGTAACATTCTAAAACCAGCTCTACTGAGCTATGTGATCTAGAATGAGTAACTTAACCTCTCTCCACCTGTTTCATTATGAGGAAAATAGAAATGGTGATATTTGCCTTGTGGATTGGCAAGAGATGCATATTCTTTGTCTTTGGAGTATTTCTTTCTTTGAAAAATTAGCTCTCCTTCATTCCATGTGTCCATGGGGGAGCTACCCTCCATAATGTCCGGTCACCCCCCAACAGGGGTGAACAGGTGACCCACGTAGGGCTAATGAGAGTTTTTTCCTGAGGTTAAAATAATGATTCTGGAAGAGGAAACTTCTCATCTACTGCTTTGCTAAAATGACAGGATGAAGTTATGGACAGGACAGCAGCCATCTTAGCAGATACATGGAGACACCCTACCTACAAAGAAACCAAATTGACACAGGCAATGCTTCAAGGGAGAGAACCGGCGTCCTGGCACCATTGTCTGAGCTCCTGAATCTTTGTGGCTAAAGTGCCCTTTATCTTGGAAAAGTCCCGTTAAATTCCCTTTTACTTAAGCTGGTTTGAGTTCAGTCTCGTATTAACAAAGTCCACTCCGGGCATATTAAAATCTTGCAGCACAGTGTTTAATACATAATGGATGCTGGACAAGTACCAGTTCATCCCTAACACCAGAACTTCTACTATGGTTTCCCAATTCTTGCCTCTAACTTGAAACTTTAATCCTAATATTATCCTTTTGATAGTAATTTCTCACTTACCTTGAAATCACATGAATCCCCAATGATATCCTCTAAAGAAGGGTGTATATCCCCCGACTAGGTGGATTAAATTATGTTTAATGTTGCTATGTTAGTTAAGTTCCTTAATGTCATATGTTCCCTATTACAGTTAAAGACTTAAATTCTAGAGAAGTAATGCCTCTATTTTTAACCACAATTTGGTAGTAATTAATTTAAAATAAAAGTGTACATATATGTGGTGGGGTGGGAGAAGGAAAAAGAACTAAATCCTCATCTTCTGAAATAAGGTTATGGATGTTGTTCCAATGAAGAGAAGAAAATAGAAGCCATAAAAGCAAAGTATTTATTGCTGTTGAGGTAAACAAAACACACACGCACGCACACACACACACACACACACACACACACACAATTTCAAACATCTCAGTTAAAGAACGTGGTTTCTTCTGGAAAAATGGAAATGGGGTAATGGGCATAAGAAAAACTGTCTTAAACATTATACAACAAACTGACTCTAATCTATGTACATTTATAACTCTGATAAAAATGAAAACTTATCATAAAATATAACAAAATTGAACATCTTACTAGTAGACTCACTTTCAGGCTATTTTAATACTTTGCTATTGCCTTTACTCACACTGCCTACAAAACACACTTCACTTCTCACTCTCTTTTCCTATTATTTTCACCAGTGAGGTCACCTCAATACACATGTGTATGTGAAGTGCAATGCACTAGGTCCAGAAGTGCATGCTATTATGTGCTGTACAGAACTGCACTGAGTTTCCGGTCCTAACCATCCGTTAGGCTGAGTAAACACCATTATTTATCTGTAGAAGAAGAAAAGAATCACAAAAGATATCAAAAGCCCAAAACCAACAAATGTGTTTAACCATATTTTCTCTTATGTAGTTTTTCATTTAATATAGGTGTTACAACTAAACATTACCACCTTTTATTCTAGATATTTGAATACTGAGTTTGCTAAGTAGTGTTATCATAAAAAAAAAAAAAACCAATAATGGTCTGACATACAAATGTCAGAATCACTGAGTAGCTATGTAACATTTGACAAGCCACTTGAATATTCTGGGACTTAATTAGCTGGTATATAAAAAGGAAGAAATGTATAGGTGGACTAAATGAATTACTAATTTCCCTTCTGGCAAGAACATTGGAAAATTATTTACAAATTAGTTGCTCCATTTCAAAGAAAGAAATTCTTTCTGGTAACAAAAATACAAATTTTAGTATTCTAACAATGAAACTAATATTTCCCAGATATTGTAATTCCACAAAATAGAAATTGGCTTCCAGAGGAGTTCAAAGCTTCTCATTACCACTCTGCCACAACTTCCCACCCCATCTCCATCTCAAAGGTCAGGATCAAGGTAAGAAATGACATCCCACTGAAGAGGACTACCTGGCATCGCTAACTGGCTGGATTCTGAAGCATCCACTGTTATATTTTCTAAGTGGTTCAAAGGGAGGTATAGGTTGCTACATGAGATCATGATCTCTCCTCTTTTCTTCCTCCTCTTCTTAGCCTTGCACTCACACAGCTGAAGCAGTCAGCAAACTTGGGCTCCCTTGGAGTTGGCCACACCAGGGTCTGGTACTGAGAATCTAGGAAACTCAGCAGCACAAGGCACTAGAAGTATATGTGGTCTCTCTTGCCAACTGCCTCTCTTATTCCATTTCCTCTACTATTGGCTGTTATGGCTTTTTGTCCTAAAGGAGCAGTAAATACTGGTGTTAAGAGAAAATGCGATACTGGGACCTCAGGAGACAAAGCTAGTGAAGGGCAGATCCTGGATCCAAACTCATGATTCTTTACTCAAGAGTCCTATTCCTCCCATTATACCCCAAGTATAATAAAAGTAATACAGAGAAAATAGACACAGTCTTCTGGTCCTCTCACAATTAAATGAAGTTAGTGAAGTCCCATGGATCATCCTACTCTGTATATCTAACACAGTACTCCTAAGGAATTTAATAATAAATGCAGTGTCTCAGTTGGAAGCAGCAGCAATAATCTTTCAATAATTCATAGAGGAAAAAGTAGGTGGGAAGGAAATAAATTTAGTTTTAACACATTTAATAATGACTTAAAATGGAAAAATTATGAAGGAAGCATGAAAAATAGATGTGCTGTTGTTCAAATGACTAATATTTTTGAGGGTGAAAAATCTTTATATAAGAAAAAGATTTGTGTTTGTTTTGGGATGGGATTTTTATTTTTGCCAAGTAACTTCTAAATGGTACATAGAAATAAAATATGATAAGGACATTTACATACACACCATGTAATATTTTATACAGCACCAGTGAGTCCTACAGAAATAGGTGTTGATATGAATAATTCAGAAGGAAATTATATATTACTTCAATAATAACATTCATCTACAATTACTTTCAACCCTATTCAGGTGCTAAAGCTCTTCAAAATGAACACAGAATGACGGTATGGCAGCAGTAGCATGACCAGTAATATGGGGATCAAAGAGTAAATAAAGAATCTGTGTTTTGTTCTAAGAAACACAAAATTATTTCAAGGCCACTCACAGCTTTGTTAAAATTACTCAAGCCTGCCTCAGCTACATTCAAGTTAACTATCACTTCAGTGGATGGTGATCACTGTGACTATAACCCAATCCACCTACTAAATGGTAGACATTGAGTATGCAGTCATAGACAAATCTGCCTGTCAAGGCAAAAACAAAGCTGTGGAAATTCACAGAATTTAGCTGCCATTAGCATCATTCACACTGCGTGAAGAAGATTGGGCAATGACTAACTGATATGTTGTATCACTGCTCAAATTTTATCCCATCAGACTCAGGATATATAGCAACCAAGACCAGAATTTTAATCTCTCTTCAAAAATAAAATTAAAAAAAAAATAGGCCTACAGCTAATTTAATACTTGCTAAATAATAAGCAACCAACAATCCATTCTAATAACAATAAAGTAGGAAGAGCTGAGAATGACTACTGCAGATTCACTCAAATTTCTCCCAAGCCATAGCACTGGTTAGCACATTTTTTAAAGTCGTGCCCTAAAATAGTATTGTGGTGGTATGGTATCCCTTGATCTGACACCTATAGTTGCATGGCATAATGAGTTGAGTCAAGGAGAGTCAAATCCAAGGCCAAGAAATTGATCAGAATTTCTTCTTCAATACCTGTCCCAGGTGGGTCTTCAATTGGCAATGCACTCTGAATTGAATGTCTGACTTCATACAGCATTAATTCCATGATTAGTTTCTTTCTGACAGCATATTTATTAATTCATTGCCACTCCTACCTAATTTTCTCTTAATTTATAAGTTAATGGCACAAAAACAGACACATAGACCAATGGAATAGAATAGAAACCCCAGAACTAGACCCACAAATGTATGGCCAACTCATCTTTGACAAAGCAGGAAAGAACATCCAATGGAAAAAAGACAGCCTCTTTAACAAATGGTGCTGGGAGAACTGGACAGCAACATGCAGAAGGTTGAAACTAGACCACTTTCTCACACCATTCACAAAAATAAACTCAAAATGGATAAAGGACCTAAATGTGAGACAGGAAACCATCAAAACCTTAGAGGAGAAAGCAGGAAAAGACCTCTCTGACCTCAGCCGTAGCAATCTCTTACTCGACACATCCCCAAAGGCAAGGGAATTAAAAGCAAAAGTGAATTACTGGGACCTTATGAAGATAAAAAGCTTCTGCACAGCAAAGGAAACAACCAACAAAACTAAAAGGCAACCAACGGAATGGGAAAAGATATTCGCAAATGACATATCAGACAAAGGGCTAGTATCCAAAATCTATAAAGAGCTCACCAAACTCCACACCCAAAAAACAAATAACCCAGTGAAGAAATGGGCAGAAAACATGAATAGACACTTCTCTAAAGAAGACATCCGGATGGCCAACAGGCACATGAAAAGATGTTCAGCATCGCTCCTTATCAGGGAAATACAAATCAAAACCACACTCAGGTATCACCTCACGCCAGTCAGAGTGGCCAAAATGAACAAATCAGGAGACTATAGATGCTGGAGAGGATGTGGAGAAACGGGAACCCTCTTGCACTGTTGGTGGGAATGCAAATTGGTGCAGCCGCTCTGGAAAGCAGTGTGGAGGTTCCTCAGAAAATTAAAAATAGACCTACCCTATGACCCAGCAATAGCACTGCTAGGAATTTATCCAAGGGATACAGGAGCACTGATGCATAGGGCCACTTGTACCCCAATGTTCATAGCAGCACTCTCAACAATAGCCAAATTATGGAAAGAGCCTAAATGTCCATCAACTGATGAATGAATAAAGAAATTGTGGTTTATATACACAATGGAATATTACGTGGCAATGAGAAAAAATGAAATATGGCCTTTTGTAGCAACGTGGATGGAACTGGAGAGTGTGATGCTAAGTGAAATAAGCCATACAGAGAAAGACAGATACCATATGGTTTCACTCTTATGTGGATCCTGAGAAACTTCACAGGAACCCATGGGGGAGGGGAAGGAAAAAAAAAAAAAAGAGGTTAGAATGGGAGAGAGCCAAAGCATAAGAGACTTAAAAACTGAGAACAAACTGAGGGTTGATGAGGGGTGGGAGGGAGGAGAGGGTGGGTGATGGGTATTGAGGAGGGCACCTTTTGGGATGAGCACTGGGTGTTGTATGGAAACCAATTTGTCAATAAATTTCACAAAAAATAAAAAAAATAAAAAATAAAAATAAAAATAAAACAATGAATGAAAACAAAAACACAATATACCAAATTTTATGGAATGTAGCTAATGTAGTGTTTTGAGGGAAATTTATATCTTAAAGTGCTTATCAAAGAAAAAGATCAATTTAATAACTCAATAGTCCATCTTATTAACTAGAAACAGAAGAGCAACCCAAACTAATACAAGTAAATAAAGGATACAGTAATGATTATAGTGGAAATCAATGAGATAGAAAATGAAATAATAGAGGACATCAATGAAACCAAAAGTTTGCTCTTTGCAAAGACTGACAAACCCTTCTCGAACTTACAGAAAATGAGAGGAAATACAGCCTATCAAAATTAGGAATGATTTCCTATCCTATAGAAATTAAGAGGATTATAAGGGAATGTTGTGAACAATGTTATGCCAACAAATTAGACAACTTTGATGAAATGGACATATTCCTAAAAGCCACAAATAACTAAAATTGATTCGAGAAGAAACAGATTATCTTAATTGGCTTATAAGTAAAGAAACAGAATTGGTAATTTCAAATATTACCATAAAGAAAAGCTCAGGGCCAGAAGGTTTCACTGATGAATTCTATCAAGTATCAAGAAATAATACCAACATTTTATAACCTTTTTCTGAAAATAGAGGAGGAGGAAACACTTCTCAGGTCATTCTATGAGGCCAGCGTCAGAAAAGATACCATTAAGAGAATAAACCACAAATCAATATTTCTCATGAACATAAATACAAATACCATCATAAATTCAAAAATTCAGCAACATACAAAAATGATTATAGACCACAGCCAAGCAAGATTTATCCCAGGAATGCAAGGTTAACATCTAAAATTCTGTTAATATAATATGCCATATTAATATAGTAAAAGACAAAAACCACATGATTATCTTATGATAAAAGTCAGTGCCCATTCCTGATTTTTTTTTAATTTCAACACTGAGACCAGGATAGCACTTCTTCAACTTCATAAAGGGCATCTAAGAAAAGCCTACAAATAACATCATATTTAATGGGGAAAGGCAGAATGGTTTCCCTCTAAGATTGGGAATAAGGCAGGGAGATTTTTAGGCCAAGATAGATAAACTGAACTTCACTTAAAAACAATTTTTTTTTTGCCTTAAAGGATATCAACTAGAAAATGAAGTCAAGAGAGTAAGAGAAAATCTTTACAAATCATATATCTGAAAAAGGATGTATACCCAAAATATGTAAAAAAAAAAAAAAACCCTTATAACTCAAGAATTGTGAAACAACCCAATTTTTAAATGAGCAGAAGCCTTGAATAGCTATTTCACCAAAAATGACATATGTATGTAAATGAGCAATGCATTAGTGATTAATGCAAATTAGTCACTACAGAAATGCAAATCAAAATCACTAGTGATACCACAACACACCTCCTAGGCTGGCTATAACCAAAAAGGAAGATAATCTAAAATATTGGTAAGAATGGGGCACCTAGGTGGCTCAGTCGGTTAAGCATCCGGCTTCAGCTCAGGTCATGATCTCAAGGTTGGTGGGTTCAAGCCCCGCGTCAAGCTCTCTCAGAGCCTGGTGTCCATTTCGGATTCTGTGTCTCCCTCTCTCTCTACCCCTTCCCCTCTCTCTCTCTCTCTCTCTCTCTCTCTCTCTCAAAAATAAACATATAAATAAATAAATAAATAAATAAATAAATAAATAAATAAATAAATAAAATGTTGGCAAGAATGTGGAGAAACTGAAACCCTCATTCATTGTTGTGGAATGGTAAAATGATGCAGCCTCTGTGGCACACATTTTGGCAGTTTCTTATGAAGTTAAACATATTTTTTAATTATTTGTTTATTTTTAATTGTTTTAACATTTTTATTTATTTTTGAGAGACAGAGTGTGAACGGGGGAGGGACAGAGAGAGAGGGAGACACAGAACCTGAAGCAGGCTCCAGGCTCTGAGGTGTCAGCACAGAGCCTGACAAGGGGCTCAAACCCATGAACCGTGGTATCATGCCCTGAGCCGAAGTCGGATACTTAACCGACTGAGCCACCCAGGTGCCCCAAACATAAATTTATCCTATAATCCAGCAATCCCACTTCTAGAAACCCACCCAAGTTAAGTGAAAAGCATAGCCATATGATTTGTGGTTTTTTAAGTTTGTTTGTTTATTTATTTATTTATTTATTTATTTATGAGAGAGAGAGAGAGAGAG
This sequence comes from Prionailurus viverrinus, assembly GCF_022837055.1. Lineage (NCBI taxonomy): Eukaryota > Metazoa > Chordata > Mammalia > Carnivora > Felidae > Prionailurus > Prionailurus viverrinus. Next base: position 16,433,749 of record NC_062569.1, read on the forward strand.
AGAGAGAAAACAAGTTGGGGAGGGTCAACAAGAGAGGGAGACAGAGGATCAGAAGCAGGCTATGTGCTGACAGTAGAGAGCCCAATGTGAGGCTGGAACTCACGAATCATGAGATCATGACCCGAGCTGAAGTTGGACTCTTAACCGACTGAGCCACATGGGTGCCCCCAAAGTCACATGATTTGTAAATGAACACTGATAACAGGATTAAAACTGGAAACCACCCAAATGTCCATTAACTAATGTACAGATAAATAAAATGTATATATATACATATATATGTGTGTATATATATATGAATATATGTATGAATATACATATTCATACACTGGAATGTTAGTCAGCAATAAAAATGTACTGATCCATGATGCCACAATATAGATAAACCTTAAAAACAATATGCTTCAAAGAAGACACATGGTCAACATACATACAAAAAGATGCTCAACATTTCTAACCATCATGGAAATGCAATCAAAATCACAATGAGATATCATTTCACCCCTGTTAGGATGGCTACATTATCAAAAAGACAAGAGGTAACAAGTATTGGTGAGGATGCAGGAAACTGGCAAACCCTGGTGTACTGTTGGAGGGAATGCAAATTGGTGAAACCACTATGGAAAACAGTATGAAGTTTCTTTAAAAAATTAAAAATGGAACTAGCACATGATCCAATAATCCTACTTTGGTGTATATATCCGAAGAAAATAAAATCACTATCTCAAAGAGATATCTGTTCTCCCATGTTTATTTCAACATTATTCACAATAGCCAAGATATGGAAAGAATCTAAGTGTTCATCCACAGATAAATGAATAAAGAAAATATACTGAATATAGTTAATAATATATTACATACTTGAAATTTGCCAAGAGAACAGATCTCAAGTGTTCTCACTACACACACACACACATACACACACACACAGTAACTATGTGAAGTGATGGATGTGTTAATTAGTTTAATTGTAGCCATCATTTCACAATTTATACATATATCAAAACATCACGTTGTACACCTTAAATACATATAATTTCTATTTGTCAATCTCAATAAAGCTAAAAAAGGAAAAAAATAAATGCAAAATTTAATAAAACAAAATAGAGAAAAAAACATGCTAAGTGAAAGAAGCTAGATGCAGAAGAACATATATTGTACATAATTCCTTTTGTTTTAATTTGACTATAGTTGATACCCAATGTTACATTCGTTTCAGGTATACAACACAGTGATTCAACATCTCCGTCTACCATCTACAAGTGTAGCTACCATCTGTCACCATACAATGCTACTCCAATACCACTGACCATATTCCCTATACTGCACCTTTTATTCCTGTGATTTATTCACTCCGTAACTGGAAGCCTATATCTCCCACTCTCCTTCACCCATTTTATCCAACCCCCTCCCCACCCCCACAACCATCAGTTTGTTCTCTGTTTTTGTAGGTCTGATTCTGCTTTATGTTTGTTTATTCGATTTCTTTATTAGAATCACATGTAAGTGAAATCATACAGTATCAGCCATAGCAACATTTCTCTAGATGTCTCCTTAGGCAAGGAAAACGAAAGCAAAAAATTATTGGGATTACATGAAACTAGAGAGCTTTTGCACAGCAAAGGAAACAATTTAAAAAAAGTCAACCTACTATATGAGAGAAGATATTTAAAAACAGTATTCTGAATAAGGGGTTAATATCCAAAATATATACATAACTTATACAACTCAACACCAAAAAATAATAAAAATAAATAGTCCAATTTAAAAAATGGGCAGAGGAACTGATTAGACATTTCTCCAAAGAAGACATAGAGAGAGCCAACACACACATGAAAAGACGCTCAATATCACTAATCATCGGGGAGATACAAACCAAAACCGCAATGAGACATCAGCTCACACCTGTCGCAATGGCGAGTATCAAAAAGTCAAGAAACAAGTATTGGCTAGGATGTGGAGAATAAGAAACCCTTGTACACTGTTGACAGAAATGTAAATTGGTATAGCCATTGTGGGAAACAGTATGGAGTTTCCCGGAAAAAATTAATAAACAGAATTATAAGATCCAATAATTCCACTAATTTACACAGACAAAATAAAAACACTAATTTGAAAAGTTATAGACACCCCTATGTTTATTGTAGCATTACTTACGATAGCCAAGATATGAAAACAATGTGTCTACCAACAGATTAATGAATAAAGAGGATGTGGTGTACACACACACACACACACAGATACACACACACACAATTTAATGGAATATTATGCATTCATAAAAAAGAATGATATCCTGCCATTTTGCAACAGCATGGATGGATCTAAAGGGTATTATGCTATGTGAAATAAATTGGACATAAAAAGATATGATTCCATTTTTATGAGATATTCAGAAAAAACAAATTTATAGAGACAGGAAGCAGATTAGTGGTTGCTGAGAGCTGGGAGTAGACACAGAGATTGAGTGCAAATGAACTTCACAGAATTCTCTGGAATTATGGAAATGTTCCAAATTTGTACACATAATGATGACTGTGTAATTCTATAAATTTACTAAAAAACCACTCAGTTGTACACATATGAATGGTGAATTTTATTGTATGTAAATATGCCTTGTGAAAAATAGGGAGAAAATCATGTAGAAGATGTCATTCTCTTTCTTAAAGGTGGACTGTGAAGGATGTGGAATTTGCTCATACCTCAACTACAGAATTAATTTAAATGGTCAGGAGCATATCGTCAATACAATGGAGAAATGATCAGCAGTTGCAGTAAGGCAGCATGCTGATAAAACTTTGTTAATATGCTAATATTGACATGTAAGGTAGGTTGCCTACCTTTACTTAATATTCTTAGACAAACCAGGTATAAATAACTGTCACCCTATTCTAAACATGTCTATTTTTCTTCTTCTTACCTATAGAACAAGGCAAATTAGAATGCTTTCCTGAAGTTACCCTACTACAAAGGTCACATTAATAGATATCTCTCTAATATATCTTATACAATAAATTGCTGAAAATTAGCCAGTTTTCTAACTAATTTCTGGGCTTGCACTCAAGAGTAGGATAAATGCATATTTCCCCTCCTTTGAAACCCCAGAGCAATTTCTCACATATTCCTGCTCCAGAATTAAAAGAACATTTCCTTTTTGTTGTACTCAGATGAGCTCTTTCTTCATGAAATATACTACGGATTACTTTGAAATCCATGGTGAAAGATGCCTTCCTCCTCGTCCCCACATCCTCCTCCTTCCTCTTTCTTACCTTACCCTGTTCTTATGGAATGACAGAAGACCTGCCAGGACTATTCCTTCTCCTTGAAGCCTTCAATCCACTTTTTAAAAACAATCCCCCCCCCCAAATTTTATTTCCTATTCTAGTTTCCTTTTCAGGATCCATTTATCAAGAGCTTAATAATGACGTATGCCCATTCTGTCCTTTTGCCCCTACGTCACACATATTGTACACTTAGAGTACGTCTGTGAGCTCAGCAATGTGCAAGGCTCTGCAGACTGACTCTTAGGAGTCAGAAGGTTCAGCTCCAGCTCTGAATGTCAGCAGGATCGGATTGGGAAAACAAGATGCACATATAACAAACCACAGAGAATCAAGTCACTCAATTGAATCCCAGACAAGAAGAAATGGACAAAGTTTGAGTGCAAGGAGTTTATTTGAATAGCAATCCCAGGAAGCACACTATGTGAATCAGGAAGTACGAGTAATGGGAAGGTGCCATCAACTTACCACTGAGGGCAACTGACTTGCCCTCTCCTGCTTGAGAACTCAGGAGACATCGTGAAATAAACAAAAGTTGTCTCAGTACCCATCTATCTTTGGCTGAGGAGAGATTAATTCTCCACCACTTTCAGCCTACCTTATACAGGGGTGAGAGGAAGCCCTCAGACAGAAGATAGCATGAGCCTGCCATAGGATGACATCTGCAAGAACTGGAAACATGAATGCCAGGGAGATGACAGCAAAGCCAACACTACTATAGTCAGCAAAGACTTTGTGAGGGATGGCATTTCAGATTCTTTAAACAATGCACTGTGAACTGGTCGAGAAAAATAGCATGGGTGAGAAGAGAGGAGCGGGAACTGGCAGAAAATGGCGTGAGTGAGAAGAGAGGAGAGGGAACTGGGAAAGGGTGACAGCAAGAATCCCAGGAATTTTGCAAGCACTCTGTTATTTAAAGAGGTGGAGGGACATAACTTTCATCTTAGAATCTTTGTATTTGCAAGAATTAATCATCTCATTGCACACAGATCAGATTAAACTCTCAAGAGAAAATGAACAGCTCTTAGTTTCAAAAGAAGGCAACCTGGGAGAGGAAAATACTAAATAAATTAACGTATTAGAAAGTAAACTCTTGAGCTAAGGCTAACACTTAAAATTCTTATTATATATAGCACAAGAATGAACAGCATTCGCCCTTAAGTCAAAGGCCTGTGAAGTATAGATCTTCCTCCACTTACAATGGGATTACATCCCAATAAGCACATCCTAAGTTGAAAATATCATAAATTGAAAATACATGTGATAAACCTAACCTCCTAAACATCATAGCTTAGCCTAACCTACTCAAACATGCTCAGAACATGTACATTAGCCAATAGTTGGGCAAACTCATCCAACAGAGAGTCTATTTGATAATAAAGTGTTGAATACCTCATGTAATTGGCTGAATACTGTACTGAAAGTGAAAAACAAGAATGGCTGTATGGGGGTACAAAGTGGTTGTAAGTTTACCTTCGTGCCACTGGCCAGCAGCATGAGAAAGGATGGACTACATAGTACCAGCCCAGGAAAAGATCAAAATTCAAAATTTGAACCAAGTGCTTACTGCTTTCACCCCACTGTAAAGTTGAAAAATCAGAAGTTGGGGACCATCTGTAAAAAGTAAGTAAAGCCTAGGCCAAGAATACATCTTCAGGATGTCTCAGACAGTGGTCTTCAAAGGGGCTTGTACATAAGAATCACAGATTCCTGAGCCAAATACCCAAATGTTTTGACTTAGGATATCCTGGGGTAGATCCTAACTACCTGTATTTTTAAGACCCATAGATAATCTTAATATGTACCCCGGTTCAAAAACCACAGGTGGAGAAGAGAATGAACTATGAATCCTGTAGTTATGCAGCTGGACTGTGGAGGATGCCTAGGGAAAGAGGGAGAGACTGGGAAAGTAATTAGAAATTACCTCTGGCAAGAAAGAAAGAAAGAAAGAGAGAGAGAGAGAGAGAGGGAGGGAGGGAGGGGGGGGAGGAAGGGAGGAAGGGAGGAAGGGAGGAAGGGAGGGAGGGAGGAAGAAATTACCTCTGGCCAATAAATAAGACATTAGAGAGGGAAAAAGAAAAGAATGTGACAACACTAGGGGAAAAGAAATCTTCTACCCCAGTCCTATGTTGCCAAAAGGAAGGGTCTGGCATGTGTCCTACTAGATCTATATAGCAGGCCTGGCTCCCATAAGCCTAAATAATCAGGTTAGAAATGCCCCCATAGACCCTAAGAAAGTGGGCCCATTCAGTGTGAGTGTTAAAAAACCAGGTCACAGAGTTAAGGAAGACTTAATGGAAGAAGTTTCCATTTCTTCAACCATCCTAAGTAAAACAAACATAATCAGAAAGCAACTACTGTTGGTATGCAGGATGGAGGAAGAGAATTTATCAGCTTCATGCACCAGCCACTGGTTGAATGTGGAATATTGAGAGCTCTGTTGATTAAATTTATTTAGTACTCATAAGAAATGTGTTTAGGGAAAGAACAGCACTTGATTCAGTAGGTTCTAGCTATAAAGCATACTAAATAAAGAGGATTTATAAAAATCCTAATCCTTCAGGCCAACAACATGCAGTAATAATATTTATATGCTCCAGGCATATATATGGTAATTATACAGAAAAGAGTGATCTAGATGCTTTCTGCTTCACCCTGAAAAACATCAGAACACAAGAACCATCTTGTAACAAAAGTTTAACATGATTTTAGATTAACTGCACACAAGTTCCAAGGTATTAAACACCAAAATGAATTAAGGGGTATATTGTAGAGATCTCTACAATTCTCTCTCTAGAATTTTGCAAGTAGATTATAGATCTTTCCCAGCTGATAAGTTTCTATATGTTGAGTAATAAAAAGTAGAAAAGGGTGTCCAATCTTATGCAAGTATTTATTGATCCTAAGTGTTAGCATTGCACTAGGTGTTTGGGGAATATAACAGTAGCAAAACACTTGACCCTTGTCTTCAATGATCTTATATTCTAATAAACAAGATGACAGTAATACATTGCATACAACAGCAACAAGTGAAAAACAAATTCTGTTGTGTTTCTTCCATTCTAAAATATCACTAATTATAGCTCACATCAATTTCTTAGACAGCAAATTCTTAGGGGGAAAAAAGAAGCATATTAATATCCACAATAATTGTGAGATGTATCTTAATTCCCAAAACATTAAGTTGTGGAAAACAGGTATGTTTTATAATTTAAAAAATGTTGTAATTAAGAAATACATCATATAATACAGGCTATAATCTTAGTGGGGAAAAAATAAAAATGAGGGAAACCACTGTGCGCCTTTCCATATCTGGTTTGCATTTAATACTGTCCATCTCATACACTGGATATTCTGTGGAACTATACTTATCCTTCTACACGAAACCCTGTCTCTTCAGATAGACTAGAAGTCTCCAAGGACAGTAATGGTGTTTCATACCAGTGTTGCTCAAACGTTCCTGCAAATGAGACTCACTGGGGCAGATTTGAAAATCAAAATGCCCAGGACACATCCAACGCAACCAGTACTTCAGGGCTTGGGGCAAGGGGACGAGTCTCCAAATTTTTTAAGCTTCCTGGACCATTCAAATATGAAGTCAAGGTTGACACCCATCATTTTACACCTTTTTTTCAATCACCAATCTCTAGCAGCTTATTTTCTCAATAAATGTTTCTTATCCATGATATTCTCCGAAGGATCTGGATAAAGTTTTAATCATCTTATCTCTCACTCAAATATGCATGCATATTTAATCATGCATATCTCTCACACAACAACATGCCTGAATTTCACAACTTAATGTTGAGTCGGAAAAATCCAGAAGCAAAAAAAACAGTAGACAGTATGATTCTATTCCTATAAAGTTTAAAATAGTCTAAAGTAATCAATGATGTTGTAAGTCAATTCTCTTGAAAATGGGTACTGACTATGGCCATGAGATTTGGGAGTGCTCCAACATCCTGCTTCTTGATCTGACAATTGTGTTCATGCTGTGAAAATTCATTGAGCTGTACATTTATGAGTTTCTAAATGTATGTTACACTTCAATGTAAAAGTTTACTTAAAATAACAAATGAAGCCATTTTAAAAGCTGGCTTTGAACTTCTCAGTAAAGATGATGTCATGATCTAAATCACTTAGGCTCCACCTCTAATATGAACAAGATGAATAATAAACAATAGAACCCAGCCTCCCTCAAAAAATTCATCAGCAGGAGACAATAAGAAAGGTCACAATTTAATGGCATGATATTCAAAAGTAGAAATGGCTGCAGGCTGAATTTGGAGAATGATCTGTGTATGTATCCCCAAGGGGTGGTATGTATATTTAACAAAATTATCAGGAGATCAGAACCTAGTTTTCCAACAAATGGCTCTTCCCATATCCCAATTCCCAAAATCTAAAACTATAGAAAAGTAGCTGAGACACAATATGAAACTCTAAAACTCTAGTACAGAAAAAGTAAGTACATGTGATTTAAAAAAAAAAAAAGTCAACAAGTATTCATCAGTACTTTAAGTAAGTAAAGAGAAATTCTGGTTAGAGTTTCACACACTAAATAGGAGCCAGATGAATCATCATGAGAATCATATTAACAGACTAGAGATAAATAAATAAAAGAGGAAAGAAGGAATGAAGAAATGGGAAGAATGAGAGAGTGGAGAGGGAGGAGTGAAGGAAAAGGGAAGGGGATTAAGAGGAAATAAATGAAAGGAAGGAAGAAGAAAAGTAGGAAGGAACGGAGGGAAGGTGGGAGGAAGAAAGAGGAAAAAAGGAGGGAGAGAGGAAAGAAAGGTATCAACTCCAAGTCCAGAACCTCGAGCTGATGAATGATTTCCAGCTGTGGCACCTCTTCTTGACCCAGAGACCCAGGTAGTAAAAGGACAAGTTATCTTCACGACCACACCCCCAACATACAGCAGTTGAACAAGAAGGACAAAACTGCACTGAACAGTTCATTCAGAAATAAACCCTTTCACTTGCAAAAAGGAAGGATGGGAGCACAGAGCAGTCTCTGGTCCATTGCAAACCTGAAATCCGGCAGGGAAGATGTCATGAGGAGCCGAGACCCTGGTGTGGGGAATATTCCTCCATCTGGCTCTGATTTTATAACCTCTGAGTAGCTCGCCTGTCCATTTTCCAGGGATCTTGCCTCCACCCTTGAAAAGCATCATCCTTTTCAATTAAACTCCTTTGTTACACCTGAAGAAAGCTTTGAAGCAACAACTGAGGCAAAAAAAGATCAAGGGATTTGAGCAGTGAACCAAATACGTTTGTAAACCTCTACAAAGTAGACATGGACACAACTTAGTTCAATATAATGAGATTCATTTGGTCAAAGTGAAAAGTCTGTGCAGAGTAATGGCGGCAAAAGAAGTTTTTAAGGAACCCTTTGATATGTCTCCCATTGTCTACAGAATAAAGTCCTAACTCTTAGCCTAATAGCCAAGACCCTTCAAGACCAGCACCAACCTGACTTTCCAGTATTATTTTCCTTGATTTCTTTTTGATTCTATAGATTAATCAAAATAATAACATGGAAAATTATTCAGAATTAGTAAGCTATTGAGAATATCCCCTCCAAATTAAGTGTGTATATTTCTTGAGATCCTAGTAACAAAACTCAATAATAAAGAGGCCTTAGAACATTTCTATATTCGGAGCATTTCTGCACACAGATGACACTAAGAGTCTGAAGAAAGAATGTGGAGGGCTTTCTGCTCCAGACTCAGTAGGGTGACACTCCATGTTCAGATTCTTTGAAAAGGATGAACTACTTCATAGCTCTTTAGCAGTGGTTCTTAAAATGGGTAACGTTGCCCCCTCAGAGGAATTTGTTAATGTCTGAAGACACTTTTGGTTGTCACAAATCAGAGGAAGGGAGGGAGAAGGAGCAGGGGCTATTCATCTAGTGGGTAGAGGCCCGAGATGGCACTTAACATGCTACGATGCACAGAACAGACCCCCCACCACCCTAATAAAGAATTATCTGACCCAAAATGTCCATAGTGCCAATGCTGATAAATCTTGCACTATAATTTGGCCTACAGGACCAAGAATGGCCCCAAAGGAAAATGGAAATCGAGAGTTAGAAAAAAAACAGTCCTCATCACTAAAGTGGAGGGGGGTGTGCATTTGGCAGAGAGCCCAAGAGAATAACTACACCTGCCTCCATTTCTTCAGCCCCCACACTCTACCCACGCTCTTTCCCATATGTCCCCATAGGCTCTCCGGATCCTGAAGAGAGCAGTGCACAGAAGCCAGATGGCTTTGCCTCTCACCCTCTGCTTGTCCACTCCTCTCTGGACTCGTTGACTCAACACAAATAATCCTAATTACCATTGCTATTTTCAGCTTGAAGACAGATATTTCTTAAATGAGCAAGATCATCCTTACTAAGAGAAAGAAAGAAAGAAAGAAAGAAAGAAAGAAAAAAAGAAAGAAATTGAAAAATCCCCAAACTTTAAGTCCTTGGCATTGAGTACTTCAATTTCATGTCAGGGAGTCTGGACTTGGCCTGAAGGGAAAATGCAACAGAGCGTGCCATCAAAATAACTAGGTCAATTTTCAGCTTCTTCTTGGAAGGCTTTCTGCTCCTTCCCTGCCCTCCCCGCTGGGCCCTTGGCCTGCCTGTGCCAACCACCCTGATTTCAAATAACTGGCTCTCTCAGCCTACATCTCAAAGTCCAAAGGCCCCTGGGATTGAACAAATTGCCCACCTACTTTCAATCAAAGAATACAGTCCTGCTCTTTCAATTTGGGCATCTGGAATTAGTGACACCTACAGTGTGCAAGCACTAGACCACCTGGCGGAGAATGAAATTTTATGTGATGCCTGCTGGCATCCTGGGCTTCGTCCACTGCCTCCATCAGAGCATACCGTTGGACCTCAGGAACTGCTGACTTGCATGCTTTACTTAAGGACCTAGTGTCAGGCTCATGTCAGTGGAAAATACATGATTTATCAGGTTTATAAAAAAACATCAAATAATAAAACCAAAAAGAAGACCAAAGTGCCAGGTTTAAGGAATCCAAAAGCCCGAAGGGAAGGGAAGGGAAGGGAAGGGAAGGGAAGGGAAGGGAAGGGAAGGGAAGGAAGGGAAAGGAAGGGGAAGGAAGGGAAGGGAAGGGAGGGGAAGGGGAAGGAAGGGGAAGGAAGGGGAAGGGAAGGGAGGGGAAGGGGAAGGAAGGGGAAGGAAGGGGAAGGGAAGGGGAAGGAAGGGGAAGGACGGGGAAGGAAGGGGAAGGAAGGGGAAGGAAGGGGAAGGGAAGGGAGGGGAAGGGGAAGGAAGGGGAAGGAAGGGGAAGGGAAGGGGAAGGAAGGGGAAGGAAGGGGAAGGGAAGGGGAAGGAAGGGGAAGGAAGGGGAAGGAAGGGGAAGGAAGGGGAAGGAAGGGGAAGGACAGGGAAGGAAGGGGAAGGAAGGGGAAGGAAGGGGAAGGAAGGGAAAGGAAGGGGAAGGAAGGGAAAGGAAGGGGAAGGAAGGGAAAGGAAGGGGAAGGAAGGGAAAGGAAGGGGAAGGAAGGGAAAGGAAGGGAAAGGAAGGGAAAGGGGGGGAAGGAAGGGGAAGGGGAAGGGATGTGAAGGGAAGGGGGGGGAAGGAAGGGAAGGGAGGAAGGGAGGAAGGGAGGAAGGGAGGGAGGGAGGAAGGAAGGAAGGAAGGAAGGAAGGAAGGAAGAAAACCGATGTGAGGAAAGATTCTTTTCAATCAAACCTTCCCAGAACATGGCATCCAGCTTTTTATAAGGTATGAATAAAGACATCAATTATACAAGTTCTCATAGTCCTTCAACTATTTCTTTACACATCTTTCTTCCTCTAAACACCTACACATCCAACGATAGAACTTACATTTCTGTCTTATATACTCAATATTCAATAGAATGCCTGACTCATACTGATACTTAATAAATTGATTCCTCAACCTTTCCTTGTACTCTTTTTTTCAATGACCACTCTCAAATAGTCTCCCAAAGACACCTGGATTCCAGTGGTCAGCACCCTTTGATCCCAAGACCTTTAGCTACTATACCTACACCCAGTGCATGTTAAGGGTTGGCTCTTCCCCACCTGGGAACTGTTTCTTCTATATTAACTGGCTACCGCTTACAATCAGTTGGCTAATGTTACAAACCATGTGGGATTTGTGTCCTGATAAATAATTTAAAAAGAAAAGAAAAAACCTCCTTTACTTTTAACTATAACTTTTTAAAGACAGTATGCGTCCTTACTATATTACTCATTGGTTGACATGGCTAAATTCAACTCTTTCTAACATGGTGTCCTATGTATAGTAGATACTTATAAGCACTTGCTGAACAAATATTTGCTTCATTAAAGAGACATCTTCTCCTAAAATCATAGAAGGGAGTTACTGAATAAGTGTATCTTTGTATTATATTTACATAACAACAAGCACCTGCTGATTCCCACACAATTTTTTCCCAGTAAAAAAATAAATAAATAAACAAGGGAACATAAGGGATAAATCATACTAAAATCCATAACCCCAGCATCAACAACCTCCAAAAACATGGATGTTTCTGAACCACAGTAAAAGAAATAAGAATTGCTCCTAATTGAAGGAAAATTAAGTATAATTTTCCTTATATAATAGGACAAAAAATGAAAGAAAAAAAAGTCCCAACTTGACGTGCAGTCTGTCAGGGATGCCTTCTTGAGTAAATAAGGTTTTAGAGTTTCTTTTTTAGAAGTGAAAATTTGGTGAAGATTTAGGAAGGTATTTCAAACACGGAGAAGATGAGAGAAGGGCATGAAGTCAAGACAGCAAGTCACACCAGCTGAACCACTGAAGAAGGTAATACACGCTAGACAGAACAGTGAGTAGAGAGAACAAAGGCGATGTCAGAGACAAGGAGGTTAAAGCATCATGAGGAATGCCTATAAAATGGAAACACTGGGTGAGATGATCTCTAATATTATCCATCATTCTACAACCATATGGACACTGATGCCAGCTTCTGCTCTGTGCTTGTCTTTATCAGGACAATGTATCCCCCTTTTTTTGCTCCAGAAACACTTGCCACAAAGTCAAGCTATAATAGAGGAGAATATGATCACAACTTAAACAACAATCCTTTTGAAGTAAACCTCAAGTTCTCAGAGTGTAAGTTATTAGGAAACTACTACTAGAAACCCACAGTGAAAGCTTTAAGACCTAACTTTTAAATGATTATAGTGAAAAAACTATAGGAATAACAAAAACCATCATTTTCTTCAAGACAGCTCATCTCTATGTAACGCAATGCTTTAAATGACCGTATGGTACCAAGTAAGAAGAAAGGAAAATGGAATCAACATGTATTGATTTGTAAGCTATTTTATACGATCAATGTCCAAATCATGACTGTCTTGTATTTTGCCCTTACTTGGTCGAAGATATGTCTGGAGGAAACTATGTGCCAGCCATTTCTTAGGATGTTTTATGAGAATATTTAATCTTCCAGAGAGAAATATTACCTGCACTTGTTTATAGCTAAAGAAAGGAAAACTGAAAAGAAATTTTAGAAGTTCTCAAAGTATGAGGCAGCCCCAGGATTTGAACTCTGATTGTTCTAATCCCAAACTCTCATGTCTAATACTAAGTCAGTACCTTCCATACTTTGAAATTTCACAGACCAGTAAAATTTCAAAAACATTCTGAGATCAATCTAAGATTATCAACTTTTTTTTCCAAGACATTAAGCTCGTGCACGCGTGCACACACACACACACACACACACACACACACACACCTCTGTTACCATCATCTCAACAATGAACATTTTGACACCGAAAGAGTGAATAAACTTAGCTTTGTAAACAACTTGCTATATATCCTTGCTTTTATTACATTGCCTCAAATGGGGAAATTCTAATCAGACGGTGAAAACGTCAACACGGCACTGAACTTCTGAGGACTTGCCCTTGGGAACTGCTGCATGTAGCCAGGGAGGCTCTTCATGGTACAATGGCAACAAAGTGCCTCCACCTGGAATTGGATTGGATCCACTGCTGAAAAACTAAAAATTGCCAGGGCCTTCCAGCTATCCACATGGATCAAGATGTCCAGGAGATCATGTGGAAAAGGTAAATTTGTATGGAGGAGACAAGTATATAGATAACTTCAAACCAACACACATAGGTATCTGCGGCCACTTTCAAAAGCAGATACTGCTATTTGTTTGTCATTGTTCTCTATAAACTGTTACTCTGATAAAAGACATTTCTGTATTATAATTAAACCTTTCCTGAAGCTGGAGACAAATTAGGAACCTTGCTTGGAATTAGGTGTTTACATTAAACTATGCCAATTTTGCACAAAATGTGCACTAACTGAGGGGGCATACAATTTAGTAGAAAAGACAGACAGACAGATTTGGGTTCTCCACTTTGTTTTGACCCACTTACTCTGTGATTTCTAGCAAACCATTGAATGTTTCTTGGCCTCACTTCCTCCCCAGTAAAAGGAGAGACTGAGAACATTGCTCTCCAAGCCTCCTTTCAGCTCCATTAAACTCTACTTGCCAACATCTGAGCTAATGGCTTATTTACAAAGAACTTACTTTATTCTTATTACTTTTATTTTTCTCCTTCCAATTATATTAACATTTCTGAGTACTGTAGAAAAATTGGAAAAGTAGACACAAAATATGAAGAAAAATACGTAACAATCCTACCACCCAGAAACAGCAATGTTAACAACACTGTTAATATTTTTCCAAGTACATTTTTACATGGCTTATAAAGTTTTGCACATAAAATTTTGCATCTGCTTTCTCTTGATATTATATTAAGGCTTGTTCCCAGTGTAACCAAATATTTTTCAGCAGCATACTTTTTAAAATCTATGTTTTTGTTAATTTAAAAGTAATATGCTTATTATAGAATGCAAACTTATAGAAAACATAAAGAACAAAATGTTAGATTTCCTAAGGGTTGATTCCTATTAATCCTTCCATGTAAGTATTCCAGGTACATATTATAAAATTTTTCCATGCTAATGTTTCCACATCAAGTAATGGCCATGCAGTACTTGATCACAGGAAATTACCAAAAGTATTTATGCAATCCCTTACTATTGTTGCATGCTTAGGTTTTTAGTCCAGTCTGATTTTTTTTAATTTTATTTTAGAGAGAGAGAGAAAACACAAGTGGGAGAGAGGAGCAGAGAGAGACAGAGAGAGAGCAAATCTTAAGCAGCCTCCATGCTCAGTGAGGAGCTTCTATGCCACGACCCTGGGATCATGATCTGAGCTGAAATCAGGAGTCGGACGCTCAACTGACTGAGCCACCCACCCCGGCGCCTCCAGTCTGATTTTTAAAAACCAGATGTTACTACTGCCCTTTTATCAATAATACTAGTTTTATTAATACACATTTTGACATTTCAAATTTAAAGCTGCTCGTTTGCTATAATAATTACAGTACATATAACTTAGTGCTCTGTCCCAGGCATCGTCCCACGTATTTTGTTCAATCCTCATGACAAATCTGATGTGATAAGTACTATTTTATCCCCATTTTATGATGGGCAAACTAAGGCTTGGAGAGGTCAATAACTTGCTTCAGCTCAGTAAGATTAGTAAGTAACAGAGCTGGGATTAAATCCTATCAGACATCAGAATCCAGGCTATGAACCTGGAGACTATGTCAATTCCTCAGTATGCCATAAAGTGAATAGTTACTTATTTGTTTACATACAGACTCACTTAGTCTTCTGAACAACCGAGGTCTTATTATCCCCATTTAACAGATTAGATAACCAAAGCTTAATGGAGTTATACAACAAAGCTAAGAAACTCAAGTTAGCAAGTGACAGAAACAGGAAGGAATCTAAGGTGAATGACTCAAAAGCCATGTTTTTTAACCACGGCACAGAGATTTTAATACACTTTATTTATTGGCTGAACTGATTGATTTAGTTTATTTAGTCAATGTGTATGTAGCATAATTTTGAAGCCTTTCTTGTTTTTTTCTAATTTTTTTTGCTTTTCTTTCTATAGTACAGAAAAGGTACATGTCGTATTTTTTTAAGTTTATTTATTTATTTTTGAGAGTGCGTGGGTGTGCGTGCAAGTGAGTGGGGGAGGGGCAGAGAGAGAGGGGGAGAGAGAGTCCCAAGCAGGCATCACACTGTCAGTGCAGAGCCCAATGAGGGGCTCAATCTTACCAACTGTGAGATCATGACCTGAGTTGAAATCAAGAGTTGGACACTTGACCAACTGAGACACCCAGGTGCCCCGCATGTGACCTATTTTTAATTTTGTTAACGGTTACCTTAAGGTTTTGTCCAAAATATTCCATGGACCTACATTCTTCCAACTTCTCAGAATCAAAAGTAAAAGAGTATCTTTTCAATTTCTTCTTTTATAAGGCATGGGGTTACTCTGTTACCCACCCACCCCCAGCCATGGGCTGCTTCAGCAACTTCTCAATCTTTATTACCACAACCTAGTAATAAATTCCAACCTATATTTTTATGGCACTATTTATTAATTTGTAATTAAATGCATTACCTATTAATATATAAAATTTTAAGCTCATTAAACTGTTTCTGCACTACACATCTTTCAAAAAACCAATTTAACACAAGTATTCAGTTTTATAAGAAGATTCACAGTAATTATTTTTTAGTTGTGTCTTGCTAAGCTAGTTCCAGTGACACCATGGTCATCTTTTGCACAGCATCCACATTTGTGGGTGCCAAGCTTCATCATTTGAGCAGTCACGTGGCAAACTCTAGCTCTAGGCCCATCTAGTTTTTATATCCTTGTAGATTTCTCTCCTCCCTGGCTGGATGCTGACACTATTTTCCCCTGTCATTTAATTCGGTATTTATTATCTGGATAAGTTTGAATATGGATCTCTTTTCAATTATTTTTCCGGGATCATAATGGAATCTTTCTTGTGCCTAAACTAGCCTTTTTAGCTCATTTATTATAATTACACTGTTATTAGTGTTCTTATATTCCTCTTGTAAACACAGATTATCCATTTGTTGAATCTTCCTTCTGTTTTCTGCTTGTATTATCATCTTTCTTATTATTACTGTCAAACTTATCTTTTATTTCTACATTCCAGGGGAGTGTGTCTTCATTGACTTTTCTATAATGCTAAATCATCACTTTTTTTTTTTTTTTGGCCTCCAAAGTAACTTTAGTTCTACTATTTAATTTTTAATGCACTTGCAATCCTTTTTAATATTATCCTTCTCCCTTTTAACTTAGCCTTCTTGTCTTTTCATCAGAGCCTCTTCTCCCTTTATAACTTTTGGCTACTATTCCACAGAGGCCATGCTTGCTTGCATCCTATTGAGAATATCTGTTCCTTCATAGTTTATTCTACCTCTACAGCAGGTCAATTTTAGAGTCGTGATCTTCTTCAAAGACTTTACCAGTCTGCTCACTTCCCCTATTCTATGCAAATTTCCCACTAACTCCATGTAGGTTGTAGGTTCGACTGGGTTGGTGCTCTTTCTTCATCCTTGGCGAGAGAACACTGCTGGCCCTGGGGCCAGCTCTTTGATCACTGAAGTAGTTACCAAATCCCAGTCCAGTTGCAAGTTTCTTGCCACTACTTACCTGGAGCAGCACTCTCTGTCCTACTGAGATCATATTCCCTTTCTCACCATCTTGCTCGTTCTCTAGTTTTCCTAATCAAGGAAGATAAATTACCATTTACAGAATGCACTGCCATGTGCTTTTACTTTTCTGCTACCTTTTACACTTTCTTCCTGGAGACCCTATCTCCCAGGATGCCATTGGCCATTACCGGATACCCTGAACTTCTCTGACCTTATTCTCTAAGACTGATTGTCTCTGATCTCTCAAACAAAGTTGATGAGGGAAGGGAAAGGGCAAAGAGTGATCTGGCTGCCTCAAAAATCAGCACCAAGTCAGCAGAGCACTGGCTCTGAAATTTTAGGTGCATCCCCCACCCAGAGCTTCTGACTCAGTAGACTGGAGATGAGGCTTGTAAATTTGCATTTCTATGAAGTTGCCAAGTAATGCTGATGCTGCTGGTCTAAGGACCATACACTGATATCCACTGCAGTTGTGGAATATATGCCCTTTTCTCTGATTAATAAGACCCCTCTAAGTCAAAGAAGACAGTGGGAGTGGAAAATGCCTTTTTTTTCCCTAGGTGGGCTCTATATCTTGAAGCCAAACTTGAGCAGGTTTTCTCTGATTGGAAGAAAATGAAAACTTCTAGTATTAACTTCTCTGTTGGTTTCGGCTTTCAGGGGAGGTTGTTACAGATATTTTAGTGAGAAAGGGTGTTTTAAGGGCTGCTAGCCAGATGCCATTTTAAACCAGAAGTTTGTAAACATCATTTTTTAAAACAACATAATATTCCTTCCAATGGATATTCCATAATTGCTTCATCATTCTCCTAATGTTGTGCTCTTAGGCTATTATCAATTTTTCAGTATTAGTAGGTACAGCCGCACTGAGCACCTTTATAAATGAAGTCATTTATGAATTTTTATATTATTTCTCCTGATAAATTATGAAAAGAATAATTACATGACCCCTTTCATGGCTACAAATACAAATAGCCAAATTCTTTTCTCAAAAATGTATTGTAGCAATCAACATTAGGTATTCTCATGGGGGGCAGGGGGAATCTACTATTTTGTGTTACTTTAATATAGGAAAAAGAATAGTATCTCGTTATTGTTTTAGCTAGCTTTTCTTTTTTTTTTTTTTTTTTGTCAAGGAATAGTTCTCCCCTTACCCTGCACACTCTACTTTTCCTCAAACCAGGCACACACCAAAACTACCATAACACAAGGGGTCTTTGGTAATAAAATTCTGGTAGGAAGGAAGGCCAGAACCTCCTTCATCATAATAATATATAGAAGATGCATCGGCAGTAAGCTCATTTTGGCACGTGAAGGTCTGTTTTGTTCTCTATTCAATGAATGGGTCATGCTGAAAGCCTGATCTCGCCTACACACCCGCAATCCACCCTCAGTATCCAAAAACCGATGACACTTCTGATGCAGAACTGGTGGTAAAATAATGACCCAAACTGTCACAACAGGCTAGACATAAGAAAAGGTAGGCTCCTGGGACAGGATGTAGAAGGAGAGAAGAGGAGGGTGCCTGGATGGTTTAGCCAGTTAAGTGGCTGACTCTTGATTTGGGCTTAGGTCACGATCTCCCGGTTCATGGGATGGAGCCTCACATCAGGCTCTGAGTGGAGACTGCTTGGGATTCTCTCTCCCTCTCTCTCTCTCTGCCCCTCCCCTGCTCATGTGCTCTCTCTCTCTCAAAATAAATACATAAACATTTTTAAAAAATAAAAGTAGAAAAAAGGAGGGAAGAGGAAAAGGAAGCAATGAGATTTTAAAAGACCAAAAGCTGAGAGAAAAGGGGAAGAACCTAGAAAGAACCAGAAGTGGCAAGATCCTTAGCTGACTTTGAATAGGTGGACAGTAGAGTGCCCTTAAAGTAGGAAGCTCAGAGCCAGCATCCATCCTTTGGAGGACCCAAGGGTGAATGGCTTATAGGCTCTCTTTCCGAATTCCTTCCCAAAATACACAAACTACCACACTGGATACTGTAGAGCAGTGGTTCTGAACATTGGCTATAATTAGAATCACTTAGGGAGGGAGTTAAAACAACAACAACAACAACAACAACAACAACAACAACAAAACTGATTCCAGGGACCACAATTGGGCATTAATCTTGTTTGGAAATTCCTCGGGTGATTTTAATGTAAAGCCACTAGTGATGAGAAGTTTGGGGAAAATCATTCGAATCCAAAGTCACGAACTGATTATCCTTCTTATATGTTAAACTCCTTGACCAGTTAATGGGAAGTTCATTTGGGAATGAACTGTGCCACCGTGCGCATTCCACAATAAAGACTGTAGTGCTAAGTTAGGAAGTAAAATTTAACATTTCTCCAAAAGCCGTTCCTCAGTCATTCGGATGGTAGGTTCATAGCTATAAATCAGAGTAGCAGAGTAATGTCTACCTACTTTCTGAGTCTAGCAGCTCAGAGCTGATTGCTGACCATTTGTAAAGTGCCACGGAGCATGGCTTCTGGATGAGTTCTTAGTACAGTATTATTGTCTCTGTTGTTCTACCACATGCCAGAGTGTACATTTAATGGTGTGTAAACAGAACCACTGAAATGTAAATACTAACTTACAGGAGCAAAATTCCTTTTGTTTTCCTCCTCTGAACACTTAAACTAGCCTGTCTACAGTAATAGCAAAGCTTATGATGATGGATTTGAGATTAGATACTGTACTCATAAAGCTCTTTTGCTATGTAAATTTTAAATAACTGAGGTTGTAAAGGACCTTTAAAAATGTCCTAGAGCTATCAAGGGACATACAAATAGGATATATAAATAACTTCTTCAAATCAGTAAGAAAAAAGAGAACCCAATAAAAAAAAATGTGCAAGTGACTTGAACATACACTTCACGCAAGTGGTTATCCACATAACACGTGAATGGATTCTCAACTTCATTAGTCAGCAGGGAAATGAAAATTCAAAACCCAGTAAGAATGCCTAAATTAAATATACAGAGAATATCAAGTGTTAGCAACTGGACTCTCATACACTGCTGGTGGGGGTGTAAATTGATACAATCACTTTGGAAAACAATTAGAGAGATGAACATACATACCCTCTGTGACCTAGTAATAGGCACCCCTGTGACATAGCAATATGTGATCACTATAACCCAACACTTTCACTCCTAAGAATTCCTCCAATAGAATTTTTTATTCAAACATGAACAAGAATGCTCATAACAGCACTATTCATAATAGCAAAAATCTGGCAATGACCCAGATATCCATCAAGAGTAGGACAGATGAATGTATTATGTATATTCATACAATGGAATACTGTTAACAACGATAAAGAACTACTTATGACTTACTCATAACAACATCAGTAAATCTTACAAATGGAATAATGAGTGAAAGAAGCCAGATACAAAATCATACATATGTATGACTTCAGTTCTATGAAGTTCAAAAACAGGCAAAAAGTATCTACAATATTAGAAGTCAGGATCCTTGTGTAACAGTTCAGGAATGGTGACTACAAAAGAGGGAAGGGAATTTCTGAGATACTACAATGTTCTTCTTGACATAGGAGTGGTTGTGTTAATGGACTCCTTTTGTAATAAATAAATTGTGAACAAATGATTAATATAGTTTATTCTAGACATACAAAAAGTTGTTGTAAAAGTAAAGTGAAGTTTAGGACAACGTTTTCCATAATTGTGAATTATAAAAATCTAATTAAATACAGTCAGGACAGCAGACAGAAGAATTCTAACACCACCACTTGCTAACGAGGTACCTATGGGAAAATTATTTTATCTCTCTTAGCCTCTACTCCTTCAAGCATATACATTAATTCTAACAACAGCTACAGGAAATAGAATTAAATGGCATACAAGTGAAAACGCCCACCATGATGTATAACATACAACAGGAGCTCCATAAACATTTGTGAATTTCTACGTGTCATGTTATTCCCATGTAGAATGAACAAAATAAATAAAACTGTAAGAAAGAGCCTTAATCTACTTTCCTACTCAACTCAACAAAGTTAAAGGATTCAAATCTATCTGACTGCAATTCTTTCAACTTTCATGCTTGGTCTTACGTTCCCTAGAAGATACTAGCTCTGATGAACTCTTTGTCCCACCCTTGCTGAAATTCATCCAACACTCTTACTAGAAAACTTAATTTGCCATTGCCATGTTGGGAACCCCAGGTGCCTCCAATGATCTCAAGGACCATAATGGAATTTTCTAAACAAGCCTACCTCACTTTATTCTTTAATATGTAACTAACTACATGTTCTAAGCATAATTAGAAATACATAGGTATAAGGTAAGGAGGTAATGTATGATACCATGAAACCAAGTAAACAATGAAAAATCTTAAGAATTATTTATTTAAATCAGGTGTTGGCAAACTTTTTCTGTAAAGGACCAGATAGCAAATGTTTCAGGCTTTTTGGCCGTGCTGTCTCTGTTGTAACTCTCAACTCTGCCATACTGAAAGCTGGGCCAAAAAATTACCTTTTTAAAGTTCAGAACAAGTTTTGGTTGTGAAGATTCTCACACAATACATAGCTGAACGGTCATAGAAGTGTTCTAATAAACCTTTATTTATAAAAACCTGCAATGGGTTACCTGTGGCCCACAGGTTCTAGTGTGCTGACCCCTGATTTAAAGATGAAGCCAAAGGTGATTTTTTCTTTTTCAATAATGCTCTATCTCTCAACTCTTTCAGGCTTGTTTTAAAACGGCCTGGAGAAATATCCAGTCAACTGAATTTAAACCAACTTGGGACTTGGACGGAGGGTCTTCCTTCCAGCCCTGAACTAATTAAGGACTGGTTTCTCTTTGACCTAACCTCGCGTCAGCTCCGCGAGGATGAGGCACCGTGTTTCCATTCATCTTCTAGCTTTATCACAGCTGTACCATTCCTGTCAGCAAAACTCCAGGGCTGTCAGCATTTTCATTATAATGCTAGCATCTCAGGAGGTTATAAATCTGCCTAAGATAGCCTGAGCTAAAACTTGGCATGACAGCTTCTAGACCAAGAATTTTCTCAAGGATGAGCAAGCTGGCTCAACAAAAAGTAAGTTCATACTGAAAGCTGGGCCAAAAAATTATCTTTTTAAAGTTCGGAACAAGTTTCAGTTGGGAAGATTCTCACATGATTCAATTTAACAAGCATTTATTGAGTTCCTACCATGGATAGCGTCTGTTATTTTATCTGCCCCACTTTACTTCTCTTGGGGATCTGCATCTCCCCCAATTCATGGCAGCTTCTAATGGAGCTGTCAATCAAGGAGGCTTGCCTTGCCTTCCCCCAGAGTAATTCACGTGACACAAGTGAGCCAATTATACGATCCCAACTCTCAAGGCACAGCATTGATCCAAGGACAGTTTGGGATTGTTTCCTTTTTCAAAGCTGTTACAATTTCTTGGAACAAGAAAACCTCTCTCCTTCTTTGTTGTTATCAAGTGGCGCCATGAAGCTGCTGTGTGGGACGAATGTGAGGGACCATTGGACATCCTGTCGGTGATACCCAGTAGGTGGTTGGATCCAGGATGCAGCTATGGATTTGGGAGTCATTAGTGTGCTTTAAAAAAAACAGTATGAAGAGACCTCTGGGATCCTACAGTTCTCTGAAACACAGTTTAAGAGTACTAAGAACACAGCTAGAAAGTAAAAAGTACAAATAACTCCTCAACAAAGACACTGTGCCCCTACTACATGGTTCATTCCAGGCTAGGTGCTAGGGCTACAAAGGTGAATGAGAATAATGTATGGTACTTATAAGGAGATACAAATTCAATGCACTTATCAGCTGTGGACTCCGAGCCCCATAAGATTTGGGTGATATGACATTCTGTCCCTATACTATGACCGATGAAAGCCCAAAGCCTTCCTGAAAGTTTCTGCGGAGTCGCCACTCTCTACACCTTCCTACTTCCACACAATTTGTTTCCACTGAGTAGCATCCTAGATTAGGAACACATTTATGAACTCCAAGAGCGTGTTATCATCCATTCACTTGGCTTGTATTTGTAGTATTTTGATTTACCTTGCATTTGTGACTATCATATTTTGCCAGCTACCCCAGGACTTTATTGTAAACAGAGACTCTATAATTATACCTCAGGCTGTACAATAGTGGTGCTATGTCTTTGTCCATGAAGCTTTATTCCACTCATTCTACCTATACCACCCTTCAGAGGCCTCTCTCTTCTTTTTTTGTGTCCATAACAGGGCATTAGCCTGCCCAATCACTAGTTACCCAAGCCAACCCAAGAAAGCAGCCATAGGATTTTCTCCTGTGGCAGGGCCAACAGAAAAGATAGATGAGATTGCGTCAACTCAGAAACATTTGTTGCATCAGTTAGGTTCACTCAACTGCTGTGACAAATCTAAACATGTTAACCGGTACCGACGAAATTGAAGTTTGGTTTTGGGCCACAAAACAGTCCAAGGGAGATGTTCCTGATTGAGTGTGATACCACACAGTGATTCAGGTGCCCAGGCTCCATCTATCTTGTGGCTCTAGAATACCTATGCCTCATCATCATCATCATCTATGTCCAGCTGTTACAAAGAAAAAGAGAGTAGGGAGGAGGCACACACATCTCCTTCAAAGCCCTGGCCCAGACCAGACCGTCGGACCATCACACAGTTTGTCCCGTGGACACACAAACTACAAGGGCTAGGAAGTGTAATCCATTCAACACACCCTCCCAAAATCCAGTCTCCATGCAGGGAGACAATAGACATAGGTGGTCAACTAGTGGACTCCTACCACTCTTGGTTTATCTACTCTGGTTAAGATCACCCCAGTGGATAAAATCACAGGCAAGAGGCACCATACATGGCCTTTTATCCTCTTTTATCCATCACTCATCTCTTTCTCTTACAATCTCAAGTGTGCTTCCTCTGCAAGACCTCTCACACTCCTAATTCCACCTTTTCTCTTGTAATGACAGAAATAGAAGAATTCAATAATATCTCCATTGTGACCACAGCTTTATTCTAAGCATTTTATGGACCAAGTCATATGTATCTAAATTATTCATTACATCTAATGGAACACAACATGCAAAATAATCCCAACCTTTCAAGGCCATGGCTCCAAACTCACATAAGGCAACTTTTCCAAAGACATCGTTTATCCTGACAAGTTCTCCCTTTTTCTGAATACAGCAAATTCCTTCCTGATCAGAATTGCCATTCTCATATATACGTCCGTTTCACCAGCATCTAGCACTACTGATGTCACTTTATTAACTGAATTGTCTTTCGTGATGCTAGTTATTCTAACCTGAAAAGATACAGGACACATATTTAGTCAACAAACATTTACTAAGAGCCTACTGTGTAGTTAGCAATGTGAAAGACAATGTGAAAGACACTGGAGATTGGAGGATGAAGAGAATACACTTGCAAGTCACCAAGGATTTACTGAGGGGTACGGAAGACAGGTTATAAACAAGTATTTATAGCCCGTTGCAAGAGAGCTCTGAACAGGTCTTCATAGGATAAGAAAAAAGGACGCACTCAACTCTGCTTGAAGATGTCAGGTTAGTATTATTCACCAGCTCTTATGGTGTCCCCAGTCTGTATTCAGTGCTATGATGGGCAGTGTGAAGGCTACGAAAGAAATAAAATGTTCCGTCCTTGTCCTTGAGGAGCATATCATCTCCATCCACAGAGCAATAATGTTCTCGGCAAGGCTGTATAGAGTGCTGCAACTCAGTGAAAAGGGATGTTAATGATGCTGAAGATGAGGTAAACTTCCTGGGGGAGGTTAAGTCTTCAGCTGGACCTTGAAATTTTGTTTTGATTACGATGGGAGTGACATACGAAACAACTGGCTTTCCAGGCAAAGGAAAGAAATGGAGTAAGAGAGAACAGGGGAAAATACAGCCAGTGTATACCCAAACAGGAAAGACATTAATCTTTCTGGAGTGAAAGGAATTTAGCAGACCAAAATGGAGGAGAGTGTGAGTGGCTTGCTGGAGTCAGCCTTATGAGCTCAGCAGGTAAGATTTAATGTATATACAGTTTTAAATGAATTATTTCACACAACAACACACCTCACAGGGAAGCTTCTGTAATTCCAAATTGGGCTAAACTCGGATGTAAAACGTCGACATGAAGAGAAGACAGCCCTTCCTCAGATGGCAGAGCAGCAGAAATAAGACACAAATAGTCAACCCTGTTCTGCTTTCCCTAGTAAAGGCAGATTATTTGCATAAGTGAACAAAAGACATTTTACACAACTTTGGGAACTATTTTTACCTTTCCTCCATAAACATTAATGAAAATCAGAATCCCAGAATCCTAAAAGGAATCTTGGGGGTCAGATTTATTAATTATTCTCTTGCACACTTAAAATGATTACCCATTAAAATGATTAAGATGATTAAAAATTACCCAAGATTTGTAATTTTATATTTGATTGGATGCTGGTGTATATTGTAAGTTTTGAGGTACATTGTTCATGTGCCCTGAGTAGTTATGTTTAAAGAAGCATTTTAAAATCAAATGTATTAAGTAAAACATGATATAATATAAAATAAGAATAATTTAATGCATATAAATTAGGAGACTATTGAAGCTTTATGAGGCTGGGGACTATTTGATAGAAGCAGAGACCCTCATGCCTACAGTGGCCTGATCCATAAACACTTGTGGATTTTTAACCCATGCACAATTTTCACTATCAAGAGTCAGGAAGTGGGCACCTGGGTGGCTCAGTCGGTGAAGCCTCCAACTCTTGATTTCAGTTCAGGTCATGATCTCACGGTTTGTGAGAGAATCAAGCCCTGAGTCGGGCTCTGCGCTGACAGCACGAGCCTGGTTGGGATTCTCACTCTCTCTGCCTCTCCCCCGCTCAAAGGAGAACATGTGTGCTCTCTCGCTCTCGCTCTCTCACAAAGTAAATAAACTTAAAAAAAAAAAAAAAAAGAAAGAAAAAAGGAAGCATTGGTGCTGCCACATCATTCTGGATTGAGTGGTACAACTTTGATCCTCTGGGTTTATGAAGTCAGTATGTAGATGAAAATCAGTTGGAGACATCCTAAGAATACTGCAGGTAAAATTTCCCCAATTTCATAGCGCTGCTTTCTGAAATCTTAATGAGGTTTTCATGTGGGAATCCACGGCAGTCCTTCTGAAATCACTATATATCACGCTTCCCCCTTACTGGTCTCATGTGAACAAGCTTGCTAACTTTTTTAAAGGAAATTTGAGATTTATTTTGTTTCAAAACTGTGTTATTTTCCTAAATTTTTTTTAATGTTATTTATTTTAGAGAGACAAAGCAGAGAGAGTGGCGCAGAGAGACAGAGACACGGAATCCGAAGCAGGCTCCAGGTTCTGAGCTGTCAGCACAGAGCCTGATGCAGCGCTCGAACCCATGAACTGTGAGATCGTGACCTGAGCCAAAATCGGATGTTCAACCGACTGAACCGACTGAACCAGTTGCCCGAAAGCTGTGTTATTTTTTATCTGAATCTGATCATCTTCTTTTCTAGGTAGATGCAAATTGATTTCTCTGTCCTCTTTACCTTCTCCTGCTGGGTATGACCAGTTGACATCTCGAGTCAAATGAACTACTTTCACATTAGCTACGAGCCTTAAGACTAAACGATCTATTTACAAAAATTAGATTTTTCTTCTTTACATATAAAACTGGGGCCCAAAAACAAATCCCTGTGGGATGCTTTTCTTCCTTACTCTGACTGTTTAAGATAATTCAACTGAATTGCCTACAGGAGTAAACCAGATAACATGAGCAATGAAGGATCCCTCATACAGTAAAAACAACAAGGCAAACACAATGAGGAATGGCAAATAATAGAGTCTCAGTGATGGGAAGAAAATGAAGAATAACGAGGCCTGTGGCAAAATCAGTTGCCACGCCCCATCCCAACGGAGCAGCTGCTACAGAGTGCTGGCTTGTCATTTCCATGCACGCAGCTACAGCATTTCCAGATTTTCTCATTTTTCAAAAGATGACATAATTCAGGTTTTTATGCGAAATCTCTCGGGTTTTGTGGGTTTTTTTCATTTTGGCAACCACATCAGAGACCCTACCGGTGCTGCCCACTGGCCATTTCTGACCCACACGACCATCTCCCACTTCCCTTTTCCAAAGCTGAAAAAGCAGGTCCTCACTTCCCCCAGACTCCCTACTTTTAGGAATGGCCACGTGACCCAGTTCTTGCCTTTGAGATATAACGAAAAATTTTCCGGGGGCAACTCTGAAGACAAGTTTTCTAGGAAGGTATCGTTCCTTATCTGGTAAAAGAAAAAAAAGGTATGAAGAGAAATCATTCACTGCCATGGCTATTAACTAGCTTTTTTGCCCTTAGTTGAAATCCCTTATGCGGTGGGATGCCTAGAGGTGTGGCAGCCATTTTAGAAGCACGATGAGGGGAAGAGAACTACGGAAATGTCAGTCTAGAGCTCTGCGTTAGTCTGCTCAGGCTGCCGTAACAAATTACCATAGACTGGGTGATTTGACAGAAATTTCTCTCTCAGAGGTTGAGGAGCCCAAGGTCAAGATGCCAATAAGGTAGATTTCATTCTGAGGCCTCTTCTCTCAGCTTGCAGGTGGCTCTCATCTTGCTATGTGCTCACATGACCCCTACTTTGTGTACATGCCAGTGGAGACAGCAAGCTCGTTGGTATCATTTATTATAAGAGCACTAATCCCATCATAAAGGTCCCACCCTCATGACCTCATCTAACCCTAATTACCTCCAAAGGTCCCATCACCAAATACCATCATACTGGGGCTTAGGGCTTCATCCTGTGAAGTTTGAGAAAACACAAACATTTATTTCATAACAAGTTCTTAAGTTGACAAGCCACTGATAGAACTCTGGGAACATCCATCTCCGTTCATTATGTTATACGAGATAATAAAAGGTTTATTATTTAAGCCACTATTAAGTAGGTAGTTGGTACACACAGCCAAAAAATATTCCTAATTGATATAATTTTTTTGTTAAATTCTGTATAATTTCCTTACAAGGTATTTTCCTAACAATAATTCAGAATTCCTATGTATTAACTGGGACTGTTAAAGATTCAAAGTCTGATATCCTAAATCAAGCTCCACTACTTAGGGTCAGTACTATCTGCTTAGAACTTTCTCAGTAATTGTGTTATGGGTGGTAATTATAAGCTGTTATAAGTGAGTTCCTTCAAGCCAATTTCTCTGGGAAGATCTTTAATCTAGTTTGTGATGCTGGTACAACTTTGAGGAAGAAAAGTACATCCCTGGGAAAATCTAATGAAAGATTTGGAATTTCTCCTGAGAAAAATGCACTTACACACTTTATACTGATGTCTGAGTATACTTGCATGAGTTTCACAGGACCCCTGGATCATTCCATGGATGTCCAAATAAAGAACCAATGACTTCGAGGTTGATTTAGAAGAAGTACTAAAGTCAGACCTGCAAAACCATGATTGGGAACTGACACAGAATCAGAAATGACCAGTTTGGGAATGAAGGATAGCCATCCTCTGTAACCAAATAACCCAACAGCTATTTGAGATGAACTCCATGCCACAGGCTACTTGCTCAGGATCCGGAAACAACAGCTCTTCCCTGAGAAGCTGTTATAAGTCTCTGGACACACATACGGCCTCCAAAAGGCAAACCTTACATTACTTCACCTTCTCCACCTAGATTGTAGTACACAGCACAACTACGCAGAAATAAGCCACCATGAAATGGCATTCTGCAAGGAGGTAGGAGGAGGGGTGCTCTTGCCTTTACCCAATCTGGGCACAGACTCTTGACATATAATAATACCGGGCTATGTGATTATATGCCTCTATCCAGAAGGAGTCTTTAACACGGACTTCTACGTAGCGTCTTAGTGTTGCCAATTTGCCAGAACTAGTTTTGATTCCCTAGGCCTAAAATGTACACTTCTAAGTTGATTTGTGTCTTAAATAAATAGCAAAAAATTTTACCGCAGCACTGGTACAAGCGAGACTCTGCTCAGTGAAGCCAAGGAATCTGATGGGCTAAGTTCCAGATTCATCTTGGCACGGCTGACCAGCCCAACAGTATGCAACTCTGTGAAAATCTGAACATTTTCCTTTTGAAAGCACATTATTCACAACAGTGTTTTTCTTTATCTAGCTTTTATCGCTCCTAAATCTCAAATATCTTTTCTAAGTGGGAATATCTTGCAGCCCTACTAAAAAATGAGAAAGCTGGCCATCTCAAATTTTACAATATTAGTTTACAATAGTACTAACATTTCCTGAAGGAAAAACATATAAAGGCAGACATGTCTTCTATAATCTGGAGACTGCTTCTGCTTGAGTTTACCAGATTCTACCCTGAGTATTTTGAGTTTGGCTAACAATGAAAAATTTGCCTTTTTTGGATAAAGCCAGTAAAATCTGGACGTTGTTACCTAATGAAGAAAAAGGAGCCTTGGTTATGGCATTATTTTCTGTGGAGAGAAAATAATCTGCCAAGTGAAAAAAGAAATTTCAGGAAAGAAATTACTACAGCAAGTCTGTTTGCATTGTTTTTAGACTCTAGTGCTAAAGACCTTTTGGTGTCATGTATGGGCCAATAAGCACATGATTAAACGTTGAGTGAATAAGAACTAAACTATGCATTTTCATCTTTTACTTGTGCCTTTTGGTTGTTTGCAAGCAAATGATGACTTTTTAAAAAAATAATTCATTAGGGGCACCTGGGTGGCTCAGTCAGTTAAGCACCCGACTTTGGTTGAGGCCATGATCTCGCAGTTTGTGGGTTCGAGCCCAACATCGGGCTCTGTGCTCACAGCTCAGAGCCTGGAGCCTGCTTCAAATTCTGCCTTTCCCTCTCTCTCTCTCTGCCCCTCCCCCCCTCGTGCGCCAGCTCTCTCTCTCAAAAAATGAATAAACATTAAAAAAATAATAATTCATTAAAGCCATACAAGTTAATGTGATGTATAAGATAAACATAGAATGTTTCCAATAAACTTCACCTCTACCTTGGCCATCCCACAGCAGTGCCTTATGTCTAGTTTGGTCCTCATCTGATATGTCCTATGTGCTCATCTTTCACAATATCCCAGGACACACGGAAGTCCTAAAAAAAGGAGAGTGGAAGCTTCAATTCTGAGACCTCCTCAGCAGACTGAAATAGTAGTTGTTGACATTCTGAGATTTTTACTATGAAAGTCACTAAAGAACATGAATCCTCAAAGATGTCAATGGGATCACGTAAAGACAACATCAGAAAAAACATCCTTACACACTGGATGTTTGCCCTCTATTCACATCCCTGCTTGCTAATTGCTGTTATGCTTGCTTGTCATTATCCATCTAGAATCTAAACAACCAATTTAACATAATGTGTGTTTGTGGGTTTATAAAACCCCAAATCAGTTAGCTCTGGTGCACAACAAACCATCCCAAAATGTACCAGTTTAGAATAACCCTTTATTATGACTCATGAGTCTACAGTCACTTAAATGGTTCTACCAATCGAGAGCAGGCTTGATTGTCTTGGCTAAGCTCTTTCATATCTGAAGTTTTGCCTGGGAAACTGAAATGACTCCACTCTAGTCCACATAGGATCTCATCCTCCACCTGGCTGTCCAGGCCTGTTCCCATAACGAATGACAGTGTTCCAAAAGGAAGAGTGGAGAGGCACATAAGGTGTCTTGAGACCAGGCTCTTAATTCACACACAATCACCTGATGGATTCATTCTATTTGTCAAAGAAAGTCACAAGCCCCGCCAAGGATTGCCCGCATGGGAGAAGATACAAAATCTCCCATTGCAAATGTAAGGGATATAGGGAGAGGTGAAGAGTGAGAGCTATTTTTGCCACAGAAACAGGATAAACCTCCCAAGCAAAAAAATGTTTCTTTGTAAGGGGTTTAATTTGAAATAAGGAGAACTCTTTGTAACACCAATGGGTCTTCACAAATCTAAGCACATTACCAGGTAAGGCCCAGCTTCCAGTTCGCGCAGACCCCCAGCTTATTCCTCAGTTCTGTTGCCACGCACTCCCACTCCCATCAAACGATCTTTCAGTTCCCACCCAGGAAGGAGAGTTCGGAGGACAATGTTTGTTGAAAAGTAATTTAGGCAGCCTCTGGCCCGGAATGCATCCACTGAACTGGAAGATTCAGGAGCTACAAAAATAAAACACTTGATGGACAAATAAATGCTTGGCTCTTTCCAAAGGAGGGGGCTGGAGAGCACAGGAACTGGCAGGAAAGGTCAGTACAAGAACAAACATACCACACAGCGCTCGCCAAGGTACCACAAACTCCCGGGGAGGCTCAAAGCCCTCGGGGGCAAAAGGAGGAGGAGAGGGAAAGCTCTTAACAGAAGGAAGCCGAATACCCATAAAAGCCAAAGACAGAGAAAATGAAAACAACACAGAGGCAATAGAAATCTGGAGGACCCAAAATAAAATGAGTTCAGTTTCAACAAAGTTCAAAAATACTAGTCTTTCTGGAAAATGAATCACTGGCATGCATGCCAATTTCACTGATGGCATGTCTTTAATATTTGTATATACAGCACCAAATAGAAATAGCTCCTTGATATTTAAAGAGTTTATTCCCAAGCCGTGGATTATCTGGTCCTCTGTTTCTCCTCCTTCTATTTCCTTTAGCCTAGGTAGTTTGGCAGGTAAATAGAGATTTACAAAACACACTAATAGAAGAAAATAGCAGAGGATAATAAAAATTAAGACTACTATGTAACAGAAACTTTATAAACGTTAAATGTTAGCATCCTAACAACCCAGAGAGGAAAGTATCATTACATCCCTTGAAGAAAGTCAAAACTTGAGGGGCGCCTGGGTGGGTCAGTCGGTTAAAGCATCCAACTTTGACTCAAGTCATAATCTCATGGCTTGTGAGTTCGAGCCCCACATCAGGCTCTGTGCTGACAGCTCAGAGCCAGAAGCCTGCTTCAGATTCTGTGCCTCCGTCTCTCTCCGCCCCTTCCCCACACTCACTCTCTCTCTCTCTCTCTCTCTCTCTCTCTCTCTCTCTCTCTCAAAAATAAATAAACATGAAAAACAAATTAAAAAAAAAAAAAAGAAAGTAAAAACTTGGGACACCTGCATGGCTCAGTCACATAGGGGTCTGACTCTTGATTTTCACTCAGGTTGTGATCCAGGTTGGTGATCCCATGCTGAGCATGGAGCCTGCTTGGGAGTCTCTCTCCCCTCTCTCTCTCTGCCCCTCCCCCCTCAAAATAAATATAAGAAGGAAGGAAGGAAGGAAGGAAGGAAGGAAGGAAGGAAGGGGAAAGAAAGAAAAAGAAAGAATCAAAACTTTAGGATTAGAACAGTAAACTAACTTTCACAAGGTCTCACTTCTTACATGCTCAGGATTCAAACCCACTTGTGCCTGACTTCAAAGCCCAGTGCTTTAACATGGTTCCTTAGAACTCTGAGACCAATTAAAGGCCTCCATTTGACTGTTGGGCACCCAGACCACTGTGACTGGTTGAGCTGCCAATATTAATCTGTGTCCTGGGTTAGTGACGGACCCTGGGCTTGAGACAGTTCTAACACTTTCTGGTCCAGGGCCCGTGCTCCCACCGCATTCCTAAGGGGACAAAATCCAGTTAACGTCTTCACTCATTTGCAAATTGTTTATTGAGCAGCTGCAGGGGAGCACAGCGTGAACAACACACTGAGTTCCCAGCAGTTGCAAGATGAACACTGGATTGTAAGGAACCCTGAAACACAGAGCAGAGAAAAGCGTGGGGATTCAATTACCCATTATGCCTACTTTTTCCTCCTTACTTGTTCCTTTGATGTGTGTTCGTCCTTCTCTTAGTCACCCCACTCCACAGCACTTTATCACAGCAGTACTTTAGCCAGTAGTATTTTAACGACTCAAGAAGAACTGATTGGGCTCCTGCTCCCCACATTTTGGGACCTTTTTCTGTAATTAAAGGATTGAAAAACACTGAAGACGACAGCTCTGAAACTTCAGAAGTCCTAAATACCTTGACTATCTTCACAGCAGTCTCTTAATCCCTCCAGTATGGTGGTAAAACCCACTGCCAAGAATCTTCTCCATAGGGTGCTTACAGAAATATCTCCTTTTGCAGCAGTTTGATGTCTTTTTTTTTTTTTTTCATTAGCACTATGCTAAAATGTCTAGAGGAAGTTAGCCAGCCTAGGGTAATATCTCAGAAAGCGAAGCTTGAGACAAGGGCTGGGGTGCGGATGGTTTTATAGGAGTCAGCCCCAGAAAGCAGACGTGAGGGAGAGGCAAAAGCAATCCAGGAGAGCGAGCAAAGACAATAAAATTGTATGTTAGTGTGCTGGTTACCTCTGTGGACAAGTACAGCTCACTCCTGCTGAGGAGCCTCGGACTTGTCTCACCAGACGGCAAGCCTAGAATAGTCATGCGCTGCCTTCCATTAGCCTTTGAGGCAAGACTGCTCCACAGTGCGTTAACTTCCCCGCACTTCCAAGGCCTGTTTCTGGGTGCCTGATCTGTGGCTCCAGAAAGGCCCTCTAAGGCAGCAAAGTAGAAAGATGCCGCTTTCCACACTTGATGAAGGATTCTGGTCACTTGCATGGATCTGTCCACCTCAGTGGCACTAAAATCGGAAGGCCCGACAGGATGCAGTACATTGCATCATCAGCATCTACCAGAAGTAACATTACTCGTTTTGAAATAGAAGTAATTAGAGATTCTGTTTGGTACCTTGTAATTTACAAAGTGCCCTTCACATACATAGTTGCATTTAGTTCCCATAGTAGACATACTATGAGATTGACCTTATTATTATCACATTTCCTCATAAAGCTCTGAGGATCAGAAAATTTGACAATGGTAAGAATACCCCTTCTTACTGAGAGTTCTAGTCTGCTCCCTCCAGTCAGAATTGACTTAATGAGAACATCTTCATTGGAATGGTCAGTGTACTCTAAACCCCTGCCTTGGAAATGGTAAGCAAAATTTTTAATTATCAAATGATTTCACAACCATGAACACCTGGCCTAATAATACTGCAGTGGACAGATGTCAACAACTTATAACTTTCTCATCCTCTGATACATAAATCAGAACTATAGAGGCCAAGAAATAATTAACAGGTTCCAGTTTATCTTAAAATAGCCACCAATATAACTCATATGGCAATTCCAGCAATATGAATGTTCATCCCTCATGCCAAAAAATCCTCCATAGAAATCTGTTACTGAAAACATTATGTGGCCACATTCCCATCTGCAGAGATGCTTGCTTTTCTCTGTTCCGTGCCAGAGTACTTAATCCAGTCATCATAATAAATTGCCGTTTTCCCTGCCCTCTTTATACAATTATTAGCGTATGTATCTGAAAATTTCTTGAGGTCGTAAGAATAGAGGAAGCTCTACCAGAAACGTTAATAGAATCACTCCCACGTTTCACTCCTCTAATCTTTGCTTTATCAAAAAGTTATGCAGCTAAGTATATTTTTTATGAAATGTCACCGTGCATTTAAAACGAGCTCAAATTATGTTTATTTTCATCCTTTATCCTGTCTGTGTCCCAGTCTTACTCAGCAAATTCTGTATTTGTTAATAAAAACAACCATAACTTCATTTGCTTTATCTACTGGCAGAGAAACACATATACTATCATATCATATGGTTATATTATATGACACTATGACACATACAGTCGTTGCAAATAGAGCAGATGAACTAACCTATAGAATGTAAGTTTACTGCCAAGAACAGTAAAATCAAAATAAAATTGCTGAAAGAAAGGAGAAAACATATGGTTTGTAGGTCTGCCTACTTGTCATAAAATGGAAAGATGCAATTAATTATTCCAGTTCTTCTTAATACTAAAATCTATTTATTACCTACCATTCCTAACTATTCCAGTCAAATGGTATGATGGTGTAAGATTCCCACCAAAGGAAAACTATATCTATGCCACAGTTTTCCATTCTTCCTTATGATTATTATTTCCTATTGCTCTCTTTTGATGTATTTTGCAAACCACATCAGGGCCAGAGAGCCTCCTACCAACTTCCCTTCAGTGTTTATAGAAGGGTTTACTGTGTCTCTTTCTTCATCCTTTGATATCAGAAAGGTTCAGTCTACAAAACCAGAAGGATTAAAGGGCCGTTTATCAAGAAATTATTAATAGCAAAATTCTGGGTAAAGTCAACACACCACGTTTGACAGATTTGGACATGCTTCTAATATATTTGCTCAACTTCAGAGAAATGTTCCACCCAAGCAACCAAGAAAATAACTCATTAAATGTTCAAAAGGCTAACTGGTTTTTATTTTAGGCTAAGCTAATGAAAAACAGTTGTTTTCCCACGATATGTATGAAAACTTCAAGCATCACTTGCAGAAGGCAGATCTGGATCTCCTGGCCAACCTCAAACCCTCTGGGAGAAAGAAGCTCACATCAATTATTTTTCACAACCAAAATGCGAAACAGAAGTAATTTCCTAATCATGACAAAAGCAGGGATCTGAAAGTGCCCCCGAGAATGCACGGCAATGGGGGCACCATAGTGTACCCTTCATGTCATTATTAGATGTCCTTCTTGAAATCATCTATTCCAGTTGGAAATCTACTTTGTGCTTTCGTATTTCGAACACTTTACAAGAAGTAACATTTCCTATAAAGGGAAAACATACAGAGCTCTGTTAATCGAGTTAAAAAATATCCCCACCCAGTATTTCTTTAGCTACTACACCTCAGTAACAGATCATCCTTTATCTCTATTTGCATTCACTTATGCAAATATGAGCACCTACTCTGTGCCAGGTACTCTACGATACACCGGGGATAAGAAAATGAAGAAGAGGTAGTTTCTGTACTGGTGGTGGCAGGGAGGTGGGATCACCTTCCAACAGTGGAAAATGTAACCAGATTAAGATGACAGAGCAAGCAAAACACGTTCTACTGAAACTATACAGACTAGATACGATGTGAGACCAAAGGAGGCAATAGTTCAGCCTCTGCCTAAGAGATTCAGGTTCACATGGGAGGTGACTTTTGTTCTTACTCTTAAATGAAAGTATTCATCAGGGTAAGGATGATGGAGTGGGGGCAAGGTGTGACTTAAGGCATGTGTGCAAAGCTAGAGTGAAGCATGTCGTCCAGAAAAGTAGGAGATCTGGCTGCAAAGATGCTGGTAGCAGATGATGGGGAAAGTTTTAGGCTATACTATGTAGGTCAGGATATAGAAGATCAGAACTTCTCAGATTATTAATAAATTTCCTGATAACACAGAACCAATATATTTCCCTCAGGATTGAAAGCTGAAGATTAAAGCAACTTCCAGCTTGGGCCAAAATTATTTGAAATTCATATGTTTCAACTTTAAAATTCATGCTAATGTATGCCCTGGTCTATAAGATATCCATGTTTATTTGAACATTTTTAATGTTTTAATTTCCATTGAGAAACTAACGCTCCAGGAGGTGGCAGAGGAGAGGGGCTGGGTTTCTCCTACTCATCCTGGAACTCTGCACACCAACAGCCAGTAAGTATTTATCGAGCCCCTACTATGTGCCAGGCACTATTTGGACTGGCACACCACCACGTACTCCTGTCGAGAAGCTCTGGGGGGCAAATGGGCAACCATTTAAAGGATTAAAGATGGTGTAACAGGTTGGGTTCTCTGGAAGCAGGTACTGACCATAAGGGGTGTAAGATGTTTATGAAGGATCAAGACACATGAAGGGAAGAAAGAGAGATGAAGCATGAACGGGTAAAGAGCAAAATAGAACTAAGATGCAGGCCTAACCATACCTTGGCCAACCCAGTAGGAAGCTCAGGAACAAGCACGGCTCTTCAGAATTGGCCAGCTTCCAACAGAAATAGCCAGGCCTTTATCTCTCCATCACTCAGCCCTGGGTGTAGGCCTCCAGGGAAGGGATCCAGGTGAGTCAAGGTCAGGGGAAGTCTGCAGCTGAGGCAGCACCTGAAGGAGCTGAAAGCTGATGCTACCTACGGACCACACTCTGCTGCAGAGAATCAAGGAGGATTCTTGATGTGGCATGTCTCCACATCTACCAGGGTGGGGAAGTGGTGTGAGAAGATTTGCTTTAGAAGGATTACTCTAGGAACCGTAGGAAAGGAGACACTTCTGCAATAGTATAACTGAGAGCAGATAAGATTTGCTATTCCTTCTTTCTCCTTGGTTTAACTTTTTAAATCGGGGGAAACTGGGCAGAGGAGCATGCTGGTGGAATGGAGACATGATGTGACAACGTTGCTTTCAAAGTTTTTCTCCTGAATGCTCACACACCCCTTATTAAATGGCACTTATGCCATTTTCTATGGTTCATCTGGCACCATCGCATGAACCATCTCATTTGCTTGATACTCATAGCAAATCTACAAAAGTAGATTATAACAGAAATAAGGCAGATTACATTGGCTTGCTGCTCCCAGCTGCATAATACAGGACCCCAGAGAGCCATCCAGTCCTTCCATAAAGAATCTTCACCCAAATCCAACAAGGGGGTGGGGATGTATAACTGCACCATAGGGTGAGTATTATTGGAGCTATTTAACACACACAACAGAGATCTGTGCCTATCGCAGTGTTATATGTTTAACTATTGTATTAGTCAGGATTCTCCAGAGAAACAGAACCAATACAATGTGTATACAGAAAGAAAATGAGAGATTTATTTTAAGGAACTGGCTCATGCAATTGTGGAGGCTGGCAAGTTCAGAATCTGCAGGGTAGGCGGCAGGCCAGAGACCCAGGGGAAAACTGCACTTCAAGTTCAAAGGCAGTCTGCTAATAGATTATCCACTTCATCAGGGCCAGTCAGTCTTTGCCTTAAGACCATCAACTGATTGAATGGGACCCACTCATACTGTGGAAAGTAACCTGCTTTACTCAATGTTTACTGTCTTAAATATTAATCCTGTGTTGAAAAAAAATTTCACAGAGATATCTAGAATAATGTTTGAGCAAATATCTGGAGATAGTGTGGCCTAGCCACGCTGACACATAAAATTATCCATCACTACTATTAAGATAATAAAGATACTACACCAAAATAGTCCAATTAGTACTATGCACATTAATTTTCATATGATAGAAAGTAATATAGAAGTTATCATGTTGTTTTCATACAAAGTTTCCTTTTGTTTTGTTTTTTGTTACGCGGTCGTTTTAGCCTTCTGTATCTGTTAAGAGCTCTTGAATGCAAGCAACAGAAACTGACTCTGGTTGTCTTAATCAAAGGCAATTTATTGGAAGGACATGAAGACTTGACAGAATCAACAAAAACTTGGGAGACCAAGCCTATAAAATGGAAAGGAACCAAGGTAACCGCAGAGGCTAGACAGCCAGAAGACCACACTACTATAAGACAGTGCAACTACTCACCCCTAGATGTCACTGCTCCCCACCCCTGGGCCATGTCAATATTCATGATATTGGTGCCATTATCTTTGTGCTGTTCAACGAAGATTTAAAGTCACCAGGAGACATTAGATTGTCCAAGTCTGAGTCACGTGCCCACTCTTTAGCCTCTTCTCCAGGCACAGAGAATATTGGAAATTTTGGGCTTCCATAATGTAAGATAACACCCCGCATTCAACAAGATGGACAGCATGATGGATTCCCACAAAATGAAAAGAATGTTCAGATAGTTGTAACCAAAGAGTAATGAATAAATACGAAAAGGCAGGCATGAGGTTTACTTACTCTATTCTCAATTTGTAATGCATCCTTTTTTCTATTCCCAAAAAATTCTGAGAAGAACATGGAGACTCCAAAGGGATTCCAATCAGGTGGCTGTGAGCCAGAGTGTCTAGCTCTCACATCTGTTCCTTTATCCCTATCCTGAATGTTGACAGTGGTGAGGCCAGAAAATCCATCCAGGGTATGAACAGGGTTTGGGCAGGAGCCCTAAAGGAATTAATTTATGGCCAAACACAACTGGTCTGCAGCTGATCTCACAAGGAATTCAGGAGGTATGCAACATAGCTCTCGATACACAAGTTGGTTTCCAAGAGACATCATTATTTAATATATATTTATTAAATATCTACTGTAGGCCAGGCAATGTTCTAGATGCTGGAAATAAACAAGTGAAGAGAAAAAAAGATAAGATCTTTTCATGCTACTGAAATTTACATTCTAATGGAGGAAGTCAAAGAAGAAACAAACAAACAAGCAACTGTTCCAGATGATGCTAAGGGTCATACAAAAAGCAAAGCAGGAAGAGGTGACAGAAAGTGAAAGGAAGTGCTATTTAAGTAGGGCTTAAGGGGGGGGGGGGGGCGGGGGATGGGGGATGGACATTGAGGAGAGCATTTGTTGGGATGAGCACTGGGTGTTGTACGTAAGTGAAGAATCACAGGAATCTAATCCCAGAACCAAGAGCACACTGTATACACTGTATGTTAGCCAACTTGACAATAAATTATATTTAAAAAAAAAAATAAGTAAATAAATAAACAGGGCAGTAGATATGAGCTCTCCAAGCAGGTGACATATGAGTAAACAACTGAATAAAATAAGTAACAGCACGAGATGTATAACTGGAGGAAGAATATCCCAGACAGCAGATATGCCTAGTGCACAGACCCAGAGTTGAAAATGTTCTTGATATATTTAATTAATAGCAAGTAGGTTTGTATGACTGGAGTAAAAGGAAGTATAAGGAAATAGCAGATGAGGTTAGAGAAGCAGCAGGGTCTAGATCATGTTAGGACCTTGTTAAAGTTTTGTTAAGAGGCTAAGAAGTTTGGGTTTTATTCTAAAATGGGAATTTATTTAAATATCTTTATCAGAGAAGTGGTGGCATATAACATATTTTTAAAGGGTTACTTTGGCTACAATGTTGAGAAGACAATTCTAGGGAGAGGACAAAAACAGAGCATCTAATTACACTGGTCCGGTGAGAAATTATGGGGTTTGCACTAGGCTCTTACAGTAGAAGTACGTGGTCAGGCTATGTAAATGTTTGGAACATGGAACCAACAGGATTTTCTGTTAGGAGGTGCAACATAAAACAAAGAGAAAAGGCAATGATGACTTCAAGGTTTTTGGCCTGAGCAATAGTAATGACAGAGTTGCTACCAATTGAGATGAGGAAAACTGGAAGGTAAGAATTAGACAAAGAATTTTAGTTTGGGACACGTTAAAGGTGGGATTTCTATTAGACATCCAAATGGAAATGTTAAAGTCATAAAGATGAAAAGGATCCAGGAAAGAGAATGGAGACTGAATAGC
This sequence comes from Prionailurus viverrinus, assembly GCF_022837055.1. Taxonomy (NCBI): domain Eukaryota; kingdom Metazoa; phylum Chordata; class Mammalia; order Carnivora; family Felidae; genus Prionailurus; species Prionailurus viverrinus. Next base: position 16,473,803 of record NC_062569.1, read on the forward strand.
TGGAGAGGCGGGTGGAGAACCAAGAGACTGTGGTGTGCTACTGAATACCAAAAGATGGAAAAGTTTCAAGGGCGAGCGAATGAGAAACTTTGTCAGTAAGATGAGGACTACATCCAGTAAGATGAGGACCACCAGATTTGGATTTAACAACATGGAGGTCATTGGTAACCTTGACCACCCAGTTTCAGAGGACAGAAGGCTTATTGCACTAGATTCTACTGAAAGTGGAAAAGGCAATAGACAAGTTTACTCTCAAGCAGAGCAGGGAAATGGAACAACAGCTAAAGGAGTAAGTGAAGTTGAACATAATTGGTTGGTTAATTTGCTGGTGGAAGTATGTGAAGGTTCTCTTCCAACTGCTTCTAGTTTCTCAGCAAAATAAGCAAGGTCTTAGTGGGAGGCAGGGCAGGGAGAGGAGAGGTTGAAATCTGAGGAGAGAAGAGAAGGTATGTAACAATAATTTGCCTAATATCCATTTTCTCTTTCTTCCTTAGTAAGAGAACTATTTTTAGCTGGGCCCTTGGTTACCTAGAAGAAAGACTGTATTTTCCAAACTCCCCTGCAGTTAAGTGTGACCAGTCGACTAAATTGTGGCAAGAGAGAAGTATGCAAAAATGCTATGAGACTACCAGAATAGTGCTTCTGTTCAGAGGGGCCTCATTTGTTTCTCCCCTTCCTCCTTTCTACTTCTTGTAACTCAGATGTGATTGACATTTCAGCAGCCATCTATCTTACCTCGGGGATAGAAGTTGAGTGCAAAGCATGGCAGGGCAGAGACATGGAAGTTTCTTGGGTTTTTCATGACTTTGTGTGACTGCTAAAGAAGCCAAGAACTACCTTTTTGTGTTTTATATTAGAAGATCCATCAGTGGGTTTCTGTTATGTGCCGCTGAATCTAATTCCAACAATATATGGGAGTATGAGAATGCTGAAAGGGGCAATGCCATGGATGTGCCAAGCCAACTAGAGCTATGTGGTTATATATTTAGAGTGATCTTAGTCATCATGGTTATATTTTTCTCTGTTGCTTGAGTGCAGAGAAAAGAGATTTATCAGAGTTGGAGTTTTGCCAAACATACTGAAGAGAGACAAAAGTGTCAAGAATGCAGGCAGCAGAGTGATTATCATGATGGAGACTGGGATCTAAATGAAGAAACAAAGAAAGTGAAGACATGGCAGAGCTGAGGGACAGTGAAAATATATTAACATTCTTGGATTAAAGGTCCTAATGGGGTTGAAGAATTGATATGAGTATGAGATGCTTGAAATTGAGATGGTAAAGGCATGCAGGTATACTTGGTATTAGCATTTAAGGCATGCCCATGGGATTGGGTGACTGAGATGGAGTATGAGACAAGATCAAAGCAGCTGAGATCAAAGTCATGTTGAATTCCATGCACTGGACCTAGACCCAGCCAGGCTGCCTTTACAGATAGACATCTAACTTAGTTACATGAAAATTTTGCTGAGCTTTCTAAATTTGTTTTTTGAAAAATTGTTGATTTGGTACCTCATTACTATCACAATCGAATCAGAACCATCCCATTTGCGCTTACAGTGCCTATCTTTTGAATACGAACTGATTGTCAGGTTATTACAATCAATCACTATTACAGAGTTCACTGTGAAGAGGGTAAGGGTAAATATTAACAGCCCTGTTTTTTTTCATTAACAACCTGAGACAGAGAATGAATAACTTGGGGAAGAAGACACATACAAAGAGCAGGTACTGTCAGTGGCTTTCTAAGTGGATAAGTCTAGCTTTCTTGGGGGATAAGTACCCTCATCAGAGTAACTTAGGAAACAGGAGCCTTCTTTCCCTACTAACTTTGTGACACAGAGTGAAATTCTACCCTCCATTCCAATGGGAATTACACTACTCCAAAAAAAGAGATATGAAGAGAAGCTTCCCTGCTGTTAGCTTGGGGCAGACTCTAATCCTTTTAAGCACTTAAGAAAACCCAGACGTATTTCTCTGACCTTGAAATCAGACTGAAATCTGAAGTTTTGTTGTTGTTGTTGTTGCTCCGATTGTACTTTTTATGGGCCCCCAATGTAGCAAACATTAAAGTGAGCGTGGTTTGCTTAAGGCAAGAGTGGGAGCCTGGGGCCCTGCATACTTGGGTTTTCCACTTATCCATGTTGGGGACAGGAGAGGGTTATTTTCTTATGCCAGGGTCTGGCAAGATTTGAAAATTAAACTGACAAAGAGAGATGAATAGGAGAAAATTTTTTTAATATAAATTTTTTTTAATATAAGATTTACTTGACATGGGACACTTCATAAGGAAATTAAGACCTGAAGAAACAATAACCAGAGTATTTTTACGTTAGGTTTGATGATGAGTGGACAGCCAGAGAGGAAGATGATAGATCAAGGAGTATGAGGTAACTGTTTAAACTGGGGGAAACTCGGGGTGCCTAGGTGGCTCAATTGGTTGAGCGTCCAACTTTGGCTCAGGACGTGATCTCACAGTTTGTGGGTTTGAGCCCCCTGTTGGGCTCTGTGCTGACAGCTCAGAGCCTGGAGCCTGCTTCGGATTCTGTGTCTCCCTCTCTCTCTGCCCCTCCCCTGCTGGTACTGTCTCTCTCTCTCTCTTTCTCAAAAATAGACAAAAACATTAATAATTTAAAAAAAAAGGAAATAAGAGAGTTTAACCCCCATTTTGAATGATGGACTGCCTGACTCTAGTCTACACATTCAATTTATGGCATGGCTAAGACCTAAACTAAAATGTTTTTAAAATACCTACATATGTATATGTATGTATTTATTATGACAAATACTCATTTATTTACTTATTTCTGTATGTAATGAGTTTGTAAGACATAAGGAAATGGAGGGAAGACTGAAAGGTGCAAATCCTCACTGTCCTTGACCTTTTCTTTGTGGTTGTTACCTTCCTTCTTTTAGAAATCCCTGAAAAGCAGAGGGTACTTTTAAATAATTTAAATTGTAATTATTAGAGTTGGAAGTAAAAAAAAAAAAAAATATGAGAGTAATTAAAAAGAGATTAGTAAATGCATTCTATAATCTGAAAATTTTCAGATTCTCCAGATTTTTCATATGATTGTATCCACTATAAAAGGTAACCTAGTTATAACCAAACCAAGTTTAACCATTGGTGCAAAGGTGCCATGTCCCTGAGCAACAAGGGGTCTTAAACTTTAGAATACATAAGAATCATGGTAGAGTACAGATTCCTGGGCCATGCTAGCCTGAGAGTCTAAGCCAACAGGTTTGAGATACAGCCCCAGAATCTTCAATCATTATTTTTTTTTTAATTTTTTTAACATTTCTTTATTTTTGAGAGACAGAGACAGAGCATGAGCAGGGGAGGAACAGAGAGAGAGAGAGGGAGACACAAAATCTGAAGCAGCCTCCAGGCTCTGAGCTGTCAGCACAGAGCTCAATTACGAGCTCGAACCCACGAATCGTGAGATCATGACCTGAGCCAAGGTTGGACGCTTAACTGACTGAGCTCCAGAAGCCCCACCAAAATCTGCACTCTTAACAAACCTTCTTTGATAAACAAGATGTTTCCCAATATTCTTCTAAGATCCTAATTGTAGGAATTACCTAAAAACATATAATCTCTACAGGTGGAAATAAAATGACTTTTTTTCTATGTCCAGGTAGGCACTTCTAAATTACAGAAATAGAAGGATCCATCTTATCAGATGTATTTGCTTTTACATATATATTTTTTCATTTACGGTATTGAACACTCCTCCGTATGCCAAGCATACATAGTGCTGGAATTTCACATCTATGGTTTCCTAAACGTGTCAGTGAATCTGACTTGTTGGGGCCTTTGTTAGGGCCTGGAATGTCTTCACCAGTTTGAAGCATTATGCCATCATAAAGGATAGCACATCAGCTTTGTAACAGTTTATACAAAGTCTCTTTGAATCATTGCCATTTTGCAGAATAACAGAATGAAACCCGGGATAGATGTGTTTTATTAAAAGGAGGAATGACAGAGCATATAAAATATCAGGAGCTTGAAGCTCCTAAGAAAACCAAAGGAAATGTTGAAGGGAGGCTAAAAACAAATCTTGTCCAAATGCACAAGATTCCCTATCTTGAGGAGGTCTGACCATATGGTTCGCTAATTGATAAAGCTACCAGGACCCCCAGGTTGGCCTCACTCTCTCCCTACGCATTCAACACGGCTCCATTTCCATTCTCATATCTCACCTAGGATTTCTATTTGTTTTATAGGTCAGAATTTTTAAAAAGAAAAGTGAATGTATTCTTCATGAAGTCAACTTAATCATAAATATAAATTTATGATGATCTGTTGGTATCGTTAAGAAGCTGTTCCTTTAGTTCGTGAAAATGCAATAGAAAATACTGCATTTAAATCAGCAATATTTTGGATGCCATTCACTCTATAAGTAGGCAAACTTTCGTTTTTGAGATTCAAGAAGAAAAAATTTACATGGATTGTTGTTAACATACAAACCACTTCCCAAGCAGATCTATTTGTACATTCAGAACAAGGTAAACACATAGGTGTCTATTCCTTTATCCCAAAGGATTGCTCGGTCGTGTGACAGGTAAGGCTGACTTTTTTGAATTTTGAATGTAATTATTTTGTATTCAGAACACTGAATAATGGAATTTAAACATTCCTGAGAAAAGCTGTCTCTAGATGTTATATATTTTAACTTCAACATTTTAAGTGCTTGGTTGGTTAGTCGGTTTACCTGGCAAAACGTAAGGTGACTTACCTAGGTTACTAGATACATTGTTGAATAATTTGAGGTTTAAAAGGATTTTATGCCTATTAAATTATGGAGGAAGTTGGGCAGAGTGTGATAATTACTAAGTAACAGTTTTGTTTCCTCTACCACTTAACTGGTTATAAGAAAAACAAGACTATAATTGCTTTTTGTATGTTGTGTTGCAAGAAGTTTTGTCCCCAAATCATATGCTTAGCTCTAGGCTACAGTTAATTGGCAGTGAATGCAGGGATATTGTTTGCTGGAAATTAACTCTCATTTAGAAGTTTTTCTGAATACTCCGTGACCTTGGGGACTAAAGGGAGGAACTTTCAAATAGGGCTTCAGAATCATTAACAGTTGAGGAGATCATTTAAAAGAGCCCACCTGCTTGTACAGCTGAGAGAGAGAAAGTCAAATTTTCCCTCTTTGGTGCCATGAATCCCCATAAAATCATCAGCAAGATGTTGAAATATTTACTAAGTGCAAACAGTAAGCTAGAAAAAAAGGAAGGAAGATGGAAAGAAAGCGAATCTACAATATTCCTCAGAGATTGTCTTCAGAGTTTTCTCTTTGCACAGCAGTTGCCCCATCGTCAATGACAAGCATTTAGGCTACACAGGACATGAGCTGAAACACTGGAACCAGCATGCCCCTTTTTGTCAGTGGGAAATCATGTCTTCTTTTCGTATTCCATTTGATTCAAATTGACTTATGCCCAACTGCCATTCAAAGATTGCCCAATATTTTGTGAATGAATAGCAATAGCTTCCATTTATTGAAAATAGTTGAGGCCTTTGTGTTTCCTCTCCCCCAACCTCTCTGCCAGGTGGTAGGTTACAGTGAAAGTAAGTCTCAGGCTAAAGTCTGCCACTCATGCAAACGTTTAACAAGTAGGAATACCAACATAGTCTTTCAAACTGTGGTATTCATAGCGCTGTTACCCAAATATCTCCAACTAGCTACTTTGTGGTCACAAAGATAGCTTCATATTTGCCCATACAAGACCCTCCAGAGAGAGCTCAGTTTTTCCTTCTTCTAAGACAATGAACAAAGGTCCAGCTCATGGCTGCTCTGTCAGGCTCTGAGAGTGATAGCAATGCAGAACAAACCCTCGGTGGACATACAGAATGAGAAAGAAACAAACCTTTGTTGTTTTAAGGCAGTGAGATTCTAAGTGTAATTTGTTACTGCAGCACAGCCTGGCTATCCCGACTGACGCAAAGTTGCCACTGTAAGCTCAGTGAAGTCCCCATTTTTTGTCCTTTATTTTTAATCCAACAGTGATTTTGAATAAAAAGCTCACTCTGAAGTAAATGCAATGTCCTCACAGTAGGATCAACTAGAATCTCCCATATTCAAAGTGAGGAAGGGTAGCAAGTAGGGATGAGCTAACTGCTGTATCTAGGGAAATATGCTGAAGTGGCTAGACTCACCAGATTTTGACCCATTCACACAATGACAAGGTATCGGGGAAATCATCATTGCCAACCGCATATCTTAGAAACCATTCGTTTAGGGCACCTGTGTGGCTAAGTCAGTTGAGTGTCTGACTCTTGATTTTTAGCTCAAGTCATAATCCCAGGGTCATGGGATCAAGCCCCGCATCCGGCTCCACGCTGAGTGTGGAGCCTGCTTAAGATTCTCTCTCTCCCTCTCTGCCCCTCTCCCCAGCTCACACTCCCTCTTGTTCAAAAAAATTCTTTTAGTCAACGAAAAAGTATTTCTCATCCCTTATGCTAAATAGTGAAGCCTGTTGTACAGACTCAAATAGCTATCACCTATTCTGAAGTTTGGATTTCCAGTTAGGGTATCTTGAAGTATTAATTAACCTCAAATATTAATTTAACTTTAGGGTATAAATTAATCTACTGTGTACATATATATATCACAGCCTAAACTGAAGTATTATAATTAATTACAGACAATACAATATCAGTAAAATAACTCAAGCCCTGGTCTCATCTATTTACAAAATATAGCCTCATCTCTTTTCTAAGGATATATCTCCCATCAAGATCCTCAAAACTCTCTAGAATGCTTACACATAACTAACTGATTCATTCACCACCTTTTTGGAGGTACTAGAATTCTACATGTGCCATCAAGATACTGGAAAAACCTGCCCCATCAGAAGCAAGTTGCTTTAGAAACAGCTCTACATTTACCAACCTGTAAAACATGTATTGAATAAGACACCTGGAACATCCAAAGAAAGCCAACACCTGTGTTCTAGTCACTGACACTGTCACTGGTTGAGACCCCTACCAGGTCTCAGTGGATCTTCTAGATGCAAGAGAGGAGATTCTTTCTCCAACCACCCCCCCACTCCTACCCCAGTCACTGCAACAATCAGTCATGTTTACTCCTTGTCAACATTGGCCTGTGCTTCCAGTTTTACATCTTTAAATTTATTTGATCTATTTTTCAAAATCCCAGCATATATTTTAAAACATATAGTTATTATTTAAAAGGACTATTTTCAAAAGTACGGGCATGATGCAGAGCAATCTAAGGAGTAACCTAAGACTCCAGAGCAAGTTGCAGTGGAGAACTGTTACTATCCCTATACCTGAAGGGCTGGGGAAGGGGTAGGGGGAATATGAGAAACCATGGATAGGACTCTGTGAGACAGCGCTGGAGAAGAGCTGTGATCTTTGGTTGAAGGATCAAACCAGCCTACAAGAACTCCACAGGAAGGGAGTTCAAGGGAGGACAAACCCAACTTTACCCTTCAATATCCTGATGGTATGTGCCATTGGCAAACCCAAACAACAACAAGAGGGCAGGGGAACCCAATAATGTAATCCACAAAGGTTAGCCTCTCACAGTGGGGAAGAGGAATGAGTGCATCTGGAGAGGAAAAATAAAAATATCTAGCACTCATATAGCTGCTTCACAGGGCACAAGTCTGTCTCACGAGGTTAAGCTAGAACTCACCATTTCATGGATCCAAAACCACCTTCCCCAGTAGCCCTATCACTTTCTATCTTCATAATATTTTTTTTCAGGGATTTTCCTGAATATCCTCTGCCAGTTCCTCAGTCAGGGACACCAACATTCTCCCCAAAAGGTCCCAAAACTCTTACCCTCAAGGGAGAATTGGCAGTAAAGAATAAAATTTGTGTGGGGTGCCTGGGTGGCTAAGTGGGTCGGTTAAGTGTCCAGCTTCGGCTCAGGTCATGATCTCATGGTTCGTGGGTTCGAGCCCCATGTCAGGCTCTGTGCTGACAGCTTAGAGCCTGGAGCCTGCTTCGGATTCTGTGTCTTCCTCTCTCTCTCTGCCCCTCCTCCACTCATGCTCTGTCTCTCTCTCTTTCAAAAATAAATAAAAGTAAAAAATTAAAAAAAAAAGAATAAAATGTATGTTCCAATGGAAAACTGTACATTGTCTATGTACAGCATATACTTTTGGGTTACCAGACTGTAGCCTTTCATTTATTTGAGCTATTTTGTAATTCTTTGTAAGTTAGACATACAAATTCTGCTTTTTCCAGTAAAGTTTCTATTTACTTCCATCCTTTTAGTTAAAAAAAAAAGTTTACCTCCATTTGCAATTTCAATTCATTTCATATAAATTTGTGCTTTTTTACTTTTTCTTTAAGCTGACTTTCTTAAGTTGACAACATGCTAAGAAAATAAAGATTCTGGCTAAATTGTGAAATGTTGAAATGTCAATACCTTAATAGTATTTTATAATTCTCTCCTGATTCATTTTGTAGATGTGACCATGACTCAGAACCACAATGAATGCTAAATTTTATAGTAATGGTATTTGGTTTCACAGTGTGACTCCTGTCTTATTTTTCACCTCTTCTCAAATATCTGTTGGAGACAGACAGGCTTCACTGGGTGTGAAAGCCATTGGGTGTGCATGAGACAAAAAACTCAATACTTCTGAAAAAATTATAATATGGGGGAGAGGGTACCCCACCTTTAGTGAGCAACCAGAGAAAACTAAATAATCCAAGATTCTAGAACTAATTATTTTAAAATCACCTCCTAGCTGCACGTTTGAAGAATTATTTCCAATTTCATCAGTCAATATGTTATCCTTTCAGAATTGTGCCTTTCACTTTTAAAATGCCAACACCAGCTAAATCAGGCCCTTGCCCACTTTTCCTGCTTTAACTCCCACTATACCATAACAAAAGCTTCCCACAGTGTCGGATTTGACTTCTCCTTGGGGTTAAACATGCCTAGCCCTTCCAAGGATTCATCATCATACTCATCAGGCCCCTCCCTAACCTCTAATCAACTTATTTCTAAATCATCCTTATGCTTTTCTGCCAATGCAAAGGAACTGTCCCTTCAGGGCCAACTCAAATATCATCTCTTCCACAAAGTTCTTCCTGACCATTCCAGCTGGAAGTGACTTAACATCTGTACCTCTTTAACACTTACAGCTTGTCCGTGTCATCCATTCGGTGATGACGGGGACGCTAACTCAGAGAGGATAAGTATTGCAGGCAGGCTGGATCTGCTACAAGAACAAATAAGAAGAATGCCAATCACATCCCTTCCCTCTGTGAATTCTAAAACAATTAAAACAGATACAGGAGTCAGGCAGGGGTCAAAATGTCAGCTTTGTTGCTGGCAAAGCTGCATCGCACAGATCCAACCGGAGGATGAAACCAAGCTTCCTATTACCTCCTTCTGAGTTGGATCAATTTATTCACCCAGTCTGGGGGCCAACAGGCCTACCAGGGCTTGCCTACTCACCAAACAGCAGCAGAAATGGAGAGAACATATGCATCTCTTCAGGCTCAGCTGTCATGCTCACTAACCTTTCTGCCCATGAGGGTAGGTAACAAAGGGGACAGAGTATGGGACAAAAGCTATTCATAAAGGGGTGGCAATCTCTAATTCATAAGCCTATAGGAACACAAGATGAATGAGAAAGTGATCCTGCCTGCAGACAAAAAGTGTAATTATGTAACTTATGTCTGGGAGTAACGGGTTCATCATCTCCTCCCCTCTGTGGATGGTTGGCTCCCTCAATAAAACCAGCACAGCCTGTTGCTAAGATAAAGCTGAATTCCCTGCTACCATAAGGAAGAGAACCCTCTCCGCAGAACTCTGACACTGTCAGGGTGGGGAGTTGATCAGGGAAGGAACATCAGAATTTATTGAGAATTGAAAATTTGGTTTACGGAGGACCTTTTGCTATGGGGAGTTGATTTGGGTTGAGTAAGGATTGTACTACAACAGTCCAGTATTGATGGAAACAGCAAAGGGGGGATTTTATAGTGAGAAATCCCAAGAACCTTAGTGTGCAAACTACCCATTGATGCTTTCCACTGAAGAGTTAATGAGATTTGAGGGATGTTCTTATAATGAACAATCAAATCATTTTCCTGGAAAGAGGCTCCTAATAACATAAAGCATGCTAGTGAAAACAGTGGAATAACAAAGTCATGGTTTTTTTTTGTTTTGTTTTGTTTTTTTCAACATTTATTTATTTTTGGGACAGAGAGAGACAGAGCATGAACGGGGGAGGGGCAGAGAGAGAGGGAGACACAGAATCAGAAACAGGCTCCAGGCTCTGAGCCATCAGCCCAGAGCCTGACGCGGGGCTCGAACTCACGGAGCGCGAGATCGTGACCTGGCTGAAGTCGGACGCTTAACCGACTGCGCCACCCAGGCGCCCCCAAAGTCATGTTAATATAGACATTAAGTGGTGGCTTCTGCTTATATTGTCCACTGCAAGTGGGGATAAACTATTTTGGTTCTCACTTCATTCTGAGAAGAACGATGACTATTTCTGGAGTAGGACTTTAGAAACTCAAATCTCAACCCCATCTCAAAATTTAAAGCATAGAAGCCATCATACACAAAGAAACTCAAATCTAACCACAGGAGTCCTGACATTCACAGGTCTCAGAAAAAATTTCCCCAAACCTCTCAGTCCCCAATTCTCCCTAAAGACCTCTTGGTAGTTGTATTAGTCAAGGTTCTACAGAGAAACTGAACCAGTAGGAGAGGTTAAAAGAGAGAAATAGATTTAGTGATAGATTTATTTTAAGAAACTGGCTCACATTGTCATGGAGGCTGGCAAGTCTAAAATTTATAGGGCAAGCCAGAATCCTGGAAACTCAGGAAGTTTTAGACACCATGATGCAGTGTTGAGACAGAATTTCTTCTTGAAGAAAGCTGTTTTTTGCTCTTAAGGCCTTCAACAATTGGATGAAGCCCACTCACATATTTGAACGTTATCTCCTTTACTTAAAGTCAACTAATTACAGATATTAACTATAGCTATGACAGATCTACACAGTAATCTACACATCTAGATTAATGTTTAATTCAATAAATGGATGTGATAGCCTAGCCAAATTGGCATATAAGACTAACCATCACAGCACAGAGTCAAAAGTTTCTCTCCCCCGCCCCCTTCTGAAACTCTATAAAAATCTTTATCTGTGCTGGCTCACCTCTCTTCTCATTTTCTCTCACATTCCTCCTTCTCTCTCTCTGTCTCTCCCCCATCCCCTCTTCCTTCTGCCTTTTGGATCTACATTTCTCTTCTGGAGGCAACTATATACACTTCCTCTCTAATTTTTTTAAATTATAATTTAGCGGGGTTTTTTACTCCTGCCAGAGAGACAAAAGGAAGATAAATGAGTTGCCAGGCACACACAGTCACATGGTTTGACAACCTATGTTTGAACATCATCTTCTGACTCCATTTGCCTACCTCAGTGCCTCTGTCTCCATAGTTTGTGTGTTGCAATGGTCCTAGCCCAACATTTTACAGCAACGGTGTTTTGTTTGGCTCTTCTCTAAGAAGGGAAATAACCCCCAAATACCATAGCATCTCCATGCTAAATAATACTGTCTCTGCAAAATAATTCATCTTTCTAAAATAGTCATAGTGTACATGCCATCCATCTAGTTCCAACAAAAACAACGAACATATATTTTTAATGAGATAGCATTAGGACCATGGTACAGGTTGTACTTCTTTGCCTTTCTTTTAAAATCTTGGGGGCGCCTGGGTGGTTCAGTCGGTTAAGCATCCGACTTCAGCTCAGGTCATGATCTCACAGTTTGTGAGTTCAAGCCCCACGTCGGGCTCTGTGCTGACAGCTGGGAGCCTGGAGCCTGCTTGGGATTCTGGGTCTCCTCCTCTCTCTGCCCCTCCCTTGCTCATGCTCTGTCTCTCTCTGTCTCTCAATAATAAATAAACGTTAAAAAAAAATTTTTTTTTAAATTTTTTTTTTTCAACGTTTATTTATTTATGGGACAGAGAGAGACAGAGCATGAACGGGGCAGGGGCAGAGAGAGAGGGAGACACAGAATCGGAAACAGGCTCCAGGCTCCGAGCCATCAGCCCAGAGCCTGACGCGGGGCTCGAACTCACGGACCGCGAGATCGTGACCTGGCTGAAGTCGGAGGCTTAACCGACTGCGCCACCCAGGCGCCCCCAAAAAATTTTTTTAAATAAATAAATAAAATAAAATCTTGTTCAAGTCATTAAACAGACTCATCTTGTAGTCTTAGTGCTTAGGAAAAGTGGAGACTGTGGTAGAGCAATTAAAGCAAAGAAATTTGTGATAGGCAAATAATGAGCCTCTAAAATGCCCATGCCATAGTCTTTAGAAACTGGGAATATGTTGTCTTACCTAGAGAAGGAACTTTGAAGATTTAATTAAGTTAAGGATTTTGAGACTGGAAGATTATCCTGGATTACGTGGGTGGGCCCAATGTAATTACAATGTAAGAAAAACTCAACTGACCATTGCTGGCTTTGAAAATGGAAAGGAGCCACAAGCAATGAACATGGGTAGCCTCTAGAACCTGAAAAAGGCAAGGAAATGGATTCTACCCTATAGCCTCCAGAATGAATGTGCCCCCGCCATCACCCTGATTTTAGCTTTTGAGATGCATTTCAGACTTCTGACCTCCAGAACTTTAAGGTAATAAATGTTTGCTGTTTTACCCCACCCAGTTTATGGTAGTTTGTTACAACAGCAAGATGAAACTAATTAAAGATCTCTGGTACTGAAAGTCATGACAACTGAGACAGACAGCATCAATAGTAGTTCCTTCAACAACTCTCAAGGAGCTTCTGCTGCCTTGTCAGTCAGAATAATTTAAGCCTGTCTGTTTATAGTATCCTACATGGCTAATTCTTTCAGATCAGGGGTAAGACATTCAAATGTGAGGGACAGCAGGTAATATAAATGAGAGAATTAGATTAATATAAGAAACTGGGGTTTGGTGAAAACTGAGGCACACTAGAGAATGCATATACCGTCAAAAGCAGTGCTGTGTAAGAGATCTTTCTACAGTGATGGAAACATTCTATATCTGCCCTGTCCAGCATGATAGCCAAACAGCCACAGGTGGCTATTGAGTACTTGACGTGTGCTAGTGTGAATGAGAAGGTGAATTTTTAGTTACAATTAATGCTCATTAATTTCAATGTAAATGTAAAATATTCAGACATGGTATCTTATTAGATATATCTAATATAAAGAATATAAAGAAACCAATATAAGAATATAAAGAGTACAGAAATAAAGGTTCTAGTGCTACATCTTCTGGTTTTTCAAGAGAAACAAAAAAACAAAGAAACAAAAAGCATATTTCATACGCTTCCATACGAAATATCTTGGCTTTTACACGTTGGCTCAAATTTTCTTTTTGTAAACGTCAGATATGTTGAGCTATGATTGACATACAAAATATTTCACATATTTACTGTACAATTTGATGAGTTTGGACACATACATATACGGACAAAACCAACACCACAACAAGGTAATGATATATCCAACACTTTCAAAAGCTTTCTTGTGTCCCTTGGTTTTTTGTTTTGTGGGAATAACACTTAACAGGAGATCTACCCTCTTAACGAATTGTTAAGTGTGTCGTGCAGCACTGTTGACTGGAGGTGGCTCAAATTTTCTTATTAAAGAGTGTATAGGCCAAGGATATTTATTAGGAGACTCTATTCTGCCTGCAGACCAAACAGTGTCTGTCTGCTTGAGATTTAAACAATCATTCTTAGTCTCACATACTTACCAATTACCTATGCAAGGCACATTGCTCAGATACCAGAAAGACCCTAAAGAGGATCAATATGTCCCATAGACTAAAGACACAGGCTTCCAATCTCCTTGTCACTGCTATCATCATCTGAAGTTATTTCACAGTCTCCGATCACAGAATCTACTACAAACTAAAATTTTAAACTCCATGAGATCAAAGACCCAGTCTTATACTTTTTTGAAGCCCTCATTAGTAACTGGAATAATGATTCCATTTTCAAAGACTCTTGTTATTTTTTCTATTGCTATTGTATCTGAGATGGAAATTTTATCATAGACGTTTAGAGCAAAATTAATGTACACATTTCAGAATTACAACAAATAAATTAGTAGGTGACTTTATGTCTACATCGAGAATTCTTCCAATGGCAATTTTCTCTACCATATTTAAGATATGATTCTAGGGGCACCTGAGTGGCTCTGTCAGTTAAGCGTCCAACTCTTGGTTTCGGCTCAGGTATGATCTCGCAGTTTTGTGAGTTCACGCCCCACGTCAGACTGTGCTAACAGCATAGAGCCTGGTTGGGATCCTCTCTCTCTGCCCCTCCCCTACTCACACTGTCTCTGTCTCTCTCAAAATAAATAAATAAACTGAAAAAAAGATATGATTCTAGAAGAAAAAGGAATATGCAATTATTTGTGGACGTATCAGTTGTATCAAGCAGTGATGATATCGAAGTTGACTATCTCAAAACTATGATCAATAAGACAGAAATATATCTGAAAATGAAGCCTTCTCTCGGAACCAAAATACAAATTTTTGTTACATTTTCATTAAGAAATTAAACCTTTATAATACAACATTATTTCTACATGTATCATTTGGTTAACAAGATAATTCTACAGATAAAGGGACCCCAACATACAGTCCAAATCAAAATAATAATTTATTCTCCGCATCACTAGCCATTAGAAAAATGAATTAAAAACACAATGAGACACCACTTCATATCCATTAGGAAAACAACTGGTGTTGGCAAGGATGTGAAGAAATAGCACCTTTGTACATTGCTAGTGTGGAATAAAACAGTGCAACCACTGTGGAAAACAGTTTGGAAGTTCCTCAAAGAGTTAAACATGGAATTACCATATAATCCAGCAATGCCAATACCAGGTATATATCCAAACTGAAAGCAGAGACTCAAACAGATATGTACAATGTTCAGTGTAGCATTATTCACAATAGCCAAAAGTTAGACCCAACCCAAGTTTACATCAACAGACAAATGGATAACATACGGTATACAACAGAATATTGTTCAGTTTAAAAAGGAATATAAGTCTGGCACATGATACAACATGGATGAACCTTGAAAACATTATGCTAAGTGGAATAAACCAGACACAAGAGGATAAATATTGTGTGATTCCATTTTAATGTGTGTGTCAGTCAGCTCAGTCTGCTTTAATAAAATGCCATAGACTGGGTAGCTTGAACAACAGAAGTGTATTTCTCATAGTTCTGGAAGTTCAAGTAGTCTGAGATCAGGGTGCCAATAAGGCTAGGTTCTGGTGAGGGCTCTCTTCCTGATTTACGGACTTCTGTGTTCTTGCTACTTGCTATGTTCTCACATATGGAGAGAAAGACAGCCTCTCACGTCTCTTCTTATGAGGACACTATCCCATTCATGAAGTTTCCACCCTCATAGCCTAACTACTTCCCAATGGCCCCACTTCCAAATACCATCACATCAGGGATTAGGGCTTCAACATATGAACTTTGGGAGAACACATTCAGTCCATAGAAATATGCTACCTACAACAGTCAGTCGAATTCATCAAGACATAAAGTAGAAGAGCAGTTACCAGGGGCTGGGAACACAGGGGAAAGGGGGTTATTGATTAATGAGCAGTTTCTGTTGGGGATAATAAAGAAGTTCTAGGGGTGCCTGGGTGGCTCGGTAGGCTAAGCATCAGACTCTTGATTTTGGCTCAGGTCATGATCTCAGAGTTTGTGAGTTTGAGCCTACGATGGGCTTTGTGATGACAGCAAGGAGCCCACTTGGGATTTTCTCTCTTCTGTCTCTCTGCCCCTCCCCCACTCACATTTGCTCCCTCTCTCTCTCTCAAAACAAATCAACATTTAAAAAAATAAAAAAGTTCTGGAAACGGATAATGGTGATATTTACACAACATTATGAATGTATTTAATGCTACTGAATTGAATACATAAGAATAAGTAAAATGGCAAATTCTGTGTTATGTGTATTTTACCACAAAAAAAAATAATAATAATAATTGATGCTTGGATTCTCTACACCACTGCTTCCCACCTATTTCCCAGTAGTGCTAATAACTGAGAGGTATTAGGCACATACAATTAAACAGACTTGCTGCATTCTGAAGAAGTATATAAAGCTGCCATCACAGTCATTACCTTATTTTGCCACAGGCATTCAAGTATGTGAGAATGATTTAAATAACAAGACAAGTTATGGAAGACTGAATTTTTCCTTTTGTTGTTGAAAGACATACAAAATTTCAAAAGCCCACGAAATAGGAAAGGACACTGTATAATCATTCAAAGAAAGCCTACCAATGTGACCCTAAG
Source organism: Prionailurus viverrinus (assembly GCF_022837055.1). NCBI lineage: Eukaryota > Metazoa > Chordata > Mammalia > Carnivora > Felidae > Prionailurus > Prionailurus viverrinus. The sequence continues at coordinate 16,490,138 of NC_062569.1, forward strand.
AGAACACATGGAAATGTGAGGCCTGCTTCAAATCTCAGCACAAACCTCTCTGTATGGCTGAGATCAGGCAACAGTTCAAAACCACAACAGCAGGTTGTAAAAATCACACCCATATTGAAGTCCAATAGAAAGAAGGTAAATCTTGATGATACACCACAATTTTGCTGCAAATGGGAGCTCTAAGAAGCAGATGTTTTCATTAAATTGGTCTATCACAGACCCCTTCCAAAAAGTTTTAGCTGACAAAGTACCAGAAGAAGCTCATTACACGACTGGCTCAATACTCGAGGTGGTGCCCTGTCCTGACTCGAAGTGAAGCACGGTTCTAATAAGGTTCTGGAAAGTGCTACCGAGCCGTGTTGGATCTAAAAAGGCCACAGTGCTAAGAACAAGGTCACAATTTCTTTGGCTATATTTTTGCAACTTAGATTTTAATGGGAATAACCACTGGCGATTGGCCTGATCAAAACAAAACTACTTTAGTTTACCAATGCTCAATCTCCAAGGTCCTCACAGTTCTAGCATGTTTTAATTCTATTATTGCAAAAATTGCTGAAATATCCAGTTCTTCAATCTAAAGACAATTAATTTGGGGACTATGAGTACCCACGGTCTTGAGTTTATGATCGACTGACTCACTGCTTAGGAAGACATTAGCAATTGTCAATTAAGCTTTAATGATAGTATTAAAATGCAAACCGGGATAATTCATACACTCTTCTATGACTTAGAAACAGAACTTTTGTTCTACAGAACAAAATCTATTAAAACAGCCTTCATGCATAAATCGAAAAAGAGAATAATTTGCATAAAACTGACAACAATTAACTCACACTTGCATAGGGCTTTAAAATTTACAAAGTGTTTTAACATAAATTTCCTCATTTAATCCTTTTTAATACGTTGTTTTTTGGGCTGGAAGCTGAAATTTCCCATTATACAATCTAAGACAAAAACAATGCAAATAATAGTGGCTGTAAGAGTGAGCTGAGAACTACCTTAAATTTATAAAAGAAACCTCACAATTTTTTTTCTTGATTAAACCAGCAAAAAATTCCCTCTACACTAGAACTACAATGCTTAAATAATTCTTGAGCCTAAATTACTTGAACCATTGAACAATATTACAATATGTGGGCAAATGAAGTTCAAACACAAAGATAAAAATGAGTAAGTAACTATAAGACTAGTCAACCCCTTAATCATCATAGAAAGACAAACAAGAAAGAAAGGCTGAAAGTCTGCTATTAAAATAAGTGTGAGTTAGGGGTGCCTGGGCGGTTCAATCGGTTAAGCTTGAGCGTCTGACTTCGGCTCAGTCATGATCTCACGGTTCCTGAGTTTGAGCCCTGCGTTGGGCTCTGTGCTGACAGCTCAGAGCCTGGAGCCTGCTTCAGATTCTGTGTCCTCCACCCCACCCCTGCTTGTTCTCTGTTTCTCTCTGTCTTTCAAAAATGAATACACATAAAAAAAATTTTTTTTAATAAGTGTGAGTTAGCCTTAAACTATTTTTAGAAGATTTAGGTTTTTTGCGTTTTTTTTAAGTTTTTTCTTTTAAGGTTATTTATTTTTGAGAAAGAGAGAGACAGAGTGCTAGCGGGGGAGGGGCAAAGAGAGAGGGAGACACAGAATCCAAAGCAGGCTCCAGGCTCTGAGCTGTCAGCACAGGGCTCGAACTCACAAACTATAAAATCATGACCTGAGCCAAAGTCAGACGCTTAACCAAGGGAGCCACCCAGGTGCCCTGGATTTCAGTTTTTAATATTAGTTTGTTCTCCTTATGTTTATGTTTATGTTTTGAGGATTTTGTGTGTTTCAAACATATAACAATGATAAGTAAAATATTTTAAAAGAATATTTTCAAATGTGAATAATGCAAAACTGAAATAAGTAACTCCAAGAGCAAATGGCACAGAAACATTCAGTAATGAGGAGGACATCAGATTCTCCACATACATAAGCAGACAGAAGAGTCTCGGAATTTGGCTCCCGTTGGGAAACAGGTTGGTGTTGGATCCCTACACTCTTGAAAACAGGGAGAAGAGATTTCTGGTAACCACTGCCTGTGGTTGCTACTTATATGAGCCTCATGCCTAAAGAGGCAGATGAATATACCTACCATCTTGCAGCAAGATGCTGAGGCCAAACTACCCATAACTTGGTGACAGATTCTCCACTAGCCCCACCATCACTGAGGGACAAGTGTTGGGAACCACCAATATGAGACATGGTTCTGAGTCAGAGGCCCGGGGATAGTCAGGTGGGAAAGTAAGTGTAAGCACAAAACTGCTAAACAGGAAGAATGGAGTACAGAGCAAGAGACAGCCTTCAATACATGATGAGCCTGCAAAACCTTAAGACCAAAATACATAAATAAAACTATAGCAAAGACAGAAAGTCCATAAATCAGAATATGGATTTATGACAAAAAAACTGTTCGGTATGCTCAAAGAGACAAAGTAATGACATTCATAAAAATAAGCAAGAAATCCTAAATCCAAAGCAGTCTGTAAGAAAATAAGAACAGATGATGGTAAACAGAAGTTAGTAAAAGTAAACTTAAAAACACTAAAATTAAATCACAGTGAATAGACTAGATAAAGCCCTAGGTGGACCCAAAGGGAAAAACGAATTAGCAAATTGGAAGGTAGTCTAAAGAATTCACTCAGAATGGAGCACTGAGAAACGAAGGTTGTTTGGCTTGTTTGTTTGTTTGTTTTAATTTTTTTTTAACGTTTATTTATTTGCAAGACAGAGAGAGACAGAGCATGAACGGGGGAGGGGCAGAGAGAGAGGGAGACACAGAATCGGAAGCAGGCTCCAGGCTCCGAGCCAACAGCCCAGAGCCCGACGTGGGGCTCGAACTCACGGACCACGAGATCGTGACCTGAGCCGAAGTCGGACGCTCAACCGACTGAGCCACCCAGGCGCCCCTGCTTGTTTGTTTTTAAGTAGGTTTCGTGCCCAGTGCCGAGCCCAGCGCAGGGCTTTAACTCATGACCCTGAGATCAAGACCTGAGCTGAGATCAAGAGTTGGATGCTCAACCAACTAAGCCACCCAGGCATCCACAGTGGGGTTTTAAAGATACCTATATCTGTGTGGATAGAGAAAAAGAGTGAGAGAAACATAGTGACAGAGAGAGACCCAAAGAAATACCTGATAGTAGTGCCAGAAGAATAGAATAAAGGATATGGTAAAGAAGTAATACTCTCAAAGATAACTGCTTGGATCTTCCAGAATTAATAAGAATATAAACAAGATTATACCAGTAAATTTAAGTTAGATAAAATGGAGAATTTCCTAGAACAGCATAAAAATATCAAATTGGCTCAAGAAAAATAAGAAAAAGAATTCCTGAATAAACAGCCATTGAAGAAACGGATTTAATTTTTTAAAATCTTTACCAAAAGAGGACTCAAGTCCCTCACAATTTTATAGGCACATTACCCCATCTTCAAGGAAAAGGTAACTTCCCTTCTACAAAATGATAAGTTAATATAAAGACTTACTATTAAGCCTGGTGTGAGACTCATGCAGGAATGGAGAAAAAGTACCAATGAGGCAGAAAAGGAAGCTCGGAAACTGACATATCTTCATACCGAAACTTGGTATATGACAGAGATATCCCTATAAACCAGGAAGGGCTAATTAATAAATGCTCTAGGTTAATAACCATGGAAACGACTAGTTATCTCAAAGTCAAAACTTTGAGAAGTAAATACAAGAAAACACTTTTATGATGTGGGACACAGTACAAATCATTAGGGGTAAAATTGATCAAATATCCAAAGTGTCTGTGTCCCAAACAGCGTCACTTTAAAAAGTTAAAACATGAGACCTATAGCGGGAGAAGATAATATATAACCAAGAAAAGATCAATATCCAGAATATCAAAGGAAGTGTTCTAAATCAATAAGAGACAAACTACCCGGCACCAAAGAAAATGAACAGAACCATATATTTGAAAGGACACTCAGCCTCACTAGTAGTGAAGGCAATTCAAATTAAAACATCAAGAGGAGACTATTTCACACCCATCAAACCAGCAGAAAGTAACAAGTCTGAAAATACCAGGTGTTAGAGAGTAAGAAGAAAAACAGGAATTCTCACACACACACTGCTAGTAGAAGAGAAAATGGTGTAACGACTTGAAAAGTAATTTGGCGACATCTAATAAAACTGCAGATGTGATTTCTCTTATTGAGCAATTCCCTAGATATATGCACTGAAACTCTCATGTATATATATGCACAAGAAGAGACAAAAGATAGGTGTGTGTGCACGTACTTCCCAACCCACCCCATGCTTGGTCCCTGAAGTTTAGCTGTTCCATATACACGTACATATGGCTCATAATAGTATGCATATGGCTCATATTAGTATTTTATTGCAATATGGCTCATAATAGTATTTTAAAAATGTAAGACAGAAACCATCTAAATATCCATAAAAGAAAAATAAACAAGTCATTGTTCAGTAATATGGAATACCACGGAGTGGGACAAATAAATGAACAGGAGGAGCTAAAGGTACCGTAACATATAAATCTGGCAAACAAAGTTGAGAGGAAAAAATCTGGTTGTAGAACAGTTTGATCTAATTTGTTTCAAAACAAAATAGTATTTTGTACAGATATATATATATATATATATATATATATATATATTTTTTTTTTTTTTTTTTAATGAAAGCTGCATAAAAGCTAATGACCAACTTAAGCATAGTGTATATCTCTGGGGAGTAGGGAGAGAGCACTGGCATTAAGGAGAGGCACAACACCTATTTCTTCAAAGAAAAGAACAAAAGTAAATGTGGAAGATATTGACGCTGAGTCGCTCATACAAGCCTCTTTTTTTTATGTACTTGTAAATGTATTTGAATATTTTCTCATAAAAATATTTTTCCAATAATGTTTATTGGAAAACTCCACAAAAAAGCTAATTGACTAAAAGTCAGTTAGTTGAAAGAAAACAGAACTCTCAGATTCACAAAGAGTAGCAGTAAAAATTGTTAGACTTTCTGGGCAAGTGTCATCTTTAAAATAAAAATGAATGACATTTTATAATAAATTCAGAGTCTGTGTTCAGTGAAAAATGTCTATGGATGATTCTCTGAGCATTACACTAGAAAATGCTGAGGAGAAGCACAAAATGAGATGCTATTTTCTTAGAAACGCAATCGATAAATTTTGTAGTGCCGTCTATAAAAAGTGACAAGTAACCTACATAATTTCAAGTTTTATTTTATATTCCTTCAATACATGTGTTCCAACATCTGTGGAGCCACAGAAGGATCCCCTAACTGGCCGTCACAAAGCCTGAGCCCTGGATCTGCTGCGTGCTGGTCCTTGCCTTAACTCATCCCACCCCGGTACAGGGGCCCTGCAAGCCCTGCCCAGCCCTGAGTCAGTTCTCATCAAGGTTTCCAGTGTATGATTAGTCTAAGAAACATCATCCAGCAGGCTCTAAGTTTCATCTTACTGCCCTAAACAATGTGGCTTTCCAATCCACTCCACACTTGGTCCCTAGACTTTAGGTGTTCCGTATACACATCACAGCCCCACCCACCCCATGAGAAGAAACATCACATGCATGCTGGCACTGTTAGCTATTTTCCAGCCCCACCTTCCTAGCACAAAGCTTCCTGTTTTCCTATTCCATTTGTGATGTTTCTGATTCTTGACCCCAATGCTGACACTTACTTGGAGGCTCCTCCAGGATTTGACACCTTTCCCCCACATTCCTGTCCTTGCTTTTTTTGCCATAGCCTGGTCCTCTGCTTCAAATGCTTCCCATTGTCTTAAGTAAACTTCCTTCTCTTGCCTCTGGACAAGGCAAGAGGCTGACAAGAGGTTGTCAGTGGACGACCATACTACAGTCCTTCCAATGCTACAGTCCATCAGCCAGTACCAAGCTATGGTTATAGTTCATTTGGTGCCTGGGCTGAAAGGAGCACTGAGGAGCTCCTTGTCCACCAACATTAGGCCCATTGCTCCAGCATCTGACCTGCGAATAAGCTTCCACCCTGGTTTCCTAATTTGCCCTCCACTTTCCCTTTCTGGAGCACAAGCCCTACCTTGCAGGATTAATAACAACAATAGCTACTTATACCAAGGTTGAGTAGGAAAAACAGAAGCTACTCTGTGTATTCCTGGGAGAAGTATTTTAATACAGGGATTTAGAAGTTAACACACCTGCTAGAAGAGACAGGTGGGAGAGGGCTGGCAAAGCTACCACCAGTCACCTCGGCCTGCAGCACTAATGTGCGTGGTTCTTCAGGGCTCGCTGGAAAGCTCTAGGAATGTCTCTGTCCGTGTTTCCAGCTGCACAGCCTCCAAAGACTGGGGCTTTCTTCTCTTACCTTCCAAATCTCACCCAAGTGTTTCTCTTGGAAACACCATAACCAAGATTTAAAGACAGAAGGAGAGTACGGGAAGTGCAATCTCCAGCTTCTCCTAGAGCATGCAGAGAACTTTCAAGGGGGTAGTACTGGTGCTGATTCGACAGCAGACAAGCCAGCACGCTAAACATCTACTGAATGCTTGGAATGTGCCAGGCACTGTGTGAAATTATATCATCTAATCCTCACGATAAATCTATGACATGGACACTTTCTCCATTAACAGAAAAGAGAAACAAAATTCAGAAAGGTGAAGGAATATGCCCAAGATTCAACAGCTAAAAAAAAGGCTCAATTACTATTTGAACCTAGGTCACCTGACTGCAAAATCCCAACCCTTAACCACCATGCGGCATGTGCCTGAACTCTACCTTTTAGTTAGAACTCTTCAAATGAATTGATCCTTACTAGAACCTTCCACCACTAGTTGAAGACTGATTCTATATCTACGGCCTCTGCTTGGGGTCCTATTTCAAATTGGATAAACCTACCAAGAATAAGGTGGTGCCTCCCAATTGACTCTGTTTTCATGCTGTTTGAAGTTTTCTAGAAGTAAGGCGTTCTAGGATCAAGACACTCATTGACACTGCCCTTTGTTCTCTGATATTCAGGCTGTGGACCTTTCTCTCAAGGCCAGCTCTATTTCCACATTAGTTCACCTAGACCTGAGTTTTCTCGATTCCTACCCTTTCCTACTAGCTCAATCTCCCAGCATCCTTCACTGCCATCAAGGCCAAACCATACATGCTATAACACTGCAAGATTTCAGCAAGCCAATTCTGCCACTACTCTTTGGAACTCCTGAAGCTCCCCACCGCATTTGCACTGTGAATACCTTTCCCAATTTGAGTTAATTGGACAAGTGGCCTAACGTGGCAGAAAATTTTTCAGTAGCCATCACTGCCTACAGAATAATACAGATGCCCTCAATTAACACATTCAAAGCCATTTCCAAATGGTTCAAATCTAATATAGCCCATTATTTCCCTAAATTTATCTTTTATCCTATCAAAACCCATCTAGTTATCATTCTTCTAAAAGGACCTGTATGGACCTGCCTCTCTACCTTTATTCAAGCCATTCTTTCCACTTGGAATGCATTTTTTAGTCTCCGTCGTCCCCAGCAAATTACAGCCTATTTCTCAAAGTACCTAACAAAAATTGTATTTCTCAATAACAAACATCAAAACAGTGCTTGTATCCTGACTATTTGGATAAGCATATTACCCTTTATATTGCACCAAAAATCACTGAGGGCAAGGACTATTTGTCTTAACGATGCCCCTCACCAACATTTTCACAGACTCCTACTATGGACTAAGACGTGACAGATGATAAATTAAAAAAAAAAAAAAAACCTTTAAAATTTAATGTAAAATTAAAAGAAGGTCAATAAAACTGTTACCTAATAAATTAAAACATTTCCAGTTTTCCCAAATTAGAAAAGACATTCTACACAATAATTTCTATCTATACAAAATAGAGACTTTAGATGATGCAAGTATAAAGAAATTTAATACGAAACTACCAAAATGAAAACTCCTGGGGGGAAAAAACCTAGTCTGTAATTACCAACAGACTTTAACTATCATCCCATCCAAGGTTCGAAACCCATGAAGAGTCAGTACAGGTTATAGATTCTGAGCATTTATCCAATTATGTTCCATTTGCATCCCTTATTTTCAGTCTGTTAAAACACTTACACAAACCCTTGGGATTTCCCCTACCTCCATTCCTAAAAGTATCTCCATCAATATGTTAAATAAGTAACAGAAGCTTTTGTTGAATCGTTGCTAAAACACACTAAATACTGAGAATAGAGAAAATATATCTCCTGAGTCATTCAAATACAGAAACATCAAACTCTGGAGAGACTAACAGCCTAAGAATATAGGAGGTGTCAAAGATTGAAGACATTAGGAAGCCTTAAGGCACTGATACCAAAAGTTGTGTGGCAAGGAGTCTTTGTTTTTCACTGAAAGGAAAAATTCAGATTATAGGCATAAATATACCTCCAACCTGATGGAGGTGGACACGAACAGGATCAGGGTAATAAAATTAAAGCCTGAAGAGGACTGGGCAGAAGCGCGGCTTATGTGAAGGTTTCCACTACATCAGAGACAATTATCTGTAAGCCAAGAGGTAAAGGCAGAAGCTTTAGAACATAAGCTAGCAGTTGTCAGGCATAATCCAAAGGTCTAAAAGCCAAACACTGAAAACAGAGGTGTCTTGGATATCAGGGATCAGGAGTAAGTCAAGCATTTTTAACACAAAAAGGTCAAAGCAGAAGTGAGGAAGACTAAAGGATTTTAATGGCCAAAGTAGATATAAATACAGAATTGTGAATGTCATATTGATCAAGACACTGGCACCAGGGGGGAACCTGGGTGGCTCAGTCGGGGAAGCAGCTGACTTCAGCTCAGATCATGTTCTTGCGGTTCATGAGTTCAAGCCCTGCATCGGGCTCTGTGCTGACAGCTCAGAGCCTGGAGCCTGCTTTGGATTCTGTGTCTCCCTCACTCTTTGCCCCTCCACCACTCATGTTCTATTTCTCTCTCTCCTCAAAAATAAACATTAAAAAAATTAATCAAAAAAAAAAAAGACACTGGCACCAAGAACAAGAATGCAAAATCTGGTCTGTGAAATAAACATGATTTATTTGTGACACTAATACCCTCTGACTTCCTCTATGCATTTTAGTAATTGTGACTTGTTCTGTGTTCACAAGTAAATGAAGAAAGTAACTAAACAAGCTGGAGCCCAGAAGCATTCCTGATACAGGTGAGCTGTGTTGGCAGATGAACAGGAATAGATGAACTGAGTGTAGCAGACTGTATTTTCCAAAGACGGCTACCACAGTATCTCCCATCAAATGTGCTCTTCTGCAATGTGATCCTGCCATTTCCCCACCAAGAAGTGCAGTCTCATCACTCTGAGGGTGGCCTTTGTGACCTGCTCAGCCCATAGAATGTGGCAGAAGTGACACCCTGGGACTTCTAAGACAAGATTAGAAGAAGCCTTGCAGGGGCACCTGGGTGGCTCAGTCAGTTGAGGGTCTGACTCTTGGTTTCAGTTCAGGTCATGATCTCACAGTTTCATGAGTTCAAGCCCCACGTCGGGAGTTTTTTTCTCTCTCTCCGCCCCTCCCCTGCTGGTTTTCTCTCTCTCTCTCTCTCTCTCTCTCTCTCTCTCTCTCTCTCTCTCAAAATAAGTAAATAAACATTTAAAAAAAGAAGCCTTGCAGCCCCCACCTGAGCCTCTTAGAAGGTCGCTCTGGGGCTACTCCTCTGAGAACTTGGAAAGTTCATGGGTAAGTACATGGGAGGCCCAGCTGAGCTCTCAGCAGTCAGCATCAACTGCTAGCCATGTGACATTCCGGCTCAACTGAACCTTCAGCCTCAGCCTCTGTTTGACTTCAACTGCATGAGACACCCCAAGCTGAGCCTGGCTGATACACAAAACCATGAGAGATAATAATAAATTGTTATTTTAAGTTGTATGTTTTGGAGTGGCTTATTATATAGCAGTAGATAATCAGTACCTGGAGTTAAAGGAATGATTTTGAAAATTACCTCTATCTATAGCTTGTAATATTGAGGCCATGTCATTTACAATTATCACCTCTAGTAGACTCAGAAATGCACCGTTTCCCCCATCCACTGCCTTTGATATTCTAACGAAAAGTTTGGTGGAGGAAGAATCTGAAAGTTAAAATGAAATTTGGGATTATCTGGGGAGTCTGACTTGCACTGTCTCTATAATGCCTGTTGCTGCAAATACCTGAGATTTGGGTACAGCCTGGAACAACTGAAAATGTGGAACAGTCTGTATTAAAAGGCCAGGATGGAGCATGAGCATTAGAGATAATTGAGCAATTACTGAACACCTTAGAGAATCCATACTCTGGTGATAATTGCCATTAACAGCAGGGAATTTTCCAGAGAGATAAATCAGACCTTTCTCAAACAACTAATACCAGCACTGTGCTGTTTGTTAACGTTGTTATCTTCCACCTTAAATATTACAGGTGCCAGGCTATTTCACTTACCTCTAAACCTTCAGTTTTTCAGTCCCTGTTAATGCAGGGACATAATGCAAAACATACAGTGATTCTCACTTTACAGTCAATTCTCAATTATCTGAGGCTTATGGAATTATAATTCAGTCCATGAGAGCTATGCTTAAATATTGGCTTCATTGACATTTGGGCACATCTGGAAATCCCATCTGTTTAATTATAATTTTGCGGGGCGCCTGGGTGGCGCAGTCGGTTAAGCGTCCGACTTCAGCCAGGTCACGATCTCGCGGTCCGTGAGTTCGAGCCCCGCGTCAGGCTCTGGGCTGATGGCTCGGAGCCTGGAGCCTGTTTCTGATTCTGTGTCTCCCTCTCTCTCTGCCCCTCCCCCGTTCATGCTCTGTCTCTCTCTGTCCCAAAAATAAATAAACGTTGAAAAAAAAAATTTAATTATAATTTTGCTATCACAACTAAGTTTTTGAAATCTACATAAACCAATCACCTCCCATGAAGGATGGGGCTAGACAGAAGGAGGGAAAAAAATGTATAGATTGTCTTTTGTGTATCCATTGCTTTACCATACATTATCTAATTCAATCCCTGTATACAGCAAGGCCATGAAGTACTGTTACTTTTCTTTTATAGAAAAAGAAACTAAGGCTCAGAGTGGTCAAGTTATGTTCGCTTCCTTCCCCTATTTTGCTGCTTGACATCAGAATTAGAGTACAGAGTCTAGAATCAAACAGGTTGGAATCATAATGTGTTAAAATTAGAATTGGTTTTCTAAGGTAAAGTTCATCTCTGTTTTTATATATGGCAGTTTCTCTGTGTTAGCTTTTAGAAAAAGTTACATTTTTCTTAAATGACCTAGCTTCTACTTTCTTGAAGTCACATCATCATTATCTGGGAAACATCTAGCCTTAGAAGTGAAACAGGTAACGACTTAGCTCAAATAGCAGCAGGAGCATGCACTGAAACAGAATGAGAAGTAGGAAGACACAACACATCATTTTAAGAGCTATCATGACCACACGAGCTGGAATTCTTTTGATAATGTTTTCTCCTTGTTCTCAAAACTACAATTCTCTCAGTCAGTGTGTCCTGAGTTTTGTTTGGAAAGCACGATCGTCCTTTGTTTAGAGAGGAAAAGTAGCCTTGGACAAATGGTACTATTAAAAGTTGCTTGGTGGCCCTTTGTAACAAATACGGGCCAATTAATGTGGAGACACAGATTCCTGTGTATTGGTTCATATTTTACATGCAACACAGGGTAGAAATATAAATGGTCTGCAGTGCAACTTGTAATTTCAATTTATTAAAAAACTTTGTGTTAGTGACTTACCATTAACTAAGGGACTCTAGGCAGATGTTCTAATTCTCTTCCAGTAGTGTATTGTTTGCCTGGTTCCCAGTTGACAGCTGGAATTAAACAAAGAATTGAGTTTCATTCTATAGTATGACAATCTTATGGGAACACTAAGAGGTAAATTAAAAATTAGTCTACAATCTCTCATATAACGAAATCATAAAAACATTTGCAGGCATCACTTCAGATGCAACAATAGAATGCAGAGTGTTGTAAATCAAAGAGCACACAGACTATGCTGCAGATTAAGTAATGATAATGCACAAATTAACTTTAGCAGTAATCCTTGAGGAATCCATTTTACTGGGGTAGTATCAATCTTAGCATAGGCATGCAGGAAGGGAAGAAGCAAAAGCAAAGATTAAATAAGAATCTCTGGCAAGTATATACAATTTCTGAAATGTAAGGTACAGGAACAGGATATGAGACCTAACCTCTTCTAATCTAAATAAAAGTGTGAAGAAATTAAAATGATCTGAAACTGACAACTAATCAGCTAGAACTGTATATCAATCCACAGAGACAGGTAAAAAACCAAGTGAAGGCACCCCCGCACAAAACAAAACACCCCAGAACTCCCCAGCCTGCACCTGCCCATTGCTCCTCGTGCCCTGCCTAGGTGCCCCCTGCTAGAAATGCAAGGATGGCCGTTCTCGCTACTTTTATTCAACATAGCACTGGAAGTCCTAGCTGCAGCCATCAGACAAGAAAAAGAAATAAACGCCATCCAAATTGGAAAGGAAAATTTACAACCGTCACTATCTGCAGATGACATGATACTATATATAGAACACCCTGGGGGCACTTGGGTGGTTCAGTCAGTTAAGCATCCAAATTCAGCTCAGGTCATGAACTCACTTTTGTGAGTTCAAGCCCCATGTCAGGCTCTGTGCTGACAGCTCAGAACCTGGAGCCTGCTTCGGACTTTGTGTCTCCCTCTCTCTCTGCCCTTCCCCTGTTGCTCTCTCTCTCTCACTCAAAAATAAATAAAGATTAAAAAAAGAAAGAAAGAAAACCCTGAAGACTTGACAAAAAAAAAAAAAAAACTATTAGAACAAATGAAATTAATTCAATAAAGTTCCAGGACACAAAACTAATATACAGAAATCTGTTGCATTTCTATTCACTAATAATGAAATAGCAGAAAGAGAAACTGAGAAAACAATCCCCTTTACAAATGCACCAAAAATAATAAAATACCTAGGAATAAATGTAACCAAAGAGGTGAAAGTTATGGTACTCAGAAAATAATAAAACACTGATGAAAGAAAGTGAAGAGGACACAAACAAATGGAAAGATATTTCACACTCATAGAAGAATTAATATTGTTAAAATGTCCATACTATCCAAAGCAATCTACAGATTCAATATAAATCCTTTTAAAAATACTAATAGTATTTTTCACAGAAGTAGAGCAAATAATTATAAAATTTGTTTGGAATCATGAAAGACCTTGAATAGACAAAGCAATCTTCAGAAAGAACAAAGCTGGAGGTATACAATTCCAGATCTCAAGATATACTACAAAGCTTTAGTAATCAAACAGTATAATACTGGCACAGAATAGACACATAGATCAATGGAATAGAATAGAGAGCCCAGAAATAATCCCACATATATATGGTCAACAAATCTATGACAAATGAGGTAAGAACATGAAATGGGGAATAGATGGTTCCTTCAGTAAATGGTGCTGGGAAAACTGGAAAGTTACAAGCAAAAGCACGAAACGGGACCACTGTCTTACACAAAAATAAACTCAAAATGGATTAAGGACCTAATGCGACCTGAAATTATAGAACTTAAAAAAAAAAAAAAAAAGGTGGTAATCTCTTGGGCCGTAGTGACATTTTTCTAGGTATGTCTCCACAGGCAAGGGAAACAAAAGTAAAAATAAACTATTGAGTACTTCACCAAAATAAAGATTTTGTACAGCAAAGGAACTAATCAACAAAACAAAAAGGCAGCCTACTGAAGAGAAGATATTTGCAAATGATATATCTGATAAGGGGTTAACATCCAAAATATAAAAAGAATTTATACAACTTAACACTAAATAAATCAGTAAACAAACAAACTGATTTTAAAATGAGCAGAGGACCTGAATAGACATTATTCCAAAGAAGATATCCAGATGGCCAACAGACACATGAAAAGATGCTCAACATCACAAACATCAGGGAAATGCAAATCAAAACCATAATGAGATATAGCGACATTTTTCTAGATATGTCTCCACAGGCAAGGGAAACAAAAGTAAAAATAAACTATTGAGTACTTCACCAAAATAAAGTTTTTGTACAGCGAAGGAACTAATCAACAAAACAAAAAGGCAGCCTACTGAAGAGAAGATATTTGCAAATGATATATCTGATAAGGGGTTAACATCCAAAATATAAAAAGAATTTGTACAACTTAACACTGAATAAATAAACAAACAAACAAACAAACTGATTTTAAAATGAGCAGAGGACCTGAATAAACATTATTCCAAAGAAGATATCCAGATGGCCAACAGACACATGAAAAGATACTCAACATCACAAACATCAGGGAAATGCAAGTCAAAACCACAATGAGATACCACCTCACACCTGTCAGAATGACAAGTGTCCAAAAGACAAGAAATAACAAGTACTGGTGAGGACGCAGAGAAAAGGGCACCCTTATACACTGATGGCAGGAATGTAAATTAGTTCAACAGCTGTGGAAAACAGTATGGAGGTTCCTAAAAACTTAAAAGTAGAAATACCATATGATCAAGTAATTCCACTACTGGATATTTACTCCCCTTAAAAAAAAAGAGAGAAACACTAATTTGAAAATATATTGAAAATATATATGCACTCCCATGTTTATTGCAGGATTATTTACAATAGCCAATATATGGAAGCAGTTTATTGCTTGATAGATGAATGAATAGGTGAATGGATAAAGATGTGCTATATACATACAATAGACAATATATACAATATACAATTGTATATAGACAATATACACAACAGAATATTATGCAGTCTTAATAAAATAATGAGATCTTGCCATTTATGAAAATATGGTTGGACCTAGAGGATATTATGCTAAGTGAAATGAATCAGACAGAGAAATACCTTAAGATTTCACTTATATGTGGAATCTAAACAAAAAAAGCAGAAACAGACTCAAATTCAGAGAACAAAGTGGTGGTTACTGGGGGTGGGGGGTGGAATGGGAAAAATGGGTGAAAGGAAAGGGAGATAAAGGCTTCTAGTTATGGAAGGTATAAGTCATGGAAATAAAAGTTACAGCATAGGGAATATAGTTGATGGTATGGTAATAGTATTGTATGGTGACAGATGGTAGCTACACTTGTGAACATAGCATAATGTGTATAGAATTACTGAATCGCTGTGTCATACACCTGAAACATGGTATGTCAAGTATACTTCAATTTTAAAAACGTGAAAACAGATTTGAGATTGGTAATCAAATAATATGAAAGAAAAAGTAAGATGTTTGAAAAATTGGACAAAACCCCTTGGAAAAGAAGATCCACTGAAGAACAATTATCAAGGACATCGCTAGATACATGGTAGATTTGGGCCTGATATGGGCCACCTTCCCATTATACACCGTAAAAGTTCAAGATATAGGTGAAGATAGCTAACACCTGGCACTCCAGCAGCCCCAAGTGGTACTGCACCCAAATGTAGGCTTTAAGAGATAACTAAACTGCATGGGGTTCAGGTTTGAGAGAGTGATGCTAGAACTAAGACCCCTACAGAGAACCAGAAACTAGTCCCAGGCATCCAGTCCATGAAATGGAAATTAGACTCTATCCCCATGGAAGGCAAAATGTCACAGAAACCTGGGGAAAAAGAGAAAGCCTCCTACAAACACTTTTAAAACCCAACATTGCCCTACATGCACGGGTAGAGTCAAGATATAATACTATGTGTGTAATAATAATAAATTGTTGTTTTGATCCATAGGTTCTGGGATAGCTTGTTATATAGTAATAGAATCAGTACCTGGAGTTGCAAGGATTCTCCACATGGCAGGAATTTCAAACAAAGAAACTAACACAAGAAATCTGGTCTAGAAGTGCTGAAACATGAAGAACTGACAGAAGCCAATAAAGTCATGTTGAAATGATGTTTCTAACTCACTGCAACTCAGACATTGACAACACGATGAAACCAAGTTAAAGATAAATTCACAATCAAAAATTGCAAATCAGGGGTGCCTAGGTGGCTCAGTCAGTTCAGCATCTGACTTCGGCTCTGGTCATGATTTCATGGCTCATGGGTTCGAGCCCTGTGTCGGGCTCTGTGCAGACAGCTCAGAGCCTGGAGCCTGCTTCAGATTCTGTGTCTCCCTCTCTATCTGCCCCTCCCCAACTCACACTCTGTCTCTCTCTCTCAACAGTAAATAAACATTAAACAAAATTTTTTTTAAAAAAATTGCAAATTGGCCAATAGGCACATGAAAAGATGCTCAACGTCGCTCCTCATCAGGGAAATACAAATCAAAACCACACTCAGATACCACCTCACGCCAGTCAGAGTGGCTAAAATGAGCAAATTGGGACTATAGATGCTGGCAAGGACGTGAAGAAAATGGGAACCCTCTTGCACTGTTGGTGGGAATGCAAACTGGTGCAGCCACTATGGAAAACAGTATGGAGGTTCCTCAAAAAATTAAAAATAGATCTACCCCATGACCCAGCAATAGCAATGCTAGGAATTTACCCAAGGGATACAGGAGTGCTGATGCATAGGGGCACTTGTACCCCAATGTTTATAGCAGCACTTTCAACAATAGCCAAATTACGGAAAGAGCCTAAATGTCCATCAACTGATGAATGAATAAAGAAATTGTGGTTTATATACACAATGGAATATTACGTGGCAATGAGAAAGAATGAAATATGGCCTTTTGTAGCAACGTCAATGGAACTGGAGAGTGTTATGCTAAGTGAAATAAGTCATACAGGGAAAGACAGATACCGTATGTGTTCCCTCTTATGTGGATCCTGAGAAACTTAACAGAAACCCATGGGGGAGGGGAAGGAAAAAAAAAAAGAGGTTAGAGAGGGAGGAGGGAGGGAGCCAAACCATAAGAGACTCTTAAAAACTGAGAATAAACTGAGGGTTGATGGGGGGTGGGAGGGAGGGGAAAGTGGGTGATGGGCACTGAGGAGGGCACCTGTTGGGATAAGCCCTGGGTGTTGTATGGAAACCAATTTGACAATAAATTTCATATTAAAAATACATAAATAAATAAAAATAAAATTAAGTTTAAAAAATTGCAAATCATATAAGGATATGAACAACCACCAGAGAGAGAGAGAGAGAGAGCATACAAAAAATAATGGAAAACTTTATAACCTAAAAATGTTTATAAATTGTGTATTTAAAATCATTAAAGAGGGGCGTCTGGGTGGCACAGTCGGTTAAACGTCCGACTTCAGCCAGGTCACGATCTCGCGGTCCGTGAGTTCGAGCCCCGCGTCGGGCTCTGGGCTGATGGCTCGGAGCCTAGAGCCTGTTTCCAATTCTGTGTCTCCCTCTCTCTCTGCCCCTCCCCCGTTCATGCTCTGTCTCTCTCTGTCCCAAAAATAAATAAACGTTGAAAAAAAAATTAAAATAAAATAAAAATAAAATCATTAAAGAAATTAAAAGCAGAAATAATGGTGAATATCTCAGCTCTCTTTTTTTTTTTAATGTTTGTTATTGAGAGACAGAACATGAACATGGGAGGGGCAGAGAGAAGGAGAGACACAGAACCGGAAGCAGGCTCCAGGTTCTGAGCTGTCAGTACAGAGACGGACGCAGGGCCTGAACTCACAAACCGCAAGATCATGACCTGAGCCATAGTCAGACGCTTAACCAACTGAGCCACCCAGATGCCCCCTCAGCTATTTCTTGATTTCTGAGCTATGTCCTCCGACATTCCTTTGGTAATATTGGTAGTAAACTGTGTCTTTTGTTTATCTGAAAATGCAGGTAGGAAGAGGGTATCAACTACAAAAGGCATGAAGGAATTTGGGGGGATGACAGAAATATTTTATAGCTTGATTGTTGTGGGGTTACAAAACTGTTTTGTCAAAACCCACCAAACTGTGCATGTAAAAGGGAGAATCTTACTATATATAAATTACACCTCAATGCCTGACATCAGGAAAAAAAAAAAATCAGTCTCTTCTCCTTCAGGGTCTCCACAGACAGAAAACAGAACAAAATAGACATTTTCATTCAGAGAACAATAATTTGTGCAAAGATTCACTAAGCAATAAGCCTATCCAAACAAACAAAGCCACGGAAAAAAATAGATTCAAATTCTACTAAGGGTTCACTGACTTAAGTTAAAACTTACTTGAACACCAGGCCCCAAAAGCAGACATGGATGAGGCAGCCCCACATGGGAAGCAGCTTCCCTGGTGAGATCTGGTGTTAATGCACAGCCACATCCATTTCTGAAAAGTTTATAAGATAAATATTCACATTCATTTACAGCACTGGAAAAATAACAGCTAAATCTTTAGTAAACAGGTTTATCATGGAAAAGTGAGAATAAATGTGTTGAATCAGAAAATAAGGAAATCATTCAAATTCAGACTTTGCCAGTAAGAAGTAATATGATCTTAAGTCAGACATCTCACTTCTCTTCAGAATCTTTGCGATAATAAAGATGATCCCTTGGGTCCATTCCTGCATTCATACTCTAAGAGTTTATGACAATTTGGACTTAGACAAGGAGCCACTAAAACTGGAAAGTCAAAATACTAAATTGGAGAAAATTCTGAGACCTGTAAAATCTAAATGCCATGGTACATGGAGGCTGTACAGTTTCAGAGTAGTCACATCACGCTTTCCTCAAAAATCTCCATTGAGGGGTTTTAGTGTAGAAACTAATTTCTCACCGACGCTAACAGAAAAAAATGTGAATTACAACATTTGGAGTTCGATACATGACGTTTAAGAAGAATTAGCAAATCACAGCTTCACACTTCATGTCCCATTCCTTCAAAATTATATTTTTCTCTTTGTGAGAGATTGTGGAAATAGTAGCCAATTCCAACCAGCCTGGAGTCTATCAGAAAAATATCAGCAGATCACACGGAACCTAGGAGAAAGAAGTATAGCCATGCCTCAGAAGGTGCTAACATCAAAACATCACGATTTGAAGTTATTCTTCATGATTCTCTGGGGCTGTAGGAGAGCTTATGCTAGCACCAGCTGACATCTGCACATTAATTCTGGCACTATCTGGAATCAGCACTGACCCACAAGTTAAGGGCTGAGTCCTCCACAAGACAACCCTCATTTTATTGCCAGTCAGACATCGGTGGTCCCTGGGCCACCTGTACTTCTGACTGGCTGGCTACAAATTCAGGGGCTCCCACGAACCCCCTCAGGCTAACTAATTTGCTAGACTGACTCACAGAACTCAGAAAAGCACTATGTTGATTATTACAGTTTTCTTATAAAGGATACAGATCAGGACTAGTTAAACAAAGAGACACAAAGGCCAAGGTCTAGGAAGTTCCTAAACCCAGAGCATCCATGCTCTTCCCATGGAATCAGGACATGTGGCCTTCCTGGCACATGGATATATTTATCTATTTGAAAGCTCCCCTGAGATTCAGGGTCCAGAATGTTTACTGGGGTTACATTATACAGGCTGGATTGATTAAATCATCAGCCATGTGACTGAACTCCATTTCTAGCCCTTCACTTCTTTATGTGTCAGACTGCTCAAAGTCCCAACCTTCTAATCATATAGTTGGTCTTTCTGCTGGCCAGCCCCAGTCCTGAGACTACTTGAGAGGCTAATCTTGAGATATTTCATTTGCATAAATTCAGGTCCAGGGGCTGATCCAAGGGACTCATGAATAACAAAGACACTTGGGAAATTCCAAGAGTTTACAAGGTCTACGTCTGTGCTCAGAACCTAGAACGAGGGCCAACTTCTTTTTTTTTTTTTTAATGTTTATTTTTGAGAGAGAGTGAGAGAGAAAGAGAGAACGAGCATGAGCAGGGGAGGGGCAGAGAGAGAGACACAGAATCCGAAGCAGGCTCCAGGCTCTGAACTGCCAGCACAGAGCCCGATGCGGGGCTCGAACCCACGAACTGTGAGATCATGACCTGAGCTGAAGTCAGACGCTTAACTGACTGAGCCACCCAGGTGCCCCAGGGCCAAATTCTTTATTATACAACATAGCTCATCTCAGATTCTCTCTGTGCAGTCTTTTCAAATATTCTCTCTCTCGGTACACAGGCATTCCTGGCTTCAAGATTCTGGCTGATCACAGCTGACCCAGCTGCAGTGCTCCAGTTTGATATAACCATTCAGTCTTAACACCCAGCTCCGACTAACTGACTAACATCCCTGAGTTACCATTTTAAATCTCTGGGAGACAAAGTCTAAATGCCACAGTGTGAGTCGAGACCGTTGGTCTAAAAAGCTGTGATCAGAGGGACAAAGTCACAGGATGCTTTGAGATGGGCCTGACAATTCTCAGAGAACAAAATATGAACTTGGCAGGCATCAGACAATATATCTAAACTCAAGTTTTACAACTCTGACAAGCACAGGTGTGTAAAGCAAGGCCCTAGGAAATGGGAACAAGGATCGGCACAAAAAGAACTAAATGTAATCAAGCTCCAAGATCGTTGTCATCCCTCCTATAGTCTCTTTATAAAATAAGCACAGAAATAGCTCAGTTCAACTTTATCCAGGTAGGATGTCATTATGATTAATACTCATGGGAGGCAAACCCAAGGTGGACATGTTCTTGTGTGAAAATGGTTCTATCTGGCTTTAGAGAATCATCATAAATGAAGAGAGCAATTTATAGGAAATGGGAGAAAGAGGAAGTCCATTTGGGAATACTCTTATGATAGGAAAAGATAGGATTCTAGCAGGCAGAGAGGTCAAGGTTAGGACCTAAGGGCCCTGGGTGGGGAAAAACACACATTTTGGAATAATGCTGGGAGCATCTGACCACAGGAAACCCCCTTGGGTGTAAGGTTCCTCTTAAGAATGTAACAGACACCTCGTACTCCCCCTCAGGTTCCCCTCAGGAATCTGACATCAAAATACCTAACTAAAATAAGTAAACCATAAAACTTATGTTAACCAAGGGACAGTATGACCATAGTCTGACTCCACACAATGGAGTCGAGCCAGTCAGCAATGGATAACCCAGCACTCAAGCCAGAGTTGTCCAGTCAGTAAGGGTAGAACCTGAGAAGAACTGAGGGGGAAGGGTAGGGGGGCGCTGACCAGAACCTTATAAAACAAGGGCCCTTGCCTATAGTCACGAGCATTCACCTTCAAATGCCCCCTCTCTGTAAAGAGAGCTTTCCTACTATGCTTCCTTTCTAATCTTATACTCTAATACATTTCTGCCTGCTGCTCATTTTGTGTCCACCTCTTCATTCTTCGAAGGGGCGAGATAACGAACCCCAGGCACTGAGGTAAAAAAAAAAATCCCACAACACTTTCTGGAATCAAATAGAAGACAGAGATAAAGACTCACCCAATAGTACACAGTTGAGCTAAAAGAGAAAAAGATAAAGGTCTCTTTAGCTGCATCTGAGAGAAGCTAATTGGAGCTAGATTAAGAAAAATGAGAAGTTGCCATAATGATGAAGGGATAACTCATGAACTCCAAGTGCAGAAATGCAATCTGGCCTCCCGAAGGGACTGAGATCAAGGCCTAAAAAGTCCTCATGGCTTCTCTCTGTATGTTTTCCTTTTCTCCCTCCTCCTCCCCTCGGTCTGTCTGTCTGTCTGTCTCTCTCTCTCTCTGGCTCTTTCTGGCATTTCCATTTTGCTGTTTCTCAGGTCACACAACTGTGCATGATGGCCACTTTACAACCCCGAGTTTACATTCTGAAAAGCAGAAAAAGGTAGCGTCCCTCAGTTCCAGATCTTTAGCTCCAAGAGCTATCGTCTGATTGGATCCCTCAGGTGCAATCAGCAATGGTCTAGAGGGCAGGGATTACATAGTGCAAACGTGGCTGCAGGGGCCCATCTTTGTGGGTCAAAGAGGCAGTTAAGGAGCCATTTTTGAGTTGAGAAGATGCCCCAGAAAGTAGCTGTGCTACTACTCCATTTATTTAATTTAGAGAAACACAACAGCTGCTCTGGATAAATGACAATGTCTAAAAAATATCTCCCCAGGCTACATCATAGTTTCTGCACTTAATATTTTTCTAAATTATGTGAAAAGGGAAAGCTCAAAAAACAAAAACAAAAACAAAAACAAAACTCACATTTGCAGATAAACAAAGATCTCTGGAGTAGAAGTAGGCCAAGGTGGTAGGAATAAAATGACAACAGATGAACTTCGGTGAGAGTAAGGGAAAGGTAATAATACCAGGGCAAAGTAAATCCAAATGATCTAAATTCATTGGTTCTAAGAAACCAAAGGAGTGGGGTGCCTGGGTGGCTCAGTCTTAACGGTTAAGCGGCCAACTTCAGCTCAGGTCATGATCTCACGGTCCGTGAGTTCGAGCCCCGCGCCGGGCTCTGTTCTGACAGCTCAGAGCCTGGAACCTGTTTCAGATTCTGTGTCTCCCTCTCTCTGACCCTCCCTTGTTCATGCTCTGTCTCTCTCTGTCTCAAAAATAAATAAACGTTAGGGGCGCCTGGGTGGCGCAGTCGGTTGGGCGTCCGACTTCAGCCAGGTCACGATCTCGCAGTCCGTGAGTTCGAGCCCCGTGTCAGGCTCTGGGCTGATGGCTCAGAGCCTGGAGCCTGTTTCCGATTCTGTGTCTCCCTCTCTCTCTGCCCCTCGCCCGTTCATGCTCTGTCTCTCTCTGTCCCAAAAATAAATAAACGTTGAAAAAAAAAAATTTTTTTTAATAAATAAATAAATAAATAAACGTTAAAAAAAAGAAAAAAAGAAAAAAAAAGAAACCAAAGGAGCATAATCTTGGATGCACTGAAGAGAATTTCAAACTGATAAAGACGTGACAGCCCTAAAAGATTAATAGAGACTTTTATTTACTGAATAAATTCTAGTTTCCAGTATTATTTACTCATTCACCCATGCAACGTAAATATGCAAGGAAAGAAAGGGTGTGAGGGAAGGGAGGGAAAGAAGAGAAGAAAAGGAAGGAGAAAGGAAAACAGACAAGGAGGAAGGGAAAATACACCCTAGTATGTCATACATACTCATGAGGTGGATTACTGATCTCATTTTTCAGATGAGGAAACTGAACTCAAGACCCCATAAACTACCCCAGACCATCAGTTAGTAAGTAGAACTAGGATTCCAGTTCAGGTGGGTCTGGGTCCAAAGCATATGTTCTCTGCATCACATGGTTATCCCACATTTTCAAGATTTTGGCATGAAATTTTTTTAATTATTTTTTTTTTTTAAGCAAGCTCCGTGCCCAACGTGGGGCTTGAACTCACAAACCCTGAGATCAAGAGTTGCATGCTCTACCAACTGAGCCAGCCAGGCACTCCAAGATCTGCCATGAAATTCTTAGCAAAAACATTAGCGTGCATTAAAACAGCCTAAAAAAAAAAAAAAAAAAAAAACACGAAGTACTGCTTTTTTTCCATGCTACATAAAAGTCTGAAGATGAAACAATAACCCATTTGGGACCAGAGTATGATACCAAAAAAAAAAAAAAAAGGGTAAACATAGGGGCGCCTGGGTGGCGCAGTCGGTTAAGCGTCCGACTTCAGCCAGGTCACGATCTCGCGGTCCGGGAGTTCGAGCCCCGCGTCAGGCTCTGGGCTGACAGCTCAGAGCCTGGAGCCTGTTTCCGATTCTGTGTCTCCCTCTCTCTCTGCCCCTCCCCCATTCATGCTCTGTCTCTCTCTGTCCCAAAAATAAATAAACGTTGAAAAAAAAAATTTAAAAATAAAAAAAATAAAAAATAAAAGGGTAAACATATATTTCTCGACCTGCCTACATTTGCACCCCCAAAATGCTGCCCTGTTTGCTTTACTAAGGCCCAAAATTTCCAAGAGGAAAACTTTGGTGTCAAGTATAATGAAAATATTCAAACCTAAAAACAAATAAATAATGAAGGAAAAAGAGATATACCACAGTACAGAAAAATTAAAAGTTACATATAGGCAAGTAACACCAAAAATAAAGGTAAACTGGAAATCATGTGCGACATGTATGAGTTACTATTCTTAATAGCTCAAGAGGTCATGCAATAAGAAAACATTAAATGTGTCAACAGCAAAAGGGCAAAGAACAAGAAGAGAAGTGCATTTTCCAAATAAACTTAGGAAAAAAATGTCCATCCTTGTTAGTAACCCTGGTATTTCTCTATCCAACTGCAAGTTTTCTCTTTTTTTAAATTTTTTTAATGTTTATTTATTTTTGAGAGAGAGAGAGTATGTGCACGCGTGAGTGGAGGAGGAGTAGAGAGAGAGAGAGAGAAACACAGAATCTGAAGCAGGCTCCAGGGTCTGAGCTGTCAGCACAGAGACCAATGTGGGGCTCGAATCCACAAACCAGAGATCATGACCTGAGCCAAAATCAGACGCTTAACCGACTGAGCCACCCAGTTGCCCCCTCTCTCTTCTTTAATGACAATAACCAGGGTTTGTGGAGGATATCGGGAAATACGCTTTCTTAATTTTGCAAGTGACTATATAAATGGACTATATCTTCTGTAACACGATTAGTCAATAGTATCAAACAATGCAAACATCTGTCTACCTTTTGACCCAATACTTGCACTTCTAGGAATATATTCTAAGACAAATATTAGAACTCAAAGACTATGAACAGTCATGTATTTATACAAAAGCATCAATAAAAACTGAAAACACCTAATATCCAAGAGTAGCAATTGCTTAAAGAAAGTTGATCCATCCATGTCATAACTGTTTGCAACCACTAGAAAGTGTGCTCTAACAAAGCAGTAATGCTCTGAATAATTAAGTAGAAAGGGCAAATTATGAGATTTTGTTTACTTATCTATACAGTTTTAGATATGCAAACATTACATATTATATATAACACATAATAGAAATAATTTAACATACTCATCAGAAACACACCAAAATATTAACAGCAGCCCTTTCTGAGTAGGGTTATAGGAGATTTTTAGGTTGTACACATAGGTGTTGTTCTCTATTGTTCACAGTTCCCATAATAAATTAAGTTGCATTATTTTTATAATGGGGAAGCAAGTATGTTAAAATAAAAATGCAAAGCTTTCAATGAGAAGGCATTATTTCTGTTCATCTTGTCTATGTGCAGAATGAATTCACACAGGTTTTGATTCCATTCGAGGAGGCCACAAAGGTGGTGGCTGATCCCGTGTGGCCAGAAGTAAACCGTCCTATTCAGAAATGTGGAGAGCCTTTTTAAATATTCCTTCCCAAAGCAAAACACAACAGTTACATTTCTAATAAGAGCAATTTGCTTTTGATGATGAACTCCTACCAAAATAATTAAGACATTATTCAGAATCTTCAAAAGCAATAACACGAGTAAGAGCAACAGAATAAAACACACAATAAAAAGGATAAAATACAAAATCAAAACAAGGTCATCTCATTAAAAACCAGGGATTACTGTTGAAAATGTCTAGGGTCTCATCAGAAGGACTTTATTGTCTTTAATAATAGTTTTGATTTGAGAATGCCAACACCAAAATGACTCCATTTTCCTCTCAAATGCTTTCATGATTGTGTTTAGATAGCTCTGAGAAGGCTCACATGGTTGTCTACAAAGAACACTATGATTGGTGAAAATGGGAACCTGTTATTTGCAATATTCAGAAACAAAATACGCTGTATGCAGATAATTAATTTCAAAATGTACTGTATTCTTTTTTATTTCATACAAACAGTATAACCTGGTTTAGGATTTTTTTTCTTTTTTTATTATTTTATGTTTTCACCATGATCAGTGACTCTTTAACCTCCATCATCTATTTGACTGATCCCCCTGCCGCCTCCCCTTTGGTAACCATCAATTTGTCGTCTATTAAACAGAGTTAAGTTTAAGCAAGTCTGGCCCCCTCTTCCTGTTCTTCTCCCGTTCCCAAATATCTCTGCCGCCTCATGCCAAAGGGACCATCTACACCATTATTGAGTCATTCGCTGGGGTCCTATCGCATTTACTTTATCAGGAATCTTTCATTACTTAAAAGCGAATACTCTCTGAGCCAAATTCAGCTTGGTTCTTGGTTAGTTGCAGTCATCTGAGAGTCAGAAATTGACCAAGACAACCATACCAGGTGAGGGGACTGTATACCAAGGACATATATATGGGAAGCATATGGGAAGTGAAAGGCAAAGAAAAAGGACTGTAAGCAAGCACTGCGAGGTATCCATATACAGACGATGGATATAATCATGAAATTCCAGGGAAAAATAATTGATGCCCTTTAAAATCAAGGAAGCATCGGGGCGCCTGGGTGGCGCAGTCGGTTAAGCGTCCGACTTCAGCCAGGTCACGATCTCGCGGTCCGTGAGTTTGAGCCCCGCGTCAGGCTCTGGGCTGATGGCTCGGAGCCTGGAGCCTGTTTCCGATTCTGTGTCTCCCTCTCTCTCTGCCCCTCCCCCGTTCATGCTCTGTCTCTCTCTGTCCCAAAAATAAATAAACACTGAAAAAAAAAAAATTTAAAAAAAAAAAATAAAATCAAGGAAGCATCCACACGATCCCATTCTATGGAGGCACACAAAGCAAACCATTCAGTCCCTGAAACGAGCTACTTCCAGCCACAAGGTGCGGCTCTCCTCAGGATCTGCAAACGGATTGCATATTTAGAGCTGAGACAATGGCCAGCTTGCATTAGAAATCCCATCTATAGGGGCGCCTGGGTGGCGCAGTCGGTTAAGCGTCCGACTTCAGCCAGGTCACGATCTCGCAGTCCGGGAGTTCGAGCCCCGCGTCAGGCTCTGGGCTGATGGCTCGGAGCCTGGAGCCTGTTTCCGATTCTGTGTCTCCCTCTCTCTCTGCCCCTCCCCTGTTCATGCTCTGTCTCTCTCTGTCCCCCCCAAAAAAATAAATAAACGTTGAAAAAAAAAAAAATTTAAAAAAAAAAAAGAAATCCCATCTATAAACCATACTCCTTCAGTCAATTCAGTTTTGAACAGAACTTTCTGCCAATGAAACACTCTGCACAAATACAGAGTTCTGTCCAAGGAGAAGCCCTCCTTAACTGATGCTACGTCTGTGTGGGCAAAGTCACCTCTACATTGCAGCATCCACAGCCATCATTTTCTTTCCTCAAGCTGAGCTTTCTGCGATGGAACTGAGCTCTATGGCTTGCCCTCTCTCTCCTTTCTTCTTATTTCCTGGATCTTGTTATTTGCTTTTTGTGTTATGACAAGTCAAGTGAAATGTCAGATATGGAGATATGCCACCCAGATTATTCTTCAGGAAAAGACAGGCTGCCCAGCTGTGAAGAGTATAATCGTCAGTGGGCAGCTGTCAGCTCCTTCCCAGTACGAGCTACAGAGAGCCACCTTGTTCAAGCCCGTGCCCTTCCCAGAGCAGCCTGCATCAGGCGACTGACGGGTGCTGGGAGGGTCAGTAGGGACAGGCCACTTCAACTCAATGCATGACAATTACAACAGGCAATGCTTGTTCTAGAGCTTTGCTGGGCCTTCACTGCACATCACCTTCTCCCCACTGCTTCCAGCCCTCTTCGTTTCAAGGTACTAATCCCTGATAACTATCTTGTGCCCCAAACCACATCTTCTGTGCCTATGTCCGGTGAACACAGCCTGCAACATTGCAACAATGAATTGCTCAGATCATCTGACAATGATAGGCTATTAAATAATTTGGAATACTTAGCTTTTGCTTTTATGCACTTTTGTGCTTCAGATATTTTCACTGAATCGCCATTTACTCATTTATTCAATAAATATTTGAGTGCCTCCCATGAGCTGGGCACCGTGCTTCGTAAAGAATACATGAAAAATATCTGGAACACAACACAGTATTAGGGTAAAGCAGCCATCTTGCAAACATGAAAATGAAAGCAACAATCCAAGGGATGGCAGGAGAGACAGCCAGAAAGAGCCTTCATGGGACAGTAATGACTGCCCTGGACTGCCTATCTCTGACCTCATCTTATGAGAAAAGTAACCTCTATTTGGTTTTCTATTATCTGCAATGGAACAACATCAACCCTAGCTGACAGACTCCCCCCTCAGTCGACACTTAGTATGCCCACTGCAAATACCATGCCTTGGCCACTGTTTGCTTATTTACTGATTGAGTAAATGAACAAATGAATGATAATTCTTACTAGTATTTTATCTCGCATTCCCTGGTCAAATCCAGAAAGTGAGCCAATAAAAAGGAATAAAGCCCGAAAAGTAGTCTGGTCCCCAACTGCCCACCCCTTGGCTCAAATCTGTTCACCTTATTCTTCCCTTTTTCATTTCAAAATTATATTCATATCATTCCTTTTATAGTATCGCCACATGAAAATTAACAACATGCAAAGCATTTCTCCAGTAAGATCATTTTTGACACTTTTTTCTTCTATATCTCATGTACAAAGGAGAGGAAAATTTGACACATGGGCTGTGGGGCTGTATAAACATATAGCATATCATTTTAAATGCTTCAGTTTCAGAGGCTCTGAGAGATAAAATGGCACATCTATAATTATCCCTCCACCATCAATAAGCTTCAAATTACTATCTACTCTCAAAGGTAGAGAAAAGGTTGAAGTATTTTTTATGAAACTTCAGAAGTTGCATATTAAGTAATTTGTTGTATCATAAAGTCCTAAGACCCAGGAAGTGTCTTTTGTTTTATCTACCAGATTTTATTTACCAGAAGGGAAGTTTTCAATTAATTGTTTGATTGGGATATATAAGAAGACTACCGAGAAAAGCCTTACAATGAAGTCAAATAAACCCAGGCTCGCTGAGGTTCACAAAAGCTTTCCACCAAAATTACCAGCCACTGACGGTATGATACTCAACTCAGCTATCGCCCAATAAATTTCCTTCTTCCTAACAAATGTTTCCTCTTAATTTGTTGATTTATATATCTACTCAACAGACATTCATTAAACACCAATTATGTGCAGGCTTAGTACCAGGCACTAGAAAGAAATAAGGTGTCGTCCCGGATCTGAAACAACAGAATGCATAGACACATACGAACACAGGACATAGCATTTCAGTGCAATATCATGTGTCTAACAGAGGTGAGCATGGGCTGTTTGGGGGAATCACAGAAGAGGGAAACCCAGCATGGAAGAACAGTACAAGAAGTATTTCTCAAAGAAAATGGCCTTTGAGTTAGCTTAAACGGTGAACACAAGTTACCTCTACTTACCGTAAATATATTCAAATCCAACTGCTTCTCCACACATCCACCTCTACCAGCCAAGTCCATCATCCACCTGCCTGGGTCACCACCAGAGCCTCCTAACAGGTCTCCCTGCTGCGAACTCTTGCACCCCTACAGCAGCCAGAGGGAGCCTCTTACAAGGTAAATCAGATGATATCACCCTTCCAATGGCTTTCCTACATCCTTAAAAGAAAAGTCCTCACCATATTGGTAAGAACCTGTGTGATCGGGCACCTGGCTACCTATTCAATTTCCTATAACTCTTCCCGTGGCTGACTGCTCTCCATCTACATTTGTAACCTTGAAATTCCTCCAACACAACAAGAAATCTATTTCAGGGCCTTTGTATTTGCTGTTCCCTCTACCTAGAAATACTCTAATGGCTTGCTCATTTCATTTGGGCCTCTCCTCCAATGTCACTTCCTCAGAGAAGCCCTCCACAACCATACCACAGAAAACACTACACGCTTTCCCCTTATGTGACATCACTGTCACATTCCCCTCTGGACTGTAAGTCCCATGAGAGTAAGATTTTCTGTAGTTCAATGCTGTGTCCGCAGTCCCTGCAGCAACTCCTATTACACACAGCAGACACTCAGTAGACATCTATTGAATAAATAAACCCTTTGCATGTGCCCACCACCAGACAAAAAGAAGAAATAAAAGGATAGTGTGTTTACAAGTTGTTTACAGTGTAGGCCCAGGCTCTCGGCTCCCAGGACTGTTAGATCGACTAAACAGTCCATCTAGCTAACTGCATGAAACCAAAGAGAGAGAAGATCAACTTCAAAGTGAGTACAAAGGTGGGGGTGGTGGGAGAGTTGGGCCAGGATTACTCATCTGAAAAGTTTTGGACACAGTATTGTCAGAGAATCAGAGCCCTGATACTAACAGCCTTTTGAAATCCTTCAAGTTCTAAGTGACCACAAGGCCCAAGTCCATTTGGAGACATGCTCAGCCATGTCAGCCTGATGTCACGTCTGAAGATAGGATTTTGTGATGGACAAGGGTTCCTGGAGAAACTTTGCTGGGTAACCTCAGTGGGAGGCTATGTAAGAATTTCCTACACGCGGAGGTAAGAGTTCTTAAAATGGTGACCCAGAGGCCCATTCTGTATTTGAGAAAAAGGGAAGGGGCCTGTGAGGGCTGTATACATTGTATTTTTAAAAATTTTTAAACATCCAATATTAGAAGATTTCGTATCAAAATCCATATTTTCTATTATCTCTTGAAAATATGAAAGATCTAGCAAAACTAGGCTGCAGTCTAGTCACAGCCACTCCCTTTAGATGGGGCAAGCACTCTGTAGCTCACCACCATGCTTAACATGACCTCTGTACTACCTCAGGTGGGTGCTCTCATTTATTTGACTCGTCTGAGCCAGGTAGGCATTTAAGTCTTGATTCCTGGTCTTAAACTTGATTGATTACTTGTCCCAGAGTCAGGAAGATCATTAAAAGAGCCAAACACTCAATGCTATGAAGAACCACCAAGTATCGAAATGACACAGTCCTTAACAGAAATGTAGGGCGGGAAGGGGCCTCAGAAATCATCCAGTCAACTTCATTATTACAGATGGAGGAACAGAGGCCCATGTGGCTCAAACTTTGAACAGATCAAAGATTGGATCTCCAGATGACCAGTATGGGTCTTATACCTCCCAGTGAGCAGCTATCGGAACATACATTTGCAGGTTGGCAAACACCGCCATGTAACCCTTGTCAGTGTCCTAGCCGCTCACTGGCCTTGATCCCTAATGTGTTAAAAACATTTTTAAAAATCTAAATATTAAGAAGACAGCATTTGTAACCATGTAAGGGCAAGGGAGAAAAATCTATGGAATAAAAATCTCACGAGGCCTGGACAAGACGGGAGAACTGAGCTGGCCTCTGTCAGAGGTAAGTAAACTCTTTTGGTAAAAGGCCAGATAGTAAATATTTTAAACTGGGCCATGCAGTCTCTATGGCAACTACTCAGCTCTGTTTGTAGCAGGAGAGCAGCCATAGACAGTATATAAACAGGTGTTACTGTGTTTCAATAAAACTTTACTGATAGATACTGAAAGTTGGATTTCATATAATTTCATGTGTCGTGAAACAATATTCTTCTATTTTTTGCGGGGGGGGGGGTGGGGTGGGGGTACCATTTAAAAATGTAAAAATCACGCTTAGCTCAAGGGCCATACATAAACAGGTGGTAGGCAGGGTTTGACCCTGGGGCCATAGCTTGCTGATCTCTGACCTAGATGGTGAGGGCAGATATCCCAGGGCTTCTTTCCCTTTGAATTCGAGACATCTCCTAACGCACAGGTCAGACTTCTTCATGATAGTATCGGAATTGTCTCACAGTGTATCAAGTTTATCCAGTTACTCACTCATATTCTCTTGTTTGGTCTTCACAATGATTCTATTAGATACGAGGAACGAGTGTAAGTGTGCATTGCATTTCCAACCTGTTCACTTTTTGTACGGATTATAATGACATGAACAGAAGAAAAATTTACCCGAAATGTCACTACCTCAGGAAAGAAATGTTGACATTTTTCTTTGTACTTCTCAATTCTTTTTTTTCCATATCTAGGCAAACTTTCACTGAATTGGCATCATAATGTGGATAAAATGGTACATCCCAGGTTTTCACAGAGTGGATTTATGCATTCTACCATATTTCTAAATAGGCCTCAGGGTGAATATTTAAGATTCTATGTAGTATGTCATTATCTGTGACATACGTCCTTTGCTGGACATTTAGGAAGTTTCCAATTATTTACCATGATAAATAATGCTGCAGTGAATGTCTTTATTCACTTTACTTTTATAGGAATATTTCCTTGATATTCCCAGAAGTGAAATTACCAAATAAAGTACAGTAACACTCTGATTACTAATATGCTTTGGAAACACCTTTCAAAAAAAGTTATACCAAAGCAGGTTTCCTTAGCACGGGGTGAAAGCAATGGGCCATGGAGCAGTCCAGCCCTGTCATGGTCTCCGGTGGGACCTTGGGAAGTCACCTCTACCTTAAGCTTCAATTATGTCACCTGTCAAGAGAGGAACATAATCTCTGCCTTCCGTGAGAATCAAAAGAGACAGTCGATCACACTGAGCAACTTCCAAACACCAGTGAGGATGCTATGAAATGCTGATGGGGAGACTGATAACAGTGATGATGAGCTTCAAGTTATGTGTGAAGAACCAAGGCTCAGATTGAAGAGTCTTGTCCCAGGCCATGCAACTGGTAAAGAGCACTTCAGACTCCAGTTCATGCCTTTTTCTGTTTCTCTTTGATGGCACCCAGGATCTCCTGGGACTTTGAGTACAGAAACAGTGTTGATTCCTTGCTCACTCTCAGGGGCATTTCGTTTGCAGACTGATTTCTAAGTCTCAGATGTCAGCCAATTTGTTCCTTCCAGATGCTTGGACCCTACTGGGACCCCCACCTGCTACGCCTGGGGAACTTTTTTTTTTTTTTTTACTTTTTAAATTCAAAAAGTAACAAATGAGCATTATGTGACATAACATTTGTGCCTTCAAGCGCTCACATCAGCCTAGTCACGAAACTTGCCAGAGCAGTCCTTTCCCTTCTGACAGTATTTAGATTGCTATTAAAGTAGATGTCGACAAGTTCTAACTCTGAGTTCATTTATATTCATAATCTTTTATCCACATTCTGATAGTTCAAGGTTAATGAACTCAGTACTCCTGAAACTGAGAATTAATATCCAAGAAGAATTCATATGAAAAATATAATGCTTCCTCCCCTTTATTTCTTCTTTTACAAAAACAATATCCGCAAGAAAGGTCAAAATTAGAGGCAAGAATAATTAACATGAGAATTTTGACAAAACCCATAACCTCTGTCTACATTCTATAACCTATTCTGATTGAAATGCAAAGACAGAGTCTACGAACTTTCTTGCCAGTTCTTAATCACTCCTCCCAGGATGGTTTTCTGTAAGTTTACTCATTGATAGAACTGCGTTTCTAGGTGTTGGCTGCACTTGGTAGCAAGCGTGATTTAAAGTTGAGGCAGGGGCACCTGGGTGGCTCAGTAGGTTAAGCGTCTGACTTTGACTCAGGTCATGATCTCATGGTTTCTGAATTTGAGCCCTGTGTTGGGTCTGTGCTTGGAGCCTGGAGCCTGCTTCGGATTCTGTGTCTCCCCCTCTCTCTCTACCCCTTCCCCACTCGCACTGTCTCTCTCTCTCTCTCTCTCTCTCTCAAAAATAAAACAACAAAAACATTAAAAATTAAAAAAAAAAAATAAAGTATTTGAGGTAAATCTAGTTCCAGGAATTAATGATACTTGTGGTTAGAGACTGAGGGCATTTGTGGGTCTAGAGCATGTCAGGAGACGTTTCCCTTAAATAGTCTGATAGTAAAGATTTTAGCCTTTGCAAGCAAAAGGTCTCTGTTGCAACTATTCAACTCTGCTATTCCAGCACAAAAACAGCCATAGACTATGTGTAAATGAGTAGGTGTGGCTCGGTCCCAGTGAACCTTCATTTACCAAAGCAGATGGTAGGCCTGCAGGCCAGAGTTTGCTGACCTCTGGTCTAGAAGCTAACAGAACTTGCACTTCTGGATGTCAGTATCTTAGCACTTTGTAACCCTTGATGATACTTTAATGGCACATACTATCCCAGTGTTTTCTGGCACTTTGTGAAACCAGCCCCTGGTGAAGACTTGCTGGGACCGGGTGGCACTTATGGTTCTTGACCTTCAGCACTTGAGGTTTTACGCTTGATGATCCTTGCGGCTGTGAGTGCTTGGGGTATTTACATTTCTAGAAGGTAATCATTTAATGGCACTAAAGGTCATGTGCCGATCCTGAAGTCATAGCCCTGAACCCATAGTAAACAGAGAATGTTTGTTGAGTGAATAAATGACCTCTTTTGGGTCTTCAAGGTATGCTAAAATTGGATCTCTAACATTTACAGATTTCTAAATTCCATGCTTCGTATCCAACAAAAACTGACTACTTAATTTGGAAAAAGTAACCAACTTGGGCCAACAGGTGGTTTGAGTTTTCCTTAATTCATACTCGCAGTCACCATGAGCAAATATTAATTAAGAACCTACTATGTACAGGGTAGGGTACTTCCTCTAACCAATCATTTCAAGTGTTATACTGAGGTATCTGGGTTCACCAACTTCATAATCGTCTCTTATTAAAGCTTGGTATCTCTCCCGATGCACTTTGGAGAAATGTTTGCATTCCCAAAAAAAGGGCGATGCTATTATACACAGATCCTACTGGTCTCATACTTAAATAAATAAATACTGAACTTCATCTTTCTTCGGCACGCTCTGGGTTAGACAACTCCAGTTCTGCAAGTATAAAATGAGAACTAAGTCAGTTTTACCTACTGACTTAAGAACATGATTAGAACTAAAACATTACTTTGACAAAATTTCACTTATCCTCAATGAATTTGTTTTTTAAAATAAAATAACTAAGTGAAGGTGGCGACATTTCTGTGGAAGGAATTTGCCCGCAGGTCTGAACAGCCACACTAACTATCGAGGTTTTGGCGCCATCATGTGGCCATTTAGATTTATCCACTAAAAACTAAGTGCCACTGTCACCGTTTCCAATCTGTTCTCTTCCAGGAGACAAAAGATAATTATAATCAAACTATTATCTGACTTATAAAGTTACCTCACTATTTTGCAACCAATTTTTGTCCAGCCTTGTGGAATGTCCTGGCTAAATGTCTCCTGAATCTTCTCTCTTCTGCTCTCCCACAGCCAGCACCCTGGTCCAGGCACCACATCTGTTTCTCTGCAAATCTCTCTCACAGCCTCCTAGACCGATCTCCCTGCACAGACTCTTGAGTCCCTCCAATTCATTCTCTACTCTGCCACAGAGTTATTTGTGTTAACACCAAACTGATCATGTCACTTCTGAATCTACCTAAACCCCCACTTCAGTAACATCCCACTTCTCCTAAGAAAAATGTCCCAATCCTAACATAGCCCACAAGTCTCATAGAGCTGTCCAACACAGCAGCCTCTAGCCACATGTGGTTCTGGAACCCCTGAAATGTGGTTGGTGCAAATTAAATGCGATGTCAGTATAAAATGCACCCCAGACTTTGAATACTTCAAACATAAAAAAAAAGAATGTAAATTATCTCATTACTAATTTTTATAGTGATTATATGATTATATTACATGAAATGACAATACTTGGTATAGGATGGGTTAAATACAATATAATTTTTAATGTTTACTTATTTTGAGAAAGACAAAGACAGAGTACGAGCAGGGGAGGGGCACAGAGAGGGAGAGGTAGAATCCCAAGTAATCTCTACACTGTCGGCTGTCAGCGTGGAGCCCAACACAGGGTTCGATCCCACGAACCACCGTGAGATCAATGACCTGAGCCAAAATCAAGAAGAGTTGGATGCTTAACCGACTGAGCCACGCAGATGCCCCTAAATACAACATAGTTTCAATTTATTTTCACCTGATTCTTTTTACTTCTACAGTGTGGCCCTAAAACCTCAGGATACAGTGAAGCAAACAGGAAAAGTCCCTTTCCCTGTGGTGCTTACAATCTCATTGGGAGAAATAGGGCATAAACAATATATATCGCAGAGTATGTAAGATAGTGACACACGCTAAGGAGAAGGGAGATACGAGGCACGCAGACAGGCAGCTGAATCTGACGTAAGTAATTTTAGGCAAGGCCTCACTGAGTAGGTGGTTTTGAGACATAGGAAAAGTGAGAGAAGACACCAGGAGGCAAAACATTACAGGCAGAGGAAACAGCAAGGGCAAAGGCCATGAAGCCAGCGCAGACCTTGTTTATTTAAGAACTAGCAAAGACGTCAGTGTGGTTTAAGCTCAGTGAACAAGGGAAGAAGGGGAGGTCGGGGAAATACCAAGAGCCAGACCATTTAGACTCGCACAGAATGTACTAATAAGGACTTTAGCTGGGAGACAGGAAGCTACCCAAGACTTTCAATACCGCATTTACGCTGACTCGGAAAATCTATCTGCAGCCCCAGCTCCTTACCTGACTCACACCTGGATATAAAACCACTTGATGTCTTCTCTCGGCTGTCTAAAAACTCTTTCGGATGTTACCTAGGCAGCTAACTAGACAACACTGATTCCTGATATGCCACCCCTCCATGCCCCGCCCAAACCTAGATTGCTAAATTGGATCTACATAAACCTATTCAGCACTTACATACAAATAATTTACGGTAAAAGGCTTCCAGTTTCTGCTCCCAGATGCAAAAAGATTAGAAATTATCACGCTTACATTCCAACAAGAAACAGCTGAGCAAACTGAAAATCAGTGGCTTTCCTTGGACCCATCACAGAACTGAGGTAACAAGGCAGATAACACCCTGTAATCTGGAGAGACAGATGCAGGCAGTGACTTACAGCCAAGACCTGCTCACCAGGAGGAGAAGCCACTGGAGTCACAAACTGGTAGCCTCAGGGTCCCCATGGTTGCTACAATTACACAGAGAATTTGACTCCTAGGCAACTGACAGGTGTCAAAGGCTTTTCCAAGTAAGGAATGAAACCCGAAGTAAAATATCTACAGAAGCCATGAAATCTAAAAGACAGGTTTGACTACATAAAAACGAAGAAGTTCTGTACAACGAAAGGGGAAAAAGTTAAAAGATAACTAGAAAGTCAGAGGGAATTATTAGCAGCAAACGTACCAAAAGTTCAATGTCCATAATACATAAATAACACCTACAAATCATGTTTTTCAAAAAGACAACCTGAGTATAAACAGGCATTTAGAAAAAAAAATAGTTGTATTTGGGGAGAATCTAGCAGATTGAGAACAAATGTTAAGAGATAACATTCAGTATTAAAGGAACACGGATAAAAAGGCACCGTAAAACAGCACTGGTAGGAGTACATTTTGACAGCATTTGCCAAAATATTAAACATGCAGACGTTTTGAGCCACTTCTAGAAATTAGTAA
Source organism: Prionailurus viverrinus (assembly GCF_022837055.1). Taxonomy (NCBI): domain Eukaryota; kingdom Metazoa; phylum Chordata; class Mammalia; order Carnivora; family Felidae; genus Prionailurus; species Prionailurus viverrinus. The sequence continues at coordinate 16,527,181 of NC_062569.1, forward strand.
GTGAATACATAGAAATACAGGTATAAAGGGGCGCCATGGTAGCCCAGTTAGTTGGCTAAGGGTCCAACTTCAGCTCAGGTCATGATCTCATGGTTCGTGGGTTTGGGCCCTGAGACGGGCTCTGTGCTGATGGCTCAGAGCCTGGAGCCTGCCTCGGATTCTGTGTCTCCCTCCTTCTCTGCCCCTCCCCACTCACACTCTGTCTCTCTTTCTCTCTCTCTCACTCTCTCTCTCTCTCTCTCAAATAAATAAGCATTTTTTAAATTTTTTTTAATTAAAAAAAAAAAGAAAAGTCATGCTTCGTTAAAAAAATTAAAAAGAGGGGCGCCTGGGTGGCTCAGTCGGTTGAGCGTCTGACTTCAGCTCAGGTCATGATCTCACAGTCCATGAGTTGGAGCCCCGCGTCAGGCTCTGTGCTGATGGCTCAGAGCCTGGAGCCTGCTTCACATTTTGTGTCTCCCTCTCTCTCTGCCCCTCCCCACTCATGCTCTGTCTCTGTCTCTGTCTCTGTCTCTCTCTCTCTCTGTCAGAAATAAATATTAAAAAAAATTTTAAGGGGCGCCTGGGTGGCGCAGTCGGTTAAGCGTCCGACTTCAGCCAGGTCACGATCTTGCGCTCCGTGAGTTCGAGCCCCGCGTCGGGCTCTGGGCTGATGGCTCGGAGCCTGGAGCCTGTTTCCGATTCTGTGCCTCCCTCTCTCTCTGCCCCTCCCCCGTTCATGCTCTGTCTCTCTCTGTCCCAAAAAATAAATAAAAAACTTTGAAAAAAAAAAATTAAAAAAAAAAAATTTTAATAAAAATAAAGAAAAAAAAATATATGCATGAGGAAGTTCTTGTTACATTGTTTCCAACACAGAAAAATTGGAAACATTCTAATATTTGCCATTAGGAACTGCTAAGAGTAGGTATACCCATTCGGTAAGGTTCTATGCATGTGATAAAGGCCTGTTGTAACTCATCTACTGCCTTAAGAAAATGTCCACAATTTGTATTTAAATAACAAAATCATGATAAATATCCAGAGACTTAAAACAAAGTACTTAATGTATTTATTCAAGACCTCTTTTATGGCCCCACAATGAAATTTTACAGTTTTCTTCCAAAAGGACCTTTACAGTTTTAGTTAAGTTTATTTCTGTATGGTTTATGTCCTGTAATGCCATTATGAATGGAACATATTTTTCTATTATATTTCCTATATAAATTTCTATACAGTTTATATAAAATGTATTAATATTTTTACATAAGAAATCTCCTGATTTTGTATGTTAATTTATAATTGGGCTTCTTAATGAATCATCTTATTGTTTCTAGTAGTTTCATTTCCTACCCCTTCTATTTTTTATATTTCCTTCTCCACACCCCAAGAGGAGCTATTAAATATGATTGCAGTTCAGGGGAATTTTACTGCTAAACACCTGGGAAAAGAGAGTCGGGAACCATAAAATTACACATATTTGGAAAGAAAACAGTTTTACAAAATCAAGTAAGTAACTATGTGGTCTGTGAACTAAGGTTCCTAAAGTCGGTCTCCATCTAGGCCACGGTATTGTTCACATACTTGTTAAGCTTTCTCCAAATGAAACTTGGGCAGGAGCACAATATGTAAAAACTGTGCTGGTCTGACGCTGCCATAAAAATTACTCTTTTTGAATCTATGGGGGTCCCAAGATAACTTTTGGACACAAATAAATAAGGCATTTGCTACAGTCCTAAAGGCATGTTCTACGATCAACATATTCTAGGCTTTGATTTGGCTTGAAGGAACCAAAAGACAATGTTTTAAAATATATTTAGCCAATTCTTGAAAATCCCTACCTGTTGACCTCATAAACATACCACAGTGAGTGATTAAAATTTCAATGTTTCATGGGGCCCCTGGGTGGCTCAGTCTGGTTAAGTGTCTGACTCTTGGTTTTGGCTCAGGTCATGATCTCACAGTTCATGGGTTCAAGCCCCACACTGGGCTCTGTGCTGGCAGCACGGAGCCTGCTTGGAATTCTCTCTCTCTCCCTCTCTCTCTCTGCCCCTCCCCGACTCATGCTCATGTCTCTGTCTCTCTCAAAAAAATAAACTTAAAACCAAAAATTTTTAATCCCAACGTTTCTGCTGATTTTTTAATATGAAACGCTTCACGAATTTGTGTGTCATCCTTGAGCAGAAGCCATGCTAATCTTCTCTGTATGGTTCATTTTAGTGCATGTGCTGCCGAATTGAGCCCTGTTTCTGCCGATCTTATGTCTTTATGAAGATTATCAATTTAAGAAAGGTCTTACTCTGTACGCCCACAGCTGCTTCTCCAGAAGTCAGGAAAGTCAAATCAAAAGTGGAAAGAAAGCAAAAAACTTTGAAAACAACGTAGACCAAGGATAGGGCTTTACAACAATGGGGCTTTCGTCCGAAACTGTGCCTGGTACAAATCATTCTTCCAGTTCCATTTACATAATTGGCTAAGCTGAGAGGTCTGCCGTCTGGCAAGCACTCACTTATAAATATGGTTCTTTCAGTCCTATGTCAGGTAGAGGAGGCAGCTGTGCTTTGGAACTTCTCTTACTCTCCTGGCACACGTCTATGTGTGCTTGCATAAAATTCCATCTGCTGGTATATGGAGGGATTTTAATTGCAAGACCGCATTTGGTGAGTGGATGAGATAATACGCCGAAAGTTTTCCACATGATGAAATTACATCTCCCAGCATTACACTTTTTGATTAACTGACTAGGCTAAACTACATTGTTTCTGAGCAAAAGCCTTTCTCCCCAAATCATGTTTTACAGCAGAAGGAGCTGTCATGCTCTGAGCAATCACACTGACCAGAAGGCTTTCTCTACAGTAAAGCCTGTCACTTGCTAGAGCCTCTATAGAAAGTACAGTATGGCACAGGGATTAAATGAGTATCTTTGGTAACTGCCTTGTCACGATTGGTATAAAGAGAATAAATACACAGTTGAGGAAAATTACAGCTATCCAGACATACACCACTGAATTAGCCTAGCCTCGACTAAACACACTAATCATTTTCTCCTTAACACGCCTGCTTTCGCTTCTCTTTCTTACAAGTTAATTGTACCCCCGACCCCAGGCTTAGGCTACACTCTAGCTTTCTGTATGGGTTTAAGTCTGGATTTGCAAGCTACAGAATTCAATACCTCCTCTCACAGCCAGATGAGGTACGTTAAGTTCTATCCGTGCGTCCATTTCTTCCTCCCACTGCCCCTGAATATGCTGAATATTTGTTTTATGCATCAAGTATTGCTGATGAAATGTCTGATATCATTCTGATTTTCTTCCCATTGTAGGTAATCTGTCTTTTATCACCGGTAGTCTTTAGGATTTTCTTTCCATCCCTCATGTTTTGAAGTTTCACTACAATATGTTAATTTTTGTGGAAGGTATAAGGTCTGTGTGTCCACTCATTTTTTTTGACATATGGATTTCCAAATGTTCCAACACCGTTTGCCGAAAAGATTATTCTTTCTCTATTGAAGTGCCTTTGCTCCTTTGTCAAAGATCTGCGGGGTCTATTTCTAAGCTCCCCATTCTGTTCCATTGATCTATGCTAATCTATGCTATCAGTTTGCCCTACAAAAAAGGTCTGCAAATATAAACTCCCACCAACACTGTTTTATGTTGACCTTTATCCACATCCCCATCAACACTGAATGTTATCTTTTAAATTCTTTTCTAATTTACTAGACTACTCCCTTCAAAAAAAAAACTTGTTTTTTTTTCAAAATGCCTGCTTACCCTTTAATGTCTTGGGTGACATTTTTAAATTTTTTAATGTTTTTGTTTATTTTTGAGAGGGAGGCCTCGAGTGGGGGAGGGGCAGAGAGAGAGGGAGACACAGAATCTGAAGCAGGCTCCAGGCTCTGAGCTGTCAGCACAGAGCCTGACGCAGGGCTCGAACTTGTGAACTGGGAGACCATGACCTGAGCCACTTAACCCACTGAGTCACCCAGGCATTGGGTGACATTTTTAAATTATCTGTTTACATGTTATACATTGACATTTCATTACCAATTTGTAAATAGCTCCCTCCAGTTTCCTAGTTACCTTTTAACTTTTTTTTTCCTTTGATTGTACAGAAGTTTTTCATTGTTATGTAGACAACACATCTTTTAAATTTTTATTTCATTTCATTTCATTTTAAGAGAGAAAGCACGCATGAGCAGAGGAGAGAGGCGGGGGGGGGGGGGGAACCTAAGTTGGGCATGGAGCCCGATGCAGGGCTCAATCCCACGACCCTGGGACCAGGACATGAGCCAAACTCAAGAGTCAAACACTCATCCAACTGAGCTGCCCAGGTGCCCCGACAAACCCATCTCTTAGATTTCATGGCTTGTGTAAACATTTTACTTCCAGGTTTCATTTCTGACTTTAAAAAGCCTTTGGCACCTGCCAGGTGCCTAAGAGTCAAATTCTCAGTCTAATCATAGCAACCATGTGGAACCTGTGGTTTACATATTTTCATCTGAAATTTTTGCTTTCTCATCTCAACATTCTTCTTAACATTGCTTCACATTTGACCTAGCTAATACATCTAATACCACCTCAATTAGTGTTTCTGTCTTGCAGAAAAGAAACCCCCAGCACAAAGTAGGTAAAAATAAAAGTATATTCCACTCCTAGGTATAAAGCCCAAAGAATTGAAACCAGGTGTTGAAACAAAAAACAGATGTTTATAGCAGCACTATTCACAAAAGCCAAAAGAAGGAAACAACCCAAATACCCATCAAAAGATGAATGGATACACAAAATGTGGTACATCACACACTGGAATAGTATTCAGTCATTACTAGGAATGAAATATTGATACCCGCCACAACCTAATGAACCTTGAAAACATTATGCTAAGTAAAAGCAGCCAGATGCAAAAATTCACATATTGTATGATTCCATTTAGACGAAATAATCAAGAATAAGTAAATCCCTAGAGACAGAAAGCAAATGAGTGGTTGCCAGGGACTGTGGGGAGAGGGTAATGAAGACTGACTGCATAACAAGTATAGGGTTTCTTTATGAGACGATAAAAATGTTCTGAAAACTACATAGAGGGAATGGTTGCACAACATCTGTGAACATACTAAATGCCACTGAATTGCACACTTAATTTCTTTTCAGCTTATTTATTTTGAGAGAGACAGAGAGAGTGTGAGTGAGGTAGGAGCAGAGAGAGAGAGAAAGAGGGAGAGAGAGAGAGAATCTCAAGCAGGCCCCACACTGTCAGTGCAGAGCCAGAGGTGGGGCCTAAACTCACGAAACCGTACGATCCAGACCTGAGCCAAAATCAAGAGTCGAATGCTTAACTGACTGAGCCACCTAGGCACCCCTGAACTGCACACTTTAAATGGTTAAGTTTATACTATGTGAATTTTACCTCAGTTCTTCTTAAGTACAAATAGATAATAAACATTTCCTTCTAAGGTAGGGATTGTAATTTCTACCTACTGTAAATGCCTGTTATAATGCTTAGATGATACACAGAAAGTTAGAGCATGGTACAAATACAGCATGATCAAATATATCATAATCATGATTATTTTCCTCTCTAGGACAGATTTTGCCTTCCTTTCAAAGCTTCTCAGCTGTGGTTTGTCATTCGTAAATCTGTTAGGACAACAAATTGCTTAGTTTTCACCACTGCCCTGCTTGAATTTCAATAAAAGGAAGGTCATGGTTAAAATTCTAGCCCATCTCTGTCCCTGCTCCAATTAGGAGCAGGCAGCTGCTGTTCCTACTGACTGGATTACAAACTGTGGACTCAAAAAAAGCACAAAAGGCAGTAACTGTGAGCCTCTCCTCTAAAGAAGAGTTCACTTTGGTGTTGTTGTTTTATTTTCTTATTCAAAAATAAAAATTTTTAAATATATATATATATTTTTTTAATATTTATTTATTTTTTAGAGAGAGACAGAGACAGAGGACAAGTGGGGGAGGGGCAGAGAGAGAGAGAGGGAGACACAGAATCCAAAGCAGGCTCCAGGCTCTGAGCCATCAGCACAGAGACTGACGTGGGGCTCAAACCCATGAACCGTGAGATCATGACCTGAGCCGAAGTCAGATGCTTAACCGACTGAGCCATCCAGGTGCCCCCAAAATTAAACATTTTTGAGCACCAACTATATGTCAGGTACTTGGGATACATTTGCCAACAAACCAGTCAAAACGCCAGTTCTTGTGGAGCTTGCCTTCTGTAGAGGGAGAGAGAAAAAATCATAAAAAACTTAGTAAGGAAGCAAATTTTGTAGTATGTTAGAAGGTAATAAAGTGCTACAGGAAAAGGGAAAGGTGACGAGCATCAAGAGTGTAAGAGGGTAACATTTCTAATAGGCGATCTGGCTAAGCTTCCTTGGGAGAGTAGCATGTGAACAAAGATGTTAAGGAACAAAGAGACAGATCTCTAGGAATCTCACACTCATCATGCAGAGTGCTTGGGGCAGAGCCTCGGCAGATGTCCTAAGGCAGAAGCATGTGAGAGCCTCAGCACAGAGACCAGTGTGGTCAGAAAGGAATAAGCGATGGGAGAGAAGATGGAGATGAGATTAGAGGGGTAAAGGGAGAAACAGATCACATCCGTCCTCCTAGGTACTTGGAGGGACTTTGGTCATGAGCAAACAGCAAGGTTCTGAGCAGAGGCCTGGCTCGTGTCCAGCTTGACTGCTCATTACTCCAGGGGGGGTTCCCTCGATGACGCTAGCTCAACATACTACCTAAGTCATATGCTTCTTGTGCACATTTCGGAACCTTCTTAACCCCGCCTCTTACTTTAGCCACTTTCAGTTACTAGCTCTTTGACTTCCTTTGTCCCAGAACAAGTAGAGCATATGCCCTGCCTTAAGCTGCACCAAATACCACGTGCTTTCTGCCCAGGAATCCCTTTGAGGCCAAACCAAGATGTCTTCCAAATCACTTGGAATTCTTTTTTTTTTTTTTATTTTTTTTAATGTTTATTTATTTCTGAGGCATGAGCGGGGGAGGGTCAGAGAGAGAGGGAGACACAGAATCTGAAGCAGGCTCCAGGCTCTCAGCTGGCAGCACAGAGCCCGACACGACACTTCGACTCACAAACCGCGAGATCATGACCTGAGCCAAAGTCGGTCGCTCAACCGACTGAGCCACCTAAGCGCCCCTCACTTGTAATTCTTAATCCAGATGTACAAGGAAATGAGTATCAGCGAAGCCACTCGCGACCATGGGGAACAGAAGTCAATGAATACATTCCTCCCTCTTGCACTGCCACCAAGAAAACAGTTCTTAGATGCACTGCATAAGACTCCGCGTGACATCTCACTGGATCCAACACAAGATGCCTCTAGTGCTGGTCCAGTTTAATCATCTACCCCTGTATTGACTTACTCCTTTCCAGTTTCATTCCTCCATCCTGTATTCCTGTTCCCTGAGACCATATTTCCAAATAAATTGACTTCACACAAACATATCTCAAGTTCTGCAGGAACTTGAGGGAAATTAGGGGAAATCCAACCCAAGACACCTCCCTACACTTTCAAACTATGGCCTTATTCCTCCCGAGTGCAGTCCCCTAGAATGTGGTGCCCACCTGGAATGTCAATAATTGTCACACACACACACACACACACACACACACACACACACGGCCTTGATTGACAGCTGGTTCTACGCTGGCTGCCCCTTTAGCTCCCTCTGTTCCCCACAGCCAGGAGCAGAAATTGAATCCAGAAACAGGTGGCCAGCAGATTGTGAAAGGCCTGGGGTGCCATGCCCAGAATTTAGGCAGAAGAGATTCATTAGATATTTTTAATCAGGGCAGGAATGTGATCATATTTTGGAAAAATAACCAATGGTAGTGTAGATGGTAGATGGGAGGAAGAAAGTCTGAAGCCATGAAGCAAAGTAAGTTTAAGAATATACACTCTGGGGGGCGCCTGGGTGGCTCAGTCGGTTAAGCATCCGACTTCAGCTCAGGTCATGATCTCACGGTCCGTGAGTTCGAGCCCCACGTCGGGCTCTGGGCTGATGGCTCAGAGCCTGGAGCCTGCTTCCGGTTCTCCCTCTCTCTCTCTGCCCCTTCCCCGTTCATGCTCTGTCTCTCTCTGTCTCAAAAATAAATAAACGTTAAAAAAAAAATTTTAAAAAGAAAAGAATATACACTCTGGGGTGCCTGGGTGGTTCAGTCGGTAAAGTGTCCAACTTCGGCTCAGGTCGTGATCTCATAGTTCGTGAGTATGAGCCTCGCATCGGGCTCTGTGCTGACAGCTCAGAGCCTGGAGCCCGCTTCAGATTCTGTGTCTCCCCCTCTCTCTGCCCCTCCCATGCTCTGTCTCTGTTTCTCAATAATAAATAAACATTTAAAAAAATGTTTTTAAGGGGCGCCTGGGTGGCGCAGTCGGTTAAGCGTCCGACTTCAGCCAGGTCACGATCTCGCGGTCCGTGAGTTTGAGCCCCGCGTCGGGCTCTGGGCTGATGGCTCAGAGCCTGGAGCCTGTTTCCGATTCTGTGTCTCCCTCTCTCTCTCTGCCCCTCCCGCGTTCATGCTCTGTCTCTCTCTGTCCCAAAAATAAATAAACGTTGAAAAAAAAATTTTTTTTTAATGTTTTTAAGAATATACACTCTGAATGATCATTAGTTTCTCCTCGAAAGTGATCATCTGCCAATAATGCTGGACACAGAAGTAGAGCGAGGGCCCCAGGGGAATGGTAGATGTAACCCTCCTCAGTGGGGTCCTCCTGTGGAGGGGTGGGTTGCCCTGGGTTGAGAGCAGCTTATAATAGGTGCAGAGGAAAGCTAACAGATAAGGGAACATGGTGATTGATGTAAGGATGTGGTTGAAGGGATAGATCGTGGACTCAGATGGGGAAGGTACAGAAACCACACACAATGCACAGTCTACAAGAATCAAAACAGTCAAAAAGTGGTGGTTTTGAGAAGGGACAAAAAGGTGAAACTTTAAAATATCCATCTTCTTAATTACAATTCTAAGTGGAAGGTTTGGCATAGAATACATGGATACTAATCACTCTGATGAAGTTTGGGGATTATTGGTGGATTTCAAGGATAATTGGACTGAATATGCAATGAAATTCAATTCTGCTTAACTGATGGGAACTAATGATCTCATTTCAAAGTCTAAAGTGAGAATGGACAAAAACTTTCTATTAGTTCAGCATAAATATTAATATGAGGCCATGGGTACAAGGCTAGAAAAATGAGGCCAGAATTACAGCCCTAAAATTAATTAGAATGATGGTCAAAACGAAATGCTATAACATTTATAAGAGTTTATGAGACTGATGTAAATATAAGTAAACTAACGATCTTTTAAGACAACTTTAAAAGTAAATTTAGTTTAGGGGCCCTGGAGTTGCTCAGTCTGTTAAGCATCCAACTTCAGCTCAGGTTAGTTTGTAGGTTTGAGCCCTGCATCTGGCTCTGCCTTCAGATCCTCTGTCTCCCTCAGTGCCCCTTTCCTGCTCATGTGCACACGCTCTCTCTGTCAAAAATAAATAAACATTTACAAATAAATAAATGAATAAGTAAATAAACAAATTTGGATTATCAATTTGGTGATTTTTTTCTTTTTCTTAGTAATTTAACTTTTCTATTTTCTTTCTGTAATTGAACAACTAATCACTCATCTTCATTTTGACTATTAACATGATTTTTGGGGCGCCTGGGTGGCTCAGTCAGTTGAGCGTCCGACTTCGGCTCAGGTCATGATCTCGCGGTTCGTGAGTTCGAGCCCTGCATCGGGCTCTGTGCTGACAGCTCAGAACTTAGAACCTGCTTCAGATTCTGTGTCTCCCTCCCTCTCTGCCCCTCCCCCACTCGTGCTCTGTCTCTCTCTCTCTCTCATGCTCTCTCAAAAATAAACATTAACTATTAACATGATTTTCATATACATGAAAAACAAATAGCCAAGATAAATGCAAAACCCAAGATGGGAATGAGGTCTGTAAACTAGCAAGGAAGTCTTTGCTTGTTGGATTTGGTCTTTTACTTCCATCTAATTATAATGGGTGTATGAAATCACTTCCACTAAACTGCATTTATCACCTTTAAAAAAAAATCCAGAAAAATGTATCAAGGCTTAGAAAAACTACAAATCAATACAGGTACCAATAAAAAAAAATTCAATAGCCAAATCCCACTATATCACTTATCTATCGCCACATTAATGCTTTGTAACAAACACCCACAAAGCCTCATTGGCATCCACAGACAATCTGTTAGTGTTCACAGAACTGCGGATGGGTTGTCGGTTCTGCTGACCTTGCCGGGCTCGCGCAGGGGCCTGCGGGCTGGGTGAGGACTCTGATGCAGTTAGAGCTTCACTGAATACGTTTACCTGGGCTCGTTCTGCTTTCACTCTCCCGGAACCAGCAGGCTGGCTCGGAATGTCCTTCTCATGGCGACGGCAGCAACTCAACTGCAAAAACACCTTTGGGACTCTGCTTGCACCACATTTCTAACATCCCGTTGACCAAAGCGAGTCACCGGAGCCCAAAGCTGGGACGTGGCACCCTGCTCACAAGGAAAAGTGCTGGAAAGTAACATGGCAAAGGGTACAGATGCAGTGAGGAGGCCAAACATCCGGACGCTGGGACAATCCACCATACCCATTCTTAAGAATTTACCCAAGGAACTGTTTTAAAAGGATAAAAGAACAAAACCATGCTCAGGACTATTTATTAAACACAGATTAGGGGCGCCTGGGTGGCGCAGTCGGTTAAGCGTCCGACTTCAGCCAGGTCACGATCTCGCGGTCCGTGAGTTCGAGCCCCGCGTCGGGCTCTGGGCAGATGGCTCAGAGCCTGGAGCCTGTTTCCGAATCTGTGTCTCCCTCTCTCTCTGCCCCTCGCCCGTTCATGCTCTGTCTCTCTCTGTCCCAAAAAATAAATAGACATTGAAAAAAAAAAAGTTAAAAAAAAAATATATAAACACAGATTATAATATGGAGAAATTAGAAACGTACATCGCCATGAATAGATGCCTTGTTAAGCACATCATGATACAGGAAAATGATCATGTGTACCACCATTAAAATCAGTGTAGATCCTTTTCCTCTTTAAATGGAAAAATATCCACTACATGCAGCAGATGGGTGTTAGAGGAAGGAAGCAACTTTCAGAGTAAAATGAATGGTATGAACCCATTTATGTAAAATGCATACATATTTCCACGTGTTGTATGCATATGTAATATCTCAAATAATGTCATCTGTAATTGTCTCTGAACTGTTGAGTTTCAGATGCTTATTTCTTTCTCTGTATTATTTGAGTTTTTTATAACGTGTAATTATTTTACAGAAGTAATAAAATAGTCAAAAAATAATAAGTAACTCATCTTTAAGGTTAAATACAGGGGAAAACAGATCTTTCTTCTCAATTTTATTCCTGATTCATTGTCAAGATGTAGATTGGAAGTCCTAATTTTTATCCACAAAAAGAGAGTTAATATTCATTTAAAAACAAACTTTGGGGCACCTGAGTGGCTCAGTTGGCTAAGCATCCAACTCTTGATTTCCACCAGGGTTGTGGGATCGAGCCCCACACTGGGCTCAATGCTCAGCATGGAGGCTGCTTAAGATTCTCTCTCTCTCTCTTTCTCTCTCTCTCTCTCTCTCTCTCTCCCTCCCTCCCTCCCTCTGCCCCTGACCCCTGCTTGCTCTCTAAAATAAAATAAAATAAATTACTTTTTTATTAACTGGATAGAAAGTACAAGGATATGTGTTATCTATGCTTACACTCTTTTGTGTCTTAATTATTTCATATTACACATTTTTGAAAAATTTTTAAGACAAACTTGTTTCACTATTCAATGTATTTTTATCACAAATGCAATTTTTTAACATTTTGTTCATATTTTTAGAAAGAAAGAGAGAGAGACGGAGCATGAATGGCAGAGGGGCAGAGACAGAAACACAGAATCTGAATCAGGCTCCAGGATCTGAGCTGTCAGCACAGAGTAGAACATGGAGCTCAAACTCACAAACTGCAAGACCATAACCTGAGCCGAAGTTGGACACAACCAACTGAGCCACCCAGGCGCCCCACAAATGCAATTTTTTTTTATTAGTCTGAAACTTGATGTCCAATAAGGAAGATGTTTCAATTTGAAACTATTTTTTTTTCAACGTTTATTTATTTTTTTGGGACAGAGAGAGACAGAGCATGAATGGGGGAGGGGCAGAGAGAGAGGGAGACACAGAATCGGAAACAGGCTCCAGGCTCTGAGCCATCAGCCCAGAGCCTGACGCGGGGCTCGAACCCACAGACCGTGAGATTGTGACCTGGTTGAAGTCGGACGCTTAACCGACTGCGCCACCCAGGCGCCCCTCAATTTGAAACTATTTTTAATAATATGCTGAAATCCTCTAAGAAATAATCACTCATTTAATAAAATAATCACTTACTGAATTCCTACTGTATATAATGTACAGTATCAACGGCTATGGGAGGCTTTTTTAATGTACATGACAAAGAATCTACTGTCAAAGAGCCATAAGTTTCATATTCTGAAGAATCCTCTCTAAGTACAAAATGCTATGAAGAATTTCTAATTCTAAAATTACCTAAGTATCAAAGCTACATTTCATAGAGAAGATCCATCTCATCTATTGGACACTCATGTTAGCATCGCTGGCCTGAAATGACCACACAGGTGTTCCGGGCCCATGCTTCTACCAACTTGAAACTTTGCTCCAAAATCTACAGACAGTCAATAGGCAACTTTATGCCCCAAAGGCTACAGGGCACCAAATAGAATGTATACTAAAGAAAAATAACAAAAAGAGTGGTATTAAGTAGTAAGCCTAGTATGGTGATCCAAAACTGGCCAATATCCCAACGTGACTATTCACCAAGACTACTTAAAGCTCCTGAGAATGGTTTGTCAAAAGAATTCAACGTATACAACTTGGCCTGAGCTTAGTGTGACTGTGCACACAAACTCAGCTGCCACATTTTCAACTCATTGCCCTCCACTTTCCACCAAAAATAGGGATTCCATCTGTATGTTAATAAGCACTGCAAGAACTTTGCAGCATTACCAAATACCAAATTGCAGCCAGATTTCCTAGTAGGATACCGAGTTGGTGATACATTCACTTTAGTTCTTGAATACTAAATACCAACTGAAGGCAATATTTGTTGCCTTCCAACTGTTGTTACCCCAAACTCCTATAGTTTGTATTTTCAGTACAACTGCACTTACACGTTGATTTACGTTTAAAGCATTTTCATTCAGGTCCTACGTTCCTTCACTGATCATATATTCCTTAAAGACAAGAAGAGTATCTATTAATCGTTGCAGCCCCAGAATCCATACCACATCGTCTAGTAATGTGCCAGTAAGTGGCTTCTAAATAAGTGAAAAAATTCTAATGCTATTTCTGTTTCTAAGCAATAAAAATACATCCGATGAGATAAGATTAAAAGAGCACTGGACTTGGGAGTACAGAGACGTAGCAGACACTGTCGGCTACCAAAACACTTTGCAACGCTATCATCTTTTATAGCGAAATCTGCCTCCAGGGATAGAGACTAAAAGTTCCAGATATTTCCTTTGCCTGCCTCCCTTGTTACTGGGGTTAAAAATATAACCAAGTTCTAGCCAATGAGATATATGAAGAAATGTCTGGAGAATTATTTCTTGGAAAGATGTATCTCCTAACTAAAGAGAGGAAGAAAGAAAGAATGTAAGACAGGAAGAAAAAAGAGAGAAAGGTGGACAAAATCAAGAAAGAAAGGGGAAGGGGGAGAGAGAGAAACAGAGAATGAGAGAAACAGGAAAGGAGGAGAGAGGAGAAAAAAAGAAAAGGCAGAGGGAAAGATGGAGAGAGAGAAAGAGGTCTCCTATCTTTCTTTCTGCTTTAGATTGATTCTGTTCTGTGAAGATGTGATATTTGGAGCTCCTGTAATCATAGTGTGGCCTAGAGGGAAAGGTCGAGAGAATCAGAGACATCAGTCTAGCTCCTTGAACTAACCTGGAGCCATTTGTTTCCAGTCTTCTTTTAATATAAGATTATTAAATGTCTTCTTTGTTTACACCACTATTAGCCAAATATACTGCCATATGTAGCCAAAGGCATACTATTTGATGCAGAAGGTGTAGGTTTAAGTCCCAGCTCTGCCACTTACTGTCTACATAACCTTAGAAAAACTTCTTAATATCTCTGATTCTTTGTTTCTCTACCTATCATAACCTTACTGAACAGGGATGGTATAATGAATGGGGAACCACTGAGGACAGTAAACAGCTGTAAAAATTAATTGCAAGTTGAAACTAAATAAAGATATCCTCATATTTTTCAATGACTGTTGACAGACCATGTCCTCAAATCTCAAAATCAACAGGTAAAGAAAAGCATACCATAAAAACAAAATCAAAATATGCTGACAAACAGAAGCAATTAAATTTCTTATATCTCTAGGTTATCTTTTTATCAAAAAGAACTCCCAAGCCTCATTTGACCAACTCCAAGAATTGTGCTTTTTTTCCCCACAAAAATACTATAACATGGTTTTAAACAATATGAGTTCTAGTCTTCTTAAAATATGTTTAGGGGTGCCTGAGTGGCTCAGTTGGTTAAGTGTCCATCTCTTGGTCTCAGCTCAGGTCTCAATCTCAGGGTCATGAGTTCAAGCCCACATTAGGTTCTGCACTGGGCATGAAGCCTACTTAAAAAAAAAAAAAAAATATATATATATATATATATATATGTATATATATGTGTATGTATACATATATACATATATATGTATACATATAAAAAATATATATGTATGTACACATATATACATATATATGTATACATATAAAAATATATATATGTATGTATACATACATATATATGCATATATGTTTAAAGTGGGCCAAGAGACATTTTTCTGGAACATAATTATAGCAATATGGACTAATTACAGGATAAATCCAAAGGCTGTTTTTCCTATGACAGGTTGCACACTTACTGTAGATAATGGCTCAGTCACTTACAACAGCATATAATTACTCAGCATTTACAGCTAAGTACTCTATATGCCTTTGCCAAATGAAACCATGCAAATACTAAAGAACAGACTTTAGAAGAGTAAATGGAGGAAAAGCATAAGTGTTTTACTTTCAGGTTGCCTAGTCTATGATTTAGGATGATTTGGTATTCTTAGTTGCACACATTTGTGTGGGTAAACTCCAGGCAGCTTCAACTCAAACAAGCAGAGGCGCAGCTCAACCTGCCCTAAGTGAGAGGCTTGTTAATCACAGCAGATAGTAGTAACTACTATTTTATCTACTAGACATATACACTTTCCTCTCTCCTTTTTCTGGCAACAAACTTTCCCCACTAGTCACAGGCTTAGGCCTATAAACAAAATCAGTGAAGTGCAACACCCTCCTGACCCCAGTTTTCGGTAACATGCATGTGACCCAAGAAGGGCCAATCAGAATCCTACTCTGGATTTACTATATGAATGTTAAGAAAAGTTCATCTCCATCAGAGAGAATCAGCTCAGCACATAGAACTGAATAACTAGTTTCATTGTTTGGGGCAATCCTGGGATTGCCAATAACTGGCAGGTTGCCAATCCAAATGACTTCTGGCAAAAAAAAATCACTGGTTAACCCAAGGACGTGACTCAATTGTTCCTCCAGATGATAGCAAGCAAAAGGTGGGTGGTAAAGTAAGCTGTCATCTGAATGCAGGTAGAATTTAGGAAAGACTTGGATTAGCTATACCATTAGAACACTGATTAACATAACAAGCAGAAACAGAGAGTAATTGAGAGTAAAGGTTAGTCAATCCAAAGAAGAATCTAGAGCAGCACTATCCAACAGAAATATCATGTGAGAACCCTATGTAATTTTTAATTAGTAGATGTATTTCAGAAAGTAAAATTAAAGGCGAAAATAATTTTAACAATATATTTTATTTAACCTAATATAGCCCAAATCTTATCATTTTAACATATAATTGATATTTGAAAATTATTAGTGAAATATTCTTTTTTTAGTAATAAGTTTTGAAATCCCATGTCTATTTTAAACTTACAGCTTATCTCAATTCAGACTAACCATATTTCAAGTGCTCAAAGGCCACATGTGGCTAGTGGCTACTATATTGCATAGTAAGGTCTAGAGAATAAAATATCCTGGTTTATAATTTTAGGTGGCAGCTCCCTATTATCCCTTGGATCTGGGAATCAAGGTGATTTCCTCTAATCCAAAGACTCACTTACCAATATGATAAATAAAAATTCAATCTTTGATATATTTTTTAATGTTTATTTATTTTAAGAGATGGGGGAGGGGCAGAAAGAGAGAAAGAGAGAGAGAGAGAGAGAGAGAGAGAGAGAGAGAGAATCCCAAGCAGGCTCTGCACTGTCAGTACAGAGTTTGACATGTACCAGATCCCATGAACCGTGAGATCATGACCTGAGCCAAAATCAAGAGTCAGACGCTTTACCGACTGAGCCACCCAGGTGCCTCTCCATCTTTGATATTTTAAATGGCAAATTCCAAGATTACATGTGGGAGTGGTACACCCCCATATGTGCCAAGAGCAAAAACACAACCACGAGCCATCTATTCTGCACCTGCCCCCAGGTTGTTGAGCTCTCTCTTGGAGAAAAACCATATAATGCTGAGCGTTGGTATCATTACAAATTCAAGGCTTCAAATCGCAACTGGAAACTCAGTATTACCTTTAAAAAAATCCTGCCCCTGATCATTTATTTCCCTTTGCCATTGTCCTCAAAAACTATTTCACATTTTTACCATTTTCCTTCAGTCCACTGCCTTTAAATACCACCTTCTTCTGTCATTCCTCCATGGGCAACTCCAATCTTCATAGAGAAATGAAAGCCTCCTTCATTTCCTGACACCTGTTTTCCTCCTTCAAACCTCAGGCTTCAACCTTTATCAATCCCTTTTGGCCTCTCATCTAAATCTAATTGCAGTCACCTCCCACCTTTGTCAGGGCTTTTTCTCTATCAATTACACCACTCCTTGCATATTCAACCTCTCTTCTCTGCCTCCTCTTTCTCTTCAGCATCTAAAGTTCAAACTTCTATTGTATTGAAATTATGTAAAAGCAGTTATTGCTGCTGCTTGCTTTCTCTGCATCCTTTTGTAGCAATCTAGCCTCCTTACTCCATTAAAACTGTCCTAATGGGGCGCCTGGGTGGTGCAGTCGGTTGAGCGTCCGACTTCAGCCAGGTCACGATCTCGCGGTCTGCGAGTTCGAGCCCCGCGTCAGGCTCTGGGCTGATGGCTCGGAGCCTGGAGCCTGTTTCCGATTCTGTGTCTCCCTCTCTCTGTGCCCCTACCCCGTTCATTCTCTGTCTCTCTCTGTCCCAAAAATAAATAAAAACGTTAAAAAAAAAAAAACTGTCCTAAGATCATCAGATACCTCCTCCTGGAAAATCCAACACAGCATGTTCTATCTTTATGTTATTGTTTCTCAGCAACATTTGACCCAAGTTGAGCACATCTGGTGTACTGAAAATCTTTCCACACATGACTCCATGACACCAATAACTTCTAATTCTTCCTGTTCTGGTTTTTGACAATTTCTTTGCAGTTTTTTCCCCTTTGCCTATTATTTAAATGTTGTTCCTTCATATCAATCATCTACCTCTTTTGTTTTCCATGTGTGGTCCATGGACCAGTAGCATTGCCATCATCTGGGAGTTTGATGGAAATTCAGAATCTTGGACCTCATTCCAGACTTTCTGAATCAGAATCTGCATTTGAACAAGATTCCTAGGCACAACAGGCACATGAAACTTACTAAGGTCCCACAGGCACATCTGATCTCATGTGTTTAGATAAAGGGAAGATCATGAAAGAGAAGTAATCATAAAAGAACATGTTGGAGTTGAGGTTGAATTTGTCATGAGACTAAAAGGACAGGGAAGACCAGGATTCATGTAAATAAAAAGTGACAGGAAGCACAAAGCCCATTTATCTTCATAATTGATATGGAACCCTTTTATCCTGAAGCAGTAGTCTCCTGGCCGGGAACATAAGGAAGAGATAACTGTTTAAGGTTTCTTCAGCTGGTATGAGAATGCACCCAGACCTCTTGGTCTTTCTTCTTCAAATTTCTTTTTATTCACTGAACAGATATTTACTGAGCTCCTACTATATGTCAGACACTATTCCCAGTGCTGGCCATAGAGCAAAGAACAAAACACAACATTCTTAGTAGAAATATTAATTTTCTCCCCTTAATGATTCATTTAGAACAAAGTCATCACGCAAGTTCAGTCCCTGTGTGATCAACCCCCTGCCAAGCTCCAAGGTTCAGTTAAGAATTACAAAATATCACTTGAAACACTTTAAGGCAAGACTTTATATTAGGAAAACTGACAAGTAAGCGTCTATAGGCCAAAAAGGCCTGAATCCTTCATGTCCCACTGCTTCTACAAAGAGGCTTGCTGGAAGCTGACCCCCTGGGCACCCCAGAAAGACTGATGCACTTGTTCGGTGTTTATACACACTGGACCATGATATCACAACAAAAAAGAACATCTCTGCCCTCCAGCAGGGGCAGGAGGTGAATGTCCATGAAGAATGGAAATCCACCACCATGCTTGAGAAACGTTTTCCAAGTACATTAATAGGTTTATCAGTGCATATAAAAACAATATGAAATATTCTGTTGTATCTCTTAGTTTATACAGATTTCATCTGTGGCACATTCCCCACTGCTCTAATAAACTATAGACTAATTAAAAACACCACCATAGTTCAACTACAATAATGCTCCATGAAAAATGAGTAGGTGACACATGTCTACAACTGTGAAAGTAAGTCTATTAGAGTTCATTTATGAGCAGAAAAATATTGATAACACTAAGCCACAGAAAATTTACAGGGGAATTATAGATTAACTGCAGAAATGGAGCATTTCCCTGACACTTTCATAAAATGATGTTTGCCTCCAACCCCAAAGATCATGCCCTTCAATATGTTCGATAATTGTAAAAATTTCAACTGTAAGTCACCACACTTATCTCTTTACAGTTCTCTTTTTATATTGCATTTCAGTGCTGATAAAATAGGGAAGAAAAAAAAGTAGAGCTCTGATATCATGCCTCTTACCTTTTGATTTGATTTCAATCCCATTATCACGTATTTCCAGAAACATACAATAGCGCCAAATAGCTTTCTCTATCTTGGGTTGGTTTCCCTGTATATTAGCTGTCATTGTAAAATTATTGTGCCTCTTACATGCAGACTAAAATTCCAAACAATGGTTACTGACAAATTTCTCTGTAGTTCACTGATTCCTCAAAGAAAATGGATTTTCTACCCAGCTAAAATTAATTACCGTTGTTATAGAAATTGGAATGCATCTGTCAGCTTGAACAGAAAACATTGTGTGCTTTGCTTTCCTTTTCATCGTATCAGTAATACATTCTCCAAAATCAATTAGTATCCTATAATCTTCCCAAAGAAATAACTACCCAGGGGTGCCTGGGTGGCTCAGTTGGTTGAGCGTCCGGCTCTTGATTTCGGCTCAGGTCATGATTCCATGGTTCGTGAGGTTGAGCCCCACGTGGGGGCCCGAGCTGACAGGGCAGAACCTGCTTGGGATTCTCTCTGCCCCTCCCCAGCTCACATTTTTACATTTCTCTCTCTCTCTCCCTCTCTCTCTCTCACTCTAAGTAAATAAACTTAAAAATAAAAATAAATAGCTACCCGCTATACATGCTCACTATGGAAAAGTCACTGGGTTTGTGTATCTCTCACACACAAGAATCTCATGAGACTATGGAGACACAGGTTTGGGGAATAGGAAAAGGCTTCGATGAATATGTTATCACCTCTGGTCTGCCTCAAGAATATGTCGGATCTAGGAAAATGACACCGTGCAATACCAGGCGCCCAAGATGCAGAGTGTCAGAGTGTTTAAGTTACCACCTCTGCCTAACGAGCCACCTAAAACGGTAGCTCACAACAACAGCCATGTATTACACCTTACACATGTACAGGTCGTCCAGGCAGTTAGCCAACTTGAACCCATCTCTGTGTCTGCAGTCAGCTGGCAGGCTGCTTGTGCTTGAAGCTTGTACTTTAGCAGTGGCTCTAGCAGGACAACTTGGAGGTGTCAACTCTCCTGCCTGTGGTTTTACCTATCAGTAAGCTGGCCTGGGCTTACTCTTAGGGCAGCAGCAAGGAGAGAACCAAAGCATGCAAAACCCTTTAGTGACTAGGCTTGGAATGGACATCCTGCCAGGTCCACTGCATGCCATTAGCCAGAGCAAGTGACCAGTCAGCCCAGATTCAAGGTGTAGGAAAGTGGATTCTACCTTTGATGAGAAGATTTTATTATTTAAATTCATGTTAGTTAACATACAGTGTAATACTGACTTCAGAGTGGAATTGAGTGATTGATCACTTACATATAACACTCAGTGTTCATCCCAAGTGCCTTTGCTAATGCTCATCACCCACTTAGCCTATCTCCCACCCACCCCTTCCATCAACCCTCAGTTTATTCTCTATATTTAAGAGTCCCTTAGGGTTTTCTGATGAGAAGATTTTAAAATCACACTGCAAAGGGCTTAAATAGAGGGGTAGAACATTATTAAAGTATTTAATCAGTCAGTCTAACATTCATAGGAAATCCCTGGATAGCCTTCTTGGGTATTAACACTTCTACCTGGCACGTCCTTGGGATCATGTTCTTGCTGAGACTTTCTCTTACCGTGGCCTCATCTTGCAGATGCGGTTACACCCCAAAGGGCAAAGGTAGAAAAAAAGATAGCTCAAGAGGAGAAGACGAAAATGCTGCCAGTGTCTACAGGACTTCATTGTCTCTCAACTCCCACCAACACATCCAAAACCCTTGCTATGGCTTCTTGGTGGGGGAGTAAATTGCCTCGCCCCTTGACTTTGGGAGATCCACATGCCTTGCTCTGGCCAATGACATGTGCCACCAGCAAAGATTTAAAATGTGTTTATACACTGCTTATATTATTGCATTTAGAACTTGGCCACAAGAAAAACACCCTGAGTAGACACTGTCTTTCAGCATGGAGCAAACAGGCCCAGACAATCCACAGGTGCGTGATATAAAAACAAATGCTTACCGTTGTATGTAGGTGAAATTGGGTGGCTGTTATACAGCAAACATTAAATGAATTATTGATAAACTGAATTAAAAGAGTAAACAAAAAGACAAGGAGAAGACTGGGAATTCTGAAGGCAGGAAACCAGCAAAGACGTGATGGAATCACTGTCTTAAATCAGGTTTATTCAACACATGAATTTTGTGAAGAGAAATCATGCAGAAAGAGTCCTTCTTTACTGAGCATTACAATCATTGATCCAAGAACATCTTTTCTACTGTGTGTGTGCGTGCATGCATGTGTGTGTGTGCAAATATACTGCTTAATAGCAGGTGCTGGCTGTGGCTACTCATTGGGCCAGAACTTTGCATTATTTTTGTAAGTATAAGAGGATACACTGGTGTTTGTTCAAGAACTATCCCACCTTCCGCCATCTGTGAAATGGGGATTAACATGCTAAGATGCTTCAAAGAGTTCTGTTTTCTGGGGCTTTTTTTTGCCCAAGAATAATGTAAAAATAATTGAACACATTTAAGAAATACAAAGTGATATAAACACTAAATAATAATCACTTGCAAGAATGGAAATGAGAATTGCTTTGCCAAGAATCTTACGTAATATTACAGCTCCATTATTTGTGGGGAACATCTAATAGGAATCTTCATTAAAATTTCTAATTTTCTACTGACTGACTCTTCACCGGATCAAAACTATTAGCAAATCCACATCAACCATCCGTCACGAAACAGAATGTTGCTCAGGGCAGCTAGCTTAATTTCCTTTTGGGATACAGATGACCAGGGTTGTCAGAAGTCACACAGCCATTGCAGAAAGATGTGGTACTTCCAGTTAGAGAGGAAAACAATCGTTCCCCTTGGCAGATAAAGCTTCACAAGGATACTAGGCGGGGACCTCTAGTTAGTTGGGTGAAAAGCTAGCTAATATAATATTTGTACTACTACCATTCCAAAGACTCACTGCTGATTTCCTTATGCACACTAAAAATAACAGCAATAGCTACTACCTATTGAACAACTACTATGTGCCAAGAACGTTATATTATCTTATCCCCAATACTTATTATGTATAGTTCTTTATATATAATAGAAGCTAATGAATACTTAATGAACGAATGAATATTCCTTCTTATAGATAAGAAAAATGGGACTTAAAGAATTTAAATAACTTGCATAGCACATGACAGAAGCAGAATTGAAAGAAACTTTTTTAATTTTTTTTTTTTTTCAACATTTTTAATTTATTTTTGGGACAGAGAGAGACAGAGCATGAACGGGGGAGGGGCAGAGAGAGAGGGAGACACAGAATCGGAAACAGGCTCCAGGCTCTGAGCCATCAGCCCAGAGCCTGACGCGGGGCTCGAACTCACGGACCGTGAGATCGTGACCTGGCTGAAGTCGGACGCTTAACCGACTGCGCCACCCAGGCGCCCCGAAAGAAACTTTTTGACTCCAAAGCCTGGTCTAGGACACCTGGCACATTCAAGGACATTTTACTCCTTCTCCAGTGTAGACACAAAGAACAGAATATAAATTAACAGAATCCTTGCTCTTTAGTCATTTCTGATCTAAACCAAGGTGAAGTTATCTGGTGCAACCTGAGTCCAGCTGGATCCAGCCATCCCGTGCAAGGTAAGATGGAGGGTCACGGACCCGATCAGGGTGACTTTCTCTACTCCCCTCTCTGATTCCTCCAAGGCTGCGCCCTCTGGAAATCAGTTTGAAGTAAGTATCTTGGCATTTCCAAGCAGAGTGTCCACCCAATAGGGCCTCACCCCTTCCCTAGTTCTCTCATTGATCAACTACCCTATGAGCACCCTGACCTGCCCTTGTACCTCTTGTTTTACAAAGACTCACCCTGTTACCCAGCTCCAGGAAAACACATGGGCAAATTGGGGCTTCCTGGGACCCTTCTTCTATTTTCCTCTTGTCTCTCTGGCTACCCCACATCCCACTTAACTCACCATGTTTCTCCCCAGTGTTTGCTATGGTATCATGAGCATAAAATTTGAAGCCAGAAATCCCAGCTCTGTCATTTCCTAACTGACTTTAAGAATGTCTCGGGGCGCCTGGGTAGCTCAGTCGGTTGAGCGGCCGACTTTGGCTCAGGTGATGATCTCGCCGTCCGTGGGCTCGAGCCCCACGTCGGGCTCTGTGCTGACGGCTCGGAGCCTGGAGCCTGTTTCGCATTCTGTGTCTCCCTCTCTCTGACCCTCCCCTGTTCATGCTCTGTCTCTCCCTGTCTCAAAAATAAATAAAACGTTAAAAAAAATTTTTTTAAAAGAATGTCTCATAATCATCCTAAGCCTTGGCTTTCTCATCTATAAAGTGGAGACGAATCTAAGCAGGGAAAAAAAAAATTGCTTTAAGGCAGGCCTTTCAAATCTCACCGAAAGTATCGTTAATCCAGGTACTTCAGACAGAATATCATGACCAACTGGGATGAAAGAAAGTGATTTTAGATGAGGAAGCTTTCTCTATGACCCTAAGATCATACTGCCTAGAAGACTACCTGATTCCCCCTTTACATTAGCTCCGAATCGTAGCTCTTAAAAGAGGTAGACGCAACAATAACTTGGTGAGGGCAAGAATTTTTGTTTGGTTTACTGAGATCTTCTAAGCACCTGACACATAGTTGGTGCTCAGTAAATATTTGTTGAATGAATGGAGAAGTTGCCATAAATGACCCAACCCAGAGCAATCCCACCCAATTGGGAAGTAATCAGCCTAGTGGTTTAAAAAAGCAACTTAGGGGTCTGATTTAGGGGTCTGATGGGTTTGAGTTCCACTTCTGGCTCTGCAACTGTGTGAACTTGAGTTTAGCAGGAGCTGAACTTTCCTAGGCCTGAGTTTCATCCTCTGGAAATGAAAATAATAGTAGCATCTACTTTCTTAGGGCTGTTTGAAGGATTAAATGACATAATACATGGGAAACATTTAACACAGTGCCTGGCATGCAGACTGATTGCCAGGAGAAGAAAATCTAAGAGTATTGGCAGAGGGTGGCCATTGAGTCAGAGGTCTTTTGGTTTGTGGAATTCATTGTGTTCTCTTTATAGGTATAAGTGACAGCAATTCATTCATTCACTCAGCAAATACGTTTCAGGCACTTTCTATGCGTGTGCCGGACATTGATTTGGGCACAGGAGATGCTTCAGTGAACAAAACAAAGAAGCCTACCACCAGAAAGCTTACCTTCTGGCAGGAACAAATATTTAAGCAACAGATGAAGCAAATAAATAAATTATAAGGTAATTATAAGGTATGTTGGAAGGGGACTAATGTCTTGGAAACTTAAAAGTAGAACAAGGTGAGTGTGATCAGTAGTGTGGAGATGGTGAGAAGAATATAGTATTTAAATACTTATTTAGAAATAGAATGATTTCTTTTTTTTTTTTTTTTGAAAGAGAGAGTGAGGAAGAGGAGAGGAAGAGAAAGAGAGATAGAGAATCCCAGGCAGGCTCCATGCTCAGCGCTCAGCACAGAGCCCGATGCAGGGCTCCATCCCATGACCCCAGGATCATGATCCAAGCCAAAATCAAGAGAAGGATGCTGAACCAAACAAGCCACCCCGGAACCCCTAGAATGATTCTTGAGAAGGTAACATTTGAGCAAAGACTTGAAGGAGGTGAAACAATTGGTCATGTAGGTATCTGGGAGAAGAGCACTAAAGGCAAAGGGAACAGCCACTGCAAAGGCCCTGTGGAGGGATAGGGCAGGTGCATTTATGGGTCTGAAAAGAGATCATTGGGGCTGGAGTAGAGTGAGCAGAGGTAGGTGCAAATGATTTAGAGGATGGTAAGTCACTGTAAGGACTTCAATACTTAAGTAGTACAGGTAAAATAGGACGGGTTTGAAGAGAGGTTTCATTTGACATAGCCTGGGTTTTAAAAGGGCTATTCTGGCTGCTGGGTCAAGAACACATTGTAGGGAAGCAAGTCCACAAACAGGGACACATTAAAGAAGTTTTTTTAAACCACTAAAAATGTGATGTAGACAGGAGGTGATGGTGACATGGACCACGGTAGCAGGGACCTGAGAAATGGCAAGAAACAGATTCCAGATATATCTTAAGGTGATTACAAAGGGTAGAAGTCAGAGGCTTGCTGCAGTGACAGTCTGCTCATCCCCTTTTATTTCCAGCTGCCGTCACGCCCAATCAGTGAAGATAAATAGGATTAGTTTCACAATACTATAGTGGGTGGGCCTTGCCCTGTTCAAAGAAGCATTGCCTCCACTGCTGATTTTTGTTTTGTTTTGTTTTTGTTTTTTCAACGTTTATTTATTTTTTTGGGGACAGAGAGAGACAGAGCATGAACGGGGGAGGGGCAGAGAGAGAGGGAGGCACAGAATCAGAAACAGGCTCCAGGCTCTGAGCCATCAGCCCAGAGCCCAACGCGGGGCTCGAACTCACGGACCGCGAGATCGTGACCTGGCTGAAGTCGGACGCTCAACCGACTGCACCACCTAGGCGCCCCTCCACTGCTGATTTTTATTCAGAATTAGCAATCCATAAAACTTGGCCTGTCTGCTAACATCACAAAAAGATAGCCATTATGTGCTGCCTCGTGAAGGTACGTACTACCCTTGAAGAGTGTGTGCTCTTGTGAACTTGGTTCAAGTCAAGTCTCCAGTTCTAACCACTAATTTCTAGGCAATATAGAGGATACAAAAACATGTTAAATGATACCACTTGCGAACAGCAAAATACAAATGCATAAAACTCTGTAAGACAAATGATCTATTTCTTTAACAGATAAATTGCAAGGGGAACAGAGAGGAAAAAGGACTGCCTCCTTTAGACTGAAAACATCTTAAGAGCTTTATCTTCCAGGGGTGCTCGGGCAGCTCAGTTGGTTAAGCATCCAACTCTTGATTTCAGCTCAGATCATGATCTCTCAGTTTGTGAGTTCAAGCCCTGCCTTTGCTTTGGGTTCTCTCTCTGCCCCTCCCCTACTCAGGCTCTCTTTCTCTCTCCAAATAAATAAATAAACTAAAAAAAAAAAAAAAAAAAAAAAAAGGCTTTCTCTTCCAAATGTGTTGACCTTATTTGGATCCTGTTTTTTTAATAAATCCATATTTTAAAAAATTTGAGATATTTGGGGAAATTTTACCACCAATTCAATATTTGATAATATTAACGGCTTACTGTTAATACTTTAAGGTGTGAAAATGGATCATGGTTTATGTTTTTAAAAGAAAAAGAGAGTATCTTTGTCTTTTAGAGTAGGAGTTGACAAACATTTTCCATAAAGGGTCAGATAGTACATATTTTAAGCTTGTGGATCATACAGTCTGTCAACAACTACCATTACAGCACAAAAGCAACCATCCACAATAAGTAAGTAAGTAGGCAATCACTGTTGTTCAGGAAGAAAATCTTTTCTTCTACCCTCTTAGATTCACTTGCTGGGGGCCTGTGAAGTTAACTGATTGAAAAGCGGATTAGGAAAGACAGATTTTTACTCATGTACATACATAAGACTTTACATACATAAGAGGTGTGAGAATTTGGGACTTATGTGTCACCTTAATAAGGGAAAAGGAGCAGGGAAAGGACACTTATGGGAGACGAAATGACATTTAGGAAAGATAAATGGGCCCTTAGGAAAATAGGTAACAGACATGATAGCTTTGTGACAATGTCTGTTTAGATGTGGTTCCAACTTTTTTGTGATAAGAGCCAATCTTTCATAGTCCTGAAATTCCTGGGGAGGGGATTTATGACAACGGTTCTTTTGGGAGACTCTGCTCTTAGGCAGATAAGGGAGTTGACAGAAGAAAAGCCTATTCTTAAATTACTTCAACTCAAAATAATTTTTATGCCACATGGCATATTCTGGGCCCCTTCACTGTGTCCCAATTACACTTTATTTGTAAAACAGGGGTGCCTGGGTGGCTTGGGGGTCGGTTAAGCATCCGACTTGGGCTCGGGTCATGATCTCACTGTTGGTGGGTTTGAGACCCACAGCCGGCTCTGTGCTGACAGCTCAGAACCTGGAGCCTGCTTCAGATTCTGGGTCTCCCTCTCCCTCTGCCCATTCCCCGCTCACACTCTGTCTCTCTCCCTCTCAAAAATAAATAATAAACATTAAAAAAACTATTACAAAAATAAACTTTATTTGTAAAACAGACAGGGGCTATCATTCGCTACCACTATGTTAGACACACATATCGGAATATTAATAAATGAAATAATATGATGTATGAAATCTGTTTCAAAATAATCAAGTAGGAGGAGGGGAAGTGAATGGGCATTTAGGTAAAACAAGACTGCCCATCAATGGATAACTACTGATGAATACATGGGGGGTTATTATACTTCTCTACATATTTTTAAATGTTTGCTATTTCCCATGATAAAATTAAAAAAAAAAAAAGCAAAACAAAAGCAAGCAAAATAAAACACAACACTACTTAAGATTTTGAATTAATCGCTATTATTGAACACATTATATTCCAAGAACAGTGCTAACCACTTTATATGTACTAACTCAGTTAATTCTCACAACAACCTTAAGAAGTAGGCACCATTATTATCCCCATTTTACAGATGAGGAGCAGGAGATACAAAAAGGTGAACTGAATCGTCAAAGTCACAGGGCTCATAAAAGGTCAGAACCAGCATCTGACCCAGGCAGGCTGGCTCCACAGCCCATCCTCCCCTCTGTTCTCTGTTAACAATGACTCTTTTCTAGTTAATATGCTGCTCCAGTAATGTCTAGTCTGGGAGGATTACCTCCTGGATCTTTGCATTCTACATTATTATTCATTCATCTTTCTGAACTGCAATATGATAACTAAGCTTACTTATTAAAATAATTTAAATCCTTCTGTATCTGAAGGCATTCTTTATCAACCCTTTCCCCTTGCTTTCATCCAAAACACAACAATGAAAAAAACCTTCTTGAGGAGAAAAAAGACCCAATGGCTTGTATAAAACATGAGCATTTGAGACCTGTTAATCTCAAGTATACAATTTTAACCAGGCCGGCATAGATTCAGGTCAGGAGCCAGTACTTTCAACCATCACTGTGTACAAAGGATTTCACATCAGCAGTATTAGCATAATCTTTAAATAGACATCAAAAAACAAAACCCAGGCTACAAGGAACCTTGAGAGGTCATCTAATCCCCCTTGCTGCTAGGAAGGGGTGGGCCTGAGCCAGTGAAGGGAGGCCACCTTTCATCTCTTCACAAGGAATTTCATAAGCTTCTTTGTTAACGATTCTATGCTTCAAACCGCTTATTTTAGGGAAAATTCCTCAAGTCTGGATGTGGTGTTTTTTACCTTGACAAAGCTTTTCTCCATTTAATGACAGGTCTCAAGGATGACACCATAATAACAGTCATAATAAATAAATATAGATCTAAAATATAAGAATAATCATAAAATCCAAAAGCAACCAAATTTCTGGATGTAGCAACAAAGCGCATGGAGAATTCCTTAATAAGGAATACTTGTCTCTTAATTAACAGCCCTTTTTATACAGAGGATTACACTTAGTATATTCGCCAACCTAACTGAGGCTCAAAATCACTGCTGCACAGGTAGTATTACTGATTCCACTCACAGATGAGAAAACTGAGGCCCCGGGACAGTGGTTTAAATCTAGTTCTACTGAGTCCAAATCTCCTATTCTGCCCACAACACCACTCTGGAAAGCAAGATCTTCAGGTGGGTTGTTCACCACTGGGCCATGGTTAACGGAGCTTGACTAGGGTAGAATTAAGCAGTGAAAGGAAAATTCTCATGTGCTGTTTGCTGAAGTTAGGCCAGACCAAAATGGCAACACATATTTCAGTTACTTTGAGGTTACAAAATATTATTAGCCAGTGGTGAGGAGTGTGGAGAATGGGCTGACTTACATTCTTCCACACCACTTTAATTTTTAAAAATAAGCATATATCACACACCATCTGTGGCATATGAAAAATATGCCATCAGTGGTTTTGTCTATAAGTTCATAGGTCCTTCCTTTAAGACACTATGATGAATTTAAAAATTCTAAATAAAGACATACAAATATTACACCTAGAAAGAGAATATTCACACCTAGAGAAGGATCGTTTTGATTTTCAAGTTGGGGGTTGGTTATCAGACTTTAAACATTTTAATGTAATCTACCAACACCTGCAAAAACCAAACAGGTCCTATCTTTATTCTTTTCCAAATAAACAAAAGGAGCCACTCTTTAAACTTTGAATTGGCCCTTCTCCCAACTCAAAACCAGGTCCAAAAGAGTTATCTCCACCCCTTTCTATATGATTTCCCTTAGTAGGGAGCTTCAACCCTTGCTCTTTGAGTAAGTGGTGTATTCTTGAGATGAAGAAGCTGCTCTCTGGGGTCAGAAAATATTCTTGAGCCCCTCCTTTGCCACCCTTTGTGTGACTTTGCACCAGCTTTTTAACTTCACTGAATTTCAAATTCCTTATCCATAAAGTGAGGACAACAATATTACCAAAATTACATCATTCTTACGAGGAGTACATGAGAAGACATTTAAAAAGTTACCTGAAACAACACCTGGCATATAAGCATCAGCAGGTGTACTGAAATCCAGTTTTCTATGGTCACACTGCAAAATGTCTGGATACTTCACTGATGCAGAAAGAGTAACTGGCTAAACATTTCAGAGAATGTGCTTCCTTGAAGAGTTAGAGCAGGACCTGTAAAAATACTTCCCATTGGCCGAATCTGCCCCCTCTCTCTGTCAAATCCTGCCACACCCACTCTTTTATGCATTGTCTATGGCTGCCTTTGAACTATAAGGGGAAAGCTGAGAAGTTGTAACTGAGACCATATAACCCACAAAACCAAAAAGGGCTGATTTGCCATCCAGCCCTTTACAGAAAAAAATTGGCTGAACCCTGAGTTAAAGGCATTTTTGTTCAAGACAACACATTTATTTGGTCTCTTACAGTTCAAGATAGCATTTCTTGTAAGCAATCCTAAAGAAACTACCAAGATAACCATGACCCTTTCTATTTGATCCCAAACATCAAAGCTGAGTCTCAAGTAACTAACCAGAGAAAAAAAACTGATGGTTCTAATTAATTATAGCTATGAGGTCCATCCCCGTACTTACCCTTAATGGGCATCTCTTACTTTAATAACAACTCTTTTGGTTTTCTAAGACTAAGCCTGCATGGCTCTTCCTTACTACCTTCCTAAAACAGAGAAATTTTTAGTCACTGCTGGCACTAAAATGTTTCTGTTTGTGTTGGTGGGCGTGTTTGTGTGTGCACATGTATGTGTGACACCTGTGTGTCCCATACACTTTGCTGTATTCTGGGAATACAACTTTTTTTTTTTTTTTTTTTGGCAGGGGTGGGAGAGATCAAATTTTTGTTCCAAATATTGGTGAGATTTCTTTTTCCAGGAAGCTTATATCTTAACAGATTTGTTAAAAGGCCAGAAAATATATCATTAAAAGGAGATCTTTTCTGATGGCGACAAGAGATTTGAAACAACACCACCACCACAACCAGGCTCTGGGATGGAGGCAGATTAGTAAGGAAGAGAGGGGGCTACATTCGACTGGGTGGCTAGGGAAGACCTCTCCCAAGAAGAGGTATTTGCACAGAAACCTGAACAACAAGAGGAAGGCAATTTGCACAAAATAAAAAATAATATTCCAGGACAAGGGAAGAGCAAGCATAAAGGCGGAAGTGAGCTTTGTGCATTTGAGGAAGAAAAAGAACACCAATGTGGCTTGAATGCGAGTAGTGTGAGATGAGATTGGAGACGGAGGTCAGGGCCAGACCATGTAGGGACTCACACGCCTCAGTAAGGTGTTTGAATGGCATCCTACATCCAATGGGAAGCCATGGGAAGCTTCTCAGCAGAGAAATGACATGGTCTGATCTATATCATATAAAGATCAATTTGGCAGCTTTGACAAGAGTGAATGGTGTTTGGAAAGCATTGGAGAGCAGAAGGAGGAAGACCAAAAAGTTGGCTCTTGTACTAACTAGTTTGGGGGAGAGGTGACGGTAGTGAAAAGCAGTGACTACTCGGGGTATATTTGGGGGATATAATCAGCTGGAATTGCTGAAGGACTGATATGGGAAAGCAAAAGGGGAAGAATCAAGGATGACACTTACTAGTCTCATGGTCTGAGCAGCCAGGTGATTGGTAGAGCAATTTTCTGAGATTCACTCATTCGTTCACTCGGCGTTTACTGAGGACCTACTTTGTGCCAGGTACTCTTCTAGGCACCAGGAACTCTAGCAATAAAATAAGCAGCAAAAATTCCTACTCTAGTGAAATTTGTATTCTGGGAGGGAAGAGAGAATACAGAAGATTAAGGCAGACGCAAAGAATCTGGAGGGAACCATTTACCAGATCCTGTGGATTCTGTCTCCTAAGTATCTCTTGTTCAAGTTGAAATGGATGATGGCTGCATTAAAGTCACAATTACCTTGTAAAATTAATTAAATGAAAAGGATATTAGACTGAGGTGACTCCAATATCATGGCAGCTGATGTAAAGAAACCAAAATCTAAGGCTGACTATGCCTCAAGGTTATTAAATAGAAACCTAAGGACAACCAAACACAGACAGCCAACTAGGATTTAAACTACAGCCAATCAATAATTTCCTTACTCTGCTTCTGCCTTTTCTCTACAAAGTCTCTCCCTGAGCTCTTGGTGGAACGCTCCTAACCATTTCTGGTTTAGTACTGGCCAATCTGAATCAGTAAATTTTCAGACAAACTGGAAATTTTTAGTATATCTCATTTCATCTTCTAATGAGGAGTAGACTTGAGAGATATTGGTGAGGGGAAGTCTTTCTAATAGGCAGAGCTGCAAACAATGCAACTGGCCATCCACTTTTTGCACAAAAGAGGCCCAAGAAGTGAGAACATACAAAGATTCTTAGAGAGTAGACAAAGGTCTGGACTTTAGTCAGGAGTCTGGAAAGAGTAAGTTAGAAAGATAAGAGATAAGAATATGGGGGGGGGGCACCTGGGTGGCTCAGTCGGTTGGGCGACCGACTTCGGCTCAGGTCACGATCTCGCGGTCCCTGAGTTCGAGCCCCGAGTCGGGATCTGTGCTGACAGCTCAGAGCCTGGAGCCTGCTTCAGATTCTGTGTCCCCCTCTCTCCTGCCTCTCCCCTGCTCATTCATTCTCTCTCTCTCTCTCTCTCTCTCTCTCTCTCTCTCTGTCAAAAATAAATAAATATTTAAAAAATTTAAAAAAAAAGAATATCTGGGGCAGAGTCAGGCAGGTGGACATACGGACACTTAGTTGAAGACTAAAGACTTTTGTATCACATATTTAAACCCACCAGAAAGCATCCACTACTGTAGAGGAACTGAACAACCAAGTAGACAAAAGGACTCTGCCAGCTGAGATCGGTCTTGTCATTGGCCACCTCAGAACTTGCATGAAAGACCCATGAATGAAGCAGTCACAGTGGCAGAAATGGAGGCTACATATGGGCCCAACAATATGGACTCCCACTTACCAAGATGGATCTAGCTACTGCTGCCTACATTTACTAAGTGTAGCTACAGCATCGCCCCCTTATCCAAGGGGATACATTCCAAGACCCCAGAGGATGGCTGAAACCAAGGATAGTACCAATTCTATATACGCTTTCTTTTTTTTAAGTTTATTTACTGAGAGAGAGAGAGAGAGAGAGAGAGAAAATGCGTGCGAGCAGGAGAGAAAGGGAGAGAGAATCCCAAACAGGCTCCACGCTGTGGGCGCAGAACCCGATGAAGGGCTCGACCCCCCCACCCTGGGATCATGACCTAAGCCAAAATCAAGAGAGGGAAGTTTAACCTGCTGGGCCACCCATGAGCCCCCTAACTCTGTATATACTACGTATTTTCCTATACATACAAACCGACAGTAGAGCTTAATTTATAAATTAGGCGCAGTGAGAGATTAAGAATAATAATAAGGAGCAATACGACAATATACTGTAATAAAAGGCATGTGAACGTGCTCTCTGGAAACACCTCACGGCGCTGTACTCACTCACCCTTCCTGCGATGACGGGACACGCAAAATGCCTACGTGATGACGTAAGGCGAACGTGGTAGGCGGGCCTTGTGACGTAACACGGGGCTCCAACCGACCCTCGGAGGATGCTTCGCAAGGATCACCAGCTTCCAGAGGTGGCTGCAGGCGGGTGATTGAAACCGTGGGAAACGCCACACTGCGGGTGAGGGGGAACTACCACACTGCTGCCGCTGAATGTCCAACGCAGCTCAGAAGTATCTGTGTTTCATCCTCATAGGTATAGATACCTATTTCAGGTGTGGGCGTGCCTTTCCTGCCCAGAGAGCGTCAGCCAGCACCACTATCTGCAGGCTTATGGAACACCCCATCCGCACGCCTGGCACCCCATACAACACCGCGTCTGAGGGCTGCTTCACCAACTTGTTGCTTCCCTGCGATACCTGGACGTAGCCCCTTACCCCGAGGGCAAGGAAAGACTCAGGAAATGGGCTGGCCACTCCAGATTGGTAGGTGTGGCTGCTTTAACAAACAAGGGGATTTTACGAGGCTTGTTTCCACTGGATCTCTGCACCAGTGGATCTTTACATCCGCTGCCAGAATCTTTAAAGTATATTCAGAGGCCTTAATGAGGTTCAGCCGTGTAACTGCCCAGCTAGTCTCAACAACACATTGCTCCCACGGGGGCTGTGTCCTTGAAACTGGTTGCTCTTGCAGAAACACAGGGTTAAATGTACATTCCAAGGACAGGGAAGGGAGTCAGGAGCTTCTAAATTGCCCGGGATCTAGCCCGAGGGTCAACTGGCGTTTGTGTCCTCTGGATGACCTACCTCTCCTGGCCTGCCTTTACCATTTTAGGTGCCCCCACCCCCACTCTGGCTCTTCTGCAGATTACCCTCAGCAGTGAGCGAGGAGTTTCACTGAGATGGAGGTGACTCCTTTAACAGCTACCTGGCAAAATTGGAGGCAGGTACGGCAACAACACAGGCACATGCAAGAGAAAACACAAATTAAGATAATGATTCCTAACATAAGGAATGACTTTTTCCACCAAGAATGCCATGATACAAACCACCAGTTTGTTAACCAACCTAGGAACGGTGTCAGATTTTTTCAGAACATTCACTGGTATCTCCATGTGACTCTACTTAATGTATTAGCAGAGTCATCACCTATGAACATGGCATCTGTTAGGTTAACAGCATAGGTGCCTCCTTGGGAGGCGGTAATAACGTTCAAAGCCATAGTTTTTCTCATTAGAGACAATTCAGTGTTCAATAAGGACAGGCTTTGTTGGCATCATTTAAGACTTCTTAGATGAATTCAGTAAGGCCTTGTATGTGAGCTATAACATCCTCCAGGCCAATGGTGGAAACAAAGACAATGGCCGAATGATTGTACCAGTGGAAAACAGAGTGTGTCCATCTGGCCTAGAGGAGAGTGAGGTTGACAGCTTTAGGAATTTGACCTGGTTGTAATACCATGATGCTGCCTGGGGGAGGCAGCACTGTCAGACATGAGGAGATGGACTGGGGGTGGGCCATGCCAGACCAGAACCTCTACCTTCTCCGCTTTTAAAATGGTTCATGCTTCTTTCCAGGTATAATACATTCCAAAGGCCCAGCCTGCAGCAGGACAAGTGGATCCCAGTGGAGATTATATAGTTCCTTCTCACCCAGGGGGGACATAGTAATTATTCATCCATTCCGGTGGGAAATTCCATAGTAATTATTCATTCATTCCGGTGGGAAATTCAGTAGGTAACACCTTTCCCAGGCATCATGGGGCTTGGTGTTCTCAGCAGCATAGCAGATAAATCCACAGTGACAGCTGGGGAGGGAGGGGGCTAGTTTCTCACAATTCCCATACCTTTAGGTGTTGGGTGTCTCCGCAGGGTCCCCAGTCTGGTATACGGAGCAACAGGGGCTACTGGTTGGTCATTCAAATGTATTAAAACGTGGGATAGTACCTTAGTCTACCCAGGCAAGCTAGTTTTACCCTTTAGTAATTTTATCTATTGCTTGCAGGTTATAGGAAAGGTGGAACCTCCATTCAATGTCATGCTCTTTTGCCCAGGTTTGTACATCATGGCATTTGACATGTGACCCCTGATCACTGTTTATTTGATGAAGGTATCTACCTGGTACTCAGTTTCTCTAATCCCCTAATGGTGGGAGTGTGGTTTGTGCAGTGACAGAGGAAAGCTTGGTTAGTCCAGACATCGTGTCTACACAAACTGAGACATATTTAGGATTCTCACTTGGAGGGAGGGGGCCAACATAATCAACTTGCCAATCCCTCATTGGTTGGGAACTCCAGTGAATGGTCCCAGGGTCCTTTGGCAGTTGCCTTGGGCATTGTTTAGCACATATAAGACATGTTATTGCGTTAATCACTGTATTTCAAGGGCAATTTGGCATCATTGGCAATATGCCATCCCACCTGGATAGGCAGTAAGTGGCATCTACTGAAGGGTCAGTACTAGAGCTTGTACAGAGTGATGGCCTCAACCTCCGCATTGCCAGGAGGTGTCAGTGCCTTATGAGCTGCGATGCGGAAGACAGTGAGGAAATGTCTCAGGCTGAACCCAAGTGTCTTTCCATATATCCCCACCTCACAAGGGCTTATGCATGATCATCTACCTCTCAGCCTCCCACAGATTCAACCCATGACGTTAATCCCCCTCTAGAATTGTCCAGCTATCAGTACAAAGGGTTAATGGCCAGGGCTCTGAGCGATCACCAGACAAATTGCTCTGAGCTTACTGGTTTGCTGTAGTTCTTGCCTGTTACGAAGAGAACAGATTCTTATTGAACTTAATGCAAGTAACTATGTGGACATGAAAATAAGAATATTCACTACGATTTCCAAATTCTGGAGGGACCAGGTAGGGAGGAAAAGATAAATGTTTCGTCTTTGTTCATAAAGGTATATGTTGGCAAATTGCTGATAGCTCAAGAAAAAAGAAACAGAAAAGGTTTCCTGAAATCTGGAAAATCAAAACATAAAAAAAAAAACCTATAATGTTTCCAATAAAAAGTCATAAAAATTACAGTCATCCTCATCAGTTTTTCCATTAGAGTTCTGTAAATTCTTAGTTCAGTAGTATGACGTTAGTTATCAGAAACCTGTAGTTGTCCGTCTTTTCCATGAATCTCCTTGTCTGCATGAACACCTTTGCAAAGGCAGCAGAGTAAAAACAATAACATTCTGTAAAGGAGAAAAGACTTAAAAAGATATGATAAGATTCATTACAATGTAATCAACGTGGAAATTTGGTTATTTCTGTGACACACCTGTCCTTGTGATGACCTCCTCCAATACTAAGCAGAGGGCGTTCCTGCACAGCACAGGAGATTGACCATGAGAGTCAGCCCGTCACATGGGCATGGGCTCCCTGAGTTATATTACATGTTATACCATCCTGAAGCAGCCAGCCTCAGAGAATGCTGGAACAGCCCTCTAAAGACACACCTGAATCAGCAACTCAGAGGCAATATCGTGAATGTGGTGCCATCCCCAGGATGCAGTATATTCCTACATGAAAGACTTCTATACTTCTATGTGGGGCTCATTCCCCAGCAAAGAGAACACAACCTTTGTGTGTGGAGAGGGAACGGGAGCAGCCCCACTTACCATCGCTCCCAATGACCCAGGCACAATGGGGAATTTTGTGCCTCCCATCCTTGCAACTCTGAGCTCCTCAGTGCTAAAAATTCTGGTCTCTACAGGGTATACAGACTCTTACCAGGAGACACAGAAAGTGTCTCATTGAACAACAAAGCGTACTTACCACTAGGACACTTTGGACTCATTGTGCCCAGGGCCCAGAAAGTCAACACGCTGGCTGTGGTATTTGATCCTAATCAGCTGAAGAAGGTGGTGCTGCTTTACGATGAAGACAGGGAGAATATGTATCAAATCTAGGAGGTGTACTTGGGCACCTTCCCGTCTTTCCTTGCCTCCTCATTCCAGTGTTCTAGACACAAACAGCAAATGCTGTCTGAAAAAAAGGTGTGGTATGATTGCCAAGGCCCCAGGCTGTCAGGAGTGAAAGTTTGAGTCACAGCACCAGGGGAACCGGCAAGGCCTGCCAAGATAACAGCTGAGTGTGTATGTGTGTGGGGGGGGGAGGGGGGTGGGGGTGGGGGGTGGGATTTGGAATGAATAATGGATTAGGGAGAGGATGAGGACCTGAAACCTACCACAGCACTAGGAGCTACTGTTTGTCCCACTAACCTTCCTCTTCAAAGGTTTCCCTCAGAAAGAGAGGCCACAGGAACCATGGAGGAGCCTCCCCCTGAACTTGAAGAAGTTGATCTCTTTGGTGTAAGAAGTAGAGATTGCTGATGATTAAAAATACAGCTCAAGGGCCTCTGGTTGGCTCAGCTGGTGAGGTGTCGGACTCTTGATTTGGGCTCAGGTCATGATCTTGCAGTTCATGGGATCGAGCCCCTCGTCAGGCTCTGCTGACAGCACAGAACGTGCTTAAGATTCTCTCTCTCCCTCTTTCTCTGCCCCTCCCCTGCTCATGCACGCTCTCTCTCTCAAAAATAAACTAATAAACATTTTTTTTTATTTTTTTTTCAGCGTTTATTTATTTTTGGGACAGAGAGAGACAGAGCATGAACGGGGGAGGGGCAGAGAGAGAGAGGGAGACACAGAATCGGAAACAGGCTCCAGGCTCTGAGCCATCAGCCCAGAGCCTGACGCGGGGCTCGAACTCACGGACCGCGAGATCGTGACCTGGCTGAAGTCGGACGCTTAACCGACTGCGCCACCCAGACGCCCCAATAAACATTTTTTAAAGGGTACAGCTCAGATCTCCTGCTGTGCCCAGGCAGCTCCCAGCCACTCACCAAGCATGGTATAGGTACTAATGAAGGCCTGTTCTGAGAATTGTGGAACTCCTTTAACAAGAGATTTTAATCAGCAACTCTTCATTAGCCTGGCCAAAGCTTTCTTAGAATGGTACTTCAGTCTGAGACCCTTCTACCAATCCCCTCTTTCATTCCTTACGGAGGGAACTCTCGGCTGAGTCGCAAGATACTCTCTGCTTTCTCCAGCTTTCTTTCTCTGTCCTTCGTGGGCCTTTCCCCCAATGAATTTCTTGAACAGAAAATCCTGTCTCAGTGTCTGTTTCTCAGGGGACCTGAATTAACATAAAAGCTAACTGTTATTATTTTTATTATCTTAAGTTTCCTCTACCTTTTTCTTTAACTGTAAAAACTCTGGTGGGATAGAGGGGAGAGGATAATTGGGTGTAAAATTAGTTATATACACTTGGCACTAGACCATAGGAAGTAATTCTCAAATTTCTAGACATTTGTAGTATTCTCAGTAATAGGAGTATATATATATAGATATATACATACATACACACACATACACACACACACACACATATATATACATGCTATCTGTATATATATCCTTTGTTACATCCTTATACATTTGTGATTTTCAGAGGAAGGATTCTTTGCTTTAAAAGCTCTCACAGTTCCAGCATATTTTTAAAAACATGTCTTTTGTTCAAAAGGCAATACATATTCATTTAAAAATAATAGTGAGATAAAGTAAAATGTTATAACAAGTTAAGTGGGGATTAGGGACAGGAAAAGTGAAGGGTATCTATATTGACTAAAGAATTTTGAAAAGTCAGCAATAGATGGAATGAATTATTGATATATTCAATAACATTGAAAAAGCTCAAAAACACTGAGTGAAAGAAGCCAGATACTAAAAGTATACTCTGTATGATTCCATATATATAAAATTCTAGAAAAGGCAGACCTTCTCTATAGTAACAGAAAGCTCTTCAGTGATTGTCTGGAGCTGGGGGGGGATGTGGCTGGGTGGGGAGTTGACTGCCAAGGGGAATGAGAGAATTTTTGTGGTCATGGAAATGTTCCATATTTCGATTGTGGCAGTTACATGAGTTGTGTGTACATCTTTGTCAAAGCTTATTTAACTGTACGCTTAAACTAGGTGCATTTTATTATATATAAATTATGCCTTAGTTGATTTAAGAAAACAAAACACGATATTCAACTTTGGAATAATCTTGGAATAAGATTCCTCATCCAGGCCACCATCTTTTCTTACCTGGGTTTTGTACTACCCTTCTGACTGGATTTTCTTTTAGGAATCAAGCTTCCCTCCAATCTGTTCTTCACTCTAAAGCCAGAGTGATGTTTCCAAGAGAGTGATTAAGTTACTCCCAGTAACTCCCATTTTTCTTCACATATATCAGTCAGGGCTCAGAGAAAGAGAACCACTAAAATAGATGTAGGTATGCAGACATAGATACTTGTTATAGAATTTTGACCTTACACAATTATGAGAACTGGATGTTCACCTGTTAATCTTCTGTGGCTGGAATCTGAAGCCCACAGGGCAGCCAGTTGGAAAGGGAAAATGGATGTAACCCTTCAATAACAAGCTAGAACTCACAACCACAAGAATGAACTGAAACCTCTCAGACCTTGCTGCCTGTGACCTTGGTGGTATGGGGCAAAGCTGGGGCCCTCCATTACCATGGAGTTAGACACACACCTGGCCGAGAAGTCAAGGAAGCTGAAGGAAGATCCGACAGAAGGAGAAGCAGTTGCAAGGCTCAGCCACTGCCTTCTCATCAAGGTGAGCCAGCAAAGCCACAACATGTATCTGCTATAAAAAGGAGGCTGCTTCACTTCCTCACTCCAAATCTCCCACAAGAAATGTCTTATGGCCAGCACTGACCAAAAACATACAGTAGAGAGAATTCTAGGAAATGTATGTAGTTCAGCTTGACCCCTTACAAAACCATCAGACCCTTACCTTGAATGACTTCCCATTACTTTTATATCCTTAACAAAACTTGTAAGGTTCTTTGTGACCTGTCTTCCACCAGACTTTCTGGCTTTATCTCCTACTCCCCCCACCCCCTATCTGAGGCCATTACGTATTTGTGTTCAGTACAAATGTTCGAACATTTCTAACCTTTTCACACTATCCCTCCTGGCTGAAATACTGTTCTGCCTTCCCTATCTTCCCCTTAACCTAGCTGAGACCTATTCACCATTATGGGCTCAGCTTCTTTTAGGAAACCTTCCCTGACACATCCCTTTATCATTGGTGGCCAGTACAAAACCAGGTCCATAGTTAGAACCCAACAAATTTCAGTTGAATAAATTAATATGTGCCAATGACAAAACTGAGTATAGCTGAATGAACAGGGCTGCACCCCTAGGCACATAGGGGATAAAGTGCTATAGCGAAGGTCTATGGGTAGGCAATATATTCAGCCTGTTAAAATGTGTGGAACACTATTCACTCCTGCAGAAATATACACATTCCATTTATCCCCTTACTCACTCTATCCCTTTGCTACATAAACCCCCATTGCAACCGATATTTCTGGTCTTAGTTTGAGTCCCCCAAAAGCAGAGCCTAACACAAGGTAGTTAGCTTGGGAGGTGATTCCTGGGAGTAGGATTAAAAATCAGGGAGGGAGGAGAGGGAAGGGGGAAAACCCCAGTAAAGGGAGTTATTGAGCTGGTTAATGCCCTGAGCTGCCCCACTTCCCAAGGACCTTTATCTCCATGAATCACTAGGTGCCACCATAAGTACAAGAAGAATAAGAAACACCAAACCAATTTTACCTCCTCCTTTCAGAGAACTCATGACTTGGGAGTTTAGGGAAATTTCACTAATTTTATCTCTGTATAGGTAGTATGAAGAAAAGAGAGGGGGGGACACCTGGGTGGCTTAGTTGGTTGGACGACCGACTTCGGCTCAGAGCATGATCTATGGTTCATGAGTTTGAGCCCTGCGTTGGGCTCTGTGCTGACAGCTCAGAGCCTGGAGCCTGCTTCGGGTTCTGTGTCTCCCTCTCTCTTCCCCTTCCCTGCTCACACTCTGTGTCTCTCTGTCTCTCAATAATAAAGGTTAAAAAAAAACAAAGGTAGAAGGGGTAAACAGCTCATCGTTGGATGACTGCTTTATTCAAAGAATGTTGCTCAATGATGCAAACTCCCAGTTATATGCACATTCCTTCTCCTTATGTTGTATGCGAATGGTAAGCCTGGGGTGGTACAGTGCAACAACCTTGCCTAGCACAGAG
This sequence comes from Prionailurus viverrinus, assembly GCF_022837055.1. NCBI lineage: Eukaryota > Metazoa > Chordata > Mammalia > Carnivora > Felidae > Prionailurus > Prionailurus viverrinus. The sequence goes on from NC_062569.1 coordinate 16,568,331, forward strand.
CAGCTACTCACCAAATGTTTGTGGAAGGGACAAGAGCAGGTGAAATATCAAAGAGTTGTTTGACCAAGAGTACGAGGAAAATATAGATCAGTGGGACAATTTTGCCACCCAGAAAACACCTGGCAAGGTCTAGAGACATTTTTGGTTGTCACAACTAGAGAAGAGGGTGCTACTGGAATCTTGTGGGTCAAGACAAGGATGCTGCAAAGCATCCGATAATATATAGGACACCTCCCCTTCCCCTAACAAAGAATTATCCTGCCCAAGATATCAGTAGTGGCAGGGGTGACAGATAAAGGTTATCTGGGCATTAATATATATATCTATATACATATATAGAGATAAATATTGATACATTTCTATAGACATTTTATTTCTTAAGATAGTTTATAACATTTTTAAAAATCAATGTTTAATTACAAATGATTTGCCCCTAAAAAAGAAAAAAAAAAAATTTGCCCTACATGGCAGCAATACAAAGTGTTGCGTTAGTACCACCAAAACCAAAGGAATTGGTGAGTCCAATACGTCTTTTCTCAACTTTCCATTCTTGTGCCTTTAGTGGAACATAATTGAGATCAAATTCTGGTTCTGTACAATCCAGGTTTAAAGTAGGTGGTAGTTTTTGATAATAACAAGCCAGAGCAGTAAAAGCTGCCTCAACTGCCCCTGCAGCTCCCAACAGATGTCCCGTGGCTCCCTTAGTTGAAGAAACCGCAAGGGCACGGGTATGGTCTTTGAAAAGATGTTTGATAGCTTTGTTTTCAGCAGCATCTCCCAATGGTGTGGAAGTAGCATGTGCATTGACATAGGATATCTCTTCAGGTTGTACACTTGCATCTTTTACAGCTGCAGCCATACATCTAATAAAATAGGGAAAAAATGATCAGAACTAAGTCTAATTTTAACACACGAGTCATTATATGGCCTATGAGAAAGAAATGCACATATATACAGGATAAAAAGAATCTTTTGCTCTAATAACAAAACCCCTACTTGGATTACCATATGCATTAGCATGCCACCTGCCTAGTACCCTGGACTAATTCAACACCATGAGATAAATACACAAGCCTATGGGTTTTAAAACCTCTAATAAAATATATTTCCATTTATTTGGATTGATATCTTTCCCTGGGAGAAAAACCCCATTGACTCAGCCTAGAATAGTTTTTCTTCTAGCAATCTATCTTTCTTTCTTTCTTTCTTTCCTTCTTTCTTTTTTTCTTTCTTTCTTTTTCTTTCTTTCTTTCTTTCTTTCTTTCTTTCTTTCTTTCTTTCTTTTTAATTTTTTGTTTATTCTTTAAGAGGAACAGCAAGCAGGAGCAGGAGACGGGGAGAGAGAAGGGGACAGATGAACCAGAGCAGGCTGTGCGCTGACAGCACAGAGCCTGATGCGGGGCTCATACTCGCCAACTGTGAGATCATGACCTGAGCCAAAGGCAGATGCCCAACCACCCAACTGACTGAGCCACCCTAGGAATCTTTCATCAGTGGGATGTGTGTTTGTGTGTGTAGTGATTCCAAATAGGGAGAAAAATTTTATAACCATGTTTTAATTTTCTTCTCATATTTAAATGTAAAACTTGGCATATTTCCCAATAATCTAAAAATGTCTGTACCAATACTTTGGTGCTTCAGATAACCTTTCAAGGGGCACCTGGGGGGCTCAGCTGGTTGAGCGTCCGACTCGATTTCAGCTCGGGTCATTATCTCACAGGCCTGCGTCAGGCTCTAGTTGGGATTCTCTCTCTCTCTCACTCTCTGCCCCTACCCCGCTCACACTCTCTCTCTCAAAATAAATAAACATTTTTAACAAATAACCTTTCAAAAGTCTATTTAGGCTATAAGAATTCTAAGTAAGTGAGCAAGTATAAAGCCAAGCCAAAACAAACAAACAAATACGAAAATAAAACTTTTCTCTCGAAGAACCTTTGAAAATCTCAGGAATGTCAACACCCTCTTTTTTAGATCCTGATCTCTGGGTTGCATATATTTCCTTAAGAGGCAGCTTAGAGTGTAATTTGAACTTTCACCTAAATACAACTATTTCTGCATCTAGCTGGCTACTATGTTTGACATTTCTAGCACTAGCAACTACTTACTGAAACTCAAAAGGATAATTCAGTGGGTCAGTAAACTATGGCTCTAGCCAGATACCTGCTTTTACAAATACAGTTGACCCTTAAATAATATGGGTGGGTCCACTTGCGGATTTTTTAAGTAACTATTCTGTAAATGTATTTTCTCTTCTTTATGATTTTCTTAATAACATTTTCTTGTCTCTAGCTTACCATGTGAGAATACAGTACATAATATGTATATAAAATATGTGCTCATTGACTGTTTATGTTACCAGTAAGGCTTTTTTGTCAACAGTAGGCTATTAAGTTTTGGAGGAGTCAAAAGTTATACATGAAATTTTTGACTGCATGGGGGTCAGTGACCGCTTGTTTAAGGGTCAACTCCAGTTTCACTAGATCACACCCATTCATTTATGTATTGTCTATGGCTGCTTTCACAAGAGAAGACAGAATTGAGTAATTGTGACAGAGACCCTATGGTCCACAAAGCTGAAAATACTCTTTGTCCCTTTACAGAAAAGGTTTGCCAACCCCTGGTCAATTTGACTGGTTAAAACATAATATGATCGGGGCACCTGAGTGGGTCAGTCGGTTAAGCGTCCAACTTCAGCTCAGGTCATGATCTCGCAGTTTGTGAGTTTGGGCCCCATATCGGGCTCTGTGCTGACAGCTCAGAGCCTGGAGCCTGCTTTGGATTCTGTGTCTCCCTTCCTCTCTCTCTCTCTCTCTCTCTGCCCCTTCCCTGCTCACGCTCTGTCAAAAATAAACATAAAAAAAAATTATGATCTAAGCAGGCTAACCTATTAGCTAACACATTAACGGATTTTTTTTAACTTAATTATCTCTTATGCAATATCAACTTGTTTTTCAAAGTGTGGTCCTCAGACCAGCAGCATCAGCATCAGCATCATGGGAGATTGTTAGAAATGCAGAATCTCAACCACCACCCTAGACCTAGAATCAGAATCTGCATTTTAATATCCCTGGATAGTTACAAGTTAGGAAGTCCTGATTTAGTAATAGTAGAACCCTGTTGAAATGGTGCGGAGACCAGACACAACTAGAAGAAAGGTTTGACTTTACTGTCTGAGTCTGATGAAGGGCCAAAGAGGAGGACTGTGGGAGGGAGCACTCTGACAGTTGTTAAGCACAATTGAAAGTATGAAAAGTTGGCAAAGACACACATGGCCTTTCTCAAAACTTTACTGGCCTTAACTAAAATCCAATTTTTATTAAGGATGGTTAAAAGCTTTCAAATATTTCAAACGTGTTGAAGCAAAGAATTCAAAACCTTTTTAAAACGGAAAAACACCAAAGATACTGTGTACCAGAGGCAGATACTACAATTTCCCCTAATTTGAGATTCCAATTAAGATGCCTTATGTGAAGAAATATTTTAAATAAAACAGCAAGTCTTTACCTTAAGGCGCCTTCTCCTTCGGGATCAGGTGCAGTTATGTGACCGGCATCACCTGAGAGGCCATAGCCCAAAACTTCTGCATAGATCCGGGCCCCTCGTTGAACAGCATGATCGTGTTCCTCCAGTACCATCACAGCTGCACCTTCTCCCATTACAAAACCATCTCTCTTGGGGTGAAACGGCCGACAGGCCAGCTTAGGATCAGAGTTTGTGCTCAGAGCACGGGCTCTGGAAAACCCAGCAAGAGATAAAGGGCTAATGCAAGAATCTGCACCTCCAGCCACCATCACATCAGCATCACCATGGGCTATAAATCTAAAAGAGTCTCCCACGGCATGAGCTCCTGTGGTACAGGCTGTAGACACTGCATGATTGGGGCCCTTGAGTTTATATCGAATGCTGACCTGCCCTGCTGCCATATTGACCAGAATCTTCGGGACAAAGAATGGGCTGACTTTACTGTAACCTTTTGTCTGAAACATCAAAGCAGTTTCAGAAACAACTTCAAGAGGAACCATTCCCATGCCAATTGCAACGCCAGTAGCCACTCGATCGGCTTCTGATTGAGGATGCCAGTCAGAATCTTTCATGGCTAACTCTGCAGCCCCAATGGCCATAATGGTGGGAGAAGACATGGACTTGATATCTGACCTGGATACAAAGTTTTGTTCGTTGAACTGACCGTCAGCACAACCTCTCGGCACTAAAGCAGCAACACTGCAAGGGATACTCTTATATTCTTCACCGACCAGTGAAACAATTCCACTCTCTCCCCGGATAAGACGATCCCATACCAGCTGCGTTCCAACACCAAGAGGAGTCACTAAACCAATGCCTGTAATGACAACCCGCCTATGAATTCTGGATGTTGGCACAGTTCCAAAAAACCTCCATTTATTTCCTATTAATTGCTGGCATAATCTTGAATATAGATGAGGGCTTGTAATTTTTAAGAAATTTTGCAAGCAATTTGACAACATGGTTGAGATTCAGATGATCAAAAACACATTCCTGTACATCACAACACGCCCAGGAGGTAACCACTGTTGTTTAAATAGCTTATAGGCCTAGGAAACAATAGCAGAAACGTTCTTTCAGGTGCTGGGTGTGAGCTGTTAATGAACACAGAGAAAATAACAACATCATTTTAATTTATACTTATTAAACGAACCATTTGGAGTTCCCTTTTTTGATTGTAAGTACCCTCACATTCCAAGATGAAGAGGTGAAATGATGACTCAATTCACCAAAATAGAATTACACTAGGTAAATTACAAAGGCATTCCCAGCCCTTTAGGGGCTGCATAAAGGAAGGAGCCTTTTTCAGGATTATCGAGGCCTTATTCTAAGTATTTCTGGCATCAGTGGCACAAAAAAAACCACTTCAAGGCCTATTCTCTGAGGTACGGGTAAGTGAACTTTACTGATTTCAAAACGTGGAGATAATTAGGGTTTTTAATCAGGAGACGGGAAGTGAGGGGCGTGGCCAACTCCTCCCTCCCCTCCCTCCCCCCCTCTCCCCCCTCCCCCCCTCTCCCCCTCTCCCCCCACCCCCTGCCTCTCAAGCACCACCACACACACTAAGAAAGCATGGCTAGAGGAAGAGAAGTCAGGCGAAGATCATCAGACTCCCCTTTCCCGACCCAACCCCCACCCGATCTGCCAGTGGAGAGGCGGAAGGAGAACGCTAGCACGCCGCTGATACCTTCACCAGGCGTCGCGCCGGCCGCGCAGCCGCCCTCTGCATTCGCACGTCCGCTCATGCGCGCGCCCACGCACGCGCTACGTGTGGGGGGTGGGGGCTGCCGGTTGCTCTTTCTCTGTCACCTTGACGGAGGTCAGACCGTGGGAGGTGGCGGCGCTCAACTTGCTAGGGAGGAACCTCCCCTCCCTCGACTTCCCGGACTGTAAGCTAGCCAAGAACGCGCACAGAACGCGATGAAGTAGCCCTTTTGCCCATCAAAAAAAGGACTTTTGTTTTGTCGGTAAAGATGATGTCCAGATAGTTCCATCCTGTGGAAGAAGGGACACCGCCATATTCTACTGAAATCTTTGTAAAGAATCAACTAAACTACAGGAGCCTCAAAGTTGTTACTGTTCCTCCTAAGGTTGTTTATAATAGTAAAGTAGAACTAACCAAAATGCCCAACATCAGGAAATGGGTTATTTTGCAGTACATCTAAAAGCTATGCAGCCATTTAAGATAATTTTGTAAGTTAATGCTATATAGAAAGATGTTAAAAGTATGTTAGATGACAGGTTACAAGATGGCATATATCCACTTAAATTTATGTGTGTGTGTGTGTGTGTGTGTATATATATATATACACACAAAATAATTATATTTTATGTAATGAGTCACCTGAGGGGCTCAGTCGGTTGAGGATCTGACTTTGGCTCAGGTCATGATCTCCTGATTTGTGAGTTCAAGCCCATCAGGTTTGCTGCTGTCAGCACAGAGCCTGCTTCAGGTGGTCTGGCCCCCCTCTCCCTGCTCTTGCCCTGCTTGGGCTCTCTAAAAAATGAAAACTTTACCTGTTGGGATGAGCACTGGGTGTTGTATGGAAACCAATTTGACAATAAATTTCATATTATAAATAAAAAAGAAAACATTTTGGGGTGCCTGGGTGGTTCAGTTGGTTGAGTGAACGACTTCGGCTCAGGTCATGATCTCACAGTTCGTGAGTTTGAGCCCCGCGTCAGGTTCTGTGCTGACAGCTCAGAGCCTGGAGCCTGCTTCAGATTCTGTGTCTCCCTCCGTCTCTGCCCCATCCCCACTCATGCTCTGTCTCTGTCTTAAATAAAACATTAAAAGAAATTTTTTTTAAGAAAACATTTTAAAAATGTATATATGTGGTGTGTGTGTGTGTGTGTGTGTGTGTGTGTGTGTGTGTGTGTGTATGCATTGGGGCAGGGCTCAAAATGCCACATGGATGTCCAATGAACAGAGACAAGAAGGGGCGCCTGGCAGTGAGTTGGTGGAGCATGCGATTCTTGATCTTGGGATGGGGAGTTTGAGCCCCGTGTTGGGGTTAAGTAGAGATTACTCAAAAATATATATACAAAATAAAAATATTTTTTTTAATTTAATGGAGACAAGAATAGAGATTATAGACATTTATTTCTAAGTGTCTAAAAAATATAATAACTTCATTTACTCAGAGCTAGCTGTGAATCTATGAAAATAGAAAATGAAATTGTAAAAAGCAAGAAATCAGCAAGATACTTATTTAGATGACCATCTGTTGTTCACATGCTGTCCCAGGTGTGAGGTTTATGTCCTTTTTAATTTTTTTGAGTTTATTTATTTATTTTGGGAGAGAGCATGCTCAAGCAGGGAAGGGGCAGAGAAAGGGAGACAGAATACCCAACTCAAAGCTCAGTCTCATGACTCTGAGATCACCACCTGAGCCAATATCAAGAGTCAGATATTGGGGCACCTGGGTGGATCAGTCCGTTAAGCGTCTGACTTTGGCTCAGGTCATGATCTCACAGTTGTTGTGGGTTCGAGCCCTGTGTCAGGCTCCGTGCTCACAGCTCAGAGCCTGGAGACTGCCTCCGATTCTGTGTCTCCCTCTTTCTCTGCCACTCCCCTGCTTGTGCTCTGTCTCTCAAAAATAAATAAACATTAAAAAAAAAAAAAAGCCAGATGCTTAACCAATTGAGCCACCCAGGCGCCTCCTTTTTTTCTTCTTTAGATAAAAGGTTGAACATACAATCTGCATTTGAACCTCCCAGCCATATTTGTTTCTTTCTGGACAGTGTCTCTCGAATGATTGTTTCTGAATGCTCTGCCTTCTTTCCCAGCTCTAGAGAAGAATTTTGGTCAAGTACTGGATTTAAATGAGCTTGGCAATGTACTTGGCCTAAAATAGTGTAGGAAAGCCCAATATGACCTTGAGTCATCCTTGATCCTAGGCCTATTCAGTTACTTCTTAGCATGACCTTCATTCATTAACTATACAGTTAATTTCAGAGGGATTAAACAAACACATGTGGTTATAAAATAACTAAAACTTGGGGCGCCTGGGTGGTGCAGTCGGTTAAGCGTCCGACTTCAGCCAGGTCACGATCTCGCGGTCCGTGAGTTCGAGCCCCGCGTCAGGCTCTGGGCTGATGGCTCAGAGCCTGGAGCCTGTTTCCGATTCTGTGTCTCCCTCTCTCTCTGCCCCTCCCCCATTCATGCTCTGTCTCTCTCTGTCCCAAAAATAAACAAACGTTGAAAAAAAATTAAAAAAAAAACAAAAAAACTAAAACTTGGTTAGTAGAAATATGCAAACTTGCTGTCCCTTTTCATTGCTTTATGATATGTTTAAATTACAGTGGGAAAAGACCTACAATATATTCTTTGAAGCCAAACTCCTATGAAACAGTTTTAATGTGCTGCTTGGTTTTTCTTTTGTAATATCACAAGATTATCTTGGATCTAGACAAATCAATTAAAATCCTGTAGAAAAGTAAAACCACCAAAAAGTCATTTCATTTTTATTTCTACCTCTGATCTCCTTTCCTTTGGTTTGGAAAGAGGTAGGAATTCTTACGATATTCCAATAGCTGTACTAGGGTCTAGTACCATATTCCTTGCTGGTGATGCTGCTGCTGCTGATCTAACCACTGCTGTGAACTCATTAGGACTTCTGTGAAAGCAGGGCTCCTGCTCATCTGATTCACTGCTTCACAGTCCCTAGCACAGTGCCTGGGATTCAGTAGCCATTTCATAAATATTTGGTGACTGCCTGAATTATGAAATAAACCAATAAGCACATACCCTTCTATCGGTTAGTATACACACACTATTTTGTGTTTTTTACCAAATGACTTCTTTTTCTTTTCACAGTAACTTTTGTCTCATCAGCTCGGGGGCTGTCTGTATGCAAGATATTATCATTAGTTTTGTCTTTCCTACTAGAATAAACGTCTCTTATGTCCTCCATCTCAGACTGCTTTGTACCCAACAGGTGCTCACTAAATAGTTGTTGGGTAATCACTTAATGCAATAATACCATAATAAGTCACTACACCAATTCTTGAAAGGCTTCAACCCCTCTCTGTGCTATAGTCTTTATTGAGGTCAATGTTTTCTTTTTTATGCCAAAACTGATCCTGGGGAAATTTAATGGGTTATTTCTTTGTTCTATTCTATTTAAGAATAGTGCCACCATGTGTCAACTTTAACAATGGTGTACTTAAAGCAGGAATACTGAAAAAAATTATTTGGAGAAAAAAAACAAAAGCCAAGTAAAAGAATAGAAAGTTCAATGCTGATTTAATACTGGAACACCCATTAGTTGTGTGAAGCAATGGTGAGCATAAAGAAATTAAGAGTAGCTTACTATCTTCAACTTTTCTAAAGGAGCTGAAAAATCAAAATATTTTCAACTTGACTTAGTGGAAGAAGCAGACAGGGAAAAGAATGAGTCAAAGTCCTTTATAATAAATTCTCTTTTTTTTTTAATAATAAATTCTCTTAACAGTTGCATAAATGGTGGTAACCAAGAGAGATTGTAGTTACTCAAGAACTTCAGCAGAAACATTGGTAAACAGTAACTTGGAAGGATTTAAATTTCAGGTGATCTAAGATAAACAATAACTTACTGAATTACCCTTGAAATGATGATTTCCATGATTTTCTAGACCCTGCATTATTATCACAGTATTAACTTTATGGCATTGGTTTTCACACTGTGTTTGTGTGTTCCCCACAAAGATGCCTGATGGCCATTATCTCCGTCAAAGGGCAGGCTCAATTGATGGCATTCTATCCTTCCTGCCACCCACACTCTCCTGCTTCAATTCTAGAGCATCTCCACTTTGGTGTTTTATATATACTGGTTTCCCTCCCAAGAATTTATTTGAAAACAAAAAGTGTTCTATTTCTTTTTTTTTTTTTTAATTTTTTTTTTCAACGTTTTTTATTTATTTTTGGGACAGAGAGAAACAGAGCATGAACGGGGGAGGGGCAGAGAGAGAGGGAGACACAGAATCGGAAACAGGCTCCAGGCTCCGAGCCATCAGCCCAGAGCCCGATGCGGGGCTCGAACTCACAGACCGCGAGATCGTGACCTGGCTGAAGTCGGACGCTTAACCGACTGCGCCACCCAGGCGCCCCTAAAAGTAAAATAAAGTACTACATAGTATGTAATAATCTTATGCTATTATAAGGATAAATAAATGTGAAAAAAAAAACACCTCAAATTAAGGTGACTATAGTTTGTGGTAGAGACAGCTAGTTATAACTCCAGGGCCCCCTCCCTGCACCTTTTATCCTTTAGAGTTGTGGGTACATGTCCAGCTAGGAACTAAGTTTCCCAGCCTTCCCTCTTTTATCTAGATGGGGCTTCCTTTTCTCAATTATATGGTAGAGAAAATGCTATACCAGTAAAACCTTAGATGGTGAGTAACTTGTTCTGCGAGTGTTGCACAAGATGAGGAAACATCTCTAACAAATTTTTACTTTATAAACGAGCGATGTCTTACAAGTATGCAATAGGAGTCCTACATAACACTGAAAGTCACATGATTACAACTGAGCCAATCGTTCTGTCTCTCTCTGTGGGATTGTGGGTGATCGTCTCCCACACTCCGTCTCAAACCATGATGACCACCAATCAACTGATGGATCTGTATCGCAAGCAACAGCAAGAGGTTATGGAGGCGATCTTATCTGCAGAGGAGGAGGAGAAAAAGGCAGAGGAATCCCTTACTTCAAATGAGATTAGGGAGATGTGTAAAATGTAGGAAACTGCAAAATTCTGTAGGAAAGCACCACCCAAATAAGGCTGTAGCAGTGTGAGCGATAAATCTGTTTAATGACAATGCAATGTCACATTTCCGTGAAATCCTCATACGGAGGCAAAAGCAAGTATCATTGGAAAGATTTCTTGTTAAAGTTGCATGAAAAGAAAAAGATTCCGTTGAGCCAATAGATAGCATGATTTCATTAGTGACAGTGAAAGTTGTCCTACACAATAACCCTCCCATCTCTTGTCTCCCTCACCATGAAGCCATGAAGGTTTTCAAAGGTAAGTGCAGATTAATTTGTTATTTTTCTTTATATTTTCTATTGTCTTTATTATTTTATATTACATTACAGACTATTTTTGGGTTGTGGAACAAATCATCTGAATTTCCATTATTTCATATGGGGAAATTTGCTTTGATATACAAGTGCTTTGGATTCCAAGCATGTTTCTGGAAAAAATTATGCTTGCAAACCAAGGTTTTAGTATCCTTTGGGGCCCATGTGGTTAAGAAGCAGGTATGTCTTCTTTTTTGCCCAAACACCAACTAAATACAGAAGTCTCTGAGGCTCTGTGGCAGGAATAGCAAACTACAGGCCCAATCCAGCAGGCTGTTTTTGTAAACAGAGTTTCATGGGAACACAGGCATGCCCATTTATTTTAGAGTATTGTCTATAGAACTACAAGTACAAAGACAGAAGTAGAGTTGAAATAGGGACCCTAAGAGACCCTAAAGCCACAGAACCTTAAGCATTTATAGTCTGGCCCTTTACAAAAAATGTTTGTTGACTGCTATTCTACAGGATGGAAGGAGCCTGAGAGTCCAAATTATTATACGGAGGAAAGCTGCCCATTGACTAAAGATACCTGCTTTACTAAACTGTTCTGTGAGCAAGAAAGAAATTTCTCTTGTGTTAAGTCACTGAAAATTTTAGTTACAGCAGCTAGGAACATACTATCAGTTAAACACACTAGTCCTGGAAGCTGGTCCAAAAACCTACATATTTATTTAAAACTTTCCCCATGTAGGGGCGCCTGGGTGGCGCAGTCGGTTAAGCGTCCGACTTCAGCCAGGTCACGATCTCGCGGTCCGTGAGTTCGAGCCCCGCGTCAGGCTCTGGGCTGACGGCTCAGAGCCTGGAGCCTGCTTCCGATTCTGTGTCTCCCTCTCTCTCTGCCCCTCCCCCGTTCATGCTCTGTCTCTCTCTGTCCCAAAAATAAATAAACGTTGAAAAAAAGAAATTTAAAAACAAACAAACAAAAAAAACTTTCCCCATGTATCTGGCAGATGAATGGTAATTGAAGCGAACAGCATAACTCAAGGTCTAGCTCAGAAGTACTGAAAGAAAACTTCAAATGTAAAAAGCAAATAGAAGATAAAGCATCAAGAACATTTAAAGAAGCTACTTATGCAAATAATTTACCTTAAACACATAAGGTCAAGATAAATATTTGTTGAGGTTTGGAAATGTTTGTCTGCAAAGAAGGAAGCCGTTGGTAAAAGTACATTTTCAAGGCCATGGTGAGGCCAAGAACGGATTAAATAAGTTAGGACTATCTTCTAAAAGGAATAAAGGAAATTAATCACATGATCTAACTTCAAAACAAACTCACAATACCTACCCACACTATATGAGATGACTATTTTTTATTGTCCCCCCCCCCCATTTTAGTCTATTCCTTTTTGTCGTTATTGTATATATGTTTTATACTGGTAAATATACACGGTAAATTGAGCCCACAACTCACTATGTTGAACCTGTGGTTTAAAAACTTCTTTAGAGCAACATCATACTATTTGAGCTGGTACTTATGAAAAAGGATTTTCAATCACTCATCTAATTCTAAAAAGAATCTATATACCAGAAACCCAGCAGAGTTTATAGCCACCCATTAGGTTTGGAACATTTGTTCCTCCTTCCTTGAGGTCTTTCATTCACACGTATTTAGGAATGCCTGGCCGTCTACGAGGAGGAAGCGGTAAGATTGTTTTGTTTGGGGGTAAAAGGCGTGGTTAGACGTACGTGGGGGTTACCCACCTTCGTGGCTCAATCGAAACCCACTCTGGGACGCCGAAGGACCTGGGATTTTGCGACCCATCGGCCAGCACAGGCCAACACCCGCTTCCTGGGCCCTCCTCGCCGCCGAAGCCACCGTGCCAGGACGACCAAGCACCCCGCCCCTAGTTTCTGATTGGACCCCCAGGGCCTGGCAACGACGCCCCCGTCCCTCCAGGTCCAAACCCTCGACCTTCCCAGAACGCCCCCACCCAGCCGGGTTGAGGCCCCCGCCCCCCGCCCCCCACCTCCCGGCCCAGCGCCCCGCCCTTCCTGGCCAGCCGCAGAGGAGGCCGCGCGCTGTGGCGCCTGCTCAGTGCGGGACGCGGCGCGCGAGGGGCGGCGACGGCCGCGGGCGCTCAAGCATGGCGGCAGCCGCGTTGGGCAGCTCTTCGGGCTCTGCGTCCCCGGCTGTGGCCGAGCTGTGCCAGAACACGCCAGAGACCTTTCTGGAGGCCTCCAAGCTGTTGCTCACCTACGCAGACAACATCCTCAGGTGCGGGGCTGCGTGGTGGGACGGGGTGCCTGGGCGGGCGGTGAGGGGCACCTGCTTGGCGCAGGTTTGGGGGCGCCCCGCCAGGGCCCCGAAGGGCGGCGAGGCCAGGAAGGAGCGGGGCCTGAGCCTGGTTCCGACTCTGTGTCGGAGCCCGCTGGCCAAGGGCCTGGAGACTTGGCCAGGCCCCTCTGTCCAGAGAAGAGTAAGTTTCTTTTGCACTTGTGACTTGGCACCTGATGGCGGGGTGCTCCCGGGTGAACTGGAGGTGGTGGGGAAAGCGCAGGGCGGAGGGAGGTGAGAAGGCGTGCCGGAAACACTTGCCTCCGATCGAGTTGTTTAACTGTCTTGGTGTCAGCGCAGATGACAGCGTCTCATTCCTGCTGCGTGGGTCTTACCGTAGTGCCTTAAATTGCCACAGGCTTATGAGAAGTTAGTCTCCGACAAAATCCCCCTCCCCCCAACGTTTTGTGAATAGTTTAATATTAAAGCATCATGCTAACTGAAGTAGTGGGGTTTTTACATTTCTTTATGGTCTTTTCCTGTCCAGTTTTGTCGACTGACATATTAACCGTGTTACTTTAAAGTTACAGTTTTTATATTAATACCTGTAGTGTAGTTTTCAACATGACCTTTTAAATAAGAACGAGTGAAGATTACCGTGGCTGAGAGTAATTTGTTTCATTCTCCTGTGAGCAAAAGTACACTTGTAGATAGATCCTAAAGGGACCTTACAGATTTGGGGAATTGGGAGGCAAGTTTGATTCCTCATTTTGAATCCTTTTCATTATCAGTTCTTAGATCAATTCATGTAGTGTCTTGAGAAGGTGATGTGTGGGGGAGGGAAATAGAAGCGAGGTTAAAGGAGTTCTAGGTGGCAGATACTTGAGTGGTGATACCTCATTTATCAGGTCACCACGATTACTGTCTAGGCTCTCTCTCCCACCCCACCCCCTGGTGCACATGTTCTGCTGAGTGGCGGGTATATTGGTGTGAAGGCTGAAAGGAAATGCTTCTTAGTTTCATGGTTATAGATTTGATATGACCCAATTTTAGAGACCTTAGTTACAAGTGTAGTGTTTCAACCCATGGCAGTTCGTTGTTCATGGCAATGTATTGTTTATATAGGTAACAGTAAGGATTTTAAAAGTAAATTGAAGGAAAAATGCGCCTTTATTATTTGCAAATGCTATAAGGGATACAGCATGGGCAATGTACACAGCTACACAATTGTGACCTATGTGGGGGACTGCCTTTCTCCTCTGTGACACCTTCTTCAGCTCACCTCTACCCTGTGAGGTCTAACAGCTCTTCAAAGCACAAAGATGTCAGTGGACTGTGCATGAATGAACCCATAAACTGAGTCCTCCGGATTTTAGCAGCTGGGACCTCCAACCTGGAAAGCCATCAAACTATTTAAACCCCATTATTCAGAAAAGGGAAGTGGCCTTGTAATAGGATTCACTTCTGCTTTTAATCTAGTGAAACCCAGAATGCTAAGATCAAGATGTTTTGAAGAAGGAAAACCTCTGCATGCAAATAATAACTTGGTATAATCACCATTGTGAATATTTATCAAACACGTAGAGGCAGCTTGGCATGCTGCCAGTTCATATTACAGTTTTTACTATGGTTTATGTTTCTGATCTTGAAAAGCTTTATCTAAAAAGAGAATTAGAGGGGCACCTGGGTGGCCCAGTTGGTTGAGCGTCTGACTTCAGCTCAGGTCCTGATCTCACGGTTTGTGAGTCCGAGCCCCGCGTCGGGTTTTGTGCTGACGGCTCAGAACCTGGAGCCTGCTCGGATTCTGTGTCTCATTCTCTCTCTGCCCCTCCCTACTTGTGCCCTGTCTGTCTCTGACTCTGAAAAGTAAATAAATCTAAAAAAAAATTTTTTGTAAGGGAATTAGAGGTTTGGAACTGATAATTGGAGATGGTGTGAAAAACTACCCTTGTTAGTTTAAGGACAGGCATACCTTGTTTTATTGCACTTCATTTTATTGTGCTTTGCAAATATTGTGTTTTTTACAAATTCAAATTCAATTTTACAAATTTTTACAAAATTCAAATTTTATGGTGTTGAACAAACCTGTCGGTGCCATTTTTTGAACAGCATTTGCTCACTTTGTACCTCTGTGTCACATTTTGGTAATTGTAGTATTTCAGACTTTTTCATTATTTGTTATGGTGATCTGTGATCAATGAGTTCTTTAATTTTTTTTAATTTATTTATTTTGAGACAGAGATCAAGCAAGGGAGGGGCAGAGAGAGAGAGAAATGAGAATCCCTAGCAGGCTCCACATTATCAGAGCGGAGCCCAACATGGGGCTCATACTCATGAACTGTGAGATCATGAGACCTGGGCCGAAACAGAGAGTTGGATGCTTAAGGAACAGAGTCACCCAGGAGCCCCTGAGCTCTTTTATATAATTGAAATATAGTTGACACAATATCACGGTAATTTCAGTATTACAACATAGTGATTCCCCGAGTCTGTACATTATGCTGTGCTCACAAGTGTAGCTACCATCTGTCGTCATACAAAACTATTATAAAGCTATATTAATATAGCCATGAACTATAGTTCCTGTTATGTTCCTTTTATCCCTGTGACTTTTTTACTTTTTTTTTTTTTTTGGTGAGCTCTATGCTCAGTGTGGGGCTTGAACTCACGAGCCCGAGATCAAGATTCACATGCTCTAATGACTGAGCCAGCCAGATGTCCCCTGCTGCCATGACTTATTTATTCCATAACCGGAAGCCTATATCTCCCACTCCCCTTCACCTATTTTGCCCATCCCCCTCTCTGTGTTTGTTTCTGTTTTTTTCTTTATTTGTTTTGCTTTTTTTAGATCCAAGTTGTCACAGATGGCAAGATCTCATGCTTTTTTATGTTTGAGTAATATTCCCATTGTGTGTGTGTGTGTGTGTGTGTGTGTATGTGTATACACACCATATCTTCTTTATCCTGTGATCAGTTATCTTTGATGTTACTATTGTAATTTTTGGGGGTGCACCAACTGCACCTACATAAGATGGGAAACTTAATCTATAAATGTGTGTGTTCTGACTGCTCCACCCATTGAGCCTTCTGTCCCCTCTCCTTTCCTAGCTTTCCCTGTTTCCTGAGACACAATAATAATTGAAATTAGGCCAGTTAATAACCCTGTAATGGCCTAAGTGTTCAAGTGAAAGGCAGGGGTACACATCTCTCACTTTAAATCAAAAGCTACAAGTGATTCAGCTTAGTGAAGAGGCTGTGTCAAATTCCAAGATAAGCCAAAAGCTAGGCCTATTGTACCAAAAAGCCAAGTTGCAAATGTAAAGGAAGTGTTCTTGAAGGAGATTAAAAGTGCCATTCAAGTGAACACACAAATGATGAGAAAGAAAAACAGCCTTTTTGCTGCTAATAGAGAAACTTTTAGTGGTCTAGAAAGAAGATCAGGCCAACCACAACATTCCCTTAAAAACCAAAGCCTAATCCAGAGCAAGGTCTTAAATCTTCAGTTCTGTGAAGACTGAGAGAGGTGATGAAGTTGAAGAAGAAAAGTTTTAAGCTAGCAGAGGTTGGTTCATGAGGTTAAAGGAAAGAAGCTGTTTCCATAACACAAAAGTGCAAGGTGAAACAGCAAATGATGATGAGAAGTTGCAGAAAGTTACCCAGAACTAGCTAATATAATTCATGAAGATGGCTACACTAAACAACAGATTTTTCAACATAGACAAAGCAGCTTTCTATTGGAAGAAGATGCCATCTAGGACTTCATAGCTAGAGAGGAGAAGTCAATTTCTGGCTTCAAAGGACAAGTTGACTCTCTCTTGTTAGGGGCTAACACAGCTGGTGATTTTAAATTGAAGCCAATGCTGATTAACCATTCTGAAAATTCTAAATGGAAAAACAAAGCCTGGATGAGAGCATGTCTCTTTACTATGTGATTTATTGAATATTTTAAGGCCACTGTTGAGACGTCAGAAAAAAAGATTCCTTTCAAAATATTATTGCTCATTGACAATGCACCTGGTCACCCAAGAGCTCTGATAGAAATGTACAATGACATAATGTTTTCGTGCCTGCTAACACATCTCTTCTGCAGCCCCATGGATCAAGGAGTCATTTTGACTTTCAAATCTTTTTATTTTCACAGCTACATCTTGTAAAGCCATAGCTGCCATAGATAATGATTTCTCTGATGGATCTGGGCAAAGTTGAAAACCTGAAAAGGATTCACCATTCAAGATGCCATTAACATTTGTGATTTCATTGTAGGCAGTCAAAATGTCAACATCAATAGGAGTTTGGCAGAAGTTGATTTCAACCCTCATAGATAACTTTGAGGGATTCCTGACTTCCGTGGAGGAAATAGCAAAAGAACTAGAATTAGAAGTGGAGCCTGAAGATATAGCTGCAATCTCATGATAAAACTTTTACGGATGAATGGGGCGCCTGGTGGCTCAGATGGTTAAGCCTCTGACTCTTGATTTCAGTTCAGGTCATGATCTCGGGGTTTGTGAGATGGAGCCCTGCATCAGGCTCTGCACAGATAGCGCAGAACCTGCTTGGGATTCTCCCCTTCTCTCTGCCCCTGCCCTGCTCTTTCTCTCAAAATAAATAAATAAATACATTTTAAAAAGGAAACTTTCATGGATGAGGAGTTGCTTTTTATGGATGAGCAAAGGAATTGGTTTCTTGAGATGGAGCCTCCTAGTGCAGATGCTGTGAAGATTGTTGCAATAACAACAAAGAATTTAGAATATAACAAACTTTGCTGATAAAACAGTGTTGGGGTTTGAGGGGATTGACTCCAGTTTTGAAAGATGTTTCATCAAACAGCATCACATGGTACAGAGAAATTATTCATAAAAGGAGGAGTCAATTGATGTGGTAAACTTTATTGTCTTGTTTTAAGAAATTGCTGCAGCCCCACCAATACTTAGCATCCATCAACATCGAGGCAAACCCTCCACCAGCAAAAAGATTACAACTTACTGAAAGTTCATATGATAGCATTTTTTAGCAATAAAGTATTGTTTAATTAAGGTATGTACATTTTTTTAAAACATAATGCTATTACACTTTTAATGGAGTACAATATAGTATAAGCATAACTTTTATATGCAGTGGGAAATTTTAAAAATTCATTTGATTTGGTTTACTGCAATTTTCACTTTACTACATTGGTCTAGATCCAAACCTATAATGTCTCTGAGGTATGCTTACTGTAATAGTAGTAATCCCTGCTCTCATTTTCTTTGAATTAAAACTCCTTTACGCTTCAGGAAGTTAAAAAACATTCTTTCTTCCACTTCTAAGTCCCTGATCTCTTCAGAGATTTCTAATGTAGGTTACTCTAACTACATTCTGTTACAGATCTGCTAATCTCACTTATTTGAGAGTAGAGAAAACCAAAGTTTTCTGTTCCTTTTGCTGTTTGGGGAAGTCCATTAGTGTTAAAGATAAAGGACTGTGTCAGGGATGTTGTCTTAATATATCTTATTCCTACCTCAGTGTTTGACGTAGTATTTTATGAAATGGGTGCTGAAATGAGACTTTCACTAATAGCTGGGTTTTTTTGTGTTTTTTTTGTTTGATTTTTTATAAACAGCAGCACTTGTCACTACACTCAAGTGAAGATTATGGTTTTGGTTACATTTCAGATTTCTGCTTCAGGTGATGTTAACCTATTCGCCAACTAAGAGTCATAGTTAATGAAACTACAGAATAAAATATAAGCTAATTTGCACGCACAATATGCCATGGGTTTGAACCTTTTACTTTTTTTTTCAGTTTACTGACTCCTAGATAAAGACGAGCTGTACTAAATAATATCTGTTTTTCAAACTCTAAAATAGCTAGACTAGCATTCCACATGTGTGGAATTATTCCTTGGATAATTTGGTCCATTTATTCCTTTTTTTTTTTTTTTTAATTTTTTTTTTTCAACATTTATTTATTTTTGGGACAGAGAGAGACAGAGCATGAACGGGGGAGGGGCAGAGAGAGAGGGAGACACAGAATCAGAAACAGGCTCCAGGCTCTGAGCCATCAGCCCAGAGCCCGACGCGGGGCTCGAACTCACGGGCCACGAGATCGTGACCTGGCTGAAGTCGGACGCTTAACCGACTGCGCCACCCAGGCGCCCCTGGTCCATTTATTCCTTAAAAAATATGTTTGATGTTCTACTCATTTCCTTTGCAAACTGCACATGGTTATTGGTTACAAATTAAACTGCCTATGATTGGGGAGGGCCAAGAATGGAAGGTGGTTTCTTCTTCCCAAGAAAATAAATAAATATGTGTAGGAGAAAGGCACAAGTATGGGAAACAGCCACAGTGTAAAATCCAGAGAACAATTGCAAGACAGTGTTCAAGGAGTTACATGTTCGTGTCTGGAGATAGCAGGGGGACCTAGTGTGGAAGAGTTTTGAGAACAGAGGTTTGGTAAGATGGGATAGGTTGATGGAATGGCAGAGAACATATATTTGACATAGGAGACAAGAGAAAGTGATTATACGTTCTAGAGTCAAAGAGAAATATAACGAAGGAGTTTAATGTAGAATAATGATGTAAGAAGACACAAGGCATGGATTTCATTTGGGAGCCTATTACAGTAATCATAAACATAAATGCGGAGAGAAGAGAACTATTGGAGGCAGGGATTGGTAGTTCTTGATGACTGAATGCAAGGAGTAGAACTGGAAATGGGAAGAGACAAAATAACCCAAATAACTTCAGATTTCTAATCTAGGTTACTACTGACAACTGGAGAAATTGAAAGAGGGTTAATTGAGGAGTGGTGAGTTTGTTGGTGTATTGTATGGTGAAGAGTATGTAAGCTTTGTAATCAAACCAGTGGTTTTAAACCCCAGTCAACCATTTCCTAAGAGTGTGGCTATAGTCAATTTATGTACAGTCTCTGGACTTAAGTTTCTTCATTTTTTTTCAGTTTCCTCATTTTTAAGAGGAAAGAAAAAATGCCTGCATTATGAGATTCTTGCAAAAGAGAAATAAAGGCACATATGTTATCTATTGTTACCATTATTCAACCTTTCACTCTGAACAAGCTAGGTTATGTGTATGTTTCCCTTATTGTCAGCTACATACAATGGTAGACAGCCAGAGATGGTTCCCAGCTGGTTCTAAAGGCAGTTAGATGTTTTTGAAAAATATACACAATACGGGGCACCTGTGGCTCAGTGGGTTAAGCATTCGACTTCAGCTTAGGTCATGATCTCACAGTTTGTGAGTTCGAGCCCCGCATCGGGCTTTGTGCTGACAGCTCGGAGCCTGGAGCCTGCTTCGGATTCTGTGTCTCCCCCTCTCTCTCTCTGCTCTTCCCCACTTGTGCACATGCATGCTCTCTCTCTCAAAAATAAACATTAAAAAAAATTTTTTAAAGAAAAATTTACATGTATCTCAATTATTTTGATTTACAAAAGGACTATTTTGTAAAGAACTATTTTGAAAAGGACTGTTTACAAAAGAAATATTTTTTAAATGGTCTACAAACCAATTTTTGTGATTAGTAATAAAAATACAAGATTATAGGATCTCTCATGTACTAAGTTTCCATTTCTGTAAACCCTTTCTGGGATTATGCATTCTAAAGAGAAAGAGGGCTAGTGAATGGTCAGCTATGTTTATTCTCAGCATTTCTGAAATTCTGAAATAGAAACATTTAAGTTTTTTTTTTTCCTGAGTCTGTGACCTCAGTGGGAAGCTTACTGTTTAACATGCCTTAAGATCCTAAATATATGGTAGATACTGACTTTCAAGGTGAAAAGCATGACTTTTTTCTACCATTCAATTGTAAAAGTAAAGACTAATAATTAACATTCTACAGATGAAACAATTTTGTAGATACCTGGGGGTAAGACAACTAGGAAGATACTAAAATGTGTTCAAAGTGATAGTGAGTGAGGTGCAGGAAATTTTGTTGCCCTTTCAAGACCCTCTTCATTCGTTCAATACTATCCAGCAAACAACTAAACAAACACCTCAAGTGAATGTGAACAATTATTGCTAATAAGCAAGATAAATATTACCAGTTGTAGAAATAGTTAAGAGTCAGCAGAGGCAGAAAAGACACATTGAAGAATTATAGCAAAAAATATTGAGAAAAGTCTGCAGAGGAATTAACAGAAGAAGAAGATGAAGCAAAAATAAAGGTGATCCTTAGGGGTAATTTAGACACTGCAAGATAAGGAGAGTAGTAATGAGTTCAAGGATGGTGGATACACTGGGGTGAGAGGCTGTAAAACTAGAGATTTAGAAAGTGTTTTTGTGGTACTTTTCCAAGGACAGGAAGTGGGATCTTATGGATTTGAGGCCTAATGGCTTTGTGGCCAAGTTCTCTAAGTCTTTGAGGGCTTCAGGATGAACTTTTGGCACCATTTTATGTTCAAGACTGTGGCTGGTGTGCTCAACATATTTTAAAAGAGATAGATAGAATTTGGGTAACTGGACATTACTGTTGGGTTTTTTTGTTTTTGTTTGCATTACGTTTTTAGTGAGAAAAATACATAAATGGTATGTGAGGCCCATAGATGTAAAAAGATGGGAAATAGACTATAATAGAAAAGCCATATCAACAGTTATTTTGAAACATGTATCAGATCAACTAATGAGTGTTTTATAAGAATTTTTTAAACAGTGGTAAAAGAGGGAGGGAAAACTAGAAAATTAAGGCCAGTGAAAGACTTTGATCATGTAAAAATCTGGAAGCTCTTGGGGAAAAATACGTAAAACAAACAAAACCTCAAGCAGTTTTGCACCAGTAGGTTCTGTCATACTGATGGTAGTGATATGTTTATAACCCTGTGAAACGTGTTGAATATCATGAAAAGATGCTACATTTATCTGTAACTAGCCTTGGTAAATGTAGGGTTATTGTATGGTTTAATGTTTTTTGTTTTAAGTAGTAAGAAAGGGAGGCACACTTATGATCTAGTGTGGCATAAAAGCCAGGGATGCTAAATATCTCGCCGTGTGCAGGGCAGCCCCCTACAGCAAAGACCTCCAATGTCAATAATGCCAAGGGTGAGAAGCTCTCATTTAACACACAGAGTAAAAGAGCAGAACATACATTTTTTTCTTTGTGTTTTTTCAACCACCTGTGATGCTCAAATGACCTGTGGTGAAGAACAAGTGTTTTTGTTTTTAATTTCCAGTCTTTGGTGGACCTATACCTTTTGTAAAATAACAATAAAAATTTCATGGCACATCAAATTGTTATAATAATTGCTGAGTATTCTCAATTTCTGCACATTCTCATGAATGAATAGCAAGGAGTTTGTAGATTGGCTCCAGTCCATGGACATTTTGAATAACACTATTTTAGAGCTTTGTCCCTGAATATTCTGTAATAAACTTGTATAATTTTGGAACTTAAGGAAAAGTTTTAAAAAGATTCATGTATTTATGACAATTGGGCAATAGAGAGTTGCTCAATGGAAAACAAATGTGAAATATGTTAAAACTTCCACAATTAAATTAGGACACAAATGGTTAATGAGTTGTTAATAGTTGCCAGCATTTGTCTGCCATCCCCATTCAATAGCCCAGGCAGATGGCCTCAGCACTCCTTCCCATAGACCCCTGACACAGCCTCAGAATCCTTCTTAAAATAGTAATGGAAGCCACTACCATTGGAAGGGAGTTTGTGTCAGATATGAAATCTGCTTATCCTAAATTATGTTCTGATGGTCTTGAGTATAATACTGTGATTATCTTAACCTTGTTTTTTTTTTCTGATTTTTTAAAAACAGCATTTCTGATTTATCAACGTTATTAAAAATCTCAAAGCTTTTCATATGCTGGTCTTATCCCATGCATGCTATTCAAAATCTTAATCACCGTAAAACAAAAAAATTGGCTGTGACTAAAATATATCTTGAGCTGAAGCAGAACATAGAGTAAAAACAATCACCGGTCTAGGGAAGAAAGAAAATCAAGGCGGACCTGGGTTTATATTTTTCAGAAGTAAAATCTTTCAGGAACTGTGATCAGTTTTTATGCAGCTTTTTAGTTTCTTTCATTCATTCATTTCACAAGTATTTACTAACCACCGTCTATGCATCAAGCACCATTCTTGATGATTGACGTCCATCAGAACAAAATAGGCAAAACCTTCTGTCCCATGTCTGGAGCTTATGTGGATTTTTTTTCTTAGCACCCTAAAAACTCATAAAAGTATGTAGCCTTAATAGCACAGAATTACAGAGTCACATGGATGTCTGTTATGGAAGCATTAACATTATCAACTGAAATGAAACAGTAGGGTGGTAGTAAATGTATATTGAGGTAAGAATCTCAAAATCAGGCTGTTTTTCCAGACTGTTCTTCCTCTTTCTGTAAAGCTGGGATCTGTACTACCTTGTAGCAATATAGCCAATATAAAATGTGAAAGGAGTGCAAAAACACTGTGGAAAGTATAAATTGTTATATATAATCAAATTTTTTTTATTTAAATCAGAAACCCTAATGATGAAAAATATAGATCTATCCGGATTGGAAACACAGCTTTTTCTACTAGACTCTTACCTGTCAGAGGAGCCGTTGAATGTTTATTTGAAATGGGCTTTGAAGAGGTGAGTATGTTGAAGGGTTTCTTTTCCCCAATTCATGTACAAAGAATTTGTTGTAGTGTTGATGGATAATTACCTAAATAAGATAATATTTTTTTAATTAATTGATCAGTTTGGAAGTCTGTGCAGCTAGTTATTTCTTCACCTGTTAGACATTTGAAAGTCACAGTAAATATGCTTTAAAATCACAATATAACAACTCTCCCACAGAGAAAATTCTTACAAGTCTTAATCCTTTAGAACAGGTAGGTCAGATATACAACCTAGAGACCCCATTGTGGGTCACTTTAGACTTTTGACAAAAACCTGCTTTGTGAGCACACATGAATACGAATAGGGTCTAACCACCTGTCTCCATTAAGAAATGAGAAGAGTAGACACAGAAAAGCTGAGTTTAGTTGCCACTTGTAAGGAATTTCTTCTGTGACAGAAGAGAAGAATCTCAGTATGTTTTTTGGTTTTTAGGTCAAAGTAAACGTTTGGTGTTTTCATCCTCCAGAATCTTGTGGCATAGTTCAATTCTATGCCACAGTGAAAGTAGTTATCAATACCGTGAATTTTCTGTCTGTGTATATGCTTAGCCATTTCTAGTTCATGGAATATTGAAGGAAGTAGAACCAGCTTATGGATACTCCGTAGTCCACAGAGGCTGAATTGGCAAGGCTGTAGAAATAGTTCAAGCGATATGCTGAGTTGCCATAAGAGGTCGTTTCCTTTCTGCCTCTCTGCTTTTCTCCCCAGATTCTGTTCCAGGCTCTGAAGGGTATAATAGTGAACTACAGAAATAGATCCCATCTCATGTGGAGCTTGGATTCTAATAGGTTAGACAAATAGTAGACATGAAAACAAAGATGAGTGCAAAGAAGAAAATAAGGCATGGTGATACGATACAAAGCAGCTGTAGAGGCAGGCAGCTAGGTACAGATGCGTGGTCGGGGAAGGCCTCTAGGGAGAGAACATTTGAGCTGGGACCTAAGTGAAAAGAAGTATTTCAGGTACCTGAAGCCCTCAAGTCCAAGTACTTCAGACGATTCACATGTCCAAAGCACTCCAGCAGGAGTAGCTTTGGCACAGAAAGCTGCACAGACAGGCAGAAATCCAGGGCATGGGGTTTTGAGGACTGTGGTAAAGACTTAGGTTTCATTCTAAATGAAACGGAAAACCATAGGAAGGTTTTAGGCAGGGAAGGATATTTAGAAGGTTATTCTAGCTGTTGTAAAGGGAATGTTCTGGATGTTCTGGGATGAGGGCAAGGGGTGAAGCAGGAAGGACCAGTTAGAAAGCGTTTACTAACCTAAGGGAGAAACAGTAATGATTTGTATAAGTTCCATGAAGGCAGAGCCTTTTGTCTTTTTGTTCCCTGTGTTGCTAGCTCCTAGAATATTGCTGGCACATTGAGGCACTCAGTAAACGTTGAATTAAAGACTGATAGCAGTGGAGATGGGGGAAAGTGGAGACATCCAGAATTTTTTTTGAAGCAGAGTCTGCAGGACTTGCTAATGAACTACATGTGGGGTACAAGGGAAAGGAAGGAATGTAGGTTACTTTTAGGTTTGGTTTGAGCATCTATGTGGATGCAGGTACCATTCAGATTGCGAAATCTGGGAGTGTAGCAGATACTGGGAGAAATCACTACCCAACTTGTGGATAATTATAACTGATAAATCTGTTAAACATAGCAAGTAGGCAATTGGATGTATGAGTCTATAACTCGAAAGGAGAGGTCAGGCCGGAAGTATAAATTGTAGTATCTGCTTGTAGTTACTCACAAACATCTGAACGTAAAGAATTTAAAAGTGTAGGGGGGAGAGTTGAGAACGTTGCTGATTTTGTTCATGAAAATACAGATGTTTTTAGTCAAATGACAGAAAAATTTAGTCAATGACAACTGGAAACTACTAATTTTTTATTTTTGAAGTGTCACAGGTTCTGTGGAATCATATTTGTCTTTCATTCAACAAATATTTGAGTGCCGGGTGTGATGACCAACTGTCCCAGTTTGCCTGAGGCTATCCTGGGTTTAGCACGCAAAATCCCACATCCTAGAAAACCCATCTCAGGCAGACCCAAAGATTAGTCACATGAGTGCTAGTAACAAGCTGAGACTTGCAGTAGTATTTGACCCAAATAGAGCCACAGTTTCAGAAAAGAGTAACATGGGTTTTTTTGTTTTTTTGTTTTTTTTAAAAAAATTTTTTTTTCAACGTTTATTTATTTTTGGGACAGAGAGAGACAGAGCATGAATGGGGGAGGGGCAGAGAGAGAGGGAGACACAGAATCAGAAACAGGCTCCAGGCTCTGAGCCATCAGCCCAGAGCCTGACGCGGGGCTTGAACTCACGGACCGCGAGATCGTGACCTGGCTGAAGTTGGACGCTTAACCGACTGCGCCACCCAGGCGCCCCAAAGAGTAACATGTTTTGATCAGACTAATTTATACTTCAAGTTTCTGATTGGCTTTGGGCATTGCACCTCAGGGCCCGTCTGAAGTCTGTGTGTTATCAGTGTGGCTAAGTTGCAGAATTCCGGAACCATTGGAACTGCAACTGAACTCTGCCATCAGAAAGAAACTTGGTAGGCTTTACAGTGAAGTAGGAATCTCTCAGACCCATCCCCAAATTTTTATATTTTGTATATTAAAATCCTGGGCACTTTTGGGCCTACTTGCCTCTGAGGCTGAGCTCTTTGTGAAAATTCTGAGAAGAAGGTTGAGAAAGACCGGGATCCGCATGGCTGTGTGACTCATCAGGCTTGCTGAGTGGGATGGTTCCCGCCAGGTGCCACAGGAGGTGGGCAGTGTTGGTTGTCTTGGTGACTGGAAGATATTACCAGCATTTAGTGGGCAGGGAGGGGGCAGGTTTGCTTAACATCTGGCAGGGAGAATTGTCTTAGCAAAAATATGTTAAGAAATAGGGATTTTGTTAAATACTAGAATTCTCATTGATTTCTTATAATGTTACTGGATCTAGTGCAAAGCCTGTGATTTTGTCCTTTCATGAAAATACAGTGCCACTGATTAAACTTTTTGGTACACTTTGGCCGTGATCATACATTCTTTTAGGACTGATCCTGCAAAGTTGGAAAGGAAAGCAGCATCTCTGTCTTATCCGGGCCCTCTCTGAGGTGTGAACTGAACATAGATCCAGAAACCTATTATGCTGTGTTTCCACCTCTGTCTGTGGTGTCTTCTACCTTTCTCGGTGCTGCTCCACTAACAGTAGGAGATGGGAAACCTCCATATCTGGTTTTGAATTAAGTGTTGGTCTCTCTTCCCAGACCTCATCAGAGATGCGAGGTGGTTCCTTTCTGATGTTGGAAACTCATTGTGATCTGATTTGTGCTTATCATATATGTAATTATCACGGCTATAAAAATATTCTCTTTTGCTCAACACTTCCAACTTTTAGTCCAGCTTGTGGTTATTGGTCTCTGTTCAGTCTAAGATGACTCAATTATAGCATAACAATTAAGATTTGTTAAGTGTGAATCCTTACTCCAACAATTGTTCTGTGGCATCGGGCAGGTTATTTAACTTTTCTGAGCCTTCATATTTCCATATAAAGAGTAGGGATAAACCTAGTACCTACCTTGCAGAGTGGTTGTGAGAATTACTTGAGATAATATATGCAAAATGCTTAGTACAGCACCTAGAACACATAAACACAATAAATGATAGTTTTGTTTTTACAGCTATTATGGGTAATGAATATAGAGAGCTTACTGGCCCCTTCTGGCTTTTGAAAAGGGATTCATATGGAATTAATTTTCATGTCATTAATGAGAAATGTCTTGGTCAGTTCATTCTGATAGGTCTGCCATCACCAGGGAAATAAGGTCATTCTCAGTTATGGAGCTTAACTTAAATGCTCACAATCTGTAGGTCTTACTACTGCACGTTAACAATAGTTTTCTCTCATATATATGCAGCTGGTGGAATTACTATTTTAACACTTGTTTCTCAGTGCCTTGAAACTTAATTGAATATATTTTCATTTCACTTTTTTTCTTGTTTGTAATCTGCTGACTATTTTACATTGTGAGCTTTGTTGTAATGCTTATTGTATCTTAAAGCACTCTAATTATATTGTGGGTATTCATTAAATGAATCACTACTTGAAGAATGGGATTTTTATGGTTTGATTGTTTTGTTTGGACCACCTTTGTATTTACTGTTAACAATTCATAATTTTGAATTGATCATCAGGGTGTGCTTTTTGTCTTCTTGGAAAAATTAGTGGACCCCATATACAGACTGCTAATCATATAGCTATTCTTTAAAGTCTTGGGTTTAGGAGATTCAAAGAAAGAAAGGAGATTTATAACTTCTTGGTTTTATGTGACCCCCTGATCATTTTGTATGGCTGCATCCCTAGTAATTACTGTTACTTCATAGGGAATTTCACAGGGAATAGTAGTATTATATACTATTGCAGAGAAGATAGGAATGTACATTTTTGTAATTCTTACGAGACTTTGTGACTTACTATTCCTAACAGAAAATATTTTTCTAAAGGCCTTTGAATCGATCAAATAAACTAAGCATTATATGCTAAGAAAGAGACCAATTTTCTGAATTTCCTGGTTTACATTTATGCAGTTTTACCTTTGTTTTTTTAAAAGTGCCACAATGGTAGAAAAACAAAATGATTATTAATATCTGATGTATTCTATAGTATTGGTTTCATTTTATAGATCTATATATGAATGACTGTCAGTATAAAGCAAAAGTTAAAATTTTTCCCATTTTTATAAATTCCAGGGAGAAACACATCTTATCTTTCCTAAAAAAGCTTCAGTGGAACAGCTGCAAAAAATTCGTGACCTGATTGCCATAGAAAGAAGTAGCAGATTGGATGAATCAAATAAGACTTACAAAGTAGAATTATCTCAGCAACCTGCACCCAGTACCCAGCTTCCCATTACACAGTCTTCAAATCCTAATGGGTTAACCCAGCATGCAGGGAACAGTGAAGGACAATCATCAAATCCACCATCTGCTCCAATGGTAATGTCAGAATTAAACCTTTCTTAACCAGTTCAGAGTATTGAAACAGCAAAAGCTTTGAAACGTGATTTATTCCTGGATTTATGCGCTCATATTCTTGGCTCTTAGAATTATAATACATCAGATTTCCTTAGCTCTTTAAAAAATTGTCATTTTGTAACAAGTGGGGAAAATGACCATCTTTTTTTATACTTTTAAATCTTAACTTTCAGTTTATTGCCTTTTAGGCATTTCATCATTTATCATATAAATGTACCCGTTGCCTTGGTACTTAAATCAGTCATATAAATTAGTATGTCTTTAACCTAAAACACAATAACAGACTTGCAGGACGATGGCAGTCATATGAGATTTCCTCTACTGTATTGACACTTCTGGTCTAAATTTTACCTGCTGCCATTCATTCTGGGGATTATTAATTCCAATAACCAAACCCTTATCAACCCCTCAGTTTAGTGAAAGGAACCAACTTCTTTAAGTTTAAAGTAAATAGTAATGCATTCACTTCTTAAGAGTGGTGCTACCAGATTAGTGAAGCTTAGTTAGTGGCATACACAGGTATATGCTTCTGTAGAACTGATATCAGACTTGTGATCTCTTATAGGCATCCCTGGTACACTTAACTGATCTCATGTAATAGGAAACTATCTTGTTTACAAAAATCCCTTTTGATACAAGTCCTTAAGGTTTCCTCTGAATTTTCACTCTCAGAAAAATTTCGTGATTTTTTTTCTCTAGTAATTTTATCAGTAGCCAGCTTCAACTCGTATCCTCTTGTGTTAATTTTGGTAAAACATCTTGTTACTGTCCTCCATAAAGCAGAACTTCTATATAGAGTCAGTTATTAAATCTACCCTTAATCTTCAGCTGATTAATTCCCTAGTAGTCAAATGATTAGTGGGCATTTCTTTGTTTGTGCTGAGAAGACCCTAAACTTGTCTTTAAAAAATAAAGAATAAAGGTGGTAAGGGCTGTCAGGGGAATAGACAGAGTCACTGTCCTTTCATGTAATTCTGGTTGAGTGGTTTCCATACTTTTTTTTTTTGTGGAGGATTAACTCCTCTGAAACATATTAGTGCTTCAATTTACTTAAATTACCCTTGAAGTCTTTAAAATGTTTATTCCTCTCATTAACTTCACAGCTAATTTTTATTTATTCTTAATGTTTATTTGTTTTGAGAGAGAGAGTTCGGAGAGATGTGTGCAAGAGATGTGTGCATGCCAGCGGGAGAGGGGTAGAGAGAAGGTGGAAAGAGAGAGGGTGTAAGTGGGGGAGGGGCAGAGAGAGGAGGAGAGAGAATCCCAAGCAGGTTCTGCGCTGACAGCAGGGTGCTCGATCTCACGAACCATGAGATCATGACCTAAGCCGAAATCAAGAGTCGGATGCTTAACTGACTGAGCCACCCAGGCGTCCTTACAGCTAATGTTTATTTATAATAATAATAAATACAACTAGTGTTTGTGAATGCTTTCAAGAAACTGGTACTGGATACATTAGGTCAACTAGTAATAATACTAAGTGGCAGTGGCCATTCAATGAGATAGCATACGTGAAAACTTTTTTTAACTATAAAGGTTTGCTCTTGGTAATAATAATTCTTTCTGTAAAGTATCTGAGCTGCTTCATTAAGTGGCAGAATTATCACAGAGTAACAGAAAAATGTGACTGTTTAATGTGACAGAATCGTAACCCTAATCAGTCCATTCTTTAGAACAGTGGTTTCCACTCTTTCTTGATTGCACATCTTAACAGTAATACAGGTGTTGAGTACCTGACCTGGCATCTATTTCCTTATAAATTATATACTTCTAATCTGTTATGTACCTTATAAAAGAATTGTGTAAAGAAGGTGAAATAAAAAGTAAATCTAAGATGCACCCAGTAGATTCTTTTGTGCTCCTCTCATGAGCATGTGTGCTCCATCTTAGATTGCCTGACGTCTTCAGTTTGGCAGTTAAGGTTGATACAGAAGCGCCTTTCACTCCTTCATTTTTTAGCACCATTTCTTATGTTTTCTAATCATAGTGCTAAAATATATGTTTTAAGATTCCCTACTTCATCTTTTGTTGGATCTCATTGTTACGGGTTAAAATGTACAGTAGTAACCAGTTTTACAGAAAAGCATATAATATACGAAAACATTTTATTTTACAAAATAGCTGTTTCCTAGACAAGTACTGTTTTGGCTCAGGAAACCCATTCGCATTTTCCATCTCATCTGTAACCTCTTTCCTTTTTTTGATTCTTAACCTTGCAATTCAGATACACTTTGAGGTCTTTAAAACTCTGTAATCACCAGAAAGCCACTGGATGCTGTACTAAAAACAAAATGCCATTTTATTGACAAAACAAATACAGAATTTAGAAGAAAATAAACTTTCTTAAAGACCTATCCCTTTAGTAGGCAGTCTGTTACCGACTCTTGTTTCTCTGGTCCTTGGAACACAGTAACCATTTTTGAGTTCCTTAAGGGAATTGGGAGAAATTAGAATGAATCTTGTTTTTTATTGCCAAGTCTTGGTTATCCGCAGATCACTGGAATACGTAGTTTAAAAAAGTGGGGCACCAGAGTGGCTAAGTAAGTTAGGTGTCCAGTTTCAGCTCAGGTCATGATCTCATGGTTTGTGGGTTCAATCCCCACATCAGGCTCTATGCTGATAGCTCAGAGCCTGGAGCCTACTCTGGATTCTGTGCCTCCCTCTCTCTGCCATCCCCTGCTTACACACTCATGCTCGCTCTCTCTCTCTCTCAATAAATAAACATTAAAAAAATGTTTTAAGTATTTTGTTATTTAAGCATCCATCACCACTACTTGTTATATTACAGAATTTCATAATTATGTTCTCCTGCCTTGCCCATTTTGAATGGGGGTACTAATTGCTAATTAAAATAGACCAAATTCAAGCAGCAAGAGAAAGATTTAACATGCATATAAACTAGACAAATCCTGAGCACTGATGTGCTCGCGGCTATTATAATATTTTTCGTTAAAATTACATCAAGTAAAATCATGAATTATAAAACAAGGTGATAGTCACTGATGTTGAAGTTTGCCAATAAGCTTTTCCTTTAAGATATAAAATACTGGAATATATTGGTATTAAATGAAAGGTGATGGTTGCTAGAAACTTATTTTGCTGCTTTTTTTGAATATTTATGTAAATAAATTACACAGTATGTAGCTTTTGCTTCTGGCTTCTTTTACTTTTATGCTTTTGAAGCTTATTCATATTGTAGGATGTATCAGTATTTTACTCCTTTTTACTGCTGGATAGTATTCCATGTTGGACTTTTGGGTTGTTTCCCCATCTTTGCCAATTATGAATATTGCTGTTTTGAGCATTCACATACGAGGCTTTGTGTGGACATATGTTTTCATTTCTCTTGGGTAGATTTCTAGAAGTGGAACCACTAGGTTGTATGGTAAGTTTATGTTTAATGTTTTAAGACATTGCCGAGCTGTTTTCCAAGGTTGCTGCACCATTTTACATTCTCACCAGCAGTGTGTGAATGTTACAATTCTCAATATCCTCACTGACACTTGTTATTGTCTTTTTTATTATGGCAATTTTAGTGGATGTTAGGTAGTATCTCATTGTGGCTTTAATTTGCATTTCTCTAATGACTCAATTGACTTTTAAATTTGCTGGTTATACATGCTGAGTGTGTAGTGTTCCTATAGGACATAATTTCCTGTTAACCCTTTATATATTTTTATACCTTTTGCTCTCCAAAAGCAGTTTCAAAATAGCAAAAATAGTTTCTCAAAGACATAGACCCTTAGAATGTTAAAAGCATTATATTTCCAATTTTGTGACTTTATCTAGGTTGAAAACATGATTCTGAAGTATGATTTGCTTCAAATAAGTCTTCAGCAATTATTATACAGCTAGTTTATGTGCATACTTTTATTTGGCACATGCCTAATTTTTTAAATGTATGTGGAATTGTTAAAGGACTTTTCATCAACTCCAACCACTCTAGAAATTATTGCCCATTGTGTATGTGGGTATACATTTATTTATTTAAAAGAATTACCATTTGAGGGGCACCTGGGTGGCTCAGTCAGTAAAGCCTCTGACTTTGGATCAGGTAATGGTCTCAAGGTTTGTGAGTCCGAACCCCACATTGGGCTCTCTGCTGTCAGTGCGGATCCTCTGGCCCCCACTCTCTCTGCCCATCCCCTTCTCGCTCTCTCTCTCTCTCTCTCTCAAAAAATAAACTTTAAAAAAGTAGCAAAAGAATTGCCATTTGAGATTATTCTGTTGGAATTATAAATATAATATATTTTTAGACGATAACAAAATGAGTTGGTTGATTTTTTTATGAGTTTATTTATTTATTTTTTAAATGTTTATTTATTTGAGAGAGAGACCAGCCTGTGAGCATGGGGTAGAGAGCAAAGGGAAAGAGTGTGAGGGGGGGAAATCCCAAGCTGGAACTCACCCGAGCCAAAACCGGGAGTCGGATGCTTAACCAACTAAGCCATCCAGGCACCCCCGAGTTGATTTATTTTTGAACTAACTTAATCTCTTAAGAAACCTTTTAGTCTGTATCTATATATGATCTTTATTAGAGAAAAAGTCTTCTATTTGGACATTAGATTTAAATGTCTAATTTCTTGTTGTGAACCTAACATTGTTAAAGGTAAAATACATCTGCATACCCTTCAATAAGGGACCACTTAAATTATAACACACCCATATACCAGAATTTTTTTAGCATCTGTTAAAAATGATGATGTGGTCTGTTTTGACATTAAGAGACTTATTATGTGGGGAAAAAAGGTAAACTCAGAATTCCAAAATTAAACAACATGCATGTATGTATAATATTTCAATTTTCTTATTAAAAATGCACATACATAGAATTTAAGATACAAAACAAATCAACAGAGGGAAGGGAAGCAAAAACAATATAAAAACAGGCAGGGAGACAAAACACAAGAGACTGTTAAATATAGAGAACAAACTGAGGGTTGCTGGAGGGGTTGTGGGTGGGGGGATGGCCTAAATGGGCAAGGGGCATTAAGGAGGGCACTTGTTGGGATGAGCACTGGGTTTTATACATAGGTGAAGAATCACTGGAATCCACTCCTGAAATCCGTATTGCACTATATGCTAACCAACTTGGATGTAACTTAAAAAATAAATAATTTTTTTAAATGCACACACATATGTTCATTTTAAAAAGGTCTAGAAGGCTATACAATGAATTCTTAGCCATTATTTTACCTGGGGGTGAAATTACAGGTGATTCCATATTACTTACACCATTCAGTATTTCCTGAGAATTTCTCATAACAACATTTATTACTTTGATAAGTAGAAAAAAAGGAGGTTTTGTAAGAAATAAGGTAATGAAAATCACAAGTTGATTAAAACTATAATTAAAAAATTATTAAATGGAACTTTTGTGTTTAAAAACAGGTTCTAAATTTAAAAGCCACAAAAGCAAAGAGCTACATAAAGGCAGAAGGAAGACTGATGGGCCTGGGGACCGTTGGTCCTTTACTAAAAAAGTATATTTACTAATACAGCTTCCATGGGTCTCATCGCATGATTTGGCAAAGTATACATATTATCTTTTTTTTTTCGTATATAGTGTCTTAAATATAGTTCACATTGAAACCAAAATAATTAGAATACAAGTATGATCAGTGAAGAAAGACATCTTTTTGACTTAAAACCAGACAGATTGCACATTTTAAACTTCTGTTTGGACTCCAAATATTACTTCAACTCTCTCAGGCAATTAACTGCTGCCTTGTGTACATGGTTACCCAGCTGCTGTGGTCGCCATGCAATCAGCAGACTTCTAGTTTTACCACTTAGTGTTTATGGAGCTGTGCCAAAGAATATGTAAAGAAATAAGGCAAGAAAATAAACTGTTGTTCAGAATTGTCTGAGTGCCATTAAAACCACAACAGATGAGGTAATTTCCAGATTGGAAGTATTAAATTGAAAACAAAAATCTCTAGATGAGTTCTTACCTTACTCTCAGTAAATGAAAACTTGCATTTAAGAACAACAACAAAAATATTGCTGTGCCTCATTTTTGTAAGAATTCTTTAAAGTAAAAATGGAGACATTTCTTTTTTGTGTTTCTGTATCCATTCTGGTAAAGGAGCATATTCCTCCCTGTTGTGAAGAGCCTGGATTTGTCATCACCAGATCTTCAATAAATTTCCTCATCCATCTGTTGTACTTGTCCCTTCTGTAAATCCGGGAGGTGTGTCTGCTCTTAATAAAAGCCACTTCCTCCTTTGTCCCGGCATCCCTTCTTCTCTGTTACCTGTGTAATCTTACATGGACTGTGCACAGTCTTGAATCCTCTTTTCTTGGGGATTCTTCTCAGTGGCATTTAAACCTTGCATTAGACCAGTTTTCATCTAATGTTAGACTGTTTGCATCAGAATGAGCTGGACATTCAGATTCCTAGGTGTAACCCCAAACTGGCTAACTCAGAAAGGAAGATTCGGGAGTTGGGAAATCTGCATTTTTACAAGTGGATTAATGTTTAAGAACCTTTCCTATAAGCACCCCTGTCTTAGAAACAAGCCAGCATACAAATATCCCTACCTAGATCCTTCACGTCCAGTGGTTCTTATTTCTTCTTGGCAGAAAGTTTCAGGAAGAGTCAGTCCCCTGTACTCATCATTGTATCTTTACTTTTTACACACTGGTGTAGTGAGCTTCCGTTCTTTGTTTGTTTGTTTTTTTAAATTTTTAGTGTTTATTTTTGAGAGAGGGACAGAACTTGAATGGGGGAGGGGCAGAGAGCGGGAGACACAGAATCTGAAGCGGGCTCCAGGCTCTGAGCTGTCAGCACAGATCCTGATGTGGGCTTCGAACTCACTCATGACGAAATCATGACTTGAGCTGAAGTTGGACGCTTAACCAACTGAGCCAACCAGGCGCCCCGTGAGCTTCCATTCTTTTTTTTTTTTTTAACGTTTATTTATTTTTGAGACAGAGAGAGACAGAGCATGAACGAGGGAGGGTCAGAGAGAGGGAGACACAGAATCTGAAACAGGCTTCAGGCTCTGAGCTGTCAGCACAGAGCCCGACGCAGGGCTCGAACTCATGGACTGCGAGATCATGACCTGAGCCGAAGTCGGCCACTTAACCAACTGAGCCACCCAGGCGCCCCTTCCATTCTTTAATCATGTGCCCTGTCAGTAAAATGTTGAGCATATCCTTTCAATGTATATTTTTGTTTGTGAATTACATACATAATTATATATATGTTTTTTATTATTTTGTTCACAAATTATACATAAATATATACTATTATGCCATTATATTCATCGTAAGACAATGTCAATAGAAGCTATCAAGTAAATAATATTTTTAATTTTTTTAATTTTTTTTTTTTTTTGAGACAGAGACAGAGCATGAGCAGGGGAGAGTCAGAGAGAAAGGGAGAAACAGAATCTGAAGCAGGCTCCAGGCTCTAGGCTGTCAGCACAGAGCCCGACGCGAGGCTCAAACTCAGGGACCGTGAGATCATGACCTGAGCTGAAGTCGGCCGCTCAACCGACTGAGCCATCCAGGCACCCCAATAATATTTTTAATTTTTAAAAATGTATTAATCGTGTATCATTGATGTGGATGTAAATGAATTAATTTGGGTATAACTGTATTTTAAATAGTCTTGATATTTTGAATTTAGGGGCAAACTTTGTTAGATCTAAGTAGATTGTGATTTATGGCATTAAAATGTAGCTGTTGAAGGGCTCATACCAAAAAAAAGTATATGAGTTAGCCCAGCCATTTTCTTCTTGTTTACATATACTTGCAGTATTAGTATTAGCTTCCATGCCTAGAGGTCTTTGAATCTTTGTTGTTGTTGTTGTTGTTGTTGTTGTTGTTGTTTAATTTTATTTTTAAGTAATCTCCACACCCAACTCAGGGCTCGAACTCACAACCCTGAGACCGAGAGCTGCATGCTCCACCAACTGAACCAGCCAAGTACCCCAAGTTTTTGTACTATTTCCAAGCCAGGTTGAGGGTTAATTAGTGAAAACTACATAATATAACCTGTAAATTCACTTAGCCAGGCACATACGAATTGCAAAACCTTGTAATATGGTGAAAGCAGTAGTAGGAGTGAACGTGCCAGTTGTTAACTCCCCCTGTACTTTGTGGTACTTTTCTCTCCTCAGGTGAGCTTCTCTAACCTCGGGGGGAGATACCGATAATCCAAATTCTAAATATTATCATAACTTAATTGCTTTATTTTTTGGACAAAAGAAGAGTGTAAATAGAAGTTCTAATATTTTCTGTGTATTTCTAGTGGACCATTTTGTGGAGTTGCTTTGGTACACTTAGACCACTTTGGGACACAGTTACACAACTAAGCTTCTTACAACCTGTTTGCCTTATTAACATTATTAAAAAACTTCTTACTGAGATTGTCAAATATCTCCATGCTGCTAAATTTAATATACCTTTTTCTTCAGTTCATTTTTAGTTGACCATTTGTCATCTTTAGTTCAGTTGATCATTTCCTGGTTTTCCTTCTACTGTAATTGTCTCAACCATTACCCCATTTAGTTGCTCATTCAAAATTCACACATTATTCCTGATGTATTTTTCTAGTTTTCTAACTGCCCCCTGACTTCCCAATTCAGTCACCAAGACTGTTAATCCTAAATTCTTTTTATTACTTTTCTACCACTACTGAGCCATCTACTTGAAGCCATCAGCTCTCAGTTCTACAGACCCCTTTGGGTGTTTTCGTAACCTCCTTTCTCCACTCTACAGTTGGAATAATATTCTGAAAACACAAATCTGATCCTTTTACTCCCTTGCTTAAGTATTTTTAATAGCTTCCCATCACAATGGAAAGAGACCAAAAAGATCTAAGTGCTTACCAATCAACTTCATCCTCAGCTTTCTCTCTCCATTTCCCCTTGGTTCTCCATGCTCTCAACCCCCTGATAGGCTCTCTGACCGTTTATAATTTGCTAAGCATGTCCCCACACACACACACTCCCCAGCTATCTCTGTGCTGTACCTTCTGATAGGAATGGTCTTTTCACTTTCCTGTTTATTAGCCTCTTCTCATCCTTCATAATTTACCACAAATACCATTTTTTCAGGGAATTCTAGGTTTGGAATCCCTGTTATACGTGTCATTATCCTCTGTATTTTCCTTATAACTTTTCTTATACCTGTGAATAAATTGTCTAACTTAGCATTATATCCCCAGTACGTAGCAAATAATAAAGGCTCATTAAATATTTGAGTAAATTAATGTCGTTGTACCGGTACTTTTTTCTGCATCCATAGACTACTTTGTGAGGATAATGTCCTTGACTATTTTGATCTCCATTATTTTTCCAGTATGTAACACACACACACACACACACACACACACACACACACACATTCATACACAAATGTTTATTGACTTAATATGGTAAGTTTTGTCATTATTTGTTTAATGCCTTTCCTTCCCTTAGACCATAAAGTGATCATGTCTGTCCTGTACACCCATCTCCAGTGCTTTAAATAGTTCTTGACATTAAAGGGAGTATTTGATAATGGTTTTTATTTATTTATTACTATTATTTTTTAAATTTACATCCAAATTAGTTAGCATATAGTGCAACAATGATTTCAGGAGTAGATTCCTTAATGCCCCCTACCAATTTAGTCCATCCCCCCTCCCACCACTCCTCCAGTAACCCTCTGTTTGTTCTCCATATTTAAGAGTCTCTTATGTTTTGTCCCCCTCCCTGTTTTTATATTATTTTTGCTTCCCTTCCCTTGTGTTCATCTGTTCTGTGTCTAAAAGTCCTCATATAAGTGAAGTCATATGATATTTGTCTTTCTCTGACTAATTTCACTTAGCATAATACCCTCCAGTTCCATCCACATAGTTGCAAATGGCAACATTTCATTCTTTTTGATTGCCAAGTAATACTCCGTTGTATATATATACAACATCTTTATCCATTCATCCTTCGATGGACATTTGGGCTCTTTCCATACTTTGGCTATTGTTGATAGTGCTGCTATAAACATGGGGGTGCATGTATCCCTTCAAAACAGCATACCTGCATTCCCTTGGATAAATGCCTAGTAGTGCAATTGCTGGGTCATAGGGTAGTTCTATTTTTAACTTTTGAGAAACCTCCAGACTGTTCTCCAGAGTGGCTGCACCAGTTTGCGTTCCCACCAGCAGTGCAAAAGAGATCCTCTTTCTCCGCATCCTCGCCAACATCTGTTGTTGCCTGAGTTGTTAGTGTTAGGCATTCTGACAGGTGTAAGGTGGTATCTCATTGTGGGTTTGGTTTGTATTTCTCTGTTGATGAGTGATGTTGAGCATTTTTTCATGTGTTGGTTGGCCATCTGGATGTCTTTGGAGAAGTGTCTATTCATGTCTTTTGCCCATTTCTTCACTGGATTGTTTTTTGGGTGTTGAGTTTGATAAGTTCTTTATAGATTTTGGATACTAACCCTTTATCTGATACGTTGTTTGCAAATATCTTCTCCCATTCCATCAGTTGCCTTTTAGTTTTGTTGATTGTTTCCTTCACTGTGCAGAAGCTTTTTATTTTGATGAGGTCCCAATAGTTCATTTTTGCTTTTGTTTACCTTGCCTCCAGAGATGTGTTGAGTAAGAAGTTGCTGCGGCCAAGGTCAAAGAGGTTTTTGCCTGCTTTCTCCTCGAGGATTTTGATGGCTTCCTGTCTTACATTTAGGTCATTCATCCATTTTGAGTTTATTTTTGTGTATGGTGTAAGAAAGTGGTCCAGGTTCATTGCTCTGCATGTTGCTGTCCAGTTTTCCCAGCACCACTTGCTGAAGAGACTGTCTTTATTCCATTAGGTATTCTTTCCTGCTTTGTCAAAGATTAGTTGACCATACATTTGTGGGTCCATTTCTGGGTTTTCTACTCTGTTACATTGATCTGAGTGTCTGTTTTTGTGCCAGATAATAATCTGTATTTTTAAACTTAATCTGGCTATGGCTACCTTTTATTTTTATTTTTTAAGTTGTTTTCAATGTTTGTTTATTTTTGAGAGGGAGTGCGAGAGCACAAGCAAGGGATGGGCAGAGAGAGAGGGAGAGAAAGGATCTGAAGCAGGCTCTGCGCTGACAACAGAGAGCTTGATGTGGGGCTCGAACCCACGAACTGAACCGTGACCTCATGACCTAAGCTGAAGTCAGACACTTAACCAATTGAGCCACCCAGGCACCCCTTGGCTACCTTTTAATAAACACACATACAACCCATTCATATTTATCATAACTGCTAATATATTGGAATTTATTTCTGACATCTTATTTTGTGTTGCCTGTGTCCTTGCTTTTGTTTTTTTTCCCATTTCTGTTTTATATTGAAAACATTTTCTTCAATTATTTTCCCTTTAAAAGTTAAAAAATGTTAAATATCTTTTTGGTTTTCTATTGCACGTAAGTTTTTAATGCAAATATTTAATTTTGTGCATATATATATTTACTTTTATATATCATATATAAAATCATAATATGTATCATATATATATATATGATATATAAATGTATTTTTTTCCAACATGTTATAACAAGACAGGAACCTCAGAAAGATTTTACTTTTTTCTGCTTTCTTCCCTGCTACCTTCTTTATGAGAAGATTTGAGATATTGCTGTTCAGTTACTGTTTGTAATAATCAGAACTAAGGTTTTACTAGTTTATTTTTTTAACTTGCTCCTGCTTCTTTTATCTCAGTTTCTACTGGGTGATCTGTTTATTTACTTTGAATATATTATATTTTGAGGGGAAAATAACTTCCCTAAGAATTCTTTTAGATAAGATTTGGGAGTGGTATACTTTCTACAGTGTTACATATCAGAAAACATTTCTTGTGTGATTAGTTTGGCTGGGTATGAATCCTGTTTCCCAGTCATTTTCCCTCAGAATTTCTTCCCTTTTTTTTTTTTTTTAATGTTTCTTTATTTATTTTTGAGAGCAAGCGAGAGAAAGAGGGAATCCCAAGAGGCCCTGCGCTGTCAGCACAGACCCCACACAGGGCTCTGTCTCAACAAACTGCAAGATGAGCAGAAATCAAGAGTTGGAGGCTTACTGACTGAGCCACCCAGGCACCCCCTCATTATTTATTTATTTATTTATTTATTTATTTATTAATTATTGGAGTGGGAGGGACAGAGAGAGAGAGAGTGAGAGGGAATCCCAAGCAGGCTCTGCCCTGTCAGTGTGGATCCGATTGTGGGGCTTGAACTCATGAACCATGAGATCATGACCTGAGTTGAAACCAAGTCGGATGCTTAACCAAGTGAGCCACCCAGATGCCCCAACCCCTCAGAATTTCAAAGATTTTGTTTAAATGTTTCTAATGAGATGTCTGCTTCATTAGAGCATATTAGGATTTTGTTTTTCTATTTCTCTATTTTCTATTTATGAAATATCCCTATTATATGCCTAGTTTTATCCCCCCATTCATAGTGGCTCTTTACTTCAACTATTGGTTTCTGCTATTTCTTGGAGAAGTTTCTCTTCTCCACTTTTTCTCCTCTACTTTCTAGATTTCCTGTTGGCTGGATTTGGGAACTTTTGGATTTATCCTCAGTGTCTATTTGTTGGGTTTTTTGGGTGGGGGCGGAGGGATGCTTTTTTTTTTTTTTTTTTTTTGGGGGGCACATTCTCAGAAAATGTCTTTGTTCAATCTTCTAATTGATCACTCTTTAGCTATGTTTATTCTACTGTTTGACACCCTCTGTACTTTGTCCTTTCAGTGTTTAAATTTTTAATTTCCAGGATCCATAGTTGTCTTTTGCTGAATACAGTATACTCTCAAATCTCTGAAGATAGGCTTTTTTATAGTCTGTCTCTGTATTTGCTGCCATGGCTACAGGGTTAGTTCTTCTGATGTTGATTCTAGTATGTCTTCTCAACAGTATGGGTTGTTGTAGATCCAGTGAGTCCTGAGAGTTCCCACGAGCCTGTCTGTGAATACAGCATCTTCCTCTAGCAATTGTAGGGAGGGGTAGCACATGCTACCAGGTAGGC
The DNA here is from genome assembly GCF_022837055.1 of Prionailurus viverrinus. NCBI lineage: Eukaryota > Metazoa > Chordata > Mammalia > Carnivora > Felidae > Prionailurus > Prionailurus viverrinus. Next base: position 16,609,735 of record NC_062569.1, read on the forward strand.
TGTACCAGAAGCAGCAGTTCTGAGCTTGGAAGTTTTTCTTTCCTTTTGGGAGTCTCAGCATCCTCCCTCACTGCTGAGAGGTATACTTCTTTGTTGACAAGGAGTGATGGGGATAGGGTGGAGAAAATGCTAGCTGTTCCTCCTGCAGAGCTCAGCCAGTGTTCCTAATGCTTGTTCCAAGGCTTTTTTTTTGCTCTGGATCCTGTGGCTCCTCTACCCTTGGGATTATTTTGAGAACATTTTTTAGTTTGTGTAACCACTCTTGGCGGCGGGGGTGGGGGGGGTGCATATTGCCATGGTTTTTTCCTTTAATCCATTTGTGTCTGTTTTTCTCCTTCAGGAATTTCTCAAAATTCCTGATCCCTTAAGAGTACTCCTCCCTTGTTAATACCATATAGAGTTTTCTTAAAAAATTATGTTACTGGGGTGCCTGGGTGGCTCAGTCAGTTAAGCATCCGAGTCTTGGTTTCAGCTCAGTTCGTGATCTCACAGTTCATGAGTTTGAGCCCCACATCAGGCTCTGCACTGAAAGTGCAGAGACTGCTTGGGATTTTCTCTTCTACATGCACTTGCTCGCTCTCTCTGTCTCTCAAAAAATAAACATTAAATTTTTTTTTTCAAAAATTATGATACTTGCAGGGATTTGAAGTGGAAAAGCTATTGTTCACATGCATTGCTCAGAGCAGTGTGTTGATCCAAACTTGTAATCAAGCATTTAGCATATTCTTGTTTAAATGTATCCTCAATGATACAATATATTCAGAGGAAAAAAATAGACGTATCTTAGACTGTGACCCAGATATGGGTATCTCCTAAAACTAATTTTATAAAGGTTTTGAGTATAGTTATGTATTTCAGTAAATTCATACATTCCTCTTTATCTATGAAATCATAGAACCATTGTTTCCTGTTACGTGTTATTTTTGCAGCATATGGAGAAAAGCTAACTTCAATATTTTTTTCTATTAGGTTACCACTGATTCAGTCATTCTAAAAGTTCTGCGGTCCAACATTCAGCATGTGCTGGTCTATGAGAACCTTGCTCTCCAGGAAAAAGCACTGGCTTGTATTCCAGTCCAAGAACTAAAAAGGAGATCTCAAGAAAAGTTATCTAGAGCTAGAAAATTGGATAAAGGTAGTGGCTTTATATAACCGTTCATTGCTAAATATACATCATTGCTAAATAGAAATACTGAAATGATGCCTTTTGCTGTATACATCATAAAATTCTAACCTATTAATATATTGATGTCTCAAGTTAAAACAGTAGTAAAATTTTATTGCACATACCTTATGGACACATCTATTAACATTTTTTTTCTTACTTCAGTATGTATTTGCAGTTTAATCATTGGTATGTGAATTTTTTTAGGTATAGTAGAACTTTAGTCTGTGGAACATACAGCATTTTTAATAAATTTTAATGTGAATCAGACAGAAAACACATTCAAGATTAATCTATTGACTCACTTTGGTTAATAAAGAGATAGTATTTACTGATTAAGAGTATGGATCTTGAAACCAACTGCCTGGGAAGAAATTCAGCTCTGCCACTTTACCGTACATCACTGAGCCAGTAATTTAATCTGTAGGTCTCAATTTCTTCATTTGAAAATTTGATTTTGGGGGCACCTGGGTGGCTCAGTCAGTTGAGCATCTGACTTCGGCTCAGGTCATGATCCCACAGTTCTTGGGTTTGAGCCCCACGTCGGGCTCTGTGCTGACCACTTGCTCAGAGCCTGGAGCCTGCTTCGGATTCTGTGTCTCCTTCTCTCTCTGTGCCTCCCCCGCTCACACTTTGTCTCACTCTGTTTCTCAAAAATAAATAAATGTAAAAAAATGTTTTAAAAAAGGTGATTTTTAAAAGTAAATGAGATAGAACAAGTAAATGGCTCAGAATAATACCTGCCACACTCATCAACCAATAATTATTTGTTATCATTAATGGTTTTAGAATTTTAGTTATTTTTCCAACATCAGCATTTTTACTTCGGGTTTTTATGTAATTAGCTTTTATCTAAGTCATTTCTTAATACTAAATTTTCTAGGGGATGATGTAATTTTTTTGGTGGTTGCCTTAGTTTCAGTAAACAGTTTTAACTAATCTAAGTCCACCTTCAAAAACACTATTCTTCGTCATGTATAGTGCAGATACCTGTTAAAAGAATTGTCCCAATTCTTCCCTCCCGTCCTTATGACATTGCTGTCATATACTGCAATCACCTAATAATACATTGCTGTTGTTATTAAACAAGTTACTTTTTAGGCCACAGATAAGAAAAACACAAGATTCTTTTTTACTTTCATGTATTCCTTTTCTGACACTTTCTTTCTCTAGATCTGAGTTTCTGACCTTTACCTTTTTCCTTCTTCCTGAAGAACTTCTTTTTAATATTTCTTTCAGGGCAGCTCTGTCAGAGGTGATTCCCTCACTTTTTCATTGCCTGAGAAAGCCTTTATTTTTTTCTTCCCGCTTGAAGGATAGTATCACTGGGATATAGAATTCTAGGTTGGTGAGGCTTTTCTTTCAACAACACTTTATTTTACTCCACAGTCTTCTTGCCTGCATTGTTTATGACCAGAAGTCGGCTATGGTCCCCATGCTTATTCTTGAACAGTTAAGGTTCCCCCACACCTGCCAGCTCCTCATCCCCAACTTTATTCAAGATTTTCTCTTTGTCTATGGTTTTCTGCAGTTTGAACATGACAAGCCTAGGTGCAGCTTCTTGGTTGGTGTTTCTGAGCTTCCTAGATCTGTGGTTTGGAATCTCATTAATTTTGGAAAATTCTTGGCCGTTATTGCATCAGATATTTCTTTTGTTTCTTTCTCCCTTTTCCTTCTGGTATTCCAAAATGAAGATACTCTATTTTACCTTCATCTGTCTCTTCCTCAGTTTCCCGCAGTTCTTAGTGCTCTGGTCCATTTTGAGATTCTCTTGCAATTCTTGGATGTCCTGTGCCCCTTTTCTTTTTTTTTTTTCCTTTATTCTTTTTTTTCCTCTTTGATTTTTAGTTTGGGAAGTTTCTGTTAACCTATCTGCAAGCTCACTGTCCTTGGCTATGTCTTATCTACTGATGAGCCTATGAAGCGCATTCTTTTTTTTTTTTTTAAAGTTTCTTTATTTCTGAGAGAGAGAGAGAGAGAGAGAGAGAGAGCGAGCATGAGCAGGGGAGGAGCAGAGAGAGGGAAACACAGAATCCAAAGCAGGCTCCAGGCTCCGAGCGCGATGTGGGGGCTCGAACCCGTGAACTGCGAGACCATGACTCCAGCTGAAGTTGGATGCTTAACCGACTGAGCCACCCAGGTACCCCCCATGAAGGGCATTCTTAAGTGTTCTTGATTTCTACCATTTCCTTTAGATTTTTTTAAAAGTTTCTAAATAACAACAAAAAAATCTATTTACATTATCCATCTATTCTTACATGTTGTCTACTTTTTTCATGAGAAACCTAATATATTAATCATAATTATTTTAAATTTTTTGTCTGTTAATTCCAAAATCTGTGCCATATCTGAGTAGTTCTGATACTTGCTTTGTCTCTTCAGACTGTTTTTCATGCCTTTTAGCACATCTTATATTTTTTGTTGGAAGTTGGACATGATGTATTGGGTAATAGGAGCTGAGGTGAATAGGCCTTTTATGTAAGGTTTTATGTCCATTTAATGAGGAGTTGGACTATGTTTAATGTTTGCCATAGGTGTCAGAAGCTTCAGATTTCCTCTGGTATTCTTGTCTTCCCTCTTGTCTTTGGGCTTTTCTAAGAACTCCTTAGAGTCTGTATCTTTTAGCATATTCCATTGTTTTTACACTGGAGCCTTGTTGGTATAATGCAGAGGGGAGGAGAAGCCCTCTGTCATCTTCTGAGTAAATCTCAATTAAGTTTTAGTGGGCCTGTATCCTCAGGCCTGTGACCTTCCCAAGTCTTTCTTAACTTTTCCCCCCCAATAGGCAAGATAAGAAGGCTAGAGACAGCTAGGGCCAGGGAAGTCCCCTTTCCCCACTTCAGAAAAGGCTCTGGTAAAATCTTTTTCCCTGAAGAATAGGCCTTAATTGTAGAGAATAATCCGGGCATACTTTACAATTCTTAATCTTCTCCTCTCCTTCCCAGAGACATGAAGGAATTTTTTTTTTTAATTTATTTATTTTGAGAGCGTGCACACACATACACACACATGCAAGCAGGGGAGGTGAAGGGAGAGGGAGAGGGAGAGAGAGAATCCCAAGCAGGTTCCACGCTGCCCTGTCAGCACAGAGCCCAACATGGGGCTTGATCTCACAAGTGTGAGATGATGACCTAAGCTGAAATCAAGAGTCAGTCACTTAACCAACTGAGCCATCCAGGAGCCCCTCTTTTTTGGTTCTTTACCAAGAAAACCTGATGGAATTCTTGGAGGGAAAACCCTCAAACGTGTTAGGAATCCCTCCTAAGATTGTGTTTCTTATTCAAGCTAGTCCATATTCAGCCTCCAGCAGTTTGTCAAAATTACCATTTAAGTGTTTCTTACCAATTTATGACTCCGGTGGCTTATTTTCCATATAGCAGATGCTGGTTGTGATTCTCTGTATTTGTCTGTTTCTCCAGATTTCAGGGTGACAGTTTGCCCTGTTAACTCTTTTGAACTCAAGAAAAGTCAGTGATTTTGGTTTATTCAGTTTTTTTCTGTTGTAACAATGTGAATGAAAACTCTAAGCTCTTTACGTGTTAGAGCTAAAACCAGAAGTCTCTCAGAGGGATTAACAGTGTGTCTCTTTTCCTTTTTTAATCATCTAATCACTTCTTACATATATCATGTAGATCTTTTGCTGCCCATTGTATTTTGGTAGTTTTGTCTTTATTGTAATATTATACTGTGTCATTTCCTTGTATTTGATGACCAGTCTGGGCCTTAGTCTAAATTCAGCAACATTGTCGGGGCGCCTGGGTGGCGCAGTCGGTTAAGCGTCCGACTTCAGCCAGGTCACGATCTCGCGCTCCGTGAGTTCGAGCCCCGCATCAGGCTCTGGGCTGATGGCTCGGAGCCTGGAGCCTGTTTCCGATTCTGTGTCTCCCTCTCTGTCTGCCCCTCCCCCGTTCATGCTCGGTCTCTCTCTGTCCCAAAAATAAATAAAAACGTTGAAAAAATAAATTCAGCAACATTGTTGTGAGACCTTGAGACAATTCTTCATGTTGGATTAATATATTTTTACTACTTATGAGATAAGAATGCTTATTAATATGTGATCACAAAGACCCTGTCCACTTTAAAGTACTGTCCTCCTTTAGATAATGCCTGACATAAATGCCTGTCTAATAGGTACTAACTGAAGCGTGTTTTGTGTGTGAGTCATTGGGCTAAGCCCTGCAGGGGAGACACAGCAGTGTTCCTGCTGACATTTGCCTGGCATGTTTTCCCTCTAATTATAAAGGTAATATGTGGCTTTTTGGTAGAAGATTTGGAAAATAGGAATAAGATAAGGCATCTATAACTTCATCTCATCAGAGTATGACTTAAGATTTGTCTATATATCCTCTCACACTTAAATTAAAGAAGTTAAAAATCCTGTTCTTTAGTTACTAATGTACTAATGAGTACATGAACACATTTTAAGTACTCATTAACCACAAGTGATTTGTGGCCACCTTGTCGGACAGTGTGGATATGAACTATATTTCCATTATTGCTGAAAGTTCTATTGGATGCTGCTGTTCTACAAAAACAGTAGGATACTGAAAGATGAAAGAGTAAGAGTCGTAAGTGGGAGAAATCCAAATATATAGTGAAATAAGTGGTATTACGGACATAATGGATATATTATTTCAGGTTAGAGTGGGCTGTGAGCAATGGGATTTGACCCCAGTGGCTTAAGATTTATTTTCTCATGTAAGAAATTATTGAGGGAGGCAGTCTGATGCTACTGGTAGGCTCTGAGACATTATCAGAAGCCTAGGTTCTTTCATCTTTTGGTGCTGGCATACATGGTTTCCATTCCGCAAGTTACGTCTCATAGTCCAAGGTGACTGCTAAAGCTCCAGCCATTATATCTGCAGACCAGGCATCAGGAAGAAGAAAAGGAGAGAAAGCAAAAGGTACCTCTAAGCTGAGCCTGTTCTCTTGAAGCAGCCTTCCTTGGCATCTCACACCAATCTTCGTCATTTGGCCTCATTTAGCTCCAAGGGAGGCTGGGACCTGTAGTCTTTTTAGCTAATGCATTGCCATCCTAAATAAATCAGAATCTGTAAATAAAGTATTGGCAGATGGATGTTGTATGGCAAGGAGCACCTTTGGCACTGAGGTGATTACAAAGCCTCCTTTGTCCAGGTTGGTGATTTTCCTTCATTGTGGGTTTTTTTGGTGTGTTATTTGTTTGTTTTTTCATTTCCTCCTCACATTAAATCTTCTGGGTTTCTGAACTAGGAAAAGTGTTCTGGTTTGAAGCAGAAGTGAGAACCTTGGAACAGTGCCCACTGAGATACCTTTAGAGATAGTTGAGGCTCAGAGAAGTGTGATTTCATAGCTCTGGCTTGGAAGACTGAAGAGTTGTCATGATTGAGTGTTCCAAATAGAGGTGAAACACCTTTTTCAAAGAGGAAGAACCCTGTCATTTTAGAAAAGTGAAATAAAATATATGTTGGCCTACTGAATTGAATATGAAGACATGGGAAGAAAAATGTTGAGTATTAAGGTGTGTCTAAGGATGAGGCTACCTAGACAGATGTTTTACTGGTTCTCTTCTCTTTTTGTTTTTATGTTTATTTAATGTTCTTGCGAGTGACAGAAGGGCAGAGAGAGAGGGAGACACAGAATTTGAAGCAGGTTCCAGGCTCTGAGCTGTCAGCACAGAGCCCAATGTGGGGTTCACACTCCCAACCCGTGAGATCATCACCTAAGCCAAAGTCAGACACTCAGCCAACTGAGCCACTCAGGTGCCCCAGTGGGTTCTCTTCTTATTCCCTCTTTTGTACACTAATGTCTGGTTTTCATAGGATGGAGTTAAGACCTAAAGTTGTTGATTTTATTTTTGTCACTGAAAAATTACCAGAAATCTATTCGTATGTTATTTTTGAAGATGCTAAATTTATTAATCTAAAGTCTTTTTTTTTTTTAGGTTTATTTATTTGAGAGAAAGAGTGCATGGGGGAGGGGCAGAGAGAGGGAGAGAGAGAATCCAAAGCAGGCTCCATGTTGTCAGAAGAGCTCAATGCAGGGCTCAGTCTCACAAACCATGAGATCACGACCTGAGCCAAAATCAGGAGTTAGGCACTTAACCAACTGAGCCACCCGGGCACCCCCTTGAAGTCTTGATTATAATTTTAAAATATACACTCCACACTCTAATATATTCTCCATATTTTCCCAGAATTTACCATCTAAAACAAACAAAAAACCAAACACAGGCACACAGCAAAAAAGAATTTAGCATCTAAGTCAAACCTTCCTTTAAGCCCCATAACTCTGAGCTTTCTGAGCTCTTATCCTCTACAGACAGGATTCCACTTGCATTTCTCTGAGCCATAATTAAGGATATTGCTTGATCAAGGAGCACTGTCCCCGGTGGGCCTCACACTCTGTGTGCCAGTTCTACTTCTGGCCGGGAGGCTGCAGTACCTAGAATGCAGAAATACAAGTATTCTGTCTTCCTTGCCTTTCTTTTCCCATTTTGATAATGACTATTTGGTGAACAGTATTAATTCTAAGTAATATTATGAGACTTGTTTGTTTAGTCCTTCCATCATTCATTCAGGTATTTACTGCATGGCAAGCACAGTTCAAGGTGTCGGGGATACAGCAGTGAACAGAGCAAAGTCTCTGCTGTCATTGGGTGAGAGACTAAAAAAAACCCAATACTCAAATATAGCACGTAGTGATAAGTGCTGGGAAGACAAACAAATCAGGATAACAGAATAGAGAGTGACTAGGAAGGATGCTGTTTGTATAGAGTTGTCAGGAAAGTCTTCTCTGGAAAGCAGGGATTTCCACTGCAGTTAGGGGGAACCAACAACTGCAAAGGCTCCCCGCGGTGCAGGTGAGCTTGGTCCGTATAAAGGATGGCAGGGAGGACATGGTGCCTGCCACAGAATGAACAAGACAGAGGTCAGAGAAGTAAAGGGGGTACATTAGTTTCCTGTGTCTGCTGTAACAAACGGTCACAAACTTGGTGACCTAAAACAACAGGAATGTATTCACTTGCAGTTCTGGAAGCCGCAAGTCCATAATCAGAATCGCTGGGTTGAAATCAGGGTGTCAACAGGGTCTCATTATCTCTTTCTGTTCCACTATCACATCACCTTCTGTGTATGTGTAGAATTTCCCTCTGCTTCCCTCTTTTAAGGGTACAGCACGCATTTAGGGCCCACCCAGATAATCCAGTATAATCCCACATCTCCATATCCTTAATCATATCTTCAAAGTTTTGTTTTGTTTTGTTTTTTGTTTTTTTGCTATGTTAGGAGTTACAGACTCCAGGGGTTAGAATATGATTATCTTAAAAAAAAATATGCGTATCTTTTGGTGGACCATTTTTCAGCCTACCAGAGGAGACCAACTGTGGTAAGAAAGGGCAAGAGTAGAAACTGAACTGTATCCTGAGTGAGATGGAAACCCATTGGAGGGTTTTGAGTGACATAATCTACCTTGCATTTTTGAAAAGATTACTCTGCTGTAGGCACTTGATGGAGAAGGGTGGCAGTGCTATATTTCTCAAGCTCATTTTTAATCTAATACAAACTTTCATATTATATAAGTAAAGCTAGATTTGGAAAGCTAGGCGGCTCAGTCAAGTTAAGCATCCAACTTCAGCTTAGGTCATGATCTCATGGTTTGTGGATTTGAGTCCCGCGTCAGGCTCTGTGCTGACAGCTTCAGATCCTCTGTTCCCCCTCTCTCCCTGCCCCTCCCCAGCACACGCACTCTCTCTGTCTCTCTCTCAAAAATAAATAAACTTTATTTAAAAATGCATTAAAAAAAAAAAGCTAGACTCTCCCTGCCAATCAGTCACATCTCTTCCATAGGTTAACAGCTATTATCGTATGATGTGTTCCTTTTCATATCTTTTCCTATGTTAATACTAGGAAATACACCCATAGTTACCTGTAAAAATAGTTTAAGCTCTGTGGATTTACATAAAATTTATCATCCCATATATCTTCAGTTTCTTGATGTTTTTCATTTACTAATGTGTTTTAAGAATCTTTTTAACTCTCCATAGTGTTCTATAGTATGCATGTACTATTATGTATACAGTTCCCTATTGATAAACATAGAGATTATTTACCATTTTTTTCTATTCTAAGTATTCCTGCAGTGAGAATTCTTGTAAAGCATGCCTCCTGGTGTATATATATGCACAAGTGTTTCTCTGGGATAAATATAAATGTCAAGGATGTGTTGATACTTTTATACTGTAATGGATCCTGCCAAACAAATTGCCTTCCATTGTACATAAAAAGTGTCTTGAGAGTATTTGTTTCCACTTAATGAAATTATCGGACTTCTTTTTTTTAATTTTTTTTTTTTTTTTTTTTTTTTTGAACGTTTATTTATTTTTGGGACAGAGAGAGACAGAGCATGAACGGGGGAGGGGCAGAGAGAGAGGGAGACACAGAATCGGAAACAGGCTCCAGGCTCTGAGCCATCAGCCCAGAGCCCGACGCGGGGCTCGAACTCACGGACCGCGAGATCGTGACCTGGCTGAAGTCGGACGCCTAACCGACTGCGCCACCCAGGCGCCCCTAAATTATCGGACTTCTTTTATGGACTTTGAATTTATCTAATGGGTTTGCTAATATTCTTACCGATTTATAGAAGTTCTATATATATTCTTCATACTTTTCTTTGTTAAACATGTTACTTTTTTTCTCCCAGTGTTCTTTGCTTAATTTCATGTAGTATATCTTTTGAAATTCATGTTACAAAGTTAATATAAGAAAATTTATTTTTTTTCCATTATTAATTTCACAATCTGCATCTTGCTTAAGAAGGCCCTTCTATACCACAAAGCCATAAACGTGTTCTTTTGTAATTTCTGCCTTTATAGTATTCCTCCTCTCAGTATGTTATGTAAATTCTGTTGTACCCAAATCACTTTTTTTTATTTAAAAAAAATTTTTTTTAACGTTTATTCATTTTTGAGAGACAGACAGAGACAGAGCATGAGCGGGGAAGGGGCAGAGAGAGGGAGACACAGAACCTGAAGCAGACTCCAGGCTCCGACCTGTCAGCACAGAGCCCGACATCGGGCTTGAACCCACAAACCGTGAGATCATGACCTGAGCTGATGTCGGGTGCTCAACCTACTGAGTCACCCAGGCGCCCCCCAAATCATTTATTGAATCGTCCATCCTCTTAGAACTACTTTGAAAAGCTAACTTCATCAGACATTATGTATCACTTAGAAATCTATTTTTCAGGAGTCTTCCTTTGTTTCAGTAATCTACTTTGTCTATTTTTCACCAATATCACAATATTTTAATTATTTTTGTGATTTTGTAATGTGTTTTGACATGTATTAGATGAATTTATCTTATTGTTCTTACTCAAAGTTATGTTGACCATTTTGTCTTTCATGTGAATTTGCAGTTTGTCAAATTTTATGAAAGATTACTTTATAAATTTTAATTACATAAAATTTGTAATTATTTTTAATTTTAATTGGTATTACATTAAATTACAGATTAATTAGTAGATAATTAACAACTTTAGAATATTGTTTTCCCATCCGGGAACATAATCTGTTTCTAGCCTTTATAGTCTCTAGGTTTTTGTATAATACAGTTTTTTTCTATTTTGAACTATATCAAACAGAAATACAAAAACACCTATGACCAGCATTGAACTTTATTAGATCTTAACATTATGCCATATATTTCCTTCAAGTATGTTTTATTATCACTTCTTAATAATAAAACATGAAAAGATAGAAATGAGAACTCCCTAGATATGTCTTCTAGATTCATTTCTCCTCTCCTTCCCTTCTTTCCAAAGATACCACAGTCTTGAATATGATCAAGAGAAATCTTTTTAAAGTAGATGTAATATTAACAGGCCATACATACCTGCTGGGGTTGTTACATACATTGTAGGCATTGTTCTCTTTTTAGTTGATGTGTGGTGAGTGTCCACAGATAGATTACATTGTGTAGTTGAAAGACTAAGAAAAGTTGATAGGGTGATTTTTTAGGTGTCTGGAATTCTCTGATTTCTGCTTGGGATTTTGTGATTGTTTCACGTTTACTGGTATATATACCTGATAACAAATTGAATATAGTCATTTTTAAATATTTTTATGAATCAGAATGATTTTCTTACCTCCCTGTGTTTCAAGATCAATTCCACATTAACCATAGTTCCCTGAGAGGTGGTTATGTTCAGCTCACTTTAGTACATAATGTCAGTTACGGTGGTAAATGGCATACTGCTATAAATGTGCAAGGCATCATGTCGTATTTCATCCTGATTCACGATATGCTGACAGTTCTTTTCTTGCATCATATTTGAGAATACCTTTTAGATCATCTTATATTTTCATATATTCCAGCTCCATATTTTAGAATAAAATATGTGTGTGTGTGTGTATTTTTAGTTTTTGTCAGCTTCAGATCTTACTTGGTTCTGTTTTAACTTCTCAGGTACTGATGTAAGTGAAGAGGATTTTCTTCTGCTGGAGCTTTTACACTGGTTTAAGGAAGAATTTTTTCAATGGGTGAATGACATTTTGTGCAGCAAATGTGGTGGCCAGACTAAGTCTAGAGGTGAATCATTATTTCCCAATGATGATGAACTGAAGTGGGGCGCGAACAGAGTAGAAGATCATTACTGTGATACATGCCAGTTCAGCAATCGATTCCCAAGGTGAGTGTCCCCTGGACAGTAAAGTCAGAGTGATCTCTTAATGGAATGGTTAGAAAAGAATTTTTATTAAATGAGTTTTTTAATTATTAGAAATATATTCCTCTAAGACAGAGGTCAGCAAGCTATGGCTGGTAGGGTAAGTCCAGCCCACATCCTATTTTTGTAAATACTGGAACACATTTATTCTGATTTGTGTGCTTATGGTCTATAACTCCTTTCACATTATAATGTCAGGGTTGAATACTGGCAACAGTGGCCATATGGCCTACAAAGTCTAAAGTAATTACTGTCTTAAAATTTTTTTTGATTGTTTATTTATTTTTGAGAGAAAGAGATGGAGAGAGACCGAGCACAAGCAAGGAAGGGGCAGATAGAGAGAGGGAGACACAGAATCCAAACCAGTTCCAGGCTCTGAGCTGTCAGAAAGAGCCCAATGTGGGTCTCTAACTCACAAACCGTGAGATCATGACCTCAGACAAAGTTGGACACTTAACCGACTGAGCCACCCAGGCACCCCAATTACTGTCTTTTTATAGGAAAAATTTGTTTACTCTTTCTCTAGCAAATATTGAGTGTGGAGGCACCTGGATGGCTCAGTCAGTTAAGCATCCAACTTGGGCTCGGGACATGATCTCATGGTTCATGAGTTAGAGCCCCTCATCAGGCTCACTGCTGTCAGCTTGTGAGTGCAAAGCTTGTTTCAAATCCTCTGTCCCCCTCTCTCTACCCCTCCCCAGCTTGGGCTCTCTGAAAAATAAATAAATTAATAAATTTAAATAAATAAATAAAGTGTGGTCTTAGCACATTTAATGCTATAAATCTTTTTTTTTTTTTAATATTTTCTTTTAAGTTTCTTATTTGAAAGAGACAGCATGAGTGGGGGAGGGGCAGAGAGTGAGTTGGGAGAAAGAATCCCAAGCAGTCTCCATGCTGTCAGTGCAGAGCCCAACATAAGGCTCTCATGAAACTGCGAGATCATGACCAGAGCCGAAACCAAGAGTCAGTTGCTTAACTGACTAAATCACCCAGCTGCCCTAATGCTGTAAATCTTGTATTGTTCTTTTAATTACATAACTTGTAACTTTCTGATAACTTTATTAATAATTGATAGCACATAAAAATAACACTAATGACATTAATAATACTACTGATACATTGTGATAGTAAACACAATGAGGTACATAAAATAATCATCAGATGCTAATATGGAAGGTAGAAGTATAATGCCATCATATTAACGACAGAATTTTAATCAGGTGCCTTCCCCACCCAATCTAATATATCCTCATTATTTAAATTTTAAACTAAGGAAGTTTGCACTTTTCAATTAACTTTTTTCATCCTTTAATTCACAAGCCTCTTATCAGATTTTTTAAATTGGCAATACTTATAAACGTTGGTTGTATCATCAGTCAAGAAAAGATACCAAGTTTTGAAATACCTCATTTTGGACACATAGGGACTTAGTTTTGTCCTACATATAGAGTTGGGATGACGAACAGTATTAATTCTAGGCTAAGCTGGTTATGCAACTTGGCACAAGTAGTATATAGAGGAGGCATAGGATGTGCTAATTCTGCCACTGTTACTGTTTCATGTAAATTTACATCTGTTTTTGGGGCGCCTGGGTGGCTCAGCTGGTTGGGCGACTGACTTTAGCTCAGGTCATGATCTTGCAGTTTGTGAGTTCGAGCCCCTCATCGGGCTCTGTGCTGACAGCTCAGAGCCTGAAGCCTGCTTCAGATTCTGTCTCCCCCTTTCTCTCTGCCCCTCCCCTGCTCACGCTCTGTGTCTCTCTGTCTCTCAATAATAAATAAACGTTAAAAAAAAATTTTTTTTAATTTACGTCTGTTTTCAATTACTTTTAATTATGTTGGTCATAAATTTATTTAAATTAAGTAGTTTAATGGCATCTGTTTAAGACAAATTTATCATTGCAAAGCCAATTCATTCATGCAGTGGTTTCCTTCTACAAGCTTATGGCCAACTTCTCTGCTCAGCTAGGGCACTTTTCTTGCTTAGCTTTATCAGTGAAATCCTTCTCAATGCATTATGCAAAATTTGGTGTTCTCCAGTTTTATGATTATTTTATAATTATAGTAACTTTTTAAAAGATTGTGGCAAACAAATTTCAAAAAATAATTTCCAAATTAGCAAGCACCTTTAAGTGGTTAAGAAGAAAAAAGTTCCATCAAAAAGATCATTCTACAGTGTAGTAGTATTTAATTTTTTTTAAATTTTTTAATGTTTTTATTTATTTTTGAGACAGAGAGAGACAGAGCATGAGCAGGGGAGGGGCAGAGAGAGGGGGAGACACAGAATCCGAAGAAGGCTCCAGGCTCTGAGCTGTTAGCACAGAGCCCGACGCAGGGCTCGAACTCACGGACTGTGAGATCATGACCTGAGCCGAAGTCGGACGCTCAATGGACTGAGCCACCCAGGCGCCCCCAGAATAGTAGTGTTTTAAGTAGAATTGAGTTCACTTAAGTTTTAAAATCTTTACTGAGTAGTTAAAGTTGTTTACCTTTTAAATACATGAGCTAATTATACCACTTGTTAGAATAATACTAATGCTTTAAGCAGATTTCCTAGAGAATCTCTGCCTGTCCAAATCTTATCTGTCCTTCAGGTCCCAGTTCAAATATAAACTTTCCTCCCAACCACATTCTGTAACACTAAATCTGACCTGTTGTATATGGTTTTGTCACATTCTGCCTTCTTCCTGTTAATGCCTGTAAACTCCTTTAAGGCTGTACCACTCACTGTTTAACCATTTTCCACTATAGATTCTAACACAATGCCTCATATATTCTAGGCTCTTTAATCATTATTTAAGTATGTGAAATGAAGCTAATATAAAATTGTATGTCAACTATATTTCAATTAAAAATAATTTTGGGGATGGGGACGAAACATAAGAGACTTAGATACAGAGAACAAACTGACGATTTCTAGAGGGCTATAGGTGGGGGGATGGGCTGAATGGGAAGGAGCATTAATGAAGGCACTTGTTGGGATGAGCACTGGGTTTTATATAAAGGCTTTATATAAAGGTTTTATATAAAGAATCCCTGGAATCTACTCCTAAAATCGTTATTGCACTATAGGCTAACTAACTTGGATGTAAATTAAAAATAAATAAATAAATGATAATAAAAAGAAAAAACAAAAAACAAAAAAATTAATTTTTAAAAATGTGAAATTAAGAAATGTTGCTGTTTAGCACAGAGGTAATATAAATTGTTTAAACTATTGATTATGATAATGAATCAAGGCTTTTCTATGGTTATTTTATTTTATTTTCAAATTTCTGGTGAGTTTAATCTCATACCATGCATGTAATATAAAGCTAATAATGGGACTGTAGTGAAAAAGCAAGCCATGATGTTAACCACAATTAGGAATGAAGTTCCATATAGTACATGATTAAAAAGCAAATATTAATAAAGGTACAAAATCAGCAAAATCACAATACATTTGAGTAAAATGCCAGCAAGATACCATTGCTTATTAACGCAAAATAATCTTCAGGAAAAACTGACAACGAAACATAACAAACGTAACTGAATCCCAGTGTTACGCTCATCGTTTTAAAAAAAAGCAAATACTTTACCGGGAGCAAGACAAACTAAAATCTAAAAGAAAACATACTTCAGTGAACATTAAAGCTATAGTACAAGTCCCCCGAATGTACAAAACTATCATAAAAGCTTTAATCTTCACCCTCAGACCGTAAAAATACATCATCTTCAGGGCCGGGTAAACAGAACCTGAAAATCCACCACCATTGCCAGAATCCCAAGGATCCCCTTCATTACTGGAACTCACTGCAGTGCAGATTGAGTCGGCCCTACATGCAGAACACCCCCTTTCAGTCCCTTTGCAGAGTTTGGTTGCAAAGTTGATAACTATGGTTATTTTTAAACAGGTATAATAACCCTGAGAAACTTTTGGAAACAAGATGTGGACGGTGTGGCGAGTGGGCCAATTGTTTTACGCTGTGCTGTCGAGCCTTAGGGTTTGAAGCTCGCTATGTTTGGGATTATACAGGTACGGAATGTGGTGTGAGCGAAGTAGTAGAGCTGTGCACACTTCAGGTTTGGGTTTACAGTCTGGGCTCATCGCTTTTTGTCTATTGCTTTCTGGCCTTGTCAGTCTGAGCTCCCATTTGCCTTCTGTAAATAACACTAATACCAACTTGTAAGTTTTTTGTATAGAGTTGTACACCTACCATTTTGCCTGGTACTTTAAACATGGCCTATAAACATTCTTTTATTAACCATTTACCATGACATTTGTAACAGTGCTTTTTCTGTATGAGTAATAACATGTAATATGCTGTAGAAACCTTTATTTTTGTAGAGATTAGTATAAAAGACATAGTAATCTTAAACCTCAGTATACAAAAAAAATTAATAAAAGCCATGTGAAATTTATGTTGTTCTTATTTAGAAATGATTTATCATCTACACATTAAAAAGTTGTTTTCCTTGTTCTTAGAATTTTACTTGTGTTTCTGTTGTTTTGTAGGATAAAATGAAACCTTCACTTAAGAGTTACTGTTCTCTTACAGTCAAATATAGAACATCAATAGCCAGAGATCCTTTGGGAGGCCTCCTACCTGTTCTGAGTCGTAAACGTCAAAAGAGACTGCAGTTTCCAAAGTGGCATTAGCTCCACATTAGCAAAAGCTGGGGCCCATGTTTCTGATGCCGTTGTTCAATATGTTCACCTTTTTAGAGTTATGGTTCACATTATTTTTAATGACACTTAAAACTAACCACCTTAAAGGACATTTTCCAAAAATATTTTTAAGGGTTTCAAAGAGAGAAATGAAAACAAATGTTCTGGAATTTTGTGTGCCCCAAAATGCTCAGTCCTATTAGCTAAAATTTAGACTGTTAGAAATTATTATATGATCCTTATCTTAGCAGTTTGTATGTAGTTGTTGGAAATCATTCTGGTTTTATAAACTTAACTTTTATATTCTTTCTTCCTGCTGTTTTCTTGTGTCTTACTTGAGTAGACCATGTCTGGACAGAAGTCTATTCACCTTCTCAGCAGCGGTGGCTGCACTGTGATGCATGTGAAGATGTCTGTGATAAGCCACTCCTTTATGAAGTAGGGTGGGGCAAGAAGCTTTCCTATGTCATAGCATTTTCTAAGGATGAGGTAAAGCATAAGAAAAAAAAAGGGTTTTTTCTAAGAATAAAATAGAATTTCTTTCCTT
Source organism: Prionailurus viverrinus (assembly GCF_022837055.1). Taxonomy (NCBI): domain Eukaryota; kingdom Metazoa; phylum Chordata; class Mammalia; order Carnivora; family Felidae; genus Prionailurus; species Prionailurus viverrinus. The sequence continues at coordinate 16,626,795 of NC_062569.1, forward strand.
TTTGGACAGCTTTTGAAGATATATTTGACATATAATAAGCAGCATACATTTAAAGTGTACAGTTTAATAAATTTTGTCACTTGTATGCACCCATGAAATCATCTTTGCAGTCAAGATAGTGAACATATGCACTATATCTGGAAGTTTGCTTATGTCCTTTGTTATCCCTCCTTTTTGCCCCTCTTTAGGCAACCATGGACCATGGATCTGCTTTCTCTCGCTGTAGATTTCTAGGTTGTCGTTTTGGTTTTTTTTTTTAGTGTTTATTTTTTTTGAGAGAGAGAGCATGCAAGCGGGGGGGTGGGGGGGGGTAGGGGGAGAGGGAATGAGAGAGAGAGAGAGAGAGAGAGAGAGAGAGAGAGAATCAGAGAGAGAGAATCCCAAGTAGGCTCCACTCTGTCAGCACAGAGCCTAACATGGGGCTCAATCTCACAACCGTAAGATCATGACCTGAACCCAGATCAAGAGTCAGACACTTAACCAACTGAGCCACCCCAGCATCCCATTTCTAGAGTTTTATATAAAATGGAATTAATACAATATATATGCTCTTTTTGGTGGGCGTGATCTGGTGTCTTTTTCTCAGCACAATTATTTTGAGATTCACCCATGTTATTCTCATGTATCAGTAATTTATTATTTTTATTGCTGAGTAGTATTCCATTGTATGCGTGTACCCTAGTTTGTTTATCCATTCACCTGTTGAGGGGCAGTTAGATAATTTAGTATTTCAAATAAAGTTGCTGTAAACACTTAAACACAAGTCCTTATATTGCTGTATGCTGTCTTTTCTCTTTGGTAAATGCCTAGAAGTAGAATGACTGAATCATATGGTAGAGCCATAAGAAATTGCTAAGCTGTTTTCCAGAATCATGTGCCATTCTGCATTCTCACCAGCAGTATGAGAGTTGACAGTTTCTCTGCATCCTTACTAACACTTAGTATGGTTGTCGGTATGTGAGATGGTATCTCATGGTGGTTTTCATTTGCATTTCCCTGATGACAAATGATGCCAGGTATCCTCTTGTGTGCTTATTTGCCATGCATCCTCCTCTTTGTCCATTTTTTTTTAAGTTGGGTTCATTTTCTTATTGTTGAGTTTTGAGAATTCTTTATATATTCTGCATATAAGTTGTTTTTCAAATAAATGCTTTGCAAAGATTTTCTCCTTGTCTGTGGCATGTCTTTTCATTCTGTTACAGAGTGACTTTTGAAGAGACAAAATTGAGAAAGTCCAGATTATCAATTTCTTCTTTCAGGGATTGTGCTATTTTCCTTTTAAAATGAGGTATCGTCGGGGTGCCTGGGTGGCACAGTCGGTTAAGCGTCCGACTTCAGCCAGGTCACGATCTCGCGGTCCGTGAGTTCGAGCCCCGCGTCGGGCTCTGGCTGATGGCTCAGAGCCTGGAGCCTGTTTCCGATTCTGTGCCTCCCTCTCTCTCTGCCCCTCCCCCGTTCATGCTCTGTCTCTCTCTGTCCCAAAAATAAATAAATGTTGGAAAAAAAATTTAAAAAAAAATGAGGTATCGTCTACATATAACACTGTATAGTTGCACATATACAGCATAACGATTCAGTATTTGTATAGATGATGAAATGATGGATTGTGCTTTTTGATGTTATATCTAAGCAAGTTTTGCCTAGCCCAAGTCAGAATGATTTTTTCGTGTTTTCTTTTAAAAGTTTTATACTTTCAGTTTTACATTTGGGTCTGTCATCCATTTTGAGTTAATTTTTGTGTATAGTACAGTGTGTGGATCGAAAGTCATTATTTGCCAGATAGATAACAGATTGTTCTAGCATCATTTGTTGAAAAGGTTATCTTTTTTCCATTGACTTGTTTTTGTACCTTTGTCAAAAGTTAGTTATTTGATATAAATTTAATACAGTAAAAATGGAAAAAGTTTTTATTAGTTGAATATTATGAAATTAACTTTGTAGATAAGTTTTAAAAAGCTAAGTATTCTGAAAATCTCATTTTATCACTCTTTCTTGGAAGTATACCTGTTAGAGCAGTGCCTGGGTGGCTCAGTTGGTTAAGCGTCCAACTTCAGCTCAGGTCATGATCTCACAGTTTCTAAATTTGAGCCCCGCATCGGGCTGTGTGCTGACAGCTCAGAGCCTGGAGCCTGCTTTGGATTCTGTCTCCCTCTTTCTCTGCCTTCCCCCACTCACGCTCTCTCTCAAAAATAAACAAACATAAAATTAAAAAAATATATACATGTTAGAAAATGAATAAAAAGCATATTTTTTATTTTTCTCTGCAGGTTTTAAAATTTCAAGCAAAGGATAGCATTTTAAAAATCTATTTAAGAATTCTGTACATTCTAAGAGCAGCTGGGTGGCTTAGTCAGTTAAATGTCTGACTCTGGATCTCAGCTCGGATCTTCATCTCAGGGTCATGAGCTAAGCCCCCACTTTGGCTCCAACGTGGGCATGAGGTCTACTTAAAAAAAAAACAAAAAAAACAGATAAGAATTACAAACGTTCTAGACAGCAGATTAAGGTTGATGGTTGTAACCTTGTCAACTATTGTATTCTGTAATTTGAGGTGGTTGATGTCACTTGGCGATACTCTTGTAAACATGATGAGGTAATCTCCAGAAGAACTGAGGTTAAAGAAGAATTACTTCGAGAAACTATTAATGGACTTAATAAGCAGGTATGGGTATTTGTCATTTTTGAGAAGACATTTGAAGTTTTTTATATAATCAAGAATGGCCAGTTTTTAACCCATTGAAGTTCTTAAAGTAATAGCATTACTTTGCAAGCAAAAGTATTTTAATATGTTAAATGTCTTTTCGTTCATTGAAAATTTTGAGGACCCCTTTTAAATATTGTGACTGTTTTATGCATTAAATTGTCACATCTCAAAGTTTAGTGAAACAAAATTTCAATGTATGTAATACTAGGCATCAAAAGTATGTTGCTTTATTTTTCAAAGAAATTATGTCTTGAATATAATTACACACACTTGTCCAAGTGTGGAAACTTTTGAAACAAAGCACAGGAAATTGTTAACAATGACTACTTTTGAAAAGAGGAACTGGAAGTTCAAAAAGGAAGATTCGGTTTTTATTTTATATCCGTTTGGTAGTATTGAAATTTTTTACTATTACACACGTGTGGGTTCTTCTGTGATTTAAAAGCCAGACCATCAATTTTGTTTCTTGGCAGGCAGTTAGAATCACCTTAATCTGGTGGTTGAGATTCAGGGTGAAGTTTCCATCTGTTTGGAATTTCACCTTCTGATGTGCAGCCCTTCAAAGATCCTAAACTGAATATCTGGAGTATTAACTAGAGCCTCTCACCTTGAAATGCTCTGAACTCCGCTGTATTTACTCCACAGTACTGTGATTCTGTAAAAATTCTGCTGTGTTTTTCAGCACGTTAGCTGTCATTTTGTGCTTGGCTTCTCTCCCTCTTTAGCTCCTACCAGTTAATAATTGGCAAATGCCTGGAAGGGAAAAGAGGTGGAGCATGTTCAATTCACCTCAATTCATTTCTTTCCTTGGGATCTTAGCTTCTACAGCTGTGCTTGCCTTGGTAACCCTTCTGTTGCATTTAAACAGGGGTTTGTTTGTGTCTGCATGTAATGTTTTGCCCAGCTTTGTACCTTTTCTCAGTAGGACAGTTGGTCTGACACAAGGTAGTCTATCGTAGCTGGAAGCAGAAATTGCCACCTTCATCTTAAATGTAGGACAGTAAAGATCATGAAGAGTTGGATATGGATCTTAAATGATTTCTTCACATAACATTTGTAAAATTATTTTCAGTTTTCCACAGTGACCTATTACTTTTCCAAATAACTACATGTGAACAAAAAGTTGGTTACGTCTGTCAGGATCCCATTAAAATATGAATGTTTTAAGTATATACTTACTTAGAGATGGACCTCTGCACTTCCCTAATCTTAATGACTTTTTTTTAAAACATGAATTACAGAGGCAAATATCTTTGTCGGAAAACAGAAGAAAAGAACTTCTCCAGAGGATAATCGTGGAACTTGTTGAATTTATATCTCCCAAAACCCCTAAGCCTGGAGAACTTGGTGGAAGAATATCTGGGTCAGTGGCTTGGAGAGTAGCCCGAGGTGAAATGGGTCTAGAGGTATTTAATTCATTATAGCATCATAATCTTTTCACTTGACTGCTTCCTATAGTGTGGTCTTTACTTACAGAAAAATGCATTCGCCAGGACCTTTCAGTTAACTTTTTACAGTAATTGTGAAAAGACATAAACATTTGAAGAGAAGCAATAATTGATTGACATAGTATATTCACATGCAGGAGTAAGGAAAGCATTTTAAAATGGGATTTTCCTATGTAAATTTTTAGTATAGTATAACTGTTAGTAACGTACATACAGAAAAAATGCACAAATTATAAGTGTGTATAGCTTAACAAATTTGTGCAAATTGAGCTTCCATGTAACCACCAACCAGAGTGGCAGATAGGCCACCAGAATCCCAGGAATGGCCATGAGTTCCCTTCCTGTCACTTCTTCCACCACTAAGAGTATCCATTATCCTGGTTTCTAACCTCATAGATTGATTTTGCCTATTATTGTGCTTTATGTAAATGGCATTATACCATATGTACTCTTTGGTGAAGAGCTTTTTTCTTTTAACATTACTTCATGAAATTCAGACTTGTTGCTGCATGGTTATGGCACATTTTTTTCTCACTGATATATAATATGTATAAATGCAGTTTATCCGTGCCACCGTTGATGGGCATTTGAGTTTCTAGGTCTTGGATGTTAAAAGTTGTACTGCTGTGAACATTTATATACATGTTTTCAGTGAATGTATTTACGCATTTGACTTTGATTTATACCTAGGAGTGGAATTGCTAGGTCATAGAGTAGGAGTATGTTCAGTTTGGGTAGATATTGCCAAGCAGTTTTCCAAAGTGGTTGTGCCAGTTTACACTCTGACCAGCAGCGAATGAGAGTTTGTCACATATTTGCCTGTAGTTGGTATTGTCTTTTTCATTTTAGCAGTTCTGGTGGTGTGTAGTACTATTATATTGTGGTTTTACCTTGCATTTTTGCATTTACCTTGATGACTAATGAAGTTGAATGCCTGTCCTGTAAATTTTTGGATATCATCTTTTGGGAAGTGCCTGTTTAAGTTTTTCAAAATAAGATTTTATACATTTTAGAAAGGTTTGTTTTACCTTTTTAGAAATTTTTTTATAGTACAATGAGACAAATAATAGAATCTGGGTAATTCAGTGAAGGAAAGTATTTATTTCTTGTTATTTACTTGCCTATATCTGTTATTGGCTAGAAATGATCATTGCTGCTGTGATTACTATTGCCAAATTTATATTAAGACATTCTCTCTTGATTAATGTCCCCAAATTAAATAATGAACAATGGACATATGCCTGTAGTTAGGGGCTAGGTGAGAAGCAATGTGTCTGTAATGAACAGTAAGAAAGTACAGTAGACTGTCCCTTGCCCTTAGGGAACTTGACTCATAAATGTCTAAGAAGGTATGTAATGAAAAATGCTTGGAAGGAAAATACCCACCACAGTATCATATCAAACAATTCCAAACAAAATAGAGTTTTATATCTACTTTTTCTAGATTTGCCATTGTTGCAACTAATTTCTCCAATAAAGGAATATGTCCAAAATGGGTTAATTATCCCCAGTAAACTTTATGTTTGCTTTTTAATTTACTTCATCATCTTTAGGAAGCAGTTGGAAGGGTTGGTTCAGCCATAGAATTACACGATCTAAATTCAACAGATAATTCAAATCACTGCTGATGCAGTGCAAGTTACAAGTATAAATCTAAATGAAGCCAATTTAAAAGAGCTAATTTAATTCACAGCTGTGTTCAATTTAAATAAAACGTCGATATTATTTAGGTCTTTATTCTTTTTTCTTTTTATGGATGGATGTGCTTCCTCTTGTATGGCATATAAGTTGATTAAACTTTAAAAATATGAATTGGGTCATATGCCTGGATTGTCTTCCCTTTTGAAAAATTTTTTTAAAACTTCTGTTACTGGAGACCATTAGGGCCATGGATTTAAAAAATCATTTTCCTCTTTAGAAGTAGATGTTCATTTTAAAAGTTAATTGAAAAATGTTAGTCCTAAAAAATTATGGAACTCTACCTTGAAATCATTTGGAAAAAGAAGGAAACATTGGTGATATCATTTCAGAAAGAAAAGTTTATCTTAATCTTAGAATTAAAAGATTTTATGAAATATTAATGTTATTCTGAATCTAGATTATTCAGTTGCATACACAATTACATTCAGTAGCATAAATATTTTTCTTTTCTCTTTGGTAATTAGTTATCCTTTGTTAAATAGTAGATAATGCTACTTTTGAATTTTATTTCCATTGAGTTTATGTCAGCACCCTAAAATATCTTTGATAAAGAAGAAAAGAATTGGGGAGTTTTGTTATATGCTTGTTTTGAAGTTATAATCCGTAATTATAAATCAATTTCTAAAAATAAGCTGCTTTTTTTTTAAACCTTTTTAACAGTGATATTCATAGGTTCTACCAGGGAATTCTGTTTTTCATACATTTTATACTACTGTTTAATAATTCCAACAGTGATATATACACACACAAACATTATTTTTTCTCTTTTTGTTTCTAAGATGTTTTATATTTTGCTTATTGATTGTTATGCATTTGAAGTTTTCATATTGTTTAATACCTAGTACCCAATGTTTAACAAGAAAGCATTGCCTACTATTTTGATTGATTAGCAAATACTGTGGCAAGACATTGACACAGACTAGAGCACTGGTTCTCAGTGGTGGTTGATTTCGCCTTCCAGGGGATATTTGGCAATGCCTGGAGACATTTTTGGTTGTCACATCTGGGCGGAGGGGTGCCACTGCCATCAAATGGACAGAGGCCTGGGCTGCTGCTAAACAACCTGCAATGTACTGGGCAGCCCTTACTACAAAGAATTAATTGTCTGGCCCAGATGCCACAATGCCCATGTCTAAAGGACAGGGACCAGTGTTTTAGTGGCATATAAAGATGTGGGATAGGGGCGCCTGAGCGGCTCAGTCGGTTGAGCGTCCGACTTCGGCTCAGGTCATGATCTCACAGCTTGTGAGTTCGAGCCCCACATCGGGCTCTGTGCTGACCGCTCAGAGCCTGGAGACACAGATTCTGTGTCTTTCTCTCTCTCTCTGCCCCCTCCCCCACTCACACTCTGTCTCTGTCTCTCAAAAATAAATAAATATTTTTAAAAAAAAATTTTTTTTTGATTTTTTTTTTCAACGTTTATTTATTTTGGGGACAGAGAGAGACAGAGCATGAACGGGGGAGGGGCAGAGAGAGAGGGAGACACAGAATCAGAAACAGGCTCCAGGCTCTGAGCCATCAGCCCAGAGCCCGACGCGGGGCTCGAACTCACAGACCGCGAGATCGTGACCTGGCTGAAGTTGGACGCTTAACCGACTGCACCACCCAGGCGCCCCCAAAATTTTTTTTTAAGATGTGGGATAAATGTATCATCTTTCTCAAACTTTAGATTCACTCAGTGATTTCAGATTTCTAGGGATTGATTTTCATTACAATAAACATGGATTTATTTGGGGGCTAGGATGCAAATTTTTCCTGGAATTTTAAGGTAAAACATGAGCTTCACACATGTAGAAGTTTGTTTCAAGCTATGTATCCCAGGCACTCTCCTACCTTAGAGTATCAAGAAAGGACACTGATGAAATGGCTTTGAGGCCTGAAAGAAGAGAAAGAATCAAGTATATGGAGAGTAGGAAAACAACATTCCAGATAGCAGGAACAGCATGTCAAGACCCTGAGGCAGGAACTAGCTGGACCTTTTTGAGGAGCTAATGGAAGACTACCATGAGATTGGTTTGAGAAGTAAGCAGGGAATAGATCATTTAGAGCCCTGTTAGCCTTGGTAAAGGTTTGGAGTTTAAGTACAGTGGGAAGTCATTGGAGTGAGCTAAGCAAGAAAGTGACATATCCCAATTTACATTTCTAGAAAATCACTTTCATTACTATGTGGAGCTTGGATAGGAAAGGTAAGAGTTGATAGCTGGAAGTCAACTTTAGGAGACAACTGAAGGAGTCCAGTTTGGAGATGTTGGTGGTAGAAATGAACAAAAGTAAATGAATTTAGGTTGAACATAAATCACAACAATATAAATCAGAGCTATGGTTTATACTTCTCATTTTCTGTTTAGTAATTTTTGGAGCTATATCCACATCATACTAATCATATTTAACCTATAAAATGTTTTCCAAATTTTTTAATGGCACCAACTCTTCATTTTCAAGTTGAAGGAATCTCTTAACCACTGGATGTAGCAGTTCTTCATATATAGTCTTCCATTATGTTGAAAAACTAATTCTGCTTTCTTTTTAAGAGAAAAGAAACCCTGCTCATTCCCTCTGAAAATGAGAAGATTTCCAAACAGCTCCACCTTTGTTATAATATTGTGAAAGATCGTTACGTCCGAGTTTCAAATAATAATCAAACCATTTCTGGATGGGAGAATGGTGTGTGGAAAATGGAATCCATATTCAGAAAAGTTGAAACAGACTGGAACATGGTAATTTCCTGCATGAAGCTGTTTAAAAACTTTGTCATTGTTTTTAAACAAACATAGATTGGCTTCATTTTTCAGTTGTGTATAATGTGAAAACTGATATATCGAAAGTACTTTTAGTAATCCTTAAATCTGTAAAAGAAAATCCTGCTCCCAACGTTTAATCAGAAGTCCATAAGACAGTTGTGCATTTATATCAAGGAAGCATCCATTTTCATCAAAGAGGCTGAACTTAATTCATTCATGAGGAAAAAGAATCACATATATGACCAACTTGTGACTGGTTTTTTGCATGAATATATAAAATACATTGTTATTTAATCCTTTCACAGATACTTGTTGATTGCCTGCTAAATGCACATTTAATCCAAAGTCCCAAGAGCTAAGCATTTAACATGCTTTCATTTCATAAGAATGTGGATGATTGAACAGTAGTACTGGCTATTTCTTCTTTGTGTCCTGAAAAAGAAAGAAATGGATGCTGGACTATAGTATTTCACTTATACTAGCTTGCACATTGTTTTCACATGTTCCCAGTTAATAGTAAGAAGCTTTGCTTTTAAAGTGTCCTACCACTTAGACACACACCAAAAATAAACTCAAAACTATTCACATGACCTCAGCAGATCTAACCATATTATTGATAGATTTTCATGGGAATTAGTGAACTTAGAGGGAGCTTTTTTTTTTTTTTTTAACGTTTATTTATTTTTGGGACAGAGAGAGACAGAGCATGAACGGGGGAGGGGCAGAGAGAGAGGGAGACACAGAATTGGAAACAGGCTCCAGGCTCTGAGCCATCAGCCCAGAGCCTGACGCGGGGCTCAAACTCACGGACCGCGAGATCGTGACCTGGCTGAAGTCGGACGCTTAACCGACTGCGCCACCCAGGCGCCCCTAGAGGGAGCTTTTAAAGTTAACTTGCCAGGATGTTTGGGAAGGGAAGTTGCTCATTTGCAGGACACATTGGCTAGATTTAAAGAGCGAGTCACAGGTTAGCAACTGCTAGTGTATAGGAGCATCTACAATATGCTTGTCACCGTACTAGGCATTAGTCAGAGTGCAGAAGACGTAAGGGTAAGATCCCTGCTTTTTTTTTTTTTTTCCAGTCATAAGTTTTTGTTGTAAAATTTACCTTGGTGCTTGTTTTGGTGACCTTTTTAAATTACACTAAGAATAACTTGCCAACGTTAATAAAATTGTATAAATTATTCCTCTTGAGTTAAAGAAGAACATAAAAAATAGAGCAAGGTGAAAATTTAAATTTTAAGATGTGTATATCTATAATTGATTATACAGTTAATGAGGAAGGGTAAACTTCTCTGGAAGACTATCCTCAGCCTGAAAGTTCTTCTGAACAGAAAGCAGGATAGGATAGACATGTTATTTATCCAAGGACTAAGCTGTCATTGCGGAACTAAAGAAAAAGTATGCCTTTTTCCTAACCAGCAGTGTTAATGGAGAAAATTAATGGAAAAAAAAACAATGACATGCTGCAGAAGATGTGATGTGATGAGAAGCAGGTCGATTCTGTCTTATTCACTCATTTGTTCATCAGCAAACATTTACTAAATGTCTGTTATGTCAGGCATTGTTCTTGGCTCCATGGATAGAAAGATAAAGATACGGTTTCTGCCCTCACAATCTAACAGGGAAAGCCAAAGCACAAACAGCCATCTTACCCAGGATGCAGAGTGCTATAATAAGGATATCAACACATTGCTATGGAAACACCAAGGAGGGAGTAATTAGCTCTGGCTGTGGGAGTTGGGGATAGCTCTGTAGAGCAGGAGACATTTGAGCTGGACGCTGAAGGATGAGTAGGTGTTCATAAAGCAAGGGAACAGTAGGGGAAAAGCATAGATTACATGGCATGTTTTGAGTTCTCTAAATAGACCATTGTGCCCAGAGGGTATATTGTATGAGTAAGATTTAAATAATGTAAATGAGATGCAGAGGCCATTAAATAAAAAAAGGCTCCTACTCAATTAAAGTTTATGCCTTGATTTACCTTTACAAGGGGTATCACTTTTTAAAAGTTGAATGAATCTTTGTCCAGTTATAATATTTAATACTAAATGAAGAAAAATAGTTGAATCTTAATTACCCCTATAGAGTCTAATAACTCAGAAGTAATATATTGCCATTGAAACATTGAATTTTCCACCTAGAAATAAGTCAATATTTTTAGTTTTGTACTAGCATGTTTCCAATTAGGGATTCTCTAGGTCCACTAAATAGAAGAAGAAACCTAACCTACCTATTTCCCACCACACCTTTCCTCAGTAACCTCCAGCCTGGAATCATGACAGCACATGCAGCCTGCTCTCAGATATTTAGAACAGATTCTTACCGTCTCAAAGAGCTAGTCTCCCAGGTACACAGAGACTTACTAAATTTTACTACTTAGCAAATACATTGTTCAGTGATGTCTAATTTGGAAGAAATATAAAAAGCTGAATCAAGAAAACCAGTATGCCTTTTAGGAGGCAGGTGACAACACCTTGATAAAAGTGTTAATAGCTTCCTAACTAGTCTTTCTGCATCTGCTCTGGTCCCTTCATAGTTGTTTTCCATGGCGTAAGGCAGAAAAGCATTTTCCAAACCCCAGTCGTTACTGAGTGCTCTTAGGACAAGAAACAACTCAAGTCTCTTCTGCGTCTGGCCTCTGCCTTCTTGGCCTCGCCTTGCTCCATGGTACCCCCTTGCTCTTCATTGCAGCTGCAGTACCCTTCTCACCTCTCCACAGGACTTCTTTTACTTTCCTTTTTGTTAGATTCACTTATTCCTTTCCTTCAAGCTTGGCGTAAGCCTCACTCCCTCCAGTCCCAGCTAGCTGGATTCATTTCTCCCTTTATTTATTCACTGTACCATGTACCCCTCCTTCTTGACATTTATTCAACAAATATAATAGATTATTTGTCTCTATCCTACCAGATTGTAAACATTCTCATAGAAAAGACTTTGTCTTTCTAGTCCCTTGTCCTCTCAGTATGCATCTATCTAGCATAGTGCCTGAGAAATATTTAGTAAAGATGGCTGGATGCAAGAAAGAATTTTTGAATGTATATGGCATAAATTCTATACCACCCTCAAACTGTGTAGGGTATCAGAAATAATCTATCTTCATTTGGATTTCCCCTTGCATGTTTTTAAGTACTTTGCATTTTTGCAAAGTATTGTTTTTGTCAGTAGAGTCATTTTAGCACTTTTTGGGGTATGGCATTACTCATTAGTCATTCAGTAAGTGTGCATTGTCAGACATTGTGCTTGGATGTGATATTATGTGCTTGGATGTGCTTGGACATGATGTAATGTTAAATTAAGAGTCAAGCATCAAGGTGAGCTTAGACTAGTGAAGGAAAAAGACATGGACCAGCTGTTTAGATTGGTTGAGATGACTGGTAGAAGAATATGGGTCTGTATATGACTCCAAGGGAGAGAAGACAGAAGGAAGAGCCACTCTTCCTTCTTGAGTCAGAGATGACCTTGCAGAAGAACTAATATCTGAATAGGCTTTTAGAGAAGGAGGCAGTGGACGAGTTTCTCAGTGTGGAGACAGGATGTAGAAGGGAGCATGAGATAGAGCATGTGCAAAAACACTGAGGTGAGAAACGTCCGGTATATTCAGGGGAAAGTAGTAGGGAATATGGAGGAGAATGGTGGGAAATGAGACTAGAGAGGTAAACAGTGGTCAAGATCCAAGGACTTTGATTACCTTGCAGTTATGTAACAGGAAACCACGAGAGATTTCAGACAAAGGAAGGACAAGATCACACTAGTGATCAGAGGTAATTCAGAGGCTGCCGGTAGGAGAAATAGGCAGAGTATAGAAAGATACTAATGCAGTGGGGACTGACCGATTCATGTTTGATTTCAGTGATAAAATGGAATAACCGAAATAAGATTAATGAGCAATACCAACCAGTCTATAAGTATTAAATTAAAATATCTTGAAATATAGCTGTTCTTTTAGGTATCTGTAGGCATGACTAACTGTAGAGTGCTGCACAGTAAACTTAATTAGAGTTCATTTTGACAGGCAAAACAGAAGAATCATTTTAAGAGTACAGTGAAGAACAGCTTCAACAGTGCAGCACAAACCTCCAGAAAACCGTAACAGTGGACAAAACAGCCTGGCATGTAGTAATCAGACACCCTTTAAGTGAAGATCTGTAGGATGTGAAATACATAAAACATAAAGAAGCTGACATGCAAATTGTTCTCAATCTTGAAAATAGTGGTTACAGCCATAATCCAAAGGACAAGTTTACATTGTGTACATTGTTAGGGGCAAAGCTTAGACTTTCCAGCCACAGACAGACTGGTCTTGTTCTCACCCACAGGTTGTGATCTGCCTGTTCTGTGTGTGCCTTACAGTTGCCAAAAAGGGACAGGGATAGGTCACCAGAGGGAGGGGTGGGGTGCTGTGTAGATTTCGGGTCTGTGGAAGGAAAACTCCATGACTTCTGATTTTATTGTCCCTGCTGCGAAAGTGAGGTGGCTCAGTAGTCCCTGAAATTGCAAGACCAAGCAGGTACAAGTTGCCCACAGCAAGTGATATCTATGCATTAAAAAACCAACATCCAAAAATTTGTCTAAGGTAACACTCAAGAAGTTAGGAGCAACCAGTAGTTACAAAAAAAAAATGGTTTGTTTTTTCATCTAGACAAAACAATTGAATATTTGAGAGCTTATAAAATACTTTTTTCTCCTAAATAAATTATACGTACTGGTTCTGTTGCTGTTATACAGAGAGGACTACGGTTGGGTGTTTATATAAATCTTACTGTTTGGGCATATTTCAAATGACCAAAGTGAGTATACATATGCTTAGTAACTTCTACCTCTAAAAACGCTGAGTTAGGGGTGCCTGAGTGGCTCAGTCGGTTGGGCGACCGATTTTGGCTCAGGTCATGATCTCACAGTTCGTGAGTTCGAGCCCTGCGTCGAAACTCTGTAAGTATAGTTTTAAAAGTAAAATGAAAGTATTCGTGAGGAAATGTTAGGCTGACAGCTCAGAGCCTGGAGCCTGCTTCTGATTCTGTGTCTCCCTCTCTCTCTGCCCCTCCCCCACTCATGCTCTGTCTCTCTCTCTGTCTCAGAAATAAATAAACATTAAAATAAATAAATTAATTAGTTAAATAAAAGTGCTGAGTTAAAATAACTTGGTTAAAATGATACAGAAAATATATTGTGAGAAAAAAAGTGACATGAATTTTCATTATCAGTAGTCTTTTATTTCCATATACTGTTTCTTTAGCCTGGGAGACCTTTTATTTTTTCACAATGTGTTTGAATGTTTATTTAAGCATTTAAGAGTTCAGTGATGGGGCGCCTGGGTGGCGCAGTCGGTTAAGCGTCCGACTTCAGCCAGGTCACAATCTCGAGGTCCGGGAGTTCGAGCCCCGCGTCAGGCTCTGGGCTGATGGCTCAGAGCCTGGAGCCTGTTTCTCATTCTGTGTCTCCCTCTCTCTCTGCCCCTCCCCCGTTCATGCCCTGTCTCCCTCTGTCCCAAAAATAAATAAACGTTGAAAAAAAAAAATTAAAAAAAAAAAAAGAGTTCAGTGATGAATTCCATCCTGTCCTTTAACTTTTTTGGTCTTAAAAACTGATGCCTTTAGGACTGAAAAATGTAAATTATAGAACAAGCAGTTCTGTCAGACATGTTCAACAGCTACTGAAAACCTTCTTATGATAGTTAAAGTTGTGGCCCAGACCCCCTTGGTATAATTAAGATAATTCTAATCTCGGGGCACCTGGGTGGCTAAGTCGGTTAAACATCCAACTTCAGCTCAGGTCATGATTTCACAGTTTGTTGGTTTGAGCCCCACACCGGGCTCTGTGCTGACATCTCAGAGCCTAGAGCCTGCTTCGGATTCTGTGTCTCCCTTTCTCTCTCTGCCCCTCCCCTGCTCATGCTCTCTCACTCTCTCAACAACAAATAAACATTAAAAATTAAAAACAAAAAAAAAAAGTTCTGGGGGTAAGCTAGAAATTTGAAATTACCCTAACGTCAATCTTTCATATTTTACGTCCACACTTTGGCAAGGGTGGGACGGGGGAGGGGGAGCTTTTATTAGACTACTGAGCTCTAAAAAGACTTAAAACATAAAATATATATATGTATATATATATAAAGAGAGAGAGACATGTATATATATAGAGAGAGACATATATACGTATATAGAGAGAGAGAGACATAAATTTGAATGTATTTATTTGTCTTAAGATAATTTTCCCCTGGTCTTTCTGTTTCTCTAGCCACCTTTCTTCCAATAACTGTTTGGCTCATCTTTTCCAGATAACCCCCTTTACTAGCCACTCCTTTGAAAGAGTAATTAAGCTACAGATAATCCCTGTAAATGGCCAGGAGTTTAGGTTTAATGCATGAGCCAGTTACTTGCTGTACATCCTAGACCATGCAAATGATAGGAAGGAAGTGAGCCTTTAAAAACATTAATTAGCATGAATAGACACTTCTCTAAAGAAGACATCCAGATGGCCAACAGGCACATGAAAAGATGCTCAACGTCACTCCTCATCAGGGAAATACAAATCAAAACCACACTCAGATGTCACCTCACACCAGTCAGAGTGGCCAAAAAGAACAAATCAGGAGACTACAGATGCTGGAGAGGATGTGGAGAAATGGGAACCCTCTTGCACTGTTGGTGGGAATGCAAACTGGTTCAGCCGCTCTGGAAAACTGTGTGGAGGTTCCTCAAAAAATTAAAAATCAATCTACTCTATGACCCAGCAGTAGCACTGCTAGGAATTTACCCAAGGGATACAGGAGTACTGATGCATAGGGGCACTTGTACCCCAATGTTTATAGCAGCACTCTCAACAATAGCCAAATGATGGAAAGAGCCTAAATGTCCATCAACTGATGAATGGATAAAGAAATTGTGGTTTATATACACAATGGAGTACTACATGGCAATGAGAAAGAATGAAATATGGCCCTTTGTAGCAACATGGATAGAACTGGAGAGTGTTATGCTAAGTGAAATAAGCCATACAGAGAAAGACAGATATCTTATGTTTTCACTCTTATGTGGATCCTGAGAAACTTAACAGAAACCCATGGGGGAGGGGAAGGAAAAAAAAAAAAAGAGGATAGAGTGGGAGAGAGCCAAACCATAAGAGACTCTTAAAAACTGAGGGTTGATGGGGGGTGAGAGGCAGGGGAGGGTGGGTGATGGGTATTGAAGAGGGCACTTTTTGGGATGAGCACTGGGTGTTGTATGGAAACCAATTTGACAATAAATTTCATTAAAAAAATAAATAAAAACATTAATTAGGCAGTTGGAGAAAGATGAGCATAAACTCATGACTATTCATGGTAAGTGCAGTGTAAATGAGGAAAGGGTTTTTTTCCAGACTTCTTTTAAAGAAATACATGATTATTGTGTGAGTTTGAACATCAGGGATAAGTGATTAAAGAGTCAGATTCTTGGGGCACCTGGGTGGCTCAGGACTGTCTCTCTCCCCCTCTCTCTGGCCTTCCCCTGCTTGCTGTCTATCTCTCTCTCAAAATAAAGATAAACTTTAAAAAATATATATTTTTTAAGAAGTAAATAAAAAGAGATTCTCAGGGGTTGAGCCTGATTGAAATGGAGTTACTGTGAAAGACCAAGGCTGTGGATGTCAATGTTAATGTCCACATCTTCTAGAATGTAGATGAAACTATGCAAGGAAATGAGCTGAAAGCAGCCAGTAACCTTGGCTGCCTTAAGTAGTATACATTTAAAGTGGTAAGGATCACTGATAATGAAGGAATGGGGGCATACTATTTGAAGAGGCAAGCATGAATACTACCTTTTAAACCATTACTTAGCATTGACTGAGTTATTTTCTTCTCACTCTAGAAAAGCTTGTCTGAAAATCCACACTTAGAAAAGAAGATATAGAATAATTGCATTTAAAAGGATTCTTCAT
Source organism: Prionailurus viverrinus (assembly GCF_022837055.1). Lineage (NCBI taxonomy): Eukaryota > Metazoa > Chordata > Mammalia > Carnivora > Felidae > Prionailurus > Prionailurus viverrinus. The sequence goes on from NC_062569.1 coordinate 16,643,306, forward strand.
TTTCAGCAGGACTTCTCCTAAAGTTCATATTAAATAGCTGGGCTTTACTAATTTAAAAAAAAATAAGATTTACCAAAATTTGGTTAGCATGCACCCCTTAGCAATGTACTTAACGGGGCACCTGTATCCAAGTTTCTTTCTTCCAGAGCAAAAGATGCTGTAGGAAAAATTGCTGACAAGATGAGAAATGTTACCAGTAAAAATCTCAGTGGGAAAAAACTAGGTGTTCAGAGCATCTGTATTATAGTACCCTATGACAGTAAGACTTTGACTACATGTGTTTTCTACACTACTTTATTATTTCTGACAGTTCTTGCTCTCCCTCCTCCTTTGTAGGTATATTTAGCCCGAAAAGAAGGATCGTCTTACGCTTACATTTCCTGGAAGTTTGAGTGTGGGTCAGTTGGCTTCAAAGTAGATAGCGTTTCCATTAGAACGAGTAGTCAAACCTTTCAAACTGGAACAATACAGTGGAAATTGCGATCTGACTCAGCACAAGTAGAACTGTCAGGCGGTAAGCATTTGACTGGAGAATTAATCACGATGTGTATAGTTAACACTCTGAAGAATAATCGTACTTATTTGAGGGTTCCCTACCCAAGAGTCATTCGTACTCTGCAGTAAAAAATTTAAAAAAAATTTAATTAAAACTTGTATAACCTCATTCTGATAGAAAGGCTTATGTTTTTTATTGTGAAACACAAACGGATGAAGAAAGATTATTTCTTTGTTTCAAAGGACACATTCCCTCCCTAAGGAATCATTGTATTTATTTTATAAGGGTTGGTTTTTACCTACATGTTAGGCATATAATATATATAAGCTATTTCTTTATAATCTTTAAGTTACCAAAAGCAGAGTGTTAATTTTTTTTTTCCTCCAACAGATAAAACTCTTCGCTCCTATCATGATTTTTCTGGTGCCACTGAAGTTATTTTGGAAGCAGAATTAAGCAGAGGAGATGGTGTTGTTGCTTGGCAACATACTCAGCTGTTTAGACAAAGCTTAAATGACCATGAAGAAAATTGTTTGGAGATAATTATAAAATTCAGTGACCTTTGAGAACCTGAACATTATAGAAAAGCTGACAATAATCAAAGATTTACTGTGTTCTAAAGTAGTCTGTGGGTTCAGTGCATGCTTAGTTGGCCATTTACTACCCTCTGCTAGCCTATTTCTTTGGCTAGCTGTCCATCATGTACCCCTCAGGAAAATATATCTTTGTACTACGGACCATCGAAACCTTGAATTAAAAGCTCCCTTCCATATGTGACTGTAATTTGAAGTAAAGTCTTATTGCCTCAATATGAGATTTTAATCTAAAAACTGTAAGTATAGTTTTAAAAGTAAAATGAAGGTATTCATGATGAAATGCTATTCATGATTATGATATAATCTTAAGCTAATAATAGTAATTTGACATTTTTTGATTGGCCATTAATTTCTTCATGTAATTAGGTTTCCTAAGATTTTTAATTTTTAATAAATGTGAAAGTATAGTATCTCATAAGTTATAATGCATGAACATTTTTATGATTGTAAATACATAGGCATTTAAGAAATAAAATGAATTATTTTGTCGTATCATTTTAGTGGTTACTTTGACTAAATAAGAATCTTTAATTAAACATTGAAAACTGCTGGGATAGATAAGAGTTATGAAAACATTTAACACTGGCTGCATAAATTCAGAGATACATTATAAATCCATGTGTAGACACTTTAGAATATGCTTTACTTTGGAGTTTACTTTTGAGTATTTCTATCTACCTCATTGAATAAATATCTGTTCTTGTCTTTGAAACTGTGTAACTAGATTATGCAGTACATGCTGTTTCAAGAGTTTTTGGTGTGTTCCATGTAACCTCTCCAATTAAATGTATTAAGCATTTGTGTGCAAGTGTGGTGATAGTGCTGAAGGAGGCAGTGGTGAGAAGGGTAGGCTCCTGTCCTCTCACTATCTTTGTGATGTTCTACAAAGCGAGTTCTCAATCTTTTTTTTTTTTTTAATTTTTTTCCCCTAATGTTTATTTATTTTCGAGAGGGAGAGACAGGGTGCGAGCAGGGGAGGGGCATAAAGAGAGAGAGACACAGAATCCAAAGCAGTCTCCAGGCTCTGAGCTGTCAGCCCAGAGCCTGATACAGGGCTCGAACTTCCCAAAAGATCATGACCTGAGCCGAAGTCGGGCGCGTAACCGACTGAGCCACCCAACACCCCGAGTTCTCAACTCTTCATACAAGAAAAGTACGTTCTCAGAGATTCTCACTCTGCAACTCGTAGGACATTCATATGCATTATTAAAAATGCACTAAGATCCTGAACAAAGGTCTTATATTTGCTTTTTAATTGTAGTCAAACTGTTGAGGATCAGTTTCTTGCTAAAAAGTTACATTTCAAAAAAATTTTTTGTATTATCTAAAGTGATTTATTAGTAAGTCTTAAATATTAGGAAGTTTTCTGGAATTCTCCCTCCTGAGTCAGCTTCTTGTCGTGGTCAAATACATAAAGTGGAAGAGACTTGACTCTTACCTGTCTTGAGGTGTCTGCTGTTGGCACATGAGTATTGTGATGAGCAGGTGGACCAACCCTCTTAACCTTCGTGAGAAAACCTAGAGGTTGGCAAGCAGCTTTGTAAAGATGGTAAGAAAAATGTCAGTACTTAACTGAATGTATCTCATTTGTGAAAAGGTACGTTCGAATTTTTACTGTGGCTTTAAGCAGAAAAATGATTAGAGTTCAAATGTCGGATTTTTATAGAGTTGCAATGTTGAAGAGGAAAAGTAGTTGCACCTTTTTTTAATATTTATTTTTGAAAGAGAGAAATGGAGAGGGGCAGAGAGTGAGGGAGAGAGAGAATCCCAAGCAGGCTCCATGCTGTCAGTGCAGAGCCTGACACGGGGCTTGATCTGACCATGAGATCCTGACCTGAGCCAAAATCAAGAGTCGTACCCTTAACCGACTGAGCCACCCAGGTACCCCGTTACACACTTTTTAAAAATGTATCCCATGAGAGTCTCAACCCCAAGGGTATCCAATACATACTAACAGATACTACACAGAACATTTTGGAAATAGTACAGAAGTTTTGGGACGAAACAATTCTCAGGGATGTGTGTATAAAGCTAAGTGACGGTCAACCGGTAAGGCAAAGAAGGGCTGCAGTAGGACAGGCCCCTTCCGTACTGGCACGGAAGTAGAGCACAGTTTATGCAGCAGTCGCTTATGGGCTGCTCACTTAGAAGTATGCCGTGTGCTGTGCCCAGAGTGCACGCCAGAGCGCTGAGGGCATAACTGCACCACCTTCTTGAAACCGGGGCCGGTCGATGAGCCCTCTCCTGCCATTGCTCACTGTTTAGAAAGGGTTTCTACTTTGGTGTCAGGTCAAGTCCCATCATGATGAATTTTACAGACAGTCTGCTTTGTATGACAGTGGGTTTGGGTGGCGGGGGCGGGGGGGAGGTTAAAAAAGTACTTGTGCTGGAATTCACATTCTCAAGATACACAAGAAGCCACAGCTGATAAAACACAATTTTATCAGTTCACAAGGAAAAGAAGTGCCTCACGTTGAAGGAGGGCTAAGAGAACAGTGTATCATGGACTCGGGGGATAGGAAAGGTTGTTTGTGATAATTTAACCCAGACTTCTCACTTTTCACTGAGGAAACTCAAACCCAGAGAAGTTAAATGACCTAAGCAATGAGTTGCTGTTTTAGTAGGTGTTTCATAAATAATAGATACTTCGATGGGAATATTCAAGTTGAGTTTTTAAAATTCACACTAGAACCAATGATTTTTCTAACTACAGTTCAGCTTTCCCGGAGAACAAATTTATTGTAATTTGATGATACATTGTACTAGATATGAATGCTTCAGTGTTTGTGTAATAATTTTTAAAGATTTTTTCCTCTGTAACAATAAATTGCATTTTGATTTTATAGTCCAAGTGAATACACTCTTAGAAGCTAATAACTCTGACTCAGGTGGCATTCTTTCCTTAAATACTCCTGGGGGAAGAACAAGAATAAACCAACACAAGTCGCGATTGGTTTTATTCCACTTAGCATGTATTCCAGCCACATCTTTATAAGGACCAAAACAGCGCTTTATTTCTGATAAGAAATTTAGAACGGACCTAAACTAACAATGGTCCCCTTTTTAGTGTCTAATCAGTGCCAAAGACTTGAGTGTCTCGTTTGATCATAGTGGCATTGTATGTTAGGCATAGTGACATTGTATGTATTTTGAAACTGAGAGGCTAAGGGGAGGCAGTATTTTAATGCCTGTCTATCGGCCATTCCCTTTCATCACAACACAAGTGAATACAGACTCAAAACTTGAGACTGAGACCTTGCTCTCTTAGTTTTCTAAAGACTTGCTCGGAGGTCAACACAATTGTAGCAGCAACTAGAAATCTACAAGTAAGCCAGAAAGGGCCTCTGAAGAGCAAAATAAAGTCTAATCACTGAAGCCTATATTCTTTATTGTGAGAGCATTTGGAGTAGTCACTCAAAGTCTGTCATTTACTGATTTTAATGTTTCAATTACTGAAGCCATTTTTGTTAATTCAAACAAGACGGTAAATAAAAGTGCTGCCTCCACTCCCCACCGCTGACAGAAGCAACTGCCAAAATGTTTACATTTGTTTTTCCAGAGCTTTCCTGGAGACTTTTGTTTTCGTGCATGCACATACACACAAAATCAGCTTTTGTGTATTGGGTTTTTTTCTTTTTATGTAAATGGAAGTGTATTTTCTTTCTGCTTGTTTCCTTAACGATAGGTCTTCAAAGAAGGCTGTCCACAGGTGGTCACAGATCTACCACATTCTTTTTTTTTTTTTTCAACGTTTATTTATTTTTGGGACAGAGAGAGACAGAGCATGAACGGGGGAGGGGCAGAGAGAGAGGGAGACACAGAATCAGAAACAGGCTCCAGGCTCTGAGCCATCAGCCCAAAGCCCGACGCGGGGCTCGAACTCACGGAGCGCAAGATCGTGACCTGGCTGAAGTCGGACGCTTAACCGACTGTGCCACCCAGGCGCCCCTACCACATTCTTTTTAACTGTCCCACAGTATTCCTTTATTCCCTTATTTACAGATATTTAGGTTTTTCCCTTTGTTGTTGCAAACACTACTGCAGTAAAAAAATCATCACACATATTTCTTTCACATAGAAAATATGCAAAGATACGTGCATTTTAAATCTTCCCTGTCTACCATCAAGTCATTTTCTAAATGAGGTGTGTCCGTGATAGTGTATGAGGGCACACATTTCTGCCCATTCTTGCCAACACGAAATATTGCATTTGTGGTAGCCAGCCTGCACTGATCCTCACCTCCTGGCTTTCGTGTGTTTGTACTGTCCCTTCCACACTAAATTAGAGCCAGCCCGTGTGTGTGTCCAATAGAATATGGTGAAAGTGACCGTGTGGAATTTCTGAGACTTTGTCATAAAAACCTTGCTTGTTTATACTGCCTCCCCGGGGTGGGGCGGGGCGGGAATCAGTTGCCCTGCCATAAGGCCACTCAAGCAGGTCTGTGGAGAGGAACTGAGGCTCCCTCTGACCTCTAACACCAACTTGCCAGCCATAGAAGTGGATCCTCCAGCCCCAGCCAAGCCTTCAATGACTAGCTTCATGAGAGCGAGACACCTCCAGATAAAACTGTCAGCCAAACCACTACTGTATTCCTAATGCGCGGAAACTGTTAGAGATAATTGATTTTTAAGACACTTGGGGAGTGAATAATTTATACAGCATTAGATACTGTTATGGACTAAGTGTGTCCCCCTCTCCACCCACCCACCCAAGGCATGTGTTGAAATCCTAACACCCCGATGTGTTAGTATTAGCAGGTGAAGACTTTGGGAAATAATTAGGTTATGAAGGTGGAGCCCTTTGAATGGGATTAGTGCCCTTAAGAGAGCTTGCTATCTCTGCTTCCCACCACGTGAGAATAGAGCTCCATCCATCCATTCATTTGACTTGCTTTATTGACATACTCACTTTATTGCAGTGGCCTGGAACCAAACCTGCAGTATCTCCAAGGTGTGCCTGTATATTTGCCTATTGGGTGAGTCTTTGATAATCATTGTTACATCCAACTCTTTATAATTCCTTCGTATCATCTTGTGCTTGCTTAGTGATTGTAATATTCTATTCCTGTGTTTGTTTTACTTTTTTTAAGTTTATTTATTTTGAGAGAGACAGAGACAGCACGAGTGGGGGAGGGTCAGAGAAAGAGGGAAACAGAGAATCCCAATCAGGCTCTGTGCTAACAGCACATGGGCCTGAACCCATGAAACCATGAGATCATTACCCGAACTGAAACCAAGAGTCTAATGCTTAACGGACTGAGCCACCCAGGTGCCCCTCTATATTTTGAGAGAGAGAGCATGTGCATACATGAGTGGGCAAGGGGCAGAGAGAGAGAGAGAGAGAAAGAGGGAGAGAATCACAAGCAGGATCCACGGCCAGTGCAGAACCTGATGTGGGGCTTGGTCTCACGACCTTGAGATTATGACCTGAGCCAAAATCAAGAGTTAGTCGTTTAACCTACTGAGCCACCCAGGATCCCCTATCTATTTTTATTTCTATAAGATTATTAATTAGAACTTTTCTAGAAGTCTCCTTTGTTAAATAATTACCTCTCTTTTCTGGACCATATATTGTTCATTTTGGTTTCTCTTTCATGCTATTCGTTTTCTTTAAATGTTTGTTCCACTGCATGTATAATTAAGGACTAAGCTGATGCCAGGTAGCTGGTTCGGGTCTTCTCACTCCAGGTGTAGGGTATTTCTTCACCAGGCCCGTCCCCTGGTTGGGAGGCCTGACTGCAGAACACTGGAGGTGGTGGTGTGGCAGGTCAACAGTGAGTGTCACCCTTGGGTGCCAGGGCATCAAGCAGGCAGACATGCTGGGGCCTCTCACACCTAGTCCCTCCCTGATCAGTATTCAGAGGTTCATTTGTTTCAGGGATTTGATTTTATTTTTTTAATAATCTAATTTTACGTTTTCTTAGATCAAACATTTACATAATTCCAAAGTCAAAACCATACAACAAAGTGGATAAGCACTTGCTATAGAGTCTTGCTTCTATTCCTGTTCTCTTCTGCCACCTACTCCACCCTCACAGGTGATCATATTTACTTATTTGGGTTTATTCTGGTTTTTGTCTTTTACATTTCTCCTCCTTTCCATCACAATAGACACAAAAGACACTTGCACCTTGTCTTTTTTTGTTATTCATTAATTCATTTTTACCCACAGTCATTTATAAAAGTCATCTGCCTATACATGTTGGAGTATGTGACTGCCCTAAAGGGACACACTATTTTATTTGTGCATATTTCAGCCAAGTTTAAAGTAATGACTTTATATTACTCGTTGCTAAAAGCAAGATAATTGGCATATTGAATAGCTTTCGGGAGGGTTGTTGACTTTGAATTTTCAGGAACTTCAAATTCATTAGTAAACTACTTAAAGATTGTCGGAATCATTCCTGTGCTCAAAAACAAAATATAGGAAATGTACCAATTTGTATAGCCTTATTTCTACAACTTGTACCTTTCCCCAAGTTTTTTTTAAATTTTCTGGGAGGCAAATACACTCACTTCTTGTAGTTTTATTTCGATCTTTGCAATTAATGCTCGGAATGCTTTGTAAACATCACCATTTGCAGCTCTGCTGAGTGGCCAGCCCCACCACAGTACCCTCACGGTTTAAAAGGATGATCATGGGTATCTTCAGTCGTTTTTTCCCCAGACATCCCCTCTTATTACTTGTTAATGTTTTGCTTGGGAAACACACACACACACACACACACACACACACACACACACACAAGTACAAAGAATGACATGACAAAAAACCAGTGTAACCTCCACTCAAAAGTGAAATAACATCAACATTCTGTCGTGTTTGCTTTATCTTCTAAAGAAAATCCAAACAGCGCTTACAAAGTCGAAGTGCCTTGTGACTCCTCTCTCAATCCCACTCCCCCTTTCTACTTCTCCAAAGGTGATTATCATCAGAAATTTAGAATTTCTTTATTTTATGACTTTTTCCTTTGACTATCTACAGTATTTAATTGCATTGATTTGTATCATTATGAACAGTACCTGATGTTCTACAATTTGCTTTTTCCATTATTTTCTATATCCACGTTGATACACATAGGTCTTAACTATCTTAACTCCATACAGATGCCATCATTTACAAGTACCACAACTGATTTCTCCCTTATCAGCTTGATGGATATTCAGCTGATGCTCAGAGTTTATGACAAGCAGTTATCATTACTATCACAACCAATGTTATCTGTATCTCCTTGTGGGTAAGTGCAGTAAGTAGGATATATCTTAGAAATGAAACTCCCAAGTCACAGGCTATGCACATTTTCACATTTATTGCCAATTGTTTTCCGAGATGTTTACTGCCAACTTAACAGTCTTATTGGCAATTTACTCAAATTTCCTTTTTTCTACATCCTGGCCGGCACGTAGTATTATGAAGCTTTATAATGTTTGCCATTATGATCTGCGTGAAATAGTATTGTGTTGCTTTACTGTTGTATTTTCCTGATTACTGGTGAGTCTGAGTATGCTTTCACATTTATTGATCATTTGGGTTCCCTATTCTGTGAATGCCTGCTCGGATATTTTGCTCCCTTTTTTATTGGGCTCTTTGTCCTTTTCTTACTGACTTTTAGGTCTTTGTGCATTTGGGACAGTAATCTTTTAAATTTGTATTAAATTCCAAATTTTAAATCTGTTGCCGATCCTTTGTTGGAAACAACGTAATACAACAAAAAGCCCACTTCTCAACAAGATCAATGTAAGAAGATAACAATCTTTGACTTAAACCTTCTCCTAAGCCCTGAAGCCAGTCTTACTGGGCACAGGGCTTTGTGCAAAGTAAAGGGAAAAAGCAGTATCTGGTGGCAGTACAGAATGGTGTGTTATATTCCTGGTGTTCTTGAAATGTAACACGGAATGCAATTCCATGTGTGATGGCAGCATGCTTATAACTTGGAGAACATTTCGGCTTAGAAAAGAGGCAAGTGCTTGAAAATGAAGGCATTCTCATGCTGCTGCATTCTTTGGTGGAAAGAAAGACTGTCATCTGAAGGGTTATGTCATTCCTCCCAGATGTAAAAGGCTAAAAAAAGCAAAGAGGGCCTTTGATCTTCATTTAATAAATATGGAATCATCAAAGCTCTCATACTTCATGCAAACTTAAATTTGAAACAGATTCAACACCGAGGGAGAAAGATGGTGGGAGAACTCTGTAAAGGGAATCATGAAGTGGTCGCATCTCAAAACTTCACGGTTGAAGAAAGGAGTGTTGTCCTTTGGCTGGATCCAAATCACTGGACAGGATAAGGAGTGTCAGCCCCGAATGGTCATGCAAAGTCACCCATTTTTACCTCTAAGGACAAATATCATCGGCCTGAGCGTGCCAGGTGGGAGAGGAGCTGCACAAAAGAAAGCGCACAAACCGAGGTGCTGTGTTCCCCTTATCCGGATGTGTGGGAACGTGTGTCTCCACTGAGGCGTCACCAGGTTCCTGTTCTGCCTGAACCGCCAGCCAAGAGTGGGTGCCTCACCTCCTGCCCTCCTTCCACTTCTCCATGGACTATTTCTTTCCCTGACGGTCCCTGGATCCCAGAGGAGCTGCAGGAATGCCCGTTAACACATACGCAAGCATGGTAAACAACCATTACGCCTAAAGCACGTTTTCAGTGGGAGAGTGGAAATAGTCTCCACTTGACTTCTCAGATGCTACTCTGCGTGTCATAAATCGTAAGTCATGGTATTCGGGGGAACCTTTTCATTTTGCTCTGCGAGGGCAGGTGAATTGTATTTCTTACTTCGAATGCACTCTTGTGTTTAAGCCACAGTTTCTGATAAAGGCATAAGTTTGATTTCCCTCACTGCAGAATGAGTTGCATACAGACTCCCTTACACAATTTATGAAATAACTCCTGAAGTATTTGTGAATGTACTATGAGGGGAAAACATACATAGAAACAGGAAGATAGGGGTTGTGGGAGGGGGGATGGGCTCAATGGGTAAGCGGCATTAAGGAATCTACTCCTGAAATGGGGCCCCTGGGTGGTTCAGTAAGTTAAGCGGATGACTTTGGCTGAGGTCATGAATTTGAGCCCAGCGTCAGGCTCTGTGCTGACAGCTCTCTACCCCACCCCTGCTTGCACTCTGTCTCTCAGAAATGAATAAGCGTTAAAAAAAAAAAAAAAATTTAAAAAAAAAAAGGAATCTACTCCTGAAATCATTGTTGCACTATATGCTAATGTGAATGTAAATAAAAAAAAAAAAAAAGAAACAGGAAGAAAAGAAATCACAAGATGTGTATTTAATACTTCTGCTAGGTCTCAGAGCATCTTTTGGGTAGGATCACTCAGGATTTTTCAGGATATTTCAGGCAGTGTTCCCCAGAGCATGGACTGCATCTCACCATCTGAGGGGATGCAGATTCCTGGGCCTCTTGCAGGAAATGTTGAGTCAAAACCCTTAGGGTTAGGCTAGCAAATTGAGTTTATTAACAATCCCCTGATTCTTTTTTTCTTTTTCTTTTTTTTTAATTTACATCCAAATTAGTTAGCATATAGTGCAACAATGATTTCAGGAGTAGATTCTTACCCATTTAGGTAAGTGCCCCTTACCCATTTAGCCCATACCCCCCTCCCACACCCCCTCCAGTAACCCTCTGTTTGTTCTCCGTATTTAAGAGTCTCTTATGTTTTGTCCCCCTCCCTGTTTTTATATTATTTTTGCTTCCTTTCCCTTGTGTTCATCTGTTTTGTGTCTTAAAGTCCTCATATGAGTGAAGTCATATGATTTTTGTCTTTCTCTGACTAATTTCACTTAGCATAATACCCTCCAGTTCCATCCATGTAGTTGCAAATAGCAACATTTCATTCTTTTTGATTGCCGAGTAATACTCCAGTGTGTGTGTGTGTGTGTGTGTGTGTGTGTGTGTGTGTGTGTGTATATATATATATATATATATATATATATACCACATCTTCTTTATCCACTCATTCATCGATGGACATTTGGGCTCTTTCCATACTTGGGCTATTGCTGATAGTGCTGCTATAAACATGGGGGTGCATGTGTCCCTTCGAAACAGCACACCTGTATCCCTTAACAATCCCCTGATTCTTAAATGAACAAACCTTTGAGAATACTGTTCTAACCTAATGCTCTTATTTTCATGATGTGGAAATTGAAGGTCAGAGAGGTCAAGACTCTGGCCCAATGTCACACAAGTTAGCAGTTCTTTGCCCAGTGCCTAATATTTGGAAGTCTCTTCTATTGCTAACCTGATTTCATTCTCATTTTTATAACATTTTACTAACACTGTGTGGTTTGTTGTTTCCTTGCATTGTTATGTGCCAGCTGCATTTTTTTTTTTTAGTAGAAAAGATTTAGAACTTTTTTTCTGGTCCTCTTCTCTCAATTCTTAGAGCAGACCAAGGTGACCTCCAAAGGTAGATGATAAGAAAAGAAAGGAAAAGAAAGAAAAATGGTGTTCCAGATCAACTGAGCCCATTTCTTCACATCCTGTTTCACTCTGAATGAACTACAGTTCGTTGTTCTGTACTCTGCTGAAAACACAAGATGGCAAACCCCTTCAACGCCAGCACCTATGTCCTATTCTTTTTTCGTTGCCCCTGCTATACCTAGGACAGCACCCAGAAGCGACCTACGGTTGACCCTTGAACAACATGAGGGGTCAAGGGCACCCACCACGCATGCAGTCAAAAATTCCTGTATAACTTTGGACTCCCCACAAACTACCACTAATGGCCTACTGTTGGCTGTTGGCTGGTTAGCTGTTGACCAAAAGCCTTCCTGATACCATAAACAGTCAATGAACACATATTCTGTGTCTTATATGTATTATATCCTGTATTCTTACAATAAAGTAAGGTAGAGGAAAGGAAACATTATGAAGAAAATTATAAGGAAGAGAAAATACATTTACAGTACTGTACTGCATTTATGAAACAAAATGAACATGTAAATTGACCCATGAACTTCAAACCTGTGTTGTTCAAGGGTTAACTGCAGTAAGAGACAGCAAAGGATAAACAAATAAGCTCCAGAATAAAAGGAACCCCAAGTGGGGACTGCTACTCTTTGGGGGTATGTTTAGCAGTTTTGCCCCAGGACGCATTTTGAAAATTTTGCACCCACTGTGATTCTTGTATAAACTTGTGAAGTGTCATTGAAGATCTGCTCCTGAACTCTTCTTTACCTTTTTTTTTTTTTTTTAGGTAATAGTCTCAGGTACATATGTATCTTTTCACTCTTCATTAGTCACTGGGACCCGCTTTCTCTCAACCCACATTCTGGCTGGTTTTTTTGATTGTATCTATCAGCATAATATAAATTGACTTCCTGTTACCCTAATCCATCCAACAAGTAGTAATCTATTTTTTTTAATGTTTATTTATTTATTTTTTTTATTAAAAAAAATTTTTTTTTTTCAACGTTTATTTATTTTTGGGACAGAGAGAGACAGAGCATGAACGGGGGAGGGGCAGAGAGAGAGGGAGACACAGAATCAGAAACAGGCTCCAGGCTCTGAGCCATCACCCCAGAGCCCGATGCAGGGCTCGAACTCACGGACCGCGAGATCGTGACCTGGCTGAAGTCGGACGCTTAACCGACTGCGCCACCCAAGCGCCCCTTTTTTTGAGGCAGAGCGTGAACAGGGGAGGGGCAGAGGGAGAGGGAGACACAGAATCTGAAACAGGGTCCAGGCTCCGAGCTGTCAGCACAGAGCCCGATGCGGGGCTCAAACCCACGAACCGTGAGATCATGACCTGAGCCAAAGTCGAAGGCTCAACTGACTGAGCCACCCAGGCGCCCCAAAGTAGTAATCTATTAAAATTGATATGTTATTTAAATCAAAATCTATGGTTAAAATAATCCCTGGGATATTGACAACTATTGGCACATACCACATCTTTCTTACAACTGTGTTTGTCATGGTCAGTTCTTGTCCACCATTCAGTGCTTTGCCAAAGAAGTGCTTAACCAAAACTCCATTGAGTCTTCTTCCTAATTCACTATTTCTCTTATAGAATTGAACATATCTCATAGTTTCACTGATCAATCTAAACACAGATGACTCCCACAATTGAGCCTCATGCTGACCTTTCAGAGATGTCTGAGTTCCATGTCTCCAGCCACCCAAGGTCCATTTCCATGGATATCCCATTACCATTTGCAGTCACACCCCACCTCCATGGTGGCAAGCTTCTGGGTATCAACTGTGGATGTGCCTTCTTGATGTTAATGACATAGTGAACTCAGCCATTCAATAAATATTATGGGTGTCCTATTCTGTGTTACAAATTGGGTTAGCTACAGAGAATACAGCAACAATGACAGACAAAACTCCCTGCCCTCGGGGCATATATACTATGGAGAAGGAGATGGGTTTTAATTAAGATTCGTATGTGCATTTAGGTTGTGATAAATATGTGATAAATATGTAGATTGGTATTTAGATAGTGATCAATTCCAAAGAGAAAAAAAAAAAACATGACTATTATTTTACCAGAACAAAATTAGGCTGATGAACCAGGAATGACCTGCTTAGCTTATGAATCTACCTGACTGTCCAACCTCTGAGCAGACTGGCTGGCATTTTGGTGTGGCTTTGTTGCCTACACTTGCCTCTCTCTGCCCAGCAGATGAGAGCTACAAAGAACACACTACCATCCCACTGTGATTCTTGTGTATCTCTCACTGCAAGCACTGAATAACTTAGATGGGCTGTGGAGTTTGAACAGTTTCTTGAGCTGACCACAAGCATCTCCCTTTCTTTGACACTGGGTTGCCCACACATTACTGTGTCCTCAGGATAAACCCAGTGCTCCTGTTCTGCCATACAAAATCCTTTGCTCTCCTATCTGTTGTGTTAGTGATGTTAACTGAGGACCTGCTTGTTGAAGGACCAGTTTTTGGCCTAGTGCCATCGAACATATATTGATGAGGAAGAACATGGCAGTGAAACTTGGTGCTTATGAACATCTCTGCATCTCTACCTTGGTCAAATTTGCTCTCTCACTTTGGTCTCACGATATCTTATCAGCTCTACTGCAACAACTTTATGAAATATTGTGTAGCTGTAAGTAACTTCCTTCTGTGTTATTGTGCAATACAAAGGCTGGAAATGATTCCAGCCTTTCAAGAATGCAAGGCAAAGCACGATGCTTAAATATAATAAGACTCAATGCACAGTAGTGGTCATTGTGATTGATCTTCCCTCTCCTTAAGAGGAACAGATCTGACCAAATCATACCTTCTTCTTGAATTTTGGCCTTGGCCATTCCTGCTTAGATATTTTTCTCCTCATTCATAATTCTGCTTCACTTTTCACAACTTTTTGTTAATTTGTAGTTCTTGTTCTCAAAATGGTAACGAGAATATCAGAGATATTGAAGAAATTTAATATCATGCAGTAGCAATGGAATTTTTGGATTTTTTTTCTTATAACTTTTTCTTACTTTTTTTCTTGTAACCTTTTCTTACTGTAAGTTTTTATTTTAATTCCAGTTAGTTAACATACAGTGTTATATTAGTGTCAGGTGTACAATATACTGATTCCACAGTTCCATACATCACCCAGTACTTATCACAAGTACACTCCTTAATCCCCATCACCTATTTCACCCCGTAACCATCAATTTATCCTCTACAGTTAAGAGTCTGTTTCTTGGTTTGTCTGTATCTCTTTTTTTCCTTTGCTCATTTGTTTTGTTTCTTAAATTCCACATATGAGTGATACCATATGGTATTTGTCTTTCTCCAACTGACTTATTCCACTTAGCATTATACTTTTTAAGTCTATCCATGTCATTGCAAATGGCAAGATTTCATTCTTTTTTATGGCTGAATAGTATTCCTATATCTATATCGATATAGATATAGATATAGATATAGATATAGATATATCTCACATCTTCTTTATCCATTCATCAATCGATGTACACTTGGGCATAACTTATAAATACTTTTGCAACAGAAAAAATTAAAATAGAGATTAACAAAAGTTAAAAATTATGTGTAATCCCACTGCTCAGAGATAACCACTGTTAGATGATTCTGGTATTTGTCTTTATATAAATGAGGATACATCTTTGAAAATTTATATATCTATTTATTCAAAACCGGAATTGCTCCATATATAATGTTCTATAACTTAAATATGTGCATGAATCATAATGTGCTTTTCATCATTTTTTAGGATTGCACAGTAGTCAATTATACAAGGCAATATAATTTGAAGCAAACCGATCTCTTGTTGGATTTTTAGTGATTTAATTTGTTTGCTGTTTCGTTGTGGTTTTTTGCCACATTTTGTTAAGAGAAGAAGTAATGGAAAGGCGGCTCTCAGCAAATATTTCCAAACATGTCAAAATACCCATAACATGTCCTGAGATGATAGAGACTCAGTCTAGTTTCCCACACTTTGTTTAGTAACGTCTTAGGGACATCAGTCACGAATTCACTGTGACCATTACCAAGGCCTTTACCTCCTCCCTTCCTCCTCTGTCACTTACTGGAGGACACCAGCCCAGCCTTCAAGGAGCTTCTTGACTCCTTAGCATAGGACTAATATTTTGGGGGGAGGAAATACTTAGGTAAGGTTTTGTTTTGTTTTGTTTTGCTTTGTTTTTCATATATATAAGCATAATATATTTTTTTAGTTGAAGTTTAGTTGACACACAGTGTTACATCAGTCTCAGGTGTACAACATAGTGATGTGATAACACCATATGTTATACTGTCTCACTGCAAGTGTAGCTACTATCTGTCCCATACCACACCACTACGATACAATTGGCTATGTTCCCTATGCTGTACCTTTAATCCCCATGGCTTATTCTTTTCATAACTGGAAGCTGGTACCTCCCATTCTCATTTACCCATTTGTCCCATCCCCACACACCCTACCCCTCTGGCAACCATCAGTTTGTTCTCTGTATTTATGGGTCTGTTTCTATTAAGCAAGGGTTTTAAGAAGGCATTTTTGGTTTACTCTAATAGAGGTTAAACAGCCAGATTTTGTGGTACATATATAATTGGTGCAGAGATGTTCTTTAAACTTGAATCTCAAATTTATTACTAGTCTAAACATACAGAATATCAAACATACCATTTCCTAGTCTTCTTGTATTTTACTTAGCACGTGCCTAAAAAACAAAAGATATTCTTACTGCTTATTCTCACATAACAAAAAGATTAGCTGAATATCACAAGAATTGGAAAGGGCTCCATAATCAGTGGCAGATATGTTTGGCGTTGCAGAATGACAGTAATTTTGAAGAGGAAGTGAGATTAAAATAGAGCCTGATGGCTAAGTATAGGCCTGGGGTCCTGGAGCTGTAGCCTGTTTACAAGAAATCATAGATGTGGAGGCTCCAGTTTCTAGAATTCAGAGATCCACATTAAACACACCGGCCTCTGTGAGCTGTATTAACATTAATGGCAAGCTAGGATTAACTCAGCATTATGCGAGACAGGTGTGGCCCCCAGTCTTCTGACAAGTTGCCAACGTGGGCAAAGTTTGAAACTGTTGACTATATGTTGGTAAGATGTACACGATATTCATTGGAGAAGAAAGCATGGTTTCAAAAATACAGTTAAATCTCACCTTTCTGCAATAGATCTTATATGTGACTAGTATTAGTCAACAGAAGGTAAATGTGTAAAAATATAACTAATAGATTGCTTCTTTCAAAACTAATCACTGTACAAACTGTGGCAGGCACCACTGGGAAGAGCTTACACATAGTTTGGATTCTTATAGTTAATGAAATTGATCTAATGACCATTTAGATGAGCCACCATCATCTTAAATTAAAGGTATTCTACACCAACCCCAAATGTAACTCTTCATCTCCGAGTGATTCCATTCCCCATGTTTCCTCCATCAGTAACGCCACATGAAACAATCACATCCTTATTGTTGACTATTCCTTTCAAATGTTCTATCTTCCAACCATTCCTTTCTAATCCCACAACACAATCCAGGCCCTCACCCCCTCCTAACAGGTTTCTGTGCCTCTGGTATGTCCCTCTTCCCAAGATATT
The DNA here is from genome assembly GCF_022837055.1 of Prionailurus viverrinus. Taxonomy (NCBI): domain Eukaryota; kingdom Metazoa; phylum Chordata; class Mammalia; order Carnivora; family Felidae; genus Prionailurus; species Prionailurus viverrinus. Next base: position 16,660,439 of record NC_062569.1, read on the forward strand.
CCACCTCCCATTGCTAACACAGTATGTTGTCTTTCTGAAAATATTCATTTTATCAGATAAACCCAGTTTCAAACTTGCCCTTGATTCCCCCCAAATTTAATTCCTGGCACATAGTAGGTTTTTAAGAAACGTTGAATGCTTCATGAACTCATTGGCTGGTTTCCCAAATGTGAGGTTATGGTTTTGTTTTAGCTTAAACATGTGATTCACTAAGCTCAAATTCTTAACTATGGTACTATACTTCTCCCAGGTTATTTTCATTTACAACTAATAAACGAACCGTGGCATTGTAAAATGATTGTTGGCAGTAAAATAAACTAAGGAGATTAAAGCTTTAAGTACACTTCAATCTTGTGAAATAATTTGGAGTCACAATCTAACGTGTGCTTCATTAAAACTTGAATCATTCACAATGTGTGTCTTTAAGGTGAAGATACTGATTTCCATAATCCTCACTTGCAAATCAGCCTCATTATTTCCTACGTCTCTGTGTATGCTCAACCCTTTTTTCCCCATTCTTTTATTTTTAGACCCAGCCAACCTGCCAATCATCTGTCTATGAACTGCTCATGAGCAAGACCGTCACTAAACAGGATTGTAACGTTAGGGTTTTTGGTTACTGCATAAATGTTTGTAAATCAGTTGAATACATTCAGCATGTGGAGTTTAATTGTTTTACACTGAAGAGAAGTTTTACATGAAACGTTAAATGTTTGCATTTGGAGTGGAAGTCCTTCTCCTCCTCCCCATTCTCCCACTTAAGATTTCCAAGGGTTGTGATAATTTAAGTTTAAAGCAAGGTCTGGTAAGAACCTATAGTCATAGAGCTATAAATGATGCATATGATCAAAGTTCACAAACCGAACGAAACCAGTTAGTTGGTTGAAATAGTTCACAGGGTGATTATGGTGTATCGTGTCCTCTCCATCACCCAGGTAGGTAACCATTGCTGACTCTTTACCAGAACCAGGTTTTAGAGCCCTCAATATCAGCGGAAGGGAGAATTTCTCTTTTTTCTCAGCTTCGTTTTTATGACTACTTCTGAAAGATGTACAACTTGCTGATCAGCGACTGAAAATGAGGGAAATGAGGTCGATTAGCCAGATCTATTCTGGCTAATATTGAACGATTCTGGATAATTCACTCCTGAATAATTGACTGGAATATGCATATCTCTTTGGTTCACAGTTATAAGCTCTTTTAGCTCTTCTGATTGCACACTCCAAATTTTCTAATTGTAGGCTGTGTCAAGTTGCCCATGTTCCAAGCAGACTGGGGAGAAATGTGGGAATTTAGCTTATGCTTCAAAGTTATTTAAAACATGTATCGCTCTTTGAAGCTGCTTTAGACTCTATTGCCAATAGGCTAAGTTTAACATTTCTCTCGGTGTGCTGGGATGATGTTGCTACTGTAAATTGCTATTGTGTAGATTGGAACTTTAGAGAGTAATTATATATTCAGAAGGCTCTAAGCCAAGTTCTACTACATGTTTCTTGATAATTTTGCCTCCAGCCAGTGTGATAACACTAGAAGTTACTCATCGTGAAGTACAAGACAACGCCTGGGGCTGAATCTGAAAAGCCCCACCAGTGACCGCCAAGCAAGTTATTCCCTGCTGAGGAGGAAACCAGCAGCCATATATAATATAATACAGGAGAGATGCAGGGATTTCCTGTCTGATGTCTGATGGGCATTATTTTTCAAGTCCTCCAAAATCATTTTTACACGGGGAGCGTTGTCTTCTTCACCATAAACTTCCTAGTTTATTTTAGCATCATCAAGACCGTTTTGTTCTTTGAATTAGAAACTGTTCAAAAAGTGCATACTGTTGATTTGATTCCGTTTGCACCAAATAATAAATAAAGAGCATTGGGTGTGGTGATTTGAGGTACCACAAATAGATTTCTGGAAAAGCTACCTGTTACAATGGGCTCTTCCCTTCTTTTTTTAAGATGAATCAGTGATTCTGATATTCATAAATACAGGCTCTGGTTTACCCGTGGGTCGTGCTCCGTAAGAGTGTTTTGAAGTCAGCCAGTGGATGCAGTGAAAACGCCAAGGACTTTTAAGTAAGTCAGGCCTGGTCAAATCTTGATTCTATTATGTCTTGGCTAGATGAAGTCCCTCAACCTTTCAGGGCCTCATTTTACATGTGTAGAAAAGGAATAACATCTTCCATACTGAGTTGTAGAAAGCTTAAAAGAGAATGTGGACAATATACAAAGCATAGAGCCTGGGATGTCGTAAGTATTCAATGATTAACTGTAATGGGCAGTTGTTGTCAAAACTTAGGATTAACAGCGGGAATATAGGTTACTACACTATGCATTAAAATGAGTTTCTGTAGAATAGTCTAGAAACCTCATCTTATTTAAAACCGAGGTGAACATGTTTTCTAACAAATAAGGTTCAATTCTGAAAAAACATTTCAGACTAAATTTTTACAATTTGTAACGAAATTAGCTTTAACCTATGGGGAAGAATGTGTACTTTTATAAGCCAAAGAAAATTTTTTTTAAGTTTTATTTGTTTATTTTGAGAGAGAGAGAGGGAGAAAGAGAGTGTGAGCGTGCATGAGTTGGAGAGGGGCAGAGAGAGAGGGAGAGAGAATCCCAAGCAGGCTTCAACAGTGCAGAGCCTGATTGGGGCTCAAACTCACAAACCATGAGATCATGACCTGAGCCAAAACCAAGAGTCAGATGCTTAACCGACTGAGCCACCCAGGTGCCCTGCCAAAAGAGACTTTGCTCAGAAGAAAGTCACCAAGGGCACCTGGGTGGCTCAGTAAGCTGAGCGTCTGACTCCTGATTGCACCTTGGGTCACGATCTCACAGTTCGTGGGTTCAAACCCCACGTTGGGCTCTGTGCTGACAGTGCAGAGCCTGCTTGGGATGCTCTCTTTCTCTCTCTCTTTGACTCTTCCCCGCTAGCACATGCACTCTCTTAAAAATAAATACAGTTTAAAAATTAAAAAAAAGAAGGAAGTCACTGAGAATAGTGGCAGTGTTTTTGACATTGGAAGTTGAATATCTGACAGTATCTGAGAAGAAGCAAAATAGAGGAAACTCTAATTCTTCATCCTTTCATGCGCATAGAGCTTTAGGGTTCATAAATTTGTTCATAGGCATTATCGTAGGGGTCATCCCCATTTTACGTATGGAAAAACTGAAGCTCAAGCAAATTCACTTGCCTGAAGTTACGTGGTAAATTAACAGCAAAACAGAAACTAGAATGAGTTCGTTTAATGCATGGAAACGTTTGCCAAGTGTATGCTAATACTGGGGATCTGGAAATAACTATATCCCCCACCCCGCACTCCGATCCCCTCTCCCAACACCACGCACAAAACAGGCCTTCCCCTCCAGGATTTGCCTTTCTGTTTGGAGCAAATAAGTCCCCCTCCTTGCTCGCAGCTATGAAAAGATCACAAACTGGATAGCTTAGAAACAACAGAAATGTATTGCTCGCCATCAATGATAGCGTGACCGGGTCATGGGTGAGGGTGAGGGGCCCTCGTTGGGTTGCAGGCTTTTCTGTTGTGTCCTCAAGTGGTAGAAGGGGCTAGGGCGCTCTCTGTGGACTCTTGTATAAAAGCACTAATCCTCACCCTCGTTTCATGACTTCAGCACCTCCCAAAGTCCCCACCTCCTACCACCATCACACTGAGTATTAGGATTTCAATATAGGAATTTGGGGGTGCTTCCCCGACCGTCCACACAGATCACCAAAGTTCTCAGAACCAGAGAGGTTTCTTGTTACACCAAGGCAGAGGGGTGCTGGCAGTTCCAGAAAGCCCTATTTTTATTTTTAACTACATAATAGTTGACCACTAACAAACTGTTGGTCTGGTCCACTTTTTGCAACACCAAAAGTCAAGGCGTCTTATTTTCTACAATTCAGTGATAGTCTATGAGTATTGTTCTCTTTAAATGGTTTTTTAAGGGGCATCTGGGCGGCTCAGTTGGTTGAGCAACCAACTTTGGCTCAGGTTGTGATCTCATGGTTCGTGGGTTCAAGCCCCACAGTGGGCCCTCTGCTATCAGCATGGAGCCTGCTTCAGACCCTCTATCCCCCTCTCTCTCTGCCCCTCTCCGGCTCGCTCTCTCTCTCTCAAAAATAAATAAACATTTAAAAAAAAGTCTTATTATAAAAGCTACATTAATTAAAAAATAAATAAAAGGTTTTTAAGGGGCACGTAGGTGGCTCAGTTGGCTAAGCATCTGACTCTTGATTTCAGCTCAGGTCAGGATCTCACACTTTGTGAGATCGAGCCCCACCTAGGGCTCTGCGCTGACAGTGCAGAGCCTGCTTGGGATTCTCTCTCTCTCTCTCTCTCTCTCTCTCTCTCTGTCTCTCTCTCCCTCTCTCCCTTTCTCTCTGCCCTTCCTCGGCTCGTGCTCTTTCTCCAAATAAATAAATAAACTTAAAAAAAAAATAGTAAGGTTTTTTAAGTGCTTTATAAGTGAAAAACAGAAAGAAAAAAGAAAAACTTTACATTCCCGTTTTGGTGAGCTCTAGCAATGTTGAAACGACATACACATGAATATCTAGGATACATCCTCGTTTTTAAGAGCAGAAAGTGTGGCTTCACTTTCCCCCCTTTTGCAGTGTTCACAGCATTTTAAGAACAGAATCTGTGATTAAATAAATGGGGGGTTTTGACGTTTTCAGGATTCAGATCATGAGTGGGTTTTATTACTTTTCTCCAAAGCATAATATATTACTGGGTTTCTCTTCCAATGCCCAAGCAGCTAATAGCTTTGTTGAACTGTGTTCTCGTCTCCACAAAGGAAATTCTAATTAACTCAAGCACTTTGATTCAACCTCTGAGCAATTTAAAGATGGGGGTTGTGTTACAGTTGGTCTTAGTTTTTTCTAATGTCCTTTGTTAGCCTCATAAAAACGTCTATGGATATGAATCTTAATAGATTTCAGTTCTGTTCTATTTTCACATTCCTGCTTGTCCTGAGGGAGTAGTATAGTTTGGTTATTGTTGGTCTGGCACGCAGCTGGAGGAAGAATGTGGAGTTTATGGGAGCAGGGGGCCTCTGTGCTTGTTGCTGCTGCCAGAAATGTGTATCTTGCAACATCTAGGTTTTGCACAAGACATGTTATGAATGGAACCACACACCTTGATGGGTATGAGAGCCCGCTGAGGTTGAACTTACTTGTGTGTAACGTATTTTGTCATGGGTGGGGGAGATAGAAAGATTATCCATATTCTGGGATATCTTACCTCCTTTTTCCTCCTCCCATTCTTTTCAAATGGCCTGGCTTCTACCCATAGAGAGAGTTACTAGCTTGAGTTAAGGTACTGTGTCTTGAGGAGCCCTCTTAACATGTTGATCAGAGAATTTATCCGTCACCTCAAAGAGCAGAGTCTAGCACCTTGGCACAGTTGTACATGGGAAGTGCATATGATGAGAGAGATGTTAAGTGCCAAGTTCAAGGTTACACGGCTAGCAGCTACAACCAACCCTCTTCCTTTTCTCCAAGGCTTTCAACCTGCTCGTGGCTTTGCTTCTTTCCCCAACCAGCCTAGACTCTGGGCTGAATCATTTCAGCTTCTGCCTCACTCGATCCACCATCCCTCATCCCTCAACCCATCCACTCCTCCCTGCATTAACTGCAGTTTGTCAGGCTGCTGGTAAAACTCACTGCGTCAGGAAGATCATCCCGCCTTACGGCCTCTTCCCACTTTGCCTGCTCTTCCTGGGCCAGCGCATCTACACGGTTTCATCTACTAGACCTGTGCCCGCATGTTGCAACATTTTATCTGAAATGTTTGTACTCGGGGCAGTTCCAGACCCATCTCCTCCCATTTACTGGAGAGATTCATTCACATGTCCCAGACAGAATTCATCTTCTTTCTCAAATCTGCCCCTCCCCCTATTGACAGACTTAAGATCTTTGGGGGGTGGGGGAGGGGGGAAGCCAATAAATCAAAAGCCAGGAAACTGAAGTCCTTTGCCTCTGACTCTCATCTGAAGCTAATTAGAGCCTAGTGCTTCAAAAGTTAGGTTGGCATTGCTTTATGCCTTCATCAGTAACCTTAGGATCTAAGTCGTTGTATGCACAAGTTCAGGGTTTCAGGATGGGACATGTTCATTCATTTATTAGGCGTCATTAATGATGCCAGATATGAACCTGGGATAAGGAGAGTTACGTAGATAAATAATATCTGAGTGTGCTGTTTTCTTTATACGCACTGGGAGATCTTCAACATTTCTTGAATAACCAGTCTCTCTGGGATATACACATGCCTTCTAAATCCTTACACTGCCTACCTCCCCTCCTACTGTGTGAGTGATTTGTATTTAAAGCATTATCCTGAAGGAATAGTTTGTGAAAAGGGGGTCATAAAGAAGGCCATTGATTTCCTTTGTGACTGATAAAACATGAATGCCACATTGAATAGGGGAACATCCTAAACTGCAGCCAGGGAAGAAAGATAGGTGTGATGAAATCTTGCCTAAGGGCTGAGCAGTTGGAGAAGGTTGGAGTCGTGGGGCAGATTCTGGGGGTGACTTGACTGTACCTATTGCTTAGACTTACACAAGTCTCCGGGCTCCGTGGCCTTTGAGCACACCCACACCTCAGGTCTGCAGTTAACCTATCTGGCCATTCTCTCTCCAAAAAAAACCATGATGATTTGGTTGTTGCTTCTGAATAAACGTTGTCAAAAATAAGGGTGCACCTGTCGAGGCTTGGCTTTTCTGCAGGGACATGTTAAAGTGGAAAAAGCAAGGAGCCAGGAGACCGTTTATGTTCCCATGAACTGTGCAGTGTGAACCGGGTCACCCTGTTTTCCCGGCTTCGGTTTCCTCTTCTGGTAAATGATCAATTTTTTTTTACTTCATGGCAAAATCTTTTGGGATCTCTAACAGAACACTTAGGAAATTTCCTCCTTTGTGAGAAATATGGTCTCATAATACAGAAAAAACCACTACCGGGGCGCCTGGGTGGCTCAGTCGGTTAAGCCTCTGACTTCGGCTCAGGTCATGATCTCACGGTTTGTGGCTTCGAGCCCCGGGTTGGGCTCTGTGCTGACAGCTCAGAGCCTGGAGCCTGCTTCGGATTCTGTGTCTCCCTCTCTCTGTCCCTCTCCTGTTAGCGCTCTCTCTCTCTCTCTTAAAAGTAAATAAACATTAAAAAGAAAAGAAAAACCCGCTACCTTACTCGAAGACTTCTGTTATTCTTTTTTTTTTCATCTTACATTTCTATGTGTTATTTTATGCTTATGGCACATCTCAATTTGGAACAGACACATTTATTCGTTTATTTGTATGTTTATTTATTTTTGAGAGAGAGAGAGTGAGTGTGTATGTGCATGAGCGGGGTTAGGGCATAGAGAGAGAGGGGGACAGAGGATCCACTGGGTGTTGACAGCACAGAGCCCAAGGCTGGGCTCAAACTCACCAACCCGAGATCATGACCTGAGCCAAAGTCGGAGAATCAACCAATCAACCGACAGAGCCACCCAGGTGCCCCGAAGACGTGTTATTCTAATGCTAACGTAATTCCTGTGTTTTCTCCTTTTAAAACAATCCTTAGATTTGAAGTATTTTATTACTTGCTGGATTTGGAAAATTAATTTTAAAACTATGGTATGGAATTATAAATTGTGAGCTATAAGCAACCAAGACCCCTTGTAGAGAATAATGGTATATTTTAAAATGGGAAGATTTTACTGGGGCCTATGCACTTTAAGAAAGAGAATAGGAACTGGAAGAGTGGAGATGATGTAAAGCTGTTCCCTGGGATGGAGAACACGAAGAAAAGCAGGCCGGGGAGGGTGGAGTCTGGGTGGATATGATTCAAGTCAGAACATGCCGCTCTGTTGCTCAAGTGGCTCCTACTCTACTAAGTATAAAAGCGAAGTCCTTCCCACAGCTCTCTGGACTCTGTGTCCCATGGCCCAGCTTTTCCGGCTCACCTCCTGCCTCCTTCCCTTTGGTCTTGTTGCACCAGCCTGCCCGTTTCTGGAATACCTTTCTAGCCCTGGGCTTCTTCGTCACCTGCCCTTCCCTAATCCTGGAATTCTCTCCCCGCTGTGGCTCATTGTGTCTCTTTCTTCCAGTTCTACTCAAATGCCAACATATCAAAGGGGTCTTTCCTGAGCACCTTCTCTCAGCATCTTTCCTCTCCTTCACCTGCCTTTATTTCCCTCATACCCTTACCACCTACTGGTTTGCAACCCTCCTGAGAGCTTCCCAGGTGAAATCTGGAACTGGCCCTGTATATGGAGGGCAGGGAGAGACCGAAGAAAGAGGCAGGTCACTCCACGTGCAGGGTGGCCAACGAACTTACACATGAGGCCTGTCTTGCACGGCAGCAAGACAGATGGATCTCCACACCCACCCGTCAAACTTTACATTTCTGGAAGAGGCCTCAGCTGGGTTCAGTCACCTACACCGTGCAGGTGTTCTCAACACCACTTTGCTGTCTCAAGGCTGTGTCCTTGGACCAGCCTCTGGGAGTGGGAAATGCAAGCAGAACCCACGTTCCAAGGACAGGGGAGCGGGAAAGGAGCCTCCAGGTGCCTGGGTTCAGCTCGTGGGTCAATCGGCTGAATGGCCTTCCGATGCCACCACCCAGTGGCTGTTGGTTTATGTCCAGACGCTCCCCTCATGTAAACATCAGACACAGGGGAGAGGATATGCTTAATTATTACCATATCTCCGGCACCTAGACTTGTTTCATGGTAAATGCTTCACAAACACTTCTTTTTATTTTTTAACGTTTACTTATTTTTGAGACAGGGAGAGACAGCATGAACGGGGGAGGGGCAGAGAGAGAGGGAGACACAGAATCTGAAACAGGCGCCGGGCTCCGAGCCATCGGCCCAGAGCCCAACGCGGGGCTCGAACTCACAAACCACAAGATCATGACCTGAGCCGAGGTCGGACGCCCGACCGACAGAGCCACCCAGGCACCCCGCTTCACAAACAGTTCTTGAACGAGCAGATGAAATCAGTCTGGGACATGCTCAATGATTAGCGCTGCCTCAGTTGCCTCTCAGTAGGGGTGCACACAAGCACTTGGATCGTGCAGGTTCATTAGGGAGGTCTGGGCTATCGACTGGGAATCAGCAGCATATGTTGTGACGTGCATGAGATCAGGCAGCGAGGAAGGAGAGAAGGGAAAAGCCAAGGATACGTTCCTCAGAACACCGATCTGGAGGTCCCGATAAAGGAGAACGAATCTACGAAAAGAACTTAGAAGGAGTAGTGAGAGATGGAAAATCAAAGCAAGGGGGAGGGGTATCCCGGAAGCGAGCTCCAGGGGGGGCCCCAATGGGACAATGACAGTGTCAGATCCTGCAGGTGACACTGGGTCCTTGGAGCGGGGTCCCCTGAAGAGTGGAGGGAGAAGCCAGATGGCGATGAGTTGGGGATTAAGTCAGAGAGGAGACGGTAAGGGTAGAAGCTGGTGGCGAAAGAACAGCTAGTTGAGGCGGTAACAGAAGCCTACTTGAGTGAAGATGGCCGGGAAAATTTGTCTGTTGAGGGCGTGAAACCCAGGAGGCAGAGGGATGAGATGGGTTTGAGGCTACGGATGAAGATCTGACCACTGTCAGTGGTAAAGCACCTCTTCTGTTGCTGAGGAGGAGAAGGGGAAGGCACAGGGGTAAGTGATCCCAAGGTGGGACTTAGGCAGTGGGGCAGCAATGGGAGAATTTCTGCCTGAGGCATGTTCTCCCTCTGTCTCTGTCTCTCTCAATAAAAGAAGAGGTAATGTTCCCCTGCTGCCAAAAGGGGAAAAGTAATGGGTGGATTTCTTTTTTTTTTTTTTAAGGTCAATTTACTTGAGTTGATATTTATTTATTTATTTTTTTTTTTCAACGTTTTTTATTTATTGTTGGGACAGAGAGAGACAGAGCATGAACGGGGGAGGGGCAGAGAGAGAGGGAGACACAGAATCGGAAACAGGCTCCAGGCTCCGAGCCATCAGCCCAGAGCCTGACGCGGGGCTCAAACTCACAGACCCCGAGATCGTGACCTGGCTGAAGTCGGACGCTTAACCGACTGCGCCACCCAGGCGCCCCATTTTTATTTTTTTTTAATATGAAATTTATTGTGCAGGTTTCTCAAAAAATTAACAATAGATCTCCCCTATGACCCAGCAATAGCACTGCTAGAATTGACCCAAGGGATACAGGAGTGCTGATGCATAGGGGCACTTGTACCCCAATGTTTATAGCAGCACTCTCAACAATAGCCAAATTATGGAAAGAGCCGAAATGTCCATCAACTGACGAATGGATAAAGAAATTGTGGTTTATATACACAATGGAGTACTATGTGACAATGAGAAAGAATGAAATATGGCCCTTTGTAGCAACGTGGATGGAACTGGAGAGTGTGATGCTAAGTGAAATAAGTCAGACAGAGAAAGACAGATCACCACATGTTTTCACTCTTATGTGGATCCTGAGAAACTTCACAGAAGACCATGGGGGAGCGGAAGTTAAAAAAAAAGAATGGGTGGATTTCTAAAGAGAGGATCAGCTTTGAAATTCCCGCTCCCGGGAATGGGAAGGCATGCGGCTAAGGGAAACCTCCAGAGGGTGTCCAGAGGTGGCCGAGGCCAGCTGGGACTGGAGACCATGATTCTTGTAGCCACACCAGTGTTCCGTGCGGATTCCTCCCAGTCTTCAGGTGCGTAGGAATCACCTGGGGATCTTGCTGAACTACAGATTCTGGCTCAGTGGGTCTGGGACAGGGCTGCAATTCTGCAGGTACCACAAGTTCCCCGGGTGATGCTGACGCTGAGGACCATTGAGTAAAAGGTGGTTCTGCGGTTTTCTCCAGCCACACTCAGCAGCCCAGGGGTCAGCGTGGACCTGTGCAGAGGAGGAGCGCGGGCTGGACCTCTGCCAGATGGGCTCCAGAGAAGGGAAAGGGGGGAAGGAAAGCTGAGGAGGTTAAGAGGAGCCCCTGATGCCAGGAGTCACAGGTCCAATGTGGAGAAAGACTTTGAAGATGGACGTTGGCCTCTGAGGGGTGGAAGTGAAGACATCAGAGAACTGAAGTTAGGTATGAGTTGTTAGATTTGCTCGGCAAGACAGATCAAAAACAACCGATGCAGTTTCCAGAGTCTGATATATGAATGCACCTAATATTGCCAAACGCTGGAGGAAAAATGCCACCCACAATCAGGTCATAGAACTTTCTAAACACACACATGTTAAATCAAGTGCATTAAAATTCTCATCCTCTTTCTTTTTAAAGAAATGCCTCCTTTTTTCCTGTTATCTTTGCTCTGGATTTTACATTTCTACCGGGCAGAGATTTTACTTTGGGATTAACATTTACACAGCCCTACATTGCAGAGGAAGCTTGGCTGATCAGCATATTCAAATACTTTTCTTCTGGGCAAGCACATGGACTTAAATGATCCATGAATCTAATAATTCTCCATCAGGAAAACCTGTTACCATCTTTCTCTGTAAAACAGCATAATTCCATTATTTCACAGTTTTTCTTTGGAATAGGGCATCACCTACATTCTTAGAAACATAGCTCTGTTTGTAAAAGACTGAAATAATATGGCAAGCCCATGGTCTAAGTATTACACTGTCCAATTTAATTATTTTTGTAACAAGGACCTTTAAAAAAATTTTTTTTAATGTTTATTTGAGAGAGAGAGAGAGAGAGAGAGAGACCACGCGAGCATGCAGTCAAGTGGGAGAGGGGCAGAGAGACACGGAGACACAGTATACGAAGCAGGCTCCAGGCTCTGATCTGTCATTACCGAGCCCGACATGGGGCTCGAACCCACGAACTGCAAGATCATGATCTGAGCCGAAGTCAAATGCTTAACCGACTGAGCCACCCAGGCACCCCTAACAAGGATCTTTTATATTTGGATGACATTATTAACAATCTTTAGGATATAGTGCTGCATGTTGGGAATACAAACAGGCAGAACGTAGGGATCCCCTCCCTTGGCTCTATTCAGAGACCAAAATACACTTGTGTAAAAGTCTTACAAACGACACCATGGCAGCATGTTCATTAAGTATCCTAATGAATGAAGAGTTCATCCTAAACACACCTTGAAAAGAAAGATAAATCCAAGTCATTCAAAGCAAAAAAGGAGTTACCAGATTTTTTTGACTTTAGGATAATTGGAAGGCATCATTTCCAATTAGTGTCAGTTCTAATTCTGCCTTGAGTGCTGTATTTCTTTTTCAAAACCTGAAATCAATACTATTAGCAGTCATTAGTTATCAACTAGCACTAATACTGAACAATTTAATGACTGCTTTAAAATCATCATAAATGATTTCAGACATATTAAAAGGCATAAAGAATAATATAACAAATACAAAATATTCTTTCATACTAGTCATCAGCTTTGCAGATACTCAATGTTTGTTGAATGAATAAATGATTCTCATTTATTATTAAATGCCTTGTCTCCATATTTATAGTATCCTTGGAGCCAAGGACAATGTTTTAAATTTGTCTTTCTTTCCACGGTGCCTATATAATGATGGCTACGTGGCTGGTATTCGATAAATACCTGTAAGTTGGTTGATTTTTAAGGGCTAGTTTTCCTACGTTTGTAGCTGTCTTTAAATTTGAACCCTAACCCATAGCTCTCTTGGCTCTAACCCAATAGTTAGCCTAATAAAATTATTTAATTGTAAGACATTATTGAAAATACCTCTACGAGTCTAAATTGAGAAAAACTGAAAACCGCTTAAGCTATAATTTTATCGTTCATTTTATTATTTCATGGTAACATCCTTTATTAATACATGCTGCTTTTAAGGTTTGAATTAAAAACAGGGACTTGTTTAAAATTCTGATTTCTAATTAGAGTAAGAATAAATCAAAGGCTGATGTTGCAAAAATGGTTAAGGATAGATTTTTCTTATTAAAAAAACTGACTCCACTTCAGTTTTAAGAGTCCTCCCATGACTTCTAGAGATTTCACAGATCTCAGAAGTACACTATCACCTGCAATTATTTTCTGCTTCTTCCTCTAGTTTGCTCTTTCGCCATGGAGCTCAAGGATGCACACAACAAGCACTCTAATTATAAGAGTTCTTTATATATTCTGGAGACAAGTCGTTCGGATACACAATTTGCAGATTTTCTCCTGTTCTGTGGTTTGTTCTTTCAGGTTTGACAGTATGTTTTGCAGCACAAAAGTTCATTTTGATGAAGTCCAAATTGTCTACTTTTTGTTGATGCTCATGCTTTTGCTGTCACACGTAAGAATTCCTTCCAGGGAGTGCCTGGCTGGCTCAGTTGGGAAACCATGTGGCTCTTGCTCTCGGGGTTGTGGGTTTGAGCCTCACACTGAGTGTAGAGATGACTTAAAAGTAAAATCTTTAGAAAAAATTCCTTCCAAATCCAAGGTCATGAAGATTTACCCTGTGTTTTTGTCGAAGAGTTTTATAGTTTTGACTCTGCCAGTTAGGTCTTTGATCTCCTTTTTAGCTTATTACTGTATACGGTATGAAGGGCCCAACTTCAGTCTTTGGTATGTGGCTTTCCAGCTGTTCCAGCATCATCTATTGATGAGATGATTCCTTCCCTATTGAATAATCTTGGTACCATTGATGAAAGTCAGTTGACTGTAAATATAAGGATTTATTTTTGGACTTTCAGCTTATGCCACTGACCAATAATGTTTATACTTCTGCCAGTTCCATATTGTCTTTTTAAAAACCAGTCAATTTAATTTTTTAATTCCAATATAATTAACATACAGTCTTATATTAGTTTCAGGTCTATGATATAGTGATTCAATAATTTTATACATTACTCCATGCTCGCATGATAAGTGTACTCTTAATCCCCTTCATTTATTTTATCCATCTCACCATCCACCTCCCCTCTGGTAATCACCAGTTTATATTTAAGAGTCTGGGGTTTTTTTGTCTGTTTTTTTTTTCTTCGTTCATTTGTTTTCTTTTTTAAATTCTATAGATGAGTGAAATTGTATGGTTTTTATCTTCCTCTGACTGACTTACTCATTTAGCACTATACCTCTAGATCCATCCATGTTGTTGCAAATAGTAAGATTTCATTCTTTTTTATGGCTGAGTAATAATCCTGTGTGTGTGTGTGCGTGTGTGTGCACACACCTTTATCCATTCATCTATTGAACAACACTTGAGTTGCTTCCATACTTTGGCTATTGTCAATAACGCTGCAATAAACATAGGGGTGCATATATCTTTTTGAATTAGTGTTTTCCTATTCTTTGGGTAAATACCCGGTAGTGGGATTAGGGGGTCATATAGTAAATCTATTTTTAATTTTTTGAGGACTCTCCATACTGTTTTGCACAATGGTTGCACCAGGTTGCGTTTCCACTAACAGTCATGAGGATTCACATTGTCTTGATAACTGTAGCTTTGGAGTGACTTTTTTTTTAATTATTTTTTTTTTTTTTGAGAGACAGAGACAGACAGAACATGAGTGGGGGAGAGGCAGAGAGAGAGGAAGACACAGGATCCGAAGCAGGCTCTAGGCTCTGAGCTGTCAGCACAGAGCCCGATGCGGGGCTCGAACTCAGGAACCTCGAGATCCTAACCTGAGCTGAAGTCGGACGCTTACCTGACTGAGCCACCCAGGCGCCCCTGTAGTAACTTTTGAAATTGGAATTTGGGAGTCTTCCAACTTTGTTCTTCTATTTCAAGATTATTTTAGCTATTTTGAGCCTCTTGGATTTCATATGAATTTTAGGTTCAGCTTGCCAGTTTGTACAAAGAAGCTAGTTGGGGTCCTGCTAAGGACTGCATTGAATCTGTAGATCAATTTGGGGAGTATTGTCATCTTAACAATATGAAGTCCTCCAGTCCATGAACATGAGATGTCTTTCCATTTATTTAGATCTTAATTTCTTTCAAAAATGTTTTATAGTTTTCAGAGTATAAGTTTATAACTTTTGTTCAATGAATTCCAAACTTTATTACTTTTGATTCTATTGTAAATGAAATTGTTTTCTTCATTTCACTTTGAATCATTCATTTATTACAATTTTTTACTCATCAGAGACACAAAGAGGAAAATCCCACTGTTGTAGTTGCAGGGAAAACTTGGCTGATAGCCTGTGAATCAACATTTCTCAAAACGTATTCCTTCAAAGTCTATGTGAAGAAAGTGTTCTGTGTCAAATAATTTTGGCAGATGTTGACTTTCTTAAAGTTTCATGATACCTGTAAACATATAGAAGAGTCTGAGAAGTCAGGCAGCACCTTGAAGCCTTAAATCCTATAAAAAGCAAAGCTCTTTTGTCTAATTTGAAGTACATAATCCTGAATGCAAATGATTTTCAGATCCTTCTTACAATGTGATAAGATACAGAATTTATGTGGCTGAGGTCTTGGAAAGACAAAATTAAGTCATTTCATAATTTTGCCTAGAGTAATAGTTAATGGTTGGTCATGATATTTGTTGTAAAATGCATTAAGTGCCAGTGGAGATAGTTCTCTTTGAAAGTGACATTTAAATTCGGTCTGTAAAATACGGCCTTTTGCTGAATTTTTTCCCTTGGATTAAATTTTTGAAATCGGTTTCCTAACTAAATGTTAATATCAATACTCAATAATAAGAGTAGGATACTTAAGACTGGAGGAATGGGGCCTTGGGGCACAATTAGATGAATAATAAGCACACAGTAATTTTAAGTTTAGGTAGGTAAGGTATAAAAAAGCAACATAGCCTGAAGAGTCGGACAGGCTCATGTTTGTCTCTTAGATCTACATGTATCACTTGGGAGAGAGTGGACATATCTAAGGGCCTCCTGAATCTCAGTTTTGTCACATTAAAATGGTCTCTAGTTTTAAAGAAATTCTTTTTTGTGTGTGGGGGGACATTTGGGTGGCTCAGTAGTTAAGTGCCGACTTCAGCTCAGGTCATGATCTCGCGGTTCGTGAGTTCGAGCCCCGCGTCGGGCTCTGTGCTGATGGCTCGGAGCCTGGAGCCTGCTTTGGATTCTGTGTCTCCCTCTCTCTCGGCCCCTCCCCCCCGCTCACACTCTGTCTCTGTCTCTCAAAAGTAAATAAATATTAAAAAAAAAGAAATTCTTTAAGTTTATTTATTTTGAGAGAGAGAGAAAGAAAATGTGAGCAGGGGAGGGGCAGAGAGAGAGAGAGAGAGAGGGAAAGAGAGAATCTCAAGCAGGCTCCACTGTCAGTCAGCACACAGTCCATGAGGGGCTCAAACTCATGAAACCATGAGATCCTGACCTGAATCAAAATCAAGAATCAGATGCTCAACCGAGCCACCCAGGTGCCCCTAAAATTGTCTTAATAGCTATGTCACTTTATCAGATACATAGAATGCTACATGCATCACTCAAATGTAAAATGGCTTTGTTCCCTAAAGTAAGGATATAGTATTTATTATTCCATTTTGCATATGCTTTTTTGTATCCTTCCATTTTGGATCTAATTTGAAGGAACACTGGAGTTTGAAATCTGGCATCAGTATAGGGCCTTGCGTAAAGAGTGGATCCAAGCGTTCCACCCATCTGAACGACACTCAAAGCCTCCCCAGGCATAATTCAGAACTGGGCAACTTATCGTCAGTGTTCCCCGACTCTTCTTCCCATCTGCTTTCCCTGTACCTCATTCCCTCCCTGTCTCTGAAATACCAGTCTGTCCTGACAAAATCAACTTTCTGGAAGAAGTAATGTGTCAGTCTGTCTGGGTTGCTATAACAAAATGCCAGAGACTGAGTGACTTATAAACAACAAACATTTTTTTCTCACAGTTCTGGAGTCTGGTAAACCCAGGATGATGGCGCTGGCATATCCAGTGTTAGTGGAAACTCTCTTCTGGATTGCAGACTGCCAACTTCTTGCTGTGTGCTCACATAATGGAGGGGGCTAGGGCGCCCTGTCACGTCTCTCTCTCTTTTTTTTTTTATTAATTTCCCTTAGCATCTAGTTTATTGCTGAGGAACATCCATGCACCTTGGCAATCACCACCCAACCTCACTGCCTTTATAGTTATTCTTGTCTTCCATAGTTTCAATTGCTTGACATACTGTATCAGTGGATGCTATGAGACAATTTGTGTATTATCTTTCTTCTTATTTTATTTTTTTAAAAATTTTTTAAATGTTTTTATTTATTTTTGAGACAGAGAGAGACAGAGCATGAGCAGGGGAGGGGCAGGGAGAGAGGGAGACACAGAATCTGAAGCAGGCTCCAGGCTCTGAGCTGTCAGCACAGAGCCCGATGCGGGGCTCGAACTCCTGGACCACGAGATCATGACCTGAGCCAAAGTCGGACGCTCAACCAACTGAGCCACCCAGGTGCCCCTCTTTCTTCTTATTTTAAACACACATATTAGAGTTTTGTAGATTGTTCTTCCCGGGTGTGTGGTTTCCTCAAGGGCCATTATATTTAGTGTTTGTCAAGACTCTTTTATGAGGGCATTAATCTCATTTAGAAGGGCTCCGCCCTCCTGACCTACCCACCTCCCCAAGACCCCACCACTTAACACCATCACATTGGGAACTGGGAATTCAATATGAATTTTGGGAGGACACCCAACTTCAAACCATAGCATAATGTAAAATTGAGCCAACAGATTACCTGTAGCAATGTTATTTGCAATTTTTCTCTCTAGGGACCAAAAGGCATTATTTCTAGATAAAGAAATGTTGGAACATTGTCCTCGAGGCCATGAGAAGGTATGAATTCTATTTTGAATAGGTGATCCTTTCCTAATGCTTCTGGTTTTATTATATGTGCCTGACGACCAATTCCATTAAACCTCTTCTACTTGGTTCTCAATCACCAACTTTGTGGGAAAGAAAAGCATCAACCCTGGGTATTTGATGCTTTCTTGCTTTATGTCCGATGCTAGGAAGTTGGACTGGGAAGAGAAAAGCTAGCTTCAAGGAGACTAAGTAGACAGATGGAAAATATCAACCGAATTCAGACCTAACAATAAAGCATAACAATGTGGCTGCTAGTCTTTGTTATTACAATCTCTAAAACCTTTATTTTTTGTACTGGAAATAACAATTCTCCAAACATATTTGTTGACATGAAAATAGAATTATAGCAAGTTACTGGGGGCTATGGCATTGATTTTTTTTTTCTTTCATTCTTGACTTTCCTACAATTTAAGTTTATTAGCAAACGATTTTGTGACTTGTTTTAAGCTGATGATTAAAGTTTAACATAAAAAAAAAATCACTCAAGGGATAGAACAAGGGAGCTTCAGAAGTGAGAACTAATCAATTCAATAAAAATTTACCCGGTCCATGAGGAGGCCTTTAAGGAGTAGGGAAAATCTAGGTGGCTCTTTCTTGGGAGAAGTGAAATGAATGGTTAGCTCATTCAGGGCCCTAACAGCCCTAAAGCTAAGATCTTTCTTTTGTTGAGACTCAAGACTCAACTCTTGCCAGTGGAAAAAGAAGTTGGATGATGCAGTCAAGCGAAGCTCTAAGTTTCCCAGAGTCATGACTTTTTCCCCCATGACCATTGAAGAGGACAGTCTAATAAAAGGGCTAGATACCAAAATAATTTTTTTAAACACCAAAAGGCATTTTTGACTTTGTCAAACCAAGCACAATATGGATCCAGTCACAGATCTTTCTCCTAATTGCTAAACTAGAATTTTTTTTTTTTTTTTTTTTTTTTTTTTAGCCTTACTGGCAAACAATGGATGCTCTCATTCAGTGCTGTTGAAAGAAGCCTGGCTGTATTCATTATTTCAAACGCCAATAGTTTAGGCAAAATATGAAATGTTTCGTGTCAAGTTACAGAAAAGGTTCTCTAAAGCTGTGAAATGGAGAATGTAACTCATTGGTCCGATTTCTCAAATTACTCCTCTTACATTTGAGTAATGGTAAGAGTCACATCATAGAACTATTTAGCTAGAAGGGAGTATTGCATCCAAATTCCTTACATTTCACATATGAAGAAACTAGAGATCCGGAGAAATTATGCTTCAGAACAAATGATTTAATGCATAAAACCTGTGAAACTGATGCCCGGGAATTAAAAACAGCTGTGAAAAACATCATTTGCGATTACTTCCTGGAGACAATGGAACAAACGTGAAATGTGGAAAAGGAAAGGTGGGAGAGAGCTTAATTAATAAGGAAGAATTTTGCAGTGTGTTAAATTCCTGAGAGAAATTCATAACCGGAGTCATGGCAAAACACTTCAGGCTTTTACCATTCTGTATTATCGGATATCCATAATCAGGTGAAGCCATCATTATGCGGTTGTCAGAGACCCTCTGGGAAGGGTCAGCTGGGCTATTATGGAGATTACTTCACCACCAGTAATAGAAGAGAGCAGTGAATTTATGGATGATGTGTTCAGAGAGAGAGATTTTTTAAATGACAGCCCATAAATGGTGGTTGCCTGGACTTAATCTTAGAATCTAATAAAGAATTAGAATTTTTTGTTCTTAGAGCTCTACTAGCGATCATTCTTTACTCATCATGTTATTCTCCATCAGATTATTTATCAGAAGGGATCTTCTCATTCTACAGGTATGAAAATTAAGAACAAAATGGAAGCAGAGAATCAATAGCAACATGTCCTCTGTTAAGCTTCCAAGGCCTTGATTCATTGTTTAGCCAGAGGTCCCATAATCCTTAATAAGGGGAAAATTTCAAGGCTAATACTGTGAAGGAGCCATTACTTGTTAGAAAGAGGGAGACGGTAATAACCCTGACCCATTTTATCTTATTTTTCTAGTAATGAAAGAATATATTGAAGTAAGCAAGTTAGTATAATTTCCAAGACATGGTCTCTAAAACCCTCTTCTGTAAGAATGAGATAATACTAATAACATTAGAGCAAATACAATAGGAAATTCCAAATGTAATCATGATACTTTGCAGCTTAAAAATCCTTCAATGTTATCCATGGACTTTCTAGGGCCAAAGATAAAAATCCCGGGGCACCTGGGTAGCTTGGTTGGTAGAGCATGTGACTCTTGATCCTTGGGGTGTAGGTTGGAGTCCCACGTTGAGTGTAGACATTACTTAAAAATAAAATCTAGGGGTACCTGTCAGTGGAGAGACTTCTTGGAATTCTGTTTCCCTCTATGTGTGCCTCTCTCTCTCTCTTTCTATCAAAATAAATAAATAAACTTTAAAAAAAAAAAAGATAAAAATCCCTAACATATACTAGTGTGCCCTGCTTGATCTGACCCTGGCCATAGTCTTCTCACTTCCTCAGCTATACCATGATCCATCCGGCCTCAGAGTTTCACATACGCTATTGCCAGTATTCAGTGTTCATCCTCCATCCTTAGAACTCAACATATTTTGGGGGGAAAGCCTTCTCTCACCCCCTACCTCATTACGTTTCCCCCATTAATCACTGTTATGTAAGCAACTAGTTAATGTCCTTCACACACTTTCATAGAGACATGGTCTATGCCGCCTGTTTACGCCGATACCGTAGCACCTGGTGTCCCATCAGGCACATGGTAGGTGCCTACATATTTGTGGAACGAAATAACAGCTGACTTAAATACGCGATACATAGTAAATACTCGATATTAACAGCGATGTTAGTTTTGAATTTGTTTTACTTTCCCTCTGTTGCTTGATTTTCCTTACCAGTTATTTGGAGTTACAAGATGTCTACCCAGCATTGGGAGGAAATCTGGAGTATGAAGGACGAGTGGTGTTCCACCGTATGCAATAGGAGCTTAATACACATCTGTACTCACTAATGATGATGATGGCAAAGCTGCCTGGCCCAGAAAAGTCTAAAACACTGACTTTAGGCCTAATATCTGTATAAACTAGGTTAGCTCTCAGGGTACTTCATCATTGTTAAGTATATCAACTAAGGTGATACTACATCAGTTATCTGTTTAAAAGTTCAGAAAAGTTTCCTTTAAGTGTTTATCAGAAATGACTTGTTCTGCTATGGGTACCTTTAGAAAGCAGAAAAGTCTTAACTCCTGGTTCTGTCGAAAGAAGTTGAAGTATGTTTATCAGAACTAAGACATTATTTTTTACAAATTTCTTTTAAAGTTTATTTATTTATTTAGAGAGAGCTCGTTCGTACATGGAGGGAGAGGCAGAAAGAGAATCCCAAGCAGTCTCCGTGCTCTCAGCAAAGAGCCCCACTTGGGGCTCGATCTCATGAACCCTGAGATCATGATCTGAGCCAAAATCAAGAGTTGGTCACTTACCCGACTGAGCCATCCAGGTGCCCCAGAACTAGGATATTTTAAAAAAGTTATTTTCATGTTTATTTATTTTTGAGAGAGAGAGCACAAGCAGGGGAGGGGCAGAGAGAAAGAGGGAGACACAGAATCTGAAGCAGGCTCCAGGCTCAGCTGTCAGCACAGAACCTGATGCAGGGCTCGATCCCATGAACCGTGAGATCATGACCTGAGCTGCAGTCGGATGCTCAACTGACTTAGCCACCCAGGCGCCCCCAGAACTAGGATATTTTTTAATATCCATTATCAACAATAGTGATACTCACTGTTCTGACTATCTTCTTTAGGGTGGTCCCTAAAACAACCTGCTGGGTAGTAAAATTATAGTAGGATTGGGAAGGAGGTTCAAATCACAAACTCTGGAAGAGGCAGAATTGGTTCATATCTTACCTTTACTACTTATAGCAGTTGGATATCCTATCAGCCTTGGGCACATCAACCTTCGTAGCCTCCATTTTTTTCACCGGTAAAATGCGATTTATAATAAGCAACACCAACGTTTGGTGAATCCATTTTACATTATTGAAAATCACAACATAAATATCCTTCTGTACCAGTGGTTCTGATAGTGGTAGGAAGGAAGGGTTTTGTCTCTCAGGGGACAAAATGTCTGGAGACATTTTGTTCCAGTGGGGGTGGGTGGGTAGATGGCTTGGGGAGGTGGGTGACTACTGGCTTCTAGTGGGTAGACACCAGGAATGCTGGTAAACATCTCAAAATGCTATGACGGGTCTTTAAAGAATTATCCAGTTCAAAATGTCAATACTACTCCTGGCTGGGTGTCTGTTTATAATGAGGCTGAAAAACCCTGTTTATAGTGAAATGGTTAAATAATCACTACAGTCATTAAAAGAGTGAGGAGATGATCTATGGACAGACAAAGAAAGATTTCCAGGAGATGTAGTTAAAGTAAGTAAAGCAACTTACAGAGTTGTATTTATAATATAATGCCATTAATAACCAACCTCTTTTCTATGTGCCTGTGTGAGTTTCCACATACACATAAAAGATCTGGAGGGACACATATCAGCTTGTTAATCAGTGGCATCTATGGGGAAAAGGCATGTTAAGGACTGCTTGCATTTCTTTTTTTTTTTTTTTTAATTTTTTTTTTTTTCAACGTTTATTTATTTTTGGGACAGAGAGAGAGACAGAGCATGAACGGGGGAGGGGCAGAGAGAGAGGGAGACACAGAATCGGAAGCAGGCTCCAGGCTCTGAGCCATCAGTCCAGAGCCCGACGCGGGGCTCAAACTCACGGACCGCGAGATTGTGACCTGGCTGAAGTCGGACGCTTAACCGACTGCGCCATCCAGGCGCCCCTGTTTGCATTTCTTAATCGTCACACTTTTTAATGGATTTTTACAACTAGAAGGTATTACATTTCTAATTTTGATAACTTTTAAAAATAAATTCCGAGCTCCTACAGTTCTTATGAGGACTGTAGATAATACAGGAAATGTCAACAAAGTGCTAATATACAATAAGCCCCCCCCCCCCCCGAAAATAGTTACAATTATTATTTGTCATTAGAAATTACGTAAGTTTTATTTGGGGCTTATTGAAAGAACTCTTCATCTTATGTCATTTTGTACACATAGAAAAGGGAAAACACTCGGGGCGCCTGGGTGGCGCAGTCAGTTAAGCGTCCGACTTCAGCCAGGTCACGATCTCGCGGTCTGTGAGTTCGAGCCCCGCGTCAGGCTCTGGGTTGATGGCTCAGAGCCTGGAGCCTGTTTCCGATTCTGTGTCTCCCTCTCTCTCTGCCCCTCCCCCGTTCATGCTCTGTCTCTCTCTGTCCCAAAAATAAATAAACGTTGAAAAAAAAAAAAAGGGAAAACACTCATGAAATACATAAAAGTATCCGTACCACTTTACATCCAGAGTACAAATCTTCTGATCACTGATGACCTCAGAGGCATCGATTTGGTCTTTCCACATACCCTTTCTGGTCAAGCGTTCATGATATAGCACTTTATAGAGTAAACTTTTAAATCGAAGCATAATATTCGTATACAAAAGCTGGAAAAATTTCCAAAATGAACAGAATCATGTATTCAGTACCTAGTTCAAACAAAAGAAATTACCAGTACCCAGAACCCTCCTTCCAGAGGTAGCCACATCTTTGATTTCTAACATTATAGATTAGTTTTGTTGGTTTCTAAACTTTACGTGAAGGGAATCATGCAGTATATAGTCTTTTCTGTTTGACTTCTTTAACTTAACATTATATGTGAGAAATTCCCACATTAGGTGTAACAGATCACTCATTTTCATTGCTGAACAGTAGTCCATTGTATGGATACACAATATATCCATTCTATCGTTGATGGCCATTTGGATTTTCTAGTTTGAGGCTACTATGAATAGTGCTGTTATGTACATTCTTACACATGTCTTTGGTATATATAAGTATGCATTTCTATTTATATGTACCTAGGAGTGGACTTTTGGGCTCATATGCTATGTGAGTGTTTACTTTTAGCAGCTGCTACTAAACAGTTTTCAAAAGTGATTTTTTTACTAAGCTATATACTACCAGCAATATATGAGCATTTTCTGTTGCACCACAACATCCTCACTGAGAGTTGGTATTTTAATTTTAGCTATTCTGGTAGGATATAACTCATTTTTAAATGTTAAGTAACTTACTGGAGCCTATTGTTTCCTTTTTTAAAAAGGTATGTTTTTGAGTGTGTTAGTTACTTTTTGGTAGAAAGCTATTCACCAAATTGTTAATAGTAACTATCTGAGTGGTAGAATTATGGGTCATTTTGTTTCTTTGCTTTATATTTATTTCTACCTTTTTTTTTTAAATGTTCATTTTTTTTTTAATTTTTTTTTCAACGTTTATTTATTTTTGGGACAGAGAGAGACAGAGCATGAACGGGGGAGGGGCAGAGAGAGAGGGAGACACAGAATCGGAAACAGGCTCCAGGCTCTGAGCCATCAGCCCAGAGCCCGACGCGGGGCTCGAACTCCCGGACCCCGAGATCGCGACCTGGCTGAAGTCGGACGCTTAACCGACTGCGCCACCCAGGCGCCCCAATGTTCATTTATTTTTGAGAGAGAGAGAGAGAGAGAGAGAGAGAGAGAGACAGACAGAGCATGAACGGGGGTGGGTCACAGAGAGGGAGACACAGAATCTGAAACAGGCTCCAGGCTCTGAGCTGTCAGCACAGGGCCCGACGCGGGGCTTGAACTCACAAGCTTCGAGATCATGACCTGAGTGGAAGTTGTTCACTCAGCCGACTGAGCCACCCAGGTGCCCCTATTTCTATGTTTTAAACTTATAAAATGAACATGCTATGATAACAGAAATAATATAAAAGTGGTAGTATTTTCCAAAGTCTTTTCATTAAAACATTAATTCCAAGGATGTTAATGGATATTCCTGAAAATAGTTTCAAGGCTAAGTATGACTTGTTCATTACAAGATTGCTCAGACTTAGAGATGCTAATGTGTTTTCTAAAGCCCTTACACATGTGTACTATATAATAGCATGTATGGTTTCTGGGACTTACAATTTCCAAAATACCCATTTCTACCTCAAGGAACTAGTGTACTAAGAAACATTATTTGCAAAATGCTAAAATGGGAGATACAAAAATGTAACACATAAAAATAGTTTCCCCCAAAAGCAAATAATTCTTATAATAGAGGGAGTGTCCATAAACAAGTCTTCCCTGTGCGACTGAACACTGAGAATTTTTATGCTGCTTTAAGTGAATTTGAAGTTATCCAAAACGTCAATCCAAGAGTCTAATCCCATGGTATTTTTCTATTTGCCCCCCTGTATTGGAAAGTTAGCTATTCGAGTGTCTTCGGTAATTATAACCCTGGGTTTAGATTATAAGGTTTAAAATCATATAGAGAGACAGAGGTCACAGGACCCACAGGATCTCGGACCTCAGGCTTTCTCTGATGATTCTTTGGACTCCAACACCAACTTATTTCTTGTAACAAGATAAGACAAAGCAGATTTAGGCCGGTTTCAAAGAGAACTCCTAGTTGGTCGTGCAAATCGTAGATACTTGTCACCATATCCAACAATAAAATTTAACAACCAAAGGGTTTTACTGAGGGCCAGAATTATTCCCCAGTGTTGCCAAGTTCCTAACAGTGCCAAATATGCTACATCGCCAAGAATGTTAGCCAACTTGGCAGTGTTACGAAAGGGCGTGGTTTGGAGTGAGAGACTTGGGTTTAAATTTCAGTTCCACCACTTACTCAGTTGTGTGACTTTCTATGACTTTTAATTTCCTTGAGTGTGAAATAAGAATGAAATAATACCTCTCTTTTAGGTTGCTGAAAGTGAATTAATCTAATATGCGTGAAAGCACCTGCCCAATAAGATACCAAAGATAGCAGGGCTCTCAGGGAACGGGGTTTCCTTCTTTGACGAAATGAAATAAAAGCATTGGCAAGGCTGCAGCTGATCTAGGCCACAGCCAAAATGTATTTATTGCTCCACTCAGTTTCACACAATTGGATGCTTTTATTTTCACTCTGTCTCCCCCCACCGCATCCCCAATTCTTTCTCCTGATACCATAACCTCTTCTTTCTTTCCTTGTACCATCCTGGATTTTCATTCCCCAAGAGAAACCATGCTTTGGCCAGTTCTGGATAATGGTAACGATAAAATGTAAGGCGCTTTACCCTCTCTGGTATTCAACCAAGAACACTTGAAAGAACAAAAGACTTAAGGATCCTGATCAAGTTTTAGGACTATCTTTGATGGTAATGTGTTGCTTCGGGGAACTTCTTGATATGTCTCAAATTCATTTTTGAGTGATTATTTATTGAACACCTACTACATGCTAGGTGCTTTCTAGGTCTGGCTGGTGCTACTGAACAGGCTGGTCTTGTTCTTTAAGTTTTCTCAAAGAATATTTAAACCAGAAATCTATTTTTTGAAGAGTCAGCATTCTTGGGCCTTCTAGATCTTTCCACATTCAGACAGCACTTTCAAAGCAAAGAAGAAAACTAATAGACAATATTAGTTTATATTATAGACAATATTATGACTGATATGACTAATATCAGTTATATAAGATATTTGGGCTAATCTGTGCTTAACTATTTTGGAAATAGGGAACAATTGCCTTTTTGCTATTAATTGGCTCACTAAAGATATTTTCAAAGTTCTGATTTTTAGTTATCACCTTAGATAAGGTGCAGGTACCTCTTTTGTTCTGTTCCAGAAACCCCTGTAACTGTAGGCTTTATATATTAGATTCTTCTGGTGTAGATATTCTTCATACTTCCTGGGCTCCCCGCACCCACAACCTTTAAGTTTTAAATATACTACAGAATGAAAACAACTTGGAAACTCTAGCTTTAGAGTTCCCAGCTCTTATGAAGTGGAAACAGTTGAGTTAGGAAAGCCACTGCTATCTTCTTTCTTTAAAATAAATAAACCTACTGAGTAACTGAATTAGACGACTCCGGACAGCTTAGCAATACACATGGTAGGATCATATAATATTCTGTTGGTGAAGATTATGTGAATGATAGCATCTAATGTCCCCCACAAAGCAAGGTTTCCTTAGAATGAAAATGCTTCTTTGAGAGTCCCAATCTTTCCAAATCCCATTTAAATTTTTTTTTTTTCAACGTTTATTTATTTTTGGGACAGAGAGAGACAGAGCATGAACGGGGGAGGGGCAGAGAGAGAGGGAGACACAGAATCGGAAACAGGCTCCAGGCTCTGAGCCATCAGCCCAGAGCCCGACGCGGGGCTGGAACCCACGAACCGGGAGATCCGGGAGATCGTAACCTGGCTGAAGTCTGACGCTTAACCGACTGCGCCACCCAGGCGCCCTTACAAATCCCATTTAAAGGGCAAGTACAGCCTTTTTTTAATTAAAAAAAACATTTTTTTTTCAATGTTTATTTATTTTTGGGACCAAGAGAGACAGAGCATGAATGGGGGAGGGGCAGAGAGAGAGGGAGACACAGAATCGGAAACAGGCTCCAGGCTCTGAGCCATCAGCCCAGAGCCTGACGCGGGGCTCGAACTCACGGACCGCGAGATCGTGACCTGGCTGAAGTCGGACGCTTAACCGACTGCGCCACCCAGGCGCCCCAAGTACAGCCTTTTTAACTAAGGCATGAGCTAATTATATTCTCCATATTATATAATTCAGCAGAGTAGTTAAGAGCCGTGAATTATTGCTGACCTATATCATCTAAAATATCTGAAAATGTCCCTTCTGTCTCTATAAGTAATTAGAGACATCAACAGAGGATCAGCTTAGCTTACTTGGCCAAAAAAAGTCAAACAAAACAAACATCCCATACTTATTATAGGTACAAATTGGAGACCCTTAGCCTTTATCTGTCTTCCCAGTGGTGATAACACTCAGGAATGTGGTAGTCATTGATATCTTTAGCCATCCATAAACATTTGTTACCTTTGGTTCTTAAGTAACTTTTTAAAAGTAAATATATACTTATAAAATATTTGCAGCAGTTAAGTACTTTCAAAAATCAGTTAATAGTCTATTATATTTACTATAGAAATGCTGAAATCCAAAAAATTACACTGATGGTAGCTTTCTTCTTTACCTGAAGCTCATTCCTAAGGAAATTTAACACATTAAATTACATTTACAATGTCTACCTGGACGATATTACCTAGACAACCATTTAGTGGGTTAACTGTAGACCAGACATGATTCTTTCTCATTCTTTGCCTAGCTACTTGTATATATAAAGGATCCATCAAAACGGACACAGTGGGGTGGAGAGGTCAGCTGGCAGGCATTGAATCTTGAACTCAAACATTAACTTATTTAAATGCTTAGTAGATTAAAGATTCCTTCCCCAACTCCCCAGCTGAATCTCAATGTTGAAACAATACATGATTTAAGTGGAAACTCCATTGAAACTTTGCCAGGTACCTCAAGTATAGTCTTGAATTACAATCTGCTTAGATGATTTATTTATTGATTACATTACCTGCTGTGTATAATGTGCAATGATAGGTGTGATGCATCAGGTAGACTGTTTATTGAATAGCAAATGAATAAATATGAAATAGCTTTTGACTTAAAATACTAGCTCAAAACTATATGACACAAGGTGTGAAGTCAAGGCAGAGACCACATCTTCATCACATTTTGTTTTAAATGTTTTATTTATTTTTGACAGAGAGAGAGAGAGAGAGAGAGACAGAGCACGAGTGGGGGAGGAGCAGAGAGAGAGGGAGACACAGAATCCGAAGCAGGCTCCAGGCTCCGAGCTGTCAGCACAGAGCCCGACACGGGGCTCGAACTCACAAACTGCGAGATCATGACCTGAGCCGAAGCTGGACACTCAACCGACTGAGCCACCCAGGCGCCCCCATTACATTTTTGTATTCCCAGGTCCTGAGTATCCAACACACAGAAGACATTTAAGAAGTAGATTTCTTTGATTTTTATAATAGGGAAACATAAAATCTAAAAATAAAAATTTTTAAGTAGTTAGGATACGCTCCCATGGAAGCTACTCAGTAAGTTTGGTTAAAGGCCTTTATTTTTACAGTTTACAGAACTGATTTTGATTTGTACAATTTTTTATTTTGGCTGGTGTTTGCTGTAGGGTGGAAAGTAAATCTTTAAATGTAACATGCACCTACGAATAAAGTAGTATTCCAAACACGACAAAACTGATATAGAAGCTTTTTAATGTGGCAATTATTGCTATAATGACTCAGTACATGAATGAAAATTATTTGACAAAAGCTCAGAAGGGAAAGATACGCTCAAGTTGGGTAAAACCAATTTTATAATAAAGATATATTAAGTCTGTTACACACGCTAAAACAACAACAACCACAACAACACAACAACAGTTCTTCAAGAGCTGAGATTTTTTTTTTTTTAATGTTTATTCATTTTTGAGAGACAGACAGAGTGCCAGCAGCGGAGAGGCAGACAGAGGGAGACGCAGAATCTGAAGTAGGCTCCAGGGTCTGAGCTGTCAGCACAAACTAGAACCCACGAACCTGAACCTGGGAGATCATGACTTGAGCCCAGTCGAAGTTGGATGCTTAATTGACTAAGCCACTTAAGCGCCCCAGGGGCGGAGATATTTTTGATCTAGATACTTTCTCCCATTCCTCATGAATTTCTGTTTTAAGCTGTTGATTTGCATGTATATTCAACTACGTTTTTATTTGTGATTCTTTTAGGTAAGTCAGTTTCATAAAAATACGACAAGTTATATTTACTACAGAGTCTTCATACTTAGCTAAAAGTCATGCACGAGGCAAGTGAAAAGATAAACACGAATTTCCATTAATTAACCTATCTGACTTTTGAATATATTGTTTTGTTCATTTAAAGTCTGAGGTTGAAGAGCTTTGAAAACTGAAGTTTAAAAAAGGAGACGGTTGTATGTTTTATAGCTTGGGTTCTACTTAATGCACGTATCTTTCTAAAAAAACCCTCACAACTTCTAAAATTATTTACCCCTTTCAAACTTATAAACTATATGTACTTTGAAGTGTAAAGTCACACTAAGCACAAGAGCAAAAATCCTCATCTTAACGAGGCACAAAGAGGCTCAGGGAAGTTAAATAACAAGGCACAAATACTTAGCTGGTCAGGTTCAGAGCCCAGATTAGCCCTGGTCGGTCTGATTTACAAGCTTGCACCTCAAGTTCAAGGTAAAGAAAGGCTTCACTGTTCTAAACCAAAGTCCCAAATATGCCAGAATTACATGGCCACTAGAGAGCTAATTAAGAAAAACTGTTTAAATTATTTCCATGTTCCAGAGTTCCCCACCTCTCTGGACTCAGCAGGCAGTTAAAATATGTGACCTGAGACATTTTTGTTTTCCCTTGAGAGGAAATGCACAGTTGGAAGAGAAGTTCACAAAAAATGCCTTTTCCACAAAGCAGCAATACGGCTTTTTATCTTTCAAAAAGCTCTCTTTTCACAGCTATTTGGTGGCACTTTATGCCCCCAAGAACTCATTTTAGTAATAGTTAACCCCCGTTTAGTCTATCTCACAAGCCAGATTATACATGATTTGAAATCAGGAGTCCTGTTTTTTATTTTGAACCCATCGCAGAGCCTGGCACGGGTTGGTAGGGTGTGCATCCAATCAATACTTGTTGAATGGAATTACATTGAAAAGCAGGGTGAGGTAGTGCCTTCTTCCCTCTGCCAGACTTTGGTGCGGCTATACGGGTAATTTTCTTTCTTAGAAAGCTTTAATGGGAATGAAATTATTCCTTAGTGTGCGTTTGAGAATTCCACTGAAAGCAGTTTAAAAAATTAAACATGCCCTCTTAGAGGTAGTTGGACAGATAAGAATGAAAAGTGACAGTGGCAAATCCGCATTGTTCAGCGGAGAGAGAAAGGTCAACAAAGAGTAGAAACAGAACCCTCAACCCACGCTGCATTCCTCCCCTGGAACGTTCTCTGTGCGTCTTATCATTCAAGTTCTTTAAATGCAGTTTCCTTGAAACTGACCGGATCCCTTTTGAGGGTGAGGGGAGGACAGGAGCGGGAGGGAAAGAGGTGGAGGAGGGGAAGGTCTGAGCAGAGGATTCTTCCGACAGCAGCGTCCAC
This sequence comes from Prionailurus viverrinus, assembly GCF_022837055.1. Taxonomy (NCBI): domain Eukaryota; kingdom Metazoa; phylum Chordata; class Mammalia; order Carnivora; family Felidae; genus Prionailurus; species Prionailurus viverrinus. The sequence continues at coordinate 16,691,193 of NC_062569.1, forward strand.
TCGGGGCCTTGGGGAGGCCGGGGTCACGGGGCCCTCCATGCACCAGTGATCTACAACGTCTTGCCTGCGGTTTACAACCGCTCTTTAAAAATACTTTCCCTTTGGGACTGCCCTCGGCTTCTTCCTGCCACCCCCCCCCCCCCCCCCCGCCCCGCTTCTCTCCCTCCTCCCCCCACAGCGGCCCCAGGCAAAGAAATGCCTCGGCTTCGCCAGCCGATCTTATAGTAAACAGCGTACTCGGAGGAGTACAATCGACCCGAGGCCAATTCGACCCTTTCCCTCTGCCGCCCTCAAACGACCCTTGACAGCAGCCCCCGCTCACCCCTCAAATGGAAAACCCACAGACACACACACAAACAAAAACCCCAAGTCTTCCCTTCGGTTGCTACCCGCAATGACGTTTCCCCCTCGGGTCCCGCCCCTCCGGGGGCTTGGAATTTTGGGATTGGCCGAGGGGTTGCGGCTAAAAGGCCCCGATTGGGCGCCGAGGCTCTGACTGACAGCGGGGCGGCCGCCGCTCCCTCCCGCCCTCCCTGGTGTGCGAATGTGTGTGTGCGGTGTTATGCCGGACAAGAGGGAGGCGACCGCGACGGTGGTGGCTCTGTTTATTGTCCCTCTCGGTGTGTGGATGTGAGGAAGTCGGGGTGCAGCGCGGCCGACGAAGGCGGCCTTTGAGGCAGCGGCACCAGCGGCGGCGACTCCCGCAACCCCAGCGGCCCGCCTTCGCGGAGTGTGAGGAAGGACAAGGCGCCTTTGCGTCCCCGCCACGTCTGGACGCCCCGGGCTCCCCGGCTGCGCTCGCCGCGCGCACCTCCCGGCCTCGGCCCGGCTTGCTGCGGCGCCCGCGGGCGGGCGGGCGGGCGGGCGAGGAGGAAGCGCCGCGGCTCTGTCGCCGCCGGCCTCCTGCTTCCTCCTCCTCCACCTCTTCCTCAGCGGCGGCCCTAGGCCCGGGCGACGCGGCCGCCGCGCCTCGAGTTTGAGGGCGCCGGGCGGCGCGGCCTCCTCGGCGGGCTCGGCCGGGCGTCCGCCCCGGGTCTCGACGATGGGGCGCGGGGGGCGGCGCCGCTAGGAACACGACGAGCGGAGCGGTCGGTGCGGAGCAGCGGGGGCCGGCGGCCCGCAGGGAAGCGGGAGCGGCGGCCGCGGCCTCGGGGCCTGTGAGCGGAGGCACCCGCCATGGCCAAGGCGGGCGGCGGCGGCGGCGCGGGAGCCGGCGGCAACGGGGCACTGACCTGGGTGGTGAGTGGCGGGCGACGGAGGGCGGGGGTCCTGGCCGCGGCATTGTTCCCGGCCCGCGGCGGGGGAGGAATTCCGCCGGGCGGACCGGGGGTGGGGAGGAAGGGAAAAGAGAGGGAAATCCGGCGCCCCGGACGGGCGCCCCGTCGGGGCTTCTGCCAGCAGAACCCCCCGCTCCCCGCCCCTTTTCTTTCTTTACCTCTTTGGAGGCTCCGCTGCTGGGGCTTACGTGCGCTTAAACTTAGGGGGACAGACCATGAATCCGATAGGAAGCCCTCGCTTCATCTTTTTTCCTCTTTCTCAAGACTCTTCCAGGTCAGTGAGGCATGAGATGATGGGTATGGCAGTAATGCCTGTGTGTCTCTGTGGGTCAGCACTTTTATTAAATGTGGTTTGAGAAAATCCCGGAGAAAGGGGTGTGTGTGTGTGTGTGTGTGTGTGTGTGTGTGTGTGTATGTGTGTCCGTCCTGGAAATGCAAATGCAACCATTTCTGATTCTCTGACCTCTCAGAGAAGAATGGGTTTGGTGGGGGATTCGTCTAAGGCAATTTACACTGGAGTTCAGAGTCTCGTTCGATTGAAAGCGCATTCGGAATGGCTGTTTCCGCAGCAGCTAATATGCTTGTAGGTCGTCCATCTGTCCGGGTGGGATTATTAAAAGAAGCGTTCACCTGCGTCAGCATCGCAGGTGAAGCGGGGTGGGGGCCGAATGGAGGGTGCTGGAGAGGTGACCGAAGTGCTTAGCCCCGGAATTAAAGGATTTCGGCGCTCCGTTCCTGCTGGGAAGTAGTAGAGGAGGGAAGACCCAGAGAGATCCGATTCCCACGGCAGATCGATAATTCACCAGCATTTCACTTGCTCAGCATAGAGTTCAGAGCAGGGTCATTTCCTACACACACAAAAAAGCGCAGCTCAGCCAACTGACTTGGTTTCCAGGAGAAACATTTAAAAAGCGTTACATTTTACAGGGACTTTCGATGGATTTTTCCCTTTTTCAAAACACCCAAGGAAACTTTCATATTGGCATTTTTATTACCACTGCTTCATTTTCTCTTCACTTGGGCCAGGTTGAGGGGAGTTGAGTAGCAGTTCTGCTGTGTTGAAAAGTATTCCTTGTAAAAAAAAAAAAAAAAGTATGTTACTGGTAGCAGAAAAACATTTTAAGCACTTATGTTTGGGTGCCAGGGTGCTTTGCAAAGTGACTTGCCAGGCTTTTATTGTTGAGTTTTCCGAATTTTGTATGCTGCTCCAGTAATGTAGCATGGTGAACAGATCAGAGCCAGAATAGATAACATGTGAGGTTATAAATTATTGGTCCATGCGGTCCATTCTCGGAGGGGAGAATGCATAAATGCAAAACACTGATTTTTATAAATGGATGGCCCTTACCCCTGTTACTAAAATCAAACGACTTCTGAACATTGAGTTAGCCAGATGGTTCTCATTCACTATTTGGAAGTGTCCAGGCCTGATTTGTGTTCCTGAGGACTTCTGATTCTGTAATGGTAAACATTTTGCTCCAAGATGGAATTGGTTGGCATTTGACATTTGATAGCGATATTTAATTTACTGGTATTTAACTTTGTAGATAACTAAATGACTGCTTTTTCTGTCAAGCTCAATAGGAAACTTATTTACATAAAAAATTTCATGAAACTTAGAGGGTCTCATTCGGTATCAGAAAATTCATTTGATAATTTTGATTTATTAAAAGCTTTTTTTTCATACAAAACTAATACAGTAAAAGTCACTTAATCTTTTACTTACAGATTGTATCCTCTTGTTGGATTAGAAGTTTATTGAAACGCTAATCACTCCGGAAGTCCACTTTAAGATTTGATGCTTGCTTTAAATTTGTCAGGTTGTATGACCATCTTTATGTCCGTAATCAACATCATTGATCATAGACTAATTTTATGGGAGGCAATATAGTGAGGTGGTTATGAGGATGGATTTTGATGTCAAGTTGATGTAGATTCAGATCCTTTCTGCAACACATACTCCAAAAGGGACCTAGCCTTTCTATGTCTGTTTTCTCATCTATAAAATAAGGTTGCATTGAGAATTAAATGAGGTAAACATAGGTAGCCAGTTCTGGGTTTAATAAATGGTTTTTGTTGTTGGTGGTGAAGTTCAAGAAATGTACACTCAGAATAATGAAGTTGCTTTTACATGAAATGCTTTTGAACCCGGGTGAAAGGAAATTATTCCTTTGAAGGAATTCAGGGATTTGTTTCAGTGGTCATCTATTTCTGAAGAGGGGTAACTTTGCCTGCTGTATTGAAACTGGTGTTATGTTGCCACCTGCTTGTGGGTAACAGGAAGAAATAAAAATGGAATTAGTCCCTGATAGCGTTCTTTTGGGAGGGGGATGGGTAATGCCATGCGTTGCTGGTATTAACTTCTATTGGGATGCTTGCCAGCATGTAGTATTAACATTGTCATTGCATGGAAGTTTACATTTTTTTATAGGTATTTCTCATGACATATATTTTTAAATGTTTGTTTATTATTTTGAGAGACAGAAAGAGTGAGAGCAGGGAAGGGGCAGAGAGGGGTGGGAGGTGGGGGGGAGCGGGGGGAGAATCCCAAGCAGGTTCTCTTCTGCACTGTCAGCACGGAGCCCGATTTGGGGCTCGATTTCACAAACCATGAGTTCATGACCTGAGCCAAAATTAAGAGTCAGAAGCTCAACCCACTGACCCACCCAGGTGCGCCCTGAAAGTTTACATTTCAGTACCTGAAACCACAAAGCAGGGTGGTTTAAGACTGACATTAACTTCTCCTTATGATACTGTATTTGGTTTGTGCTTGATTTATAGCATTTTAAGCTAATTTTTTGAAATTAAAAAAAGTGAAAAAAGATAGTAGAACTATTTTGAGTTAACACTGACAACAGCTCTGAAGGCTTCCTGAACTAAGCAAAGTTTCTTGAATTAACCTTTAGTTTGTAAAGCTTTGATTAGTAGACCCTCTAGTCAATTTCATTTTGTTATTTATCATTTGTAAGTGGTTGTAAAAACTTGTGGAAACATTAGAATATAGTTAATTACCATATGAATATTGATCTTTTTTTTTCCTAGCAGTACTCTAATTTGGTAGATTAAAAGATATTATGATTAAAAATATTAGCATATAAAAAAGTGGTGCCCAGAATAATATAAGAAGCCTTCTTATATTTACCAAGTTTCAACGATTTACCAACTCAAGGTTACCCAGTTTGCCCCTTTTCATTATTTTGAAGTAGAGCAAATCCTGGAATTATGTCACTTCATCTGTAAATATTTCAGTATTTGTCTCTAAAACGTAAGTTTCTTTAAAAAATATATAAAACCACAGCTAACATAGTGTTTTAAAAAGTAAAATTCAATGAGGGGTGCCTGGGTGGCTCAGTCAGTTAAGCATTGCATCCGACTTCGGCTCAGGTCATGATCTCACAGATTGTGAGTGGGGTGAGTGGAGCCCCACGTCCGGCTCTGCTGGCAGTTCAGAACCTGGAGCCTGTTTTGGATTCTGTCTCCCTCTCTTTTTGCCCGCCCCCTCTCGTGCTCTTATCTTTCAAAAATAAATAAGTATTTAAAATTTTTAGAAAAGTAAAATTCAGTGAGAGACAAGGAGTACTTTTTTTGTTTACTGTGAATATTTCTAATTCAGAAAACATGATTGTATATTCAAATATTATTTAAAGATTTGTATTAAGAACCTTGCTTTAGGGGCACCTGGTGGCTCAGTCGGTTGAGTGTCCATCTCTTGATTTCGGCTCAGGTCCTGATCTCAAAGTTCATGAGTTCAGGCCCCATGTTGGGCTCTGCACTGACAGTGTGGAGCTTGCTTGGGATTCTCTCTCTCTCTCTCTCTCTCTCTCTCTCTCTCTGTCTCTGTCTCTGTCTCTCTCTTCTCTCACTCTCTGTCTCTCAAAATAATAAACAAACATTTAAAAATATATGTCATGAGAGATACCTATAAAAAAAGTAAACTTTCATGCAATGACAATGTTAATACTACATGCTGGCAAGCATCCCAATAGAAGTTAATACCAGCAACGCATGGCATTACCCATCCCCCTCCCAAAAGAAGGCTCTTGACCAGTCTAAATCTTAATTACTCTTCAAGACTAGCTCAGAGTCTCACAAAACTCTTATCCTCCAGTTTACACTCATCCTTTCCTGTTACTCTTATGGGTAAAAAAAAAAAAAAAGTATTTTTATATAACTTTCACGCATAATTTTGCCTTTAACAATTAAATTATAAACTCCCTAAAATCAGAGACCATGTGTTGTACTTATTTGTATCCTTTATAGTGTTTAGCAAAAAGCTGAATTCATAATCCAACCTCAGTTATTTTTTTTTTTATTAAAAAAAATTTTTTTAACATTTATTATTGAGAGACAGAGAGACACAGCATGAGCAGGGAAGGGGCAGAGAGAGGAGACACAATGCGAAGCAGGCTTCAGGTTCTGAGCTGTCAGCACAGAGCCCGATGAGGGGCTCAAACTCACAAACTGCGAGATCATGACCTGAGTTGAAGTGGGACTCTCAACAGACTGAGCCACCCAGGTGCCCCTAACCTCAGTTATTCTTAACAAATTGGGTAACTGACATATAACTTCCTCAAAAGTCTATCATTAGTAAGACAAGTGGTCAGGTAGCGATGTTAGATACATTGTCGAGTAACATAAAGCAGCACTTAGAAAATGTTATAATTGGTGCTAACTTTTCTGAATGGAAGTGAGTGTTTACCTATAGTTTTAGATCTGTTAATTATTTCAGTGCCAGTAGTTGTATTTTACTAAGTACAGCTTTTAAAAACTAAGCCTCTTTTATAGTTTTTAAAAATAGGGCCCCCGTTAGAGAAAAGGTATGATGAGTTTATTATTTTCATTTGCAGAGAAAGAAATGGGGGTGGGGCTGGTTAGAGAATTAGGTAACAAACTATTAATCACCTGACTAAGGCAGAAGTGGGATTGAAACCAGGTTTATCTTTGTAACCATGATTTAATACAACCTCCCACTTTAAAAACATTAAAAACCAAAAAGCCTCATCTTTTATATCCTGATGTAACAGGATTAAAAAGTCTTCTGGGGTATACTTGTATCTCTTTCTACTAACCTTTCGTTTACTTTCACACAGAAAGCTAGGGAATATGTTTCCTTTTTAGGGTATATGTATCTTGTGTAACAATGCTTTTTAAGAGAATGGGCTGTGAAATCAGATCACATAGTTACATAATTCAGCTTCTTCAAGTACTAGTTTATTAGCTTTGGGAAAACACTTCTTCAGACTTCATTTCCTCATCTATAGAAGGAGAATTATGATAAGGGTGTCTACTTTGTGGAGCTCTTTGAGGACTGATTGAGATTATCCATATATTCACGTAATGCTGCCACATAATCTCTCAGATGTGTACACATGCATGCGTCTTTTTTTTCTTCAAGTCTATTGAAAAGAATTTTCATGTCTTTTGTCTCAGAGAAAGTATTTTTTTTTAATATTGTGAAATAACAATAAGTCAGCATTCATCACCACACAGTTACAATTTTTTTTCTTTTGATTGGGATTTTTTAAGATCAAATCTCTTAGCAACTTTTAAATATACAGTGCGGTATGATTAACTGTAGTCATATTGTTTTACATTACATTCCCAGGACTTCCTTATTTTATAACTGGAAGTTTGTACCTATAGGTCACCTTCTGCCATGTTGTTCCCTTCACCCTCCATATTCAGGGTTTTTGTTTTGCTTTGTTTTTAGATTCCAAATATAAGTAAGATCATACAGTATTTGTCTTTCTTTCTTTGATTTATTTCATTTAGCGTAATGCCTTCAAGGTTCATTCATGCCACAAATGGCAAAAGTTCCTTCTTTTTTTACGGATGGATGATATTCCTGTGTGTGTGTGTGCGCGTATGTATGTATGTGCGTATGTACCACATTTTCTTTATCCATTTATTAATGGACGCTTAGGTGGCTCGTGTGTCTTGGCTATTGTAAATAATGCTGCAGTGAAAATGGGGGTGCATATATCTTTCCAAGTTAGTATTTTTGTTTTCTTCAGATAAATGCCCAGAAGTGGAATTGCTGGATCCAATGGTAATTTTATTTCTAATTTTTAAAAATAATAATATTTTTAAATAATATTTTTATTTAATATTTTATTAACTATTATTTAAAAATAATTATTTTTCATGTTTATCTATTTTTGGGAGAGAGCACAAGTGGGGGAGGGGCACAGAGAGAGGGAGACAGAATCCAAAGCAGGCTCCCCACTGCTAGTGCAAAGCCTGACAGGGGGCTTGAACTCACGAACTATGAGATCATGACCTGAGCTGAAGTCAACCAACTGAGCCACCCAGGTGCCCCCTATTTGTAATTTTTTTTTTGGGAAACCTCATGCTGTTTTCCATGGTGGCTGCACCGATTTACATTCCTGCCAACAGTGCACTAAGGTTCCCTTTTCTCCACATCCTTGCTAACACTCCTTATTTCTTGTCTTTTTGATAATAGCCCTCCTGATAGGTGTGAGGTGGTGTCTTATTGTGGTATTTATTTATTTATTTATTATGGTTTTGATTTGCATTTCCCTGATAATTAGTGATGTTGCATGTTTTTTCATGTGTGTATTGACCATCTATGTCTTTTTTGGAAAAATGTTTATTCAGGAAATCTGCCCATTTTTTTTTGTTGTTGGATTTTTTCTTGCTATTGAGTTGTATGAGTTCTTTATATATTTTGGATATTAACCCCTTATCAGATTTATGATTTGTGAGTATTTTTTCATGTTTGGTAGGTTGCCTTTTTATTTTTTATGGTTTCCTTTGCTGTGCAGAAGCTTTCTTTTAAGTTTATTTCTGTATTTTGAGAGAGTGTGTGAGTGTGAATGGGGGAGGGGCAGAAAGAGAGAGAGAGTGTGAATCTGAAGCAGGCTGCATGCTCTCTTGAACTCACAAACTGTGAGATCATGACCTGAGCTGAAACCAAAAGTTGGACACTTAACGGAATGAGCCACTCAGGTGCCCCTGTGCAGAAGCTTTTTAGTGTGATGTAGTCTCGCTTATTTTTTGTTTTGTTGCCTCTGCTTTTGGTGTCCATTAAAAAAAATCATTGTCAAGACCCACATCAAGGAGCTTACATTGAAGTCTTTAATTCATTTTGAGTTCATTTTTGTGTATGGTATAAGATAGGGCTCCCATTCATTCATGCATGTGGCTGTCCAGTTTTCCCAGCACCATTTATTTATTGAAGAGACAATCCTTTCTTCCTTGTATATTATTCACTCTTTTATTGTAAATTAATTGGCCATGTATGTGTGGGTGTATTTCTGGGCTCTCTGTTCTGTTCATTGATCTTTGTGTCTGTTTTTATGCCAATACCATACTGTTTTGATTATTATGGCTTTTAATATAGTTTGAAACTGGTGAGTGGGATGCCTCTAGGTCTTTTCTTCTTACTCAAGATTGCTTTGGCTATCCAGAGCCTTATGTGGTTCCATACACATTTTAGGATTGTTTGTTCTGTTTCTCTGAAAAATGCTGTTGGAATTTTGATAGGGATTGCATTGAATCTGTAGACTGCTTTGTGTAGTATGGACTTTTTAAGAATATTAATTCTATGAGCATAGAATATCTTTCCATTTTTTTGTGTCTTCAGTTTCTCTATCAATGTCTTAGTTTTCAGCGAATGGGTCTTTCACCTTTCTGGTTAAATTTATTCCGAAGTATTCTTTTTGATTCAGTTGTAAATGGGATTGTTAATTCCTCTTTCTGATAGTTTGTCATTGTACAGAAACACAAGAGAGTTATATATATTGATTTTGTATCCTTCATCTTTCCTGAATTTGTTAATTTTAATAGTTTTTTGGTGGAGTCTTTAGATTTTTCTGTATATAATATATCGTCTGCAGATAGTGACAGTTTTACTTCTTCCTTTCCAGTTTGGATGCCTTTTAGAGAAAGTGTATTTTTTATTTTCACAGTGGACATTTAAACATTCCTTATGATCTTAAGTATCCCTCACCTTCCATCTCTTTCCCTGTCCCTGGTTTGGGAGGGCATCTCTTGAGGAGCATAGATGGAAGACAAAGTGTTGGTTTTTGTTGTAGCATGGCCCTCTCTATTACATAGGTGAAATATGAGTGAAAGGAACATCAAAGCGTGGCAGTCTTGAGGGAGAAAGGAAGGGGAGGAGATGTAACAAAAGGGTAATGTGAAGTCTAAGGGGGTCATTTATAGAAGACAGGAGAAAAGGCTTGTTGCCAAGGTTTTGCTAGCACCACTCTTGTTGGCTTGGTGATGGTGAGATTTTTTGTGCCGATTATGTGAATGACTGGCTCAGTTCCTTTTTAGCACCAACTGGCAAACCATCTCCTCTCCCCTCCTTGGCAGCAATTCATTCTCTCACAGAAAAACAGGAACTGTGGGTGATTGCCCCAAATTGCTATATCTCACGTGACAGCTCTGGAACTGTGCATGGAACAGTCTTTTTTTTTTTTTTTTTTTTCTTAAACAGAATGATCTTGGTACATACTCATTCTGAAATAAAAAATTTGTTTTATTGGAATGTTTTTCTTTCTTTTCTGGTGGTTGAGAAGTATTCTTGATAAAGGTTGAATCTTGGATAAATGTTATATCTATATTCTTTCACTAGGAGTTAGCAATATTACAAAAGTGCTATACAATAATATTTTAATATCAACTACATGAATTATTTTGATATTTTTGTTATAATTTAAAAATCCCCAACAATGCATTAATTTGGCAGCCACCTTTTGAACTTCAGAAAAAGTCGTTTATGGCATCATGTGTAAACCACAAAGAGAATTAAAACGTTTTTAGATATGTGAAGGATATTTTCAGATGGGGTTATTTTACATTTTCATTGACTTTAGTTTTATGTGGAAATCAAAATGTTGCTCTGATTTCTTATACTCCATTGTAACTAGATGCTGGATTTATTACTATAAATAGCTCGGTATTTTGTCCACATAAACAAATTTAGACAGTAAAATAAATTACAAATAAACTTAAATTGTAAGTTTTCACTTTTATCAAGCCTTAAAATTTATTTAGAATGTTTTTGGTAATTGATTATTTTTACAGGCATATTGTGAATTTTTATTTAATGTGGAGTACTTAGTGCAATCACGATAGTACAAGGTATTTTACTACTATGAACATATAAGAATAAGAAAAGTTTAAATCATCATTTTTGAATCAAAAGACCCCCTTCTTTTCAGTGTTTCAAATGAGCATAATTCAAAAACTTAAAGCAAATTAAGAAGATAGTGAAACAAGGACTTGAAAAGCAAAAGATGAATACAACAGCAACCACAACAAAAATTTAAAAATCAAACCTCTTTGCTGACATTTACCTGTCTCAGTTAAACAGGAGGATGAGGGGATTATTGCAACTCAATAAGGATTTTTCAGCTTCTCAAATAGTGCTAATCGCACAAGAGATTCACTGGGAAAACTTGTAGATATACAGGTAAACCACATAAGTTGTGAATGAAAACCCAAACATACTGACATTAATATGGGAAGTGTAACACCTCTCCTCCCCAAATGAAACGAGCATAATTCTTTTTAGCCTACAAGTGTCAAATATATATCTGTCTTCTTTATCATTTGTGGGGTTGAGTGTTTTTATAAATGTGTCCATATGGGTTTGCTGGTCTGTTTCTGTTTAAGCTAGTTTCGTGATCTCTTTTCTGAATATTATCAGTAATAGTGTTAAAACTGAAGAACTACTTGGTGATTTCTTTCTTTCCTTTTCTTTTCTTTCTCTCTTAGCTAGAGATAGTGGTAATAACAGCTGGAGGGAAGATGATCAATAGATTTTTCTCATTTTACTTAGTTCTCAGGCCCAAGATGTTTGTACTTACACCTGTTCTAGGGATGGGATCATCCCATTGTGGTGGTGGGGGGGGGGAGCGAGCAGTTGCTGTCTGTCCCGTCACCCCCAGATTTTGATTTTTAGTGACCTGGACATTATTTAGGGGACAACTTTCTGCTAACAAACAGGACATTATTCCAGGTTTCTGTCAGAAAAACTTATAGACCTCTCAGGAGAGAACCTTCTCTTTCTGTTTGCTGTTAGTGAGCCAGCCATTTGTTGAGAATGGGAAAGTAAAAGACAAATCTGACCACAGTGTTAATTTCTATTTTCTATGCCAAGCCTGCCAATCTTATTTATTTTGGTTTTACTTTTTGCTTAGATTCTAGTGAGAAAGTTGGGAGTGTGGAAGTAATAAGTTAAGTATTAACAGTGTCGCTGGAAAAGAGAAACCTTCAGTTTTATTGTAGCTTATTTACATTTTCACATACATGGGTTAATAAACTTTAAAAATACTTCTATCCATGTTTATTGTAGAAAACTAGAAAATGTGTATCAGAAAAAAAAATGAAAGGGGCACCTGGGTGGCTCAAGTCGGTTGAGCATCTGACTTCGGCTCAGGTCATGATCTCTTGGTCAGTGAGTTCAAGGCCCACATTGGGCTCTGTGCTGACAGCTCGGAGCCTGGAGCCTGCTTCGGATGCTGTGTTTCCCTCTCTTTCTGCCCCTCCCCACTCATGCTCTGTCTCTCTTGCTGTCAAAAATAAATAAACATAAAACATTTAAAAAAAGAAAATAACTTATTTCTACTTTTCACAGATGATTTTGAATGATATTCTGTTGAGTGTATTTTATATTTTTTCCTATGCGTGTACAATGAGTAATTTTTTTTCTGATGATAATGGGCTCATATTTTTTATATACTCTTGTAATTTTGTTCACTAAACAGTGTAGTTTTAATAAGCTACCCATTTAAAAATACTTGATTACTAACATTTTCACATAAAAGTTAAAGCAATAGAGTTTATATAGTCAAAACAAATAATTTTTGGTAAAGTTAACTAAAAATATTGACTCAACGAAATACTTAGGTTTAAAGTTTTAAATGCAAGTTTTAGAAATTGAGAGTTAATATTGAATTGTCGACAGATCTCAAAACATTTGTTTTATTATATTCTATAAATAATATGTGTTCTTTAAGGCCTTTCAATACTTAAAATTTTTTTTTAATGTTTATTTTTGAGAGAGGCAGACAGAGCGTGAGCAGGGGAGGGACAGAGAGAGAGAGAGGGAGGGTGTGTGTGTGTGTGTATGTGTGTGTGTGTGTATGAGCGTGTGAGTGGGGGTGGGGCAGAGAGAGGGAGGGTGTCTGTGTGTGTATGAGCGTGTGAATGGGGGTGGGGCAGAGAGCGAGAGAGAGGGAGGGTGTGTGTGTGGTGTGTGTGTGTATGAGCATGTGAGTGGGGGTGGGGCAGAGAGAGAGGGTGTGTGTGTGTGTATGTATGAGCGTGGGAGTGGGGCAGAGAGAGAGAGAGGGAGGGAGGGAGAAAGAAAGAATCCCAAGCAAGCAGGCTTCACACTGTCAGCGCAGAGCCTGATGTGGGGCTTGAACCCACAAACTGTGAGATCGTGACCTGAACCAAAATCAGGAATTGGACACTTAGCTGACTGAGCCACACAGGCACTTGTCAACTTATTTTCTAACATTTATATATTATTCTTAGAGAAAATTACAGGTAGTAATTTAACAAAGCCAACTATGTTTCACTTGTTCTCTCATTTTTGAGACATTATCCTATCAAGAATGACAACTTTTGAACTTGATAGGGATCTGTTAGGTGCAAGCAAACATTCCTTATTCTCTCGTAATCCATTTGGGAGGAAGAAGGGATATGGGAAAAGTTGTTAATTCTTAAAGGAGTGCTGAAGGGCTTTACCCTTGTTTTACATACTTGTGGGTGCGCGCCCTTTTAGTTCAGTGTAACTGCTCAGGGCTAAATGTGGAAGCCCAAATTAGGTAGACCTGTCTTTGGTTTAGTCAAATCAAAGATGTTTTCTTTGTTGTGGGATTTGGAGTAGTAGCCTGGGATCAGAAAGCCTTTACTTGCATGGTTATTATAAGTTCCTAACCTTTATGCCAATGATTGCAAATAGTTCTAAGTTAATGTTCACTTTTATTCCATAGCATTTATTGCCTTTAAACACTTTCTAAAAGAGTGTGATCTTAGTCCTTACTATTCTGAGGACCCATTATAAAAAATCAATTATGTTTTTACCTTTAGATTTGTTTCTATAAATTAATGAGCTATCTCATGAGAAGCCAGGATTAGAAATTTGGAGACTGTCTGGTATTTTTAAAATATAATTCATACTTCTGGCCAGTTCATCATCTAACTCTTGATAGAAATAGAATGTGAAGACTTTATGAAACAATTATTTTCTTTTATCCAAAGCTGTTTTTAATTGAGCAGTGTAATGTATAAATGAAAGAGTGTATAAGAATATAGTTTAAAATATAGAAAATGAGTTATTTATAATACTTTATTTTGAAATATTATTAAGTATCTTTAATTTTATGTTAAATTTATGGCACTGGAAGATTTTAATTAATGTTTGAATTTCCATGGAGTTTGTATGTTACAATTCTTGTCCTGGTTTAGACTGCTCAGAGGTTCTGCATTTGATTTTTAAACATAAATTTCAAGACTATGTAATGGCCTTTTTTCAAATATTAACTTTAAAGATAATGGTATGTATGGATGGTATGTATTCAGGTCCTATATGTAGGACCTGAATTGAAGTGACTTGTTCAAATGCATAAGAACAAAACAAAACAAAACCTCTTTTGTTGTTTGTCTTCTGCCCACTTCATTTCTACTAAATTCAAAGACCTGTGAAGATATCTCAATTTTCATTGTGTCTTATATGTGAATTATTTTTTGGTTGTAAAAAAATATGTCAGTATAACACCTTTCTTTTAGTGAGATGTCTTATTTGTCAACATTAGGGAATTCCAGAAGAAGCGTGTGTTCTCTGCTGCTATTAAGAAGACAGGGAAATCTCTAGACCTCGGGAATTGGATTAGGGATCCTTATCTACTGTAGGAATGGTTAGGATTAAGATCACCAACCTCTGTCTCTTTGGAATTGGCATAGAAACTAGAATCATGGGATGCCTCAGTAATGAGGTACCTAGCACTGATATATAAGGAATTATTGGCATGACCTCTAAAAAGTGTGAAATTTGAGATTTCATAAACCATGCTTAGTATTTTCAGCAATATCAGTGCATATTAATTAACTACACAGGTTACTATTTTGTGTAGGTTACTTTTGCCTACTCTTTACTATAATTTTCAGTAGCTTAATGGCAAGGCGTTGGTATGTGGAAGACTTGGGGACTCCTGCAGCTAGCCAGATTTAGTCATTGTGAACCTATAACCTGACCAGAACTCCTGTTCCTTCGAAAGTTTTTGAGGACTGTAAGAATTATCTTGAAAACTTACAGAATTGGGAAATATTTATATTTGTGGATTATATAGGTGTAGGCATATGACTTTCCTACTTTTTGGGCTGAGTCAAAACTGCAGTTTTACACTGTACTAAAAGAACTGGACTGTCAGTAAATAGACCTGTGTTCTCTTAAAGACTTAAAAATCAGTAAGCCTGAGAGATAATATGATAATTAAAAAGAAAGCCTATGTCTTGTGTCCATATACATTTTAGTTTACCCCTTGGTAGGTTATTTAAATTTGATTTTTTGGTTAATTTTAGACTCTTTTTGATCAGAACAATGCTGCAAAAAAAGAAGAGTCAGAAACTGCAAACAAAAATGATTCTTCAAAGAAGTTGTCTGTTGAGAGAGTGTATCAGAAAAAGACACAACTTGAACATATTCTCCTTCGTCCTGATACGTATATTGGGTCAGTGGAGCCATTGACACAGGTAATTATTTGTTAAATTTTGAGATTAGGAGATGTATATCTGTTCTACTTAATAAAATTTTTGTGATTATATGCTTAGTACATAATTTCATGTCTTTGTAGTCATATGTAAAGTAGGGAGAGAGATTTAAGGTAGGTAGAAATGTCTTCATTTCCTGCTGAAGATAAAAAACTAGGAGATAAAAACTATTAGAGGTCAGGAGTATAGAGTAAAATGGTAGCGTGTGAATCTTTTAAAAATTCTTAAGTTTATGCCGTGGTTTGCTTCAAATTGTAGAGTTTATATATATATACACATACACACACACACACACACTAATGACCCTTTGATGCTTACTATGAACTTGGCTTTTGCACATATTATCTGATTCTAACAATTTTGGGATGTAGGTACTGTTACCCCCTTTTTATAGACAAGGAAACTGAAGTTTAAATAAATGTAAATAACTTGCTCAGATCTATCAGCCAATAAGAGCTGGGATTCAAAGCTAAGTCTCTGAGTCTAAAGTCATGCTGTATTCATATTATTTTAATCTGTGCTCTTTATAGAAAAATCTAAAACATGAAGTAAAATATGTATATATTTTTGTGTTTTTTTCCTATTTTACTTAAATATTGTTTCTAACAATTCTTGGTGCCTTATATTAATAAACTGACTTTATGTGTAAGAATACAGACTCAATACAAAGTGAATAATTTATCCATTTTGAAACTTTTGAAATTGGATATGAATGTAGTGAAGATGATTGGAACTGAAGTAGTGTATGTGTTTTTACTTTGAAAGTCTAAGTATTAACAGAGGAAATGACAGATGTGGGTTTATACTATGTAAAATTGATGTTAAATGCTTTTTACCCAATAATTCCTTTTGAATTTTTCTCGTAATGCAGCTAATGTGGGTATATGATGAAGATGTAGGAATGAATTGCAGAGAGGTTACCTTTGTGCCAGGTTTATACAAGATCTTTGATGAAATTTTGGGTGAGTACTTGCTTAAGATTTAATGCATTTGTGTCCATTGATGTATATATATATATATACATCAGTATGTAAATAAAGCTAGACTTACAGTATAAATTTTAAAGGCATATCTTGGGCTTATGTGCTGAATATAATGTTCTTCAGAAAATTTGTCACTTGCTGTAATATTTTCATATTTGTGCACATATCTTTGAATTTATTTATAAAGTGAATTTGTTGTATTTGATCAGTAATCCAAAGTTGGTTTGTATCTTGTATGTGTAGTCATTGCAGGTTGTGTGTGCATCCCTTTTACCTAGGGCGGCATGTTAAAAATATAGATTACAGGACCTGATCCTTGAAGATTTAGTGAGTGTGCAGTGAGACATGTAAAATTGTGGTTTTTACCAACAGATCAGTCATTTCTGTTGGGCAGAAGCAATCATTGTTCTGAATTGATCTCTGTTTTTTTTCCAAATCGTAGGATTAATTAAATCAATGAAATGTGGATGCTCATTTGATTGCTAGGGAATGCTTGCACATTGGAAATATTTTTAGTCAAGGACTTTCTAGAGCCTTTGGGCTCTGCTACCTCATCAGCCACTTGAGATTTCCTCGACAGCTGGGTTATGTGGGTCTCTCTGAGCTTCCTCCAGCTTTCCTCCTTTGGGGAAAGAATAGGGGAGTAAACCTGATTACTTGCATTTTATACCTTTCACTCTTGCTTCCCAGCTATCCACTCACTTTTACTTTTATGTTACATAGTGTTTACCAGGGACATAGTCGTTCTGTGACTGAAGTTGAATTTGACAGCTAGCTTGCGTTCAAATTTGTGTAGTCATGTGTCTAACCACAGCAGTGGTTAATATATGAAAATATATGATTATACTACATAAGATTTAGTTTTGATTTCTAAGGATGCTGAAGATGTTGCCTTTTTAATTTAAAAATAATTTATTTTATCTCAACCTGTCTATAAAACCATAGTTTATTGAAGGATATCAAGAGAAAGATACAGTATAATTAAATTCAAATTTTTTTCTTTTGGGCCTCACCTGGATTAGGGGGTTATAGCCTGCAGATGTTTGTTTTTAATTATTTTTATATATCACAAAATCTACCCTTCCCCTACCCCTTGTTTGTAGTAGATCACACAATAGTAATTTAGTGTGATATAAAATTTAAGAATATTATTTGGGAAATAAAGTTTTATATTAGAAATTAGTAATAATTTTCACTATTACTATCTGTAAATATTTATATTAAGTTGGGATGCACATGAAGTTGTGTCATGTATTTATTACTCATCACAATATTTAATTTGTAGTTAATGCAGCTGACAATAAACAGAGGGATAAGAATATGACCTGTATTAAAGTTTCTATTGATCCGTAAGTATATTTCAAGTTTAATTTTTTATGCTAAGTTGTTTTATTCTGATAGCCCCCAGCTTTTGAATACTCTTCAAATACTGTATACAATTAGTACTCCTAAAGTTTCCCTGTTGCATGAGACATTGTTATTTTTGCCTCTTTTAGCCATAATATAGTATACTTTTATAGTTTTCTCTCTCATTCATGATGTTTTATTCCAAAGCACTTCCTTATGGGAA
The DNA here is from genome assembly GCF_022837055.1 of Prionailurus viverrinus. Classification (NCBI taxonomy): domain Eukaryota; kingdom Metazoa; phylum Chordata; class Mammalia; order Carnivora; family Felidae; genus Prionailurus; species Prionailurus viverrinus. The sequence continues at coordinate 16,708,775 of NC_062569.1, forward strand.
CACTTGGAAACCATTTTTCTCTCTCTTTGGTGCTGCGGCTATTGTTTCAGGTGATACAGTGGTTGCTTGATGTTTCCTTTTTTGTCTTTGCTTTAGGAGTCAAGGCTAAGGGCTATTGCTAGTACTCTTCCAATTATATTATGGGTAAAATTTATTTTTTATGACCAGTATTTGGACTTTTCCATTATTTATAACATCATTTGTAAATTAGGAACTGCTGGTATTATAGAATATATACCAGGTGTTCAGCTAATTAGATCTCACTATGGTGATTTGTTTTGGAGAATTGAAAGGGAGTCAAAATAATACAGTTTTAAGATAGAAATATTACTGTTACATTTATCCTGTTTTTGTCAGCATGCTTTTGTAAAATATTGCATTACTTGTATCATTTATAATCTTATTAGTAATTTCGAGTGATGTTACGGTTTTTCTCTAATGTGAACATTTAATAATTCAGGTTTAGTCTTACTGTCACTAATCTAATTTTAGATGGTATGGTTACGATTCATGTATATATGTATATAAAACAGTATCTTATATGAAAATATCACCGCATAACTGTGCTGTTAAAGTTCTAGATTTTTCTTTTCCTTTCCATTTTTTCCCCCCTTTGGATCCTTTCTGTAACAAATACATTCTTGAGGATTTACGTGGTAAAGTGCATAGGACCCTTATAAATTGTAATTTATGCAGAGTTTAAAAGAGTTTCAATGAAATTTTAGCTTCAAGATTACTTTTTTTCTATATTTAGGAAATTATCCGTTAAAAACAGTATCATTTAATGTGCTTTAGGAGAGCTAGCTAGTGAGGAGTAATAGATGAATGTTAGATAACATTAAGCTTTTTAAAGTTCAGAGTGGAAAGATTTTGACTGAAAGCTAAGGAAGAAGGGGCTCTTTCTTAAGTACATCCTTGATGAACATGATTACAGCTGTTTGGTTCTTTTATCTTAATTGTTTTGGCCACATTAATCCAACAACATGGACTTAAAACAGCTTACATAGAATCCCGTCATAACAAAGTGATCAAGAAGTGAGCTATAAAACAACTGCTGTAGACTGAATAGTGGCTCTTGGTGGAGTGCTTTACCTTTAAATTTATTATAGATTCTAGACAAAGTAATTCTTTGTAACTAGTGCCTTTAGTGATCTTTTTCCCTTTTCTTTTTTTTTTTTAACTTTTGAAAAAAATTTTTCAAAAAAATTTTTTTTTTAAATATTTGAAAGAGAGACAGAGTGCGAGCTGGGGAGGGGGAGGAGCAGAGAGAGAGGGGAAACACATAATCTGAAGCAGGCTTCAGGCTCTGGGCTGTAGGCACAGAGCCTGACACGGGGCTCGAACTCATGAGCCAGGAGATCATGACCTGAGCTGAAGTCGGATGTTCAACTGCCTGTGATACCCAGGCGCCCTTAAAGAAGTTATTAAAAGCAGAATTGAAATGGGAAACTGCTCTTCTGCTATTTATTTCATTGGCCCAGTGTTCTCTGCTGTTCATTTTTGATATCCTCTGAATTTCATTCTTTTTAACATTTTTGTATAGCAGATTTAAAATTTTGTTTGTGCACATGTGTACATGAACTCTTTGTAAAGGAGAGGTTAAATTTTGATAGTTAATGGGTTAAGTGTGGATAGCTTAGCTCTTATTCTTTTTCAATAGTACTCTAATGTGGAGGTAAAGTTTAAATAACAGCCATGGTTGTAAAAGGCATAAGAATGTATTAGCAGGGGGTGCCATGCAGAATTTGGGCAGCTTTGCTAGAATTTGGAGCAACTGTTTACAGAAGAACTTAAAACTCATTAAGTAATAGAATATGATGGTTAGTATTGAAACAACTTATTTGTTGGCAGCTATCTGATTAAAAACAAATGTGGAAAGCATATTAACCAGAATTCTAACTCTCCCTCTAGTTTAAGTGTCCTTGTTTATGTAGGGTTAAATCTCTTAAATCCATAGCTTTATAAAATAGTATACACCTATTGAAATACATCAACAGATGTATTTTTACTTTTTAAAAATTGGGATTGTATGCTTTTTCCATTTTTATTTGACATATTGTGGACAGCCTTTGTTATTAACTTATATAGATCTACTTAAATCTTTGTAATTGTTACTAATTATCATGTTGATATATCATAATTTAACCTTTTTCCAGTTGATGAATATTAGATATTTAGATTGTCTTCCAGGTTTCTTTTTAGTTTTAATTATTTTGAAACTTTATTTGTAGCTCATTCAAACATAGTATTCTTTTTCCTAATATTTCCGTGAAGATTATTAATGGAACAAAGATTATATTATAGAACTCTGAAGCATTGTTTAGAGCTTACAGAAATAAATGCCAGATCTGGGAAGTGATGTAGATTGGGATTTTTCAGTAGCGAGGGGTGACCGATAGAAAGTTCAAATTTCATACTTAGGCTTACTGAATGTAGATGTGAAGCCTTATTTATTTACTTTTTAACTGTGATAATGAATTTACAAAATGCTTATCTTAATTATAGTACCATATACGATATACTAAATTGGATGAAAAACATTTTAAAGGTTTACTCATGACTGTATTGGCTTTTGTGTCATTCTGAGATATTTAAGGTCTGTAACTTTCATTGCCTTTCTTTATTTCCTTTAGGATTCTTCTCTATTAACTTTAAGCTCCATGAAGTTTCTTATAGAAAATAGGTACTTAATAATTACAGGTTTTAAGCTTAAGCTAAGAAGTATTTGGAAGTCAGAAAAGTAGTGTAGTTTCTGGCCTGTGTTTCTAGGGCCCACTATTACCTCTGGAGATAGGAGGCACAAGTGGAGGTACAATAGGCAATTTGAAACTGCTACATACTTAAACATTCAGCCGTGTATTCTGTAGAGGGTGTTTACCTACAAGTGAGATAATCTAATCTCCTGAGGTCCCCAATAAATAATTTAGATTTTTTTTTTCTAATTTTGGTATATAAGCAAATTTTGGTATATAATTTTGGCTGGGTAAAAGGCTTCATGGAGAACTGAAGTCATAAACTGACTTCTCAAAGTTAGGGTAAATTTTGGCCAAAGAGACTAAAAAGGCAAAGGAAAGACCAGTAAACAAAGAAATGGAAGAATTGAGAATGAACATGGACAAGTATTAAAACTGACCTGAAGGAAAAATAGGATATGTGTTGCAGAACAGTGGCAATTAAATTTGACTATAATTAAGGATATGGCTGTAAACATGTAGTAGAGGACTTTTCAGCTTTGTATACAGCATTTAAGGTGATAACTAGGCTAGCTTCGTGTATTAGTATTTGGAATGAAGAAAGGACTGAATACTCATATGAAATGAATCTAAGGACATACTAATAAGTCTTGATGACTAAGGACTCTAGAGAATGACCAGGAGATCTGAATAAAAAATGCTATCAAAATTTGAGCCTAGGACATTTGGAGAATAGAACCTGTGTTGGAGAATGAGGGAAAGAAAAGTTGGTTGCTGATTTAGGGAAAGAAGACGATGTGCTCCTAAAAGTTATTTTTTAGTTTTCTTTCTTGATTTAATTAACTGATTTCCCTCTGGATATATGATTTTAATTTTGGCTTTTATAGCAATTTTTTAGTCTTAATAGCTACTTCTAAAAATTCTTCAGAGATTAAGGTATGTATATGTGAGTGAAATTCACATTAAATTCTTAGTATATCTAAGAAGAATTATGAATTAGATTGGCAAATGGTAACTTTTAGAGCCAGTTCTCAGTGTTGGTTATGATGCTGTGTTTCCTTGCAAATTTGGCTCTTAAATGGTTTAAAGCATCATAGTATGTACTACTCAAAATGATAGAGTAGGCAAAATTTTCCATCAGGACTATTGCCTACATCAAGTCGATGTTAGCTATAGGAGCCTCTATTGTATTGTATTGTATTGTATAACCATTCGGGGCTTAAATGGATGGTTTTGTGATAGGAAAACCCAAAAAACCTAAAATAGGTAACATCTACATTTTTTAAAACCATTAAAATTAGTTTATAACAATGATTGCTACAATGCAAAACAACCCTGTAATATTTAGTCTGAGAATGGAATACATTTCAGGCTGTTTGTTCTCTTCCATATGTACTGCAGCAACAGGCAGGAAATGAAAATGGCAATGGCAGCTGGTTCTGCAGAGCTTGTGATTCACAGGTGGTATCCTGGTAGAATGAAGCAGGAAGAGATCATGGCTAATGTATTTGAAAAGAAACAGATCTGTGGCTGACTTTTTCTTTTTAAGTGTATGGGGGGGGTGGGGGAGGGGCAGAGAGAGGGAGAGAGAATCCCAAGCAGCCTGACACAGGGCTTGAACTCCTGAACTTCGAGATCATGACCTGAGCAGAAATCCAGAGTCAGACGCCTGACTGAGCTACCTGGGTGCCCCTGTAGCTAGCTGATTTCTTGTAAAAGCTTCACTGCTTTAACTGTTTTCTGGGAGGTTAAGAAGTTTCTTTTCCTGAGAAAATTTTCAATATTACCTGCAGATCTTAGTGGCCCTAATTTGAGTTATGACTAGGATAGAAATGTGTATCCTCAGCAAGTATTTTCTTGAAAGATGAGTGTCTTCTAATTAGTAATGGCTTTAGTTTAGCTTACAGTTACTCAGGTTTGTTCTGGATTATTTTATTTTTTATGGAAATTAACATATCTTTAAACCATTTTAAGCTCTAAACTCTGCTTGTTTATTTACAGTGAATCTAACATTATAAGCATTTGGAATAATGGGAAAGGCATTCCAGTAGTAGAACACAAAGTAGAGAAAGTTTATGTTCCTGCATTAATTTTTGGACAGCTTTTAACATCCAGTAACTATGATGATGATGAGAAAAAAGTAACAGGTAAAGTCTAAATGGCTGATCAGAATTTTTATTGAATTTTTTATGCTTTCAACATAAAATTTAACTATTCCTATATTAAATATTACAGAAAAGGAAACCTATGTAGTTTTATTGTGAGAAAATTATTTTCAGAATTAATGTCTATAAAAAACTGTCATGTGTAAGTATTATGTCTGACAGAGACATTTTAAAAGCTTCATTGATAGTACATTGGCTCATGCTAGAACTCCTGGAACTCTAACCTGGCTGACAGTTTGAGTTTTGAATTAGAGTACTAATGAAAGTCAGATGTATAATTCCTGTGTATGTGAATGTCTTGTTACATAAGCACCATGTCTTTTGTTTGATATCAGTTAAATTACTTCTAAACTGTTTTAGGACGGTCGAGATTGGAAATCTAGGCTTTGTAAATAGAGTTGAAAGTGCTTTGATCAAAACCAAATGTTTCCCTACTTATTTCCATTGCTCAAGTGGGTTGATGGTTTTTATTTATTTTCAAAACCAAGGCTTTAGGAAGTGACGTAGATTAAATTTTTGTAATAGAGAAGTAACTTTGATAGAAAGCTTAGATTTTGTACTCATATACACTTACTTGATTATAGGAGATAGCAAGTTTAATTTTTTTGTGATGAAGGTAATGAATCTGCAAAGTGGATATTATTTATATTATCATATGTGCTAAATCTTAATTGTATTTTTCTCTAAATGAAAAAATCCAAATATACTCTGAAATATTCAATTCATGATTATTAAGGTAATGCAGTAAGTGGAACTATTTTGCAACAGATCTGCTCTATGGTAGATAAGTTAACCAAGTTCCCTAAAATCCCTTTCGTTAAACCTTTCACATTTAATTGTTCTTACAGGTGGTCGCAATGGTTATGGTGCAAAACTTTGTAATATTTTCAGTACAAAGTTTACAGTAGAGACTGCTTGCAAAGAATACAAGCATAGTTTTAAGCAGGTATGATAGAAATGTGTCTAATTTTTTTAAAATTGTATTTTGTTGCTTTGCTAATAATAGAACCTTAGGTAAATTGCATTGATGATGCCTGTGCAACTTTTTTTTTTAAGCATTAAGCACATCAATAGAGTGAAAAGACTTAAGAATGCCTAGATTTTTAGATAAACCTTTTTCCTGTTCATTGAAAGCAAAGTGCTTTAATAGACTTTTCCTTTAATCTAATTGAGCATTACTGAAAATGTCCTTAACCTTACAGATTAATTGAAATGCATCCACTTAGCATATTTGAAAAATTCTTCATCAGTTCATCAAATTCCTATTTCAGAATTCTGTCTTATTTTTATTCTGGTAGGCTTTTGAAAAAGTTTGAAATTTTACATAGCTAAAATAATTTTGTCAGGAAAAGCATCATACTTATTTTTGTAAAATTCTAAATAGTCATGTTGAAGAATTTGAAAGTTATTAACAGCGTACAAAGTTGTGCAGTTCATTGTGCTTATTTTCAACATGAGGTTATTATAATATAGTACTGTTCCCCCTACCCCCCCTTATCTAGTGGTTTCACTTTCCATGGTTTTAGTTAATCCGCAATAAACCGTGGTCCAGAAGCAGATGATCCTCCTTCTGACATATTTGGAAGGTTAGTTAGTAGCCTAATACTAGGTCACAGTGCCTACATCATTCACCTCACTTCATCTCTTCATGTAGGCATTTTTTATCACAAGGAAGTTGACTACAGTACAGTAAGGTATTTTGAGAGAGAAAAAGACCACTTTCACATAACTTTTATTACAGTATATTGTAATTATTCAATTTTATTGTTAATTTCTTGCTGTGCCTAATTTATAAATCAAACTTTATCTTAGATATGTACATATAGAAAAAAACACAGTATATGTAGGATTTGATACTATCCATGGTGCAGGTCTTGGAACATAGAGAAAGGGGAATACTGTAGTAGTGTTTAAATTTTTTTTCATCTCTGGTATTATCAGTTTCCAGGATTTGTTTATTGCGAAGCTGGAAAATGGATGTAGTTATGGTAAATGATTGTTTTTATGAGCTGAGTCTTTATGTATTATAAAATATAGAAGTATTAAATATTTAAATATTTTTTCTTTTAAAGACATGGATGAATAACATGATGAAAACTTCTGAAGCCAAAATTAAACATTTTGATGGTGAAGATTACACATGCATAACATTCCAACCAGATCTGTCTAAATTTAAGATGGAAAAACTTGACAAGGATATTGTGGCCCTCATGACCAGAAGAGCTTATGATTTGGCTGGTTCATGCAAAGGGGTCAAGGTCATGTTTAATGGAAAGAAATTGCCTGTAAGTGTCTTCTAAAATAGTAAATGCTTTGTTATTTTGTGGGCAGCTTATAGTTAAATCTAACTGCTTTACGCCCTCAGTTATCTTATAGAACAATTAAAAATACAGCAAAGGATTCTATTTTACCTTCATTTATGCCATTTCTAGTGCTCCTAATTTCTTGGTGTAGATTTTAGTTTCAGATCTTAATCATATTCCTTCTGCCTAGAGATCTCTAATTTCTTGTACGTAGGTCTGGCAATAAATTCTCTTACTCTGTTTGAAAGAGTATTTTTCTTCACTTTCAAACGGTACGGAATTTCACTGGATATAGAAATAGGGGTTTATGATATTTTTCTTTCAATGTCATTCTGTTGTCTTCTTGTTTTGCATGGTTTCTGATAAGTCGGCTGTAGTTCTTATCCTTCTTCCTCTGGTTTATTTTTCCCTCTGGCTGACTTGGAGATTCTCTCTCTCTCTCTCTCTCTCTCTCTCTCTCTCTCTCTTTTAATATGCTTAGGTGTTTATATGGGGGTTTCATTTTGTTTTTTTGATAACTATTTTTTTCATTCTGTTTTCTGAACGTCTTGGATCTGTTGTTGGGTGTCTGTCACTAATTTTGAAAAGATTTTGGCTGTTATTTCTTCAAATATTTCTTTGCTATTCTTCTGGTATTCCAGTTACACATATATTATACAGTTTGGTATTGTTCTAATCTCCTGCACGTTGTGCTCTACTGCAGCAAGTGTCCACCAGCATTCTCATTTAGTATTCTCCAGGCTCCCTCCTCCATAAAATAAACTTCTTTTTTTATCCTTAAATGAGATAGGGGTGGGCTGAGGAAGGGCTGGGTAGAATTATTTTATTCCTGCTATAGTAATATTTTAATACTCTCCAGCAGTATCCTTCCCCCCCTGCAAATTAAGGTGGTTCCCCCCCCTCCACTTTTCTTTTCTGTGGATAGGATGGGGGTAAAGGAGACAGTTCTGGGTGAAATTCCCAGTGGTTGCTATTCTCTTCCCCCAACCAGCAGCACCATGGTGGGGAACTTTCTCTAGATTTTCTCTCACCTTCCCTGTGAGAACCTGCTGGGGTTTCTGGAGGAAAAGCCTGTAAGTGTAGGAACCCCTTATGATGACATCCTTCAAGTGCATCACACACCCATACTGTCCACATTTGTCCTACAACAGTTGGTCAAATTCGTCAATTTGTTTACGGTTCCTTTTCACTTCTATGACATTAGGTAGCTTCTGCCTCACTTAAGCAAATTGGTTAGTATTCTTGTGTCTCTCTATAGATACCTGTTTCTCTTCAGACTCAGGATGGCCAGCTGTCCTATGAATTCAATTTTTTGACAGTTCTTGAAAAATCAGTGTGTTGTCTGATTTTCTTGTAAGGGCAGAAATTTCTTTTCTTGTTTTTTAAATAATTTTTTTTTTCAGTTTATTTTTGTTTTGAGAGCGAGAGAAAGCGTGAGCAAGCAGGGGCGGGGCAGGGAGAGAGAGAATCCCAGGCAGGCTTGGTGCTGTCAGTGCAGAGCCTGATGCGGGGCTCCATCTCAGAAACCTTGAGATGGGATGTGAGCTCCTGACCTGACCCGAGATCAAGAGTCAGATGCTTAACCAACTGAGCCCTCAGGCGCTCCTATCTATCTATCTATCTATCTATCTATCTATCTATCTATCTATTTATTTTAAGCCTTCTCTGTGTCTGAACTCAACTGGAAGTCTACTTTGTCATTTTAAAACTTAAACTTTTGAAAGATTTTATAATAATTCACCTGTCCAGCTGTTCCTTCATAACCTCTCCTTATCAAGTACATATGGAAATGGATTCCTTTTTAAAAAGGGTAGGGATCAAGGAATAGAATGGGGGAAGTCATGAAGGTTTGGATCTGAAGAGTAAGAGCTGTTGTGATTGAGGGGAAATAAAAGTATAAGAGTACCTGATGGCATTCACCTAGTTGAACTGCCAATTTTAAGATTGTTTATTTTTGTTTTCAAATGAATAGGTAAATGGGTTTCGCAGTTATGTAGATCTTTATGTGAAAGACAAATTGGACGAAACTGGAGTGGCCCTGAAAGTTATTCATGAACTTGCAAATGAAAGATGGGATGTTTGTCTCACACTGAGTGAAAAGGGATTCCAGCAAATCAGCTTTGTAAATAGTATTGCGACAACAAAAGTAAGTATGCTAGTGCTGTGTTGCCACGTCAGTGGTAGAACAGTGCTTCATTAAAAACAACAAAATAAACAACAATAACAATAACAAAAAACCACAAATCTGCTTTTGTGAAATTAGAATTGGCTTATGAAAACGAAAGCTTATTTTCTATGAAAATAGCTGTCTTATAATTTATTTAAACACCCACTGAGCATTAAGTTTATATGTTGAGTATTTATGGTTGAATATATTTCATGAATTTAGAATGTTAACACATTTTTATGAATTTAGAATGTTAACACATTCCTTATTCTGTGTTCCTAGTTTAGAATGTAAAAGAATAATAGAGGAATCTGTTTTGGGATCAGATTGTGGAACGTGTTATATGCCATTCTAAGGAGTTTGAACTGTCTTACGTAGGCTTTTGGATTTCAAAAGCAAATGAAATTGTTCTCATCTAACAGCATTTGTCCATCGATCATAATAAAGTCTTAGGCAATACAAACATGTATCCTAGAATAATCTAAAGCAATGATTTGATCATTTGTCACTCTTATTCAAGTTTTAACTTTTTTTTGTTAATATTCAGTGTTTATAATCTAGCATCACTTTCTCAAGTCAACACATTTTGCATCAGTTATGGTGACATTTTGTCCTACGTAATAGATACCTAATATACAGTGGCATAAAGATGTAGAAGTTTTATTTTTCCTCATTCTTAGTTTTGTACTGTGACTCCACAGTATCATCAGCGACCAGGCTCTTCCTGACTTTCTTTTCTGCCACCCTTAGCATGTGGCTTTCCTTCTCATGCCTTTAAGATGCCTCAGTTCCAAGTTCTAGGGAGAGAGAAAGGGGCTGGGCAAATGCATATACCAACTAAATCTCTCCCTTTTTAGGAGGAATACAGTAGTTTTCCTGGAAATCCCATCTGGTAGACCTCACGAACATCTCTGGCTAGAACTGGGTCAAGTGGCTGCCACTAGCTGCAAGGGAGTCTAGATTGGTTAATATTAAAAAAAAATTTTTTTAATGTTTATTCATTTTTGAGAGAGAGAGAGAGAGAGAGAGAGAGAGACAAAGTGTGAGCGGGGGGAGGGGTAGAGAGAGAGGGAGACAGAATCCGAAGCAGGCGCCAGGCTCTGAGCCGACGCGGGGCTCAAACCCATGAGCCGTGAGATCATAACTTGAGCTGAAATCGGACACTTAACCGACTGAGCCACCCAGGTGCCCCTAGGTTGGTTAATATTTTCAATTGGACATGTTGCCAGGTAAAAGCAAATTTAGGTCTTTCAATAAAGGGGAGAATAGGCATTGGATAGACAACTGGCAATGGCTGTCACAGTCCCTAAATTTTAAATCTTGTGAGTGCTGTTACCACTGTCATGCCAGTATTCATTCTCACTTCCATGTTTTTTAATTCGATTGATTTTACTTTGTGTATAGTTTTATGCAGTTGATTAATTGGCCCTATAACCAAAAATACCTTATTTTTTAAATCCCCACTCTGTAATTCTGAGATTTATCCTATACCTCTGCATAATTGGGTTTGTAATACTAATTCCACAAAGTTGTAAAGATTAAGTGCTGATTTGAGAACATAATGAATATGTAAGTATTTTGTTACCCTAACTATAGATGATTTTGGATTCTGTTTTTTTGTTCCTTTTTAGGGTGGACGTCATGTGGATTACGTAGTAGATCAAGTTGTTGGTAAACTGATTGAAGTAGTTAAGAAAAAGAACAAAGCTGGGGTATCAGTAAAACCATTTCAAGTAAGTAATGCTTTGTATAGTCTGTTGAGTTGTTAAATAATACCAGTTCTGATGTTGACCTTTTTTGGGTATGTTTCCAACAGGTAAAAAACCATATATGGGTTTTTATTAATTGCCTTATCGAAAATCCAACTTTTGATTCTCAGACGAAAGAAAACATGACTCTGCAGCCCAAAAGTTTTGGGTCCAAATGCCAACTGTCAGAAAAATTTTTTAAAGCAGTGAGTAAAATTTGTATTATTTTTTCAGTGTGTTTTTATTGAAAGTTGATTTAGTTTTCTTGATTTATTTATTCTACTTGTGAGTAGTTTCTCTCTTACACTAACTGTGGGCATAGGCACTTATACTGCAAACTAATGGCTTAATGCTGAAAACTACTAAGGATAGACTTTGTTTTGTAAAACATTGGATTGTTTGGCCAAGAATAAAATAAGGGAATCCCGTAACTAATTGTGTTTTAGCTTTTTATTGGTCATTATCCAGCCCGATTTTCCTCTGACAAATGTTGATAGGTCCTTATAGGACTTCTGCTTTCATCTTTTCTACTCCTTTCAATTTCATCTACTGATTTTTACCTTTATATAGTTTTTAAAAAAAATTGTGGTAACCTATGCATAATATAAAATTTACCATATTCTACATATTTTATAATTTGATTTTACTTTGTACATATTTAGACTGCTTAACTTTCTGAAACTAGGTGAGAGTACAAATAAATAATGTTAGATTTTTAACTGATCCTTGTAGCTGTTAATAATTTCTCAAAATCTGTTGTATATCAGCAAGATTTATTTCACTTCCTTTGTTTGGCAGTACCATCAGTAAATATATATTAAAGAAGCATGTGTGAAGTACCTTTAAATATATTTGCACTAGGAATATAAAGATGAATAAATCACAGCCCCTCCTCTTTTGAAGTTTATAGTTTGGTGGGGGAGTGCCGTGTAATTGCCATAGAAATAACGTATCACATTCTGGTATGGGAAATTCAAAGGTAGGCTCTCACAAACAAAAACAAAAATTGTTTTTCAGGTTCTAGCGTAAAGTCTATAGAAATAGTATTTTTGGATCTAATAATGAATTCTGAATACAAAGGACCCTGCATTAATGCTTCTGCAAATTTCTGCCCTTATGACATTCATGATGAAGTGATTTGATTTTAGATTTTAGATTTTTTCATTTTGAGAGGATTAAGTTTAGATTTGGCAACATAGTCCATATCTCAGACATTCCAGAAATCTATTTCATACACCTGAAACAAACATTTTAGGATAATGAAAAATAAATATCTCCAACTTGGAGATTCTTTACTTTTTTCTTTTTGTGTTAACATCTCGTCACACGTTGACTCCCTGCGTGGTGACACACAATATATAATGTTGGAGTCCTGTTGCCAAACTTGTTTAAAGCATAAGGACTATTCATGAGTTCTTGAATTCATCTAATGTTTCCTATGTATTAATAGTTTTTGTCATAGTGAATTCAAGATTTGTATTTTTGAAGGATATGAGAAATGTCAGTGTATAGAATTTCCCAGCTACTAAATTTATGGTGGATCAGGTTTTACTTGTTAATTTAACAAAATTAACTTGTATCAAAAGCTGTGTGTGTTTCTCATGGAGTTTATTATAATAGAGTTTTTTTCATATTTAGGAAAGTTCTTTATTCATGTTTTTGTTTCTGTACAATAGGCTATTGTATATAGCTGCCCGAGTTAGCTTTACTGAGAGTAAAATTTGCTAGTATGTATCATTATTATCATTAGGCCATATAACTGCACAGATTCCAAGTATTACATTAATTTAAGCTAAGTGTATGAACTTCTGGCTTGTTCTTTGTTTTTAGGCCTCTAACTGTGGCATTGTAGAAAGTATTCTGAACTGGGTGAAATTTAAGGCTCAGACTCAGCTGAACAAGAAGTGTTCATCAGTAAAGTATAGTAAAATCAAAGGTATTCCCAAGCTGGATGATGCTAACGATGCTGGTAAGGTTCATATTTTTTTCAAGATTTTGATTTAAATTTTTATTTATCCAATTATAGAAAGTATTCATTTTCCACATGTAGTTAGACTATATGATTTTATGTTCAGAATATAATTTTACTTCATTAAAATTGTCACATGCATCACATCAATTTCCTCAAGATAGGAATTCAATAATAAAATATTCTTAATATTTTAACTATACTATTAGTATTTAAAGTCTACTATTATATCATGTTACTCTTACAGTCTTACTGTCACCACTGTGATTATGAATTTTTCTGGCTTCATTTTTCTCACTGGTAAAATTGAGGAATTTGGAGTATATGTCGTTTTTAATACCTCTCAGGTGGCAAACATTCCCTGGAGTGTACATTGATACTAACAGAGGGAGACTCTGCCAAGTCGCTGGCTGTGTCTGGATTAGGTGTGATCGGGCGAGACAGATACGGAGTCTTTCCACTTAGGGGAAAAATTCTTAACGTCCGAGAAGCTTCCCATAAACAGGTATCTCTCTCTTTCTTGCATATATCTCCACATATATATGATATCTTAATACTTTATTAAAATTGCTGAATTTTTAAATGTAAATTCAGACTCACTTTTTATGTATTTCAACACTTTTTTAAAAAAAAGATTTTGTAATCTCTACAAACTTAGAACCCTAAGATCAACAGTCACATGCTCTGTTGACTGGGCCAGTTAGGTGGCCTTCAACACTTTTAACATACTCTGAATTCTTTTTCTTTTTGCACAGATCATGGAAAATGCAGAAATAAACAATATTATCAAAATAGTTGGTCTACAATACAAGAAAAGTTATGATGATGCAGAATCTCTGAAAACTTTACGCTATGGGAAGATTATGATTATGACTGATCAGGTTGGTTTAAAGGTTGCCACATATTTAAAACGTACATCTTTTTGAGTGCCCTTTTGATATTTGTTTCATGAGACTTACTTCAAGAAAGTAAAAGTGAAAACGATTGTACGTCAAAGAGGGGGAGAAAACATTTAATGGTACTGCTTGTGTGAAACACATTTTACATTTCTGATTTATTTGGAAAGTGGTGTTTTTGGTTATTTTAAAAATGTTTTTAAGTGCACTAAGTATGAGAAGAGTAGAACACATTGTAGTACTATTATGGGGTTGAAGCCTACCTAAAAGTTGAGTGGAAATGGTGAGATTTATAAGCAAGAAAGATTAATCAATACAGTAATTTTTTCAAGATTTTATTTAAATTCTAGTTAACATATATTGTAATGTTGGTTTCAGGAGTAGAATTTAGTGATTCATCACTCACATATGATATGCAGTGCTCATCCTAGGGGGTGCCCTCCTTAATGCCCATCGCCCATTTAGCCCATCCCCCGTCCAACTTCCCTCCAGCAAGCCTCAGTCTGTTCTCTACAGTTGAGAGTTTCTTATGGTTTGCCTCCCTCTATTTTTTATTTCCCTTCCATCCGCATATGAGTGAAATCATATGGTATTTGTCTTTCTCTGACTGACTTATTTTGCTTAGGATAATACACTCTAGCTCCATCCACGTTGTTGCAGATGGCAGGATTTCATTCTTTTGGATGGCTGAGTAATATTCCGTTTGTGTGTGTGTGTGTGTGTGTGTGTGTGTACACACATACACACACCACATCTTCTTTATCCATTCATCAGTGGATGGACATTTGGCCTCTTTCCATAACTTGGCCATTGTTGATAATGCTGTTTTAAACTTCAGGATGCATATTCCCCTTCATATCACTATTTTTATATCCTTTGGATAAATACCTAGTAGTGCAATTGCTGGGTCATTGGCTAGTTCTATTTAAAAAAATTTTTTTTTCCAACGTTTTTATTTATTTTGGGGACAGAGAGAGACAGAGCATGAACGGGGGAGGGGCAGAGAGAGAGGGAGACACAGAATCGGAAACAGGCTCCAGGCTCTGAGCCATCAGCCCAGAGCCTGACGCGGGGCTGGAACTCACGGACCGCGAGATCGTGACCTGGCTGAAGTCGGACGCTTAACCGACTGCGCCACCCAGGCGCCCCGGCTAGTTCTATTTTTAACGAACCTCCATACTGTTTTCCCGAGTGGCTTTACCAGTGTGCATTCCCACCAACAGTGTAAGAGGGTTCCCCTTTCTCTGCATCCTCACCAACATCTGTTTTACCGTGCTGTTAATTTTAGCTATTATCACAGGTGTGAGGTCGTATCTCATTGTGGTTTTGATTTGTATTTCCCTGATGAACAGTGATGTTGAGCCTCTTTTCATGTGTCTGTTTCTATGTCATTTATTTCTGTTCAAAGCTTTATTATTTCCCTTCTGCTGGCTTTAGGCTTCACTTGCTTTTCCTTTTCTAGCTCTTTTAGGTATGAGGTTAGTTTGTGTATTTGAGACTTTTTGCTTCTCGAGTTAGGCCTATATTGCTACATATTCTATATTGCTATATACTTCCTTCTTAGGACCGGTTTTGCTGCATTCTAAACACTGTCGTGTTTTCATCTTCTTTTGTTTCCATGTGTTCTTTTATTTCTTCTTTAAAGTCCTGGTTAATCCATTCATATTTGAATAGGATGTTCTTTAACGCCCATGTATTTGTGGTCTTTCCAATTTTTTCTTGTGGTTGACTTCAAGTTTCATAGAGTTGTGGTCTGAAAATAATCATGGTATGATCTCAGTCTTTTTGTACTGGTCGAGACCTGATTTGCTACCTAGTGTGTGATCTCTTCTGGAGAATGTTACGTGTGCACTGGAAAAGAACATGTATTCTGCTTTAGGATGACATGTTCTGAATATATGTTATGTCCATCCAGTCTAGTGTGTCATTCAAAGCCGTTGTTGCCTTGTTGATTTTCTTTGTCCTTTGCTGTAAGTAGGGGTTTAGCATCCTCTAGTATTATTGTATTGTTATCAATGAGTTTCTTTATGTATGTTGTTAATTGATTTATATATTGGGGTGCTCCAAGTTGGGGGTATAAATATTTACAGTTGTTAGATCTTCCTGTTGGATAGATCCCTTTATTATTATATAGTGCTCTTTTTCATCTCTTGTTAGTCTTTGGTTTAAAATCTAGTTTGTCTGATATAAGTATGGCTACTCCAGTTTTCTTTTGACGTCCATTAGCATGATAGATGGTTCTTCATCCCCATACTTTGAGTCTGGAAGTGTCTTGGTTCCAAAATGGGTCTCTTATAGGCAGCATGTAGATGGGGTCTTGTTTTTTATCCATTCTGACACCCTGTTTCTTTTGATTGGAGCATTTAGTCTATTTACATTCAGGGTGGTTATTGATCAGTATGAAGTTAGTGCTATTGTATTACCTATAAAGTTGTTGTTTCTGGAGATTTTCCCTGTTCCTTTGTAGTTTTTGTTTCTTTTGGTCTTTCTTTCCCACTCAGAGTCCCCTTTAATATTTCTTGCAGGGTTGGTTTAGTGGTCGCAAACTCTAATTTTTGCTTAGGAGACTCTTTATCTCTCCTTCTATTCTGAATGACAGCCTTGCTGGATAAAGTATTCTTGGCTGAGTATTTTTCCCATTCAGCACGTTGAATATCTCATGCCACTCCCTTCTGGCCTGCCAAGTTTCTGGTGGAGACATCTGCTGCTAACCTTATTTGTCTTCCCTTGTAGGTTAGGGATTTCTTTTCCCTTGCTGATTTCAGGATTCTTTCTTTATCTCTTCTGTATTTTGCAAATTTTACCATCATATGTTTTGGTGTTGGCCTGCTTTTTTGATTTTCATGGGAGTTCTCTGTGCTTCCTGGATTTGGATGTCTGTTTCTTTCCCCAGATTAGGGAACTTTTCACCTATAATTTGCTCAAATAAACCTTCTGCTCCATTTCCCTTCTCTTCTTCTGGAACTGCTGTGATGTGAATGTTATTACTCTTTATGGAGTTGCTGAGTTCCCTAAGTTTACATTCATAATCCAGTATTTTTCTTTCCCTCTTCTTTTTCAGATTCATTATTTTCCATGATTTTATTTTTTGTATCACCTATTCATTTCTGTGCTACTTCCATCCTTGTGATTATATCCAGTCAGTTTTGCATCTTGGCTATAGCATTTTTAATTTCAGATCGACTAGTTTTTAGGTCTTTTATCTGTGATAAGGGACTCCTTGGTGTCTTCTATGCTTTTCTCAAGCCCAGCTGGTATCCTTACAATTGTTTTAAATTCTGCTTCAGGCATCTTACTTATATTTGTTTTGATTATTCCCTGGCCCCGATCCCTTTTTTCTTTCGGGATGAATTCCTTTGTCTTGGCATTTTGTTTAGGTCTCTGTCTTCTGTGTGTTAGGAAAACCTGTTATGATTCCTGGCCCTGAGAGTAATGGCTATTTTAAGAAGAACTCATATATTGTCCAGGGCCTGGTGCTTCAGGAAGTGTTTCTGATGTATGTTGTATGCACTTGGCTGTTGTGTTTTGGCTGTTCTTTCCCTTAGGTCAGTCGGCTGCAGAGTTTCTCCTTGCCTGCAGTGGGAACTGTTTGGACCTTGTCCCGTGTGTGGCGAATTTTAACTAAGTGTGTTTTGGTCTATTTGTTAAAACAAGCTACATCCTATTTCCCTTAGAGCTGAAGCTTTGCAGCACTCTATGGTCAGTAGACTTGGTGTGTGCAGTGTGGGGGGTGGTGGTGGTGGTGTGCTGGTCTCCTAGGGGAGGGGCCCACTGTGCTGCTTCTCTGACTCTCAGGCACACTGCCCTAGTGAAAAAGTACCTGCAGAGCACAGAGGGGTGGAGCTTGGTGTAGACATCTCAAGCCTCCATTGTGGGCACTGTGCTGCTCACTGAATTTCATTAGTGCTGATGGGTGGGGACAAAAGGACCACTCTGTTAGCACCAGCATCCAGGTTAGCTGCCCTCAGCAGGTTACTCTGCTCCTGTGCTAATGAACAGGGTGGCTCAGTGGCACCTGCCGACTCTTGTCCTCTGAGAGGCAGTGCCTCTCTCCCAAATGCACTCCAAGAAGAGGAACTGTCTCTCCCAGTGCAATCCAGAGGATCCACAGACTTCGCTGTTCGCTCCCGACTTCTCCACAGCAGTACTGCTGTGTCTGCCAGGTTCCACCCTGGAGAAAGCACAGATTTCTAGAAATTCAGACTTTGGGCTCTGTTGCTTGTAAAAACTTGTGATTATCAGCCTCTCTCATTTTCTCGGTCAGTGGTTTTGGGGAAGTGCTTTTTCTTGTGCAGCCCCATGTGCTGTGTGCTCACGAGCTCTTGCTCGCTTGAGCTCTCTCTCTCCTGTGCATGCATGCTCTTTCTCTTTCTCTCACCCTACCCCGCTCCTCTCTCCGTGATCAGGGCTTCCTCCCCTCTGCAGCACCCGCGATTCTTTTCTCCCCCAAATCACATCTCTGCACCTCCTACCTTCCATGATGTGGACTCTTTTCTCCCTTTAGTTGTGCAGTTTGTTTTCTCAGTCCTCAGATTGATTTCTTGGGTGTTTAGAATGATTTGATATTTATCTGTGTTCGAGGGAGAGATAAGCATAGGATCCCCCTACTACTCTGCCATCTTAACCACTTAGGATATTGGTTAATATTTGTATATGATGATATAATTTGGGATGTGCAAAAAGTAGGACTCGAATAGTAAAATGGCAATAATTAGGAATGAACCAGAAAATTGAAAAGGAAGAATTTCATATGTATCCAACTGCATGTCTCAGGTACTGTAATTAAAAACATTGTAGAGAAAATCTTCCACTGAAAAAGCTGCTGTATAGTTTTAAGCAAAATTTGGCTGTTTTTATATCAAGAGAATACTTATGAATACCTGTACTCCGTGGATTACTACACTTTATGTATTTCCATCCTTAAATCATTATTTTAGTGAAATCTATATAAGATACAGGAGTGCTGATGCATAGAGGCACTTGTACCCCAATGTTTATAGCGGCACTTTCAACAATGGCCAAATTTTGGGAAGAGCCTAAATGTCCATCAATTGATGAATGGATAAAGAAGTTGTGGTTTATATATACAATGGAATACTACTTGGCAATGAGAAAGAATGAAATATGGCCTTTTGTAGCAACATGGATGGAACTGGAGAGTGTTATGCTAAGTGAAACAAATCGTACAGAGAAAGACAGATACCATATATTTTCACTCTTATGTGGATCTTGAGAAACTTCACAGAAGACCATGGGGGAGGGCAAGGGGAAAAAAAGTTAGAGAGTGAAGGAGGCAAACCATAAGAGACTCTTAAAAAACTGAGAATAAACTGAGGGTTGATGGGGGGGTGGGAGGGAGGGGAAAGTGGGTGATGGGCATTGAAAAAAAAATAAAACACTTAAGAATAATTACCCCCCCCCAAATCTATATAAAACATGTAACGGTAGTATATTTTGTAACGACAAGAAGATTTAGTGTATAACTAGCCATATTCATTATTTGAATTTTAAGAAAATATTTACTGTGATGATCTAAAGGATAATTTTTACTGTTTTATAAAATGCAGTTCCAAAATTTGAATGGAATTTTACCTGTGTTGTATTCATACCTTTGAAAATTTGATTATATAAGTAATTTTATTTCATAAAATTATTATAGCACTCTGTACTAACATTTATTTAGGATCAAGATGGTTCTCACATAAAAGGCCTGCTTATTAATTTCATCCATCACAATTGGCCATCACTTTTGAAGCATGGTTTTCTTGAAGAGTTCATTACTCCTATTGTAAAGGTACTATTTACATTAATATATTTTTATACTGTTGTCTTAAAGAATAGCAGAAAACTAATTTTTTTATTTTATTAATTTAAGGCTAGCAAAAATAAGCAGGAACTTTCCTTCTATAGTATTCCTGAATTTGACGAGTGGAAAAAACATATAGAAAACCAGAAAGCCTGGAAAATAAAGTACTACAAAGGTTTGTATTTTAAAATACTTATTTGTGATGTTACTACTGACATAAATATGTTTTGAGATCATTATAAAATAATTTGAAAATTTGTTTTAGACTACAAAAATAGCTGTTGCTGATTTTAAAAGAATTATTTTGGAAAATTTTGTAGAAGTAGAGAGGGTGGTATGATGGGCTTCCCATGCACTTTAACAGTCACCATCTCATTGCCAATCCTGTTTATCAAAACTCTTCTCACCTTCCCATTAATTTGAAATAACTTCCAGACGTTCTATTATTTCCATAATACTTTATTTATTTAAAAAAATTTTTTTAAGTTTATTTTGAGAGAGAGAGCAGAGGAGGGGCAGAGAGAGTGAGGGAGGGAGAGAGAGAATCCCAGGCACACTCCATGCTGTCAGAGCGGAGCCCGATGTTGGGCTTGAACTCACGAACCGTGAGATCATGACCTGAGCCGAGACCAAGAGTCAGACGCTTAACCGACTGAGCCACCCAGGCGCCCCTCCATAATACTTTAGTATGTGTCTCTAAAAGAATGTTTTAAAAATGTCCCTAATTTCATTATCATACCTTTCTTTAATAACCTTACATATTCAGTTGGTGTTAAAATTCTCCTAATTATTAAAAGAATTATTTTTGAGTTAGGATCCAATCAAGGTCCACAGGTTGCATTTGGTTTGATAAATCTGTTAACTCTTAATTTATTGCTTCTCTTTTCATTTTTTTTTTCCTTGCAGTTCATTTGTTCAAAAGGTCAGATTGTTTGTCCTGTATAATTTTCTGCATTCTGAATTTTGATGATTATCACTGTAATTTCATTAAATATATAGTATGTTCCTTTGTCCCTTATTTTCTGTTTAAGAAATTGGTAGTTAAATCAGAGGCTTTAGGGGCGCCTGGGTGGCGCAGTCGGTTAAGCGTCCGACTTCAGCCAGGTCACGATCTCGCGGTCCGTGAGTTCGAGCCCCGCGTCGGGCTCTGGGCTGATGGCTCAGAGCCTGGAGCCTGTTTCCGATTCTGTGTCTCCCTCTCTCTCTGCCCCTCCCCCGTTCATGCTCTGTCTCTCTCTGTCCCAAAAATAAATAAACGTTGAAAAAAAAATTTAAAAAAAAAAAAAAATCAGAGGCTTTATATAGATTTGGATTAGATTTATGTGGCAAAAACATTTAACAGGTGACTTTGTATATTTATGTCAAGAGGCCTGTAATATCTGAGTTTTCTTTGTTAAGATTGACCCATTGCTACAGGTGTTGCCAGCTTGATCTATCAGCTTTTAACCTAATAGGTTTAAACAACTGTTAATGTTCACAATTCATGTAAATTTTTTTAGCTTTATTGAAGAATAATTGACAAATAAAATTATACATATTTAAAATGTACAACATGATGACTTGATATATATATATATTGGAAAATGATTACCACAGTCAATGTATCTATTACCTCACATAGTTAATTTTTTTCTGTTTATAGAGGGAATATTTAAGATCTATTCTCTCAGTAATTTTCAAGTATACAATATAGTATTATTAAGTATAGGCACCATGCTACACATTAAATCCCCAGAATTTATTCACCTTATAACAAAAAGTTTGTATTCTTTGATTGAACTTTCCCCATATGCCCCTCTCCCCAGCCCCTGGCAAATAACCATTTTGTTCTCTTTCTGTGAGTTCAACTTTTTTAGATTCTACATATGAATGAGATCATATAGTATTTGTTGTTCTCTGTCTGGATTATTTTCAACTTTATTTTTTAAATTGTGCAGGTTTGGGTACCAGTACAGCTAAAGAAGCAAAGGAATATTTTGCTGATATGGAAAGGCACCGCATCTTGTTTAGATATGCTGGCCCTGAAGATGATGCTGCCATTACTTTGGTAATCAAGTTAATTAAAAATTTTTTTCCTAATATCCATCTCTCTACCTGCCATACCTTTCTTTCTAGTCTTGGTTTTCTGTGATAAGTCTCTTTTGAACTCGAATGCCCAAACTAGTTAATCTTAGTGTTTCTTCAACCCAGTCTCACACACAAATTAAGCTGTGCTTTCAGAGTTCTTTAATTGAAAGACTTCTGTTCAAGTATATCTTGGACAGAAGCATATTTAAAAAAAAAACACCTTAATTTCTGAGCAATTAATAATTAGTTATTTGCCATTATAAATTTTAATGGTATAATGAAATTCATTTAATCTTTAATATTTTAAATTGTTACCTGGAATCTTTCAGGCATTCAGTAAGAAGAAGATTGATGACAGAAAAGAATGGTTAACAAATTTTATGGAAGATCGGAGACAGCGTAGGTTACATGGCTTACCAGAGGTTAGTCATAAAGAGTGGTGGTCTGGGGGAAGAAAGAAACTAAAAGTCATGGAGGACTAACGACTGTGTTGCTGTGTAACTTTTTTCTTAGCAATTTTTGTATGGTACAGCAACAAAGCATTTGACTTACAATGATTTCATCAACAAAGAATTGATTCTCTTCTCAAACTCAGACAATGAAAGATCTATACCATCTCTTGTTGATGGTAAGTAGCTTTTGTTTGAAAATCTTTCTCACTTTTGTATGTAGTTATCGAGTATATTCTTAATATCATGTATTCTAAGCCATTCTTATAATGAATTTTAAAATTCTGAATTTGTTTTTGAGATCTTTTGGTAGGACTGAAATCTTTTATAGTCCTTGATTCTTTAGAATCTTTTAAACTCTTTTGTTTTTTAGGAAAATTAGGGCAAAGTTTTGAAAGTTTTAACTCCAGTTGATTGCAGACTTTTTTTTTCTTTTTTTAAAATTTTTTAATGTTTATTTATTTTTGAGACAGGGAGAGACAGCATGAATGGGGGAGGGTCAGAGATAGAGGGAGACACAGAATCTGAAACAGGCTCCAGGCTCTGAGCTGTCAGCACGGAGCCTGACGCGGGGCTCAAACTCACGGACTGTGAGATCATGACCTGAGCCGAAATCGGACGCCTAACCGACTGAGCCACCCAGGCGCCCCAGATTGCAGACTTTTAAAAATAAAAAGTAAAATCAGATTTTCATAAATTCTAAAATATTTAACTGAGACTAATTTTAAAAAACGCTTCTGGGGGCGCCTGGGTGGCTCTGTCGGTTGGGTGTCCGACTTCGGCTCAGGTCATGATCTCTCATTCCGTGAGTTCGAGCCCTGCATCAGGCTCCATGCTGACAGCTCGGAGCCTGGAGCCTGTTTCACATTCTGTGTCTCCTTCTCTCTGACCCTCCCCCATTCATGCTCTGTCTCTCTCTGTCTCAAAAATGAATAAACGTTAGAAAAAAATGCTTCTTTATTTATTTTGAGAGAGAGGAGGGGAGAATCCCAAGCAGGCTCTGTGCTGTCAACGTAGAGCCTGATGCGGGGCTCAATGTCACGACCATGAGATCATGACCTGAGCTGAAGTCAAGAGTTAGACACTTAACCTACTGAGCCACCCAGGCACCCCCTGAGACTAAATTTTAAAAACACCTTTATACCTCAGTACCCAAAAACTTACGCCAAAAAATCTTTAGAAACTGGCACCCAGTAGTTAGAGCAGATTTTTGTCTTCTATCTAGAAACATTTAATTTTCATTTTATAACTTTTAGCAAGTTGATCTTTGTGTTCCTTGGGTTTTCAGCTAATAGCAGATGGTTTTACCAGTCCATGTAATTCAGTTTTAAGTTACATCCCTTCTGTGAAGTCTTCTCTAACAACTGCAGTCCAGATTGGTTTCAGATGCCTAAACTTTTATTCCATTATTGTGTGCCTGTTATTTTACTTGTGTCAATTTTGCCTCCTCAGTTAGATTATAAAATTTTCAAGGAAAGTGGCCATATTTTGTCATCCTTTTGTTTCTACCTGCTCTGGGTCCACAATGATGATGATAGCTAGCCTACACTGAAAAGCTTATTACTATGCTCACTGATCTAGAGCAAGAAGAATGATAAGGAAGCAGAATACTTTGCTTGCATTATCTCATGTAATCCTTATGATCACTCTGTTAGGAAGGTAATTATTTCTGTTACACTGATGAGGACACTGAGGCTTACTGGTTTAGTAATTTGCAAAAAGTCAAATGGTAAATGGACAAGTTGAGAAGAGTATACAGATTAGTGGGATTCTAAAGCCTGCATTCTTAACTGCCATAACACATCTCTTCTTTGTAAGGGTTTCTGATTTGGGATACTCTAATAATATACTTTTCAAGATCATTGATGGTTTGTTGCTACTTTAGTTACAACTGACATTTGGGTGTATGGATGTTTGGCAACTCCTGTGAAAGGAATTTGGTACCACTGAGCAGTTCTTTAAGACCACCAGCAGGTGGGCTTTTACATGGTACTTCACTTTTGGAATAGACTGAGACGGTGTAAAATCATGTTACTATGTACTTATTTTGTTAGGAAATCTCAGGTAACAATTCTAGTTATTTTTCAAAAGGAAACTGTTATCTTTGCTTTTTTCTCTTGAACATATGGAGCATTGTTGTCATTAAAAGAAACATTGCAACTATATCTCAAGTAATATTTTTAAAAGAGGCATTGTTCTTTTTAAAAATAGGCTTTAAACCAGGCCAACGTAAAGTTTTATTTACCTGTTTCAAGAGGAATGATAAACGTGAAGTAAAAGTTGCCCAGTTGGCTGGATCTGTTGCTGAGATGTCTGCTTATCATCATGGAGAGGTAAGCATGAAGATTGGAATCAACTGAGAACTATACTTACTGGCATGAAGAATGATAATTAAGCATAATAAAGTATTTTTTCTTTTATAAATTCTTTGGAAATGTGTAAGAGAATCAAGAATTTGGACTTTAATAACAATTAGGGAATGTGTATACAAAGTTTAGGATATTAACGTCATATTCTGTTTCTGTGTTGTAGCAAGCATTGATGATGACTATTGTGAATTTGGCTCAGAACTTTGTGGGAAGTAACAACATTAACTTGCTTCAGCCAATTGGTCAGTTTGGAACTCGGCTTCATGGTGGCAAAGATGCTGCAAGCCCTCGTTATATTTTCACAATGTTAAGGTAACAGTTTGCTTTTGCTGATACGGTGGTGTAAAGTTCTATTTGAAGTTTCTATTGGAAATAACTAAATGTTTAACAGAATTGTAATATGGAAATGATTGGGTACTGTAGTGGGGGTGAATGTTCCAAATTATTTGATTGCAAACAGAATGAAGTTTTTTTGATCTCAGTGTTTGGGAGTTATTGGTGAAACCAGTCCTAATTAATGTAAGGATGTGTTCTGATCCAACTTTACTTTATAGGCTGAGGAGGGGTTTTGGGGTTTAGTCAGAGTAAGAGGAAATCCATAAAACATTATTTACTAATACTAAGAAATTAAGTAGGCTAGTAAGTAAGCACATAAGTAAAATAGGGCTACTTTATTCTGGCTTTCTGCCTGAAAAATCTATTTGGTAATAAGTTTAGTAAATTGGTTAAGTACATGTATTCAAATATTTTATTTTATTTATTTATTTTTTTAAATTTATTTTTTTTTTTTCAACGTTTATTTATTTTTGGGACAGAGAGAGACAGAGCATGAACGGGGGAGGGGCAGAGAGAGAGGGAGACACAGTATCGGAAACAGGCTCCAGGCTCTGAGCCATCAGCCCAGAGCCCGACGTGGGGCTCGAACTCACGGACCGCGAGATCGTGACCTGGCTGAAGTCGGACGCTTAACCGACTGCGCCACCCAGGCGCCCCAAATATTTTAAAAAATGCATTCCTCTTTTTGAAATATAGTCTTTAATTATGTATAAAGTTTTATTTCCTAAAACCAAGCCATTTTTCCATATTTTTCCCCCTTTTGTTAGCTCTTTATCAAGACTGCTTTTTCCTGCTGTGGATGACAACCTGCTTAAATTCCTTTATGATGATAATCAACGTGTAGAGCCTGAGTGGTATATTCCTATAATTCCCATGGTTTTAATAAATGGTGCTGAGGGCATTGGCACTGGATGGGCTTGTAAACTACCCAACTATGATGCTAGGGAAATTGTGAACAACGTCAGACGAATGCTAGATGGCTTGGATCCTCATCCTATGGTAATTGTTTAGAACTTCCTGCTTATATTGTTTATTTAACAAATGATAATGTGTAAACTACAAAGTCCAGTCATTTTAGAAAAGTATTGGAACCATTTTCATTTTGGAACATATTGTAGACAATAAAGACCTTATTAGTGTGTAACTTGATATGTGCTTATGGTAAAAAATATAAGCTTTGGAAAAAGCCTGGAGAATAAGGATTATGGGGAGAAAGTTTATTGAAAATTAAAAATAACTCATTTCAGGCTTTTAAATATCTAAATTATGTAGAGAATAAGTTTCATGACAAAATTATATGCAACTTTGTTTTTGTTCTCAAACTAATAAATCCTATCAGAGTTGTAAGGACACTTAACACATTGTATATATTTTAATGTATCCTCATAATTTTTATTTTTGTCCTTAATGTTGAGATTATATCCACTGTGCTTATTTTGCCCCAAACTCTCTCCAAGAAAAACTTCTTAAAAAGGTGTCTTCCCTTTTTTGACTTGATTTAAAATCATTTGGAAGTTTCCCTTTATAAAGATACACTTAAATAAAAGTGTATTTTTTTTTACATTTATTTAATGTTTGTTTATTTTTGAAGGAGAGAGAAAGAGAGCATGAACCCATAAGGAGCAGAGAGAGAGGGAGACACAGAATCCAAAGCAGGCTCCAGGTTTTGAGCTGTCCGCACAGAGCCCAACGCAAGGCTCGAACTCACTAACTGTGAGATCATGACCTGAGTCAAAGTCAGATGCTTAAACTGACTGAGACACCCAGGGACCCCTAAAATTGTATTTCTAATATAAAAATTAAAACATTATAGTGGTCACTGTAGAAAATGTAAATAAGCAGAGGAAAAAAACACTTCATAAAACCAGCATATGGAAACAAAATATTTTTATGTATTTCTCTCCAAGTTTTATTTCATTCTTTTAAAATCAAACAAAACAGGCTAAAAGTATGATTTAAAATCTTTTTCCCCTTAAATACTTTAAAGTACTCTAAAATATTTCTAATAGAAGCAAAAGATGTTTTATGATTATTATGTCTTAATTTTTTCAGATGCATTTTAGAATATTAAGTCAGTCTATTTGGTCAATATTTGCTTTTCATGTGCGCGCGTGCACGTTCTCTCTCTCTATACGTGTATACAGATATATGTATATATTGTAAGAGTATTCAAAATGTTTAAACAGAGTGTGGAAGAAGAGTAGTGGCCTGGAAGGCACATCATTGGAGAAAAGGTAGAAAGTCCGATTGGGTGCGGGTTGTGGAAGGCTTTCAATATAACATCCAAAGAGTTTGATTTGAAAGGATTATTAATCTAGGGGAGAAGGAGGGATAGAGGCAATAGGCTGAAAAAAAATTTCCTAAGAAGACTAGGAAAGATGAAGCTAAGGTTTTGAGATTTGGAGATGTTGAGATTATATTAACAGAAGTTGTGAATTCAGGATTGAGTGATTATTTGGAGACAGACTACTGAGGGTGAGGAATTTAGTTTAAATCATGTTAATCTGTCAGTAGCAGTAGACCGTAGACTAAGGGGCATTCAAGTGTGGTATAGGCATTTAAGAGAGAAGTCAAGTCAGTGCCTTGAGTTATTTTTATTTTTCTCTGCAGCTTCCAAACTACAAAAACTTTAAAGGAACGATCCAAGAGCTTGGTCAAAACCAATATGCAGTCAGTGGTGAAATATTTGTGGTGGATAGAAACACAGTAGAGATTACAGAGCTTCCAGTTAGAACTTGGACACAGGTCAGTATACGTGTGTGAGCTGCCTGTCAGGAGGGCAGTGTGTTATGTAATGCTTTCTGGTAAGAATATGATTCCGTCGTTGTTTGTCCTCAGTTTGTACAGTGTTTAAAATTTCCTGTATACATTTTTGACCCCTCCAAATTGAATTTGTGCTTTGAATTTGAAGTAGTAATTTAAAAGTTTAATTTCCTTAAAAGGTAAAATGACTTAAGCTAGCTTTGAACCCTTACAAACATGGTCAATAAACCCGTGTCAGTATCAGCTGTTACGATCTAAAAGTATATGCGTTGTCATCTCTTGTCAGCTGTGGTTGATGTCATCCTCTTCATACTCTTAGCCCTTTCCTTGCGCTTTGGTGTATGAGCAGATCAGAACCCTTACTGTGTATCTTCTTTCACCACTGAGACCCCCATATATTGTCCTTTATAGATGCTGGGCAGGAGATGATAGAGACGGCATTTTTCTTTTTTCCCACCGGAATTGGGAATATTTTAAGAATTGCGTGACTTAGAGTATGAGAATGCAAGTGTGTGTCAGGAAAAGAATTACTTACTTTTATATCTTTTGTAGGTATACAAAGAACAGGTTTTGGAACCTATGCTAAATGGAACAGATAAAACACCAGCATTAATTTCTGATTATAAAGAATATCATACTGATACAACTGTGAAATTTGTGGTGAAAATGACTGAAGAGAAGCTAGCACAAGCAGAAGCTGCTGGATTACATAAAGTTTTTAAACTTCAAACTACTCTTACTTGTAATTCCATGGTAATTGATTAGATTTACTATTAATTTAATGTTTCTTCCATGCCATGAGTTGGATTTTGCGATTGGCTTCATGATGGTTGTGGCTATAATAAGTCTGAATGGTTTCCCCCCTATATATTTGCTGAAGAATCTAGAGGTACATTCCTTTTCCTCTCCTATTACCCACTACTCTTAATCCCAACTCTGCATTTGTGCATCTGGGCTTGAACACAGAGGATATGTACACTGACCAGAAGTTATGAGAATGATTGGTGCAGGATTTTCATGTTCCTTATTCCTGTCTCTGTTAGCATTTTAATTGTGGAGCACTTCTCTCCCCACAGCTCTAATCTGCTTTACTAAACTTGTATATTTGTGTTTATATGTAATTGGAGAGAAAGGTAGAAAGTGAGCATGTATGAGTAACCCTCATTCCATTCCAAATTAGCTTTTAGACATAAAATAGAGTAAAAGTCCAATAGCACAGTGGCTGAGACAAACTGCCGTAATCTGCTAAGAAAGGCAGATGGAAAAAGGAGAATAAGGATTGAGAAGAAGTAAAATTTTCCTCCAAATTGAGGAAGTTTGAATGGATTATAGCATGATTATAAAAAACAAAAAAGAGACAAATATACCTCTATTAGGTATATGGGGGAGAGAGAACTTGAACATTTGTGAACTCAACATTTGTAAACAAACTTCTAACATTTATTTTTAGTTTGAAAAAAATTTCTTAGATGGTTTTATAGCCATTTTGAGTAGGAACCTTTTTTTTTTTTTAATTTTTTTTTTTTCAACGTTTATTTATTTTTGGGACAGAGAGAGACAGAGCATGAACGGGGGAGGGGCAGAGAGAGAGGGAGACACAGAATTGGAAACAGGCTCCAGGCTCTGAGCCATCAGCCCAGAGCCCGACGCGGGGCTCGAACTCACGGACCGCGAGATCGTGACCTGGCTGAAGTCGGACGCTTAACCGACTGCGCCACCCAGGCGCCCCGAGTAGGAACCTTTTTTTAAAGGACCTATTTATCTTTCAGAATTATTTTAAATATTGTCATAGTTTTGAGAATTGAATGTTTCTTGGAGTCACCAAAGGAATATTTACTTAATAATTTTGGTTCTATTTAACAAGCATTTAGCGGTGGTGTCTGTTCATTTAAGTATGTTGTAGTTATTTTAAATACCGTAGATGTCCTACAAGTTAAAAATACCAGTACGGATTTATGTCATCTTCAAAAACTGTGTTTTCCTTAGGTACTCTTTGATCATATGGGATGTCTCAAGAAATATGAAACTGTGCAAGACATTTTGAAAGAATTCTTTGATTTACGATTAAGTTATTACGGTTTACGTAAGGAGTGGCTTGTAGGAATGTTGGGAGCAGAATCTACAAAGCTTAACAATCAAGCCCGTTTCATTTTAGAGAAGATACAGGGAAAAATTACCATAGGTAAGATGCAACCTTTAAAAATTTAAACATTAGTTAAAATGGAAAAAAAACTTTATTAATAGAAGACATTTTTATCAGTAGAATATAAACAAATACAAATTGAATCTCTTTTCTTGATCCTAACTTTATTTTTCCCTCACATAGAGAATAGGTCAAAGAAAGATTTGATTCAAATGTTAGTCCAGAGAGGTTATGAATCTGACCCAGTGAAAGCCTGGAAAGAAGCACAAGAAAAGGTAATCATTTGCAGAACAAGACATTCAGAGAAGCTTTTAAAAGCAAATTCCAAAACAAACAACCCAACCCCTAAATTTTAAATTTAATGCTGCTGTAAAGGTGCCGAGTTCTCTGTTTGGAGACTGAAGTCTTCTGTTCATCCGCAGAACAGATACAGTGCAGGACTTTGCAGTGCACACCCACCACAGAGCCCTTTGCCAGTGTGACCCAACCAGGGCCTGGAGAAATGACTCCAGGTGTGAGAAGGTAGCTCAGTCTCCTTGGCCTTTTTTCTGAGCCTGCCATTAAAGGGTGTTACTCGTGGTGGTGGTCTTTGTGAGGTGCATGTGTACAACCCGGGAACTATACTGGTAGCACATAAATGATTTCACACTGGTCTGACGATTGCCATAGTATGGTATCCAGTCACCATTCACTTGGTATGGTTTTGGTTTATGCTGGGAAGACTAGAGACAAAATCTTCAGTAGTAGAGGGTTTATTGAGCACCAAGTATGTGCTCTGTCCTACGCTTAGATCTTTGACTAGAAGTTTAAACCCTGGAACTTCAGATGAAATCTGATCTTTTATTTATTAAATTGTCCATTTCAGATCATAAAGTACTAGTATTCAGTGAATGGAACATTGAAACTTTGAGATTCTTCTCAAGAATTAGTCTCTTTCTGTTGTATATAATTAAAAGAAAAATTTAAAAAGGCAATACAACATTGTGATTGAGAACACAAATGTACAAAAGGAAGAACGTTATGGAAATGACTGATTTCTTAATTAGAATGTTGTGTATACGTGATAACAGTTATGATTATATGACATAACTTAAAGTGAAACTTGACACTTCCCTACATTTATGAATTCTCAACCCACAATGTTTTTCAGATTTTTTATCAACTACATTGAAGTGTTGCTTTTGTTTTTATTATTTAAGCTTTTTAAAAGTTTGAACAGTCTGTAGAATGCCAGATATTAGAGCGAGTAAATTTAGAATAAATTATATGCTTAGCAATTATATATTAAGATAATAGGCTTATTTATCGTTCGGGGAAGATGGGGGAGGACAAGATGGGGAGTGTTCAGAATTAAGATGATCCAAGCACTTTGCTCTTTTCAGTGTGTTTTACTGCATTTTTAAACCCCAAATTATGGTTTATACACTGCTTGCCCTTCTGTATCATTGTTGGTTTAAACTATATCTTAAAAAAAATTAACTAGTAAGCTAGTAAATTTAATGCTTAGTTTTAAAAGATAAAGATGTTTAGGGTTTGAGAGTGCCCTTCCAGTGGAAGTAGACTTCATGGGTAAAACCTAGTGGTTGGTTTCAATAATTTCATTGTCACCATCAAAATTTTTTCAGCATCTTGGCCATGTGCTCACTTTGGGGGTGAAGGTAACAAAAGGAGCTGCTCTTACAAGAGTGTCCTATTGTGTAGAGTTGGAGAAGAGAGAATTACAAAGCAGATAATTATGAGATTAAAGTTTTTATTCTTGATTTCTGAAAGTATCCTTAGTTATCTTCATGCTAACAGTGGTAGATACACATATATCCATAGAATGTTACCAATATTCTGGGTGTCATCAAAACCTAGAGCAAATAGACTTCTAGAGTGTGGATCTAAACAGGATTTCATGACAGCCTGATAATATTTTAATAGTAGTGTAACAACCTAAATATTCCATAGAAACACACTGTTTCATGAAGAATTTTTGAAAACAGTAGAATTTACGAATTTGTCGTAAGTACTATTTGTCTGGGTACTTTTTGATCATTTATCGGCTCAGCAACAGCATTTCTTATTTGGCTAATGTTGCTTAATTGAATTCATAGTTTTGTTTATGTAAGGAAGCATGTTGCTTTGCAATTTTTAATCTTTATCCCTTCTAAAGTACACTAAACTTTACTTTGTGTATATATACATCATTTTACTGAAAATTTTAAACTAAATTGAAAGCGATTTTTTTTTTTGGTTACCAAAAGCGAACGTTTTGTTTCTTGGGATGTCATGGTTAACTCAGTCATTTTTAATTATCTGAGTGCCTTAAAAAATTTAAATGCAATTTTATTTAATGGCTGTTGTTATGTTAAAAATCTTAAAGGTGATGTCACCTGTAAGAACTTCTATTAAATTCATTGGATTTTGAAATTTAATATTAGCATAAGAGGATTTTTTATTGCAACCGTTTCTATGAAAAAAGACCTTGCAAATAAAAATTTAGAATAGCCCTCACAATTCTTACTCTAACTCACCAGCTATTAAATTCTTAATTGAACTTTCTGTTCATTCTGACATGAGTATTGTTGCTTTAGAGAATTTTTATTAAGAAATCATACTTAGTGAGTGACTGCACCTTAGCATATTTATATTACAACTGTAAAACATTCTTTATAAGTGATACTTATTTCGGGTTTCAAATTGTTAATTCACTCACCAATATAAAAATCTGACAAGATGCAGTGATAAAACATTAGTTCCACTCTATTAATTTCAAGATGTGGTATCTTCTCATTTTATGACTTAGTGCCTGGGCAAAGCAGTTAATTTTTCATCAGATTCCTAGATAAATAGGGATTGACTATACATTCCTTTTGAAGATTTATTGTGTATTTTTAGAAAACTTTTTATAGCAAATACATATTTTATATTGTAATCCTGAAGATAGAAATCTAAAATAACCCCAACCACCCTGAGAATATAGCATTAAGAGTATAGCATTTGTGGAATTTTTAACTCCATATTCAATAAAATTCAGCGTTGATTTGATACTATACAGGACTTTAATATAAAGTTTATTATTTTTTACAGGCAGCAGAAGAGGAAGAAACACAAAACCAGCATGATGATAGTTCCTCTGATTCAGGAACTCCTTCAGGCCCCGATTTTAATTATATTTTAAATATGTCTCTGTGGTCTCTTACTAAAGAAAAAGTTGAAGAACTGATTAAACAGAGAGATGCAAAAGTATGAACTTTTGTGGGTTAAATAATTTGAAACTATTTCAGTATTATCCATTTATTTGTTTTTCTTTTTACAAAAAGAAGTATTTTGATTTACCCTTTATACCTTACTAAATTACTGAATGTTTAAATTTTACTACTTTTTTATTATAGGGGCGAGAGGTCAATGATCTTAAAAGAAAATCTCCTTCAGATCTTTGGAAAGAAGATTTAGCAGCATTTGTTGAG
Organism: Prionailurus viverrinus; assembly: GCF_022837055.1. Classification (NCBI taxonomy): domain Eukaryota; kingdom Metazoa; phylum Chordata; class Mammalia; order Carnivora; family Felidae; genus Prionailurus; species Prionailurus viverrinus. The sequence goes on from NC_062569.1 coordinate 16,742,101, forward strand.
GAACTGGATGTAGGTTAAGTCTCCATTAAACTATATTTGGAAAAGTAATGTTTATGAAATAAGGATGAAAGTTCTTTAATTAAATTATTTCAGTTTCTTTTAAGTCTGTAAAGGTTAATGTGTTTATAAGGTACATTAGGATTAAGCTTCCAGCTCTATGAAGTTATAAAGAAAAGTCATATTTGGTATAGATGAGTGTAAAAACCTACATGAAGTTAAATTTAGAATAAATTGAATACTAATATTTTCTGTTAAATTTTCTTAACTTCAAAATAGCTTATTGATTCAGTTTGTTTTTCCCCAAAGAGGTAAGAACAAAATATATACGATTGAATATAAGTATGTTAACTTTTACAAAGTAGAATGATAGTGACTTTAGGTTTATAACAGAGAAATTTTAACATAGTTTTTATAACTTAGTTTTCTCCAGGTAGAATTCTAATTTTTAAAAAAAAAATGTAGAGAAAGATAGAAAATGTAAACTTTTTCTAAAATTGCCCAATTTGTTGTGAAGCAACTCACTCACTTAAAATATTAGAGTTAAATTAAGGTTAGCAATATGATCATCTGATTTTGAGTAGCACAAGGTCAATTATTATTTGTCATTACTTGTATGATAGTACATTTTTTACTTTTTAGTTGTTTCATTGATTTTTGTCCACATGTTTTAGTTTTATTTTCATGACCTAAATCAGAATTAGGACTCTTACAAATGAGGGTGGTAGCCTTATAGAATTCCTGGAATTTTTTAGTGCTGTTGTTCTGGGTTTCCTTAATCATCTTTCAAGTGTCATAATATGACCTTGATTAATGAATTAGATTTTTTAAAATTAGACCCTTTTTCTGTTGATACATGAAACAGGCATATGTTAAAAAGACATTGTTTCTGATTAATATTAATGATAGTCTAATACTGCTTTAAGTTTGATCACTGATTCTTGAGACATAGAAAGCTTTTTGTGGCTATGCCTATAAATTTCCTGATTGTTGAAATATCATCACTCAGAATAGTCCCAGTGAATAACACTACTCTTCCCTCCTCTCCCCCCTGCTTTTTTTATTACTCTTTTAATTTGTCACCTTATTTTATTACTTGATAATTAGCAAAATAGGTCCAGACAACTTATTTTTTTCTGGATATGGTAACTTTTTACATCTAAAAAGATTTAGACTTAAATTTCATGTCTCTCTGTATCATTTAAAATCTTACGCCATTAATTGAATATCTTGTGTATTGGCACTGTGTTCTGTGTAATCCTCAGATTGACTCCTGTCACAACCCCAAATGAAAGAGCTTATTAAACAGTTATTTAGATGAAGATCCTGAAGTTTAGAGAGGTTAAATAACTTGTTTAGGGAGGCATTATATCATTATGGTTAAGAGCAGTTATGTTTGTAGAGTCCCAATCTTCCTCATTCATAAAATGGGGATTACATGAGTTTTAATGCCTGGAACTTAATAGGTGCTCTATAAATTAGAACTTATTTCTTGTATTAGTTTAAACTAGTAAATGGAAGTGTTAAGATTGAAATCCAGGTCTGTCTGATTTCAAAGCTTATGTTATTTCCATTAAGCTATTATGCTACAAAGATTTCCTGTTTATCTGTAAGACAAGTGATACGAGTCGCGCGTGACCCCGAACACCACGTGATCCCAACTGAGCCCATGATTCTTGAAATTTGCTTTGATACACAAGTGCTTTGGATTACAAACACGTTTCAGAATGAATTATGCTTGCAAACCAAGGTTTTACTGTAGTTTTAATTTCTTATGCAGTACTGATTGTCTTTTCTAATGAGTTGTTTCGCACCCACCCTTTTTATAATTATACTTCAGAAAGTGGAGGCGCAAGAGCGAGAAGATATCCTGGCTGGAATGGCTGGGAAAGCAATAAAAGGTAAAGTTGGCAAACCTAAGGTGAAGAAACTTCAGTTGGAAGAGACAATGCCTTCCCCTTATGGGAGAAGAATAGTTCCTGAAATTACTGCTATGAAGGCAGATGCCAGCAAAAAGTTGCTGAAGAGGAAAAAGGTATGACATTTCTTTTGTTTTAACTCATTGGTAGACTCCATCTTCCTAATGAGATATATATATATATATATATATTCAGTTTTACTGTGCGCTTATTAAATCATGCTTTGTTTCTAATATATTTCACTGTGATAGGAAATCATTTGTTCTATGAGAGCAGTTGGTCCACAAAATGAAAACATTAGTCAAGGATCCACATATATGTAAAGAACTACTTGGTTGATGGAGTTTTTAAAATGAGAGCTAGAAATAGTCTATTTAGCAGCATTCTACATTAAAATCCTGGAACAACAACCAAAAACATATCAGCTTTAAAATATGAACTTTAGTTCTACATCATGACCAATTAAGGAAGTCTCTTAAGCAGAAAAATATTTGGTTTTCAAAGTAAGCTTTTACTATTTATTTGTTATTACCCTTAGTTAAAAAATTATCAAGCACCTCCCATGTCATTGGCATTGATTGGTTCTATTGAGGATTTAAAAGTATGGACTTAAGCTACCCTCCAGAAGGTTGTTGGGCAAGAGTTAGTCAAACTGAGAAGGCTGTTCAGAGTTGAGGAAACAGGAGGCATGATGGTCTGAAAGAAGCAGATTTTTCTGGGCAGGTTGATTTTAGAGCCTAGGGAATATATAGATACGTCCTTTAGTCTAGTTAGAGCTTGAGAAATGAGCCTCAGAGCTGGAGTGTACCGAGCTAATATTTGAAAGCATAGGAACTTTGTGATACCAGAGAGATCACTCTCTTCTACTGTTCTGATAAACTGATGTGGGTACTATTTGCCTCTTACCTAGCTTCCTAGCACACGCAGTTTCCTCCTTAGGAAATGGCCTCTCTCCTTTTTCGTTGGTGTTTTGTTCTTAGCACTCTTCCCTTCACCTTACATAGTCTCAAGTAACCTCATCTACGCCCAGACCTTTTTTTTCACTCACACTGATGGCTCTTGAATCTTTTTCCCTAACTTACAATGTTTTCAGGAGTGCCAGGTTAATACAGCTACCTGACTGCCCCAAGCCCCCTCAGACTCCACATAACTGAAGCTGAGCCCATTATCCTGATTTCAAAACCTCTTCCACCTCTGTGCCTTATCACCCATCACAAACAAGCCAAAAACCTGGGACTTTCTCATCTAATCAGTAACTGAATCCTACTGACTGCCTATGTAGCAGTTCCACAGTCCTCCCCCCACTGCCCCGCTTTTCTTGGTCTCCATTGATACTGTCTTAGAATTTCAGAAGTTTTCTTTGACGTAAAGTGTTCCTCTTAATTAGTCTTCCTGTCTCTAGTTATCATGACTTCTACATTTTTGTACTTCATTCTTCTGTTTTGTCTCTTACTACCTATGTGATATTTCCAAAAATAAGTGTGACTGTTGCACAGGTGCTCAAAAGTTTTCAGTGACTCCCCACTGACTGCACACAGATTCTAGTATCCAGTCATATAGCAACTGCATACCTCCCTGTGTTTCCATGTGCCTACTCTTTCCTTTTCCCTTTCCTTGAATCCTACCCGACTGTTTGAAATTTGCTATATCGTGCCTCTGTGTCTTTTGCCTGGGATGCTCTTCCCTCCTTTCCTTCTCTTCACTTGGCAAACATACATGATTCTTTCAAAACCGAGTCAGAAAGGCTCCTTCTCCATGAAGTCATCTCTGACCCTGCCTTGGGCAGAGTTGCTCACTTCTCCCCCTGGGTTACTTTTATACCTCCCTCCATATTTGTTATTTGTATTCTAATGACTTGTCCTGGTGTCCTTCTCTGTCTTTTAATAATCTTAGGGTAGGGAGACTTTGACTAATACCTAGCAGTGCATGACATGTGTTGCTTATCTTCCTTCAATAATCTGTGATTTTTTTTCTAGTATGAGAGACCTGAAATATAGGAACTTATTTTGCAGGTACTCTTTGGTGTATTTTGCTATTGGTCTGAAAGCCCCTTTGATAATCAAAAGCTGCCATCTTATTTTTTTTGTGGTTACTTTTAAGTAGCTATTATCTCAGAGAGTGTATCAGAATAGTAGAGTGTAAGCAATATCATTTGCTGCAGGTAAATAAAGTAGAAGATGGTCTGATCAAAGTCCTCTGCATTACTTATCTGATATGAAGAAGTGATCTATTGACTAGAAATGTATGGTCTTAATTTTTATTTTTACTCCTAGTTATTTGTTTGTTTGTTTAATGTATAGGGTGATCTCGATACCACAGCAGTAAAAGTAGAATTTGATGAAGAATTCAGTGGAACACCAGTAGAGGGTACAGGAGAAGAGGCATTGATCCCGTCAGCTCCTGTAAATAAAGGTCCCAAACCCAAAAGGGAGAAAAAGGAGCCTGGTGAGGAACTGTTACAAAGATTTTTTTGTTTTGTTTTTTTTTTTAAGAAAAAATTTTTTTGTTTGAGAGAGAGCAAGTGTGAGTGGGGGAGGGGCAGAGAGAGAGGGACAGAGAGAATCAAAAGCAGGCTCCGTGAACTGTCAGTGCAGAGCCTGACGTGGGGCTCAATCTCATGAACTGCAAGATCATGACCTGGGCTGAAATCAAGAGTCTGCGGCTTAACTGATTGAGCCACTCAGGTGCCCCTACCTACAAAGTATTTTTGTGAGGGGGGAAAAATATATATGTACAGGGTATAGCTAGATTTTTTTTTTATTGTGCTTTTTTTTTTCCTCTAGTAGTTGATGTTAATGTCTTAAATTTTCATGAACATTTGTTATTTTATAATTAACCTTTCATTATGAGTTTTATTTTTAGTAATGACATTTGTATAAATATTGATACATATCTTATTCTTTCATTTTTAGGTACCAGGGTGAGAAAAACACCTACATCATCTGGTAAATCCACTGCAAAGAAAGTGAAGAAACGGAATCCTTGGTCAGATGATGAATCCAAGTCAGAAAGTGACTTGGAAGAAACAGAGCCTGTGGTTATTCCCAGAGATTCTTTGCTTAGGAGAGCAGCTGGTACTTTGATATATTTTGTTTTTATTTTCTTGTATATTCTAGTTTGCCCAAGTTAGTATTACTCCTATAAGTTGGTATATTTAGTACTGTCAATGTCATTAAAGTACTAAATTGTTAGTATTTCAGAAGTTACAGTTCATGAAGACAAAAATGTTGCTTTAGAGAATGTTGTTTTTAGCAAAGTTGGACACAGATTGCTCTAAAGTGAATCATGTTGTCTATTGGTTTTTGTTAGAAAGTTTGGGTTTTAATCCATCCATAGTTTGAAGATGTTTGGTAAAAACTGTTTCTTGGTAGAATATCAACAGTGATCAGTAGAAGTGCTTTGTAGTTTTTGTTTTGTTTTCTACCCCATATATCACGAAAAGTTTCATGATTAGAAGTCTGATTCCATGCACATAGCATAATTTATATAATTGCAGTGCTAGAGTTAGGATGAAGATATCATCTTGTTATTTTGTATGGCTGTTAAGCATGCAATTTTATCCTTTCCGAATATTCATTAATTTGAAGTCTTCAAATATTTAAAACTTGAGTGTCCTATTGTAAAGATTCTTCTCAAATTTTATTAAGTCCTAATTTAGTTAAAATGAGTGATACCTTATTATGGTTGTTTTACTTCTGCGAGATACGTTTTAAAATATATGTCAGACCAGGGGCGCCTGGGTGGCGCAGTCGGTTGGGCGTCCGACTTCAGCCAGGTCACGATCTCGCGGTCCGTGAGTTCGAGCCCCGCGTCGGGCTCTGGGCTGATGGCTCAGAGCCTGGAGCCTGTTTCCGATTCTGTGTCTCCCTCTCTCTCTGCCCCTCCCCCGTTCATGCTCTGTCTCCTCTGTCCCAAAAATAAATAAACGTTGAAAAAAAAATTAAAAAAAAAAAATGTATGTCAGGCCTTAAATTCTTTGGTGCTCTAATCGCCAGTGATTGAATTTCTTTTCCTAATGCACACAGGTAGTACAATGTAGGTGAATTTTTAATAGAGTAATTTAACTTATGTGAAAATTAATCTATTAAATTAGATACTTCAAAATTGTATTTAGTCTTTTTCGTACACCTAAAACGAAGTATAAAATGACACAGCATCCAAATTATTTAAAAATTTTATTCCATAGTATATGCTAGAAATTATAAGACTTGCATTATACCAATGTGCCTTTCCCCATACTTGGTACCTTTTTATGCTTTTTTTATTATTGTTTAGTAATATGTTGAGGTATTATCTCTGTATTTCTCATTCATCTGAAGAATTATGGTCTGCTATTTTGTAGTAAAACTATTGTGAATAGAAGATAGAAGTTTTTATGTAAGAGGTTGAGAGAACGTTCGGCACTTTCTAAGACGAGTAAAATTTGTCTTTTGTAATTGCAGAAATGGGAAATCTTAGTAGTCCCTTTTACAATGGCTTATATTCCTATTTTTGAGTAATATTTAAGTATGACAATTGCACCCTAACAATCTTATTAATCAGTTTGTGCTCCCCTGTACCATATGCAGCATTAGCCTCCTGGGAAGTACAAGATTAACCCTTGATGCTATCAAAATAACTGAGGCCAAAGCTGTTGGTTTTTGCTGTGAATGCTTGTCTTTTTTTCCCCCCTTTTGTTCTTTTTAGAGATAGCTGGAATATCTTCAAATGCATTATTTGTAATATTTCATGTAGATAAAGCTGGATTTAACATTCCTGTTTTTTTTCCTCCTCTTAGCTGAAAGGCCTAAGTACACGTTTGACTTCTCAGAAGAGGAGGATGATGATGCTGATGATGATGAGGACAATAATGATTTAGAGGAATTGAAAGTGAAAGCATCTCCCATAACAAATGATGGGGAAGATGAATTTGTTCCTTCAGATGGCCTAGATAAAGATGAATATACATTTTCACCTGGCAAATCAAAAGCTACTCCAGAGTAAGTAATAAAGTACTATTCGTTATATGGTACAATTCATTATTTAGGCATCTATCAAAGATCTCCTAGTAAACTGTGTCTAAGAATTTATTATCATTCGAGGTCAGGTCCTCCTCACAAAGGAAAAAATCTGGGTAATGTTGCAGCTGTTTACAGAACTGTTGTCTATAGAGCATGGATTGGCAGGCCCCCCCCCCCCCCAAAGGGCTCTATAGCAAATATTTTAGGCTTTGCAAGCCATATGGTCTCTTTTGCAACTACTCAGTTGTTGCCATTGTAGCAAGAAAGCAGCCATAAACAGTATGTAAATGACTAAGTGTAGCCGTGTTCCAGTAAAACTTTAGAAAAATAGGCTGCAGGCCTATGGGACATTGACAACATGGTTCAGAGAAGTTACTAATTCTTTAGAACTGGGAGGATTTAATTTTCTTCCCTAGCTTTGGCTTTGATTTTTTTTTTTTTTTTTTTTTTTTTTGCCTCTGGAGAGTATTGAACCTTAATGTGTAAGATGTGAAGTTTGTAAGCTGTTTTAGATTTTTAAAGGAAGTGTTTTATCATAGGCAGTCTAGGGTTAAAAATAGGATTATTGAGGACTCTGACAGAGATTCTGACTTTCTCCTTAGGTTTCTGGCCATAATTTACTGATGTTGAATTCTGGAACAGTTCTGTTAATCATAAAATTTAATGTAGTGATAATTTGGATAACTTTAACCTTTGCTCAGTTTCCATTCTTTTATGTTAAATCATTGGTTTTTCTGGTGTCTCTGAATGTATTTCTATGCACACCTGTGCATGTGAGACAGAAAAAAAAAGTTTGGTTCCCCTGTGTTTGACAAAGAGAAACCAATGAGAGAACTGTAATTATAATCCTGCAGCACATTATATAATTTACCAAGGTTGAAACTATATTTAAGTTGTGATTAATTTTTCTTTCTAATAGAAAATCTTCACATGACAAAAAAGGTCAAGATTTTGGGAATCTCTTCTCATTTCCTTCATACTCTCAGAAGTCAGAAGATGGTATGCTCCTTTAATCTTTTCATTGATTAATTACTGTATTATTGCTATGGACTTTTTTTTATGAGCGGAAAACTTACCTTCTTTTTACATTTCCCTCAATGTAATAAGGTTTATTTACTTTTTCTAAGATGAGTACCGACTAATTGGTCAAAATAGGCATTATGGAACTCGTTAGGTTGATAGATGTGTGTATAGATGTGCGTGTAGTGTTCTAATGAGAGAAAAAGATAAAGAAATCTTGGAAGATGAAATTTGATTTTCATGGCAATGTGAATGTATATGTGACAGTTTTTTGTTTTAAGCTACAAGGGGACTGATATTCGGATTTGTACTAAACTGTAGTAGCTGAAAGAAGCAAACTTAATCAGGGTGTATATTATTTCCTATTAAAACAATTTTTTTTAATGTTTATTTTTGAGAGAGAGAGAGAGACAGAGTGTGAGTTGGGGAGGGGCAAAGAGAGAGAGGGAGACACAGAATGTGAAGCAGGCTCCAGGCTCTGAGCTGTCAGCACAGAGCCCGACACGGGGCTCAAACTCACAAACTGCGGGATCATGACCTGAGCTGAAGTCAGACACTCAACTGACTGAGCCGCCCAGGCGCCCCTATTTCCTATATTTTTATGTGGGGAATTTTTAAGGTCAAAACAATCTAGTTACACTTAACTGTCTTGCATTTTTAAAACACACACACATACAGGCAGACAGACATAGATCTGATACATGTTCTAAGTGTATAGATAGATATGCATATTTGAGAGCATGTCAAAACTGTTATGTAAAACTGCCACATCTAAGTAGACATATCGAATCCCTGTTTTGGTTTGACAAAGGGAAGGGGGAAGGGATGGAGAGCGGAATTGTTGAATCAAAATGGAGTATAAGAGTAAACTGAAGCCTACTGCCTTTTAAAAGGCGAAAGATTTATGTGATCTGAAGAGAAACCAGAGCATGCCTACTGCCTTTTAAATTGATCTTCAGTGACTTAAAATTGGCTTTTAAAAGATGAAGTTACCACTTTCTTAGATTGAACATTATTACTGATATTCCTGAAATGGTTAACAGCATTAGATGTGTAGATAGTAAAATAATCACAGTGAGATCTTGCAGTTTAAAATAAATCAGTATTTTTGAGCTGATCAGTATGTTTTAAATGATTAGCGTTTGGGACTATTAAGAATTTTATTACTCTATACATTTCTATATTTACAACAGAGTTAACATTTTTGAAATATAACATTGTTATATTTTTTGTTTTCAGCTGTTTGTATGTTGTGGATTATATGATCACAAAATAGAAATTTATAAGATCAATTAGCTAAAGAGAAGTCATCAGTAAAAAGAATCAAAGTTTAACTGTTAAGTGGTCCTTATAGAGTCTCTTTACTGAAAGAAAGCTTTATAATTTTTAGATTCAGCTAAATTTGACAGTAATGAAGAAGATTCTGCCTCTGTTTTTTCACCATCGTTTGGTCTGAAACAAACAGATAAAGTTCCAAGTAAAACAGTAGCTGCTAAAAAGGGTATGTACTTAGATTTGATGTTGTTAAGCATCTTACAGACTATATGTAGTTGATATTAAAGGAAATTTAATATAATCTGAAACTATTTGCATGTGGATTTCAGTAGAAAATAGTATAAATGTGTATAAAGAGAATCCCTCTTGTTTTCTAACCATATGAAGTAATAATTAAAATGTAAGACCTTATTGTAAAACTATTGTAATTATAAAATAATCCTGTGTATTGATATCTAAAGATAGCTTTTTAGGTAAGCTCTCCTATAGGTGTTAGCTTGTAAAATAGATGAAAATTTTGTCTGGCTAGTAGCCTGATTGTGTTATCTAGGTAGGTCATGTCTTCACACCCCATTTGGAATGATGGCTCAGTTCTGCTGGGGTCTTCTTTTTTTCTTTCTGAGTCATGTAGCTTCTTTCTTTTCCATAGCCTTAGATTCTCCATAAATCTAAGTTGATTTGACATAGGAATCTGTTATTAGTCCCAAGGGACATACTCTTGGTGTTTTTGAAGAAGGCCAGTATTAGTGCTTTGTGTTTAAAAGATAAGTGCTCCTTACACAGCAAGCAAATAAACATACAGTATGGACCATCTTTTCAGTACCTCAAAAATGTAAAGCAGATTCCATTGTAGACACGCACATATTAGATGAAGGGGAACAACAACAGAAGTCCCTACTTATTTTGAGTGCACTAGCACCACGGTAAGAAGTTGGTTGACTGCCACAGCTTCTCTGGCCAACACACCAGGTGCCCTGTCTGCATCCCTTCACCCACACCTCTTCCGTACACATCAGCCAGTGCCTGTATTTCTTTGCCTCAGGACTTGTTACTATGTTGGAATATTAGTATTTCCCCACTCCAGCCGCTCTTTCTCAGTAATTGAAGAGAGCTGGTTTGCAAATACGTTAGTGCTCTTGCCTCTCTGGTTAGCCGGCTCTGAGATGTGTGACTTCCCATGGCCCAGAGATTGCTCGTGGTGAGCCCTCAGGGTGATGACAGGCTTGGTACCGTACCCATTACTGGCTGCTGTCACTTCGCTGCCTCAGTTCTGTTCTCCGTTTTTTTTCACCTCCCAAATAAGTACTTGTACTGAAGTCTTTGTTTTGGGGCCAGGTGGGGTCTGCTTCTGGGGAGTTCAAACTGAGACAGGCCCTATAGTTTTTCTTTCTGCATCTTTTTTAAAATTGTCTTCACGTGAGCACTTTATAACCACCCTGAGAACTTGGGAGCCCTGTCACTTCTTGGAACGTATCGACCTGTTTCCTTCATCGAGCTGTTCACTCCTATTTAAGCTAATGAGTTAGTGTTGAGTGTTAACTAACAGGCTAGCATACCACAACCCCTGTCCCGTCTGGTTGCTTCACCAGTTGAACTAGCCTGTGTCAGTTGAATGGGTGATGCTTGCGTGAAACAGTTGAAGCCCTCAGTCTTCCTCTAGCCGCCTTCCAAAAATACAGTTCCCACAAAATCCCATTTCAAGGAGAGGATGCATCCCCTCCTCCATCCTCTGTGAGATTATCTCTGTTAGCTCCAAATTGTATGTATTATTATACAAGTTAACCTCTGTAACTCCAGTTGTTGACAGCAGAAGCAGCTCATGGTACTCCGGTATCGACTTACATTTGCTTGGTGGAACTTTAACTGCCACCTCACACTCAAGCCTGGAAACTCTAACGAAGGAGAAAGCTGGTTCCTAGAACACACTGCTGTGTCAAGCCTATACTGGTGCTAGGAGCTGCCTGCCACGTGGCTCTTGTGGTGGACTTAGTCATAAGGATTCAGGGAAAAGCCACAAAACCTGTGGTTGCCGCGGCCATGAGTGTGGACTCTCTTGCCGTCCTAATGAGGGGCCTTTACCCTAGCATCTCAGATTGGGCCCAGGAATACATTTTCCATGTAATTAGCCTGTTCTGGTTTTTGTTTTTTAATTTTTACTAATCACACAAGTGAAGTCTGATTTATCAGTTTTCACATAGAATGTAAATGAAGCAGAAAAACATTCTATTTTAAAAGCAAAATTCCTAAAACAAAGGCTTTTGGGCCTATTGTCTTACCTGGAATTTTCACATTTCTTTCTACATAAAAGTGCCATGTCTGGATTTCAACTTTTCAACTTTGAATTGAAGTGAATCAGCTTCTATTCATGGTATTTGGGGGTCCTGTAAAAATGTTTTTTCCTTCCTCTAAAACATTTTAGAACTTAGAACGTAACATGTGGTTATACTTGAGTTGTAATTAATGTCAAATATGTTACTTTTCTATCATGACTATATTTTTACTACTGCTTTTTAACAGTTCCTGCTTAATTCACATTAATGGCCTTTGTTTAAAATAATCTCCCACGAAATAGCAAAAGGCATATTGTTCATAATTAAATAAAAAGCATGGTGTCATCTGTGAGAAATTGTTTGGCTTTATACTGGCACCAAGGGAAGAGAAACCATTTTGTTATGTAAGGCTACTCAATTTCCTATCAGCAGTAAGAAATTCCATTGTTACAGGATTCGCTTGAGCATGGTTTGCTGGTAAGTGTATTACGTTGATTTATGAAATGGAAATTTGCTTAATAGGAAAACCATCTTCAGATACAACTGCTAAGCCCAAGAGAACCCCTAAACAGAAGAAAGTAGAGACTATAAACTCTGACTCAGATTCAGAATTCGGCATTCCAAAGAAGAGTACACCCCCAAAAGGTGAGGATTATGTTTAACCCTCTAATGGATGTCATTTCGTCTCTTCTCATTGAATTTAGAAAGACTGTACTGTTTTGTTTTAAATTGCTTTACTCCTCAACAAGGAATATGTTTAAGAATTAGTGCTGAATTAGAGTCCAGAGGAAGTCTAGTGCTTTGTTTTAGGAATCAAGGAATTACGACTCGGAAGTTAAGTAAACAACTTACATATGTAAGAATGGTTCAGAGACCCCCTGCACAGACTCACTGGGAGTAGTTATTGAGAAGGCAGATGAGGGCTCCTTGCCAAGTGGAGAGTGACCATTCCCAGGAGCTGGGACTTGTACACTGGAGCTGTTGTTTGCTCATCTAGGAGCCAGTTCTTCATCCTGGAACCCTCATTTCCTTCCAGAATCTAGAAAAGTCCTCAAAGGTGCTTTTTAAAAAATATGTGTAAGATAGTTTTTTCTGAGGGTAGCCGCTCAGCCTTTTCTCCCAACTGACAGATTTACCATCAGTGTATTTAGAGTGGTGATTGGGATAAGGAGATAGCTACATGGAAACAAGGGAGAATAGGGGCAAAAAAGAAACAGTGACTGAGGAGATCAGTACTTCTGTTATGCCTGGCTTGAAACTGTTAAAGATTCAGAAGTGCCATTTCATTGATTCATTTGATAAAATAGGACATCCCAAGATTGTTTAGGCTATCCATACTAGTACAATCTGGTTCGTTATAGCTCTTAAAGAATTTTTAAAATTTAGAATGGCAGTTTAGTTCCATTTTCTCTTTCACTGGCATCATTGTAGGATGTAGAATATTTTGTCACCATTTGCATATTACTTTTCCCCCCTTTCTCCTCCAGTGAGAATAAGAGGTTAGGTAGAAAAGAAAATAACTGCATGTGGTGCTTTTAAGTTTGAGAAGGAACATGGATTTGACAGATTATGATTAATACTCGGGGTTTATTCTAAGACTGTGCTACCTACCTAAAATGGGATCTGCAGTTGGTTGTTACTAGTGCATAAGTAAAATTTGGACTACACATTTAAACATAATTTGTGCTAATAAGAAAATATGTATTTTCTAGTAATTCATATTGTATTTTTAAAGGTACTAGTCTATGACAAATTAGAAACTAAAACTTGTTTTCATCACATACAAGTTAAAAAGCAACAAGACATTTTCTTTTTAGGCACAAAGACCACATGTTCAAAATGTAAATGTTTTCTCTTGTGTATCAGGAGTTTGGTCATTAAAATTTGTCACCAGGACCTTCCAACTAGTTTTAAATGTATTTGTGAAATACTCTTTCGTCCCATCAATCCCAAAACTGAAATGATGCCACCAAATAGTTTCTACATCATTTATATTTAGAGACCAGGATTGCAGTACTGATTGGGGCATGCCAAAGAAGTGAACTATAATGTTGTGACATTTATCTTTTTATACTGTACTTTAACCTTGGGAGGAAAAAACCCCTTTGTATCATTTTAAGGTAAAGGCCGAGGAGCAAAGAAAAGGAAAGCATCTGGCTCTGAAAATGAAGGTGATTATAACCCTGGCAGGAAAACATCCAAAACACCAAGCAAGGTAATCAGGAACATCTTTTTATGCATTGTTTTACGATGATCTATAACTGGCTTAGTTGGCTTATTACTATAAGGTCTTCTAACACTTTAAACCTAGCCTCTCTTATGCATACGGCACTTATGTATCGTTAAAAGAATTATCCAAGTATAAGATGCATACAGTCAGGACTATTTCTTGGGTAAAAGTCTGGCATAAATGAGCCTACTTAATTAAGAGTATTCTATTCCATCCAATGAACGATTGAAGTTATTGGCTATGTGTCTGAAATACTTTTCAGACCAAATAAAGGCTGTTTCTTTTTAGCTTGGATTTATTTGCCCAGGCTCTGATTTTTTTCTTTTAACTTGAATTCATTTGTGGCTAATTTTCACAGTCTGACCTTTCTCCAGGAGCACACAATCTTTTTTATAGGTAAAAGAAAAACATCCAGTGTCCTTTTTCTTCTCTCCCTATTAAAATGTAAAAATACAAACATGATTTTAGCTTCACGCCATTCTCCACCTTGGCCTTTTCCATCCAGTCTTCCGTGTGTCTGGTCCATCTTGGCGACTCCTCTCTGCATATTTATAATAAATATTGTGCATAAGTTTTGTTTTCCTTTCATGAATTGAGAGGTACTTACAAGTAAATAATTTGTACTAATCTGGGTACTGTGCATAGTTGCTTGGTAATAGAGAAATTCAGAAAAAAATATCACCACGGTGGCAGATTATTATACTTCATCACTTTTATAAAGGTAACTTAAGTTAGCATTACAATTATGATTTTAGAAGCCTCGTTATTTGTATTCTTTCTCAAATGTAAGTGAAGTATAAGGAATAATTCTTTTTAACATTAGTCTTTTCCTTTTTTTTTTCTTTAAACCATGTCTAGAAAATGAAGAAAACCTCTTTTGATCAGGATTCAGATGTGGACATCTTCCCATCAGATTTCACTTCTGAAGCACCTTCTCTGCCACGGAGCGGTCGGGCTAGGAAAGAAGTAAAATATTTTGCAGAGTCCGATGATGAAGAAGATGTTGATTTTGCAATGTTTAATTAAGTGCCCAAAGAGCACAGAAACATTTTTCAACAGATAAATTGTGTTGTCCTTTTGTCTTTTCTGTCTCAGACTTTTGTACATCTGGCTTATTTTAATGTGATGATGTAATTGATGGTTTTTTATTATTGTGGTAGGCCTTTTAACATTTTGTTCTTACACATACGGTTTTATGCTCTTTTTTACTCATTGAAATGTCATGTACTGTCTGATTGGCTTGTAGAATTGTTATAGACTGCCGTGCATTAGCACAGATTTTAATTGTCATGGTTGCAGACTACAGACCTGCTTTTTGAAATGAAATTTAAACATTAAAAATGGAACTGTGTACTCTGTGTCTTTACTAAAGATGGAAGTGTAGTAAAAGCTCCCATACACTCTTAAAATAAATATATTTTATTCTTTGCCAGGAGACTCCATGGAAAAAGGTAAACAGTATATGAACATAGAAAGCATTGTTAAACAATCTCAATGTACAAACAGAGCCAGTGAAAGTACATCACAGACTTGCTAATATATCAAAAAAAAAAAAATCCACTAGTGCTTAAATGAGAACTAAGAAACTGACACTTGTATCTGTTAACCACTCTACCACAGCTTTCACTCTGCTTCATAGTGATTGAACAAGGTCAAAGGATGCAGATTCTCTGTCCATGCCTTTAGGGGTTCATACTAGCCCCCGGGCATCAAGGAGGCTAGGAAAAAAAAAAAAAAAAACCCTCAATACCAGGCATGAATGAGGAAGGACACTGGAGTTACACGGTGTAGGTGGTAGACCAGTCTGTAATTATCCCATGAAATTTCCCTAATGGCTTGTGAACAGGTAAACAAAAACTTATTAACACTGAAAAGTGTTTCTGCCTTGGAGGCTACCATTACTGTAAAAATGTATCTTTAAAAAAAAAATTGTGTAGTTATGTCATTAAGATAAACCACTCTTAAAGTGACATTAACAGTTGAACAAATGACATCTGATTAACTGAACTGGCAGTTACACCGATACAGAATTCTCTTCTGCTAGTGCAGTGAATTTGTATCTTTTTACTGGGCAACATGAAATAGAAGACGCAGTTTGAGAGCGTCAGAAAGAGCAAGGACAAGCTTCCGTACTAACTAAATTAGACTTCTCTCTAGCTTTGTCATACTGTACAACAGTCCCCTTTCCTTACCTTGGTGTCCTGATTACTCTGTGAAAGCAAGTTATTTTTTTGAGCCTCTCTTAGCTGGACGCGTGCAGTAGTCTGTTCCGCAACCTCGGTGTCTTGGTTGAGTATGCAAGGCAAAAGGAAAGCACCAAACATACAGTATAGAAAGAACAGAGCCATACTTCTGTATGTACAAAGTCTTCAGAAACTTAACCGGGGTAAATCATTTCGACTGGGTCTTTGCCATGCAATCTTGAGTGTTCAAAGAGGAAAATAGAAGCTTTTAACTAGTTTCTGGTTGCACGAAATGGCTGAGTTTTAGAATTTAAAAAGTTTGTATTTCTAGGTAAGTTAGACAGTGAGGAGTAAATATTGATACATATGAAAACTTCTTGGTCCTTCTTGAGTTTTAATATATTTTCAGTCCGAAAACTAAGCAGCAGTAAAAATGTTTCTTTCTTGCGGTTTAAATCCTGGAACTGAAGGTACTGGGGAATGTTTGAAGTGGCTGGAAAGTGTCTTATTGCACCAGTGGTGACTGACTGACCCCGCTGTTTTCCACCGAGCTGGGTGAGATGCTGGGACTGTGCTCCGCTGGGTTCCCGCTCGAACTGGGGGTCAAGGGTTCATGTCCTTCAGAATTCTCCAGCATTTCCTGAATGAGAGGTGGCATTGATCCAGGAATTTCCATTTTCAAGGTAATTACACGTTCTGCACCTTTTAAAGAGAGATAATAGAAATCTGGTAGAGATAAGGAGTCAAGCTGAAGAACTAAGGCTCCACCTTCACTGACTTGAACGAGGGTTTTGGTGAAAACCGTGCTGCCAGTGCCTTCCAGAGGCTACCCTAATTTTACGACATTTAAATATTTCTACTCCATCTATAGAAAAGCAGCACAGACGCGGTGACTTCCTTAAATGTGCTGCTCCCATGCCCGAGTCAGTGGTAGGAAACAGTGTCAACATATATTCACTTAATTTACAAAGAGACGTTCTTGATAAAAGACCAGAAAGAGCGTGTCTTCCAACAAGACAGTTTTCAAGGATACCAGTTACCCGCAAAGGAAGGAAGCGACAGGTAACAACTAACAAATGGGCGGCTTGTCAACTTGGACGCAGCACTGCCCTGTCCAGGGCAACAGGCACTAGCCATGTGCGACGATTTAAATTTGCTACATTACAATCAGGACAAACAGTGCCTCGATTGAATTAGACACTTTTTTAGTGCTCGAGAGCCACGTGTAGCTAGTGGCTCCTTGTATTGGACAAGGCAGATTAGAGAGTATGTCCATAATCACAGTAAATTCTATTAGCACCGGTCTAGCTAGATCTAGACAATGACAGTATTAAGTTAAACAGCCTCACTGTTTTTAAAATCAAAGACCTCGTAATTCTAATGGCCAAGCACTGGTATCTGCGGTTTGCAGAGACTCTGAACCCCATGCTAAGGATGAACTCAGGAACGGCTCATCGAGGAAACCTCTTCGAAGTAGCGCAAGAATCGAGACTCCTCGTCCAACAAATTCACCGTGCTTTTTAAGCACTTTGTGAGGGGCGCCTGGGTGGCGCAGTCGGTTAAGCGGCCGACTTCAGCCAGGTCACGATCTCGCGGTCCGTGAGTTCGAGCCCCGCATCAGGCTCTGGGCTGATGGCTCGGAGCCTGGAGCCTGTTTCCGATTCTGTGTCTCCCTCTCTCTCTGACCCTCCCCCGTTCATGCTCTGTCTCTCTCTGTCCCAAAAATAAATAAACGTTGAAAAAAAAAAAAAAAAATTTAAGCACTTTGTGAAATGCAGAGTTGGTTCCTTGGCTCGGCCAGGCCTTCAGGGGCAGAGCACTCTAATGGGGAAGGAAAAGGACCGCAGCAGGCTGGGTACCAGGGATAGCTGCTGAGTTTTCTCTCCACACAGCAAAGCCCGACGCTAACACTCAACTGTGATATAGCTCTAGGCACTTCTGTAATTGCTCGCGTTGCCACACAAACTGAAAATCACTAGGCCAAGAATATTTATACCTCTCAGGAGAGCAAGAGTTCCTTTGCTGAGAAGTGTGCAGAAGTAAATCTGCCTACACACGAGATAGCAACGGCAACACCGATGGAGAGAGAGACTTCACCCAGTAACAACTGCCCTAAGTACTATTCATTTTCCCCAGGTTTGGATGGTCAGGAAAAACTGGAGTCAAGTTTATAGCAACCAGAGCATGTGTGCCAAGGCATGAGATGAAAAAGGCTGTCATAGAGTACATTCTCCTGAAAACAGTTTTTCTATTTACTTAGCAATCTGAATTATAAACTCAATCTATTAAGATCATTGAGCAGGGTAAGATTTAAGGTGTTGTTTTTTTTTTTTAAAGGGTGAATACTATATTCCTTCTGATTTCCGTGAGAAATGAATTCCGGAACAACAACAACAAAAAGACAGCTATTATCAAACATCCTGAATGAAAACATCAGTTTAAAAACAAGTCAGGACCACTTGGTGAATACAACATAGGCTTCGAGACCTACCTTTAGCACTGATGCTGCGGAGATCTGTGATTTTCATTAAGATCTTTGGAAACATGTGAGGCTTGCTGGGTCGTCTCTTTCGGATATAAATTTTTAGTGCTTCCAGCAGTGGTTCTTGTAGCTTATCTACTTTTGTTGGTTCCTCAAGGTCCTGGCGGTCTAGACAGCAGGAATAAAGGATAAACAATTAGGGCAGCAAGAGTCACGCACCTGCCAGGTGAGCGTGCGTCCTTGTTCCTCCTAGCACATTATCATTTTATTAATGTGATGATTCCATCACATACACAACTTTGAAGATACAGGGAACTGCTTTAGGCAGTGATACTTGAACATGTCCCTCTTGCTGGTCAAAAGCACATTCTGATGCCTGGTTGCTTTTGTTCCTGGAAGAGAATTACTCCTTGTGACCAGGAGGTGTCACTACTGAACTGAATTCAAACAAGCCTTGAGCAGGATGGTTCTAACAGCAAGGTAAACAGGCCCCCGTAATCAAAGCCATTACTTTTTAACCACTTAATGATTCAACCTCCTGTGAGCCAGTAGGGGTCAGTACAGAGCAGAAAGCCATATTTTATCCTGGTCCTTCAAGGTTTGGGCGTTGGGGTGGGGGTGGGTTGGGGGAGACAAACCAGTGAATTGTAGTCCCAGCCACTAAAGTAGCAAACAGCACAATCAAGTCCCTAGCATTATCATTAAAATGTCCCTGGGCAATTTATTTTACAACAGTCTGATCCTACCTTTGAAATAATACCTGTGGCAACTGGAGAAATAGCACTGTGGTATTTCAGAGCAACAGGATCCCAAGTACCTTTATTTAATTTATAACCATATGGAAAAATGCAACGGACCCCAAGCATGCATGCCTGGCTATTTATTCACGTGTCTTTTTCCATGCAAAATAACTCTGGAATGGAGATGGGAATTTCCCATAAATGACAAGTGCAAGTTGTTCTTCATGGAATCTCATGAGGGTTTTCTAGGTAGTTGGTACCTCCACAGATTAAGCAGATGGCACTAAGAAGGCCTGTTTCTGTGTCATCCATTTCCAAAGGCAGGAGCTGGTTGGCAAAGGTGAACACAAGGTCAGTCAGAGGACCAAATCCAGCATTGTGCATCTGAGTTCGATTTAGGGTAAGGCCATCTGAAAAAGTCATGGTGTCTTGTTCTGGGGTATACCTGGTGCAAATTCTAAGAATCTGGAAGGAAAAAAAAAAAAAGCATATATGATGGGTCATCAAAGCCAGCTTGTTCTTACAGCATCAACCAGATCTAGGCACGTAGATTTCCAAAGACCTCTTGCATCACACGCACACGGTCCCGCTTTGGGATGTGTGATGTCTTCTGCAGCTCTTTCATTAAAAGAACAGAAGTCAAAACATGGGTTAACGTTATTTAGGGAACAATAAAAGGACAAAAGAAATTTTGAGAACCACTTGTGCTAAAAGTAATTCATTTGACTTGAATAAACATTTACTGAGTACCTACTTATGTCCCAGGCACTGTGCCAGGTGCTGGGGATAAGAAGAACAAGATTTTTTTAAAGAGCTTACAGTCTACAAAAAAAAAAAAAAAAAAAAAAAAAAAAAGGCAATATGTACCATTAAATGCCTAGTACATGTCAAATGTTCTCATGCCCTACGTTCAATCTTTCAAACAACGCCCTAGACTGAGTATTATTCCTATTTTACAGATAAGGGGCTAAAGCTCAGAAAGGTGAAGCCGTATGGCCAGTGTCACACAATTAACATGTGGCTGCACTGGATTCAAACCCAGGTGAGGCCCCCTCTTCCGTGATGCCTCTGGTCACGCAGCTCCACAGACCAGGAGAGTACGAGCAGGGGTGGAACCGGGAAGGCAGTTGGGCGTTCGGACGTCCTCTGACACCGGTGGGAGGGGGTCCAGGGCGCACACACCCAGAAGAGGCAACATTTCAACTAAGCTCAGAAATATGGCTGGGATCCTAGGTAAGCAGCCTTGGTCACGATGCCACAGTCTTGCAATGCCACCTCGCACGGCCTTGATAGAAAACTCTGCCGGCCACCCCAGCACACCTGCTACTGGGAAGTTGCCTGCTCCGGGCTCGGGGCCTTCGGGCCTCGCTCAGCATGGTGAATTCCAAAACACCTTTCTGGTGTTCCTGCTGCCCTATCAGTCCTCACTGTGGGCAAGACGCTCCGTGCGTCCTGGAACACGCAGCCACCCAGAAGCATATTTCTGCACCAACAACTGTGAGGGAACTTTCTGCCAACCACGTTTCCACATTTGACTTTTTCATCTAAAAAAGTCTCAGAGCTTCACGAAGCACAGAGACAAATTTATTCCACCTGGACAGGAGTGAAGAACCCAGTAGGTGGATGGAGCTGAGTATTTTTTCCCAGATGTTGGTCCTCACTTTGGGTGTGGTCACCATGAACTTCAGTGTCAACTGAGAGGACAGATGTGACCAGAAGGCTCTGCCATCTTCCTGTGATGCGGCCACGTGCAGAGGGGGTGGCTCTCGGACGAAGCCATAGGACTCCCAGCTGGCAGGGAAGTCCCAGAAGTACAGCCCTCCCCACTCTCCATATTCTCACCAAGACTCCTAAAGCAGGAACTAGGTCAAATCTTTTATCTTGAAGGCAAGTGCTGGGGGGTTGGGGTAAGGACAGCTCCCGTGCAGAGGACCATCCTGACTGGCTAAGTGACCGCAAAGGCCTCATAGCCACTGGAGCACAGTTAGCCAGGGGGCAGGGCGGTCACACTGGAAAGGTCGCATGTTCTTGGGTCCTTGCTCTGGTGTTCCCTGAACCTCCAAGAAGACTGGGCCAGGAGCCAGCCCTCCTCTTACATGCAGGACTCGGACTCGGGCAGGAGCATGAGGATGTCCCGCCCCATAAAGTGAGGGCATGGGACGCTCGTGGATTAAAAAACGTCCGACTCTTGGTCAGGACGTCTCCTGAGAGGAGAACGGTGAATGATTAGCACTCCCGCCTCCAACTTATAGTAGCTAATGTTTCTATTGATCAGCGACTACATGCCAGGTACCATGCTAACTTTTAACATATTGTTTAATTCTTGTATCAACCCAGGAGTTAGGACTATTGTTATCCCATTTTACAGACGGGGAAACCAATGCGAATTAACAGCTTGTCCTTGGTTGCCTAACTACAAGATGGCATGACTCGCTTCAGGTGACCTGTCTCCAGCACTTAAGCACTCCGCTATGCTCTTAGCCTCCGTTTCACAGCTGCCTCGTTCCTCCGCAGGCCGCTATCCGCTCCAGCCGCCTAAGGTAAGATGACCTCTGGCCTGGCGTTAATCTGGATATGAGCCTCATTTGCCTTCTTAGCTGGGTGCCTTTGCACCGTGTACAACCTGAACAGTTATCCATGGTGACCTACCGGTATACAGGAGCGCACGGCCTGTGGTCTGGAAATGGAAAATTTTACAAACTTGAGGTGAGAGGGGCACAACCTCAAACTTAATATTCCTATTCTGTGACCAAGCGGCACCGTGAACTGGAAAGCATCTGAATGTGAGTGGTCACTAAACCATTACAAAGATTCCTCTTCTCTGGATGGGTGGCTGTTTCTGCCTCTCAGGTATTTGCCCAGGGGCCTCTCTGAGCCATTTCCTCTGGGTCCCTGATCGGCTGACCTGTTGCACTTCATCTTGGTAGCTGATGGGCTATGAAGCCATTGCCAGAGTCAGAGCAGCAAAGGAACCGAGAGTTACTTGTCCACCTGAGTTCCCCTGAAAGTCTTTGGCAGGGGGCAGGGCGGGGGGTTGGGGGGGGGGGGAAGTACAGTGCCCAAGGTCACGCAAGCAATGGTGCCAGGGCAGACCACAGGACTCCTAGCCCCCAGCCCATGTTCCCTTCAACCACCTGGAGGATCACGAGGAAATGTGCCTGCGTAGGGAGGTATCGTGCGATGGGCAGAGTTGAGTAGGCTCAGTACGTATGGGCTCAAAATCTCCAGGCGCTTTTCCAGTTTGGAATCAAGGAGGTACTAAAGAAGTCTTTGCAGCCGTAGCACGCTGCCAAGAAGTGAATGCTCTAGATCTGTCCCTGAAATAATGAAAGAAACCAGGGTTTGCTGGAAAGGAACCGAAGACCAAGATTTAGGCGTTTGCAAGCTGTCAACAGCTCACTTGGAAATCCAAATCCAAACTGCAGTGCACAGACTCTCCTATTCTGAAGGGGGTCCCTCCTCAGGAGTTGGAAAGTGTTTGGATTCTCACGAAGCGTTTATGTTCTGTTGCCTTTCTCTCTCTAGAAAAGTTCAAAACCAGAAGCAAGTATCAATGGGCTGTCCGGAGATGAAGGCACATGGCCTGAGATGGGAGAACGGTCAACGTCTTCTTTTATCAGGAGGACCGCCACGCCCACCCTGCCCCGGCTGGGCCCAGTGGGCAGCGGGCATCTTCCTCACAGCTTCCAGCCAGGCCCGCCTCTGGGCACAAACCAAGGACTTTCACTTTGTTCAAGGCAAATGCCAGTGGCAACTACCAAGTGCTTCACCGGTATTAAAAAACGCCCTTTGTTTGAAATGAGGGTATTTCATCTGAAAGAGGAGCACGCAAGTCCCACGAGGTGGGTAAAATTAGCCCGGGCGAGGCTGACTCCCCTAAGGAGAGCCCTGTCGGGCAGCACAGAGCTCTGCTGAGGGCCAAACCTGAGACTGCAGCCTTCCTGCCTTCAGCAAGGACAACGGAGTATCGTTCCACTGCCTTTTGGGTGCCCCCGGGGAGCAGACTGCCAGAGATTGGAGCTGTGGCAAGATCTGAGCACATGGGATCCCAGGGACAGAGGAGGGACCAGTCGACACCCTTCTCCCCTCGTCCCTGTGACTGATCTAATCCAAACCGCCATCGCCTCTCCTCCGGGGATGGCCTCCACTCCCATTCCTACAGCCACAGCACAGGGTCCAAAACGTTCACCAGAGGGGCCTCGCCCTTGCTAAGCTCCCTCCAATGGCTTTGAGCCGTTTTAGATCCAGGACATTCACACTTCTTCCCGCAGCAGCGTCTGTGACCTCTGTCTATCCCGCCCCCGCCCCTCTTTCCCCTTGCCATATTGGCCATATTGGTCTTTCTGAATCTCTAGCAACTCAGTGTCGCAGCAAAGCACATGCGTTTGCTGTTCCCTCTGCCTTTGATGCCTTTCCCTTGGTCTTCATGATTCTCCCTACTCAGCTCAGTTCAAACGTCACCTCCTCAGGATGCACAGGGAACACACTTCCTAAAACCTATTACTTTCTATCATATCACCCCTTTTATTTGAAATATAAAATTGTTTTAAAACTGGGGTATAGCAGGTGCAGTGGTTTTAAATATATGCCCACAAATTCTTTGCTACTACTCCTTTTAAGGAGTAAAGCTTCATTCCTCTGCCCCTTGAGTGTGGGCAGGACCCAGTGACTTGGTGCTAACATAGAATCCACTAGAAGCAACGGGTAGGACTCTGGAGAGTAAGTCCTAGGAGGCGAGGCACCGTGGACTCCTCCCCGACTGCTCTCTTCAATCTCATTTTGGGGAAAGCTGGTTGACACGTCATGAGGACACTATGGCATGCGGGAGGGAACCGAGCTCTCCTGGCAATAACCAGCACTATCTTGCCAGGTAGCTGTGAGGAGCCGCCCCCCCACTGCCCCGGCAGCCCTTCTGCAACTTTATGAAAGACCCTGATCCAGAGGCACCCAGCTGAGTCTGTTCCTAACTCACAGGGACCCCGTGAGATAATAACGCTCATTGTTTATTGCTGCTAAGTTTTGTGCCAACTTGACGTACAGCCGTAGATAATGAGCATAACGTGCTGGCCTTGAGTGTGCACACAGCTCACAGGTAGAGCTGCATGTATTTTCCCCTAAGGGTACACCCACCCAGATCAAGACACAAAGAGTTCCAGCTCCTACAGGCTCCCTTGGCCCCTCCTGATCCAATCCCCTCCCCCAAATAACCATTATTTGGACCCCGATTCCCACAGATCGCTTTTGGCTGTTCCTGAACTTTACATAAAGGGGATCCTACACTATAGTCTCTCTTGTGTTGGCCTTTACTTAGTCCATAGCATCTCTGACGTTCCCCGCCGTAGCATAAACCGCCGGGCATAAAGCCCCGGTTCTTTTTCCTTGCCGGGTAGTATTCCAGTCTGCCCCATCGCCCTGCTTTCTTTTCCCCGCAGCACCGTCACTCTCTGAGCTTGCTGACCACTGGCCCTATAGAAGATGAGCTCCTAGAAGGAGGCTGGCTCTTTATCTGACCTACCTGCTCCCTGCTGTATCTTTAGCATCTAGGGCAGTGTTGTCCACACAGCAGGTGGCTAATGAATATCTGTTCAATTATTAACAAAGTGGACTCCCTCCTCGGAATCTCTCCCACCTTGTAACCCCCCAAGGGGGGCAGCCAGCGACTTCTGAGTTTCCAGGCAAAGGAGAAAAGCTCAAATTGCTCACACATCTCGGTCTGTGCACTAATTGTATTTGGCAACTGGTGGGCAGATCCTGATCGGATTTGACTCTCCTCCAGCGCTTGTGGGAATGTCGAAGTAGTGACAATAACAACAACAGTAACACACACACAGCTTTGTGAGGCCGTCTTCCCTAGCACTACATAGCACCTATTATGATGAGCTCATCGGGACAAAATGTGTTCCCTGGCGAGACCTGCCACCAGCCTGCCTTTCTGAGACCAGCACGCGAGGAACCGTTACGTTAACACGTCAAGAGAGACACGAGGGATTAAATTTGATACAATATTCTGTGTCGCCGGATATATTCAAAATATTTGTATGAACGTGTAATCAATATAAAACATCATTAAGGAGGTGGTTTACATTTTTAAATACTAAGTGCTTGAAATTGAGTGTCTATTTCGTAATGACAGCTCTTCAGACCAGCCACATTTCAGGCACTCAGCAGCCACAGGTGGCTTGTGGCTGCCGAACCAGGCGGCACAGCTCGAGCTTGGGTGTGTGTGTACACACATATGTCCTGGTGTGTCAACAGCTCACAATACAAATTCGCTACCATCTAATTTAAAGGATGCTAATTTAAAGGAGCACTTACTGTGTGCCAGGTACTAAGTGTTTCACATGCATTAACCTAATTAATTATCTGAACAGCTTTACGAGGGAGGAGCCGCCATTCTACCCCTTTCACCGAGCAGATAACGGAGGCTTAGAGAGGTCACATGACCGCCCCACTTCACGAAGCTTCTATAGGGCAGAGCTGGGATTTGAACCCAGGGGGACTGGCTCCACAGCCGGCCCCCTTAACCACCACGCTGACTGCCTCGCGGGGACTTCTGGTGATGGTCGGGGCCAGGGCTCTGGACCCACGGGTGACAAAGCTGGGTGTCAGAGAGACGCGGGGCCTCGTCCCGATGGCACCGGTGGCCCGAGGCAGTGCTGAAGCCTGAACCAAGGCTGTGGGCTCCGAGGCCAGAGCCTGCCGCTCTCCGGGCTGGGTCCTGTCTCTACTGAGCCCCTGGAAGGGAGAAGGACAGATTCACGTGGGAATGGCCCTCCGTGGCTGTGTAGCCACATGGTCCCCAGGACCCCAGGAGCCACAGATCGTATTTTGAAGTCACGCAGGGCAGCCGCCCCTGCGTCACCAGAGCAAGGTGCTCCTACCGCTGGCGTGGGAGTGTCCCCTCGGGGCGGTGAGAGCCGTGGGTGGCAGGAGCCAGGAAGGCCCCGCGTGACTGTCAGGGAAGACCGCACACTGGAGCTGACCCACGGATTCCAGGATTCCCACCGTTGGATTAGTGTGATTATTGTACGTAATGTATGTACGTAATGATTAGAGATCATTAGATGATCTCTAATTCATCTGCGCGCCCGTTCATTCCCGACTCTTCAACGAATGCCTCCAGCGTGCCTGAAAGTCTGCTCCAGGGACCAACCCCAACGCGGTCCCTGCCCTCCCCGAGCCGACAAGCAGGCGTACAAGACGCTGCGGAACACGTCTCTAATTACGAGAGAGACCAGTGGGGAGCGGGTAGGAACTGGGCGGCTGGTCAGGAAAACCTTTTCTGAGGAGGGGGCATCTCGGCTGAGCGGAGGGGCTGGCCAAGAAGAAAGTGGCGGGACGGTATCTAGAGAGAAGGAACGCCTGCCGGGGCCCTACGGGCCTCCGGCTTCCACTTGAGCTATGGCTGCCTCATCTGCAAACTGGAGATGAGACCAAAAATCCCCCGGAGGGTGTAGTGAGGCTCACTACAGTGTGAGGTGACTGAAGCCTACGGTGTTCCAGACACTGTCCAAGCCCCTCATTTCATTCTCTCCAGTCCCTAAAAGGCAGCTTCTATTCTATCGCCCGAGGCTCAGAGACGGGGAGTGGTTTTCCCAAGGTCACACAGCAGATAAGCAGCAGCCCCAGATTCGGAACCCGGGCAGACTGGCTTCAGAGCCCACACTTGTAACTACTACCGTCAGCAGCTGGGGCAGGCCAAGGGGGAGCTGGGTGGCTGTGGGGCCATGTTGGCGCCTGGGAGACGAGTCTGTAGTACAGGCGGGAGCTCCCCAGGGAGGGTGGCAGGGCCAGACCACGAACTCTGGAAGGGCAAGGGCTCGCCTCTCCTCCCCGCCATCAAATCCCCCAGGTCCATCACACAGGAAGTGCCCGACAACTGTGTGTGTGACTTCTTCCCGCGCGCTGCACGAAGAGACCAGTGAAGGGTAGAAACAAGAGCTGGACGGTGGCACACCTCACCCAAAGCTGGTGGTGACTCCTAATAGCGAGGATGAAAATGTACCGGCCATCTTGTGCTCGCTTCCTCTCAGGCCCCCGGCCCTGTCGCTCCCCTCCCGGCACATTCACCTCCTCACCGCTCCTCAGCTTGCCAGGGCCTCCCCGCCCCAGGGCCTTTCAACTACACTCCCCAGGACCCCTCACTTGCACATGTCTCTGACTGGTGTCTTTTACTGTTCCAGCTCTTTCTATCCCTTCGTTAAGGGTCATCTTCTTCCCTAACCACACCATAGAAATCAAGCCCGGTCCACCGCAGACACGTTCCTGGCCTCGATCCTGCTCCTGTTTTTCTCTGTGGCCCTGTAAGACCCTGCCTATTCATTTACTGTCCGTCTACTCCCAACAGAAAGTCAGCTCCATGAGGGGAGGGATTTTTGTCTGTCCTGTTCACTGCTGTGGCATCGAGCCTAAAACACTGCCTGGCACACAGCAGGGCCTCAGTGAGTATCTGTAAAAGGGAGAGAGGGAAGGAGGTCAGCCGGGAGGAGCAGGGGCGAGCAACCTGAAGGCCAGATGGCCTCAAAGGTTGTTTCTTACGATTTTTAGGTTGACAGAGACTTGACCCCAATTACCTGCAGAGAAGAGGCAGTTTAGAGGGAGGAGGAGAAGAAACAGGACAGGAAAGATAAAGGAGAGTGAGCAAGAAGGAAAACGTGAGAAAGAACTCAGGCGAGGGGACTCCTCCGGGGCCTCCCTTTCTTGTCCTGAACACAAACTTAGAATGCCACAACTCTGGGGCGAGAAAAGGAAGGTAAACTTCTATCCACAAGGGTTTCGAAGTTTGGCCCATCTTAGGAGAGACCTTTCGGCTTCTTGACCCCTGTGGGAAATCAGGAGGCTCAGAGCAGGGCTCCAACCCCGAGGGAAGCCTGGCTGTGGTCCCCACAGCAAAGGGTCCCCCCAGCAGGCAGACGCTGGGACAGGAAATCCCTCTAGAGGGCAGTGTGGCAGGGGGCGCAGGCCTGACAGGCTTCGGGCTCTCTTTGTCCTTGGACCTCCTTCCTGAGGGGCTCCCACCTCGTGACTGTAAAGCAAACCACGTCCCGCGAGGCCTGTGATTTCCCAGCACAGCGCCGGCCCCGGCAGGCGGCCCCGCGCTCAGACACAGAGGCCCGTCTCGGACCAAACACAACACGATGCGCTGGTGGCCGTGACAGCGTCGGGACAACCGTGACTTTCCTTTCTAGGGGCTGACAACAGCTTCAGCCTGTCTCTGTCCGTGTGTCCTCCTGGTATTTCTGTCTCACTCTCTCCAGACATCAATGGCTTAGATAAGAAGATTCTTCTAAATGGCTCAGCTAGTTGAGAAGATTCTCATCCAGAAGATGCTCTTTGAAGTTGTGCATTTTTCAGGCTCTCGTGATTAATTGCCTTTGCTACAAATTCTTGGAAATGAGCTCTTGTCCAGGGCCAAATAAGTATCCCTTCTGCTTCATCTCATATGACTGGAGGTCTCTGCCCCTTCCCCGGGTAGAGTTTTCTCCTCCTGTGGCTGCTCTGTGCCAACCCCAACCCCCGTCAAGCGTGTGGAGCCAGGAAGGAGTGGTTGACGGTTTCCCGACTCGTGGCCACAGGGGCTGAAATTGCCCCCATGTCCTTATGACACCTTTGTCCCTGATTTCAACGCCACCAACCGAGGATCTACTACATGTTCCACGTTTATATTCATGTCTGTACTTAAGCCCATGCAAAGAATTACTTTTATTTAACACCTTATTGATTTGTACTGCTAGGTAAATGGAGGCTGGGAGAGGTTAAATAACTTGACGAAGGTCATCGAAATTAGTTCCTGGGGGAGCCTGGGTGGCTCAGTTGGTTGAACATCCAACTCTTGATTTCAGCTCAGGTCATGATCTCACAGTTCGTGGGTTCGAGCCCCACATCAGGCTCTGTTGACAGTGTGGAGCCTGCTTGGGATTCTCTCTCTCTCTCTCTCTCTCTCTCTCTCTCTCTCTCTCTCCCTCTCTGCCCCTCCCCCACTCATGCTTGTGCTTGCTCGCTCTCTCTCTCTCAAAATAAATAAACTTAAAAAAAAAAAAAAAAGGAATTGGTTCCTGTTCTACCTGTTTCCACCAAGGGGCTAAGGGCCGATTCTTGAATCTACAGGCAAACCAGAGGAGTGCTTAGTTTTCATTATAAAGGTGGGATGTGGGAAGATGGCCACGGGAGGTTGGATGGGGATTTTAAGGAGGGATCTAAGCACCGTGAACCATTAGGCATAGGGTGTTGCAGAAACAAATGCTCCACTGGAGGATCTCAAAGTATCTTTCTCATTCCTTCTTTCCCAAAGGGCTAGAGTTGAAGGAACCACAGACCATCACCACCTGGCAGCCAGACAAGAGGAGGACTGAGAAACAAGCAAAGAACCGAAGTCAGAGCCCAAGCATCAGGAAGGCTCTGGGCCCTGCTGGGTGGCCGTGTGATGCAGGGAGTCAGAATTGCACCACATGCCCTGGTGCAGACACCGACCTGCTGCATGCCACCTTACAGGTCCCTCGGCGACTTGAGGCCTCTGGGGCACCTCTCCCCATGCGCTGGTGACTCCAGTCTCTACTAATATCGCAGGGGTGTCCTGAGGCTTAGGCGACATTCTCCTGAGAGCCACACGTTAAGCACTCATCAGGAAAGGATAAGAAAGCCCAGGCTTTGTTGTTAATTATTCCAGTAGCTCCTTACTAACCTCAAGTTAGTTTGCTCAAGTGGCTTCTGCTATTCCCTGGTGGTCTGGCTGGTTCTCTGCCCAGGGCCCGCCTAACACCACTCCCTGTCTATGCTTCTAATCCTCTCATGGCTTTGGAGTCCAAAGATGTGGGTCTTGGGTGTGGTTCCAGCAATCACCTGACCCTGGTGACTCACCTAGTCTCCAGCTCCTTATCTGTAAAATGGGATGGATCGCCATCCCCAGCCAGGCTCACTGAGGTGTGTGAGGCTCCAAGGAGCTGAGGTTTGCAGACTCTGTGGGGTGTGGGTAGGTGACAGGTGAACGCTGCTCTGATGTTTCATTTTTTCCTGAACGTCCCTACGTTCGTCCCAGACCCTCTGACGCTATAAGATGAAAAGATACCACATATACTCTCAGGATCCCTGGAACTTGTAGCTTATCGAGTAACCATTACCACTCCTCCTAAGATCCAACCAGTAAGTGGAAAGACACATAAACATTCATGCTTCCTGCACGACTGCCTCACACGGAGGTCTTCTCTCCTCCTGAGCAGGATTGTGTGTTTAATTACAGTGAGTAACTATATTTGCTTTGCAGAACTGTTTATACCCAAAGCTATGAAAGATGTAATAAAAAGAAAAATCTATGCTTTTAAAGTACTTCGAAAGCTAATTTTACTTTCTCTATTTTCTGAAGCATCCCCGCAGGCCAGCTTCCCCTCCCAATTCCTCCAGAGGCCCATCAGCCTATACTACCCCCCGCAGGCGGGACAGACCCCCGTCCCTCCAAGGAGAGCTGCTTCCCTGCCCAAGAAAACCAACCCAGCCAGAATGAATCATATCATCCTTGATGCCCCTATCAGGAAGAGAGAGGGTAGGTATCCAGCCAGTAGACCCACAAGGGACAAGGTATGACAGTCGTCATTACCCTCTCTAGGGCCCTAGAAGCTACGGTGTGAGAACGGCAGAGGGAGAGAGGCACCAGGAATCCATTCCCTTTGCACAGATGGGGACACTGAGGCCTATGAAAGGAAGGGATTTTCCCAAGGCCACTGACAGGTGGTTTAAGATCAGAGGGTAGAACTAGGGTGCTATGTGCCACCTCCTGTCGCTCTGGCTTCGAGAAGCATGACGGCCTTTGAAAGATCTATAGGACTGGCCCACGGAAGGGGCTTTGGGGGAGCAAGCAAGCCTGTGACCGAGCCAGGCTGGGTCCTTCCCCAAGATCGTGCAGTGGGGGCTCCCACACCAGGGTCGAGAAGGTAGGAGGTTCTGCCCAACTCTGGGGAGGGGAGGGGGTCTCTGAGCTTTCAGGAGTGGAACTGAGATTCAGGTAGGAAGGATGGGGCTCAGTGTGCAATGGGAGTGGCAGGAGGAGAGGCCGGAGAACCAAAGCCTCTGCAGGTCTTCAAAGCATCGCTGTCCCCTCCTCCCCCCACCCAACCCCCGCCTAAGAGTTCAGAAGGGCACATACCAGAATGTCCAGGCAGGCGGCCTTCAGCAGGGTGATTTGGTCTGCAATGGTCAAGCCGGTGAAGCCGGGCAGACGTTTAGCAAACTCCACAATCTTAATAATGCACTTGGTGGCCAATTCACTGAATTTGTCCCAGAGGCCCAGGTCCAGTCGGACTCGATGGTCAGCACTGGAGTTCTAAGAGGGAAGGAAAAAACACTGTCAGGGGAGTTTCTGGAAAGCTCAACAGAAGGCAAGGAACGCAGCATATTTCCGATTAGTGCACTGATGTTTCAGTCTTGACCAGGGAGCTTCCTGTTGGGGTGGCTGCGTTTGGCTAGGATTCTTTTTCAAATGCTCAATACCGTATCCCTGCCCCAACGGATCATCAAATGACAGATACGGAAATGAAAAAGTAAGTAAAGTGAATTAGGAATGAGCTAAGAAGTGAACGAATGATGGAATAAAGATGCACCATTTCCGAACCCTGATGAATTACGGGCTCGAGGCATTGACCAAAGAGGCAATCCGTCATGGAATCACACACCCGCCATCTATGAAACAGTCACGCCAGCATCCGAGTGGACCTCTCCACGGAACTGCAGGAAACCCAGGAGGCAGAGGAATGTGCTAAGTTCCACTATGTGGGATGCGACTGTCACCACCCAGAATGCTAGAGACTCTGTCAAAGCAACGAATTGGTTTCTTCAACAAATACATTGCGAGGGGATCAAAAGAAACGGAAAGAGAAAGCTGCAGACTAGAAGCAACGCGACTGAGGCGCCGATGGACCGGCAAATGGGCAAATCACGGCACACCCGCTCTGGCCTGCGGGAACAACAAAGGGAGCACCCACACGGCCCGCAAGCACAGATGAGCCTCAGAAGCAACAGGCCAGGTGAAGAAGGCAGACACAAAAACCTGCACGCAGAAGGAGTGCACTTGCAGGACATTCTGAGAACAGCAGCACTGTAAGGGAGAGAGAAGACCACTGGGGTCCAGGGGCTAGGTAGCGACAGAGGCACAGGAGGGGACTAAAAAAAAACCCAAAAACCAAAAAACAAACAAGGAGGCTTATCAATTGTAACGTATAGACCTTAGCTGAATTCTGATTCAAATAAGCTAAACACACGGACACCCATCGCAAGAATGGGAATGTGAGATCTCACTATGAGATGCTACTTGCGATGTGTGAGATGCTACTTTCATGTAACAAAAACACGGCTGCTACGCTTTTGTTGGTGGCAGTTCTCCCCGCCCCCCCCCCCCCCCCGCCCGAGAACATTAACATATTCACAGGCCAAAGAACATATTCGTAACTGACTTCTGGATAACATAGAATGGGGAGACAGCGTGATGAGGGCTGGGAGTTGAAGTAAGATAGGCTGGGGAGTGATCGCAGCGTTCGTTACTCGAGTCTCTCCAACTTCCGCATTGCGTCCGCAGGTTTTCGTAATAAAGAGGTAAGAAAGGGACGGTGTGAATTAAAACAAAATGCTACACTGACAACAGCAGAGCACAGACTCTCTAGCGGACGTCAGTGCTGTGACGGTCACATGCACGCTTCCCCGGGTGCCCCGGGTCCCACCGCCAGGCTGGGCTCTCGGGACACGCTTGCTCGGTGCTAGGACACAGCTCCCTGAGGGGAGCCCCAGGAGGGCACAGCTGCTCCTTCTGGGAGGGACCGGCCTTCTCACCCCCTCCCCCAGCAGCTTTCATTCTGGACCCCGAGGCCCAGGTTCCTGGGGGAGCCGCAGAAGAAATCAGGGGGAAGCCCTCCTCTCATCCCCCTACGGGAAGATTAGATTTCAGTCCGACTCCGGGCACCTACTGGCCGGATTCCTCCATCTATTCGAATACTCCTTCCTTCACTCATGCATTCGCCTTCCTCTCTTGCTCCCACCCTCTGTTCCACCAATGCTTCCTGATCCACCTTCAGGCTGCCAGGGGCCGGGGTGTAACTGTTGAGCACACCCGACGTGCACCCTCCCCTGGTGAGCTGACAGCGGGGCAGGGAAAGCGTCCGGTGCTCTGGGGACGTGCCACACGGCAGGAGCCATCCAGGCGGGCCCCGGGCTCCGAACCTCGCCCAACCCCACGGTCACCGGCCAAGGAGGGGCTGGCTGTTCTCCGAGTCATCCTGAGACAGGGAAAGCCCTTTCAGAGAGGAGAGCTAACTTGTCCACGAGGGGCCGGAAGTGGCTCCCAGGTCTACCTGATCCCCGACAGGCGAGCCCTCTGGAAGCGACGCCTCAATCTTCCCGGGGGTAAGGAGGGACAGCCGCCCTCCAAGGCTGCAGGGAGACGCGCAGGGTCCCGGAGGCGCAGGCGGTGCCTGGTGTGTCCCGGGGGGTTTGGTCAGCGTTGGACCCCTTTCCTCAGCAGTGCCAACTGCCAACGGCACCG
Source organism: Prionailurus viverrinus (assembly GCF_022837055.1). NCBI lineage: Eukaryota > Metazoa > Chordata > Mammalia > Carnivora > Felidae > Prionailurus > Prionailurus viverrinus. Next base: position 16,775,738 of record NC_062569.1, read on the forward strand.
CCGGAGGGTTCAGACAGCGGCAATGACCGTCTTCTCCTCTGTCCTCTGGAGCAGAGGTAGCATGGCCAGCCAAGTCCCCGTACTGGTTCCCACTCCATGGCCCGTTACGAGCCTCAACCTGGCTTTCCTCGTTTAGCCAGTAAGGAGGATGCTCGGAGGACACACAGGAAACAGAAGGCCTACTAAGGATTTGCCGGAAATTACTGAAGGTCTCAGCTTCTGCTTAGGACCGCACTAACACACACCCAAGAAAGCGGTTGGTTGGTTTTCTTCTACTTTTCCTTCTCTAATCTCCAGAGCAGAATCTCCTGCCTGGATCACTGCAACAGCCTCCTCCCTGGCTTCCCCCATTCCACTCTGGCTGCCTTATCGTCTATTCTGATCAAAGGAATGAAAGGGATCCCTTGAAAACAAAAGTCAAAGCAAGTCAATGTACTACTCCAAACCTCCACTGCTTTCTCGTTTCATCCCAAGAGCCAAAGTCATGTCACCGGCCTGCAAGGCCTCCCCAGATCCGGGCCCTGCTCTCCGACCTCCAGTCCTCCCACTATTCTTCAGCTCACTCCACCCAGCCTCACGGGTCTCTTGCTTGCCCTGAACAGGTGGGCATATGCGTGCCTCTGGGTCTTTGCACTGGGTGTTCCATCCCCTCGGACTGCTGTTCCCTCAGCTACCCACATGATGCACTCCCTCCTTCCTCCAAGTATTTGATCAAATATGTCACTCTCTCTTGAGCCCCACTCCGGCCTCCTCCACTGAAAACTACGGGACCCCCCACCTGGCACTCCGTGCCCCCCACCCTGCTCGAAGTTTACTGTGCTTGTCTCCTGACACACTGGCCTTCACTTACGTACACGGGGTCTCCCTGTCCCATTTCACGCTGCTTTGTCCTCAGTGTCTACAGCACTGCCCAGTACACGGCAGACAGAGGCTCAGTAAGTACGTGTTAAATGAACCAGCGAGGCATGAAGTTCCCCCAAATCCTTGCTAGTTTCAGGTCTCGGCAAGACCAGAATTCTGAGGATGGTGCTCTCCGGGCGGGGGTCTAGGCCTGGTCACGAGGCCGCCGCTGCCTCTGGACGCAGAACTGAACCACCCTGATGGACGGGGAGGCCCCCTGGGCCTGGCGTTCAGGCCTCGGACAAATGTCAACAGTTCAGAGAAGGGTGCCGTGCACCCCAATCTTGGGTTCCTCACCTCTGTGAAAATCAGCCCAGAGTGTCAACAAAGCGAGCTTTCGTTTTTAATGCTGGGGGTGGGGGTGGGGACGCCTCAGAAGGCCTCCAAAAGGTGGCCGCCAGCGTTACCTTCCGCAACACCCCCCGGCAGAAAGTGGGCGCGCATCCTCCAGATTGATTTCATTCCTTCCTCAAGGACCTTGGTGGAGCACAGTACACTCAGGGGAACACAACAGCAAGACGTGAGGCCATTCGGGCTGTAATTAAATTTAATAGGCAGTTTATCCCGTTTGTAGGAAGATGACACGGAAGAGAGGGACAGAGAGGCGAGCTTGCGGCGGGCGATCATTTGACAACAGAGTATCCATCTGGAAAAAAAGCCATTGCCCCGACCCAGCGAGTGTGAACGCAGCCTTCATCAGCATCATATGAGCTTACTTCACCACACTCTGGGCTGAGGGAGAGAAGCCTGTCGTACCTTCTATTAAAAATAATGCACCGCCGTCTTAATGGCATGTAAATCTAACTCACTATTATGCAAACTGAAGGGAAGAGGCAGTTAATAAAACACAAAATAACCTGGTGTTTTATTATGCTGGTTGCTCGATTCATAGGCATGAGGTTTAAAATGGCTTATATATTATCTGCCAGCTGCAGCAAATGGAGAGCCCTGCTTGTTTGAGTCAGTAAGGAAGGCGGTTACGGGGAGCACGGAGGGAAGTGTGGGTTTTCCGCGGCACTTCCGAAAAGGGGGGAGGGGTGGGGGGGGAGAAGGAGAGAGTGAGAAGCTGGGGTGGTGGGGGAGGCCCTTGCTAACAGCTAAGGAGAAGCTCGGCCGAGACCAAGGGGGGAAGGCAGGCCTTCCTCCAACTCTCGCCCCCGGACCCCCATGTCCTCCCTCTCCCTCCCCCACTCCTCCTCAGTGGGGGGAAGCCCGTCTCCAGGTGGGAGCCCCAGCCTGCCTTCCCAGAATGCTGTGCAGCGGGGACCCTATGGAGGGGCCACCCTAGGGCCATATTTAGCAGCAGCAAAGCCCAACCCCGCCATGAAATCCAATTATACGGCCTTTTTTGTCACGCAGAGGGATCCCTGTCCCGATTGCCGCTGCTTGCAGAACGAGACCCATGAACGGGGACGGAATCACCAGTGACTTAAAGTCCTGTTTGTGGCAGCTCTCGGATACTGAGGCGGCTCAGACAGGCTGCGTGTTGCTCCTTTTTTAGCTGAGGAGGAGATGCAAACTCTTCCAAATAATAAACAGGTAAGTCTCCCAGGGAACGCTGGGCACATCTGCTAGGGTGCCCGCCCCCCCCCCCCGCCCGCCCCTTTCCCTAGGCCTGAATCTGCCCGTCGACCACGGGACAGGCTGATGCCCAAGCTGTATTTGCAGGACGCTGTCTTCCACACTCCAGGGCACATGGCCCAATGTCCCACCCAACAGCCCCCAGAGGCAGGCGCGGTTCCCAGAGCTTCACAAACAGCTCCCTCTCCTCCTCCCCGCACCCTCATCCGGTGGGAGCTGTTCGTCCCATGTGGCTGGGGCGGAGGCCCAGAGAAGTCAACTCACTTGTGCAAGGCGCCCAGCCGTCAGGCGGAGGGCACAGGGGCCTCACGAGGCAGTGTTGGCAGTCCCTGCCGTCACGCCACTTCGCCCACCCCCTCGCTCCGGGGCCACCTCGTATTCTGCTCCTGGCCTGACCTTGCTGTCTTCTAGAGACTGCTACTGCACTTGCCATCTCCCTCCTGGCTGGAGGTGCTGGATGCTCCCAGCGGGTGGCTGAAAGATCCGTGGCATCATTATAAGGAAAGCATTCTGTGCCAGGCCAACATCTCTCTGTGGTCAGCAAACACGCATCTAGGCGCTAGGTCGACACGGCCTTAGGAATGTACCAGCTGGGGGGTGTCCGTCAGTGGGAGGAGGGAAACACAGAGGCCCTGAGCACACATTTTGCATTCTCCTTAGACCCGGACGCTTCCAACAGGTGGGGAGAGGCAGCTTGGCAGCCATCCAGCAACCAGGCGAGGGAGCAGCCCCTGGGTAGCCAGGGCTCTGAGTAATGGGCCGTGGGCAGTAACAAGGGTCTCGAACCCAGGACCTCCCCAAGAGTTTCTTGGAAGTCTGCCTCGAAGCAAGCATGATATCCCTGAAGGTAATGTTTTAGGGCTGTTCCTGCACCCTCCCTGCCTAAGATTCTGGGACCAACACATGAGGTGCCCCTGGACGGCTGCAGCCCCTTCACGGCTGGGGATCTTAGAGATTCGGGGGGGACCGTGGCGGAGTGTTGGGGTATAGCCTTCGGAATATACCAGAGTATGAATCAGTGATCCAGAGGATGTCCAGGAGATGCTACATTTTGGGGTGGTCTCAGCTACTCTGAAAGGCCACTCATGACTTCTGGAACTCCGGGCACACAGCTGAGAATGAACCAAAGCTCTGCCCTGCTTACCTGCCAAAGCATTCCGGCCAGGCACGGGACAGCCGGGGCTCACCCTCTTGGCTTGCTTCTCCTGTCTAGAAACCCCACTGGGCTCTCTGTTGCCAGTGCTCACATACCTTATTCCAGCTCACAAAGGCCCCGCCAGCTAGCCCTGACCGATCTCCTTCGGCTCTGCATCCATTCCTCTCTTTGCCAAACGCCTGGCCCTGCTCATGCTGTTCCCTTGACCGGAAATGTCTTTTCCTTTCCCCACCGCGCGGTAAGATCCAGGGAAATGTAGCACAGTGCCTAGAGGGCATTTTTCATTAAAAGCCAAAGACTCGTGACGTGTACTGCCAGAGGTTTCTAAAAGCTCACAAAACATGTGACAACATTTGATTTTCAGCCAGACTTCACAGAAGAGCAGACCGCACGGAAGGGTGAATGTCCAGGCGCTCCAATTCCGCACTCAGCAGGTGTTTTGGGTTGAATTGTGTCCCCCTCCCCGCAAAGATATGTCGAGGTCCTAACACCAGTAACTTCAGAATGTGACCTTATTTGGAAATGGGGTCTCCACGCAGGTTATCAACTTAAAAATGAGGTCACTGGGTCAGACTCAATCTAGTCTGACCAGTGATAATGGGAAATGCGGACAGAGATAGATGTGCACGGACGTGAAGACAGAGTATTGGAGTAATGCTTCTACAAGCCGAGGAGTGCCAAGGATTGCCCTCAACAGCAGAAGCTGTAAGAGGCAAGGAAGGATTCTTCCCTAGAGCTGCCAGAGAGAGCATGGCCCTTCTGACATCTTAATATTGGACTTCCAGCTTCCAGAGCTGTGAGACAATAAATTTCTGTTGGCTTAAGCCACCCAGTTTGTGGTACTTTGTTATGGAGGCCCTAGGAGACGAATACAGTAGGGATACAGTCAATGTGTGTCAGAAAATGAAAGCACAGTGTACGTGATACAGACAGGGCAGGTATGTTTACTGGCAGAAAACAGGCTCACAAAAGATAAGAGCTCGTTCAAGGTCAGACAACTGGGAGGTGGCAGAGTGGAGATTAGAACTCGGGCCTCGAGATGCCCCCATCTCCCCCCACTGCCCCCACCATGCGTCTCTCCTGGTGGTGGGGGGGGGGGGGAGGCTGATCTCCTGAGCGTCAGGTCCTGCTTCTTGGGCTGATCCCAGGGTTAGTTTTCTAGAATGAAGGCCAAGTCTGCAAATGGCCGGAACTGCTTACAATACCCTTCCTTTTCTAAAGCACTCGTTTCCTGGGGAGTCTTTTGGAGCTTTGTTTAATGTTTCGGTTAGTGGCCACTTTTCTGAGTCGATCAAGGGCTCCTTAGATCTCCACAGCTCAACCTCACGAGCCCCGCGGAGGGCAGCTTATTTCCACACGGCGTTCATCACCCGATCCAGAGGAGACATGCCCATTTCGCACCTCTCTCCGCCAGAACCTGCACTGGGTGCTCTGGAGCAGCTGTTTCACTAGCCTTCCCAGCAATCCCGTGAGGCGGGCACCGTGCAAATCCGATTCTGCAGAGGAGGGGGCCGAGGCTCCTCTGGTGGATCATGCACAGGCAAGACCGTAGGTCTACGAAGCCCGAAAACCCAAATGACACAGTTGCTGGAGTTGGACCTATGGAAACAGAGGGAATATCCTCAGAGCTAGGATGCTTCCTCTGGTTTGCTTCTTCATTCTGTTTTGGAGACTCCTCTATAAATAGCCCCTGCCCTATTTTCCACCTTTCCCTTGGGATCCCCCTCCCGCTCCTCCTGGTTTTTGGAGGGGTGGTCACTGGTTAGGAATCTTCCCAAGGAGACTAGTTCTGAAGCTTGGAGGTCAGAGCCCTGCCCGGGCCGGGTGTGGAGGGCGGGGGTGGGGGGACATATGTTCCTGCCTCCCCACCCATTTCTGCTGCTTCCTCGGGCCTGACCATTTGTCCCAAATCTACCCTAATTCGAGAAGAAAAAGGAACTACTCTTTCAAAGGTCTGTCGGTGGGTGGCTAGCTGCCTTTTTAATTCCTCTCTGCCCACTTATTCCAAAGGCATCTGACAGGGATGCCAGGCTAGTGAAGATGGCAGGAAGTTTCCTCGCAGTGGAAGCAACTGCCTGTCTAAAAAAAGCTCTTTATAAAAAAAAAAAAAAAAAAAAAAAAAAGCTCAACTCGGAACTAAGAGCTTGCCGAGAATGTGTTATGGCTGCTGTTATTTATTTATATCCCCACCTACTTCCAGAAAGGATCTGAAGCTGCTTACAATAAAAACTGAGCTAGATCTGTGTACGGAGAGTAGAAATAAAGAGAAAAGCCAGATGAGAGGCTGTATCTGAGCAGACTTGATTCCACAAATGGGCAGTGTGCTTCTGGAAGGAGGTCGGCTGCCCTACGTGTGGTTAAGTTCCCTCGGAGAGGGAAAACAGGTGTATTTCCACTTTCCCTGTTGGATCCAAAAGAGGTGTAGAAAGTCCCCACAAAGTGCTTAGGATGATGGGAACGGACGGTGTCTCACCAAAGAGAGATGGATGGGGAGGGGTCCTGGAGGCCGTCAGGGAAGCTCCCTGCCTTGGGCCTTTCAAAAGCGGACCCCGAGACTAGGATCTGAACGCAAGCAGCTTACTGGGAAAAGGTCTCAGGAAGCACTGGGGGGGGGGGGGGGGGAGGGGAAGGAGGTCCAGGAAGACCATCCCTGTGGGCACGTGGGCTCCTCTTGCTGGGAAGCCCTGGGAAATGGTTTAGAGAATACCTAAGGGGTCTCTTCCCCAGGGGCAAGGAAGCTACAGCTTCACCCACCAGCTTCTACTTGTTCTTGGGTGGGGCATTAGTGCCCCACGTGAGCCAAGCAGCTCCAGTAGCCAGAGCAAGCCTTCAGGGAGGGTCACGCTTGCAGTGTGAGCCCTGGGACAGGGCTGGGGCCCTGCCAGCCCCTGCTGCGCTCTCTGGGAAGGCTGGGCAGGCAGCCTCACTAGCCTGGACACAGGGAGAACCAGACCTGTGGTATAAAGAGAATCCAAAAGGAGAGGCTACCGGGTTTGGAGGGAGGCCCGGGGTAAGGGAAGGTTGTAGAGGCCGAGGCCGACCAGAATCCTGGGCCGGCTTTTGGGGTGGGAAGGAGCTATGCCGACTATCAGAGGGAGGTCTGTCCCGAAGGAGCATTTTGGTCCCAGGCCCTTTAGGAAGCCAGGCCACACCAGGGCATGTGTTCTAGGCAGAGGCAATGCTACACCTTGTGTTTGCCCAGCCTTCCCCCAGAGTAGAGTGGACGCCATTTCATCGGGTTACCAGGTGAGTCAGGGCCTGGGGGACGGCCTAGACCACACTAAGGGATCCCGCCTGGGCCAGAAGGGAGAGACCACTAATATCGTAGCAAATGATCCCGGATATTGTCAGAAAATGTCTCTCACCTCATGACCTGGCTCCAAAGTCTCCACTTCCAGAAAGCCCTCCCTACTTTGACTGTTCTCTTTTACTCTGTCTTTTCCGGAGCTCACGGTGTATTTATTCCTTGAGAACAGGTACCCCCTCTCACCTAGATGCCCAGTGGTTCCCCCTTCCATTCTACCTTGCCATCCGCCCTCTTCATATATCCTGTGTATGGCATGGTTAAAAGGGCTGTCCCTGGACTCAGGCTGTTCACAGTCAAGTCCCACTTATTGGCTATGAGACCCGGGGAAAGTAAATTTGCTTTCTCATCTCAGTTTACTCATCTGCAATATGGAAGCAAACATACCCACTTCACAATGTCCCCATAAGGAGTCAAAGATTTAATATTTATTTAGCACGGTCCCTGGTACATAGTAAATGCTCAATAAGTATTAGCCGTAGTAATAATGGCGATAACAATAAAGGCTCCTGATGACAAATGTCTATTCTTTTCCATTATTTACAAACTAAAATACAAATTCCTGAGCGTTCAAGGTTCTGCAAGGCTATTTCTTTCTCACTTCCCGGTCCCTCCCAATTTAGTCTTGCCCTTCCCCTCACCTCCTTCTGTCCTTTCCCTGGGCCCATCCTCAGTTGATTTCCTGGCTGCTGAGGTCAGGATGCGTGCACCTTGATACTAAGCCCCAGACAGTGCCTGGGAGTATTTCTAAAAGGAATAGGTGATACTCTCCTTGGCACCGGTAATGAATCACCTTGCTTCTCCGTAGTGCCAGAAACACCTGGCATGGGACCAGGTGCCCGGAGCATCAGTTCACACACAGCGAATGGATACGTGGTGGCTGTGGCTTCTGCCACATCACTGTTTTTTTACAGGTCCCATTGCTGAAGCTTTTCAGGAAGTACTGAATTTTTCTAACCCCTTTATATCATCCCCATTCCACAGAAGGGAAAAATGAGGCCGAGAGAAGTTAATAACTTGCACATGGTCACATGGCCGATCGGTGGCTGAGCAGGAGTGAAGCCACGTTCATCTGGTTCGAGCGTCCTTGCTCTTGATGAGTCACCCTGCGCCACCTCTTGGTCCACGGGCCTACTTTGCCTCTCGGTTTAAAAGAGAAGCTCCTTTACGGCGCCCGGCCTTGTCCTGCACTGGGTCTGCTCTGGGCTAGGATGCCGTTCCCCAAGCTCGGTGGGGGCCTGTCCGCTGAATCAGGCCCTTCCCTGGGCCCGGTTCGGTGGGTGAAGCACACCAAACGTCTCTCCTCCTTGACACCAAGGGCCTGGGTGGGCCCCCGAGTCCTCCTGAGTCTTGCTACTCAGAGTCTGGCTCACGGCCTCTGCCAGGCAGAGTGTGGTCTGCAGCCGCGCCTGAAACGCCCCCGCGGCCCCCATCGCGACGCTGAACCTGTTGGATCGGAACCCGCCGGTCAGCAAGACAGCCAGGTGCCTCAGAAGTGAGCACGCTGAGGTCTGGGGAGCACCGCTCTTGGTCCGTCCCGCGCCCTGGAGCCAGGCTTCGGTGTGGCCCCGCCTAACTGCGGCCACCCGCCGGGCAGCCGCGCACGCACCCGAGAAGCCGCCCGACGCGTTCTCCGACTGATCTCATGGCAAACCCTCTGCGCCTGCTTCCGGTTACCATTCCTGTTTTACAGAAAAAGCGGTGACGGCACCCTCGAAGGCACGCCCGCAAGCTCCCCAAAGCGGCCTCGCAGGCCCTGCGCTCACTGTTCCTGGTCTTTCTGCATCACCGTTTCCTCTTTACGTTCGGGACCTTTCACGCTCTTCTCTTCCCGGCGCGCCAGTCACCCAACCAGCAAAGGCTATAACTGGGTTTAAAAAAATTTCTTTGAATGTTTCTTGATTTCTCAGGTGGGCGGAGGGGCAGAGAGAGGGAGGAAAAGAGAGAATCCCAAGCAGACTCCACACTGTCAGCACCGAGCCCGATGTGGCGCTCGAACTCACAACCGTGAGATCATGACCTGAACCGGAATCCAAAGTCGGCCTCTTCCCCGACTGGGCCACCCAGGTGCCGCAGATAATTGGATTTCTAAAAAATACATTTACCAGCATCTTAGGCAAGCAACGTAAGCTACTTAAGGAGGCCAGAACAGCATTCTAGTTATATTCATTCATTCGTTCGCTCATTCACTCATTCATTCAACAAATAACTTACTGAGTGCCTATTACATGCCATGTGCTGGGAATTGGTCTCAGTGAACATAATACACGCAAAAACCAGCTTAAAAAAATGGAAGTAGCTCATGGGTCTTCAGTGACATATCCCAGACCCGTCAATATACGTCACCCACCCTTGATCCCACATCCTCCCCCCTCCTGCCTTGTCTTCATGTCTACGCGCAGTGAGAGCCATTTCTGGCACAGCTCTGGGAGCGCAGCGGGCGCTCCTGCCTCCCCGGGGAGGAGTCACGCCTGTGCTTTCCCCAGCCCTGGCTTAGGGGGCTGACACCCTCTCTCAAGCCAGACCGTGGCCCGGGGAGGGCCCCATAACGTTGGTTGGACTTCACAGCTGGAGGTAGGTTTTTAAAAGATGGCCCCGTGCCCCCTCTACGTGCCCCCCCCGGGCTCTGTACAGGCGTCTGTCATGACGGCTGCAACACCTCACCGGTTTCCCGTGTCTCCTTCACCAGGCTGTGCGTCCCCTCGAGGAGCGACCTTATCTTGGTCACTCATGTCGCCAGTGCCTTGCACACGGCCTGCACACAGTAAGTGCTCAGTCTGTGTTTCCTGGGCACACGCATGCTTGTGTGACTGGATGGGAGGAAACACCCAGCCTTCTCAGTGACTGTGCCAAGGCCACCACACGAAGGGAGGCGGCCACTGCGTAGCCCCACGCCGTCCACCTACATGGTCTGGCCTGAATCTGGGTGGACGTGCCCTCCAGGGCAAGGGGAGAGGGAAGGAGGGAGCCAACACGCATGCAAGGGCCTGCACCTACCCTCCCGGCAGCCTCGGGCGGAAGCGTCTCTTACCGTGGTGTATTTACCCAGCTGGCAGAGTGACGGGAAGGTTTCCTGGTGAGCTTTCCGGATCTTCTCTGTGAGATCGTCCAGCTCAGCCGTCATCTCATAGCTTTCCGTGCATTCCTGCTTCGAAGGCTCCTTCTTTTTCTTGTTCCTATCATTCCTGACAGCTGGAAATGAGAGAGAAGGCAAACCAGGGGTCATTAATGGCCGGGCCTGTGCTGCAAGCTTCCATCTCCCAACGCTGCCTGGACTCACTTGACACTTGGAACAGGAACAGTGGGGAAAGGTGCCATGAACACATCTCCCAAGAAGAGAGGCTTGGCGGCCAGAAGGGCCAGGCGGAGAGGAAGGTTTGTCTGTGTGTGCACCTGCCAAGTAATTCTTAAAGAGTTACTTTAAGGGTCGCCCAAAAGGCTGAGAGCCTCAGTTTGTTTGGACAGAACTTTCTATGTGGACCAGTCCTCAAAAGATGGATTTTTCCAAATGCCTCCCCATTCCCTCCCACCCAGTTCCAGAGGCTCCGAGGGAACCACTCAGGCCCGGGAGACACGTTGCTGAACCAAAATCCTTCTTTTTGTTCACGAATCATGATTCGTGATTCCTAGCTAAGCCTTCTGGTTTGTTTTTGTTGTTGTTATTGTCTTTTAGTTTCCTGAATGAACGGACCCTTTTGAAGAGATTCATCTCAAAGGTGATGGGATGGTGATTTTTGTCCCTTCGTGCTTTTCTGCTTCCTAGACTTTTGGTATTCATCGCATAATCTTTTATGATTATTTGCAAATACTGTATTAATGTATTACACATTGTATACATCATATATAATATTTAAATAAAATGTTTATGATCACTTATTGTTAAAAAAAGTTATTTGAAAACAATAATCTATGCGTTGTGGGCCCCTGGCCTGAAAAACGACTGGTCCACTCATTTGCTTATTCATCTATAGCCGCTCCACTCTACATCTTGTCTGGCCCACTGACCCCTCGGCAGGTGCGGTCTTTGCCTCAGCACTTTGGCAGCTGAGCGCGACGCCAGGATGAGTCGAGTCCCAGGACCCGGGGCCGTGGAAACCCACGCTTCCCCTTGCACCACAGAGCTCTCAGATGACTTCAAACCCGAGTGTCACGCAAACCCTAGGATCTCCCGGGGAAGGGAACCGCAACCCAGGGAGGCCAACAGGTGAAACCAGACCGCACGAGCCCCTCCGGGGCGTCCCCATTCCCCGGGGACCTGGGGGTGGCCAGGCTGGACACCACCTGGCCGTGTATGCCACCGCCATGATCTGCGAATCTGTGCTGCAAAATGACCCAGGTCATAATCCGATCTGCCCTAAGAGGATTTGGCTTGTGTTGCCTCCCTGAGAGCACCCGGGGTGATCTGAGAACTGGCAGCTCCCTGGGTCTACACGGTGAGGATCCCGAGGCCCCATATGGGGCAGACTGAAATGAAGGCTTGGGGAGCTGGGGAGCGCAGCAAGGTGGAAGGAAACAGATGGGGATGGGGAGGGAGTGCGTGAACGGTACTGAAGGATCCCAGTGTCTGTATAAGTCACTTACTCCTGACCTGGAGGGAGGGCAGCTGGGGCGAATATTCACATTTCTCGAGCATCTTAAGCATTGTACTGGGAACCGTGTCCGCAGCATCTCATTTAATCCCCTGATCAGGGAGGTGATTTTAAACTCATCTTACAGATGAAGAAACTGAGTGTCAGAGAGACTGAAGAATGTTTACACAGTTGACAAGTTCTCTCTTCGCTTGGACTCACTCGCTCTTAAGGGAGCGGACACGTTTGAGAAGAAAACAATACCTCTCCAGAGGATTTTCCTCCCCCAGGACTCTGAAATGACACTGTTCTTTGGCTCAGAACATTTCCAGATTAAGGTGAGTGGTAACGACAGTGTGAAGTAACTCAGCCTCAAATGTATTACTTTTCCGTGTAGACTGGCCAAGTGCCCAGACCATTCCTAGCAGGTGTGGGACGCAGGGGGAGGAGGACAGCATATGGTTTAAAGCAGTCAGAAAGCAAAGGATACGGTCAGCAAAGGAGGGACCGTGAGGAAGGGGGTAGTGCACGGCAGCCGAGACGCCCCCACGACGCTCCTCAAGGACGGAGTCTGGGTCTGCGAGGGGAGGCTGGGGCCTGACGCCTTGTGTGTGAGCACCACGGGCTCTCCATGCAGGTGAGCGGGCTTCCCTGACCCCTGCCCGTGACCCTCGTCATTTGCTAACACAAGAGCCCTACGTGAGCAGTGAGGGTCCTTCCAAAACAGAGCTCTAAGGGAAGCAGTCTGGCAGTCCCTCGAGAAGCTAGAGAGTTGCCACACGATCCAGCAATCCCATTCCTGGGTCCACCCAAGGGAACAGAAAAGAAGCGTTCATGCAAAACCTGTAAACCAATGTTCACAGCAGCCCTTCCCGTAAACAGCCCCGCGGTGGAAACAACCCACATGTCCATCACCTGACGAATGGATAAACGGCCGTGGCGCATCCACACGGAATATCTTTGGCCACGAAGGAGTGAAGTACAGACCCACGTTACGACGTGGATGAACCCTGACAACGTTATGCTCCACGAAAGAAGCCAGTCACAGAAGGCCGCGTGTTGTGTGTTTCTATTTATACGAGACGTACAGAGAAAGCAAACCGGTAGGCAGGAGGCAGATCAGTGGTTGCCGAGGGCTGGGGCTCATGGAAGATCAGCACTGACTGCTAACGGGATTTTCTTTTTAGGGATATGTGAATGTTCTGGAATTAGGTAGTGGGAATGGCTGTACAACCTTGTGAATATACTACAAACCACTGAACCGCACACTTTAAAATGATGAATGCTACGCTCTGTGAATTATACCTTAAAATAAGGGAAAAAAAAAACAACCCAGCCCCCTGAGGGAGGCCACAAGTCACTGAACGCTACGAACTGCTGTGAGTGGAATCAGAGGCCAAGATGGCGACCTGTGACCACCCAACACAGCAGTGACCGTAATGCCACTTTTTGATTGCTTAGCAAGGGCGAGCCACCGCCTTAAGCAATTCAAGAATTCTAGTTCACTGAATTCCACAGTGAACCGGGTGAGGTAGGCATTAAAATTCCATTTCTACACTCTCAGAAGCTTGAGGCCCAAGATCACCCTCTTTGAAAGTAGTCAAGCCAAGATTTCAGTGGAATATACACAAAAACAGACAGAGGAACCACACACATAATTACCCATGATCGCATCCCCAGGCGAGTCTGTAGGACCTTGAGAAGGATCTGCGCTTCTCAGCATTCTGCTTCACCGTCCCCCAATCCACCCACAGCCCCCCGGACCATCACCTGGAAAACGCATGTGAGGAAAGACAGCCCTGGAGGTTACCTGGGAGGTGGTAGGGGGGGCACTCCGTGAGCTGCCCCCACGGATCATCTGTACCAAGCCCGAAAGTGAGAGGTGAGGTCAGGTGGGAAGGGGACCCTGGTGAGCTGTAGCAGGGCACCGAGTGGGGGCACTCAGTTGGGTTGTGCAGACAGCACCCGCCATTTGCAAAAATAATAAGCCGTGAAGCCAGAGCTCCATTTTCTGCGCTTTGAGGCCCAAACTCAGAGCACTCTTACCAGCTGACTGACTGCCAGGGGACCAGTGTGTAACACCATAGGCTCCCTTCCAGACAGCTCCCTGCCCTCCCAAGGCGGAGTGCCCTTCCTACTGTCTCCATGACCAAAGGGCTACTGGGACTCTCGGGTACTCCTCTCCAACTGCAAGACGCAATGACCCGCTGGTAACGATGCTCCAATCACGGAAAGGTTCATAAGCTGATGGAGATGTCTCGTAAACACATGGCTTCAACAACTGCTTTGCTCAATGGTTTTAAACTGCGGTGGATTGCAGATGTGGGATCTGGGCCACGCGTGGGGATGGCTGCCAAGAGCCACCAGAGTCAAGGAGGCGATGCAGTACATGGGACGCCATGAGGGCTTGGGGACGGTGGCTTCGTCCAGCTTCGGGGGACTCGTGGTAAGCAGCATCTGGGGCAGTATGGGGCAAGGGGTGATACAGGTGCTGCAGGGGGCCAGGGACCTGGTATGGACACTGGCTTCATCATCGTCCCAGGGGATTCAGCCCCTCTCAGAGCTTCCCTGAAGGCAGCGGCGCCCTCCCAGAGGTGCACGGACGTCTGCTAGGTGGGACGGCCAGTCTACCATCAAGGCTCACATGGCCTGGCCGTACAGGAAGAAGAACTCAAGGCCCTTCCACGTGGAAATGGTGGGCCCAAACACTGAGGATCTGTGGGCTTTATCACGAGGTCCACGGCTGCAAGTGGCAGTGATGCTTCTCCAGAAGCCACATGGGAGCGGCCCCAAATGAACAGATGGGCTCATTTCTTCGTTTTCTGGCCATTCATTCATTCAAATGTTGTCTGAGCCTCTAGTAGGGACCATCTGCTGCAGGGAGGAAATAACAGTGGAGCCACGCAGATGGTTCCTGCTACCATGGAGCTCACTTACGGTAAGAGCCAGACATTCATCACCCGACAGCAACAGTAACAATAATAACGAGAACAGGGCATCGCTATTAGGATACCTACCGTGACTCATCCTGGAGAATTCTTACAATGTTGAAAATGTTAATTACAGCTACCCTAGCAGCTATGGGGCACTCCCCAAAGCCTTCTACTCATAATTAGGCCATACAACAACCGATCACTATCATTATGCCTATTTTGCAGATGAGACAACTGAGGCACAGAAAGCTAAGCAGCCTGCCCAAGGCCATGCATTTTAGAAGTGATGTAGTGGGGATCTGAACTCAGACAACCTGGCATCAGAGTCCTCATTCTTTTTTTTTTTTAATGTTTATTTATTTTTGACAGAGAGAGAGACAGAGCATGAGCGGGAGAGGGGCAGAGAGAGAGAGGAAGACACAGAATCCGAAGCAGGCTCCAGGCTCCGAGCTGTCAGCATAGAGCCCGACGCGGGGCTTGAACTCACAGACCGCGAGATCACGACCTGAGCTGAAGTCGGACGCTCCACTGACTGAGCCCCCCAGGCGCCCCCAGAGTCCTCATTCTTAACCACTGTATTTGGTCATGTCATACACATTCACAGTTCTGCGACATGGTGCCATGAAGGATGGTGCATGTGTATCACTGGCGCGCGCGCGTGTGTGTGTGTGTGTGTGTGTGTGTAGGGACAAGGGGCTCTGATCCAGGATGGGGAGGCTGATTCTGGGGAAAGGGGAGAGCGAGTTGAGGGGAGGGATGGGAAGGGAGGTGGGAGCCTAGGGAGTCCGGGCTGTACAACTGATGCTCAGCCCCAAAGGCCGCCTGTGACGTTGGTGGCCGGCCTCTCCCTCCACTCCCACGGAAGGGATGCTGGCTGCCACGGGCACCAATATACCTGTGATGGATCCGAGGGTTGACCGACGGCTTTCAGGCACAGTGCATCCCATAGGCACGGGCGGTGGGATGGTGGGGGCACATACCGTCGCCTCTGTGTCGGAGCCTCTATCTCAAGGTGGGGGCCGATTACCGTCTCACAGGGCCATCCCCTCCCAGTCTGAATATCTGGATGGCCAAGGTCACATTTTGTCTCTGTCTCCCGAGGGCCGAAAACAGTGTCTGGCCCACAGTGGGGGCTCAGAAACTGTTCTGTGAGGGACAAGGTGAGCATGTGACTAAATGTGGAGTCTGCTCTGTGTGCAACAAGAGCTCACCCGAGCCTCTTCCTTCCAGAAATCAGAGGTCTCATCTCCATGTCGGGGCCCGCGGGGCATTCAAGAACCACTCGAGCCACCGCGGCCAGAGCCAGCAGGCTGACAAAGCAGGTGGGGCGCCCGAAGGGTCACGAGTATGATTTACACACCTGGGCGAGCCGGGCCTGATGTCTGCAAAGCGCTTCTTGGAACGCAAGGTGCTCCATAAAATATCAAGTATTCTCCTTGTGAGGGCCAAGCGCCACAAATCAGACTTGGTGGCGTAAAAGTAACATATTTATGATCCACTATCATATTGCAAATGAAATGAACGTAATAAAAGTGTCACTTATACAAATACCTCTGATGTACGGATCTCGACCTATGAATATGAAAACAGACACCCAAGCACTTTTATTTGAATGTCTAATCATGGAAATAAATGAAGTCATGTTCATTTTAATGTGTGCACTTGTGCATGTATCCAGAATATTGATTTCCACGCACACAATAAAAATGTAATGTGGGAAACATGCAAAGGCTGTGGGTTTCACTTGGATTCAGGAAGTGATGGAAACAACGCTTCGCTAAAGATTCCATGACGTCAAAAAAAAGAAAGAAAGAGAAAAAGAAAAATACAGTCGACGGCGTTTTTGCCCATAACGTTCTCTATGTTCAGTGTAGGAAAGGAAGCATAGCGGTCTGTTTATTCTTGTTCGAATATTAAAGTCTGGGGTTCGTTCATCTGGAGTCTTCACCTTGCTAACTACAGAAACAATGGGTCACAGTTGGTGATGTGAGCTATCTGGAGGCTGTGCATGGGGGAGAGCCTGTAACTAACACACCCACACACTTAAAACCACAAAAATAGAGTTGAGTTTAAAAATAATTTTGCTGAATTAATTATGTAGATGAACCGTGAACCGATGGATCTGAAGGCAGAGGGATGTAGGACTAACAAAGACAGACTTTTCCCATTATTTCGGGGTGTGGGGGTTGGTGCTCAAACGTGGAGCACAGTAGGTCCCGCGGTAAAGGTGGGCAGAGTTGGGCGAGTGAATATTCCTCAAGATCAGAATCTCCTTAAAGGTGGAGACCGTGTCCTGCACCTAACACAGCACTTTAACCACGTAAGCACTAGTCAAAGTTTGCACAAATACAGAGAAAGGAGGTTAGTGAATGAGGCTACAAGGAAGTCCCCCCACCCCCCCACACACCCAGGGACACAGGCCTTTGGGACCAGACTGAGGGCGGGGCACCAGAGTATCTGTTAAAGTGAATACTGTGATTGCAGGGCTCCAACCTGGGAGGCAGCAGCACGTGGGTGGGGACTTGGAAAGGCGATGTGCCCCCCCCCCCGGCCCCCCACAAGTGCAACGTGTTAAGGGATGGCCTGGCTGTTCACAGTGCCAGTGACGGAGCAGGGGAGCATACTTAGAATTTTTACAGAATATTAACTATGCAAGTCATAAGAGAAGCAGTCTGGACATAGCATTCTCGGAGTTTAACAAGGATCTACCAGCCTAGCTCAGCTTCTTAAAGTTATTCAAAGCACTTACAGAAAATCTCTGAAATATCATAATGTACCAAATGCCAAATACCTCTTTCCGGTTAAAGTGGAATATTATACTAATAAAATTTTTAAAACCATTTGAAACACCGTTTCCTCTCCCTGGTCGCTTGTAGATATGGAGATTTTACCTCCTCTCGAGTGGAGAGCCTGCCCTTTGTCTTTCATTTCCAAATCCTTTCTTCCTCCTCTGTCTGGCCTGCCGTGGCCAGCCCTGCCCAGCCCTGCCCTGGCCATATTCCTTTCCAGGCAGGCCCCATGTGGTGGGCATCCTTGCAAGGCAAGAGTTTAAAGCTCTGTTACAAGTGACAGATCCTTTCCTTTGGGCAAGAGTCTTGTACGAACCATAGGAAACATCCTAAGTTCAACTCCAGGGACATTAAAACATTCCTGCATGAGGTATAAAAGCGGGAGCTTTGACAATGAGCAGGTGAGAAGGTGCGAAGTGCCTCTGAGACACCTTCCTTCATAATTAGTGGAGCTTCTCTGCATGTTCCCCTGGACGGCAATGGGCTACTCTCAGTGACCAAATCCTGTCCGCGGGAGGCAGATGTGCCCTTGGCTTTGGGCTTGTGACAGAGCCATCCCACACGACGAGGGCTGAGAGGAAGGTCTTAACTGATGGCATAAAACTGAATATTAAGAAATGGAAATTTAAGGGGCGCTTGCATGGCTTAGTCGGTTAAGGGTCTGACTTCGGCTCAGGTCATGATCTGGGGGTTTGTGAGTTCCAGCCCAGCGTTGGGCTCCGTGCTGACAGCTCAGAGCTTAGGGCCTGCTTTGGACTCTGTGTCTCCCTCTCTCTCTCTCTGCCCCTCCCCTGTCTCTCTCTCTCAGAGAGAGTGCTCTCTCTCTCAAAAATAAACACTAAAATTTTTTTTTTAATGTAAATTTAAGGGGCGCCTGGGTGGCTCAGTCGGTTAAGCGTCCAACTTCGGCTCAGGTCATGATCTCACAGTTCGTGGGTTTGAGCCCCGCATCGGGCTCTGTGCTGATGGCTCAGAGTCTGGAGCCTGCTTCCGATTCTGTGTCTCCCTCTCTCTCTTCCCCTCCCCCTCCCCCACTCATGCTCGGTCTCTCTCTCCTTCAAAAATAAACATTAAAAAAAATTTTTTTTAAATGGAAATTAAAAAAAATTTTTTTTCAACGTTTATTTTTATTTTTGGGACAGAGAGAGACAGAGCATGAACAGGGGAGGGGCAGAGAGAGAGGGAGACACAGAATCGGAAACAGGCTCCAGGCTCTGAGCCATCAGCCCAGAGCCCGACGCGGGGCTCGAACTCACGGACCGCGAGATCGTGACCCGGCTGAAGTCGGACGCTTAACCGACTGCGCCACCCAGGCGCCCCTTAAATGGAAATTTAAGACACTGAGGTTGTCGCCCTCTGTGTCTTACTCAGGAGTAAGTAAACCCTCACACCTATGGCATGATCAACTCATGTTCTTTTTAAATATCTCCAGTTTACAAAAAGGAGAGTTCAGTATCTGTTCCCATAAGCCATACTCGTGGGCAGGAAGTTCTTTGTTATATCAAACTGAAGTTCACTCTGTTGAGTTCAACCTACCCTCCTGTATCTGAAAGACTGGTGCATTTTTTTTTTTTTAACTGTAACTTCTTTGTAAAAATGCGGGCAGTGTCAGATTCAGGAATCAACTGTCTTAGAGTAAGGATCCATACATCTAGGGTAAATGATGAACAGAGATCCAGGCCCATGGACTGCCTTTCAAAGCAGTATGTGACTGGAAGGAGGGGGATGACAAAAAGAAATTTCTCAGCAGAAGGCTTTCCAGATAAACCTGTATCATGGCAAATCACGTGCTTCCAAATATTAAACAACAATGTCTATCATGATAAATTCTAATGGTCAAAATTTTTATTCCTACTGTTCTCTAAACCCAATTTTCAGAAAATGAATTGTAGTCTCCTTGACATTCTTTTTTTTCATTCTTTTTAACATTTATTCATTTTTGAGAGAGAGAGAATGAGCATGAGTGGGGGAAGGGAAGAGAAGAGGGAGACACAGAATCCAAAGCAGGTGCCAGGCTCTGAGCTGTCAGCAAAGAGCCCGAGGTGGGGCTTGAACCCATGAACTGTGACATCATGACCTGAGACGAAGTTGGATGCTTAACCGACTGAGACACTCAGGCACCCCTCCTTGACACTGTTATATTTTCCCTCCTAAAACATTTTTTTTTAATTTTTATTTTTTCAATTTATTTTTTTTTAATGTTTATTTATTTTTGACAGAGAGAGAGAGACAGAGCATGAGCAGGGGAGGGGCAGAGAGAGAGAGGGAGACACGGAATCTGAAGCAGGTTCCAGGCTCCGAGCTGTCAGCACAGAGCCCGATGTGGAACCCAAACTCATAGACTGTGAGATCATGACCTGAGCCGAAGTCGGACGCTCAACCGAGTGAGCCACCCAGGTGCCCCAAAACATTTTTTTAAAAACAGAAATGAGGCATTTAGCCTGGAGAAAGCTCTGAGGAGGCTCAGGAATTTCTCTTGGGGAGCATGACCCTTTGACATACCCTGCAGAATGGGAGCATCAGATGGGGGGTGCCTGGAAAGGGGAGCCATGTTTGCATGGTGGTTTGACTGCAAACGTGGCCCTAATCCTCTGTGTCTTCCTATTTCACCCCGTTTGCATTGACTTTGCAGCCTTTCCCATCAAGAGGTGGAGACAACTCCACAGCCCACCTATCTGGGGTGGCTTGTGAATCACTTTAACCAACAGGATGCAGTGGAAGTAATATTATACCATTTCCAAGAGATCTCGCACACTTCTGCCTGCCCCTCTCAGAACGTCATCCCTGTGTATGAACAAGCCTGGGCTAACCTGCTGGAAAATGAGAGACCGTGCGGAGGAGAGCCCAATTAGTCCAGCTGAGACCATCTGAGATCAATCTAGAGCCAACCTGCCCATAAATCTGGGAGAGCATTCAGAGAAGATGAGCAGAATTGCCTACCCTATCTGAAGCCGACCAGAGTCTCACGAGAGAGCCCGGTGGACCCAGAAGGACCACCCAGCCGATCAATAGTTTTATAAGCAATAATAAATGCTTATTGTTTCAAGCCACTGAGCTTTGGGGTAGTATGTTATACAGCAATAGCTAACTGATATGGCGTCGGTAGCACATACCCATGTATGCTTTTGCCCCCTGGTATGTCTGAATCAACGGTTGCTTTTATTCAGTGGTTAAGGCGAGGAAGAAGACAATTTGTTATTCCTCCAACACAAGGTTCAAGATCCTGCCCATATCTGTTACAACATGCAGAAATTATGAAATTGTTCTCTATGGGTTTTAAATAAACAGGAAAGGTACAACTGCCAGGTGGGAAGGACGAGGGTCAAATTCCAAAGTTTTGCATTTCAGTCCATCATTTATTGCCCGTGCAAACTCAGGGTCGTCCCTAAGTGTTCCGAAGCCTCAGTTTCCTCATCTGAAAAATGGGGACATTCTTTCTTTTCCATCACACACAGAATTCTTATATATATTTAGATATGCAAATAATTGCAACACACTGTAATATGTACTAAAGTAGTGGGAGCCCTACACTGATTTCTTATTCACCAAACGTTTATTGAGTCCTGGAGCTACTGAAAATTCGAAGTCAAATAAAGTATGCTTTATTTCTCAAATGAAATGTAGAAGACACATAATACAGACGATGAGGGTTTAATATACGTGGACTACTTTCAAATGTGAAATGTAAGACAGCAGTAGAGAAAGGAAAGAGAAAGCGATAATGAAAATTAGGAAGGAAGAAATAAAGGAGGGAGGGAGGAAAGAATTTTCATCCAAGGTAAGACCAGTGCTCCAGCCTGGGGCCCACGTAACTGGAGACTAAGGGGAGGGTGGAGGATAGGTAAGCTGAGCAATTTTTAAACTTTCAGCGGGTTCATCTCCATGGCAGGAACTTCCATGTGAACTTGACTTAGTAAACCGATGCGGCCACGTTCATCTCCTTGGGCTCCAACTTTTCCAGATACTGCCTGATACACCTGATGAATCTCTGCCTGCACCATCCGTGTGTCAATGAGGTATCCGAGAGAGAGACAAATGTCTGCATGTTTGCTGATGTGTGCCCAACACCCTATTTAGGATATTGCTGCAGAGAAGGGCCTCCATGTTGTCAAATCAATTTCGGAAACCCAAATCACCAGAGCAAGGGTCTACCTATGAATGGGTGGACGTTACATACCTAGTTAAAATGAAAAACTCTCACCTTAAGGCATTTAAATGATTTATGCCAGCTTATATATCCCTAAGTGATTCTCACTGGTATCCTTGAAATTCTAAGGATTCTAAGGGTTTTCAGAATCACCAAATGAGTATTGTTCAGTACAGCTGTTGTTCTAAAGGCATTCTATGAATTTTAATTTTTAGAGAATTGGCCATCCACATATGAGATACATGCTAGCCTACTGTTGGATATGATTAGTCAATTAACCAGAACTTCCTTTCCTAGGACACTGGGTGTTATATGTAAGTGATGAATCACTAAATTCTACTCCTAAAACCATTATTACACTAGATGTTAACTAACTTGGATTTAAATAATTTTTTTTAAAGTGAAAAAGAAGAAAAAATATAGCTCGTCAATTCAGTTTAAAAATAAAAAGATCATTACATGAAAACTTTTGAATTAATTTAAATTTACTGTTAATGTTCTTGGAGGTTACCTTAGCTCTCAAAGTTATTTTAAAAGGTATTCTTGCAATGGATGGGAGGGTTACCACTGAAGTCTCTCTTAACTATAGGTTTGTTTTCACACACCCATCCATCTGTCCATCCATCCATCCATCCATCCATCCATCCATCCATTTATCCAGTTCATCTTTTCATCATCTATGCATCTGTCCATCCATTCAGCTATTCATCTATGTGTTCATCATTTAGCCCTCCCTCCCCATTTTTTTCCTCCATTGGTCTATCCATTTATTCATCCATTGGTCTAACCTTTCATCTATGTATCCACCCAGCCACCCATGTGTTCCTCTGTTTATTTAGCTTTTCATCTGTTCAAATAGCTACTATTTTTAAGAGATTCACATTCTAGTAAAAGATAGTCACCTAAACAAATAACTATCATGCAGTGAGTTACATGCCAGAATATTAATTCACTGACTGAAGCAACAGGAATACGAAACCTACGGTGTACGTTGTAAGATGGTACTCAGATCCACAGATGAGGGAGCTGACAGTTCAGTCTGTGGGAGTCACGAAAAATATCACAGGGTAGAGGAATACTGAGCTGAGTGCCCTATAGGAGTATCCTAGGTCTTGTTCATTCTCATGTCCCTAGTGCGGTGTCTTTTCCAAGGACACTCAACAAATATTCAACGAAGGAATAAGGCTTGAAGGGGCAGGAGCCACTCTTGATGAAGAGAACACTCTGGGAAAGGCCTGAGCATGGGACAGAACACAGTTATATGACAGAAGTTGATTTCTGATGGCCTTCAAAGGATGGGTCTCAGTGGGGAAGCAGAAAGAGGTGGGAAGAACGTTCTGGACGTGGGGGATATGAGGAAATGCGTCCTGGAATGTCCACATCAGGTTTGGAGGAGAGCAGGGTGGCTGGTGTGTGCAGAGGAAGTGCAGAATGAGGATCGGTGGGGAGAGAAAATTAGATATTTCTAATCTATGTAGGGACAATGAGGAGAGGCGGGGGAAAGGGATATTTAGGAAACCCTGCAATGAAAACATACGTTGGGCTAGGTAATGGGTTCAATGTGGGGGGTGAAGAAAAAGCCTTTTAACGCTGGAACTGGGATATGGATGGTATCCCAAATAAAAGGAAACTGGGGAAGCTGATGGGGAATAAGGAATCCAGTGTGGGGCAGGAAGGTAATGAGTCTGGCTTAACGGGAGGGAACCAGAAACTGAGATGGCAAATCCGGGAAGCGATGGCTCTATGGATCAGGCCAGAGGACAGGTGTGAAGTTAGATCATTTAGGAGCCGAAATCTTAGGAGGACCATCGAGGTCATGAGGGAGATAAGCAACGGGAGAGAGAGGAAGGAAAAAGGAACTGGGCCTTGGGAAGTGCCAGCGGTTGGGGGGAAAGGGAACAGGACACAATGGTGGAGGCAGATGAACAACGGGCAGGAAAACTGGGATGCTAAAAAAATCATGGCAATGGATTTCCACGGAGAAAAGGATCCAAAGCGGCAGCAGCCTGGCCAAGTGTCCACTGTGGCTGACAGTCAGAAAGAAAGAAGAGGAAGCAAAGTTCACTGGTTTTGGCAATGGAGAAAGCGACGACTTTCAAGAGAACATTTATAGCAGGGCCCCGAGGGCGGAAGGCAGACTGGGGGCGGGGAGGGTTAGGAGGAGGCCAGAGAAAGCCCTTCAAAACTCAACCTGGGAAATACCCTTGAGTCCAGGCACTTGAAAACTTGTTTTTCTATAATCAAACCTGTAAGGGAGGTCAGTAGAAGCATCCACGTTTACAAACATGAAAAGCTGTATGAATTTCCGGGGGAATGTGAAATTGTTCATTTGTAGAGGCCCACTGGAAGGGCAGCATGGAGCAGGAAGATCTTGGAAGATGCATTCCCTCAGGTCTGTCTACGCAGAGAACGGAAGGAAGAGGAAGCTTTAGGTAAGCCAAGGCTGGAAGATGGGAGGGCTCTGCAGGCAGAGGACAGAGCAAGTCTGAAGAGCTGGACAGAAGCATCGGGGAGGCTCTGAAGCTCCGCACACAGGGCCGGGGCTCAAGTTCAGGCTCAGGCTGGGCCATAGCTCACGTGATCCCGTGAATGTTGCCAAGGAGACTTGGGTTTTAGGTTCGTTTGGGGTGACAATGGCAGTGATATGATCAGACTTGCCTTTTTAGGAAGGTCGCTCTGTTCTCGGTGGAGAAATGACCGGGGATGGAGAGAGCTCTGAGGTGGCTGCTAGATGTTCCAAGCGCAAGAAGAGGGCTGTCTGAGCCAGGGAGGGACTATGGGGAAGGGTCAGGGTAAGGGATGTGGGGTGACAAGCGGTGGGAAGGGGCAAGGGGTGGCCAGCTGGTTTCCGGTTTGGAGAATGACGAGGGGACAAAGAAAGAGGAACGTGATGTGCGGAATTCTCGGTGCCTGTGTGCCTTAACTGTCACATGGCCAGTCACCGACAGGGCTAGAATTCAAACACCATTCCAACCCAAACCATACACTGCTCACTCACAGAATAATTCCTGAACTGGTTGGCTTTCTACAAAGATTCGTGTTACCAAGAATGTAACGAGGACTATAATTAAGGAATTTTCCTACTTGGCCTTGGCTGCCATGAACCCTAGTGAGAGGTCACTCTCAGGCCACTCTCAAGGAAAACGTTAAAAATGAAACAGCAGAAATACGCCACGGCCCCCCCCCCCCCCCAAGTCCATCTCAGCACGTGAAGCGTCGGCCAGATTGGAGCCAACTTAGCCTTCCCTTGAGTGAACTTATCAGTTTCTCAATATAAATAAATCATCCCAAATTGTCCTCATCTGTGAAGGATCGCTAAAATGCTATTTAGTTCACAAAAATCCTCTTTCTGGCCTACACCACGTTAATTCGCAGGTATTTATTTCTCCAGAGAGTCGTCTGGAAAAGAAATAAAGCCATCTTCCCCATCTTCTGCGTACTTGGATGCCTGACATGAACAGAGAACCAAGTCTCCGTCCTGGGAACGCTTCAGCCGAGGGGTCAAAAAAAAAAAAAAATGCAAGAAGTCCAAGAAATAACACACGACGTTCCTGCCAGACCTGCACAATTCACTTCCCTCTGCCCTTCCCTTAACACCCACACCCAGAACATGCTTTTCTCTCCTTTTAATCAAAAAGACATCTGCCCATGCCTTCTAAGGTAGACACGGCCTTCAGGGCTCAGCAGGGAGAGGAAAGCAGTGCCTAAAACAGAAAGCGAGGAAGTAGTGGAAGATTCCCACCTCCCACCGTGGCCACCTATTTGTTACTAATCCATATGTTGGCGTGTGGCCATCAGTACAAGGCAGCGTTTGGGATCTATCAGGAAGACAGCTCCCATCCAAGAAGCCAGGGGAGCAACACTAGGGAGCCCTGGGGTACCTGCCGTCAATTCTAAATGTGGTCGTTAATTTAAAAATATTTACCGGGTGCCCATTATGTTCCAGGCACTGTTCCAGGTGCCGGGGATGGAACAGTGGACAAAGCAATGTTCTTGGCTTCTTGGAATTTATTTTCTTCTTGGAGAAAGCCGTCAATGGAATATACGATATAATGTCCGATAATGACAAGTATCGGGAAGGAAAATCATGAAGGGGGGGTGGGGAGAAGGGACAGGGGAAGTTGTGTAAGGAAGCGTGGGCAGGAGAGGCCACTTTGATGAGCAGGGAGAAAGATGTAGTAATGCAGTAATGTGGGTGGCTAGGAGCAGAAAGGATCGCACGTTCCAGGGCCGAGAGCTTCTCGCATACACTTGGGACGCGAGCTAGAGTAGATATTGGTCAATCTGCTTGTTCATTCACTCAATAATTTCACTCAGATCTATACAGGGAACCTATGCCACCCTATGCCTGGCACCGTGACAGCTGCTGGAGATGTTGATGGCGAAGGAGGCCATGTGGTTCCCTGATGAAGTCCCAGTCTAGACCAGGGATGGCAAGCTTTTTCCCTAAGATGCCAGGTAGTCAACGGGTAGGAGGTTCCGCAGGCCTTAGAGCCTCTGCTGCAACCACTGTGCCACTGTAGGGCACGAGGAGGCGGGGCTGTATGTCAGTGAGAAGCATGGCTGTGTTCCAAAGGAACTTTCTATTCCCAAAACCAGCTGGAGGCCAGATTTGGATATAGAACACTGAATGTACTTTGCAGTCCCATACTTTAGAAAATGTCCTTGATTGTTAAGAAGATGTTTGTGCAATAAATCCCAATTAGGGAAGAAAGGATACTTAAAAAAAAAACATTTTAATACCCACTTTCTCCCATGTTTGCTTCCTTTTTTTTTTTTTCCCATGTTTGCTTTCTTACTTGATTTCAGTTATCAGGCAACATAGCAAGTGTCCATTGTTCTTTCTGCCCAGCAACATACCCGTGCCCCATAGACATTTTCTTCTAGAAACGCCCCCCTCCTTTGCCCTGATAATGGCCTGAAGTGTTTCCAGACCCCTGGTTCTGGGGACATTCAGATGCTCCTCACTCAACCGCACACAGAATGATGGGTTATTATGCTCCAGAGCAGTAAGGGCAAGAGTGAAACCTAGATGAGTAACACTGGCTTCCACCCAACGGGGGATGGAGAGGGGAGGGTAGCCAGAGAAAACCTTCCCATGAGAAGGAAGATCTGAGCTGAGGGGCAGATGAAGAACATTCCAGGCTGAGGGGAAAGCAGGAGCAAGATCTTGGGAACATAGGCTGTGGTAGTGCGAGGTGTTCTGGAGACACGAGAACATTTCAATTCTCGCCAAGCCTCATAAAAAGTTTGGCCTCCAAACCTGCCAGGTTACAGTCACATCCAGTGATATTCTCCTTCCCAAATTCTAATTCTTCTTCAATAAGTACTCACAGATTTTCCAAAGTCCTTGTATTACGTGCTGCTGTTCTAGAAGGCAGCTGAGTCAAAAAAGGAACCTCACAAAGAGCTAAATCGAATGCACGCAGACCTGGGGGGAAGATGTAAAGATTCTGGGAATTCTCTAAAGAAAAGCTATCTGCCACCATGCCTGTCATCCCCCTGGGATGTTGAAGGGTGCACTCGGGCACCGGAGGCAAAGGCCACCCTCGGCCCTGAAGGCTCCCATCCCACGCAAAGTCAGAAAGAGTTCGGACAGCCAGCAAAGTCTATAGATTGCAACCAACAGAGTTCTGTTTTATTTATCTAAGTCTGTCCTAGAAAAAAACCACGAAAGATGGCAGAAAAGTATTATCTCCCTACAAGTAAAATTTTTAAATATTTAAGCACTGTTGCCTTTCATGTGTTTCATAAAATTCATCAAGTGAAACACACTTTGCACAGCCTCCTTCGTAAGGTTTCCGTTTTTATATGTCAAAGCTTCAAAACACAGAATCGTACCTTTAAAAAGGTCCATCATTAACTTTTCCTATTCTGACGATGACATATGTATTTATATTTAAACACAATTTTTACGGAAAATTTCAAACATACCAAAAGTAGAGAAAATCGTACATGAAATGAGCCCTCATCCACTCAATGCCCAGTGTCAACCATCAGTTTGTGGCCCATGGTCTTTCCTCTCCACTTCCATCCCTTCCTCCAGATTATTTTGAAGCAAACCCTTGACGTTTTCATCTGTAAATATTCCAAACTCCTTTCTTTCATCACTTTTTACCATGCCCTTGCTTCACTTTGTGGGGGAGGGGGAGATGTTATCTCCTTCAAGTAGATTTTAGTAGGGAGAGAGGTCAAAGGTGAGAAACGATCAGCTAAAAACACGCGAGGGGAAACCAAGGTCGAGGTGCCCACCTGACCTTGATGTACTCGGCGCAGAGGCAGCCGTCCTGGAAACAGCCAGAACATAAGCAGAGTGCACAAGCTGTCCTAACCAGCACTGACATGAGGATGTCCTCCTCCTCTTTACCAAGTCCCGTCCACTTAACAACCAAGCTGCTTTCAGCAAGACCTGGCCGCCCCTGCCCCCAGCCAGCCCCCTTCCCCTTCCCATTTTCATTATCTTGAGAAACATATGGCATAACTTTGCCCGCGTTTAAGGCTGGCCAGACCTTAAGCTGCAAAGGAATGCTGCGCTCTAAAATAATATTTTTCTCATTAATGCCACTGAATCCCCTGCCCAGCCTGTTCCCCCACTCACCTCGTAATCTTTTGACTGAATTCAGGAAATTGCACAACGGTTGGTCAGCTCCAGGGACTGCCATTTTCAATCACGGATAATGTTTTTGCTACCATGTACCTTAACGGCAGAGGGGCCCGTGGTCAGCTCTGATTATCAGCCTCACCTTCTCGTCCCAGGGCTCTCGCTGATGGCCCACGTTTATTTCAAAACAGGGAAAGGTCGGTGGGCTCTGGGACTTTCTTAGGACGTGTCCGGACTTTACAAAATAGCAAGAATTATGAAACCTGGTTATTAAAAAGTACTTTGAGCTAACTAACTTCAAAAAGAAGAATGCTGGTGGATATGGACCGTGTTCTCCTGAGAACTGCGATGGCCTCCCAGGTGGACAAAAGGGAGACTGAGGGCTTGATCAAGAAAGCTAAGGAACACCCCCCGGAGACACTTTCATCTGGGGAGCCCTGCAAGGCCTATCCGGCAGCCCGCTGAAAGGATTCCTACCTCGGGGATCCCTAGTCCTTTCTCACTCTTCATGTCCAGGACCCTACAAAGTCCACGCCCAGGCCCTCCTCTATCAAGCACATACATCCAGAAGGCTCGGATCCCCAGCTCCAGCCCCAGCCTTTCTCCTAAGCATCAGACATGTGTATCTGTCTTCCCACTAGACGTCTCCCGGCCCCTCACATTGACTGTCTCCTAAAAGGGACTCTTGAGCTGCGCTACATGACTCCTCCTCCACTGATGCCACCATCTCCGTGACTGGAACCACAGCCCATCCAGGGGCCCAAATCCCAGGGAGAGAGGCAGACCCATCCTTCTCTCTTCTTCATCCTATGTGTCTGCCAAGGGCCACTTAGTCTACCTGCTATTGCCCAGGTCCATTCTCTCTCTGAATGATGCTTTGCAGACATCAGCTCATCTGTACGCGGTAGGAAAATACAATGCGATAAGAAGTAAAAGTAAAAATCTTACTGTTAGAGGGGCGCCTGGGTGGCGCAGT
Organism: Prionailurus viverrinus; assembly: GCF_022837055.1. Lineage (NCBI taxonomy): Eukaryota > Metazoa > Chordata > Mammalia > Carnivora > Felidae > Prionailurus > Prionailurus viverrinus. The sequence goes on from NC_062569.1 coordinate 16,804,693, forward strand.
CGGTTAAGCGTCCGACTTCAGCCAGGTCACGATCTCACGGTCTGTGAGTTCGAGCCCCGCATCGGGCTCTGGGCTGATGGCTCAGAGCCTGGAGCCTGTTTCCGATTCTGTGTCTCCCTCTCTCTCTCTGCCCCTCCCCCGTTCATGCTCTGTCTCTCTCTGTCCCAAAAATAAATAAACATGGAAAAAAAAATTTTAAAAAAATCTTACTGTTAGAGCTAAAACAGGCTGTGTCTACAGATGAGCATCCTTACTCTCTCTTGCTGAGCCCCACTAACGTCCTGTGAACTCAGGTAACCTTTGGTCCTTACCACAAGGACATCATTTAAAGCCTCTCCTTCCCATTATAAGCACCCTGCTCAGACTCTGTCACTAAAGCCTTTTAAAAATGTTTTTTCTCGTTAATTTTATAAGCCATCTCCTTCTCAACCCCTTCATACAGACAGACAGACCCACACACACACACACACACACACACACACACACACACACACGCACACACACACACACACACACACACCCTTGAGGCTCCAGGAAATTTCACAGTGGTAAACCAGCCTCAGGAACTGCCATTTTCAACAGTGTAGAGAATTCTACTGCCAGTGTAGACAGCTTAATTGAAAAGGTGTCTTCACTCTCTCAACCTACATTTATTTAAGCAGCAAGTACTCCCAGATGAACCTCACCTTATTTTGGGTACTGTGAGAGAGTACTTCCTCCTTATGCCTGAAATGTTTCCAAGTATCAGGAAATGATTTCGAACATGTATTCTGAATGGAGACCTACCAAATTTACAGTTGGAAGGGACCTTAGCAATCCTCCAGAATCAGTCTACGAAGAGTCCCAGTTACGGCATATCACAAGTGACCACAACTGTGATCGCTCAGTCATGGCGATCATGAGAGCTGGGTTTTAATCTCAACTCTCTAGCACAGCAGTTGTGTACGTTTGGGCAGGTTAGTTGCCATGACCATTAAAAAATGGCCATAATCTAGTAGAGGTGTTGAAAAGATCTAGCACCCAAGAAATGGGAGCAGATTTTTCTTTTTTGCTCATGACCTCTCCAACAGGTTAGAGTAATTATCTTCTCCCAACATCTGGTTTTTCTCCAACCTCTGACTTTCCAATTACATCTCACAGCAGACAGCTTGATGATCTCATGCCATACTACTACATCGTGGTTTGGAGAATATTCAGTTCGAGATAAAGTAGTTTTTGTTTTTTTAATATTTATGTATCCTTGAGAGAGCGAGCATGTGTACATGTGCACATGGGGGAGGGGCAAAGAGAGAGGGAGACGCAGAATCAGAAGCAGGCTCCAGGCTCCGAGTTGTCAGCAGAGTCCAATGTGGGGCTCAAACTCACGAACCGTGAGATCATGACCTGAGCCAAAGTTGGACGCTTAACCGACTGAGCCACCCGGGTGCTCCATGAGATAAATTAACTCTTAAAATAAGGTGCTCAGAACAAAAAATGGTAATGTCCCAAGATGTGCTCAGACCAGCCATAAATACAGAGGGTTTTGGTGGTCTTTCATGATCTGATTAGCCAAGTCTCTTAAGAAGAAAGACACGTTACTACTGGAGTTAGATCACAGCAAGCCCTGGCCATCTCGTCCTCACTGCTGGCTTCCCCAGCCTGTCCCGCCACCGCTAACCTGGCGGAATCTGAATCAGGATTCAATACTCATCTCTGTTAAATGGTTTCCTGTTCGTACTGGCTCATCAGCTGCTTCTGTCAAGATCTTCTGGAACCTTTGGATCTTTTGAGGTTCTCACTCTACCAGGTTCATACTTGGGCCTGTTTCAGGAGTGAGCCCTCTGCCTGAAGCCCGTCCCTTTAGGTTCCAAATGTCTTGAGTCCTGACAGCTTCTTGGCCTCCTTTGCTCCTCCCGCGGCCCCTGGATGCCCTCGCCAAAGAGCACAGCACAAAAGGGGAACGTCCTGAAGTGCTATTTCTTGTTAGCCTCTCAGGTTTCGATGCCATTTCATACATGCTGGATCATCAAACTGAGCCACAAGACGTAACAGAGAAATTTGTAATTCCTGACCCAGATTCGGACATGACTGGAATTGATGAGAAGCCACAACTTACTTCCTAAAGTGAGTCAGGCTTCTTGAAAAGGAAAACAACAACACCAAGTAAACATCATCAGGTAAATATTAGGCTCCAAATAAAGAGTCAAACCCCCTTAAATTCAGATATCCTGCGACTTATTGTGAAACATCTGTAATGTCAGCTGCCTGCTATAATGGATATTGGAAAAATATTTAGAACTAAAATATGGTATTTCTCCAGGGGATGTATATAAAGAATGGGGGAGGGGGGAAGCAGCAATTACCAGAGAAATTCAATAAATAACTTGGCAACCTGTCACTTTTCTCCAGGTGCACCAATAACATATATTAAAAAGATTCAAACCTTGTGGTTTCCTCCCGGTTTTTTTTGGGGGGGGGGGGTCAAATCTGGCAAGGTCCCATTCAGAGCACCAGCAGGAAAAAAACCCAAACACCTTTATGATGCAGTCAAAGACACAGAACGTACATCACATTTAAAGGAACGGGCTTATCTGAGATCTTCCATTGGCACTGCCTCAAAACCCAATGAGTTTGAATGCTGGTCCTCCTGTATTATTCATTACATAATTGCTGTGTTTTATTAGAAATATGATCTATTATAACCTTGAATACAGTACATTAAATGACATTGAAAATTAGATTATTCTGATTATTAGAGAAGTGAGAAATGTGCTAAACATTTGTAAGACTGATAATCAATCAGGGTATCCATTTGAGTGTAATAAAAATCAATCTGGAGCCAGTGTGTTTAAATCTAATTTTTTAAGCATGACATTTTCCTCAGAGTTTCTTTCTAAAATGTCATCATCTTCTGCAACGGTGATTGATTCTGTCTCTAGGGAGAAGCACTCACTCCAATTACTTCATCCACTGCACACAAACCATAGTCCACTTCAAAAAAAAGCCAGATGAATCACAGCAATAACAATATATTTGATGGGGGGGGCACAGATTTATGTCACTCAAGCTACAAAATCAACCCCAATCTTCTTCCCCCCAGCTCAAACAGATAAAATATGCTACTTAGATCATAATGTGGCTCTTTACTTTTTTCCATCAGAAATGAGGGATTTTCATATTGGGTTTTTATTTCACCTGTGAAATGGAAAAGACACTGGCTTGTGTAAAAATATTATTCCACTTTCATTTTTTCAGACAAAGAAAAAAATATTATAAATGACTGTGTTGATTTACTCTTCCTTCAATCATCCACCCTCTCTCCCTCCCTCCCTCCCTCCCTCCCTTCCATCCATCCATCCATCCATCCATCCATCCACCCTCCACACCTCCTCATCCATTCATTCACCAATAAACAATTATTCAACCCCATCTGAGGTCACGGAGAGACTGGCCAACTTGGGGTTCTTTTTTTGTCTTGAGTATATTCAAATATGGCCAAGGCGAGAAGGACAGCTAAAGAAGTTACATCCAGGGGAGAATTACCGAACTGATCCTACAGTCTGTAGAGGGGTCACCAGATTGGCACAATTAGGAATGACTATCCACTCATTCAGCTTGTGTGTTTACACCGGCACGTATGAATATTTACTTTATGGAATTTTGGTATTTTCCTGACAATTATAGGGGAAGGGAGAAGATGACACTTATCAAACAGTTGCCAAGACTGAGAACTTGACATTCATTACGTATTAAATCCTCAGTGGTAGGAGGGTCCTTCTGCTTCTCTGGCCTTGGGGTTCCATATGCGGGTCTTTCAGGAGGGTGACATTCTTGACTTTTCTCCCTGTCTCTCCTGCTTTCTGCAGGGAGGAGCAGGGATTTGTCTTCGTGAGTCTGAAGGAAGGCACTTAGTGTTTTGGGCTCAAGCCCCTCTGGGCCTTCTCAACATCCACCTGCCTGTAGGAAAGGGCACGCAGGCCTGGGTTCCATGATGTGGAAGTTCCCATGGGCAGGCCCTGCCCTGCGAGGAGGCCTTCAGGTGTCAACCCTGCCCGTGACAGTGTGCTTATGTTTATCTGACTTGAGGGTGTAGTTTAGCAAGTCTATTGGGGCCACACAGGGAAGCCACAGCCTCCAATAAGCAAGTGACTATATAAATTAATTTAGGGGCGCCTGGGTGGCGCAGTGGGTTAAGCTTCCGACTTCAGCCAGGTCACGATCTCGCGGTCCGTGAGTTCGAGCCCTGCGTCAGGCTCTGGGCTGATGGCTCAGAGCCTGGAGCCTGTTTCCGATTCTGTGTCTCCCTCTCTCTCTGCCCCTCCCCCGTTCATGCTCTGTCTCTCTCTGTCCCAAAAATAAATAAACATTGAAAAAAAAATTTTTTTTAAATTAATTTAAAATCATAGGAAGGATTCCTCAAAAAACTAAAAATAGAACTACCCTACGACCCAGCAATTGCACTACTAGGCATTTATCCAAGGGATACAGGGGTGCTGTTTTGAAGGGACACATGCACCCCCATGTTTGTAGCAGCACTTTCAACAATAGCCAAAGTATGGAAAGAGCCCAAGTGCCCATCGATGGATGAACGGACAAAGAAGGTGTGGTATATACATACATAATGGAATATTACTCAGCAGTCAAAAAGAATGAAATATTGCCATTTGCAACTACGTGGATGGAACTAGAGTGTTCTATGTTAAGCGAAATTAGTCAGAGAAAGATAAAAATCACATGACTTCACTCATATGAGGACTTTTAAGAGACAAAACAGATGAACATAAGGGAAGGGAGACAAAAATAATATAAAAACAGGGAGGGGGACAAAACATAAGAGACTTATAAATATGGAGAACAAACTGAGAGTTACTAGAGGGGTTGTGGGAGGAGGGATGGGCTAAATGGGTCAGGGGCACTAAGGAATCTACTCCTGAAATCATTGTTGCACTATATGCTAACTAATTTACATGTAAATTAAAAAAAAAAGAAAAAAAGAAAAAGAAAATCATAGGAAGGAACATTATGTTGCTGTTTAATAACATGGGGAAATAGCCACTATGTTAAGTTTAACTAAAATAATAAATATATACACATATGTGAATAGAAAAAAGGGGAGAATAAAATAAATCAAGATATTAATAGGGCCTATATCTGGGATAGGAGATTGTGATTTCGATTTTCTTCTTTATAAATTTCAGCACTTTCCAAATTGTCTATAGCAAGCCTCTGCTATTTCAATTATTTTTTTAAATGTAGATTTTTTTTTTTCCTTTTAAAAGAAAGTAGCTTTTCTCCATCACTGGTAAGGTTCTCAGACTCTAAGGAGACTCTTAGAAACAAGCTGCAGATATTTTGATCTCCTTCTGATTTATGCAGCTTCTCAACTAGGAATGAATCCATGAGAGAAAGAGAAAAGAGAGCATGTGATTCCTGGAAACCCTGCCACCACCTCACTGCCCACCTGGTCAGAGCCTGCCAACCACTCTCTCTGCTTCTGCCCTTACCTTCCCTGTGGTCGAGTGTCAGCCTCATGGCCATCTCAAGCCTACTAAAACCAAAGTATGTCACCCTTCTGCCCCAACACCCAACAGCCTCCCATCAAACTTGGGGTGGGAGCTGGTCTATGCAAAGCCCCCTGGGGCCTCTCGGATTCCCCCTCCTGTGTTATGCCCATTTGCTTATTCTCCTCTTGACACATGGGCTGCCTTGTTGGTCCTCAAACATACAGGGGAAGGCTCCCACCTCAGGGTCTTTGCACTGGCTGTTTCCTCGAGCCTGGAGCACTTCCCCTCCCCCCACACATCCCCACACCTCTCTCCCTCGCCTCCTTCGAGTCTTTACTCAGAGGTCATCTTCTCAAGAGGCCTTCCTCAGAGGCAGTATTAAAAAACTAAGGAGGGAAAACCAAGAGCACACTGTATACACTGTATGTTAGCCAATTTCACAATAAATTATATGCAAAAAAAGAAAAATAAATATATACACATTTAAAAAATTTAAAAAAAGAAATAAACTTGGGTAAGGGGCATTAAGAAATCTACTCCTGAAATCGTTGTTGTACTGTATGCTAACTAACTTGGATGTAAATTTAAAAAGATAAATACAAATTAAGAAAAAAAAAAGGAAAACAACTAGGGAGGGGCATCTGGGCGGCTCAGTCTGTTGAGCGTCTGAACTTCAGCTCAGGTCACGATCTCACCCTTCCTGAGTTCAAGCCCCACGTGAGGCTTTGTGCTGACAGCTCAGAGCCTGGAGCTTGTTTCTGATTCTGTGTCTCCCTCTCTCTCTCTGCCCCTCCCCTACTCGTGCTCCATCTCGCTCAAAAATAGACAGACATGAGAAAATTTTTCTCAAAATCTAGGGAATAGTGTATCCATAGTCAGGTGCCATCAGGCTACTCCATCAAAAATCACAACCCCTACCTCCAACAATCCTATCACCCTTCCTGGTTTTATTTATCTCCTTACTGTACTTGTCTTCTTTCTTATCTTTCTCCTCCACTAGAACGGAAGCTCCAGGAGGGCGGGAATTTTAGGAATTGTTCACATCACCACAACACGTCCACAACAGTGCCCAGTGCCTCGGGGCCCTTGACCCATCTTGGTTGTTGCCAAGGCTCTGGAACGGGAGGTCTAGCACCGGGCAAGGAGGAGAGGCATGGCTCAGTCCTGCACGTAGGAGCTGCGGCAAAGGTGCGGGCGGCAGGGAGACCTTCTGTCTCTCTTGAGAGCCCAGGTCCTGAGGCGGCCCTGCTTTCCGTCTTCACCAGCACCTCAGAACGGTGCCAGCTGTGTTTAGTGGCAAGGAGGGCAAAGAGCATGTGAACATCTGATCGCGGGCTGGGCCTGTGGAGAACGGCCTGTGCAAGTCAGACAGTGTTGAATAATCCCAACCCAAGTTCTCATGCGGCTTCTGCCTTGGGAGACAGGGACACAAGAGTGAACCTCTGCAGACAGATGCCGGGCCACCCCGGGCACCTTTACTAGGCTACGCGTATGGAACAGACAAAAGAAAGCATCCTTGTGGTTTAAGAGAGCCCACCGTTGCCACCTTTCCTAAGAGGAGAGGGCAAAGCTATGCCAGGTGGAAATGCGGAGAGAATGGAACAAAATTCTTGAAACTCTTCCACCTTCTTTCCTGAAACCAACAACTCAGGTGAACTTAATGCAGCTCTGATGACCACAGACGGGCCGTAGGCTGCTGCTTACAAACTGCCTTCTATTTAGAAAAAAGATCTAAATATTGCAGAGAGAGGCCAAGAAGAACGGCAGCTGGATATGCTCAGGAAGGTGGCAGCTCCCTGAAAATGCTGCCCACAACGTACACGTGCTGGCGAAGCACTTCCGGGATGATCCCACAAGTCCAACAGCAACCTTCATCTGTTTTCCAAGTCCTGGACAGGCAGGGATGCAATTCACCAGCAGGAGGAGGAGGGCATCCAAATAAATACTAGTGTGAACAACAAGGGGCAGAAGGCACAAGACCAACTTAATTTTTTAGGTAGAAACTGCTTTTTGGGGAAGACAGCTGTTAAAGTAGATTTTGGGCAACTAGTTTCCTAGAGTCTCCACACAATACGAGGACCTGATTCTTTCCTTTGAAAGGAAAAGGGAGCACCTTTTTAAAAATAGCAACAACAACAAAAATAATAAAATAAAATGAAATAAAATGCAACAGAGGCTCACTGTAGATTCTTTGGAAAATAATGAAATTTGCAAAAAAGAAAATACAATTACAATTAATCCGTGTTCTAGAAAGAAGCCCCTGTTGGTATTTTGATTTATTTTATTCTGCAGTTTTATGCGTTCATATATATATTTTTTGAATTATAGGTCACAGAATATCCAAATTTTTAAATCTTGCTTCTCATTTCAACTCAGCATTGTGGATATTTCCCCAGATCATGAAAAAATTGCTTTTTCAATGGCAGCATAATGTTCCTTTCTATAGGTGTGAATTAATTTATATTGCCATTCTTTTCTTGTTAGTCCTTTATGTTCCTGCCTCTTTTATATATATAATGCTGCAATGAACATCTCTGTACGTCATCATCGCACATATTTTTAAATTATTTCTTAGCACTGGGTGTTGTATGTTAAGTGATGAGTCATGGGGAATCTACCCCCAAAACCAAGAGCACATTGTATATATACACTGTATGTTAGCCAACTTGACAATAAATTATATTTAAAAAAAAAAAAACAACAGCTTTCCAGAAGGGGACTATAAAGGCTTTTGAAACACATGGCCAAATCACAGGCAGTTTCTAGTACTAACCTTGGGTCAATCTGCCATAGGCTTGGTTCTTGCCCTTCTTTGCAGATCATGGGATACATTCTATAGAACGAGGTTAATTCTGCATTTCCAATCTCATTCACCTTTGTGGGAGCAGATAAGCTCTATTCCTGTCAAAAAGGCCCATCTGCTAACCCCCGTTAGCAGGGCTATTACACGGCGTCTCTGGTCATTCCATCGCTCCAAGGAACATTGCTATCGTCCATCTCACTTAGGTCAGTGCTGTTGGTTTAATAGTTCCCTATTGGGCCACAGATGGCCAATGGTCGGATATAGCAACATAATCTGATTACAGGACAACTGTGACCTCTTTGGCCAACCTCAGCCTCGCTCTGCAAACAGCCACTGCCCAGAGGGAGTAGATTTGCCAGGCTGCCCGGCCATGCAGAGTTACTGAGACACTCAGAGAGGGCCCGGCCCATCCTGAAGCACGGGGCTTCTTCAGTTTCACCGTCTGGGCAGGCCCACCGACCCTTGCCTTCTTCGGAGGATGTGTGTCAAGGGAGAGTAGAAGCTGGGGGTCTTCGGGTGAGATTTAGTTATGGCACTGCATAGTTAATTAAGATAGTATTAGCAGCTCATTCCCACTCACAGTGAGTTTTATCTTTTAAGAGCCAATTCATGGGCATGTTCAGACCCCACAGCATCATAGGCGCTATGTGCAATCACAGACCATGTGTCCATGTGTGTATATTGCAGGTTTTCTCAGCCTCAGCATTACTGACATCTGGGACTAGACGGTTCTTTGTTGTGGGGCCTGTATTGTGCATGGTATGACATTTTGGCAGCACCCCTGGCCTCTTCCCACCAGAAGACAGCAGCACCTCCCCCAGCTGTATGTAACAGCCAAAAAGGTTTCCAGATATTGCCAATGTTCCTGAAGGGCAAACATGGCCTGGGTTGAGACCCACCGGTATACATAAATGTCATCATCTTGAATTACTGAGTGATTAGAGCACACGCTTAGGAAGCAGACCTGTCACCAGCACTATGTGAGCCAGCACCTAGCCTTCCTTGCCTCTGATCCTCATCTGCAAACAGGGACAATAATACATATGTCACAGAGCCATAAGGATGATGCAAGAACATGGTTGGAAAGTACTTGCAAGGTCCTTGAAAAGCACTGCAGAGACGGCAGGTACTAATATCGAGGGCTTATTTGCAGACACTGGGAAATGATGACAGATGATGGCTGCAAAGCTTCATTACATCAAATTCTGTAATTTGACCAAATTTCATCTGTCTTGAGCCATTCTTAGATGAATCAAGACCCAACTGAGCAGAACAGTTTTTTTTTTTTAATCCTGCAATAGAAATAGGAGACTCTTGATTGCACCCTGAAGTAGACATTAGAGAGCTGGAGGGATGGGGGCAGTTCTTAGTATCAATTTCTCCTCCTTATCATTACCTTAATTCCCCTTGGGGAAATTACCTCTACCCCAATTACCTCTACAATTCTGATAGTACCTACTCCATTTGTTTATTATAGAGGATAGGAAGACCCAGTCATCCCCCCTTTCCTCTGCAGGGTCAGAGGGGAGTGGTCCCAGTTTGCCATTGGGGCTGTCTTTCCCGGCGCTGAGAATCTGGAAGATGAAAAAGGTGATCCGGGTTCAGTGTTTTTAATGGTGGCATTCTGGCCAAACTGTCTACAGGAGGCTACCTTCCCAGCCTCCAGAGCCACTTGGTTCCAGCTCTTTTCCAAATCTGGTTCTCTAGCCTCTAGGCTATTCTGGGAGCCCCTAGTTGCTTTCCAACAAATTCCTCTTTGCTTAATTAAGTTGGCCAAGTTGGTTTCTGATGCTTATGACCAAACAACCCTGAGTGAACACTCACGGAGAATTCTAAGGGGAAAAAAAGAAAACTTAGAGAAATGGTCGAGGTGATAGAGATACAGAAACACTTCCTGCAGAAACAGGAGAATCCACTGTTAGCTGATTTAAATGCAAAATAATATGGGAGAGGAATAGTACTAGGAAGAAGACTCTTGCTTTTGCTACTAACATCAGTCTTAAACTCCACATCTGTGGAGACAGACATTTGGCCCGTCTAGAACAGAGCCATCAGTGTTCCCTCAATCAGTAATGTCTGTTGTATCGCTAAAGATTAAGTTTTCAATAAGAGGGCAGATGCTCACAATTTCCAAGATTATATACACATTTTTCTTTTTAAAAATTAAAAAAAAAAATTTTTTAAGAGAGAGACAGCTTGAGTGGAGGAGGGGTAGAGAGAGAGAGAGAGAGAGAGAGAGAGAGAGAGAGAGAGAATCCCAAGCAGGCTCTGTACCATCAGCACAGAGCCTGATGCAGAGCTCAAACTCATGAACTGCGAGATCACGACCTGACCAAAATCTAGAGTTAACCAATTGAGGCTTAACCAACTGGGCCACTCAGAATACATACACACACACACACACACACACACACACACACACGCACATATATGTACATATATGTATATATACACACATATACACATACATGTACACATATGTGTGTATATGTGTGTGTGTGTATATGTGTGTGTGTGTGTATACACACATATATGTGTATATATGTATATATATATATATATTCTCCTAAGATCAGTAACAGAAGTATAACGATTTCAGCCCCCCTTTGACTTGCTCTGTTCCAGCTACAATGGCCTCCTGGCTGTTCCCTGACTGCACCAGCACCTTTGGACTTGTACTTCCTCATGCCTGGAAAGCTTTTCCCTTAGACACCCACTGGGCTCAATTCCTCACCTGCAGATCTGTTCTCAACTATCATCTTCCCAGGGAGGCCTACCTGGGCTACCTTCTCTCAACTAATAATACTCCCCCTCCAGTGCCTGCACTATGCTCACTTTCTCCTTTGCCTCTTTAATTTTTCTGGAAGCCACAACTTCCTTTCTTTCACACCCATGCAGACATCCATGCAATCGATACTAATTGATTATAGCTTTTTGTCACTGAACCTGAAGATAGCCCCAGAATCCTTCTCAGCAGGGACCCAAGTAGATCCCAGCAACCACTACTAATTGATCAGCATTAACACAGAAAATGAAACCTCTTTGCCAACCTTGACCTTAATAATAAAAGACTTAAGTTAGCTTCCCTTTCTTCTTCCCACCTTCTCTTTCTTCCTTCCTTTTTCAGATGGTAATTTGTTTGAAAACATAATCTAAATCAACTATACAAAGAGAGAAGGGAAAAATAAACCACCTTCCACAAAATGAAGAACAGGGTCCTCAGCTGTCATTAGGGTGGTGGCTACAAAGGGATCCAGGAGTCGGTGAAGAAAGGGGCCAGAGAACCATTTTACGGCAACTTCACGTGTCTTACTTTCTCTCCTTGTGAACTTTACTGGTTCTAAGCTACTCTCCTTTGTGTCATCTCCAGACTGGACCAAATGTGGACGTGAATTGAGGAAGATTTACAAATTCACCACTACCTTCACGCATCATACACATGCTATATCAGAATAAGGGCTTGAATGTTGGCACCAATTAAATGGAGAGCAGTGCCCTAAGGCCCCAGGTCTTGGCTGTGTAAGCGGAAATGTTCATGACTCCAAGCTAAACTCTTCTCTTCAGACTCTTACTGGGATACACCTGTTTACCTGTGAAGTCCAAACAAGAGCGTTCTGCAAGGTGACGTGACGATCAACCTTCCTCCAGACAGAGTTAGAGTCACTCACCTGGTCACTACACATGTACCAGGCACTGTTCTAGGCACCAGGGAGACAGAAGTGAACAAGAAGACAAAAAAACCATGCCCTCGTGTATGCTTATGGTTGAAGTGTAAAGATCAGTGTGGAAGACAGAAAAAGTGGCCAGAGTGAGCAGCAAAGGATAATGAGGATTCAGTGTCACAGGGGCTGGGGGAAGAAACATCAGGAACGTGGGTCCTGAGAGCCAAGGTAGTGGAAAGTCTGAGGAGAGTGGGCAGGGAATCAGGACCATCAGAGTAGCTAGATCGATGCATTTGTTTGTTTATTTTTAGTGTTTATTTATTTTTGAGAGAGAGAGAGAGAGAGAGAGAGAGAGCGCATGAGCGAGCGCGCATGGGGGAGGGGCAGAGAGAGAGGGAGACACAGAATCCAAAGCAGGAAGGCTCCAGGCTCTGAGCTGTTAGCACAGAGTCTGACGCGGGACTCAAATTCATGAACCGTGAGATCATGACCTGAGCCAAACTCTAACGCTTATCCGACTCAGCCACCCAGGCGCCCCTAGATGGATGCATTTATTAACATAGAACAGGGGTCAGCACACTGAGTTTGGAAAGGACAAGAGAGTAATATTTCAGGCTTTGTGAACTGTCTCTGTCACCACTCCTCAGTTCTGTGGTTGTACTGGGATGGCAGCCATAGGCAATCAGTATCAACAAATGCGCATGGCTGTGTTCCAATAAAACTTTATTTACAAAAACAGGTGATCCACCCACTTTGGCCCATGGGCCGAAGTTTGCTGAGTAAACTTGGAAGAAGCATTTATTGCCTCTGTAGAGGGTATAGGCCAGAATGTGAGGAGTCAGGAGAAGAGTGGGTCATGAGTAAGTCAGGTGGCCACTGAGAGAGGAGGGTTCTACTATGGACTGAACTCTAGCCAACAAGCAAGGAGGGCTCATTTCTTTTTTCTTTCATCTTTTCTATTACTCTTCTTAATTTCAGAAGTCATATAAGCTTATTATAACATGTGAAATAATCTCCCTCCTACTCCTCTTCCCTCTCTGGACCCCCTGAGGCAACCCACATACAGTTTCTGGCGTGGTCCCCAGATGCGGTGACCAGGCCATCAGAGGCTGGGACGCTGGGTACGATCAGAGGCAACACTTGGATGTTACGGAAACAGATGTCACAAAGGTCACCGCAAAGAGACCTCCTTGATCAGTGATTCTAAAAGGGGAGGAGGATGAGGGAGGCAGCTAAAACCAATGGAGAGCCCACCTGGGGAGCTCACTGATAAACTCAGACAGCTCAGCAGCCAGCTGGAATTTTGTTACTTGGCTAACCATACCCCGAGGTGTGGACCAGAGGCTGATGCCTACCCAGACACTGGGATTCCGGACCAAAATAACCAGGAGGATTAGAAGACCTAAAACTGCTCTCCTTCCACTGAGCAGTAGGTTGTCCCAAAATAAATGATAGGATTAAAATCCGAAAGCAAGTATTATAGAATTCCCCTGGTTGGCTGGCCTGGATGATGGGTGAAGAAAGGAATCCACCGATTAATACACTCATCAATAAATTAGTAAATCCCACAAAGAGAATAACTACTAGCCAAATGCGGATGTTCACGTCAAAAAGACACAGGATCTTTATCTTGTTACAACACAGCAGTAGGATGTGACTGCAAAACAGGTCATGCAGGCTACGTTCTATGAAATCGTGTGTGGATCAAAGAAAATGATCCTTTCCCATAATCTCAACAGACCCCCTTTGGCATGCCAGGTTCAGCTTTGGGGTGGGGGGACTCCCCACTTAAGGATGGACATTGACTAAAGAGAATGCAGGGCGTGGCTAGGATGAGGAGGCTGGGGTGGGGTATTTTTGAAGTCCTGCCAACCAAGGAATCCTTCAAGAAACTAGGGAGTTTTGCCTTGGGTGGAAGAAGATGGTTCAGGAGTGGCACCACACCTACAAGTACATATGGGGCCTCATTCTTACTATCTTGAGGAGGTAGATCTCGGGCCAACAGGCAAAACAGAGAAGGGGTGGCCAGGACATGAGGAAGGACTTTGTAGCTGTCCCTGATTCTCCCAACCGCATGCTTTCTAGCCTGGCACATTCCTCCCGCGGCGCAGGGCTGTCCCAGGTGCCGTCAAGAGGTCAATGCCAAGGGGCTGCAGGGTCCCCTAGGTGCTCCTCCAAACCTCGAGCTTCTTAGCAGTTACTATCTTCTGACCACTTTGCAAAGCACAGGAAATTAGCCAGCCTGTAGGTGCGTAACTGCTTTCTGAATTAGGAGAACTCCAATGTTATCAAAGGTTATCTGTTCATAGATCATTCAAGGTCAGTCGTACACAGAGATACCTCCTCGAAAAAAAGGGCTTAGGCAAGTGTTCGCAGATGACCCTGCTCTAACTTGTCTGTGATCAGCAGAGTGATACCTTCGTCAACTGCTGGCTCCGGGTACAAAGAACCGGATCACAATACCACACATGCGTGAGGCCACGTGTTTTGACCTCTCTGAGCCTGGCTTTATTTATCCGTAAGATGGACCTTAACGTGCAATGCTGATCTCCCTCATAAAACTGTAGGCAGCATTCAAATGAGATGCTGGATGTCTTAACAATGGTTCTTCTCAAACTATCTTTGGGGGAAGGACCAGAATTCTGTGTGTGTGGGTGGGTGGAGGGAGGGGGCCCATTTCTAATCTACGATAAATACTTTAATAAAATAAAACAACAGAGAAATTGCTAGAAAAACGAAATGCTGCTTGGATGATACGGTGTGAGCACACTGCTAAAAGTTTCTACATGCCTGTTCTGAATTTCTGTGCCTGTCTTACCGGGTCTGGTAACAGTATTTGTGGACAGGCTCTGGTCTACAGGCCACACTTTGAGTGACGCTACTCTAAAATGTTGGAAGTATTATTATAAAAGAGCATGACTACTGTGTTAAGACATTAAAAAAACCAGGGGGTGTCTGGGTGGCTCAGTCCGTTAAGTGCCTGACTCTTGATGTCAGCTCAGGTCATGATCTCACGGTTTGTGAGATCAAGCCCCGTGTCGGGCTCTGTGCTGACAGTGTGGAGGCTTCTTGGGATTCCCTCTCTCCCCCTCTCTTTCTGCCTTTCCCCGGCTCTCTCTTTCTCTCTTTCAAAATAAATAAATGAATAAACTCTTAAAAAGATATTAAAAACCCGTAATTATAAAGACACCCATTCCCGATGAGAAGATAGAATTCAAAACAATGTTTAGCAACCAAAAGGCTCCCTTTCTCATTTGATGACCGGTTTGGGCTTAATGATATCTACCGGGTCAAGTTACGGGAATAATAAGGACATTGCGTCATCGAGAAATGGGTCTCAGTCTCCCATTCTGTAAGGTGCATTCCGATCTTTCTGGACATTGATGCAGCACTCCTAGCAATTTCACTTACAGCCTTGCCACCACCCAAAAGGCTGAATTGATTTAGTGTCTGACAAAACAGTTAGAGAGAGAGAGACATGTGTTACCGGGAAACACCGTTTCTAAAAAAAGAAGGGTTTTCATTGTTTGATCTTAAGTCTAAGTGATTACTTGGAGGCCTCTGAAAACTTCCAGAGAAAATGCCCTGGACACAAGGGACTTTGTTTCTATAAAGCACTGAGGCAGCAGTTTGCACAGAGTTAACTCAATAAAATAACACTTTCTACTTGGATAAACTGACCTAGATTCTCTGACTTCCATGCGGAAGCACAGTAGGCTGGCGGACATCTGGGGAGCTGTCCGTGAGGAGAGCAGAGGGGGTAGGACACCAGGCAGCAGGGATGGGAGAAGGTCCTGTGTAAAGAACAGTAAGATTCTTCATGGTGATTATAGTTAGAACTCTCATCCCCAGGTTTAAGAACAGAAGGGGTCTCTACCAGGCTTTCCCGAAGAAGGAATCCAGGGATTCCTAAGTGAAAAGACACTGTCATCCAAGGCTGGCCAAAGGAGGAGAGCCTCCTGTCGAAAGAGTTCAGAAATGCACCCTTGTCTGTGGGTTCCCCTCCCCCCACAGCATTTTCAGGACACATGGCAGCGTGGGGTAAGGAACTAAGAGCACCACAGCCAAACAGCCCTGCGAGAGCCTCAGTTTTGACATCTGCAATATGGGAATTATACTATCTGCCACCTTAAACAATGCGTTGTGAGAACCCAGCCCATCAGTGCACAGTACTGGGAACGCAGACTATAATCTATAAACCATGTGTGCACATAGGCAGCAACAGCCCGTGCAGAGTCTATTCAAACACACAACCAATCTCGAACTGCAGGGTAAGGCAATCTCAGGGGAAGAACTATATACAGTTGAAATAATTTACAAGAACATGCACTCACATTACTCAATTAGCTTGGCATGAGTTTAAAGCATTCGATGGCCCTTTCCAGATGCTTCTTGTTTTCAGCCGCCTTTCTATTAGCAGACCTCTCTTGACCAACCTCCTTTCTTTTCCACTAGGGCCAAACCACACTTTCAACTCCCTGGGTCCCTGTGGGTTTGGGGTCTTTTCTGGACTCAGTTCCAAGCCTCCAACTGCAGTAGGCGCCCCCGTCAGCGAACTGCAGGAGATCCCTCGGGTCAGTGTTTGATCTGGGTGCTCCCCAGGGAAGTCCTAGACTAGTTTTTCCTGTGATTCTGGGAATTTCATCTCTTACTCAATTCTCTGAACTGGACTGACCATCTTGCTCAGCAAAATGTGGGTTTCTTTTCTTTCTCAATCCAAAATGTCACCGGAAAACTCCCCAACTTTCTTTTTCTAGGGTTACAAAAGTTCTTGCCTCATGGTGATGCACCGCCCCCCCACCAGCAGCTAATGAAACTCCCGCGGACAGGTCCCTCTGCCCCCCCCCGCCCCCATTTATCTCAGCAACCTCACCCCTCCTGCCTCCAGCCACCAATAAATTTCTGAGATACTGTTTCTTCCAGAAATACCCAGCCGCGTTGGCTCAGAACAGCAGGACATCTGCATTTTATTTTTCACTGCACTTCACCTTTTTTTAGCTGTACCAAACTAAATTCCCCATATTCGCCAGGGCCTAAAGATTAAAAAAAAAAACAAAACAAAACTCAGTGTTTTTCTTGAAACCGCACATGTTATCTAGTTTTGCACTCCACTTTGTGAGGAATGGTTTGGCTTGGAACATCGTTCCTCCTCGAAACGTCTCAATTCCATTCCGTCTTTCTCTCTCTCCCCCCATGGGCTTTTCTATAAGCCATCAATGCGGTGGATATGAATGGGTATAATCTAATTTCCGCTTCAGTCTTGAAGAAACTGGACCTGTTAAGTCTTCTTGGGCATTTACACTTTAAAATGCCTTCTTCTGGTGGGAATCTGGCATGGCAGATGTGATTCGCACAAGAGTGGTATTTTGTAGACCACAGTTTTAGGCCTGGCTTTGTTCCTAACTAGCTGTGTGACTTTAGAAAAGACACTTGACCACTCTTTCTAGCCTCATGCCCTTCAAATGAGAGTATATGCTCTTTTGTGATCCCATCGGCCTTAACATGAGTGAAATAGCAGATAGGAAAAAAAAAATTTGTGTAGTGGGAGTAAGGGTGGATTGGGGACCCCTGGCATCACCATCATGATCTCTGACTGTCTCTTCACTTCAGCTGAACATTTACAGAGGCTTCCTCAGGGCCCGGCACCCTACATACAAATTCCAATAATTTGTAGAGCGACCTAATGCCATAGGAATCCCTATCCCCTCCTGTTATAGAGATAAGGACACTGAGGCCTGGAGAGGTTTTTTGCCCAAGATCACATGGCCGGTAGGTGGTAGAGACAGGAGCTAAAGCTAGTTAATCACCAAATAATACTCTCCTCTCTGACATCACCCCAAGCAAGTGACCATGGACCACAACCAAGAGATCTCTAATTCAGAACCCATCAACACTCATTGACAGAGAAACAAAAAGGAGGACCGAGAGCTAAAGTTACTGACCCAAAGCCCTGAGCAATTTAGTAACCGACAGAACATTCAGCTGGCCCAACTAGTGGCTAAATTAAAATCCAGCCTGCATCCTTACTTTTTGTCTTCCACTGGGAAAGAAATCTGATTATTTTCTCCTCCCCCTACTCTGTATGGTTAATACAATAAATCTAACCTGCTCGTATTTTCTTTCTCCCACCGTCACATCTATATTTTGATCATTTCATTCACACTATTGGCAAGCATAGAGAGGATGGTTTATGCTTCAGAGTAATACAGCTGGGCCCTCATGGAGGAGTCTTTGGAGGGGCTAAGCAGGCCCCCACTCACCCCACCTCAGCAGAAGAAGGAACTTCTTCAAGTCTTCAGTGCACTGGCGGTCCTATACCCGCCAGTCCTTTTAAAGATGATCCACTCAGCAAAAGCAATCTTGAGAAAGTAGAACAAAGCTGGAGGCATCACAAACCCAGATTTCAAGATATACTACAAAGCTACAGTAATCAAAACAGTATGGTACTGGCACAAAAAAACAGACACATAGATCAAGAGAACTGAATAGAGAACCAAGAAACACACACACAACTATTTGGTCAATTAATCTACAACAAAGAGGCAAGAATATACACTGGGAAAAAAGACAATCTTCAACAAATGGTGCTGAAAAAACTAGAAACTAGAACTTTGTTTTTTTTTTTTAATTTTTTTAATGTTTATTCTTTTTTTTTTTTTTTTTTTTTTTGAGAGAGAGACAGACAGAGTATGAGCAGGAAAGGGCAGAGAGAGAGGGAGACAAAGAATCTGAAGCAGGCCCCAAGCTCTGAGTTGTAAGCACAGAGCCTGATGCGGGGCTTGAACCCACTAGCAGTGAGATCATGACCTGAGCTGAAGTCGGACAGTCAACTGACTGAGCCATCCAGGTGCCCTGAAACTAGAGCATTTTATTACACCATATACAAAAATAAACTCAAAATGGATGAAAGGCCTAA
Source organism: Prionailurus viverrinus (assembly GCF_022837055.1). Lineage (NCBI taxonomy): Eukaryota > Metazoa > Chordata > Mammalia > Carnivora > Felidae > Prionailurus > Prionailurus viverrinus. The sequence continues at coordinate 16,823,557 of NC_062569.1, forward strand.
ATGTGGGACACGAAATCATAAAACCCCTAAAATAAGACACTGGAGGTAGTCTCTTGGATATTAGCCTTAGCAACGTATTTATTGATATGTGTCTTCAGACAATGAAAACAAAAGCAAAAATAAACTACTGGGACTACATCAAAATAAAAAGCTTCTGCACAGCAAAGGAAACAATCAACAAAACAGAAAGGCAACCTACTGAGTAGGAGAGGATATTTGCAAATGATATTATCGGAAAGGGATTAACATCCAAAATACATAAAGAAGTCCTGTGGGGCGGCTGGGTGGCTCAGTCGATTGAGCGTCCGACTTCAGCTCAGGTCATGGTCTCAGTTTGTGAGTTTGAGCCCCACGTCGGGCTCTGTGCTGACAGCTCAGAGCCTGGAGCCTGCTTTGGATTCTGTGTCTCCCTCTCTCTCTGCCCCTAACCCACTCCCATTCTGTCTCTGTCTCTCTCAAAAATAAATAAACATTAAAAACAAATTAAAAAAAAAAAAGAACTCCTATGAATCAACAGCAAAAAAAGTCCAATTAAAAAAATGGGTGGAGGAGCTGAATAGACATTTTTCCAAAGAAGGCATGCAGACGGGTAACAAATACATAAAAAAGATGCTTATCGTCATTAACAATCAGGGAAGCGTGAATCATAACCACAATAGCGCACCACCTTACACCTGTCAGAATGGCTATTATCAAAAAGACAAGAGATAACAAGTGTTGGCAAGGAAGTGGAGAGAAAAACACCCTTGAGCACTGTGGGTGGGGATAAAAACTGGTACAGCCATTGTGGAAAACAGTATGGAGGTTCCTCAAAAAATTAAAAATAGAAATGCCATATGTTCCAGTAATTGCACTGCTGAGTATTTACCCAAAGAAAATTAAAACGCGACTCCAAAAAGATAAATGCACCCCTATGTTTACTGCAATGTTATTTACAATAGCCAACACATGGAAGCAAGCCAAGTGTCCAGCCACAGATGGATGGATAAAGAAGATGTGGTATATAGACGATGGAATATTACTCGGCCATAAAAAAGATTGAAATCTTATCATTTGTAACAGCATAGATGGACCTAAAAGGTATTATGCGAAGTGAAAAAAGTCAGACAGAGAAAGACAAATACCGTATGATTTCGCTTATATGTGGAATCTAGAAAACAAATGAACAAACAAAAAATAGACTGTTAAATACAAAGAACAGATTGGTCGTTGCCAGGGGGGAAATGGATGGGGGGGGGGGGCAGGGACAAAATAGATCATGGAAATTAAGAGGTACAAACCTCTAGTTATAAAATAAATAAGTCAGGGAGATGAAAAGTACAGCATAGGGAATATAGTTAATAATATTGCAATAACGTATGGTGACTATATTTATCATGGTGAGCAGTGAGTAATGTACAGAATTGTCCAATCACTGTGTCGTTTACCTGCAACTAACGTCACATTGAATGTCAATTATACTCCAATTAAAAACAAATGATCCACTCATTACCTAAAACAAAATGCAAACTTGAAACATGGCTAGATGCGTTTATTGGTAACATTTTCTCTGAAAAGCAGCATATTCTCTGACAAGAAAAAGTCGGTATCCAGACGGCTGTGTTTAGTGAAGATGATGCCAGAGGGACCCAGGAAAATCACTGCTAAGGACACTGCATGTGTGCTTACACTCAGACACTTAACGGAAAGGGGGGAGATGCAGAAAAGCCCATGTTCTATTGCCGCAGGATCTGTGAAGCAGGGACTGTTCTCTGCGTTTACTTACAGTATAAAAACAGGTTTAAGAACCCAGAATACTCAGATTTCGGAAACTGAAGCAAAGACCCATTATTATACATAATAATAGTAACAGTAACAATAAGTAACACTTATTGAGTTCTTACTCTAAATCAAATACAGAGAACCTACCCACTGTTCACAGGTTCCCACCCAACCTTCTCCACCCTGGGAGTAGGTACTATTATTACTCTAATGTTACAAATGCTTTGGTTATTTGCTCCAAGTTTTATGGCCGGCTCGTGGTAACGCTTGGTTTCTGACTCATTACGAAGTCCACACCTACAGTGTTCTTGCTTTCTGACCATTGGTTATAAAAGGATAAACTGGATGCTTAACACTACAAGAAGTTAGAGCTGAGTTAAACATCATCTGGGGCTTTCAAGCAGCACATGGTAAAATGATTTCTTTTTGTTTGTTTGTTTTTTAAATTTTTGGACATATTCCTTTTTGAGAGACAGAAAGACACAGCGTGCAAGTGGGGTAGGGCACAGAGAGAGAGGGAGATACAGAATCCAAAGCAAGCTCCAGACTCCAAGCTGTCAGCACAGAGTTGACGTGGGGCTTGAACCCGTGAACTGTGAGATCATGACCTGAGCTGAAGTCGGACGCTTAACCGACTGAGCCACCCAGGCGCCCAAAGAGTATTTCTTAAATTAAGATACATGGAAGACGTGAGGAAGGACTTCCACAGTGGATCTGTGAGAAGCCCTCGAAGGGCACTGGGAGGCTTAGCGGGAATCAGCGTCCCTACCACAAGAGAGAAAAGATGGGTGCCTGGGTGACTCAGTCAGTTAAGAATCCAACCCTTGACTTCGGCTCAGGGATTCTCTCCCTCCAGCTCTCTCCGCCCCTCCCCTACTTGCTCGCTCTCAAAATAAATAAGCAGACATTTAAAAAGTAAAAGTAAAGAGAGACAAAACCAATGTTCAATTTAAGAGTACTTCCAAAGAGTTAAAGTGTTAGGAAGGATCATATTAACTTTTGCCCGTGAGCTTATATTTCTTTAAATCGTGCACTTGATTATATAACTTAATAACTGTTAAAGAAGACAGTCCCTCCTTTTAACCTAAACGTGGTCATTGGTTTTCTTTATTCATTTAGTCCTCATCAAGTCCTATGGGTTATTTTTTGCTCCTTCTACCAGATCATTTTATGATTTCTGCCAATGACTGAGCAATATCAAACTGGCCAAGTAGAAACCTGGATATAGCATTTGTAAAGCAAGTACTTACTTTATTTATCTAAGTTTTTTTTAACGCTTTTATTTATTCTTGGGAGAGAGAGAGAGAGAGAGAGCGCAAGCCAGGGAGGGGCAAAGAGAGAGGGAGACACAGAATCCGAAGCAGGCTCCAGGTTCTGAGCTGTCAGCACAGAGCCCGACGTGGGGCCCAAACTTACAAACAGTGAGATCATGACCTGAGCTGAAGTTGGACGCTCTACCGACTGAGCAACCCAGGTGCACCTATTTATTTTTAAGTTTATTTACCTCTTTTGAGAGCCGGAGAGAGAGAGAGAGCACACTGAGTGGGAGAGAAGGAGAGAGAGAGAAGGAGAGAGATAATCCCAAACAGGCTCCATGCTGTCAGTGCAGAGCACGATGCAGAGATCAAACTCGAAACCGTGAGATCATGACCTGAGCTGAAATCAAGAGTCAGATGTTCCGGGGCGCCTGGGTGGCGCAGTCGGTTAAGCGTCCGACTTCAGCCAGGTCACGATCTCGCGGTCCGTGAGTTCGAGCCCCGCGTCGGGCTCTGGGCTGATGGCTCAGAGCCTGGAGCCTGTTTCCGATTCTGTGTCTCCCTCTCTCTCTGCCCCTCCCCCGTTCATGCTCTGTCTCTCTCTGTCCCAAAAATAAATAAACGTTGAAAAAAAAAAAAAAATTTAAGAGTCAGATGTTCCAACAACTGAGCCACCCAGGCACCCCAGCAAGTACTTATTTTATTTGCTGGCATATGAATGCAATCTCTCCTCTCCTCCTCATTGATAAAATATATTCAAATATTAACCCACAATCTACATGCTTGTACCACCCATGGAAAACCAAAAGCACAAAATGTAAAATAATATTTTGATCCTCTTGTGAAATAACAAGCCAGGCAATTCATTAGACGTTAAGCTTGGCCATTTATTTTTATAATGTTTTAGATTTCCTTTAGTCCTATTATAATCTTTCTATATTCTATTATTTCCTGACACCAATATATTTATTTTATCTACGAAATCTCTTATTCAAGGTTATTAAAATATAACCATCTATCCAAAACTTGATACAGCTTGTTGAACTGTGGTAGAGAAAATATTGTGTTTACATAAACACAGTAATATTTCCCCTGTAAGACCACATTATAATTAAGTTCAGTATATTTCTAAAAATAGGTAAAGCTTTTCACTAGTGCACATTCACATGGCCTTTACAATGAATGTGTTAGATTTAAAAGTGGGGGTGACCTCTGTAGTGTTTTTAGCAAGTGTTAATTTTTTTTTAACGTTTTATTTATTTTTGAGACAGGGAGAGACAGAGCATGAACGGGGGAGGGTCAGAGAGAGGGAGACACAGAATCTGCAACAGGCTCCAGGCTCTGAGCTGTCAGCACAGAGCCCGACGCGGGGCTCGAACTCACGGACCGCGAGATCATGACCTGAGCCGAAGTCGGCCGCTTAACCGACTGAGCCACCCAGGCGCCCCAGTGTTAATTTTTTCATAAAGAACTTTCTTTTGATTCCTCAATACCTTTCAACTCATAGCTACACTGAAGGGAGCCTAGTTGTGTTGGATAGGAAATGTGGCATGACCTCAGGACTGCCTGCCCCCTGGTGTCAGCATGCTGAAATTGCAAGCATAGGACTCAAGTAAGCACATTCAGGAGTGCCAAACATGGAGAGGTTAGCCTCTAAAGCGAATTTTAAATGTCCTGGAGAGCAATGGCTCTTTCCAAAAATACTTAATTGTGTTCCCTGGGTGGAATTCCCTCATCTTGTGGCTCAGTGCCTGGGCCACTTGCCACAAGAATGAAGCTAAATTCTCACTTCAGAGACAGTTATAGGAAGCCTCTTCAGGGCTTCAGCCATTTGGACCATGTTCTTAATCATCTGAGAGCTGGATCATTAGTGCTTCTTCCTGGACCTTAGCCAGAGAGCACTACTAACCAAATCGGTTGGTCAAGCATATTCGTGTAATATATGGCAGATTTCAAACATATATTGCTCTTAGAAGGTAAAGTGCCACAAAAATAAAATAAATCATCACCAGAGAAACTACCGAAAGCCTCTAAGCACTCTTTCCTCTTTCGCCGTGGGGAAAGAGTATCATAAACAGGAGACATTTCTTTTAAAATAAAAAATGCTATTTGTTTTTTAACAGCTCCTCTCTCCTGGTTCTGCCCCCCCCCCTCTGCTGTTAATAACATCTGATCTTACATTTAAGCAGGAAGAAAATGTAGCCACATGATTTAAAAAGCGTGTGTTTACGACTTGCCATGTTTAAGCACTGCTGAATAAATGTATATTGAAAACATATTTCAAGTGAGAAGCCATAATAAGGGGTTTGGAGATATTCAATATTACTCTACTAATTCATAGCACACCATAATTATGGAATATGTAGACTTTCTAGATGTAAATTATAATCCACGGCTCGGCGAGAGCCCCTTTGCTGCTCCCCACCCCCCACCCTGCAACATTACACTCTTCAGGCAAATTGACACAAAATAGAATAAATTATGTCAAAAGCTATATAGAACCATTATTTCAGCCTTAAACATTTCATTAAAACTAAACAGCTCAAAATCTCCCCTCCTCACTCCTACCTCCCAGCCTCTGTTAAAATGAATTAAGTCCAAAGATGGTGAACAATGTCGCTTTTTACTTTTTTTTTTTTTTGGTGGAAAGATTATTTTTACCAACAAAACTGAATCCAGATTTCTGTTCTTGTCCCTTCAGCAAAGACCCTGAGGGAAATTAAATCGAGCTCTTCTTTGCTCCCCAAATTCCTACCTGGCAGAAAAGATTCCTGACACACAATTTTTATAATTTGTAGGTCAAGAATGTGGTTTTCTTTTTTCTTTTCTCTTTTCTTTTTTCTTTCTTTGTTTTTGGTTCTTTGTTCCTCTTTCTCTCTTTCTCTCTCTCTCTCTCTCTCTCTCTCTCTCTCTCTCTTTCTCTTTAAGTGTCTGTATCTTTTCTTTCTCTCAAACAAAATCTATCAACATAGAAAACAGAAAACAGGAGCGCCTCTGGTTGAAGGAGGGGTAGGCTGGGGACTTTCCAGCAAGGAGCCTTGGGACTTCTCTGTATCATCTTTCAGAAAACAAGTTGGAAAGTTGATGAACTATCACTCAAGGAACCCATTTAGTTACTCAGCATCTTGATTTTACTACATTCAGATTTCCAAATGCCAATGCAAGTTGTAACAGACATTGCCAGTACCCCCTAATATATATATGATATTCATATATACATATGTAAGACATTCATATATATGTATATGATATTGTATATATGATATTATATATATATTATGTATATGTGTGTGTATATATGTATATACATACACACACACACACACACACACACACACACACACACGAATATTCCCTTGGCCTTGACTTTTTCAGTGTATCCTCACCCAACTTCCAACTGCCAGCACTTTGCCTGAGGGCTGTCTTTGGCCTGGAGTGTACATGGTCGGTAGGTCCTGGGAGTTAAATTCCCGCAAGAGCAGCCTCGTGCCAAAAACGAATGCTTTTTGAGGGGTAACTCTGAAGCTCACGCTCCCCACTGCCTCCCAGTTCCCAGATTACATCCCACTGCACGCATGGCAAGTACCTTGATAACACACTCTTTACTGCTGTCTTCTCCTCCCTATCTCCCTTCACTTCCCATCAGTGTTTCCGGGGATTATCGAAAAACAAAACCAAAAAACCAACCTTACGCACTCACATCCTCTGGGTGTGATTCTAGGGTGCACAAACTAAAACGTAAGTCCGATGACACCCTGAAACCAGGAAGCAGATGCTTTGCTCGATGCTGTCGCTCTCTTAAATTTCAGCGGACAAGTTCATCAGTTTTTTACTACACGTGCTAGGGACAATACTGCTCCCCACTAAGCTCCCTAGAATGTCTACACCCTAATCTGCAGAATGTGTGAATGTACTAAATTACATGAAGGGGGGGAGGGCAGGAATTAAGGTTGCAGATGGGATTAAGGACGCTAATCAGCTGACCTTCCAATAAGGAGATTAGCCTGGATAATCCAGGTGGACCAATCACAAGAGTCTTTAAATATGGAAGAGGGGCCAGAAGAGTTAGCCCCAGAGTGATGGACGCAGTGTGAGAGAGGCACCACCAGCCTTTGCTGGCTTTAAAGATGGAAAAGGACCGCAAGTCAAGAAAGGCAGGCAGCCTCTAAGAGCAGGAAAGACAAGGAAATGGATTGTCCCCTGGAGCCTCCAGAGAGGAACTCAACCCTGCTGACACCTTGATTTGAGCTGAAACTCGTTTCAGACTTCAGACTTCCAGAAATAAAAGCTAATACATCTGTTTTAAGTGACTACACTTGTGTTCATGTGAGGGCCAGAGGAAACCAAAATACCACATGCCCTGTACAGCTGGCAACTCTGAAGGAAATATCACCACGTTATCGTTTTCATCCCTCACACATTTCTTCCCATTGCCCTGTACAGAATCGAAGGGGAGGCCTGTATCTTGACAAAACTGCACAAATCTTTGAATTCCTGTTACGGATCAGACCATGTGCTAGAACTGGGGGGTTGATGGGGTAGATATCACAGAGGCAGCTCCTAGTTTAGTGACAGAACAATCCACAGACGATTACAAGCCAGCAAGGTCAGCACTGTGCGAGGACAAGGAGGACTGTGTGGGCACATGGGTTTGCCCAGCGCGGAGGGAACGAGGGCAGCACAGGCAAGCAGGGTGGGGGGAGGCACGAAGGGACTACTGGTCACCCACTGTAACAGCGTGAGGCTAACCTGAGGAAAATGGCAAACGCCTGAGGGGTTTCAAAAATTGCTTTGCGGGGGGCGGCGCCTGGGTGGCTCAGTCGACTGAGCATCAGACTCTTGACCTAGGCTCAGGTCATGATCTCACAGTTTGTGGGTTTGAGCCCCGCATCCGGCTCTGTGCCGATGGTGCAGAGCCTGCTTGCTTCTCTCTCTCTCCCCTCCTCTGCCCCTCCCCTGCTCACATTCTCTCTAAAAAATAAATAAACATTTAAAAATTACTTTTGGGTAGATTATAAAACAATACAAATTCCATATGAAGTATAAAAAAAAATCACAATATAATAAACATACCATGTGCCTACCATACACTTTTCTTAACAAGTGGTGTTTTGGGGGTACGTGGGGGGTTCAGTCGGTTAAGTGTTCAACTCTTGACCTTGGCTCAGGTCTTGATCTCACGGTTCGTGGATCGAGCCCTGTGTCAGGCTCCATGCTGACAGGGCAGAGCCTGCTTGGGATTCTCTCTCTCCCTCTCTCTCTGTCCCCCACCTCTCTCAAGGTAAATAAATAAACACACAAAAAAACAAGTGTTGTTTCAATGGAACTATTATTTACATACTAAAAAAATTCACCCTTTTCGGTGTATAGTTCTCTGAGTTTTAACAAATACATACAGTCATGTAAACACCACCAAGATCAAGATATAGAAGAGTTCCATCACCCCCTGCCCCCGCACAAATTCCATTGGGTACTTTAAAGACAAAGCACACCTGGTCTTCCTTGGAAGTCACCTGGGCGTCCCACTCCCCATTCTCTTCCTATTTTCTCATTCTTCAGAAGTAACTCTGTTCTAAATTTTATGTTTATCATTTCTGTGGTTTTTTAGTTTTACCACATTTCCACCCATAAAGAAAAGGCAGTTTTTGTTTTACATGGTTTGAAGTGTGTGTGTGTGTGTGTGTGTGTGTGTGTGTGTGTGTGTGTATGGAAACTTACATATTTTTCTGTGACCTAATCCTGTTAGGATGCAATCTAGGATTCACTCAAGTTCTGTACAATTTCACTGCTGTATAGTATTTCATGCTTTGACTTTATTTATGTATTCTACTGCTGTGGAAAATGGAATCATTTCCAGCATTTGGCTCCTTTGAATACTACTGGCTGAGAACATTCCTGTATGCATTTTTCTAGCAGAAAAAGACACACATATACCTAGGACATTTACATCTAAGAGAGAGCAAGAGAGAATATGATTAGGTCACTACGTATGCATACCCTCCGCTTCGCCAAATAATGCTAAACTATTTTTTCAAAGCTGTCGCGTTCACCCTCCAAATAGCTGTGAATAATATTCGTCACTCCTCATCCCACTGCCTTTTGAACAATTTGCAGCAGGAGAGAGCCATAGTTGGCCTTTTTTTTTTTTTTTTGCCTCAGAAAGACCACGATGACCAAGAGAAAATATGAGAGAGTGAACATGCCTGAAGAATGTGAAGGACAGACTATTCTGACTTGAGTAGATCAGATTCATAGAAGGGCTCCGAGCGAAGCGGGTCTTTACGCTTCTGTCTTAAGAAGAGTGCAACCTGTTAAAAGTTGCTGGCCCACTTCTGGAAATGGACCTGTTAGTGGATGCTATATAGAGTGGCCTGCCGGAGATGAGCAAACAGCACACTGGTAGCCTTTCTCCTCTGTAAGGCTGCTCATTGCCAGCTTCACTAGCATAGGGAATGTGATGTCTGAGTCACCTCAGCAGCTCAACCCGGAAGAGGGCTGGTCCTAGGCTCCTGACGCACCACGCTAGTTCGGTGCCACTAAAACGTTGTAACGGGGGTCTCAGGCCGATGTTGCATGGAGTTGTCTGGCCTCAAGAGGGAGCACCTGAAACTCCACTTCTCCTGCCTCACCCCTCCTGTGGTCCAACTCCACTAGAGCTAATGCTGGAAACTTAGGCCAGCTGCCCATCAGCGGTTTAATTGACCATTTCAAAACTGTTTGACAAACTTCCTTGAACTCCATGTTGGCCAGGCTCTTTCTCCAGAATCTCGATGCTTGGCTTCTCGTCTGTCTGTCTTCCTTCCTCAACATCCACCGGCCTCGTTACTTTCTTTTCTCCTGGTGCCAATTCCCCAGACATTACCAATTAGTCAAACATCAGCGTTTGGCAAGCATTTCCTCAGGCTTTTGGCTCGGCCTGTGGAGCACCTCGTCCACAGGCCTCCCGCCTGGCTTCTTGTTGCTCATTATGCTCTGAATAGGAGAGACTGAGGTAAAGAAACAAACAGCAAGAAATCTGGCGAAAAAGGCCTTTTTTTCTGAGGTTTATAGTGATCTGTCTTTTTCTCTTAAATTCTGTGGAGGCAAAGGTAATTACCTACAGTTAATTTTTACTCACTCAAGGACAAATAATCGCATTTAGATTTGTTAGAGGAATGCCAACAACATCTAGTTACCCCCAAAAGAAAAAAAACAACCCTCCTTACCTTAAGACATAAGGGTAGTAATAGTTGTCCTTTGTTCTACTTACCCCGTGCTTGGAAGGATCTGGACTAAATGCTTCATGTAGAAGCTAATCCTGTTACACACTACTGAGGTTGGCTGAGCCCCATTTTGTACTTAAGGAAACTCCAGTTCACAGACAGCTTGGAGCTGGAATTGAACTTAGAGCTGACCGCCTTCAAAGCCCAGCTGTCTCGACCTCTACCCTTTAGGGAACTGGCTCACTGGAAACATACAACACTCTTTCACTACCACTGTTAGTGCTTCTCAACTGAGGGATTCCCAGCTAAGTCTCCCCAGGGAAGAAACTGAGTCAAAGTGCCCATCACTGACTTACATCGGCAGCGGCTCACGAGGATCTCTAGAGCCTTTGTCTCACTGAAGAATGAGCTAGAACAGTGAATGTTCAGGGCTATGGTTCAAAGCTTCGGTCATTAAATTACTATGGAAAATCAGAATTTGGAGGGCTAGCAAGTTAGAATAGACATAGGAGGTTCTTAACTACATAGCTGAGTTAGGGAGCGAATCATTCCTGCCACGGACCCCCTGTGACCTCAAGCAAGTGACCTGCCTTCTTTAAGCTTTAGGTTCCTTATTTGTACAAGGGGCTGGTGTCAACCTCATAGGACAGTCCTAAGGATTAACTGAAGTAAACCTATAAAAAAACAGCCAGGACACCACCTCGCCCAATGCAAGCGTGCAAAAAAGCTGGCTCTTTACACACTTTGCTCCCAGGCTATTACCCACACCCGACCCTTCACCCAGTTGCATGCCTAACCACACGTAAGGTTTCCTGGCAAGATCACTGGTAAGTAATGTAACACCTTCACCAGCAGAACTCCATCACTAAAATCATGAGTGAGGAATCATGGGATACTAGGGACCCACAGGAGGAAGGGGAACACTTCTAGAAACTAGCTTAAATATTACTCTGTCCTCTCGCAAAGGTTGAGATTGGCCCGTCAGATTTATACTGAAGAACTAGTAGCCACCCACCCATCTATCCGTTCACCCACCCATCTATCCACCCACCCATCCATCTATCTAGCATTCTCTGTGTCCCTTTTATGTGCTATTATCATGTTGGTTCTACCTCTTATTTACCCAAATCCACTCACTCCTCTTCATTTTCAAATTTAATTTTTCACTTTCCTTTATCTTCACTGCCACCATCTCAGTCCAAGCCATCACCAAGCCTTGCCTGGACTTCTTAACTGGTGGTGATCTCTCACTTTCACTCCCAGCTCTTTCCCCAACTCATTCCCCCACATAGTAGGCTAAGCAGTTAATATTTTAAAACCACAAATGTGATGCCCCTCAATGTTTATCACTTATCAGTGATGCCACGTGACAGTAAGGACAAAATCAAATTCCTTCAGGTGGGCTACAAAAGCCCGCTAATCCGGCCTCTGTCTTCCCTTCCAATGGCAAGCTAGACCACACCTCCCCCTGCTCATTAATCCAGCCCCAGTGATCTTTCTTGTGGGCTCCCCGAGGACCTCAGATTTATTCCAGCTTCAGACCTTCTCTCCAGGGCTTCCCACTGCCTAGAATAGCATCTCCCCTCCAAATACATGGTCAGCTCCCTTTCGCACTTGCCTCATTGAGTTCTTCTCTCATCAGCCAATTCTAAATCCCTTCTCCCACTTATTTTCTACTACAGTTTTTTTTTTTTACTACGAAATCTATTGTCAAATTGGTGTCCCTACAACACCCAGTGCTCATCCCAACAGGTGCCCTCCTCAGTACCCATCACCCACCCTCCCCTCCCTCTCCAGTTTGACTTTTAACTAGATGGATGACTTGGAACAATATGGGTTTGAACTGTGTGGGTCTACTTACACACAGATTTTTTTTTTCCGGTAAACACGGTACAGTATTTTCTTAACATTTTATTTTCTCTAGCTTACTTCACTGTGAGATTAGAGTATACAATACATACAGCATAGAAAATACATTAATTGATGGCTTATGTTACCGGTAAGGCTGTTGGTCACCAGTAGGCTATTACTAGGTCAGTTTTGGGGGAGACAAAATTTATACGTGGATTTTTGACCGTGCGGGGGGGGGGGGGTCAGTGGCCCTAATCTCTGCGTTGTTCAAGGATCAATTGTATATGTTTCTTCGCCTCTTAATGTCTACTTGACCTGCAGAGTGAAAGAGCACAGACCATGATTGGGTCTGTTTCGTTTACCACCCAACCTTCAGCATACAGCACGGAGCTTTGTACCCTCTGTTCCTCTGCCTGGAACACGCTCCTGAATGTCTACCTGGCTCACTCCCTCATTTCCTGCCTGAACAGTATTTTGCCAGACAGACCGTCCCTGTCCATCCTTTATAAAATAGCCCCCATCAACTCCAAACACCCTGCTTTACGTTTTTCTTTATATTTGAAGTGCTCAGGCGCCATATGTATTGGCGACCATGTTGTACGGCCCGATTCTAAGCAGGGAGAACCATCTGATGTGTTATGTAACATTGCTTGCGAGTAACGTCCGTCTACCCGCTCCCCCACCTCCAAACGAAAGCTCCATGACATCAGGGACTTTCTTCATTGTTGATTCTCACCACCTAGGATATCTGACATTGAGTGGGCACGTGACAAACATTTTTTGTTGAAAGACCAAATGGTAAATACACAGGAAATATGTGAATAAATGAGTGAATTCATGGAGTCATGAGCTAGAAACTGTATTTCCAAGAGGCATGGGGGAAGGTCTATGAAGACAATGAAGCTAAAATTCCTGACCTCGAGAACCTTACTATCGAGGACAGGAGACAGGGGCAACCTGGTGTCACATAAATATTTACCCTTCGCCCTCCTACCTGCATCCTTCCACACCAGCTCTCTCTGCCCCTTCTGTCCCCTGCCTCTCCCTTCAAAATGACGCCAGGCTTTAATTCTGTTTATCTTGTTTTTGCCATCAAGTGACTGTTGGGTGTTTTGCTCCAAGATGGACAGGAGAAACCAGCATCCTGAGAATTATATTTTCATGAAAGATCTGTTGAGTGTTTTGTTGTGGGGGATCCATTTAGCACCCAAGTTTGGGGATTTTTGAAGAGCTTTGTCAGAACGCTTTATGAGGTTGTGAAATAAATTGAAAGTTGAAAAACTTCCACATGAAGCCTCATTCCTTATTGTATGCCCGAGCTTTCAAAATGGAGAGAGAGGGAGGGGGAGAATGAGAGAGAGAACTTCTTTTGAAGGTGTTTGTTAGACTACGGTTTTGATGCTCGCTGGTAGGAGATGAAAAAGATCTGTACTAAATTACTCAGGAGGCTCATCTTTATTCCAGCCAAGATGCAGAAAATGGCAGGAACAATGGGGCTACTGGCACTTTTCAGATCTGACCCTGATTCTTCCTGGGAAAAGGCTCTGGTTAAATTATCCTTTGATCTTCCTTTTCTGGCCAGCACCTTGACGAAAGGGGCCTGAAAACTACTAATGCATTTTACCGTTTGTTCAATCTGAATTTTCAAGGAGTTCGTTTAAAATGAACGTTTATGCTGGGTGCCGTGGTAACAAAAGCAGGTCACCATGATTTGGTTGCGTGTCTTTCTGACTCCATTAGAGCTGTCAGGTGACTATCCAAGCTCAAACTCCTCAGAAAGCAAGTGTTTGCGTCAGCCACACATTGTACAGGGGGAAAGGCAGCGTTCCATTTAGCTCTGACTTCAAAATGCTTCTTAGAGATCTCCAGAATTCCCTTTACTTTTTAAACAAATTCCCTTCCAGCTGCAATGAGCAACCTATTCTGTATTGAGGGCACAGCAGTGAAACCCCGCAGAAAATTAAATGTGCATCAGCCTTAGGCATTGCCCATAGGATGCGAGGCTACAACTTTTAAAGAGACAGTTTTCAAATTGTACTTTACACGGGAATGGGACCGAGAGACTTTTTTTTCCCTCCTATTTCTCTTGCTAAAAATGGCCCCTTTTTAAAAATATGCAACGTTACCGATGGGTCCTGTGAAAGAGGAAGAGTGTAAAAATCATGGCGGAAGTTTTATGGTTATTCTTTTTCCCCTTTTAATTCAGAAAGTGTGAGCAAGGACGGATTTTTTTTATTCAAAAAAAGTGACAGGTAGGCTTTTTTTCTCATTAGTTTCCAAAAGCACTTGTTTAAGCATTTTTTGAGGAAACTGTATAAAGTACGCGGGGTAGGCATGGTCCCTGGCTTCTAGATGCCCTTAATTTGTAGTGTCTTCTGCTCAGCTGGTGAAATGCTCTTCTGAGTGCAGGATGCTATGGGGATAAGGGCGCTCCCCTCAGAATCAGGACATCCTCGTTCTATTTCTGGCAGCCCCACCATTAGTCACTGACACTGGCCAAGTCATTTTAGTCCTCCACATCTTATACTCCTGAGTCTTACGGGATTTTTCAATAACTCCCTTGCTTGCTTCACACGATACCTGCCAAGATCCCACTACTTGAAGGTGGGGATTGATCATGTTAAGGACCATTCACTTTGTAAAACCTCACCCCACTCCTCCCTTAAACAGTGACTGTCCTACCTCAACCGTGTCTCTGAAAAAAAGTCTTCCTCTTTAGAAGGATTTGATTTGTCCTCCAACAGGAAATCAAAGGTTAGAAATCAAGTAGAAACAAAGGTGGAAAACCATTCTCCTGGGCAGACATCCCTCAACTATTCACATGGAAAGAGAAAATGCTTCTGATTGAGCCAGCAGAACTTATTGGAAACCAGAGATATTTTCAAAACGTTCAGGCACATGTTTATTGCAACACCACAATATGCTGGGCGCTGGGTTTTTGAGCAAAGTTGTCACTCAATGAACTACTTCCATGTGTTAAAGCTGCGGTATGGTGACCAACAGAACCTTCTAGATAGTGCCATAAAGATGTTGACTTTTTTTTAAGTTTATTTGAGAGAGACAGAGACAGTGCAAGTGGCAGAAAGAAGGGAGACAGAGAGAATCCTAACTAAGCAGGGTCTGTTTTGCCAGTGCAGAGCCTGATGAGGTGCTCAAACCCATGAAACCACAAGATCGTGACCTGAGCCAAAACCAAGAGTCAGACACTTAACCAAGTGGGCCACCCAGGCACCCCAAGATGTGGATCATTTAAACTGGATTCCGATCACATATTTGTCGGTTCCTTATCCAGTGCCCATGGAGGCCATGACTGGATGGACTCTTGGAGACCAGCCAACCTGGGTCTCCGGCTCAACGGACAGAACCATGAGCCAAGAATGTGGCGCCATAACTCATAATACCCAAACCGCCCTAGGTTTACTACAGACATGGGCGTGTAGGGCAGGACAGAGGCACCTCAGGAATGGGGATGCTGGGGGGCTCTGTGAGGCTCTGGAGACCTCTCACTTCCCCAGAGCCGGGCTTCCACACCAAATTTCCTGCCATGGTGGATCCTGGGCCAGACCTCCCCAGTGTTTTCCATCTTTGCTCCTCGTCCAAGGTGCCCCAAACCTTCTTTCTTCTTTACTCCCTCTTCCAAATGTGCTCACAAAACAGGAGTCAGCACTTCCTCTAAAATAGTAGAAAAGTGACTGAGGGGCGCCTGGGTGGCTCAGTTGGTTCAGGTCATGACCTCACGGTCCATGAGTTCGAGCCCCGTGTCGGGCTCTGTGCTGACAGCTCGGAGCCTGGAGCCTGCTTCGGATTCTGTGTCTCCCTCTCTCTCTGACCCTCCCCCATTCATGCTCTGTCTCTGTCTCAAAAATAAATAAAACATTAAAAAAAAAAAGTGACTGAATCTGCCACCTTTCTCTGAGAAACCTCACTTTTGTGGAATTACAAAGAAAATCTCACCGCTAAGTATAGAACCCTTCAAAATCAAGGATGGGAAGCCAGCGACGCAGTGGGCTTTGCCTGGGACTGGGGGCGGGGGCACACTGCCTCCCACCCACAGATATGTCTGGCCCCCCATGCCTCCTCAGAGGTTGTCTACACCCATTCTCTTAGTTTGTGCCTTCCCAACTGTCTAGAGAGTCTCAGGACAGAGCAAACACAAATCTTCTCAGGGATTTTTAAATCTACGTATTCATGCTCAATCCCTAGAAACTGCAGAGTGCAGAATTACGACTTCACTTCTCTGGGCTCCCATGTCAACCCTGTAACTCCGCCTCTTGACCACTTCCACTTATTTTGTATCATATGTTATCTTGGGCAAGGCAATTAACCTTTCTGGTCTCAGGTATTTCATCTCTAACATGGCGTTACTCTTGCATAGCAGCTCACGACAGGAATGTTTCACGACAGAAACCCTCACAGGGGCGCCTGAGTCTCTCAGTCGGTTAAGAGTCCGACTCCAGATTTCGGCTCAGAACCTGATCTCATGGTTCGTGGGTTCGAGCCCCGCATCGGGCTCCGTGCTGACAGTGAGGAGCCTGCTTGGGATTCTCCCTCCCTGTCTCTCTCTGCCCCTCCCCTGATCGCCTTCTCTCTCAAAATAAATAAACTTAAATACATACATACATACATACATACATACATACATAGAAATCCCCACAGAAAGAGGTGACACATGAAGAAAAGGCAGCAAGCCAAGTCAATCTTGGTACATCATATGTTCCAAAACCACTTGACAATTGTCTATTTTATTGGGAGCAAGGCACAGCATGAATTAGGTTTCACTGTAATTGTGTCCTGGAAGTAAATATGGTTTTCAGTGAAGAGGTCTTACCGATTCTAACGAAAGGGATGTTACAGTCTTCTGTCTCAGATGGGGCGATGTCTGGAAAGGATCCTACCAATCACTGCCCCAGTGCCCAAGTTACAGATGTTCAGCTACAGAGTTACAGATGTACAGAGACATCAGTTACAGATGTAAGGATGCTCAGATAGGTGAGTAACTTGCATGCGGCCACCCAGCTAGCTAGGGGCATGCCTACGCTCCAGGTCTCACCTTTGGATTTCTAAGTGTACTGCTTTTTAACAGACCGTGATTGAAGCAGGCTGCGGAGGGTAGATTTATGCCCAGTGTGCAGATCTCTTCTCCATTTATTAACAAGTTAGCCCAGCAGAACTAAAACCCTTTTTTCGTTTGTTTGCCTGCTTGCTCGCTTGCTTGTTTTAATGTGCTAGAAACTGTTAGAGGCACCAGGAATAACTTAGAAGCTGTCAGCTCCCTGCAGCAGCACATGTTGATTCGCCCTTGAAGTAGAAACCTCTGTGATGATTTCAGGTGTGAGGCCATGTTCAGCACACCCCCCCCCCCCCCCCCCCCGTTTCATATAATTAGATTCTAGGAAGAAACTCTAGGAAAGATGGTTGTCTGTTTTAGATGAGCCAAGCTGGAATGCTAAGTAGGTGGAGGGAGTTCTACTGGGACAAAAATCTGCACAGAGTCCATTTTCCCACGGGGGATGGGCTCTGCCCTGAGCACATGGGAAGTCCTGGGTGATGGGATTTCAAGAGAGAAGTATGGTTCTGCCCTCTGACGAGGAAATTCCTCTGTAGCCGTGGGCCAATAAAATTAGCCACAATTATGTCTGCTGTTTCTCAAGCATTTTGACTCCAAGTACTTTCAGAGCTTTTCCATACTCTTGATATTTCATTCTCACAAAGTCCTTAGATATCTAGTGGAAAGGACAGGAATGCATAGCTACAGATTACAAGTTATAAAACAAAGGCAGCTGGCTGTCCTTCTGCCTGGGGTCCATCTTTACAATGGACCCGGACATAATGCTAGTTTATTGAGTGTATTTAAGTTCCTCTTTGGTAGTTTATAAAAGGTGCTGGCGGAGAGTAATAGGTTTGTCATGAGTGGATGCAAACGTTAAAGCATTTCGCTATATATAATGTATGAGGTTTAATGTAACATGTAACCATTTAGACAAAGAGAAGTCATCCTGGGATGTTACCTGTCTCCACTCTGATGCCACCGCTCACATTTCTCTCTCTCCTTCTAGATCTGCTTTCAGAGACAATTTCTAGGCACGAAAGCCAAGCTCATTTATTCAGTCACTACTTACTTGACCTTAAAAAGAGTTATCGGTTAGATGTTTAAGCTCTCGTGTGTGTTTAAGAAAGAAAGATGGCTTTATATAGTTAGACGCATTCCTACAGGGAAGCAAATCCTTTTAATTTTCCTGCATCTAACATGAAAGGATTTGGGGGGGGTGCTTGCAAAGGATTTATTTATGAATTTTCGGCGCAAAGTTGAAATGAGATGCGGTCTCTACTGAATTATCGAGATAAGGTTGTAAGGCACATAACCACTTGTAGCTTATATCAACTGGACAGAAATGAAGGTGCAGTTATAACCTGCACATATGTTTGCCATGAACTCTCATAACCAGTGCTTGAATTAAAATAGAAAATTTTGGAGCGCCTGGGTGGCTCAGTTGGTTAAGCATCAACTTCGGCTCAGGTCATGATCTCGCGGTTTGTGAGTTCAAGCTCCGCGTCGGGCTCTGTGCTGACAGCTCGGAGCCTGGAGCCTGTTTTGGATTCTGGGTCTCCTTCTCTCTCTGCCCCTCCCCCACTTGATCTCTGTCTCTCTCTATCAAAAATAAATAAATGGATAAAAAATTTTTAAAAAATAGAAAATTTAAAGACGGTGAATGGATCATGGCAGGGGTTGGCAAGCTCCTTCTGACAAGGGCCAGACAGTAAATATCTTAGACTTTGCAGTCTGTATGATCTCTATCCCAACTACTCAATTCTGCCGTTATAGCAGGGAAACAGCTGTAGATAATATGTAAATGAATGTACGTAGCTGTATTCCGATAAAATTTTATTGATAAAAACAGGCGGCGGGCCAGACTTGGCTTACAGGCTTAAGTTTGCTGACCCCTGATTTATGGTCTATTAAATTGAGGTAAAAATGGATGTTATCCTCAGAAATCAAGCCGTCTAAATGTATAGGAATGGATTTGTTCCTCCCCGGGCAAAAGACAGACAAATGCAAAACAGTATTGGCATCTATTTTCTCAACCATTTCTATCTAAAGCATTGTCAATACCCAATGTTACTTAGCTTAAAGTGCTAGGCAGTTAGGAAAACAGAAGTTCCACCTCGACTGCTCTAAAGGTTCACCTCTTTAAAAAAAAATAGCTTTTCTACTTTATCACACAACCAACAAATGTGCACAGAGGTTAAATAATAAAAACACAGATAAGCTAAAAAAAAAAATAAATAACAATAGCTTTGTAACACACTGAGCTATATCTTCCAAGCTTTGTTTCTACAAATGAGATCAAACATGCATCAAAACATGCATAGTTTTGTTTTATATTTTCTAATTTAACAAGAGATTGAGCTTTTGCTAAATTAAAAAGCAATGCAATATCATCAGTCATTAGGAAAATTCAAATTAGAACCACAATGAGATATTGTTTCATATCCAGTATGGTATCAGAATTGAAAAGACTGAAATACCAAGGTTTGGCAAGGACACGGAACACCAGGAATTCACATACACTGCTGATGGAGTATAAATGGTGGGTAGAACCACTTTGGAAAACTGGCCATTTTTTATAAAATTAAGCACACGTGCCCCAATGACCCAGTAACTCGACTCCTCTGTACGTACTTACGAGAGGTAAGGGTCTGTGTCCCCCACAAAGCATATACAAGGATCTTCAGGACAGTTTCAATTACAATAGGTCCAAAATGGAAACAACCCAAACTTCTATTGTTTGAGATGGACTGAGAACTCACATCTATCGAAAGGAATACTACTACACAAAATAAGGAGCAAACAACTGAAACTAGCACCAGTATCAAAAATGCCTACAAACAAATATTGAAGGAAAGACATGGGACACAAGAGAGTGCAAACTATATGGTTCAATGCATATAAAGTTCAACAGGTAAAACTAATCTCTGGTGAAAGACATCAGAACAGTTTACCTTAAAGCGTAACCACCACCAAAATCAAGATACGGAATGTTCCAAACCCAGAAAATTCCCTTAGTCTCTTTCTGCAGTCAAATGCTCTAACCCTGAGCTATCCCCCAACCCAATCTTTAGTCTCTTTCTAGTATCTTGACTTGAAAGGTGGTTAGAAGGATGTATATACCTTTATCAAAACTTATTAAACAGTTTGTTTAAAGTCCATACCATTAAGATGTGTAGATTATACCTTAATAAAGAGAAAAATATTCTAAAATGTTATTTTTTTTGCCTTAAAAGGGAAGATCAAACAGAATACTGAGAAGATACCCAGAATGGCAATATCTGATGGAGAGAGCTTTTATAAATTTTTTAAATTTATTTTTGAGAGAGTGAGCGAGTGTGCATGCACATGTGGTGGGGGGTGGAGTGGGGAGGGGGAGAGGGAGAGGGAGAGAGAGAATCCGAAGCAGGCTCCAGGCTCTGAGCTGTCAGCACAGAGCCCAACGCGGGGCTCAAACCCACGAGCCATGAGATCATGACCTGAGCCAAAGTCAGACGCTCAACCAACTGAGCTACCCAGGCACCCCAAGGAGAGAGCTTTTAAATGATAAAATTTGAAATGGAAAAAGAGGAGAGCCAACCCTTGTTTTGAGGTGGCAATCTTTACTGACTCTTCAGTTTCAGGTCCATAATTATCTCTTTTGGAGTCTATGGTCATAAAGATTGTCTTGCTTTTCTAAACTCTTTTTATTCCAATTTGCAAAACAGATGAGATTTCACTACATGGAAGGATGTCCTAAGGAAGAGCAACGAAAAATGTCAAGGACATCCTAAATGACATCTCCCAGTACTCTCTTTATAAGGACTCACAGGAGACATTCATCTCCAACATCAGTGTCTGGAAAATATGTGATTCTTCTGAATAATGAAGACATTCTCATCTTGTAGACACCGAGAATCCTGCCACGGACTTCATCCCTGTTTTGCTCCACCAAGAACACCAGAACCATATGCGACCCTCGTCTAACCTCATCTGACTCCAAAGGTCATTCTCCTCTTTTCCCTTAAGTCAATTAGCCTAACCATTTTGTTTTTAGTGCTATGGTTGTTGTTTTTTTAATTAAGATATAATTCACATGCCATAGAGCTCACACTTTTAAAAGTGTGAAATTCAGTGGTTTTTAATATATTCACGAAGTTGTAAGACTATCTCCCTCAAAAGAAACTCATTAGCAGTCACCTCCCATTCCCCACGATCTCCAGCCTCTGGCAACTATTAATATACTTCTCATGTCTGTAAATTTGCCTATTCTGAACATTGGATATAGGTGAATTCATACAGTATGTAGCCTCATGTGCCTGGCTTCTCTCACTCAGCATGACGTCTTCCAGGGTCATCTATATTGTACCATGTATCAGTACCTCATTCCGTCTTATGGTTGAGTATTCCACTGCATGGGTTATACTACCCTCCATTGGTCTCTTCATTAATGAATGGACATTTTGATTGTTTCTCCTTTTTGGCTGTTACGAATAACGCTGCTATGAACATTCCTGTCAAGTTTTTGTGTGGACACATGTTTTCCTTTCTCCTGGGTACACATAGGAGTAGAACTGATGGGCTATATATAGTAAGCTCTATGCTTAATTTCTTGAGGAAGTGCCAAACTCTTTTCCCAAGTAGCGTCACCATTTTGCCATCATTTTATACTCCCACCAGCAGCGTGGAAGGGTTCAAATTTCTGTTTATCTGTGCCAACATCTGTTATCATCCTTCTGATGTGGGTGTGAAGTGATAGGCCATCGTGGTTGTGATTTGTATTTTCCCCACGACTAAAGATGCTGAGCGTCATTTCACATGCTTACTGACCATCTCTGTATCTTTTTTGGTAAAATGTCTTTTCAAGTCCATTGTCCGCTTTTTAATTGGGTCGTCTTATTATAGAGTTGTGATCTTTTTTTTTTTCCAGTGTATTTATTTAGAGAGAGCAAACGTGAGTGGGGAGGGGCAGAGAGAGGGAGAGAGAGAGAGGATCCCAAGGAAGCTCAGTGCTGTCAGTGCAGAGCCCAATGGGGAGCTGGATCTCAGCAAGTGTGAGATCATGACCTGAGCAGAAACCGAGTCGGATGCTTAGGACGCTTCACCGACTGAGCCACCCAGGTGCCTCGGTCGTAATCTTTTTTAACACTCCCCTGCATTCTTCAGAGATGGCACTGAGAGAGAAATCTCCATAAAAATGGGTGGAGTTTGTTTATACTTATCTACTTACAGAAAAGCCACTTCCATTCGTTTTGATAGGTTTAAAGTCATATTCTTTATCCTAACTTAGCTCTAACACACCACCCCACCAAACCTATGTCTTTATGTCTACACTTCAGAGGCGGAGTTAATTGTTCAACTGCCAATGGGTATTAGGAAAGGGTGTGCCGTTTTTACAGCTTTCTTTTCTGCTGTCGGTGTATATTAAACACTTTTTATTTTTTTTTTATTATTTTTTTTTTAATTTTTTTTTTTCAACGTTTATTTTATTTTTGGGACAGAGAGACAGAGCATGAATGGGGGAGGGGCAGAGAGAGAGGGAGACACAGAATCGGAAACAGGCTCCAGGCTCTGAGCCATCAGCCCAGAGCCTGACGCGGGGCTCGAACTCACGGACCGCGAGATCGTGACCTGGCTGAAGTCGGACGCTTAACCGACTGCGCCACCCAGGCGCCCCTATTAAACACTTTTTAAAAAGTAATAAAAGGACAAGGAAATTAAGATAGGCTTTCTGTAAATCTAAACCTGTTTCTCTGCACGTGAACGATCTCGCAGAGAAATTACTCTGATGGTTGTTAAACAAAAAAAAAAAGCATGTTGCCTATGCCATCAGTCAAACCTTCATGTCAACTTTTCTAAAGCAGTCTCAATTTGATCACCTACTCAAGTTCCCATTTGCCTTTAAAATGCATCCACACGAAAAGACACCTGATTTTGATTTTTTCAAATTATGGGAAAAAAGGACAGTCACCTAATTATTGAACTAGTCGCTACCCAGGCTCATAAATCAACTTTGCTCATCCTACGTACCTGAGTGGGATTTACTGACACTTCTGATAATTTAACATTTAAAAATGACAATACTCATCTTTTTTAAAAGCGCTTTATTAGTTGATGGCTGAAATAGCTTTCCCAAACACAACAAGCTGGAAAAGGATCCCTGGGCTATTACTGTGCATGCAGTTCAGGGCACAGAAGGGAAAAAGCTCTTTAGGTGAGTCGATGGGATTACAGGTATTACATAACCATCCTTGGGGAACTCAGAGTAAATCAGGGATAATATCCCACCTCTGGCACTCCTTACACATTCAAAGCTGCAAGTGAAAAAGGTCCCAAATGAAATGAAAAGGCGGAGGCAGAAAGGTCAACACACTTTCAGAAGATATTTTAATGTGTTGAAAGGGAGGAGGATTCTTTTAATGAGAGGATGTTATGCTTCTCATCGGTGATAACACAATTTCTTTATGCACAGGATGGCGTGGCCCTCTCCAACATTCCTTCCGCGTTTCCATCTTTGTTTTCCTTTTGACTGAGGTAAAACGTTACACGTGTAGCTAAGTGTATACCAGTTAAGGATTAGAGTGCCCAGCACTCCACAAGCCTCCCTGGTATGCCTTTCAAGACCCAAGAGTAACCACTGCACTCACCTCTATCACGGACATTAGTTTTGCTCATTTTTAACCTTTTTAAAAAGAATTTTTTTAACGTTTGTGTATTTTCAGAGTGGGGGGGGGGAGGTGCAGAAATACGGGCACCGAGGATCCGAAAGCTGGCTCTGAGCTGACAGCACAGAACCCCATGTGGGGCTTGAACTCACGAACCCGTGAGATCATTACCTGAGCCGAGGCTTAACCGACTGAACCACCAAGGCGCCCCCTTTTTAATATTTATACAAACGAAATTGTAAAGAATGTTCTCTTTTATTCTGAGTCTTTTTAAGTCAACATTATGTTTATGAGATTCATCTACGCTGTCCACATTTACCAGTAGTTAGTTCCTTTTTTTTATTAACAGCTAGGCGTATCCATTATTTGAATATGTCGCAATTTATTTCCACATTCTACTGCTGATGGATATGTGGCTTGTTTCCAGCTTTGGGCTATTATGGGTAAGCTGCTGTGTACATTCTTGTATAGATCTTTCGGTGGGTCTGTGTGCTCATTTCTTTTGAAGATGTTCCCAGGACTAGCATCACTGAGTCACCCAGATATGTTTCGCTTTAGGAGACACTGCCAAACTCCGGCTGGATTTATACTTTCACCAGCCACATCTGAGAGTTCCACTTGCTTCACATCTCGCCAACACTTGGTGTTGTCAGTCCTTTTCATGTCAGACCTTCTGGCGGAGTAAAGCACCACATTTCGATTTCCTGGATGTACCTCTACCATTTCGGGAACACAGAGCCGTGAAAAAGGCACTATTTGCAAAAACAAAATGGGTCTGCATTCTGTAGACCTGGATCCCGTCATCATCCTGGGGAATGTGGGGAAAGCCATCTCCAAGAGTTTGCTCAGCCCCAGGAGTCAGGAGGAAGTCCTGATGTCTCTCTTCCAGAAACAACTCACTGGGCCACATCCACTGCGGGGGGGGGGGGGGGGGGGGGTGGCGGGGGGGAGTACATTCTGGGCCTGCATATTTTCAGATTTCTGAGAGCTCAAAGTCCAAGGGCGCCTCAGCCAAGTTTCCATTCGGTTTAAAACTGCTCAAGCGCTTTGTTCTGTCATTTGCAGGACACAAACTGGGATTCCTTCACTCATTACATTTTGCACTGGATTCTCTTCCTGTCCTCATTAAATCCCCTGAGTCGACAGAGTTTACTAGAAGCAACTTTTATCTTTCCCTTTGGAAGAGCTGTATCATATGACTGGCTCCTAAGTGGGTCCATTTTGAAAGGCTAGTGGAAATCCTTAGTGCTATTTTAAAACAGATTTAAACAACGTTGCTGAACCAAAACACTGTTTCATAAGCCTGACCAAGTAATGTCATAAAATACCCCAACCCCCAAAACAAGCAAAGAAAAATGGAGGACTTGTATTCTCCAGCATCAAAACAGAACATTTCTGTCCTAAAAGTATTTTGCAAATCAAACAGAAATTTTTAAAGGCCACGTAGGTATTTTTATGTTGGTGAAATGAAGTCCTGGAACAGTCAAGTGTGAATTCGGGACACAAACATTCTTTCTCATGACGAAATAGGGTGTTGACTCTCCTTGGTCCCAGTACTAAAAAGATGCCTGTCTCCATTAATCTAGTTCATCGGATAATTGCTCAACTCTTTGTTTTCCAGCTTTAAAGGGAGACGGATGAGAGAAATAACCTAACAGTGAGAGTTAATATTTTTCGATGGCAGAGGGAGAAGAAACCGGTTTAAGTGCTCAATCCCACTCGAGGAAGAGCAAATTCAGACTGTACTCTATGCACGGATTTATTGAGCAATTTAGGTAGCCACCCTCCAGAGAATTGCTGTCACTGGGAGAAGGTACTTAAAGGGCCATGTTCATCGCCCCGGAACACAGGGACTGCGGGGAAATTTCGGGTTGCTATTTTCAACGGAGACATTTGTTTCCAAACAAAGGGCTCTCTGCCAGCTATTTTAGAAGCACTTGCATATTTATTCAGTCAACTCTGTGCTGGGGATTGTCTTTGGGCACTGAGGTTTTATCAATGTCTATTTAAAGCAGAATGAAACACAGCTCAAGATGGAAACATAGAATATTTCCAGCCTAGAATGTGAGATGCTTCCTTTTCTTACAGCGCTGGTATCTGGTTTCTCCCTCGCTCCCTCTCTGCAATTGCCACCTGTCTCACAATCTTTGGCATGTCCTCGTTTAATTCCTGCTGTTTTGTTTTTAGTGGCACATAAAATAATAGTGCGCTTTAACAAATTATAGATTTGTTGAAATATGGTGTGTGTGTACAGCTTTGAGAGACAGCAGATCTTCCCTGTTAGGACGTAGTGACAAGCTCCATCTGGCTACGTCCACCACGGAACTAGACAAGGGTGAGGCTTCCTTTTATGCAAGGGATAATATGCTAGAATTTGTATGGTGCAAGTTAAGGAAGGACACAAAAGGGAAAATGTAAAAATGGGCTCATTATGTCAGTGGGGCTGAATTCAAATCTGTAATTCTTAGAAAGATCAGATGAAAGTTCCTGAGTCAGAATCTCTACTCTTCAATTTCTCTTTACCTCCAGTTCATTCCAGAAGTATCTACTAAGTACAAGGCACTGGGCTCTTGGTTGTAGACTCAGATAGGAAAGACACTCTGTGCCTGCCCTCAAGATGCTTATAGCCAGTGCAGAGAACACCTGTGTATGTTCTCTCTCTCAATCTCTCTCTCTCTCTCTCTCTCTCACACGCACACACACACACACACACACACACACACACACGCGCGCGCACGCACACACACACACACACACCCTACCTACTTCCTGGACTCAAAAACAAGTCTGACTTTTGAAGTCACCCAACAGAGGGGTCACTAACATGTCACACTGTAGAGAGGTAAGACTGACCCACACCTGCTTCCTGTTGTTAGAGAAACATGCACGCGTATTTGGGAGTACGGTGGCTTGAAAGATGAGCAAGAGCGAAAGCCGGGGACGGCCATCACAGGCAGAGAGGGCAGCAGGCACACCCTGAGGCTCCATCACACGAAAGGCATGCCGAGTAGTCAGTGGTGACTACTGTGGGGCGGAGGGAGTTTGGAGAAGCATAACAGGAGGTCAGTGTCCTGGGCAGGCTGGGGCAGGCTGAGCCAGCTGTGCAGGGCCCTGCCCACAGATACACTTGGAATGGATTCTGTAAGTGATGAAAGGCCACGAATCCCAGGGTCACCTCTGGCTGAAGTGACACTTTGGTTTGTGGGTGTCAGGCCTGAGCCCCAAGGACAAATATCAACTTTAGGAGTACCTTTTGTCTTGAGTAAACAGACCACTGGGCCAGAAGGAACATTAGCTGTTCTGCATAGTCACTAAGACGGTACTGATGATCCAATCTTTGGAGGCCAGAATGGGTCGTTATCATAGCAGGACGAAGAGGGACAAGAGCTAACACTTGGCTAAGAAATGCCTTTAGTTCCTACTATATATTAATTCATTTACTCCTTACAATACCCATGTGAGGTAGGTACTATTATCATCTCGGTGTTACAGACAAGGAACCGGAGGCACAGAGATGCTAAATAACCTGCCCAAGATCACAGAGCTATGTGAGTAGTGGGCTGGGATCAGAATCCAGGCTGTCCATCAAGTCTGTGTTTTAAGCCACAACAATACCTTGCTGCTCTTCAGAAGGGGGAGTAAACAGTGCAGTCTGAGGTCTCCCCTGTTCCTCGTATTCCACCTCCAAAGTTCACCTGACCCTTGAAATCCCTCCAGGACAGACCCACTCGCTCATTGGGCCTTTGTTGTATCAGGACAGGACTAAACCCTGAGGATCCAAGAAAAGCAAGACCCAGCGGACCATCCTTGAGTTGTGCACAGCTCAGGATGGGGGAAGGGCAGAGGGGACCTCAGCAAGACAAAGGCAGGTCAATGGTCTACTCACCAACAACCGTAGCAATACAGGGGGCTCTGGAAGGGGCTGAGGCTCCCCCAGAATCTGTTCTATTCCTGTCAAGATGCAAGAACACCTGACCAACTAACAGATAAAACCAGAGTTTCTCTAACTTCTGCTCTTCCTGTCCTACCTTTATGATATCTCACATTAGAGGCCACTATACTCTTTCTAAATTGATTTTTTTTTTGCCTAAATAAAATTCAGAGAATTTTATATTACGACTCTAAAGACGACAGCAGTATCGTTTGACATAAATCGGAACACAGCCATGCTCGTTCATGAGGCTTTCATGCGGCAATGGGAGAGTCAAAGAGTTGCAACAATCACTGAATCGTCTGCAGAGCTTAAGATATGTAGTGTCTGGTCGTTCAGAAAGTTTGCATTCCTCTGAAATAAACAGCACTTCGTCCTAACTAGGTTAGGATGGCTGGTTGCCTGTCTTGTCTCCATTAAAAAGGGGGAGTAGCAAACGTTCAAGAGGTACTAATTAAGGATGGACCGGCATCAAACTGAGATTTTCCCATTAGTAATAAATAGATGGGGTGACTACTGAAAAGGGAATGACTTTATCACTGTACGATTTGGTATTACCGCGTACTAAGTTTAGTACTCCCCGAAATTAGGTTTCGGACGCTGCCTGCGGCATTTACTCTAGGGAAAATACTGTATTAAACCAGTACATGCATTAAATTAAATCATACGTAAATGCCCGAAAATGTGATTTGGGAGCACAAGGGGGTGACGGTACTGAAACGGTGTAGCGTTAAACGCGCACAAGAACTGCATTGTTAGAGAAGCAAAGCGTGGTTGAAAAGATACTAGGAGCTGGGTTTAGGACCCACGGGTTGAAGCCGCCAGTGAGACTGCAGGCAGGTTTCTCCGTGTCTCTGAACGTCAGGACACTGAGGACCCGAGCATTAGTCCCTTCCTGCCTGCCACAGGAGATGACTCAAAGTCCTGGGAGACTTTGCCGTTGGTAAAGGGCTTTGTGACCATCGACTGTCATATTATCACCCATGTTCTCTGCAGTCCTCCTGCCATATGGCTAACAGCTAAAGCAGTGCTGAGGAACAGGCCAGCGGGTAAGATTTGGTTGCGTGAAGCGAGATAGACACAGGAAGGGTGGGCCACAGGGTCCCAAATAAACGTCGGGGAGAGATGGCAGGTGCCACAGGGGCAAACAAAGGAGGAAGCAGGGAGTGAAAGAGACTTTGCTTCTGTGGTGATCTGGGGCGAACCGGACACTGCCCGGGAGACCCCGATGGCCTCACTTGAGCTGATGGACGCAAGGAGGGGGCCCAGGCGCCCTTTCTAACACCCCAGTTCGGTTTTCCCCATGGAGTTGGGTTCCACGATACCAGGATCCCATCCCGTTCTCTGATTACACACGTCCCAGCATCTCCGGGCAAATGAGCCATCTGCCTCCCAGTTTACAGTAGCTGAGGAAGGCGGGTATTTATTTTAGAAACTATGCTTACAAGCTTGATTTTTAATGCTGTGACATAATATTTGGGGCTGTATATCTACACTGTGGCGTCATAAACAATTCAAAACGAGTAGAGCCTCTGCCCTTCACTTTTCTCCTGAAGGAGGAGCAGGGCTGTGTAGTTATTACAGTAAAAAGCAGTAAAAAGCAGTAAAAAGTTATTACAGTGGCAGCAGCAACCAGGGCCCAGAGCAGAGCCTGGGTGCCACCAGCAGAAGAACCCCGAGAGAACAGCTATCATTATTCAGGGTCTGCCGTGGGCCAAGCAGGGTGCTAAATGCACCACCCTCGTAAGGTCCAATGCACGAAACAATCCAGCAAGGTTGCCCCACGTTGTCGTCAGCCAGCAGTCAGTCAGTTGCACGTAGGACAAAATTATACCTCTTGCCAAAGATGAGGCAGCTCGAGGGTGGGGTCAGATTTGAACCCAGCTCAGGCTACCTTCAAAGCCCTCTGTTCCTTTGCTCTGCTCTGTCCTATGGTGTCATGGAAAGTTCTCCTTTTTCTAAGGTGAGAATGTGCTGAGCGCCCCTTTACCAGGAGACAGGCTGCAGGGAGAAATGTGTTAGTAAAGCTGAAGGAATTTTAATACTTCCTTTGCAGTCGGAGTGTTAATGGGCTTGAAGTCCCACAGTGGCACTGACATCACTGGGCTGCCAGTGCCCAAACGGAATTTGTTTTTGTTTTTTTTTTTTTAAACTCCCAGACAGATGCAGGAAAACCTTAACCTTTGGCAAGTGGAAAGGGACAGCACATTTTTACTTTCCAGCCTCCGTGACATTTTTAGATACAAAAATATAAAGTTTCCAGCCTTTCATTTACTTTTGGGGAGCTCTTTGGGGATTTGTGTGTGGCGGGGTGAAGGGAAAGGTGGGGGTTAATGCCACCTCTCTGTTGAGAAGAACAAAAAGATCATGCCGAACCTTGGGAACACAGTAACAGGCTAGGACGTAACACGGGAACAAATGAAGAAATAAACTAAAATTAGAAAGACGCTAAGTGCCCTGATGATGATTTTTATGTCATTTCCCAAGTACACAAGGCAACCTACAATACGAATTTCCTCGTTATAAAGCCAGTAAAATCCAGCCGTAGAACCAATGAGCACATCGATATACTTTGTGCATCAACAAAAGTGATTTTAACTGAGGTTAAGTGCCTTTAATCCAGAAGGTTTGTTTTAACGTAAGTTTAACAGTAAAGGGGAAATGAAACACAGAACAACAAAAACCTCTCGTGGAAGTATCAAAGTGTCCGTGCAAAGCATATTCATTCTATCCAATCGACCCATGGGGACATTCATGTCCAAAGTATAAATCAGAATTTAGAGACTTCATAAAAAGCTGTTTTTAAGCTCAATATGCCCCAAATGAGAAGGTGTCAATGAGCACTTAGGGACTCCTAAATTCAGAGATTATTCAATCGCTTTATTCTACAAATATACTTAGGCAACTGTCAGAGGAAAAAAATGCTGTGAAATTAACACTAAACCACATTCTCAAACAAAATCAAAGGCATGTTTTGCCCACCACTCAAAAGCACGGCCCACATAAACATAAGTTTTCAAAGGCAATTTGAAGAGGTTCCTTTATAAATTAATGGCCAGTGATTTTCAGAAAGAAAAGAAACAGAATGGGGGTGACAGCCACAGTAACCTCCATGGTTTTTCTGTTACATACATGGGGCAAAGGCATCCCATCTCTAAGGCCAGAGACCCAGGGAAACCTGGGCAAACGTCAGAGGCATCCAAAGCCCACAACTTCCCCTTTATCACGGCACATGAGTCTTGCTTCTGATCTGCTTTGTATCTTTCATTTTCCTATTGGCCTCCTGACCCCAATGTCTAGCTAATCCTTGGATCCCCCTTTTTTGTCAGTGAGCAACCTGACAGCCAAGGACTGGCCAGGTGAGCCCCAAATCCCACCACTTACCCATGTTAGCCTCTGCACCCTTTTGGACTTTTGCCATGCACCGTTACACAAGATGCCCACCATTTTCCATAGCAAATCCACGAGCAGATCTAATGTCCTCCAGGGAGAGAACTGACAAGAGGAAGCTCATTGTAGAAACACTGTTGTCTAAACAGGATTAAAAGCATCGGTTCTCACATCATGCCCAGGCTGTCAGTCAACACTAAAGGCTCTCTTACTCAGGTAGAAAACACAAGCCGAAAGAAGCGGAATAACTTGTTCTGGGCCCGCAGCAGAGAAATGGGTGCCTTAGAGTTCAATAGAGGCATGCCCAGAACTGTTTTGTGCCTGGCAACTTTTCAGGAAGTGAAGCTAGGGAGATGTCAGATTTGGTTGTCTTTTAAAATAGCCACATTTAGGGGACACCTGGGTGGCTCAGTCAGTCGAACGTCTGATTTCAGCTCAGGTCGTGATCTCACGGTTCGTGGGTTCTGGCCCTGAGTCGGGCTCTGTGCTGACAGCTCAGAGAATGGGGCCTGCTTTGAATTCTGTGTCTCCACTCTCTTTTTGTCCCTTCCCTGCTTGTGCTCTCTCAAAAATAAATAAATAAACTTAAAAAAATTAAAAAAATTAAAATAGCCACATTTCGGGACACCTGGATGGCTCAGTTGGTGGAGCATGTGACTCATGATCTCAGAGTCATGAGTTCAAGCCCCACATTTGGCATAGAGCTTACTTACAATCTAAATAAATAAATACATAGATAGATAAGCAAACCACACTTAATCACTTCATTAATCTAACTTCATTGACCAAACGATCATGCTAACTTCCAGGGCTACTAAGTGAGGAAGACATGATGCTTGCCTTGCCTTTTAGAAGGTTATAATCAAGCTAGGGAGCCCATGCTGTGCGAAGAATCACACTATGATAGGTTGGCAGTTCACGGAGGCATGTTCAAAGCTCTACAGAAACATGGGGCAGAATGAATTGTGTAGAATGTGGGGTAGGGCTCAGGGAGTCTTCTCAGAAGAAAAGACATTTCTGCTGGCTCCTATAACTCCAGTCCAGGGCACAGCCTCTACAGAAACATGGAGCCGTGAGGCTCGCGGGTCCGCATGGCCCAGGATGGCGGCCGCATGGCCGCGGGTGTCTACTGGTGGGAGAGGAACAACCGTCCCTGGGAGATGAGCTGAGCGTGAGCTCATGGAGCAGCCAGAGTGGCATATGGGACCACCGGGTGAGCCACCTAAAGCGGAAGTAGGCAAAGTATGGCCTTTGGGCCAAACCCAGTTGTCTACTGTTCCTGTAAATAAAGTTTTATTGGAACACAACCAATCTTTGTTTATGTACTTTCTGGGGCTCCTACAGAGATCCCATGGCCCACAAAGCCAAAAATATTTTCTATTGGACCCTTGCCAGAGAGTTTGCTGACCCCTGGCTTAAGGATTTCAGCTATGCATTTGGATGCCGGTAGCTGGCCCAATGCATATGGCCAGGCTTTCTCTACTCCTACAGTCTCTCAGTGGCATCGTCTTAAATCTTCCCCTTCCCCATCATGGACAATTAGTGGTTTATCTGTATCATAAGCTTGTCGGGACATCTCTTTCACGATCCCACATTTTATGTCTTCATTCATTCTTTTTTATTTCTTATTTTAGGGCCACATACTTTCCTTTGTGGACATCATTTCAAGCCTCCCGCCCCACCGGCAGAAGCTCATCACTCAACTTTGAGACATTTTGCTTCCTTTGCCTCCTCCCCAAGTTCTTCATAAATTTTTGTACCACTTCCAGAATGCTGCTGAAAATCGATTTTTTTTCACTTGCTGCTACCGCTTTCGAATCTCACGCTTTGACAAATAGCTATTTCTCTGCAGAAGGGCTCCCTTAGCTTTACAAAGCCCTCGGCAAATATAAGGTATACCCACCAGCACTTACAGAACAGAAGAGCGAAGAAATAATCCTGCTTTCCTGATCCCCCACACCCAAGGATTTCTTTTACTAGTAACTCCCCTTATACATTTAAAACCAAATTTGGGCTATAAAAATTAAATTTGCACACAACTTTCTAGGGGGTACATCTCTAATATACAACAAGGAGTGTGATTATTGTTTAATTAACCGCTTGGAACAGAGTCGAGTCAAAAAGAGAAGTCAGAGGGGCTTTTTATGGCATGTAGTATATATTACTATCGGGATCCAAATCCCAGCACTGGCCCTTACTAAATGCGTTACTCTAAATTAATTAACCTCTCTGCACCTAAGTTTCCACATCTGCCTAAAAAAAAGGGGGAAGAATGGGATTGTAACTCATCTTTCTCATACGGCTATTGTTAGGCTTGAATGGGACAAAGCATTAAAAATGGTTAAGAAGTCCCCGGCGAACAGAAAACACCTTGCCTATGTTAGCTATTGCTATAATAGGATTTTCAGGTTTCTTTCTTTCCTTCAACAGCACAAAGAATCAGAACATACCGGGAACAGCACCGTGGGACGGGATAGGCCTTGGTGGGGACATTGTAAATTTTTGCCTCAGGTCTTTCTGATTAGCTACATAGGGATTCTTTCCTCCCACGCTCCTGCCCCATGTGGTTTGGGTGGGGTAGACCTCGAGGCCCGGCTCCTGAGATTGGCACATGACTGAGACCTAGCCAATTACAGCGGTCTGCCCCTCCATCACCCCCAAGGTGAGACAGTTATACAAGGGCACGTGATCCGAGGTAGGCCAATGAGAACCAGTTCCTGGGCACTCATGAAATGATGGGGACCCGCACCTCTCTGTCAGGTTGGTGGTCATCTTGAGTAGCCGTATGTAAAATCTTCCAGAAAACCAAACCAACAGGGTAAAAAAACAAAAACAAACAAACAAAAAACACCATCTATGGGAGACAACGAGGAGCCACGCCCCCAAAATGACCGCGAGCCCTTGCATGCAGTCATGTTACTCCGGACTGTCCAATTGCATGTGCCGATTTTTTAAGCTTATGCCAAGTTTGAGCTGAGTTTTCCGTCGCTTGCCCCCGAAGAGTTCTGACACATACTAATGAATTGTCATGACCTATGGCAAGAATTGAATGCAAATCTTATGCAGCTCGGTACCACAGAGAAAGCACGGCCAGAAGAGGAAAGGCTTGAACTGTAGTCTTCGTTCTGTCTTGAGCCAGTTGGGGATTGCTGGGAAAACCGTTTCACCTTTCTGGGTCCCAGTGTGCTTGTATGTCAAATGAGAGAGGTGAGTGAAAATCAATCTCTAAGATCCCTTTTCAGTTCTAACATTCTAGGAGTCTCTATTATTCTTGGGTTCATTTCAGTTGTGAATATCTTGGTATCACCAGTTACCGATTCTCATATTTTCCTGCTTCTTTCTGTTTCAGCTTAAAAAATATTCTATTAGACCCTAAGTCTCTCTATTCCAAGCGTTTATTCCTTCCCCTTCAATTTCCTTCGAAGGAAAATATATTTATTTTTGTATACTTGGGCATAATGATCCCATTTTCTTCTCATTTATATATTTTTAAATCTAATTAAGGTGATAAGTTCCTTGAGGGTTGAAACTAGAGTTTTCCTGTGGGTGTAAACATTATTTTTTTTTTAATTGGCAACCAAGCTGCCAGTTTTTACAGAGCAGCAGGATATGGGTTTTAAGTAACGTAAGCAGGAAATGGGTCTCCAGCCCACACAAAATAAATGCAAAAGTACTGATTTACCCTGAGTCCACATCTGGCTTACTCATTTATAATTTCAGCCTAGACTAAAATTCTCCCACAGAACTGCAGCGTGACTGACATCCATGTCTACAGAATGTGAGACCAAAAATGGAGTGTCAGGGGATCACTCTGTGAGTCTCACTTACACATATAAAAAAATCTGGCTATTTCAGGGCAACGTTGTGCTCTTCAGCGGTAGGGTCTGGGGCCCGAGCTAAGTTAGTATTAGCTCTATTATCTCCATATTCATTGATTTTAAGTAATTCGATAGCTCTAAAGTTTGGAGGGAACAAAGAGAACTGGCTGAAATGTGGTCAACTGACCCATCATCCACAGATAGAAGTTTCCAGAGGAAAAAGACCTTCCCAGGAGGTATGGGAGGACGCTACCCTATCTGATGACCCAGTCCATTCTTGCTCATCAGGACCCTAAAATATGACTAAGACGCCAACCTCAACTGCCTTAACGGCACCTCTTGGCAAATATAACAAAACTTGCTGGAGGCAGTTGGTTTAGCGATGCAGTCCAGCTCTTCAGGGCCCAGTTTCTGTCTGTCTTTCCACTCTTCTATCTACAGTGCCTTATTTGTCCTCGAGTTGGAGGATAGCTACGAGGGGCACTTGTGGCTACCTGCTTCCTTGTCCACATACGTCGGAAAGGAGGGCACTTCTGTCCTAATATTTTAAGCGTGAGTCTTTTGTCCTGTTTGGGTAATTTTATTTTGGTAAAATTTCAAGTTTGCTCCAAAGTTGCAAGAATAGTACAAGGACCTCCTGTACGCCCTTCATCTAGCTTCACAATTCTTCATAAGTAATAATATAGAACAGTATATTACAGAGCTATAATCTATAATCCGTATTCAAATTTCACTCACTGTCCCAATAATGTCCTTTAGAACTATTTCCCTCTGGCCAAGAATCCGATCTGGATTATGCATTGCATGTAGCTGGCATGTCTCTTTTAATCTGGAACAGTTTTTCAGTCTGTCTTTGCCTTTCATAATGTTGGCATTTAAAAAAATTTTTTTTTTCAACGTTTTTATTTATTTCTGGGACAGAGAGAGACAGAGCATGAACGGGGGAGGGGCAGAGAGAGAGGGAGACACAGAATCGGAAACAGGCTCCAGGCTCCGAGCCATCAGCCCAGAGCCTGACGCGGGGCTCGAACTCACGGACCACGAGATCGTGACCTGGCTGGAGTCGGATGCTTAACCGACTGCGCCACCCAGGCGCCCCAATGTTGGCATTTTTGAAGGCACTAGTTTGTTTTTTTTTTTAATTGTGTTGCTTTCTTATTACTGAGTTTTCAGAGGTTTGTATATTTTATTTTTTTAATATTTTAAAAAATATTTATTTTTGAGACAGAGACAAGAGCGTGAGCGGGGGAGGGGCAGAGAGTGGGGGAGACACAGAATCCGAAGCAGGCTCCAGGCTCCGAGCTGTCAGCACAGAGCCCGACGTGGGGCTCGAACATGCGAACCTCGAGATCATGACCCGAGCTGAAGTCAGCCGCTTAACTGACTGAGCTACCCAGACACCCCAAGAGGTTTGTATATTTTAGATACAAGTCCTCAATCAGATGTGCAATTTGTAAGTAATTTCTTCTAGTACGTGACTTGTCTTTCCATTAATGCCATAGTATCTGTTGGAGAGCTGACATCTTTTTTATTTTGATAAAGTCTAATTTATCTTTTTATTTTTTGTGGAGGCTGAGCATGAGTTTTGAATTCATTCTCGTTGGACTGGCCTACATCACAGATTCCCACCATGAACCAGTGACATGGAATATGACGGGTGGCTGGGACACAGAATAGGATGCTTGGCTTGAGTCAACGGAATTGTTCCCCGTCCTGCTGTTTTTCCTCAAGTACGGAAACCCAAGAAACGGAAAAGCATGCTAAACCCTAGGTACATTTAAGAGAGGTGAAGGGACAGAATGGCTACTGGGCAGCCAAGCAACATTCCCTAGAAACAGTTCCAGGCAAAAAGCCAGTCGGCCAGCTGAGCAGCGCTGCTTGGCCCTGGGGGCTTTCCGTCCTCAGTCTCCCCACCACCCAATGGCCACATTTCCCAGTTCCAAAGTCCGAGAGCCCTGGACCTATAACATAAGCCTTCGAACCAGGCTGCAAGAGCACGGCTGAGGTTCCTGGCTTTTTGTCCCAGTGCTTCACTCACACTTCGCCTTCACCAAATCCCCGAGTAACAAGATGAATACAGTAACAGCCATCACATTCAGTGCTTCACCTTCCACACAACCCTGCATCGTCCTTAGGCCTGCCTGAGCCAAGCCATTTGCCCACTGTCGCTTCCTTGTTCCCTTCACGTGAAAGCACCAAAGAGAGAAACGTAAGGATGAAAATGTTGGCAGTGTATATATACGCTGTCTGTATTAAGTGACGTACATTTCAAGTCCCCATTATCAGATGTTTTTGGACCACTCATTTTTAATTCATTAAAATGTTCTCTTTCGCATTAAAAAAAAAAACCCGCAGAATTCTTTGGCGGAGGGGGGTGTCTGGGACAAAAAAAAAAAAGCTAAATCGAATTTGGAAACATGCCAAGCACCAAGTTTCTAAATTATTTCTTCCACAACAAAAGGTTTACACTCCCTTCCCTCTGAGAAAGGGCTAATTATTACTACTGTTAATATTCATGCCTCTTGTCTCCTTTTGTTCTCAGGGACACGGGCACAACTCTGTTCCCACGGTCAGGACGGGGAAATGGCATCTCTAAGTGGCGATGCGATGTGCTAGCTATTGGTGGCTCTACAACGCACAGTGAGTTGGGACCGCTCTGAAACACACACCTGCCATCCGCAGCACACAGCTCCAGCCCTGTCCCCAGCTGCCACTCAGGCTTGATCTGAAAATCCCCACGGTTATTCTGTTTTCAGCTCACCTCTGTTTACACCTAGCCTTGGCAATCTATCCTTGGTGTCATATGGGAATTCCGCATGCCATGCCCTCCACAACTTGATTCTGGAAGCTGAGCAAGTCCTATATATAGGTAAGCCAAAGAAGGAAAAAGAAAAGTTTTTGAGACTCCACTTACATTCTTTGGACATTCCCACTTCAAAGCACTTCTGGAGTCGGCAGTACTGGCATCGATTCCTGGTGACTTTATTAATAACACAGTTCTTATCTCGGTGACAAGTGTAAATCATGTTCTTCTGAATACTTCTGCGGAAAAACCCCTGCAAGCGAGGGAGAAGATGAGTAAGAAAAAGAACTGGTAAGTTTCGGGAGAGATCAAAGCCAGCCTTATCAATGCATTGATTGCTTGGTCTGAGTAACGAAGGGAGGGCAGCAGAAAAGTTAACTTATTTAAGCCTTCAAATCCTTGTGACATATTAATAGCTCTCCCTTTGTTTCAAATCAGAAAGCGCCTAGGTGGCGCAGTCGGTTAAGCGTCCGACTTCAGCCAGGTCACGATCTCGCGGTCCGCGAGTTCGAGCCCCGCGTCGGGCTCTGGGCTGATGGCTCGGAGCCTGGAGCCTGATTCCGATTCTGTGTCTCCCTCTCTCTCTGCCCCTCCCCTGTTCATGCTCTGTCTCTCTCTGTCCCCCAAAAAATAAATAAAAAAACGTTGAAAAAAAAAGCGCCCCTTTTTAATCAAAACTAGACATGACGGTTAGTGTCTTGCTAAAGGGAAATTAGTACCAACTTGAGTCACTTGAAAAACAAAACGCAAGACCTGGGTTCCCTCCAAACAGGCTTAATTCATAAGCGGCCCCCTTGCTGGCCAGAATGATTTCAGGTGAGCCTACCATCAAGAAACACAATATATGAGGCATCACATTTGCAAAAGAAATAAGATTCATGGAAGAATTTGGTCTTTTCAAAAAAAAAGTCTCTCCCAATTTTTTCCCCACATATTTAGCTCATTACAGTATTTCAAATATGAGGTAATTTACACAGTGTTTAGACAAATATGATCCAAGACTGGAAGCAAGGCGTAAAAATGACCGCCCATTTAATGGCACAGGAGAGCTGTGCTGTCCAACATAGTAGCCACTAATCACAGGTAGCTATTTAAATCAAAATTAATAAAAATGAAATAAAATTTAAAATTCGATTCCTCGGTTGCAGGAGCCACATTTCAAACGCTCAATAGCTACATATAGCTAGTGGACAGCACTTATATGGAAGATTTTCATCCTGGCAGAAAGTTCTCTCGGGCAGCACTGTCCTGCAACATGGACTTTTTGACAAGCTTACCTAAGAGTCATCTAACACTCTTGGGAAATGTAACTTTGTTTGACTTACTATTTACTATCGATTGGTCACAGACTCTGTAACGACTGTAGAAGACAGATAAATTACAAATATATTTGTTAAGGATAGGTGTAAAGATTTCTGTCTGGCTGAAATAGAACCAAAGAGTACTGTTTTATCGCCTTGGAGGACATTAACCAGTATTGTACCTAACTTTGAAGTCTTACTCCAGCATTCTCTTTTCTTTTCACTCTATCTATCAATCAACCTGCCTACCTAGACATTTTGCTCAAATCCCCCTTTGAACCAGTTTTGTTATCCTACCATTTCTCTCATGACTGGGTTCGATAAATCTTCAAATGCGTGCTTACTGAATATTTGACAGAGTTATTACTTTTCAACTTTCCGAAAATTCTATTTTGGCAAAAGAAGCAATTTATCCTGATTTCTGTGAAATATCGATGAAATAAAGCAGACGGTAGGCTCATGAGCCCATGGTGACTGCCTTTTCCTCTTTGTCCTCACCATTTTTACCGCACAGTTTTGTAGACGATGGATAGTCGAGGGATGCTTGTTACGCAGACGAATGAACGGGGAGTGAAGGGCACATACCTGCTGTCTTTTCTCTCTCCTGATCGCCCAACAAAAACCTCTATGTTGCTGAGAGTATGGAGAGCAGGGAGGTTTGCCTTCACAACTGTGATGTGACTTTTACCTACATCAGAAACAATTCTCTTGGATCTAAGAGACACGTCACCAAATGTGCTGAATGGCACAGAAGACTCACTGAGTTCAACTTTCCCTGTAACACATTCACACTCCAGGAACCAGAACTAAAAACATTTAAAGCTGAAGCACACTAACAACGAAAGCTCGTGGAACACATGTTGTTTAGGATATTTACGTGGGTACCCTAGGATTTTAATGTCTAAATAAACATATTTTTACTGGCATGGTTCAACTGTAAACGCCTGGAAATCTTGCTTAAGGTTGCAACTCCAGTCACATCCCAGACACACACATCTTCCAAGAAAACGCAGTTTATTTTTGTACCTCTGGAGCTACAAATATGCCCCAAATCTAAAATAACAGGTTACAA
This sequence comes from Prionailurus viverrinus, assembly GCF_022837055.1. Taxonomy (NCBI): domain Eukaryota; kingdom Metazoa; phylum Chordata; class Mammalia; order Carnivora; family Felidae; genus Prionailurus; species Prionailurus viverrinus. Next base: position 16,863,633 of record NC_062569.1, read on the forward strand.
ATACTCTGAACCTTTAATAGCATCTGTGCAGAGCAGTCACCTCAAACATATCTTTTTATGCAAAAAATATACCTACAGGACACTTTTGGCTGCCAGATGTACAAACTCAATTTACAGAAACTTCCTTGCTCTCCTGCCAAGAAACACTGACCCGATGGAAGATCTGGTCTTTCCTGCATGAAAGTGAAGCAAGTGGCCAAAGGTGACCTCCTCCATTTATTAAAAACTAAGTATTTAGTTCAGCAGATGCTTAGTGAGTGACCAAGAGGGGGACCAAAACAATCTCGTGATGCTCAAATGAAAGAAGAAGAGAGAACTAAAGAACTTTATGTTGCCGCTACTTGCCTAGCCACTGTGGTTCAGTAACAGTGATGGCAGAAACTAAACAGGACTCGGTTTTCCAAATCAGATTTTTGGCTAGATATCAGGAGAAGGTCTAAGTTTTCAGTAAATCATTTCCACCACGGTGGAATACTTGCTGACTAAAATAGATGCCGGGAGGTATTTTGATACATGGACTGGGTAAACAGAAAACCCCCCTGAGGCCGGAGTGATATCTGCGTTCTACAAATTCTCCTCCCAGTAGTTGTGGGGAATTATTATTTAAACCTCGTTTCCTTGACTGCTTTGAGGACCTAGCGTGTGCATGTGTGTGACACTGTGCCCCGTGCCACCTAAATTTTAGCTGCTTAATGTTTTTTCTTAGGCTGACTCTAAATTCTAACATTACTTAAAACGGAGACCTTTAATCTCTGGCTTCCTTTGAAAGCCAGCACTGGCTTGTCAATATTAAAAGGCAAATAAAACACAAAAGTCAAACGAAACAATAATCAGATGTTATTTCGCTCTCCCTGGATACGAGATCTGCTAGGGGCTTAAAGCTCCAGGCCTTATCACTTCCTGAGACAGATCAGCACTGACTTGAGACTATCACTGAGGAATTCAGAGAAAATGTTTCTCATTCGGTGGTTCAGCGAGAGTTAAAGCCACAAATCTGTGCCAACCTAAAATCGGAAGCCTCATACTTGGAGAAACAAAACTGCAACCCAAATCTTGTCACATGTAAAAATGGGTTTAGAAGTACTGAATTCAAAGCATGATAGTCCTTGAAGCCAGTAGATGGGCAGAAACATACTAGAGGAGAAAACACTGAAAAGTTGAGCATATAAAAGGAAGGATTTCAGGGGCACCTGGGTGGTTCAGTCCGTTAAGCGTCCCATGCCTGTTTTCAGTTCAGCTCATGATTTCATGGTCTCTGGGGATCGAGCCCCAGAGCCCCACGTCGGGCTCTGGGCTGCCAGCGTGGAGACTGCTTGGGATTCTCTCGCTCTCCCTCTCTCTCTGCCCCTCCCACCCCTACCCACCCTGCGTGCAAGCTCTCTCTCAAAATAAATAAATTTAGAAGGGAAAAAAAAAAAAAAAGGAAAGGAAGGAAGGATTTGGTTCCATTTGGAGGAGCAGCCCGGGGTTGGGGCGGGGAGGAATAGGTAGGGGGCAGTAGAGGAAGGGCACGGGAGAGCGGGAGAGGAGGTCTAGGTGCTGGACTGCAGCCTCCTCATTATCACTGTGTGGCCTTGACCCAGTCACAGCCCTAGGAGGCGAAGCTCTCTCATCTTCTAAGTGAGGGGCTGGGCAGCTTATTTCCCAGATTTTCCTTTCAGGGTGTACATTTCTGGGATCCCAAGTGTGTCATTGCACCAGAGAGTGACAAATTGGGATGCCTCGAAAGTAAAGATGAAGGAATTTCTGCGAGCAAAGAAAATGGCCAAGGAAAAGGAAGACTAAGGAAGAGGAGGCCGTCCACCTGCGTGGGCAAAAACCGTAATCTAGCGGGGACTAGTCTAGAGTTACTGGCATCACAATTTTCTCACTTTCCCGAAACATCCTTTTCCCAGTAAACCCCAAAAAATGCTGTCAAGTCTTCAAGAGCTAGGTCACCTCATCCAGGAAGCCTTCCCTGAGTGATCCAAGCACACAGGAATGCTTCCTCTTCCAGGTAACCTTGGTATCTTGCTTACCCTTCTATGTTATTCCTGTTCAATTATAGTATTTAAAATAACAGACAATAGTACAGTTGACTTCAGAGGATACATGGGTGCCACGGGGGAATGCCAGCCTACGGCCAGCAGTCACAGCCTCAGGGAGCCAATGGGCACACTAGATTTCTACAACTGGGTGTCCCAGTACCACCAGCAAGTGTGACATCTTCCTTGCTGAGATCTAGGATGTCCTGACAGAGGAAGGGCAGGAACATGGGGGCCAGCTTCCTGGAACTAGAGTGGGCAGGTTGGTAGGCCCCAACGTGGCCTCAAGTCAGTACTTAATGTCTCTTCCCCAGAACTAAGACAGGGGACTTGGGTGGGGTGAGGGAAAGACTCAAGGCAATGGCTATTCTACAAATGGTAGGAAAGTATTTCAGTATGTCGATACCGAATAAAACCGTATCGGTGCCTTATTAGCCAAATGTCCCCAGGACTAGGACAGGACCTGGCACATGATTGATAGCTTAATAAATGGTTGTTAAATGAACGAACGAATGAATGATGATGTCCTCAGCTATAAGCAAAAATAGAGTGAGAGTCGTGGATGTATTATACCTTCCTTCCATAAAATATTCTTCAATATTAGTATATTCCTTGAGGATGATACTGTCTGTAGTTAAACAGCCAGATCGCTCAGAAGGTAGCGGAAGATCCGCCAATTGGAGATGTAATCAGGTGAGACCATCAAGGCTTCCCTTGGTTAACCATGATTCGTGTTGGTTAGTTACGATTTCTGTTGTTAATCCTAACTTCTGCTGGTTAACCTTGATCTCTCTTAATTATGACTTCTGTTGGTTAATCATGACTTCTACTGTTTGTAACATGACACTACAGCTATTTTTTTTTTTTTGAGACAGAGAGTGTGTGTGCACCCACACGAGTGGCAAAGGGGCAGGGGGAGAGAGAATCTTAAGCAGGCTGCATGCTCAGCACAGAGCCCGATGCAGGGCTCCATCTCATAACCGTGGATCATGGCCTGAGCAGAAATCAAGAGTCCAATGCCCACATGACTGAGCCACCCACGCACCCCTAACACTCTAGCTACTTCAGTCAAGAAGACAGATCTGCCTCACGAACTGAGTCAAGTGTTTTCTTTTTTTTTTTTTTTAATTTTTTTTTCAACGTTTATTTATTTATTTTTGGGACAGAGAGAGACAGAGCATGAACGGGGGAGGGGCAGAGAGAGAGGGAGACACAGAATGGGAAACAGGCTCCAGGCTCCGAGCCATCAGCCCAGAGCCCGACGCGGGGCTCGAACTCACGGACCGCGAGATCGTGACCTGGCTGAAGTCGGACGCTTAACCGACTGCGCCATCCAGGCGCCCCAAGTGTTTTCTAACCATAGTGTTTTCAACCTTTCTTATCTCACGCTCATCTATTCTTGCTCTCAAGGAACTGGGACCCAACCAAAAGAAAAGAAAAAAAAAAAAACACTCCTATGGTAGAGAAGGCCACAGTTGCATTAGAGTGTCTTAGGAATAATCACAGAATGCCCACTCAGATTACTTCTGTCTCCCCTTGGGGATATGAGGCACCAGTGTTCTACCTAATCCTCTGTTACCTACAGTACAGACACAGTCCTAAATCAAAAGGGAAACCATCTCTTTTAAGGCTGAACATTCTCCCACACCCAAATACTAAAATTCCTAATTACCTTGATAAACTGGCCGTAGGTCCCAAATCTATAAAGGCCAAGGATAAAAGTGGTTCATTTTACTCCCTTCTTCATGTTTTGATAGGAGATTAAGTTGGACCATCTTCTCTCCTCTAATACTCTCAAATCATTGCTCTAATTCTTGTGATTTTTTTTTTCCTTTCGTGGACCATGTTTCAACTTCTGGCTTTCAAAACCTTTTTTTTTTTTTTTTTTTTAACATTTATTTTTGAGAGAGAGACAGAGCACAAGAGGGGGAGGGGCAGAGAGAGAGGGAGACACAGAATCCAAAGCAGGCTCCAGGCTCTGAGCTGTCAGCACAGAACCCGACGCGGGGCTCGAACCCACAAACCGTGAGATCCCTCAACCATCTCCCAGAAAGAGTGATTTTTGTTGGTTTAGATGCTAGCCTAGTGATTACGAATTGGGCTCCAGGGACGTTTGGGTGGCTCAGCTGGTTGAGCATCTGACTCTTGAGTTTGGCTCCAGTCATGATCCCATGTTTATGGGATTGAGTCCCATGTCAGACTCCATGCTGAGCTTGGAGTCCACTTGAGATTCTCTCGCTTCCTCTGCCCTTGCTCCTGCTCGCACACACATTCTAAAATTTAAAAAAAAAATTTGCTTTAAATTAAAAAAAATTAATTGGGCTTTAGCTTGAGTACTTGTGGATTTTAACTCTGACTCTGCTGCTTACCATCCTTGTGACATTAAGTGAGTTGTGCTAAGGCCTGTTTCCTCATTTGTAAGGTGGGGATAATGAAAACACCTATGCTTCATGGCATTACGGAGTATACCCAATTAGGGAACACATACAAAGTGTTAACCCAATGCCCAACACATAGCACGTGCCCAGTGAATGGTAGCTTTTGTTAGTGATGAGACCTCTTCTTTCCAAAGCTCTCTTCTGGACAGTTTCCAATATACATTTGGTATTGAAAATAAAGATTCCCAAATAGGACAGAACACGGTTCTGAACCTCTGAACAACACAGGCTATTGTGGGTGGATATCCTCATGCTTCCAAAGGCCACCTCTATATATACTCATTCCTCTGTGGATTCATTCATCCAATGCCAGTAAACTGGAGTGGATGTGGTAGGCTCTCCTGGGGCACACAAGGATACGGAAGGCAGGGCTGATGCCCTTTCTCGACTTATCAAGAACATGAAATCAAGTGAACACTCCAAGGCACACGCCACCACACAGCGTGATAAGAATGTCTAACAGAAGCAGAAAGTGAAAAAGTGCCCGGGACAGTGCCTGGCAGAGAGCAGGCACACTTAACATATTTACTGAGGTGAAGCCATAGGAATGCAAAGGAGTTAGAAGGGAGTCAGCCCTTGATTCTCGCTCTAACGGAGGGGTAGGATTCAAACGGTGAGCTTTCCCCCAAGGAACATTCTGGGTTAGCTAGAGCGATCACAGGTGAGGAAATACAGGGAAGGGCCAGTGGGCCAGGCTGGCAGAGACGTAAATGATGGGGGGGTGTGTGTGTGCGTGTGTGTGTATAAGGCACATCTGAAAGAGGTTGGTTTGGACTGGGCAGGATCTTGACAGCCATGCCAGGCATTTACCAAGGAGGCACTCATTCTTCTGTGCAGGAGGAGGCTAGGGTCAGAACCCTATTCTGCCAAGATTGTTCAGGAAGCTGCGACTCAATGAATTAATTTAATTTAACCGAGCTATTTTAACCATACTAATCTAACTACACTATTAATTTAACCATACTAAAGTAGATAGTGAGTTCTGGGCATGAATACAAATACGTAAAACCCTAAACCTGCCCTCAGGTCCGGTCAAGGATGTAGCCCAAAGAATCCTTGACTTCTGAACAACAGGGCAATCTGGCCCACATTTAACATAAAGCTACTTGTGAGAATTCATACCGCGGTGGCGCCTCAGAGCCATTTACATCAGGTTTAACGTGCGCGGGACGCGTCGTGATTGAAGCAAGGTGCAGAGTAAAAACTTGTTTATTTAAAAAAAACTGGGCAACTTGGCACTACATTAGTCATGAGAAGCACTGGATCAGGAGAAACCCACCCCACAAGTAATATGGGAAGCGCATCTGTTTGCACTGGGCTTTCGCAGAGTTAATTTCTATCCCATGCAAAGTTCAACAGGGTAATTTCTCCTTCCAGAGAGAAAGAAGAGAGAGACCGTGAGGAGTGTTACTTAGTCCTCTCCGGTTGGTCACTGAAGGGAAAATATTTCAACCCCATTTCGATCAAAAAGCAACCAGGTGGCTGGCCCAGGCTGTCATCCTCCCCGGCCAGCAAGGCAGGGACCCGAGGAGGTGTAGCCCGGGGCCAGCACAGAGCTGAGATTCCCATTTCCAGCCAGAAGCAGAGATTCTGCCAGTGGGAGGTGAGTATGGAATAATCCCATCACAGCTACTTTGGGAAACACGGTTTTCAGACCAGGAAACACGTTGCCTTAAACAAACAAAAAACACCCTCCAGAGCGAGTGGAAGTCCATGCGTGACAACGTCTGAAGAGTTATTAATAGCAAGATTTGTGGGGGAGAAAGAGAAAAGTGAAGACCTTTTCACCCCACTGAAAGACAATGGGTGAGAGGGAGGGAGAAAGTAGAAAAACAGCCTACTATTTTGATGACAAACAGAGTTTCCTCCTGAGCAGGGAAGGGTGGGCATGAACGTAACTCAGAGAACACAGTGAGTTAGGGAGGGGGCCGCACTCGGCACCGCAAAGAGGAAAACAACGTTAAGATTCAGACTCCAAACAAGAAAGCTGAGTTGTCCCAAGGGGTAGAGGCTTAGAGTTATTTTTTGTTTGTTTGTTTTAAAAAAAAAAAAAAATTTCCAACAGGATAAGGTTCTACTGTTGGGAATTCAGTAAAGATGAATGAATGACAATAGTGAAGGCTGAGTGCTCTGATGTTTAACAGCCATGGCTTCTAGAAGGCCCATCATTCGAGTGCCTCGTGCCAGCTCACCGGCACAGTGTCTCCTGTCCTTGTGCTCAGAATGTGACCATATAGCTTAGGCCTGTCTCCTTTCAAGTCCCTTGGACCAGAAGCTTCCTTGGCACATTTACTCTTCCCTGGGTGAGCAAGGCAAGCCTTTATTTTGGGACAGGTCTAGAAGGTTGGTACTAAAGAGGCAAGGACTACAGATTTAGCAAAAACAACATCTCTGTGGGAACCAGTCATCCCGGAAGAGTGTGATGATGGCATTTTCCTGGACTGTCAGGTGCGCCCCTGAGAGCTCAACCCCTGTGAGACCCACAGGCCAATGCTCTCAATCCTTTTAATCCCCAATTAATTAAAACTCCCTGGGAAGGAATACCAATGAATAGGCAGCCCGTGTTCTTAACTAAGAACCTGAACTCACGACATCGCAATCAAGGTCTACATTTCCCAAGTTTTCAATGTCCCAGGAAGGGCACCGAGCCAATGCATTCAGTTCACAGTGTCCTTTATTTTAGAGGAACGTGATCCAGGGAAGAAATGCTACCAGGTAATATAAACTGGAAACCAACAGTAAGGAGAGATTAATCAGATGGATAAAACGTCTTTTAATTTAGGTGAAAACGTGTGTTTTTAGATCTCTAAAACATGACCTTGGATAAAATAACTTTTTTAAGTGACCAGCTATCCCACGGGTCTGATTATTCTAACGCCATTCTAATCCACCAGGTTTTGGCACCAATGATCTCAAAACAAAATTTGGGGGGAGAGAACTTCATAAGGCAGGTACGCACTACTAGTTAAACTGGCCGTTTTCAAAAAGTGGAGGGATCTGATCTGGGCAGGGCCAGCTTCGCAGGCACGTGACCTGGGCGCACACAGAGCCTGGTCCTTGGAAGGGCCTCGCGCTCCGTTTGCTGCTCTGCTGTCACGGTCTTGAAATTCTCAATAACTTTTGAACGGGAGGCCAGCATGTTCATTTTGTGTTGGGTCCTGCAAATTACGTAGCCGGTCCTGGCTCTTGAATCCCCTCTGTAGCAAAGGCTCCCCGTGTTTTTCCTTCATGAGGACGTGGAAGATTACCACCCAAGATTACCCATGGAAGCCTTGGGTAATCTCTCTTCTCCTGTGGCTGACCTTAAGGCTGGTTTCAAGACTGTGGATGAGACCGAATTCTACAAGTCTACCACAGTCACGCTTCTCCCAGGATCTCCTTGGGTACTTTCATCAAGACTGTATCCTGGGGACCACTTCCGCTCTTCTCAAGAATTTGAGTTGAGATACGGTAGGGAGAAAAACCCTCAGACAGGAAAAAAAAAAAAAAAAAAAACACGTCTGCAATGGATGATTTCACCGAGCTCCACATAGCTTTCTTTAAATCTGGTCCTGAGAATTCACTTTAAACCAACTAAAGACATCTGTTTTCTAGATTACTCGGGTCAGTTATTTTGTGCCCTTCCATGGTGAAACCCATAGTTACCGATTTATTATCAGGATTACTCTAAATATAACTGGGCAAGAAGCCAACACATTTTAAGTTTTCTAATTCTCAAATATTTAACTGAGAAAATGCCCCAAAATAGCTCCTCAGCTACAGCCCAGGAGTTAGCAGACCCCAGGTGCTTTGCACATTAATTACTAAATCTTATCTGGACCCAAATTCAAGATCCTCATCCGTACTGAAAGGCAGGGGTGAGGGTGGGGGGAAGCAAGCAGAAGGAGACAGAGCCAAAGCATGCTCAAATACGCTTAAACTCTTTGTAGAGGAGCATAAATTTTTAAATGTGTTTTAAAAGTGTGGCATGCAACATTTTACCATCAACAAAGCCGGGTCTTAGCTCTGTCCTAACACGTGGGTTGACGACACCGGACATCACCATGGCAACTCTATCACATAATTCAAAAGCCTTTCACAGAAACCAATAATCATGAACCACTTATATTATTTCATGATGCTAAGGAGGACCTAAAATAGAAAAGAAAAAAATACTTGTCCACAATTTGTTGGCACTTCTGCCAAGTAAATTTAATTTCCAGGGTCATTCTGGGATCTTCTCACTGGAATCTTTCTTGCTTATTTTATAGATGGTTACGTCCCGAATCCAAAGTGAAAAGGACGGAATCGCAGAGGATGTGGGAGCAGAGGGAAGCCGGTCAGGCATTTACATTGAAGTCTTCAAGAGCCTGACGACTGTAAAATAGTGGGCATTTATTGGATGTAACCCTTCTGCTTCTCCTCACCACAGACCCTGCTCAGACAGTGCAAAAAGCTTACTAACAGTTTAGTGAGAAAATACTGCTTGAGTTCCAGCTCTCAAAACGGATTCTGCCCTTGTATGGAAAAGTCATGGCGACTCGAGGATAAGACCTGATATGGCGTATCGTCCCAAACCTGCCGTGTCTAAACAACGGTTTAGATCATCAGCGAAATGGTTTAGAGCCTGCTGGTCCCTCAAAGTCCCATGGGTCCGTTGTGCATTCGTACTTAGCCAGGCTCTCTAGACTACAGTGTTCTCCTTTGCCTCCAGGCCTTTACACATGCTGTTCCTTATGCCTGAAAAGTCCTTTCCCTGTCTTTTTTTTTTTTTATTAAAAATTTTTTTTTAACATTTATTTATTTTTGAGACAGAGAGAGACAGAGCATGAACGGGGGAGGGGCAGAGAGAGAGGGAGACACAGAATCGGAAACAGGCTCCAGGCTCTGAGCCATCAGCCCAGAGCCTGACGCGGGGCTCGAACTCACGGACCGCGAGATCGTGACCTGAGCTGAGGTCGGACGCTCAACCGACTGAGCCACCCAGGCGCCCCAGTCCTTTCCCTGCCTTGTCCTTGAGTTTAGGCCTGGGCTCTGTTGTAACGTTCACTATTAAAACACTGTAACCATCCATCTTTGTGTCTCTTTCTTCCCTCAAAGCAGGAGAACCGGGAGGGTAGCATCTTAATCACCTTTGTGATGGAGCATGTCTGACTTTGATAATTAAAAAGTAACATGTTGCAAGTTATTTTGCTTTTTAGAGATCACACGGCAGTTCAGTTCCATGTAGAAGGGGACAAAAAAGATCAGTGCAGAGAGCTACCTTCAGTAAATGCAACCACCACCAAAACAGATTCAAGGAAAAGGCAAAAGGAAGCTGTACTTGCAATACTGAAACTCCAATATCGTAATTCAGACAGCAATACTAACTTCATGATTTATGCCAACCTCCTTTCTTTCTTACGCCAAATTAGCAAGAAACAGGCTCAAATTTCACCCACAGCTCCTCTTTCTTGATCTTTAAAATTAAAGTTGCTATATAATGTCAGCACAGTGCCCGGATTTGAAATGAAATAGGTCCCCAATGTAAAAGGTAAAGTTCTTTTAAACAACATGAACTTGCCTGCAATTAAGCACATTACAGCTTCTACCTCAGCATTCTGCTATATAAAAATACACTCCTGGAGCTTCTGCTGTTTTGAGGACCTTAACTTCTGTACCTATTTTATGCGAGAAAATTTGGAAGAACACACACAATCAATTTTTAAGTGTTACTTGACTGCTTTTCCCTTTCACACCTGACTTTGGTTGATAAAGAGAGGAGCAGTCTTTTGATTACACTGGAGAGAAGGGGGAAAATAGGCCCAGTAATAAAAGAGGTACCTGCCAATTAGTCAGATTGTTCTCCAGTTTTCAATTAAAGGCAGCCTAATGGATGTAGGGGGACCGGTTTTATTTTCCCTAACAGAGCCCTTATTTTTAAACTCTTAGCTTCATTTTCCAAAATTGCTGGCTTTAGACAGAAGAAACATACATCTTGAACAAAAAGCTCTATGTTCTTCTTCTATTTCCTGTATCGAAACCGTATTTCTCTCCTCAGGGGCTACTTCCCATTTGTCTTCAGGATGGGTTTGCTAACGGACAGGAGTCCCTGACATTACACTACACCCTACTCTAGAAGACGGGCCATCAGATCTGCTCCCCCCAGGCCTGGAAGGCTCATGTGGGAGTTTTGGGGGTGCCTCACCCTATTTCTCTTCTCTTCAGATGATCATTCCCTGGAATTTCATTTACCCTCCTCATTTTCTTCAAAAGGACGTGAAAGATACCTTGGGAGGGTGTGCTTATTCTGAACCCATCTAAAAGAACTTGCCTCTCTTAAGCATCGGCCTGTCTGTGGAATTTGGGAATGGTTTTCCTTAGATCAAACAGGACTAAGAATTTCCTTGGACACGGTTGGCCTTCTTCCTTGGAACACACGTGTTTTCAAGATTGATATTTTTATCCAGAGTTTTCTCAAATGAATAATTAGGAGATGTCCACAGGCAGGTGTAGCAAAAAGAGCTGGGCCCCCATAAATCATGATCAAGCTATATTTAACCACCAAAGGACTGAATGACTTTTTGTAAACAGTTTAGCAATTTTGTTTCTGTGGGACAGCACTGTCCCTAGACTTCGGGGATTTGTGGGGGCAATTCCCTTTACTGCCAACGGGAGTGACAGCAGCTGGAGAAATCCTTCAGAATTGGACGAAACACCCCTTCGGGGATGGAAAAGCGGTCCTGAATCGCATGATCCTGGTAATTTGAGAGTTCATGTATCTATGGGGGAGGGGGACCTAATGTATCATATATTAATTCCTATTTGTTTTTAACATCACCCGACGTTTGCTTGGTTCAGACCAACGACAGCTGCAAGAGACATATTAGGACTGAACACTACACCTTAGCGGGCATTAGAACAGACCTTGTAAAAACACCAGGCAGCGACACAAAAGTAATGTTTTGATCCTGCCAAGAAAACGGAAAGTGCTTTCAGGAGCCCCTCAGAAGGAGAGTCTGGATTAATTTATAATTTTGGGCTTCCTAATGGCTTTTATGAGCTTGCTCACCCAAAGCATTTCAGAGCATCATCTCTTTGAATTTTTAATTTTTATCCGCGCTGTGCTCCCCAAATACGCCGATCTGAATCATTGCCCCCTCATCTTGTTATCTTAATGGGGGAAGGATAGAGTATCATGCCGGCCATTCCGCATTAGGTGTCCTCATTTACAGATTGAAGAGAAAAAAAAAAAAAAGTGCCGGACATAAATTATTTAAAATCTATTGTATCAGTGTGTGTTCTGTAAGCATTCACTACCGGCAAAGCAGACAGATTATTTTTCACTTTTAATTGTGTTGATACCTTATCTGCTTTGTTGAAAGTGGAGAGTGGTATGTGAGACCGCCTCACACGCTGAGGAACAGAGAAGCGATGGGGTCTATTATTTAAAGCCAAAGTAACCCATTTAGTGGAAGTACCTTTTAACACACTGCTAAGGAAGAGAAAACCTACAAACTCCAGGTTTGTAACGTGTGTCTGTTACCGTGTCAAACGTGAACGAGGGTAGGACAGAGCCAGCTTCCTTAAAGGAGCTCTTACATGAGACAATCAGTGACAGCAGATTTCACACCAGCATCCAGGCACAAAGACACCCATTGTGTGTGAGTGACAAGGGGGATCACCCAGTATTCCTCCCCCCCCTCTGCCCTCCACATCTCAAGTGTGTGGTAAAAAGCAACATCAATTAGATGAGGTCATCTCTATGTAGGCTTGAGGACGTCGTCCTACAGAAAATATCCAGAGCGATGAAAATATATTTACATAACAAAATTGCTAATCTGTGATGGGAGCCTGATTACAATGAAATCATACACAGGATACAAGGGATTCAATACTAGAAACTCAAAGTGAGCCCGAGTCCTTCTCCTCCCTTTGGACCTCCAAAGACCATCATCAAGAAATGACCACAGGTTCTACAGATATGTCAGCATGTTGCCAAAAAGTACCTCGCCCTTATCTGAATTTAAAATATTCCTCCAAGGGGCGCCTGGGTGGCTCAGTCAGTGAAGCATCTGACTTCGGCTCAGGTCATGATCTCGTGGTTTGTGAGTTTGAGCCCCACGTCTGGCTCTGTGCTGACAGCTCGGAGCCTGGAGCCTGCTTCAGATTCTGTGTTTCCCTGTCTCTCTGCCCCTCCCCTGCTCGTGAGCCCCCCCTCAAAAACAAATGGACATTAAAAAAAGTAAAATAAAATATTCCTTCCAAAGATGGCAACTCGGAATTCATTTAGGTGAATCTCCAGATGAGTGGTCGGGAATACACAGATAAAAACTAGAATTGTTCTGATGTAGCTTATTAAAGCTGGAGGCGTGTCCTAACTCTTAAGCTTGTGTCTCCTCAGCACCAAATCCGGTACTTAACCCAGCTTTCCGAAAATATTCGCTCCTATAGATGGGTGGAGGGTTGCATGGGGGAAATGACTCCATTTGCCAAAGATCCTCTGCCAGCACGGGGGACGGCCAAAGAGAAAAGCCAGAAGTGCAAGTCCAAAGAGTTGTGGGCCAGTTTATGCTCTGCCTTTATCTGGCTCTGGGATGTTGGGGGCAAACTACTGACCCATCCCTGAGGCTCCATTTCACATGTTTGAAATTATCTCTCTACCTTCTAGCGCTGACACTTGAGATTTCCACCTATCTGAACAAGGAAACACGCATTCCTACGCCCCCAGTATGAGCCTCGGGTCTGTCCGTTTTGTGGGACGTGTCTGGTTCGGTAAGAAGCAAAGGGCTTGCGAGAGCCAGAAGACTCCCAAATATGGGTCCTTTTCACACGGAGTCAAAATCCAGCAAACACCTCCGAGCAAAACAACCAAGTCAATACCAGTCCACAAAAATGGACGGCATCACATGTGATGTTTGTGAGTTTCGCTTCCTCACTGTCAAATATAATTGGTGACAACCCACGTCGGTGAAAGCCCAAAGTTAGCCGCCACACCGTGCTTACTCTCCAAACCCCACCGCCCCGATCGGCTGTGTGCTTCGACTTGAACTCCTGACCTTTCCAGCAATTATCCCCGGAATCTAGACAGCCCCGTCGTCACCTCAAGTCACTGTGTGAGAGGAGCACGGCCAGGAATGTTCTGTCTCTGTTCCCGAAGGGAAACGGAGCGAGGGAGAGGTTCCTGCCTTCCTTTCCATCTGGTTTCTCCAATAAAAGGGAAAAAAATAAATGGAAATGAAAAGTATACAATTAAAAAAAATTACATTTAACTTCCTTTTGCTAATGTCTGTAAGATGATTTCTGGCCTGGCAGGAGATTCCAGATGGGCCGTATAATGAATATAATTTAATACGAAAAACCGGAGTTCAAAGAAACACATTTTTCCAAGTCAGAAGGTTGTCTCACACTGTTTAATGCAAAACACCGGGACAAGTCATTGCATTTCTTTTCTTATTGCACATTGGCCTTTCAACCTATTATCAGTGTGGCCAGACCCGAAGCCATCAAAACCAGAAGCTGTCACTCTCCGAGACGGGTCTGGACCCAGCGCATGCTCACCCAAAGGGCCAGAGACCAGTAACCATGCAATGTGTTTCCCTCCGGGGTCTCAGAATTTATACCACCAATTAAGGCCATAATGAGTGCCCCAAGTTGACTTCCTAGGAGCAAGAATTAATTAAGCACAGTATTTCTTAGGAAAGAATGACATTTTTCCAAACGAGTTCTATAAGGTGGCCGTATTTTCTGGTATTACTGTGCTTCTGTGTACGATCCTTAATTGTTAATACAAACAGAATGATCCGGGAACACGGCTTGGTTTATGTTTTTAATTTGACAGTAAAAGAAAACAATCTTTACTTTTATCCTTATTTTGGGGGCAAAGAGAATGTTCTGAGCATACCGCGTGTATGCGAAGCACAAAATTATTTACATTAGTAATATGGTATTACTTCTTTGAATTGTCAACATCACCACCAAAGAAGGAAACCAGCACTCCTATTTATAATTTCCTGCTCACCTTTCAAAAATGAAGGGTTGTGTTTTGAAGCTGTTTGCTCCCTAAATTACTTATGTTCCCATAAATTTGGTAGTGAGTTCACACACACACACACACACACACACACAGAGGTTTAGGATTCTTTTTTTTTTTCTTAACATTTATTTATTTTTGAGACAGAGACAGAGCATGAACAGGGGAGGATCAGAGAGAGAGAGGGAGTACACAGAATGTGAAACAGGCTCCAGGCTTTGAGCTGTCAGCACAGAGCCCGATGTGGGGCTCGAACTCACGGACCGTGAGATCATGACCTGAGCCGAAGTCGGACGCTCAACCGACTGAGCCACCCAGGTGCCCCTAGGATTCATTTTATAAACTACACCTCTAGTAGTCTCACCCAGAGGCTGGAAGACTCCTTCTGTGAGGGGCCAGATGTAAACTTTTTAGGCTGTGGGCCATATGGTTTCTGCCACAAGTATTCAACTCCACCATGGGGCGGGGGCGGGGGGGGGGGGGGGGAGGGGGGTAGGGGCGGAGGGGGGGGCGGAGGGGGGGAGGGGAGGCGGATGAAAGAAGCCAGAGACCATACATAAATGAATGGGCCTGGCTGTGTTTTGAGAAAACTATATTCATAGACACTGAATTTGAATTTTACATAATTTTCATGAGTCATAGAACAGTCTACTTTTTAAATTTTTTTCAAGTTTTAAAATGAAAAAATTATTCTTAGCTTCTGGCCATACAAAACAGGTGGCAAACCAGATTTAGCCTGTGGGCAGTAGTTTGGCAACCAGTGATCTAACACATGTGTACATTTTTAAAGTAATCAGTAAGGTTTCGGAAAACACAATCTGTTTCTCTCTCTCTCTCTCTGTCTCATACACACACACACAGTCACACACAAATACAGTTTTGTTATCAACATCATGGTCTCCGAAACCACTGATGTAGTATAGCAAAAATCGCACTTCAAGCATGTATCTGGATCTGTGGACCAGAACATGAAGAAAATCTTAGCCTTGAAGAAACATTACCAGGGCGGTAGGCAAAAAGAGACCTCTCTCATGAAGAAAATTCCCACTCTAAAATACAAATCATGTCCTCTACTCCTTTAAGGAGTTAACATAGCCAGCACGGATCTGGAAATCCCTGCAGCCTACTTGCCAATTAATGTATTTAACTCTAAAGAGCAGGGGCTTTTTAATTTAGCGCATCCATCACCAACAGAACATTTTGGTAGAAAATATTAGGATTTCCAAATAACTTTATAGCTCTGTAAATTGCCAACATACCATCTGCAATTGAATTAACATTTATAACCAAACTGAAATAATAAATAAAGCAAATTACGCTGCAAATATTCGAGAGTGCCCAATATGCACTTGAGAACGATAATTAGCATTTTATAATCACGCTTCATTTTCTTTATCCAACTCCCTGTCACATTAATGATAAAATATTTTAAACTGTGCTCTATCAGCAAACGGCAGTACAATCTCTAGATTAGCCATTAACTAACGTGGAGAATGAAAACAGTTTGTGCTGCTGACATTACGTATCCAAAGAAGTTTTACTCATAATCACGTCCTCCAGTCTCCCTGGTTCTTATCTCCGTTATTTTTTTTCCATGCTACCAAAACAAGGCCTAGAGAGCCAATGCTTTATTTGTCCCGTCCGAACCCGAAGTGCCATGAGAGTGTAAGGTGCAGGCTCTTGCCAGCAGGAAAAAAAAAAAAAAAGAACTATGATTTAAACACTTATTATGTGCATCTGATCCAGAAAACTGAAAGGGTCTGTCTAGAGGTCAAGAAGCTTAAGTCACTCAAACGGAATAACTCTGGTCCTCAAATAATTCTTTCTGAAGTTCTCTCTCATTAGGATCCGACATCCTCAATTATGGTATGTGCAATTTTTTCCCCTAGCTTCAAATAAAAATCAACTTGACCAACTAAATCGGCAAAGAGCAAATATATATATATATTTTTTTTCCAACTAGATTTTCCACCAGTTAGCAACATTTCCCCAAAGTTTCTCATTATCTTTCTCTAAAATCACTCCTTTATGATAAGTATATCCAGATGCTTTCTTGACTCTTCTCTCCTTTGTGGCTCCTCTCCCGTTTGAACTTGACATTTCAGGGCTTTCTCACTGTGTGTAACTCCCACATCTCTTTGGGACAGTGCTGTTCTGGCTAATAAGATAGCCACTAGCCACATATGACTAGTGAGAACAGAAAGTGGCTGATCCAAACTGGGAGATGCTGTAAAGGGAAAAGTAACCTCAAATCTTGAAGACTAAGTATGAAAAATAATGTAAAATCTCCCAGTAGTTTTATATTAATTGCTGAAATTGATGGTTTTGGACTGTTAGATAATATAATATACTGATAATATAAACAATGTATTGAAACTAATCCCATTTCTTTTCACTTTTTTAAAAATGTGGCTACTAGAAAATATTTATCTATTTATTTGTTTGTTTATTTTTAAGTAGGCTTCATGCCCAATGCGGAGTCCAGTGTGGGCCTTGAGCTCACAACCCAAAGGATCAAGATCTGAACTGAGATCAAGATTCAGATGCCTAGCCAACTGAGCCACCCAGGAACCCCTAGGAAATGTTTCGTTATATATCACAATTGTATTTGTGGCTAGTATTCTATTTTTGTTCGGTAGGGCTGGTCTACTGGGTCCTAAATGCAATGATGCCTGAAAATTTTTGTGGAGTACTGGCTATGCTACTGACCAAAATGATTATTATTAAAAGGCCAAACCAAGTAAAGCCTTTGATCAGATAAATCCTGCATGAGTCCCATCAGGCAACTCCAGACATTTCAAAGAGCAGTAAGCCTGGGCTCACACAATGCATAATCGTATTTTTATTGAGATAAAAGTTTGAGGAGCCAGACGTTCACTTGGAGATACAGAGAAAGGAAGGATGATTGTAATGGGCTGCGGTGAGTTCGGCCTCCCCGTTGGTCCAGGTCCCACAGGACAAAAGAGGGGCTGGAAGCCTCATCGCAGAGGTGGGCTAGTGGCTGCGGGCTTCCGTCCTGCTGCTGGTCGGCCTGGATTCAAGTCCCATCTCTTCCTATTATTAACTGAGTGATCTTTGACAAGTCACATAACTTCTCTGTGTCTTGTTTCCTTATCTTTATTTTTTTTAAGATTAAAAAAAAATGTTTATTATATATTTTGCGAGAGTGAGAGGGGAGGGGCAGAGAGAAAGGGAGAGGGAGAATACCAAGCAGGCTCCACGCTTAGGATTGGGACATTTAACTGAACCACCTTGGTGCCCCACTGCTTCCTTATCTTTAAAATGGGGATGGTGGGGCGCCTGGGTGGCTCAGTCAGTTGGGCATCCGACTTCAGCTCAGGTCACGATCTCGAGGCCTGTGAGTTCGAGCCCCACATCGGGCTCTGTGCTGATGGCTCAGAGCCTGGAGCCTGCTTCCAATTCTGTGTCTCCCTCTCTCTCTGCCCCTCCCCCGTTCATGCTCTGTCTCTCTCTGTCTCAAAAATAAATAAACGTTAAAAAAAATTTTTGTTACATAAATAAAAAATAAAATAAAATAAAATAAAATGGGGATGGTGATGCTTTTTATCTCATGGGGCTGTTAGTTAAGATTAAATAAGCAAACATGTGGAGAGCCTAAAACAGTACCACTGCTCACAAATATTAGCTGGTGCCATTTTAACTCTTACTAGCCTAGCTGTAAGGGGAGACAGAAGCTTTCACAATGCAAACTCAAGGGGTAAGAGGTGCAAAGGGAAAAGCTGAAAGCAAAACTGAATCGAGATCAGGAAAGCAGGCAAGCTGGGTGTAGGTGGAGCCCAGAGAAGAGTCTAGGAGGTACCGCAGGTAGGGCAAGGTGAGGATGAAAACGACGCTGCCCCTCGAGGATCTTTCGCACGAGCCCTGCCTGGCACTAGGCTGCACCGCCTAACCGAGGGAGTGATCTGTTGTGCATTTTAATTTTTTTTTTTCAACGTTTTTATTTATTTTTGGGACAGAGAGAGACAGAGCATGAACGGGGGAGGGGCAGAGAGAGAGGGAGACACAGAATCGGAAACAGGCTCCAGGCTCCGAGCCATCAGCCCAGAGCCTGACACGGGGCTCGAACTCCCGGACCGCGAGATCGTGACCTGGCTGAAGTCGGACGCTTAACCGACTGCACCACCCAGGCGCCCCTATTGTGCATTTTAATAGTTTGTGGATTTCCGTCTCTGGTTATCAAAGCAATAGTACATGCTGTGGGTTTCTGGACTAGTTTTTCTTTCATTCTGCAAAAATTTTTCACAAGATTTTTAATCACAGAAATTTTTTTGAAATGTGGTTCTTTTATTCCCATTCATTGTGTCTTCTTAGCGTCTAAAACAGAAGTTGCAAGCTGCTGATCTGCACGCTGAATGGAGCCAAAAGGCATGTTTATGTTTGGCTGAGACAGCAGTGGCCGGCACAGACTTTTGAAGACTTTTAAATGCGTGGCCAACATTTAAAAAGTAGGAGATTTCAATTACAGAAGAGACTGGCTTCACACTTCTACCTAGTGTTTTCTCGACTCATCATTGTATGGTCGGAGTGTTTTTCGGTAGTGAAATATCTGGAGAACCAGAAAAGACCCCGAAAAAGCCACAGTCCTCAAGTAATAGACTCACGTGAAATACTGGAAAACCTAGAAATGCAAGTCCCACATTCTCATAGGGCAAAATGTGGCCCCTGTGCCAGTACCCTGCATCATCTAAGAGCTGTTACGTGCAAATTCTCAGGCTCTACCCCAGACCTCCTGAACCTGAAACTCTGGGCGGGGCGGGGGGGGGGGGTAGGCCCCAGCAATCTATGGGGTTTAACAGGCCATCCTGGTGAGTCTGATCCATGCTAATGCTTGAACTCCGCTAACACAGGGCAGCAATCCATGAGAAGACGGCTGTTTCTTTGTCACACTCCCCACCGCTCTCTATTGTCCCAAATTAGCCCGCAAGAGTAATGAATCAGTATTTCAAAGATGAAAGCCAGCAGCCTCAGTTATCATTTGAACCTAACCTGGCTCACATCACAGGTGGAGAATCAGGTCCACAAAGGAAAGGAGAAAGGGAAATGAGCTGGAAAATGTGAGCGGTAACAGTGCATTCTTCACAGACCTGTGGTGAAGATTAACAGAGTTAAAATATATATCCAGCACATTGGAAGTGCCAGATGAGTGCTCTTCTCACTAAAGAAATATTGGGTATACACTACAGTGTTTATTCCTCAAAATGACACTCTGATGTTATTCTCTGTATTCTACAGAAGATGAAACTGTGCTTCAGTGGCTTGTCCAAGAAGGTGGAGCAGCCAGGATATGAAACCAGGCCACACGACTCCCAATCCGATGGCAATCACTGACTCAGGCTGAGGGGGTGCAAACCATTAATAGTAAAAGCAGGAATCACATCACTGCAATATTCTGTCTCACCAAAATCGAGTCTGTTGAGAAGGATACAAATTTCTCTTTTCCTAAGGAATGCAACCAACCTTTTGTTGTTCAGGGATAATGGTCAGTTTGTGGATCATTCAAGTTCTTTTCCAGCTTCCTGGTCCCTGCACTGCTGGGAATGCATGAAAGGAGATGGAGAGGAAGCTGAATCAGCCTACTTCACTTCCATGCGGCTATTATTCAAAAGATCTAGTAGAGGAGGGGCTGAAATATAGAGGGATTAACAGGACCTTGGGATTCTGCGATCAGTGATAATCCAGACTTCCTCTACAACGGACAGCAGGGCTTGGTAGGTGGTAACCAGATGAAATGTTTTAGCCAAGTAAGAGATCTCAAGGCTTCCAAGATCTCACAAGTCTGCCCAGGCAACCAACAATGAAAAACACATCGTTCTACAGATCTCCTTAAAATCCATGGAATTTGCTACTTTCCAAGGTCATCGCAAGTATTTATGGATAAGGACTTGAATAAAATTCAGCACATTTCACAATTTTATGTTTAAATTTTAAACAGGAACAAACGAATCAAATGGGAGGGGTCATGCCATTTGTAAAAAAGGAAAATAAAATGGTCAGAGAGGAGCATGGGTTGCCTAACACTATCCTGTGCACAGCAAGGCATATAAGCATATAGAATATACTACATAAACATAGTAACATTCTCATTTCAGAATACGGTATATCATACTAAAACCATCACACTGTGATGGATTCACTAAGTAATTTTTAAGTAAATACCTCTGCATATTTTCTCACTGCCCTTCCCTTGACATACTGTACTTTACCAAAAAAAAAAAAAAAAATCCATGTCCAAGTTCAAAGAGGGGGGAAAAAAAAAGAAGAAGAAAGACAGACAGCATTTTTTAAACAGGCCAGCCTTGGAAATATGTACAGAATTTATGCATGTTTCAAGCGCTCTTTCTCCTTTGCCAGAGGGTGTAATTAAAGGCCCACAGACAACTTCAAAACTGAGGCCAAAGAGAACTGCAGTCAAAGTCAGCGGGAGTTCAGCACCCTGACCCTGCACAAGAATAGCTCGCCCAAAAAGGAATAAATAACTATCCTGGCAGGGAGCACAGGGAAACACAAGGATGGGAGCATCAAACAATAGAACCCACATTTAGTAAAAATAAAAATTCATTCAGTGGCCTAGAATCAATACGATAATAATTGTATGATCTGCTGCGAGCCAGGGGAAGGCAGGGGGCCTGAACCGGAGGCCATTCCCGGGGAGATGAGCTGGCCGCTGTTTCAAGAGACCTGGCAGAACTGGGGTCTCACTTGGGCCTTCTAGTAAATTCTTTCCCTCTCTGTTGTCACAGACACTACACCCCCACTGTAGTTCATTTTTCCTAGTTACTTGTGAAGCAAGGAACCACTCACGGCCGCTTAAAGGTGGGTGGTTTGCAGATGGTGACCTGCCCGTTAGCTCAGTGAGTGTGTGTCCTACAGTGAAGCTTGGTGCTGGGACGCCACAGTTCCCTTGGTCTCTCCTGGTTCCCACCTGTTTTCCAAGGTGAGCTATGAGCCTTGCTAGTCTACAAAGATGCATGTTTTCCCTACAATGGGATCCTAAGAACAGGCCACTTACTTTATCTGGCATCTAACCACAGAAAGAGCCTGCGGGTCAAAACAAAACCCAGTTTGCCACAGACTGGGTTTTTCAAAAATGGCCACAGTGAGATCTCCCTTCCCAGAAGCTCTTCTCAAGTGACCCCGTGGCTGTCCCCAATGAGAGGAGGGGTTATGTTCCCTCCCCTTGAAGCCGGGTGGGTCTGTGACTGCTTTAACCAACAGAATTTGACAGAAGAGACTTTATGGGGCTTCCAAGACTAGGAAATACAAAGCCACACGTCTTCCATTTTGTCTTCTGCGACCCTAGCTTTTGGACCACTGAGCCACCATGCAGTAAGTCTGATAATTCTGAGGTCGCCGTTCTGTGAGGAAGCACAGGCCATAGCAAGAAGGTACACGTCGATGTTCTGCTCCACAGCCCCAGCTCAGGTCCTTGTCAACACGCAGCATCAACCACCAGGTGCATAACTGAAGACACCTCCAAATGATTCCACCCCCCTAGGCGTGGAGACCTTGCCACATGCTGAATCTGTTCAGCTGAGGCACCAGAGCCCATGGAGCACAGACAAGCCATGTCCGCTGGGCCCCATCTGAATTTCTGACCCATACAATCTGTGAGCAGAAAGGAAAAGTTGTTCTACGTCTCTAAGATTTGTGATGGCTTGTTACGCGAGGGTACATGGAACACAGTTGTTTAGATGCCTCAGGGTCATTTTAACCCCATGCAATTTTCCCCTCGTACACTGAATTTAGAAATTAAACCCTAAAGAAAAAGGGATTTCGTCCTGCCCTCTTACCTACACAATAAGACTGTGCGAAGCAAGGAGATACTGTATTTGGAAATCGTCAGTGAACTACGGGATGCCCCGTACTTATCGTTCTAGGATTTATCATTTCATCATGAAAAGAAGGTATCTGTTATTTCACTGGTGTATGTGACAAATGGGGAAAGACCAATATTTGAAATTCAAAACCGGTTCAACCTGAGGCCAAGAAGTGACTTTAATAATTGATAAGAAAACAGTCACCCTTGGCAGGCACTAACGAGCCACCCCATCGGGTGGCAAAGCGAACCCAAACGTTGTACCCGCATCATCGACCCCCTGCCAGAGAGCAGTGCGGCAACAGGAAGCAAGAAAGAGGCTGTCCTACCTGCAGGACAGACGGGGTGGACGCCCCTGTATAATGTGGAGTGCTTGGAGGAGAAGTCTCCTAAAAATAAAAGTGGCGTGGATAAGGATGCTGGCCGAAACTGTCATTCTTCCTTTCTTGTCCGCGAGGACATTTTCAGCCAACGTCATCCTCAACACCTTCTCTTCCATCCGCCCCTTAGCCTCTGCCCTGTGGTCATAACTTGGACCTCACACTATCTCGGGGTATGAAAGAGTTCTAATCCCATTTGGTTTTTTTCCTATTGCTCCCAATTTTATGTATTATAAATTGCCACAACAGATATTTTGAGCGCCTCTATCATGCCAAGTCTGTCACAGGCACTGGAAATACGGAGGTGAATAAAACACACAAAGTCCCTATTCTTGTTGGAACTTACATACTAGTGGGAGAGAAACCCAGTTGACAAGGAAATAATTGCAAACAGTCGTAAGTGCTACAAAGGAAGTTCCACTCCACTGCAGGAATCCTGGCACATCAGGACGGCTGCCAGCACCTTCTATTTCAATGAAGATTCAACAGGCCACAATGGAGAAATGTTAATTACACAGAAAAGGATTAAGTTGTAGGCCCAGACTGGGTCTGTCACATAAAGATAGAGATAGCAGCTGTCCTTTAACTTCTAGGGGAGTTTCCCAGAGGGGCACAGATTTATTTAAAATTTATTTATTTATAAATAAATAAATAAATGCTCAGTTGAGCGTCCGACTTTTGATTTCAGCTCGGGTCGTGATCTCACAGTTTGTGAGATCGAGCCCTGCTTGGGATTCTCTGTCTCCCTCTCTCTTTGCCCCTCCTCTGCTTGCAAGCACTCTCTCAAAATAAACATTAAAACATTTTTTTACTTAAAATGTATAACAAAATAAAATGAGAGATACATTATGATAAAGATCAGCTCAGAGAGAGGCAGCTTGGGGTAGGACATAATTTTATTTTTGTATTTTTTTTTAATGTTTATTTCTTTGAGAGAGAGAGAGAGAGACAGACAGACAGACAGACAGAGCATGAGAGGGGGAGAGGCAGAGAGAGAGGGAGACACAGAATGTGAAACAGGCTCCAGGCTCCGAGCTGTCAGCACAGAGCCCGACACGGGGCTCAGACTGATAAACCGTGAGATCATGACCTGAGCAGAACTTGGATGCTTAACCGAATGAGTCACCCAGGTGCCCCTGGGGTAGGACATAATTTTTTTTCCCCTAACTCTAATCTGTGAACAATGCTTAAGGAACTTGTAAACCCTTTTGGCAGAAAAAAAAATTTTTTCTTTGGCAGAGACTAATGGTCTAAAAAACAAGAGACACAGACAAATAAGAGTGGTTTTACACAAGGGGTTTTACATAAAACCCTTGCTAAGGGCGGGACAGAGTTTGATACTGATGGGGAGACAATTCTTCTTCCAGGGCATGCGAATGTAACCATATGTATGAGACAAGTGCATTGATAGTCACATGGATATGGGGGAAAAAAAAACCGGTAGTGATTCTTGAAGCAGAGGGTGGGAGGTGAAGACTGGTGATATATACCAATATCGCCCGTCCTTCTAAACACACAGGATGATTGCATTTTTCTGTTCCATTGGCATGAGGTAGGGCCATGAAAGTTATTTTACTCAGTACATGATACACAGAAGTGACAGAGCCTCCAACAAAGAAGGGGCCTTCGTGATGGGGAGAAGAGAGGAGGCTGGCGTCCCAGCGGGCTCCAGAATCAAACACTAGTCCACACCACTTGGTGCTCCCAGATGGCGTGAACAA
The DNA here is from genome assembly GCF_022837055.1 of Prionailurus viverrinus. Lineage (NCBI taxonomy): Eukaryota > Metazoa > Chordata > Mammalia > Carnivora > Felidae > Prionailurus > Prionailurus viverrinus. The sequence continues at coordinate 16,888,024 of NC_062569.1, forward strand.
AAAGCAAGTGTTCAGAAGATACCAAGTTTCAAATACCTAAGTCACTTTTTCTCTCCAGTTTAAATTGTTTTGTGTGTCCTTGTAGGAATTCCAGCTTTATTATTTAAAATAAGTTATTAATAAGGGGCACCTGGGTGGCTCAGTTGGTTGAGCCTCTGACTTGCGTTCGTGTTATGATCTCCTGGTTTGTGAGTTCGAGCCCCACGTCGGGCTCTCTGCTGTCAGCACGGAGCCCGCTTCGGATCCTCTGTCCCCTTCTCTCTGTGCCCCTCCCCTGATCGCACACTTTCTCAAAGTTAAACACCAAAATAAATAAATAAGTTATTCAAATACTAAATACTACAATACTTAAACATAACTTCTCTTCCATTTCCACTGTTGTTCTGTGGGCATGCCTAGAGTAACGGACAATGTCTCGACATAATACAGAAAAGACTAATTCCTTGGAGGTCACTATTATCTCTCATCCAATGCTCTTATTTCTCCTGTGATAGTAGAGAAAAGGAATATACTATTTCTGAGGCCTAGAGCTCATGCGATGGATGAAACAGAATCAAATAATAAAGGAAGACCTGATCCAGACTCACTAATTCAAAAATACTCTTTTATGGTTTATTTTTTTTTTATTTATTTATTTTACATTTTATTTCTTTTTGACAGACAGAGAGAGACAGAGCACAAGTGGGGGAGGAGCAGAGAGAGACAGAGACACAGAATCCAAAGCAGGCTCCAGGCTCTGAGCTGTCAGCACAGAGCCTGGCAAGGGGCTCGAACTCACAAACTGCGAGATCATGACCTGAGCCGAAGTTGGACGCTTAAGCGACTGGGCCATCCAGGCGGCCCACTCTTTTATGTTTCTTAAACCACCAGATCCATGATAGCAATCCTGTGCGCCCTCTCACAGCAAACATTCCACACATGGGTATACCAAAACAAATGGCCTCATTAGGAGTTTATGTTTAAAAACAAGTATATTTGGTGGTGGACTCATTTAGGCTTGCTATGCAATTCACAATTTTATGCAGATGCTACCTGCCACAAATATTTACGGAAATACCGTATCTGTATGTGTGATGTGTACATGACATTGAAACTGCCGGTCAACAGCTAAGAATTTGCACCAAGTTCGCACTGAAACAGATCTCCCACCTAACTCTCAAAGCGGGAAATAATCACTTAAGACCAAAACACAACTGAATGAGAAATTTTACATTTAATTCCACTTTGGGAAAATAACCAGAATTCGTGGGCTCTATTTCTAATACGTTCTTCCCACAACGTCTGGCACGGGACTGGTAAGTTTCATACTTTTTCTGTCCCAATTCAACACAACAAATACACTGAGAACTATTCAAGCATTTGAGCATAATGTTTCTGATGCAATAATAAACATAATATATCATATATTCACATGGAATGGAGACCATCAAAAATATCTTATGGAGCATGTTGTCTGTAAATTTGCTAACTTAGGGTACCAACCACTCGAAGGAGCATCTAACACAGCAGAGCATGCCTCCGGAAACAAACAAATATCAGAAACACGCCTCCCCACAAACTCTATTACTCCGAAACTAATTATTTATGTTAATGAGGAGTAATATAAATTAGGGCAGCCGCTCTCAAAAGTACTTGTTGGTTAAAAGTATGCTCACGCTCCCAAAGTCCCCAGATAGAGCGTAGCTCATTTACTGTTTGAGTTTGACATATGGACGCGAGATCCAAACTCAAATTCTCATTCCCTTGAGGAGCAGTCAGATGATCCCTGCTGGGTCTGACTGATAAGGATAATTTTCACGATTTGGGGGACTTTCCAGGCCCGTATGAATAGTGGTGTTGTATATTTAGGAGGCTGCTAATTTCCGATTCAAAGGCACAGACTTGCTTGCTCACCCTGGTTTCTCCAAATTTGTGTAGCCATGAAAATGCTTTATGAAACCAAAGCATTCTCCCCCTCACTGGCCTACCTCAGAGTTTTCTACTGCTCATTATGTTAAGGCTCACGGAACCTGGGAAGTACATTTTACATGCTCCGGTTCAAGGCTGCAGCCAGTATAAAGGATGTCTCTTCCCAGACACAGAAAAAGCCTCCATAGAAGAACTGAGAGGGTCACTGAAGATTTTGCTTTCCCTGATTGGAATATTTACTTTGAAAATCCACCAATCTCTGTTATAAATGAAGCATTACATGACATCCTGAGAGGGAGGAGGGAGCCCATGTTAAAACCCAAAGACTGCCTCGAGGACACTTGAAAAAAAGTTAAGCAGTTCAGTTCACTCTATGCAACTTTTTGCATTTTGACACCGGTGACTCGGGAGCAGACGCCCTGGCAGACGGGCCACCTTGACTGTACTCACAAGTTCGCCAACAAGCTCTATAAAAACAGTTCTACCTTGTATACTTCTGTAGCCTGCACTTCGCTGCTCTTGAAATGAAACAAAATCCACCCAAACAAAAATGCCCCAGGCGACAGGGCTGGCCACAGAACTGGTGCCAGAAATCCGGGCAGGACGTTGCTAGCAAAGGAATGTCATCTTTTCAATATGGAACAAGGAACAAGGCTCTAATGGGGCACGCCTGCCAGAACCCCGCTTTTTCCCTCCACCCCAGACAATGCCAGCATTGTACAGGCGGAGAGGCACATGGAGTTTTATTCCCCCCTCTGTAGAGTTTTTTCAGGGATGAGTTCTAGGGGCCACACAACAAAATCTTCTCCATTCTGGCACTGCTTCTCCATATGACACATCTAGTCGCCGCTCCGAAGTGGAAAAATACCAAAGAAAGACAAAAACAAAACAAAAGGACCCAGTTCGTATACAGCACAAGAGAGATTCCAACCCCAAGGAAACTATCACGGGGAAGAGCAACTCGGTAACAAAGAAACATCTAGGAAGATGTGTGATTTTCATGACGGGAGTGCGATTCTTGGGCTTAAGGACACACAGGTTTGGTACAACAGGAAAACAAAGCAACGGCTTCATCTGGTGCTCCGCAGAAGGGACAGCAACATGTTTCCAAAGCTGGAGGAAGAATTGGCTTTGTAGGTCTTAATGAGAGACATATGTCAGTCTCCAACAGTCCGCTTGCCACAGAGATTTTCTGGGGTCATTCTGGCTACGTGTGATTTGTGCCTTGTGGAATCTAAGCCCTGCGAAAGGTCTTGCTCTCCTGGGTAAGCCTTGCCAGTCTCTCAAAATGTCAAAAGAGGACAGATCAAGAATATAGAGATGTTTAGAATCATAAACTTTGAAAACACAGTTTGATAAGATTCAGGAAAATTAAATGCAGAAACGTATCCAAGTTGGTTCCCACAATAACCACTTCGGTAACAGAAGTAGATGATAAGTCAAGAGCGTGGACGGTGGAACTTGGTCCCAGAAACTCTGAAGTTTTCACATCTGTGAAATGCGGGGGGGATACCTATGCCACCTACTTCTCCAAAAGGTATGAAGGTCAAATAAAAAGCCTCAGCAGAAACTGTTAGCGCTCCACCAAATTCATTACTTCCTTCCACGACGGCAGGTCTGTACCTGGGCACAAGGCTAGACTACACGTCTTGCAATCGGTTTTGGTCATGGGAGCAGTTCTTGCCGAATGATGCATGCCACGTCAGGCCCTGGCTTTTAAGGAGCAGGCAGGCGACCTCCCCCCATGCTCTCGCTCTCATTCCAGATGATAACTAAAGAGCTAATGGATGCCAAGCTATAATGCTGGGAGGAGCCAGACTTCCTAATCCCTGCACAGAAGAGAGACGATACCAACCAGGAATACGTGCCTTGAACTGACGTGCAAAAGAAAAAACTCTGGACGAGATTTTGCACATTTTGGAGTGTTTCTGGTTTTGTTTTGTACTGCAGCTAAGCTCAGCCTAATTTAATTCCATATGTGAGCGCGCTTTAGAAACTAAGAGGCAGTATCAGTGTAACATATTTTCACCGTTTCTGTGCTCTTACACAGGTCTGCAGGTGCGAAGAGAGGCAACCACACAGAGGGGGAAAGACTAGGGGCTCACAGCCTTGCCCTCATGAAGAGAAATAAAGGGGCTGCGAAAACAGGATGCCCTTGCCAATTTCCTTCTTATTACTTTTTTCCAAGAGTTCACCCAGGAGAAGGAAATATAGAATTGAAAGCTCTCTATTTAACCTCTCTGGTAAAAGGTTTAGAAAGAAAAAAGGCCATAACACTCATCTCCCGAAAGTAACTAAATCACCACCGGTGATGGTACAAATTTGATTTATACGGAAATGATTTTCAGTCATAGTTTATATCACTCTCAGGAAACCCTGAAAATATTCTTTTATTTCTCTGACAAAAATACACTTTTGTTTTTGTTTGGTGTAATTGTAATACATCGTCACCATTCATTTTTAGAAGACGGTCTCTAGAAATTTTGTCAAAGCAACTTCTTTTGCTTCTCATCCCTCATTGGCTTAAAATCAGAAAAAAGAGTGTTGATTTTTGATTAATTTTTTTTAATTGACCAAAACATGAAACGGGCACTTGAGACATCACTGGGAGGTGAGCCATTTTCAAATCAACAGGCTAACTATCAACATTGGGAATTGCTTCTCTAGTATATGACAATGGTAAAACCTCTACCAAGAATGGCAGACCATTAGTTTGTTTAATAAAAACAGCAAACGAAAGTGTTCCAGATATTTTTAAACAGCAAACAAAGTAACCATTTCAACAAGCATTTCTGAACTTCTAATGATTAGAAAATGCATAAACCATTTAAAACCACCAAATTAAATCGACCGTTTTCACCAAGCCAACATGAGAAAAAAAAATACAGGGTTGCAAGCTAATTCAAAATTCGCCCTCCACTTCCTGTTTATTCATACACCAGGAAAAAAAAAAAAAAGACTTCTCTGCCTTTTCAACACAAAATGATTTCTCAATTTAGAATAACATTTATCCAGAAGAAAAAAATGTGTTTTCTCCTTCAGTAGGATCTATTACTAGGAAAAGCCAGATTGCCATTTCAGCTCTCTTAATGTTTCTAGACACGGAAGTAGATCTCTAGATGTTGAGATTTTTATTTACATTAAAGCACTAAGAGCCCACAGTGTTCCTGAGTATATCATTACAGGTACTAGCCCTTAAGAGTCTGCTTGAAGACAGTATGGAAGAGAAGGGTTAACTCTGAGGTGGAAGGCAGAAATTACTAAGAAAATGAACTGCACTTTGGCCATAAAAGGCCTTTTCCTGTTTATAAAATTTATAAGCGTTTTCATTAAGGCATCGTTTCAAACCCTATATAAGGAGATGCAATTATGATATTAGATAGGACGTATAAAATTATACGTGCATTACCACAGAATTATACCTGCTTGATTATGTTATTTATTACCGTATCAATTACTGTATAATTACAAGTAATTTGTGATTAAAAAAAAAAAATCACTCATGCACCGAAGCCCTACTATGTGAAGAGCACCGTGCTGGGCACCGAGACCAGTCCCAGCCCTCCTGGAGCTTATAGTCTGAAAGAAGAAGAGGGTATCAAACCAATGGCTCCATAAATAATAACTTCATTACAGTCCCAGTAACGGCTACAAAGGAGAACAATAAAAAGAGGGGGACCTAACTGGGGGATTCTGGAGAAGACATGATACGTAATGAGTCTTCTGCATCTTTAATGCCTGGCTGATCCCCAGATGCTTGCACAGGACAAAGCAAAACCAGTGTCGACGGAATGAATATGTTTCCATTTTTCCACCTAATTCTTCACAGGCTATTCCAAGTTCCTTTGCCTTCAACTTTTGCCGTAGACACTCCTCTCCTCTTCCCCATCTGGAAAATGCTAACACATCTATAAAATCGTCTCTTGTCTACAGCCTTCCCTGAATGTGTCAGAGGGATGTGAGGCCCAACCTCTGTGCTCATCAAGCCCCCTAAGGGTCAAAGAACATGGTACTCGCACAGTTTGTCTATCCACTCAGGCCATAAATATTTACCATGCCCTTATTATTCAATAAGCACCTTTCTACGTACTTTATACACACTGGGATACAACTTTGGGAACAAAATACATAAAACCTTTCCTTTCTGTACCTAAGCCTTGTCGCAGAAAGTGTTTAATAGATGTCTGATTAATGGCAGAATAAGTCAATTCTCCATTATTGGCCGATTTGAATACGAATGGCTCTTTGGGTCTATGAGGGGACCGACTTTGTAGGGTTCGAAAACTTAATGAAATCGATGGCAAGCTTCATAATTCAGTTTTAGCTATTGCCTTTAGCATGTTACGTTGTTCTTGGGGCCCAATGCTGTGGGAGGCCTCTGAACAGAAGCAAAGATCAGTGTGGCAAAGCCAGAAATGTTCTCCAAACAGAGCATACCGCTCGTGTTTATCCATGCCAATTAAAAACAAAAAAACAATGTCGTTTTAAGTGGCCTCAGTCAAATAAAATCACTAAGCACATTTATAGTATTTAATAGAAGTTCTAAAATTAAGTGCGGACATCCATCTTCCTGATTGCAAAACTTTTTGTGACAGAACATATTACTTGCTGTCTGCCAGGAAAAAAACAGCCCAGCGGCCGACCACTGTCGTGGAGATGAGGGCCTCCCTTCTTCAGAGGCAAGGAAAACAAAGGCAGATGAGAAAATGGACAAAATTAGCCCTGAGGGACTGAGGGGGCTAGTGCAGTTTAAACTCTTAAAGGCTGCTTTAAATAGAAGGCTACCAGCGTGACCTTAAGCAAGCATTTCCTCTGTGCCCTTGTGGGGAAGGCTCACCATCATGGCGGCACCCAGGGGCTCCCCATGGGGGCTGGACAGTGGCTCCCAAACGCTAGCTTGTGGATGGGAAGTTTCCACTCATCAAGGGCAAAGCAGAGAACAAGGACACAACACCATCTGGGAGCGTGCCCGAGGGTGGGTCCTGTCTGTTGACCGGCCCTTCTTGGGAAAGCCGGCCTTCCTTTTTTTGCTTTTTGTTGTAAAAATGCCGTTTCTTTTATGAAATGATTGATCCAGTAGGGTTGTTTTTCTTTTTAAGTATTCTCCCACCTGCTTTTAATTTGTTACCCCATGAAACCCCCACTCTAGAACATAACCTACCACCGCTTCCTACCTGCTGTTTCCCTGCAGCTAAAGCAGTGGGGTGCTTTCCAACAGGCCTAAGATTTCAATCCTAGCCTTCAAAAAGACAAGCTGTGTGACCTTAACCAAGTTCCTTTACCTCTCTGAACCTCAGTTTTCTCATCTGTAAAATGGGCATCTTTAAGCCTACTCCCTACAGTGCTCTTGTGAGAATTAAATGAAACAAGAGTATCAAACGTCCCAATGCCTGGTATAGAGAAGGTATCCAACAGGCCAGTTTTCTCCTCCCCCTACCCACCCCTCGACTTAAAAATACCCACACCACATAAGCCATCCTAATAAGAAATGAGTACACTAACTCTGTTTTACCTTAATATTTGGTGTAGGGTTGGGTTCATACTTGTGAATTAGAATTTCACAAATTTATTAAGGCCGAGAGAAGGTAACAGATACAGCAAAGAAAGAAGAAATTGCCCTAGAGTCAGTTTTGATCTAAAATGCTTTCCCCTGTTACACAGTTGGTTCCTTCCAATCATAAGATCTCCCCTCACTCCTGAATAAATCAGGTATCCCTCCACTATTGTTTACCAGACCATTCTGTTCCTTTTCTTCCAACTTTGGGTTGTTTATCATCTGTTCATCATTTGTGTGAGACAAGAAGTTCCAGGAGGACCGTCTCTCTTGCGTTTACTGTTGTATCTCCAGGGTCTGGCCTACGCCCTGAAACTTAGTTCAATAATTATCTGCTAAAAGATGATGGAATGGTGAATACAGTTGTGAGAAGAGACTTAACACATGAAACCAGGAGTTAATGGAAGACGGTAGGTGCCTGGGTGGCTGAATTGGTTGAGCGTCCAACTCTTGATTTTGGCTCAGGTCATGATCTCAGGGTCGCGGGATTGAACTCTCCATGCTGAGCATGGAGCCTGCATAAGATTCTCTCCTTCTGTCTCTCTCTCTCTCTCTCTGGCACGCTCCCTTGCTCACGGTCGTGCTCTCTCAGGGGGGAAAAAAAAAAGACCATATACAGTGAAATTCCAGCTCTAATATACTCCCCCCTTTTGCAAGGTGACTTGGCCACTTTTCCTCTTCAAAGGTGCAGTCTATTTCTCTATCCCTCAGGCTGAGGTTTGACCATGGAACTTGTTTGACCAATAGGACGTTAGCAAGTGTGATGCAACCAGAAGTTTGCTCACTGGTGCTTGTCCTCTCTTATGATGGGGAACCCATCCACCACCATGTGAACAAATCCAGGCTAGGCTAATGGATGAGGAGTGGTAACACAGGAAGAGGATCCAGTCGTTCTGCCAAGGACTCTGTCATGTGAGGCCACCTAGACCACCCGAACCAAGACAAGAAAACCTGCACAGAATTGTGACAAATAATACATGTCTACTGTTCAGCCAACAAGCACGTGGGTTATAAGCAAGAAAAGCTTACTAATACAGCAGCTCGTAAAATACATCCCATAAACCTCTCCAAAGTAAGATGCTAGGTGTTTCTGGAAGCAGCTCACTTATAAGGAAACTGCTAAGAAGTGGGAGCTGAGTGGGAATGAGGGGTTAGAGTAAAAACAGAGAGAGAGAGAGAGAGAGAAAGGGAGAGAGAGAGAGAGAGAGAGGCGGAGGTCTTGAAGCTCCCATCATGGAGCCCTGGGCAATTGACATGAACTTCTGTTCAACAATATTCCTGAAGGAAGTGAGAAGGAAGCACCACATTCACGGGCCTACAGTCCACCAGAAACAACTGGCCTGGCACCTTTGGCATGAGTCCTTTGGACCACCAGCCTTTGATTTTTACAAATTGTAAGAAAGAACATATCACCACGTATTTAGCAAAGGTCCAGAAACTAGGTCCAAGGGCCAAATGTGGTCCATTGCTTATTTTTATAAATAAAGTTTGATTGAAACATATCAATGGCCATCCTCTGACGTATTGTCTATGGCTCCTTTCATACTACCGCGACAGAGCTGAGTGGCTGTGACAGAGACCAGATGGCCTTCAAAGCCTAAAATATTTACTATCTGACTCTTTATGGAAACGACTTGCCAACCCCTGTACTGGAATAATCAGGGTAGGTTCTGAGGAGTGGTTGGGTCTTAACCTGAGTCTTGAAAGAAAAAGGCGGTGTTTATTTTTGGTATAAAGAAATAGAGAAAGGCTGAAAGAACATTACAAGAAAGAATACTAAGAGTATAACGGATGCTACATCACTGTGTGAAAGTTATTAAGTTAATGACAACACAAACCATAATTAAGTGTACCAGCCACTTCCCATGGGCCAGATACTGTTTGCTTTATGGTCACTCATTTTATACTCCCAACAATATCATGAACTAGACAGTATTATTATCTCCATTTTTCCCTATGAGAAGAGAGAGACGCAGACAATTAAAGATGCTTGCCCAAGGTCACAAAGCTATCAAGTAGACTAACTAGGATTCAAATACCTAGTTAGTATTTACATTTATAGTATTTATATCAGCCTAACTGGCATTCTCACTCTCAACTCCATAATCAATATAAAATATGATGAAGGCCAAAATTATGCAGAAATTCTAGCTATGAGCAATCAGACGGTTTCTTGAAGGCACATGAACATCAACTTTATCACTTTACATTGCTTACCCTTTTTGGCCACACCATATGTTCACTTTATGTCCTCTTTGTCCCTTGCTAAAAACCTGTCATTGCTCAGCTGGAAATTCCCTGAACGGGACATCCCTATGGTGCATCTAGTGGTTATGTTGCCATAGTGATGCTGTGTCAACACAGTGGTCACTGGCCATTCCCAGAGGTCGACTGCAACCCATTCATTAAATTCTGAGTCTGAGACTGCCACCTATTCCCTAAGAAGAAAGAAGGTTCTCTTCCCCAAACAAGAGTCAATAAGGTCGTCCTGGTCATGACAGGTTGAAGCCACCGTGGGCATTACTTCTTCCAGACATAAATTCGGTTCTGTTAGGGAGTCCTATTTTAGAGCAGAGGCTCCCAACCCGGAACAGTGATCTTTGATCTCTAGCCAAAAAATGGGCCAGCCCTTATCGGTCGATCAGGGACCCTGGTATATCTGCTCGTAGCTCCAAATGATAACATACATGGGGCCCCTTATAAACAACCTAATTAAATATAGGCAGAATTCCAGGACAGAAGTTGTTTCTTGATTCATTACCTTATCATCACATGGGAGAGATTCCTAATAGATAGTCTCTAATATGATTAACTTTTAACAGACTCACAGATATTAAGTTGATATGCCTCTTTTAGAGGGCATTTTGGCAATTTGTATCAAAAGCCTTAAAAATGTACGAAGCCAATGACCTAGAAATTCCAAGCCTACTAATTTATCCTAAAAAAAATGATCACAGATATACCTCAAGGCTATACGTTATTATTTATAATAGAGAGAAAACTGCAAACACCTTAATTGAACAACAGGGAATTCGTTAAAGACATTACAATACAGCCATAAATTACCACATTAATGTTATAACCGTAAACACTAGGCAGTTGTTTAAATTTCGGCCATCAAAGACTATTAAATTTAAAAAGCAGATTAAAACCAGCATACAACATAAAATTCTATTTTTATAAAAAACAAAACAACACGCACGTCCTCATAAAAACATAGACTTAACACAGGTTTTCTCCCAGGGTAGACCTATGGTGGTTTAAATTTTCTATTTTTTGTATACAATGAACTTTAGTTTAGTGGCTTTTAAAAATGATGACTGTTATCTTTAATTTTGTCTTAATCGTTATTTCTTCTCCTTTGGCTGCACACTATACTTTCGACTTACGCTTTTCAGTTCGGTGAATTTTAGCACGACATTCGTTGTCCCAGGGAGCCAAAACACAATCTTTCTTTCTTTCTTTTTTTTTTTTTTAATTTTTTTTCACGTTTATTTACTTTTGAGACAGAGCATGAACGGGGGAGGGTCAGAGAGAGGGAGACACAGAATCTGAAACAGGCTCCAGGCTCTGAGCTGTCAGCACAGAGCCGGACGCGGGGCTCAAACTCACGGACCGCGAGATCACGACCTGAGCCAAGCCAGCCGCTCAACCGACTGAGCCACCCAGGCGCCCCAAAACACAGTCTTTCTCGACAACCTAGGGGAAAGGCAGCCCGCGTTTTCAGAGCTCGACAAAACCCACCAGGCAAATCCCCTCAAATTCAACGAGTGGCTGCCCAGCCTTCTTGGGCTTTCACTCTGTGAAAAAGCTGTGCCATAACAGCACTCTGAACAGCGGAACCAAGTTTATCAAAGTTGCCTGCGCTGGTCCGGGTTTTGTTTTTGTTGGGGTTTTTCCTAAAAAGAGTCAGAATCCAAAATTACGACAAGAGGTTGGGGAATTAGCTGACTAAGAGCTGATGAAAACAGCGTGTACCGTGCGGATTGTGAAAGAGTTTAATGTGTAGGGCCTGAAATCTGCTGGGGAAGACAGACGCTGGATCATTTCTTTTCCCAGGACATAACAGGAGCAGGTAAGCTGGGTTACAACATACCGCATTCAGATTTCTGGACAGGACATGATTTAACATTTTTTTTTTTAAATAAAGGAGTGCCTTCTAACTTCCAAATGGTCGTTAGGAAAGGGTTTATTTACGTATTGCCAAACCAGTGGACAGAGTGAACTGGTGTTCTGCCACAGATGTCCCAAATCTCAGGACAAGGCGAAGCGGGGTCAGCTAGCAACCAACAATAAAAGTGACCACTGGACGCGCAAATGTTTCACTTTTCACCCAGCTGCCAACTGGCTGCTGTGTGAACTTGCCTGACCACCTTATCCGAGCTACTGGAGGAAAGGACACGCCTTTAAACCAACCAACACAATGCCAGAGGTAGAGAGATGTTCCTAGGTCTTCCGTGGATTCCCCCCAACTAGCCTCACTCAGTAAAATGATACATGTTTTTTCAAAGGACTTGAAAAGAAGGGAAACCTCACATAATTTCTTTCAGGGGCTGAGTGACATTTATGTGTTTGTTCAACTGAGATCTTTAAGCACCCACTATATGCCACACTGTGTGTGAGCTACTGTGCAGGCAAGCTAGGGCCCCTATCCACTTTGTGTCACAGACAATAAGGCATTCAGGGCGGTAGACTGCATGCAAACCTGACTCCATTTCTCCTTACCCTGTATTCCTGCCTCTAATAATGTGACTTTCCAGCTTCTTGCCTTAGAAAGTTGAGTTTACACTGGGCACCTGGGTGGCTCAGTGGGTTAAGTGTCTGACTTCAGCTCAGGTCATGATCTCCCAGTCCATGAGTTGGAGCCCCAAGTTGGGCTCTGTGCTGACGGCTCGGAGCCTGAAGCCTGCTTTGGATTCTGTCTCTCTCTCTCTCTCTCTCTCTGCCCCCCCCCCAACTCATGCTCTCTGTCTCTCAAAAATGGGTAAATGCTAAAAAAGAAAGAAAGCTGAGTTTATGTTCCTACCAGCTGAGCATCACTGGCCTTACGACTTACTTTGACCAACAGAATGTGTCACAAGTGACAGCATGTCACATCTGAGCCTAGGCCTCTGGAGACCTTGAGTGTCCTTCCAGAATCCTGCCTGTGCAAATAAGCCAGTACTAGCCCTACAGGCATGAGAGACCACATGGGGGAAAGACCAAAGTTCCCAGCCAACAGGAGCCTTCGGCAACCCCCAGAAGAACAGCCAACTGGCGAACCTGCAGCTGACCAGGAACGCACAGTGGAGCATAGCTGGGAGCAGATGAACCACCCAGAGGAACCTGGCCTGCAGGGCTGACCCACAGAACCATGAGCCAAATAAAAGCTTGTTGTTTTAAGCCATTCATTCAGCTATAGGATGGTTTGTTACACGACAGGGCCTACCCAGTACAAACAGAAATAATAACTAACTCTGACAAGCCAAATACAAAATGCCACCGAGCACCCGATGGAAGCACCTGTAATATTATTCCAACGTGTTTATAATTACAACGTATCATCCAATGTAGACATATGAAGAACGGATCTGACCAACCATCCTAGAGAACATAAAGAAGCTGTATATCGGGGGAAGGGCCAGCTCGAGACAGCCATAGTTCCTTTGAAAAATGGCCTGTGGATGAGTTGGATTTGCCTATGAAGTCATTCTTTGTTTCTTTTCTCTCTCTCTCTCAAAAAAAAAAAAAAAATAAGCTCTTTCATTCAATTAAGACTGTTGGACTCCATAGCGATTGTCTAACTTGATTCAAAGCAGCCATATCCTCTCTGACACATGTTCAGCCTCCCCTACTCGATAGGCTGGAATTTTAAATCCAGCTCTCCTGAATTTATGACACACACACAGTAGCAAGTCCCTACAGGCTGAAAATCAAACTGTAATTCAAAGGCCACAGGGCTGAGGAAACAGCCAGAAGATAAATCCCAATTTCTAACCTTGGATTCTCAGCAAGTTGATTTAGTGGACTGTCAGTCATATTTAAAAATAAAATAAAACTACAAAGACAGCAGACGGCATGTTCTAAAGAGAAACAGGGTGATGCTTTTCTGGACTCCTTCAAAAAGCTCTTGTTACCTGAAAAGACCTGTTATGTTATTTTAAGGGCCCTAGAACATTTGGCCCCAGTCAGTCATTTGCAGGAGGTTCTGAATTTTCAACTCATGAGACAGAAGGAAGGAATGAAACCATCAAATAGACACAGCGCGCCACACTGGGGGTGACATTGCCCAGGGCAAGGCAGCCTGTTTCTGGAGCCGAGCAGGTCACGCCCCCACCCCGAGCACGTGGTGAGCGAGCGCACACTGGGCGCAGAGGCCTGTGGGTACTCACCTTGCAGCCCTCGCAGGCGCTGACCCCATAGTGGTACCCGGATGATTTGTCCTGGCAGACGAAGCAGGGTTTGTACACACGAGGGGGAGGAAGCGGAGACGGAGGGCTGGGGACCAGTTCCTCGGAGCTCGTGCTTTGCGTTTCAATCGCTGTGGTGCGGAGGGGGTGGGGGGGGGGGAGAAAAAAAGATAATCTGTCAGTTCATTTCTTTCTCACCAGTGAAATCCCCGGCCGCGGCCCCAAGTTCAGCAACAACCCGAGCAAGGATAGGCCCACAAGAACACCTGTCACCGTGGGCACAGCAGTGGGACAGGGACACGGAGCTGTGCGGTTCACAGGGAGAGCCCACAGGCGTCTCTCATTTGCAGCGCAGCACAGCACTGTGCGGGAGAGGATTTTATCACCAGGCCATCCTCCAGAGGACCAGGCACTCAGAGCCGCGCAGTGACTTGTCTCAGATCAACGGCGCGGCACGAGAGTCAAGACCCAAAGTCAGATTTTCACACTGCAGACCTGAAGCTCTTTCTTTCAGCTCTTCTGCTGCCCCTCGCTTCCGATTCACGGGGAGTCTCTGCAATGACTTGTTTGACCCTGTTGCTCACTTAATTAATCAAAAGTAAATTTCCTAAGACAAACGAAGAAAATGCCAGAAGCAGCTACTGGGCGAGCATATGGGGAGGGCCTGCAGGGTGCAGCCTTAAGGAATCTTCATTAATCACAATATGGGTGGGGTGCCCCAGTGGCTTAGTCGGGTTGGGGGTCCCACTCGGGCTCGGGTCATGATCTCACCGTCTGTGAGTTCGGGCCCTACATGGGGCTCTGGGCTGACAGCTCAGAGTCTGGAGCCTGCTTCTGATTTTGTGTCTCCCTCTCTCTCTGCCCCTCCCCTGCCCACGTTCTGTCTCTTAAAAATAAATAAAGATTAAAAAAAAAAAAAAACCATTGGTAAGACCTTTGCTACTCCAAGACTAGTCCTTGGACCAGCAGCATCAGCATCACCTTCTAGTCAGCATCACCATCTACTAAGCTCATCAGCATCTTATTAGAAAACATACCATCAGGCCCCAGCTCAAGCCTACGGAAGCAGAATCTGCATTTTAACAAAACCCTCAGATTGCGGAACATGCAATTTATGTTTGAGAAGCAGTGGGTTATCCTAATGATAGGAGAGTCATACAGCTCTTTATTCTAGATTTTAAAATACACGGGGTGCTTGGCTGGCTCAGTCCTTAAGCATCTGACTTCAGCTCAGGTCATGATCTCACAGTCTGTGATTTCAAGCCCCGTATCGGGTGAGCGCGAGTCCCGCTTCAGGTGAGCGTGAGCCCTGCTTTGGGTAAGAACACAAGCCCCACTTTGGGTCAAACACGAGCCCCGGGTGAACCCCACTTCTCTCTCTCTCTTCCTCTCTCTGCCCCTCATTCACTTGTGCTCTCTCTCAAAAACAAACAAAAAAAAAAACCACAATTCCCCATCTCATTTTCTAACCACCCAAATTCCATGGTTAATAGGAATTCATAGAATTTAAGATCCGAGGGTTCTCCCATCCCTTGTCTCCAGATGCATGTTCAAAGCCAAAGCAAGACCTGGCTCATTTCCTATCACAGGCAAAAGTGCTCATGAAGTATGGTGGGAATGAGGAAGGGAGTGACTCACCCAAAGTCATCGAATAATGTTCCAGAATCTTCCAATCTCCAAATTACTTGAGAATATACAGTAGATTCCCCAGAGAGTAAGATTTCCAGTTGTTCCACTACTCACAATCTTCCAGACGAGATATTCTACCAACGTTATTGTCTTACAGCTAAGCCTTCAGGAAGTTGGGGCAACTCTACCCCTTCACACACTGAGAATCCACCCTCGTATCTTATAATCCTGCTACCACGCCACCATCATCTCTCACCTTAGCTACTCAAGGGTCTCGCTGTCCCTACGCTTCTACCCGAGGATCCCTTCCTCAAATGCGCAGTCGGATAACTGTTCAAAAAGTTAAAATCAATCCCTCTCCCTTACTTGTCGAAAACCCTCCAAGAGTCACCAGTTAGATCAAAGCCAATCTCATTACTGTGTTCCACAAGGCTCTTCACGATACAGCCCCTTAGCAACAACATCACTGAACTCAATCATTCTCATTTATCGATTTCTAAACACCTGCCTTCTATTCCATCTCTTGACGAGGCCAAGCTCTCCGACCAACTTAAGGCTACTGCCCTTAAACCATTTCCCCTAATTGGAGAGCTCTTTGAGCAAATGTCACCTCCTCAGAGATGGCTTTTCTACAGAAAGCCCCTTCCCACTCCTGATCGCTACATCCCATCATTTTCTTTTCTGTAAAACTCTAACTAGTACTCAAATTTAGAAAGTTTGTGTACAACTTTATATTCTCTCTCTGCCTCCTTCCAACTATGGGTTTCATGACGCCAACCTACCTACGTGCAGCATTTACAGCTGTGTTCCAGGCCTAGCGGTCCTGGCACACAGTAGGTAGGCAATCGATAAATATTTGTTGAATTAATACATGAACTTGTCCCCTTTTCTTTTTTTCTTTATTCTAAGCACTAAGAGCCCCTCTACGTTGTTAGGTAACCCGATTACAAATCAAATAGCTTTTATATACTCATTTGCTTCTTCAAAAAAAATTAATTATCCTTTTGGAGTAGAATCAACTATAATTATAGTATTTTCATAATTCAGAAGTTTCTTGGAATGAATTCATTAGAGTAACACAGGTCTAGTAGATAAATCTATATCACAGTCTCTACCGGTTAGAAGCAAGGTATCTGGGACAAAGACGGCTCTTACTCTGGGCAGCTTGGCATTATTGTGACAAGTGTTCTGCAGAAAGGCTGGCATCTGAGATGTCACTAGAGCTTATCAGATCAGCTCTCAAGCTGTAAATGCAAAAACAGGCCTCACACTAAGCTAATCAGCTTCACTGAAAGCAAATGAGAAATAATGACATCGACAAGAAAACAGTACTTGTTCAAAATACAGAATAATATACTGCTCTGTGTTAATAATCTAAGAAAACAAACATGCAGAGCATCTCCCCCAAACCATCTCCTTAGAGAAAGGTGCTGTCATCATCTTAGCATATATCCTTCCAGACCACTTTTCTATGCATATAAATGATTTTGGTTCGTTTGCTTGTTTACTAAAGTGGACTTCTGCTGTACAGTCTGTTTGGGACTCTAACTTACTGTGTCATGGGGTTTATTTCCTCGTCCATAAATATTTTTCCTGCAAAACATTCCATTATGATGAACCTCTTTGTAGCTAATCTCAGCACATGCCTGTGGCAGATCAATTCTCAGAAGTGGAATTACCAGCTCAAAAGGTATGGTTGTTTCAAAATATTTTGTTAGTTTTTAATTCACGTTGACAAACTGACTTCAAGAAAGGCTGTGTCACTCCTAATACATCAACGTGAGCGAGTCCTTCCCTAAATGCCTCCCCAAACTCCCAGATTTTATTTGTATGGCTTCACCTCCACCCGACTGCTTCAACAACGCTGACAGAGCTGTGTCGTCACCACCGTGATCAAGCCTGCACTGTGCTCTCCCCAGAAGCAATGTGTGGTGTGTGTATTTGTGTGTGTTTCCACGTCCTACTCGCTCGTGTAGAACAGCTAATCTGGCTTGTCTAGGAAAGTTGTAAATAGAATTCTGTTAGGGCTGGATTCAGCTGTCAGAGTTATGCCCTGAATTTCAAAAGTGGGTGGTAATTTCCATAAATATGTCACTTTAAATACATGTCCTAAAGGGAATCCAGCATTTCACCCTCCCAAAGAGAGGAAAGAGAAGTTGGGCAATTTAATACCCAAAAAACTCAGGGCAAAGCACACTTTTGAAAAGGGGAGAGACCTCACCAACCCCAAAACATTTCACAAAGTTTGGTAAAAGTCTTCTTCTACAGATCAGAATCACTTATAATAAATGAATGAATTCAGCACGTTTTTCCTGAACAGTTGCCGTGAAAGGAAATGTTCCATTGCAAGCAATCAATAGTGATGGCTCTACACTTTTATTAAGGCTCTGGTGATTTCACCAGTAATGTCCCTTAGCCTTGATGGTTCGGCCTAATGGAAAGTAAACCAACAATGAGAATACGATACAGCGGTTCTCAAAGCTAGCTGTACATCAGAACTACCTAGGGTGCTTTTAAACATTCTAATGTCCAGATTGCATCCCAAAACTAACATGCCAGAACGTCTGGGAACGGGAGCTAGGTATCAGTGTTTAACAAAGAAATCCTGGGGCACAGGGATAGCTCAGTTAAGCTTCTGACCGTGGCTCAGGTCATGATCTGACCAGGTTTGGGAGTTCAAGTCTCCCATTGGGCTATTTTAAGCAGAACCCACTTGGGATCTTCTGTCCCCGCCCCCCCCCCCCCGCCCCTCCTCCACTCGTTTTCTCTTTCTCTCTCTCACAAAATAAATAAACTTTAAAAAAAAATCCCAGGTGAGTCCAAATTGTGGCGGTTCTAGTACAATGACAAAGAGAGCTAACAGCCCTACTGAGCCCAGTGAAATCAAAGAAGACCTCCCAGAGGAGGTGACCAGGCTGTGTTTTGAAGCACGAATTAATTCTTTCTGTTGTGGTTTGTAATTTGTAATTTAAAAATGCCGAAAATGAATCCCACACAAACATAAATAGGAAAGACTCATACATGCCAAGAAATAATCATCTTCAGAAAAAAAACAGTCCCACCGGTGGCAAAGAATTCAATGTTGGTGCTATAGATATTCAAATACCCCCTCCAAGTTGATAATCTATGGTCCTGTATTTCCTTTGTGTGGCCTATACCACAGAGAACAATGCAAAGCAAAACAGAAAAGCAAATCTCGGTGGTATGGTTGAATGCCAAAGCTAGCCTTAAGCAAACACGTCAAGACAAGTTCTAGAATTACAACCAGGATATGGCATCAATATAAAAGCAGATTTGTGCTTCAACGCAACCTCTAGACTTTTCAGTAAAAATATACTTTGGCAAAGTTTATTAGTGCTCCTCCTCCCCTTTTGTCCTCCCCTCCGACCACCACCAGTAAAGACAGTGGGAGACAAGGGAGGGGGACAGCCCGGGGCTCCCCTCTCGCTAGCCATTGTTGGTATTTAAGAGAGCTACACAGTGCTTGGCCATTGATCTGTTCACTGTCATCCTGCTTAAATCAATAATCTATTAGTCCCTTTAAATTAGAGTTAGATTCATCAAATGCCCTTGAGAGGTCTCAAACATTTTGTTCCTTATTCCAGGCAAGCACAATCAGTCTATGGAATGATAAAATTTTTGCTCGAAAACTCTGCAGGCTCAGCAGACAATGTGTCCTGTATTAGCTCATTCAGCGATCTCGGGCAGGCCAAAAAAGCAGTTTTCAGACTTCCCAGGGGGACAAGAGGCTTGTGTCATTCAATAAAACAACTGCACTCCAGCCATCCTGATGTGATTTCAGTTTGGGGAAGCAGTCTTTGAGGAATAATTTGGATCTGCTTTTTGCCTCCTGCTTTTATTTATTTCCTTGCTTACTTATTGACTTATTCAGTTCTGTCTGGTGACTGCATCCCCAGTAAGCAGCAGCCTCCAACGTGGCATCCGAACCGCTGACCAGATGGGCTGCCTTGCTTCGTCAGGGAATGGCCAAGACAGAAGAACTTCTCCCGCTCGGGCGAGATGGATGCTTGGTTCCGCGGGTCCCTGCCCAGAGCAGAGTCAGCACCAGGGGTGCCCTGGGCTGCACACGTGCCAAAGGAGACAGTGAGGCCAACCAAACCTGCACTGGCAGAAGCTTCTAGCCCGTGTTTGAAACCTTTCCATCCCTGCAACACAGAGATGGCTGTCACTAGGGAAACGAAGCTAGAATCGCCTTTCCTTCTAGAAAAATTCATTACAGGTCTTGTTTGCCTTTAAATTAATGCTCCCCAAAGGGTGGTCCAGATCAGCAACCAGCCACAGAATTCCTGAGGGTAAGGGGGGGGGGGGGGGAGGGAGAGAAGGCACTGGCTTGAAATCAGTGACTTTCCGACTATCTGAGGTTAAGGAGGACCCATTCTAACTCCCCACCCCAGTCCCTCACAGCGTGATAAACTTCACTGAAAACAAATCCCTAGGAAAAGAACGTACAAACAAAACATTAATTTTCAGAAAAAAAAGGCATCGGAAAGGAGATGCCTAAAACACAAGCTACGACTTAAGGGAAAAAGAAAGATGTACTAGACATAAAATTAACTCTGCTAAATTGCTGTGAGAGTTTCTAAGCACTTGCTCTCAGTTCCCGCCCTTGTCTCACCACGGACTGGCAGCGGGCAGTTTAGGAACTGGCACCGGTCCGCAGACAGCGCTTCGAGAAGCCCTACTCTGTGAAGGGCTTCAAATCCAGAGGTCTGCAGACAAAACAAAAACAAACTAGAGGGAATCTCCACAGGCTGAGATGGTGTGAAAGCAGAACACCAGTGCTCCCAAGCGACACAGCTTGTTTTCAACGCCGCACAACTCTGGGGGGTTAAGTCGTTCCCCAAATAAAAGAACACCGAAGAAAGAATTAATGCTGTTGCCTGTTTAAGAGGCCTTGGCACTTGCGAACTTAACTCACCTGAGAAAACACAGTATAAATGCCCTTGTTGTTACAACACACCTGAGTGTCATTTAAACACACAGAAAGTCTCCAACAATAGCTCCCTTCACGATTCCTAACATGCTTGGCATTTTTCTAAAGGTTAGATTAAGTAGCAGATAACATTTTTAAGAGAGAGCACTGTATACTATTTTTTTTTTCTTTGTAAGAACTAATTTAGTGCTGCCTAAACCATGTTGACAGATTTCAGGATTTTATGTTGGGCCTGATTAGCGGCAGGCAGGCATCAAACATTATGAAAGCCCTGCCTTTTTACTAGAACCTTCGGTGATTAAGACAGTATTTTAATGCACTCTCTGGGCAGCTGAGCCTTAAAAGAAAAAGGAGTTGTAAAGTAAAAGGCATTTCCTGCATGGCCCCAGGGGAATTTTGAGCCCAGCGCTCCGGGACCCGGTGGGAGGGAATAATTTCAGCTAATTAAGGGAGAATAGCAAAGTGTTGCATTTGGTCAAAACATTCAGTGGGGCTTCATTTTTGTTGGCACCAAAGAGAGCCGGTCTGGATTTTTTCCCCCTTTTTCTGTGGACACACTGCAGGACTGCAAGGCCCACAGCTCACATACATTAGGGAGAAAGTCAAAGGAAACGCCAAAGTTCAACTAAAGTACAAGTAATTAGAACCAGATTCTCCTTTTGCCTGTGTGTGCGCATGCGCGTGCGAGCGCGGGTGTAGACGTTTTATTAAAATGTAATTTACATGGCTCGAAACGCTAGCGTGCGAGAGGAAAAAAAAAAAAAAAACCCGTACAAACTGTCGCTCATTTAATTTTCCTGTCGCCTCTTCGTTGGGGCGGGAGGTGGGGGAGGAATTGGGAGGATCAGCTCTCTTAATCACCTTTCAGGAGAAGCGGTTTGTTTCCACACGCACGGGATTTGCAAATCTGTGAATCACATTGTGAAATTAGGTAATTGCCAAACAAGAAAAACTTTGCTTTGAAATGGTCTCGCCTCACTCGGCTGCTGGTTTTGTTGTTATTAAGCAGCTCCAAGATTAGTCCAGGGTTTGGGGCAGGCAAAGGAGGGAGGGGGTGGGGAGAGAAGGAAAACATCAACGCGGGGCTTTGGCAGTCTTGACTCAGTAACCTGCCCGTGACCCTGAAGGAGTGTGTGTTTGCCCGGGTCACCCGGGATCCTGGCCGAGGGCTGGAGCTGGGTTATGAGAATCCCTGCTATTCTGACCACACATGCAACAGGTGCCGAACACAAGCAGGGGACAACAACAGGGGCTGGGGCCTGGGAGGAAGACTTTGATTTCGGAGTCCTTAAAAGCAAGCCATGCTTTTCAAAGTTTGATCCCCGGACCAGCAGTATCACCATCACCTGGGAATTCGTTAAAATGTAGACTCTCAGCGCCACCCCAGATACCCTGCTGCATGGAAACAGGCATCGTAACCACCCCCGTCCCACTCCAGATAATTCCTAACCTAAGCACGTTAGTAACATTCGAGACACCATGGCATAAAAATGCCTTGTTACCGCCCTAACCTCACGAGAATCCCAAACATTTTGCTGAGTGCATTTGGCATGGGAACTCTGTCAGCTTCCCCTTTGCCCAGGTCCTTACTAAATACTCCACCTTGTGAAGTACTTAATGCACTGAGAACTTCAGGCTGCGTGTGTGTTTATGCTCACCAGAAGCCAGAAGCCTTCGTTCTCTCCCACGGAATTCTGGCAGTGGCTTTTAGTTGGCAGCGGGTTCAAAGTTGCACAGGAAGAGCCTGAACTAATAGTATCTGCTATTTACTGAGCACTTACTAGGTGCCAGGGGCTGTGCTAGTTGTTTAACGTGTCTTAACTCGTCTAACTCCTCCCCAAAACCACGGGGAGGGGAGGGACCAGGAACTCTGCACTTTAGAATTAGGAATTTAAAAGCACAACACCGCTCTCAGCCTTTGCGAAAGAGACTGAAATGGCTTAATACACATCACTATTATTTCACTAAAACCCACAGCCTTTCTACCTTCTCATTCTCCATCTCCCTCATTTATTTTCTTTGCTAGAAACATCACTGGGTATGGTCTGCTCAGGGCTATTTACTCAAATTTGAGAACTGCGGGATTACGTACCTCCCTTTCTTTTAATTCATGGTTATAATTTTCCAAACACTGATTTGATTCCAGACATGGTTAAATGTGACGAGATAGTTTGGGCTTTAAAAAGAGAGAGAGAGAGAGAGGCTCAGAATCCACTAATCACTCCGCATTACAGCTATACCTGCCTGGGCTCACGGCCAGCAGAAATTATTCCTGGGACTGACTTTTACCATGGGAAGTGCTGTCATATTTTCATAAGGGACCATGACACACTCAACACCTACATTTCATTTTTATAATACGCTTTCTTGCTTCAAGGAACATAGCCGAAAATTATCTCATAGGTTGTTTTGGGTGACGTTTTTAACAGACGATGCTTTCTATCACTATTTTCTAGGACATACTAAGATAGCTTATGACAGGGTTCAAATAAATTCTCCCTTAAAACCACTTAACAGGCCTACACATCTAACTACTTATTAATGATCTGAACTGAGAGACATCAGAAATGGATCTGCATTAACTGAACAAATGCGGGAACCGGTCTCAGGAGTCATGTATAGATGAAGCTAATTGCATCGCAATATTAAGGTCCCCCTGAAGAGTTTATCTCAACACCAAATGATTCAGTTCAATATTCCACTTCTAATCAGGATCCCCATAACTTCTAAAAAAGCAATTATTGCACTAATAAATGACATCCTATTATCTGTTCAAATTTCCTGCACATAAAGTTGATTAAAACTGGGGCATTAAAATACGTACCATCTCAGACACAAAATTCTTTGCGTATGTGCTGTTAATATATGCTAAAAACCACGTCGATACCAGCCTAACAGAAAAGTTATGAGGGGATACTTTTTGGAATACTGTGTTCAAGGAAGAGGGAGATGAAATTATGCTTTGTCACCTGGGGACCCTTGCTATCTTCTCAGGTCTGAGAACGCTAAGTGCGATTACGCCAACGTTTAGCCAAAGCCACCGTTCTCAACAAAATGATGCCCCACTTAGGCTGCAAAGAAGTTTTTTGGTTTGGTTTTGTTTTTCCAGGTGTGCGCTCATTTGAGTGGCCTGAAAATAACTTTGAAACCAATTTAATCCTCACTGTGTGGGTTTTCTTGATTCCTAAAAAGAACTAAAACACCATAAGCCCGCAGAAAACCGTACGTAGGAAGTGTTGGGAAGCGTGTGGGCTTTGCTGCCAGAGGACCCTGGATTTGGATCCCTCTTCTGCCAGTAATTTAACGGCCATGCAGTTTTCCTTACTTCTCTGAGCCCTTGTATCTCTTTCATGAAAACGCAGACCATCCTCAAATTCCTGTGGGCGAAAGGGAGGTAATGTTTGCAACTTGCCTGGCACCCAGTAAGCGCTCAGCAAGTAAGAGCCAACCCCTACATCTCCACCACCCTCCCCCCCACACAACATTTCTTTCCATCTTCTTTAATCGAGGGCAGCGGTTCTCAACCAGCATCGGTTTTGCCCCACAAGAGACATTTTGTCTCCAGACAGTGTGGCTGTCATAACTGGGGGCCGCGACTGGCATTTAGTGGGTAGAGGCCAGGGATGCTTCTAAACATGCGACAATGCACAAGCCTGCCCTGCTCCGCTCCCCTACCCCCAATGGATTCTCTGGCCCAATTTATAAATAGTGCTGAGTTTCAAGAGCCCTGATCTAGGGTAAGGATGCTCCCTGTGAGGAGGCTTTAGGACGAAGCAGTGGGGCAGCAGATAAGATGATCTCCCACAGCGCCGGAGAATCGGACCTGGCATCCCAGCTCACAGAAGGCATAACCCAAGTGCCTAACTCTGCCACATACTAGCAGTCCCTTTAGCTTCCGGAACCTCAGCTTCCCTGATCTGGAAAGTGGACACAGCAAGCATACTTACTACACAGCAGGGTTTCCAATTTGTGAACTCTACACAAAATACAAACACAAAAACAATAGCTAACACTTACTTCTCAGAGTATTTGGGAAAAGATGGGTAAGTCCGATCTTAAGAATGCGACTAACAGAGCCCCTGGGTGGCTCGGCTGGTTGAGCGTCTGACTCCTGATTTAGGCTCAAGTCATGATCTCACGGTTTGTGAGTTCGAGGCCCACGTTGGGCTCTGCACTGACAGTATGGAGCTGCTTGGGATTCTCTCTCTTCCTCTCTCTCTCGGCCCCCCACCCACTCACACCCACTCACTCACGCTCTCAAAATAAATACTTAAAAAAAAAAGATTGTGACTCATGGTTACCTGAGAAAATGACAGAAACGTCTCTAGAGTCTAGTCAAATATTAACATTGTGACAATATTAATAGCTAACCTTTGTGCAGCATGTACTATGAGCCAGCCACTGCCATTAGGTTCTAGGCATATTCCATATTTTAACTCATTTGACCCTAGGAGATTGGCAGACTGAGTATTTCATCTTTACAGGCAGGAAACCGGGGGCACTGTGGTTATGTCACTGTTCAAGACCACACAGATGAGAACCCAGGAGCAGCGATTAGAAGGCAAATGGTCTGGGGTTCAGGAGGGGTGTTCAACCCAGGGGTTGGCGGAAGACAGGGACATCCTTATGACCACAGAACTCCTTCGGCAAGAGGCTGGCAGAATATATAGACTACGTCTAAGACGGACACACAGTTGTCCCAGCATAAGGACCCAAAGTAAAACTGGAAATCTAAAAGAGAAAGCAGCTAACGGTACAGAAATAATGCCCTCTTTTCTTTCCAGTCAGAGCAATAAAGTAGGAAAGTCCCCCAGAAGCAAACACAGGAATTAGAAGGTACACACACACACACACACACACACACACACACACACACACACACACACCCCTCCCACATCTTCCCTGCTGAGAAACCAACCCCCAGCAGGCAGAATGGCAGCAGCTAAAACCGAGGTTCCAGAGGCCTTTGGCAGTGCTCCAAGGGCGTGTTTCTACACACTGTCGGGAGCAGTAACTCGGGCCAAATGTGGCCTGCTCAACTGCCAGAATTTGGGGCTGGCGGTGGGGGACGGAGGGGACAGCTCTGGACGCCCCGCCCCTAAGTTGGTTTTCTCTCTTGCCGGCGGGCCATATATACACTCCTTTAACCGAAGCTTAACTGGCACAAGAATGAAACCAACATCCAAAATTCTAAAGCTGTGCCACAGCCCCCTCAGTCATTGTCTACTGACTTCTAGAAGCAGGACGGCAGTGAACTCCTTCCCTGCACCTCCTGGTTCACTAATAGGAAGATATTGTTAGTGCCGGGGATAAGCATAGCACATCATCAGGTCAAAGGGGTGCACTTGGGTGGCATTTTAAAAGATTCTGGAGCTTCCACATGGAATTAAGCTTATGGAGATGCTGTAACTGTTGTGTTTTTTCTTTTGTAAGTGATTTTTCAAAATTTCTTGAGAAGAATGAGAGGTGCAAAGTGTTTGAATTGTGGTTCCTAAAAAAGAAATTGCTAAAGAAAACTTGAAAGAACAAGGAAATCTTCCCCAATCTTCCACCTCTGAGCGGTCCCCAAGCTCAGGTCTTTTTTGGATATTCCTTCCTTCAAGGGAACTTTCCATCTTTACAGATAAGTCAAGGCATGTGACGGGAAGTGTGAACTCTGAAGCCAGCCTGTCTGGGTTCAAATCCTAATTCTGCTACTTACTATGCGACTGTGAGTGAGCAGCTTGACGTCTCTGAGCTTCCATTTCTCCTTGTAGAAAATGCGAGCGTGCCCCTCATCGGATCACTGTGGGTGTCAGATGATAAACCATTGTGAAGGGACGCAATGACACGCACAAGCGCCAGGTCGGTCACACGTCAGTGTTACACAAGCAGAAGTACCACCATCAAGGATCACACTTGGGCTGGCGAATCTCAGCGTTGTTCACCTTCTCATCGTTCTTGCACACGGTGGACTCGCGTCTTGATTCGCTGACCCTCGCTTCCGCTTTCCTTTCCCAAATGGCCATCCCTCCTTCCAAAAGAGATTCTTGAAAGCCAGGACAAGTGAAGCAGTATGTGTCAGCGTTGTTGCCTTATGCTCTCTCTGAACAGTCCCTTCCTTCCCAGCCTCTCGGGCATTAAGCCAAAGTGCCACTACAGTCCTCTCTTCATGGGTTTCCCGGCCCACCCGCAGTCCCCGCGCAGAGGACCCCCGGAAACCGCTTCTTCACGCCCCGCTCAGGGCTCCTCAGTGCCTGAAAGAGCGCCCAGTACACAGGAGGGACTCGATGAGCATCAGTTGAAGAAAAAACGAGTGAAAGAATGAACTCTGCACAGAAATTCTTCCACGCGGCACCGAGGTAACAAATGATGATGGTTGTGGGCGGTTCGGCGGTTATCCGCCAACAAGCGCGCATTACCTGCCGGTGGGACTTGAGATGTGTTTGCACTCCCGCCACCCCGAGTGCTTGCTTGTGACAAGAGTGTGAAGGAGAGCAGGGATTATCATCATTATCCGTTTTTTCCCGTCCATTAGTCACAGGAGGAAACTGAAGCACAGAGAAGTTAAATGACTTAGCCAAGGTCACACGGCTGGGCCGTGGCTTGATCTAGAATGGGCCTCCTGAATCCACATACAGGCTTACTCTAAACGAGACACAAAGCTGCTTGTTTCTATTCGAAGCCGTGTTATTAATGTGTTGATGTTTTAGGACAAGGTCAGCAAGCTTTTTCTGAAAAGGGCCAGGTAGTAAATATTTTCGGTCTTGTGGACCATATGGTCTCCGTCACAGCGATTCAACTCTGCCACTGTAGGGAGAAGGGAGCACTAGACAAGACGTAAATGAACAGGCGTGGTATGTACCAATAAAACATTATTTAGAAAAGCATATTCCGAGCCAGATTTGGCTTAGTTTCCTGACCCCTGCTTTAAGATAAAGGAAATTAAAACGATCCCTTCTTATGGTAAACTGTACATGTTACTATAAAATCCATGCTTTCCTTTGCTTCCAGGGTAAAGATAGAGTATGACAGCCATATGTCACTGAGATGTGGGAAATATTTTAAGGATGCTAACGCTATAGAGCATACGGTATTTATATGCACTATAAACGTGTAAGGTCTGCACATTTCCTTCAAAACTAACCTCATGTACACATTTTTATTAGTTAGGGAGGTCAATATGTCTATCATAAATACATTTTAAAATTCCTTCCTACATATTCTCTCCACTGGGATTATTTATCGTGGCTTGTTCCCTGGCCCCGAGCCAGGCAGAATATGGGAGTTTTAATACCTTTAATCCATTACATGGATTTTTTTTTTTTTTTAGAGCTCCATAAGACAAAATAAAATGCACTCTCATGGTCATATATGCAATAAACCTGATATGCCACTTAATATTTCATGCCCCATTTTATATTTCAGTTGTGACGGTCCCCAGCTTTCAACATGAACCATGACATATTTTCAGCCATCTTTTTGCTCTGATTTTGTGTGTTTGTTTAGAAAATGAACAGATCACAAACAACAAATCTGAATGGACTCTGAGGGGTGACTATTACTGCTCCCTAATATTCTGAAGGGGCACTGAAATGACTGTTTGCTGACGTAGGCCACCCAGTTCCTTGCAACGTGAACTGGTCACGTTTATTTTTATTAGGCCATGCTACACTGCGTTGACAAGGAGGTGTACATTTATTTTTATGGCTCGTCGTATGGTAAGTGGTCTCCAAAGATGGCCTGGTCAATGAGCCACACCTCCAGGAATCCACACCAACGCGTTAAGGCCCTTCCTCTTGAACCTGAGCTGTTACTCTGATTTCATTCTGATCAACAGAAAGTGGCAAGAGTGATGCTGTGGTACACATAGGGCTAGACCCTAAGAAGCCTGGCAGCTTCCATATGGGTTTCCTGGAATGTTTATTCTAGGGGAAGCCAGGTATGGAGCCCCGTGACCACCGTGCTGTAAGGAAGCCCATGTCATAAGCGGAGGCCATGTGGAGAGAGAGATGCCATGGCAGCCTCCAGCCGTTGCTGCGATGTCAGCTGCGGAAGCGTACATGTGAATGGAGAAGGCTTCTGGAACATCCACCGGGGTCAAACCCATAGACAAGTCTAACCTCAGTCACTTCTTCTTCTTTTTTTAAGTTTATTTATTTATTTTTGAGAGAGAGAGAGAGAGCACAAGCAGGAGAGGGAGAGAAGGAGAGACAGAATCCCATGCAGGCTCCGCGCCGTCAGCGTGGAGCCCGATGTAGGGCTCGAACTCATGAACTGTGAGATCGTGACTGAGCCGAAACCAAGAGTCGGACGCTCAACTGACTGCACCACCTAGGTGCCCCAGCCTCAGTCGCTTCTGACTGCGGCCACGTGTAGGACCCCAAGAGAGACAGAACCTTGAAAGTTAATAAATTGTGTCTTAATCTACACGGTATTTGGGTTGGTCTGTTACATAGCAATACGTTAATTCTATAATTATTAATTAAAGATTATTGGGGGGGGGGCGCGCCTGGGTGGCTCAGTTAAGTGACTGACTCTGGCTCAGGTCATGATCTCGTGGTTCGTGAGTTCAAGCCCCGCGTCGGACTCTGTGCCGACAGCTCAGAGCCTGGAGCCTGCTTCACATTCTGTGTCTCCCTCTCTCTGCCCCTCCCCTGCTCATGCTCAGTCTGTCTCTCTCTCTCTTTCTCTCAAAAATAAATAAACATTAAAAAAATTTTTTTAAAGATTATTTTGGTGGAGCCACAAAGAACCCGCAGAAAGGCTCATTTCAACTCTTTTAGAATCTGGGAGACAATAATTTGACATGGACTGTATACTTTGCATGCATTCCTGCCAGATACAAGAGCAATGGACTAATTCCATCTAAAAAATAATGAAGAAGTTCTGCATAAAAGGAGTATGCTAATTGCTCAGCTACATATTCCAAGACAGTAATGATTAAAATATCATAGAACAAGGCCCTTTAAAATTGTTTTTAGGGGCGCCTGGGTGGCTCGGTCGGTTAAGCGTCCGACTTCGGCTCAGGTCATGATCTCACGGTCCGTGAGTTCGAGCCCCGCGTCGGGCTCTGTGCTGACAGCTCAGAGCCTGGAGCCTGTTTCAGATTCTGTGTCTCCCTCTCTCTCTGCTCCTCCCCTGTTCATGCTCTGTCTCTCTCTGTCTCAAAAATAAAATAAACGTTAAAAAAAAATTAAAAAAATAAATAAGTTTGTTTTTAAAAGTTGGCTGTAATGCAATGTGTCTTCCCCCCCTCCCCAAACTGCTTATAAAGCTCATTCATATCCACCTGAGCCCACATGTGAACACCACCTGCCTGTCACCTGCACACACCCTCTTTTATTTTGAGATGCAGATGTCTGTTTATAGGGTCGTTGTATTTTTATTTGTTCCTCCAGGGGACAGATTGAATTCTCCTCCCCACACTGGACATTGCCGTTCAAAATAATAGCAAAAGACTTGCAGGTAATGGGCTATAATACTCACTTGATACTCACTAAAGGAGGGTTTAGATCACTTGCTCTCTGTTACCTTTCGCGAAACATCTGTTTCATATGAGCCAGTTAAAAGTGCATACATCTGTAAATAATAAGCCTGTGTGTGCACATAATTTAATGAATTAGGACATAAAAAGGAATTGAACAGTAGGGGCACAGCAATTAGAGTAACTGCCCATTTTGTTAAAAATGTATTGTTTCCAGCTTTCACTTGGAAACCCTTTTATTATTCTGTGGGTTCTGAGGCTTCCAACCTTCTTATTGCCCCTTCCTGCAAAGCACATAGGAGTTTACTTTGCATAGTTGGCAGAGGGAAGGCAACCCACATAATGCAAAGCCGGGATGGGAACTTGCAACTGGCTCGCTTCTACTTGGGAGACCGGAGTTGGGTACCTGATCTAGTCTGTGCCTGGGAACTCTCATCCGTAAAATGGTGCGATAACAGGGCTTCCCAGATGACATCGTTCATTCTGTGTACTTGGCAGGCAGTAAGAGCTTCATCAATAATAATTATGATGATGGTGGTTTTGCATTCGAATGAAAATCCATCACAACTTGTGCCCAGGTCCAGGGAACAAACCTCGTTCAAAAGTTTCTCTTGATTGTTAATCTGGTCTTATGTCTATTTACCTTCATCATTTCTAGGGATCGACAATGAAAAGGGGGGAGGAGGGACCATGTCCTGGTTAACAGGAAGGACCATCAGAAAATCTGCTTCTCGGATATCAAAACGAACGCCAGAAGCCCAAGGAAATATCCTGTGCCCATTCAGACCAGTTTTCTGGCTAACGCACTCGTAAGTGCTCGCCATAACCGCCAACCTGAATTTACCAAGTTTTGACAGCTCCCTGGAAGGTTACCTTCAGGTGTTCTGAGTGACTCTAAAACATACAAATGTATCAAGGCGGAAACCATTTGGGATGTTCTGAATTGTAAGTCTGCTACTACTGAACTATTCTCAGCTTAGCTCCTGAGCACCTACTGTGTGCCAGGCACCAGGTTGCAAAGCAGAGCACACATACATGAGGAGCAGAAGAAGGTCTTCCTGGGAGAGACAGGATGGCATTTTCTAGAACACATGGTGAGCCTTCCACAGAGTGTGGCCGGTTCCTCTCTGCCTCCCTTAAGTTTAAGACGTTTCAACTGAGTTGAAAGTAGCTTGGAAATGTTGGAAGATGCTCTGTCCATTTGAAAGTCAACAAGGACACAGGAGCACAGGAATAGAATGTGATGCCACAGCGATGTGATGACTGCAAGAAATATAATTGAAGTCCAGCCCACTGGGATTCTGTGAAAATCCTGGTTTAGCTCTGTAAAATGTTAGTAAAGTAACTGCTATGCATTTGCCAGGCCCCAGGAAAAATAGTTCCACCCAGAAGGAAAACACGTTAAACAATGACTGAAATCCCCACCCTCTGGTATTCTGTTTACGTTCTCCTGCAGTCTATTTACCCTCTACATAAAGAGATAATTAAAGCTCCTTAATAGCAATAGGAAAGAAGAATAATGGCGAAAGGGAAAGAAAGAGAACAAATATTGAAAAAATATTAATGGCTGGAGTATACAGAGCTGCGTTGTTCAATGCAGTAGCCACTAGCCACGTGTAGGTATTGAAACCTTAACAGATTAAAATTAAATCAAATAAAAAATTCAGTTCCTCAGATATATGAGGCCCATATCCAGTGCCACACAAGGCTGGCGGCTACGATACTGGGCAACACAGAACTACAGATCGTTTCCATCACTCTAGGAAGTTCTGGACAGTGCTGATATCTAGTACACTCAAACGGCGGTGTGCTTGACCATATCCACCGACTTAACCACAGTTAATTGAGTACTGACCAGGTACTAAGTACCATACTAGGACTGGAAAACAGAAGGACACAATATCTCATCCCCAAAACGTCCCAGGTTAGTAAGGGAGCCCAGTCAATAAAACAAAACAGAACACACACACACACACACACACACACACACACACACACACACACACACACAGGAGAAATGGGTAGAAACACAGAAAACAAACTGGTAACTTTAATGGTACATATGGTAGTGAGTATCCAAGTGCTTCCCATAAAATCTTTGAGCTTTTCTGTGTTAAAAAAGTTTTTCATAAGAATATAAGGGGGAAGATACCTATTTACTGAATATTACCTATCAGGTACTTTAAATACACTCTTATCTAAGTCTATGGTAAGCTTGCAAGGTAAGCATTGTGGATCCATTTTATAGATGGAACAACTGAGGGGACTGGAGCTCTAGCTTCCACAGCCGAGGCAGCGCATGGGGAATGCCCAACTCCACCATGTGACACACTGCATAGGGCCACGCCGTGCCCCCTGAACACGTGACGGCATCTTACAGGTTCCATTCAGAACCTACTGCGTGACTTCTAGTAAGTCACTTCAATGCATCCATCTGTCTCCATTTCCTCAAAATACGTAATTCAGTAACAATTAGATTTCAAACAAACAAACAAAAACAGGTAGAACATGGCTTACAAAAATCCAAAACAGAGAGCAATACATTTCAGATATCACTGAAATCACTGATATAAGGGCATTATGGGAGAGGCTAACGACCGTCATAATTATTTATGTAAACTTCATCAAGCAGTAATAGTTTTCTTAGGTTTGGGACCCTCTAAAGAAAACAGATACTTTAAAACAGGCGGCGAATTCCAAAAAGGCAATTTAACTTCATCCTCTCTTAGGAAGCTTTCCCCCACCCCGCACCCCGCTTTTTTTTTTTAAGTAACGGATGATATAATAGTGATCCTTAACTATGAGGCACCCCCAGCAGGAATCATTAGCAGCGGTCTCTAGAGGAGGGTTACAGGTGAACTTGGAGAAGACGCAAAGCCTCATTTCTCATCTCTCACCGTCCTGCGATTCCCCGGTAAACACAAGACTCAAGCAGACCCTGACTCCTGTGAGGGACGGAGGGAGGGAAGGGGCCAATGCAGAATTCAGCCACAAAGAGGATGGGACAGGGGACAAAAGAGGCCGTGGCTGCTATCAGAGAAGTAACGCAGTCAGAGGAACCCATGCGAGTTACGGATCCTTACTTCTCTCTTTTCTACATCTCCCCCACGCCAAAACAGTCCGGGGCCCCTACTCGGGTTTGTTAGGGCAGAGAACACGTGCCAGGAATTCTTCACGCAGCTGACGCAGATGACAGACCTAAACTGGAAGTGAGTCAGTCCACACAGACGATGGGGAAAAGCCCTTCCCGTGGCTTCAGCCTCAGCCCTACAACTTACTGTGTGACCTCAGACCCACTCCTCACCTTCTCCGAGACACAACTGCCTCTCCTGTAAAACGAGGAGCATCGTACCTTCCACGCCGGATCAGCGGTGAGGGCCGACTGGCGAGAAGGCATCGACAGGCGGCAGAGGAGAACCGTGGAAACCGCGTAACCAGCCAAAAACCGACGAACGAAAACCCCTCCGTGGTGCTTCGGTGCAGTCTCTATCGTCAGAAGACAATCGTTTCTTTCTTATCGGAAGGCACGCGTGTGACCATCGTTACGGGGAACGGAGGATGGCCGCACTTCCTCTGTCACTGCCCCGTCGAGAGGCAGAGTTTGGGGATGCGGGCTGGCCCCGGTGCCTGCTTCGCCCACAGAGGCGCGAGCGGCTCCGTGCCAGCCCTGGATCTGGCCCTTCAGAGGGCTGGGGGCTTCCGCTTCCTCCCTCCCTCTCCGATCATTGCTGCCCTGCTGGGACAAGCACGAGCCACGTGCAGCCGCTCGAGTCGACAGGCCCAGCTGAGCTCCCTGCCAACGAGAGCGACGCGCACCGCCAGCCAGGGGAGTGAGCCTGCCGGGACTTGGAGAGACGCAGGCCTCAGCTGACAGCGTGTGGAGCAGAAGACCTGCCCAGCTGAGCCCGGTCCATCTACAGACTAATGAGATAATAAATTGTTAGGCCACTAAGTTTCGGGGGCGGCTTGGCACGGAGCAGGAAGTCACGGGAACAATGATCGAGAGATAAGCGATCGTTTTCTTAAAAGCCAGTCTAATCAGACCCACCCCAAAAGAACATCATTTAACAAACACTCCGGAAATATCCACATAAGGGTCTTCCAGAAGCAACTTTGGAAGGTACGCGTTCATTCCAGCGCTCCCTACACCACGTTTGGAAATTACCCGTGAGGCCTCCACTCGGGAGAACCTCTTGCCTGCTCCTGTGGCAAAGATGTTCCACCCGCCCGGTCCCTCACCTGCAGCAGCGGTGGTTCTCGGGGGTGTTTCAGTTCTTCCCGTGATCAGACTCATGTTCAAAGTCCCGAGGAGATACTTGTGTTGGTGTTATATAAGAGGGTTGTGTCACAGGGACTTGTGTATGCAATTTCTCCAGACATTAGGAGTCCAGAGAGAGCAGGGACAGGGTAGGAATCATGTTGGTGTCACCCAGAGAACATATCAGGGAGCCTGGGACATGGCAGACACCCAAGAGCTGTTTGGTGAGTGACCCCACAAGATCGAATCCACCGGTGAGCAATGAAAACGGACTGTACCCCAGACAGCATCTCTGGGTGAAGTCGCACTGTGGCAGTTTCATAGGTGACAAGGCTCCCCTGTAAAAGTCGGTCCTCTGTAGTAAATCTGGGGGCTTGGTAAATGGATGCCACCGAATCAGGGCCCGTGTTACCCAAATGGTGACAGAAACGGGACGGACTGTGACCCAGGTTATGAGCCACAGACAGAGGAACCTTTTCGTCAAGGAAAAGAGGTACCAACTAAAAAAGCAGGTTCGCTATGAGCGGAGACACGTGAGCCACAGGTGTCATGCTGGAGTCAGAGCACAAGTCTACTCCGTGGCTTCTGTTATGTTTTCTGGGCGAGAATAGACTCCTCATTTACGTGAGCTCTGATCTTTCTACAAATCCTGCACCGTAGACATCATTATTCCCATTTCATAGCTGTGGAAATCGATCCTGGGTCAAGGCGGGCTACTTTCATTATCTCAGACCATCGGGCAGTGGCAGGGAATACAGGTGGAGAGGTACACGGGAGGGTACGAGATGTGAGTGGGCACGCAGAGCAGAAGCAGTCAAACTTTCAGAGAGTGACAACTCTTCACAGCCTCTGGTCTGAGAGCAAGAAAATCATTATACCTTCCTGTGTATAGAGCTCTGGATGGACAGGTGATAGGAGAACCTTTGCAAGAGCATGTGCAACTTGCGGCCACTAGAAGCCCAGCATGGGTTTCTGGAAACTCTTGCCCAAGTAGCAGAGAGATGCCCTGTTCATCTACATCCTCCAACTTTCTCTGCAAATCCAAACCTGTTCATCCTATCTCTAATTCCTATTGTTCCCTCTGATAAGCAGGGCCCCAGTGAACAATTAAAGCTTTCAATAAATAATCTCTAAGCACATTCATTTGATTGACTGTTATTTGATACAGCAGTTAGTTTCAATGGGGCAGTTAATATTGATCACATAAAGTACTCCAGACAAACATGAAACAGTTCCAGAACTCCATGGATTATTACCCTTTATCTGCCAGTCATCTGGGTTACTTGTAATGGTCACGGAATTTAAAATCAATAATAACAATTAGTGTTCTGTACACCAAAACGGATGAATCATGTGAAATGGGTTTTCATATAAAATCAAAGGTAAGGCAGACTGCACCCTGGAAAAAGGCTCTCTGAATTTCCGGTACACATTTGGCAAGGTACTTTCGGGCAAGTGTTCCAAACAGGCAGCAGGAGAGAAAGAAAGGTATTTAGGAGGAGAGGTG
Source organism: Prionailurus viverrinus (assembly GCF_022837055.1). NCBI lineage: Eukaryota > Metazoa > Chordata > Mammalia > Carnivora > Felidae > Prionailurus > Prionailurus viverrinus. The sequence goes on from NC_062569.1 coordinate 16,923,689, forward strand.
GCTGTAAAAGCCCACGTGAAACCCCTGACAGTCCTCATCCAAAGAGATGAAGTATAAAAGATAAAAGTGACCAAAAGGAGTGCTAACAAGCATAGTGAAATTAATGGGACTGGCAATTTGCTTCCTCTGAGATGCGCTTCTGGCTACCTTTTTCGGCTTCTGATTCATAGGCATTAATTGTGATTTTTTCGTAATAAAATGGCAGCAACGCTATTTTAGCACCATGGCACCAGTGCTGTTAATGTCTGGATAATTAAAATGCAAAGCAACAGAGAAACGTTTCATCATTAAACTGTAACCAGCGCACTATGTGAAATCATCCATTCCAAAGACTTGTTTTTCATCAATTATTTGTTATTTATCTGATGTAAATATAAGAAGGACTAATTAAAATGTATGCCTTTTTATACAGCTTCTTGTCATTAAAGCCAATGAAAGCATTCTGAGGACCATAATGAAATAATTATGTTTGCCTTTAAGAATTCTCTTCAATAACACATGGCAGTACTGAGCTAAATTAAAACATCAGGAACTAAATTTCGCTTGCCTCCATTTCCATTTTAGTTAATTATACCCCCAAGCTTTTCAATAGACCAGACCCTAAAAAATCTTTTGAAGCTGAAACAGGCTTCAGATCACCAGCCTTTTTATAATTATGGACCTTGATAACAAGACATAGGTACCGTAGCCCCAAAAGCTTTACAATTTTTGAGAGGAGGCGTGGGTTAGACGAGGTCTTCATTTGCTCTGGAAATCAGAGAAAAACTGAGATAAACGTGATCCAAATCTTCTCCTCCCAGTTAACGGATGTCCCCGTCTTATCTGGTCTTGCCTGCATTATTTCTACCCGAGTATTTTGGATTCAGCTATTTGGATTTTTCTGATTTGGTAAACTGTGATCTGTGGTGAACGGTCATTGATCAATCATAACAAAACCAAACATTTCACTACATCTGAGTCAAATTAGGAGAGTAACCCCTTATTCAATACTTAAAACAACAACAACAACAACAATTATCTTTAAGAAAAGAGTAGACTCACGAGAACCTATAAACTTGAAAAAATAAAAACCGGCTCTTTCATTCAAGTTTCTCCCCCAGACCTCAAATCGCAGATACTTGCAAAGGCAAGAATAATGTGAGTTTAAGAAAAAAGGAAGACCGAAAGAGGAGAGCAAACACTGCTGGGGGCTGTCAGGGCTGGTGGCAAATGAAATGGCTTTAGCAAAGCTGTCTGTCATATGATGCGGATGGGGGTGGGAACCTGGTACTTAGGAAAGTAAATAGGAATACCAGGGATTAACTCTGACAATGTGAATTCCTTCCCATTTTGTTATACAGAGGGAGTTGGCGGGGTTCATGGGGGATAGGATTTGGGGACTGCTGCAGAGACCTTCTCCCGACACATCGACACATCGGAGGGAAACTGTGGACAGCTGGCAAACAAGGATCTATTCTAGGACAACATAAAATTGCAATTATACTCTCAGAATCTGCTTTTATTAAAATCACTCCCACCCAAGTGACTCTTTGTTCTGTTTAGAGAAATTTCCTTTGGGGCGTGAGGGACGTACGTGGTCACCCACTGTCACTCCTGTTAAAATTAGCTTTCCTCGTGCCTCCACCCCCCCCCCACCCCCCCCACCCACCCCCCCCCCCCCCCCCCCCCGGCTGGTTCAGTGTGTCAGCAATGGGGGAGGCCTGGAGACTCCTGGAATCCATGTGCCCTGACTAGAGGAAATGCTTGGCCAGGCTGGCTTGCCTGGCTGACGTCAGTTCCTGTTGTCCTCGCCTTATCGTGCAGGGGACCAAGAGTCTTATCTTACTGAATGGCCCCCCTTTCAGCTCCCCACCCTGCAAGTCCAGAGAAAAAAAAGCAAGTCAGCAGTTCCATTGCCTGTTTGAATTCTCCTCTAAGAAGCTCTGAAAGCTCAAGATAAATAATATAATACCTGCAGACTCACCCTTACTGCTTCCTAGGTCGGGAGAACTTGTACAACTTTATTTTTTATTCATTTAAAGGGGTTCGGGGGTGTGGGGTGAGGCGGGGATTATGGTTCTTAACGACGAAGTAAGGAAGCCAGAAAGGAAAAGAGGAGAATTCGGGGCAACATATTGACTGATGAGGTTGTGTCATTAGATCTTACAGATGGGGAAGGTTATCTCATGTCCTATTTAACAAGAGGTACTTAGGCCAAGCCACTTACAGACAGGATACTGATAAATCTGGAACCTGAGTTCACTCCACTCTCCTTTCTCCATCACCGCCCGTTTCAACTTTTTAAGGAGAAGCTAGCCAAGAACTGATACAGCTTTGTTCATAGTAATTCAATTTAATAATTCTCTCCCTCCCCCCACTCCCAATACATACAACATGCTGGGATGAGAACCACAGTCATTGTACTTAAATCAGGTTTTGCAGGGGATGCCTTCCACTTACAGAACTACAGTGTGCCACAAAAGGAATTCATGTTCAGAAGGATGACCCAGAAGCACAAGGCGATCTTCAGTCATAATGGAAAAATTAAGCTGTGAGCGCTCTAGCTATATTGACCAGAGAATCCAAACAAAGACATTCTGTGCCACTCCTGGGTTCAAGGGGCAGCCTTGGAAATCTCGTAATATTGAAATATCTGGCATATTTCAATGATTTATGTGGGAATTGTGGCAGTATATCTGAAAGTGGGTTACTCTAGAAAATCAGAGACGTACGATTGCCCTAACTACACTATAATCTGAAAGGCAAGATCCTACATTAATATCCTTTGGAAAGGTTTTCAGCCAAGATTTTTCTGATTAACCTTCCTCAAAAGCTCCCATTTCTGAAAGAATGTATTTAATTGATAGTTAACTGAATCTCTAGTAGAACATTTAAAGTAGAAAAATGTCATTTAAAGATAAATTTATTGGCACTTACATGCAACTCAAACTCTATAGAAGATTCTTTTTAAGATGTTCTAAAATGAATACTGCATTTACTGTTTAATAAGCCCTATGTGATTTGAAGAGCGTTTTATATTTTGCACCTTGGTTTCACATCTCCATCTTTCTCCTTGAGAGTAACTCTCTGATTTAAAAAATTCCTAGCCTTTTATAAAAAAAAAAAAAAAATATCTGATTTCAAAGATTATAAATGCCTTGAGAGCAGAAGTTACAATCTTTATCATTCATCGTGTATTTCTCTTCCGAGATAGTTTACTGATGCTCGTGGAATGTACAAAAGGGAAAACGGTAAGATTTTCTTCCCTTTTCAATCATCCCAGGGGCTTAATATGTTGAAGGCAAATTACAAGCATCGGATATCCAGAAGAACTTTCTTTTACTTTTTGGTTTTAAAGAAAAGTTCATGACAATACTGACTGGTTATATATGGTCAGAGCCAGGCTTCCAGAAATGAGAAGAAAACTTTTGATTCAGATCGGTTAGCCTATCAGAAATGGCCATTCTGGTCATTTATCTAATTAGGACAAAAAAAAAAAAAAAAAAGGCCTCTTTCAAAACAACGGCTTTGCATTTGGGCTGGCAAATCAAATTCTAACTGGCGCTTCCAGACCAATTCCATAGCCGAAGTTTAAGCGGACAGACGTGTTACCTCTCCTGTTTTATTTTCTGGAATCTACAATTTTCTGGCGATAAAATTTAAACTCATGTGGTTTTTTTTTCCTTCTAGTTTACACATCAATACCTCCCTACCCAAAGTACCAAGTTATCAGCATGTGTACAAAATTTTAGTATTTCTTTTTTTTTTTTCCTACAGGGAAGGAAAACTTGGTGAAATTTCCACTTATTTTCAGACGACCCTATCCTGCACTCTGAGATGTAAGCAAAAGTCCCTTTTCTTTCTCCTTTCTGATGGTATTAGTTACCACTGTCATGTGGCTGAGAAGCAGAAAATTATGTCCTACTTTAGAAAAACAATTGAGCCTTTTCATCGAAATATTTATTCAAAACCCCATTCAATTCATACGGTGGCTGTCAGTCTTTACTTAGTCTCTCTTTCAGTGGGTATCTTTGATTTTGCCACTTTGACCCCAATTTATAGCTCACTAGGAGAGGATTTGGATACTGTTTAATACTTAAAATTCAGGTCCCAGGGCTTTGAGAAGGGAACTTTTCTTCCTTCCTTAATCACACATCACTGTTTGTTTTTAAAAAAGACTTCTCCTCATTAATGGGCAAAATACGATTTCAAAAAGAAAATATTTCTTTTCTCTTTTTTCTTTTGATGTGCTGAGTATGTAGAGGACAGGGAAGAAGGCCAAGAAGTTGTCACACTCATGATTTCACCGAAAGCAACTATATTTAGACCACAAATATTAGGATTTATCCTATGCCCACTGAGCAATTAATGCTGAAAACATCTGGAGCAGGCCCTAAAACCAAGATAATCCACGAGGCATCTGAATACAAACTTTGTGACTATGATACCTTCCAGGGGCAGTCTTAAATCGTATTATTTATACCACATTCCCTTAGTAGCCCGCTAATCCTGACTTCAAATTTTTATAACAAGCAATTCACAGGCCCTACTCAAACCGGTAGCTGGTTCGCATGCCATTTTTCTGTCATTAAAATTACAAAAGAAACTAAAAAGAATATTCTAACACCTTTCAAAGACGGCTTCTGGTGCGTTTTACATTCAAAGGGTTTACTCTGATTACTACACACACACACACACACACACACACACACACACACACGAAAAAACAGAATCTCAAGGCAGAAAATACTTTTGGTTGGATTTAGTACGATTTTTTTTTTTCTCCTTGCCCACTGTTTCCTCTGTGTTAAGAGCGTAAACAGATCTGCTTCTCGTCAAAACAGTCATTAAGTACAATGGAAAAGCTTGTGGTTTTTATGCTCTTTTTTATCCAAACGAAGCCCTAATATGCTTTTATTTCACAAGTCCTAAGTAGCTATGCCACCCTGAACCAAACACCATGTGGCAGACATTTGTTAGAATTTTTATTTATGCTTAAAAACTTAATCTCTTGAACAACTAAACGCAGGGTCATAAAGTGGTTTATGGAGGATAAAGCAACTCTCTGCAGGGGCAAAAGCAATTTTTACAATTTATTCATTTAGCCTATAGCTGGGGTGTGCTTTTCCAGCCCTTGCGAAATTGACCACAATAAACACTAATTGCTTTGCTTACAAAAATAAGACACTGGAATTTCTGAAATCCCTTTGTCAAATGCCTTTATTTACTTTTTCTAATGCAAGTTTCTTTGATTAGCTGAACTTTGCTGTTATCGACACTTCTTGCTTATCGGCTGGCCCTAGGCAAATGACACATTCACCACTCGCTCTCCCCAGATAAGGCAAATCCCTTGTTTAACTTGTTCAAGAACAAACAAAGCTTTTCCCCCTACTCCTACAACTTAATAGGCATGTTTGGAGGGTTAATTACAAAGGGAGACTGTCTACTTGTAAAGGCTCTATTAAGTCTAATAGCTTTCCGCCAAGGGTCCTGAACATTTTTTTCCCCTTCGTTAAAAAATAGGTCTTACAGAACTTTTTCTTGTACCAAAAAGTTTTCTCAAGAGCTCCGGTTCCCTGAGATTCCAAGTGAAATTGTTCACATTGTTTTAACTGCTACAGAGGACAGGTCTCAAAGATCTCTTGGTGGGTTGTACAATTATTTTGTAACTCAGTTTCTTTGACTTCTTCAGAAAGAACACAGGCAACAGGAAAGAGAAGGCATTTGGGATGAAGACGCCTTCTGAAAATTATTTTCTTTTTGCCCTGGTTATGGCTCTAACAAATATTAAGTCAGACAGCCAATCGGTTGGCATCAAATGGTTATTGATTTTTCAGCTACAAACCTGTTGATTTCCTGGCCCAAGTAGCAAGTCTTTATTGCTAAGAAAAAGTTTCACAGAGAGCAATTTACATCTGGTCACTGTCCCCGTTCTCTCCCTTTTCTTCTCCCTCTTTACATAAGCCACCATGTTATTAGGAAAACTCAATTTCTTCCAGTTAAACTTTGACCTCTTTGAAAACAAAGATTTAAAATGTCATTTTCAGGCTAATGCGCCAATGAATTGTCAAATAAAGTACTAAAAACATTTTGATAGATAGCTGAGCCATTTATCTAAATCACTGTCAGGGGGGCGATGCATCCTGCAGGCTCCCACCACAGCCACCCGAACGTGGGATTTTTCTGGGACTTCTGGTCATTTCTCAAGCCTGCAGCCACACTACTGTTGACCAGATGCGTGCCTCGGCATCGTGTCAGGATCAGATAACCAAATAGTCAATATTTTTTTAAAAAACTGGGCTACTCCACTTAGATTTCCTTCCCTTTAAATGATGTCCAGGTTCTGGGCTGAATTGCAAGATATGGAAATAATGGATGGCTCAGCCCAAGGGGTGTTCATTGCCAGTAGTTTTCTAGCAAAACAGCAACTTCTTAGAGCAACAAAGTGACTCGGAAAGGTGGCAGCAGGGTCAATGCTAAGAAATATTGCCTTTCCTTAGCAAGGAAAACATTGGAAGCAGCAGCTTTAACGGGTGGTTTATGAACTGCAAGAGCAGGAGCCACCCTAATTAGGCTAAATTCCTTGCAAGGACGATGTCATATTTTAATTACTTTGGACTGCTGAAACACACAAGGGGGGGATATATACAACTAGCAGCTAATCCAAAGAACAGCAAAGTTAAATTCCCCTCTGCATACATCTTAGTAAAAACTGCACAATGTGTCAAATTGCCTTACTTGAAGAATGTTTCAAAGTCCTGTGGTCACACTCTACTTCCCCCCCTCCCACCCCCCCACTCCATGCATCTTTTTAAAACTGTTTTCAAGAGACTGTAAGGTTGGTAAGGAGAGGAGCGGGGGATCGGGAGGGGCTGTTTGGGAAGAAAACATCTAACAGGAAATTTTCAGCAAGAGGGAATCAATATGCACGCCAGCATATCACACCCTTTCAGCATTAAATCATTAAATCCTTTGTCTTGCTACCAATGCAGTTTGTTTCCAATGTCTTTATTGCATGCAAGAGAGACAATTCATTTTTTTTTTCTTGGTAGAAGAAGGGAAAAAATAAACCTACATTGAGCAGTGTGCCGATGCTGCCATTCGGTTTGGGTCAATCCACTGAAGCATGCTTTGAGAGCTTTCTCCTGGAGCATGCAGGAAGACGGACTCGCAGTGTAGAAATCCAGGATTTGCCCAGGACTCACTGACAGAACATCCATACAGTCAAACATGATCTCCCCTGCACCGAATGTCTGCAAAAGTGCTTATCCTCTAGGTGTGGAGGCAAATGGCATAGAAAAGTCCACCCAACTCCATCAAACTCTGCCCCTTTTTTGGCACGTAGGCTGTTGGTCTTTTTCCCAGCCCCGAATCATGAATTATGACAGACAAGCCAGCTAAAAGCCTGTAATTGATCCAAATGATCATTTACCATTTTCCAGGCTTGCTCGGCCAATCCAGCCGGGGCGGGGGTTCCCAGAAAGATCCCAAGTTCTCCTTCCAAGCAAATGCCTGCAAAAAGCCTTCCGAATGCGGTCCGGATCCTACCCCGACGGTGCCCAGACAAACCCTGCCCGGCTCGCTCGCGTCCTCGGCATCCCAGTCCTCAAACAGCTCGCATGGGGGAATTCTGGTCCCCCCTTTGGCAAAGAATAGACCCTCCTGCCTCTGAACAGCTCACTTCCTACTACTTCTGTCACACAGAATGAAAGATTGAATTGCCTAATATATGCGAGTGAACTTTCGGTGAACCCTTCCCGGGCTGCTAACCTTCAAATGACCCAACGAGTCTGACATCACCAACTCCCAGGATTCTCACAGAGCTTAAAAACTCCCAGCAGCCCTGCAAAAGCAGACAGCCAGAGAGGCAGCGGGCGAGCGCGCAAGCCGCCTCTTTCTTTCCCATTTCTCACCTGAACAACAATGCAAGAAGTGCTTTTAAAACGGGCAGGGGAGGAGCCGGGACACCGCTCCGGGCTCACGTAGAGCGCCAACTTCTCTCCCTTTCCGCCTTTTTATCCGCCGCGGGCTTAGCTTGGAAGCGCGTGTCCCCCTCGCCCGCTCGCCTCCTGCCCACCCCCGCGCCCCCAGCCCACCCTCCACCCTTTAAATTCCTCCGTGCGCCCGCCTGGCTGTTACATTCCTCGTAACTTATGTGTTTTTCCACTCCCGAAAAAGCACATGCAAGCCCTCAACTGTAGAGCCGAGAGGAGAGCTACTCCTCGGGGAAGCCTTGGGTTGAGAAACTTTCCATTTGATTCTTTCTTTTTTTTTTTTTTTAAAAATACCCCCTCTTTATCCCTCTTGCAAAGCCCTGGGCGGAGGGATTGCATTTGCTCTGGAGTAATAATCTAGTTTTCTGGATTCATTTACTTAAAAAAAAATTTTTTTTTTTCTCCAGTCTATATGCAGCAGTCAAGAATTGGTTACTCCTGCTCCAAACACTCACACATGGAATCACATGTATAGACAGGATTTCAGGATCTGAGAAGACACAGTGGTCTAGAGTGGATGTGGGGCTCCAACTGAAATCGGTGCCACTTCCAGTTCGACCTTTAAACCAGCTGTGTGATCTGAGACAAGTATTTGATCTGAGCCTCAGTTTTCCCATCTGTAAACTGGGGATATAGGGCTGCTGTGGGCCCCCCCCCACCTCCCCCCAAAAAGTACTGTAGGACACTGTATCCTGAAACAAGTACTCACTGTGGTTTCATCCTTTCACTCCCCCCCCCGGGGAAACAGAAGCCCAGGAGGGGAGGCTGAGACCTATCAGAGGCCACAAAACTCAGAGCCATGACTAGAACCTTACTCCCTGCAATCCTAGTCCAATGTGGAAATTACTTTGCTGTTCCCACAGCCTTGGACCCCGAATAGCATGTTGGTGACCTCTGTCGTGTCATGCACATACACACACGCATACCCAACCACCACATAATTAAACACATATTTTGAAAACTGGTTAAGCGTGAAGGTTTTATATTTCCATGGGCCAAATTTCCCCAACGCTAGCCCCCTGCTCAATCTTGGTTATTTATTAGAATAATTTGAAGAGAAAGAGATTCTTTTTTATACTGGCCATATTGACCCAACCGCGAGGGAGGAGAAGCTTTTCAGCCAGTCTTAAAAGACGCAGAAGGACAGGGGCACCTGGGTGGCTCAGTCGGTTAAGTGCCTGACTTCGGATCAGGTCATGATCTCACTGTTCGTGAGTTCGAGCCCCGCATCCGGCTCTGTGCTGACAGCTCAGAGCCTGGAGCCTGCTTCGGATTCTGTGTCTCCCTCTCTCTGTGTCCTTTCCCTGCTCATTCTGTCTCTCTCTGCCTCTCAAAAAATAAATAAATGCTTAAAAAAAAAAAAAGACGCAGAAGGACAGATGCAGTATTTACAAATAAACCCAGGCAGCTAGCTTTCAAAGGGAGAGCCAATCCACATTGTAGCCGTTTTGCACAACTTGTTTAAAAGGATGCAATGCACATCTGAGAAAGGAAACTCCCGGGAGTAATGAAAACACCCTACCTCCTCCACTACCACTGATATTTACTTGTAATTCTCCTACAGAACAGGGCAGGTAAGTGGGTAGGCAAGAGGGAAGGTTTCCTGCCCCCTGCAGGGAAGAGAGCCGCCCTGGGCTCCTTTCTGTGGATAGTGCTGGAATGTGCATTGGCATCCAGGCCTGTTAGAAGCCTGTCAGGGGGCACCTCGCCCCATGCTGCAAGGCTGCTCTGTCTCCAGGAGTTGCTAAGTGGCACTCGTGGTGTAACATGAAAAGTATGCGTCACACACACTTACCAAGTCAAAGATCCTTTTATGAAGGTACATTAAAACAATTTTCAGCCCAGCAAGCTCAGCTCTTGCCATTGAAAAGTCCAGGACGACAGCGGGGCGAGCTTTTGCTGAACTGTGTTTGTTAATTCTCTCTTTTTCAAAGGACCGTCATTTTATAACGGAGGTTTGTAAGGAACCCTTTAACTACAAAGAAAACACACACCTTAAGCAAGGAATACAGAGGAATGAACAAAACATTTAACACGCTGTCGTTAAGATGGTTGTAAAGATACACAAAGTACCACATTATGTGCCAATCTCTGCGTGCATGGACTTACAGCTCCCCGTGCTTACTTCCGGCCCTCCGGCGTTCCTTGGAAACTCCTATGTGGGCTCACAGGCGATAATGGAGGTGGGTGAAAAGGTATATGAGCAGAGAGAAGGAAGCAGCTACATTTAAAGTACATCAGGAAGGACTAAGAGAGGAGAAGCGTGGCCCCACTGCCAGCTGCGTGTATTCAGGTTTCTTTTACCCAGGGGACGCCACCGCACCCCCTTGTTCAATCATCGTTCCAGAGGGTAGGGCGCTCCGATCACAAGCTGAAGATGGGGAGGGCGTCTCCCCAATTCCGCTTAGTCTCATTCCTTCAGCTCCAGTTTCAGCCTCATCTAGGAAGGGAAATGACTGTCCCCAAATCTCTACCCTCAATACTATGTCATGGCACAAGAAACAATAACAAAGCGGGCAGGGGGTGGGGGTGGGGGTGGGGTGGGGAGGGATGGCGCTAGGTTTGCTGTTTTCTTTCTCCGCACCAGAAAATTTTAAACTTCTCATCACCCTGGGGTTCTCTTCACTAGCAGAGGAAGAAACTTGGGCTTTTGAATACTGATCTTTTATTTCAATCCGTGTGAATAGAATATTATGGGTTTCTTATAGTGCAACAGCACTTACTCGTCTATTCATCATTTCTCATCATGAATTAATTATGCTGATAGCAACTATTAGAGCTATTATTTAATCCAAGTATTAATTTATAAAGCAGATCCCAAATTTAGCTACATGTTTCTTATCATTTCTTCATCAGGGAATCTAATGCTCACATTTCTTGAAAACCTGGCTTCCTCTAAATTCTTTATCCTAAGTAAAATTTAGGAAAGATTTACAAATAAGCCACACGTCTTTAAATACGTATTCACGTACCATAAAGACTAATGACTAGGTAGAACGTAAAAAATGGCCTAGTTAATTTGTTGGTAATGACGTTTAAATAATTGACGCCTATTTTAAACATTAATCAAACAGAAGAAACCTTTCCCAAATATTCTCTTGGTACGGCATAAAGTAACATTCTGATATGCGTCGTCTCCTCCATTTTGTGTTCCATCCACGATAAAAGAAAACTCTAATAAAAGTATGTCCAACCACAAACAAAAAAAGCCAAAGTTTTGGGACCAAAATCCATTTTGTTTCAGAGTAACTGTATATTTGTCAGTGTGACACAGCACATTTGAAACCCATAATCATAAAACAAAAATTTATAGCCGAGGTTCAGGGTCTACATCTGTTTCTCTGGTTTTCGTATAGCAATTACCCACTGGACAATCCAGAAGGAAACACCATGAATCATGCTCTGCAAACGTGTTTGGACGGGAGAGTTTCGTGAAGACAGAGCCGGCATGTCTGTGTACCAGGATTGAAGCCGGCCGTGTTCAAAACTGGTCAAATGCCTTGTGATGTCTAAATAAAAAGATTCTCACAGGCACAGACATCTCCACCCGAGGCACAAGTCATGCAAAGTGCAGGCAGACACGGGGGTGGGGTGGGGGAAGGTAGACGTGGATCATTTTAGAAGACACACACACCTGCCTCTTCCATGTTTCTCTGTTTGCTTGCTTTATTTTTATATATTTGTGGGGTTTTTTTAAACCATTAATCTCCCATCAACGCCTCTTGCCACAATTTTGCCAGAAAAATAGATAGCTGGCCCCGGGCCATGTGTGTGTTTCGGCCGGGAAGCCAAGGCAGGGATGTGTCGCCAGCACAAGGCAAGCGCTCAGGCTGTTCCCAGGACTTCTGCGCCACCGGGCAGAGCTGCCTGCTGTGTTGGTGGCTGGGAGAAGTCCTGACACTAATCGACACATGGAAACTGCTTCTGGCCCTCCCATCTGAACACCTGCTAATGTTCCAGGGCTGTCGATGGCCATGGATCTTCTACCAGAAGACATTAAGGCACTTTGCAAACGTGAACTTGCAGAGCGGCTCTCCGCATCTGTGTAGACACTGGGTCTTCTCAGAACCCCGAGGAACATCTGTTCTTCCTCAAAAATGTTTCTCCATCTTGAGTGTTGGCCACCGCGTCCTTCTTTCATTTGGTTCCTTTCTCTGCAGCTTCTTGTTTTTTCCAGTTTCCTCAATGAAGCCTTTCCACCTGGGTACTTATGAACACCATTCCCCAGGACAATGGTGCACGCTTCTCTCTTTCCACTCTTGATTTGTTTCTTTAGCACGTCTCTGCTTTTGCCGTGCATGACTCATAAAGACATCTCTTCAAGTCCAACAGTTTCCCTCGGTCCCAACTTGAAACTTAAATACTTGCCTTCCTGAATGCCTCAATATCGAATCCCTCCGTTTGGGGAAGACTTATCTTTGGTTTTCCCCTCTTGTTCATTCTTCTACTTTTTTTTTTCAGGATTTTTCCTCTTTTTTTTTTTTTTTTAACGTTTATTTTGGAAAGAAGGAGAGGGAGGGTATGTGAGCAGGGGAGGGGCAGAGAGACAGGGAATCACAGAATCCGAAGCAGGCTCTGAGCTACAGCACAGAGCCCGATGTGGGGCTTGAACCCACGAACCGTGAGATCATGACCTGAGCAGAAGTCAGACGCTTAACAGAGTCACCCAGGTGCCCCTACTTTTCCACTTTCCTAATTCGGATTTTTTTTTTTTAAGTAATACACACTCTGCAACAATATGAATGGATCTAGAGAATATAGATTTGGTAGAGATGCTATATGGAATAAGGCACTCAGAGAAAGACAAATACCATATGATTCCACTCATATGTGGAATTTAAGAAACAAACCAAATGAACAAAGGGAATAAAGACAACAAGAGACAAGCCCAAAAAACAGACTCTTAACTATAGAGAACAAACAGATGGTTACCAGAGGAGAGGTGGGGGTGGGGGAGGGCTGAAATAGGGTCTGGGGATTAAGGGTACACTTACCACGATGAACACTGAGTAATATATAGACTAGTTGAATCACTATATTGTACACATGAAACTAATACAATGCTGTATGCTAACTACACTGGAATTAAAATAAAAAAATTTTAAAAATCATAAAAACTCACAGTCTAGTCTAGAAGACACAAAATGAAAAGTTGCTGGGCATCGATCTGTGTATCTTTTGTGAGGGTCGTATGTTGCTTTTATATAAACAATACATACTATTTGTAACATTTTTCTACGTGGCAATATTTCTCGGGATCCCTTCAAATAAACAGTGTAGGTAGAACTCCCAGTAAAAAACCAAACCCCAAAACCGAAGTAGGATCTCTTTACATTAATGCACTGTAATTCATTTAGCCAGTGCCCTGGCTATTTACCTTGTTTCCAGTTCTTCAGTGTTTAAGAAGCCCTGTGGGTGTGTGTCTCAAAACACGAGCTGGAGAAAATTCTAGCAGTAATATTGCCAAGTCAAAGATGATGTGCGTGTTAAAATGTGATGACTACACAAAATTGCACTCCAAAAGGTTGTGCTAATACATATTCCCCTTTTGTTATAAAATAGGAGTCAGTAAAACTTTTTCTATTTAGGGTCATAGGAAATATTTTAGGCTTTGTAGGCTATATAGTTTGTGTTGCAACTGCTCAACTCTGCTTTTATAGTATGAAGGAGCCATATATAAATGTAAACGGGCATGGGTGTGTTCAATAAAACTTTATTTACAAAAACCAGCAGTGGACTGGGATTGTCTCATGGTCTATAGTTTGTCTACCTCGGTTGTAACTATTTTTGTTTTTTTTTAACAATTTCACCAAATTATATATTGCCTTGTCTCTATCTGTTTAAAACTCAGCTCTGGGAGCCTGGGTGGCTCAGTCAGGTTGAGCATCAGACTTTGGCTCAGGTCATGAGCTCACGGTTAGTGGGTTCAAGCCCCACGTCGGGCTCTGTGCTGTCAGCTGGAGCCTAGAGCCTGTTTCAGATTTTTGTCTCTGTCTCTGTCTCTGTCTCTCTCTCTCGCTCTCTGCCCCTCCCCTACTCATGCTCCATTTCTCTCGCTCTCAAAAAAGAATAAACATAAAAAAACCTCGCAGCTCTATACTTTCGTTTTGTTAATACTTTAATTTCTCCTCTCCTTTAAAGCTTTACCCAGTTTCAACTTGTGTATCACATGAAGAACGATATGGCCCTTTTGCTTCATTACATTGTTTCATCCAGAATCCCCTCTTCTTCTCTCTTGGCTCAAAATTTCCCACTTTCCTACTTCACTCGCTTCACTTCCTTAAGAAGGGGGTGCAGGATCGCGTGCGTCTCTCCTTCACATGAGCCCAGATGCCCCTGTAGTATCTTTCCTCCACCACCAAACCCTGCTTTAAAGTCCATTATTTCCATGAAGCCCTCGCCCCCCTAACATATGAGGGCAGTACTGAGGAGATGGAAAATATAACAATGACTTCTAAGAATAAATGCCATGCTACAACTTGCCCATGATGTCCCTGTATTATTCTGCCTGAATTATTTTTTTCTGTCTCATCTCGTTATGTCTTCCAATGAGCTAAGAGGAGATGTGCCACCTACTTGGCAGAGGGCTTAATAGAGCAGCGAGACTCTTTTCAGTGACGGAAAGAAGCACAAAGGTTTCTAAGGCTGCTTTGTAATTATTTCACGTTAATATTATTAATAAAGGAGACTGTCTATAACTGAAATGCCTACCTTAATACCTACTTCAGCACTTCATTTTTTTGAAATCGTACGTATGAAGAGAGGCTATTAGTTGGCTCTTAAACTGTGCTGTTTAAATTAATTAAAATACAGGACAACTAAAAACTTCGTTTCTCAGTCACACTAGCCACATTTCAAGGGCTCAAAAGCTTCATGTGGCTAGTGGCTCCCGTGTTCCTGGGACAGCACAGATATAGAACGCTGTCACCATCACAGAACATTCTACTGGACTGAAAGGTCAGTTTAGTGTTCAGAGGGGCGCATGGTGAGTGGGGCCATAGAGTCTGGACAGCGACTGTATTAGAACCCAAGCTTTGCCTCTTCCTAGCTGTGTGACCCTTGGCAAGTTACCTAACTTCTACACGCCTTAATTCCCTCACCTATGAAACGGAGATGTTAATGGTAAACATATTAAAAGGTTGTGGTAAAGATTAAATGAGGTAATACAAGTAAAAAGCCCTTGCAACATTGCCTGAGATATAGTAAGCTCTTAAAAAGTGTTAGTGGAATGTCTGCAAGAAGAAAATCAAGTCAGGACCCCATAGCTCAATTGCTACTGCTACCAGGCACAGAGACTATTCTGCCAGGGCAGTTAATTTTCAATCAGGATGCACATTTCAGGGTCTGGGGTGCAGGGATATGCAATTAGGGCAAGTTCCCCAAGAGATTTTGCTGTGTATGTCTGGTTAAACAGCACTGCATTGAAGCATTTTTATATATTTGTTTAAGAGAATGGTTTCTTTTATTTTACAAATAAGACACTGAGTCAGAATGGCAATGGATTATTCTACAAGCCCCACCCCTCTCTCTCCCGTGGGATGCAGGACACATATATGACTTGCTGTTTTCTGCAGAAATGGTATTCAGTCTCAAGAACACCAAGGCCAATTATAGTTAATTAAATGGCAAGAATTGTACAAGATGGAAGACTTGAATATTAACCACCCTTCCTTCCTCCCTCCCTCCTTCCTTCTATCCTTTCCCTTCCTTCCTTCCATCCTTCATTCCTCCCTCCCTCCTTCCTTCCATCCTTCTTTCCTCCCTCCCTCCCTTCCTTCCTTCCATGCATCCATCCATCCATCCCATCCTCTTATTCATTCATGTACTTCACCTACCCACCCATCCCTCCATTTACCCATCCAATAATCCATCTGCCTTTCTAGTTATCCACCATCTACTTGTCCATCTATCTATCTACTCACCATCGACCCATGATCTAACAGCCAAAAGTAATGAAGTATGGCTTTTCAACAGGCAATATATAGAGCAGAGAGAGGGACAAAAGTAAAGCTTCTAAGACTATGCATGTGTCTTTCTCTAGACTCCTTGAAAAGGATTTCCTGATGAGATGTGCTGGCAGAAATAAGGTCAAAGGCACAGGCCACTGGAGATTTTAGTTAAACAAGTTTGATAAATCAGGTTGTGGCTGGGGAGCCCCTCAGATCTAACACACTGATCTCTAAGAGCATCTCAGGATTTGAAATGCTAATGAAGCTGAGTTCTATTAGCAACACAAAAGTTTTTGACTCTGAGGGAAAGCTAAAGGCTCAAAAGGAATTTCCATTAGATTCTACAGGGAAAGGGAATGTAAAAAGTAGCAAATACATCAGAGAGGCCATTGGAGAGGGACTGGAGTTTAAATTCATCCTGGTGTCTGACAGAGAAAAAGGCAAATAAAAAAGCCCAATGTGATTTAATGGGAATTGAGGGTAACATGGAGCCAAGTAGAAATCTATGTGAAATTTCTGTTGGGGAAACAATGATATGTATATATGTACCTTACATACACACACACACACACACACACACACACACACTCACTCACTCACTATGAACTCAATATCGATATTTTTGATGAAAAACTAATGTTGTCTGTCCTTTCAAACTGCAGGGCATAAAGCCACCTTCTGGACATCTACCTTAACCAAGGACTTTGAAAACTTCTGTTTGAAAGGACACCACGGTGGCTTCCATAATTGGGTTTTGACATTTCGTCATTGTTTGCCTTTTCGCTTTGAGTTAGAGGTGCTTCAAAAGCGATTAGCAAAGATTTTTCAGAAGCGATAGTTCCAAAATTTAAGGTAACGCGTATAAGCACGGGAGGACAAGCGAGGGGACAGACAGACAGAAATAGGAAGTATCTCCTCTGTGTGTTCAAGCAAACGCAATGACAAAATGTAAGGTCACTGCAATGATTCCCAAAGCATTTCAGTGCTAGGGCTCCACACCTAGGGCTACCTCAGGAAAATTTCTCAGGTTCTGGGAAAGTAATCTGTATTCTAATCAAGGGCCTCAGGTCCTTACTCTGCACACTAAAGTGTCAGACTTCTGCTACCCTGGGATGTTCCATTTGGCGAACGCCAGAGAACAGGAGACCCTTCAGAGGATTAGGTGTTAAGAAAGATTGCGAGGGCTGCAAATGGCAGAGCTCTGAGCCCGGACTAAAGTCTTGGCTCTGTCCTCGAAGGATGTATGCCTTTGGGTAATCTCATCAGTTTCCCGAGCCTTATTCTTCTTGTATATGAAGATACTGTCTGCTTCCAATGATAATGTGTAGTTCAAAGGAAGCAAATGTTAAAGGATTAAGTGAAATAATGTCTGAGAAAAATAATTACCAGTCTCTGAAGTATTGTGTGACATCAGGCATGACTATTCCACACACGAGGTGAAAACAGACCAAAAAATATTTTCAACTCCCTTATAAACTCTGTGGAAAACAGCTAACTCCAACCTCTCGTCTAATGGATAATCCTCTTTAAAAATCCACAATAGGTTATTAATTAGCTGAGCACAGGGCTCCCCAGACTGGGGCCACATTTCCCAGCGTCCTTTGCAGCTAGGTATGGCTACTACGTGACCACGCTGTCAGCAGCAAAATATGATCAGAAGTGCTTTGCCCTAGTTCCACATCACTTCCTTAAGAAGTAATTTCCCGCCTTCCATTTGCAATTTCACCCCTTCTCTGCCAACTGGAATGCCACGGGAGCCTGTAGAGACCAAAGAGACGAGGATACCAGCCCAGGAGGAGACAAGGCCATAAGATGGAAGAAACCTGGGATGTGAATGTCCATGTGGAGCACAGCCACCCTACCAGCTTATTTATCTCGGGACCATTACATGAGAGAAAATGAAACCTCCATCGTATTTATGCTATCATGGTTTTGGGTGACTTTTAAAATCAAGTTTAGTTTACATTCTAATTATCAAACCCCTTTTGATGTGTTTAAAATGTTCAATAAGAAAAAGGAGGGCCCCTAGGTGGCTCAGTCAGTCAAGCATCCGACTCTCGACTTCAGCAGTCCTGTGTTCGAGCCCCGCCTCAGGCTCTACTCTCAGCGCGTGGAGCCTGCCTAGGATTCTGTCTCTCCCTCTCTCTGCTTCTCCCTCACTCTCTTTCTCAAAATAAATAAACTTAAAAAAAAATATAAGAAAAAGGATCATCTTGGTATTCCCTTTTATAATTGCCCATCCCCTTGCCTTGTGTTAAAGACCTGTTTTTCTTCCTTAGTTAGACCAGGCTCCTCTCTCTTTTCCCACTGTGAGGACTGGCCAGCAGCAGGGGTACATAGCTGGTTTCCACTGGCCTCCATGCTCCAGATCCAGAGAGAAACGGCAGGGTTTCATTTGCATTTCTGTGGCACAGACACAACGTGAGAAAGCTCTGTAGAAGCCCTCATCTCTAACCCTGGACGTTACCAGCAGCTTCCCAGGAAACACTGCCATCCAGGCCTGGGCTGGTTCTGGCCATCTGGGCTGCACTTGGGGAGGGAGGTAACCTTCGGAACTCTGCTGGTGTCCTATACGTAAAGTAATTTGTGGCGAATCTGAAGGGGGTAAGGGCAGGCTAGTATAATAAAACTGAGCAGACAGCCCAGAGATCTAACTTTCCACTAACAGCTTGGGAGAACTTGTCGTGTCTAATCAGTAACATGAGGAGCCTGTTGTAACTCACGGCGGCCAGGACACGGCTCAGGTGCTCCATTTGAGCCCATGACAGACTCGCTAAGGTGCCTCCCTTGGAAAGATCCCGGCAAGGCCGCTCAACACCATGCCAGCCCAGAGGATGGCAGTCTCCAAGCGCCCAGCCCAGCCTACCTCCTGCTGTGAAATAAAGTTTTATTAGAGCACAGCACACTCTCACATGTATTTGCTCATGTATTGTCTATGGCTGCTTTTAGAAAACAACAGAGTCGAGTGAAACATTATGTGCCACAATGCTGAAAATATTTATGGTATGGATCTTTACAGAAAAAACTGGCTGAGTACAGCTACCGGCATTTACTACCAATCATTTGAAGGGGCTTTGAAGATGAAATCTACCGGAATCCTAGAGCTGGAGAGTATTGATGCTTTCCCTAAGGTCTAAAATTTTTAATTCAGGGGCGCCTGGGTGGCTCAGTCGGTTGAGCGACTGACTTCGGCTCAGGTCAGGATCTCACAGTTCGCTGGTTCAAGCCCCGCGTCAGGCTCCGGGCTGACAGCTCGGAGCCTGGAGCCTGCTTCGGATTCCGTGTCTCCCTCTCTCTCTGCCTCTCTCCTGCTCACACTCTGTGTCTCAAAAATAAATAAATGTTAAAAAAAAATTAAAAGAATAAAACAAGATGAAATTCTTAATTCAAATACCTTAGAACGCTGTGTGCCTATTTGGAAAACATACCAAATATACCTCTTTGGTGTCTTTGAGTTTGTCTTTGCTCTGCTTGGAATATTTTGTTTAGATATAAATATGACTTATTCCATCCCTTTCTTTAGGTCTTTTTGAATATGTTGCCTTAATTGAGACACTGATGATCCTAAAAAACAAGACTTCTAGGTCATGCCCATCACTTTCTGTCCCTTTAACCTACATTTTACAATTTATAGCCTTTAGAACTACCTGGCAAACACTTATTCTTTGTATATCTCCCATAATCGAAAGTAATCTCCTTGATGGCAGGAACTCTATCCACTTCACTGCAATAACCCTAATAAGAACATTTCCTGACACATAGTAATCCAACAAATGTTTGTCAAATGAATAAATGAATGACTGAACACATCGCCCTTCTTGGCACACACTGTTAAGTGTCATGTACAACTTGGTAAAAATTTAGAATTGGTGCCAACTATGATCTATTGTTTCAATGCAATTAAAATGGCCCCGCTATATGCAAAACAAAATTAGGACTAATTATTAAATGATGTAATTTAAAAACTGCAATCTATGGGGCACTTGGGTGGCTCAGTCTGTTAAGTGTCCTACTCTCGGTTTTGGCTCAGGTCACGATCTCACCGTTCATGAGACGGAGACCAAAGCGCAGAGCCTGCTTGGGATTCTCTTTCCCTCTCTCTCTCTGCACCTCCTCTGCTAACTTTCTCTCTCTCTCTCTTTGCCAAAATAAATAAATGAACAATAGCAAAATAAAATCCATGGCATAAGCCTTGTGCTTTAATTCACTGATGAAGAAGTTCAACCTATATAAAGATCAGAAGGAAAAAAAAAATAGTCTTGTCAAAAAACAGAGCAAGCACCTTAGATATACATTGCAAAAAAAAGCCACAAAAAAAAACCCCACAAAAAACCCACAAAAACAACAACAACAAAAACCCCCACAAAACCAAGAAAACAGTATGGTTTGATCCATAGCTCACACTATATACAAAAATTAGCTCAACAAAGATCATGGGCCTAAATGTAAAACATGAAGGTATCAACTTTGAGAAGAAAAAAATAGGAGAAAGTCTTATGACCTTGGGGTGGGCGTAGATTTCTTAGAAATGGCAACCAAAGTATGAGATGATAAACCAGCTTAACCATGTGGATCTCACCACAATTAAGAACTTCTATTTTTTTGAGGAGCACCTGGCTGGCTCAGTCGGTGGAACATGTGACTCTTGATCCTGGGGTCATGTGTCCCAGCCCCATGCTGGGCATGCAGCCTACTTAAAAAAATCAAACCAAAACAAAAACTTCTATTCTTTGAAAGACTCTGAGTTACGAGAAGATAAGCCAAAAATTAGAAGGAAACTATGCAATACATATATTAGATAATGAACTTATATCCAGAATAAAGAAACTCAAATTCAAAACTAGAAAAGTAAACCCCTTACCCTCAACCCCAAGCGAGTGAGCAAGTCGAATAGAAATGTCATCAAAGATACCACATCACACCTGTCAGAATGGCCAAAATTAACAACATAAGAAATAATAGGTGTCTCTGAAGATGTGGAGAAAGGGGCACCCTCTTGCACCATTGGTGGGAATACAAACTGGTGCTGCCACTCTGGAGAACAGAATGGAGGTTCCTCAAAAAACTAAAAATGGGACTACCTTCTCATTCAGCAACTGCCCTTAGGTACTTAGCCAAAAGATACAAAAATATGGACTCGAAGGGGTACATGCACCCCAATGTTTCTAGCAGCAATATCAACAATAGCCAAACTATGGAGACAGCACAAATGTCCATAGACTGATGACTGGATAAAGAAGATGTAGGATGTACACACACACACACACACACACACACACACACACACACACACACAGGAATATTACTGAACCAACAAAAAGAATGAAATCATGCCATTTGCAACGATGTGGACAGAGTTAGAATGTATTATGCTAAGTGAAATAAGTCAATCAGAGAAAGACAAATACCATACGATTTCACTCATGTGGAATTTAAGAAACAAAACGGATGAACATATGGGAAGATGGAGGGGAACTGAAGAGATGGCAACTAACCACGAGAGACTCTTAACGATAGAGAACACGCTATGGGTTGACGGAGGGAGGTGAGTGGGAGATGGGCAAGATGGGTGATGGGTATTAAGGAGGGCACTTGTTATGAGCACTGGGTGCTGTATGTAAGTGATGAATCACTGCATTCTACTCCTGAAACCAATAATACATGTTATATTAACTAAAATTTAAATAAAATTAAAAAAATAAATGTCATCAAATATATGGATGGCAAATGAACACGTGAAAAAACATCAATATTATTAGTTAATAGTGAAATTCAAATTAAAATCGCAATGAGCTACCACAACACATCAACTGTAATCACTAAAATGAAAAAGTCACCACATCAAATGTTGCTGTGATGTAGGGAAACTGAAAACTCTCATCCAGTATTAGAAATGTAAAATCATACAACCCTTTTTTCTTGCCCCAAACTGGAAACCCAACTGTCGATCAGGTGAATTAACCAACTGTGGTGTATCCATAGAATGGAAAACTCTTGGCAATAAAAAGGAATGAACTACTGATACATGCTTCAACCCAGAATGAATTTCATAATAATTATGCTGGGTGAAAGAAGACAGACACAAAATATAGTTAGCATATGGTTCCATTTATATAAGGAAATTCTAGAAAATCCAAACTAATATACGGTGGCAGAAAGCAGATCATTGGTCACCTAGAGACAGGGTTTGGGAAAACAGAGAGGGGCAGAAGGACAAGATTATAAAAGCATATGGGGAAACTTCTAAGGGTGGGTGATATGTTCATTATGTTTAAAAACTGAAATATAATTGACATACGACATCAGTTTCAGGTATACGACGTAATGATACAGTTTACGTATACATTGGGAAATGAACACTATAGTAAGTCTAGTTAAGATTCATCATCACACATAGTTACAATTTTTTTTCTTGTGATGAGAACTTTTAAGATCTATTCTCCAAGCAACTTTCAAACATAAAATACAATATTATTAACTATAGTCACCAGGATGTAGGTTACATATCCAGGACTTTACAACTGGAAGTGTCTACTTTTGATGACCTTCTCCTATTTCTCCTACCCACCACCCCCTCCCTGCCTCTAGCAACTACCAATCTGTTCTCTGTATCTATGAGCTCAGTGTTTGTTTTTAGACTTCACGCATAAATGTGACCATATGGCATTTGTCACTTAGCAGAATGCCCTCAAGGTCTACCCATATTGTCCCAAATGGCAAGATTTCTTCTTTGTTTTTTAATGACTGAGCAATACTCCATTGCGTATGCATACCACAACTTCTTTATATATTCTTCCATGGATGGACACTTCATTTCTTCCATGTCTTGGCTACTGACATAATGCTGCAATGAACATGGGGGTGCAGGTATCTTTTCAAGTTCTTTTTTTTTCTCAAGTTAGTGTTTTTATTTCCCTTTGGATAAATACCCACAAGAAGAATTGCTGGATCGTATGGTAGTTATGTTTGTAATGTTTTGAGGAAACTTCATATTTTTTTCCATGATGGCTGCACTAATTTATATTCCCACCAATGGTGCACAAGTGTTCCCTTTATCCACATTTTTTCCAACAGTTATCTCTTGTCTGTTTTATAATAGCCATTCATGGGGCGACTGGGTGGCTCAGTTGGTTAAGGGTCCGATTTTTGATTTTTGGGCATAAGCCATGATCTCAAGATCATGAGATCGAGCCCCACATAAGGCTCCGTGGTGAGCGTGAAGCCTGCTTGGGATTCTCTTTTTCCCTGTCTCTGCCCCTCCCCTGCTCATGCTTTCTCTCAAAATAATAAATAAATGGACAAAAAAGAAAAAAAATTATAATAGCCATTCTGACAGGCATGAGGAGATACCTCATCGTGGTTTTGATTTTCATTTCCTTGATGATTATTGATATTGAGCACCTTTTCATGAATCCATTGGGCATCTGTATTTCTTCTTTGGAACAAGCTCTATTCATTTCTTCTCTCCATTTCTAAATTGAATTGTTTATTTATTTTTTGCTATTGAGGTGTAGGAGTTCTTTATTTGTTTTGAATCCACTTATTGGATACATGATTTGCAAATATTTTCTCCCATTTGGTACATTACCTTTTTATTTTGTTTATGGTTTCCTTTGTTGTATATGTTCATTATTTTGATTATGGTGATGGTTTCACAGGTATGTATCTATCTCAAAACTTACCAAATTTTACATTTTAAATATATGCAGTTTAATTTCATTCATACCTCAATAAAGCTGTCATAGAAAACAATATTTAACAAAATATTTAACAACCACTACAGTACAGACATTAATCTGTATTATGATAATGTTGGCCCATCCATCCGAGTGAGGTACAGCTGAATACCAACCAGCCATGGCTGCAAAGGTATTCATTGGTCTTCCGGGAAACAAAATTTAAGACCACAATGAAATAGCACTACATCATCATGGCTAAAATTAAAACAAATAAGCAATGATACCCAGGGTATGCAAAGATATGCAGAAATCTGGATTTTCATACACCGCCAATGGGAATGGACATTTGCATAACCCTTTTGGAAAGCCATTTGTGGGTATCTACTGAAATCTGACATTCTTTGAACTCTAGGATGTGGTTATTCCATTCCTGTATATATACCCAGCAGAAACATATTATGTATGTTTACGTAAAAAGACATGTACCAAAAAAATGGTCAAAGCAGCACTAATTATCATAGCCCCAAACAGAAAACTACATCAATGGTAGTAGACGTATACATCAATGGTAGAATGAATAAATAAAATATGAGGTATTCAGGCAATAGAATTCTCTCCAGCCATGAGAATGAATGAACTTCACTATATTTAAGTGTAGATAAATGCTACAAGATAATATTTAGTGAAAAAAGTCCAAACAGAAAAAGTACAACTCAGTGATTCTATTTATATAAAGACCAAAAATAGGCCTTATTAATCTATGCTATTAGAAGTTAAGACACCTGTTACTCTCATGTCAGGATTGGTGAATAAAGGAAGGTACAAAGTGGCTTTTGGTGTGCTGGTCATATTCTGTTTCTTGATCTGGGTGCTGGTTAAATGTGTACGTTCAGGGCGCCTGGGTGGCTCAGGTGGTTGAGCGACCGACTTCGGCTCAGGTCATGATCTCATGGTTTGTGAGTTCGAGCCTCGCGTCAGGCTCTGTGCTAACAGCTCAGAGCCTGGAGCCTGCTTCAGATTCTATTCTGTGTCTTCCTCTCTCTCTGCCCCTCCCCCACGCATGCTCTGTCTCTGTCTCAGAAATAAATATTAAAAAAAAAATAAAAAATGTGTATGTTCAGTCATAAAAAAAAATCTACCATGCTGTGAACTTATGATTTATGCATGTCTACATATATTGCAATGAAAGGGTTTACTTACAAAATAGTGGATGGGACACATGACTCACAGAATCTTTAAACAATTCAATTAATTCAGTAAATTCAATTCATTAACTGGTCTTTGTATTGAAGAAGTTTGAGAACAATTACTCTAGTCAACAATCTTGAGAAGGTAAAGAGTTTGTACCCTAAGCAGATCAAACACTGGGACAAGAGGAGATGGGAAGGCTAGGAGTCACTACAGAACTAGCTTTGAATATTTAACTCTAGCGTGCAAAGAGCATTTTGATGAAACCTTATGTCAGCATCTATATAACTAGGTCCCTTGGTTAATTAGCAACACCTACTGAAGAAATACCAAGCCTCAATATATCAGCACATAATTTTTATCTTTTAATTGAATATCTAAGAAATTAAATGCAGGAGAAAAAAGGGAATGAGGCATAAGGGACAAAAGAAAAAGCAAATACTAATTTTCCTTTAGGTAACTGTCTGCTATCCATTCTCCACTAAGATGTACCTTGAGCACAAGGTATTAATAGAAGACAAGAGCCATCAGATAATTTACAGAGTCATTTCCAAGGAGTCCCCAGCTCCGTAATGCCCCATAATGACTATTTCTTATGCCACCACAATTCCTGGATAACACACAATTTTTAAAGCTGGACTGGATCTTCCATTTGGAGTTTCCCATTTTCCCAAAGTCAGCTGCTCCCACCCTCTTCCTCATCCAGCCTCCTAGTTCCTGGGCTCCTGCTGCACTGCCCCTCCCAGACAGGAGTCTTTTCTGTAATGTGCCTCCTCTTCAGAGCCCCCCGTTATTTCTCCCAGTTATCTCTGCACCTGTTCAACTTGCTGAGAGTGTGGGTAACTTGGGACGTCCTCTCTGGATGCCTAGCGTTCACCGTCCCTTCAGCCGGTCAATTCTCCTTTTTGATATCAACCCATCAAAACAGAGGGGTTTGGCCTTGATTAAGAGTACTGGTTCTCAACCAAGGCAGTACTATTCCTCGGCTGCTTTGTGAGTCTTTGGGAGATATTTTTGACTTTATGACCAGGGGTACGGATGGCATTTGCTGGCTGCTGCTAGAAGGTCAGCTGTTCTGTGCAACGAAGAGCTACCTACCCTGCACACAACTTCAGAACGTAGGTAATTTACAAAAGTAAATAACCTGAACCTAGAAACAAATTCTTTCTTACACAGACACACAGACTGTTTCTTTGTATGGTTTTAATAGTTAACGGGAAATTCCAAGATGCACTAACCTTGTGCACTGAGGGGAGATTACATTTTGTATTGCAGAGAATTTTTACCAAGTGTTCATCATTTCAGAAAATTACCTTGATTCACCAAAACTTTCACTTCCGTCCACAGTCTGCATCGTAGCTGATGCTTTGGTACTGGTTCCACATAAGGGTACGAGCATTTGGCTAACCTCATCTTGCCTTTCAGGGTAGTCCTGCCCAAACATTTACTGATTAAAGTACAAATTAATCTATTATAAATAACTTTTATTTTTTATTTATATTATCATTGGATATTATACTGATTGCTTTAAAAAAAGTTTTGCGCAGATAGAGTATATCATCTACGAATTTCATTTCAGAATGGCAAAGAATGTGTAATAAAATAGTATATAAAGGAGATACTGGGTCTGAAGGGTTGGGATCCACGGATTTAGAGAAACAGCGGCAGTTTCCTCTGAAACGTTTTCAAAGGCTTCTATAAAATCCTGACGATGCCAAATATAGGCTGACCTTTGCTCAGTGGTGTTGCTAGTAAATATTTAACAACTGGCTCTCTGGGTGGGAGGTAGGAGAAGCCCTGATTTGCAGTGTTTGCTGATTTCCATGGTGTAAATACTCTGATCATAGCCAATTTCAAGAATCATGGAACATTTCATCACTGGACATAGAGTTGGGTAGAGATACCAAAAATTAGATCCTGTGAACTTTTGCCGCTAAGAAGACCCCATCACCCATTAGTCACCAAATTTATGCTTAGATGCCATCCTAATTTTTTCTAGGTTTTCTCTAACAGGGCTCAGGAGACCATGAAGCCAGGTAAGCAAAGAATAAATAAGTGGAACAGACAAACAAGTCACAACCCGATATGGGTGACAACAGATACCACGAGGCTCAGATAGTTCACTGCTCCAAGAATCAAAAGAAACAAAGACAGGCAAGGGTTGAAAAATTCTTATGAAATCAGCTGCAATCAGTTGAGATTCCAGGATAAAAAGAAGTACCTTGTTCAGACGAGAACTAGGGGACATGGCAAGATGTACTTAGCATTTTTTCTGCTGCTGATTTGAAAGAAAACACTGGAGACACATTGGTGAAACAGTTTAAGCGAAGCACCTGGGAAAGCATCATTTAATTAGCCGGGCAATGGAAATTCATGGGCTGCAGACTAGGCCGACTTGTGACTTAGCTTGTAAATAGGTGTTAAATCAAGGGAAGGGCGGCCTATTGTGAGCAGTGGGATAACCCACGTTCAGTTGTCCTGTTACTGGTCAATTTCAGGACTGGAGTATCTACACAGTTCTGGCCAGAGTACAAAATCTCACCAAGGGAGAATGATGGATGGATGATCGGCTAACAGAATGGGTGAAAACAAGAACCAAATTGGTGTAAATGGTGCTCCAACGTGAAAAAACGATCAAGATCTGTAGCAATGGGAAACTTCCCAGTGTAAACACATATGCATGTCTGATCTACAATTTGTCTATGACCAAAATTAGCAATATGCCCATTGTTTCTTTAACTCCTGACAAAGATCACCGAAGAATTCCTGGGATGTGAAAGTAAAACCTCATTGTATAAATGGCATTAAAGTATTTTCTGTATGCAAGGGGACATGAAAAGTGAAATTTTTACAGAACAGACATGGGGAGTTGCTCGACTGGCTTGCATATGGACCCCAGGTTCTACTGGCTATTTACTTTTCTTTTTTCTTCCTTCCTTCCTTCCTTCCTACCTTCCTTCCTTCCTTCCTTCCTTCCTTTTCAGAGAGAGAGAGAATGTGAGCGATGAGGGGAGAGGGGAGAGGGGATGAAGGAGAGAGAGAATCTTAAGCAGGCTTCATACTCAGCACAGAGCCCAGCGTGGTGCTTGATTGCACGACAGCATGATCATGACTTGAGCCAGAATCAAGAGTTGGATGCTTAACAACTAAGCCACCCAGGCACCCCTCCACTGGCTACTTTATTAAAAAAATTTTTTTTAATGTTTATTTAATTTTGTGAGAGAGAGACAGTGAAATTGAGGAAGGGACAGAGAGAAAGGGAGACACAGAATCCAAAGCAGGCTCCAGGCTCTGAGCTGTCAGCACAGAGCCTGAAGCGGGGCTCGAACCCACGAACTGTGAGATCATGACCCAAGCTGAAGTCGGACGCTTAACCGACTGAGCCACCCAGGCGCCCTTCTACTGGCTAATTTAAATTCTGCATATTATTGGAGAGGACACCACCACCAAGTCCTTTGTAATAAAGAAAGCAAAATTGTATACAGTCTACACTCTGCATACCTTTTTAGTGCTTTCGGGTGTTCAGAAACTTCCAGCGCAGTCCCAGTTGAGAGATTCTAATGGCCAATGTTAAAAAAAAGATAACGATTCCAGGGTGCTGCATTCTCTATGAACCCTAAATATTCAAGTTGATCAGAAGAGGGCCTGACACCCCACGGCACTATAGAGTTAACACAATTGTGAATACAGCCTTGAGTTTATGATGAATGTGTTCCAGACATGCAGAAGTTTACAGCGACTGTCAACCGGGGAAACGTGCAACCCCAGCAGATAATGGCATATGGTGTGTGATCCGATGAGGGGGAAGAAGGTTCGCAGAACCTTCGTTAGCAGATGCTCAATGACAAAAGCAAAGTCAGTTGTGTGGCCTCTCAGGAAAACCACGAGAAAATAAAGGTACAAAAATTCTTTTTTGTTGGGTCAGTAGAAGATGCTCGTGAGCGGCACATTTTCCCGCTGGTATCAAAGAACGAGGAAGAGCGAGCTCGCGGCAGTGAGCTCAGACCAGAGGGCACCAGGTCATCAGAATCACGAAGAGCCTGCTGCACGGGCACTGTCACTCTTGAACATTTAACAGCATCCTACTTGTCGCGGTCGTATTTTATATGCCACGGTGGCATTTACTGGGTCCTTGCTTGCTTTGCCTGCTCCGTGGGTTTTTTTTTTCCATTAACGAATTGTGAGGAAAGGCCTACACAATTCATCAATGGAAAAAAGACCCTCTGGTAACGCTGGGGATGCGTGGATTCCAACTTGCTTGTGGCAGCTGTTCGCAGTGAGCGCCTGTTGTTTGCAGCCCACGACGCGAGGAGCTAGCCAGGAGTCCAGGAGCGAAGGACTGAGCCTCTTCCGTGCAGGTGGTGAAAGAGGACAGGTGCTATGTTTGGGTCTCAGGCTGGGTTCTCCCGGACACAGACACCGAGTGAAGGTTTTCAGTGCATGGAGTTGATCTGGGGGGATCCCAGGAAGCAGTGGTAAGGGAAGCGGTGAAGGGTCAGCCAGACACAGGGTGTGTCACCGAGAAGGTGCCATTGTGGGTAAGTGGAGTTCAGTCTATCTGCGGACCCTGGGAAAGAGTGTAGAATGCGCTCGAGAGCTTTCCCCCCAAAAGAGCAGGAAGGTTCCACCGACCCCTTGCTCTGTTCTTGCTGAGGGCCGTTTAATTTTCTGCCACTTCGGGCTTGCACTGCAAGAGAGCCGAGAATGCTCTCGGGGCCGGGAAAGCAGCCTTCAGGCACAGCACAGCAGGTGTCCCCTTACACAGCCTCCAGTGTGCAGAAGGGAGGCTGAAGGGATACAAACAGGAGTCTGAGAGTGTTCTGCAACTGTGTGCGTGCATGCGTGTGTCTGCACAGACATAAACAAAAAGAGATGGACCTGGAAGAATGGAGCTTTTTAAGATAGGCATGAAAAGGAGAGAGGTCACGGCAGCAGGTGCAGCGGTATGTGCAAAGGGACAGAAAGAAGGTAACCAAAGTAGAGTCAGGAATGATAATAATTTTTGCACCTTTAACTGAGAACATGATTAGAGCCAAGCAGGCACCTTCTATACATTATAAAGTATCTTTCCCAGTAACATTCAAGGGAAGTGTTATTATTTTCGTATCACAGAGGAGGGAACTCGGTTTTCCTTACCAAGTCTCAAATGCCACTGAGCAATTTGAATTGGAACCCAAATCTGTTTTCATTCTAAAGACTGTGTTCTTTTGACTACCACACTGCCCGGTTAAGCCGGCTGATTCATCTGTAATGAGGCTTGCAGCAGATATTAGAAAGTTAGCTTCGGGGCGCTGGGTGGCTCAGTCAGTTGAACATCCGACTTCGACTCCGGTCATGATCTCACCGTTCGTGGGTTCAAGCCCCACATCGGGCTCTGTGCTGACAGCTCAGAGCCTGGAGCCTGTTTCAGATTCTGTGCCTCCCTCTCTCTCTGCCCCTCCCCTGCTTCCGCTCTGTCTCCGTCTTTCTCAAAAATAAATGTAAACATTTTTAAAAATTAAAAAAAAAAAAAAAAAAAAAGAAAGGAAGCTAGCTTCTATTGAGAAGCATCTCAAATACCGGCCCAAAGGCAACAGGGAACCACCGAAGGCATGTTAAAGACAGAGGCACGTAACGTGGCTGGCAAAAATGTCCTGAAAAGATGAGATGACGGTGGAGGCAGCCAGGTAGGTAACTGTCAAAAAGTGTGGGCGGTAGAAAAAGAGAAAAAAGATAGTTGAGACAGACGGTGTTTACTCCAGAAAATCTGACAGGATTGGTAAGCTGTTCCACAATCAAGGCAGAGAGAGGGAGGCAAAGATAACCTAAAGACAACAAGACAACGGGGTGGTGGGTGATTAGCAGTCATCACCATGCCTTGGCCGGAATGATCAACTCCGCTGTCATCACCACGAGTCGAGGCGATGCAGAATATTTGAGCATAACGGTCTGGTGCAGGGGTGGTGGCTGTGGCCTCTGTCACTCGGCTCGGTCAGGAGAGTGACTATGGTATCACTGCCACTATTTCCACCATCGAACATGCTTTAACAGCTCCCTTGGCTTACACCATTCTTCTGGAAGTTCTTCCCTTTTCTCATCGGTGTCCCGCCCCTCCGCCAAAAGCTGCCTCCTATGCCACACCTCCCACGAAACCTCCCCGGAGCACCCTGACAACTGCTTTCTTGTCTCTCTGAACTTCTAGAGCAGCCCTACCTGACAGAACTTTCCGTGATGAGGGAAACCTACCTGTGCTCTGTAACACTGTCGTCATTAGCCACAGGTGGATACTCAGAACTCAAAACTCAGCTAGGAGGACTGAGGGAGAGAATTTAAATTTTATCACTTTTGATTTAAGTTTAAAGAGCTGCACGGTGCTAGTGGCTGGCATGTTTGGCAACACAGAGCTAGAGTGCTCGCTGTGCTGCTCCCGGCCTCGTCCCACACAGCTTTGGGCGATGGGTATTTCTGCACATGTCTCAGCTCTCCCGCCATATTCTCTCAGGCCAGGGAAGGGGGGGAGGGGTTCTCTCTTAATTACGTAGTCCCACAACAACAAACTCAGTAGCGACGTATAGTAATACTCATAACTCGTTTGTGAGCGTATTTTGGCTGCCATTTTATCTTTGATCACTGCTATAGATTACTTATCCATCTTGTGCCTCAAGAGAACAAATGTTTCATGGCTTTTATGAGTTCCACTAGATGCTGCGGTCTCTGGAGATTAAGGCATGGTTAAAATATGGCCTTGGCCTCTAAGGGCTCAGGTCGAAGGGAGCAGAGGCAGAGAAGTGAATGCAAATACCATTTAGGCAGACCTGCAGTTTGCCTGAAGGGCCTTTAGGTTATACTGCTAGTATTTTTTTCTTAGATCCGATAGAATCAATTTTCTTTTTCCTCAGAATGAAAACCATACAGAGAATAAATGCTGATAGGGCATGAAAGCTGTTAGGATCCTTGACAAAATGCAGTAAGCAAATTATGTTCCCTGAGAAGCAATCAACAACTGGAGGGTAACAGCAGAGAAGGAGTGAGGGGTGGTCTTCCAGGATAGAAACATAAAATAAGTTCACCTCTCTTATGTAACTGTACCTCTAACATTGATCTACCATCAGAGAGGGTCTTTCTCTTTGTGGGTAACTCTTGAAATACAGAAGTCATGTCCACTTCATTTGGCCCTCTTCTCTTTATTCCATCTTTACCCCCCACTCTAAGGACCTTGCCAATAATAGTGATTAAATAAAGTCTCCTAGAGAATGAAAAGGAGAGAATGTTGAGGATACTTAAGCTTACTTTCTGTCCATTGGGTCAATTCTCCATTCCCTAGAACCAAAACCTTTCTAAAAATGGAGAATACTAAGTCAGCCATCTAGTCTTCCTTTGGTCTTATAAAGCAGTAACTCTTGGGAAAGAAAACAGTGGCTCCAGGGAGTTAAAGGGGGATAAGCATTAGCAAGTCAGCCTTCTACCAGGGAGCATGTTGCTGTTGGCTACGCGATACTCCAGGCCAGCTAAGCTAACCCTGTTGGAATGTTAAACACAGTGCAGCCAATACCTTGTGAATGTGGAAGGAAACCGTCAGGGCTTTGCCAGGACTACTCATCACTGAGAAGAGTCCACTGGAAAAGATGAAGTAACAGAGATCACTGAAGAACGTGTAAAACAAACCTCAGAGTCCAATGACATGTTGACAAATAGCACTCCTCCCTGCTTTCCTCAAATCAGAATCAAGCAGTGAAAGCATGAGTAATTTCTAAACAGAGTTTTCAGAGTCCAAGATGGGGCTCTTCCTTGCCTTATCAACAGGTGGATCCCGTCCAGGAAAAGAGGAAATCTTGAACTCTTCAGTACAAAGTTATTAGGGAGGCTTTGCCCTTCAACTGTAAGCTTCTGGTGGGAGGCGGGGCGGGGGGGGGGTAACTAGTGGAAAAAATAAATCTAGACTTTGTTTTGTTTTGTTTTGTTTTTTTGTCCTGAAAAAGGAACTCACAGCTTGTAAAACCTGGCAACTTTTTTTTTTTTTAAATAAAGATGATGACTGATTTTATAAAAGAAAAAAAGATATGGAAATAAAAGTGCTAAATGCCAATACTCAAATGTCAAAAACACAAGATTTTCCAGGAAAATATTAGAACCGATAAAAAAAAAAAAGCTGAGAAAGTTATTAGGATGGCAGTAGAGTCTGGGACACAGTCTCTTCTTACTTCGTAAAAAATTAAATAAAATCACAGAGCTGAAATCTGTATTTTTGTTCTGGTTCCAAAGTTAAGCCAGAGTAACTTTATCCTAGCTCAATCTTCACAGGTTTACTCTGGTTTAAAGGCAAAGTCAAGGTCAAATTTACCACTAGTATCTTATTCTCCAGCTGAAATCACATGTACTCAATGAAGCTTCACAAGATTTTACTTCTAAATCATGAACAAATCAATAGTGTTGAATGAAACTAGCTTTAAGTGATTAGGTTTTATGTAGCTTGGGGTTCAAATTCTGTTTTTTTTTTTTTTAACCTGTAGCACTGTCTTCCCATCAGTTTTGGAAAAAAATCACGGCCTTTTTCTCCTGGAAATTGTTTCTGTCCCATTATTCCTCTTCTTTCCTCCTAGGAATCCAAATGCGTACGTTACAATTTTTCAATATGTCTCCTATATCTCTCTTCTGTACTTTCCATCCATGTACTCTGTGCTTTAGTCTGGGTAATTTTTCTTGACCTGGCTTACAGGTCACTTATCCACTCTTCAGTGGTATTCTGTCGCTATTAAACA
Source organism: Prionailurus viverrinus (assembly GCF_022837055.1). Taxonomy (NCBI): domain Eukaryota; kingdom Metazoa; phylum Chordata; class Mammalia; order Carnivora; family Felidae; genus Prionailurus; species Prionailurus viverrinus. The sequence goes on from NC_062569.1 coordinate 16,957,216, forward strand.
TTTCTACTGAGGTCTGCATCCTCATTTCAGTTCGTGTATCTTTCGTTCCAGAATTCCGGTTTCATTCCTTTTTAGTAAAGCCTAGTTTTCTGGTGAAATTCTCCATCCTGTCATAGATTTCTTGAATACACTAATCACACTCATTTTAAAGATAAGTCGAATATCTGGATCATCCATGGGTCTGTTTCTATTATCTATTGCGTCTCGGTCCTGTTTCTTAATACGTCTGGTAATTTTTGATAGAATGAGACACATTGTATATGAAAAATTTTAGAGGCTCTGGCTGATATTATATTCCTTCAAAAAGTATTTACCCTGTATGAAAGCAATAGGTAAACCTACATATCTCGAGTCGGGGAAGCTTCCCTCAATCTAATTAAGGGCTCAGCTGGCCAGAGAGATAGTTTTACCTTTCTTGGGGGGTGGGGGGTGGGGGTGGGGTCTACTGTGGGTTCACCTTCTCCTAGGGTGTTGCCTTCTAGGCATTCTAAGAGAAGTCTGGGATATTTACAAGAGTCTCTCCTGAATTCTCGTTTTTGTCTTTTAGGCACCATGAGATTCTGAAAACTTCACTCTGCTTTTTAGAAGTTTTCATTTGCTTGGCTTTTTAACTCCTTGCCTTATGCAATGAAGAATGAGAAAATAACCAAGGGGGAAAGATTTGGGGGCCTTCCTTTCTCAGGGAGCTTGGCCCCTCAAGTGTTGGATGTCTTAGTAGATCTCTGATGGCTTGAAAAAGATTGCTGTTTTAATTTTCTCTGGTATTTCTAGATATTCTCCCTGGGACCATGGGTCTGCTATAAGCTACTTCATCAGTTCCATATGTAGTAGTGTTGAATAACTGTGGTTTTTGCAAAAACAAAATCCCAGAGGCAGACAACTATCAAAAAATGCAACTGGGGAAATTCATTCTCTGTGTACTTGTACTCGGGTTTTAAAAGGAGTAAGATAATATCCTTACCCTGGGGCATTCACATCCTATAAGACCTCTTCTAAGGTATATTTAATTCTATTCGATTCTGATCCCCCTGTTTTGCTCAAGTTCAAGATCACCAATAAACCTTTCCTGAAAGACTAAGGCATATTGAGACCTTCTTCTCTGAAACCTCATGCTATTTATTATCAGCACCTGGCAAAGAAACACACCACAAAGCCCGAGTTAATACACTGCCCCCTACTCCCTTTCCCACATCAGACTTGTGTTCTTTTAAAGAGAATAACTAGGTTTGATACTTATGCTGTAGCCTGCAAATCACCCAATGTATATTTTTGGATTTTATTTTTAATTATGATAATTTCCTGGGCAAACTTCCATACTTCCAGTATCTTTTGTAGGGGAAAGAATGGGGAGAAGGAATTGGCCCTTCTTTACGGAGTCCTGTCTGTAGAAAAGGGAAAATTGCTGTGACTGTCTCTGGAAGTTAGTTCTCGTGTGTGCAGAAGCAATAATGATTGGCCTCTCCTTTCCCGGATCTTAGGACAGCATTTACGAAGTGCTTCCAGTATGCTTGGCATTATTCTAAGTTCATTACATGTATTCGTTCTCTCATTCAATCTTTAGAACAGTCCTGAGAGGTTTTATTATGATCCTTATTTTGGAGATAAATAAAGAGAAGCATAAAATAGCAACAGAACAAAAACTCAACCCCACAGCTCACTTCTCTGCAAATATCAGCTGAGACTCTAATTCAAGGCCTTGCCTGTGGTGGACCCTTGTCCTCGCGTGAGCCATTCCTGGTGATGGCCTCCAGCCATGGTTAGTTGGTGGGAGACTGGCTAATTATATATAACAATCCTTGCCTGAGAGGTAGACTGGGTTTGCTTCTGGTTCCGTCTAACATTTTTCTTCTTCTCATTTTTAATTCCTTTTACTTTGCCAATAGGCAAATTCAATTCAGTCACAGCAGCTACAGATGCTTAAGAAGCTAAGGGTCTATATTTCCCCCCCGACCCAGAGTAAGAAGTCTGGAGGTAGGCAGTTAGGTTTCTGACATGGCTCCATAACACTCTGAGGGATCCCGGCTCTTCCCACCTTTCTACTTCGTTAATTAAATATGTAACTTTTACGCTCATGCTTGCAAGCTGGCTGCTACCTCTTCAGCACTATGTTTATATTTCAGGCAGGAGGAAGGAGAGGATAAGATAGAGTGAAGCCATTGTTTCTGTTCCCATTTAGACAGCTTTCCGAGAAGCCCCATCCAGGGACTTTCTCCACATCTAGCTGGCCAGGACTGTGTCACATGGCTACCCCTACCTGTAAAGGATTACGGGAGATGGGATATTTTAAATGCGTACATTGCTACACTGAAGAAAATAAGGATTTTTTTTTTAAGAGGGAAGAAAGGGCAACAGCAATCCAAAATATTAGCCATGATTAACAAAGTCCTAACTGGGGGCGCCTCAGTCGGTTGAGCGTTCGACTCCGGCTCAGGTCATGATCTCGCGGTCGGTGAGTTCGAGCCCCGTGTCAGGCTGTGTGCCGACAGCTCAGAGCCTGGAGCCTGCTTCAGATTCTGTGCCTCCCTCTCTCTCTGCCCCAACCCACTCGCATTCTGTCTCTGTCTCTCTCAAAAAGAAATAAACATTAAAAAAAAAAAATTAAAAAAAAAAAGAATAAAGTCCTAAGTGAAGTTAGAGGACCATAGGAGAGAACTTCATCAAACATCTGCATGTCCAGTAGGCCATATTTCTTGATGCTACAGGGGGCTTGAGCAAGGACCCCATGCCCCCCTGGATCAGGTCTATGTATCTCCCCTCTGTAAATCATCTCATGCTATACAGCTACGATGGTATAGTGAGAAGAGCTCAGAATTCAGAGGTAGGAGATCAGGGATCACATCTGCTTTTGCCAATTATAATCTGTGGACCTTGGGTAAGATATGAACATCACATTCTTTGTCAGTAAAATGGGCGTAAATGCCTGTGTCCTACCCACTTCACAGAATATGGATGACCAAGATAATAAATGTGGAAAAGCTATGAGATCTACTGACCTATGTACCTTATTTCTCATGAGATACTTAAAAATCGGAAATGGAGAAGTATAAATGGAAACCAGTTGATTATTTCAATAATCTTTTTATAAGTCCATCTAAAATTATATATGCATATAAATGTATGTTTCAACATTTTGTATGTATGAGTGAAATACTAACCTAAGTAACTGTATAATATTATAGCATATACACACACAAAACACACACCTATATAGTTATTTGCTTAGTGAAGTTTTATGATAACTTTGTAATGGAATGTGGCAGAATTTATGATGTTCAATTTTAGTACTTAAGCTTCTGGAACCTGACTGTCTAATCTTCTCTGGTTTTTCCCATATAGGGGGGAAAAAAAGAGGGCTTGGAATTATTGGTGTATCTCGACATTAAAAATGTCATCTCTCCTGTTGGAAATATGGCAACTCTGTTGTGTTTTCCAAGATATATGCCAGCAATATTTCAAAATATGATTAACAGTGCCAATACCTTGTAAAGTTGGGCACATCTTTTCTTGTTTTGTCTTAGTGATGCCGTCTATCTTTGTGAAAGCTGATATATTAAATAGCTTTTTAAAAGCCTTATTGTGGCCTTTCTCTCCCTTCGGTATAGTAGTGTAACTTTTATCGATAATAATGGGAGCTATGTTGGAGCATACGGGGTGGTTATGTGGCTCCTGTAGTTTATGGTGATTGACCAGCCTTGGAACCATGGCTTGGAGTCCAGAAGCCTCAGTTATTTAAGCTCTGGGGGAATAGAAGGTGCTCTTTCAGCAAGCCCCCAAACTTGGAGCTTTTCTGCCTTTTTATTTGGGCAAAAACTAGTGCACGAACACATAAATTAGGTGAGATGGAATGACAACAAATTTCATGTAAAATTGTATGATCTCCAAAATGTAAAATCAGGGGCATTTTCACCCGGAATATTTACCTTGGCATTAGCCTGAATTTTAGTTAAAAAGTACATGAAAAGTTATATAATCTTCAATTAAACTTTATATACAGATATCAGTCTTTGAGATTGATACAAGGAAATATATTTTTTTCTTCAAAAGATACTATCCATTTTCAAAAATCACACTTGTTTTTGAGATGGACTAATGTTGTAGAAAAGGAAAGTGATGCCCACTGAAGTTACATGAATTATCCACCATCATACAGTTAATACTAATCCCTGACCATGAATACAGAAAAGATTATAATGTGGAACTTGACCAACAAACAACTATATACGTGCATACTCGGGACAGAGTGAGGACTCAATAAATACTTTTTAAAGAAATTCGATACTGGGTTTTTAGTTAATTTTTTAAATATAATTTAGTGTCAATTTTTTTTTAAACTTTCTTTTTTTTTTCAACGTTTATTTATTTTTGGGACAGAGAGAGACAGAGCATGAACGGGGGAGGGGCAGAGGGAGAGGGAGACACAGAATCAGAAACAGGCTCCAGGCTCTGAGCCATCAGCCCAGAGCCTGACGCGGGGCTCGACCTCCCGGACCGCGAGATCGTGACCTGGCTGAAGTCGGACGCTTAACCGACGGCGCCACCCAGGCGCCCCAGAGTGTCAAATTTTTAAAAAAGTACTCTTTTGAGGTATTTTCTCACAGGCATGATAAACTTTTAACACATTTCCTTCAGTCAACAGATATTTATTTATTCAGCTCTTATTATGTGCTAAGCATCCTGCTAAACCCTGCTAAACTGTGTGAGTTTGACTTTTTCTAGTCCTTTTTAGTAAAACATGAAAAATTTTGACAATTCTATATCAGTTGATCTCTGTTCTTTGCATTTTAAAAACGCACATTGGGTGTTGTATGTAGGCAATGAATTGTGGGAATCTACCCCCCAAACCAAGAGCACACTGTATACACTGTATGTTCATGCCCAATGTGCAGCTTGACCTCACGACCCTGAGATCAAGGCCTGAGCTGAGATCAAGAGTTGGAAGCTCAACCAACTGAGCCACCAAGATACCCCCTTTTTCCTTTGATGACAAGTATTATCGCGGAGCCCAAACTTGATAAATATAATAGGATATGCATTTGGTTATTCTATTTGGAGAAGTCCCACTACATATTTTAAAACCTGTGCTACTCCAATGTTTACAGCAGCGCTATTGACAACAGCCAAACTACGGAAAGATTCCAAATGTCCATTGACTGACAAATGATAAAGAAGATGTGGTATATACATACAATGGAAAATTACTCAGTGATCAAAAAGAATGAAATCTTGCCATTTGCTACACCATGGATGGAGCTAGAGTGCGTTATGTTAAGCGAAATAAGTCAGAGAAAGACAAATATCATACGATTTCACTCATATGTGGAATATAAGATACAAAACAGATGAACATAAGGGAAGGGAAGCAAAAATAATATAAAAACAGGGAAGGGGACAAACCATAAGAGACTCTTAAAAGGAGAACAAACTGACAGTTGCCGGAGGGGTTTGGGGTGGGGGGGGATGGGCTAAATGGGCAAGGGGCTTTAAGGAGGACACTTGCTGGGATGAGCACTGGGTGTTACATGTAGGGGATGAATCACTGGAATCTACTCCTGAAATCATTATTGCACTATATGCTAACTAACTTGGAGGTAAATTTAAAAAATTAATACATACAAAAATTTTTAAATAAATAAAAAATAAAAGTAAAGTCTGTGCTATATTTCTGGAGAGGAAAAATCAATGTGCCCACTACGATTCACACAGGTACCTCTAGCATTTTTGCGTGTATCCAATAGGTCATCCCAAGCCCTGCCAAGCCTTCAAATTCCTCTGTCACCAGCCTCACTTTACCTCTTTGGCCCTAACCAAGTTTCTTGAAGCTCCTTAGCACCTGTCATGGAACCTTCCGTCTTGCTTTACTAACTGCTTCAGTAGTCTCCCCCACCAACTTTGCCTTTGTTCAAGATTTAAAGCTTCATTATCTCCTCTTCTAGGCCTTCTCAAGCTCTCTAAGGCTCTTCCCTCTGTGCCCCCGTGCAACCCAGGCATAGCCACTATTATTTTAATTATTTTTATGCACACAATTTCCTTTTCTATTAGATTATGGTTTCCAAGAGATCAGATACCCCTGCATTGTATTTACTTCTGTATTCATAGCCAATAAGCTCTGCTGAAAACAGAGTGGATGCTCAAGCAGTATCTGTAAGATGAATGAATGAACAATGCCAAGCCCTCCCACAGACCGGACACGCGGTTCTCCCTACTGGTCCTCCCCTCCGTGTACTATGAGAGCGAGCTTCCCGTGTGCTTGCAGAGCGCGGGTGGGCACACAAGACCACGTTTTGCCCTCGCTGTAATACTACCGCTGATTCTATCGCTAGCGCCCTTTTACTGAAGAGGAAACTGGGACTTAGGAGACACCTGGTGACCCTCTCAAAGTCACACCGCTAGGCAGAATGACTGTGCCGTGGAAACACCGGGGAAGAAACGTGAAACAAACGCGCGCTGCCTGGTGAGAGCCCCAGGACTTGACAAAAGCAATCCAAAGCAAGGATATCACCGGAGAAGAAAACAGCCCAAGTTGTTCCCATGTAAAACAAGGGAGGCAGGGCTGTCCACTCTGATACCCGGAATTTCATCAGGAAGATGTCCAAATGAAGAGTTTCTGCCGCCTCCCCCGGGAGGGCCCTCCACGCGGACACGTGTTCTTTAGCCAACCTGCATTTGGCGTGTTGCACTCTGAGCACAGCTCAGAGGCGACTTTCGCCCTCTTGCTTTCTGTTTCCCTTATAACCGGCGATTTGGTTCGGTGCCATGATTCCAAAGGGTCATGCGTTTCTATTTAATAAAACAGATGAGTAGCATTTTCTACCCCTAAATCAAAAATCTCTCTCTTCCTACAACTTCAAAGAAAGCCCTGGTAATATCCAAAACGGTTGCGGGGTTCTTTTTTTAATGCCTAGAAATTCACATGACAAAGGAAATAGGAAAAACCCTTCCCCACCTAGCCCATGTGTTTGTGAGTTTACAATGCCATCATTGTTTATGTTGGGCTCTATTCATTTTTGTCTGCAGACTTCCTCTGTACAGTTTAACTACTTTCTCATGCTAAGCTCTCTGCAAATTGTCACAATGGTTAATGGGAAATTCTGTACCAAATACTATTTAATTTTAAGGCATTTCTGCCGGCTAATTTATGACCAACTGCAAATTTCATTCTGCCAGGGCAAAAAACAATTTGTTTGTTTCAGGTTGAAAAGAGTTTTTCAAATAAATTCTGATGGTACACTTATCAAGCCCTCTTATCTTTCATTAAACTAATGCTTTCAAGCATAATTAAGAAGGAGCTGGAAAACTAAGTATAATGTAATGCTCTGATATTAAAGAAGACATATCAAAATAAATTTGCAATTGTATCATCACATCAATCTCTACTATGACTGCAATAGCATTATAACCATAATTAATTAGCTATGGTACAAATTACCAATAAATCTTTAGAAATTAAATGCCTAATTTTTCAAAACCATATGTCTTCATAAATTGATTATTTAGAATTTAGAGGCTTTTTAATTAGGAAGAAATTTATGCAATGCTGTATGTAATAATTAGGAATCAGCTTTTCTGCAATACTTTTGAACATCAGCAAAAAATTAAATCTTAAGAAAATAGTCTGGGTTAATTATAGTATTTCACTGTCAAAAATCAACATATAGGTAAAATTTAGAGGTTAATGTGGCTTTCCATTTCTTTAACTTCCACCTAGTCTTACGTTCTCAGTGCTGGAATCATTAACCGAGCCCAAAAATCAATGAGAGGGGGGAAATCTCCCCAGTGATTTATGCCTCAAAGAAAGTTTTCATTTTATCCAATAGTTTCAGCAAACCTCATCAATCCAGGTTAAATATTTAACACTCCTTTTTTTATATTCCCTAAGGTTAAAGCAGGATATTTCTGAGCCTAGCCATCATTTTGGGTAAGTGATTATTCTGACATAAGACACAAAAGCTCCTGGGTCAGGAGGGTGGGAACATCATTTGGGGTCCAACAAAGGCATCGCTAAAGAGCGACCTCATTACGTGTGTGGTCAAAAACCCAAAGCGATGGGGAACGGGACCTGATGGCGAGCCACTCTGCACTCACAGGGCCTGCTGTCAAAGCCAAGGCCCTCCTGTGTCCTGAAGACTGGCTGGGAGGTGCCGTGGCCCGTGTCTTGCCCCTGCCTACAAAAGGGCCCGTAGGGAAACGCACAGACCACACCACAAAGGCGATTCTACAAAAACTGGAAAGCCTGCCGATCGAATCCAGAAACCAAATGTTTTCTTCTTCTTACTTCTTCCCCTTCTCCCCACTTCAGTTCCCTGATTGTAATCCGGCCAATGTGTTTTGCCTCTATAGGTGTTACAGGATTGAGGCCAACCTGGGTGAAATTCAATTTTGCTCATCTAAGCACTTTCCCCAATGTCTTCCATTTGAATTCATCTTCCTCAATAAAGAGTTGGATCCTGAGTCCTCCCGAAGCCAGTGTCCCTTTGTCTGGCCAGGAAACAAAATGATTCTTCCTTTGCTAGTTCCCAAAGGAGCTAAGCCACTATTTTCTCCTTTCAGGTTTTCGCTGTATCTCCCCATCCCATTTTTTCATCTGAAGGTCTTCCGGCAAAACTAGTGAGGCTCCTGAGCGCGTGACTCGGGAGTGACAATCGCTAACAGATGCATTTGTACCCGGGCAGAACTGGCCTCTAATTGTTGCTTGTAGGAGAAAAGGCAAAGCGACTGTAGCACCGCCGTTCTCTGTTGCTGGCAGATAACAACCTCGAGATGAAGCCACATTTGCAGGGGAAAAATTGCTTACGCCCACAGAATGAAATTTCAGGCTTTGACAGCTGCTAGGTAAGTAAATGAGAATCATTTTATTCTGGGTAAGTGCAACACAGCACATCTTGAACAATGAGGAGTTGATGGCCCGAGGGCGGTGACACCCAGGTTGTCCGCCTTCAGAAGAGTCTCCTGGGAGAAGAACTAGGGAACAAGTGGCCAAACAATTGTCCCTTTGGCCCAGCACGGCTCCTCACAATCTTAAGTGGGAGGCGCGAGTCCCTTCAAAGGAGAAAATGGCTTCAATTTTCCAATTCACAATTCGACAGATAAACACCGCACATGGACTCCGAGAAAGCCCTCTTGGAAAGCCTGAGGCCTCTGCCAGAATTCAGGAGCCCTTCATCTCCTGCCTGGATGCTTTTAACAGCCTCCCAATTGGTTTTCTGACTTCAGTCTCCACCCTCAGCCAGAAAAAAAGGGGCTTCTAAAAGGCTACGACTCCCCTGCTTAAAATATTTCTAGGGCTCCGACTTGCCCTTAGAAGGCTGACTTACAAGGTCTTCCCACACTGGCCTGTATTATTTTCCCAAACTCGCTTCTCACCTTGACCCTTGGCCTCCAAGCCTTTCACAGGCTGTTCCCTTTTCAGACCTTCTCTTACTTGTTCTGCAGACATTAGCAGAACGGCTCCTTTCCCCAGAAAGCCTTTCTGATGCTACCAGCTGGTTAGGTCCCTTCCCTCTGTGCTCCCACAGCCCCCCATTGTGCCTCTGGGACAGTGTTCTCAGATCGAAATACCTCTTTATTTATTTTGTCTCTGGCTTCTTTCTTTCTTTCTTTCTTTCTTTCTTTCTTTCTTTCTTTCTTTCTTCAATGTTTATTTTTGAGTGAGAGAGAGCAAGCAAAAAGAGAAAGAGAGAGAGAGACAGAATCCGATGCAGGCTCCAGCTGTCAGCATAGAGCCTGACGCGGGGCTTGAACTCATGGACCGTGAGATCATGAGCTGAGCAGAAGTAGGACCCTTAGCTGACTGAGCCACCCAGGCGCCCCAAGTCTCTGCTTTTTTTCAAGATTGTAAAGAATAGAAACTTGACTCAAATCAGCTTAAGCTAAGAAGGAAACTTCTTGGATACTAGGTTAGCTCACAAAATTGAGGGAAATGCTGGCCAACAAGTTTGAGGAAAGCCGAAACTGGGAACCCTCCCAGATCCCCAGATGCTGCATTAAGGACCTGCCCTTGGTATGTCAGTCTGTTTCTGCTTCCTGCCTCCATCTATCTCAGGCTCTCCCCCTTTTCGTCTGTGAATGATGTGCTAGCTCTCACCAGAAAAGTGGAATTGTGTCCACCAGGTAGGCCTAGGCTTACATTTTCCTCAGTTGGAACATTAAAGGTCTCACGGAAGAACTCTGATTGCTCCTTCGTGGGTCACATGCTTGCCCTAGAGTGGGGACTATGGCTCTTGTTCAGGAGAAGATAAGAAGATGGCCATCCCATTGAGGCATTTCAAGCTCTTGGGTAGAGAGAACATGGAAGAGGACAGAAGAGAAGAGTGAGAGCCAGTATATGGATCACCTACTGCTGGGAAACCAACGGCTACAAAATCTCAATGGTAAAATATAATAAGTATTTATTTTTTATGCATTCGCAGGTTGGCCAGAGGTTGACTGATACAGACCAGGGAGCTCCGCTTTAAGTGGCAGATCTGGCTGAAAAGTTCTTTGGTGGGTTAAACTCAGGCATATTCTATAAATATGCCTTATTCTAGTGACCAGGCTGAACGCGAAGCTCTCCTTATGGCAGTCGCAGAGGTGCAAGAGAGGAAGTGGAAGGCCATGACGCATCTTAAGGACCAGACTCAGAAGTGGCACATTGAAATCTACACTATTCTACCGGGTAAAGCAAGTTACGTCGCTGAGCGTAAAGTCAAAGAGTACTGTACCACTAGTGGGAAGGACCAAAGCAGGCAAAGGGCAAAGGGCATGGATACAGAAAGGGGTGAAGATAAGGGACCGATGATTCCAATTACTAGGGGAATGAGTTTTCGAAGGAAGGATGATATAATTTCCCCAAGAAGAAACAGGTGCTAAGCAAACAAAACAATAATGCTCATTACTTTCTCCCTGGTTACGCTATAACTTTTGTGCACACAGAAAATGTGGTTATATACCTGTTTCTGTAGGCCCCATCTCACACGGTGCTTGGCACACAGATAGCAGTGAGAAATTGTACGTTGAATTTAACGTAAGCAATCAATGGGTTATAGAGGACAGGCACCTCAATCATCTCCTCTAAGGACCTGAAATCTCCTTGAGGGGGTTAAAGTTCAGATAAACAGTTGGGCACAAAACAGAAAGAAATATATGCTCCTTTAGTTCAGCCAATATGCTATGGGCATGATGGAGAGGGACTGATGATTTCCAACTAGGTAAGCTCAGGAAGTGGCCTCGGAACGGGTGGGATTTAAGCGGAACTTTAAAGGGATGGAAGGGACTCTCAGCAAGTACTACATGCCAGCCATTCAACTAAGTGGAGGCCGCGATCTTATTCCCCTTCGTCGAGAGGGAGGAGTATTCTCATGACTTTCCACATGGGCTCTTTTAAGTCGAATGTCTAGAGCTATCCAGCTAGAAGGTGACAAAGCCTGATTTGGACACAGAAATCTAGTCTGTCGTCTTCTCATTGTCTGTGTCTTGCTCGCTGACTGACAGGACAGGTGTTCCGTAAACGTGACTTGAACAAGTGAGCAAATGTCGGGAGCTCAGTTCTCTTTTTTCAAACCTTTGGCAAGTGGCGAAGTCAGGAAAAAGAGCTGAGACAAAGGCAATAGTCTGGGTCCCCTGGAAGAACAGAGAAGGCACAACTCAGAAATAACCAATGGATGTGTGTGACTAGAGTGTCACGTTTATGGAACACATGGCAAGCCACAGGCTAGCAAGATAAACTGGGGACAAGCATGGAGTGGAGGGTGTATGTGTCATTCTGTCTGCAAGTACCTGTTAGGGCCATGGGTACAACCCAACATACGACTCACAGGTAACAGTTGATGATGCATTAGGGCCAGACTGCAGATGCTATGTAGCACGTAACGATTTGGAGCCAGTGCACCCCCCCAATTTCTTACCAGCAGCATGTTGACGCAGGAAAGGAGTGCACTTAATTGGGAAAACAAACTATTTCTTAATCCCTGTAAGCTTTCCGAATGAGCCGAGTCTGGCTAGCCATTCTTCTACCCTTGCAAGCAGAAAGAAGGCTGGACTTCCTGGGGAATGGAAAGTAGGCAGACTGCTGAGATAAACCGCGATTCACTGCTGCTGAATGTATCACACATCAGCCCACCTCCTGCCACTGCCACTCCGCACAGAGAACAGAACAGTCTCGCAGAGAAAGGAACAGTCTCAGGTGAAGAGGAATGCCAGCCTCACCGCAGAGAAAGGGGAGCCAGTCTTGTGTGCGGGTGTGGGTGTGATCAGGCAGCCGGGTTCTGAGGCTTCGAAGGGAAAAGAGCGAGAGCTGAGACACCGGTCCCGACCCTCATTTCTAACGCTCTGTCATCAAACAACTATGTAGGACCATCAACATCTATTCCTTTCGCTTTGAAAGGCAGGAGTTCAGAGTCCAGTTTATAATTCTTAACACAAGGCCTCTGTCCAATGCAGAGGACAGCTCTTTCATTGTTAGTCTATACACTGGCTCTTACCCCACTCTGTTGGTTAATAGGAAATGACAGTAAACAAAGCTTGCTCAAAGAGAGAGAGAGAGAGAGAGAGAGAGAGAGAGAGAGAGAGAGAAAACCACTGTACTGACTTTGCAGATAACAACCAGACAATTTAGTAACTGTCATGCTATAATGGGGCTCTGCTGGGGGCACATGTCTAAATAGACATGTGAATATTTGGGGGTAAGTGATTTTGAGTGGTTGAGGGGATAGAGGTTAAAATATTTTAATTTCTTATTTCCTTCAGGAAGAACCCATTCAGCACCCGACTAAAAAATGATCTCATAGGGGCGCCTGGGTGGCTCAATCGGTTGAGCGTCCAACTTCGGCTCAGGTCATGATCTCACAGTCTGTGAGTTCGAGCCCCGCGTCAGGCTCCATGCTGACAGCTCAGAGCCTGGAGCCTGTTTCAGATTCTGTGTCTACCTCTCTCTCTCTGCCCCTCCCCTGTTCATGCTCTGTCTCTCTCTGTCTCAAAAATAAATAAATGTTAAAAAAAAAAAAAAGATCTCATAGGCACGTGTGGTCTAATATGGTAGCCACTACCTACATTATGGCTACTTAAATTTATATTAAATTCACTTAAATATTTAGTTACTCATCTAGGAGCTACTATATTGGATAGCATAGATACAGAGCTGTCTATACCACAAACATTCTATTGGAAAGCCCTGTGATATACTAATGGCGGCCATCCTCTTTAGCACTGCAAGCCCCCTCGTTCTGTTAAGTTACAGTCCGGGAAAATTATTGGCAGATAGCAGAAGCTGTCAACACAGGGGCTTGCCAAATCTAGTAAGGAAGCCACCTGTTCATTTCCAAGATTTAGAAAGAGGCCTGCCCATCGAGGATCCATGCTCTTTTTATGCTGATGACCTACAGGCCATCCTATGTTGTAGGCTGGAAGAGAGATGTCACATGATGAAGTGGAAAATGCCCTGGAATGGGATTCCGGGGACATGGGCTCTCACTTTGGCTCCATGACCAGTTTTGTGCCTTGTCCTCATAGCCTCTCTGAGCCTCAGTTTCTGGATCTATAAAATGGAGACAACCCAACGAATCTGGCTGGTTAAGTAAATATAAAGGTAGAACACCCTAACCAAACACTAGAACTTATACTTGCACAATGCTGCACTGGTAGCATGCCTTCTGGAATTGTGGCTCTAAGACTGTAGGGTGGACACGGGGCCTTCTGGCCTAGATACTCTCACTCTGATTCTTCTATGAGGATTTCTGGGATGTCTCCTGTGGGCTGCTGTCTCTTTGAAGATGTCAGCAGATGTCATCTGTCATCTTGACTCAATTAAGAAAGATGGATGTGACCTTCCCTCGTATTCAACAGAAAACTTCACAGGTCCTTGCGGATCACCCAGGGCTCATCAGGACACAGGCATTGCCACATGTCACACCTATGGATGAGGCTATGTAGTCCACGTACCTGGAAAGGGCAACTTCAACCAAGAGGCTCCTGAAGGAGAACCTGGTGAGTTGTCCTAAATATTACCAACTTCAAAGTGTCCCAAACATACCTCAAAATGAACAACTTAGAAACATCAGGGGTCATTGCATTTTTATTGCCAGGTAAACTGATTATTTTTAGAGGTGAAAAGTCCTAATCTTTAAGTCTAGGAATGGACCATCGAGTCTTGCTTACCTGTTCCATGAGAATGAAAGACCTTCTTTGTCTTCATCCACTTTATGATTTGGGATCCTACTTTTTGGATCCAAAGAAATTAGCAGTTCACTACTGTGTGCGAAAGGAAGAGATGCTGCTAGTATTCCTCCGTCGAATATAGCTACTTTGTGCCCACTTAACTTGCTTGTCTTCGAGTTGCTCCAACAAGCATGATCATGGACCATTGAAAGGTCTGCCATGTTGCTGGTGGGGGTGGGGCGGTGGGGGTGGGGCGGATACAGCTATACTCTGGGTTTTGAATGTTCCTTTAGAATAGAGAGGATATTCACCACAGGGCTGTGGTCCTCAAACTTTAGCATGATCAGTATCACTTAATGCCACTTGCCTGGCCCCACTCAGAGTTGCTGATTTAGGTGGCTGGGGGTGGGTCAGAGGTAGGGCTAGAGAATTTGTGTAAAAATTTGTTTTAATGTTTATTTTCTTTTGAGAGAGACAGAATGTGGGTGGGGGAGGGGCAGAGAGAGAGGTGGACACAGAATCTGAAGCAGGCTCTGGGCTCAAGTCGTCAGCACAGAGCCTGATGCGGGGCTCAAACTCACAAACCATGAGATCATGACATGAGCCAAAGTCAGACACTTAACTGACTACGCCCCCCAGGCTCCCGGAGAATTTGCATTTTTAATAGGTTCCTAGATGCCATTGCTGCTGGCCCCAAGACTACACTTTGAGAATCACTACTTTTAAGACTTTTCAAACTTGATCCCGCGTGGACACATTCAAGAGAAAGCGTATTTCCCAAAGTGTGTGTTTTCTTATGCCCGATAGCAACTCAAGTAATTTAGGCGAATAATGATAACAGTTAATACTTACGTAGGTTTACTGTGTTACAGGCACGGTTCTAAGTGCTTAAATACATGAACTCATTTAATTCTCACAAAAGGTGAATAAGAGAACTATTATACCGTCATCTCTATTTGGCCAATGTGGCCAGAGAAGTAACTTTTCTGAGGTAACGCAGCCAAAGCGAAAAGTAGGGCTGGGGTTTGAACGCGGGCGTCCTGGCACCAGAGGCTAGAACCACTGCACAACGCTGCCTCTCCCTCCCACCCCCGTTTTCCCCATCTTTGTCCTCACCCCAGGGCAGAGAGAGGACAATGTTCCTTTAAGAGAGCACTGCCGGGAGCCTCCCCTAAATGCAAGGCTGACACCCTCCATACTGTTGGCCAGTAGCCTTGGTCAAGTTTATTTTGAATACCTATAACTGTAGCAGCAGAGCACAGTTTCTTATCGGCTACACCTTGACATTTCGAGAGTAGCTTCGACTTAGTAATTACTTTACACGGGGTGGAGAAGGACTCAACAAATAGAAGAATGGAAACCTGAGTGAAGGAAGAGAAATAGTAAACAGGAAAGAGAAAATAATAAGGCAATAGGAAGAAGGGTAGAAATAACCAGATGGAAAGGTCGAGGGAGATAAAACGTGGGAAATAAGGACTCTACAGGAGAAAAAAAAAATCCTCAAAACCAAGTATGCATGATAGAAAACTTAAACTCTGGGCAGATGTCACCCTGAGAAAACAGAAATATAAGGAGTAGAAACCGGTCAAGACGAGAGAATACAGGAAACAAGGAGGGGAAGTTAGGAAGGGGAGGGAAACAAAGATGCCATTAATTGGATTTTGAACTCCAGTTATTATAATTGGGCATTTAAGCTCTATCAACATTATTCTTCATCCTTAGAATATTTTGCAATCTTTCAAAATACAGGAAATGCCATTTGATTTTGTCCCAACTCTGGCCACTCAAGTTCTGGTTGCTTGTTTATTTTTTCTCGAGCAAAAGAAGTTTCACTAAAGGTTGGCATGTGGGATAAATCTCCGAGAGGAAAGAAGGGGAAATAACTCAATGGGAAGGAAGGATTCATTATGACAAGGGCCAGGTCAGGGAAATGGCCACATCGCCGCATTCCTGAGAGGAAAGGCCTGCGGAAAATGAAACCTGCAATAAGGCTGTTTGCTCTGCCCTGGGATCGAGTTGGGGTCGCTTCAGAGGCCAGTCACTGAGCCCGAGACTCTGAACGTTCTGTTTTAGATTAAGAGCTGGGTTCACACAAGGGGTACAGGGTGGGGAAGAGTGTGGATGATGTCAGCTCCAGTCTGAGGGCCCGCGTCCTGCACGGGAGCATCTCATCACGCCGGAACCTCTCTAGAAGGTGGCTGTTCCATTAAATGGGGCAACGGATGGCAGGTGGGGAGGAGGGCAGCATTCACTTGTTACGTTACCTCCTGAAATCAGTCGTCTGGTTCGTTTCTACACATTTCTCCTTTGAGGTAGTAGGAAGCTCTTAAATTTGAAAATGAAATGCTCACAACACTTCTTATCTCTCCCTCAGAACTAACTCCTATCGAGCTCCGTACCGTACAGGGTGACTTTTCCTGCGAAGTCTCTCAGAAGCTGTCCTCTGGGGATGCCTCTCCCTCTTCCCCCGGCTCCCTCGGTCCTGGGGGGAGAGTGACCTGTGAGGCCATATTGCTGTGTTTCATTGAATCTAAGACAACGTTGAGTATCAGAAAGAGGCCTCATTATTTCCTGTGTCGCTGAGAAAGAAAAAGCCTGCTTACTCAACCATGAGACATCGTCAGTTACCAGATTTATCTCAACTGGGGAGAGGTTACAAAATGTTAAACAAAAGCTGTGTTAGGATCCGTGAAGTGTGGAATCTCCTCTATTAGACTGGAAGCTCTTTGCAAGTAGTGACTGTGCCTTACTCTCTCGTCTCTTAAGTCACCCCCAAGGCAGAGAATACCTTTTTGTATTTCCAAAGCTATCTTGCTAACAGCTTTAAATTGAGAGAGAGAGAGAGAGAATCTGTGTTTGATTATGCATTTGCATAGCACACTGCACTCATGCTGTCCTTAAATTTCCCCAAGAAATTCAGGCACCGGGCACGTACTGAGTTTTTCCCCGGCATATAATTGATCGGCCCGGAGCTGTGCTATGGCATGTTCACAATCGTATCACTCGTAGGAGTTAAAAGCAGAACCCGAAGCTAGGTCTGAGTTTAGCCTTTTTCTGCGCTTTCCACGTTCGAGATGCAGCAGAAAGTAGAAAGGTACACTGTCCGCCTCTTATTCCAGTTACTGAGAAAAACGCTGCATCTGAGTAGAAAAGAAAGTTCCCGTGCTTCCGTGTGCTGCAGCAGAGGCTCCCTCATTTTCTCTCTGCGGCAGCTACCTGTCAATGCGCGGTGCTCAGAGCTGATGGTGGGGAGTTTGTATACACCAAAGCTATCTAAACAGGCCATTAAGTGGTAGTAAAGTAACACATGTGAACGACAGGTCAATAAATCCCCAACAACTTACGCTGCCTCCAAGGAGCTGGCTGTTGCTGAGTGTTGTTGTGTTTACATAAAATCAATTTCACAAGTGATCTTAAATAATTAGGGAAGACGCCATCATACAGAGGATATTCTACGTTCATGGTAACAGTTTTGGCATTCACCTCATTGATCCCTTTTGTTTGATATTGTGTGCGCGTGTGTGTGTGTTTTGGATTTGTTTGGTTTTGTTTTTTTTCCAAAGCGGCTCTCTTCTCTGATAGCTTCTTTATGAGATGCTGAAATTCTACTTGACGAGGAACTGAGATGCACATTCTTCTCGGTATTTTACAGACTAAAAGACCCTGATGTTACCCATTAGCAGAGTCTTCATGAAGCTCAGCTTTGTCTTGGTACGTTTTTTTAAAGTTGGCTTTTTTTTAAAGGCGCCTGGGTGGCTCAGTCAGTTAAGCGTCCAACATCAGCTTAGGTCGTGATCTCGCGGTTTGAGTTTGAGCCCCGTGTCAGGGTCTGTGCTGACAGCTCGGAGCCTGGAGCCTGTTTCGGATTCTGTGTCTCCCTCTCTCTCTCTCTGCTCCTCCCCCGCTCACGCTCTGTGTCTCTCAAAAATAAATAAACATTAAAAAAAATATTCTAAACTTGCCTCTTTATGTACTTTTCCTTCAATTCTCTAATCCCAAGTGCTTAAAACACTTAGGGGTAGATGAATGAGGGGGTAGGTACCATACCTACCAAACTTAGACGTTGAGGGAAAATAAAAACTAGGTTGCGTTTATGACAATAATGAACATTTAGACTAACGTGCGTTTATCTCTTCATCTTCTAGCCTTCTGGGTGATGTCCATTTTCCCTTTACACAGTTTAAATTAAATGGATCTTTCGTTGACATCAACCCCCCACTAATGATGCACTGCACGGGTGCAGGATGAAGACAGTGCTAGCACTGGGGGTGACATTTTCTTCAGGGACTCCTGTGCTAGCGATTCACAGGCCAGAGGCATCACATCACTTCAGCTGCTCCCTCAGGTAGAAGAGAGCCACTCTGGCTTGTGACTGTAGTGCTATAAATCCCCATTTACCATGGGATGCCATGGGTTCCATCTGTTCCCTAAAGTGCCTACATAAACTAAGTCTCTGCACGCCATCTGCAAAGTGCCCTCGTGCATGCATGCTGGTGCCTTGCGCTAATGCAGTGTGGTGATTTTGCAACTTCAAATAAGGCTCATTTTAATTGTCATTGTTAAGATCAAATGCTTTGCAGCTGTCTCTACGGTGCAGATGAAAAACATTACTCTGATGGCTGACGTGATGAACTCTCACGTTCTTCTCGCCCATCTAAAACTGCCACGCTTCGGCGCCTCTGTCTAGTATGTGCTTAACAAATATTTTTGAATTAAAAAAAAAAAAAAGACCGTGACTAGGAAGAGGTGCTAGGCAGCAATGTGGGGAAAAGATAAGGCTCTCAGATAAACAAGTGGGTTCTGACTATTGTTCGGCTGCGGATGAGTCATTTGACCTTGGCATGTGACTGAACCTTCTGGGCCTCGTGTTCCCCGTCTGTAAAATGGGCATGTTGGGTTAGGTGACTTAAGGGTGCTCTAAAATTTGGATTTTGAATTTTAACGATTTTTCCTCATGGGTAACTCTAATCGTGTTTGAATTTTCTCATCCGGGGAACATGATGGAAGGGTCTCCTTCCTTTTCCTTGAAAATCCCAGCTAACCTTTTATAGAAACCAGCCCAGAGATTTTAGGTTATCATTAATCACCTATTTGAAATGAAACTACATAGTATAAAAGATGACTTAATTAACTCTGGCTGGTAATTTTTATCTGCTGAAGAAACCCCATTTCCCGCTACTGTACTTTAAGTAAAAATAAAAAGCAATTTAAATAAAGAAATATCTCACCTACACAGCGCCATGCCTCACACATAAGAATGCTTCTATTCTGTTAGGACTGTTTATATGACCTCCTCATATGCTTATCTGCGCATTTCTCCCGCTGTCTGCCTCGGGGAGGACAAAAGCAATCACACAGCTCTGAACACCTTTTTGGCCAGTCCTCTTTTCAGGATGGCTGGTATTTAGTCTAACAAGAAAAGCAAAGAAGGGACGATTAGACAAAGTCCAGGAGCACCTGTTCTTTCAGTGCTGAAAAGCTCAATTGCGTGGGGCATGTCTGAGCGGAATCTGGCATTAACACAATGTACTATTTGTCCAAACATCTGTAGGTCCTTATTTCTCTATAAGCCGGTGAGAGCAAAAGACCAAGACGGTTATTAATCACTTACTCAGTATTTCTCCAACAACACAGGGGGGGGGGGGGGGGAGAACATAATGGAGTGAGAGAAGATAACACAGAAGAAAAACAAGGCATTTTTCACTATTGCGAAATGAGCCCACCCAAGTCCCACCAAGTCCACGTTTTATAAGCACAGTGTCTTGGGTAGGCTCGGGGGACCGTGCGGGCTTAGAAACAGGACCAATGCCTACCTAAGGACACCTTGATAGCTCTCATGTCCTCCAGAAGGAAACAAAGTTCAGATGGGCACGTCTTCAATATTTATGTTGGAGTTGCTTCCTCCAAGAAACCCAAATGGATGCAATGAGCCAAACAGTCCTTGGGACAGCCTGATATCATCAGAGACAGGCAGACCCAGGAAGAAAAATTCCAGTGTCCATTAATGCCAAAGAAAAAGAAATAGTGCAGTTTCCTGGCTATTCACGGCGGTCAAGGTGATGCAGAATTGTACAGGTAGGCGTACTTTTACACATCTATCAGCAGAAGCCTGCTTCCAAATAAAACAAACAAACACCTACTACTCAGAAACAGCATGTGGACCGTTGGCTTTCCCGGGAGGACTTCAGTTTTAGAGTAAAGCATGGATTACAAGGTGACATGAAGACATGATTGTATGCGGGACCACGGGGACGGGTAACTACTCACGGACCGAAGTTCCTTCTTCTCTCCGTGTTCTCTACACTAGAGACAACAGTTTGATACAAACTGGAAGCATGTCTTATTGGACTGCCTGCATCTCACAGACATTAGCGGAGTCCTTAACTACGTATTACACATCAGACAGTCTTCTGGGCGGTGGATAGGGGCTGACAGGGAGGTAGGAAGACAATATTGCGGTGGTAGGTAGCGGGATGGAAAGATAGCTAAAGTGGAGTGAGGAAAATACCATTTTATGTGGCTGATTCTACACACAGAAACAATAACAGCTTATCTTTGAGGTTTCCTTAATAAACAGTGCACCATATTAGACCTGCAATAAAATAGTACTCTAAGAGCGAACATTTACGGAGTACTCCCTATGGGTCAGGCATGGTTTTAAGGGCTTTACATGGATTAACTCATTTCTTCCTCATTAATCCTGAGAAGAGGTAGGTGTAACCTTATCGCCATTTCACAGATGAGGAAATTGAACCACAGGGAGTTCTGTTCAGTAATGTCCCTCAAGGCCACAGAGCGAGCAAATGGTTGGTAGAAACTTGACTCCTCGGAGTTGGCCTTTGGAGTCCATGCTTTTAATCATGCTTATTCAAAAAAAAAGTGGTAGGGCTAAAAGACTACAGCTGATCACAAACAGAACCTCAGCTTTGATCGTGGTAGAGGGGTCCCAGCATACATCCACGTTCGTGCCTAGACAGTTTAGAGGTAAAAGGGATTACACAGATTCTCTCGTCCGGTAGGTGGGGACCGTCTATTAACTGCTAGATAACAAAATATAGGCCCCTCAAGGATCTAGGTTTGCTTCAAAGGAATGTATTCATTATTTAACCGATACGTGCCAGCCCCCTTTAGCCCTCTTATCCATCAGAAGTTTAAAATGGTACGTCTTCAATTCCAACAATTAGTTACAAGAGTCAAAAGACCCCAAAGAAACCAAGCCACCTTGCCTGACTCAACAATCACCCCATCACTG
Source organism: Prionailurus viverrinus (assembly GCF_022837055.1). Classification (NCBI taxonomy): domain Eukaryota; kingdom Metazoa; phylum Chordata; class Mammalia; order Carnivora; family Felidae; genus Prionailurus; species Prionailurus viverrinus. The sequence continues at coordinate 16,978,595 of NC_062569.1, forward strand.
CAGAGCTCCTCTGTAAGGTGGTGACCACTGGCATTAAAACAACTATGACACCTCCTACAGGAAACCTCACAGTTGAGGACTGATGGCTCTGATGTGGCCTACGACACTTACACTTCCCTACACATAAAACAGATCATCATTAAGAGCCCATTCGGCTCCGACAAAACACATCGTTATTATTGAGAGGGCAGTGGCTCGCCGACTATGCTTAGGGTCCCGTATGTATCGCCTAGTTTGAAGCTAATGGTTTTTCTGAGGTGGACTATGCTGATGGAGAATAATTTTCCAGGCTTTATTTTCTCCCTGGCAGATACGCTATAACAGTTTTTGGCTCCTGGCACCTTAGACTAACGATTTTTCATTGCTTTTTGACAACCCGGTTCGCTTCTCTCTGCTTTAAGTTTTCAGAAAGGCTGTTCTCAGCCTGGGAGATAAACGGTGCTTCCTGCACTAAATAAAAGCTATGGGTTTCAGAAAAGACACTCGGGAAAACAGGAGAAACAGAACATAATCGTTGAGTCCGTTCTCCCTTGTGGAGTTCTTCTGGATGTGGTCCTGTAGCTCTTTCGAAGACAAAGTCAAGGTTAGAACTTCTCAGCGTAGCTAAACTTCTGCCAAAGCCCTCGACGCCTGGAAGCAGACGGCTTGTTGGGTCTCAAGAGCAGAACATACTTGTTAGGCTGACTTCATTCATCCCAGAGGGAGTCTGTGGGGGACATCTTCCATTTGTCCCTCTAGAGCCCCTCTCTACTTTCCTTGCCCCACGAGGCGAACACCTACTCCGGCTTCTGACTGGACATTGACTAGGCAGGTCAAAGGAAACTGAGATTGAGGCACCCCCAGCTCCCTCCCAGGAAAAGGCAGGTTAGCAGCGTTCTATCACGAAGGCCCCAGCTCCTGCCGGCGGGGGGGGGGGGGGGGGGGTGTCTCTCTCCTACCCTCTCTGTGACCCGTTCACTCTTTCCTTCCCCGACCCTTCGGGTCTAGACATGAAAATGAAGCCCTGTTACTGTTAGTTCCAGAATACTTCTTCATCTCTCTTAACCTACCCACACCTTTCTATTCTCCCCAATGAACCCACTTGTTTTCTGCAGGGAAGATGGCTGATACCAAGTCCTGTCCGGAAACAACTGATCCTGAGACCCGCTCATCTATTCCCAATCCTCAGACCCTGTTTCCTGTTGCCCACTGTTTCTTCACACGTGATATAACATGTGAAGATTTCCTCATGTCTGAGTATGCTTTTTTAAAGTTTATTGATTTACTTATTTTGAGAGAGAGAGCCAGTGAGCGAGCAAGAGCAAACAGGGAAGGGGCAGAGAGAGAGAGAGAGAGGAGGCGAGAGAGAGAGAGGGGAGAGAGAGAGAATCCTCAGCAGGCTCCACACCGTCAGCATGGAACCCCACTGGGGGCTCAATCTCACGGTGTCCGAAATCACGACCTGAGGCGAAATCAAGAGTCAGACACTTGACCAACTGAACCACCCGGGGGGCCCCCAATTAAGCTCTTTAAATGCTGACTCTGGTCCTTGGCTTCCACATCCAGCTGTGTCCAACCAGCCTCTCTACTCTGACCTGCCCATACTTCTGTTCATGCCTCTGGAGGCTTAGGAGGATTCCAGTTCAAACCTGCCCTTCTTTGCCAGTGGTTTGAAATACTAAAAGATACCAGAGGACTTAACGTAATCACAAACCTCCTTCACCGTTCTTGTTTTGTTTTGTTTTTTGTGATTTCACATCGAGGGGTTTCCCCAAACAGGTACTCTATTGAGCCATATACTACCCTGGTTTCTCGTCTGTGAGCTACTTTGATTTCTGGCTCATTGTTCTCCCCCTGCCTATGAGTCCACCATCACCTGAGGGGGAGAAAATCAAACCATGACAAAGAAACATGGCTTTTCATCTGGACACAGTTCAAGTCACTGATGGGTACGTAACACTGAGTCACACGTTAGAAGGAACCGTGAGAAGTGATGTGGTTCATCTTCTGCTCTCGTAGTAAAAGACAGTCTATAGTCCCCTTTTAGTTTACCAGAAAAACAATACCCCCAAAATGTAGATCCTACACTCTGAGGCAATTGGTTCTTTAAGTGCTTCAGGATATTGGGCAACTACCTTTTGGACTGGTCCTTATCACCGAAAATGATTAAAGGAGATGAAATACTTAGGATCTTTCAACACTCATAGGATTGTGTATTCTCACTTCCAGCAACTGCTCCTCACTCCTTCTCTTTCTAGCCTGAAAAAAGGAACATTTTAGAGTTATGAGGTCTTTCAGTTGCCTGCTAACAGCCTTCACTGTTTTTCTAGACCCTCCAATTCACTGGGCTCTCTCTCCTGATTTTCTTCATTTCTTATGTTGGCTTCTCCTCTGACAGAACGTCAGGCCCAGTCTTGGGACCATTTTGCCTCTACTCTACTCCTATTCTTTCCCTTCTCTCCCTGTGTCTCCCCTCCCTGCCCAAGAAATCTCATGTTGACAATGGCTTTCAAAACCATCTACAGGCCAAAGACTCCAAAAGTTCTACCTTTAGCCTGACCTCTCTCCTGAACTCTAGACTTGTGTGTCTAACAGCGTACTTGACTTCTTTTCTCCCTTGGAAGTCTAATAGGTATTCCAAACACATACATCCACATCAGAACGTGCGACTTTCCTTCCCGCCCGGTGCTCTCCACCCAACCTGCTCTTCTGTCGCTCTTTTCATGTCGGTAAAAGACACCACTGGTCAGCCAGTTGTTCAGGCCACAGAATTTCTTTAATTCTTCTCTTTCTCTTACACCCACACTTCTAAACTGTAAGTCCTGTGGTTCCAGCTCTAACACATATTCCAAATTCACTTACTTCTCTCTCTTTACAACTAGAAACCAGGATTTTCTCTTGCGTGGCCAATACTAAGCCTCCTAATTGGTCTTTTGGCTTCCACTGTCATCTCCCCTACAAACATTTCTCCCCAGGATAGCCAGATAGCGATCGACTTAAATCAATGGTTCTCATCTGGGGATGATTTTGTCCGCCAGGGGACGTTTGGCAATGTTTGGAGATCTTTTTGGCTGTTACAACTGGGGAGAATGGGTTCTATTGGCATCTAGAGGGTAGAAACAAGGGATGCTAATAGACCTCTTATTATGTACAGGATGCCCTCGAAACAAAGAATTGTCTGGCCCTAAATGTTAACAGCGCCAAGGGTGAGAAACCATGATTTGAACAGAAATCAGACCATGTCACGCACCTCTTTAAAATGCTCCTCAAAAAATTAAAAATCGATCTACCCTATGACCCAGCAATAGCACTGCTAGGAATTGACCCAAGGGATAGAGGAGTGCTGATGCATAGGGGCGCAGCACTCTCAACAATAGCCAAATGATGGAAAAAGACTAAATGTCCATCAACTGATGAATGGATAAAGAAATTGTGGTTTATATACACAATGGAGTACTACGTGGTAATGAGAAAGAATGAAATATGGCCCTTTGTAGCAACGTGGATGGAACTGGAGAGTGTGATGCTAAGTGAAATAAGTCATACAGAGAAAGACAGATACCGTATATTTTCACTCTTATGTGGATCCTGAGAAACTTAACAGAAGTCCATGGGGGAGGGGAAGGAAAAAAAAAAGAGGTTAGAGTGGGAGAGAGCCAAAGCATAAGAGACTCTTAAAAACTGAGAACAAACTGAGGGTTGATGGGGGGTGGGAGGGAGGGGAGGGTGGGTGAGGGGTATTGAGGAGGGCACCTGTTGGGATGAGCACTGGGTGTTGTATGGAAACTAATTTAACAATCAATTTCATATTAAAAAAATTTTTTTTAAAGAAAAAAAATAAAAAATAAATTAAAATGCTCTGATGGCTTCTGCTTGTATTTAAAATCCATACTTTCTACCATGGCCTCCAAGGCCTTACGTGATATGGTCCCTAAATGCTTACTTACTGAGTCTCATTACATAAACCTTCTCCCCATTCTCACCACCCCTCAAGCAGCCCAGGCTTGTTTCTCAACTTACTGACATAGCTGTGAGACTGAAATGCCCATCATCCAGATTTTCCCAGGGTTCAAGTTCAAATGCAACTCCTTGGCAAGGCCTTCCCTGACCACTCAATCTCAAATACCATCATATTTTCTTTCCTTCTCGTGTCCTTTCTTTCATGCCATATTTCATTTTTGCATTTATCACTCTGTTATTTTGTCTGGTTTCCATATCACTTATGTATTGATTACTAGTTCAGGAGAGCTGGGAATATTCTTACCCTTTATCTACAAAGCCACGGTAAATGCTCCATAAATATTTGTTGAATAGATTAACTTTATGGTTGTACCATAAGGGTTCCCTGCCTTTGTGTGTTTTTGAGTGCCCTACCAAGGAACACCCGTCTGCAAGAACCATTTTTCTTCATGAGCACCTCCCACAGGACAAGTACCTTTCTCATCTCTAAATGTTTACAATCTTTTCTTCACTGGGCTTGCAAATTTATCCATGTGTTTATTATTTCAATAATTAGTATGTCAGAGACCATGGAAGATCCTTCGCTCTTAACAAAAGACAAAAAACATCTCTCGTCCTTGGGAAACTTCTCAGGCATGGCTTGCCTGCACCACCTTCCAAGAAATCAAATATGATACTATTTTTTCTCTGCATGTAGTTTACCCCATCAGCACTGTAGTGAGCTGAATGGTATCTCCCATCACATCCCTCCCCCCACCCCAACTCCCCCTGCCAAAAACGATCTGCCCATATCCTGACCTAGAGGACCTGGAAATGTGACCTTATTTGGAAAAAGAATTTTTACAGATATAATTAAGGATCTCTAGATGAAATCCTCCTGGATTATCCTAAATCCAAGGGTCAGTGTCCTTAGAAGGGACACAAAGGGGAGAGACACAGCCAGAAGAGGAGAGGGTTCTGGAGATGGAGGCAGGGACTGGAATGATGTGACTATCAGCCTTAAAAGCTGGAAGAGGTGTAAAAAAAAAAAAAAAAGATTCTCTCCTGGAATCCCCAGAGGGACTGTAACCCTGCTGAATTTTGGACTTTTGGCCTTCAGAACTGTGAGATAATAAATTGCCATTGTCTTAAGCCACCAAGTTTTGGGTAATTCTTGAGGGCAGTCACAGGACACTAACAGAAGTACTTACAACCACATACAACTAATACTTCAGTTTGTCGCCCGAGGTTCTTCTGGCTTTGGCCTCTGCTTTTCCAGCCTCATCTCAGGTTCTGTAACTGCTTTCCACATGCCATACCTTTTCCCAGGCATATAAGCCCTGCCTGAGTCAGACAGGTTCTCTAAAAACTCTTTTTTTTTTTTTTTTATGTTTAAGCTGGTCATTTTGCCTGCCCTGTTCATCTACCCATTTCCCACTCTAGTTAAGCCAGTGAACTCCTACTCATCCTTCAAGGCCCAATTTATATTGCCCTGGTTCCTCACTTTCACTTAAGATGCTTCTGGAAGCACTTTACTACTTACTGTATGGTACCAGTTAGTCCCCTGGGGAATCTCCATAGCTTGGAATACCTACTTTTACTATAACACTAATTTTTTTATGCTACTATATTTTGATGATTTTTATTAATTGATTTTAACGATGAAGTATTTCATGAATACAATATCCTTATTTAAAAAGCACATTACAGTTAAAGCTGAAGTATCCCTTTAACCACCCCCACCCTGTTGCTCTCCCCAGAGACAGGGCTTGTATTTTTCCAACCTCCTTCACCTGTGTCCATAAATCTTAGAAAATGTATAATATTATTGCGTTTTTTAAAATATATGAGTTATATGTACGCATGTGTGTGTGTGTGTGTGTGTGTGTGTGTGTGTGTGGTTCTTCAGTTCTGAGATTACCATCTAGCTGCTTATCGAAATCAGAATAAGCAAAACAAATTGCTATATAGTTAAAAACCGGAAACCGTGTTCTCCCCTAGTTCCCTGCCCAAATGAAAACAATTATCATTGCAGATGTCACACATCCAGTCACAAAATGCCACCAGTAGTTTGAATACGTAATTCACCGTATGTATAAGTAGGGCTTTACAAGAGCACATAGCCATGGTGCGTATTTCTGGTTCCTCACTTGTGTTTCTGAAGCGGTGCATGTGGACTGTTGATTCCACAGTGCGGAATTACTCGTAGCGGCTGAGATCATCTAGGTTTGCAGGTTAAGACACAGAGGCCGGGGAGAGAAAAGAAGCCATGGATCCCACTGGCTGACCCCCGGGCTCGCACCACATACAAGTAGGAAGACTGCATTTAAAATGTAGTGAACCCACCTGGAAATCCGCGTGCAACTGGAAAGGGATAATGAACTCGTCTATCAAGGCCAGGTCTGTATGTCAGCGGCTCAGGCAGCAGCACCAGGAAGGCCTTGAGGTGACGTGGGTTTTCAGTGAAAACACACACAATTCCTCCCAAGCAGAATGCCACCTTTTGCATTCGTGGGCAGGTGTATCTTTCCTCTTTATATGAAAGAGAGTGTACGTGTAACTCAACAACGCGTTATAACAAACATCTCTGAACTTGTCTGCTTGTGTCCAAGGGCTGTAAACATAATACACATCCTAATTATGACATATATAAGTGATAAATACTAAATTTTTTTTCTCAAATAAGGTGGTAAGCTGTTTATTATCGCTTTGTGGCCCATTGTATTGCTTAAAGAATTCTCCAGTTTCTCTTAAATGGAAGAGAAAAAGTCTCAATTGCCTGGTCTACAAGTTTCGCGATCTTCACATTCCACGGAATGATTAAAAAAGCAAACCCATAAACAAATTTGGGGTTTGTAATAGCTGGCCAACTTCTCATTTTGACAAGGAAGGAAATTCAGAAAGAAAAACAACAGTTATTTACTGCCATCACATTTCATAAAAGGAAAGATTTTTAGGCCCTCCCACTCCAAAAAAAAAAAAAAAAAAGAAAGGTCAGAAGGACATTTTCAGAACAAAGGAAGTCTTTTAGCTTGAAGAAGTCAGGTTTATAAAAAAATTTAAGTTTAGAAACCTATTTTCTATTTCTTGTTACACAGGAGAGCATTGAAGACTGGATTGCCTACAGGCCCCAGTAGTGGAAAACTACCTTCCCAGCTTGGCTGTTTCCATATTCCTTACTCCTTTGAATCTTCTGAAATTCTCCCGTGAAATCCAATATGGCCAACGTTTCATTGGGCTAGGAGGCCGATGCAATTCTACCAGCATTTACTGAAGCCCTACTTTGTGCTCAGACCTGAGGTATGTGGTTTGCCAAACGACACTAAAGCAGAAATGCTATCCTGGAAGCGAAGATGTGCCCAGTCCTGCCCCTTACTTTTGCCATTTCAGACAGAGCAGTTTCTGGCAAAGACCAGAATACGGCCAGAAAAGTTTTATGACAGGCTGTGACGGATGCTATGACGCTGGGTGGCAAAAGAGACTGCTCAAATGCCACCCTAGCTTGGAACTTCACGCCAAAATAATGCCCCGTGCCAATGTTGCAAACACAATTTTCAAACACATGTTAATAAGCAAATCTATCTTTTGCTCTGCCTGGGGGTTATTCTACCCCGAGGGAATGCTGGAGAGTCTTTTTAGAACTCAAGTTTCACATGTTCAGACTGACGTGAAGAAAATGATGGAACATGAACTCTAGGCTGGCATAAAGACAGGACCAGACACTGCCCATTTATGGTCATTCCCTCCCCTTCCCCTCTCTCAGTCAACATTTTTAAATGACATTCTGTTGCTATAATCCTGAGTATTCTACCACAGAAAAGGCAAAAGTGGCTAAGCTTGGACTTAACTATATACTCACCACTCTGGGAGTAGTCTGCTCACCTCATGAGTAAACTCAAGCCTGTGAACTATTCCAGATGTGATGGTAATATCGTAGGGAAATGCTCTCCCCTAAGACCCTTGAAATAACCCATTTTCTCTGTCCCACAGAGAGTTCATTGGCAGAGCCCCAACATATGCAGGCAATATAACAACCACTCTCAATATAGATTAGTAAGAACAAATCCCCCTCACAAAGGAAAACTTTTGAAAAGACTGGTTGACAGGTATTTAGGAATCGTGAACTATAAATAATTTGTGCCCTGTAAATTATTTCATTTATTTAGTGATATCCTCCCTCCCCCCTCCCCCGTGCCCCCCCTCCCCCCACCCATTTACAAAGATCTGGTTCCAATAGTTGTCCAGGAATCTTAGTACTATCTAGATAGACTCTACAGGCCCTCAAAACATAGGTTGTTTCTGTTAATTTGATTATTTGCTTCACAACTGGAACTTAATTGCATTAGAAAATATTTTTTTCTTAACATTTATTCATTTTTGAGAGACAGAGCATGAGTAGGGGAGGGGCAGCGAGAGAGGGAGACACAGAATCTGAAGCAGGCTCCAGGCTCTGAGCTGTCAGCCCAGAGCCTGACACGAGGCTCGAACTCATGGACCATGAGATCATGACCTGAGCCAGAGTCAGAAGCTTAACCAGCTGGGCCACCCAGGCGCCCTTAATTGCATTTTTGTATAGGCACTGAATAAATGGTGAATTTACTTGTGTCTCAGAGGAAAGTGTCCATAATAAGTAATCTCTCCTATACTCTCCATAGGATGCTTACATTTCTAAGAGTGTGGTGTGTAAAAAAAAAATGGCCACACTAAGAATGAGTTATTGCCATTTGTGACAACATTATTGGAACTAAAGTATTATGCTAAGTGAAATAAGTCAGAGAAAGACAAATACTATACGATTTCACTTCTATGTGGAATCTAAACAAAACAAAACAAATAAATAAGCAAAAAGCAGAAACAGACCCATAAATGCAGAGAACTGATGGTTGCCAGAGAGAAGTGGGGAGGGGGATGGGCCAAATGGGTGAAGGATCATGGGAGATCCAGGCTTCCCATTGTGGAATGAACAAGTCACAGGAATAAAGGTACAACAAAGGGAATATCGTCAGTGTTGTTGCAGTGGCATTGTAAGGTGACAGATGGTAGTCAACTGTACTTCAATTAAAAAGTAAATAAATAAAATGTAAAAATTAGCCGTATTTTTTGGGACACCTTCTCAATGCTGGGGTGGTGTGGTCTCTGTTCCCTCTCTTAGAATGGAGGCACGGTGTGGCTATTTCAATATGGCAGAAGTGTTGCCATGTGATTTCCGAGGCTGGGTCACAAAAAGCTATGCTGTTTCCACCCTGTTCATCACAGCTACCATGCAACAAATTTGATTTCCCTGAGGCCTCCATGCTGTGAGGAAGCCCAAAGCATAAGAAAAGTGAAGCACTTTGGTCCACAATCCCAGTCTTCAAGTCCTTCTATCCCAGGTATCACGCAGGAACTGAGTAATCCTCCATGTGATTTCAATGTCCAGCCTTCCAGTCACTGCTGGTCTTCAGGTATTGTTAGCAGAGATTTTAGGCATTGTGGAGTAGAAATAAGCCACCCTTGTTGTGCCCTGTCCAAACTCTTAACTCAGCATCTATGAGCAGAATCAATGGTTGCTTTATAACACCAAGTGTCGTGAGGTTTGTTGCTTTATGCCACTAAGTTTTGGGTAGTCTGTGACATGGCAATTGTAACTGAAACATAGGACGTTCTTTCAGTTTGGGGGGGGGGGATAGAAAACAGGGATGGTTTATTTACCCTTTTCTTTTCTTAAGTTTTATTTATTCAGAGAGAGAGAGAGAGAGACAGAAAGCAAGAGAGAGCGAGCAGGGGATGAGCAGAGAGAGAGGGGGACAGAGGATCTGAACCGGGCTCCGCACTGAAAACAGAGAGCCAGAAGTGGGCCCCAAACTCACCAACCGCAAGATCATGACCTGAGCCAAAGTCGGATGCTTAAATGACTGAGCCACCCAGGTGCCCCTATTTACCCTCTTTATGGTATAGAGGACACTGTGGGCAAGGAACCTAGGAGCCCAGATGGCCTCATTTTATGTATTTCCTCATTCAGATGGGTTTTTAGGGCCTTTGAGTGATGGGAAACTTCCTTCAGATATCCCCAAAAGAACAATCAAAACAATATCAAATTGGGCAATATCAAATCGAAAACAAGTTTTAATGAATAAAATGATAGTAATAATAATCAGTTACCCGGAGAATAACAGAACTGAGACATATTCTCAGAAGTATAATGGACGTTGACAAACTAAGATAGTTTTAATAGGAGCATGGATGCATTTTCCTTGTCATAATTATAAAGTACTTAACCATATCTTTTATAAATGGGAGGGGGCTTGTAGAGTCTTCCAGAAATTCTATTAATTTCCCTTGTTCAAAGGCAAATGGAGACAGTGCAGTTTCACATTGAGTTAGAGGTAAACACAGGGCAAGAATACCACGCATGGCTCTGTGTGGTTCCATCTCACCTCCTACATCAAATGCAAGCAACTCTTTCCCTGGCGTTCCGGGGTCCATCCAGTACAGCACAAACTTACCTTCCACCACTCTCCTCCTTTACCACCCACTCAAGCTAAACGGCTCCCGCTGAGCCTCTAACACAAACCACACATTCCCACTTCTGAGCCTTTGTGCATGTTGTTCTTTTTGTCTAGGACACAGGTCCTTAATGTTGGGATCGTGGATGAGACTCAGGGTGTGTGTGAGCCTCCTGGAAGTGAACACAAAATTTTGTGTAAATTTGCACATGGGAAGGAGGTCCATGAGAATGACCAGGTCTACAAAAGAGACTGTAATCCAAAGCTGTTTAAATACTATTTCTTTTTTTCAAAATGACCCCAATTCCTCCACGAACGCACTTATTAATTTATTTACAAATGTTTATCTAGTGCCTGCTATTTGCCAGGCACTGTTCCAGGCATTTGGGATACAGGAGTGAGCACAACAAACCAGGATTCTATTCTCTGGGAGTTTACGTTCTAGCAGAAGGACATAGACAATAGATCACATAATAGACATAAAAAATAGATATATGAATTATAGAGTATGCCAAAATGTAAGTTCTATGCAAAAAAAAAAAAAGTCTCTAAGGTGACTCGTAAGTGCTGGTGGGGAGGAATTCTACTTTAAATAAAATTCTCCAGGAGCACCTGGTTGAGCCTCTGACTCTGGATTTCGGATCAGGTGATGATCTCACGACCTTATGGTTGGTCATGAGATCAAGCCCCGTGTTGGGCTCCTTGCTGAGTGTGGAGCATGCTTGAGATTCTCTCTCTCCCTCTCCCACTTGCCCCTCCCCAGCTTGCATGCATGGGTGCACACGTACGTGTTCTCTCAATCAATCAATCAATCAATCAATCAGTCAAACGTTCTGAACAGGCCCTATTAAGATGACATTTAAGCAAAGCACTGAAGATGGTTAATGAGTGATCTATATGGAATCTGAGGGAAGGGCACTCAAGATAGGGAGAAAACCAGTGCAAAGAGCCTGACAGGGGAGTTGGTCTTACATGTAAGAGAATGGCAAGGAGGCCAATCTGGGTGAAGCAAAGTCAGGGAAGGAGAGAGTAATCGGAGATGAGGCTGCGAGGCTTCTACGATCATGTAAAACTTTGAGAGCAATGGGGAGCCTAGGAGGATTCTGGGGGATGAATAATGAGATCTGATTTGTGTTCCGTTGAGAAGAATTTGTAAGGTCTGAAAAGGGTGAAGGCAAAGAGAACTGTTAGTCGGCTACTTTAATAATCTAGGTGAGAATCAATGGTGGCTTGGCCCAGGATGATGGCGGTGGAGAAGCTATCAGATTCTGCACTCACTGCGAAGGCAAAGCTAATAGAATTTCCCCATATATCAGATGTAGTGTTAGAGAGAAAGAAAGGGGACCAGGATGAGGCCAAGGTTTGTAGCCTGAAGGAAGGCTGGAAGGATGGCTGCCATCAGCCAAGATGCGGAAGACTGAAGGGGAGCACGTTTTGGGGGGCAAGTTTGGGAATTCTGCTTTGGATATGCTAAGTTAGACATCCAAGTGGGGATGTCGAGTGGCAGCTGGATGAGTCAGAAATTCCAGGGGAAGGGTCAGCTGGGGATAAGCGTTCGGGAGCCATCAATTATAGTTATTAAGGAAAGCCATCCCCCAGTGGCCTACATTCCTTCACTGATCCTCTAAGACAATTTGCTGTACTGCCTAGTGAAAATTTTTACATTTTTCTTTGTACTATAGTTTTCCATATATTTTTCTCACTTGCCTTACTGGACAACAAAGTCCTCAAATTGTGTTCCATCCAGCTTTGGCCTCCAGAAAATATTGGTTCAAGCCCCTCTCCATTAGGCTTTCCTATTTCAATTGCCAAGATCTTGTACATGGATTGAAAGCAAGAGGTTTGATTTCTTTTCTTCTTACTCAACATTTGCCATAAAATTCAGGCTCCGTTTTCATTTTCTCTTTCATGTAAATCATTAGCAAACCAATTTTCTCTTTAAAAGAGGCTATTTTTAGAACGCTAAGAATATTTACTGTAAATAAAACAGAAAAGATGTCAAAAGGCAAAATGCAAACTTAAAAAAATAATCCCCTCTTCCAGTTCCCCTGAAAACAAGCTTTTGTACTGTGCTCTCACTTAGCTGGGTGTAATTAGTGGCTTGGTGGGTCTCAAGTTTCTTATCCAAAAGATAAGGAAACTTGGCTAGAAGAGTCTAAAATTCTACAAATACTTCTCTTCGAAAAAAACCAGAATTGCTCTATTGAATCACTTAAATTACTGGCAATACACCATTTATTCCGCTTAAAATTATATGTGATCAGCATAAATATAAGTAAGGACTAGATCTTGCAGTCAATAATCTTTCTACAACTCCTTTCTATTAGCTTGCAAGTAGAGAATATTTTGTTTTTTAAATAAAAGGAAATTCCCAAGAATGATATTGAGCATTTTCTGTGTAAGGGTTAAAGAGACTCTTTTTCCGAGTTCCTGTTTACCATTTCTCCCCCTAATTAATAATAGCGAAGTCTGTTATAGATGCATCCCATAAAAAAAAATAAACCTAATCACGAGGCAAACAAAATTATTCTGTGTTCTGGCCTGAGTGTCTTTCACGAGACTCTAGGATACAATTTGCATTACTAAACTGAATCTTGTGATTCTTACATTAAGACTATTTTAGCTAATTGTGAGGTTTTGAAAAGTATCGTGTTCACATCTTGCTTTTCTGTTCAAGCCTACTAACAGGGGGTTATATTTAATCAGGAACATCATGATTAATTTCCAAATGGCTCTCCTCAAAACCGATTTAAGGACACTGCCTGTAGGATAATGGTAATGAAAATAAAAAGGCGAGGTAAGGCTCAGTGGTTGGAAGTTAACCACAGGTAGAGAAGAGGGACAAAACAAACAACCAGACAAACAAATACCCCTCCAGACAAAGAAACTCCTGACAAGAACAGGCTAAGTGGCTTTGATTGAAGTGCCTCATTGTGTGACAAAGGAGTTAAAATCATAGGGATTCCATCATATTATCTCAGATTTGAAAGCCCTTGGAGCAAGGGGAGGCCAGCCAAGGAAAACCTTGCCCCCAGAAGAGATGGACAGAAACGATGGAGACAAGAACAACAAAACCACAATTGGCCCAAAGGTAGCAATTGGCTTCTCAGTCCTGCTCCTGGTTGTACGTATCCACACAAGCCCCAGCGTTACCCTTTGTAAGCAAATCGGTTTAAAAAATACATATGCAGCACGTTGCCCACGTCAGGCAGTATCCTAAGAGCTTCACAAATATTTAATTTTCCCGCACACCTTAGGAGGTAAGCGGTCTAAGTATCTCTGGTCTCCAGACGAGGGCTAGAGACACAGACAGGTCTTAAAACTCGCCCAAAGTTGTACAGTTTGCAAGGGGCAGCGCTGGGCTTCTAACTCAGACATTCTGAAACCAGACTGTGTGCTCATGGTCACTCTGCTATGCTGGGAGCAAACGGAAAAAACCCTGCAAACAAATTTACGTGACTCAAAACGCCTATTTTTCCCCACCTCATGAAACTCCTAGGGAGCGTCCTTCATCCTTCAACAGTTGAGTGGCAGCAAAGCACAGGCTGTGTTTTAAGTATTAGCACCTCTACGTTCCCTAAGTGTGTACAACTCTGTTACCAATAAATCAAACCCAACAAAGGCAAGACAAAATAACTGGGGCATTTAACTCAGAGTAGACAACCGGGATGCATGGTTTCGTTTACAATGAGGCGCTGAAAGGCCGGCATTGAGGGGCCAAGCAAGTTTACTTCCGGTTCTATGAGGCACGATGAGAAATAATAATAATAATGCAGTTTGCTTGTGCCACGGGAAGGCTTTCGATGGCCTATGATAGGTCCTTTTCTCCTTTGTACCAAATAATACAACATAAAATAAATTAGTAGCTTACATACTTCTGGGTCCAAGAGGATGTTGATACAAGTTTTGGAAATGAGAAGAACAGACCACCCCCAAGAGGAAATTCCAGAGAGGAAAAACATACTATCAGGGTACACATGATCATAACCTGATTTAGCATCCTTTAAAACCACAGTCTCCTCCAGGATTTTCCTGATTATCGAATGCAAAAGCATGAGAAAGTTCCATGAGTCACACGATAGACTTGTCTAATTTGAAGTCTACCACCGGGCAATTGGGAGGGTTACAGTTTTATTACTGCTACATAGCAGTTCTGGGAAAAGGAAAATCTGTTAGTCATAAGAAATCACATTCTCCAAGTGGACCAGAATCTTTCAATCAATCATTCTTAACCCCCCCCCCCTTTTTTTTTTTTTTGGTAGTGGGAATGGGAAGGGTCACAGATACCCCTTGGGAATCTGAGGAAAGCTGGGGAGTATATGAATGTACTTTCAGGAAAATGCATGGGTATAGAGCTATAATATACTGCATTTTATTTCACGGGTTCACAAACCCCTTGACCCCCTGTCCTTAGAAACCATGTTACGTATGCAGGTCCTAAAGGGATTCCACAGATGGTTGAAGATGATGGTAAGGCTTGAGCGAGGCTTACTGTTGCAACCAGGTCAAAGGTCATTGTTCCCAACTCCAGCAACTCTCTGGTCTCCACAAAATCACCCGGCCAGAGGGTAGTAGGAAGTATGGAAATACCTAGCTATGGTTTTCCACCTCCAAAGTTAACAGTTAACACAGAGGCAAGGCATAATCTGAATTTTGGTTTTAATCACTTAATTTGCCCAAACATTGCTGAATCTGCTTGGGGTCACGTGGAAGAGTCTCAGTGGTAGTTTTACCCCAGAGAGTGTCAATCTTACAGTCAAGTTTAAGAAGAGAGACTCAGTTTCCAGTGAAAACCAGCTGGAATCAGATAAAACAGGAAAAAAAAAAAAATAAGACTTTCACAGGGATCCCCACTGACGCTGCCAAGCATAGGAAGCAAATGCAAATTGTCCAGGGTAAAATTTAATAATTCATTCACTCATTCATCACTTATCCATTAATTAATTTGAGTGACTTTCCATGGAGACTCTGGTAAGTGGCAAACTCTAAATTGATTCAACAGCTCCTGTCCAGGAGTGACAAGAAAGTACTGGGGATATTCAGGGCCAGGTTTCCTGTCTGCTGATGTCAACTGAATCATGAGACCAAAAGCCAAACCGTGGGCTTTCATGGGTCTGAATATTGAATAAAGGCAGTCGTGGGTTGGTGGTGGTGGTGGCAGTGATGATGATGATGAGACCATCTCCAAAGGACAGGAAGCATCTTCACTTTATTTCTGTATTCTAAACGCCTCATGTTACTTAGCGCAAAATAAGCACGTGATTAGTGTTTACCGAATAGATGAAAGTTTTTGCTTCTTACTTGGTTCAATGACTCTACCATGGGCAAGGTCGTCATCATTATTCCTCTTATACAGATGAGAAAGCTCAGTCTTTTTTTTTTAAATGTTTATTTATTTTTGAGAGACAGCGCGCGAGCGGGGGAGGGTCAGGGATAGAGGTAGACACAGAATCTGAAGCAGGTTCCAGGCTCCACGTTGTCGGCACAGAGCCCGACGCGGGGCTCGAACTCACAAACCGTGAGATCACGACCTGAGCTGAAGTCAGAGGCTTAACCAGCTGAGCCACCCAGGCGCCCCGAGAAAAGCCCAGTCTTAAAGAGTATGAGTGAATATCTGAAGGTAGCCCAGTTTACACACTGCAGATCCATGTGTCGAATTCAGGACTTTTCAGCTCCCAGTCTGGTGCTCCCCCCAGTACACACACTGTCCAACAGGGAGGTGGAAAGTCATGAGTGGTTTGTATATATACTCCTGAAACGGATGCAGAAAATCATGGAGGGTGAGGGTTTAGAAAGTTGCACTGAGTCCTATTTAGAACTGCCCGGCAATTTTGTCCTGCTGACATTAAATGGGCAGGTTTTGAGAGAAATGACCAATAGGCTAATCGTTACTGAACTGGAAACCAGCTTGAAGGAGAAAAAGATAAAAGACAATGAAGGAAGGCGTTAAGTTCCTTAAAAACTGGGACCTCCAAAAATCAGAGGGAGCAATGCCTAAGGCAGACATGCTTGCCAAAGGTGAGTTGAGTAGAGAAGATAACTAAGTGGTTTTACCCCAGCTTCAGGTAGACTTTAGTCATCAGAGTTTCAAGGCTGTTGCCAAACCCAAGAGAATCCAGCAGGTTATCCTCTCCTACTTTCAGAGAGCCTAAGGAGACGTTCATAGCAGAAAAGATGGATATTCAGATGGGCAGAGAGAGGAAGCCAGGAGGATTCGAAAGGAGCCGGGGTTCACGTTCTCTCTTTTGCTGAGGTCCCACCATGTCTGCGGCCTTGCCTGGATTTGCTTTCAGGAGCTCAACGGCACCGCTGCAATGCACAATTCCAGATTTGCAAACTTCAAGCCGGGTCTGGGTAAGTGGCATGGAGTGGTGTTTTCATAAAGGGTGCAAACTCCACAGGACACGTATGGTCTCTTATTTGAACTTAAAACACACCATTGTGTTTGAGCAACTGTAGGCCTAGAGTCTGAGATGCCAGAAAACTCTGATGGGCCGCTATAGCATGTTTGAAGAATTTGGGTAAGGTTAATGTAATCAGAAACAACACTCACAATAGTGCTTTTGAGAAACAACCTTAGCCAGATGCCCTCCTTTTGCAACCTTACAGGGCTGAGGCTCCCGGGGAATGAGCTGACGTACTCTAGCAGTTACAGGCAGAGCCGGGGAATGGGGATGTGGCGGGGGGTGGAACAAGGGAAAACAAAAAGACCAGGAGGAAAATGAGCAGGACGCACTCCAAGGGCAACAGCGAAAATGCTTTTTCAAAGCAATTTCTTAGCTTCTTTGGAACACGCTTTACAAATGCTCCTGGGCTGGTAAAAAGGTTGAAAACCACAGCACTGAGGACCACTGGTACCCAGCCAACAAGAACAGGTTTCTGATAGACTCCTTAAAGGGTAAGAAACAGACTGGGCGCTCCAATGAGAGTCCCCACAAATGACAGGCACAGGTGACTTGTAACCAAATCAGATGCAAGCACATAAAATTCATTAAGGAAATCTGATTCATTTTTCTGTGATCGATAAACAATCAAAAGAGCAAATGGACAGGGGAATGAACGCAAACAAGGATTCGAACCGATAACACCAACTTTTCAAGGGGAAAAAGAAAACAGGCAAAGAAAGAAAAATATATAGATTGGTAGAAAGCGGAAAAGAGAGAGAGAGAGGAAGAAAGAGAATCCCTCCCTGTATCCCAGTGAAAGGCAGAACATAATGAAAAACTATCTGCTTAAGCCTCTTTTTAGGAATGAATAGCTAATGCTCACTAACCAGTTTTAGCAAGCGTGAGGATATCCAAGGTTTAATTGGAAATGATATAGCATTGCACCAGCAGCCAGTCCTTAAAACTAAGGCATTAGATAAAGCAAGGTTCATGTTTCTCCCACCTCTGTATTTGGAAACAGGAGCACAAAGCCTAATTGGCCAAATAAAGGAGCTGTAGGCTCCATAGAAAACCTTCTAAACCCATGATTGATGTCCACTGACACCTCTAAACAATGACGCCATGGGAACTGGCAGAGGGTGCACACCATACACAACAAGGAGGTGCACAGCCCAAGCCCTGTAGAGGGGACGCAAACCCTAGCCGGATCCTCTGGTTTAGAACAGCTTCCTATGGCGTTTTCATTTCTGCCTCGTAGACATATTCTCAAATACCACGTTTCTATATTCATTCATTCATCCACTCACTCACTCATTCATTCATTAATTCATTCATTCAATAAATAATTTTTGCAGTGCCTTCTATGTGTCAGGCAATGTTGTGGGTGCTGGGTACCCCCCCCCCCCCATGAAAGAGTTTTACATTCCATTAATGTTCTATAGGAGGAGACAGACAATAACTAGGCAAACAGCAACTTGATAAAGTATTAGGGCCGTGGTGAGTGCTATGAAGAAAAAACAGACAACAGGGTAAGTAAGGGTGTTTTGGCACTAGAAGGCACTAGAAGGATGTTTTGGCAGGAAGTTAAACAGAGATGCCTGTTCAGCAGATATACATCCTTATGCTTTGAAAGATATCTGGCAGATGGAGCCAAAGCCACTTCTCTCTTTGGGAGGCACCGATGTCCACCATGAGATTGATGCTCTGTTCTGGTTTACGCTGAACAGCCTATATGTGGTGTGGAATGCAAAGAGTTCTCAAGCCAAACGGAGTAGAAAATCCAGTCACTGTGAGTGTGGTAGACTGTCACCTTGGTGGCTCCAATAACCCATGCTTCCTGGTGCTTATGCCCCATGTAGACTGTCCTCTTGAGTTTGTGTTGGCTCTGTGACTCCTTTAACCACCAGAATGTAATGGAAGCAGTGCGGTGCCAGCTGCCAGGTTAATCCTAAGGACGTCTGGTGGTTTCTGCTTTTTTGCACGCTGGGTCGCGTATTGAGCTCTACTGCTCTGAGAGGACCATGCTGTCAGAAGGCCAGCCTAACCGCTTGGTGAGACCACGAAGAGGAAAATCCGGGCCCCAGCCAACAGTCCTGACACCAACTAGTCAAGAGAGGTGAGAGAAGCTCACTTGGAAATGGATGGTCATGTCCCAGTCAAGCCACCCTAGGTGACCCCAAGTGGAGCAGAGACCAGCTACTCTCCTGAGCACCGCACAGCACGCAGAACTATGAGCCAACTAATAAAACGGTTGATGGTTCGAGCCTCTAAATTGGGGGGGGGGGGGTTAGTTTTGTTATTCAGCAATAATTAACCAAAACAATGACTTCCCATTTCAAGGATTACACTTAATAACTTTTTATACACAATGTTTACTTGAAAAAAAAATTGCTTTTGATTTAGATTTTTCTTGGTTTTGTTGTCTATGCCTTTGATTTTAAAACATCTCATTTGAGGACATGAATTGCTGGATCTCAAAGAGGGGAAAAAATATGTTCCGACTTAAGGCTTAAAAATAGAGTTGTCGGCTATTAGGAAGACAAGAATACGTTTCTGCTGACCTATTCATCTCACGCGGGCCAAACTTACGTCCTGCCATAATTCT
This sequence comes from Prionailurus viverrinus, assembly GCF_022837055.1. NCBI lineage: Eukaryota > Metazoa > Chordata > Mammalia > Carnivora > Felidae > Prionailurus > Prionailurus viverrinus. Next base: position 16,997,989 of record NC_062569.1, read on the forward strand.
GTAGGTAGGAAACTGAACTAGAATTGACCTCAGTTAGCATTTCCCAACTCAAGTGACAATACCCCGCCCTGGAATTCCTGACAACACTATCAACCTCATACAGCAGCCACTTTCTGGCCATCCTCGGAAAGTGCTAGCAACAAGGTCTTGTCCAAACAGGGGACAAATCTGCCTGGCTTTATGCAAAGGAAAAGGAAAAGCGAAGCAATTAATTCACCCTAGGGAAACATGCTGAGGCCATGAATTCACCAGGTAGTGCAAACTGTCAGCTGCATTCACAGAGAGGGCACACCATCCTTCCCCTGTCCCCTGGGCTCTTTCCGCCCCCCCGTTGTGGGGGAAGGGCAAAGGATGACACGCAGGGTGTGGTACAGAAGTTTAGAACATTATATATATCAAAGGCTGGGACAGGATACAGCCCAGGGGTCTTCAAGGTGTTCTGTTACAGAGGTTCTCAAAGTATGGCCCTAATACCTGCGGCATCAGCATTATATGGCAATTTGTTAGAATCACAAATTCTTGGGCCTTACCCCAATTCAAATGAATCTGAAACTCTGAGAGTAGGGCCCTGCAATCTATATCTTAACAAGCCTTCCAAGTTGATTTTGATGCACACTCGAGTTTGGGAACCACTGATACACTGAAATCAAGAAAGAAAAAATTAGAACTTCTATGTATATTGATTTGGAATTTAAAAAGGAAAAACATTAAGTGTTACTAACATTTAAATGCGGTTGGGGGCATCTGGGTGGCTCAGTCGGTTAAGCGGTTGACTTTTGAACTCAGGTCAGGTCATGATCTCACAGTTTGTGAGTTCAAGCCCCGCATCAGTCTTCTGTGCTGACAGTGCAGAGCCTGCTTGGGATTCTGTCTCTCCCTCTCTCTGCCCCTCCCTGCTTGTGTGTGAGCTCACTCGCTTGCTCTCTCTCTCTCAAAATAAATAAATAAACTTACAAAAAATAAGTAAATAAATGCAATTGGCTCTCCTGTTCTCATTTAACCCCCAAGTCTTATATCATAGGTGATAAGAAATTTCCACAACCCAAAGGATTTAAGATTATTATCCCTGCTTGTTCATTTGATTTCATCTTATTTTAAAGTATCACTCTTTACTGATGCCCCTTGGTGGACTTACAAATTATATTACCTGATCTTAATTTCACTAACCTGTCTCAAATGGCCATGTGGCTGAAAGGATTCCTGCAAAGAGACTTGCAGGCTGAAGCAAATTAAAAAAAAATGGGCAGAGTTGACAGTTTTACAATCTGCTCACACTTTTATAAGCTCTGACACTGTCCCCACCGTAAGTTTTATTGAAAATAATATTTGAGTACCAAAATTTCAATTTTATGAAATTTAAACTATTATATACTTTACCTTAAATCATCCTTTAATCTATACATTATTGTATGACTTGATAATATAAAAATAATTAATATTCGTATATACCTGTACATATTTTGGGGACTCGGTCTCAAGTATCTTTCACTGATAGGGTATACTAATATACTCTGTTGTGCTCTTTGAAATTATATTTCTTGGTAGCATACAGACAGATGTGCACAATCGGTTCTGGAGATTCTACAGCTAAGTTACATTTTTTATCCTAGGGTAAGGGGAAGCTATCTACTAGAATAATCAGAAACTATTTCAGAATGCGACACACAGGTACCCGTAAGTGGTATACAAATATGAAATATTAAAGATGGTTACGTTTGGCAGAATCAATGCCATAAAATTAGCAGAAATTGCTACATAGAAATAGTTAAGATTCAAGGCATTTTATAAATAAGACTTGGTATAGCTTTTATCTATCTCACATCAGGACTTGATCATCCCTATTTGACAGATACAGAAACTGAGGATCCGAGAAGTTATATACATTTATCAAAAAGTCCAAGGGCAATGAACCTTGAAGACGTTATGCTGAATGCAATAAGTTAGAGAGAGATAAATACTCTGTGATCTCACTTGCATGTGGAGTCTTAAATAAAAACCAAACTCACACTTATAGATAACACACTGGTAGTTGCCAGAGGCAGAAGGAGGGGGTGAGCAAAGTGGGTGAGAGTAGTTAAAAGCTACAAACTCCAGGGGTGCCTGGGTGGCATTGTCAGGTAAGCATCCCACTTTGGTTCAGGTCATGATTTCATGGTTTGTGAGTTCGAGCCCTGAGTCAGGCTCTGTGCTGACAGCTCAGTGCCTGGAGCCTGCTTCAGATTCTGTGTCTCCTTCTCTCTCTCCCCCTGCCCCCCCACTCCCCTCCACCACACCCCCCCCCCCCGCCCCATTCACACTCTTTCTCTCTCAAAATTAAAATAAACATTAAAAAAAATTTTTTTTAAAGGTACCAACTCCCAGTTATAAGATAAATAATTCCTGGGAATGCAATGCACAGCATGCTGACTATAGTTAATAATACTCTATTGTATATTTGAAAGTTGCTAACAGAGTAGATCTTAGAAGTTCTCACCGCAAGAAAAAAATTTTAACTATGTGTGGTGATCAATGGTAACTAGACTAATTGTAGCAATGATTTTTCCATTATAAACATAAATTGAATTGTCATATTGTACCTGAAACTAATATAACATTATATGCTAATTATGTCTCCATTAAAATAAAATCTAGGGGCACCTGGGAGGTTCAGTCTGACTCTTGATTTTGGCTCAGGTCAGGATCTCAAGGGTAGTGAGGTCAAGCTCCTAGATTCTCTCTCTCCCCTCCTCTCTGCCCCTCCCATGCATATTCTTTCTCTTTCTTTCTCTCTCTCTCTCAAAACAAATAAATGAACATTAAAAAAAAAATCTGCAAAGAGGGGCACCTGGGTGGTTCAGTTGGTTAAGCGTCCGATTTCAGCTCAGGTCATGATCTCGCAGTCCATGAGTTCAAGCCCCACTTTGGGCTCTATTCTTAAAGCTTGGAGTCTGGAGCCTGCTTCAGATTCTGTGTCTCCCTCTCTCTCTCTGCCCCTTACCCACTGGCACTCTTTCTCTCTCTCAAAAATAAATAAACATTGAAAAAAAATTTTTTTTAAATCTAGGAAGATTTAACCTCTGGAATACCCGTTGGACCCCACCCCCTGTTGTTATAAGGTGACAGCCTAAATGTGGTCTTTCACCCCATGAATCCCATGAAAATTATGACAGAAGATACAGGTGGGCCACACAAGACTGGAACCAGGTTGAGGACTTGTATTAATCAGAGGACCCGCACGGATTCTGGGAAGACAGGGCCAGTAGTGTCCTCATAGAGTAGTTGACAGGCCAAAGGAGGCAGATCTTTCCTGAGAGGAGTCTCTTACAACATCACCAGTGCTATTGATCGAGTTTGCCACACGTCTTGCAGGCAGCAAATGGACACACGTCCATAAATTAAGCTTTATTCTAAGTATGTCTATAGACAATAATCTTTGTTACCTATCATCGATCATTTTTTTTAGGATACCACCAAATATCACTTTCAGGTGAGTGGCAATGACTGCCTTTAGATGGGACGGTTACTCCATAGGTCAGGACAGCCAACTCTTTACCTCCTCCCAGGCTTAAGATAGTTGGTCAAGCTGCCCTTAGAGGCTGGGGGGAACATCTCATCATTTTTCACTTACATTATTCAGCTTATATTCCATGTTTCGTCATTTCAGAACTTTCCTGCCTACGCCTTCAACTCCCTTGTGCCTTGGTAAATTCGTCAGATGAGGGAGTGTGAATCTGGCCATGGACATATCCCACTGTCTAATTTCCCATGCTCTGCACCCAAGCAGCCAAGCCCTCCGGGGGAAAAATAGCACGGTAGCTGCAAGGTGTCCCTTTTGCCATCTGGTAATCTGGTATCTCTTCCTGGTCAATCTTGCTCTTTCCTTCTCAACAGCCACAATATTCAACATTCTTCCCCGTCCTCAAACCGTGCATCCCCAAAGCTTTCTCCTCCCAACAACTGTTTCCGCTTATTCCTCTTTGGAAGATTGCTAGTGAACCATTCTCTCACCAACGTGACTCCAGCCGCACCTGGGCAGAGCCCGGCATCCATTTTGCTCACCAATGACTCCTCCCGGGTAGGTGCTCCGCAAGCATCTGAATATTGATTGTTTGAGGAGAGGTGAGTGACTGCTTTCAAACCTCCACCCTTAGCCTTAGGCCGCTCCCAAATGCCAGCAGGCCCCGTAGGGGGCCTCAAACAGCCTTGTCCAAACAGCTTTGTCAAAACATCCTGTGTTGATGGAGCCTGCAATCAGTCACTTCAAGCTTCCTGATTAGTTGGTGAGGAACAGCTAAGGCACATTCTGCAGTGGTTGCAGAGTTTATAATAGGTGTCCCATGCTAGCCGTGGGTTGATGTTTCTAAAGGCAATGTTGTCGGGAACTGGTGAGCTTCTCTGAGACATCCAGGGAATGGGAAGTAGAAATAAAATGCAATAAATTCAATAATAAGGTGAATTCACTGAGCCCTCAGTTTTTAATCATCCGACCATCTAATTGATTAGCGTTGTTTGGATTGTGGCTCCTTCCGGAAAGCATTTGGGGCTGGTGACAGAAACACACACAAACAAAACAGCCCACAAATAACCCTAACAGTTATTAAAAATAAATCAGAAGAAATGTTGCCTTTCTCTTCACGACCTGTCGCAAGAAAAATTGGGCAACCAGGCTAGAGGATGTTGCCCTTGGGGATGTTCTAATACGGCACAGATTTAAGGAAATCGGAAAAAGAATTGAGAGACACGGACAGATTATAGATAAATGGAAAAGGTAGAGACATTTTATCCGAATAAGGACCAGGCTGAGAGACCACCTGGAGAGAGGCCTCTGCTGTCCTTGCTTTGGCCATCCTAGACCAGACAGTCCACAATTAACCCAGCAGCTGGCCACAAATGCATAAGCAAACCTAACTAAGATCAGTCAGGCCCACCCAGCTCAGAAGAACCACTCATCAGAGCCTAGCCCCAAATGTAGACTTCTAGAATCATGAACTCATTAAATGGTGATTTTTTTTTTTTTTTTAAGCTACAAAGTTTTGGAGATGTTCCTTTGAGAGCAAAAGCTAACTGATGCAGTTCATTTCACACGTGATCAGCATGTGAGAAACGAATGCTTATTGGCTTCCATTCGCAGCTGTACCAAAAGAAAAAAATGGTATTAAGTTTATCTTGAGTCCGTTTAAATATCCTTGGATGAATTTCTTGTAGTTTCGCCCAACCGGCCAATATTATGGCTTCTGGACCCAGGCAGAAAGTACTGTGAATTTCTGCCGGGCAGCCTCAGTGGCTTCTTTTTCATGACAAAAACAACCAAAATAAAAATACCCCAGAGGTGACATTTGACTCCCACAGCACTAGACAGGGAGCTCCGGTGAGGTCTGTTTCTTGAGGCTTTTTATGCTCCTGGGGGCATTTCTACTATTGATTTTGGGTTGAGGACACTTTTTCTCTTTAGAAGCTTGACTCCTGGGCTAACCTAGCCAATCAACACCCACAGATATTTTTACAAGGTGGTAGGCCAAACGATCCAAACTTCATCGTGTCTGGCCTCCCATCTTAAGACGGTCTACGCTTGTAAATCAAACAAGCATAAAGGGAAAAGAAAGAAAATTCTTCAAAAACACAAATGCGTATCTTAACTTACAAACACAAACATGGCAAATACTTTTCGGAGAGCGTGCATGAGAATGACAAACAGTTTAAGCTTAATCCCTAAAAGCTTTTTACTCTCTGGCTCCCACATGTATATAAAAAGGTTTAAATGAACAAGAAAAACATGCTGGGATTAGGATTTGATTCCCGAAAGCTTTTATAGTCATATAGAATAACCAGGAGCCACACTAGCTTCAAAACACACACCAAACAAAAACTGAGTTTTACTCAATAGCATTAATACTTTACGGACCAAAGTTGTTTTCACCAAGTATTTACATAACCAAGAGCTTGCCAAGCTGCGTAAATGTTTATGGCTTTAAGGTTCCCCGGCTTGGAGCTTTCAAATTCAGTCAAGAGGAAAAACCACGTGTTTGTTCACTTGAACTTTAAAATCTGCCACCAAGTAGCAAACTCAACCCTTCTGCCACGTGAATGCTAGGCCCACTCCTGACTCATCAGTGGTCACCACGCATAGTATAGACTGTTAGTGATTTCATTTATTTGCTAAGTGACCCAAACACTTGCATTCTGACCTAGACACTGCTCAGAAGTTTAGCTGTTCCTGATTTGGTAATGCGAAAACTTGCCCAACATTTTCAGAAACTCAGACAAAAATTAATGAACATCACTTTGTCACAAAGTACCAAGCTTTCTCATGTTATTTGTTTCTTCCACTAACGCAAAAGTTCCCCACCCCGTTTGAGCTTCTAACTCATTTCAGGTATGAGTATGTAAAAGAAGAAATGAAGGGTTTTATTATCCCATTACCCTTGAGGCAATCCACTTAGAGGAGCGATCCAAGTTACTCCAAGGAAGTTTCTGGAATATACTGGCAGGTTCTTGATTCTTCGCTTAAAACTTCTGCCAACATTCTTTCCTCGGTCTCTATGCTCAGCTACATATTTAGAGACGATTATGGCAAGCATGTAACTCAAGCCTTCGTCTCCCAACTTCTGTGTCTGTCTGCTTGAATTTCCAATTTTGTGAATTTCCCTGTTCTCTTTAGGCCTTTCTTCTATATGCTCTTTTAATGTCCTCATGATGTAAAACAGCAGTTCCCAAACTTTGCCACAAGTGAGCAAATGATTAGGTAATCATTATTTCCTGATTTTTTTTTTTTTTTTTGTCTTGGAACCTTTTGGGGTTACATAAATAGGATTTGGAATAGTAGCAAACCAAAGACATAACACACACTGGCATAAGAAAGGCAGGAACTGTAAAACTCAGTATTTCCTACTAAAAAAAATTTATTTACTCATTTATTTAAAGAACTGGGTTCTGAGGAAAAGAATTTGGGAAAATTTCCTTTTCAAAATATTCTTTTTTATGAGTAAATTGCTTTTCCCCTTCAGGATTTTCCCTAAACCTTCTATTCAAAATATAGGAACGACTGGGGCACCAGGGTAGCTCAGTGGGTTAAGCGTCCAACTCTTGATTTTGGCTCAGGTCATGATCTCATGGTTCATGAGATGGAGTCCTGTTCCCGGCTCTGCACTGACAGAGCAGAGCCTGCTTGGGAGTCTCTCTTTCCCTCTCTCTCTGTCCCTCCCCAGTGCACGCGCTCGCTCTCTCTCTCTCTCTCTCTCTCTCTCTCTCTCTCACAACTTAAATCAATAAACTTTAAAAAGAAACACAAAATATAGCAACTATTGCTTGCTATTAGAAGGGAGAAGAGAAAAAAAAAGAAATCTGTCTCCTCCTCCAGACTTTAATGGTCTCTTCTTTTTAGAATTATGCCCTGTGAACACCAAAGAAAGAAAACTAAGTGATCATCGGAAAGAGTACAGACTGAGAATGGCCGGAAGGCCTGGCACTCTGCTGGGAGCAGAGAAATCGAGATCAAGAAGACATGGTCCCTGTCTCCAAGGTTCTTACAATCTTGTGGAGAAAAACAGAGGAGCAGAAAGAAACAGCACTCTGAAGCCTGGACCCATGAAAATTTGTGGGGTAGCTGCTTTACACTAAGGTCTTCCATTCCATGCAGAACCTTCAAACCTCCATCTGAAATTCTCATTTAGTCACCCACTCAGAACCAAAAAAAAAAAGGGGGGTCTGCAAAACGTACATGGGAAGTCAGCCAAGTACACTCTGTGTCATAAGTTTCGTAAGTATGTGATCACTTTCCCTCTTAAACTATGAGCTCTGGCACCTCTCTTCGCTGTGCTCACTAGGATATACACTGGACTCCTCCATTAATTTTTCAATGCCACAATTTCTGCTACCTCAGACTCTTCTTTACCTCATGCTTGTGGTAAGATTCAAGCCCAGACTAAACCATGACGGCTGCCATGTTTGTTTCTGCTCTTGCATCATTAACAAGATCAGAGAAAGATCGACTGCCAAGGCAAAAGAACGCGTCATCGGGCCAGACTGGGTTTAGCTGCAGGTAAGAGAAAACCTGACTACTGTGGCTTGGCTTAGGCAGAGCTGGGTTACTTTTCTCACTGAATAACTACTGCCACGGTAAGCATTTCGTTGATGGTTCTCATCGGGAGAAAGACATCTGGGGCCAGTTTTGCCTCTTCCTTTTGTGAGGAAAGCCAAGGTTCTTCCAGAAACCCTGTCTTAACCCATCTCCTTTTTATCCCACTGACAAGTGCCGTGTCACATGGCTGCCAGAGAGAATGAGAAGATGAACCTCAGTGGGTACAGTGGGAGCCAATGAAGAGTCTTTGCCACAAGATCAATCCTCATTCAACTTCCAAAGATTTTTTTTTTTTTTTTTTTTGGTCATGGTTGATGCCCCAGTTCCTTTACTGACAAAGAACTAACCTGCTGAAATACTACAGTAGGTCTGTCAATTAAAAGTGTATACACAGAGGAGTGTGAATAACAGTTCTACCTTCCCCTGTCAGCATATCACTTTCTTGAAGCGAAATAGAGGAGAAATCCAGGACGACCTGACCAACTTCAGACAATTGCTATGACCTCAACTCTACTTAACAGAGCTATCTATTTTGCTTAGTCTCCAATATTAGCCATTTGTTGATTTCTTCATTCAACACATGTGTACTGAGGTCATACTATAGGCCAGGTGTTGTGATAAGATGCAGTGGCGAACGAGAGAGATCCAGTTTCTTTCTTCTGGGAGGCTTGGATTTTAATGGAAGGAACAAACAGGATGTCTTTAATTATAATTATGTTCAAGACTACCGAAGACAAGTAAAAAGTGACTGGCAGATAATATAGGAAGTTAGCAGAGTTTGAGGTCTGTCAGGGAAAGCTTCCCCAAACGACACTGAAACTGTAGTTTTCTAAGCCTCGGCCTTACCGACATCTGGGGTCGGATGATTCTTTGTTGTGAGAGATTATAGGGTATTTAGTGACAACCCTGGCCTCTACCCATTAAATGTTGACAGCTCTCCTCTTCCAGCGGTGACAACCCAAAACAGCTCTAGACAGTGACAAACATTCCTGGGGGGTGGGGCACAAGCGTTCCCACTCCAGAACCCACTGATTTCAACAAAGACTCGAAAGGTAAATGGGAGGCTCGGTCACACCAAAAGGGAGAGGTGGACGATTTGGGTTGTGCCAAATGTCTTCCCCGATAACATTTTAACGCCTTCTTGCCTTATTCAAAGAACTTGAAAAAAATCACTTCTTGAAGTGTATGTTGAATAACCGGAAAACAGGTGCTAAATTCCTTCTGTCCACACCGTGAACAAAACGTAAGTCCCATGATCTTCTCCTACTCGCTACTCCACGAACGACAGGGTACCCGCGAAGTCCGGAAACATAGATCATGTTATTTCACTTCTTCACAGAGGGAAGATGTTCTTGAGGACAACGTGTATATTCACCTCTGTGTCCAGACTTTACGGATACCCCCGCGTACTTATTCCTTTCTTTTGACCACTCCACAGACAGGCACCAAGGGCCTGCCTCATGCCAGGTACTGTTCTAGATGCTGAAGGATCAATATGAACAACAACAAAAAGATCCGTGATCTCAAGAACACCTTCTCTTAATCCGCTCAGGTACAAAACTAATGGAGTTATAAGGCTAACGTTTCATGTTCAATCCATTAGTTTCTGCTGTCCTTATGTTCTTTCAAATGAAAACAGATTGAGAGGCAAGGGCGATGCCTATTTAGTTCACAATTCAGCACCTTGGCTTTATAGAGAGAATATCAGTAGAAGATTTGATGGACGATAATTGTGACATTAAATGATTAATGACAATGATTTTACACTCACTCAGACAACCTGGTACCAAAGTGGCAATTCCACTCAGCTTCATAATTATTTGCTGAACCAATTGACACTTGGTTTTCATTTGCTTCGCATTTGGTCTATAACTTCCCCAAAGTGAGAGCTCTCCTAAAATTCCCTGCTAGGCTTTTCACCTACCTCCTTCTTGTCTCTTCTCCCCAAGACAGACCTTCTCCCTAAAATCTTGCTTGTTTAACCACCTGGCTAGCCAAGTCAGACTGCCAAGGCCGGGAAGATTGAAGGGAGGCAAAGAATTTCTTTACTGCTTTGGGGAACCATATATTTGAGTGAAAAAGTACTTTTTTTTTTGCTTTCTACGTCATGGGGTTGTTTTTGTTTTGTTGCCCATACAATGCATTGATTTACAGATCCAGGCTGCTTATAAAATAAAACCAGAGGCATAAGGACTGATAAGAACCTGATGGTAATGGCTCATCCCTTGTGTACTAAAGAATGGACTTGAAGTTTTGAGGGAACCAGGACTCAGACTAGAGGGATGGTTAAATGTAGGAGTCAAGTAATGGGGAGGGTAACTTTTATCCCATGGAGGTCAAAGCAACTCACCGAGGAACTCCCCAAAGGAATGAATATTGCTAACATGGTAACAGAAGTTCAAGTCCCCTCCTCTTTCCTTCCACTGGCCCTTCACAATCCCTTGGAGTCAGCCTAGGATAATGAGTGAGGAGATCAGCACCCAACACTCTAATGCAGAGGAAGAAAGATGTCAGCGGGTATCTGTACGTCAACATCAATGACATTTGGTCTCGAGCATTCTCTATTGCTTTATGCATTCCTTACCAGCGGCTAACGGGCTGAGATCTTGTTTTTCATATGCCTGTGCAGGAACCTTTCAACTACTCAGGACCTCATGCATGCCTTAAGCTGCCGCTCATCGCCACAGTGGAGATCTTATTAATTTATTTCTGAGAAACGGTCTAAATCACAGCACAGAAACTATGGCCAGAGTTATGTGAGATTCAAACAGCGTTATGTGGAAACTACCGAGGACACACTTCTTTTGCAGAAAATGAACAGGTTGCAATGCCAAGCATTATGTTATTATTATGTTATAATAATGTTATAACACAACATTATGTATGTTATTAGCTGGATCCAGTTTTTAGACCTACTCTGGAAGTGTAACTGTGGAGCCTGGGAATCTAATAGAGTTTACTCATCTATCCCAGCCATGGTGGCAATGCAGGAACAGAGAGAGAGAGATCTCGGTGCACTTGTGGGCGGACGTGTTAAAATCAGAACGTCCTTTCTTTGGAAATGCTCTCAAATTAGGCAAAGGGTGTGAGGTTTGTTTTGGTAAGGCAAGGCAACAGAAATAGATCCTGGGAGACTTCTCCTTTAGGATGTTTCAAAATAGATCAATATTTTCAGATTACATGAGCTCCATCTCTGTTAAGCTATGCTTGGATTGTTATGAAGTAAAGGACATAGAACTTTCAAAGGAAGGTTTCATTACTTACAGTGTCAGGCAGGGAGATACTCAAATATTTCTCACGTGAAAGGTAATGGGCACTGCTACTCGGAACAGACCTTAGCTATTTTCTCACAGAACTGTTCCAGAAGGCTCCCTGTTGTGAGGTAATAACCCTTTAGTGGTGGTTTGGGGAAGGTCTAGCGAGGGGTTCTTGTGGGAAAACCCAGGTGACTCTGGTGGTAAGGGCTCAGGATAATGGCTCTTTACAAGTATTTATTTTAATAACAGCTATATTGTTATAAACTGCTGAACGTCAGCCCTACTTTCCTGGAAGAAATGAAATAAATGAATCGATGATTGACTTATCCTCCGAGGGATAATCAGGTTGTCCGGAGTTCCGCAGAAATCCACAGAAGCTTCTAAAGGTGAGTTCAGTGTGTAGAGTTTTTCCTAAGAACTTTCCTATGGATAAGAGGCTGCTGAAGAACAAGGCAGGCTGACAGCTGCCTTTTGGCCATATGTCAAAGTAACCAGAGAGGGTAAATGACTCCAGCCAAAGCCATCAATAATTGATAGCGGGTAATTCAGTACATATATTCCCAGCTGCTTTTCTACAAAGGTGGCAAAGAGAATGTCTTTCTGTTTCTCCTCACCCATTCAATTTAGACACTAGCCCACCCCCAAATAGTGCTACACATTCCAATCATGAAAAACAAACAGAGTGACAATAGCCAGGGGACCTTCGGTCCAGAGCCTTCCCTTGGTAAACATAGCCTCTAGATGCTATCTCTGGCTCCCCCACGGGATGCCTCCTGCAAAATAGGCGGAGTCTGAGTTGAGTGGGTTTGGAGATAGGTTATGTCATCCTATGTGGGTTATGTCATCTCATGTGACCAAAATGTAGCAAACAGGCCCAAAAAGCCTCTTATGTTTTGGTACTTTGCTAAATTCTGTGTGTTCTGGGGGTGCTCATTAATGGCGATTTTATTCTTAAAGCCTATGATTCAGTGAATGAAAGATACAGTGTTAATTATTTATAGAGGTAACTTAACAATTGTTAGATCTCATTTTCTTGAGCTTTCAATTATTATCTCTGGGTAAACTCAATTCAATTAAATAAATCCACTTATTCATTCAACAAATATTTACTGAGTACCCACTGCATCATCTACCCTTTTAGGCTCTGGGGATAGAGAAGGGGAGAGGACAAACAAGAAATCTCTACTTACAGCAATTACATTTTAGTGGAAAAACATAAATAGGCAAGTACATACTTATCATTGTAGTAAAGAATAAGCACTCTAAAGAAAAATTAAGCAAGATATAGGGTGGCTGGGACATCTTAGCCAGCGTGGTCGGGGAAGGCCTCTGTAAGGGGGAGATCTCTGAACAAGAAAGTGAACAACGTGACCAGGAAAGACCAGTGCCTATTTGGTGGAAGCCGTCTCCAGGCACAGAGGACATTAACAGCAAAAGCCATGAAGTGGGAAGGATCCTGATGGATCAAGAAATCCAGTTTCTGGAGCACACGGAACAAGGTGCAAGTGTAAGAGATGAGGTTGATTGTTCCTCTTGCCCTTCAAGATTTGGCCTTTTGTCAGAGCGGAGGAACTCTGCAAATACATGCTGTGAGTTCTCTCTGAAGAACTAAATGCTTCCTAACATAGCTATAGCGGTGCTGATTAGGATCCTGATTTGGAGAATCGTGTGCCTGAAAAAAATGTATTTCTTTTTTTTTTTTTTTTTTTTTTTTTTAAATTTTTTTTCAACGTTTATTTATTTTTGGGACAGAGAAAGACAGAGCATGAACGGGGGAGGGGCAGAGAGAGAGGGAGACACAGAATCGGAAGCAGGCTCCAGGCTCCGAGCCATCAGCCCAGAGCCCGACGCGGGGCTCGAACTCACGGACCGCGAGATCGTGACCTGGCTGAAGTCGGACGCTTAACCGACTGCGCCACCCAGGCGCCCCGAAAAAAATGTATTTCTTACCGTTGGTTGGTACATGAAATGACTTCCCATACAACCTTATAGTTAACAGGTTCTAAATTTCTCTCTCTTTCCTCCCTCCCTCCCTCCCTTCCTTTCACGGGTGAGAGTAGGGTGTGGGGTGGTGGTGACACTGGTTGACATATCTAAACTGAAAACCAAACACAAAATAGAGTAAGAGATGCGTTTCCAATTCCTGTCTTTCCCACTTAGCACATGGCTCTAAAGCTCTCTCTTCACACTGTCTAGCTTGTCAATGGTATCCCTTTCCAACAGACTGGGGTCCAATGGAACTTCTCTGTTAGAATGTAATTTCCATGAGGGCAGGGGTATGTTCATCACTGCAGCCATGGTGAGTTGCAAATAGTTACTGAGTATATGTACATACTCTTCCCAGCTTCGTTTATTTCCCAGTTGTTTTGACTTCCTCTCCTTAAGCCTCACAGACTAGGACACCACTTGGAGAAAAGCATGACAGGACACTCTGGGGCTCCCAAGCAAGCAATCACACTCTCTCATCCTGAACATAATGTGCTACAGACCATTTCCTGGGAAAACCCCAATTCTCCTGGTATTGCTCAGCACATTAACCTTTAGGTAATTGGCACTAACCGTAGGAACAGTTCCGTGGAGTTCCAAGTAATGACAGAGGTGGCCATATTCCAATGCTTCATGTCATTGTTGGGAATTTGTCCTAAGTATCTTAAGTTGGTGGGAACATCACACTCCTTCCTTCCTTCCTTCTCCAAAGCTGGGATATTTGTTAAGAACCTGATACCAGAAGAGGACCAGCCCAGGCACTCAAGATACAGAGAAGTGTAACAGTTGGTTCTTGTCTGCAAAGGGATGAAAATCAACTGAGGAAAATGGCAAAAATAAGATACCGTTAACCTAAATACTAAATGAATAAAATACATTTCATTACCGAAGGGCACTGAATTCTAAAAGCATCTAACAAAATATCAGAAAATAAGCATTCAGGTATTTGTTATTTATCTTGAAGTAAATTTGTTATTTATCTTGAAGCTATTACTACTTATTTTTAAATCATATATACATATTTTTTCATGACAAAATAACAGACTTCCTAAATAAAAACGAAAAGAAAAGGAATAGGAAGGAAATAAAAACTATTCATAATCTCTGAACTCAGAATGACCTCTCTTAACATTTTGGTTTATTTCCTTCCAGTTTTTTTTTCCTTTCTTCTTACATAGATAAGATCATATGGAATACATAATTTTACTTCCTATTTTCCTCTTAAGATCACAGCATGTTTGGCATGTTTTGAGAAATCTCTGTTTGTTGGCTAAATAGTAATCAAGTGAATGATGTATGAACTTGACTTTGAAAGTTTACGAATGGCTATATTACCACACACTCCAACAAAACTCCTGCATTTGGAGCTTCACATTCTCTACTCTGCTTTCCGTTGGTCTGTTCCCTGGCCGCGTAGGTGAGAAAAATCAGCTCAAGAGGAGAACAGAGCAGAGAACATAAAGACAAGGACTTTAGAGGCACATGCTCGGTATTTGCTTGCCTGCCCTTATAAAAAGTAAGCATGTGGGATTCTGGCTATTTGGCTGGATTATCCACTTCTCAGCAGCTCTCCTCTCAGGAAATAAACCCTCAGTGGCCTTTCAGCTGACAGCCAGAAGATGGGGTGAATGCTGTTAGCGGTTATGCCGGGGCAGAAACCTTAAGAGACAACTGTACGAATGGACCCAGCGGAGCCGAGAGAAGGTAATGAAGTGCCAAACCTGGCCTGACATGCAAAATGCAGGAAGAGAGAGGCCAAGCAAAAACGCGCGTATGTGTTGGGTTCTGGAAGCCTGTCAAATGGTGGATTGCTTTTGCAAAGCTTTTCAGTTCATGATCGGGGCCCTGTAACTACCAATGACCTTCACCAGGGAATTATGTGTTTAAAAACCATGGGCTCTGCTTCCTCAGCATTTTGGATGGCTTTCTAGCACGGCACTTACCATCTTATGATGTGTACGTAATTAGCTAAAATCCAGTGATAACCACTGCTTCTTAAGCATTTAGTATTTGCTAAGTACTGAAGTACTCTCTCTATCCGGTCACTTAATCCTCCCCCAAAACCTACAGCACAGGTTTGTTCCCTCACAGATGAGAAAACAGGCACAGAAGAGCTGCTCAGCAACCACCCAGTCTTGGGGGAGGTAGACTCATGTTCTTCACTTCACCCAACTCCGTCTTCCTCCCTAAGCAGCCCTCACAGGGAAATGGTTGTGTCTTATTTTCACACCCTCCATGATGCCCACTGATCAGAAAAAAGGTGACCATGGAGAGAGCCCCAACGGCCATCGACTGATGAATGGACAAAGAAGATGTGGTATATAAATACAGTGGACTATTAGTCATCAAAAAAGAACGAAAGCTTGCCATTTGCAACGATGTGGATGGAGCCAGTGTACCATGCTAAGCCAAGTAAGTCATTGAGAGAAAGACCAGTACTGTATGCTTTCACTCATACGTGGAATTTAAGAAACAAAACAGAGGAACATAGGGAAAAGGAAGGAAAAATAAAATAAGGTAAAAACAGACTTGACTTTACAAAGGTAAGAAAAAAAATAAGGGAGGCAAACCATAAGATAATTTTAACGGTGCAGAATAAACTGAGGGTTGATAGATGCAGGTGGGTAGGGGAACAGACTCAATGAGTGATGAGGACCGGGTGTTATATGTAAGGGAGGAACCACTAAATTCCACTCCTGAAACTAATACTACATTACGTGTTACCTTGCACTTAAATGAAAACTTGGAAGAAAATTAATGAACTAAAATTAAAACATTTAAAAACTGGTGACCAACAAATAATGTGGAATCAATGGAGTCAAAGCGAGTCATGTTGGATGCACTTCTTTTTGATTCCTTTTAATTTGTCAAAATAATACACATATATTGTTGTTGTTTTCCCCAAATAGCCTCCACGCAACCCCGAGATCAAGACTTGAGCTGAGATCAAGAGTCAGACGCTTAAGCAACGGAGCCACCCAGGCGCCACTTATACGTACTGTTAAAAAAAATAAAACAGTGACATGTGGTGTCTGGATGGCTCAGTCAGCTGAGCATCCGACTCTTGATTTTGGCTCAGGTCATGATCCCAGGGTCCTGGGATTGAGCTCTGTGTCAGGCTCAGTGCCGAACATGGAGCTCGCTTGGAATTCTCTTTCTCTCTCCCTTTGCACCTCTCCCTCACTCATGCACATACACTCTCTCTCTCTCAAAAAAAAAATGAATGAATGAATAAATAAATAATAGTAAAAATTAAAAAAAAAATTGGTGACAAAAGAAAGATAACATTAGCCCCTCCCTCTCCATACCCCTAAACTCTCATCTCTTTTCCTTAAATATCCTTTAGTAATTTATTCTGGTCTCCAGATTGCCAAAATCCTTATAATGACATTTCTTAGCATATTGATTTTATACTTTGTATGTTGATATTATTTATGAGATATGAGGATCCAGATTTTATGTCATTCTCCTCATTCCATTTTTAAGTGTATATTTATAATGATAGATAAGGAATATTTATAATTCCTAATAAAGTTTTACTGTCTACTCTTTATTGCAGAGCCCAGTAGTGTACTATGATTCTTTTTCATTTCCTGTACAAATGAGTTCATAGTTGCTTTTTTAAAATTTTGCTCAGTTTTCTACATATCCTTAAATTTCTTTTAGTTTTTAATGTTTGTTTATTTATCTTGAGAGAGAGAGAGAGAGAGAGAGAGAGAGAGAGAGAGAGAGAATGAGATGGGGAGGGGTGGAGAGAGAGGGACAGAGATTCCCAAGCAGGCTCTGCACTGTCAGCATGCAGCTCAACACAGGGCTAGGTCCCACGAACCATCAAATTATGATCTGAGCCGAGATCAAGAGTCAGATGCTCAACTGATTGAGCCATCCAGGCACCTCCTTAATTTGCTATTAAATGCCCCCTTATGGGGTGCCTGGGTAGCTCAGTCGGTTAAGCGGCCGACTTCGGCTCAGGTCATGATCTCGCGGTCCGTGAGTTCGAGCCCCACGTCGGGCTCTGTGCTGACAGCTCAGAGCCTGGAGCCCGTTTCAGATTCTGTGTCTCCCTCTCTCTGACCCTCCCCCGTTCATGCTCTGTCTCTCTCTGTCTCAAAAAATAAATAAACATTAAAAAAAATTAAAAAAAAAAATGCCCCTTATAAGTATTATTTTCCAACAGTTGAATAGACCAGATAATATATCAACTCCTTTTCACACCCTGGAGAACTTCTTCCCAGAGCACTTCATTCTCTGGATCGAACCTGAACTCTTTTCTCTCTAGACTCATGGTGCCGTTTGCTGTCTGGTACCATATCTTTCCCAATCTGTACCCTGCTTTACACTTCTACTTTCCTGTGTGGGATATTCTATTTCACGGATCCTTTCTAGTTTGGAGTTAACTGCCTCATTTGACTAAAGCCATACCCTGAAGATCACATTAGGAAAGTGTGCAGGGAAATTATTCTGAGACCATGCTTACCTAAAGATGTCTTTATTCGATGGCCACCCTCGATGAAAAGTTTAGGCAGGTGTAGAATTCTAGGTTGAGAACCTTTTCCAATCAGAATTATAAAAAAATACTGCTTTTATGTTTTCTCTCTTCTAATGTGTCTATTAAAAAACACTGATGTCTTTCTGATTCCAATTGCTTTCAGTATGACTTTTTCCTCTTTTTTGAATGCTTTCTGAGTCTTCTTTTATGTGTCAGTTTGAAATATCCCAGTAGTGTTCCTTGATGTGGATCTTTGTATTTATTGATTTTTTTGATTACCGTACCTAAGCATTTGTTGTGTCCTTTCAGCCCGAAACTTTGTGTCCTTCAGATCTTAGAAACTTTTTTTTATCCCCCTCCCATTCCCTTGCTTTCTTTGCTCTTTCTGGAGCTCCTGTCAAATGTTAAGCCTTCTGGGTTGATCTAAATCTTTCTATTTCTCCCTCTTATTTTATAATCCCTTTGTCTTTTTATTCTACATTTTTTTTAAGTTTCTTGATATCCCATTTAGCCTACCTATTAAATATTTTCATTTCTGTTAAAGGATGTTAATTTGACTTTCAGACTGTCTCAGAGTTTCAGGAGAGACTCCAGGGGCTAACAACAAGAGCTAGAGATCTGGTAAGAACACATTAAAAGACGCTGAGACCACAAACCTACCTACTTTGTTGGAAAAAAGTTGGACTTGCAAGGCTGAAATCAGGAAATTAAGGAAATTATTTTTTTAATACCCTACTCTGTCAACCGTATTATTTTGAGTGTTTTCTTCCTGCCCTTGAGAGAAACTTGGGCCTCTTCCAGGTATTAAAAATAGTCTCAGTTAGGGGCGCCTGGGTGGCGCAGTTGGTTAAGCGTCCGACTTCAGCCAGGTCACGATCTCGCGGTCCGTGAGTTCGAGCCCCGCGTCAGGCTCTGGGCTGATGGCTCAGAGCCTGGAGCCTGTTTCCGATTCTGTGTCTCCCTCTCTCTCTGACCCTCCCCCAATCATGCTCTGTCTCTCTCTGTCCCAAAAATAAATAAACGTTGAAAAAAAAAAAAATAGTCTCAGTTAGGCCACTGTCTCAATAGACAATTGGGGACATCTTGCCCATCTAGGGGTCCTTTTTAGGATGATGCCATTTCTGCTCCTTTCCATAGTGTCCCCATGTGACCCATGGGAAACACAGAGATTTGTTCGAGCACTGGTGGGATGGAGTGTGCTCTTACTGCAACCCTTGCTCCTCTGTTCTCCTGCTGGGGCAGGTAGGGACCAATCACTGTCCTCCCGCATTTTAGGGAGACACGTAGCGACATCTTTGAGTGCTTCTCTAAAAGTTCATTTCCTTTCCCCAGGGGGAATGAGCCACACAGAACACACTGACTCTCTCTAGAGAAATACTCACTACTGTCCTTCCTTCCTCCATAAATCTCCTCACCTTCTCTCACATATGCTTAAGGTGGGTGATGATAAGGATGAAAAACCATCTCACATTCTCTTATGGGGACCAAAAAGTGATCTGGGGTCTGTGGATCTTGTATTTAGCTAAAACTGCGACCACAAGAAAACTTGCGTTTAACATCTTTTCTCACTTGAGTGATTTTTTTTTTGTTTGTTTACAAAGGCTCTTTCTTGCTTCTTCTTTTCAGTTTCCTGATCTTTGTTAAAATATCTTTCAATTTATCAGAGACCTCAAAGCCGTAATTTTGTTTCTTCTGTTTCCTTTATTCTCTGTTTTAAGTTCCCCTTTTATTTGTTTACTTTGGAGTCTATTTTACATTAGAAGCTTTCCTCCTTGCCTAGCAATTCTTGATTGTCTGGTATCATTGAAAAGTGAATTACTAGTGTCTGACTGGTGTATTGGAAGGGAAATAAACTTGTGGTTTAATGTATCACATGTCACTGGAAGTTCTCTTGGGCTTTGGGGTCATAAATTGACCTTTTTCAAAAATGTTTATTTGTTTTGAGAGAGTATGCATGTGTGTGTGTGTGTGTGTGTGTGTGAGAAAGTGGGAGAGGGGGAGAGAGAGGGAGAGGAGAGAGAGAATTCCAAGGAGGCTCCACGCTGCCAGTGCAGAGCCCGAAGTGGTGCTCGCTCGCACAAACCACGAGATCAGGACTTGAGCAGAAAGTCAGAGTCTACCACTTAATCAAGCAAGCCACCCAGGCAAGCCGACCTTCATTTTTAAGTCTTATCACTGCCATTAATCCATTGTGGGGCCGTGGCTCATGTTTTGTCCCTTGGTTTGTCCCCAGGTTCTTCTCCTTGGTGTGCGGCTGAAGGTTTAGCATCAAAATGCATGACCTTCCATTATCCAGGATAATACAGGTTTTCTGAAGACTTCCCAAATGAAAGCTTTCAAAGTTACGGGCAAAACATCTCACATAAAAAGGGGGGAAATACAATATATCAATTAAACTTACGGCATCTACTTTTCCATTCCAGACATACAGTCATTTTGAATAAGCTGCGAACAAAAACAGACACAAAACCAACCAACCAACGACGACAACCACCACCACACCCCCCTCGGGTACTTAAATCGAGCACGTGACTGTTGTCAGTTTACGGTCACCCCTGGATTACTCTTGTTGAATATGAACGTTAGGTCACAGACGGACAAATTCACATGTTGGCTAAAAGCACCACATTTTCAGAGTCAAACTGTGGTAGTGTATTTCCAAAACTGGTCACAGCACTCCCAACCCCATCCCTTAAGTCCTTTTGCAGGACGAGCACACTACCCCTCCGTCCAAAGAGACTGTTGAGTGTATTTCTCCTCCCCTTGAATCTGGGCTGACCCTGTGATTTGCTCTGGCCAACGGATGTGGTGAAAATGACAGCTGTGTGATTGCCAGGTCCGGCTCTCCAAAGATCATGCGGCTTCTGTCTCTGCCCCAGGCCTCCATGTAGTCAGCACGGGGGACTTTATCGGACAGAGGCTACGTGGAGAGCACCTCAGCGGACAGACAGGACCGAGGCCCCAGGCTATACGTGAAGCCTTACTGGATCCTCACAGATAACCTGTTATACCCAGACAACCTCAACGGAAGTAGAGACAAGCTGCACCTGGCTGAATCCTGCCTGAATTTCTCATGCACAGAATCATGAACAATAAAATGGTTCATGTTTTCAGCCCCTATGTTTGGGTGAGGTTGTACAGCAACAGAAACAGTGGCTAGCGCACTCTAGGAGAACCACTCCGAGCAAGGATTCATAACTCAGGCAGTATTTGGAGTGTCTATACTTCTGAGCCTTATCGGGGAATGGAATCTGTCGTTTTCCTCTGATTATTAATGGAGTCTTTGTCTCCAAAAGGACTAAGAAGCACCGATTTATGGGTCATTCAAAGTTAAACACCATCGCCAACAAAGGTTTTCATTTTGTTTATGAAAATAATACATGCTATGCTAGTAAAAGATTAAGAGTACAAAAGTATATTCAATAAAAGATTGTCCCAAAAGCACGGGAAAAAAATTGGTGTGTATCCTCCCAAAGTACATAAATACTATGAATCTATTTGGAGAAATTAAAATGGTATCTGTGCATTCATACACACGTGTCTCTCTGCGTATGTCTATTCATATATAAATGAATGACTCTGCTGAGTATAAAAGTCAGATCTTTGAAATACGATACAGTAGTTTGCTGTCTGACTTTTAACCTTTGAGGAGAACCTGATTTTGTTTTGTGGTCAGATATAAAATATTTTATTTTATAGCTCCTGCATTTCATGTCCCTCCCGAAAAGGTCCTCCCTTCTTTAGCATCAAGTACACTCATGATTTCTTACAGAACTTTGTGTAGGAATGTTTTTTTTTTTTTTTTTTTTTCCATTACCATCATTTATCCCTCCGTGATTTATCTAAAGTGTAGCTCAGGTGGAAGGAATGGAGCAGAAAGCTTGCTTTATTTCTCTTCCAACACGTATTGAAGAGTATACCGTCTCGCCATTTGATTGGCCAGCTCACGTACTGACCTCCCCGATGTACTTGGGACCACCTCTAGACTCAGGGCAGCCCCACCCATCTTGCTACTCCCACGCCACTGGCTCACTGTTTGAATTGCCACTGCTTATAATGCACTTTATATGGAAAGAAGGTCTTACCCTCTTGGTCCCTTTTTACAAACTTTTTGCCTTTAACTATGATCATCTTTTCCTTTTTTCCAGATGAGCTTAAGAATCATTACATCAAGGTAGCACCCATCCTCCCACTGCCCGCGTCCACAAACTCCCCAAACAAGTTTTTTAGTTTGGAAGGTATCACACTGAACTCAGAGCTCATTCAGGGGAGAAG
The DNA here is from genome assembly GCF_022837055.1 of Prionailurus viverrinus. Lineage (NCBI taxonomy): Eukaryota > Metazoa > Chordata > Mammalia > Carnivora > Felidae > Prionailurus > Prionailurus viverrinus. The sequence goes on from NC_062569.1 coordinate 17,020,052, forward strand.
CCGGAACTTTCTAACACTGAGCCCTCTTGACCCAAGAACAAGGTATCTTCACATTTACTCAAGAAGCACACGGCTGATGGCACAATTTAAAATTTTTCTTCATTTGGTCTCTGTAAAGTGTATCCTAGATATGTTAACGTGTTTTTGCCCCCCCCCCCCCCAAAAAAAATAGGAAGCAGTTTACGACACAAGTAGTTAGGTACCTCTGGCTTGGAGGAAGCAAATACATTACTGTTCTATCCAAGCGGTCAAGTTCCCATTGGGGAAACGTGTCTCACACAACTTATTAGAAGGATTCCCTGCTTAACTCTGGGATAATTGCAGTTGACTGCCTTTATCGTTTCCAAAACTTGTCCCAGGCTTATTGTGCCCAGGACTGCGGGATCTGCCCTGCAGATTGAGGCAGATTTCCTCAGAGACGCTATGATGCTTAGAAAAACAACACTCCCCCAAAGAAACCCAGAGCTCCTTTGATGAGTTTATACAGCTTATCATTTGAAGGAGGCTACAGATTAAAAAAAAAAAAATACTTTTAAGTATCAATGATGGGTGGATACCTCACTATGTCTCAGGTAAAAGCCTCTGTTCTGTAAATCAAAGTATTCTGAAGGGATTAAGTGAAGGACATCAAGGGTTTACCTGGGCTCATAATACATGCTTCAAGAGTGAAAGAAGAAATAGTTGGATGAATTCACTGGGAGAGAAGCCAAATATCATCTCGGGTCAAAATATGTATGTAAATCCTGGGTTTCAGAAAAAGCCCCTTTAGCACTTTGAAAAACACGTTAACATCAATAATTCTACCTGTGTACCCACACAAGTGGAAGCCTGGATTCTAAATACTACTTTGGCACTAAGAAGTCAAGCATAAGAATTTAGAAAGAAGAAAGTAGATGTTTGCCATGATGAACAGTTGAAAACAAAACTGTGGGGGTAGCACAGTATGGGGAAGGAGCTAGAGACAGTGGGTGGGGGGTTGCCGCGTTGGTAATGGAGTTAGAGCAGGAAAGCCCTTTAATGGCCAATCTTTAGACTGTGTGTTTTGGCCTCGGTAAATTCCTTTTCTGTAGCCATAATACTGCGGAATAGTTCCCAAAGATGATCAGACAGGGATTCAAACTGAAGCTGGTATGATGGGCATAATGCAGAGAAAATAAGACCTTCTGGGGCAGCGGTAAGACCTTATGAACCTTTTAAATTGACTACGATATTTTGAGAGAAAATATGAAGGTATGAAGGAAAAAAGAAAACACCCTAACAGTCTTAAAAAAAAAAATTTTTTTTTTTTGACGTTTATTCATTTTTGAGACAGGGAGAGACAGAGCATGAATGGGGGAAGGGCAGAGAGAGAGGGAGACACAGAATCCGAAACAGGCTCCAGGCTCTGAGCTGTCAGCGCAGAGCCCGACGCGGGGCTCGAACCCATGGACCGCGAGATCGTGACCTGAGCCGAAGTCGGACGCCCAACTGACTGAGCCACCCAGGCGCCCCAAACAAAAACAGGCTGATGGTCTTCGATGACAGCATAGAATTTATGGTGGAAAAGAATCCTGAGGCTAGAACGGATGATGGGCGAGCTGTAGAGGTCGGGAGACCTGTGGGGCCAGAAGTATCTCAGCACCCCTTGCCTTGGTCTTTTCTAGATTAATGTAGCAAGAGATCCAAAAGCAACATACCCATTAGCAAAAAAGGTGGTCCTTATCGCTTTCATTTTTAGATGACTACAGAGAAAATATCCATGATGCTCCAGAAATAGAACCACAAGCCTCTGACCTCCCAAATTCAGTTAGGATATCAAGATATCCTTAGTTACTCTCTGCAGTGAATAGTTTCAGGCTGTGTCACCTTTTCAAAACAATAACAACAACAACAACAACCGGCCCGAGAGTGTATCCTGAATGAATAAAGGCCTGAAATCTACATAATGCAGGATCCGCTGTAAACATTATGTTCTACTTCCGGAATGTAAAACTCCCGAACTCCACACACACCGTGTTCGCTTCCATGGTCCTATCACTTTCTCGTGGGGACCCGTGCCTTTTCAGGCGGTGGTGAAACCTGCTGTTAAGGAGAAGAAAGCCAAAACTCCCCGGGGATGCCTAGCATCCTAATGACCCGAGTTCTCTGGCCCATAAGGAAAAGACCCCCAGTCACAGGCTTGTGTGGTGCCTGACCACGCCTCAGTATGGGCTGGTCAGATGAGCTTGTCTGGGCTGAGGGCTGGAGGATGGACATGAACTCAGCACACGCTGAAAGGGAGCACAGGTGATGAACTTAGGAGCCCTGCCCAAAATGCGGCAGCTGGCTTCCAAATATTCGGGTTCCCTCACACTGGAGGAGGAAAGCTGGTTATTCTCCCGTGAAGGAGATGGAGGCTGTTGAGACGATTCTATGAAGAGGTGGTTCTCTGGTGGGAAGTGCCTATGGCATCACACTGGGTTCCAGGAGAATCATGGGGCTGAGAGGGCAGAATCACAGGATCGCAAAGGGGAGAGAGTCAGAAAAGGGTCATGTCAATTCCCGTATGCTTCATGTGCACCCACTGTTTGCAAGACAGAACTGTACCATCAATTTAAACTTGCTAACTTTTATAGAGGCATTTCCGTTTATCTATCCGGCGTGAGAACACAAATACATGGGCCCAGTGTATCACTGAAAACTATCTGTAGTCTCACCGTTAATAAGAATTCACAGCTCACTCAGGTCTTCTTACATCTGCCTTATGAATCAGTAATCAAACACAAACATGGAGTTCAGGGGAAAGACACGGGCTCGAGTTCCTATAAGAGCCGGGAGCTGCAAGAGTTAAAACAAAAGGTTGGCGAATGGACACGGAAAGAACATTAAGGATACAGCCCGAGGACAATGGTGAAAAAAAATCAAAACCTTCCTGAAATTCCCTTCTGTCTCACAGGTTATGAGAGAGTCTTAAGGCGATAATTTTTAAATGTGGGGGCCACTTACAACTCTGCTAAGCACTGTTACAGTTGCCCCGTGGTTGGGTAGAAATCATTCTTTCAGGAAGACCAAAGAATGGCATTTTCTTCCAAAGAGTCCCCTCTTTAATAAGGACTGAAGCAGATCCCTGTCATTGTTCTAGATAATGGATTACCTATACATACATTTTCAAGTGTAATGACACTCTTGCTTATTAAAGACCTCTCAGCTGAAGGGGCAGAATATTATGAACTGGCCAAGCCATTCATTTTCTTGAATATGTTATTCAGTATTTTATGCTAAACCAGCAATACACCATCCATTTTAGTACAATGATCCTTATGTTCAATAAAATTGAAGTGTCGCATCATAAATCATTATAGTCATTTATTTTACATTAGACACATTAGCCACTATATTCCATAATCTATTACAATAAGGTGGATTTAAATGTACCCCAAGGAACTGCAATAATAACTCGAGAACCAAATATAGCAATTTATGGATAAAATATGCTTAACCTAAAACTGCACTAGCTATCGTGACGGCTGTGAACTCCGAATGGAATTTAGTGCTGATGGTGACGGAACTCAGCTACATGCGGAGGAGAAAACGGGGAAAGAAATGGCAGACTCATTTTCTGTTCATCAGTTTACAAAGCATAGAAGATTAATAATTACACAATTAATCAGTGAGACAGACAAACCTTACGGGGGGGGGGGGGGGAGAGGGGGAGGGGAAGGCACACTCAAGTGAAACTTTTTCCGAGTGAAGCATGTTCCCGATCTCGAGTTAACCATTCAACAGGATGCCTGTTGTTTCCATCTACGGTGGTGTCCCAGAAAACATCGCCAATTGAGAATCATTCCACTAACCCCAAACTTGTGAATAATCAAACAGAGGCTGGAGGGTGCGAAGAAAAAGGTTTGCATACCTAATTACAAGTGTAAAAGAGGGGCCAGGAGAATGCTTTCATACAGGGCACTCTCTAAAAGCACGCTGAAGTTGATAGGAGGTGTACTTCTCCTTAGATGATTACACATCCTTATCAATTAATGAAGCGTTTCCCCCAATGATCTCTTCCAGATCATATTTTATTAGCCTACTCCCATTTGCCTGTAGGTTTCTAAAAGCCATAAAATCGTGTTGTAGAATTCAGATTCTTCACTAATTTGGCATTCGCCCACTTAGTCACACATAGTGAGGTCTTGTTTGTAATTTTAGGGAAATGATTACTATCCATCTACTGACACTCTTGGGCTCCTCTCTTGGACATCTCAAGTCTACTAATCATGAAAATGAGACTGGCTTTATTATGTTACCTGATATGAAATCCTTGCTGTTTGGGATTATTACAAAATGTGGTTATTGCTGTGTTCATTCTGAGATAGCATGGCCCAGAATTGCCAAGGTCAGTTGTTCCTCAGGAAATGAGGGAACAGATTAAATTCTGCCCCCGCTGAAGGTCACTCACCTTTCCTTCCACCCATCCACCCTCCCGCCTACCCACTCATCCAACCATCTAATCATCCACTCATCAACCAATGATCCAGCTAATGAATATCCAACGTCCATTTAATGCCTTCTCTGTGTCAGACACAAGGTAGATACTATGGACACAGTGGAGAACAAAACACAGCAGCTACTCTTACAACAAGATACCTTGAATTATTGCATTATTCTTTTTCTCTCTGCAAACGTGGATTTTGTTTACGCTAATTAGAATCAGCAAATCCTTAGGGTTAGCTATGAGTTTTCTCTCAGTTAGCATTTATAGAGTTGTAAGTTCCTACGGAAGTAAAATTCTGAGGGGAAAGAGAAGTCCTAGTTTGGCCCATGTGGCTAACCCGAAGCGAACCGATTCTCTCTTGGATTCTCACTGCTTCATCTGTACACTGAGGGGATCAACCAAGTAGTTTCTAGGATTCCTTCTCAAATTCTAGGGTTTGAATGACTTTCGCGGTCCCTTACAATAAAGTGTCCCATTTCAGAAAATGTCTCCAATACAGAAAAAAGACAAAGGACAACATCTCACCGTCGTACGGGTTAGTCCTCTGCAACGCAGTTTGTACTGTTTTGTCTTTTCTTTTCACCATTTATGGCCGACATCCCATCTGCTGTTCTCGCATCGATTTCCAGTCCAGTTTAGGGTCCTAAAATATTATTACGATCTGACTACAGCACGGCACCAAAAGTGGTCGTCACCACTATTCTATTCCTCTTTAGGCACCAGCACCGTCCTGGGTTCCTCTGCTACCGATGTGTCTGAATTATACATTATTCCTCTCGGGCACGCTTTTCCAAGTGAAATAAAATTTCATTTTCCGTTTCTAGTTCTAATCCCACTAGATTCCTCGGCCTAAAATATTTACAGATACTACTTTGTACCATTTTTTTGGAATTTGGTTCTTTTTTTTAAAAAATTTTTTAATGTAGATTTATTTTTGAGAGCGAGAGACTGAGAGAGCGAGAGAGGGCGGACGAGGGGCAGAGAAAGAGGGAGACACAGAATCTGAAGCGGGCTCCAGGCTGTCAGCACAGAGCCCGACATAGGGCTTGAACTCACAAACGGTGAGATCATGACCTGCGCCGAAGTCGGACGCTTAACCGACTGAGCCACCCAGGCTCAGGGGTTTGGTTCTATCACGGGTGTTGTGTCTGGTGCCTACAGGGATTCTGAATTGTGCTCAGCGACAGTTCAGGCTTCCTTCTAACACAATATGTCATCTTTTACGTATCTGTCAATTACAGAGAAAAATGATACTTCCTATCTCTCAACAGATAGAGCAGAAAATATGTAAATACAAAAAGAACCTATGGGTATAATGGCCCTCAGATTAACCTGTGGGCTCAACTAGGTGCCATGTCTAAAAAGCTGACGGAGGATGACAGGCATCTGTTTATACCAAATATTTAGGCCAAATTCAGAAATAGACAAAATTTTCCGAGCATATTCTTTTAAGCAGAAAAAGAATATGGATCAGAGTTCAGTTGGGAAAGCAACTCTATTCTAGGTGACCCAAGAGAATGAATTTAATACAGTTGCTTTTCACCAATGTTTTATAAGAGCTGAAAACTGAATGGGGCAGTGACAGGCAGGAAGCCACTACCCATCCTAGGCCTGGAGGGGTAAAAGGAAGGGAGGATGTTAACGAAGGCCTTGCCAATGCCTCCTTTTGGCCAAGCGAGGCTGGAAGAAAGGAGCTGAGGGGGAAGTTAGTGAGGCTCAAACTTAAGGGCCTCTTACCACATAGAGACCGCTCACAAGGCCTCCTAAGGGCCTGAGCAACTTGTATCCATGGTTCTACACAGAGGACTTGAAAATATGCCATTTTAATTCCCGGTTCTGACGGCTCTCTGGGCTCTGACATCCCCTCTACCACACCTCCTCTCCCAATAGGGGGCATTAGAGTGGTCTGGGGTACGTATGCTTCAAGGGCTGGTTTGGGGAAGTTGATTTAGTTGATGTCTAGTGGGACATACGCATGTGGCTCACACTTATTTCTGTGTGGGATTAAGTCTAGTGTGGTCGCCAGGAGGACTGGGGGTTCCGAGAACCCCGGAGTACGTAGAACATGGAGATGCCTGCAGACATCAGCCTGTCCCACCCCGCTGAGAATTTTTTCACCTCCTTCATGAATTTTAAATGTCCCACCAGACATTCAGATAGGTGAAAAGTGTTGTTTCGGATGTCCGAATGGCCTGCGGTAAAACATGAGGGTCCACCAGGCCGTCGGCCCTGGCTCTCCCCTCGATGTCTCCCCGCGAGGATGCCAACGACAAAGCAGTAGGTTGCGACATGAAGAAACCCAAACTGCCTTAAACTCTTCTAGCTCTTCCAGGAAAGCAGCCTGACAGGGGCTGACCCTCAAAGGAAACCGATCCTAAAAATTTACATAACCACACCACTCAGGAGCTGAGAATGGAAACTTTTCTAAACTGTCATTAATAAAAAAAGTGAATTCTAGTCAACATACTGAGGGAAGATGGAATTATATTTCTGCTTCTGTCTCCAGCAAATTATTTCCTACGAAAAGAAAGTCAAAGAGTGTAAAAGCCAAAGATTCTCGGAAGAAAGTATGAGAGAGAGATCTCGACAGCAAATAAAAACAGACCTTATTTTTCTGGCTTTCAATATTTTATTTATTCTGTTTTTTCTCATTCTCAATTTTTAAGAGTTGTAATCTGTTGTGATTTTTTTTTCTCAGTAAAAATAAACACTCTTTTTGTACATCATTCTGTATTTATAACTTTCAATTATTTTTATAAAAGAGAGCCCCCAAAGTGCATGAACTTTAGCCTCTACCAACCTGCTGACACAGGGGCTTGGGAAATGTATTTTATAGTGGTCGCCTTGAGGGGCACCTGAGTGGCTCAGTCAGTTAAGCGTCCAACTTCAGCTCGGTTCATAATCTCACAGTTTATGAGCTCGAGCCCCACATCGGGCTCTGTGCTGACGGCTCAGAGCCCGGAGCCTGCTTCGGATTCTGTGTCTCCCTCTCTCTCTGCCCCTCCCCTGCTCATGCTCTGTCTCTCTCTGTCTCAAAAATAAACGTTAAAAAAAAAAGTTTTATAGTGGTCACCCTGTGCAACACATAGAGCACAGGGGAAGAATGTGGAGTGGATCTGAGAGGCAAAAGGCAAGAGATACTCACTACAGGATCCTCTGGAGCTCATAGCTTCTTCTGGAGGGCCAGAGAACTAGGCTTGGAAGTTACACAACCAGAGATAGTGGCTAACATCATACCAGAGCATGGAGGAAGCCCAGATGCTTCCAATAACGGGCACACACATCCCAGCTCATATCCCAACAAACCGATGATAGGTTTTGAATGGCACCAGTGACACATCTGCCATGTTGTCCCCAGACATGACATGTGGCTCTTGCAAGATGAATGGCACACAACGTGTTTCTTCGGGTTGCAAGCTAGGTTCAGCCTAAGTCTGGTTCACCTCCGTTTTATTGGAGGATGAGGGTCCCTCACTTGTGCCCTAGACGCTAGGGATGCTTGAAAACTAGATAGGTTTCCTTATCCCCATAAGATGGGAACTTTCAAAGAAAGAAATAATGTTGAAAGAACAAGTAACAACGACAAGAAAATGCCAAATACCCACTGGAGTGCCGCCATTATCATTCCTTTTTTAGAGAACGAAATAGAAATGGGGGGCATTACGGATGAAAGTAACCGCCCATGGTCACACAGCCAGAAATTGGTAGAGCCCAGAGGCTGCCTCCAGATGTGAGGACATAAATTCAAATGCCTGAAGAATCCAGTGAATGATACAGAGGGGTAGGTAAAAAAAAATAACAGCACAGACACGATGAGAAACATCAACTGATCCTTGGACTCCAGGACAGGGGACAACACGGAGTGGTGGGGACTGTGGCAAACTACAAAGTGCGTGTCTGTCTAAGAGAGACAGCTGCTCCTAAGCCCTTGCTGCTTATGGTCACGTGGAAACACTGGTCAGTGGGACCAGGGGGTGCCAATTAAAAAATTTTTTAAAAAATGTTTGTTTATTTTTGAGACGATGCGAGAGACAGAGTGCAAGCGGTGGAGGGGCGGACAGTGGGAGACTCAGAATGTGAAGCAGGTTCCAGGCTCCGAGCGGTCAGCACAGAGCCCGACGCGGGGCTCGAACTCACGAACCGTGAGATCGTGACCTGAGCCAAAGTCGGGCACTTAACTGACTGAGCCACCCAGGCGCCGCAGAGGGGGTGCCAAGTTTAAGAGAGAAGCCACATATCCAGATTTTATTATAAAACATCCTGATTTTTAAATCTTGTTAAAAATTGAATAAACTGTAACTATTGTTTGGGCCATAATTGCACAAGCTCATCTACTACTAGATTATGACCTCAGGCATCTGATTTGCAATTTCTGCGGCAGAGTGAGCCCATGCCCTCCAAACTACATTGCTATTCTATCTCTGTCAAGTGGATCACTTTTTATAAACCCGCTGATAACTCACAGGCTTTGCGTTTCCTCTGTACTTGACCAGACCAGAGTTAGGACTGAGATTTTTAAAGCCCTGACTTTGCTGCTTATTAGCTGTGTCATCTAGAGTGAGCCCTTAACCTTTCCGAATTTTAGTTTCTCATCTATAAAATGAAGATTACAAAAACAAAAAACAGGGGCGCCTGGGTGGCGCAGTCGGTTAAGCGTCGACTTCAGCCAGGTCACGATCTCGCGGTCCGGGAGTTCGAGCCCCGCGTCAGGCTCTGGGCTGATGGCTCAGAGCCTGGAGCCTGTTTCCGATTCTGTGTCTCCCTCTCTCTCTGCCCCTCCCCCGTTCATGCTCTGTCTCTCTCTGTCCCAAAAATAAAACAAACGTTGAAAAAAAAATTAAAAACAAAAAAAACAAAAACAAAAACAAAAAACAACAACAACAAAAAACACCACTCTGCAGACCTCCTAGGGTTGTCACGGGAATCAAATGAAATAATGCCTCCGAATGTGTTTTGAAAACGATCAAGGTCTATAGAAGAGTCAGCTTATTATTTTTAATAACCTTAATTTTCCAAAAGGTTATTAGCTAAAATTCCCCCTTCCCATTTATAGAAAATAACACATTAATTTTTCTGCTGTTTCTGATTCTACCCCCATCGTCCTTGGCATTTCATAAATGATTGCCTCGGATTCAATACATTCATTACCCACTTCCTCTTACACTGCGGGAAACAACTCGTCTGCGGCATCCAACTTCCATTTTGAACACGACATTTATTTTTTCATGTATCTTCTTGCTTTCCTTCTTTCTCAGCTAAATACGACACGAGTGACCTTTGTTTTCACTTGACTTTTTCTTGGAGACTAGAAGTTACCTTGAAGGAGGAGACGGAAGTACGTAGGTCAGCTCAGAGGCCGAGCAAGGGCAGCTCGAGTGTTGTGTCTTCACATCCCCTACTGTCATGCCTTGTGTTTTCCTGAAGAGTTTGTGTCATGAGCCTGAACGGTCTATGTCCCATATGTGCCTCGGGGAAAGCCATTCTCACTGAAAGCCAAAATAAAGCCATCACTTATATAAAGGATGGAACCCATTTGGCAAAGGTATTCCTGTCCACATTTTCCTTCTCCACATGTCTTGTTACAGCCCAAACCCCCCCGGCATCCCCATGGAGCCCTTAACTGACCCGTTTATATTGATGTGCAGTATCAGCCATCAACACGAGGAATGTCCAGGGAGGTACATCTTTAATTTGATACTGCAGCTATCGTTCATTAAATAAAAGCTGTAAACAAATGGAGAATCTGTGATAAAAGGCCCATGTCGGCAAAGATCTTTCTTTTTTAACCAAAGAAACTGGGGCACCTCGGTGGCTCAGTTGGTTAAGCATCTGATTCTTGGTTTCGGCTCAGATCATGATCTTACAGTTTGTGAGTTCGAACCCCACATCAGGTTCTGTGCTGACAATGCAGAGCCTGCTTGGGATTCTCTCTCCTGTCTCTCTCTGCCCCTATCCCAGTTCTGCCCTCTTTCTCTCTCTCAAAACAAATAAACTTAAAAAAAAAAACAAAAAACAACACTCTATCCAAAAAACCAAAAACCTGCAAGAAGGAAATGAAGATATCTTTCACTACCCACCTAGATGGCTGGTATTCTATCTTGGAAAATTTCTGTCACCGAATTCTTCTAAAAATTGTCTGCACTGGGCTAGCCCGAATCTGGGGCTTATTCCGACTCTCTGTTCTTGCCGGGTGGGACTCCACTATGTTTTCATCATCTACCACGTTCAGCTCTTCTTTGCCTTCCCTGAAGTTGTTCTCCCTGTCTCATCTGCCTCTCCTTCCCTACCTAGAATCGTCAATCCTTCCAAGCCGGGCATAGTTCAATGGCCTCTATGATGGCTTCCTTGATTACCCTCATCCCGTCTACACCTCCCTGGCCCCTGACTCTGCTGCACAATTTAGCATGATACGTTGTGCCCTGGGATCTAAATGCTGCTCTCATCTAACTGCATTTTAAGTTCAGGGCCATCATGTATACTTTTTCTCTAGTCCCCAGAGCGTCTACTCTAAGGCTGTACTTGGCCCAGAATAGGAGCTCAGTAAAAAATTTACTTACGTGGAAATTCTGAACAGGGCATGTGGGGGAAGGAGGGTTCCACAACAAGATGGAAATCCCTGTATGTCCAGGCTTTTGGAGCTTAAGAGTTTCAGAGGAAAAACATTTGAGCAGACACAGGGGCTCAGAGATACAACGCTGCCTTGGGAAGTGGTGAGTATCCTGTTTCCGAAAGCCTTAAAACAGAGGCTGGAGAACCACCGGCATGAACGGGATAGAGTGAAATCGAGCAAAAGTGGAAACGGGTAAGGGAAATAGTGGCCCAGACAGGTCAAGTGGCCAACCCAAAGTCACACAGCAGGTGAGTGACAAAACTGGCGATTTGTTTGTTTAATTTTTATTTCGTTTTGAAAGAGTGCAAGTGGGGAAGGGGCAGAGAGAGAGGGAGACACAGAATCCAAAACAGGTTCCAGGCTAGGAGTGGTCAGCACAGAGCCCAAGGTGGGGCCTGAACCCACATGTCGTGAGCTCACGACCTGAGCTGAAGTCAGATGCTTAATCGGCTGAGCCACCCAGGTGCCCCCAAAGTGGCACTTTAAATCCTGGGTCTCCTACTCCTCGCCTGGCCTCTCTGTAACACATTCATTGATCATCATACGTCTGAAGATGCTCTGTCCAGATGCACTACATTCTATCCGCCACATTGTACTGGGAGGAGTCCGGTCTGGTTTGGCCATTGCAATGTCCAAACCCTGTATTCCTCAAGGATAGAAAGAGACTTGTGTTTTGTTCGCTGTGATAGTCCAAGTGCACTCACATAGTAGGCACTACACAAAGAGCTGACTAATGCGATATGAATGAGTGACTGGAAAATTTGAGTGTCAGGCAAAACCACTCCCAGATGTTGCAAAAGCCAACAGCCAAACAGCCTCCACTTATAGAAACAAAGGATTATTTCTCATCTAGGTTCCGTGTCCATCCTCTGAGCAGGGGACTGTGCTCCATGCCACCTTATTCTGGGACCCAGAGTGACAAAATAGCTGCTATCCTGAAAGCTGGTCACCGTACCAGAGAGAGAGTTCTGTGGGTTTTTAATTTTTTTTTAATGTTTTTTAATGTTTATTTATTTTTGAAAGCGAGCGAGCAAGAGGGGGGAGAGCAAGGAGGGAGAGAGGGAGACAGAATGTGAGTGGGAGTGGGGCAGAGAGGGAGGGAGACACAGAATCCGAAGCAGGCTCCAGGCCCTGAGCTGTCAGCACAGAGCCCAAAGCGGGGCTCGAACTCGCGAATGGTGAGATCACGACCCGAAACCAAGGATGGACGCTTAATTGACCGAGCCACCCTGAGACGTCTGCGGGGTTTTGAATTGGCACTTCAGTGACAGTCTTGGAGTGACACGCATCATTTCCATATTCCCAATTCATTGGCCGGATTGCATCCTCTGGCCTGGCCATCCTACCCGGCTGCTGAAAGGAAGCGAGTCAGAAATATGTGTAGAACAGCATTTATGATTCCCATAAAGAATCTTAGCTTTTAGCTACTTCCCTTCCATTTACAGAAGGTAAAGTAGGTTGGAAGTGAATAATTAGTCTGGAAGAAGCCACTGTTCGCATGGATGGATGAAGAGAGGAAGAACGAGAGACATTCATTTTCTTCCTTCCCAATTAAGAAGCAATCATCAGAAGTTAAGGAATCAGGCTCCATTGTGAAAATAAGGGCATAGTACAGGCAGGTATGACCGGGGCGGAAAGGGAACAAAGATAGGAAGACAGCAGGATAATTTCCTATTTACCAGCAAAGGTAATGTACTTGAAGTTATGGACCGAATGTCTTATCCCCCCAAAATTCATAGAGTGAAGTCCCACCTTAGTCCCAACTCCAAAGGTGAGGCCTTTGGAAGGTCATTAGGTTTAAATGAGGTCACGAAGCCGGGATCCTCCTGATGGGATTAGCACCCTTACAAGAAGAGGAAGACAGAGAGGTCTCTCTTCATCCTTACACAATGAAAGTTCATGCTAGAACACAGTAAGAAAATAGCTGTCTGCAAACCCGGAAGTGGGCTGTCACCAGGAACTGAGTCTGCGAGCACCTGGCCTTGGAGTTCCCAGCCTCCAGAACGGCGAGAAACACATGCCTGCTGTCTAAGCCACCCGGTCTATGGGTGGTCTTTTGCTATAGCAGTCTGAGCGGATCAAGACAGTTGATTTCATGCCCAATCTGATTCACCAGTGAGATGTGGTCTCCCCAAAGGCAATTTAGAGCTTACGGTAGCAGAAATATTACTTCTGGAACGACGGAGGTGATGATTCTAATTCCCCCTTGGTAGAACTGCATTTGGAATACTGCATTTGTACCCGGTGTTGGACTCATGCATCTGGACGATGTTTTTTGGTTTTTCAAGGGCTTGGTTTTTCAAGGGCTCAATACTCTAGCATAAAAGGAACGAAGGAAGAGAACGGGAATATCTAACTCGAAGGAGAAAACACTAGGGGGAAAACAGCGATGGCTTTCAATCCCGGAATGATTAGCCGTGTTGGAGACTGTTCGTACTTGTTCCCACGTCTGCAAGGCAGAGGAATCTGACCATTGGAAAGAACCTGTGAGGAGACGTATTTTTATTTGATACAAGGAAGGATTCCTAACAGAACTATCAAAATGCAGAATGGCAGGCTTCAAAATCGTTTTCCCAATACTGGAAATGTTAGCGGGGGTAATCAAACCTCAGTCAGTTGCAAAGTAGGATTGGGGGATTGCTCATTAACATTCCATCTCACTCAAAAATCCGTGACTTAAAATTCATAACTTAATCTTCTCTTATGCTAGCTGCTTGCAGTGCAACTCTGAAAAGCAGCTGTACCTACTCTTGGCCACCATAATGGAGAAGGTTTTAAAGGAACAACATACTTAGGCCAGGGATTTGCAGTTTTTTTCTTTTTTCTGTGAAAGGCCAGACAGTAAATATGTTAGGCTTTCACAGAAGAATATAGTAAAAGGAAACAGATTTTCAGGAAAGGTATTTGTGCTGCACTTTCAAAGCTGGCTCATGGCGTGCCATCAGAAAACAAAAATCTCAACCACACGTGCCACTGGGGCGTTCCCGTGTTGACCGAGAGACTTTTGAGATTGGTAGTAGTTACGCAACAAAATCGGGACCATGTCAGGGACTTAGGTGGCTACGTTACAGTTCTTAACTAACTGGGAAGAATGACTCATCAGTTCCATCAGTGTTTCTGGACTCGGGCGAGACCAGACATCGGTCTCCCACCCTGGCGGAATGTGAAGGAATGGGTCCTAGTGTTGGGCTCACCTACACATGCCAAGTCCTTCATGGGCCTGGACAATCAAAACTGTGTCCATCTGTAGTTCTTTCCAAGGATGAAGTCAAGACCAGCAGACAATTAAAACTGACAAATGGCTTTTGATTTGAACTAAGAAAAACGTTCATCCCACCTCACCAGCAAGCAGCATGCTTAGCTCATAATCAGGCATTATTATAATGGTATGCAAATTGTAGACACAGCAGACATTCTTTCCAACTATGTTTTCATTAAAGATTCAGCTTTTTTTTTTCCCCCCAGAATAATAGTAAATGACATGCGAACTTCATATGAACTATAGGTCATGAAAGGATTTAGTATTGGCATTTTTAATCTAAAAAGTCTGGTGCCAGAAAATCAATATGCTTCAGTCGTAGCATTCGGATGCAATTTTCCTCACGTAACAGGGTCTCTTTCTTTCCTTCTTTCTTCTTCTTAGGCTTTTTTTTTTTTTTTTTTAAAGAATGAATAATTCCTGGTTTTTCTATGAAACAAGCCGCTCTATTATAAGGTAATGACATCAATAACACATTACATGTAAACAGAAAATGAACAAAAAATCATTCAAGGCCCTTTTGAAACTGGAGTGCTTTTCATCAGCACTATTACAGGCTCCATTCACATTATCGGATTGAACCATCCTGCATAACCGAGGCGCTGACAAGTCCTGATTACCCAATAACTCCTGTATCCCTTTCAAGCAGGTTCACCGAGAGGACAGGAATACCAGGCCTTCCTGGGGGGCAGCCGGCCTGCCACGGAGACCCAATCAGTGGAACCCCACGGCCGCTCACTCCCCTCTGCCGAAAACAGGGTGCTGCTGCACTTCTTGGCATGGGACCGGCCTTTCCTCCCAGGTTCTTAATTGTTTCCCATAACAACTGCTTAGAATACAGTCAAGGCGGGGGGGGGGGGGGGGGGCTCGGCCTCCTCCACTCTTCCCCCCCAAATACTCACAACGGCTCCACTTAGGTCACCTGTGTGTCACTGAAGTGCGTGCCAGGATCCAAACAGCCTGGGCACTGGGGACAAGAGGGGAACTGGACAGGCTGAAATCACTTGAAATATTTGACTGTTTCAACCAACTGGTCCCTTGCCTTGTGCTGCTCACCCTTCAGTGCAACTGCTGAAGACCGTTCTCTCTGTTGTGTATGCCACTGGGGGACATTGTACTCTTTTGGAAGAAATTCCGGTCGGGGCCGAAGCGCTCTCTGCCACTCAACCAATGGGGCTTCAGAGGACACCGGTGCTCGGGTGTGGCAAAGGGAAAGCCCGTACAGGTGGGCTGGGGCCTGACCCCGCAGTAGACGCAGAGCCTCTGAGCTGGCAAGACCTGGGTTTCTTCCCTCCAGACAACTTTTGAACCCTTGGCTGGCCACGGCAGCCTGCTGTTTGCAGCAGCCAAACCAACCTAAAGCAGCCTTTAAACAAGCAAACTGTGGTTTTGCCTTTTGGGTGGTAGATCACCATATATTTGACGTCATCTTCAGCCTGGGAGAGATCATGTTTTTCAAACAAATTTTTTGGCTTCCAGCTTGGCTCTGGGGCATTGCTGTCTGAGCCACTTGGGCTCCCCTAATTAATTCAGGCTCCAGCCCTCTTCTCCTGTTCCTTCCTTAAAACCTTTCCTCCTACGGTTAAAGTCACACACACATATATTCGCAAACACAAGAAAACAAACAGAGCACTGGGATCCTTCCTGAAATATCTGAAATTAAAATGAGGGTCTGACAGCGTGGGTTGAGGCACATCTTGGGGTCTCCTTTGCCCAGAGGAAGGGTGGGGCAGTGGTCGAGAAGGTGAAATCCCAGCTCACCACTTATTGGCTGTGTAATGCTGAAAGTCTCCTGACCTCTTTGTGCCTCAGTTTCCTAACATGCAAAACACGTCAAAGGTTTCCAACAGTGCCTCATATAGACTAACAGCTTGTTCAGTGCCAGCTCTCATTGCTAATACGAACGGTAAAACTCTATGGAGAAAGCCTGAATTGCTAGCTAATGTGGCCTGGCAGAATTTGATGAGCTCTGGATTCCATCCTCAGCGTGATGGGAGTCGCCGGAGGGCTCTGGAAGCCCATCTCTAAGGGCAAGAGTAGAAGCAGGGAGGTTATTTGGTGCTTATTACGATATCCCAGATGGGTTTATAGGGTACCATGAACTTGTGGCAGTGTAGGCAGTGAGTAGATTCTGGGGGACGTTCAAGTGGGAGCCCACAGGACTCATGGGGGGATTCAATATTAGGGATGAGAAAAGAGTCAAAGATTATTCCAAGTGTGGACTGACCAGATCAGTCTGGAAGAGATCAAGGTCAATGAAAAAGTCCCAAAGAGCCAAGCTGAGTAACGAAGGAACAGGTCACCTTAGGCAGCCGAAGGGAGCAATACTTAGAGCACTGTAGTTGTGGCCTTGTGGAAGAGATCAAGGTCAATGAAAAAGTCCCAAAGAGCGAAGATGAGAGACAAGCTGAATAACGAAGGAACAGGCCACCTTAGGCAGCCGAAGGGAGCAATACTTAGAGCACTGTAGTTGTGGCCAATGGTGCATGGAAGTGGGTAGTGGGATCGTGGGCAGGTGGAGGGCATTTGAAGGACATTCAAAACTAGTAGCAAAGCCTAAACAAAGTTGTGGGAATGGAACGAACATTTCATGCCAAGAAAAGAGGAGACTAGCAGAACTGAATAAAGCAGCTTTTCTAGGAAGCACTGAAATTAAGGCCAGAACAGTCAGGTGAGCTGGGATTTGAGAGGCCTTGACTATCTGCGAGACTTACTCTGGCCCCCAGTGGGTTGGGAGTCTAGACTGGCTGGCTTCTAGGTTTAGCCGTGATCTGTGCATCACAAGAGAGTTTACTTTGCTTTGTGAACCCCAAGGAAGTTGTAAAAATACTACAAGAGGTATGTCATGAAAACTCCCTTGAAATTGACATTAGGTCACCTAACATTTACAGCTTAATCATTTATACAAACACTACTTTCACTCCACATTTGGACCGTGGAATCATCTTCTGTGCATTTTAATAACCTGAATTGAACCGAGTGTGTGCTTTCGGTTACATAATTAATACAACAAAATTATATTTTGCATATGTACCATTTACTCTATGTTCTACATTTCTAGGTGCATTAGGCATCTACACATATTAACCATTCAGGGCTGCGGAAGCAAGGCCACTTATACTCTACTTTATGGGCAATCTAGAAGAGTTTTCAAGAGTAATTTTTTCTATTTTCAATCTTGGCCTTGGATATTAGAATGCAAGCCTTGAATAAGACACCAATTTGCTCAGAGCTCCGCTTTGCATCGGAATCACGTGGGGAGTTTTAAAAACGAGTGACGTTTGCATCCTGCCCCCAGAGATTATGATCAGGGATGAGGTCTGGGCAATCAGGATGGTTAAAATCTCCTGGGGTTCTCCTAACATGCTGGAGCGTGTGAGAACTCCTTTAAGTTTATTTTGCTTATTTTAAGGTCATTTTTATTTTTAAGGCAAGCAAAGGAAAGGTGCGCATGTACTCATAACACGGAAGTCCAGGGGGTTAAATGTGTCTTCTCTCACGCTTCCGGGTGGAGGGAGCTAGAGCTAGGAAGAACTACAAGGTTTCGAGTTTTGTTTTGTTTTTCTGGAACATCTAAGCCACTCTATGCTCTTTCTCATACCAGGCACCCCTCAGCCTCAGGACTACTTTGGCTACGACCTGGCAGTATTCACAAGCCTTGTTAAACCAGTGGGCACCCACCGTTATGCTTCACCTTTAAACCCTGGACTCTGCAGTCGGCAGTTAAGGAACAAGCCGAGACCAAAGCCAAATAAAATAAAACAAACTAAAAACATTCTGCTAGGCTGGCGGTAGCTCTGTGGGGCACAGAAGCAACTCTACCGAAATTATGCCAGGGGCTGTACTAAAAAAATATATTATGACCACTCTTCTTTTTCATGCTATTTTCTTTTTTGGAAGTTTTTTTTTTTTTTATTACAGCCAGGTTTCACAAAGTAGGGCACCTGAGCACTGATACAATGTATTTACTGATGGATGAAAGATGACGAACACCACCACGTAGGAATCATTTTTACACGGTGACTTTTCAATAGAGTGTGTGTGTGTGTGTGTGTGTGTGTGTGTGTGTGTGCATGTGTGTGTGTCGGGGGGTGGGGGGGTTGCCTGCTGGTGTCTGTCCAGAGAAAAGGTCATGAAAGATCAGATAGGAAATCTGAAGTCAGACAGGAATGTGTCTTCATTTTGCATTCATTCAGTCACGGCTTTTGTTCTACTGACTCTTTGGGTCTCCAAAAATACAACGGAAGCTCAGCTTTGCCACTGTTGTTAAATACTCTGTTCTAGCTTAACTGTAGCTATTACGGAGCATGGAGGCCTGTGACAAGTAGAGTCCACGGGGGTTCACGGTTAAAAGCACTCGAAGAATCAGGTGAAAGGGGCTCGGCAGGCTTGAGAGGATACAATCAGTGTCGGTTTTCTTTGCTTCTCATGTCACAATCTCTCTGAGCTTGGGGTTTCTCACCTGCGAACGGAGATAGTGATACCTCCCAAAGTTCTGCCAAGTGCCTCGGGCTTCCGGCTGGAGCTGCTGCGCGGGCCGAGAGGCTGTTCGAGGAAAGGACCCAGGGGCCTCGTGGGAAAGAATTCAAAGGAATGAATTCAGGCTCTGAATAGAGCATCGGAGGGGCGCCTGGGTGGCTCAGTTGGTTAAGCGTCCGACTTCGGCTCAGGTCATGATCTTGCAGTTTGTGAGTTCGAGCCCTGCATTAGACTCTATGCTGACAGCCTGGAGCCGGCTTCTGATTCTGTGTCTCCCTCTCTCTCTCTGCCCCTCCCCTACTCACACTCTGTCTCTCTCAAGAAATAAACAAACATGAAAAACACTTGTTTGATCAGAGCATTGGAGCCATTCTAAGGACAGTATGAGCCTGCCATTCAGATCTTGCAGTCCAAGTCCCCTTAGAAACCGAGAAACGACAATGTAAAGGAAGATACAGAAAATGCCATTTCTCTCTCTCTCACACACACACAAACAGGTTTTATGATAAGTGGAGTATAGTACTTTAACACCCAAACCACGAAAGTGCAGAAAAAGAGGAACTTCTGCTCACAGGGCCAAGTAGGACCTCCATACGGCCCAGCTTTGACGAGGACTTTTTTTGTTTTTTCTTTTTAAATATTTTGAGATGTAATTCACATAATATAAAATTCCCCCTTTAAAGTATGTAATTCAGTGACTGTAAGTATATTCATTGAGTTGTGCGGTCATCTCCACTATTTAATTCCAAAATATTTTCATCAACCCTCCACCCCCGAAGAAACCCCGTATCTATTAACAGTTACTCACTGTTTTGCCCTGTCTCTAGTCCCCGGCGACCACTCGTCTACTCTTTCTGTCATTTTGGTCTACTTTGGACGTTTCGTCTAAATGAGATCATAGGATATGTGGCTTCTCACGACTGGCTTCCTTCACTGGCATAATGTTCCCAGGGTTCATCTGTGCTGTGGTAACGTATCAGCACTTCCTTTTTATGCCTGAATAATATTCCACTGTATGTTTACCCATTCATTCAACGTTTTTTTATCCATGCATCCGCTAGGGAACATTTGGGTTGCTCCCACTTTTTGGCTGTTAGGTATGGTGTTGCGCGAACTTTTGGGGTCAGGGTTGTGTAGTCTCTTTGTTTTTAGGTCTCTTTGGGTGTATCCTCGAAGTGGAATTGCTAGTTAAAATGCTCACTCCACGTGGAACCTTTGGAGAACTACTAGACAAATTTAAATTTGTCATTTAAATGTCATTTAAAATTCCCATCACAACGTACGAGGGTGCCAACTTCTCCACATCCTTGCCTTTACTTTTTATTGTCCAGCTTTTTTGGTTTTAGCCTTTCTAGTGAGTGTGAAATAATACCTCTTTGTGCTTATGACTTGCTTTTATTTATTCAGATTGGCATCTGTGTAAATTTAGTGAGAGAACTCAGGTCCGAAAAAAAAAAATATGGCCACTATTCTTTTTTTCATGCTGTTTTCTCTTTTGGTACTATTTACAAGGTGCATGTTGGTCTTTTCAGATTCTTTTAATAATTCTTTTTTTTATTATTTAAAAAAAATTTTTTTTTCAACGTTTATTTATTTTTGGGACAGAGAGAGACAGAGCATGAATGGGGGAGGGGCAGAGAGAGGGAATCACAGAATCGGAAACAGGCTCCAGGCTCTGAGCCATCAGCCCAGAGCCCGATGCGGGGCTCGAACTCACGGACCGCGAGATCGTGACCTGGCTGAAGTCGGACGCTTAACCGACTGCGCCACCCAGGCGCCCCTCTTTTAATAATTCTTATCCCATTATTTATCTTCCAGCTCAGGGATTTACCTTCGACTTGAGTCCAGGATACAATTCAACTAATGTAATTGAGTTTTAAACTTTAATAACAATGTTACTTTTTTTCATTTTAAGATCTCTGATTTTTTTTAACTCTTTTTTTATATGAATATGACCTCCTATTCTGACTTTAGTGATAGGATTCCCTCCTGTGGCTTGCTGAAGCTCTTTCTCTTTCTTTCTTTCTTTCTTTAATTTTAAAACCCTTTACACATTATTCTAATATTTTGATCTCATATGGGATTAGTTCTTCCATTTCTTGAGCCTACAGTTTCTTTTCCTTACAACTGGTCTCCCTTGGATATCTGAAGATTCTCAGTTCTGTGCTTTTCTTCCACAGGAGGATTTTCCCTTTTGTGTCCTGCACTGTTATGGCCTAGAGGTGAAGTGGTCGTGTGGGATTGTTGGTTCTCGGGAGGCGCTAAGTTACTCACAGCTCTGTGCAGAGCTGTGTAAACATGGGCCCCTGCTGCTTATACTCATGAGGTTTTGTCTACTCCCTCCATTTCTACTTAGTAGAAAATATACCCTCTTCAGGTTTGTTGTGGGGTGTAGACAAATATTTGTCAACTGCGTTTCTTAATTCCGCATCGTGCTTGGGAGTATTAGTGTTTGCACATGTTTCGTCCGCCATCTTGAATTGGAATTCAAGCAGAACTTCAGAATGTTTAAACTTCCAGAATATCAATGGGACTTAAGGTCCTGGTCTTGGGGAGGACAAAGATCTCGGTGTTATCTTGAGCATCTGAGGCTCCTGTGGTGGGAGTTCCTGTCACCAATGGCTTCAACCGCCTCTGGTGAAGGTAGTACCAGAGCAGAGAAGTATCTTCGGCACAGCACGGGGATCATGGTGGTGGCTCCCCCCTCCAGCAGCCCCAGAAACAGCAGAGTCCTCAGCTACTGCCATGACTCAAGGGGGCCAAGCAGAAGAGAAGGACAAGGACTCAACAGGCAAAGTTGGGGAGCACATTTGAGGTGCCAGGAAGCTGTTATGTGTGTGAGGTGAGGGACTCCCGTAAATAGTTGGCAATAAAGGAAAGGACTGAAATCCTACGAAGACATTCCAGAAAGGAGATTAATGTCACAGAAATATTGGCAGGTGCTGCCTCAGGAAATAGGAATAAACGAGACAATGTACATAAAAATTGCCGAACACAGAGACACTCACATAAAAGGCCTTCTCGTGTCCCCTGAAAATATAAAGAACTGCTAGCCTGTCCTTCATGCTCAGGTCTCCATGCCACTCAGGGCCACCAAGGGTATGTACTGTCAACACTCATGGGCACTGATGCATATAGTCTTGGCTTCTCTAAGAAACCATTATGGTCTCTCTTTTTAAGTCTTGATGGTCTTGCTACCGAAAGCTCTGGCTCTTTCCACTTTCTCACAGATCTGCCCACTACCCACGGGGGTCCCTGCAGGACTGTTCTTACTGTGGGACCTTGTCTCCCTGGGTCCTGAATGGGGCCAGGAGGACATCAGACTTGGACAGTCAGAAAGTTTCTTCTAGAATCTAGACCGGTTGATTCAGAGACTAGATCGCCTTTGCTAATACCAGACAAGGAAACCATGTGGACTCAGGAGCTATAGAGACTGGGATTTGCACGCGACCGTCTTGTGCACCGAACACTCAGACTATTGCTCGGCTACATCTGCTGTCCTTCCTCCGCAGAAACACAACCTAGAAGTTGTGACACGTTGCGAAGCATCATATTCATTTTCCCACATTAAGGAGAGCATGCGTTTATGTTAGACAGATTATAATGCACGGACATTTCACAGAAAACTGTCGTTTTTTGTTACACAAGAGAGTGTCAGACACCACAGCAGCGATAAGGGAGCACAGGTTAAATTTAGAGCAGTGATTCTCAAGTGATTTCATGTGATCTCTTCTACCCCCCTCAAGCGGATCTTCCTAAAGCACAAACTACAAAACTAGGGAGGCTGCTAAAACGACCACATTTCGGTACTTAAATCAAATAAAATGAACTGAAGATAAATTGGACATATATTTTATGCCATACGGGCTTGTAATTATGCTGCATGGCCATTAGACAAAAAAGGCAAACCGTTCACATGGATTCATACCGTAATTTCGACTTTTCCGGGATGTTTTTGAGGAAAGAGGGTGGCCAAAGGATTCTTGAAAAGGAGAAATGACAAGAATTACTATTTCTCTATTCTTTAACTTCCTGTAGCAAAATCTCTCTCTCTGCCTCGTGTGTGTGTGTGTGTGTGTGTGTGTGTGTGTGTGAGAGAGAGAGAGAGAGAGAGAGAGAGAGAGAGAGAGACCCTTCTGTAGGCTGGTGAGTCTTATAAACCCCTTTCTCAGCATGATGTTTCATAAGATAAAATATACAGGATTATAAAGGAGGCCAGTTTTATGAAGAAACAGCTGAAATATTTTTTTAAAACTCTCGTGATGTAGCAATGGATGCCCCTCTTTATGAACTCTTTTTTTTTTTTTTTAACGTTTATTTATTTTTGGGACAGAGAGAGACAGAGCATGAACGGGGGAGGGTCAGAGAGAGGGAGACACAGAATCTGAAACAGGCTCCAGGCTCTGAGCTGTCAGCACAGAGCCCGACGCGGGGCCTGAACTCACTGACTGCGAGATCATGACCTGAGCCGAAGTCGGCCGCTTAACCGACTGAGCCACCCAGGCGCCCCATGAACTCTTTAAATAGCATACTAGGGATAGGTCTTAACAACTATCACAACTCTGAAAAAGTGACAGGCATGAATAGTATTTTGAGATATTGTGACCATTTGGATGTGATATGGAAAAAGAAATCCTAGGCACTGCTCATAGTATTGTGGTCAGTGTCTCCATTCATAATTCTAAATTTCAGTTAGGAGTACGTGATAATAAGGATACATTTTGTTTTTTTTTTCCTTACCAGAGCTGACCGATCCTCTGAATTTATATTAAGAAGGCTGCTCTGAGGGGAGAGGTCAAAGTAATTAACCAGCATCTCCGGTAAATGCTCACTGAAAAGTTTGCTCTGTTACGCAAAACTGAGCTAAGACACTGATTTTGTTAGAAAAAGTCACCACGATGCCATCCGCGAGAAAACTTTTTAATAATGACACAAGTCTATGACATCAACAAAGTGAAATGCATCCCCTTAGACGTGTTGCCCTTGTGCAGTGCACGTCAGCGCAACCAGACACGGAAGCCTGAATAGGAGGCCCCGTACAGCTGTGACAGTAACGATTCACTCAGATCCTCCAGCTCTCTTCTGGCATTTGGGACCAGGACTGGCCTCTTGCATCTGAGTAAACCCCGGGTAGCACCTGGATAACCTGGGGGAGAGGTGACCGAGGCCTCCAATCTCTTGTATGGGACTGCCTACCACAGTTATTGGAAAGCCTTTGGAATTTTCCAGTTTTCATCCCCAAGCCTTCCTGGAAGAAGCTGAGAGGTTGTGCTCCCCCTTGGAATGAACAGACCCCATGCATCCAGGCTCCTGGGGCACCCAAGTCCAAGACAGGCGGGGAAGACGGTGGAGAGTCCCGATGTCGCTGTCACACCTGGGTCTAGAAATCAGAGAGCAGCCTAAACTTACCACTATGCAAATCACTATCTCCGATTCACTTCTTAAATACAGTCACACAAGGAATCGTCAAATTAAAGGAACGTGGGAACAGCCCATGCCGGTTCTTTATCACTGTGTCTAAGCCTGGTTTTTAAGCGAATACCAGATGAGAAGATTTGGTAGCAAGTATTAATACAATTATATGAGTGTTTACATCCTCAAAATAGTCCTTTTCTAAGCTGCACAAATAAATACTATTGTCCCTCCCTCCAAACCTCTGCTTTGAAGAAAGAACACGAGCTTAGCTGTCCTTTGTCCTATATTACAAAAGAAAAGCCCCTTTCTGTGGGATATTTGAATCACCCACTGGCAGTGTCTCAAGGTAAACAGAGTAAATTAAAAATTAATGTTTCTCATATGTACATACACATACATAAGTGAATGCTTGCCTCACCAGGCATTAGAACAGTGGAGCCCATCCGTCATTACAAAAAGCCACTAAAAAAGTGGAAATGCCAGGACAACGTCAAAAAATTCTGCAAACAATGTCCTGGATAAAGATAAATGTTCTCTCAGTGATTCGTCTTGTCTAATTAATCCCATGCGTGAGACTAGACTGGAAGACGAGGGGAAAAAAATTGCATGGACTCTTGGCTTTTCATAGGAGAGAAAACGAGGAAAAAATACTTTATGGAGTCCTTATATCGTAAAGGAAAGGAAAAAGCCCCCCACAAAGATCTGCTTTTTCCTGCCCATGATGATCTTCTCTTCATGAATTAGGTTTTTGATAAAAGCTGTGTCAGATTACAAGAAAACAAACAAACCATGATTCTTATGAGTTCATATTGTATTACATCTCTGCCGAGGAGGCAGGAAAGCCTTTGACCAGTCTAAATCCAAAATGAAATTAAAAGTAAACCATAAGTTGGAAAAGGGAAAGTGGCTCTGGGTCCGCAGTTTTTTTCAACTACGCAGTGAGGGGGTGGGGGAAGGTGCTGGGTTCAATGAGTCGATTATAAGCTCCTTCCTTTCTCTGATATACTATGCTTCAGATATTGGTCTGACTATTCTGCTGGTGGGGAATCTAGACCATAACTCCCCTGCTTTATCCTAAGCCGGTTATTATTATTTTCTTAATCGTTTGAGAATATGAAGAAAGCAATGAATCCTCTTAAGAAAGATGTACACCCGCAGAGGGCACACACCAACCTGCGTCCCATCGCAGAGGCACGTGAATATCGTGAGGTTTGCATGTGTAGACTTTTACAAGGTCACAGAGGCCACACAAAGGAACTGGATCTTCAGCCACTTCATAGTCCACTCAACTCTCTCTCTCTAGATGGTAGACACACAGAGAATGAGAGCCCCTAAACCAAACTCAAAGTCTCCAGGAGCTATCTTGGTCCATAGGCCTGAGGGACCTCCCACGATGCAGAAAGAGTATCTCCCTGCTCCTGTAGAACATCCTCTCCAGAACATCTGGGAAAGAAAGCGCTTCTGGGGATGGCAGGCTAATGAGAGGGCTGGTTCCCTTGACCAATCTCATGATCCAGTCAAGAAGATAAAAGTAGTAGGACTTTCAACTTATAACCAATAATAACGACACGGACCAGCCTCATGGGTCAGGCTGGACATGAACCTGTGAATCACTGAATTAAATAATAAAACAATTTGGACAGGGAAGAAGATTGCCCTCCTAAGTAGAATGAGGTTATTTCCCCCCAGTGATTCCCATCATTCCTATCCTTTTCTTCTTTCCTCCCTAAATTTACCAGACCTTTACCACAAAATAATTGAAATAACTGAGCTAAGGATTTTGGATGTTTTCTACCCACCAGGTACCATGTTGAACACTTTCTTTTTTTTTTAATTTTTTTTCAACGTTTTTATTTATTATTTTTGGGACAGAGAGAGACAGAGCATGAACGGGGGAGGGGCAGAGAGAGAGAGGGAGACACAGAATCGGAAACAGGCTCCAGGCTCCGAGCCATCAGCCCAGAGCCCGACGCGGGGCTCGAACTCCCGGACCGCGAGATCGTGACCTGGCCGAAGTCGGACGCTTAACCGACTGCGCCACCCAGGCGCCCTGTTGAACACTTTCTCCTACAAACTCATTTTAATCTCACATCAAGAGGTAGCTACGGGTAAAATCAGAGTTTTACACATCATAAATAGAGATACAGGGACATACTTCGCTTGAGGTTCCCAAGCTAGAAATTGGTGAATTTATTCCCCACCCACCTTTTCCCACGGATCTATCTATCTCGGTTTTCCTTTGAGCGGTAGTTTCTAACAAAACCCTAATTCCCAGCTTCTTTGGGACAGAGTCTTTTAGGAGTATTCCAGCTTGCCTGGCCCTTCAGGGTTTCTGTGGCTAAGAGGACTTTTCCTTAATTCTGGAACATTTCATAATATGTTCCTCTTCTGATCCTTTTCTACATTTCTTCTTTCAAGGCTCATCTCAAGTCTTGCCTCTTTTGGTATCTGCCCATACCCTGAACGTATAATATTAGGTTAGATTATGCATTTTTGAGGGTTCTTTTTCTTGGACAAACAACTCATTTAGACCTAGTCCCGGATGGACATTTATGGAATCAGTCAATGAGACAACCTTTTGAGAAACATCTTCAGTGAGTGAGGCAAAGCTCCCCTTTCTCCAAATCTACCACAGATGCTTGTCCCCCCCCCCCTTGGTACTTTTTGAAAAGTTTTATTTATTTATTTTGAGTGAGACAGAGACAGTGCAAGCAGGGGAGGGGCAGAGACACAGAGAGAGACAGAGAATCCCAAGCAGGCTCTGCACTGCCAGCACAGAGCCAGACATGAGGCTGACACCCACAAATAGATAACGACCGGAGCAGGAACCAAGTTGGATGCTTAACCAACCGCACCCCCCCCCCCCCGAGCCCTTCCTCCCTTGATACTGTTGAATTGCCCTTGTGGCTGCTGGTGGGGATTGGGTTGAAGACTCCTGGAACTTGTTCTCAACAAGTTCCCTCTTGCTTTTGATGATCTGCCTTACACGCAGATTGGTATCTGATATCTAGCATATTGGTACCTTAGTCAGAACCCAGGCAGAAAAAGTCCCATTTCACCATCCTATGGCAGCAACAAAAACAGACCACTGACAGGTCGGGACTTACGGCAGGGCCTGAGCAAATTTTCAGTTAATACCTAGGAGAACACACCCCTGTATCATCAGGCAGAGTGAAAAAAGCAAGCAAGAAAAAGCCATGAGGTTGGGACTATACTATTTTTTTTTAATCCTTGATTTTATTTTGCTTTAGCTTTTTAAAATGTTTCTGTATTTTTGAGAGCGAGAGACAGTGAAAGCAGGGGAGGGTCGGAGAGAGAGGGAGACACAGAATCTGAAGCAGGCTCCAGGCCCTGAGCTGTCAGCACAGAGCCCGACATAGGGCTCGAACCCAAGAACCAGGAGATCATGTCCTGAGCCAAGGTCAGACATTTAACCAACTGAGCCACCCAGATGCCCCTGTTTGTTTTTGAGAGAGAGAGAGAGAGAGAGAGAGAGAGAGAGAGAGAGAGAGACGGGGGGAGAGAAAGAGAGAGAAACATGAACAAGCAGGGGAGGGGCAGAGAGAGGAGAGGGAGATGCAGAATCCAAAGCAGGCTCTAGGATCTGAGCTGTTGGCACAGAACCCAACGCGGGGCTCAAACTCGCAAACCGTGAGATCATAACCAGAGCCAAAGTCGGACACTTAACTGAGTCACCCAGAAGCCCCATTTTTTAAGCCAGCCAGCCTGCCTTCCTTCCCTCCCTCCTCCTCCCTTCCGCCCTTCCTCCCTTCTTTTTCTTTAAATAGGCTTCATGCCCAGCGTGTAGCCCAATGCCGGGCTTGAACCCAAGACCCTGAGATCAAGACCTGAGCCGAAATCAAGAATCGGACGCTTAACCCACGGAGCCACCCAGGTGCCCTAGACCTACTCTTAATCCCACTTTACAGATGAGAAAAACTGAGGAACAGAGAAGTCAAACGGTCCAACATCACACAGCAGGCACAGCCAGGCTTTGAACACCACACCATATTGCTTCTCCAGCAGAAGAGAGTTACACGGTAAATGGAAACCGTAGGAGTCTACCACTTAGGGCTCTCCATGGTCCTTTCGGGAAAATGAACATATTGGGACTGCTTTTAGAGGAAAACGTGTAGAAACAC
Organism: Prionailurus viverrinus; assembly: GCF_022837055.1. Classification (NCBI taxonomy): domain Eukaryota; kingdom Metazoa; phylum Chordata; class Mammalia; order Carnivora; family Felidae; genus Prionailurus; species Prionailurus viverrinus. Next base: position 17,048,404 of record NC_062569.1, read on the forward strand.
TTTCTGGTGTCCATGGGCTACCATGGGATCAGAGTACAGGACTGATCACATAGCACAGGGTTAATGACCCACCATTATCTACCTGTATGCCACAGGACCCTGATAGGCAGCAGAGCGGGGGAAGGGCAATCTGAATCTTACAACAAATCTGCAAACAACAACAACAACAACAAGAAACAAAGATTTTATCTTCTATTTTGACAGTAACAGAGGGAGAAAGACTGGAGAAACATGACGACATGGCCAAATGGCTTCTGGGAAGTTTCCACCACGGGGGGCAGATGAGATGAGAAGCCAGGGCCTCTCTCCGTCTGCCTTAGGGGTTTCTCCCATGTGACTGAATCCTCTCCAGGGTTCTAGATCCCACTGTCTTAAAGTCTTAGGCTCTGGTAGCATTACCCCTTCCTCTCGCCCCGGAAGCCTCAGGGGCGGAAGCAGCTTTCTGTCGAAGTGAACATCTGGGCTGTCCTAGCTTTTGAGGCTCTTCTTTCAGCTCTTCCATCAACTGTACAACCAATCCCCTGTATTAAATTCCTTCTGGTAGAAATAGCTGAAATGGCGTTTGTTTTCCCTCACTGGATACTGCCGGATGGACAGCTGACATGAATTCAAGACGAGGCCTTGCCTCAGGCCACACCACAACAACCGAAGTTGAATTCTTGGGGTTCGACAGTCTCTCTCCAAAACCTCAACCCCTCCCTTTAGAATCTGCTGCTGCTCCTCAGTGAGCAACCAGTGTTTAAAATTTAATTCTTAACTGGTGACAAAATAGCTCAAAACAACAACAACAACAAACTCTGTGCTCTTTAGGTCCACCGATCCTTTCGGCAAGTTCGGACTCGTTCATCAAACTCTTACGGATGTGGGGCTCTTGCTTGGAAATCAGGCTGCGCTTTCCCCCGTGAACCCATTGGTGAGTATTCCTTCTTACCTCCTCTGAAGCTATTGTCTCCTTTATACTTGTGCTGGAGCTGAGGAGGCTTATTGAAAGGATCAAAAGCCCTTTGAACAAACGAGCAGGGGTGAGGACCAATGAGCCCTGATTAACCATCGCAGGCTCTGGCACATGCGAAATTGGGCCCCAGCATTCTGTACTCGAATTGCAGCACTGAAACCAGGTCCTGATGTTGGTGGCAGAGAACAGACGTGGGGCACACGTCCACGGCCTCTTGAGCCAGAACTCCTGAGCTTGAGGGGTTTCCGTCAAATAGGATTAGAGGCAAGGGTGGGGATATCAGGTGACAATGATGTGAGGCAAATCGGATGAAATATTGCTTCAGACACAAGCTGAATCCTCTGTCGGGATTTTCTTGGTGAAGTTACTCCAGCCTGGGGAAGTTGTTTTCTTTTTGGCCAGTGTCGCTGCAAAATGTCAGCTGAACTTGGAAAACGTAGGTGCTTTCTTCTGTAGTCCAACAATATCAACGGTACAACAGCGTCAACCACAGCAAAAACACTAAAAACGTTAGTAGCAACTAACATAGGATAGGCCGGTCACTGTTCTACACGGTTTTTATAACACACTGAGTCCTCTTATCAGCTCTATGAAGCAGGTACTACTTTAACTTTATCTTACAAATGAAGAAGCTGAGCAGAAGGAGGTGAAGGTAACTTGCCCAAACTGACAGAGCCCAGGAGCAGCAAAACCGGGATTTGAACCCTGACTATTCAGTGCCCTGTCCGCCATTTTGGCTAGGCTACTGCACTTTTCTGCTCTCCAAGATGTGTCAGAAGACGGATAGAGGCATGTGGTGGAAAATTACGCACGATGTGTTTTATCCGGCCAGGCTGTGAGTAACCAGGATAGCTACCTTTTGGCTCCGTGGGACATCCAGGCACAAAGAAAACTCACTTGGCTTCACTGAATGCCTAGGATCTCTTTCTGCCTTTGAGAGGATCTCCGACACACTGTTCTTATTTTGCGTTACATTTTGGAAGGCCCATCAGTTCGACAGACTCCAAAGGTATTTCCAGGCTAATGCTAAGGCAAAAACTATTTCTAAGTGGCCAGCCCTACGGAGCATGAGACGGTGTTTTTCTTATAACACAGTGCTAGGACTATAATAGAGAGCACGTTTGAACACGCTCATTGTGAAACCAACTCTTTATTCCTCTCATGCCAGTGGGGACAGCTGACCATATCAAAGGAATGGGAGCTCCTGAAGAGTCTGGTTTCTCAAGACTTTGGTTTCTGAAGATTTAAGACAGCTAAAGAGGGAGGCATTAATGTAAATCTTTTCTTGCCCAACTCCTCTGTGATACGAAACTACACAGAGCAGAGCAAGCTCCCTCTTGTTCTAGAAGTACTTTTTCATCTCCTCATCTACTTAAAAAAAAAAACAAAAAAACAAAACAAAAAAACCTACAAAGGTCTGTTTCTACGGGTTTTTCCCCATCTCCCCTCCCTACCTCAAAGGAAGACAGGGTCCAGAGTTTGGCTCCCTGCTTGAGGGAAAGCACACCATTGACTTAGTGATGTGCCCCTGCCTGCATGAAAGGAGAAGTCCTTTCATGTGTGTCCCCACTTGTCCTTTACACCCTATGACACTGGAAGATGGGCTCAGTGCGGGGAGTTTCTTGGATCCATCTCCAAATTACATTTTGGTGGGACCGGATAAGAGGGGGCCAATTCACCAACTGATGGCCCTTCCCTTGCTTCATGAAGACGGACGAGGAGAATCCTTTGCATTTTTGTTAATTAGCCAAATTCTTCTCTTATGGACAACAGAGCCAACTTTCCTCATCAGCAGTCCCTAAAGCCAAGTATTCCACAGGCAAAGGGCGGGGAGCCTGAGAAACAATTAATCTCTATCAAGGTTTGGCAAAACAATGGGAGGAAGGCTTACTCCCCCTTCTCTCATATTAGAAACAAAGTCCTATTAAATTGGTAAAATTTTAATGAGAGGAGAAGGTTCTGTTGAAGCCCAGAAGAAGGGGAACGTTAAAGTCCTAGGTTAAAGATTAATATTCCAAGTTCAGAACAAAAGGATGCTCTTTTGTGGTTCTGTGCTTATGCCTCTGAATGTAAACATTGTTCTGAGAGCCATTTTTTCTTTGCCAGATCTTTAAAGGGTAATAAATTAGCCCGTGGACAGCCATACAAGCTGCTACTAGATGTGAATGTGAATGTGTCTGAAGAAAAGGCTGACTTTCAATCAAAGTCTATTGAAAGAATGGTTGGATTTTCTAAAGAAGCATGTTGTGCCTATTAACCAACTTACAAAAGGGGCCATTTCCTTGATTTATGTTTGGTTGCTATAGAGATCGTGCAGCCCAGACTGGCAGGTGAAGCTCCCCCGAACAATCTCAGAGGTTTTTCTTAGTTATCCTCAGAGGCCAAACTGCTGCAGTGGGTAAAAGGCAGTGTGCAAACAAGCTGTGTGGGTTAAAAAAAAAAAAAAATCACACATCTGGATCAAACATTTTCACACGTCTCTCTTAAATTATGACTTATATGCAAGACTTAGGACAAGCATCGTAGCAGCCCTTAAAGAGATGAGTACAAAGAAAAGTTCACTGTCCTATTTGGGACCATTAATGACTGGTTTCTGCAAGTGCAGCTTACTGCTTACGTGACTTTACAGAACGCATGGCTTTTGGTGGTTGAATTCAAACTGATCTTCAAACATGGCTGTGCCTTTGTGATCCAAGCGGAGAGAGATGTGTGTGTATCTGTGTGTGTACTGGTGTATATTTTTGTGGAGCAGGTGGATTAGAGCCATTGTGTGCTAATTCTGGAGGGATCTTAAAGAAAAGTTTGCCTGGACCCCTATCTTAAGAAGGGGAAACTGAGGCATTATAGCACGGAGGGGATATGCCCTGTCTGACCTAGGTGATTCATGGTAGAGTAGACACTGCCTCTTCATCAACGTTCTGGCCACCAATCCCTACGGCAGAGCAAACCATAGAAAATTCCAGGGTCAGAGGTGAGGAGAAGGCTTGGATATTGAGGATGGGGTAATTTCACATATAATTCTTAAGGAAAATATTATCACTGGGTCAGAGACAAAACAAAATTTATATTCTGGAGGAGAGCAAGGGAAGGGGGAAGGAGGAGGGAGAAACTGAAGAATGAGCAGGAAGTTAAGTAGTCTCTTCACTGTCAAAGGCCCTTATAAAGAAAACAATGTCCTAGAAAGAAGTCAAGACAGCCCAAGACGCTGGTTATCAACTGATAAAGCACAGTTTCTTCAAAGAGGTGAAGTGCATGAGGACGGTCACTTCTGACTCCTGAACCTTGCTGCCATGTGCCCAAATGGAGACTCCTCATGTCAGAGCTACTCTCTGTAAAGTCCTGTGGATGTTTTCGGGGAGACCATGAAGGCATCCTCTTAGTCATGACCGTTTGTAGCATGTGTCCTTTAACACAGTGTCTCAGTTTGTCAGAACTACCAGCGCAAAATATTGCACACTGGGTGGCTTAGATGACAGTCTGGAGGCTAGATGTCCAAGGTCAAGGTGTTGGTAGGGTTGTTTCTTCTAACACCTCTCTCGGTGGCTTGCAGATGGCCATCTTCTCTGCGTCTTCACATGGTCTTCCATGTGTACAGGTCCTAATCTCTTCTTCTTACAAGGAGGCCAGTCAGATTGGATTAGGGGCCGCCCTACAGAATTTATTTAACCTTAATTATCTCTTTATGGGCCTTATCTCCAAATATAATCTGATTCCTAGCTACTGAGGGATAGGACTTCAACACAGGAGGTTGGGGGAGACACAATTCAGCTCATAACAGACACTTAGAAGAGATTTCTATTGGAAAAGTCTAACACTTCATCAGCTTGAAGAGGGGAGCTTTCTCCGGAAAGCTCTCCTAAACCCCCCAACCTCAGGCCCCAGAGGGGGATTTCCACTGGCTCTACCAATACCTGCCAGTGCCTTTTCCTGATTTCCAGTAAAGCCAAGATTTCTTCACAGCTCTGAGTGGTGGTGACATCCTTTCAGCCACTAGGAATTCCTGGTAGCCTCATTCCCCACAAGGTCTTGAAGTCTTTTGGCTAAGGACTATTTGCTAGTGGCTGAAAAATGAATCATTTGGTTGAATTCCAAAAATAATATATGGCATACTCCTTTGTTCTACAGTGCTTCCAAGAAATTAAAGGGAATGGCCTAGACAGGAAAAGAAAGAAAGAAAGAAAGAAAGAAAGAAAGAAAGAAAGAAAGAAAGAAAAGAAAAGAAATCCTTTTCCTCCCTCCCACTCCTTTATTATGCTATAAACATTTGTTAATAGAGCAATTATCTTTTGAGTTGTAAAGGCTAAGTAAGTATGAGGAAGAAAGGGGTGAAGGAAAAGTGCAATTCTTCAAGCTTAATGAAGTCAAGTGAAATCATTTCAAGTGGATATGAGCTATGGCTAACGCAATGTGTTTTCGCCAAAGTTGAATAAATGAAAACATGCCATTCTGGGGGTCTACACTTCCTCGCAGCTCAGTTTCGTCAGGAAACATACACAAATGCACAATAAAGACATCGGTGGACACCCCTGGCCTTTTAGAGCCGTAACTCTTTGTGGTTGAGAGGTGGTTGGCAGTAACAGGGAATGTGGATGCTTGGTCTCTTTAAGAGCCTACAGTTCAGAAAGCTGTCTTCATTAGGCATTTGCCCAGTGTCCACTATGGTGCTCCATACTTTACAAACATATTTCACTTCCACCTCACAGTATCCCTATGAGAGAAGTCTGACTCATCTTTTTTGGTGAATGAGAAAACTGGGTCACACACACACACACACACACACACACACACACACACACACACCGAGGCACCTGACTGGTGCTCCACAGTGTGTGGGAGCTGGAGCTGATATTTGGACTCAACTTCAGTTCTACACCTGGGATCTCACGCACCACGTGGCACAGGGGACCATCTCTGCTGGTCCGGGCAACTGCATGCACTGTGACCTTTTGAAGCACTGCCTCAACGGTGGGACAGTATAACTGAGTTAACATCTCTGGCTCTTTGCAGGATGACGCCAGAAGTTTAGGCCTCCACATACACGTGAGGTATGAGGAATAAGAAAGGGGGTTCTGGTTCTCTGCCTGTTGGAAAAGGGCCACTGGATGGGAACTTGCATAAAAGGGAAGGTTAAGCAGAAGTGGACACGTGGGGGTAAAGATCAGGGTCTCAAATGTCCGCAGAGACAGTTGAAAGGAGAAATTTCAATCTTGAGGAGAGGAGGAGACAGGGAAGAGGAGAGCACAGCTCCAAGGGATGGCAGGTTCTCTTTGAAGATGGCGACTCTGGGATGAATCTGCTTGGCTGTCCTCTTTCATTGTTTCCGCCGTAGGGAATTCTGCTGATGGTCAGGCACAGAAGCATCTCCAGGGGAGAAAGGCAGGCCGCAGCCAGGTAATCATTCACCAAATGGCTACCACCTAGGGTAGAGTCCCTCACACATGTAAATTGGCCCAAGTCACGTCCCGGGCTCATGGCTTACTTCAATGGACACAGCTGGGATTTGATATCAAGTGGTAACAAAAATACTGAGAATATTCTGCACCAAAGACTTGGACCAAAGAAAATAGCACATTGACTGTGTCCTCTCTGCTTCAGTGAGCTCCAAAAGTCTTACAGGAATTCTCCCACCAGCCTGGCGTGATTAGGCGAACAAGCAATGACCGACTGCTTTATAGTGTGCTTTTGAACTCGGTTCCAAAGTCTCTCTAGATCATTTATTTTGCTGTTTGTTTATTTTTATATTCCAGAACATCTTAGCCATTTCCGCTCCTTCTTTCCAAGCTGGGGCTATGGTACAAACAAAATCGACTGCTAAATGCAGTATTGCCTGTAATCCACACGAACCATTCCCTGTAATTGCTTTATAGTACCTGCAGCTTGAATTTCTTTGACAATGTTTTGCTATATTTGCCACTTACTTTCAACACTAAGTTAGATATTTTTAGCTACATAAGTGGATTTTTATTAAATAGGAATTTTATTTTATTTTTTTTAAATTCACCAGATTCATGGAAAATTTAATAGTGAAAGATTTCCCCCTTCCCCTTTTTAACGCACACTGAATGCCTAAGTCTCTAAGCCTACATGAACTGCCAGAATGTTTAGGACCACAGTCTACCTACTTTTATCAAGCTCTAAGGGAATATGTTCAACAAAAATGAAGAGAAATGTTTCTATCACAAGCTACAATCATTTCTCAAAATGTTTATTTGCATCCCTCCTGGATTTAGTTTTCAAAAGAACCTGAGGAGTGAAAAAAAAAATATGAAATACAGAAGACATTATATTTAGGTAGAACACTGTGTAACTTACAAAAAGCTTTCCGTGCATTTTATCGGATGACAAACGGGAAGAACAATTAAAATGTTTGAACTCCTAATAAAGGAGCTAGAATTTGACAGGTGACTCCTAATACTGGGAAAGGTACTGGCGCGATGCTAGGAGAGGCCGAGGGTGTCCGTGTGGGGACCAGGATAGATGGAAGCATTTACCATCCATGCTTCCTCCTTCTGCACTGCTAATGACCTCAGCCCTGGCCTGAGGGACCAACGTCCCTTCGAAAGAGAGGTTATTTAGCTTTGATGTGAGTGCAGCCTTGGGACTCTCTGGAGAGAAATTGCTTATTCCAAAAATTTAGCATCTTTCTCTTGCTTATATGTGGAAACATAGGAAGAAGTGTCGTTTGGGGTACAGAGTGCGTGGAAGAAACAAAGCCGTGTCAGAAATGAATTTGGGGTGGAAAAGAGAGGATATATTTAATGTTTGCTGGAAACAGGAGAGCACCGGAATCTATAGAACACCATGGGTTGTTAACTTTGTTCAAGATGATGTGCATTTCAACAACGCACCTCCAGCCGAGATGTGAGCCCTGCGTCACTTGCCGGATGCAAATGAGTCGCTGTGGCACACAAATACAAATGAGAAAACAGAGTCACCCAGTGAGAAACAAGTGGTCTTTTCCATTTCTTCTAATTACAGCCAGAAGAAACTCTTCATAGTTGCAATGTGTCTTCATCATGTCTCTAGTCTCCCCATAACAGACAGAGTATCACAAGTGACAGGGACGTTTTTTCATTTGTGGCCATGATATATAAAGTTTCTTGTAAAAGGAATGCATTTAAGGAAAAATATATGCTTATTGAAAGAGAAGCATTGAGAGCGTAATAGTACAAGGGCCGTTATTACTCACTACGGTGGAATAATCTCTGTGAGACTCAATTTACTCCCCTGTGAAATGTGCAAATGCCAGCCTGTAGGGTTGCTGTGAACACGAGAAGAACTTTGTTAATTCTTAGGTACTATTAAAATGTTCAAATGGGTGGGGCGCCTGGGTGGCGCAGTCGGTTAAGCGTCCGACTTCAGCCAGGTCACGATCTCGCGGTCCGTGAGTTTGAGCCCCGCGTCGGGCTCTGGGCTGATGGCTCAGAGTCTGGAGCCTGTTTCCGATTCTGTGTCTCCCTCTCTCTCTGCCCCTCCCCCGTTCATGCTCTGTCTCTCTCTGTCCCAAAAATAAATAAATGTTGAAAAAAAAAATGTTCAAATGGGTGGGGCACCTGGGAACCTTAGTCGGTTAAGCGGCGACTTCAGCTCAAGTCATGATCTCGTGGTTCGTGAGTTCGAGCCCCGCGTTGGGCTCTGTGCTGACAGCTCGGAGTTTGGAGACTGCTTTGGATTCTGTGTCTCCCTCTCTCTGCCCCTTGCCTGCTCATGCTGTCTCTCAAAAATAAATAAACATTAAATTTTTTTTTTTTAAATGTTCAAATGGGTAAAGACTAAGCCAGTTTGGGGGAACCAAAAATCAAAGAAAAATCATTAGGAAGTTGCCTATAGAGGGCATAAGGGGCAGACTAAGGAGGTGGAACTGGAAGCTTGGGGAGCACCTGAAGTTTTCTTAGCAGGGTGTGTTAAGAAGAAAGATGCGGTTGAAAAAATATCAATCCAGCAATGCTCTGTACCAGGGAAGGGCACACCAGGGAAGAAAGAGGCCGGAGAAGAGAAGAGGAATGAAAAGGCTATTACACTACTACTGGAGGGATGGCGGTGGAGAAGAAGAAAATACACTCAAGAGAGCTAGGACAAGGATTAGGGGTTAGCGATTGAATGGGGTCGGGGAGCTACATAATGGCCATTGATTGAAATGGAAGGGTTAAAGGAAACACAGACAAGGGAGGGCAGAAAAAAAATGGCTTTGAGCAATATTTTTTCAGTTTGCATTTGCGTGTGTGCCCATGCATAGGTGCAAGTGTGGCCCCGTGGACCCCTATGTTACTGAGCAGGAGTGAGCGTGTGTAAGTATATCCGTATGTGCGTATCAGTGGTTACGTAGAGATGGGGACAGAACAAAGAGGAAGTCTAGTCTCCAGCTCTATTGTCTAAAGTGAAACTTAGCATCTGTCCTCTTGCTTCTTTGGCTCTGCCATTGCCTTTGCGTACGTTGTCACCCTCCTTAAGCCACAGCGCATCATCTGTTAAGATGGAGATACTCATTACATCTAATCTGCATCACCTCCAGTTCATTACTCAGTCTGTCTCCTTCACCAGATAGGTCTCCCAAAACACGCCCCCGCCCTCAGCCACGACCCCGGTGTAAGACACCCTCCTCTCACCAGGGTTACTTCCAAGAGTATCTTAATTGGTCTCCCAGGATAAACTCAGGTTCTCCTCTGACTTCTTCCCACACTGTAGCCAAAGTGACCTTTCAGTGCAAATCTGATCCCGTCACCACCTACTGCCCTCCTCAAATGGGTTCCTATGATCGTGTTTCCTACAAATGCCAGCACAGCCTGGTCCCCACCTACCTGCCATACCTATATCTTCGCATCTCTCTTGAGTGCAAACAATGGGCCTTCCCAACATGTGGCCTAAGCGTGTGTGTGTGTGTGTGTGTGTGTGTGTGTGTGTGTGTACGCCATTCCCTTTGACTGGATTGCTTCTCTTTTCCCAAGTCACCTAGTTAACTCATTCTTCGGTATTCAACGTATCACTTCTTTAGAGAAATCTTTCCTGAACACTCCCGGATATGCTTCAGTCTTCTTTGGTAGGACTACGCATTGACACTTCAGCTTGTGATTATACATTCACGGTTGTGATGATTGAGGCAATGCTGCCCTCACCTATTAAACTGGAAGCTCCAAGAGGGCTCCATTCATCAAACACAGTACCTGGAGATGCCCAGGTAAATAAATGAGGGAATAAAGGAGTACATGAATGAATACATGAATTAGTGAATATTGGGGCACCTATCTCACAGAGCTGCTCTAAGAACTTTTGGTAAACATGATTGTTACTCAAACATGAGTCAAGCTTTTGATTTATAATTCTGAATATTCCTGAATGAACATCCAAATTCACTAAGCATCATGAGACCCTCCTCTACTTTTCATCTTACACGGATTTATGGAGCTATGAGTATCCATATTTTAGAATGCTGCCTCCCTCGTTATAATATCTATGGCTGCATAAAAAATTACTCTGCGCTGAATGGCTTGAAACAACAACATTTTTAAACTCACAGCTTCTTTTGGTCAAGGATCTGAGCGCAGCTTAGCTGGGCTCTCTACTCCAGACTCTCTCATTGGCTGCAATCAAGGTCTTGGCTGGTCATAGTCAGCTTAAGGCCTGACTGGGGAAAGGTCCCCTTTCAAGTTCATTTGTATTTTTGCAAAATTCAGTTCCTTCGGAGATGGTAGATTGAGGGCCTTAGTTCTTTAGCGAACACTGGATGAAAGCCACCCTCAGTTTGTTGCCACGTTGGCCTCTCCCTCATGGTGACTTTCTCTGGCAAAATAAGCATGATGGAGGGAGGGTGGGAAGGTAGGAAGACTTCTAGTAGACAGAGTGCCAGCAAGAGAGAAGGGAGAGTCTTTTATGACCTAATCTTTGGAAGAACTGTTCGTCACTTTCACTTGTGCTAGTTATTAGAAAAGTCAGTACGTCCACTCTGCACACACAAGATGGGGGGTGGGGGGTGGGGGGTGGGGATTACACAAGAGAGTGAACACTAGAAGGTGGGGATCATTGGGAGCCATTTTAGAAAGTTGCCTGCCCCACTCACAGAGATGCACAAAGGTTGGATTACTTAGTGACCACGTCTCTAATCCTGTTTGAATGGACCCTAAGCTAGTGCAATTCACAAACTCGCCCCTTAGAGATGCTTGCGACTATTCCTGATGATGGAATAATCCTGCCCGGGATAGCAGCCCCAGAGCAGATGACCTACTGATTTGCAGCTCAAAATTTCTGTTTCTTCGCAAAGTATGTCAGGGAGAGAAACAGTCAGTTTGACCCAGCAAGGTCATACTTACCCCATTTCCATTAAATAAATATTCACGGACTCTGGCGGGCTACCTCTAAGGTGTCAGGTATTATGCTTTAATTTCAGCAATTATGTGGCCTCCTGTCAGATTTATGTGACACCAGTGTTGAGAAAAAGAGGAACTGAAGAATTTCCACTTGGGGTCAGGCCCAAAAGAGAGAGGAAAGTCATTTCACGTTCTTCCTCCTAAGTGGACTGGGTATAATAACAAAGAAGCTGCCAAGGAAAAGGCCGACGCTTTGAGTCGCTATGCTCAGGGTTCTGACTAGTGTCCGTAAGACCAGCTCCGCCTTCTGGTCTGGTCCCCACTGACAAAAGTGAGGGGTCACCGCCATCCTTCTAGGAGAAAGCGAAGGCTTCCTGGGCACAGAAGCTCTTGATTTGGGTCTTATTGGTACTCTGCTGTGACAGAGGAGATGGAGTGGAACAAGGGCTTCAGAATGAGGAGGACAGGTGGGGTAAGCCTGGCTCTGTGACATGTGAGACCTACAGCACAGTATGCAACCTTGAGCCTTGGGTTGCCCACCGGAAAGGGGGGATGGGTGGCCTTGATTCACCTGCCCACAAGGTCCTATGACAGCTGAGTTGGCTTCTCTAGTCACCATTCTACCTCCCTCCTGTCTGGAGAAGGTAAAATCCTACATTTTCCAGAGTGTCTTTCTTGAGGTTTGGAAGACAGAAGAGAAGCAGAAGCCATCTCCCCATGGCCCTAAACGCTGACGAGGAAGCTCCCTAACGTGGGAGTGGGGTGTAGTGCAAGTGGCCTCGGTGGTGCACTGGCCACAGTTTCCTGAACTACGGAGCCCAGCCAGAGTGGTGTGACCTTCAACCCACTGGTCTAGTAGCACCCTGGCTTCCTCTCCACCAGCTTTTCCAGGGATGCTATAGGTACCCGATTCACTCAGTGAAGATTTATCAAACACCCTCTATATACCAGGTACTGACTTAGGCCTTTGGGACTCATCAGCGGTGATCAAAAGGCACCGAATCCCGTCGTGGACTTGACATCCCACCATGTATGTGGGAATAAACAATGAGCGTAGTAAGCAAGTATTTGGTATTTAAAACAATTTCAAGTGCTAAGGAAAAGGGTGTAAGGGCAATGAGAAATGCTGGAAGTGAGAGTGAGGAGCAACTCTAAATCAGGAAGCTGGGGTAGGCTTTGTGGAAGAGGTGACATTTGAGGAAAAACTGGAAGAAAGAGGGAACTGGCCATGTGGTATGTGAGGGAAGAACATTCTAGACAGATGGGATAGTTACTGCGAGACCTCTCATTGGGAGCGTGGCTGGGCAATTCAGAGAACAGAAAGGAGTCCTGTTGAAGCAGGGTGAGGGGGAGAGAGGGCAGAAGAGGAGGTCAGTCACGTGACGGGAGGCTAGACCTGCTACCTAATCCCCCTATATTAAATCCCTTTCTGCGTGAAGCAACTAGAATGACCACTCTTCTCCTCTACTAAACGGTTACGGATACCTGCATACCCTTTGCATCACTTTATCATAGTCTTTATCCAATTGCATTGAAACTATGCTTTTGCGTTTGCACCCACCGCAAAAGGCAGTGCCTTATTTATCTCTGTACTCCGCATGCCTAGCCCAGGGCCTTACAGAGCAGGTGTGATAGCTATCTCTACCTATATCATATATCTGTATATATCAAATTCTTAATACCATACAAGCACAACTATTTCCAAACCGCTGCCGCTGCCTCTTCCAAAGAAGAGACTTCTCTGCGGAAAGATGGGGCCTCCAATATGGCTGGATGTGTGGGGGATAAAGATCTTCCTCCTTGAAGTAATACATTTAGTATTCTAATGAAGTAATTATAAAAGTAAGTAATTATTGAAATAACCACATCAACTCCCAGTCATTAAAATCCTCCTAAACAGAGCTGGCATGATGGCTTAGGCTATTAGAAACCTTGGCAAGCACCCAACCCCTACAATAGCTTCTAATTAATTGATCTCACCTCTAATCTGCTATTGTTAGCCCAGTGCCATCATCTGTTTGGCCTACAGATCCTATTGCCCCTTCCTTTTGATTGTATTTGTTACTGTACCCTCTCTATCTCTTTCAATTAAGCACAGGTTAAGTGGTTCACCCGCAAGAGAATAGGAGATAATGGCACCAATCAAAGTAATCTCTTTAATTTGCTAAATGGATTACAGGGAAACCCCAGCCAAAGTGAAGTCATAGCTAGTGGCCTTCACTTGAACTATACACAAAGAGTATCTAATTATTAACCCACCATAAGCCAAACTTTGTTGTGGATTCAATGTCTACAACATAAGCCAGGTACAAGCAGTTTTCAAATAGAAGAGATGGCTCTCTGTGACTAAGCTGTTCCCATGGTAAAAAGGCCCCCCTGGCTCCTTTCCCAAATTTCTCGCTTCCCTTAACTTTCAAGTGCAACACACACGCTCATATACCAATCAAAGTACTGCCCCGCACTCCAGTCAAGAGAGTGGATTTATAATCTCTTTAAGGACATGCTCTAGCTGGAATTCATTTTTCTTGTTTGTACTATAAATGCAAATGCAGTTTCATAGGCACGATGTCTCTGGCTTCTGCTGACTCTGAAAAAAATGTATATTTAAGAGTAAACAAGTTTGTCCTTAAGCTGGTAAGTGATCTTCCTTCTCTTTGTGACCCTGCTTATTCTCTTCCTTGAACGAACACACACACACACACACACACACACACACACACACACACCCCTCTGAGACGCAGGGTGGTATACAGCATAGAAGGATCCCATACCACTAGGATTCTGGATGTGCACATGACCTTGGTTTGTCATGTGAGCGAGCAAGCAGAGAACGTTAAATTGAGTCATTTCCCAGCAGAATAAGAACAAGGGGGTAACAACAAAATAAGATGGAAGGTGAAAAAGTACAAAATAAAACTCTGTCAACTCACCAAAGATTAAGGGACCTAGATCTTAATGTGAATCATTCAGTGAATATAGATGTAACTTTTATGTCGTCAAGTCTTCCAGCTTTCTGGGGTTGCTGCTTTTTTTTCAATGTCCAGCTACAAGGATTTGAACCCCAACATCCCATGTTCTGCGGTAAGTCTACTGACCTTTCCACATTTCTGAGCATTCCTGATGAGGCTTACATCCAGGTTATTTCCACTCAGCTCTCCTGCTCTTGGCCCATCTCTCAACCTTCTCTTTCTGTCTTGCCTCCTGCGGCAGCTGGCTTCTCTCGTCCTCTCTCTTTAGCCCAAAGACTGACTTGACCCCTCTTACTTCACTTCCTAATGCACCACTAACACAGGATATATAATATAATTTTACTGAAGCTCAGGGCAAAATTGTCCAGCGGGGTCTTACAACAAAGAGAAGAGCGGGAGATGCCTAATAGTTAATATTAGACATCCCTAGCACCCAAAACTTCTCACCACGGAAAATTTACCACAGACCACCAATTTTTCAGAGCCACTCTCATCTTTTTATCGCCTCCCTTTTGGTACCAGGCTTCCTCTCACATTGTCGGAGAAAAAAATGCCAATATTTCTTTTCCCCATAGGTCAACGATAATCTGTCTCTTCTCCAGATTTGCTCTGGGGTCTCTCTTTGCATCGTCAAAAGATTGTTTAAGGGCTTGTTTCAATCAAGAATGCCTTTCATTCTCTACTAGCAACTTGACCTCCTGTAGCAACCTGTGTAACTGCAATTAGCTTATGAAGAAGAACGTGTAATCCCAAGTTAAGCACCCACTAGGTTGAAGATGCAGAAGCAGGTGCAGAAGAGAAAGAGAACACAGGGTAAGGGGTTCCCTCTGATTTCTGGGCATTTATAGTATAGTGGGAGAGGTGGCTATACACCCAAAAGGGTGTGTAGTGAGTGGAAGAACATCAGAAGCCAGGGAACCCATGGTCCCATGTTGGTATCTGCTGCGTTGTGATGTTGTACTCCTGAACAAGACGGGCAACTTTTTTGAGATTCAGTTTTAAGTAAAATCGGGAGATGAACACTCCATTCCCCGCTTCATTTCTGGGGTGGGTGTGAGGATAAGAGGGAATGAGGTGTGAAGAAGTGTTATCAAAACCATAAGGCCTGGTACGATTACCAGTAGTGCTATGATTACCATGTGAGAAATAACACACGATAATCAGCTATAAGTTCAACTCCCCACTGATGCACAATCTTTTTGGGCTCAAATATTAAAGAAGTTGGTGTCACGGTTGGGGCACTAAGGAAACTAAACACGAATCGAGAACTGTTACAATTAAGCCACAGCCACATATCTCGGTATCTCCAGAAATCTACAAAAGCATTCTCAACTCTCCTATTTGATCTTCTTTGGCAGTGTTTCCGGTGAAGTAGAATGTCACTCTCCAACTATGTTCTCTTACGTGTTCCTGAGGCTAAGTTCACACATAAGCTAATAAATATGCAAATTGCCTTGTAGATGGGTTGGTATTTTGCCAGCTTTCTCTTCACTTTGAGTAAGCTGCCTTAGTTTCCACCTGTGTATATAACCTGTTCAGTGTTTCTTTTTGACAGAGGCTGTTGTAACCTAATGGAGTTTCAGCCAGAGAAATACAATCTACATGTCAATAGATATTTGGCAATGGTCCCCAGGTAGACATTGGTGTACCTAGAGATTTTTGACCTAGACTCGAGAACCACTGCTACGGATGCCATCTGCTAGATGGGTTTGGAAGGCCCTGAGAGTGACTGGAGAATATTTCAAGAAACGTGTTGGACTTTGTAATGGGTACAGAAAAATGGGACGGGGTCTTCCTGAAAGTGCCAATTCTTACATGTGCATCACATTTAAAATTCACAACAGGTTCACGTATGTCATCTCGTGTAATCTCCAGAACAAGCCTGTGAGACTGAGATCACTCATTTCCTGGCTCTAAAGAGGTACTTAGAGGGTGTATCCCCACAAAAACGTGTGCACATGTGTCCCAAAAGGCATGTACAAGATGATCAATAGCTACGATGTTCACAACGGCCCCAAAGCACACACACCCAAATTTCCCTCAGGATGAAGAAACACACATGAACAGAACACTATATCCTCCCAGCAAGGAGAATGAACCACCTACAAGCTGCACAAAAGCGACGAGTCTCTCAAATGTCATGTGAGTGAAAGATGACAGACACAAAAGAGAAAATACCGTATGATTCCATTTATATAAATTACACAGGCTGTCGGAAGTCTGGCAGTGGTTATGCTTGGGGAAGGGTATGACAGAGAAGGACAACGCAGGGGCCTTCAGAAGTACAAGGCATGCTTTGTTCTTAATCTAGTTTCTGGTTACCTGTGTGTTCACTCTGCAAAAATTAATCAAGCTGTGCACTTACGGGTTATGGTTCAGTAAAAATTTACGTACGAAAGGCAGAGGGACTCACACAAGGTGGTCAACTTCTATTTCACTAACGGTATTACAAAAAAATAATAAACCAACCACCAATTACCTTCTATTACCACAGTCTATACGTTTTAAGAAAGGACAGAATCACACTAAGAAAGTAGGAAAGACGCAAGGGTTTACGCTGCATAAATGAACTTTATGAAAAACTCACCATCTGTACATTAGCCATATTTTGCTCATTTGACTCTAGATCTCTAGACTCGAGACTCTGCCAAGGTCAACCCCCGTTCACAAACTGTGATTCGAAAGCCATTGTTTTTGGGGCTCTAGATAAAACCCAGAATAAAAGCCCAGTCCCTGGGCAGGAATTCTCATTATTTGCATGGAGATTTCATATGCATTTTTTCCCTTTACTCCTACATGTGAGAAGCTTATGTTAATGGTGACCTATGAGGGCTGAGTGAGCGAATCAAGATGCTTTTTGGGTGGCTGAAAACATCCTGGACCCCATTCCCCAGGCTGCTCTGCAGTGGCCCAGTTGGCTTCAGGCTGCCCACCCTCCACCTCTACTGGCCTCCACAAGACAGACTACGAATTCCTTGACACCTGCCTAGAATTCTTCCTCACCAGCTCCACCTTAAATCATGCCTTGCAGCTTTAAGCTTCCGCTCCACTCCTTGGACAACTAGTCCGTTAACTTCTGGAAGTTCTCCGGTAACACTTGGATATAGGCTTTACTACTATTATTCTTGCTGGCCTTGAATACCCTTTATCTACTTTCTTTTTCAACTATGCAAAATATTCATTCATTTATCCGTCTTTTCATTTTTTCCTGTTTTCTCCTTTCCTGTCTAAACTCTTAAGTCCAACCAGAAAAGATGACCAGGGCTGGACCGAGGACATAAGTTTCCAGTTTATAAAATGTTTATACTACAGAGTGAAGTCCAGATACTCTGTATTAATCAAGCGCCCTTGATCCCCAGACCTGCCAACCAGTCATATGAGGAGAAAGTGATGTGACAACACTTTGTCTTTGCACAGCCATTTGGCTTACTATGAGGGCCTCCACTCTTCAATCATCTATGTATCTGCAAATACATTTTGAGCTCGCTTTGTTTTTCTTCCCCAGACCTTTCTCATACTAAGTGTTCAGCCTATCATTTCTGTGACCACCCCTGCCCCTACTTTGAAATTAGAGGGGCATTAACTTCTGACACTTTTTCTTCTTCCCCAAACTTGTTAAGTACCAGCTAATGCCCTGTGGATTACTTTGACTAGTTCCCTAGTTGCTAAGAGAGAGCAAATGAGGTGTAGAATGAGTCTAAATGAAATTCTTTCTACTGTAATTCACTTCATTTGGTTTCCTATATTCCCAATCCACAAATCACCTATTTATTTTTTTATGACGTACGTGTATTTTAAGGCATTGACATGAATTATCTCATTTAATCGTTACATCATCCCCATGATGTAAACTTCATATTACCTCATTTGACAGAAGAGGAAACTTGAGTGACCTAAGGATGTCTTAGTTTCATATGAGACCCTCTACAGCACTCTGACCTTGCTGGCCACTTTGGGATAATTTCTTCAATTGAACCAACACCTGTTAGGAGCCCACAATGTGCCAGTGACTGAACCTGGCATTGGAGATTCAACCATGAACAAGTGGGTCTGGTTACCACCCTCAGTGGGCTTATAAGACTTTAAGGCATACATACAAATACTGAATATGCATGATTCTGAGAATGGTACATATTATCAAAAGGGGCAGAGCAGAGGGTCTTCCTGTAGCTGACAGTGTAAGGGGGTAGCTTCTGGATGCTTCAGGCCCAAGGCAGTTGCTCAAATATCCCTATGTAAATGAGTTAAGACTCTGAGTTCTCAAGGGTGCTGCATGGAGAGCCTGTGAGTACAATAAGGTAATCACTGCGGTTGAGAAATGTGCAGACCCACTTAGAGTCCAGCGTTTGGAGCACATGAGAGCATGGTACAAAAGAGAATTAGGTCTTATTTCAAAACACAAAACCAATGGGCGCCTGGGTGGCTCAGTCAGTTGAGCGTCTGACTTCGGCTCAGGTCATGATCTCACAGCTTGTGGGTAGAGGCCCCATGTCGGGGTCTGTGCTGACAGCTCGGAGCCTGGAGCCTGCTTTGGATTCCGTGTCTCCCCCTCTTTCTCTCTGCCCCTCCCCTGCTCACACTCTGTCTCTCTCTCTCAAAAAAAAAAAATTAAAAAAAATAAAAAATAAAAAACAAAACCCAACAAAACATTTTTAAGCTTCCAAGCAAAAGCTGGCCAGCTAATTTTTCTTAGATGGCATATGGGGTTGATTATTGGCTCACCCCTTTTCCTTTCCTGCCCTCACCATGCTCACTGTGGGTGCAGGACACCCCTCCACCCCATTACTGTCGGAGTGGGTCACCGACTCACCTTGGCTAGTCCAATATGGGCAGAAGTGACAGTGTGCCAGTCTTAAGCCTGCAGATGCCTTGAATGTTTCCTCTTGCCACGCCCCCGCCCCATCTCGTACATCTGCTACCATTGTGGGAGGAAAATGCAGAGAGGCAGCTGCTGGCCCCAGAACAAGGAGACATGGGGAACACTGCTGACTCCAACCCGCAAGCTGGATCAACCCCTGACTCCCACCAAGTCCCGTAAGGCCCTGCGGAATCCAGCCGACCGACAGAAAAAAAAAAAAAAAAATGTCTGTTGCCATGAGCACTGAGACTTGGGGGTTGTTTGTTTCACAGCGTTATTCCAGCAGGTACACACAGGATGTGCCTCACGTCTTATTTCTACACAGTCAGGCTCCAGAAGTTTGTCCTGGTTTTCCCATCATCAAAGCAGCCCTGGGAAAGACAGGCCTTGCCCCATCACCCGCTACAGAGGGGCAGAGCCCCTGCCCCCATCAGGCTGTGTTCTTTTCACTGCGTTATATTTCCTGATAGTACAGAAAACCATTTTATATATGACCCACTTATTTATTGCCTGTATCCTCAAGCCTGCCTCCTTTCTCACCCCAAACTGAAGTCGGGGCCCCAGCAAGATGCAGATCAAATTGATCTGTAGCGAGGCCTGGTCTTCGGGCTTTGAAATGCACACTCCCCGGTTAATCCTAATGTGCAGCAGGGACGGAGAACCACTGAACAACGTGGGTGATGGAGGCTGGGGTCAGACATGGCTTTCTCAAAACAATGGCTGATCAGAACCCTACAAGGAGCGTCGGGACAAGGCTGGCGACGGGGGTGGGAGGGGCTGGAAGCCCTAGGTCGAGTAGGGCACCCTACGGCAACCAGCGACACGTGAGCACCCGAAACATCCTAGTCCAAACTGAGATGTGTGAGAAGTGCAAAATTCATGCTGGATTTTGAGGACGTCAGCATGAAAGAGGGAACGTAAGCTCTTTCATTCACAATTTTTGTATTTGCTACATGTTGAAATGGTATTTTGAATATGCTGGGTTAAAACACATATGGTTGAAATTAATTTCACCTGCTTCTTTCTTTTTTTTAATAGAGTGATAAGAAAGCTTAAAAACAGAGATGCCTGGGGCACCTGGGTGGCTCAGTCGGTTAAGCGGCCGACTTCGGCTCAGGTCATGATCTCGCGGTCCGTGAGTTCGAGCCCCACGTCGGGCTCTGTGCTGACAGCTCAGAGCCTGGAGCCTGTTTCAGATTCTGTGTCTCCCTCTCCCTGACCCTCCCCCGTTCATGCTTTGTCTCTCTCTGTCTCAAAAATAAATAAATGTTAAAAAAAAAATTAAAAAAAAAAAAAAGACAGAGACGCCTGGGTGGCTCTGTCGGTTAAGTGGCCAACTTCAGCTCACGTCATGATCTCATGGTTCCTGAGTTTGAGCCCCCACGTGGGGCTCTGGGCTGATGGCTCAGAGCCTGGAACCTGCTTTGGATTCTGTGTCTCCCTCTCTCTCTCTGCCCCTGCCCCGCTCACACACACACTCTCTCTCAAAAATAAATATTAAGAAAGGTAAAAAAAGGAAAAAAAAAAAAAAAGCAAGCTTAAAAACGTATAGGTGACTGAGAGCACCTATCTTCTGGGAAGCTCCAGGCCCCAGAGTTTCTCAGGCCAATGAGACAAAGGCACAAAGCCCAGAGGGAGAAACACCCCAGGGCTGGAGGCTGGGTTACCCCATGCAGCGTGGTTGGGACCTACAGGGCAAACAGTGCAGGGAAGTGGGCCAGGAGGATTCACAGGGGGGAGGCTACGGAGGCCTGAACACCATGCTGAGGGCTGCAGCCATTTCCTGGAGGGGATAGAAAAGGATCTTTCTAAAAGCAGGAAGTCAGGGCATTGCAAAGACATTAGGTGGGAGATTATAGGAGGAGACTGGCAGATGCTGAAGAAGTGAGATATTTGCAATAGTGGAGTTGAGTGCTGGGTAGCAACTGCCTTCCTATTCTGAGGCACTTACAGGTTGATTCATGGGCAATTTGAACCCATAAGCAGTTACGGTGATGAAACACAGAGACCAAATGATATCACATTCCTTATCTTTGCCAGTGAGTGCACTTTCCCCTCTGCCTGCTGTCACATACACTGTCACCTTGAAAGGTGTTATCCCATCACGGTCTCTGACAGGATGCGCAGGGAGATGTCACTTCCAACAGCCCCGTGAGATATGGGCGCACTCGAAGATGAATCGGGCAGCCACTAAGGAAGCCAGCCTTGCTCTGGCAAACAGGCGAGGAGGAAGACACTCAAGGTATGACCAGATTGGAACGTCAGGGAAATACAACTCTCACCTCAGTGCCCATTAGGCGATGATTTTAAAGGCTAGCTGTAAAAACTTCTGGAGAAGGAAATGAAATGATTGTACAAGTGAGCACTTGGAAATTACTTGGGACATAAAAGGAAACATTAGCTTTTCACGCCCAATATCAGAGGCCAGTTAGAGCCCTTTGTCAGAGGCGCGAACATCAGTGATGGTTCTACAGTTAATACAACTCGTGGATCCACACAGAAGCCACTAACTATTGAGCTGGATTCTAATCGCAGTGGATGGAACTGCATAGAATAGGTTGCCCAATATCCCCAGTACACCAGGGCAGCTGGGGGCTGACTGGGTAAGATCAGGTCTATTTGAGGCTTGTATTACTCCGGATGTCAAAAGATATTTCTTCCCATGATTTAATATGAAGAGTTCTATTCGGGGGAGCTTAGGACACTCAGTCGGTTGAGCATCCCGACTTCAGCTCAGGTCATGATCTCAAGGGTCGTAGGTTTAAGCCCCACATCGGGCTCGTTGCTGTCAGCGCAGAGCCTGCTTCGGATCCTCTGTTGCCTTCTCATTCTGCCCCTCCCCACCCTGCACGCACGTGCGTTTTCTCTCAGAGATAAATAAACATTTAAAAAAATAGTTCTATTTGACCAGATTGAGTGGGAATTGGTATTTCATAGGCTGGGAGAATTTAGGAATAAGTGACAGTCAATCCTTTCATCGAACAGGGGGAGATACTGAGGCCCAGGCAAGATAGTGACTCACCCAAGGTCCACTCCTCACCAGGTGGTGGGCTGGAAATCAAACCTGAGTCTCCTGTGTCCCTGTTCAGTGTTCTTTCATGACTTGATACCTGTGGCTGATCCCGAGGCTGAGACACCTTGAGGTAAGACTACTTGCGATGCTGGGATCTGGCGTTGGGCAGTGACTCTCAACTCTGGCCACATGCTAGAATACCTGGAGGAATTCTGGAAAAATCCTGGCTGCAAACCAGAGCAAGGAATTCAGATTCTCTGGGGTTGGGACCCGGATATCTGCATTTAATGAAAGCTCTCCAGGCAAATTCGAGTCCGCAGTTGAGAATTACCACCTAACAGGGTACCTGAAGGATTTTAGAGAAGACGCTGCTTTCAAAGGCAGGACATCCCCTGACTGAGAGGACTGTCATGTCCAGGCCGATCTAGAAGCCTCTGATGTACTGGAGGTGGAGATCAAACCGACAGTATTATCTTCACCTCGAGACTTTTTTATGAGCCAGACGGACATTGGTAGGTTGCAAAGTCACCTTACTGGTGCCCAGAGAAGATTATGGCACATCTGTGAGCTCTGACCCACTAATGCCAGCTTTGTTCTCAGTTGGTGCGACGGTGGATTCTCCCACCCTACTGGCATGTGACCAGGATGGTACCCAACCTAAGATGAACAAGTTTTTTTTTTTATTAAATTTTTTTTTCAACGTTTATTTATTTTTGGGACAGAGAGAGACAGAGCATGAATGGGGGAGGGGCAGAGAGAGAGGGAGACACAGAATCGGAAACAGGCTCCAGGCTCTGAGCCATCAGCCCAGAGCCCGACGCGGGGCTCGAACTCACAGACCGCGAGATCGTGACCTGGCTGAAGTCGGACGCTTAACCGACTGCGCCACCCAGGCGCCCCAAGATGAACAAGTTTTTAAGGCACACATAGGACTGTCCATAGAACTTTGTGCAATGACAGAAAGATTCTATATCTGCACTGTCTTATCCACTTGGCACTGGCCACATACGGCTACTGAGTACTTGAAATGTTGCCAGGAGAACTAAGAAACTGCATTTTAACTCTTATTCTAATTATTCTATATATCAAATTCAAATAACCACACATGTTTAGTGACCACTGCACTGGACAATCAAAATGTGGTCTCAGAACTGTCCCAACCAGGTAGGTGATGTAGAATTTGTAAATGATGAAGACAAATATTTTCATTTTAAACTGTGTTGTTGCCTCATCATTCTATACATGTCGTTAGCTTGCTCAGCAAGATTGGCTTTGAAGAGACAAAACCTTAGCAGGCAGTGCTTTGTGACAAGAAAGGCACAAGTAACGTTAATTTTTTTTTTTTTAAGTGCTTTGCATATTTGGTTTCCCATATAGACAAGATCCCGGAGTTGAATGAGAACATTCTTGCTTTGGAATATTACAGTATACAATAAGTTTTAGGAACAGCAAGTATTTTATAGCAACTGCCTTGCTCTCACATGCATGAGATTCAGGTTGCAGGAACGATGGGGCTATTGTTTCATCCAATGACAACCTTTCCATGGAAACTCTTCCAAGAGCAAGTTATGTGAATGCCAATATCAACTTATTCTCCCAGAAACACTTCAGCGTCTAATTCTCCTAACGCAGAGACCCTTGGCCAAGAAACGTGACTAAACTCTTTGGATTACTTCTTTCCGCTCAGGACACAGACTCTTTTAGGCCCTGCATTTGAGATGAGATTCCTGGGAAGTCAGTACGCTGATTCTGTAAAACATTCCAACGGTTAGTTATTTTTGGTTAGCACTTTATTTTTCATACGAAAACCCGCATCACGCCCACGGAAATGCAAACCTGCTGCTATATCTTGGAGTTTTACCTCATCTTTAAATATTCCACAGAGTTGCTTGGTTTATTCTAAATTTTGAGGGATAATAAATTGAAGCCATAGTCCCTCACGCTCGGTGGTTGTAGTAACTCTGATCAACCTCGCTTTATGAGAGATTCCGGGTTTTTTGCCAGCTGGGGTCTGAGCAGTATTTGTATTTCACTGAAAGGTGGAACGGGCCATTCATTTATGGAGTAAAAGAAGATCAAGTCGGGGCGGGGTGGTGGTGGTGCTATAATTTAGAGGGGAGCACACAGAACCAGATGCCTGAAGGCTGAAGTTAAAGCCATGACACCAACCGTACCAGTAATGTAACCTTGGGTACTGCATCATTTAATCTTTCTGAGATCCATTTTCCTTATCTGCATAGTAAGAACAATACTGCCTCAAGGTCGGCGGGGGGACGGGGCGGTGAAAGCATTATAAGGTGATCTCTGTATTTATGTGGTTTTTTAAAACTGAAAGTATTATCGAGGTGTGAACTATCAGGGTGGGGTAACATGGCCAATTATTTTCCAAATCCCGCCTAGAAACCTTCATTTTGGGGTCCATGGTGGATTGGGCCCACTATGTGCACATTTCATTTGACTCAAAAATGATACTCCTAGATTTTTTTTTCTCTCGTGGTAAAATAGACGTAAGACGCAATTGACCATTTTAGCAGTTTTTAAGTGAACTGTTCAATGGCGTTAAGTACATTCGCGCTATCGGGCAACCATCACCACTGGCTATCTCCAGAAATTTTTCATCTTTCCCAACTGAAATTCTGCACCTACTCAACAATAACTCCGCATCCCACCCCCACCTCCGCCCTCCCCCATCCCAGCCTCAGGGAACCACCATTCTCTCGTCTCTACGAATTTGACTATTTTGGTATCTCATCGTAAGGAGAGTCTTACAATATTTGCCCTTCTGAGACTGGCTGTTCCACTTCGTCTAGTGTCTCTAATGTCTCAAGGTTCGTCTGTGTTTTGTCGCCTGTGTCAGAATTTCCTTTCGTTTTAAGGCTGAGTGATATTCCATTGTGTGTACAGACCATCTTTTGTTTATCCCTCCTTCTAGTCACGGACATCTGGCTCGTTTCCACCTTTTGTCCATTGTGAATAATGCTGCTGTGAACATGTGTGTACAAGTATCTGTTTGAGTCGCTGCTTTCAATTCCTGGGTTTATACTCAAAAGTGGATCATATGGTAATTCTGTTTTTAATTTTTTAAGGAACTGCCATGTTGTTTTGCATAGAGGCGGGACCATTTTACATACCCACCAATAGGGCACAAAGATCCCAGTTTTTCCGCATCCTCACAGTTATGTTTTGCTTTTGTTTTATTTTGTTTTTGTTTTCATTTTGGAGAAGGGCCATCCGAACGGGTATGAGGGTAGATCTCACTTTGGTCTTGCTTTTCATTTCCCTAACGATTAGTGATTTGAATGTATTTTCATATGCTTGTTGCCATTTTTATTTATTTATCTGGAGAGAGACAGAGGGAGTGCCAGCAGGGGAGGGGCAGACAGAGAGGGAGAATCTCAAGCAGGCTCCGTGCCGTCAGCACAACGCCCAACGAGGGGCTCAATCTCAGGAACCGTGACATCACGACCTGAGCTGAAGTCAAGAATGAGATGCTTAACTGACTGAGCCACCCAGGTGTCCCTAAACATGACATTCTTAATGTCAATGAGAATGCACTTCGTCCAGAAGATAGTTTAGGATCTAACAGCCAAGTCATAATATCCTTCAAAGTAACTGTGACATGACTCCATATTATCATCACTATTATTTTAATCTTTATCATTCCTGCTGCTATTTAACCTAAAATGGCTGAATACTGGCCACGTTCCAGGCACTGAGCTAAGGAGTGCAACAGTGCGTACTTACCGGAGCTTCATAGCCTTTCGACAAAGCAAGAATTTTTAGTATTCCCATTTTTCAGTTGAGGAAACTGAGCCTTAAGGAAGGTAAGCAACTTGGTCAAGTTGCACGCAGCCAGTACGTGGAAGATGTGGAATTTGAACTCGGGCATTAGATGCCAAAGTCCCTGCTCTCAACCACCACACATACCACCTCTCAATGATGGATGCTCCTCAGTGATATACTGACAAACCTTATGGGACATGCATGTTCGAGGAACAATAAATAACAGGTTATTGCTCATGATCTTTCATTTCAGAATACTTAAGGAGATTCATGGACTCATTTCGACGACTGTTCTATGTTCTTCTGAAGTGATCCAGCAATATGGCTATCATTTGCTCTTTTTTAATAGCCCAAAGATGAGATATATTTTGGACTACGGCTGAAAAATTATATTCTACAACACCATACTGTCATGGCTTAATAGTCTGCTGGAGGAAGAAAGGTAAAGCCTAATTCCTTTTGGTATTCAGCATTCTTATATATTACCGGAAGAACATATTTGCACCTCATCCATTTTTTCCACACACATCTTTACTGAGTTTCTATCGGGTGGTAGGTACTATTCCACATTCCAGGTACAAACAGATAAAGCCTTGCTCTAATGGGTGTTGAGGGAAGATATGACAGGCAGTGAATACGGAATTGCATAAAAATGTCTGTATCGAGTAATGGTGGGGTAAAGGAAGAAGAATAAAGTGGGTGAGGGAGAAAGAGGTTCTGAGGTGTGGAGAGGGACTGACATTTTAGACAGGCCTTCCAGGGAAAGCTTTTATGATGAGATGATGTTTGAGAGAGACCAGAAGGAAATAAGAAAGTGACTGATGGGTAAAGAACATTTTAGACAAAAGGAACAGCCAGTGCAAAGGCCCTGAGGCAAGAGTCTCCCTGGACTCTTTGTATAACAACAAGGAAGGAAGGAAGGATGAGTAGAAGAGCATAAAAGGGGAGCTAAAACTCATCAACTCCGCTGTTCTGTGAATTCTGTTGTCAACTTGGCAACAATAGAATTTACCAAATGGCGGTGAGCTAAGTGGGTACCAGAGCTGAAATATATCATATCGAAGATCTGAGTTGGGAACAATAACACAAAAAGCATAGATCGCTTTTGTAGAACACATAACACCCACATCTCACCTGGGGGACCATGAATCAGAAGTGTTATGAAAAAGAATTATCCAGGGGGAAAAGGCACTTCTTGGTCTGGATTAAAGACACTCTGTGCATGTATCTACATACGCACACACCGAACAGGAAGTTGAGATTAATTTCTTCTACATCAAATGATGATCCCTTCAATATTGGATACATATGTTCTTTCAAAAATACCAATGATGGTTACCAAATCCTCTGTACTGGAGAAAGGAAAAATAAGTCTATGGTTGAGATTTGTTAAAAGATTAAAAAAAGAGGATTCATGTGTGAGTGTTCATCTGTGAGTTCAAATACAATTTTTTTATGGTACACTTTTGTTCAAAAAAAAATTTTACCATCCAAATGGGTATTCCAAAACATTTGACATTAGAACCACAGGTAATATAGGAAAAACATAACCCTGCTAGCATTTATAAAAAATCTTGAGAAATCAAAATAAAGAAAATATATTCCTTTCAGTATTATGTGTATATATCTGCCAGTTTTCCATATTGGATTTCTATAGTTATTTCTGACGATCTCAATCCATACACACTGGAAATAAGAGTACTTAACTCTATGCCATTATTATATATAATGGTCTGATTTTTACTGCAAATAGTGGACTAACCACAAATTATAGTTCTTCAGCTCATATAGAATGAACTCCCACCCAGATAACGAACTCCCAAATTGGAACAACTTAAGTGATTGTATGAAAAAAAAAATTTAATGCTTATTTATTTTTGAGAGAGAGAGACAGAGAATGAGTGGGAGAGGGGCAGAGAGAGAGGGAGATACAGAGTCTGAAGCAGGCTCCAGGCTCTGTGCGGTCAGCACAGAGCCCGACATGGGGCTCCAACCCACAGACTGCGAGCTCATGACCTGAGCCCAAGTTGGACGCTTGACCGACTAAGCCACGCAGGCGCCCCTTTATTTTAGAATAATATGCAAACATGCAAAATCTCTTTCCAAA
The DNA here is from genome assembly GCF_022837055.1 of Prionailurus viverrinus. Lineage (NCBI taxonomy): Eukaryota > Metazoa > Chordata > Mammalia > Carnivora > Felidae > Prionailurus > Prionailurus viverrinus. The sequence continues at coordinate 17,076,390 of NC_062569.1, forward strand.
AAGAGCTTGTCGGCTTTGTCACAGAATAAAAATAACCTCAGTCAAGTGTGGAAAAGAAAGGGTCCTCCAGGGCTCTGCCCTCCAAATACCCCTGCCAAGCGTGGAATTTTATTCTGAAAAACAGGACGCTAAACGAGAGGTGATAAACCCAAGACACATCAAAGGAGGAAGGGGAAGAGTTAGGCAAACAGTTTAAACATACAGAGAGAGGCGACAAGTAAACACAGTGGAACCATCCAGACGGTGGATTGGCAGCAGCCATGTGACGAGGAAGAGAGGGCTGGGATTTGTTTCCCTTTACTGCTGGAACCATCCATTTCCCCGTAAGGCCTAACTAACACACTGTGGCTACTCAAAATGAAGGGGGAGGCACTTGATAAATACCATCGGGGTAAAATGGAGGTGCTTCCTCAATACTGACTCAGTATGAAGTCAACCTTGGGGCGAGAGTAGTTTCCACGATAACTATATGTTTTGTGAAACGTTTAAAACTTCCTAAAAATTAATACGCACGTTGCTTTTCTATCTGAGAAACGACATCTACGTCAGATGGCACGAAAGTGAGTAAGAAGTCATTTTGGCCCCGAAGTCGTTACGAGAGTAAGTTCCCTGGGAATAAGTTGTTTAATCGGCTCTTTCAGGCTTTTTGAAGATGCCAGTAACAGAAAACCGAGAGAAGGACTAAATCCACATAGCACTGTCAAGCTTTTTCCAGAAGGTATGTCTCAGCCTCTCTCCCACATAAGAAAACAGAACGGAGGCTCTCGATGACCACGTCTACAGGGTGGAGGAAAAACAGTTTCCCTTTTCACCCCAGGGTTCCGGAAGGCATGCTGGGATGACGGCATCCCCTTAAAGTTCTTCACACAGTCTTCCCTCTTGCCCAGATTATAAATCAACCAGGTTACCGTTTAGCAAGAGCTTTGAATTCAGGGAAAAGATATCATCAGCTTTCTAAACAAAGTTGTTTGCCACAAAATAGCATCATCCTCTTAAAAAAAAAAAAAAACCAGTATACAAACAAATACGTATTATTAGTCTACCCTGCCACTAATTGAACTGCTGATATAAAAGTGAGAGCGTTGCCTGAAAACATGAATTCTGTTGCCGTCGTGCAAAACAACCTCCTAATATTCCCTGCCTTTGATGGCTTCTATTACATTCTAGAGCTTTAAGAGAAATAAGCTTGTCAGTACAAAATGCCTTAAAGGGCTCTCCCCCTTCAGAACTGCTGAGAAGACATAGAATTTGTTGACTGAGAGAAGGCGATCAGTGTGTCCCCCAGAGACAGCATCAAAGGCAGATGCTGTAAGCAACTGTGGATTTAATGTGCTTCTTTCTCCATCCTTCCTCCCTGGCACGCCGGCCTTCCCCTGGGACTGACTCTCATCAAGCTGACAAAATGATCGCGTGTGGACTCATGGTTAGGCCCAAGGATTTTCCCAAAGACCAAGGTGGCTTTGAAAGATAATACACAGCTCATTTTTACACTTGAGGCCCTTAGCCTATGTGTCTTAGAAGTTGGCTGGCTAAAAAATCTCAGACGGAGCCAGCTAATTCACTCAGTTCTTTCCTTAAACCCATGAGGCTAAAGGCTATTGGGTTTCACGAGAAGTAAACAAAATTTCAAATTAACCACACCGACCTCCCATGTATGCAGATTAGCCACAGAAGGGATTGTTTGGGTTGGCAGAATAAAATGATTAACTCAGAGTTCTTGTCTGCCAAGCTGGCTGACACGAAGAAAGGTATCTAATCTCTAATGCCTCAGTTTCCACATTCATAAAATGGGTGACAGTACTTGCTCCTATACCAGGAAGTTGCTGTAAAACCTAAATTAATACATGAAAAGCACTAAAAACGATGTCCGGTAAATAAGAGATACAATAAGTGTTAGCTATAGCAATAATAATAATTCCACTTACACTATTCCTCTCACATCTTGGTGGGCCAATCTCCATCTAAACTTCATTATTAACATGGATAACTGTAATACTGTGTACAGGGCAATCCCTCTTCTGTGCTGGTCCTTAAAGGGATTTCAGGTTATCACTAGGGATTTGAATTATCTACATTGTTTCAAACACATGTATCGAGGGTCTACTATTTGTTCTTAAGATAGGGATTCAAAAAAAACGAGTAAGACGCTAAAAAGATCAAAGTTAAGTCAGACTGGGGCACCTGGATGGCTCGGTCGATGGAGTGTCTGACTCTTAATTTTGGCTCAGGTCATGATCCCAGAGCTGTGGGATCAAGTTCTGTGTCGGAGTCTGTACTGAGCGTGGAGCCTGCTTAAGATTCTCTCCCTCCCTCCCTCTGTCTCTCTCTCTCTCTCTCCCCCATCTATCTCTCCCCCCACTCCCACTCCCTCTCTAAAATAAATAAATAAATAAATAAATAAAACTTAAGTCAGGGAGGCAGACCAATACACGAATACTGAAGCAGTATATAAATGTATCAAATATGTTATACACCTGAAGCTTGCACAATGTTGTGTGTCGATTACATCTTAAAAAAATTTTTTAATTAAAAATAATAAAATAATGTTATTTATATTATTTATATATATTTATATATATTATTATATATATAATGTATATATATTATGTATATATAATATATAATATATATAATATTAATATATATTATATATATTATGTATATATAATATACATACATAAAATATAATTATATATTTATATATTTATATATTTATATATTTATATATTTACATTATTTATATATTTATATATAAATATATAACATATATTTATATATATTTATATTATTAATAATATTTTTATTATTAAAAATAATAAAATAATACTTTATTATTTTATTAAAATAATAAAATAATAAAAAAATTTTAATGTTTACTTATTATTGAGAGACAGAGAGACACAGAGTGTGAGTAGGGGAGGGGTAGAGAGGGGGGAGACCCAGAATCTGCAGCAGGCTCCAGGCTCCGAGCTGTCAGCACAGAGCCCGACGCGGGGCTCGAACTCACAAACTGTGAGATCATGAGCTGAGCTGAAGTCGGTCGCCTAACCACCTGAGCCACCCAGGCGCCCCTCGATTACGTATTAATTGAAAAGAACAACAACCAAAAACCAAAACCCAAATGCCATGACAATATTTACCATGTGGAATGACAGAGATACATAGAGTTTTAAGGGAACATGGGAAGGGACATTATGGTAGGCATAGTGACAGCCTGTCTGGAGACAGAGATGTCCTAACCTGCAGAAGCTATGAATATGTTACATTTATGTCAAAGAGGAAGTAAGATTGCAAAGCAGCTGGCTTTAAGACAGGGAGATTATCCTGGATTTTCTGGGTGTGTCCAATGTAAACAGAAGTATCCTTAAAAGTGGGAAAGAGAAGCTGAATAAAGTACCGATGTGATGTGATAAAGACTCCACCAGACATCGCTGGATTTGAAGTTGGAGGAAGGGGACCACGAACCAAAGAATGCGGGGGCCCTGTAGAACCTGAAAAAGTCAAGGAAACAGATCCTATGTGAAGCCTACAGAGAGGGACAAGCCCAGTGGAAGCTTCGATTTTAGTCCAGTGAGACTCATTTAGAGGAACAAACAGTAGTCGTGTACAGTGAGAACATTTTGAGAAGTTTTAATGTGGATAAAGATGATAGTTTCATCGATCCAAGGAATCAAGTATAAGAGACTGAATTTTTTTTTAAATTTTTATTAAAAAAAATTTTTTTTTAACGTTTATTTATTTTTGAGACAGAGACAGAGCATGAACGGGGGAGGGGCAGAGAGAGAGGGAGACACAGAATCGGAAGGAGGCTCCAGGCTCTGAGCCATCAGCCCAGAGCCCGACGCGGGGCTTGAACTCATGGACTGTGAGATCGTGACCTGAGCTGAAGTCGGCCGCTTAACCGACTGAGCCACCCAGGCGCCCCAAGAGACTGAATTTTTAAATGAGGACTAGTCATAAGGAACTTGACATAATAGGGTAATTCAGTCCTCAACTGATAAGAAAGGAGGCCTCAGAGGGCTTTAATCTAGGGAATATTGGGTTGTCTCTGTGTTTGAGAAACATTACTAGGGTAGCAAGATGGAGAATGGTCTTGAAAAGGGCATGCTAAGAGAAAGGAGACCACGTGAGAGGGCCAAGTGAGGGTGGTGGCATCTGGATTAAAGCTGCAGGAGTCATAAGGGAAAGGGAGTACCATCTGGAGGAGTATCGGCCAGAAAAATTGGCTGCCTATTAATGATGCTTTGAATGCAAGGTCTGAGGATAAAGATGGAATCTAGAACAACCTCTGCATTGCTAGTTTAGATGACCGGGGAGATGAAGGTGTCCACGAATGAGATACAGAATGGGACGGGAAGAGGAGTTGATTTAGGGGGAAGATGATGAGTTTCGTTCTGAATGATCTGGGATGACCATAAGGTAACACACAGCTGACAGCCAATGAGGTGCATCTAGAACCTGCGAGAGCCCGGGCTAATGTGATGGATTTGACATGAGAATGATGAGTCACCATCAGTTTATGGGGGGCAATTTGATCGGTAAGTAGGAAGGATGACATCACTCCAGAATGAGAAGAACAGTGGGCTGAGGGTAGGTCCCTGGGAGACGTTGGCATGTAAGGGGTGCCCCCCACCAAAAAAAATAGATGCTCATGAAAAAAAAGTGAAGGAGAAATGAGCAGGAACAGGCTGGGAGAACCAGCAAGGGTAGTATCCCAGAGCAAAGGCAATAGTTCCAAGAAGGGAAGGAGACACAGGGTCAAATGTAGCAGGCTTTAGAAAGATAATAACTGGGGGTGGCTGGGCGGCTCAGTCAGGAGAGCATCTGACTTCAGCTCAGGTAACGATCTCACGGTTCATGAGTTCAAACCCCGCATCGGGCTCTGTGCTGACAGCTCGGACGGAGCTCAGAGCCTGGAGTCTGTTCAGATTCTGTGTCTCCATCTCTCTCTGCCTCTCCCCTGTTGCCTCGTGCATTCTCTCTCTCAAAAATAAATAAACATTAAAAAAAATTTTTTTTAACGACAGACAACAACCGGATGATGATGATGGTAGTGATCATCATCATATAATGATAATAATAATTATAATAGCAACTATTACGTTATGAGATTTACGTAACCAACACACATATACCACATACTTCCTATCAGAAACTACTCTCAGTGCTTTATAAGGTTGAGCTTCTTTAATTCCCATGACAGTCCTATGAGGTAGGTACTATTACTAACCCTATTTTATAGGTAACGAAATAGAAACACAGAGAAATTAACTGACTTGTCTGAAATTACTCAGCAAGCGATGGGGCCAAGACTCTCTAGGGGCGACTTTCCTAACCACTAAGCATTACTCCCTCACGTCCCGTCATTTAATTTTCACCATACACAGGCCAATGAGTAGGTCCCATCATCATTCTAATTACAGATAAAGTAACCACGGATTAGCGAAGTTAACCAACTTTACCCCAAGGTCAGCCAGCTTCTGTGCTGGGCTGAGATCAGGCTGAGTGAACTGGTCTGTACGTTGTAACTAATCAATACCAGTCTGATTGGAGAGAGGAGGCCCCAGACGACATCTCTCACAAGACATGGGGTTCCCTTTCCTCTGTTTAAGACGTGGGTTCTCTCTTCCCTCTTAACTGGGAGACAAGGTGAGGGGCTCATCTAATCCAATTAAGAATTGAGCTCGTGGAAGATGGATGGCAGTTTTTAAAACTTAGTTCAATTCTGCTCTGTTCTTACCCTTTAGGTATAGCCTCTCAGGCTTCTGACTAGGAGGTGGTTGGTTGTCTGTCTCCTGTGGGATTTTGTGAGATTCCATTTTGCCCTTTGGAGGTTTGTTATTTTTTGTCCCTCACGATAAGGGAGTGTGAACGAATCCCAACTAAGTGAACTTTTTGGTCGTTTCACTCCTATCTACGTGGTAGGCAACATCTGGGACAGTTATTAAATTGAAGATTCTTTATTGGCTTATAGCAGAAGACAGAGGCTCCAGAAACACGTATCTATATATTTCGTACTCTACACAGAATACGGCAGCTTTCTTTGCTGTGAACAAAGCCAGGCAAAGCCCTAGTGTTCTCGCATGTGCTGTCTTCCAACAGGCTTAAAGGAATGCAGTCAGGGTCCCCTATTCCAGGGAACTCTGACCACCGGGTATCCGAGGCTGATCTCTGAACACAGTCAGTACAAACAACAAACAGAACTGAAACTCAGCTGGGCCTTGTGCCCAAGAAAACCAGCCACACATGAACTCACACCATGGGGGAAGGAGAAAGGGAAAAAAGTTCCACAAACAAACTGAGGAGAGAAAAAGGCAGGCTGAGAAGCTGGCTCCACACTGACTGGACCCCACATGAATGTGTGTGAGAGACAAGGCCTGAGAAAGAAAAGCTTCCCTAGACTTGCCCGGAAAAGGAGCTCTAATCTCTTGACTTACTGGGAAAGCAATGTGAGAGACCAAGAGCTCAGACTCTAACGAGAGAGGAAATGGCTTTGGGTCATGTATAAAATAAAGCAGATTTTGTTTAAAATGAAAAAAAAAAAATCAGAGATGCTTTGGCATCTTCTATATGGTTTATATGTAGAGGCATCCTAGCTGAAGCACTCATTTGGAAACGTACTGATTAAAACACTAATACCTGTTGTAACAGAGAAACCTGAAATTTCAGTGGTTTAACACAATAGAAGTTTGTTCTTTGGACATGGAAGGCCCAACCAGTGGGTGGGTGGAGGTGAGGTCACGCTCTGCGTCAGGCAGTCATTTAGGGACCCACATGATCCTAAAGAGGATAAAGATCGTCTGTCACATGTAGCTTCCTGGATGACTTTGGGCGTTGACTTCTAGCTAGCAGAAAGGGAAGAGAGTGAAGGACCGCACCGAAGATTGTTCCTCGCCAGGTCTACAAGTGATAAAGGATGCTTTTCCTTATATATCACAGGCCAGACAGAACCTGGTCATGTGGCCACACCTTAAGTATTGGGAGTGGTGGGAGATGTAGCCTCTGACTATACAACCACTTTCCAGCAAACACTCCATATTGCGGAAAGGGAACGCCAACCGCTGGCAGAAGCAAGATGTCCATTTTCTAATGGATCTGCTGATCTTCAGCACATCAGTTTACTGTATGGATTTGAAAAACAATAGAGGAAGAGAGGAAAGAAAATCACCAAATCAATACATCCTGCTCTCTTTAATTAGTGTTTCTTGAGAAGAGAGCTACAGTCCCTTTGGGTGAGACAGTTCTTTGGTTGCTGGACTATCTCCTACCATAGTAAGTTCATATCCCTGAGGACTGTCCACTAACGCCAGACTATTCCCACACACCACGACAACCCCAAGACCTATACGATTCCAAACGCCCTCAGGGTTGGGACTATCATGGCTGAAAACCACAAAAAGTCCTAATTTCAAGGTATTCGTCAATACTCAATTCTTGCTGGATCAGAGTATCAGAATCATTTCATCAAACAAACCTTCCTGGGGCACCTGGGGGGCTCAGTGTCCCACTTTGGCTCAGGTCACGATCTCGCAGTTTGTGAGTTCTAGCCCCGCATCAGGCTCTGTGCTGGGGGTGTGAGGCTGGCTTGGAATTCTCTCTCTATCCCTTTCCCTCTGCACCTTTCCCATCTGTGCTCGCTCTCTCTCTCTCTCTCTCTCTCTCAAAATAAATAAATAAATAAACTATATATGATAAAAAAAAACAAAAACAAATAACCTTCCACTCTTATTAACATTCTTCTAGAACGTCATGTGTTCTGCCTACTTTGCCATATCAGATGTGACCGTACAACAACGTGCTTGACTCCTCTGAAAACATCAGTGCTGCCCACTCAAAGCAGTCACCTTAGCATGACTAGCCATTTAGTGTAATGAGGTATCATTTTTAAAACATGCTTGTTTATTTATTTACTGAGAGAGAGAGAGAGAGAAAGAGAGAGACTGAATGAATGAACGAATCCCAAGCAGGCTCCAGGCTGTTGTCACAGTGCCCAACGCAGGACTCGATCTCACCAACAAGGAGATCATGACCTGAGCTGAAATCAAGAGTTGGACGCTTAACCGACTGAGCCATCCAGGTGCCTCTTAAGGTTACCATTTCTTTAAAAGTTTTAGGGGCGCCTGGGTGGCGCAGTCGGTTAAGCATCCGACTTCAGCCAGGTCATGATCTCGCGGTCCGTGAGTTCGAGCCCCGCGTCAGGCTCTGGGCTGATGGCTCAGAGCCTGGAGCCTGTTTCCGATTCTGTGTCTCCCTCTCTCTCTGCCCCTCCCCCATTCATGCTCTGTCTCTCTCTGTCCCAAAAATAAATAAACGTTGGAAAAAAAAAATAAAAAAAAAATAAAAGTTTTAGAACTCTCCTTTTGGAATCATCTTAAATGACACTGCTACATAAAACATGTAGGTGCTGAGCTTCAGGAACCTCAGAAGTTCCTTGTCCCATGTTTCTCTTGTCTGTCCTTTCTGCCACGCCTCTGCCAGGAGTTCCTCGACATTTATTCATTCAAGAGCATGTGTCCTGAGCACAGTGCAGTGACGAGTAAATACTGACCTCACAATTTTATAAGAAAGACTGGTATGCAGGTGCATCTTTACAACGTACGTAGGTAAATGCCACAGCTAAGGCAGGAAGGGAATTCTGTGGAATACAAATGAGGGAGGCACTAAACCGGCCTTGGGAGAAGATACTCATTTGTGCTTTCATGGAAAAGACCGAGTTCTCCAGATTGAGATGCTAAGGTGGCAGCAAGGGTATCTTTAGGCATGAGCTTGGGGAGACTATAGGTAATACAAGGGACTGGGGGATGGAAGAAGCCTCGAAAGTCTGGGAGAGAATAAGGAACCTGGGAAGAATAGAAGGGGAATGGGTTAGATGGATGGAAGCTGGATAGAAAGGGAAGGTCTCAGAGGACTACTGCAGCCCATGAGAGGGGGAAGGCAGTAGAGGCAGAAAGCTCTCTGATGGACCTGGAAACCGGGCCTTCAGTGAACACATCTCTAATGATACAGACCTCCTGAGGAAACCAACTTCCTATCAGACAATTTTAGATGTTCCAAAAGTCTTCTTAATACCCTTAAAAACCTGCCTCACCTTAGTTCTTAGCCTCCTGCCCTGGTTCTACCCTCCTAGACACAGAGATGGAGCGTAATCACGCTTCCATAGATCAGACCTTCTGGAATCCAAAGACAGTTGTTACAGCTCCATGAGTATCTCCTCTTCTCCAGGCTTAAGTCCCTCTTCGTATGTGTCTTTCCATATGGTTTTAGCCCCCTTTTCATTCTTACCGTAGTCCTTTGTGCTGGACATATTCTGCTCGATCAACACTTCCTTTAAGTATGGGACCCAGATGGAACATACTATTCCAAGTGTGGTTCACCAGCACCATCTTTGATCTGCATTCAAGCATCAAATGAAGTTACCAAGTAGGCATTACCACATTACTGAGTCACGCCGAACTTCCTGTCAGCCACTGTGAGTGCTGCTGGGAAGCTCACTCCCTCTTCCATTTAGAGGCAGATGTTTTTTAAATGTGAGTGTATAACTTTACACATACGAATTAATGTTTCCCTTGGTGAGATGCGGTCCTTCCAGGTCGTCAAGAGCTTTGGGATAGTCCCCGTTTTATGATGTCTTAGGCAAGCATGATAACTACGATGCCAATGTCCTCTTTCAAGTTCTTGATAATGATGCGTAATGATACAAGGCTAAAACAGAATTGCCACCCAAGACCTCTAAAAAATAAACTGTCGGTGTCACTTTTTTTTAAATTTTTTTTTTATTATTTTTTTTTTTAATTTTTTTTTCAACGTTTATTTATTTTTGGGACAGAGAGAGACAGAGCATGAACGGGGGAGGGGCAGAGAGAGAGGGAGACACAGAATTGGAAACAGGCTCCAGGCTCTGAGCCATCAGCCCAGAGCCCAACGCGGGGCTCGAAGTCACGGACTGCGAGATCATGACCTGGCTGAAGTCGGACGCTCAACCGACTGCGCCACCCAGGCGCCCCTGTCTGTGTCACTCTTTATTTTCACCCTTGGGTCTTCCTACCTTTTCCCATATTTTAACCTTTTATTTTCGTATTCCATGAGCAGCCATGGAAATCTTAGTTCCTTAGATTTCTTTCTTCTTCTCTGTTCCCCTGGTTACGCAATCAGAATTTCATTTCTTTTTTTTTTTTTTAAACGTTTATTTATTTTTGAGACAGAGAGAGACAGAGCATGAACAGGGGAGGGGCAGGGAGAGAGGGAGACACAGAATCGGAAACAGGCTCCAGGCTCTGAGCTGTCAGCACAGAGCCCGATGCGGGGCTCAAACTCACGGACGGCGAGATCATGACCTGAGCCGAAGTCGGCTGCTCAACCGACAGAGCCACCCAGGTGCCCCCAGAATTTCATTTCTGACACTCTCCTATCCTTCTTGAGAAGACTATGCTTTGGGTTGCTGTCCATAAATTTCTACTAATGTTTCTCCAAATATTAAAAAAAAATTCTGAAGTCTTGGTTATATATCTGATTACGAGCCACTTCTTAGTACAGTGTTTTACTTTGTTCTGTATAAATTCCAAGATAACAGGGACATCCTTAGAGCAATCTACCTCTTTAATCAATGTCTTCTTGATTTCTTTAATTCTTCCTTACTTAACGATTAAGTAAATTTTCCTTGTTGCTCTCGTATTCTAGGGGATTATGTCAACGAAGGTGCCACCACCAAGGGAAATGGATTTTCTACCATGAGGTTCCCATGAGGGAACCACATAAGAAAAGACAGAAAAAGTAAAGATAGCTGTATATTCTGTAGATGCTCATGTATGTGTATTTGGTTCATATCTCACAAGTAGATTGAAGTTTCCTCAAGGGCAGGAAGGAACTACATCTTGTCTGTAGAATATTGGTCTTCTGCTTCTATCACGTAGGAATGGCAAGTTCTCTGGGGATCAACAGATGTTTTTGAATAACTAACCACCACCACCGCCGCCAACAACAACATGGGTCAATGTTTAAATGCACATAAGCTTCCACCCGCTGGCTGAAGCAATAAAAACCTTGTAGGCTAGAAGACCATTGCTCATAGAACTATCTATAAACACAGACATTCACATGATAGGTCAAGAGACAGTCATGAATAAATAAAAGATTAGAAGGGGAAAACCTATCTTTAAAAAATCTCACTGAAAAGCCAATAAATCAGTAAGAAATAAATGTTATACATGAATTTAGAAGCACACACAAACACACACAATATTCATTGGCCATTACTTGCCCAGACTTCAAGTATAAAAGCAATTCATTAAAAAAATTTTTTTTCGAGGTACCTGGGTGGCTCAGTTGGTTAAGCCTCTGACTCTTGATCTCAACTCAGGTCTTGAGCTCACAGTCATGAGTTCAAGCTCCGTGCTGGGCTCCGTGCTGGCATGAAGCCTACTTAATAAAATTTCTTCTCCAAAAGTTATATGCTAAAAGCCCAGGTTATGGGGGGCTGTCCAAGATGGTGGAATAGGAAGCTCCTACACCCACCTCATCCCGGGGACACACTGCATCTACAGCTATATACGGAGCAATTACCTCTGAAAACAAAACAAAACCCTGAAAAGTAGCTGAGCAAACCCTTCAAACAAATCCTAAGAGGGTCACATTGAGATGAGTAGGAGAGGCAGAGACATGGTCTCCACCAAACCCCCACCCCCCCACCCCCCAGTGTGGTGAATCACAGTTGGGAGCAGCTCACAAACCGGGAGCTTCTGCCTGAGGAGCAAGGAATTCCTATCTCGAACCAGCCATTCCAACCCTCTGGACCTGCGATGGGGAGATGGGCCCCCAAAATGTCTGGCTTGGAAAACCTACAGGTCTTACAACCAGGAGACGGAAAGGGCCGGAGGGAACAGAGGTACTTCTATCAAAGAGCTCACATACAGAATCACTTGCCCCAAGGACCAGCAAAATAGCAGCATTTGGAATGACGTCTAGACTATATGTGAAGGAGATTCATTTGCTAATCTTAAATATCTGCCAGAGGGGCAGAAGTATGGTGGGACCTTCTCCGGGAAATGGAGGCACTGGCAGGAGTCAGTTTTACACTCTTCCTCTACCTTGTAGTCTTTGCAGACCCACCCTGGCCCTGTACTCTCTCCCTACCTTACTAATGCCAGTGGGTGTGCCCAGGTCCTGCATTGCCTATTCTACTGCCTTGGTAAGCTGGTGGTAAGCAGTCCAGAAAGTGGTGCCCTTTGATCACCTGGCTCTGGTAGCAAGGAGGGCTTACATTTCTGGGTCCCAAGGGACTACCATAATCAGAAACCCAGTTTTTGGTAGGCTACTACTCCTCCCCAGGGTGCTACAGACACAGCAGTCTAAAACATACCCCCAGTCTTCCTACGGAAAAGGCCTATTTAATTCATCCTGGAGCTTCATCCTAAGGAGCAGACTTCAGATTTGCCACACATTTAGAGCCTACAAAACTGATCTCAGGGCACATGTGCTGGGGGACGCCATCTTTGTGCTCTCCCTATTCCTCTCTACAGATCACCAGGACCTCCAGGGAAGGAGTCCATATACTTGTCTGGACTCCTGGTGTCTCTACAGATCACCAGGACCTCCAGGGAAGGAGTCCATATACTTGCCCGATATTTGCAGTAGTCACCAAGGGCACACTGTATCTCCTGGGCTGGAGGCCACTAGGGTGTGGCAGTTGCAGTCACAGAGGACGGCATATTTGTATTGGCAGGCTATAAAAGCTGCTCCCTGAGGGTCTGGCTTCCAGTTAGAATGAAACTTAAACTGATCGGGATCCCTGTCTTTAACACACTGATAGGTCTTGCAACATCCTCCACAAATGGGAACTGTCAAGAATAAATCAGGCTGCTTAGACAATCACAAATGATCAAGAGACAACCAACAGCTAGGTCAAGTTTTAATGATAAGGTTTACGTCCTGCACAAGGCCACTCCTTCAAGACTGGAAGAAGTAACTGTTTGCCTAATCTATGGAAACAGAGTCAAAAAGACACAAAGTGACTTTTGTGTTCCAAGAGTTCCAGAAGAAAGGTGCAGCAAACTTGTTTGAAGACCTAATGGTTGAAAACTTCGTAACCTGGGGAAGGAAGCAAATATTTAGATCCAGGAAGCCCAGAATTCCAAATAGGAAGAGACCAAAAAGATCCACACCAAGACACGTGATAATTCAAATGTCAAGACCTAAAGAGTGAATCCTAAAAGCAGCAAGAGAAAAATACAACTTGTTACGAACAGAGGAACCCCCATAAGGCTACCAGCAGATTTTCAGCAAAACTTCTGCGAGCCAGAAGGGAATCACACAATATATTCAAAATGAAGGAAAACTCTCGGGACTATATCTGGCAAGGTTCTCATTCAGAATTTAAGGAGAGAGAAAGAGTTTTTCGGGCAATAAAAGCTTAAAAATATTCACTAACTACTAAACCAGCCTTACAAGGAAAGTTAAAGGGTAGTTTCTTTTTTTTTAAGCTGAAAAGAAAGGGCATTTATTAGTGACAAGCAAACATATGAGAGTATAAATCTCACCGGTAAAGGTAAATATACTGTAAAAGTAGCAAATTAGTCACATGAAAGTTAAAGATAATAAAAATAACTGTAACTATGATAATCAGTGAGGGAATGCAGAAAATAAAAAGATGTACAGTGTGACATCAAAAAACATGAAACGTAGTGAGGAGAGTAAAAATGTGGAGTTTTAGAATGCGTACCAACAACTTGCCATCAACTTAAAATACACTGTTACACACAGGCTGTTATATGTGACCCTTCACGGTCACCACAAAGCAAAAAGCTACAGTACATACACAAAAGACTAAGAGTTATCAAACCACAAGAAAAGAGAGAAAGAGAAGAAGGAAGCAAGTAGAACTGTAAAACAGCCAGGAAACAAGTAACAAATGACAGTAAGTACAAACCCATCAATAATTCCTTTACATGTAAATGGACGGGGGGCACCTGGGTACCTCAGTAGGTTAAGCAGGACTTTGGCTCAGGTCAAGATCTCACGGTTCATGGGTTGGAGCCCTGTGTTGGGCTCAGCGCTGACAGCTCGGAGCCTGGAGCCTGCTTCTGATTCTCTATCTTCCTCTCTCTCTGCCCCTCCCCAGCTTGGGTCCTCACTCTCTCTCTCTCTCTCTCTCAAAAATTAAGAAACATCTAAAAAAATTTCAATGTAAATAGAATAAATTCTCCGATCAAAAAAAGAGAGCATCGCTGAATGAAAAAAAAAGTAAAGAAAGACCAATCTACATGCACACTGACTGAAAGTGAAAGGAGGGAGAAAGGTATGCCATGCTAAGAGAAAACAAAAGAAAGCTAGAGTACCTACACTTGTTTCGGACAGAAGAGACTTTAAATTTTTTTTTTTTAATGTTTTTTATTTATTTTTGAGACAGAGCGAGACAGAGCATGAACAGGGGACGGGTAGAGAGAGAGGGAGACACAGAATCGGAAGCAGGCTCCAGGCTCTGAGCCATCAGCCCAGAGCCCGACGAGGGGCTCGAACTCACGGACCGCGAGATCGTGACCTGAGCTGAAGTCGGCCGCTTAACCGACTGAGCCACCCAGGCGCCCCGGACAGAAGAGACTTTAAAACAAAGATTGTGGGGATCTGGGTGGCCCAGTCCGTTAAGCGTCTGACTTTGGCTCAGGTCATGATCTCACAGTTCGTGGGTTCAAGCCCCGTGTTATGCTCTGTGCTGACAGCGCAGAAGCTGGAGCCTGCTTTGAGTTCTGGGTCTCCCTCTCGCTCTGCCCCTCCCCCACTCATGCTCTTGCATACTAGTTCCCTCTCTCAAAAATAAACAAACCTCAAAAAATTAAAATGTATATATATATATATATATAAAACAAAGATTATAATAAAAGACAAATAGGGCATCGAATAAAGAATATGCAACGGCCAAAAGCGGGTGGCTTTACCAAATGGCGCTGGGAAGACTGGACAGCTATGTGCAAACAAATGAAACTTTCTTACACTACAAACAAAAATAAACTCAAAGTGGATTGAGGACCTAAATGTGAGACCTAAAACAATAAAAATCCTAGAAGAGAGCACAGGCACTAATTTTTCTGATATTGCCCGTAACAACATTTTCCTAGATATGTCTCCTGAGGTGAGGAAAATGAAAGCAAAAATAAACTACTGGGGCAAGAAAATAAAAAGCTTCTGCACAACGAAGAAGACAATCAACAAAATTTAAAGACAACCTACTGAATGGGAGAAGATATTTGCAAATGACATATCCAGTAAAGGGTTAGTATTCAAAATATATAAAGAACTGACATAACTCAATACTCTGCCCCCCAAAAAATCAAAATGCAATTTAAAAATGGGCAGAAGACATGAACAGACATTTCTCCGAAGAGGACATCCAGATGGCCAGCAGACACATGAAAAGATACTCAACATCACTCATCATCAGGAAAATGCAAACGAAAACCAAAATAAGGTATTGCCTCACATTTATTAAAATGGCTATTAAAAAAAGACAAGAGGGGCGCCTGGGTGGCGTAGTCGGTTAAGCGTCCGACTTCAGCCAGGTCACGATCTCGCGGTCCATGAGTTCCAGCCCCGCGTCAGGCTCTGGGCTGATGGCTCGGAGCCTGGAGCCTGTTTCCGATTCTGTGTCTCCCTCTCTCTCTGCCCCTCCCCCGTTCATGCTCTGTCTCTCTCTGTCCCAAAAATAAATTAAAAACGTTGAAAAAAAAATTAAAAAAAAAAAGACAAGAAATAACAAGTGTTGGAAAGGACGTGGAGGAAAAGGAACACTTGTGCACTGTTGGTGGAAATGCAAACTGGTGCAGCAGTGTGCAAAACACTATGAAGCTTCCTCAGAAAATAAAGAGAATTACCACATGATCCAGTAATTGGACTACTTGCTATTTACTCAAGAGTACGAGAATATTAATTCAAAGATATTGATACACTGCTATGTTTATAGAAACATTATTTCTAATAGCCAAATTATGGGAGCAGTGCAAGTGCCCACTGATAGATGAATTATATAAAGAAGACGTGGTATAGATACACAAGGGAATATTACTCAGCCATAAAAAGAATGGAATCTTGCCATTTGCCTCAAGATGGATGGATCTAGAGAGTATAATTCTAAGTGAAGTAAATCAGAGGAAGACAAGTACCATTATGATTTCACTTATATGTCAAAGGAAGGAAGGAAGGGGAGACATAGAGAAAGAGAAAGACAGAGAAACAGAGACAGAGACAGAGAGAGAGGGAGAGAGAGAAAGCAATAAAAGAAACAAACCAAAAAACAAAAACCAAAACAAAACAAAACACCAGACTCTTAATTACTCTTACCTACTCCCCTCTGGTGGTTACCAGAGAGGAGGTGGGTAGGGGATGAATGAAATAGATGAAAGGGATTAAGAGTACGCTAAAGACAATACTGAGGAATGTAGAATTGTTGAATCACCATATTGTACACCTGAAACTAATATACCACTAAGTTAACTATACTGAATTTAAGAAAAATAATAAAATAACATTTTTTTTTGAAAATAGAAAAAAAAGGAGGGTATTGCAAAATGATAAAGAGGTCACCCAATATCAGGGTATAACATTTATAAATATACGTACCCAACACAGGAGTATGTAAATGTAAAAAGCAAATATTACTGACCTCAAGAAAGAATACAGAGATACAATCATTGCAGGTGACTTTAATTCCCGACTTATATTAGTGGATAGATCACTCAAAAAAAAAAAATCAATAGGAAAACATTGGCCTTAAATGATACATTGGACTAGATGGACTTCATAGATTTATATAAAACATTCTGTCCAAGAACAGCATAATACACATTCTTCCTAGGTACCCATGGAACATTCTCCAAGATAGATCTTATGGTAAGCCACAAAACAACTCTCAAAAGATTTAAAAAAAATTGAAATCATATCAAGCATATTTTTTCACCACAATTGTATTACATGACAAATCAACTATAAGAAGGAAACTATAAAAAATCACAGATATGTGGAGATGAAACAGTATGCTCCTGAAGAAACAGTGACCAAAGAAGAAATCAAAAGGAGGAATAAAAAAAATACCTTGAGATAAATAAAAATGACAATACAATTCACTAAAATTTATGGAATGCAGAAAAAAATGTTCTAAGAGTCATAGCAATACAGGCTTACATTAAGAATTAAGGGCGCCTGGGTGGCGCAGTTGGTTGAGCGTCCGACTTCGGCTCAGGTCACGATCTCGCGGTTCGCGAGTTCGAGCCCCGCGTCGGGCTCTGGGCTGATGGCTCGGAGCCTGGAGCCTGTTTCCGATTCTGTGTCTCCCTCTCTCTCTGCCCCTCCCCCGTTCATGCTCTGTCTCTCTCTGTCCCAAAAATAAATAAACGTTGAAAAAAAAAATAAAAAAAAAAAAGAATTAAGAAAAAAAACTAAAAAGAACAATACAAGTTTTTAGCTAAAAGAACTAGAAAAAAAGAGAACAAATGAGACCCACACTTAGAAGAAAGAAAACAACGGTCAGAGAAGATTGAGAGACTAAAAACAATAGACAAGATCCATGAAACTAAGACCTTGTTCTTTGAAAAGACAAAACTGACAAACATTTAGCTAGACTCACCAAAAGAGGGAAGAAGGGAGGGAGGAAAGAGAATGGGAGCAAGGGAGGGAAAGAGAAAGAATTTAAGTACATAAAATCAGAAATAAAAGAATCTGTGATAATATGACAGAAATGAAAAGGATCATGAGACTACTACAAAAATTATATATCAACAAATTGGAAAATACTGGAACAAAGAGATAAATATCTAAGAAACACTATGTTCCAAGACTGGATCGTAAATAGAAAGTCTGAATAGACAGATTACCAGTAAGGAGATTAAATCAGTAATCGAAACCTCCCAACAAACAATTGTCCAGGACCAGATAGCTTTGATGGTGAACTCTACCAAACACTGACAGTAGATTTAATTTAATTTTTTCTCAAACTCGACTAAAAAACTGAACAGGAAGGAACTCTCCAAGCTCATTTAACAAAGCCAAAACTAGACAAGGATACCAAAAAAGAACACTATAGTCTAGTATCTCTGATGAATACAAATGCAAAAATTCTCAACAAACTACTAACAAACCGAGTTAATATATTAAAGGGGTCATACACCATGATCAAATGGAATTTATTCCAGGGCTGCAAGGATGGTTCAACATCCACACATCAATCAATGTGACACACTACATTAACAAAATAAAGAAAAATCTTATGATCTTAATAGATTCAGAGAAAGCATTTGACAAAATTCAACATCTGTTTACAATTAAAACAATCAACAATGTATATATAGAGGAATATACCTCAACATAATAAAAGCCATAGATGACAAGCCTGCAGGTAACATACTCAACCGTGGAAAGCTGAAAGCTTTTCTTATGAGATCAGGAACAACACATGAATAAAGACTCTTAAATATTTAATTCAACATTTTATTAGAAGTCCTAGGTAGAGCAATTAGGCAAGAACAAAGAAACACAGGCATCCAAGTTGGAAAGGAAAAGGTAAAAGTGTCACTATTTATGAACGACATCATTTTATATATAGTAAATCCAAAAAACCCCACAAAAGTTGTTAGAACTAATAAATGAATTCATTAAAGTTGCAGTGTATGGGGGCACCTGGGTGGCTCAGTTGGTTAGGCGACCGACTTCGGCTCAGGTCACGATCTCGCAGTTCGTGAGTTCGAGCCCCGCGTCGGGCTCTGTGTTGACAGCTGAGCCCGGAGCCTGCTTCGGATTCTGTGTCTCCCCCTCTCTCTACCCCTCCCCTGCTCATGCTCTGTGTCTCTCTGTCTCTCAAGAATAAATAAACGTTAAAAAGTTTTTTTTTTTTAAAGTTGCAGTGTACTAAAATCTGTTATTTTTATATACTAACAACAAACTACCCAAAAGAGAAATGAAGAAAACAACTCCATTTGCAACTGAAAGAATAAACTATCTAGGAATAAATTTAACCAAGGAGGTAAAAGATATGTACACTGAAAACTGTAAGATAGTGATGAGAGAAACTGAAGTAGACACAGATAATTGGAAACATATTCCGTACTCACGAATTGAAAGAATATTGTTAAAATGTCCATATTACCCAAAGCAAGGTACAAGTTCAAAGCGCTCCCTATCAAAATGCCATTCTTCACAGAACTGAAACAATCTACAATTTGTACGGAACCACAAAAGACCTCACAGAGCCAAAGCAATCCTGAGAAATAACAACAGAGCTGGACACATCATGCTCCCTGACTTCAGACTATACTACAAAGCTATGGTAATCAAAACAGATAGCACTGAGATAAAAACAGACCCACAGATCCATGAACAGAATAGACAGAGCAAAAATAAAACCATGCATATATGGTCAAATCAGTTTACAACAAAGGAGACATGAATATTAAATGGGGAAAGGACACTTTCTTCAATAAACGGAGTTTAAATCAGACAATGGTGCAAACTGAACTACATCCAAAAGGATGAAACTAGACTATTTTATACCATACGTAAAAAAATTAACTTACAATGGATTAATGACTTAAATGTAATACCTGAAACGATGGAACTCCTAGAGGAAAGCAGAGGTGATAAGCTCCTTGACACAGGCGTTGTTGATTTTTTTGGTCTGACTCCACGAGCAAAGAATGACAAAAATGAATGAGCAGGATTATATCACATTGAAAATCATTTGCATAGCAAATAAAGCCATCAACAAAATGAAAGGCCACCTACTGAATGGGAGAAAATATTTGCAAACTTAGGGATTACTATCTAAAATAAACAAACAACTCCTACAACTCAAAAGGCAAAAAATAAACAATGCAATTGAAAAAGGGGCAGAGGATTGGAAGAGGCATTTCCCAAAGAAGACCTCCAGATGGCCAACCGACACATGGAAAGATGCTCAACATCACTCATCATCAGGGAAACGCAAATCAAAACCACAGGAAGATATTACCTCACGCTTATTAGAAAGGCTATTATCAAAAAAGACAAGAAATAACAAGTGGTGAGGATGTGGAGAAAAGGGAACTTCAGGCAATGTAGGCAGGAATGTAAGTGGGTATAATCACTGTGGAGAAAAGTATGAAGGCTCCTCAAAAAATTAACAATAGAACTACTATGTGATCTAGCAGTTCCATTTCTGGGTATTTGAAGAAAGGGAAACACAAATTCAAAAAACCATATGTACTCCTGTGTTTGCTGCAGCATTATTTACAATAGCCAAGATACAGAAGTAACCTAAATGTCCACAAACAGATGAATATTATCGCTCATATTTGAAAGTCACCAAGAGAGTAAATCCTACAATTTCTTATCACAAGAAAGAAAATCGTTTTGGTCACTTTGCGTGGTGACAGATGGTCACAAACTTATTGTGGTCATCATTTCGCAATGCACACAAATGCTGAATCATTATGCTGTGTATCTGAAACTAAGGGAACTTTATATGTCAATTATATTGCAATAAAAAGAAACCACACTGTCTCTATGCATGTATATGCTCTGGGGCGTCAATTTCTCTTATCAGGTCACCATGGAAAGTTTGTTCCCATGAATATTTCTCCAAAAGAGTACTTAAAATAACCATATGACTGAAGGATCTCAAGTTGTTAAAATTAGAAAATAAAACAAAAACAATACAAAAGACCAGGTTCTGGGAGTCGTTAGCAGCTCCACTAAATATAAATAAAACTATCTACATAAACTACTTTAATATGATATAAAATCTGTGCAATTAGATTCTAAAATTACAGTTTTTTTTGTTGTTTTTTTTTACCCAACATTCAGCTCTGTGAGAGCCCTTCATGGCAAATACTGATTCTTACTCAACAAGATAAATTTTATCTTTTTTAGCTTTTATTTTTTCACTTACAAGGTGCATAATAATTAAGGATTTTGGTTGCCAAGGGTGAAATGCTGTCTCAAACTCCAAGTTCAATTGTTTCGTGAATTTGTAATTGCACCCTTTCTGAGGGATGGGGAAGGCAGAGGAGGAAATTCACAAAAGTGACACAAAGCAGATAATAATAGTGTCCCATGAGGAATTCATAAGGATATTCAAGGTGCAAGGGAAGAAACTGTTTGCATCACAAAGAATGATCTCTGATCACCCACGACTAGCCACTACTGAGATGGCTATACATCTAAGGACCCACCTTGAATTCTGACAAGAGATTAAACATGTAGGTCTTGATCTCCAGGGAAAATTCCCGTTTGTCTTAATCTACTGTGTCTATGAAGTTAGGGGTAAGGATGTTTGAGAGAATTCAGCAGGTACTTACTTTGGGATCACAGCTGGTGACAAAAAATGGGTGGGTATTTACCCTGAAGCTAACTCCCAGTTTAAACTTGTCCTATCTCACTTTATTTTTTACACCTAGACTAGATGCCAAGTACTTTTACATCATGCAGCAGTCTCCCCCTCTCCCACACACATCCCCCAACACCTTGCCTTGATATTACACATTTTAAGCATGGTTTTAATGCTTTTCCCGCTCTTAGGTGCTGCATTTAAGGAAAGTTGTCAGAGAAGGAAAAACCACCTGGCCACTAAGGTGAGCCCTCGCTGATGGCATTAAGCATTTCTACTCTCCTCAATCAGATTCTCGGCTTCGCAAAACAGAAGTGGGATGTCATTTGTTGATTCAGAGATGACTGGACTGTCACCACATTTTCAAGAAACTGATTATTAACATAGATTTTCATTTGCTAAGTTAAGTGGAGAAGCTACCTGTGCCCAGAGAGGTAAATCGTGTTCTCCATGGAACTGCTTCTCAGTACAGGGTACCGGAGATATTAAAGAGGAGAGGAAATATATCTGAAGTCTACTATCCCGGCTGTTGAAAAAACCGATGAACTATCTCCATTCCACAGTCAAGGCATACCTGTGATGAACTATACCGGCTACACATAACTCTCCTTTGGATAATACTCCAGAAACCTGGAAAAAATTTTAATAGTATACTCCTTTTTCTGTGAGTCATTACATGTCTCATATCATGTCAGCCAACTGAAAGGGCTGACATTTTATTTCAGATCATTTCATCATGTTTTCCTTAGAATATGTAATTCTAGCAACATGTTTGCAGCTCTTAGGCTGTTTAGTCTGGATTGGTTAAGTTCATCCATTACAAAGTGGATCGTGGGACAACTGGATATCCGTCTGCATCCAAAAGCATCAGGTTGGACCACACCACAAACAGAAATTAATTCAAAATGGATCCGGGATCTAAATATAAAAACTCAAACTAGAAAACTGGGAGGAGGAAAAACATAGGTCTAAATTTTAGTGACCTTGGATTAGGTAATGATTTCTAAGACAGGACACTAAAATCAAAAAGAAAAAAACCACATACATTGGACTTTGTGAGTTTTATAAACTTCCATGCTTCAAATGGCACCATCAAAAAAGTGAAAAGAGGGGCACCTGGGTGGCTCACTCGGTTAAGCTTCCGACTCTTGATTTTGGTGTACATCGTGATCTCACGGTTGTGAGATCAAGCCTTGTGTCGGACTCTGGGCTGGGTGTAGAGCCTACTTAAGATTCTCTCTCTCCTGCCCCTCCTCTGCTCTCTCTTTCAAAAACAAAACAAAACAAAACAAAAACCCAAAACAAAAAGAAGAAAAAGAAGGAGAAGGAGAAGAAGAACATTGAAAAGAGAAAAAAGAAAAGTCAAAGAATGGGAGGAAGAATTTGCAAATCATATATCTGATAAGTGACTTCTATTCAGGATATATAAAGACCTCTTACAGTTCAACCACAAAAAGACAAATAACCCAATGGAAAGGTGGTCAAAGTATTTGAATAGATACTTTGCCCAAGAAGATAGGCAAATGGTTAAAATCAACACGAAAAGACACTCACCATCAATAGTCAGGAGGGAAATGCAAATCAAAACCACACTGAGATGCCCCTCACCCTATCACCCAGAGCTAGGATGAGCAAATTTGAGAATGAGAGAATGTGGAGAAACTGAACCCTCACCCCTTGCTAATGAGAATGTAAAATTGTGCAGCTGCCTTGGAAGTTTGTACCTCAAAAAGTTATACATAGAGCTACTGTGTTACCCAACAATTCCACTCCTAAGAGTATGCCCAAGAGAAGTGGAAAAAATATGTGCACACAAAAGCTTGTATGCAGATATTTATAGCAGCCTTATTCACAATATCAAATAAGTAGAAACGAACCAATGTTCATCAGATAAAAAATAGATAGACAAAACATTGTGTATCTACACAATGGGATATTATTTGGCCTTAAAAATGAAGTACCAATGCACACTATAACATAAATGAATCTTTTAAAAAAGTTTATTTTGAGAGAGAGCGAGCAAGTGAGCTAGCAAGCAGGGGTTGGGGGAGGGCAGAGAGGGAGAGAGAGAATCCCAAGCAGGCTTTGGCCCCAGGAGGGGCTCAAGCTCACAAACCGTGAGATCACGGCCTGAGCCAAAACCAAGAGTTGGACACTGAACTGACTGAGCCACCCAGGAGCTGCTAAAACATAGATGAATCTTGAATACATTACTTTATTTATTTATTTATTTT
This sequence comes from Prionailurus viverrinus, assembly GCF_022837055.1. Taxonomy (NCBI): domain Eukaryota; kingdom Metazoa; phylum Chordata; class Mammalia; order Carnivora; family Felidae; genus Prionailurus; species Prionailurus viverrinus. Next base: position 17,099,964 of record NC_062569.1, read on the forward strand.
TATGTTGGCCTGTTTTTTTACTTTTATTTATTTATTTTTTTAATTCAATTTTTTATTTTTTAAAATGTACATCCAAATTAGTTAGCATATAGGGCAACAACGATTTCAGGAGTAGATTCCTTAGTGCCCCTTACCCGTTTAGCCCATCCCCCCTCCCACAACCCCTCCCGTAACCCTCAGTCTGTTCTCCATATTTATGAATCTCTTATGTTTTGTCCCCCTCCCTGTTTTTATATAATTTTTGTTTCCCTTACGTTCATCTGTTTTGTGTCTTAAAGTCCTCATATGAGTGAAGTCATATGATTTTTGTCTTTCTCTAATTTCACTTCACATAATACCCTCCAGTTCCATCTACATAGTTGCAGATGGCAAGATTTCATTCTTTGTGATTGCCGAGTAATATTCCATTGTATAAATATACCCCATCTTCTTTATCCATTCATCCATCGATGGACATTGGGCTCTTTCCATACTTTGGCTCTTGCTGATGGTGCTGCTATAAACATGGGGGTGCATGTGTCCCTTCGAAACAGCACACCTGGATCCCGTGGATAAATGCCTAGTAGTGCAATTGCCGGGTCGTAGGGTAATTCTATTTTTAGTGTTTTGAGGAACCTCCATACTGTTTTCCAGAGTGGCTGCACCGGCTTGCATTCCCATGAATACATTACTTTAAGTAAAAGAAGCCAGTCACAGAAGACCACATATTGTATGAGTCCGTTTATAGGAAATGTCCAGAATAGGCATCTCTACAGAGACAGAAAGGAGAACAGTGGTTGCTAGGTGCTGAGGGAAGGTGGAATAGCTACTGACTGCTAACTGGGTGTGGGGTTTCTTTTGGGGTGATCAGTGTTCTTAGGTAGTGGTGATGTCTGCACAACTCTGAATATAGCACAACCTACTATATTGTACACATTATAATGATGAACTTCGTGATATGTGGTGAATTATATCTCAGTAAAGCTGTTATTAAAATAAAGGTACTTTTTCTTTTTTTCTTTTTTTTTTTTAAGAGCATGTCTGAGTTACTGACCAAAAACCTTATTCATTAGTTTTGGAGGATTTTTTTTTTATGTTTATTTATTTTTGAGACAGAGAGAAGGGGAGTGAGCATGCACATGCAAGCGTGTGGGAAGGGCAGAGAGAGAGAGAGAGAGAAGGAGACAGAATCTGAAGCAGGCTCTGAGCTGTCAGCACAGAGCCCGAGGTGGGGCTTGAACTCACGAACCATGAATGAGATCATGACCTGAGCTTAAGTCGGATGTTCAACGGACTGAGCCACCCAGGCACCCCTGGAGTATGATTTTTAAAAACGATCACCAGCCCTTGTAAAACAAAGTACTGCTAAGAGGATACGTGCTTCCCCTAACCCTACACTGTAAGACACAATAAAATGACCCATGGTATTTGAAACGGAAAGAGAGGAAAATAAAAGACAGAAGGGGAAAGAAAGAGAACGTTAATTAAAATAATACTCTGCTTACTTTCAGATCATTTTATGCTGCTGTTTTAGGAAGTCATCCCAAGCGACTGCCGGATAAATGGCACCAACTTATTAGAAGATCATTGTAGGACTTTAGTAACCAGAGTCTCTAAATGAATGGCCCGGAGTCTACTGAATATCATTCCGTATAGAATCCTTCGGTTGTGAGGTATTAATGCAGGAAAGCTTTTAACTGTTAAAGGAAATCTTTTCAGATAAAAAGAGAACTTTATTAAATGGAAAGATGGTTGGGGCGCCTGGGTGGCGCAGTCGGTTAAGCGTCCGACTTCAGCCAGGTCACGATCTCGCGGTCCGTGAGTTTGAGCCCCGCGTCGGGCTCTGGGCTGATGGCTCAGAGCCTGGAGCCTGTTTCCGATTCTGTGTCTCCCTCTCTCTCTGCCCCTCCCCCGTTCATGCTCTGTCTCTCTCTGTCCCAAAAATAAATAAAAACGTTGAAAAAAAAAATTTTAAAAACAAGAAAGCCAGTAGATGGAATATTTCACCAGAGAAACATAAAGCAAGAAACTGCCAATCTGCTGTTTTGAGGGAAGAGAAAACAGGGTATTACTATCTTGGAAAGTATGTGGAGCTTAAATCACGTTGATGAGTAAAATTAGGTGGAATCCCCAGCTATTTCATTGCATCTGTCGTTTTTATTTACTGTTAAATTCTAACAGCATTGTTCTTGGCACAATTAATATTTGCTGAATGAATAAAACCAGACAGCCACATTACAACCCCATCAGAAATCTGAATATTTCTTTATTGTCTTTTTGTTCTTTAAAGTTTATTTATTTTTGAGAGAGAGAGAGACAGAGCGTGAGTGGGTAAGGGGCAGAGAGAGACGGAGACACAGAATCTGAAGCAGGTTCCAGGCTCTGAGCTGTCAGCACAGAGCCCGATGCGGGGCTCCAACTCACGGATCGTGAGATCACGACCTGAGCCAACATCAGACACTTAACCGACGAGCCACCTGGCACCCCAGAAATCTGAATATTTCTGAGGAATACACAAAGAGAGTATCTAAAAAGGCGAAAGAAGTAGAGTTAAAACTAAGATCCCCTGAAATAATTCAAATGTAGTCCTTTCTCGGGCTGTGTCAACTTGGGGTCATTGATCTTATAAGGTATTAGAGGTATTTGATTTATATAACCCCAGAGTTGATTTTAATGTAAAAAACAGAGGTGATGAAAATCTCTAGTGTCTGAATAAGTTTTGGAGTACTTTAAAGCATTTTTTGCTCACAGATACAAGTACTGTGGGAAAAAAAATCAGGAGATTCCTACCTCTGTTTTTGTTTTTTGGGTTTTTTTTTGTTTGTTATTTTTTTCAATTTCTGTTGTAAGGCACAAAAAAGTGAGTAATCGTCAAAGAAGGCTGTTTGTAACAAAACATTTTCACCACATGCGAATATCTGCGTATATGTTTCTTCACTCTGCTCTCTTAGCTTGTAACCTCACTGAAGGGCTGTAATTAAGGAAGAGAAAAGCAGTCAACCACATGAAACAACAGACTTGCTTACTACATTTATGGAATGTTTTGTCTGTGATTTAAGTGAGTAAAAGGCCTGATGGCTATTACAGACACAGAGGAAAAAGGCCAGTTGGATTTTACTCTAATGAAGAATGAACACCCTTCCCCTTGGCTTGAATTCTGAAAATACATCCAACCTCTTTTCAGTGAGGAGAAAGAGGTTTCTTTTACAGTTCAGTGTCCTAACTCACCTCAAATATCCCTATTTCTTAAGATTTACTATCATTGTAAGCCCAGCTTCCAGAACCTTCTTGGTCTTCTGAGTAAAGTTTTCTTTATGATATTTGACGGAGAGAATAATGGGTGGTATTTGCCAAGATGGACGAAGTCTGTTGGGGACGTTCTCTCTACATATTATAACGAAAGATTTCAGACAAAATACTGAAAGCAACTGAGCATCCTAAAGAGTAAACAATCGATCGCAGGCCGATAGTGAGGAAAGGGAAAACCTGAAGAACGACCAGTTCCACTGAAAGTTCTGGTTAGGATAGTACAATGGCCGGAGTTGTGGAACTATGCAATGGGCATGGGCAGCAATATTCAGAGAAACCCTTCTTTGTGGCTAATTAGGAAGTTGTGAGCCAGAAGTTTCTGGGGGGGAATACCTGAGGTTTCTGGGGTGTTTTGTTCTCGCCCAGCCCTGGTCTGAGAACAGTCCCAGTCATGAACTGTATTGATGTGGAAGGGACAGCAACAGTGGCAACAAGGACATGGGTATCAAAACTTTGAGAGAAAAACCCTGCTGACAGAGGAACCAGTACAAAAGGTCTCTGAGGGCTGAAGCGTGTCGGGAGAATCCCTATCATTTTTTTCTTCCTTCTTTTCTCTTGTTGCTTCACCCCAAGGGTGGATGTAGTCACTTAGAAATATGCAAAAGTAAAGCAGAGAAACAACTTTCTGGCCAGAGAAACCAGGATAAGGGTTCCTTCTGGAATGAGAGAGTATGGGAAGATCCCAGGGAAGAGAGGATTGGGGAAGGGAATCCTCTAATTCTAGATTATAAATGGATACAGATCCCAGGCTTACTTTCAATCCATGGATGCAGGGAAGAGATGCAAATTGTGGGGTTCAGAACAGGCCACTCCACAAGATGGTAATTCAGCATCCTGAATATTTTAGGCTAAAGCAAGTTGAAAAATGTCATGTGCAAGAAGGACTCTTTGACCTCGCCTTTTTTAGCTAAGTCAGGTCATAGAAACAGAAGGTTCTAGAAGGACTGATTTCTCCCTTTTCTCCTGAAGGAGGTCATAAGACCCTCTTGCGAGAGGTGCCCTTCTTATACTTGGAGGAAAGGAGCATCCTCATTTCTGGGAGGATGAAAAGGGACAGAGTGGTATCCAAGTGAACAGGCCTTGCTAAGTGCCCTCCAGTTTACCATTCTTAGCCCATATATTTCTGTCCTACCATAGTTACTCATGACTTTACATTCTGCATCAAACGTAATAAAAAAAAAAAGGTTAGGTTTAACTATTCCTTCAGGTATTCATTTCTTTATGAAGTTTCCTGTGTCATATACAACTTGTTATAAATAAATTTCTGTGCCATTTTCTTGTTAATCTGTCTTGAGTCAGTCTAATTTAGAGAGGCCGAGGCAGAAAAGGGAGGGTAGTAGGAAAGACTTTTTTCTTCCCTTAAACAGAGAAAGAAATAATAAAGATGAAAGCAGAAAAGAAATTGAAACAGAAAATATAAAGAGAAAATACAAACAAAAGCTAGTTCTTTATAAAGATCAATAAAGTTGATTAAGTGCCTACACAAACTGACCGACAAAGAGAGAAGTCGCAGATTATCAATATGTAGAAAAAATGAAGGAATATCACTAGACTCTATAGACCCAAAATTTGATAACTGAGTTGAAATGTACCAATTCCTTTAAAAGTGTAAACAATCAAAACTTAATAAAGAAAATATAACCTGGATAGCCCATAAATATTAAAGACATTGAATTCATACTTTAAACCCTTTCAATAAAATTCCAAACCCATGTGGTTTCCCTGGTGAATACTAACCAATATTTAAGAAAGAAATAGGAGCATTTCTACCCAATCTCTTCCAGAAAGTCAAAAAGGAAGTAATATTTCCAAACTCACCAGCATTACTTTTATAGCAAAACCAGATAAAGACATTACAAAATAAAAACCCCAAAAACAAAACAAAACAAAACAAACAAAACAACCCAAAACTATAGGTCAACATCCCTCGTGTAAAAAAAAAATCTCAAAATCCTCAACAAAATATAGGAAATTGAATATAGAAAAAATATCAAAAGAATAATATATCAGAATTTAAGAAACAAAACAGATGAACATAGGGTAAGAGAAGGAAAAATTAGATAAGAACAGAGAGAGAGGCAAACCTTAAGAGTCTCTTCAATACAGAGTACTGAGGGTTGCTGGATAGGAGGAGGTGGGTGGGGGGATGGGCTAAATGGGTGATGGGCATTAAGGAGGGCACTTGTTGGGATGAGCACTGGGTGTTATATGTAAGTGATCAATCACTGGGGTCACTCCTGAAACCAATACTACACTGTATGTTAATTTAAATTAATTAAAAAAAACCCATGTTAGTTGGAAAAAAAAGAGAATATTACATCATAAAAAAAGCAGGGATATAAGGCTGGATCAACATTCAAAATTGATTTTAACAAGGTATTAACAAATTAAAGAAGAAACCTGATTCTCCTGAAGAATACAAAAAATTCATTTTACAAAATTCAACATCCATTCAGGATTTAAAAACAAAAAACAAATCCCAAACAAAACAAAAACCTCCCAGAAAATTGAGAATAAAAATAAATGCCCTTAGTCTAATACAAGGCATCTAAAAAAAAATCTATAGTTTACATTATATTTTAGTGTAAAAGAATTGAATGCTTTTTACATAATACTGGGATAAGGTCACCTGTTCTCACTATTCTTATTCAATATTGTTCTGCAAGGCCTAACCAGTGTTATAAAACAAGTAAATAAAAGTAAATATAAATGAGAAAAGAAGAAATAAAGCTGTCTCTAGTCACACGAGATGATGGTCTACATGGAAAAACTCTAAGGAATTTATAAACACATAAGCCTTCTAGAATAAGTGAAATTAGTAAGATTTTAAGGTACAGTTCAATATTAAAAACTCAAATGCATTCCTATAGTCAGTAATGTACAATTAAGAATGAAATTTTTTTAAAGTTCCATTTATAATAGAATTGATAAATATACATAAATCTAAAACAATATAAACAGATGTGTATGCTAAACGTTGTAAACCATTGGTCAAAAAATAAAGAAAACCTAAATAAATGGAGAGACATGCTATGATCATGCATTAGAAGTTTTGATATTGTCAAAATGTTAATCTTCCCCAATAGACCTATACGTTCAACAGAATATTGAGAATGAGCTTGTCAACACCAAGAAGCTGATTCTAACAATCATAACGAGAGTGAAAGGAACTAAAATTGCCAAAACATTTTGAAAGAGAAGAACAAACTAGGAACAATCATACTATTTAATTTCAAGACTTTTGAGAAAGCTACAGACATAAACAAGTATGATATTGATAAAAGGATAAATACATAGTTCAATGGAACATAACAGAGTCCAGAAATGGATCCACACAATATGTTCAATTAATTTTTTGCAAAGGTTCAAATGCAGTTAAATGAAGAATTGTTAGCCTTTATAGCAACTGGTTCTTGGAAAATTTGGCATCTATACACAAAAGAAAAACGAATCTCAGGGCGTCTGGGTAGCTGAGTCAGTTAAGCGTCCGATGCTCAGGTCATGATCTCATGGTTCATTGGGATGGAGCCCCACGTCAGGCTCTGTGCTGACAGTGCAGAGCCTGCTTGGGATTCTCCCTCTCCTTCGCTCTCTGTCCCTTCCCTGTTCATGAGGTCTCTCTCTCTCTCCCAAAATAAACAAATAAGCATTAAAAAAATGAATCTCATACAATACCCCATAGACCTAAATGTTAAACAAAAGGCATATGACTTTTAGAAGAAAACAAAGAACAGAACCTTTGTGAACATGGTCAGGCAACAAAATCTTAGGACAGCAAAAGAAAAGAAAAACACGGTAAATTGGACTTCATCAAAATCAAGAACTTTTGGTCTGTGAAAGACAGTGTTAAGAGAATGAAAAGACCAGTGTTAAGAGCATGAAAAGACTGGAAGGAATTATTTGCAACTCACGTCTCCAGCAAAGACTTCCTAACCAGAATATGTAATAAACTCTTAAAATTCAACAGTAAGAAGGTGAGCAACCCAATTAAAAAAATGCACAGAAGACTTGAACAGATCCTTCAGTGAGATATATAGATGACAAGTAAACGTATTAAAAGATGCTCAACCTCATTAGTCATTCAGGAAATGCCCATTCTGACCTCAACAAAATACTGTCAGACACTAGAATGGCTAGTGTTAAAAATAAAAGACATTTCCAAGTGCTGGCAAGACATGGAGCAACTAGAACTCCCCCACATTGACAGACAGCGATGTAACAAACTTCTCAAGGGAATAACCTAAAAAGTCCCAGAGTACTGATTGTTTCCTAACAGTGTTGCTGGCTGCAAGGAAGAAAAACTAAAAGTCTACAAGGATTTCTGAGATTGACTTCATAGGAGCTGGAGGAGACCCAGTAATCAAAGGCAGTTTGCCTTTGCACTTCTTAACCAGAAGGACCCAAGTGGGTAGAAGTCAAACAAAAGACACTCTTCTATTTTTTGAGAAAAACAGGCATCGCCTTGCTGCCCTAGGTCTTGACCAACAGGTGTTTAGTTAAATTTGCCAAAAGTACTGAATCCTTACTTTCAAAGTCTCTTTGGAGTAACCCTTAAAGTATGAACAAGAAAAGGAAAATTTGTTCTTGGCAACTGGGTTTTTAAATACTTGTTTGTTTGAAGGAGAAGGTATTCCCAGGAGCTGAGAGCTAGTGAAACAAGCTTATAGGGCGATTTTCTTGTATTTTGCTAAGACTTTCTTATTTTCATAAGATTTTGAGATACGTGGGTTTTTAGAGATATCAGTCGATGTTCAGTGCATTATTGCTACATAACAAAAATTTAAAAAAATCTTACAGAGAACTAACTAAATCTGTGTCGCTTAATATGGTAGCCCTCTGTGGCTTATTAAATTTAAATTTAAATAAAGTTAAAAATTTAGTTTCTTTATCAGTCGCATTTCAAGCGTCCGCAACGGGTATACGTAGCTACTGGTTACCATGGCAAGCAACACTGCAACACTATAGAAATAAAGACTGGGGTTTCCATTCTAGAGATTTGAGCAAACCTCAGCTTTCTGTAAACTGAAGAAAGAATGCTTGTTATCTGGGAAGATTAAACCAGATGACATTAATAAAAAGGATAGTTGTTATTGGCAACTAAACACGAGACAAATATAATTTAACTGAGGAATTTAACTTTTCTCTGAAATAGTCTCCTCCGGTTTTGAGTAACCATTTATTTTAGTGAATAGGATGTTATTTTTATTTCTTCCTATCAGTCTATCTCCCTGATACTTGCGGATTAGTGGGAGAGGAGGAAGGTGTCTCATTTTTATTTATAATTTGATGACATAGGGAAGGACAGCTTAACCACTATCTTACTTCGTTTTCCATGTATCTCTGTGGTCCCAATTTGTGAAAAGGCATGAAATATGTTGGTGTGTCAGCTATTAGCTGGTGACCTTTAATAATTATGAAATCCCTCTTCTCTAAATAATTATCCTGAAACTAAATTATTTGGAGTACAGAATGTTTATACATGAGAGAGAATGGCGGAAGGAATGTGGAAGAGGGAAGGGGGATCTTAATACCAGAGATTCCTAGGCTAATACTTCAGGATAAGCATACTTTATTCATTATTTGTTTTTATTCCTTTGGTGTCACTAGGCACCATCACTCATAATATATTTACTCAAGATCCTTCCCCACTCCAGAAATAGGGTTTACAATACAAGTCTTTGATGGTCTGAAACACTATAGTGCACTTCATTACAGAGCATACTGAGAGAGAGGATGAGCTTTAGTTGGGGTGACCTGTCACACCAGCTCATCCATTATATCTCTTGTCACAACTGTTTACTTTTTCACACCGTGCTGGAGCCATTAAGAAGAAACACTAAGGTGGGATTGGCTACGTGCTGTTCTCCTCTTGACCTGCCAGGGAATTAATCTTGAATGCTCAATTTAATGCTTTCTCACAATGACTGCTGGGGGTGAAAAAGTCTATTTTATTAAAAAAAAAAAAGGCACCCATTTAAAACACAGTCAGTATAATTAAGTTCTATCACTTTCCCTTGGATAGGGAAACAGTAGCAGAAGGTCCACAGATCTCTTTAACATCATTATACATGTAGCCAGTGATTGGTGGGGTAGAGTGTTTAGTTACATATTAAAGTGGGCAAAATCAGTAAAACATTTAGAAACCGGCACCGCAAATGGCAGTAATTTATGGAAAATGATCATTTTCTACCAGTGGCTTGAGAGAAGACTTTGAAACTTTTGTATATTTCTCACATTGAACACAGGAATCTTTGTATTTTGTACATTTTTAAGAAGTCACATGAAATCCATACAGAAAAGATGAAGTGAAGGTGGGTATAGCCCCTTTACTAAGATTCATGGAAATGAACAAAAGGAATAACAAGACGGGGTAGAAAATAGAATTCATGATTAAATTCTCTAACAACCACATATCACAGATATGTAGATAGTTGGTCCAGGAGAGTGGCATGTGTTTCAAGCTGAGGTTTGAAAAATGCCAGTAACTGCTGGCAAACTTCTCTGGCAAGGTAGATATTTTTCTAAAGGGGGGTGAGTTGGCAGGTTGTGAGAGACTCAACTAAGAGCCTCTTCCTTAGAAGACTGAGGCTCCATTAGTTAGTGGACAGGGCATCAAGAACAAAGAAATGTCCTTGAAGAATTGTGGTTCCGTGGAATGCCAAGATAACTTGTGAGAGAGGAGATAAACAAAGGAGAAATGAGAAAAAAATGAAGAGAAACAAACCGCAGCTTGGTGAGAAACTTCATTATGAGTCACCCTAACGTCCGCTTTAGTGATCTGCTCTACAGAAGAGAACAATTCCTCTAGGGCAGAAGATACATTAGTGACAGAGTCCTTGTCAGTCTCAATTTACTCCCCACCTGCATATTGTTACTTATACTAGTGGCGAGCAAAGAGAAAGTCACACATAGATGATGACTACTTGACAAGGATCCAGCATGACACCTTGTAATAGCTACCATTGCACTTTCCTGTCTTCGCTGAAGAAGGAAACAAAAAAGTTAAAAATTGCATAAAAAACAATCAACACATTTCAGGGCATTGGGAATGAAGAACACTACAGACAGATATTCCTCTAAACTCTTAAGAAAAACCAAACAGGGAACCTTTGATAGGTGGGGAGAATATCAAAGAATCGGTTCAGGAGACGAAAGAAAAGGTCATTAAAGAGATGCAAAGCCATCTGGCCACAGGAAGGAGAGAAATGAAAAGAAAGTAGTCAAACCATTATTAGGAAAAAGAAAATCACATCAGCAGCTAGAAGCAGAATGGATACTGCTAGAGAGAGAGGCAATGACATGGAGGACAAGCATGAGAAAATAATAAATACAAAGGAAACCCAAAAATCAATGAAGTTCACGTTAGGCACGGCAGATCTGTCCACTCTTTAGAGTATCCTTAGAGAAGTAGATAAATCGTCACCATCACCACAGATGACAGTAAACCCTCAAAGGCATAATAAAATAGGCATAATAAGAGAATAATTTCCTATGAAGAATGAAGTTCTGTATCCGCAGATCCATATAGCACGGCACTTTTCCCTAAGAAAATGGTTATAAAGTAATGAGTGAAATGATCTATTCCAGTGAGGTTTTTGAGATGCAAGGATAGAGAAAGAAATCTGAAGGTGTTGAGACAAAGAGTCCTAAATTAGCTACGAGATATAAAAATCAGCCTGGCTTCAGACTTCCCTATAGCAACACTCACTCTCAGAAGGCACAGAAGCTATGTCTACTGAGTGTTACAAGGAAAACAAAAAATATACCCAGCTCAGATTTTGGTCACTTTTATTTTTAAAAAAATTTTTTTTAACATTTATTTAATTGAGAGAGACAGAGAGACAGACAGAGTGTGAGTAGGGAGGGGCAAAGAGAGAGGGAGACACAGAATCTGAAGCAGGCTTCAGGCTCTGAGCTGTCAGCACAGCGCCTGACGCAGGGCTCAAACCCACGAATCGAACTGTGAGATTATGACTTGAACGGAAGTCAGACGCTTAACTGACTGAGCCATCCAGGGGCCGCTTGTTCTCTCTTAAAGACAAAGTGAGTCCTTCTAAAAAAAAGTGAATAATTGGAAAGACCTAGTTGAGAATGGAATCCAGCCCATCAAGAAATGAATAAAGAGGATATATAGCGCAGAGAGAGGAAACTGTAAAACAAAGGATGGTCTGTGAGAAGTGATCCCAGGTACATTTAGAAGAAACTTGATGATCAACCACTATGAGAATTAGGATTATAAAAGAGAACGTTAATGCTATAAACCTTCACGAGGTAAATCTAAAAACACAACAAACAAACAAAACATGTGGTTGGGAATGGGAAGAAATGTAAGGGAGCCATGTTCTTGGTCTTCCATAGCAAAATGCCAAAGATTACTTCTCTAAAGGTATCACCATGTATCCATATGGAGAGTATGATGATATGTGAAAAAAACCAGAATATATGCAGTATGATCCTAATTATGAACTGGGGGGTGGTAGTGGTTACCATTGGCAGGAAAAGAAACCTTTCAATTAACACCAATGGTATAAGATTTCTGCAGTGCCTTTAAACTTAATATCAAATAAATTCCCCTTTTGACTGGATAAATGTTAGATCTTCCATGCTTAGTCAAATGTCTAGTCAATTATTTGAGTGATTCTGCTAATCTTCCGAAAATATTTCCTTTGTTTTAACTCAAGGTAAAATAGACTTAACATGGATTTCTTTCAAGTTTCTTTAATTTTTAAATATAGCTTCAGCAGACATATTTACATGATAAGAGAGCTCATGAGCCTATGAAAGGCCATCTTTCAAATTGCACATAGGCTCCCTCGGTACCTTGAGCGTCTGTAAGCAGTATCTTTCCAGTGTCCAGCCATCAGCTTCTGGAATAAAAGATTACAGCTTGGAACAGTAAATAAACTAATTGGGCTCATCCAGGAAAGCAAAGCATGTAACCAAATTAACAATCATCTCTCTAAGGTTAAATTCTGTGAGCTATTACATAACTGGTATCTTACAATGTGACATGCGCTGCATCATGAGAAAAATCACAACGTTATGTATTCCTGAGGTATTATGGATGACTGTAGGTCCTTCCAAAGTCCCTACATTCTGCCTTTCAGAACCTGTCACATCCTGATCAGTTTCCAGTGTGTCTTTTTGCATTTGATTCACAGAGCAGTCTGATAAGGAGGGACAGGGAGCTTGGGAGAACCTGCCAGAAAAGTGAAGGGAGACGCCATTTTTGATTGAGTACCCACTAGCAATTCAGACAGCAGTCAACCTGCTCGAAGACAAGTTGAATGTAAAATCAAATTTATGTCCCTCAGCAGATGTTGTACGTGTTCACCTGTCATAAATGTATATAGATTATATTAAGACATAAGGATTGACAGGTTTGCAGGTTTTATTCTGAGAAAACAAGAAAACTTGTTCAGGGAAGTCTATAAAATGCTGGAGAAACCCAGCATAAAGCTGGTTTTAAGTTCTATTTCAAAAGACTGGCCATGGTACTTTTTTCCTAAGAGATATATGGCAAGGGGGCTGGTGTGGGGGAAAAACTAAATTATCCTGAAGTCAGAGCAAGTTCACTGCTATTTTAAAGTAATTATAATCTGGCTCCATGTTTGTTTAATAAAGGCTCTTGTATTACCTACTAAAATAAACTACAAGAACGTAATAGAAGTGCCTAATTTTATAGAGTAAACATGAAGTTGAATTGGTATTTTGTAACTCTACAGACTATCTAAATGAACAACGAAAATGCCGCATTTAAAACAAAAATCTAACGACACATCTTTTAGAAAAGTGGGCCCCCATCCTTCATGCATCACATAAAGCTGAATGCTCATATTGGGCAGTTTGCCTAAGAAGGCTATAGTTGTCTTGATCAATTACAGTTATCCATGAACATTGAAACCACCAGGGCCTTCAGAATGACTTTTATATCTTTTCTGGTTTTAGGGGTAATATATACATCCTTAGTTGGAGACAAAGAACTTGGCAACACAAAAAACTACGATGGGTACTAGAATGCTCAAATCTATTTTTTTCTTCTTTTTTAAAGTCCATTCGAAGATATCATCCTACCATTAAAGCAAATTAAAATAACCTATTAATCAGAAGTAGCTACTGTCAGTGGGGGTGTAGTTATCTCTATTACAAGTATGTGCGTGTTTGTGCAGATTGATCCATGTCTGAATCATCTATCTTTAATTGTCATATTGCATGTAGTTCTTTTTCTTTTACTTTTAATTAAACATGGTATCGTCAAGTTCCATGTGATGCTTTTTTTTTGAGTCAAATCATGATATTTTGTTTTATCAATATCACATTTTTGAGATACTTCAACGTTGTTATGGCATATTAATTCTAGGAAATGCACGGATTCCAGAAAGTATAGGCTCTTAAATGAATGACTTCCATCTCTTTGGTACTGAAATATGACTAAAGTCATTTTGGCCTGCGGATCGATCGATCGATCGATCTTCGTCCAAAATGAATCCAGGGAAAAGACACCTGCTTACTGCTTTTTTTTTTTTAAAGTTTTAATTTAAATTCCAGTTAGTTAGTATACAGAATAATATTAACTTCAGGTGTACAATTTACTTTATTATTTTATTAAAAAAAATTTTTTTTTAGAAAGTGAGAGCAAAAGTGGGGGTGAGGGCAGGCATGGGGAAGATAGAGGGAGAGAGAGCATCCCAAGCAGGCTCCACACTCAGCATGAAACCCAACACGGGGCTCGATGCCATGACCCTAGGATCATGACCTGAATCAAAACCAAGAGTCAGATGCTCAACTGGCTGAGCCACCCAAGTGACCTCAGGTGTACAATTTAGTGATTCAACACTTCCACGGAACACCCGGTGTTCATCACAAGTGTCCTCCTTAATCTCTGTCATCTATTTAGCCCATCCCTCCACCCACCTCCCCTCTGGTAAACACAAGTTTGTTCTCCATAGTTAAGAGTCTGTTTCCTTGTTTGTCTCTCTCTCTCTTCTTTTCCCTATGCTCATTTCTTTTGTTTCTTAAACTCTACATATGAGTGAAATCATATGGTATTTGTCTCTGACTTACTTGTCTCTAGCTCCATCGATGTCATTGCAAATGGAAAGCTTTCGTTCTGTTCTTACAACTGAGTAATATTCCATCGTATACATATACCACTTCTTTATCCATTTGCCACTCGATGGACATTTGGGCTGTTTCCATAATTTGGCTATTGTAAATTATTCTGCTACAAACACTGAGGTGCTTGTATCCCTTCAAACTAGTATTCTTGTATTCTTTGGGTAAGTATCTAGTAGTACAATTACTTAATCGTAGGGCGGATCTATTTTTAAATTTTTGAGAAGCCACCATACCGTTTTCTAGCATGGCTGCACTAGTTTGCATTCCTGACAACAGTGCAAGAGGTTCCCCTTTCTCCACATTCTTGCCAACATCTGTGGTTTCTTGTGTTGTTGATTTTAGCCACTCTGACAGTTGTGACGTGACAGTTCATCAGAGTTTTGATTTGAATTTCCCTGATGATGAGTGATGTGGGGCATCTTTCCACATGTCTGCTGGCCATGTGGATGTCTTTGGGAAAATGTTCATGTCTTCTACCCATTTGTTAATTGAATGATTCAATTTTTGGTTGTTGCGTTTTCTAAGTTCTTTACATATTCCGGATAGTAACCCTTTATCAAATAAGTCATCTGCACATATCTTCTTCTGTTCTGTAGGTTGCCTTTTAGTTTTGTTGGTTTTCTTCGTCGCGCAGTGCTTCTGGCTCTTTTCGTAGGTTCCCTTGCATTCCCAGAAATCATGTTAACCTTCGGAAATGCTTCTCTTCATTCAAAGCCCAACTCACAAGCTGCCTTCTCTTGAAATCTTCCTAAATTCCCTTCCCACATTGAAATCCTTTGTTCTTCCCTTTGCACCGTCAGAGTACTTTACTTATTCCTGTATTATAATACTTATGAGCTTAGCAAGCATTTGATAAATAATTTTTGTATTAGTGGATGGACGGAGCAAACCAAAGTTTCATCCATGGCAAGGGGACGTTTAAAGTACTGGTCTAGGTATCATCTTGCTGGGTTTATAAAATCAGCACAATTCAGTCTTATCTTAATGGTTCATCAGATCTATGAAATTCAGAATACTGCAGAAGCTTGAAGCTTTTTTTTATCTGATGGATTCAAATCCTTATGAATGCTAAGTCATATGGATACATGTATGACAGGGGCCAAAACTAATTATTAAGATTTCAGATGAAAATTCCACCTGAAAACATAATTTCTGGAGTATTTAGTGATTTGCCAGAGAGAATAAATCTCAAAGCCAAAAAAAGTTTTAAGCCAGATAAGTGACAGACTTTGCCATCTGCTGAGATGTCCAGTGGGGTGTAGGTTCAATCTGCTTCATATAGAATTTGGCCTTCTTTTTTTCTGTTTTTCTTGCCTTGGCAAGGATTCTAATGCAAGCCATGTAGCCTCTCCTCGAGAACACTATTTTTTCCTCAACATGCTCTGAAATACCACTTAATAAAATACACACTACACATTCCCAATTTTCTTGTTTGAATATGAACAATCAAGGAAACTAAAATACCTTTCCTTTGTTTTCAGTTCATTTCTGCAAAGTACCCGCTTGCTTAGTGGGATTAATCAGCTATTAATGAATTTGTCTTCAATTGCACACTGGTCACCAAAGTTGTGTGAATCGGGGGAGCCCAGTTTGGAGAGTTATTTCCTCCCCTTTTCACATGAGGCCATTAGCTGAAACCATCTTGAGGCGTTAACATTCTATGGTCTTCTGTTTCCAAATGTGCCATTCCTTGGTTATACTTTTCTATGTTTAGAAAAATTCTTGGAACCGAAAAGTGCATGATTCAGAAAATTGCTAAATATTTAGAAGTACTTGTAGGGCAGCTAAAAGGAGAGGGCACAGTCATGTACTCGGTTGATTGTCCCAAAGTTGGCAGTAAGGATAAGTTACAAAAGATCAAAAAAGTTTTCAAAACGCACCACTTAGAGAGCTTAAAATAAGTCTATAAGGAACCTGAAATACGTACAGAATACTCAGTCACTTTATAAGCACGTCTATGACAAGGGCTCAGTAAGTGGTAATGAATGTGACTTTTCTCTTTATATTTTACTGTTCCTTATCTTGTGGGACTATTCTCTTCACATGACTGTTGTGCGTGGATGGTGAGCATCTATTAATGTCTTCATTCACTCATTTAACAATGATTTATGAAGCACCTAGTAAAAGCAGACACTGGGCTAGATATTGCAGATCTGATGGCAAAGCTGTAGAACATGGTTCCTGCCATCATTTCGCTTTTGAGCTTGCCATTGTAACATGAAAAAATATACTGGGATAGAAGGCATTAGTTCTCTTTTTCAGCGAGAACACATACTGCCATCTTTACGCCTGTTGTTACATTCACATGGATATTCTTCCGGCAACTGCTTGTAATCTCCTTTAAACTCTGTTCTTATAAAACTAAATCCTAATGAAATACTACTCAGCGATAAAAATGAACAAAACAACAATACGTACCACAACACAGAGACGAAATAAAGTCAGTCAGACACGAATGACTGCATGAATATTCCAGTTGTATGGAATTTTAGAAAATGTGACATTACAATGGCAGAAAGGAGATCAGCGGAGATTACGATGGCAGAAAGGAGATCATACTGCCTAGACCTGGGTGTTGGGGATGGGATCCACTGAAAAGGAGCATGAGAAAACTTTGTGGCCGGATGGACCTCCCGTTCAATATCCTTATGATGGCAGTTTTTGCATGGATTATATGATACCAAAATTCATCGAAATGTATACCTAGAGGGTAAATTTATTTGTTGTGATTTATACCACAATAAAGGTAAAAAAATAAATTTGTATCCATTTCTTTAAAAAAGTTCACAGGAGAGAAGTTCTATGAGTGAAAAATAGTAGAAACAAATGGTCCCATTCATTCTACAGGCTTTCTAACTCCATTCCCAAAGTAAGTTATATGACTTGGCTTTGCTTTTTACAGAAAATGCCCTAAATACATAGGCTGTAATTACATCCTTCACTTTATCAAAGAATGAGAATAAGAAATCACTATGAAGATTATTTCTGTGTTTTCGTCGATCTCACTACCGAAGGCAAAGCCCATAAGGTTCTTTAAAGTTCCTTAGATACTGATCCAAATCATTTAACACTGGAAAATAAGTTTCCAAACAAAATGTTTCTCATTCTTTCAATCCATCATTCCTTTTTGGTCTTGCTATCCGGAAACTCAGAGATAAATACTCAAATGAGCCAGCTTTATTAGTCTTGATTTCTTTCTTTCTTTCTTTCTTTCTTTCTTTCTTTCTTTCTTTCTTTCTTTCTTTTCTTCCTTCCTTCCTTCCTCTCTTTCTCTCTCTTTCTTCTTTCTTTCTTTCTTTCTTTCTTTCTTTCTTTCTTTCTTTTCTTCCTTCCTTCCTTCCTCTCTTTCTCTCTTTCTTCTTTCTTTCTTTCTTTTCTTCCTTCCTTCCTTCCTTCCTCTCTTTCTCTCTCTTTCTTCTTTCTTTCTTTCTTTCTTTCTTTCTTTCTTTCTTTCCTTCCTTCCTTCCTTCCTTCCTCTCTTTCTCTCTCTTTCTTCTTTCTTTCTTTCTTTCTTTCTCTTTCTTTCTTCCTTCCTTCCTTTCTCTCTCTCTTTCTTTCTCTCTTCCTTCCTTCTTTCCTTTCCTTTCCTTTCCTTTCCTTTCCTTTCCTTTCCTTTCCTTTCCTTTCCTTTCCTTCCCAGAGAGAATCTTTTACTTTTCTCAAGACACAATTAGCACACAACATTGTGTAAATTTAAGGTGTAGGACACACTGAATTTGACAAATCAAGACTTCAATGATTGCCACGGTAGTGTTAGCAAACACCTCCATCACCTCACATAATTATCATTTCTTCTAGTGGTAGGAACAATTAAAATCTAGTCTCTAAGGCAAGTTGAATGTTTATAATACAGTTTTGCTGTCTGTAATCCCGGTCCTATGTATTAGATCTCTGGGATTTATTTATCTGCTAGTTGCAAAGCCTTGATTTTTAGTATCATTATCACCTACCGTTTTATTGGTGTTGTATCATTGTAGAAGTCTTTAAACAAAAAAATCTCATCCACTTTAGAATAACGTAGGGTAAGAAACATAGAAATCCAGAAGTGCTCTGACAAAGTCAGCAATAACACTGAATGTTTTCAAAGTGTAACTCTTCAGCGAAGATCACAGTGGTTCGATCATATGACCAAAGGAATTCAAGTTGGGTATCCATGGGCCAGTAAAGGATTCTGGGATTAGTCAGAAAGGAAAAATTACAACACTCTGGGGACAGACGGGCATTAATTTGGATAGTCTAAAAAACAGCTAAATTTCATAGAGTACAAAGAAGGGTAGGGGGTAAGTCCATAACTGAGAGCCTCTTGGGCCTGAGGCTGTAGCCATTCTGCATGTGCCCCTGGATGATTTCTGCACTGGACAGGCCTGCCTCTGGAGTAACACCTTATTAGTGGGATTCACCCTGTTGATGAATTACACTAATGCATCATTAGAATGACAGGCCACACTGGTGATGTATTGCCAAGTAACTTAATGAGAGCAATAGCTCATTCCGATTATGCTCCCATGAAAGGCAGGCTCAGTCTTCAGAAGAACTCATCTACAAGCCGATTCTGCTTAATTACAGGATACAACATACACTAATAGTAACATCAAGATGTTCTTTGGCACCGAGTTTTTGGCACTGATGAAAATGGAATTTATGGCTCTACTCTGTACACTTGGAAACATCCACACAGGATACACAGTCTCAACTTGTGTAACAAGATACCCTGGAATCCATTTGGTCTCTAGGCTGGGGAAACACACACACACACACACACACACACACACACACACACACAGTTTTACTGTAGATCTCTAAATAGGTGCCTGAAAGACACAAGTTTGAGTGCTTATGTCAATCAAGTTGCTGTGGAAGCTGCATTTGGTTCAAAAGAGATGGGGGAAAGAAGAGGAGAAACAGAGTGACTTCACTTTAAGACTGACAGGAACTGTTTATTATACAAATTCTATCTTCACAATGACAGATTACTTTCATGTGGATCAGACCTAAAAATAAACCCACCAGTGGCTTCGGGTTGCACTCAAGATCAGCCCAAGAGAGCAATAAAAACATGGTGATGAAGAGGACGAGGAGGCTCATTTATTAAGCTTTTAATAATAATCATTACCATGGATTACACGTCTACTTTGTCAGGCCAGGTACTAGATACTTTTCATGTGCTACCTTTAATCCTGAGAGCTATACCACAAAGCTCAATTATCCCCACTGATAAGATAAGGAGACTGAGAGTTTAATATGACTTGCCTAAGGTCTGATAAAGTAGGTAATGCAGAATTTGAACTGGGTAGGAGTCAGCCAGTACACCTCAGTCAATAATAGGAAGATATGGTTTGCAGCTAGAGAAGATGATGCTGATCATCAATGGCTGGGAACAGACGTATTTAGACAAAGATAATGTTTTTAATTCTAGACAGCGCATGTTAAATAACAAAATAAAGAACAATTAGAAAAGGCTTGGGAAGGGGCGCCTGGGTGGCTCAGTCGGTTGAGCGTCCAACTTTGGGTCAGGTCATGATCTCTTGGTTCGTGGGTTCGGGCCTCTTGTCTGGCTCTGGGCTGACAGCTCAGAACCTGGAGCCTGCTTCGGATTCTGTGTCTCCTACTCTCTCTGCCCCTCCCCCACTCGTGTTTTTTCTCTCTCTCTCTCCCCTTCAAAAATAAGTGAACATTAAAAAAATTTAAAAAAGGGGCGCCTGGGTGGCGCAGTCGGTTAAGCGTCCGACTTCAGCCAGGTCACGATCTCTCGGTCCGTGAGTTCGAGCCCCGCGTCAGGCTCTGGGCTGATGGCTCAGAGCCTGGAGCCTGTTTCCGATTCTGTGTCTCCCTCTCTCTCTGCCCCTCCCCCGGTTCATGCTCTGTCTCTGTCCCAAAAATAAATAAACGTTGAAAAAAAATTAAAAAAAAAATTAAAAAAAAAAAGAAAAGGCTTGGGAATAGTTGAGAATAGATAAAGACTGGAAACAGAGAGTGGGACTGTTTGTAAAAAAAACAAAAAAACAAAAAAACTCACAACACTTGAAGAGTATAACTCTTTTCAAATATCTGAAGGGCAGTCACGTGGAAGAGGGAACTAGCTTACCCTCTGTTTTCTCAGCTCTGCAGAAGAGGGGCAAGGAGGAGAATTTACCAGGAGGCAGAGTTTGGCTCAGCAGAAGAAAGAAGAACTTTCTAACTAGTGGATCAGGGAACCAGGGTGCCTGCTACCCAAGTACCAATCTCCCTCAAATCAAAAGAGCACAAAATGAATAGGGCAGGGCAGAGGGAGGTTACTGTGCATCAGGGATGCAGAAGAGATTTCTATTTTCAATGCGTGTTCTGACAAGCTAGACATTAAGGAAATTTGCAACCCTAGGGATAAAATGATTCATCAATTCTTATTTGAAACCACTGGGGCTGGTTGTGTTTGGGAATTCATAATTTTTCAGAGTTTAGAAAGGTAATTTAGGGCATATGCCATTCGTTATGTATGGTCCCCAACAGAGTCTGGAACAGCACTCCATAACCCAACACATAAATACTTCTGCTTTTGTCTCTAAATTGCCCCGAATAGTTAAAAGACTATTTATATCCTTACATCAGCTCAGGTCAGGTTACACTTGAGTTTCAGAGGAGACATTTTTGTCAAATGAGTTATGAGAAGTACTTTTGGATTCTGGAAATTGGGGCATTTTAAAATTGTAGGCATTAGAATTGTAGGTGAGGGATAGTAGAACTGTAATAACTGATACATGTTCATTACTGTCTATACCACTGTACCTGTAATAAAGCAACTTTGCAAGCTGGATTTGGTCAGCCCATTTTGCAGATGGGAAGACTAAGGATCGGATATACCACAGGTCTTTCCTAAGGCCACGCAGTAAATGCCAAACCTTGGAGATAAACTCCTGACTGTGTGGCTGTAAAACCAAGGTCTGCCCAGTGAAGGATGCATCCTCTAAGACATCATGAGCCCATAGGGTAAATTTTTGCATTAGCTTGAACCCGCATGAATTTGGTAATAATCTCATTTATTTTTTATTTCCTTTTTAAAAAAGTGTTTCTTTATTTTGAGAGAGACAGAGACAAAAAGAATGTGAGCATGTGTGCAGGGGAGGGGCAGAGAGGGAGAGAGAGAATTCCAAGCAGGCTCCACCCTCAGTGTGGAACCCAACATGGGGCTCAAGCCCATGACCATGAGCCAAAATCAAGAGTCAGACACTTAATCAACTGACCCACGCAGGTGCCCCTATTTTTCCATTTCTTAGTATCACCTCTGAGGTCCAGATACCACTAACAGAATCCAGAGCGAGAATTAAAGAGCTGTTAACGCAACTCAGGGCTAGGGTTATTTCTGCAGTACATAGACACATCAGGCACACGTGTGCCCCTGGTGTGATACAGAAATGTTACGAAAGCGTAGGACTTAAATTATTGTAAGGACGTTTTCCATTCATTCAAAATGTGGGCACAGCACTAGAAAGGTGGCTTTTATTGAACACTACTCTAAAAGAGATTTGAGCATGACCAAATCACAAAGAATCAATTTTAGATGCAGTAACAACATTTTACAAAATGAAGTATCTCAGTAAAGGAAGATGTTGGTTTCATATATATATATATATATATATATATATATATATATTTAGTAATGATCTATGAAGCCTATTTTTTAAGTGAGAGATAGTATAAGACAAGAAGAGTTCTTGCAACAAGACTACTGGGAGAACGATGCAAAAAGTGTGTTTTTCCATTTGCCCCGACTGCTACGAAGCTAATTTTTCTTGCATTATCTGGTGGCTACCCATACATCACTGTTTGATCACTTCTGTTGTATCTGTGTCTTGTATCATCAGATGGTTGAAAAACTTTGGAATTAGACCACACATCACAACTAAAAAAGGTAAATTTGCAAAGCGGTTGAGTATGTGTGTGTGTGTGTGTGTGTGAAGTGTATAAACCGAACCTAAAAAAACAATGCCTTATTATTCATTGCTTTACAGTTTTAAAGGGCTATTTATTCACCTCGCTTGACCTGCATCAGTGACCCCATTCGATAGTCAAGACAATGAACGACCATCTCTACTTAACAGATGACTGTCCAATATCACATAAGGTATAAGTGGCTGAGTTAGCTTTTGAACTTGAGTCTTGTAACCTCAAGATCAGTTATTTCTCTTTCTCTTACACAGTGTTTTCTCCAAATGAATCACAATACTAATCAAAAGACTTTTGATAACTTAAGTATTGGTTAAAACTGTAACAGCTAAGCTATTGTAAAATGAATTCTCCTATATAGAAAAACTGTTCTAGGGGCATCTGGGTGGCTCAGTTGGTTAAGCGTCCAACTTTGGCTCAGGTAATGATCTCACAGCTTGTGAGTTCGAGCCCTGCATGGGGCTTTGTACTGACAGCTCAGAGCCTGGAGCCTACTTCAGATTCTGTGTCTCCCTCTCTCTCTGCCCTTCCCTAGCGCGCGCGCGCTCTCTCTCTCTCTCTCCTTCAAAAATAAATCAACATTAAAAAAAGAAAAAGAAAAATTGCTCTGTTTTTTAAACAGAAGAAAATTGTCTATTAGTTGGTGTCTGTTGAACCATGCAGTTAGAGAGTTACGGCTGTCAAACTGGTTGAGCTCAAGTTAGAGTGAAGTCCAAAGGCAGTGCAATTATAATATTAAATCAATGGTTGCATATGAGGGTTTTATAAAACATGTTAAGCATTGGGTTTTTTGTTACGTAAGATGATACAGATGCATTAAGATAATCCTGTATCTGTGCCTATTCAATAATTCTCTATAGAAAAAAGATAAATTCAAATCAGCACATTTTTCTCAAATGTCTTACTCTGAACATGGCAATAACAGTTTATAAATGAGGTATGTGTGCCATACTATTTAGATTTACTTCTATTTTGGATTCCGGATTTTTTCTCCATTTCAAGGATCACATTTGAACCTCTTTGTATGAACCTAAAAACCTTTACAGGTCTGGCAGTGTGAGTATGTAGGAGCCTGCATTCCAAAACCACTCAGGAATAAAGTTCTCTGATACACCTAATGGGACTGCCTAAAAGCCCCCACGTTGTGGTTCATGATTGAAGACAATTGTCCAGGAGATATCATTTTTGAAAGCAAAAAGAGTGAACGTGGGTTTTATCTGAAGATTCTGATAAAACAGAGTTTGGACATGGGAAGTGGGGGAGGGCAGCTGATAGCCTGTTGGCAAGTGTGATATAAAAATAACAAAGGGACAGGGGTGCCTGGGTGGCTCAGTCGGTTAAGCGTCCGACTTCGGCTCAGGTCATGATCTCACAGTCCGTGAGTTCGAGCCCCACGTCGGGCTCTGTGCTGACAGCTCAGAGCCTGGAGCCTGCTTCAGACTCTGTGTCTCCCTTTCTCTCTGACCCTCTCCCATTCATGCTCTCTCTCTCTCTGTCTCAAAAATAAATAAACATTAAAAAAAAATAACAAAGGGACAGACTCTCTCTTAGATTTCAATCTTGGCACCAAAAGATGCATTATTCTAGTAGAACCCGAGCATACTAATGTTAACTTCAAATGGTAAAGACAAAATGGCTCAGACACAGTAACACCTCGGAACTGTTAGACGTGTCTTCTCCACTTTGTGCTTTTACGTTCTCTTTTTTTTCTCACGGAAGTAGCCAGAAAATGAGAAATTCTCTGGAGACCTCCTTACTCTTTACTACAAGATGATGTATGGACACACATCGGTTTTTTTTTTTAGCCTAGAGACAATCCTTTTATTGATTTCATTATATATATAATCACTCTTCCATTTGACTGCAAGCGCTTTGAAAGTGTTTGGTTCTCTCCTAACAGGGTCCCAGGGCTTCATACATAGTGGGTGTGGAAAAAATACTTACAGATGAATGAATGGGCCTCTTTGTGATAAACTGACTCCAAGGGAAACGGAGGCGACTCAAAGGCGTGCATCGGTTGGATGTTCAAACGCAGAGGTCAGGAGCCATCCCTCGGGGGGAGCAAGGTGCGTGTGAGGGTAGGAAGTCACATTGCCCCCCGACGTAAGTGGACACCCAGGTTGGGGCAGCACAGAGGCCACTGGATAAGGCATAAGGATAACTCAGTGTTTGTTGGTCCTGGCTGTCACAGCTTTGTGACCTTGAGTCACCACTCAAGGTTTTCTCTTTTATAAAATGGGAAAGAAGCCTCTCCTTAGTTTCCTGCAGTATTATTGCAAGGACCACGGGCCCAAGTGCACTTGAACATCTCTGCATTGATACACTCAAACCCTACAGAAACATAAGACCTTAGCAAACGACTTCCTGCTTCTCTCATGAAAAAACATCTATGTGTTGATAAAGTTTTATATTACTGTGGCAGAATGCCCCAGAACCCTCCTTTTCTACTGGGTAGGGGTCGTCCAGGCTGGGTAAACCACTGGTTGGGATGTACCTACGCGCATCTGGTTTTAGTTACAGCTTTCCCAGACAGAAGTTCTTTTTCTTTGGAAATAAATGGCAATTTCTAAGCGTGTTTATATTTTATGATGATATGGTCTCACAAATGAAAAGGAATAACTTGGGAAAATGTAGAGCAGCACACTGGGCATTTAAAAGGGCCTTAGGGGGAAACAAAAAGCAACCTAAGTGGTGGTGGTGGTGGCGGTGGTGGGGTGTGTGTGTGTGTGTGTGTGTGTGTGTGTGTGTGTGTATGTTGGGAGGGGGAGAGAGGGAGTGCAAGGCTGATGACTGTCACGGTGCTTCTGAAATGCAGCCAGAGAAAACGACCCTCCCTGCAAGCTGGAGTCCTTCCAAATACACACACGCCAGGGTGTCCCTCGGCTGCCTGGGGAGCCCACAGCACTGTAGCTCAGATCAGCCCGTTCAAAAGTCAGAGAGGCTGGCTTGTGTTAGAGTAAAAGGCTTCTAGGAACTACCAGTTAACTTTCCTCAGAAAACACAGGAAGTAAAAATCAATTTTATCGAATGGCAATAATAAAAAATTTCTTTAAATCTTTGAACAACAGGTTCCAAAGAGATGGCCCCGTTATTCACGTGCTTCTATTTCTTAAAATTGTTTTCTCTTTTTGTTGCTTGTTCATTTATTCTTGAGAGAGAGAGAGAGAGAGAGAGAGCACAAGCAGGGGAGAGGCAGAGAGAGAGAGAGAGAGAGAGAGACAAAGACTCCGAAGCAAGCTCCAGGCTCTGAGCTGTCAGCACAGAGTCCAACGTGGGGCTCGAACCCACAAACCGTGAGATCACGACCTGAGCTGAAATTGGGCGCTCAACCGACTGAGCCACCCAGGCACCCCACTTCCATTTCTTACAAACTTGGCCCCAGCTGGGTCTCTGCCCTCAGACCGACGGTACCCCCAGAGCTGTGCTTTTCAGAGGTAAGGAAAGAGAAGGAATTTGTATCCCAACCCTACCACCTGTTGGACACTGGGCCCGGTGCTTTGTGCACATTCTCAATTGTTCCAGAAAGCTCAGGCAAGCGTTGTTCCGCTCACTTTTACAGAAGAGGAAAGAGAGTCTCGGGCTTCGGGAGGGAAACAAGGTCACACAGCTGAGAGGAGACAGAGCTGAGATTCACGCCCAGGTCTCCTCTCGGTGACCCGGCCACCTTCCTTCCCTAGGTCCGAGGACATTCAGGGGTCAGAAAGGAGGGGGAGAAAACTTCAGGCCCTGTTTGTCTCCTCCTCCCATCCCTGCAGGAATGACCGCACAGGCATAGTTTTAGCCCTTTTGCAGCCCGGAAGGCAGACTCCTAATGAGACTACAAATCATAACCGTGATAGACTGAAACAAGTCATGTATGTTTACATTCATGAGTTCTTAATGATAAAAAGAAATTAATTGGTTTGTTTTGGGGACGATGTGGGGGAT
Organism: Prionailurus viverrinus; assembly: GCF_022837055.1. Classification (NCBI taxonomy): domain Eukaryota; kingdom Metazoa; phylum Chordata; class Mammalia; order Carnivora; family Felidae; genus Prionailurus; species Prionailurus viverrinus. Next base: position 17,126,217 of record NC_062569.1, read on the forward strand.
CCGACTCCTTATTGTGAACACCGGTATATAAAAATCAAATAGTCAAGCACTTAGCCTGTTTTTTTCTACACAATGCACCACCAGATAAGCAAACACGAGATGAGAGGAAGTTTCTCTGCACAGAAATATTTCAACAAACAAATGAAGAATGATAACGACACGACTGCAGTATCACCACTTACTCCTAACCAAGGAAGGATTTAAGCGTGGAGAATCAATGGCTAGTTCCAAGACAAAAAGAGAAAATTAGATCGCAGGGACCTCTTGATGAACACACCTCACCCACTCGCTTCCTCCAAACACAACAAAGGCGAATGTGATTAACCCCTTAGATGCACCGACCGATTGGCAGGGAGCGCAGAGGCCAAAGAAAGGTGTTAAACCACATGGTGGGAACATAACCGGCAAAAATCCAGGCCGAGCCACACTGTGCACGGAGGACTTGGCTCCTTCAGCAAATACACTGTAAGGGAGTAAACAAGAAATGAAGGGGCAAAACTAGAGATTAAGAGAGATGTGAAGGAACAGTTAGAAAATAAAAACCAGTATTAACTCTGGTGTCTGGGGATGTACATTTGGGTGACAGAAATATATATTTTTAAAGTATAAAGTTGATTACCATCAAAGTTAGGATAGTGGTTCCTCTTGGACGTGGGGGTGTTTAGAAAGGGGCAGGTAGAGGGCTCCTGTGTTATGTGGCGAAGTCTAGCTCGTTCCATGGGTGGTGGTCATAAGGGTATCCACTTTTAATAACTATGCTACGTGGTTTTGTTACTTTGATTACTCTTTACGTACAGCTGTGTGTGTGAGAGAGACACAGAGAGAGAGAGAGAGACTGGGACAGGGAGACAGGAGGGTAGGGAGGGACCGAGAGAGAGACTGGTACTCTCTGACTTGCTTCCAGATCACGTTTTCAAGGGGTAGTTCAGGGCTCTAGGCTCTCAAAGAGTGAGGCCGTGTCCTCAAGCGTAAAATGCACCTCTGAGGAGAATTCCTTTTAACACCCGACTTATTGGGGTGCCTGGATGGCTCGGTCGGTTGAGAGTCTGACTTCGGCTCAGGTCATGATCTCGTGGTTTCCGGTGCTGGGCTCTGTGCTGGCAGAGTCTACTTCAGATTCTCTCTCTCCCTCTCTCTCTGCTTCTCTCTTGCTCCCATGCACGAGCTCTCTCGCCCTCTCTCAAAATAAACATTAAAAAACAAGACAAAAACAAAGACAAGACCTTGACTTACCTAAATGAAAATTCTAAGGTTCTGTCCCTTTTATCAATTGTCACTTCCAGTTTGGTTTAGCAAATACGGGAGATTCATACCCCAATGTCAGGAGTTACTTTCTTCCATCATGGAGCTTCTCCATTTGTAGACGAGTCCAGGGAACGCTCCTGGCCCTGTAGACCCCAAGACGCAGGCGGTCCAGTATTTTCCACCCCGAGGTACCAATGGCCTCTCTTCACCCCATGTTTCCTTCCCATAGCCTGAGGGCCAGAAGGACCGTGATAGGCCAGTCACCAGGAAAGCCTGGCTTCAAATCATCGCCTAAAGAAATCTCTATCCTTGGTAGCCTACAACATGCCTTGTCTCTCCCTCCCCCTCGCCACCATGGACCAGGTGTCCTATTACTTTCATAAATTATGTTTGCCATTTATCTCTCCATTAAAGTGCCATATGTAGAACAGTTTGCAGTTTGTCAAACCCTTTCACGTACATGCTCTCCTTTTCATGCTTTCTTTACAAAGTTACGTTCATGATTTAGATCTAATTGCTTAGTCTACAAGGGCATTTCATTGCAGTCCGTGGCTCTCAACCCTGGCTGAGGACAGTCACCTGGGCAGCGTTTCAAATACACCACGGAGGGGCTTCACCCCAAACCAAACAGAAACTTGGGGCACTGGACTCTGGGCCCTGGGTGATTCCGTGTGCAGCTGCGAATGACAACCCCTGCCTGGCATCTTGACACATGTGGCTGAAATCCATCAGCCCATTTGATAGGTGCTTTTTTTGTTGTTCCTTTTCAGATTTCCCATTTGGTATTCACGGTTCACGTGTTCTAACCACCTTCTTCCTGAGTCATTCCCATTGTGGTCATTGTAGTTTATACGCACCCTCAGAAACAGCCTTTGAAATCCCCCCATTTAAGAGCGGGATAATGGGGGGTGCTTGGGTGGTTCAGTCACTTAAGTGTCTCTCTCTTTTTTTACATATAGCTTTTATTTATTTATTTGAGAGAGAGCGAGAGAGAGAGAGAGAGAGAGACAGAGAGAGCTTGAGTGGGAGAGGGGCAGATAGAGAGGGAGAAAGAATCCCAAGTAGGCTTTGCACTGCCAGTATGGAGCCTGATGCAGGGCTCGAACTCACAAACCATGAGATCATGACCTGAGCCAAAATCCAGAGTCTGACGCCTAACCGACTGAACCACAAAGGGGCCCCAGTGTCAGACTCGTGATTTCATGAGATGAGCCTAGCGTCTGGCTCTGCATTGAGAGCGCAAAACATACTTGGGATTCTCTGTCTTCCTCTCTCTCTCTGACCCTGCCCAGCTTGCGCTCAATAAACATTAAAAAAAAGGGTGGGATAATGGAACGGGAATTGGTGAAGGACATACCTCTGATACTTGTTAACTACATGGCCCTGGGAAAGTGGCTTAGCCTCGGTTTTTGCATATGTAAATTGGGAACAACAATGTTATCCTTTCAGGGTTACTTTCTTTTTTTTTTAATTTTTTTTTCAACGTTTATTTATTTTTGGGACAGAGAGAGACAGAGCATGAACGGGGGAGGGGCAGAGAGAGAGGGAGACACAGAATCGGAAACAGGCTCCAGGCTCGGAGCCATCAGCCCAGAGCCCGACGCGGGGCTCGAACTCACTGACCGCGAGATCGTGACCTGGCTGAAGTCGGACGCTTAACCGACTGCGCCACCCAGGCGCCCCTTGGGTTACTTTCAAGATAAGAAATGATATTCAGAAAGAACCTGGCCCATAGTCAGGAGCACAAAACATGGGAACTTTGAATCTTATAATCTCCTTGGAAAGCATGTAATTTGTGCCAGACCCACTCAAGGTCTCAAGTCCTTTCAAGTGCATTTTAGGACATCCTGTCAAAGTGCCCAGGATTCTTCAGCAGGGAGACTTCTTTTGCAGTCATGTGAATTCAATGTGGAAAAATATGTAAGACTTACACAAACACTTATAGCTTATGTTTATATTTTAATTCATATCTACTTAGACATTATTTTAAATGAAAAAGAAGTCACTGCACCCCATTGCCTCAGATACAGTCTCCCTACATGTAGTTGACATACATACTCTAACACTAATACTCCTCTGGGTTAGCAAGATGCTCCCCATTAGCAAGAATTCCTACCGGGGAAGAAAACTCACACCCAGCCCATTCGCTCACCCCACTCTAATGCTTGCAGGAGCACTTCTTATACCTGGCTAGAGGCTCTCTCTTTGAAGTCATCAAGAGCTCTGCCAATGCAGAGCAAGAAAGCAAAGCCAAGGATGGGACCCCACTGAAGAACTTCTTCCTTGAAGTCATGGCACACACTTTCACGCCAGAGTTGAGAGTCCCAAACTTTTGAATTGCTGCTGTGCTTGGAGACCTTAAAATGTCCATAGATCAAGGTCATCTGTTCGGACTATGAAATTATAATAGAAATATTGCAACTTCACAGAAATGTACCAAACACTCTATATGCACAATTTTGGTGAGTTGACTCTTCTGGCTTACTACCCGGTCACAGGTTTTATTAGTGTAACTAGGTTCTAATAAGGCAAAAGTTTAGAAATATACCACAGAATTCATTGATTTACTCATCAGAGAAAGAGTGGATCGTTCCAGACAATGAGGGGCTGCATAAACGACTTTTTCAAGAAACGACATCGATCAGTGTAAGAGTGGAGATTTTAAAAATGATGGTTACGTTATCGAAGGTGTCCTTTCTTGCCATTTCAAATAGAAGCGATTGACCATGGTTTGACATTCTTGGTGAGTCAAGGTCGACACAGTTAAAACCAAATACCCACGGCTCTGCCACAGTATAGCGATGCTCCTATGCTCAATAGCCCCTGTTCCAAGCACTCTTAAATGTTACTCCAGCTCTCACTGTTGCCAGTCACAGGACTGCCTGTAGCAGGACTGACTTCTAATCTATTTAAAAATGGCTGTGAGCTTTAGGCAAGTGCTTCGTAAAAAGGACTAAAGGCTGAGCATATTCATATGTCATGACTCCGCAGTGTCACTTGGGGGGAGAGAGAGAGAGAGAGAGAGAGAGAGGACTATACTCAGTGGCCATGTGCATAAGTGGTCACCGAAAGACATACTAGGAAGCTCACAGCAGCCATATTGGCAATGGTTACAGACTGGAAACTTCCCAGAGGCCCATCGTCAATCAAATATATAAATAAACTATGGTGAACTCACGTACAATGGAATACCATACGGAAATGAAAAAGAAAGAAAAGCTACAAGGGCCAATAGGCATGATCTCACCAACACATTGAGTCAAAGATGCCAGGCACAAAAGGGCCCAGACCGTGTGACTGTAGCAGGTCAAGTACAAGAACAGGCCACACAAATTCATGCTGTTAGGAGAAGGGCACTGAGACTGCTGGGGGCAGTGATGGAAGAGGGAAGAAAAGAGGCTCCAGGGTGCTCTGGTGACCTGGTTTATGAGCCGGTACTGCGAGTTCATTGAACGGTTTACTTATGATACACATACTTCCCTGTGTATGTATCACACTTCCATAAAAAGTTAAAAATAAAAAGTTGTGAAAAGAAGAAGAAAAAGAGCAAAGAATTCTATTTAAATTCAACTATGTGGACCCTGAGGAAAGCCTGAGAGGTTGGCTGATGAGCCAAAAAGGAGAGCATAAGCTGCCATGATGCTCGGGGACATCCCTTACTTCCTTTCTGTGCCCTAGTTTGGGTTCCCAAGTAAATGATCTCTGGTAATTAAGATTTCACTACATATAGCTCTACCTGGAGTTTCCTTAGTGAAAGTGCTTTCATCTTTTAGGTCATGTGGACTTCAAGCTGATAATCAGAGGTTTTAATATAGATTGTTTTCTTCCAGATTCATAAAAATCCAGTAAACAGAATGATTGGCACAGTCATGAAAATAGCACGAGATTAAGATATAATTTGATAGATGACATGAAGATTTAGTAACATGATGCTATGGATGGTACATGGTCTCATATTTAACAAGATACTCATTTCCTTGGAAATATCTCAGACAGTTCTGGTATCTCAAGTAAATAACTGCACTGCCACATTTACAGTAGCATTGTTGACCATAGCCTATACATGGAAACAACCTAAATGCCCATAAATGGATGAACAGATTTAAAAAGTGGTATATAAATACACACAACACACATATACAGTAATACTATTCAGCCTTAAAAAAGAAAATCCTGCCATTTCCAATGACAAGGCTAAGCCTGGAGGACATTACAGCAAGTGAAATAAGCCAGACACAGAGACACCACAGATTCACTTCTAGGTGGAATCTCAACAAGGTGAACTCATAAAAGCAGAGCAGTAAATGTTGGTTGCCAAGGGCTGAGAGGTCAGGGAAATGTTGGTCAAAGGGTACAAAGGTTCAGTTACTTGGGGTGAATAAATCTTGTAGATAGAATGTGTAGCATGACAATAATAGTTACTAATATTGGATTGTATACTTGGGATCTTCTAAGAGGACGCGTTTTACGTTAAATCTCATCACACACACACACACACACACACACACACACACACACACAACTATGGAGAGGTGATGTAAGTCACTTAGCTTGTGCTCTTTTCATAATGCATGTGTATAAATAAAACATCAAGTTGTATACCTTATAGACATGAAGTTTCTTTATGCCAAAGATATCTCAAGTCATTCAAAAAATACATATTCCTGTATATAACACAGTATTAAATAGCAAGTTGCTAGAGTTATTGGTGCTCAGTTGGGCATAGATAGTCTATATTATTGAATTAATTTCTGTGTTAGGCAATTTACCCATTCTCCTTTCAGTTCCATTCTCAAAATATAGACTAAGGAATGGAGTTGATATAAGTGTTTTAGCCTCAGCCCACTACTGCCTCTTGGTCCATTCATGTTTGACGATCTCATTTCAACTTAGTAGAAGAAAACAGAAATACTCATCCTCCCCAGGACCTCAAATGCACAGAAATACTTAACAAAACAAATTGAAATGTAAATAGCACAATAGGCCTCTTTTCCTTCGGGCAGACCTTATATTCCTTGCAAATGAGACTATCTGACTGGGGGAAACAGGTCGTATACACAAGGGAGTATGATAGAAGAGAGAAAAGAGAAAGAAAAAATAAAATTTGACTTGTCATTGTTTAAAATCATGGGTGTGAAAACCATGGGCTCTGGGGGCAGCTGTCGTTTTTATTTATCAACTGCCTGTTTTTATAAATAAAGTTTTATTGGAACACATCCACGGTACTTCATTTACGTATAGTTCATAACTGCTTTTGTGTGACGACAGCAGTTTAAATAACTGTGGCAGAGACCCACATGATACCCGAAGCCAAAAATACTTACTATCTGGTTCTTTACAGAAAAAGATGGCCGACACTTGGTTGAAAGGACAACATATACACTCAGATTTCAGATTTCATGTATGAACCATGGGAAGATGAGCCAGGTTGCTATTTTCTCTCTTGATGCTTCAGTTCTCACGCTACAGTAAAATCCATACATCTTCTCCTATGTGCTATGGATCATCATTAATAAATTTCCACCAGACCACAATGGCTTCTGCAATATATTACAAAATATAAGTATATGCAGAGCACCATGCCTTCTGCTGCTTTTGTCATTAATCACCAAGGCACAGTGATGATATACATTCAGAAAATATTTGTCATGTTGTTGTAGAAATGGCCCAAATGTATGCTAACCAAGAAAGCTTATAAAAATTCCTTCCCTCGGCTGCACTGGCTCTGTTGTCAGGTACTTTTTAGGATCTTGTCCTGTTTCATGTTCTTGTCACACGGAAGTAAAATATTATCAAATGCCTCGAACAGGTCTTGGTCCTTGGTAATAGGGCCGTATCCTCAGGACCAATAAAACCAATGGATCTGATGAATAAAAGCTAATGTTTCGAGTGCTTGCTATGTCCCAGGTGTGGCTCTGGGCGCTTTACATTTACTAATAAATTAATCCTCACAGCTCCATCATATAGGTACAGTTATCTTCATTTTAACAAGATGAGGAAACTGTAATGCGGAAAGGAAACACACCCAAAGTCACACAGTTAATTCGGGCCCGGGGTCAGAAACTGAATTCATGTTAACATTAAAAAACTGTTTACTGAGTAGACTTTTATGTGGCAGATCCAGAGCAGGAGCCTGCAAACTGTTTTTCTTAATTTTTAATTTTTTAAAATTTACATCCAAATTAGTTAGCATCTAGTGCAACACTGATTTCAGGAGTAGATTCCTTAGTGCCCCTTACCCATTTAGCCCATCCCCCCTCCCACAACCCCTCCCGTCAGTTTGTTCTCCATATTTATGAGCCTCTTCTGTTTTGTCCCTCTCCGTCTTCTTTTTATTATTTTTGCTTCCCTTCCCTTGTATTCATCTGTCCTGTGTCTTAAAGCCCTCATATGAGTGAAGCCACATGATTTTTGTCTTTCTCTGACCAATTGCACTTAGCGTAGTACCGTCCAGTTCCATCCGCGGAGTTGCAAATGGCAAGATTCCATTCTGCAAACTGTTTTTCTATCAAGGGTCAGAGAAAAAAATATGTCATGCTTTGGGAGTCAGAGGAGGTCCTTCTGCAACTTCTGACTCTGTAGCGTGAAAGCAGTCACAGACCATACGTAAGCCAATGGGCAAGGCTGTGTTCCCCCAAATCTTGTTTTCAAAAAGCGGGATGCAGTGTAGACTTGGCCTGCAGCTGTAATTTGCCAGCCCTTGGTCTAGAGAACTCTGCTAACCTGCACATGTGATTATTCTCTGTGCCTAGCACTGCGCTGGGTGTGTTGGATCTGAAAGAGGAAAAGTGTGATGGCCATCATTTCTGGAATCAACTTAGAGTGTGTGCGCTGCAACTGAGACTCCAGCCGCAGCCTTCTTATTTCCCAAATCTTATCTGCTGGCTAGTATCAAATGCTATTATCATCTGGCCCAAACTGATAACCTGAGAAGTTATGGAGCCTATCCTGAAACTTCATCTCTAAAAGTAGCAGCAGCCCTGCAGGGAAATGTTGGTAAGAGATACCTGGGAACAATTCATGGGTAAATTTCAGTAGGATGTTGACTCTGGTGACGTACCATAAATCGGATTATCAAATTACCTTATGTATGACAGAGTTTCTCTTTTCCAACTTTGACATCAAAGTTGAATGTAGTAGGGTGGCAGGGGAGAGCTTCCTGGCAGTATTTTTAGTTACGCCACAGGGCAAATGAGCACATAAGATCCAAATGCATTCTGAGGACAAACTAACCTTCTTCCAAACACAAGGGAGGGAGAGGCTGTTCTCAGTGCCTTTTGAATTTGTTTTGAATAGGATCGCAATGTATGTCTGTGAACTTTGTTTTTAGATTTCCCAAGTGATGTGGTGAGGAACACAGCTAGGGATGGAGAAGGAAAAACCCAGGTCCATCCTGCACAGTTGTGCGTGTTGCTCCCACTAGGAGGGGAGGTGTCCAGTTAAGGGGGTTCTGTAGAGGGCCTTAGAGGCCCTCTCCGACCCATGCAACTGGGGGTGTGCCTCCCACCGGACTGTTTCCTTTTTCAGTTCTTACAAAGCAAAGGCATCCTATGGTTTACCCACCGTCTGTTATGACATGGACCCTGGCCAATCTGTGACTTTACGACATGGACCCTGGCCAATCTGTGCCTGAATCATGACTGTATGGCCACGACGTGTGCGATCAGCCTAGGATTACAGGTCCTCATGACCACAACTGCACGCATGTCTGTTAGGAATAAACGTCAGAGTATCTTCAACGCGCACCCACAATGAATGTGCGCCTAAGAAGGTGCTCACGCTTTTAGACAGAGAAGTTAAATGAGGTAATCGTGAGCCGGAAGCAGCAACAAAGGGAGAGGTCAGTAACTTTTTCTGCTCTCCAGCAGTCTTTGCATAACTAACCTGACTCTGCTGCCTGCAAACGGAATGCCAGCTGACTGATGAAGGGGTCAAGTGGCTGCGATACACAGAAACGTGAAGCCAAGTGGGGACTCAACTGGCCTGTGGACTCACATATATTTGTGGCTACTTGTCACAATGACCGTGAGAATAGGTGACGCGTCCTTAGCCTTCTGTTTTCCTTTTGACTTAAAGCCCTCATCTCAACACAGGGAGCAGTGATTCATGTTTGTTTTCAAACACTAGACTGAACTCAGGGTACTTTGCTGCTTATGTATTCTGTGTGGGACACTTTATTAAGTGAAGAGTTCCTTGATAAGAGGAAAGACCTTTTCATGAACTCCAAGGATAATGAAGCAGTCGGGTGCTTCCCAGGAGGGTCGCTGGCTCTCTGTCCAGGTCACTTTCCCTTGCTGGTTAAGAAAAGGTACAAATTCAGCAGGTTGGGGAATTGGCAGCCAAATATGAAGGGTTCAGTGTGATCTCACTGCTTTGTTTAGGAAAGGAAATACAGTTCTTCTGGAAAACAAATGAGGAAAAGAAGATAAAGATGTCAGGTCAGAGGGCTGGGTTAAATGGATGGTGCAGTGGACATCTTGTCTTTTTCCTAAGAAAAAAGAGCAAAACAAAACAGGAGACAGTTATGTATCTCCAGAGAATGCGGCTACTGGCATCAAGAAAAACCACCAACAAAACAGAAAGGTGACTCATAGAATGGGAGAAAATATCTGCAAATCATGCATCGGAAAAGGGACTCATTTCCAAAACCTATTGAAACAACTCAAGCAATTAAAAAACTCAATTAAAAAATGGGCAGAGGACCTGAAAGAAACGTCCCTCCAAAGAAGACAACAGGGACATGAAAAGGTGGTCAACGTCATTAATCATCGGGGAAATGCAAATCAAAACTCCAGAGACAGCTCGCATCTCTTAGAATGGCTATTATCAAAAAGACAAGAAATAACAAGTATCGGCAAGCAGATAGAGAAAAGGGCACCCTCATGCAATGTTCGTGTAAAATGGTGCATCCGCTATGGAACTATGAAGCTTCCTCAAAAAATTTAAAAAGGAATGACCATATAATCCAACAATTCAACTTCCGGGTATTTACACAAAGGAAACGTGATCACTATCTCAAAAAGATACCTGCACCCCACGTTCACCGGATCATTATTTACCAAAGCTGAGACACGGACACGACCTTAGCGAACGGATGAATGGAGAAAGAAAATGTAAACGCACACGCACATGAATATTATTTAGACATAAAATAAAAGGGCATCCTGCCCTTTAAGACAACATGGATGGACTCAGGGCGTTATGCTAAGTGGAATAAATCAGAGAGAGACAACACTATATGATCTCCCTCATAGGTGGAATCTTAAACCCCCAGAAACACCAAGAGCAGATTGGTGGTTTCAGGGCAACTCCAGATGCAGGGCATGTGGGAGTCAAGTGCGTGAAATGGGTGAATGTGGTCAAGAGATATAGATTTCTCGTTATAAGATAAGAAGTCCGGGGATCCAATGTAGAGCACGGTGATTATAGGATAAACAAAAACAAAAAAAGAGTGGTACTGATGTTTAGGATCAGACTGCACCCTGGACTGGGTGGTCAGGGGGCAGGGGGAGCTCCTAAGGTAGGCCTTATTGGTAGCATTTTTATTTTATTTTATGTTATTTTTCTTTATTTAGAGGCGGGGGGGGGGCAGAGAGAGAGGGAGAGGGAATCCCAAGCAGGCTCCTTGTCATCAGGACAGAGCCTGACTCGGGGCTTGATCTCACGAACTGTGACATTATGACCTGAGCCGAAATTGAGAATTGGACGATTAACCGACTGAGCCACCCAGGCAACCCTCCAGAATTTTGAAATCGAGAGAAGAAATCTCAAAAGAGAGCAAATAACTTGCCTAAAAAATCAACAGCAGAGGGCACCTGGGTGGCTCAGTCAGTTGAGCATCAGGCTTCGGCGTGGGTCATGATCTCGCGGTTTATGAGTTCGAGCCCCGCGTCAGGCTCTGTGCTGACAGCTCAGAGCCTGGAGCCTGCTTCAGATTCTGTGTCTCCCTCTCTCTCTACCCCTCCCCTCCTCATGCTCTGTGTCTCTCTCTCTCTGTCAAAAATAAATAAACATTAAAAAAATAAAAAAAAAAAAAAAAAGAAAATCAACAGCAGAAATCCAACAGAGTCCCTGGAATAAAGCTTAGCAATCAGTATTTGATGTCATTATGTGGATGAGCTTTTGATGAATCATGATCCAAAGGGAATTTATTCTGATACCTAATAATTCAAGTTTTCAGAGTATTAAAATAGGAAATTCCTCCTATTCTAAAATTAGCTTCTTCTGATAGAAACAGATACCTTCTGATCCTTAGGATTTAATTCAAAGCAGTAAGATATACTATCCCCATGAAGAGTCTGGTTTGCATACATTCGCTCATTCAACAAGTATTTGCTGAGCACCTTGATGCTGTGCTAAGTGATTGGAATACCGTCAGGGAATAAAACAGGCAAAAATCCTTACTCTTGTGGAGTTTTCATTCTAGCAGAGGCAGAGAAACAAAATAAATAAGTACATGATCTGGTATATTAAAAGGTTTTAGCAGTACAGGAAAAAAAATGAAGCAAGCAATAAAAGGAATATTGGCATTTGTATTTTTGTTTTGTAATTTTACTACTTATCAACACTTATTAAAATGAATAGTTGGTTTTTTCTATGTGTTTTGGTAAGTATTTCGTGGACTATGTAAGAATATTGAACCAGGAAAGAGGAAATGTGTCCCAGATCTGCTGTGTTTCCTTGGGCAATCTCAAGGTTCTCATCTCTAGGATAAGGGCATTTAAAACTTGAGAATGTATTTTCAAAGTTCCTTCTCATCTTAGTCTCATGATTCTGGGACTCAAAGAATGAAACAAGCAGGAAAAGGAAGCTGTCAGGGGCAAATCCCTTCCTTTCAAGGAATTCCTTGTGATCCACCCACTTTTACGTGGTTGAGGAGAGCTGGGCTCAAGAACGGTCCCCATGCCACATGCCTGGGACCCACTACTGCAAAATCACTAAAAATGGTTTCCACCACTCAGGGTAGTCATCAGTCCAGGGGAGCTTGAAATGTCGGTGAGGAAAAGTAAAGCCAGGGTTTGGGAAATTTCCCGGAAGCTATCAAGCATGACTGGGGATCTGTAAGAGCACACTGGCACCGTGGCAGAACTCACCCTGACATATTTTCTTCAAGAAGAAGAACTGAATAATGAGGGCACCTCTAATCTACAGTGAATCCCAACATAACTTTGGTTTGTGTCATTGCTGTGTCCAAACACTATTAACATGGTAATCCACTTCTCTTGAAATGGTTCCTGAAATGCACGTGAAGCCCAGAAAGAAGAATTTTCTAGATGGGCACAGGGGATGACCCCTAGAGATTTCTGCAGTTAAGGCTCAAAATAAAAAAAAACATACTTAGTAGACCTGAGTTGAAGCTATATCCCCAGGCAAACGACCTCATTATTCTCGGACCAACCAGCAAAATATTCAACGTAACACATCAGCAATTCATACATTTTTACCTGAATGTTCAAATGTGACCTGAACGATTTAGGAGTAAAAACTCGAGTGAGCAACAGAGATTCCCTCTTTAGAAAGTTCCCTTGGAGAAGCTTTAAAATTACAATAAAGAAAGGCCACCAGGAATTTAAATTCCGGGGGGCGGTCTTTTACTTCATGGGCAAACAGAACCAGGGATGGGGGTCATCCGAGATGGTTTATTTCCAAGGCTGGTAAAGTGGAGTCGGGCAAACATTTAGCTATGATATTAGCATCTATAGTATATAGATATTGGGGCAATTTGATACACTAGACAAGGCATCTTTTCTAGGGTAGGTAGGTAGATCTCTGGGTAGTATCTTTGGGTAGGTAGCACCCATGCTGTTTTTAAAATATTTGTGGTGACTCCTTGATTTTACAGGGAGATGACAGTGTGATATTTCTCTGATGATCAAAAGGCTAAGTGGCCAGGAATTCATAACTACTTCAGCAGACGCTGTCACTGGGGGTGGGAAGCTGGCCAGAGCATTGCAACCCCCAGTAACTGCATCTCTTTGTGAGAGGGCATCCTCTGGCCACCAGGGTCCATTTCCACTGTGCCTGTGGGAACAGGAGACGCTGGGCAATGAAGCCTCTACCTGACAACCTCAGTCAGTGGATGCTGGGTAAAGAAGCAAGCTGCCTGCACCTGGGGTGGGGGTGGGGGGGCAGGGGGTCATTCAAAGACGCAGATTCTACAGGGTCTCCCAGAGTCCTCCGGAGGGGTTAAGTGCCAGCACGTGGTAATTTGCATGATAATACATACGTCCTTGGCTTCCTTCTCTTTCTAGTCTGCTCCTCCACTCCCCTAATTTAACTCCACCTAATATAATTACTTGCACTCAAATCTTTGTCTCAGTCTGTTTCTAAGGGAAGCCAAACTAAGAAACTGACAGATGCATCTGGAATTTTTTTTTTTTTCGTCCTTTCTTTCCTGGCCTGCTCAAAGCTCCCCTTGAGTGATATAATAATAGCAAGGCATAAGAATGTCCCACTTAAAAGGCAAGCACTAAGGAGAACATTTCACCTACAGATATAAGAGATTGTGGAAATGTGAAATTCTATTAACGGTACACCTGACAACTTACTCGACAGGTAGATGCTGACCATGACCGTGATGAACAGTTCTTAAATGACTTGAAGCAAACAGAAGAAAGGAAACGTAACCATAAAACTGCCCAAAAGCCTTGTTTGCATTAGTTCACTAACCAAATAATTGATTTAAAATAGAGTCACAAACACTGAATGCACTGATTCTAGGAAATAACAGACTGCATATACTTCCGATATATCTTTGGGTATTTTATGGAAGTTGTTTATATTTTTATATCATATTACTACCAGTCTTTTATGAGATCATTATGGTTTTCTATTTATTTAAAAAAACTTCTTTTAATGTTTATTTATTTTTGAGAGAGAGAGAGAGAGATCATGAGCAGGGGAGGGGCAGAGAGAGAGGGAGACAGAATCCAAAGCAGGCTCCAAGCTCTGAGCTGTCCGCACAGAGCCTAATGCGGGGCTTGAGCCCGTGAACTGTGGGATCATGACCTGAGCGGAAGTCAGACACTTAATCAACTGAGACATCCAGGTGCCCCTGGTTTTCTCTTTAAAAAAAATTTTTTTTTCAACGTTTATTTATTTTTGGGACAGAGAGAGACAGAGCATGAATGGGGGAGGGGCAGAGAGAGGGAGACACAGAATCGGAAACAGGCTCCAGGCTCCGAGCCATCAGCCCAGAGCCTGACGCGGGGCTCGAACTCACAGACCGTGAGATCGTGACCTGGCTGAAGTCGGACGCTTAACTGACTGCGCCACCCAGGCGCCCCTGGTTTTCTCTTAAATATGTGATTAGATTCACAATACTTCTACATGTAATTTTAACTCTGATTTAGCACCTCCCCCTTTAGTTTCCATTCTGAAAATGTAACTAATTTCACAATAAGTCAATGGTAAAACACAATTCACTGAACTGACATTCACTATCAAGTTTTTAATGTACCTTTGTTCTATAAAAAGCATTTTAAACTCCATGAACTTTACAAGGTGTTAAGAAAATGCTTGGAAATTCAGTAGAGATGAAAGGAAGAGCAATGGGAATGGAATTTGATGGATTTATCTGGAATGAATGCAGAAACCAAATATGATATTAGAGATAACCAAGCTAATGCCACAAGTCTTTTTTCTTTTAGTCATATTAAGAAATATTATTTTAGTATGTGACTACTGAACTTACCAGGCAAGTCCAATGACATTAAAAATCTATTTCTTTAGCCCATGAATAGCTAGAAAAAAATGTTTTACAAATCACAGTATCAGAAATTAGGCATTTTAAGGTCACGATCTCGCGGTCCGGGAGTTCGAGCCCCGCGTCGGGCTCTGGGCTGATGGCTCAGAGCCTGGAGCCTGTTTCCGATTCTGTGTCTCCCTCTCTCTCTGCCCCTCCCCCGTTCATGCTCTGTCTCTCTCTGTCCCAAAAATAAATAAAAACGTTGGAAAAAAAAAAGAAATTAGGCATTTAAGATACAATGTATTTTCAAGTAACATAATTTCAAGATTAAGGCTTGCATTGATAAGGAGATAGTACACTTGTAAGAAATAAATATCTGCAGGTGAAAAATATTTAGAAAAGGAATTCTATCAAGAACGACAGGCCACAGTTTGTGTGATATAATTTCAGTGGCACCATAAAGATCTTTTGTATCAAGAAATATCCCTTGCCTTCCAGATACTGACTGATGCCAACTATGCGTTTTTTGAGTCACATTTTAATATTTTCAGTCAAAATCTGTATTTCTGTTAAAATCTCTGTGGGATGTTTAAGATAGTAAATCATATTGGTCACCTGCCCTTTAGTATAAATGAGCATCCTTTTCCACCACTCTCTTTCAAGCATGTCTTAATGAGAAGTCAGAGGACAGTCAGGAGAGGAGAATTCAAAGAGTTCTGGGCCAGAGAAAACACTGCGACGATTTGATACTGGGGTCTGCCGATATCAACAATATCCTGCGGTCTAATCTTCATTCACAAATATTTTTATTTAAATTACAGAGCTAAATAATCATTTTACTAGCTGGTTTATCACATAAATAAGTTCAAATATTGATATATTTTTTAAATATATATATATATTTACTACTATATAAATAAAAAGTAAATAATAAATAAATAAAGTAATAAGTAAATAAAAAATAAATAAAAAGTAAATAAATATATATATTTACTACTATAAAGTAGTGTGTCAATGACATATAAATATATAAAAGGCAGGCATTGCCCATGTTTTATCCATTCTCCATTTCCCTTTTTCCTTTCCCATCTGATCATTTCCTTTCTTACTCTGAAAAGCAATATCTACATGTATAACTGAAAGAAAATTAGAAAGAAAATTGTTGAAACATCTCCCTATAAAACATATCACAACAGCTGCTAGCAAAAGAATGTATTCCGAAGTAGCAGGAACAGATAGGAGGAACAAACACGAAAATGATGAACAATGAAATTTGATTATTTCTACTCTTTTTTATGACAAATTTATTGCTTAGAATGAAATGCTGACAAGCAATTACAATTGAGTTAATTGAAACATATAAAACAATAAAAAGCACAATCTGATTGCAGTTTAATGGAACAGAGAAGTGATTTCTGAACTTTTTAGGGTCTTAATGTTTTCATGTTCCTTTCACTCCAGTGCTAACAGATTTATTTTTTGCTTTGAAATTAATTTCTGGAAGACTTCTTTCTACACTGGAACAATCTTTGAGGTATCTAAACACCCAAGGGAGGTTGGCTTCCATTCCACAAGAAATGGATTTTCTGTGGTTTAGACAACATGTAAAATCACAGGTTTGGAGGAAGGTGGGATCAGTGGAAGAGAAAGACATACAACTAAGCCAAAATGGTCAAGATCAAAAGGGGTGGTTTGATAGAACAAGTGACACAATGCCTTTCAATTGCTTGGAATGTTAGCTACCACTTGAGTCCCATCCCTGTCACTCAAGTTTCCTTTTGCATGTTTATTTGGCAATATGGTGAATGAAGTTTTGCATTTTGTTTTTCCATCTGTGTGGCCTGAAGCAACATTCATTAAGAGCCTCTTTTCAGAAAGTAAGTTTCATAAGGGGCTGAATCGGTTTCATTCATGTATAGAGATAAATATATAAACATATAAGTATATAATAAATATATAATAAATACATATAAATATCTACCTACCTACCTATATATCTATACTTTTTTTCAAATGAGAGAGAGTGTGAGAGAGATAATGCTTGAGCAGGTGAGGGGCGGGGGGGGGGGGGGGAGGGAGGGAGGGAGGGAGGGAGGGGGGAGAGAGAGAGAGAGAGAGAGAGAGAGAGAGAGAGAAAATGAATGAATACCTCGGGCAGGCTCTATGCTCAGCACAGAGCCTGATGTGGAGCTCGCTCAATCCCGCAACCCTGGGATCATGACTTGAGCTGAAATCAAGAGTCAGATGCCCAACCAACTGAGCCACCCAGGCACCCCCCCCCCCCCCCACAAAGGTTTTAATTCCTATTATAGGCATATTAAAAATCAGTGTCTATGTAATATTTTACTCAGTAAATTTATTTTATTTTCAGTAGTTTCTTTTCCATTAAGCAAGGAAGATTTTAGATTATGTTGAGACTTGTGAAGCCCAGATTTACTTTGGCCTATTTCTGCACAGAAGTGATATATTCACTGAGCAGACTGGAACATGAAGTTTCAATTACTTCCTATAAGGAGTAAATTTTCGGCAATAACTACATCCTTTAGCCCATCTGTAAACGCAGATTTACCATGGATTAATCCTCTTCCCTACCTTCAAAAAAGGGCAAAGTTAGGTTGAGGTTGGTTGTCAGAGGAAAACTTTTGAATGAGCCATTTCAGTCTTGAAAATTTACCCGAAGAAAATAATTTTTACAAATGGACCTAAGAAAAAACTTGGATGTGAAAGTTATTTTCTGCATCAGTTAAAACAACAACAACCCAAAACAAACAAAGAGACCACTTAAGCGCCAAAGATGCATAAAATAATTTGCCTCTGTCCCATAAACTATCACACAGAAACTAAAATAATTATGAAGCATATATTAAAATAATACAAGGAAAATTTCTATACAGAGATTTTAAGTGCTTTATATGATATACAGAAAACAAACTGGAACAAAACCAAAAACTGGTTGAAGAGAGGAGAGCTGGATGAGACAGAGAAAAATGTAATGCACAAAGGGAGGCAAGTCTGGAAAATGTTCACCATTAATCCTGTATTTAAAGCGAACTACAAAGGTGACTCTAAGCCTTCCAGGAAGCCATGCCAAAAAGGAGAGGTGATCGCCAAATGATCCTCCGTGACCATGAGATAATTTTTTTTTCCCCCTCACTAGAAACGTGATGTTTGCGCTATAGAAAACAGAAAAGCTCTTACCCCTGGCATGGCTCATAAAGACACAATTGTGGAATACAGTTAGCAATATCCTGAACAACATTCGACAGGGTAATCAGCAAGAGCAGGCATTTGTTTTTTTTTTTTAATTTTTTTTTTCAACGTTTATTTATTTTTCGGACAGAGAGAGACAAAGCATGAACGGGGGAGGGGCAGAGAGAGAGGGAGACACAGAATCAGAAACAGGCTCCAGGCTCTGAGTCATCAGCCCAGAGCCTGACGCGGGGCTCGAACTCCTGGACCGCGAGATCGTGACCTGGCTGAAGTCGGACGCTTAACCGACTGCGCCACCCAGGCGCCCCCTTTTTTTTTTTTTTTAATTTTTTTTTTTTTAAGAGCAGGCATTTGTAATGGAAAGAAAAAGAGAACCATAATTAAAAACTGACTTTGCTCCATGACTACAATGATATAAAACCTTTTGTGCATATGGACCAAGACCAATAGACAAGTGAGAAAAACATAGTTTAATTTTCTAGAGTTCTACTTTAGATAGATTACACTCTGATACATTCTGATGTCTCAATGCTGGGACATTTACGAGCTATTTCTATTCGGTAAACACAGGCATTAAAAGAAATTATAGGTGAGACTATCTAATAGTTAATACGAGAAAATCATCTAAGTTGTAGTGGTCAATGTCTAAGTATCATTGTAAATTTAGTCCTTGAAAACAGAGCTAACTCCCCAACAGGATTGACTAATAGTTTTAAAACAATTACATTGATTTCTACCAATCAAATCTTTCAAAAGGGTAGCAGGAAATCTGGAGAATCATTAGCTTATGAGGGGCCCCAAGAGGCTAGAGTGCTTCCCTCTGTTTGATCTATAAATTGTTAAACTATGCGAGGTTATTTAGTTGCACTTCAAGAATCATATCAAAAAGGTTTCTTTTTTTTTTTTTTTTTTTTTAAATTTTTTTTTTCAACGTTTATTTATTTTTTGGAACAGAGAGAGACAGAGCATGAACAGGGGAGGGGCAGAGAGAGAGGGAGACACAGAATCGGAAACAGGCTCCAGGCTCTGAGCCATCAGCCCAGAGCCCGACGCGGGGCTCGAACTCACGGACCGCGAGATCGTGACCTGGCTGAAGTCGGACACTTAACCGACTGCGCCACCCAGGCGCCCCTCAAAAAGGTTTCTGATTCCTACTGTGATATTTATGAAGTCATTGGGCAAAAATACTACCTTTACGTCTGAGAAGAGCCAAAGATGAAGAATTATGCAAATGTTAGATTCTGAACACTCAAAACTCTCATCACTGGGGCAATTCGGAAAAGCTGTTTAAATAAGCACTTCCAGAATAACTGCTAGGATTCGGAATTATGTCAACACTTGTCTATTATCCTAAAGGACTCCACATTGCCTGCCCCCTTCCTTGCCTGCATTTACATTAAAGGGAAACCTATACATCAGCAAATTCACAGGATTCCTTGAATTTGTAATCAGAGATGACATGGGGAACTTTTCCCCCAGAGAGTTGTCATCAAAGTGCACTACTGTGCCTTGTTACACTGGATTACAGATCATTTAATCTCCACCGAGAGATTGTAATTTAGGAATACAGAATTCCTGGTTGGGAAGGTACCATTTTTGGTCCTCGGGTAGACGATATAAGCTGATTTAAAGTCTTCTATTGCTCAGCTTCCTTAGTTATTTGTATGCAGTCCAACAAAGTGGTTTAAAAAGCTCGGTATGGATCTTTCCATTTGTCCACCCCTTCCACCACCCTCCCCCCCCCCCCCCCCCCACTATGTGTTTTGGGATGAAAATTCACAGTCATCCATTTTGGGATTCTTTCCTTCATTCACCAAAATTAGTTAGACTCTTCCTAATGAAAGAAAAGACATCATCCAAAGTGAAGTTGGAGAAAACGTGGGCTTCACCCTCAACAAGATGACAATTTTACGAGACGGGAAAATGTTTAAACCACTAAACCCTTATAAGGTGCAATAGCCAAAATTCTTTATTAGAGACAGAAAGCTCATACGGTGAGGGTTCAGAGGAAGTAAAGAAGAATTCTGCGGGGAACTTTCAAAAAAAGGGGAGAGTATTAGAAGCAACAACTGAGTATTTATGCAATGTTGGCACCGGCACTGTGAGTGAGTGACAGACAGACAGAGTCTATGCGAGAACTGGGATCATCTGGGGCTTTTCACACTTTCCCTTCCCACCCCTTTCATTGGACTAAAATGTCCTCTTAACACATGAGACAAACATAAAAGTTGTGCTAGGGTCTTTAATAAACGCTAACCGTTCCTTAGTAACTTTGTGTTTACAGAATTCTTTGTTGTCTTCTACACACTTGAACAGAAGGATAAAGAGAAGCCGATGAAGATGGGCGAGGCCCCGACACAAATCCATGCAAACCAACCAGTTGCCTTCAGGGAATTAATGGATTCTGACTCGATTTATCACAAGTTTCTGAACCGGATGATTTTTTTTTTTTTTTGATGGCACATCTGGCAACATCATAAAACCTCCAAGTCCCAAGTGATTAGACAGGAATTACTTTTGTAAATCATTTATGACTATTACTGACGTGAGCTCACTCTGAGCAGCAAGCGACAGAAGTAGCCAAGGACAAAGAAAAAAAAAAATCTGGGGGTGGGGAGAAGATCCTTTCTCTTCGAGATGCCTTTTAGGAAGGGCTGCCATTTATCATCTGAAACTAGAAAATTGCCGTCATTAATAGATTGGAATTAATTAAGCATACCTCAAGGAATCACCCAGCAGTCGCTTTTTCATTTGCCTGTTAAAGAAACACATTCTTTAGTTGAGCAGTTGAAGCTTTCCGTGAAAAAAAAATGTGGCACACGGTGACCTCAGAGAGAACTTGCCAGTTAAATTATCTCCTGCTGTGCTCTGTAATGCAAGTCCACAAGACGCTTAGGGAATACTTCAGATTTCCCCCCAAAATAAAAACAACCGCACACTAGTGCACAAATCGGGACCTTAATGACCACACAAAAGGCAGCTTCAACATTTGGAAACATCAACAGTCTCCTCCCATCAGTCTTGGAAGAGTGTGTCTGGGGGCTGGGGCTGGGTGGGGAGGGCGAGGGGGCATGTGAATGCATTCACTGACGATTCCTTCCAGCGTCCAAAGAAAACGAACCCAAGTTGAGGAAAATGCGTCCTTGAGTCCAGTGGCTTCTGCTGAGGTAGCTGTCCCTCCAGGAGAAAGAGTCTTCACTCCACATACGACTTTCCACTCCCACTTTCTCTTGGAGGGTTTCGCATTCCCCCCTTCCTCACAACTCCCTGCCTCCCTATAAATATCCCAGACTAAGGTATACATTGGGTTTAGCAGAAGCTCTGTGCAGGGCACTTCGAGCCTTCTTTCTCGCTGTCCTCATGCTGGCCCTACATTCCAGGCAGATAAGATTTGGGCAGAGCAATGCCAAGAGGACAGGGAGCGGTAAGCTGATTTATCCAAGGGACACACAGCTGGGTCACACGGAGGTTTTTCGGACTCTAAGGTCTATGCTTTTAAATACACTGCTCTACATTTTCCATATCTGGTGCCCTTTGGCTCGGATTCAAAACTGTGCTGTGAGCGAAAACCCTGTTGGGGGTGGGGGGCTGGCCTTTGGCTTCTCAGTCCTTGTCAAGGGAGTATAACCCCAAATTCATGGCTCTTCAAATGCTCACAAAAATCCTTGGCTGAGGGAAATGGTTTTCATGGAGAAGTGCCTGAAGGCTATGAAGACCATTTATTTATCTTGACATGCTAATATTTATTTTTGGATTGAGTTCCGATGGTGAGAGAGCTATGTACCTGGAGACATTGTTTGGGACCCCCGCAGGGACCTGCTTTCTCTGACTGAGCTGCGGAATGATTAATTTGGCCCACAACGAGGGATGTTATTAAAAACGCAAACATATAAACAGAGTTGGACTTACTGTATGGTTGGGGTGTGCTTCACTTGCGCTTCTCCTGAGAGCTGGGCCACTTCCATTTTAGGAACCCTATCAACTCTAGGGCTGCATGGACCTTCTTCGTCGTGGGACAGGCTTTCAGGACGTCCGGGCAACACTTATTATCTATCTCAGACAATGCATTTTAATGCACTGGCCTCAAGTTGGTTTCAACTCATTTTTCTAATACAGCGAAAACTTGGGTTGCGAGTAACCTGTTCTGCGAGTGTTCCCCCAAACAAGCAAATGTTTCTAATCAATTCGAACTTGATAAGCGAGCGATGTCTCACAATACCGGGGGTATGTCAGGCCAAACCTCACATGATCACCAATGAGCCAATGGTTCATGAAACTTGCTTTGATATACACGTGCTTTGGATTACAAGCAGGTTTCTAGAATGAATTATGCTTGCAAACCAAGGTTTCACTGTGTTTATTTTCTCATTCCTAAATATACTTCTTTCTAATTTTTAGAAGTTATACATGTACTTTTTTGTAAGTTGTCATAAATTTTTTTCCCCAAATAAAATAGGATATAAGTGAGTTAACTAAAAAGTACTCACCTATTTGTTGTGAAAAAACAAGATAACAGTTTCTCAAAGATTGATAATTATGATTTTTTTTACAAAGTGATGCTAATAACGTTTATAATCCACCTGAAGTCTATTAAAACAGAAGAGGCCTTGGGCACAGGTCAAGTATGTGGATACCCTATGGGACAGGCTTTGAAGAAGCTGAGAGAACAAATTTCCTATTCCAAATTATCTCCTTGGAAACCCTACCACTGCAGAGTCTCTGCCACTATGGAATCAGGACTTAGCTCAAAAGTTACTATTCCAAAATGCAAATGTCCCTCTGACCTCTGAAGGGCTAATTCCTTGGAAACGAAATGGAATCAGGCACAAACACCTTTTTCCTTGTATTTAAAAAAATTTTTTTTAATGTTTTATTTTTGAGAGACAGAGAGACAGCATGAGTGGGGAAGGAGCAGAGAGAGAGAGGGAGACACAGAATCCAAAGCAGGCTCCAGGACCCGAGCTGTCAGCACAGAGCCCGACGCAGGACTCGAACCCACAAACCGTGAGATCATGACCTGAGCCGAACGAAGTTGGACGCCTAACTGACTGAGCCACCCAGGCGCCCCTGAGCACCCCGTTAATGGGACACTTGAAAGACAAGGATACTGATGTAGGTAAGATATTTGTTTCAAGTAAATGCAACTGAATTAGCACAATGGAAAGTCTCCTTTCTTCTAGTTAATTCCATGAGCTACCATTTAACGCACTCATTCACACAACAAACATTTAGTGAACGTTTACTATGTGCCAAGCACCGAGCAGCGAGGTGATCGGGGTGAGCATTCCCCCTGAATAAAGATGAAGAAAACATTTTGGATAATCCATGACCCAGAATTTAAAACTATTACTATACTCCCCAGTCTCTGTCCTAAACCCTGAAATAAGTACAATATATTTCTGCTAAAATAAGAATATTAAGTATTCTGAATACTTAACAGTGAAAACTTCGTTCTATTAGCTGTGGAACTTGTCTTTTGTACTGAGCATTTCCCATGTCAATATATTTGTTTCTCCATCAAAATTTTAAAGGTCTGCTTTTTATTTTCATTCTCTACTTTAATCAATCACCTCTTATTACGGAGGAAGTTTGCCTTCCGTTTCTTTGTTTTTTAATTAAACAAATCTGTGCTAATACCTATTTCCCCGAGCACACTAAAACATTTACTTCTTGCAAAGAAATTCACAGGAGCAAAAATGCGAAGCCGTCAGTATGAATATTTTAAGGCCCCTGTCATTTCCTGTAAAATTATTCCATAGAAAGGATATATCAATTTTCATTCTCACCATCTCTATACAGCCTGAATAACAATGGGATCATTCTTTCAAATCTTTGCCTACTTGTAAGTAAGACATAAAGTCTTACTTTGCATCTCACTTTCAAATTTGCATTAGTACACTTTTTTTTTTCAGATTTTGTTCATTTATTTTTAGTGAGAAAATAATGTATCTGGCGGAATCCTAATAAAGGGTTTATTTTTTTTTTTAATTTACATCCAAATTACTTAGCATATGGGGCAACAATGATTTCAGGAGTAGATTCCTTAGTGCCCCTTACCCGTTTAGCCCGTCCCCCCTCCCACACCCCACTCCAGTAGCCCTCTGTTTGTCCTCCATATTTATGAGTCTCTTCTGTTTAGTACAATTACTCTTAAGACTCAAATTAAAAAAAAAACATTTTCACTGTCCATTTGCCTTTTTTTCAGAATGTGACCTTTTTCGTTTAAGGATACTGCCATCAAGCAATGGATAGAGTGAGAGCTTATCTTTTTAAGGTGCATTTAACACCTACAAAAATAAACATATGTGCATGTGGGAGAAAACATATCACTAAATATGTGACAGTTAGAACTCTATCACCTCTGTTGCGTGCACGCCTGTGCTGCTTCCCGGTCCTATCCACTCATCTATTTTGTTTAACCTGTAGAAGGTATCTATTACCTTGGATTTGTTCTTTATTATTGCCTTGACTTCTTAATGTACAGTTTTGTTACATATATCTTTCAAAAATTGTTTCTCTTGTATTTATAAAAATGTTAACGTCCTGTTGCCAAAAATTGTGTTTAACTCAACACTGTGTTTCTGTGATCTGTGCATGTTGATGCCGGTAGCTTCACTTTCTGTGAGGCACACGATCGAATTTAATGACAATGTCACCGCTTAATTTTTGCATTTGTTCATAAATATTTGGTTGGTATCCAATTTTTATTTTTATTTTTTTACAATTTCCAAACAGCACTACCATGAACTTTTTTCAACATGAATTGTGGCATTCATATTTTTTAAAAATTTTTTTAACGTTTATTTATTATTGAGAGACAGAGACACAGAGCAGGAGCAGGGGAGGGGCAGAGAGAGGAGGAGACACAGAATCCAAAGCAGGCTCCAGGCTCCCAGCTGTCAGCACAGAGCCCGACGCGGGGCTCGAATTCACAAACCACGAGATCATGACCTTGGCCGAAGTCGGACACTCAACTGACTGAGCCACCCAGGCGCCCCAAACCCTGGTATTCATATTAAAGAGCTTCTCTAGGATAGTTACCGAGAAGACAAATGGCTTGATCATAAGAAATCTGCATATTTCAATTTTACAGGATAATGTGAGCCATTTCCAAGATGACGATAGTAATTTAGCTTCTCACCGGCAATATATCTCAGAGTGTCCGTTGACTGACGTTCTCTCCAACATTTGGTTCTGTCACCACACTTACTTCATGTAACTTTCATGGATAGAAGATGGCATCCAATGTGGTCCTGAATTGGATTTCCTTAATGATTGGTCTTTTTTCTTCTGATTTGTACAAGTTTGTTACACATTTTGTCTTTGCCCGCTGTGTTTGCAGTGGGAGTGCTGGACTCTGGGTGTCAGGCCTTGTCTTTTTCTGTCAGTCTGAAGTACTTCTTTGTTTGCCCGACCCTGGACACATCTCTCTGCTCTCTGTCCTCAAAGCAGAGATCGAGAAATCGTGGCCAGTACTAAAGAAGATGTCCGCCTTTGCATCAATAGGTGTATACTTGACCCCTTAGGGATTCAGAACTGAACAAAATATTATCGATAGTGCTACATGCATCCTTTGCTTTATTCTGACCTTGGTTCTGGAATAAGATTTTTTTGTGGAAAAAGAAAGAAATCCCAAAATTGCCTACAGGTCAGAGCAAGAGTCAAGGGTGGTGCGAATTTCACCTCACGTTTCAAAGATTTCCATCAGAACTCATGGAAATCCCTAATCCCTGTTTTGTAAAATATTCCTTTACGCCATTCTGATAAAAGAGGTTTACTAAGTATGCTGAAGGCTGGCTTTCTTTTTAAGCATATGGTCATCATTAAAGTGCTATTCACTTTATGAAAGGTCAAGATAAGCTTTTTTTCTTTAAGTATGTTTTTTTTGGATTGGCCAACTTCATAACCATTACGCGATTAATATGAGAGTAGCTCATATTAATAGAAGCAAATTAATAGAAGCTCATTAATAGAAGCAAAAACCACAATGCTTGAGAAATGTACACTATTAAACACATCACTAAAATTCAGCCAAGCATTATTAGATGGTTTCTGAAGAAAAAGTAACCAGAAGAGCCTATAGGCTCTGGGAAGACAGGAAAGGTCAGCTCTTACCTAAGTTCCCTGACTCTGAGGAGAGCTCATCTGTCAAAGATAACCTCAGATACACACATATTTCTTGGATGTGGTCTCTTGGTGATGAATACAAAATTATTCAGCAGGCCATGGTTACTCGGGCAAAAGAGTCCTTTCCAATACCCAAACGCAAGACCACCTGCTAGAGAATTCTGGTTTAAAGGGAAATCTTGGCAGGGTACAAACTCTGTAAAGTGAAATCTTCCATATGCCTGATATGGACTTCTAAGAAATATGGAAAAATGTGTGTGTGTGTGTGTGTGTGTGTGTGTGTGTGTGTGTGTGTGTGTGTAGAACAACCCTTACGTTTTGGAAACGGTTGTGAGAATGTCAGCCCCATGATGGAAAAGGTTTTTGCTTATGACTGGACAGCTTCTGACCGCAGATACTAAAAATGACTGCTATTTCTAGGGTTTGTATTGTTACAGCACAGTTACAAATACTCTAAACACTGTTAGTGGCCGAGCGCTAGATAAGTTTACATGCATCAACTGATGGAGGTCTCATCACAACCCTTTGAGTACCTTTATTGTCCTATTTTACAGGTGAGAAAACTGAGGCACACAGAGGTTAAAAATATGTTCGAGCACCCGGGTTGGGGCCTGCAAAGAGCAACCTGTCTTGCCCCATTTTTAGATTCCTCTCCTGCACCCCCCAAATTACAGCATTACACTGTTCTTGGGTGAACAGGATGAACATTTCCTAATGAGTATGCGTCTCTCTGACTGTAAGCCCCCCAAGGCTAAGGGCAGTATCTGAGTAGTACCTCTCATCGGTGCTACATTTTGCCACTCCCCCCAAAATAATAGCCACATAATTTACTGCTGTCATTGGTGCCCACAGGGTCCCAGATAATCACTGTTCTTCTTCCCCAAACTCCCTAGAAATTTTGTTTTATCCAAACATCTGTACACCTATGGGTATTTGGCAAAATATCTCAGCCCCAAATTAAAAATATGCACGCTCATTGGTAAGGAGTCATTTTCACCAGTAAAATGGCTTGTGGAAATTTTAACACACTGAAAAAAAAAACTGTATAGATGCAGATTTTCAGATTATCAAATTTATGTTATTATATAAGGTGACTCACCCACTTCACTGAAGGCAAAGTGAACCAGGGCAGGATTTAGTGAGGCCCAGGATCTTTAATGCCGGGTGAGCCAACAGCATGATATTTGAGACAATAAACAAGGAATAATTAGAATCATATCACTGCCACTGATAATCTCTCAGTGACTGGACTTGAAATATGAATTTGTAACGTGAATGCTTCTTCAGGAGAGTCCCACAGGCTCCAATATATAACGGTGATGAGTAGGTAGAGTCATGAGGCAGAGGGTTTAAAATTAAGAACAAAATAGATATTAAAGAAGACATGCAAAGGTCAAGAAAGGGGGTGGGAATTTAGGATCCAAGGATAGGACCCAAATAAAACCAGAGGATTAGAGATACACTCATTAAAAAAAAAAGTGTTTTTTTCTTTTTGAGAGAGAGAGAGAGAGAGAATGCATGCATGCATGCTGGGGAGGGACAGAGAGAGAGGGAGACCCAGAATCCAAAGCAGGCTCCAGGCTCTGAGCTGTTCAGCAAAGAGCCCAGCGCAGGGCTCGAACTCATGCCGTGAGATCATGACCTAAGCCGAATTCGGATGCTTCACGGATTGAGCCACCCAGGTGCCCCAAGAGAGGCACTTGTTTTTTAAAAAAATATGATCACTGTGATTCATGACCATGGACGTGGAGCCACCAGAATCAAGGAAGGCTGGCTATAAAGGAAAACAAAAACAAAAACTTGCCTGAAATAGAATTAGTCTAAGCCAAAGCAACCACATAATTCGGAAAAAGAGTTATTGTGAGCATAAAATTATGAGAAAATAGCTAAATAACTCGATACTTTCAGAGGAGGGTGAGATCAAAAGCATAGTTTTTCCTTCTTCGGGGACAGGAAGGTGTAGTTCCAAATTAGAAGCCTTATTAGTTTCCTAGGGCAACTAATAACAAAGGACCACAAACAGCCCTGGATACTAGAAGTACCCCCAAATTAAGGTACAGGCAGGCTTGCTTCTGAAGGCTGTGAGGAAAAATCTGTTCCATGATACTCCGCTAGTTTCTGCTCATTTGCTGGCAATCGTTAGCATTCTTTGTCTTCCGGAAGCCTAACACGAACCTTCACACGGCGCTCTCTCCCTATCTCCCTTTTTGTGTCCAGATTTCCTCTCTTCATAAGGACATAGTCGTACTGGATTAGGACCCACCCTAATGACTTCATCTTAACTCGATCATCTGAGAAGACTCTGTTTTTAAAAGTAAATTTATATTCATGGATACTGAGGGTTAAGACTTCAACATCTTTTGGGATATGCCATTCAATCTATAACAGTTCCAAACATTTGTCCTGATAAATCCTAAGATGAGGTGCATAGGAGGTAGCATTTTTTTTTTTTATTCAAGTATAATTAATACCGTGTTACATTAGTTTCAGGTATACAATGTAATGATTCAAAAATTCTATATGTTTCTATATGCCCATCACAGTAAGTGTACCCTTAATCCCGTTCACCTATTTCATCCACCCCCATATCTTTTCTCTCTAGCAACCACAAGTTTGTTCTCTATATTTAAGTCTGTTTGTGGTCTCCTTTTTTCTTTGTTTGCTTAAGTTCCACATAGGAGCGAAATCATAATTGTCTTTCTGACAGATTTATTTCACTTAGTATTATACCCTCTAAATCAATCCATGTTGTTGAAATGGCAAAATTTAATTCTTTTTTATACTTTAATAATATTCCTGTGTGTATACACACCCTGTATCTTTGTTGGTTCATCTATAGATGGACCTTTGGGTTGCTTCTATATCTTGGCCATAGTAAATAATGTTGCAATAAACATAGGGGTGCACATATCTTTCCACATTAGTGTTTTCATTTTCTTTGGGTAAATACTCACTAGTGAAATCACTGGGTCATATGGTAATTCTACGTTTAATTTTTTAAGGAACCTCCATAGTGTTTTCCACAGTGGCCGTACCAGTTTGCATTCCCACCAACAGTGCACAAGGGTTCCTTTTTCTCCACATCTTTGCCAACACTTGTTATCTCTTGTGTTTTTTATTTTAGCCATTCTGAAAGGTATAGGGTGCCAGTTCACTGTCATTTTGATTTGCATTTTCCCAATGGTTAGCGATGTTGAGCATCTTTTGGAGGTAGAGAATCTGACCTGACACACAAGAACCATTTACTTGGATACATTTACCCAGCGAACCATCAGAGACACTCTAAGGTGCCTACTCCAAATACCTAACACGTATGTGTTAAATAAAGATTGGAAGAGTAAATTCATGAATAAAGATACATTTCATTCCCTTTGTACACCTTGGAGACACTGTTTACCCATCAAGAAATAGAGGCAAGTGCTAGATGGCTCTTTGCTAACCCCACATGCCTTCCAAGATGGGAAACTTCAAACACTTTCCTACTGTCCATCGTTCTTCTGCATATGGCTTTCCCCAGGGCCATGCCCATTGGCCCATGCCTGGCATAATCATCGGATTTGGCTTTACAAACTTTTTCCTGTCCACGTCCCTTACAAACTTCCTCTCAGTGGCTAGAACGTTTACGCTCAAAGCAGTTTAGTTGACCCTGTTAATTATTTTTCACTCATTCATTCATGTATGCATCCATCCACCCACTCATTCCAGTAACCTTCAAGGTGTAATGCTTCTTTTAATAACATGTTTTATAACATCTGCTTTACTATTTCCAAATGGAAGCCATAGATAATATAGCCCACCCACACATATAATTTCCAAGAAATCAATATATGGCCCTGACTGCAATATCAAGGATGAATTCAAAGCAATTTATAATAAAATAATAGCTATTTCAAAGTATAAATGTCCAGGCAAAAAGAAGTGGTAACATGCTTGCCTCAATATGCAGAATTAAAGTGATTATTTTACCTACAAATGCAGACTGATAGAAACATGTAGTATGAGGAAGTCTATCAATGAAGAATACCCTGTCGTCAGTGACATGATTACCTGAAATAGTAAATAACTCTGAGAAACATTCCCTTTTAATTTTTTTAGGGGTGCCCGGGTGGCTCAGTTGGTTGGGCGACTGACTTCGGCTGAGGTCATGATCTCACAGTTCGTGAGTTCGAGCCCTGCATTGGGCTCTGTGCTGACAGCTCAGAGCCTGGAGCCTGCTTCAGATTCTGCGTCTCCCCCTCTCCCTACCCCTCCCCTGCTCACGCTCTGTGTCTCTCAATAATAAATAAATATTTAAAAAAAGAAAAACTTCAAGTTTATTTATCTATTTATCTATAGAGCACACCTAAGTGGGGAAGAGCAGAGAGAGAAGGAGAGACAGGGAATCCCAAGCACACTCCACACTGTCAGTGCAGAGCCTGATCCGGGGCTCAAACTCACGAACCACGAGATCATGACCTGAGCTGAAGTCAGAAGCTTAACCGACTGAGCCACCCAGGCGCCCCTTAGAAACGTCCCAAACAGAAAAAAGAGCAGCCTACTCTCCATCTGCACAGCAGTTATAGCTCTAAATAATTTACAGTATAATAAATTCATGTAATAGTTTGCATTTATATGTAAAAATGAGTTATGGCTAAGTTCAGTTAAACATAATTTATCTGGGAGGGAGGGTTCTTAACAGGAACGTCTGGTGGGACAGTGGGAAGTCAATGAGGGTATGAGGTAATTCTTTATTCTTTGCAACTACTGTGCACAGTGCCCGACATCCAGGCTCATAGCCGCTGCCCCCTAAATGCCTACGGTGCTGCCGATCATCGTGACATCCAAAAGGACATCCACAAATTGTCGAAATCTCCCATCAGCAAGAACTATTGATTTGGTCATTCTGTGAACCTTAAATGAGATGCCACTGTGTGCCAGGCATCAGGTTAACACGGGAGTAGAGGAGGGAAAGCTAGGAAAACAACTAAAGATAGCAGAAACGGGACACGTATAGTAAATCAACATATGCACAGCAGGTACGTGGGTGGGAGGGGTTGTTACAAGCTTTACGAAATATAACACCTTACAGAGCAGAGAACACAGTTTTAGATCTAAGTGGTTTTAGGTGATTATGATTTCCCCACAGCAGTGCAAGATCTTTAAAGACAGATACAGTGTTTTAAAAACCTTTGCATGGCCTCAACGTCTGCATCTAACACGGATGGGTGAAGAGATTGGTCAGAGCCAGAATTGAAACCCGGTCCCGTCATTTTTGTCTGAGCAACCTTAGGAAAGTTGGTTAGCTCAGTCTTTGTTTCACTATTTCTCTTTTCCAGGTGGTAGACAGAGGTAATGCATGTAGCACACTACATGAGTGGCAGCTCTTTTATTTATTAATTTATTTTTAATGAAAGAAAACTTATTTTTGAGAGAGCCAGAGCCAGAGAGAGTATGAGCAGGGAAGGGGCAGAGAGAGGGAGAGAGGAAATCCCAAGCAGGTTCCATGCTGTCAACGGGGAGCCCGACATGTGTCTCGATCTCATCGACCATGAGATCGTCATCCGAGCCCAAATCAAAAGTCAGACACTTAACTGACTGAGTCACCCAGGTGCCCCACCCCCCATTAAAAAAAATTTTTTTTTAAGTTTATATATTGATTTTTGACAGCACACATGAGAAGAGGAGGGGCAGAGAGAAGAAGAGAGAGGTGACAGTTCTTTTCAACCTTATTCTCATGGCAAAGTAAAAAAGTGAGAGTGCTGATGGCACCACCGGCCAGTGGTTGGGCTGGTGGCCTCAAGGTCTTGGAGGTGGCCTGGAGATCACATTACGGGGTTAGAGTCTCTCTCTTTCTCTTGTCTGTCTAGTTTCCTCCTTCCTTCTCTCCTCTCTTCCTTCCTTCCCATACAACCCTCCTCCCCCTTCTCTCTCTCTCTCTCCCCCATTTAAATTACCAAAACACCATTCAAACATTGGTGGGAGTCAAAATAGAAAAACCGGGAAACAAAGACAGAGGAAGGGGGCTGTCTCACCGTGATGACACAGAATAAATCACCAGAGCTTCTGTGACACTGCTGGGCGACACCTTGTGAAGATGGCCCAGGGGGCAGCCATCTGGTGCTAATTCTACCTGTCCTCATGTTAGTCTACCTGTATGGAGTTTAATTTCCTATCACTCAAGGTTATATGGATGAGTTTTTCATCAGTAGGACCAAAATAGCTCATCTGAAATGTACAGGAGCTGTAGATTGATGAATTCATCAAGACAAATTTGGAACACATGGAAAGTCTCGTATCTCATAGCCAACTCAGAGTTATTATGGTGATTCCAATTTTCATAGGCTCAGTTTTCCTAAGATCAAAAATGCTCTTTTAAAATGTCTCTGTTTAACTATCTAATAAACAGAATATCTAAAGGAATCTAATATTACGTCTAAACCATTAATCTCTCTCTTTTCTCCATTTTTGGTCTTTTTTTTTTTTTTGGCATATATTCTTTCAAACATGCTCTCCTTAGGAATAATCATTGGCAAGAATAAGTCAGCGGAAAATCCATTCCTGTTTTTATGATCGCCTCTGTGGACTGAGAGCCTATTTCTATTCAAGAACGCACTTCCCGAGTTGAGACTCTCCTTTGGGCATTGTAGTTAATTTGACGAAATTGAACAATAATCTTTTTGTTTCTAATTCATGTTCACATATTCCTGATCCCTTTGGGGTAAAGTTCAACAAACACAATGAACCCAGCTCCTCGTTAGAACTATTCAAAGGATTACATGTTGGACTCGACCAGAGTCTGGGGAAATTGTAAAGACATCAAGAAGAAGACACAAAGATTCCTCCATTATTGGGGAAGAGAGGCATTGCATTCAAGTAATCAATACCTGTCCAGTCTTAAGGAATACACTCTTACCTATGACATATGTGGCTGTAGGCCTAAGACCGCTAAAAGTGTTTAATCATGCCCAAAACATAAACTATTTCTAAAATATTCAGGTGAAAGCCTTGGACCTCCCTAAGCCTCAGAAATTTAGAGATACTGAGCAAAGGCAGAGGAAATGAGCAAAATTGTTATACTCCGTTTACTCAAATTCCTAACACGTCTCTTTTACTTTATCTTATTTTTATCTGGCCTAGAAAAAGATTTAGAATGCATGTATGTGGACCATACTATTGTATTTGGCATTCCCTAAACACTAACAATTTACTAAGCCCCAGACATGTTGAAACTAGAGATGATCTCTGTCCAGCAGGGTCCTTGTGTATGTTTAAGGACAATAGGAATTAACCTGGTTTTAGTTACCATGAATCTGCCTGTATTTAATATCATGGTTTCTCTTTAAGAAAAGATACAGAAATAACACTAACTTTATGTCCCACCATTGTGAACTCTGAGACTCTGTCTCTCCAAAAGGCTGCGAGTTTTTAAAGGAAATACCCTATTTTCCCTCTTTTGTGATTTTGACAGGAGAGCGCGTTCTGAAGAAGCAGGGAAAAAGAGCTCCCATTTTAAGATTCTGGAGTTAAACTGAGAGTCTCTGAAGCCAAAACTGTTAATAATATTTTCCAGCTTACAACAACCTATAAAAAAGCACATGTGTGGCAATAAAACAGAACAAGCAACCATGAAAGGAACATAAAGAGAGACAGACGGACAGTTGTCCAATTTTCACAGAGGGCTCTGGAACATTAAATTTTGAGTGTTCCCTGGCATAGTATATCAGGCTTTCTTCCTGTTGGGAGTCATGCTTGCCTGGCGGTGACAGGCTCTGTGTCTGTAGGACAGAGCCGAGCAGAGGCATCCACAGTGACTTCCTGACAATGGGATCCACCCTCGGTTCCTATGTTGGTGAAAAATGACAGCTGCTTCCACAGTAACGGGTGGAACTAAAGAGGTTGTGAAGTCCTTTAAATGTCCTTCGTCTCCAAAAGCTCCCTGAAGCATCATGGGAAAGAGATACCCGTGGTGGAGTTGTGGGAGGTTAAGTTGGCCTTGTTACCCAACACAGTGGGAAGGACATTCGCGTAGGGACCCCCGGGATTTGGGGGCTTGGAATCTGGTGCCAACATTAACTAGCCGTCTTGGCTTTTTACTTTTTCGAAGCCTCCCAGTCTTCATCTGCAAAACGGAACTGCTGCTAATGGCTCGGCAGAGATCTCAGGAGGCGATTACAAAAGATTAAGGGGCACCTGGGTGACTCAGTTGGTTAAGTGTCCGACTCTTGGTTTTGGCTCAGGTCAGGA
Organism: Prionailurus viverrinus; assembly: GCF_022837055.1. Taxonomy (NCBI): domain Eukaryota; kingdom Metazoa; phylum Chordata; class Mammalia; order Carnivora; family Felidae; genus Prionailurus; species Prionailurus viverrinus. The sequence goes on from NC_062569.1 coordinate 17,160,709, forward strand.
TCTCATTCATGGCTTGTGAGTTTGAGTCCCGCGTAGGGCTCTGCACGGCTGGGATGCTCTCTCTCCCTCTCTCTCTCTCTGTCCTTCCCTACTGGCACTCTCTCCCTCTCAAAATAAGTAAACTTGGGGGAAAAAAAAGATTAAGAATGATATACATTCAGTGCTCAGTGGATTATACACAGGGTGCTCAATACATGGTAATGGTAGTTTTTATTACTTACCTGAACTCTCTTTTCTAATATGTCTGGTTTCTAACCTCACGGGGACTTCAAAATGTAAAAAATTTATGTCAGAATACAAAGGCAAGAACGTGCATGCATAGGAGATTCTTTAAGTTCACTTCTGCACATAGTTATTGTCGTTTAGGTCAGAAAGTTCTGGAGAGTAGAATTTCTAAAAAGTGGCCACATCTTTCCCTCAGAATTATGAGTGGTCACAAATGGTCATACCAATGGCCAGGTACTCCTGCTGCAGAACTGGGTCCAAAATTGGCACAAATCAAGAGAAGATGGGCTGTTTGGTTGTAAAGGGCATGAGGACCAGGAGAACACTGGAGTTGTAATATACAGAATCCACACCTGCCAGAGTTGAAAAGGCTTTGGAGATGATCTGAATTCACCCCTTTATAGATCAACTTTTCTTTCCAATTCACACCCTACCATTGTCCTTAAACGATTTGAATGTTATTACTATAAAAGACACAAATGTTATTTACATGAAATTACATTACAATAACATTAATTACGTTACCGTAATTGTAATTACAATGATGTAACCAAAAGTTATAATGTAACAAAAAGTTACATTACGTTATAATAAACATCATAAAGACTTTAAATAAACATAGTTCAGAGTTGATGAAAGAAAAATCCACAGAGGCTAAATGACCGTAAATGAGACGGTAGGTCAAGGACATGTCAGTATGTGGGAAGGGGAACGTGCATCCTATAGGAAGGAAGAGGTCAATGTGCAGAGTTCAGGTTCTGGCCTAGGAGAACAGGCCGACCAGAGAATCAGAACTGAATGGTGGGAGGTGGCAGAATGGGTATAATATCAGTAGCTCCTATGGAAATTGTTCTCACTAGATCTTGAAGTAGAAGGTTCTTGAGCCTTTCTAATTACAAGGTGCTGAAAGAACCCTGTCACCGGGGCAGGGAAATTTATTCTTTCTGGCTGAGCTGCAGAATCTAGAGGTGTATAGGTTATGAAAGAAACATCGGCAAATCCCACGGCTCAATGACAGGATCCTCTTTATGGAGTCATTCCCCAACACGCATTCCAGATTAGCTGGCTTTTCGACCCAAGTATGTGTTTTGCTAGTTACTGAGACTTTCTAGAATTCAGCTACCTCCCTAAGGAACCTCAAGACGTGAATAAAACTTGACGTTTAATTTTAGCCAAGAGAAAGTCTGCCTTGAACTTTTAAGACCTTACCCTTGTTCCCAGTCTTTCTAAACCCCAGGCTGTAACAAAGACGAAGACTACTGTCTATATAAGGGCCGACTAACAGACCGCACATCAACAGTGGCTTCTTCTAGTGATTTCATATGAGTGGCTTTCATGTGCTTTGTCTGTAGCAAGAAATAATAAAGTAAGACATCAGCCAGGGTACCAAGTTAGCCAATTTTGATGTTTCCAGCCTGAACTTTCAGTACCTTGTCCTTTTTCTGCCACACCCCCCCAGCCACCTTCCAGTGTACAAGTTACTCGCATCCTCTCCCCAAGGCCCTCAGGAAAAAATTGTAATTATTTACACCCTCCCCCTTTTCTGGACTGCAAAACCGCTATTTCTAAAGGTTGAATCACATAAAATCGCCAACATGTGATCAATTTTGGTCTAGAAAAATGGCAATTGCATTACGGTTCAAACGGGTAGTAGTGATGGCATCTTGTCCCCTAGTAGTACAGTGAAATGAAAAAAAAAATAACCTTGTATTTGAGGTGAAAGGAGTCCGAGATAGGATCTAGCCCCACTTATTCAGGTATAGGCCTAGCCACTGAGACTCGGAATGGAGCAAGGAATTAGAAGATCAAACATCAACAGTTAGAGAACAGAGCCCGATTACATTCAGGATGACTGGACTCCTGTCCCAATGTTCTTATCTCCATGGCACGGGTCTGAAGACTTTTTTCTGTCAAGGGCAGGACAGTGAACTATTTCAGAATTTGTGGGCTACCAGGGATCTAACATTGTAGCATGAAAGCAGCCATAGACAATATGTAAACAAACGAATGGGGCTGTGTTCCAATAAAACTTTATTTATAAAAACAGATGGCAGGCTGGATTTGGCCCACAGGCTGTAGTTTGCCAAGCACTGCTCTATAGAATTCTTAGACTTAAAAATATCTGCAAGCAGATGGGTGAGGGATTTGTATATTGAAAGTGTGCTCAAGTGTTCATGGATGCTAATTCAGCATAAAGATCTTACTATCCTCTGTATTTCCCTTAAAATAAGTACCTAAAGAAACCCAAAGACGCTGGGGCCTCGGGGCTACAGCTGTCTAAGGGTTTGCCAACTGCAAGATTAGATCACTCAGGACGGGGATAATACTGTCTTAACTCCTTAGCTAAATCTACAAAATTTAGATCTGAGGAAATTTGTGATCTGAGGAAAGAAATACATTAGAATGTGCTATCCATCAGACTGCCTGAGCTATGGAATTAGGTACAGACACTCCTGGGTGAAATTTTAATAGCTTTAACAATCATTTAGTCAGACTCCTTCATGCGTTAGAGGAATATAACTTCATTTTATCATTTGCATGTTGGATGAACAGGGTTTGAACTGGCACTTGGGGTCAGCAAGAGATTTTGAATACAGGCATTTTTTCTATTTCTCCTGACAGTGAAGAAACTACTTTGGCTATATCTATTTTCCATTTGAACTTGAGAAGCGTGGGAGAATGTTATTAAGCAACTGAAAAGCCTGTATTGGTCCCACATTCTGGCCACAACACAGAAAGGAAGACTTATCATCAGGTCATTCCAGGAAGGAAAACCAGTCAGTATGCACCAGGCATGATAATACTGTGAATGTAATCAACATCCCTGGAGTAAAATTCTGTCCATGCATCTAGCTATCTGCCCAAACATCCAGACCATCTGAATATCTAAACTATTTTTGAAGGTACTGGACCTTTTGCTGAGAATCCCCGGTTAGGTGGTGCTACCTGCTCCCAGGGAGCTAAAAATGTAGCAGAAGGAAGAAGTGAAGGCACAAAGACCACAAAACCACAACAATGAAGGCAATACTTCAAGAGTAACTTTCAAGTAACAAGCCAGTATCTGGAGGAACTCATTAAAGAACAGCAAGATGTGAAATAATCACCAGGTAGAGCTCTCAAGAGCTCCTGTTGAGCTATGGAAGAACCTGGAGAAGGTGCTACGGTGCCGTGACGCAGCCTGCTGGAATAAATGTGCTTTTTCACCTCCAGGTACTCAACTGCCTAACCTACTTCTCAATAGGTTGGGCAAGAGCTCACTGGCAAGACCTCACGACAGCTTGTCCTTAAACAGGCAGAACATTCAAAACAAAACAAAACAAAACAAAACAAAACAAAACAAAACAAAACAAAACAACCAAATCACAGAATATGGATGCTTTCTATAACTAAGTCATATCAGTCTTGACGAACTCTAACTCTACTTTTATTTTATAGTACTTTCTACCCAACATTCTAGAGATGATCAGAGGTAAGACGCAGCTTAATACAGAATCAAAAGTGGATGAAGACACTCAAAAAAGCTTATGTGATATGAATTAAATAATTAAAGATACTGTCTGTACCCAGGAAAAGAGCTAGAGATTCAAGGAGACCTCACAGTCAAAACTTATGTTAAATTCAGGATGATCATTAATGATTTTTACAGTATCATCTTCTAATACACTGTTCACAGTTTTTAGCAAGTGGCCAACTTCTTCAAGAACGTTGGTCATAGCCGCCGATTCCTTTTTGTTTACGTTTTATAAAAGAAAGCAAAATACAACATAGCTTTGAACAGACCAAATTCGAAACTGCACCATGTATCAAGATTCAAATTGAATTTCTGCAACAGAACTAAAAGTATAATTCCAGAGCGAGAGAAACCAAAACCCAACAAAATGAGAACTCACCTTGGATATGAAGCATCCTGTTTTCTCACGTCCATTAAGCCCAGAGACCAAGATTAAAAAAAAAAAAAAAAAAAAAAAAAAAGAACAAGATGCAGTGGTACTTACTTGCAGGTGATGGGGTGCTGCACCCACTTGGCGGAGGGTGACCATGAAGGCCATGGAGGGGAGGCAGGGAAAGTCCCCCGATGACCGGTGGAAAGAGTAACGGGTAGGGTGCGGCTGGATAGTGAGTCATGTGTCCATTCACTGCCGGGACAGGACATGCGTGGCTACTGGTGGTCATGTTTCAGGCCTCACAGGATGAAAAGTGTTCTGGGGTGGGAACACATCACTCCAGGTCTTGAACCAAAGTGAGGGAGGTCAATTCAGGCCAAGGGTTGAGGGTGAGCTGTCTTCTGGAGCAAAGGCAAAACAGTTCAATGTATGACCACCTTGCACTTTAAAGATCCAGAACTGCTAACTCTGTAAGGAAAAAACAAAACAAAACAACAACATATATATATATATATATTTTATAAGTCAAAAATATTTTCTTCTTTATCGAGTTATGTGAAAAATCTCAGATGTTAAGCTAGGTCTTCTAATTCCCAGTTGTTCCCCTATATTTACTACCTTTATTTTCTTAAAGTCTTATATCCTGATATAGAATAAAACAAATATACAATTTCAAAGTAGCCCTGACTGTCCAATATTAAATAGCAACATCCCCCACACCCAATCTTTCCCTATCTCCCTCACATTGCATAAGTTTTCTCCATGGCACTTAAGTTTTTACGCGAGTGTTTTTGTCCATCTCTCCCATTAGAATGAACTCACCAGGAGGGCAGAGTTTTTTGGTTTTATCACATGCTATGTTACAAGCTCCTCAAAGGATACCAGACAGGCTAGAGACACTCACTAAATATTCACCGAGTGAATGAATATCTGTTCTTGCTTCTTTTAGAGAAGTTGATTGTGCAATCATGTCCTAATCTAGGTGCTTCCAAGATGTTAAATATTTTATATGAACAAACTTGGGATTGAAACCTAGCCCCCTGGAATGACATACCTCCAAAAGGTAAATATAATTGTAGGAGAAAACCGTACCCTAATGAAAGGTGAATAAGAGATACAGCGAAAGATCAGCAAAATTCTTTCTATCTTTTCTTGTTGTCAACAGTATACACCTTCCTTGTAAGAGCACCATCCATTGATCTATGTGACTGCTTTGTCTGTTTAATCATCCACCCATCAATAAAATCCTAACTTACTATTATATGCCAGGTGCTGATGTAGGCACTAGTGATATACTTCCACTAGTGTGGAAGAAGGCTAATGTGGCTCCTGCCATCACGGAGTGTCTAGTTTTAACAGCTCCTGATTGAGATCAGGTTGTTAAGGAGGGTTCAGTTGTCCTGCGCCTACAAAGAACTCGCAAGCAATGATCGGCACCACCTAGGACTGCTCGACACTGGGGACAGAAGAAGCCTGGAACAGATTCTAGGGTGGGCTGACTGTAGACGTCACAGGTTCATCTGGGCCCTGATGACCAATATTCAGTAAAAGCCCCAAACTCTGGACTCCACTGAGGGAAGCACTGAAAAGTAAACCCATGTGACACAAAACAAGAACGGTATCTCAAGGCCGGCCAAGAGTAAGTGTCAGGGGCATGATTCCAGAATCGGACCACCTACGTTCACATCATGGCCCTACCCCATGAGCAATTATCTGACTTCTCAATATGGCAGCTTTGAGTGTAAAATGCGGGTCATAATAGAATTTACCTCAGTGGGCTGTTGGGAGGATGCCATGAGGAAATGAGGTTAATACCATCAGAAGAGCGCCCGGGGCAGAGTAAACACTAGGTAACAATTTGCTATTAACATATGTGTTGTCTCACCAAATGATAGGCTTCTGAGAACAAGCTTACTGGAAAAGATAAGAGGCTCTGGGGTCGGGGAGGGTAGGGAATCACATCACAGTTGCCTGAGGAAGATATTAGGACTCCAAATTTTGTCATGGAAGAAAAGGTAGGATCCGGGTAAAGTTGAGAACAAAGACTCATTAAAGGCTTACGGATTTCTCAGTTTGTGCAATTAGCCAGTTCGATTACAAACCTCACAATTTTCTAATCCAAATAACTTCCATGTGTTTACTACGCGTCAGGCCCTTCGCTTACGAACTCCAAGCTCTAGCTCTTACTCCATAGCCTAAGAGGCAGTTATTATCTTAATTTTCCAGGTGAGAAAATTACGTCTCTGTGAGTTTAAATGACTTAGCCGCAATGTCCTAGAGTCAGCCTGTGGCTAGGTCAGAATTTGAACCTAGATCTGGAAGGTTCTACGATCTCTTTGCTTTACCCTCCACTGTGCTGTGTGCTTATGTCACTGAGTGCCTGAAGGTGTCCTAGTTGTACCCTACAGAGGAAAACGTCCACAGGCCGTCCTGATGTGAATGGCTGTCCTCACTTAGATGACATTCTCCCCAGGGCCTTGAGTCCCTGGCCTATTAATGTTAAAAATGAGCATCATCAACAGTGAGACCATATGCTCCCAGGTTCCCCAGGAGTCCGCTGAACCTTACAAAAGAAACTATAGTCCCCGTTGGCTTCTGTAACACACTTAACCCCCAAAGTGGTGCCCCTCCCAAAATATCGATGTCCTTTTCACACTTGAAAACCACAACTTGTTTCTCTGATGAAAATAAATGGACTAGAAGAGGTGAATGTTTTTCTGAGCTTTCTCTTCTAAAAATCATGCACCATCTAATATATTTAACATCGTGATTTCGTAGTTCGTAGCAAATTAATTAGAAAATAAACAATGCCGTTTAGTATTTGCTGCATTTCCACTCAATTTGATTTTTAAATCACACACACAAAGCCCAGCATTGTTAAAAATGGCCTTTTCTATCTCCATTAGATAAACTACCTCATTAACTGGTGGAGCTGACAGTTCAGCAAACCCACCCCCGCAGGGCACAATTCTTAGATTTTTAAAGCTGTTTGTTTGTTTTTACCAACCAGGGACTACTTCTACTCTCAATAATCCTTCATTTCTCTTTGCTTTCAAACACTGCCGATTTTCGGCATCCGGCCTGCCTGATTGAAAAGTCTGGTATCACGCCTAGGATCTTTAAGAACATAAAAAAAAAAAACAAAAAAAGAAAAAGGAAAGAAAACTACTTATAGTGGTAATAGGGCAAAAGAAAAAAAAAATCAGTGTTTTGGGAAAATCCTGTTATGTCGCTGGAAAACTGAACAGTCGCTGGGTCTATGTTCACATATGTGACTGATTAAGGCTATTCCTGGAAGCAGAGAATTTCCTTTGTTTCAGGCTTTTTGAGAAAAAAAAAAAAAAAAGAGATGTTTCATGATATTAGCAGTGCTTTTTCCCCCTCTCTATGCCTGATTTGATTTTGGGCTCATTCAGGGTTCCTTCCTTCACAGCCCGAAGCAAAGCAAACGGGAGCTGAATAGAAGAGAGTGGAAGGAAGTAGGGACTCCCATCAGGAGGATCTACAACCTTGGAGATTCCCTGGGCATCAGTTTCCTCCTCTGTGAAACGGGTTAAGGGAAGAGGAACAGGTTTTATGTCAAGTGTCTCAGGCTGTGCTGTCCAGAAAACAAGTGTTTTTATGAGATATTAAACGAAAATACTGAAAATATTTAAGAGGATATAAACTAAAAAGGGGCTGCCTGGGTGGCTGAGGCGGTTAAGCCTCCGACTTTGGCTCAGGTCACGATCTCCCAGTTCGTGAGTTTGAGCCCCATGCCCTTTGTCGGGCTCTGTGCTGACAGCTCAGAGCCTGGAGTCCTGCTTTGGATTCTGTGTCTCCCTCTCTCTCTGCCCCTCCCCCCTCGGACCCCCCCACCCCTGCTCTCAAAAATAAACACACAAAAAGTTTTTTTAAATGAAAAAAAAAAGAGGAAATAAAAAAATTGTATATAACTGCATGCATAGTTGATATTGTCATACAATAATCTATCTGCCTTTGATAAACAGCAGAATGACAGGAGGTAGTGTGATAGGTCCACACATGAGCTGTTGGAGGAAACGTGCCCATGCAGTGGCAGGGATCTTGCGAATTGCTAACATCTATGCCCACATCCACGAGATATTATTTTAATAAGACATAGTATATTTTGTCCAGTTTAATTTCTTAATGGTTTTAATCCATTAAAAGTTTTTAAAGTACATTTTAATCATTTCTTGGCACACTTAACTTACCAGAGGTTGTTTCTGTATTTATTTCAGCTTAAAGTTGCAGGCAGGTTTCTAAGCTGATCCCTCTCGAGACTTAAAATTTGTTTTATAAACATGATACTTACATAGGATTTTTTTTTTTTTAAAAAACAGTTCCCTTTAAACCAGTGGTTCTCAAAGCGGGGTCCCTGAACCAGCTGTGTCAACAGCACCTGTAAACTTATTAGAAACACAGATTCTGTGTTCGCACAGGATCTACTGAATCAGAGTCTCAGGTAGGTGCAGAAATCTGCATTCTAACCAGCTCTGCGGATGATGTTGATGCAGCCGACATTTGAGCAACACTGCCCTAGACATTCGGTTGGCAAATTTCTTCTGAAAAGGGCCAGAAAGTAAATAATTGAGATTTCAGGCCAGCCAGTCTTTGTCACAAATACTCACCTCTGCTTTTGTACCAACTTCTTGTGAGACAAAAGCAACCACACGCAATCGATAAACGAGTGGATGTTGCTGTAATCCAATAAAATGGGCAGCCTGCTGAACCGGGCCCATGGACCATAGCTGGCTGACCCCAGCTTTAGATTAATAAAGAAAAACAGCAGCCCGCTGTCTAACTCCCGTCCCTATAAGCAACTACTCGAAACTATGCTAGTTCGGTTTTTTCCTGTTACTTGTATTTCTAGATAATGGGCTTAAACTATTTTTTTCATAATTATGTAAGATTTCCTTTACTATCTACTGGTTTCTACTATAAATAGGATTGAAATCTCACAGGCTATTGCTCACACGTGCAAAACCCTCTTTTCTCTCTTACTCCCAACATAATTTCATCACAATGAAAACAATGGAAATCAATTACATTAATTTGACCTGATTATGACTAGGTAAATATTGTTACAGCTGAGCCACATGACATACTACATTTACAGGTCTTATAAAATTTTTTGTTTTTCCTGGAGTTAATAATTGCCTTGTTTATATAATTGGATTACTTTCCATCTATGAATAATTCTTCCCCACTCCCTGACAATTCTGTCAGACATGTCATATGATATAGTAGTTCCATAACTGGAGACATTCCTCTTGCTCCAGGGCTGATTGGCAGCTTTCCTGGTCTCATGCATAGATGTCAGATCAGGACTTTCTGTTATCGCGTCTCTTTTTTCTTTTTTCCTGGAACCTGTTTCCTGGATCTCATGTCCTCCTCTTTCTTGGTTTACTTCTTCATCTGATGGTTTTTTCACTAAGATTCTCCCAAGAGATGGTGTGTGGGAAGTAAATTTTTTGAGACTTTTCATGTTTTGAAATATTTTTATGCTATACCTCACACTTATTTGATAGTTTAGGTAGGTATGAAATTGTGAATTGAAAATAACGCTTTTTTTTAGTTTATTTGAGAGAGAGACAGAGAGTGCACGCATGTGTGAGTGGGGGAGAGGCAGAGAGAGAGAATCTTAAGCAGGCTCCATGCCCGGTTCTGAGCTCCAAGTGTGGCGCGATCCCGTGACCCTAGTATCATGACCTGAAATCAAGAGTCAGACACTTAATTGACTGAGCCACCCAGGTGCCCCCGTTTTTTCTTTTTCTTCTTTATACATTCTGGTTTTTGTTCTAAATAGCTTATCTTAAAAAGAATGTTTTACTCCGCTTTCCACATTGACTTTTCCTCCCACTTTGTCTGTTGTTTTGTTTTAATATAACATGCATTTCTCAACTGTATTTTCTGTCCATATCTAGGCCAACCCATTTATATCTAAAGGGAAGAACATACTGCAAGCTCTGTTTTCATGGTCAAACCTTGTCAGATGGGTGAGTTTCATGGAAGAGTACTGTAAGTGGGACATTTCTTTGGGAGACTCCTCAAATGTTAGATTTGCGGGCTTTTTACTTGGGGCTTGAAAAGTAGAATAAGCTATCCCAAAATATGACTGTAGGGGTTCAGGACATGCCCCCCAACATAGGATTTAGTATATTGATTATTTTGAGTTGTAAGCACTTGAAAAACAGTAAAAGTAGGGATAGGATTTTTCTGAACTCCTTTATGTGCCTAAATACACATCCTCCAGAAGGAATACAATTGTCATAAATACCCTCCATTGGGAGTTTAATCAACCAGCAACAATGGATTCTTGTCACAGGAGAGGAAACTACAAGCCAACAGCACACCCAAACTTTGTCACAAACTATCAGACCTCCAGTCTATTCTAAGGCCCATTCATCTTCCTTGAAAATTACTTAACTCTTTTGTAACACGCTGCATCCTCCTCCTTCCCCTTCCCCTACCAAGATGACATTTAATTCTGAATTCTAAGCCATCTCATGGAGTTACTCTTTTTTTTCTGGTATCTCCCATGTATACCTGAGGTATACATGTTAATACACTTTTGTTGCTTTTTCCTTCTTGATCTTTTACTTCAGGGGTCACAGTCAAGAACTCAGAAGGTAGAGGGAAAGTGATTTTTCCTCCCCCATAGGTTGAGTAAACCCACTAAGAAATTCTCTCGGATTCTACCTAGAATGGAGAAAAAAGAAAACGTCTTACTGAAAAGACTTCTGGCAGGGGAATGTAACAGCGAGGCTCAGGTTGCTGGTGGGGTTATTATGAAATATGTAGTCTCTCACTTCTTCTTCCTGCATTCAGTCTAACACTACCGCCCCACTCTATATTTATGCCTGGTGTCCAGAACCCTAACTTCTCTACTTTAATTTCTTCAAAGAGTAGACTTATCTTTCCTCCCGGGGTTGGATTACACTAATCACCAGGATGTAACAGGTGGAGGAGTGGATTTAACTACTGCTCCTTGTTCAGAACTCCAACCAATCTCACTATCTCAATCATCACTTCTATCTTTCTGGACATCTGGTCTTTCTACTTTCTGGGACCGTCCAAAATCCTACAGCTTATCTCCTTGCTTTTTCTCTGTGTCTCCTTCAGGCACTCAGCATTCTGCTCTCTGCACTTGGCTAATTTATTCATTACTGCCCATCTACTTTTTGTCTTCAAAAAAAGATACTGTCATTTATTGTCTGCAATTATCATCCCTCATGCTCTCGTTAATTTTATGGTTTCTACATTTTACGTCCTTTCCTATCATTCTAGTGAAGATTTAAGAGGGAATAGGAGAACATACATATTGTTAATCCATCATATTTCACTAGAATTTCACTAAATTTTATATTAAATATATATATATTTCAATAAATAAATAATATATATTTCACGAAATCTTTTACTGAAGTATAATTAACGTACAATGCTATATTAGTTTTAGGGTACAACATATTGATTTGACAATTCTACACTCAGTGCTCACCATGATAAGTGTAGTTACCATCTCTTACCACACAACATTATTACAATCTTGACTACATTCCCCATGATGTACTTTTCACCCCTGTGACTTAAATAAACAAAAAAAATTATTTTTGAGAGAGAGGGAAAGCGTGAATGGGGGAAGTGCAGAGGAGGGGGGAAAAGAGAGAATCTCAATTAGGCTTCCACACTGTCAGCGTGGAGCCCGACGTGGAGCTCGAACCCATGAACTGTGAGATCATGACCAGAGCCAAAGTCAGACACTTAACCAAAGCAGCCAGCCCAGACACCCTTTATTTCCTTTTATATTTCATTTTTTTAAGTTTATTTATTTATTTTTGAGAGAGAACCCTGTGACTTTTTTTTATAACTTGAAGTTTGTACCTCTTAATCCCCTTTATCCGTTTCTCCCACCCACCCCCCGATGCCCCTCACCCCTCTAGCAATCACCAGTTTGTTCTCTGTATTTAAGGGTTGGCTTTTTGCTTGGTCTCAGTTTGAAACTGAACAACAAAAAAGTGAGGTCTGACTTGCCATAATGGACGTGCCAGAGGGCTGTGTCAAATGCCTTTTACTAATAAATACATACAATAAAGATGGGATTTGACCTCTCCTACCCACGCACCTACAGGCATACTGGCTGGAAGTGACATTTAATGCATTGATGACTGGATATATGCTTTCTAAAAGACTCCAAGTTGGGGAGAGGGTACTTACTGAGAGTCTACCTTGAGACACAGGAGCCAAACACTTTAACCTGGTGAGAAGTGTTCATTTTACACCAGGCTGCCTTCACGTATAATCCAAGTGACAGGGCAGAAAAGATTTTTGTAGAAAACACTGTATTCATTTCCTCCCACTAAAATTAAGTGGCACCATGGCTGACGTGGGTAACATAAAAAACAAGCAACAGTGAACAAAAGATAGATTTTTAAATTTCTCGCGGTGAAGCACAGAAAACTGTTCTGTATTCCTTCAGCTCCTTTAGAATTTGTTGTGGGGGAAATTTTTGCTTCGACAGACACTACATGCATATTGCCCCTTCTTCCAGTTTGTTTTAGCTCAAGCCTCCCTCTTTATTTAAGGCATTAGTTCCAGGTAATGCCACTTAAAATTTCTCAAATGCATTCAGCCAACCGCCTGTTTTCAGCCAAAAACGCCAAACTCAGCACAAATTCTGGCAGTTTCTTTTGCCGCAGTTCCCGATAGAAACATGGCTATAAAGAAGTCAGTGTCACGTGTCTGGTAGTTTTTCAGCCTTTCTTATATCCACCGTCTTCTTCATAAATGTTACTGGTAAAATTAGCTTCAGCTTAAACCAAGGGGATGCCCCAACGAGTAACTTGAATTTGGCCAAAAAGAGAAATGTCTTACCGCTCTTTCATTTAGAAATGAAAGAGAAGAGAGTCATTTAGAGAGAATGATGCCATCAAAGAGTCCCTCAGACCACCAAGTGAGCAAAGTGAAAGCTGACTCACTCTACTGCTTTAGGAGGAGGTCATTTGGCATATCGAAGACATATTTCTAAAAGCGTACACAAAATGTCCCTGCATTCCTTTTCCTTATTTTTTATAAGGTTCCATCTGCTGAAGAAACACCAAGTGAAAATATGACTCAGAAAATGATGAGGAAATACATAGTATATTAGAAAGCATAAAACTCCTTAAGATCTTAATTTCATAAATTATAGGAGCAGCAGCATATACAGGAGTGTTTAAGGAGCCAGCCCTCAAAGCAAAGTTGTTACACGTGCTGGCATGGCATGCACCTCCTGAAGAGGTGTTCTCCTAAGGTCTTTTCACACAGATTCCAAAAGGTAAGGTATGGAGGACCTATTGGACAAAACTTCTGCCAGTACCACGGCTTGTTTTTAAGAGAAGTGACGGGAGACCACTCCTTATACAATGGTTTCCATGCTTTGCATCGTGGCATTCTGCCATATCAAGCATAATGACTGGATTAAGATTTGGTTCTCAGGGGAAAGTCAGCCATCTGTAGGTGGGTTAGTGGATGTGAGGTAGCCTAAAAGACGTAGTCTGCCCAATGGGAGTCTCTACCTTGAATGGTGGCCAAGTTACCCCATCAGTCTGAGCATTGGTGGGACACAAAGACACAGGTAAAAGATCAGCATAGAAATGTAAAGATACCCAGAATATTAAGTTGGCAGACGCCACGAGGCTAGAGACACTAAATGAGTGAGAAATAGGAGACAGAGAGGGACAGAGAACCAAAACACTGATAGAAACAGGAATGAATCAGGTCACAAGAGCTTTGATTGTGCCTCTAGGTTACGTGTAGTGTGAAGAACAGCATTCCGATTTTTCTGAGGCCTGAGTCTTCACTTGTTCAACTGTTTTGTGTCTTTCTTTCTCTCTTTCATGGAACAAACTCCCAAATTATACTGCTAGACTTCAGACCTCAGAAGATCCTTCTTATCCCAATACTTAACCCTTTCTCTTTTGGGAGGATAAAGTGGCCAGTCTTCGGTTGACTATGTTAATAGACCACTGATACCATGTCAGCTTGCCTGTTGGGATTAAGACTGATACAATGGTATCAAGTACGATTTGTAAGTGTCCATTCATAAATGGCACAGTGCTGTAAAATCACTAAAGAGATATAGTTGAGGTCCCTGGAATCTTGCAATTTATAATGATACGGAGATCATAAAAACAGATAGAGACTATACCTTGCTGTAGTCAAACTCAGTATGTATGCACGTCCATTGACATTTGAAAACAAAATAATCATCTGCTTATTCTTTTTATAAAAGAATTTATGTGAAAAAAGTCATAATAGAATTCCCAAAGCAATGAATTTAAATAATGAGTATTTAGTGTTCAATCATATTTAAGCATTGTAAATGGATAACTGGTGCGGGTATCTATCTACTCTAAAACGGGACGTCTCCCTGAAAAAATATTTTTACCAAATTTATACAGTTGCCTTTACCAAGTCAAGGCAGCGAGAGCATGAATTTTTCCAGGCACATTTGTGTTGGTCACAGAAATGAAATGGTCACAGAGTTTTCACCTTTATAAGGAATGGGGATTGCCAAAGCCACTGCACAACACTGTACCCAGGCCCACCGTAGGTCTGCTCAGGTTCTGGCACTGATGTTGGTTTCCTTCCTCCCATGAACCAGGTTAAGGGCATTTTATGTGCTTCTCATGACAACAAGCAAGGTGCCAATGTTGCTGTCGTTACCCAATGTCCAGTGGCCTGTGGCAATGCCCTCATTCTCATCAGTTTATCAGCCGGGACAGGAGTTTTTTCAATGTTTAATTTTTTTATAATGTTTGTTTATTTTTGAGAGAGAGAGAGAGAGAGAGAGAGAGAGAGCAAGAAGGGGAAGGGCAGAGAGAGAGGGAGACAAAGAATCCGAAGTAGGCTCCAGGCTCTGAGCTGTCAGCACGGAGCCTGACGTGGGGCTCAAACTCACAAACTATGAGATCAGGACCTGAGGTGAAGTCAGACCCTCAATCAGCTGAGCCACCCGGGTGCCCTGGGACAGGATTTTTTTTTTTTTAAGTTTACTTATTCATTTTGAGAGAGCATGAGCTGGGGAGGGGCAGAGAGAGAGGGAGAGAGAATCCTAAGCAGGCTCCACTCTGTCAGTACAGAGCTCGATCCCATGAACCGTGAGATCATGACCTGAGCCAAAATCGGGAGTCGGACCCTTAACCGAGTCACCCAGGAATCCCAGTATTTTTGATACTTAATCACCTTCCCTTACTCCCCAGCACCTCTGGCTGAGGTGAAAATATTCTCCTCAGCTCTTGCCAGCTGCTTCTCTTCAACAGCCAGATCTCATTCCCGTGTCTCTAGGTTTTGTGCCTATGTCAACCTGGACAAGAAATCTGGAATTATCACCACACAGTCCTGATCTGCCTGTCTGCAGTCTTGGTAGGTTGAGCCTTCTTCACATTGAGCCTTCTTGCAGAGGGAGAGGGATCAGGGCCCATTTTGGACACTGTGTGTCATACTCTTAAGGCCTCTGAAAACAAGCTACATGGCCAGACACTTTATCACAGTTCAGGTTTTCTTCTTTCCCACATTCACGCGTCCCTTGCTCCCCCACCTGAGGTCAGAGACATCACAGTTGTGTTCAGTAGAATAGAGCTTTCCGGGGGATTTTCAACAATGGATTAGAAATATGCCTGTCTCTGATCCCCTCAGCCTCCAGGGGCTGATCGGAGCCTCAGGATGTAGGAGGTGGAACAAAGCCTTTGACTCAACATATTCATCCATTAGCAGACTCCTTTGTTTACCACCATGGGCCATGCAGGTATTATTAATCTGAGTATAGCATCATGTGAAAAAAGGTTGAGAAACAATACATTAGAATTACAATGCTACAGGGGCACCCGGCTGGTACAGTCGGTTAAGTGTTCGACTCTTGATCTCGGCTCAGGTCGTGATCTCACGATCTGTGAGATGAAGCCCTGCATTCGACTTTGTGCTTGACAACACAGAGCCTTCTGGTGATTCTCTCTCTCCCGCTCTCTGCCCTTCTCCCACTCACATTCTTGTTCTCTTGCGTGTGCACGTGCTCTCTCAAAACAAACTTAAAAAAAAAAATCACAATACTACAAAGGGAAGGCCAAGCCAAATAAACAAACACTTTTGTTTTTCCAGGTGTGGGAGAATACCTAAATGCTTTAAATTAGATCTGATTGGATCCTAAATCTTTATAGCACCTGACAGAGAAAGAATTTGGTCTGTTGTTAAGATTTTCTTTCTTTTCCAGGGTTATGAAAAGGACCTGGGGGTCTCCTGAAAGCCAAACACTGGGGGTGGACTATAAGAAAATAGACAGACAATAACACGTGCTGGAGAGAATATGTACAAATTTGAACCCTTCCATACTGGAGAGAATATGTACAAATCTGAACCCTTCCATATTGCTGGTGAGAGAAAAAACGATGGAGATATTTTGGAAGCCCGTTTGACAGTTACTCAAAATATAAAACAAAAGAAAGCCAAAAAAAAAAAAAAGTTACACAGAGCTACCATATGACTCAGGAATCCACAACGGAACATACGAGAAAGAAAACTGAAAAGGTATACAAGCAAACACTTGCACGTGAATATTCAGAGCAGCATTATCCATAATGGCCACAAAAAAGGAACAACCCAAGTGACCGCCAATTGACGAATGGACAAGCAATATGTAGTCTATCCCTACAATGGAATATTATTTGGTCAAAACAACAAATCAACTACTGATGCATGCTACAACATGGACGAACCCAGAAAATATTATGCTAAGGGGAAGAAGCCATAAAAGGCTGAAAAGGCCTGAGGTCTAGAGGCTACATATTATGTGATTCCACTTATACAAAATGTCCAGAATATGCAAATCCCTAGACAGAAATTCAGGGAAAGGAGTAGACAGTGACTCTTCATGGGTACGGGGTTTCCTTTTAGGGTGATGAAGATACGCTGGAATTAAGTAATGATGATAGTGGCCTAATTTTGTGAATATACTAAGAACCACTGATTACTCAACTTAAAAGTTTAAATTTACGTTAGGCAAATTCTATCTTGAAAATTAAAAGAGAGATATAGGCACATAAATTAACCAACCACCAATGAAGACTGATTTAGTCCACACAGTTTCTACTGATATATTCCCAAGGCCCAAGCCTAGATTAGCCTGTACATCTGGCTTTCTTGGTATCTGTGCCCTGGGAACAGGGTCTAGTCTTTCTAGGGCTATTTCCCCTGGAAAGGCTCTCATCTCCAGGGGATTCTGTTAGGAACAGGCCTGGGTCCTCACCGCTCACAGGCCTCATGGACTGCTGTTCTCTATTTACCTTTAGGAAAACTGCTGTCTCTCCCTCCTTACCTCTTCTGAGCTTTCTTAAATTCATAAATTCAGTATGTTTACTGTTACTTTCTACTTTCATTCTCCCTGGGATTTTGTCAATAAACCTGCCTGTATTCCTTAAAATACAGTCAACATTTTGAAAAATAGTAATTAAAAAAATACCGGCTCTGCAAAAAGATATTCACAAAAACATGTTCTAAGAAAAGTGGGAAGGCAACAGGAAGGAAGAGCATGATGGGAGTTTTACATTTCTGAGCCAGGGCAGGCCACGAAGGAGGAACGAAAGCGTTACTGACTTATAGTCCTGCGTTCACATCAAGAGGGCACTGTCTGAGTCTCTTTGGGCTGCCTTAACAAAACACCACAGACTGGGTGGCTTATGAACAACAGAAACTTACTTCTCACAGTTCTGGAGGCTGGAAGCCCAAGATCAAGGCGGCAGTGTGGTCCTGCTCTGGTGACAGCTCTCATGGCCAGCGCCTTCTCACTGTGTGCTCACATGTGGAAGGGGCAAGCTAGCTGTCTGGGGTTTCTTTTAGAAGATCACTAATCTCACTTATAATGGCTCCAGCTTCATGATCTACTCACCTGCTTAAGGCCGGAAGTCCTAACACCATCACCCTGAGGGTTACGAACTCAACATACAAATTTGGGGGGCACCCAACCATTCAGGCTACAGCAAAGAGTTAGGCTTCTGCGGTAACAGAGTCAGCTAAGGTAGACCAAATAACGGCTCCCAAAGGTGGCCACGTCCTAATTTATGAAACCAAGGAATGTGATCTTCTATGGCCCAAAGAACTTTGCAATATGTTTAAAAATTAAGGATCTCGATATGGCCAAAAGGAGTTTGCAGATATGGTTAAAAATTAACGATCTTGAAATGGGGAGATTATCTTGGATTATTCGAGGGGTCCACTGTAATCACAGAGGTCCTTGCAAGAGGAAGACAAAGAGACATCTGAATACAGAAGCAGAGGAGGTGTTAGGATGATGGAAGCAGAATCTAGAGTGATGTGCTTTGAAGGCAGAGGAAGGGGCTAAAAGCCAAGGAATATACTCAGCCTCTAGAAGCTGATAAAGGCAAGGAAGCAGATTCTCTCCTCTGAGAGAGGAGGAACTCACCTGGCAGACACCTTGCCTTTACCTCAGTGAAACTGATTTTGGACTTCTGACCCCCCAGAGCTGAAAGGGTAAATTTGTGTGGCTTTAAAACCACTAAGTGCGTGGTCATTTTTTATAGCAGCAATAGGAAATGAATACACCAGTCCACTCTGAGTCTCCAGCAACCTAGTCAAGAACAGTAACCACAAACACTGACATAATACTTTTCTTGAAACCAGTAGCTAGCTTTGCCAAAATAGAGTTTTTCTGCCTTGGGGAAAACCCTGATGCGTGGTGTTCATCAGGGAGAAAATCTTGAAAATGCTCACCGTTGGCTTTGAAAACTTCCTACAACACTGAGGCAGAGGAGAAGCCAAGGGATGTCTGTTCTAAAGAAGACAGGGGCTCAACAAGAGGCCAAAGGTCAGAGTAGTACCAAGGGAAGAGGGAAGAGCGTGCTGTCTTTGATGGCAACATACGCATGACTCCTGAACAAGTGTGTAAAATGTTGCTTGAACTACGGTGCCTTTCTGCTAGGTCACGTGAACACTGTGTAACATGTTTTTGTTTTATCAGCAGCCTTAGAGCTTCCCTGAAAATTGCCAGGGTTTAGACACAGATGATAGAGCCATTCAAGCGGAAATGGATGCCATGAGCTCAGGTTAAAGGAAAGAATGAGAGGGTCAGGCATGCGCGCGTGCGTTTGTAGAGAGTCTGGGACAAGATTAACAAATTTCAGTGTTTTGTTGTTGCTGTTGTCAACTTTTTTGTTTTGCTTTTTTTCCAACTAAAAATTTCCTTCACTGTCTTAATTACCTTATTGCTAGTCCTCAAGAGTCTTGAGAGGAGAGAAAAGAATTAGGGTGAAGACTTCTTTCTCTCCAATAAAGATGTATCTGAAAGATCTCCTCTTATTGTATTTGGGGGAAAAAAAGGTAGTACCTAGAAGAATAATGAAATGTTCAACCTCACTTGAAAACTAAAGTTTGGTCCCCTACACGAGGGAACAGTTTATTTCCTTTTTAAGTCGTCTTCTATGGTTGGCAGTTTTGTTGTGTGGCCTCCCAATCCTATCAGGGGACCCCCTCTCTGCCTCTCCATTTGTCACAAAAAAAACCCCTAAAAGATAGTTGGTACATTTAAAAAGACCTGTTTAGGAACGGCTTTGCTTACCCAATCTGAAAGGCACCACACACGCACCGTAAATAAAACATAAAACCAATATAAGAAATCTACCAGAATGTACCTCCAAGTGGCACCTCTTGTTCAAGGCAGTGACAGTAAGTAGCTCAACACCTTGTTTAGATTACGCTCAAGGCACTTTTTGAAACTTTTTTCTCGGGGGGGGGGGGGAGAGAAATTCACTAGAGGTAAAACGGCAGAGACGCTGCTTTGTTCTCATCAAATCCTGTTTCATTATTTTTTTTCTTCTAGTCACACAGCCAGAAAGATTCTCCCGACCTCTCCTATCATTACTAGAGGAAAGCATGAGACTGAGCTCTGGGCAGCGGATGGACGTGATGTGTGTCACTTCTCGGCCTCGTTCCACAAACCTCCTGTGGAATCCTGCATGCTCTTTGCTTTCAATTGCTGGCTGGATGCAGAGGGTCCCTACAGAACTCTAGCAACCTAGACAGTAGTAGAGCCACTGCATGGAAGGGGTCTAGATCCCTGAATGGCTGGTTGGAGAATACCCATCGACCTGCAATGGATTGTAACGTTAGTGAGAAATGAAATTGTATTGGAAGAAGGCGCTGAAATTTAGAAACGTATGTTATAGCTAGACTCATAAAATCATTGATTATATAAAATAATCACTTGTTGACTTTATATTTGTACTTCTGTTTTTGACACCCAAATCTTGCCTGCCCCTCTTGACTTTCTTCTGAAATAATGTCTAGTTAACGTGTCACCATACAGAGTTAAAAACTTCCTTGTGATGAGAACTTTTAAGATCTACTCTCTTAGCAGCTTTCAAATACAGAGTATTACTAACTATAGACACCATGCTGTACATTACGCCCCCAGGACCTATTTTGTACCTGGAAGTTTGTACCTTTTGATGCCCTTCATCCATTCTGCATGTCCCCCACCCACTGCCTCTGCCAATAATCTGTGTCTACGAGGGTTGTTTTAGATGTCACATACCAGAGAGATCATATGGTATTAGTCTTTCTCTGACTTATTTCACTTGGCAGAATGACCTCAAGGTCCTTTCATACTGCTCCAAATGGCAAGATTTTTTTTTATGGCTGAGTAATATTCCATTTTGTGTGTGTGTGTGTGTGTGTATGTGTGTGCGCGCGCACGCACGTGTCTGTAGAAGCTTTTTACTTTGATGCAGTCTCACTTTCTTATTTTTGGTTTAGTTGCCAGATGCAAAAAATCATCAAGATGTCAAGGAAGTTACTGTTTATGTTTTCCTGTAGGAGTTTTATTGTTTCAGCCCTTAAAATCAAGTTTTTAATCCCTTTTGAGTTAATTTTTGTGTATCATGTAAGAGAGGGGCCCAGTTTCATTCTTTTGCATATATTTGACGGTTTTCCCCACACCAAGTATTGAAGAAACCATCCTTTTTCCATTGTATCACTTTTGGCTTTTTTGTTGTAAATTATTCAACCATCTATGTGTG
The DNA here is from genome assembly GCF_022837055.1 of Prionailurus viverrinus. Lineage (NCBI taxonomy): Eukaryota > Metazoa > Chordata > Mammalia > Carnivora > Felidae > Prionailurus > Prionailurus viverrinus. The sequence goes on from NC_062569.1 coordinate 17,181,887, forward strand.
GGTTTATTTTGCGGCTTTGTCCTGTTCCATTGATCTATGTCTGTTTTAAATGCTGATACCATACTGTTTTGATTACTATAGCTTTGTAATGTTGTTTGTAATCATGGAATATGATACCTTCAGCTTTGTTTTCCTTGAATCTCAAGATTACTTTGTCTGTTTGGGGTCTTTTGCGGTTCCATGTTAATTTTAGTATTATTTGTTCTATTTTGTGAAAAATGCCATCCAGAATTTTGATAGGGATTGCATTTAATCTGTAGATTGCTTTGGGTAGTATGGACATTTTAACAGTGTTCATTCTTCTAATCCGTGAACGTGGAATAGCTTTTCATTTATTTGTGTCTTTAGAAATTTTACATATATATATATAATTATATAACTATAATTATATATTATATTATATATATAATTATATAACTATAAATTATATATTATATTATATATATTTTCATTATTCAATATTTTCATTTATTTGTGTTTTTAGAAATTATATATATGTAAAATATATATATATAATGTTTAATAATATATATATATTATTAAACATTTTTTTAATGTTTATTTTTGACAGAGACACAGAATCTGAAGCAGGCTCCAGACTCTGAGATGTCGGCACAGAACCCAACACAGGGCTCGAGCTCACGAACTGTGAGATCATGACCTGAGCTGAAGTCAGATGCTTAACCCACTGAACCACCCAGGTGCCCCCAGAAATTATATTTATAAAGCAAATCCCAAGGATAAAGAGTTGTCACCTTCCTAAATAAATTAATGATTGCTATAAATTCAAAAGAAGAATTTTAAAGAAATTTTGATTCTTGTAGCACTATTAAAATACATTGATAGTTTCTTTAAGGATCATCTTTGAAAACCAAAACCGTTCGCTTGAATACACAGCAGCATTTATAAGGAATTGTAGCATATTAAGAATTCAGGCCATGGGATTATAAGAATACCTTAAAACCATTCACATTTTAATAATTATAGTAACTGACGTATGGTTTGGTTTTATGTATGGTATGAAGTGACGGTACCATCTCTCAGGTGAAATTATGGCAGCCCAGTCCTCAGAATAAGAGAAGTTTGCAAGAAAATATAACAGGAGTATCTTAACAGTTTGGCTAGTGATGCACATGCTGGAATGTTTCTTAGTTGTTCGTGTGTTGGGCAGGAAATCACATTCAAAGCGTTTAGCTTCAGCTGTGCAAACATCTATCCTCTTATGGGGGTCCCATGCCACCTATCAACTGTTGCCTTCTTTCAAAGTCAAGATATCCACATTTTGGCAAAGGTATCAATTCAGAACGTACCGAATCACAGACACTCTGTGTAAACAGGACTCTGACGCATTTATTCCGGCATGTTTGCTTTATATTGGTAGGCACATTGCTTTAATTCACACCTTGCAAGCAAAGAGGTGAATCTCATCCTAAGAATCAAGTGCTAATAAAGCTAATTTTGAGGCAACGGATGAAGCCTCCATTTCAGTGAGTCTCACTCTCCTGATCTATAAAACGGAAATGACAACAGTAGCTCACGGTTTTGCGACAAAGATCAAATGAGTTCACGTATACAAAATACTCAGAATTCTGCCTTGAGCCTAGGAAGCACTAGTTCGTTATTCTTCACAGTGTTGAGTCCGTGAAAATGCCCAAATCCTTTAAATGTATGCTCATCAGTAGCTGGGAAAAAAACAACGCTCTTTCCCCCCATATTTATTCTTCAGGAATAATCGATTATCTCCTATAATCTTTATCTCTCCCTCTACTTCTATCAGATGTATGTTTGAATACATACACATACACATATATTCTCTTTTAGAAGTCAAATTTCTTGACATAAAACTCAATTTAGGACAGTTCTTAAGGGAATGACAAACGTATGAAAACGGTCAAACTTCCTACTGACCTTGATTTTACAAGTGCCTGCCACAATTTCTAGCCAGACTGGTTCGTTTTTCTGCCGGTCAGCTAGCCAGGCGTTTAACTGGAAGGCCTGACGCCTTCTTAACTATTGTGTCACCCCAGCAATCTGTAAGAGACAGCAACTCTTCTACCCCTGTTCTGGTTAACATTCCTCCTGTTTCCCTACCGCTTAAACTATTTTCAGGAGAAAAAAAAAAAAATCAGCCTAAAAATTCCTCTGGGCCAAAACACAGCCTTGGGCATCGTATGCTAAGAGGGACTGGAAAAATCTGGCTGGAGCATTTTTCTGAATCTGTTGTAGGGATGGCGGTGTCTCCATTTAGACTCTGTGCATATTTTCATAACTGTTTAATTCTCTCTTGTGAACAAGCACTTAAAAATCGAAATAAAAAATTAAGTGAACACTGTAAACATTCTCAATGGGTAGAAGAATCTGTGTGATTGGAGTCACTTCAAATGAAGGGAAATTAATAGTGAGAAAGCTCTCACTGGTGATGGGAATGAATGGCCACATTTCCATGACATTTTACTGCATCCACTCAAACAGATGGGATTCCGGAGCTAACTGGCCTCGGTTGAGATGAATGAGATTCCACAACTATTAGCACATTGGCATAGAAATGGGCCGGATTCGGTTGCAGAGGCATTCTTACAGAAACAAAGAAGATCACAAAGCTATCCTGTCTCCAGTGCCCATCAATGCAGACCCATTCGTTACTGAAGCCCATTCATTCCAGTTAAAGCTACATGCAATATCAGATGACACTCTTAAGGCATTGCGTGGAAATCCTAAGGATTTGATCAGCTATTAACTACCGCCGATGCTGATGTGGCTGGTTTGGCTGCAGAAGACCCAAGAGTGCTCGCACAAGGGGTGAAACGTGTCAAAAAAAAAAAAATCACCAGGCAAAAATCAAACATGCAGAGAAAAAGCAGACTCACTGATAAGCAAGTGGACGCAGGCCTCTTGTGTTGGCAAAGGTCACCCAAGACATTGAAATTCAATGAAGGGGGTTTTAAGTTAAGGAAAACAGGCGAGCACCAGGGAACCTATCATGTAAAAAGGCTGGGGACCGATGCCCCCTTTTCTATAGAAAGGAGCCAGCATGGGGTAGGGCTTTGCAGATGGACTGGGGTAGCACACAGGCTGCGGAGCACCTTGTATTCCTAAACCAGGCATCAACAGTCATGTGCTGAGACTCCTATTGCTATTTTGGGTGGAAGCAAGAGGAACTAAAGCTGAGAGATCATAATGCTTTTAAAATAAATAATAAACAAACCACAACCTATGGGTCCCTGCCAAAACATTCTTTCTCTAGCAGATTATATTTTTAATCCACCTACTTAATTAACTAGCTCCTCAGTGGATCAAATGATATTAGTTGAGTTAGAGTAATATTGCCACTGGAGCAGCCATTTAATTCTGGCAACTCTAAAGCAAATTATTTCATAAATGGAGAGTTTATTCAATTCAGTTCAGTTCCAATTCAATTCTGAGCCCCTTCTATGACCAAGCACTGAGCTAGACTTGTGGGGGAACAGAGCAAGGGAGGCACAGTCTCTGACCACATTCAAAGGAGGGAAGGCCCAATGCTACAGGAATTATAGCAATGCGATGCAAATAAAGTATATGTGTGCTGGGGTGGGGGGGGCGGGCGGGAGGAGAGAACTGCTCAAAGAAAGGAGGGCTTATCTTCACGGGCAGGAAAGCAGAAAATTCGTGATGGAACAGACACCATGGAAGATGAATATTGAAAGCTACAAAAAGGATTTCAGCAGGTAGAGATGAGCGAAAACAGATAAATTTGAGAAGTAACATTAGTCCAGATTAGATCAAATACAAAACACGCCGAGGGAAGAGACTGACATAAATCTAAACTAGAAGGTGGCTCCGAGAGCGAATGGGAGGGGGACAGATGTGAGAATAATATATTTTAAGGAGCGGTTGAATGAATTGGGCGAGTTTCATGAATGATTGCTGTGTGTGAGGTCCTACCCTGGATGCTGGGACACAAAACCAAGAGACACACTCTTGCCACATAAACCCGCCAAAATAGCTCACATCTTGATGGGGGAAAAGGCAACCCATTAGGGTTTACCCCAGGCTTTGATGCAAGTATGCGTCCAATATGATGGAAACACAGAAGGTGAAGACCTGAAGCCAGCCAAGGGATGGAAGGGGAAGGGTAACAACTGAACTAGAGGAAGGGCCTTCCATACAGCGAAAATTCAGGGGATCAGCCGGGGGACGGTGCCAGATGAGAATGGCAAGGAAGGAACTAGATAGAGAAGGACCCGGAATACACTGTTATGAAGACCGAGTCTGCTCTCCTGAAGGTAATGACCAGTGGTTTTCAAGTAGGAGAGTGAGGTTTATCAGATTTGCATTTTACAAAGTCAACTTTGGCAGCTGCATCGACACTGGACTGGCGGCAAAGGCTGGAAAACGCGACACGAGACTACTGCAGGGGTCCCAATGAGAGAGCCTGAGACTTCAGTCCATGGCCAGGATTAATCCCAAGGATATTAACAAGGTAGCGTGGATAGAATAAGACATGGATTGGACATAGGGCACTAAAGGGAAGCAAAGGATCAAGGACCAATCCAGAGTTCTGGTTTTAGACACTAAGTAAACGATGGTGCTTTTCATCAAGGCAGAGAACAGAGAAGGAACAACAGGTTTCAAGGAAACATGAATCCAGTTTGGGATAAAATAATCTCAAATGCCTGTGGGCCACACTAGCAGAGATGCTCATTAGCACAAAACCATGTTAAAATAAGTCAAAATCCCTTACAAGGGAAAAACAAGGTATTTCTAATTGAGTCACCCCAACATAGCTGGCTCTTCAGAAATCAGCATGATCACAGAACACAGCAATCTAGAATGAACGTAACAGTGAAAAGCTCAAAAAGATAAAGCCTCAAATTGAAAAGTCTTTCACGTAGTATGGATTCTCTGCAATCTTTTAGCCATCTCTTCACTGAAAGGGGTCTTCAGAAGGCTCAGTAAATGTCAACAGGTTCAGAGCTCTAATTTGCCCAGCTCTCTGACGTCACAAGCACTGAGTGAGCAGCTGCTGGGTACAATGGTGGGTAAAGTGAGGAATACCAAAGCAGACATGACCTTGCCCCTCATAGCAAGACGTCACCCCTGTGGTCAACAAGACATGGAAGTGACCACAACATATAATACCACCTGCTGGGAGATGAGCAATGAACAAAGTGCCTTGGGAGCTTAGAACAAAGTGCCTTGGGAGCTTAGAGCAGGGTGGGCAGCAGACACAGTCCAAGTGAATAGTGGATAACAATACGGAATGAGTCCTTACTCAATTTTTGGTATTTGTTCATCATAGATTTTTTGCATTGATTTTTTAAATATTTGTTTTAGAGAGAGAGGAAGCATGAATGGGAAAGAGGGGCGGAGGAGGAGGAGGAGGAGGAGGAGGAGGAGAGGGAGAGAGAGAGAGAATGAATGAATAGGAATCCCAAGCAGGGTCCACGCTCAGCACAGAGCCTGACATGGGGCCCGATCCCACAACCCCGGGGATCATGACCTGAGCCCAAACCAAGAGTCAGATTCAACCTATTGAGCCTCCCAGGCACCCCGTGTTAGTTTAAATGTTCTTAAAGCTTTTTTTTTTTCTTGCATTAAAATATTACCATGATTGCTGAGTTCTCTGGCACCACCTTAAATTGTACACCCAAGGTGAGTGCCCTACTTGGGTCATCCTAATCCTGGCTGAGGAAAAGTTACCCAAATTTCAGATGGGACAGATAAACGACTAGGGTTCATCATGGCCAAATTGTGACTTCCTGATCCTCAATTACTCAAGTGTCTGACTTACTCTTCACTCTTCTCATGATTAGAGTCACCGCCCTCAAAACAAACCAATAGCAATGATTAGTGCTTTCCTTTTGGGCAAATGCTCTACAGTGAATTACCAGGAAATAGATGATATTCTTTAGTTCGGATTTTACATTTTGTTTCATTGAAGGGTAATTTCCAGTGTAACCTAAGGTTTTTTTTTTTTAATTTTCATTAAGACTATCCCTTCCTTCCATACCCCACCAGTTCTATGCATTTTAGAACCCAATGAAAATATTTTGAGCATAAAACGAAAATTGGAGTTTGCTGACTCCTCCATTAGACCCTAAGCTCCCTGGAGTTCTTTCCAGAAAGTGCTCTGTTGTATCCTCAGGGCCTAGGCCTGTGCCCAGGCCTGTGCCCAATATTTAATATACGTTTGCCCGAGTAATGTAAAATAGAAGATTCTTTAAGAACTATGGTAGCAGCCACTTATCAAAACAAGTTAGAAGACGTTCGCATTGTTTAGCTACAGCTATAAGTTCTGATTGCTGTTTGATATCAACCCAGTCCCCACAAAAATTTTAAGGCATGACTTTCCAACCCAACTTCACTGAACTGTCAGCTTCTGATTGGTTCTTTACTAACAGAAGTTGCACAAACAGACCAGAGTCAGGGTACTTTATATCAATTCTCCGGGAAGAAATTACGCCTGCATGTTCTTAGTAGCGAATGAAATTTTGAGCCATGTTTTGGCAGTTTATTAGTGATACTTTGATGACTAATGTTATTTGGAAATTTCTCATTAAGAGTCTGGGAACGATATGCACCAAACCCATTTGTGCCTCTGTGTGTGTATAATTGCTGTACACATTTCCTGGTGAAGGATAACTCAGGATATGTCTCTTCCACATCCGTGCATGTGCACACACGCACACACACACACACACACACACACACACACACACGCATGCACATACCTTGTATCTACTATTTGAATGGTCTAGATTATGAATGTTAGGCAAGAAGTGAAGAATTCCATGAACGTAGTAAGGAATGGCACCCACCCATCAACAGATTCAAAATTCTCTGTACTTCTCCGCCTAGGAAATTTCACTCCTCCACCCTCTTCTAAAGGTTGGTCACAGTTCCACTCAAAATTATGTGTAGAAAAGCTCCTGTCTACTGCTAGAGACTACATATTTTTAGAAGCTTTGGCTATTCTTGGAAAGTGTCATCCAGCTAGCGGCCCCACCTGACCTTATTTAGTTTATGAATTCTGATGAGCACATAGGTCAAAGTGTTACTGCTGTAAGTAGCATTTCAAATGATATTAATATACTCCCATAAAAAGTTAGCTGCCAAGACCCACAGTCGTAGACTCCAGAGTATAGGCAGTACAAAGAATCTTTTAATACTGCGAGTAGTTTTAATGTACCAGGCTGGTAGGTATCACCATGTGTATGTGTCCAGAGAGTGTGGGGGACCTTACCTGTTTCCTTCCACAGGTACAGTGTTTAATTCCATCTAATAAATTACAGTTTACTTCCTCTCACTTTTACTTCCATATAAATCAAAGACAGAGTCAATAATTACTTTCCCTTCTGTTGCTTTATTCTCGTAATGAAATAAAATCTCTTCGGACCTGGGAGGAACAAAAGGTACAAAAAACGAATCTACTTTATAGCATAGTATTTTGTACCCTCTTAAAAATATGTTAACCAGGTTTACTGTGCGAAGAGGTAAGATCTTTAGCTAAGTTATTCTAAACTAAAAACCTAAGTGAGTTGAAAGCACAGAGATTTGGAATCAGAGGGAAAACCACCTCTACAGACATCCACATGTCTAGAGAGTATTTAAACGATTTCACTTTATAAACTTTCAACGGGGGATGTGATTTCTGGTGTTCTGGCTTACAGAATCACTTGGGGATGAATAATTCATAGGCTTTTTACCAAGTCTCAAGTGTAAATCAGTCAAATATAGCAACATGATATTCATGCTGAATTTTTAAGTGCTTAAAACATTTAGATGGAAACTTTCTCTACGACAGCGGGGAGAAGAATGTCATCTTCCCTCTGTGCACGATGCCCAGGCATATTTGCAGTCCTTACTTTAAAAGAGGATTTAATTAAACAATAAGCCAGTTATAGCCGCACAAGTGAAGAAAAGAAAAACCACACCAAACTTTCTCAGTGTTATGTTTTCTTTATTAACATACTGATGTGAAACAGAAAAAGCAATCTAATAACAAACATTCCTTTGAGACATGTTCAGGGAGCAAAAGGACATCCACTTATTGTTCTGCCCATCCGATTGGTCCATATATGGCAATAAAGGTACAATAGACGGAAACGGGAAACAGACTGGCACGTCTGTAGTATCTTATTAGCTGCTAATGGATATCTGAGAAGAACACGCATATAATGCTGAATCGTCGGGACCAATCTCCTAAGCGATCACTCTTAATTAGTGGGTTCTGTTTATAGATTCAACTTAGTGTACCCTAATGTATCAAAGACATGAAGGCATCTGGAGAAAAAGAAATGAAGCTCTTAAAAGAAAAGTATTGCAAGATGTGGGAAGATTTCTCTTTGATGAAGCGAAACTTAATTTCTTGCCTTTCCCCTGCCTGGCATAAATGGACTTGGTCCTTTGCGGATGATTAAAGAAAAGGTAGGGGGAAAAAAAATGTCCAAAGCTGGCTAGGTGTTAAAGTTATTCTGGTTATTTGCCTTGGGAAAACGTAGAGAAAGTCAGTGAAAACGAAACAATCGTGCAGGACCAAAGATGCTCCCTCAAACTGTAACTCTAAATATTTCCAGGAGGTGCCATCCTGCCCCCTCCAACCAAAGCAGCGCTTCAGAGATACAGCACCTGCATTCTGTGTCTGCCAAATGGGAAGCCATGGGGCAAAATGGGTGATGTGACCAGCTGTATCTCCATAAAAGAGAAAACAGAGAATGGTTTTTCCAGGCCAATCTACTCAAAAGAGATCTGAGTACATACACCGAGCCTCTGAGCCAATCGCCCGCGGACTGTAAATGGAAAAATATTATGTAGATCAGCACCCTGCCCCACACACACCACGGACCGGCCTTTAAAAAAAGAGAGCAAATTCCTTTTGGGCAGTAGATGTTCAATGTGTACATTGCTCGTTCCCACGTAAACAGCTGTACAGGCATCTCTCTTAGCGCCGCCACCGGGGTCCTGCCTCTCGTGTTGGTTATTCTTAAACCACTAGAAGGCTTGATTCCTTAAGCATTTCTCATTATTTTTGCAACACACTGTTCTATTCCCGGGAAAGTCAGAGAAGTTCTTTCCTGCTCTTGTGGAATTCTGTTTAAAAAGATCATTTTGAACGTACAAGCAGTGCACTAATGTGCAATCTGTGACTGTTTTCTCCAATGGTTCCACTCTGTGCATGCATAAGGAAACCGGGCTGGGTGTCTTAGGAGGGTAAAGGAGAAAACTTCTGATTTGTCCAGGGTTTACCACGGGTCAGAATGGGCATGATTTCTTTACATCTGTTTCTCGGAATGTCCAGGGGTCTGTACATGAGCCTCTCCCTACTCCAAGTGTCTAAGCCAAGAGAAATAAAAAACTTGGCCTTTTCCTCCGTGTTGAGTGTCCAGAGAACAGACTGAGCGGTGCCAGCTTCAGGCACGGGGCTCTAAGGTCGGGGCTCTAGGAGTTGGTGCTAGAAGGCAACTGGGGCTGTAGACACAGGCTATTCTTGCCTGGGGAGGCCCCTCTTCCTCCTGAAACCAGTTCCAGGCTTGCTCTTCTGTCAGATGAGCCAGCCTCTTTGTTGAGCCTTTGCTCTGTTTTCACATGCTATGTGATCAATTTTTCAGGTCTAAAGCTTAAGCGTCCTTGCAAATAGTTTTAATGCTCATGAATACGAGTGAGGCGCTTATAATTTCCTTAAGTTTATAAGCAGCAGGCTTTTGATAACCTGCTCTCTTCAGGCCTATGGCAGAGTTGCAGACAAAGAATGACACGCACAAATGGAGACACTCTTCACTGGAGAGAGCAATATCGCATCGTACACGCATTAATTCATGCACAGTTAAACTATATGGACTGTGGATGTGGGAGGTAAGTGGGAGACAGAAACAATCAGTTTAAACACTAGATGGTGATTGTCTTCTCTCTTTTGAGTTTGTGTTCCAGCACCAGGGTGAAATGGGGGCCTTAAATGTAGATGTGTTTACTTGGCCTACTTTCCTAGGCAGCTTTCGTGGAACGTATATGAACATCACCCCACTTAGGAGATAACAGAAATGGCTCACAGAAGTAACTTGTCCACAATCAAATTTTCTGGTAAAATGGTGGTCAGCTTATATGCTCTTTATTATATGCCATATATCATTCTGTAGGTTATGTATTTATATCTGTGTATCACTACGAGGGATTGTAGATGCCAAACCACACGTTAATGGTCTTTATGAATGATTTAATTTTCTAGGGTGATTTTGATAATACCCAATTGTCAATAGAGGCATTTGTCTCCGATTTTAGAACTTATTCCTGTGGAAGTTTCAATACAATGCCACTCTATATACGTGTTTCCTACCTACTAAATCATCCTCCCCACCCCTCCCCTCCCCCTCCTCTCTTCTAAAAGTATTCAAGTGGTAATTAATTTTTCTTCCCTGCTCAAGAGCTTCTGGATGATGTCCAGAGAAAGGTTATGAGATGGCCATGTCGCTAGACGGTTTTCAGTCCATCTCCAGAGCATTTCAGCATAAAATTCATTCCTTACTCCTATCTTGGGTCTTTCTACTGCTCAGAGGCTGTGAAGATAGACCAGACGTGGAAATCAATGTTTGAAACGAGCTGAGATGACGGAGATACGCTGGAAAAGAAAGCAGAGGAGACAGCTCACGACCCCTACGTTCACAGGCTAAGCTGTGGAAGGCTAGACATCCAAGCTGCGGTTTTGAAAAGGCAATGGGAGTATCTAGCAATTACTTTCTAGGGAAAAGGGCCTAGGATGGCATTTTGGCATATAGTAATTTCACTCAATCCTTTCAGTAATGCTGAGAGGCAATGGATCATTATCCATACTTTATAAATGAGGAACCGGAGGCACAGGGACAGTGAGCATGCTCAGATCACAAAAGTACAAAGTTTTTACACAGGGTCTGAACACCTGCATTACCCACAGCACTGGCTGCTTCCATGAAAGAAAAATCACAGTCATTACTTAGGTTAGCGATCATCGCAGTATACATCGTAGAAATGACCCTCAATGCAAGTTAAACTAAAAGAAGATCCAGTCTTTGGAAGGGCCATCTCTCGCTGGTTCAGCCTCACTGATTCCAATGGGATCTACCAGCCCAATAATTTTGTAACACGTCAAAGTTATCCCTTGTCAAAGCATTTAAAAACTATTTTTGAAAAATAACTGCCATATTAGTCAACAACCACATTTTCTTTTCAAATTTCTGCCCAAGACTAATGGTAGTGATCTTGCTTCTAGCCAGGGCAATTTGTGCTTTTTAAACTTGTCAGCAGAGGGCTTTCCGGGCTGGCTCATGGAGAAGGCTTACATCAATATATTAGGGTATCGATGCCTCTTAAACACTGCACCTTCTGTAACAGAGAAATATGTAGCTTACATACCCCTGTTAGGAATTCTTTTGGCTGCATGTAACAGAATTTCTGAATGGTCAAAGTAGTCAATGAATTTGACTTTGTTACATATATAACAGTCTGGAGACAAGGCAAACCAGGAAAGGAGTGTAGTTCAAGGAAATCACTAAAGACCCCAGATCCCCCTATCTTCTTTCTACCTTCACTGACATGTTCTGCCTTGTGGTCACAGATGGTCTCTACAGCCAATGCAGGAAGAAGAGAGAGCGTAAAAGGTGTATGTGTGTGTGTATGTGTATACGTACATATATATATGTACGTATACACCAATGCTTTCTCAAAAGGACTCTGAAGATTTCTGCTTAAGACTCATTAGGCAAAAAATGCTGGAGGGGAAGCTGAGAAAATGAGCTGCTTTCTAGCCTCTTTAGTGGAAGGCAATATAGGAGAAGCGGGTCAATATGGCTTTTGGCAATGGGTAGCATGTGCCTCACTGATGTACTGATTGAAAAGAGTAATTTGTTTCAGACTGTTAATATCACACATTGTTTTGACACAGATTTAAACATATATGTTACCCTATTTTTAGAGTACAAGAATTTCCAAAGCCTGATAGGAAGCTTCATCTGTACTCCCTTTATAATTTTTTTAATGTTTTATTTTATGTTTTGAGAGAAAGAGAGAGACAGAGTGCGAGCAGGGGAGGGGCAGAGAGAGGGAGACCCAGAAGCCAAAGCAGGCTCCAGGCTCTGAGCTGTCAGCATAGAGCCTGATACGGGGCTCAAACCCACAAACACGAGATTATGACCTGAGCAGTAGTTGGATGCTCAACTGACTAAGCCACCAGGAGCCCCTATAATTACTTTTTAAAACTCTGGATCAGAGTCAAAAAATAACCAAAAGTGCTGACTTCATACGAACAGTACTTTCCAGTCACTTCCTTTGCCACTCATAGAATGCCTGGGTATTCCACAGTCAAGAGTTACTATTACTTATAAACAAATGTCAGGTCTCATGTAATTTCTGGTTTAGCTCCCATACCCAAGAAAAAAAAAATGGAAAGCCTTTGTGGTCCCAAACTGTCTATCTCCCTACTTGGTAAAGCAACCATTTCTCTTTAATATGAAATTAGGACTCTTATTCTGTCACAGTGAGACCTATCACTTCAACTCAATCCCCAGGAAAATCCACATCACATAGTAGTCATACTCTCTAGACCAGAAAAAACTTCAGAATTCCTACTCTAGATTTAACTTCTTTCACCAGCATATAGTTTTCCCAAAATGTGGCCATGTCTCAATCGACTTCCCTGACATGGATATCCTAGCCTAGGTATTGTTAAGATACTACAGGACAGGTAGCATTTAATGGAGGAAACAAGAAAGTGAGGGCAACTGTGGGAAAGACGATGGGAAAGATGATCACTTGGAGTGCTTATTAAAAATATAGATTCCCGGGCCTAAACCCGGAATAGAATCCATTTGCAGGCAGAGGCCTGAAAATCCGTTTTTTTCTTTAACAAGTGCCCTAATACATTTTTACCATCTGTAGCTCTCAAACCTGGCTGCTCATTAGAGCAGAGAGAACCCAAACTATCAGAACATGAGGCCCAGCATTACAGTTTTAAAAACCTCTCTGGTAATTATACTGTACAGATCTGACCAAGGCGGGGGCTATGACATAGAGATCCATATGTTAAGTACAACAGCTTAGAGAAGGAGTTGAGGCAGCCAAAGGAATGAAATCAGGGGTCAAGCTATAAGCTACAGGCCAAATCCTGTGTTCTTCCTGTTTTGGAAATAAAGTTTTATTGGAACACAGCGATGTTGTCTTTACATATTTTCTACGTATTGGCGGCTTTCTGTCCAACCATTGCAGAGCTGAACAGCTGTGAAAGATTGCATGTGGCCCACCAGGCCCCAAATATTTACTCTATGGCCCTTTGGAGAAAAAGTTGACCAATCCCTGAACTCAGGAAGCACCTGGATCATAGGTAGTTAACATATTAGGATATTCCAGCACCAATAAACTCTGATGATACGTAAGGCATGGTGCTGAGTGCTCTGTGCCTACTAACTCAATCTTCATTTTCCCAGTAAGGACATTGAAGGTATGAGAGGTTGAAAGACTCATATAGGGTCACAGAGCTGGCAAAGGACAGGGTCAGGATGTGAATGCAGGCTGTATGACTCCAGCACCTCAGCAGGTCCCTTTTAAATTGGATTAATATGGTCCTTAGGCATGACTTCTGTGACAAGGCGTGGGAAGAGCAAGGGTGACTCAAGAGGACAGATGGATGAAAAATCCAAGCCACGTCTTGTCTTTTTCCTTGCACCTAAAGTCCACTGGAGCAGTCAGACTGAAAAGGATTCATTCTTTTCTCAAGCTTAAAAAATGGTAAGTGCTGAACTGTACACTTTCTTTTTCTTCTGGAAATTTACAGTGTTCAATATGACTAACTCTATAAGCTGGAGCTCTAAGAATCACTCAAGGCTCCCAGACATATGGCATTATGATCACTTCCTTGGCTGCATTAAGCCTCACACCCTTAATTTGTTCTGTGATATATTCAATATGTTCCCAGTTTTCCACAGGGTCAGCAGGATAGACAGTTTGCTGGTAAAGATTAGACATTATTCTGGAATCTCCATTTGCTGTGGCTGTTTGTCAGGGGAACAGCGGAGCAGTTGGAAGAGAAGAACATGCAGCCATTAAACACAGAGGAACAAAGATCATGCAGTGGCTGCTAAGACAAAAATAGCAATTTTATTGTCAATATTTTGCTTTACAGGGATCCAATAAAGCAATTGAAACATATAAATTATAGGCTGAGATAACCTAGCCCACAAAAGAGCCTTAGGGGTAGTTTTCTGGATCACCTGCCACTCACAGTAGGGCACACATCATCTTAGGAGCAAGGACAAAAGCCACAAAAAGTCTGTGTTTCTCTAATCAGTTGGCACTCCAAAATTTTGTGTTCCTAAAATTAGGCACATTATATGCCAAAATGCTAATTAAAGTAAATGAAGGGTGAACGGAGTCCTGAGTCATGCTCTCCCACCAAGATTTCTCCATTGATTAATTATTCATTGACCTATATAGCCTCGAGACGCCTGGCCACAAGCTCATATTGTCTGGAAATCACATTCCAACTGTGTTTGTTACTACTGCATGACAGACATGTAAAATGTAAGGCCATTGGTAAGGCCGACAATGGTCTTACTCACCAGTGGAAGAGCTAGACTAGGTCTACCCAATGTTCATATCCGTTAAGACAAGCCTGTTTAGGATGTGGCACCACGCAGGTTTTATCTGAAGCATGTTCCATTTAGCAGTGGAACTTTTCGTTTTTGGTCTTGCTACATCACATTGCTGCTTTTTCTTTTTTTAATGTTTAATGTGGATTTGATCTGAATTCTTTAATCAGAGAACTTTGGTCTCTGATTCATTGATGAGCCTCTCCTCCCTCACCACTCTACACTCTGGGAACAGCTTTTTCTGTAGCCCCCACCTCTAACTCTACTCCAGAACCTTTTTCCATGATGCTTCTCTCTCTCTCAGGATGCAGAAAGGACTACAGACCTCTCTTCACTCAAAGGGTGGCAACCTCTTCTCTACATTCCAAGGGAGCAGTAATCATTCATCTGAATGGTTTCCAAGTGAGGTCACAAGCATAGATAACCACCAAGGACCTAAAACCTTACAGCTGATGTTACAATCTACAAAGTCCAGATTTAGGCAATGATGAAGGCTGGAGAGAGAGGGAACGGGATGTTCCAAGGGTCGGGTTATCATTCCTCATAGCACACAGAGACCCAGAAAGGCAAAGCAGAGAGTTCACCCTCCCCTAAGAATACATTCAAATCCTGCTCTAGATTTGGCAGACTCCTTTTCCCGGGCAAATGGGGAAACCAACATGGGCTATACGTTTGGTGTATTTGCTCTCCAAATAGTTTTCTTTTTCCTTCTGCCAATGAAGCCTAGTTTGCCTCATTTCTCTTCTCTGAACCGCTTCCCAATTTGTGCTGGTTGAAATCCCGATACACCATTAGCTTCCCAATTCAAATATCTACTCTCTTTAAGAAGGCTCTTTTAATAATTCTGGCTTCTTGGTTCTGTACCTTTTTTAAGCGTCCTGACCTATTCTGCTTTGTTTTAGCTTTCTAGATACTTCTGTTAAATCACCTCTGCAAGTAATCTAATCCTGAGACTAGAAACATTGCATAGTTGCTCAATAAATGTTGGGGCGCCTGGGTGGCGCAGTCGGTTAAGCGTCCGACTTCAGCCAGGTCACGATCTCGCGGTCCGTGAGTTCGAGCCCCGCGTCAGGCTCTGGGCTGATGGCTCAGAGCCTGGAGCCTGTTTCCGATTCTGTGTCTCCCTCTCTCTCTGCCCCTCCCCCGTTCATGCTCTGTCTCTCTCTGTCCCAAAAATAAATAAACGTTGAAAAAAAAATTAAAAAAATAAATAAATAAATGTTGCTGAATGTCCGAACCGAAGGTGGTCAATGCCAGGTGATTCTTCTTAGGTGGATCAAGAGGAGGAAAAATTGGTTTCAACAATAAAAATTTCTCTTCTAGGACCATTGGCTTCTGAATGTTCATTAAGTATTTTCATTTAAGGTGAACCAGCACAATTTCACCCATTTAAAACTGGAGGAAGAATAAATGAACATTGATAAACTGATTGCTTGGCTTTAGACACTGTGCTTTCTTCCCCCTTAGTACCAGGCATCTTCGGTTTATTACCTCACCCCTCACAACAGCTCAGTGAACAGAGCAGGAAGTTGAGGACACAAAGAAGTTAAGCCACCTATTTCCAGACGTGCAATTCCAAGGGCTGAGACAACATTTCAACCCACGTAGTCCAATTCCAAAGAGGGAACTCATCTACTGAGTTATACTGCTCATAGACCCAAAGGCTAGGTCCTTCGCGGTTCAGTTCTAGGTCCTTCTGGCCCCGTGTTATCACGGAAGGAAGGTAAAGACCTAGAAGGGGCTAACGAGCCTTTCTGTGGGCAACCTCGGGCTAAGGAGGAGGGCCACAGAGCACCGTTAGGATGGCAGATGACTAGTTCGCACAGCGAAGCGTCCAGGGACCCAAATCTAACCTGACTTTGTGTGACACATACTTTCAGGAGCCTCCCCACGGAGGCTGCATTATTATGGATTGAAGCAGGTAGCCTCAAGCTAAATCTAAAGACTAGGCCAAACTAAATTACACAGCCGAGGTAAGCTGCATACTAAAGTGGTTTTAGGAACGTTAAAGAGGGGGGAAAAAAGCATACAAATGGTAAATCTAGTCGGGATTTATACAAGAAATCCAACTCTTAAAGTGCTTTAGCAGTTCATCTTCCTTCATCATCCCTCACTGTCAGAGGAGCTTAGTGGCTGCCTCTTTCCATTTGCCTCCATGCATTAGCAGCTGCTAAATTATAACCTCAAGAGACTGCTAGTTGAGTCAAGAGTGCACGTCTAGGTAAAGACTCCAGAATGGCGAAGTGAGCAAAGAACTCATTGGTGAGAGACGATTTACCTACTGTCGGTGGATACTCCAGGCCAGCTTCTACTGAGAATAAATGCCCTCCAGCTAAAGACTTAACCTATCAGCATGCCCCAGTATTCAATTCATCCTTCAGCAACAGTCCAAAAGATTCATATCACTGGTGTGACATTAAAAATGATCATGTATGTTGCATGCATGTATCATGGTCTCTGACATCGGATCCGCCCACGCAGCAAGAGCCTTAGACATAGAGATGGCTCTAGTCTTATGTACTAAACAGCTCAAATCCCTCAGTGGCCCCATCGTCTCACTCATCTTGACCACGGGTCCTGAGATAAAGCACAAACCAGTCTGCTCTGGACTGCAGCCTGTTTGCGGACGATCACGCTCTGCCCTGGGTTCCTGCAGGCTCTCCAGGAGGCAGCGTGACCTCTTAAAAAGGCAGAAACACCAATTGCCTCCTTAACCCGAAGTTACCTTTCCCCAAAGCTAATGATAATGGCAAATGTATGTGTTCTCAGTTATGCCCTCGACGGGCTATTCAAAAAAATAATAGCAGTGATTTCCTGCAACGGAGGAGAATTCCAACACCAAAGCGGAGTGCACAGAGATCACAGCTGTGCCTCATGGTATCATTGCGAGGAGTACTTGAATTACGTGTTGGGCAGAGTTTACAAAGAGGCAGAGGACGACTCCTCAAACTTTAATGCGCATGTGAGCCACCCGGTGAACATGTTAAAATGCAGAATCTGATCCAGGAATTCTGGGTCCAAAGATTCTGCATTTCTAACAAGCTCGCACAGAAGGCCTATGTGACTGGTCCTCAAGCTATACTTGGAGTGGCAAAGCTAAGAATCCCGTGTCTATTCTATATACATCACCAGGAGTATTAATATTTCCGACGCCTAGTCTTACAACCCATAAATCTGTCACACACCACATGGACCTCACTCATCACTGGGCTGCCTGTAGAAGGTAAGAGACACACTTCAATTATAAAAGCAACTTCATTTGATGAAAATCTGGAAGGGGCACCTGGGTGGCTTAGTCGGTTAAGTGGCTGACTCTTGATTTCGGCTCAAGTCATGATCTCATGGTTCATGAGTTTGAGCCCTGTTTGGGCTCTGCACTGCCAGCAGGGAGCCTGCTTGGGATTCTGTGTCTTCTCTCTCTCTGCAACACCCTCCCTCAAAATAAAGAAACTTAAAAAAAAAAAAAAATCTGTGTTGGGATGAGCACTGGGTATTATCTGTAAGTAATGAATCATTAAACTCTACTCCTGAAAGCATTATTACACTATATGTTAACTAACTTGGATTGAAATAAAAGGAAAAACAAATCTGGATTTCTCAAATTGACTTTGTACCTCTTAAAAAGGAACTCACTCACTTTAGGGCTCCTAGAAGTAAAAAACCCCTCTATTAGGAAAATAAGGGTTTATTTTTAAAAGTTCTACTTTGAGGGGGTGCCTGGGTGGCTCAGTCGGCTGAGCGTCCAACTTATGCTCGGGTCATGATCTCACGGTTTGTGGGTTTGAGCCCCGCCTCGGGCTCTGTGCTGACAGCTCAGAGCCTGTAGCCTGCTTCAGATTCTGTGTCTCCCTCTCTCTCTCTGCCCCATCCACCACTCTTCTTCTGTCTCTTAAAAATGAATAAACATTAAAAAACTTTTTGAATATCCAAGTATAAGAAACCACTCACAAAATGGCAAAAATCTAAAATTGGGATATTATACATTAATACCACATATTTGGCTAAATCCGTCACAGTCTTTAAGCTTTTAGCTACTCCCAGACAATCGGCTGGTAGCAGGATTTCAGTGGAGGCTACCCTCCAAAGAGTCTCTGAAATTGGCAAATCACTCTACCTACTAGTGGCCACCTGGGAAATGAATGAATTGGGTCAGTACAAATAGGTCAGGTGACTCTTCGAAAGTCACTAGGGATACGACGTTAAGCTAAAAACAAGTCAAAGGAATCCAGAGTTGATTCCTATTTGTACCATCCTTACACATCTAGTATTTTTAATTCAGATGCTGCCAGAATGTCTATTTGTCAGTGTCAAAAGTTATCCACAGAGAAGCACGTATCTTTTGAGAATATTTACCAGTTGCCTGGTATTCCATGACTTTTATCCCTACAGTGTTTGTGAACCTTCTCTCAAAGAACTGTATCTTGGGGCACCTGGGTGGCTCAGTCAGTTAAGCGTCTGACTTCGGCTCAGCTCATGATCTCACAGTTCCTGAGTTCAAGCCCCACATCGGGCTCCACGTGGAAAGCTCAGAGCCTGGAGCCTGCTTCGGATTCTGTGTCTTCCTCTCTCTCTCTGTTCCTCCCCTGCTTGTACCCTGTCTCTCTCTCTCTCTCTCTCTCTGTCAAAAATAAATAAACATTTAAAAATTAAAAAAAAACATATCTTACACAGGATATGATAAAAGATACTTTTTTAAAATATAGAACTCTTATTAATTAGTAATTCTAATTTAATCGGGTTAAGGTTGAAACGAATTCTTTTTTTTGCTTATACGTGGCCTCAGTTAAAAATCTGTACAGTATATGGGGCGCCTGGGTGGCGCAGTCGGTTAAGCATCCGACTTCAGCCAGGTCACGATCTCGCGGCCCGTGAGTTCGAGCCCCGCGTCAGGCTCTGGGCTGATGGCTCAGAGCCTGGAGCCTGTCTCCGATTCTGTGTCTCCCTCTCTCTCTGCCCCTCCCCCGTTCATGCTCTGTCTCTCTCTGTCCCAAAAATAAATAAATGTTGAAAAAAAATTTTTAAAAAAATAAAAAATCTATACAGTATATACAGTATATACTATATACTGTATATACAGTATATACTATATACAGTAATCTATACAGAAAAGTGTTTGTGTATGTGGACAATTTCTATACATCATTGATAATTAGTGTAATAGCATAAAATAATCTCAAAGAGCCACCTTGATTTTCTGTTCTTAGAAACTAATACTGTTTTTAAAACTCCCCTCATGTTCAAACGTATCCAGAATAAGGACTCATATTGCTAATGAGAACAGTGGGCATCAAACTTAAATAGAAACAGTAAGGCATAAATGCGAGTTGAATATCTGTCTGTTTTGCATTACCCTGTATACCTTGGTACAATAAACAGGGGCAGGGGCTGAGTGAGTGGCCTATTTGAACCAATGTTCAACCTAGAAACTGGAAACATTTTCTTCTACTTTTTTTTTTTTTAAACTTCGCAGTTAAGGTGCTCCTTTTAAAAGGATGTATCATAGCCTGGAGGCAAGATATAAACAGCTAACTTTTAGTAATTTCTTCACGGCCATGTCTGCTTTCATCTACACGTAACTGTAACTTGAGCATTCGCCAACAGTCTCCAATTGCCTCCTGACTCCTGGCCGCGCCAGATGTTGGAGAACTGCTTGAAAGAAAGGCCTGACGTTCCCTGAAGACTGGAATACCCTGTAACCCTAAGGTATATCATCTGAAGTCAAAACAAAGCTTTTTTTTTTGACTTGTTCTGCTTCGAGTCTTTTATTTCTTCAGTTGTCTCACGAGGAATCCCATGAATGAGATCTCAAAATTGATCTGAGGTGAAAGGATGTTTTGAGTACCTTTTTTACTCCTGGGTAGACAATGGCTATTTCAGAGACTTCTAGTCTTTCAAAAGCAGAAGCTTCTTTTAAACTCAAGGAACCCTTGCTTTTAGGTCTTAGAAAATAGCTCCACCTCTCACTCAAGGCTGAAGGATAAAAAGACAGAGGTAATCAGGGATTAAAATGAGGGACTCTTTGGCAGACATTCCTTAAAAAAATGCCAGTGGGACCTTAACATTGAGTATGTGGCTTCTTATTACACAAGTTATTTAAATGGCAATAAACAAAATGCAGCTAAGAGGCACTCACAGGTCTGGTAAATTTTGCTCTAAGGTATTAATTTCCACCAGAAATACAGAATTACAGTCAAATTAAAAAAATACACTTATAGTTTATAAAGCTCTTCAAACTTCAACACCCATGTGGAAAATAAGATTATTTATGGGAATCAAAACTTCTTCGCTTTCTTCATATCTGATAAAACCGATTTCACTCAGTTTTTCTGTAAGTCACTGTAAAATATTAATCAACAACCAACCAAAACCAAAACCTTACTATACACACTATCCAGTGTTCCTGAATCTCAACATCACCACGCTTTTTAAAGGTAAGGCAAAGAAAACAAAAACCACATTCTTTGCAGAAGCTCATCTCAGTGTTGAAGCAGAAAACCTATCTTATATCACCAAGATATATCCTATGTGAGAAAGGAGAAATTATAACCATTCCAGCTACTTTCAAAATTTCTTGAATTTTAACTTCTTGAAGCTTGTTTTCCTTGGCTATATAAACCCATTCTTTCATTTATGTATTTATTTATATTTATTTTAAAAATTTATTTATTTTTGAGGGAGGATAAGCAGGGAAGGGGCAGTGAGAGGGGGACAGAAGATCTGAAGAAGCGAGCTCTGCAATGGGTTGAATACGGGGCTGAAACTCAGGAACCGTGAGATCACCACCAAAGCCAGTCAGACGCTCAACAAACTGAGCCACCCAGGTGCTCCTAAACCCATTCTTTTAAATACTACTTAAGCACAGAAAACAAACACACAAAAACAAACAAAAATAATAACGTTTAACACGGTGGAAAAGTCCAGTATTTGAAGAAAACAATAGGATTTTGGTCTACGTTAAAAAGTCTGAGACTAATGTGCCTTCGTCTGAAAGCAGTATTTGAGCACCTCACTGATTACACAGCTTGAAAATCCATCTGCTATTCCTGAATACATTTTTTCTAGTTTATTTATTTTGAGAGAGAGAGAGGGAGAGAGCGTGTGCCTGCGCCCGGCATGAGCAGGGCAGGGGCAGAGAGAGAAGGAGAGACAGAATCCCAAGCAGGTTTCATACTGTCAGCACACAGAGCCCGAGGCGGGCCTCAATCTCATGAACCTTGACATCATAACCTGGGCTAAAATCAAGAGTCAGATGCTTAACAGACTGAGCCACCCAGGCACCCCAATACTTTCTATTTCAACAACCTAGGGACAGAGAAATTGTTGGCTCTTTTGGGCTCTCACCAAATTTGGTATTCAATGCCATTAACAATCGCAGCCCAATCTAACACACCAAATATATATCCTCCTGCTTCCCCACTGAATTATCTGTACAGGGTACCACCAATCCCTCGTCCCACATTCCTGGACCAAATTTTCAGTCAAAGATGGTTCTTCCAAGGTCCTCTTTTTCATCCCCAAATTCTCCCCATCATTAAGCACTGAAATGAAGCCCTATCACCTCTATTAAACCATCTCTACCCAGTTCATCACAACGCCTATTATATGTACTATTAATTGGAGTCACAAAACACAGGTTATATTCTGTTTCGTGCTGGTTTTCCCACTGAGGTCTTGTATGGCCATTTCAATCATTGTCCCTAATTGGCCATGCATTATATTTTCAGGCAGTAATCTAACAATGTAGAAATCCAGGCGAAACAAACCTGGCTTATGAAACAAACCAGTTATGAAACAAACCAATCCAACATGCTCTATGGGCAATGTTTATCAAAACATAGGTACACTAATTCAGGTTAAAAAATCAAGCACATTTTCCCCAACGAAGCATACATTCAAAGAGGGACCACATAATGAATTTTTATGCAACCATCTCTTTTTTTTTTTTTCAACGTTTATTTATTTGTGGGACAGAGAGAGACAGAGCATGAACGGGGGAGGGGCAGAGAGAGAGGGAGACACAGAATCGGAAACAGGCTCCAGGCTCTGAGCCATCAGCCCAGAGCCTGACGCGGGGCTCGAACTCACGGGCCGCGAGATCGTGACCTGGCTGAAGTCGGATGCTTAACCGACTGCGCCACCCAGGCACCCCTACAACCATCTCTTAATTGAAAACTAAGGGAATTTCTTTTATGTAAAAGCATAAAGACAAGAGCTTATATAGATGCATTCTGGACCTAGCTCTTGGTGAGTATTATCAGGCAGATGTAACTACTACCTTTAATAGTGCCTTCCATAAGCCCTTAGGATAAAACTTCCCATCACGACATATGCCAGTCAAGGGTTCAGCCCATTCTCTTAGCATGCTCAGAGACCAGTGGGCCCAAAATACTTCATATTCTGGGAGTTTTAGACTGTATGTTACTCCCGTATTACAAAAGGAGCCAGAAATAAAAACTGCTCAGTCCAAAATGGTTGGGTCAGACAAGGTGTAGTTCCACATACGAATATTGCTTATCCTTTCAAAAGCCAAGACTTTTCTTACACACATTTGTGTATAAAATATTTAAAACTTTACACTTTACTCTTCAGGAATTTTTTAAAGATAACAAGGTTTTTTGGGTTTTTTTTGTTTGTTTTTTCCCCCAACGAATTAGTTTTGGCATAATGAATGCTCTCCATGATACTGTGACATTCTCTGGAGTTTGCCCCAAATTCAGCTTTTCCCCGTGGTAAATGGCCCCAGATTGATACGTTTTTATAGTTCTACTGTCCACTTTTTCTATTCTATTTCATTGTTATTTGTGCTTCATACACTTCCTGTCTCAAAAAAAAAAAAAAAACTTAATGCAGTACTTGCTTTTAAAAAAAGTCTTGGCTCTCTTTTTTTCTACCATTTAGTTTTATCTTCTCACTGACATCAATGTGTTTCTGGCTTTCCTGGCTGTCTTATTTTATGCACAGTCGTTTAGGTGAGAGTCCCAGCGTGACGCAACCTATCCTCAAAGTGTTTGACAACACTTATGACATCACCAGGAATCATGTGTAGCAGGGGCTAACATTTGTCATTCTAGGTTTTTTCCTACGTCCCTCTGCTTCTTCAGCTGGCAGATATTTACCTTTCCTAAAAATCAGATGTCTAGATAAGTGGGACTATTTCTCTGATTCCCAAAAATACAGCAACGATGTGAAGAACGCTTTAGAACTGTGTTGTCCAATATGGTAGCCACTGGCCACATGTGTCTATTTAAATTAAAGTAGAATTAAAATAAAAAATTCAGTCCCTCAGTTGTAGTAACTGTATGTTACTCAACAGCCACGTACGGTTAGTGGCTACTTTATCAGATGGTAGAAAAAACATTTCGAGCATGACAGAAAGTTCTGCTGGACAGTGTTACTTTGGAGGATTAGGAGAAAGAGGTTTCCAGGCCGGTAAAAATTAGAGACTACTTAAAGGAAAGAAATGATGGGCTCCAAAGGACCTTTATGGTGCCTGTACTAAATTCTCCTTACCTTATATTTAAGCAACGGCATCACAGAATTTAATCTTCATGTAGTATTAGCAACTTAAAAATTCATAGAATAAATAATCCATTTACGGGGGAAAAGTCTATTTAACAACACAAGAGCTTCAGGTATGATGGTGGTTTTAGGATTCAGACTAAGGGAGAGGCGGTGATCGTTCCGGTGAGATCCATTCCTAGCTACAGTCTGTTTCCTCAATAATGGATATGAGGACTTTAGAAAAAGCATATATCAGGGTGCTTGAGTGGTTCAGTCCGTTACATGTCCAACTCTTGATTCTGGCTCAGGTCATGATCTCATGGTTTGTGGGATCGAGACCCGTGTCAGGTTCTGTGCTGACAGGGCTGAGCCTGCTCGGGATTCTCTCTCTCCGTCTCTTTCTGCCCCTCCCCCGTTTGCTGGCTTGCTCACACTCTCTCTCAAAATAAACATTAAAATAAAATAAAGCATAAATCTGGTAAAAAAAAGAAAAGAAAAGAAAAGAAAAGAAAAGAAAGAAAAAGAAAACTCAATTCTAATCCAATATGGACCTCATAGGGTTCTGGGGCCTTTTGCCCCCGAAGTAAACCATGTTGGCCTTTGAACTACCGTATAATACTATAAACATATTACGTCTTCTTTATGATTTTCTTAACATTTTATTTTCTCTAGCTTATTTTATGGTAAAAATACAGTATATAAAACATGTTAACACACAAAATATGTGTTACTCCACAGTTTATGCTGTTAGCCACAAGGCTCCTGGTCAACAGTAGGCTGGTGAATTTGGGGGGAGTCACATTTACACATGGATTGCCAACTGCATGGAGGGTCAGTACCCCTAAACCCTGTGTTGCTCAAGGGTCAATTGTATTCTCTTAATGGGAAGAATAAAAAAGCAGGTTTTCAGAGAAATTAAATATTTTAGTTGACAAAGAGTAACGACATGTATTATCATACTAGCTATAATACCTTTGAATGATTACTAGGTGTCAGCAGTTCACACACATCGGCTCGTTTTATTCTTATAACAACCTTTTAAGAAGATACTCGGATGGCCCTTGAAGAACAGAGAAACACAGAAAAGATAAGAAATTACCCAGGGGACAGTTAATGAGCAGTAAAACCTGGACTGTAAGCAGGCAGGCTGACTCTAGAACCTGTGTCTTCACCATTTTCATCTTTTAAATTCTTGGCCAGCTAAAAGATTTCATACAGTTCTAGAATTCTACTAAGTATCATTTACTATTTCTTTACCGGCTCAGAAAACAGTTCAGATGTTACCAGATCTCATTTTTAGCATGAACAATAATTTTTACTGAACTAATGATCTGTACGAATGTTGATGCCGAAGAGATTTGGTTAACAAAGGATAAGGCAACTGGTCGACTCCTCTACTTTGGCACTAGGCAGAAAACAGAAAATTAGAGCGTGAAGAGCAGGATTGACAGGAATTGCTGCAAGGAAAGGAATGCTCTTTTAAATAATGGCAAAATGGCTTCTTCTTCTTCTTCTTTTTTTTTTTTTTTTTAAACAAAAACAGTACTCCCTAGGAAATCTCAGTTTTTGTTTTTGTTCAACCAGGACTGTAATATTTAATTAACTTCACAGCTGGATCAACATATTGATGATATTTTATACTCATTTTTCTTAAATGTTTCAGTGGTAACGATCTTTCCACCAACCCTCCCCCCATTCCTCCCCATTGACACATACACTTCTTTTCATCGGTGATCGGCCTTTTGTCTTAAAATAGGTAGATTTATCTTTGCCCAAAACTCTATCCCATCTTCATGAGGCTATTCTTTGAGTTCTTTAAAGGGTGTAGGAAAAATGAGAAACCAAACCTAAGGATCGTGTGTGGTTACAGAAAACAATGCCTTTAAAAATGAGTATAAGTTTAAAAAGAAAGGTTGACTTTTATGATTTGAGTGAAGTTTTTTGATAACTTAAGAGACATACAAGATACTTGGGATTTATTTTCAGCTCTGCCTTAAAGCAAGGAGGCAGTAAACCACAGGCCATTGATTCTAAGCCACAGATTTGCTCCCTTTTTAATATTTCTGCTTACAATCCCCGTCATTGGGGGTGATGATGTGATGTGGCCGTCAGTACCTATGTGTGCACCTCAAAACTTGGGGAGTGGGTACCAGAGACTTGAATAAAAAATCCAAAAATAGTGGAGCACTTATTTAAAATATGCAGTATCCTAGGGGCGCCTGGGTGGCTCAGTCGGTTGAGCCACTGACTTTGGCTCTCGTCATGATCTCGCAGTTCACGGGTTCGAGCCCCACGTGGGGGTCTGTGCTGACAGCCCAGAGCCTGGAGCCCTTCGGATTCTGTGTCTCCCTCTCTCTGCCCCTTTTCCGTTCACACTTTGTCTCTCTCTGTCTCTCAAAAAAGAATAAACGTTAAAAAAAAAAATTAAAATATGCAGTATCACCAGTGTTGTTGACAAGAGAAAGTATGATACTCTTGGGGAGACAATTGGTGACTCTGAGTTGAAAAGTCATCGAGAAGAGTCAGTCTTTAGGTGTAGAGATGTTTAGGGACATCTTCACCAGTTTATTTCACTTCTACTTTCCCTGTTACACATGGCTATGTTTTATATCTGACAAGAACCTATGAATAAAATAAGTCCAAAAGAACTCTCTTAATGAATTAGAAACAAAAATTTTAAGTGGTAAGAAGCATAGTGCCACAGTTTGATTAAACAATATTGTTCTCTTTCTTAGTGGACATACATAAAATAATGGTGTATCTTATAGTGATACCATCTTGGATGTGATGAAATACCGTAACATAGTGACTTAATAAATCAGTCAAGCCTAGGGTTAAGTCCTCAATCTCCTGCTCATTACCCGTGAGTCCTTGGATGAATTCCTTCACATCCCTGATTTTTAATTTTACCATCTTTCAGATTAAAATATAAAAATACTTATCACAGTGGTTTTGTGAGGATTAATGAAATAATGCAGGAAAAACACCTTGGCCCAATGCCTAGCACTTAATGAGGACTCCCTAAATGCTAGCTCCTGTTAGAATTATATGTATTAATATGAGAAAGGTACAAAATTTTCAGAGGCTGAGTTTTCGTAATTGTCAAGTTGAGTCTAAAACTTCCTGTCTGATCTCATAGGGCTGTTGTGGTGTTCAAATGCAGTCATACCTATGAAATTGTTTGTAATTATAGCAGCAAATGGCACCATTAAACAACAAAGACACCATCTTCCATGGCTATGAGCGCCTTGGTACAAAAAGGACATACTCCCTGGGTTCAAGCCAAGATCTAAAGAAGACATTGAAACTTTTTCTGGGGTTTAGAAGAGGAGAACCTGGCATGAGATCATTTCTTCCTTCCAGTTATAAGATTTTTAAAAATTGAGTATCAATCAGGTTTAATGTGTTGAGATTGTATAACCGGTTAAACTGAAGAATGCGTGGCATGCAAGAACCTGATTCTGGATGGATCTACAGCCTGTAGGCCCCTGCTTGGCTCCAATCCCTCCTCTTCTCCAACCTCACCATCTTTTGCGCCCCTGACCCCATCTCCTACCCTTTCTTCCAAGAGCCTGTGATTTCCTCTGGCTCCCTTCATCCCAAATATATTTAGCACCGGTAATGGTAAGAAACGTCTCAGTTCCATGTTTTGTTTCCCTCAATCCTGGGGAGGGCTGGGAGCAGGAAGCCGAAGGAGGGCTGATCTTGGCGCTGAGTCTCAAATTAGAATTGTAAACACGTTTGGGGCCTTGTCTTCTCTCCCACTGGCTAGCCTGGCCAGTGGCTGTACCATTTCCCTCCCTTGAAATGTTTCTTATGGTGACCAGGATCCATGATAGACTTTTGGTTCCTGAAATCTAAAACCTTTGCAAACGTATTTTTCTAAGCAGATGAGGAACTTCGAAAAATTACAGCACGCCAGACGGGTTTAAACAATTCATCTGGTATGTTGAAGCTAATTAGACATGCAACATATACACTGCCATGATAAAAATGTACAGAAAGGGCATTTTACAAACAATGTGACCATAAAACCCTACATGTGATAAAAAATGTTTAAAAAGGAACAAGGCTGTGCCAAATTTATTTTCCAAAGCCCATTATTTTGAGTGTGAAATCTGCAGAAGGAGCCAAGTCACCGAAGAGCTTGATGTTAAAGAGCGAAGGACTCAAGGGAAACACAAAATGATTAGCAGCTCGGGAGGAAGGTGTGGGCCTCCATTGGCTCTGGTTGTCCTTGGCTCTAAGCTTGTGAGCTTTTCTCAACACGTGGCTTACTCTGTCGGCACCTCACCTTGCATAACTTTGGGTCTTACTTCCGCGCATGTCCTAAGATCTCAATCAACCCTCCCCCCAGGCTTGCTTTCCAGAAGACAAAGAAGTTGATTTCATATACGTCAACAGAGAGGCTTGGAAGAATTAATGATATGTATTTCTAAGTCAGTTGGGACACGGTGGTATGTTACAGGTTGTAGAACCAAGGGTGCACAATTTGTTTGTTCCCAACTTCCAGATCTAGCATTTTCTATTAGCAAACATGGCACTGGGGATATAACAGGATGACTGAGATAAGACCCTGGCTCTTAAAATTACTGCAAGGAAGTCAAGACATTTACAACAGTAATTGTAATAACTGGCAATGTTCAGTGTTGATTTTGAACAGAAAAATCAAATCTTCCCCACGTTTTTTTTGTTTTGTTTTTTTTTTTAATATACTAAGGCTTAATAGGAGATGTAATACTAGGGCAGCAAGAGTGAGAGACAAAAAGAAACACAGTGAGGCAGGGAGGAAGGAGAATAAATGCAAAACCCTGCATTACTAATCTGGCCACAATTTTTAAGAAATATCACAACATGCTCAGTCTTTCTGCAAAAGTTGTGCAAGAAAACAGCACCTCAGAACAATTCTTTGGCCTCTGATTGTCAAAGTTATTTGCACAGGGTATTATTCGCCTGACAACGCATTTCCTACTAGGACTTGAGCTCAAAGTATTCAGGGAAGGCTGCATGTTGGAGGTGAGGTTTTAGCTGAATTTTACAAGATGAGTAGTGTTCTGGGAGATTCTGAAGGAGGGAGGGCACTCCAAGACAGCAAAAGTGCTCAGCAAAGATGGCTCCTACTAAAGGAAGAGTCGCTTCCTTTCTTCCCCTGCAACATAAGAACAAAACAGACAAAACACTCAGCGGGCCTCTCATGTACCGGTCTGTCCTTATGACCTGGGCAGAAAGACCATTTTTACTGACAGTTTCCCATTCAAGGGTTGTAAAATCTCAACAAGGCTTTGATGTTTCAAACTACGTTTTCAAATCTAAAGGTTTGATTTGGGGGGCGAGAGAGAGTACAGTGAAGGGAAGGCCATACGAGAGGGGCCTGTAAGATAAAACCATGTAAAAAATCAATTTTTAATAGAAAATACTGCTAAACACTTTCTAATCACTTCCCGCCTCTATCAGTCTACATCAAAAAAGAGTATGTCATGAACACCAAAAATGATGAGCGTCTGACTTTGGCTCAGGTCATGATCTCACGGTCCATGAGTTCGAGCCCTGCGTCAGGCTCTGTGCTGACAGCTCAGAGCCTGGAGCCTGTTTCACATTCTGTGTCTCCCTCTCTTTCTGACCCTCCTCCATTCATGCTCTGTTTCAAAAATAAATAAACATTAAAAAAATTGTTTTTAAATGATGACAAATGGTGATTATAACATTTAGGAAAACAGCAAATCCAAGCAACTGGAAAAACGTGCTTTGATTTACAACTATTTTTCTAAATCAACCTTCCTAAAATTTGAAGTCATTAATTCAGTCATTCAACAAGTATTTACTAAACACCAACTATATGCTAAGGATTAATCTTAGCCCTGATAATTTATTTACAATTAAGTATTTTCCAGTCTATAACGTGGACAAGAGTGAAAGCAAGTTTAAATGCAAAGACTCAGATTATTGAACCTACTTCACCTGGGCCTTGAGATTAGTTATCTTAATACAAATAGAACCTAATTAATCTGATTCTAAATGTGCCAGTTATAGATTTCTACTGAAGACCTTGTTTTTTTAAAAAAGGAAGCTCAGGAAACCTGGAACCATTTCTCCAAAAAAGACACATACTACTGATGGTTTAAAATATATATTGATGTGATTAAAAAAAAAAAAACAAAACCCATCTGTGTATAAAAACAAAAATGAAAATCACAAATTCCAATATTCACACACAGGAAAATATTCGACTAAAATATGTGGAGATACTACTGAAATTATTTTTCACTAAACTTGCCTGCTGTCTTAATAGTTTATTGCCTATAACCGACAAAACAGCAAGAAATACATCTACTGCAATACTAAAAGGACAAACACAAATGAGTTTCCAAAATACCAAATTCTAAAAAAAAAAAAAAAAAAAATTTAATGTTTATTTATTTTTGAAGGAGCAAGAGACAGAGCATGAGCAGGGGAGGGGCAGAGAGAGAGGCACACACAGAATCTGAAGCAGGCTCCAGGCTCTGGGCTGTCACCACAGAGCCTGACGCGGGGCTCAAACTCACAAACCATGAGATCATGACCTGAACAAAAGTTGGAGGCTTAAGCGACTGAGCCACCCAGGTGCCCCAAATACCAAATTCGAATTCACTGGATTTATAGGATGGGTGAAACCTTTTTCCCCCCTAAATACTGGCTCTTTTTCATTAGAATCTGTGTTGGACCTTCTCATCGTATCCTCTGTATCTTTAATTTCGGTTTTGTATTCTATTTGCCATCCTCAACTAATTCTGTAATTTCTTCAAACCTAAAGTCTCCTTAATTTTTTTTTTTTCAGCAGGATCTAAGCTGTTGCCTACCTCTTCCATTGAGTTTTTATTTTTAATAATTTTAATTTTTTTCCTTAAGTCTCTCAAAACATATAACTCTACTCCCACCACATTCCCCGCCCCAGGATTGACTTAGACCTCTCCCAGCATTTTGACTTGCTAGTTAATGACAGGTGTCTAGTTCAACATGACCTGCCTCCTTGTATAAATCCAGGGTTACCACTTTATACCACATTCCATGTAAAATTATACTCTGAATTGGTGCTCCTAGGAGCCATTTACATCGATCAGGTGTAAGTGGTGATGCCATTTCCATGCATGCAGAATAAAGGCTGCCTCGTGGAACTGCAGAGACCCTAGGGCCCCCAGAAATATAAGCCTAGCTACCTTCAAGATTTAAAAACCTCACCACAACAGATTCCGGTTTTCACGTTACAGATGAGAATTCGCTCGGAAAGGCTCTCTCGGAGTCATGTGACAAAGTAAGGAGCCAAGATGCAAACATCAACCTGGGAGACTCCAAAGTGCCCTTTCTTTGCACCATCTAACTTAGACTCAATTACTCTGGGGTGGTGATGCCTGCTCTTCTGGTCTTGGGTTGTCAGTGGCTTAGAACACCCCACTAAGAAGGACACAGGAAAGGACTGGACACCAAAGTGGGCCAGAGAACTGCATCCTGCCCCATGACCATGGACCACCCCAGCCTCAGTTGGCCATGCAGCAAGTGTTTGCCCTGTGTGTCCAGCCAGCAGTCCTAGAGCTCTCTCAGCACAAATGCACTATCCATAGTGGAGAAACTTCATTAAGAGTATGGTTCTTATGTAAATTTCTCCAAATGGTGCCTTTTTTTCAACTCATTTGAGTTTCTGGAAATAAAAGTTAATGATGCTGCTAAAACCCAACATAGAAGGGAACTACTCTTTATAGAAAAATATTTTTAAGCCTTTAAATTACATATGATGATTTCTGTCTTTTCTACAACATGAGAGGGGAATAATTTCTAATAGTACTCAGTATCAAACCAAAAAATGGGGAACATTTTGATCAAAGGAATGGGGGCTGTCTTCCTTCTTTCCTTCCTCCCCACCTCCCTCCCACCGTCAACACAACCATCTATGAGATGCCAGGTCCTCAAGGAGCTTATGGTCTAGTGTGATGGTGTAGAGCCCGAAAATAAGTGAATAGAGATTTAAAAAAAAAGATACTTTCAGAGAGTGATCAGGGCTAAAAATGAAATAAAGCACGCAGATGCAATCCAGAAAAATGGGGCACAGCTAATTTAAACTGGGCTGCAGAGACTGCCATTTAGAAGGGGTAACCCGAAGAGTAAGAAGGCACCGGAGCCTTCCGGAAAAGCCTTCTGACGTAAGAAGCACCAGCGCAAAGCTCAGAGAAGAGGAGGAGGCTGGGCTGCTGTGTTCAACAAGTAAACAGGAGGCTGGTGGGCAGGAATGAGGCTCCATGGAGAGAGGGGTCTGGAGAAAGGTGAGGGAGGTTTGCAGGGTCAGATCAGGAAGCTCCTGCACGCCATGGTCACGGGTCCGGGTTTTGTTCTGAGCGTATGGGAAGCCACTGGAGGGTTTTGAGCAGTAGGTGACACAGTTTGATTTACACTCTCCAAAGATCACCTAGCTTCTAGAGGGCAAGGGTAAAAGTAGGGAGAGGAGTCTGGGGACTCTCAGAGCCCAGGTGAGACATGGTGAAGGATCTGACTGGGATGATGTAGTGGAGAACGTGATGGATATGGGTATATTTCGAAGGTACAGCTGACAGGACTTGCTGACCCACTAAGCGTGTTACGTTAGAAGAGGGAATCAAAGCTGACTTAAGTTTTGCCTCGCCTTGTGGCTGTTTGGGGACTAATTCTCAGACGAAGTAGCGGCCAACTGCTGAGTAACTCGACTGAGGGATCTTGGGAAGTTACCCGAAAGACACTGTCCCACGACTGGAGAAAACGAGACAGGGAGTAAAGCTAATGTTCAAGTGACACATGAGGCAGTTTACCTTCGAGGAGACACAAGTCACTGCTTAGAGCCTTGCTACTTCAAGGATGGCCGGAGGACAACAGCACTGAATGGCCTGGTTGGAAATGCAGAGTCCCCCCAACACTCCAGACCCCCCGAACCAGAATCTGGTTTGTAGCAAGATCCCCAGGGGATGCCTGTACACACGAAGGTTGGAGATGCAGAGGCACAAAGTTCAAGCTGATTGGAGACTCTATCCCTCGCTTTCAGAAATATATATAAAGGTACCATGCTTATTAGCATTAACAACCTTAAAACATAGAGACTGCCTTCACTGGGACAGCAACAAAAATACCAAAACAAAACATAAAACCCAGCTCCCATAAGCTTGCTTCAAATCGGTGTGCTTACCAGATTTCTTTCTCTTGCCAAGGGTCTTCCTTTCCTATCATTTTGGTAATTGCACACGGGAGAATGGAAATCTACACAAATCTGGTTAGCAGGCTTCAGGGTCTTGTGGCCAGGCATACTGCTCTCGAGTAATATTTTAAGGAAAACGTTACTTTCTTCAATTATAAATAGAGGTCACAGCAATTCCTGCACAGACCCCCTAAATGTTTTATGATGTTTTTAATGAAAAAAAGGCAAAGACGCCAACACTTCAATATATCACACGCACCAGAGCAGCAGAAATTATAATAAAAAAAAAATCTATGTACTCAACTGTATCTTCAACTGGCAGTGAATCTACTGCGGAAGGAATCGTTTATATAGAGCTCATTTCTTACTTGGGTTGAGGGGAACCTCACTGACAAGGGCATTTCCCTCGAAATCTGGGTTTCCTTCCTGGAAAAAAGTCACCTCAGAACTGAATGCAAAAGCCATCTGTTTCAAAATTCAGTCAAGATGTTTTCTGGAGCAGGGGTGCTGATGTCTCTGTATTGGCATGTGCAGAAGTTATTAACCAAAGTTTGAAGAGACTTTGAATTCAAAGGTCAATTCAACAAGTATTTACTGGACACATAGAACATTTAGGCTTTTCGATTTTTAATTATGTGCATACAGAGCTACTGAGGGGTGCTGGTTGAGAAGTTTCCACACTAACAATTTCAAAGGCATAAAGGAGTGAACTTCATTGAAAACACTAACCACTATGAAGATTTAGTCCTATTTTTGAAGTATTAAATTTATTGGGTCTTTTCCCCCCCCGGTTTCAAGTATCTGAATCTGGTGATACTGCTTAAATATCCCCTCTTCATGAGAGATCTCTCCTGTCCATCCAACCAAATGGCAAATTTTTCCCCTTGTTATTCTCTCACAGAACCTATTTCTTTTCTTTCTTGGCATTTAATACATTCTCCCATTTTTTGTATCTTTTTTTTCTTTCTGTCTTCCCATGAGATCACTTCTCCTAGGAATAGGGGTGGTCCCATTCGCTCTCCAATGAATAGAAGAATGAATCCATGAAGGTGTTAATTGCCAAATCCCTTCTCTGACCCATTGGTAACCACCTCCTTATTTCAGATGCCCTAGGAAAACTCATCTTTCCTTATGTTTCTTACTCATCCGCTTATTCACTTGAAACACTATGTGTATCCAGGTCCATATGTGTGTTAGGGACACTTACCTGAAAGAGAAGAAACACGTTCGTTTGAGGCCTCAGATGGTAAATGTCAGCTGTCCTAAGCATCCGGCAATTACGGAATACTAGTACATTTTTATTGCTATATTTAATTTCTGATTTTTCTCACTTAAATCTGGACGTGGAAGCCAGTAGTAAACTGCGTGCCTTTACTCGGTCAGGGATTTTCATCAGTTACTAAAAGCTAAACAATTAGGTCCAACATGGAATTCAGCAAGGCCAAAACCTCCCATTAAAATTATTTGCCTTTCACGGTGTTAGCCAAATGAATAATATATTTCAAAGAAGATACTTGGAAAGACCGATCTGTTGAGAATGCACAGAAGGAACACACACCAGCATGACCATGTGGAGTGGTTCCTGGTTTATACACAGACTACAGGACAGCTGCAGGCGAGCTGACTCCAAAGAGGGGCAAATTAACCAAAGGACCACAAACGGGAACCTTCCATCAAGTGAAAAGAGAAAGCAAATACCTCCATCTAAATTTGTCTCCAGCTCAAAACTTCTCAAAGCTGCATTTCAGTAGGTAAGTTTAATCAGTTCACAGGGAACAAGACAGAGAGGTTGGGAGAACTATTTAGAAAAATTACTGAAACAGTCAATCTTGCTCCCAAGGTTAAAAAAAAAAAAAGAAATTCTACAACAGTCCATTTGAATTCCCAGATCTACTAGGCCTGTAAATGTAGTGAACAGAAACTCTCATGTACATTCCATAAAATTCCCATTTCAGGTTCAAATATCTATGAATTTTAAGTTGTTTTTTTTTTTTTTTTTTTTTTTGAGATACAGAGACAGTGTGAGTAGGGGAGGGGAGAGAGGGAGAGGGAGAGACAGAGAATCCCAAGCAGGTTCCGCAATGTCGGTGTGGAGCCTGATGCAGGGCTCAAACTCATAAACGATGAGCTCATGACCTGAGCCAAAACCAAGAGTCGGATACTTAACCCACTGAGCCACTCAGGAGCCCTAAAAATTAAAATATATTTGAGAGGTGCCTGGGTGGCTCAGTCAATTAAGCATCTGACTCTTGTTTTTGGCTCAGGTCATGATCACACGGTTCGTGAGTGTGAGCCCTGTATTGGGCTCCTACTGACAGTGAGAAGCCTGCTCAGGAGTCTCTTTCTCCTTCTCTCTCTGCCTCTCCCCTGCTCCAGCTGCCTCTTTCTCAAAATAAATACATAAACTTAAAAAATATATATCTGTTAATTTTCTATGTGTACTTCTCATTTTAAAAGTAATAACAATCATTAAAGAAAATATGAAAGGTAGCAAATTAAAGGACACCACCCACAATTGCTAATATCACCAGAGGTCACAGATTAATGGATGCTGGTAAAAATGCATAACAAAAATAGAATTTGTCTTCTATTTGTCAATTTAATATACTTGCTTGCCAACACTACTAAAAGGAGCTTAGCGTATTGATTTAAAAAGAATGGCAACGAATACACTCAATAGAAAGGAAAGCTAAAAAAAAAAAAAGAAAGAAAATAAAGAAAGGAAAACTTAAGTATACTCATTTATATTCCCTAGCTTTCCACAAATTTCATCACTAAATAGTCAGGGGTCTGGAACTAGGAAAGTCTTTGAAAGGCAGTTTAGCCCATCACGCTGACCATGCTAGGATCTGTGAGCTCTCGCAAATCTTGTATAGGGACCACCATAACAGACTTCAGTTTTGAATACTCATCCCACATGTCCCTGAGTACTGGTTACGTGGTTTGAAGAATTTACCTCTGCGAAAGGGGTAATGTCTGATTATTCTAAGTTATCCTTGGTACTAATTAGTTCAGGACTGAGACATCTGGCCAAGAAGGTATGAGATGTTTGCTACGGACTTTTTGGAAAGTTCTGGAGAAAGCCACAGGAAGCAAGCGTCTCGCATAGTCATGTAAAGCAACAACCTTAAAACTACATCAACATCAAAGATGGTAGAGAGACCAAAAAAAAAAAAAAATCCTACATGATGTGGTCGAATTGATAAATTTGCAAAGACTAAACCTATAAATGTGAGAAGAGCCATCTAAACGAGCCAGAGTATTAGTGAGTGTTGGCTTGCTCCTATTTGTCAAAAATGTTCCAAGAAAGAGAGGAGTTCAGGGGCATCTGGGTGACTCAGTCAATGAAGCATCCGAATCTTGATTTCGGCACAGGTCGTGATCTCATGGCTTCGTAAGTTCGAGCCCTGCATTGGGCTCTGTGCCGACAGCGCAGAGCCTGCTTGGGATTCTCTCTCTTCCTCTCTCTCTCTCTGCTCCTCCCCCACTCACACTGTCTCTCTCAAAAATAAACTTAAAAAAAAAAAAAGTGGAGCACCTGGATGGCTCAGTCAGTTGAGTGTCTGAAAAATAATACAAAAGAGATAAGCTCAGAGAAGTTCCTGGTTCGCAAACAGAGATATGAGGGAAGGAATTAGTTTAGCGGCTGGGTGCTAGCTTTACAGGACTGGAAAGGGGAATACAGTTATGGCTTTCTCACCAACGTCTCATGTTTCAGGGGCCTCAATAGAACCACCATTAATGTGAAAGTGACGTGGTTAGAGCAAGGTAACAAAGAAAATGGAGGAAATAGGTCTAGCACAGAACACTGGGTATAGTTACTGGCAGGAGAAGTTACGGGACATAAAGAGATGAGAAGCCTACTATGATTCTGAGGAAATTATACTGCCAAAGAAGTCACAGAACTAGTCTGCAAGAACGTGTGTGATGATTCAGGCCCTCGATGGACACGAGGAGAAACTCGATTACGAAACTGGATGATGGTCGCAATGTCTTCCTCAGATCAAACAATGGCAGATAATGGGCAAAAAGGGACCTGTCAGTGGATGGAGCCAGAGGCCACAGAAAATAATGGTCAAGAGCGTTGTACCCAGGAAGTAGAAACACGCTAATCCTCCCACCACTGCCACCCCCCACTGCCGGGTCTAAGTGTGCCCCCAATGCCTGTGCGGGAGACTGACATTACCACTATGGACCAATTCTTTCTTTACCTAAACGGCAATTTGTTAACGCAGTTATATCATCCTTGAGTTACCACTGTATTGTGTGACTTGCGTGTGGCTGTGTGTGTGTGTCTGTGGCGGGGGGGGGGGGTTGCGTAGATAACTTGTCTTTTATTATACAGATGCTCAGATCAGGAGCAGCCAACTCTACACCTGATGAAAACAACCAGGCATTATCAGAGATTCTGGATTCGAGCTTGATGCGGTAAGCTGTTGGGGACTCCCAAGGGTGCAGAATACCTAATTCCAAAAGAGCTGTGGGGGAGGAAGGGGTGTGTGGAAGAAGATTCAAAATAGAGGAGGCATGGCTAAAAGAGTCATTTTAATATGGAGTCGGGAGGCCCTAGTGAAAGTGGGGCTTGTGCACATCTTCCTTCGGTCTCAAGATTCTTGGAATCATTGCCGAACTCAGCTCAAAGCCAAGGCATCTGCTGCATGTTAAAATGGACGTAAATGGACTTTCTGCCTAGTAATAGCCCCAGCAACCAATCATGTACGGATAAGCATAACTGTAGCCATACCAGCTCCACTCATATTTCGTTCAAAACCACTCACACACTCCCTCTTTTCTCTTGAAATCACCTTAACCTCCTTTGTCTCTCTGGAGCATAATTGGGCACATTTGATTTTGCGGTTTGCACTCTTGTCTATTGTTGGTCAACAGGGGGTTCCCCCCCACACCACCAAGCAATTCTCTAACACCAGTCGGGTGTCCCGCAGTGTAGCTCAATTCTGACACCGT
The DNA here is from genome assembly GCF_022837055.1 of Prionailurus viverrinus. NCBI lineage: Eukaryota > Metazoa > Chordata > Mammalia > Carnivora > Felidae > Prionailurus > Prionailurus viverrinus. The sequence continues at coordinate 17,220,131 of NC_062569.1, forward strand.
GCACACGACATAGCATCGCGTTTCAGGAGACTGCTCCCTCACCTTTAGACATGTCCCAAATCCAGGTTATTGATTGATTATATCATTGGTCATTGGCAAGTGATTCAGCCTTCAGCCCCCCTCCCCTCCCCAGAGGTCAAGGGGGTGGGAATGAAAGTTCCAATCCTCCACTTCCTGGTTACTTGCCCTGGCAACCCAGGTGTGGCCCCAAAGTTCATTAACATAACAAAAGACACCTTTGTCGCTTTCCTCAGGAAATTCCAAGGGTTTTAGGAGCTCTGTGTCAAAAAATGGGATGAACCACGTATGTATTCATTAGAAATCACACTATCATAAGACTTTTGCTTTTTTTTTTTCTCTCTCTCCAGGAAAGGGAGAACGCTCTACACGTGGGTAGAGGAGTGAACTGTAGAGACTTAGCTGTCCGCCAAAATTCATCCTCCCCTCTCACGTAGCCGCCTGGATCATGTCAGCGAGCTATGTAACATCCCCCAGCCTGCCACCGCTTATGATCACTTAAGGACATCACTAACAGAACATGGGTCAAGGATAGGAGAGTACCAGGTGGAGACCTTCAAGAGAGTGGCAGTGCCTCTCTGGCCCTTCCCTTGCCCTAAGCCTCAGCGAGGACACACCCGTCAGCCAAACATGACCTTGCATTCCGCTTGCGAGAATGCCTCAGGGCAGAGGTTCCAAAACCTTCTCACAGTTCCGCGGCGGCCCACGTGGTCGAAGTGATCTTTCCACAGTGCCCCTAGACCGAAAGGAACATCCTAACGATTTCATTTGAAAGCAGTTAGGTTGGGCAGCTGGGTGGCTCAGCCAGGTACGCGTCCGACTTTGGCTCAGATCCTGATCTCATGATTCATGAGATCGAGCCCCGCGTTGGGCTCTGCGCTGACAGCTCGGATCCTGGAGTCTGCTTTGGATTCTGTGTCTCCCTCGCGCTCTGCCCCTCCCCCCACTCCCAGTCTTTCTCTGTCTCTCCCAAAAATGAACATGAAAGAAATTAAACGCAAATAAAAGCAGTGAGGTCGACGCTGCCAGGATCGCTGCATTCGTAGCCTCGGACACCTCCGAAGACCCGACGTCTGTCCAAGGAGATGAAGTAACACTGTGCACCCCTGAGGAGTGTGATCCTGTACCCGTGAGCATCCACCACATGCCCATGGGTGCCAGTTCTGCTTTCTTCCGGCAAGGTACCTATTTATTGGGGGATCCCAATAAACGAGACGAATGTGTAATGGATGGCTTGCTGGTGATTGCCATGAACAAGCACCGAGAGATTTGTACCATCCAGTCCTGTGGTGGGAGAACGCTGCTGAAACATCAACTCCTGAGATACAGTAAAACAGCCGGTGTGAAAGGACTAGAAATTACAGAGCTAATACAGAAGGCTTTGGAGAATGACTGGGAAGTTCAGAAAGAAGGTGGAAGGTTAGGCTTTGCAGGGTCTAGAGGAAATCAAAGAATCACAGCATTTAAAGTAGAAAAGGCCCCCAGGGGCTCCTGGTTGGCTCAGTTGGTTAAGTGTCCGACTTCAGTTCAGGTCATGATCTCACAGTTTGGGTTTGAGCCCTGTGTCGGGATTGAAGCTGACAGCTCAGAGCCTGGAGCCTGCTTCAGATTCTGTGTCTCCCCCTCTCCCTGCCCTCCCCTGCTTACTCTGTTTATTTTTGCGAGAGAGAGAGAGAGAGAGAGAGAGAGAGACAGACAGACAGACATTAAAAAAAAATTAAAGTAGAAAAGGCCGCTAATGATACCTCTAATGTGGAAGAGAAAGCAGAAGAAATTATTGCTGAAGCTGAACCTCCTTCAGAAGTTGTTTTTATGTGGGCCTGGGTGGCTCAGTCAGTCACTTAAGCGTCCAACTTCGGCTCAGGTCACGATCCTGTGGTTTGCGGGTTTAAGCCCCGCATGGGGCTCTATGCTGAGCCCTCTCTGCCCCACTCATGCTGTCTCTGTCTCAAAAATAAACGTGTAAAAAAATTAAAAAAAAAAGAAGTGGTTTCTAAACCTGTGCTTTGGACCCCTGGAACTGCTCACATCGGAGAGGGAATGCAAGACGCCTGGGGTGATGATGAAAACTTTGAGAAGGAAGAGGAGAATGGCGGTGACGGCCATGAAGCTATCATGCTTAACAGTATAAAAAGGGACACTGAAATAGAAGTCTCCAATGCTAGAAGCCATGATGCCCCTGCTGCACTCTCAGACAAAAGAAATGATCGTTTCAGAACCAGCCAAGAATCCAAAGAAAATAAGAACAGAAACCATCAGTGCAAAACCAGAAAAGCCACCAAGTAAAAAGCTAGTGAAAAAGAGAAAAGAGAAGAGAGCGGCTAACCGAAGCACGCATAGTTGTATATTCGGTCATATAACTATTAAGAGGATATTTATTCAGTGCTAAGAAAACCACTTAAATATGCATGTCTTCATGACCTACTGGTCATTTGAAAAGAATAACGCATACAAGTTGAGAAATATCCTTGTTCCTCTGCAACCGTAATCACTTACTGATGAGATTTGTGCGTCTGTTGACTTGGTACCTCGCTTGGTACCTCATTTCGACTTTTGCTCAATACTGGCTTTTAAAACTCACAACAATTTCTGAAAAACCAGCTTCGCAAAGACATGGCGTCACCTAAAGGAACATAGCGTGGGATCTGATGTTGAAACTGATCTGTGCTAGTTGCTTTTGGGGCTGTATTATTGCAACCATCAACATTATTCTAACTAGTAGACTGACTAAATTCTTGGATGACCTTCAAACATAAGGAAATGTCATGCCAAATCAGAATAAGACATGGGTTTACCTAGTACACTATTCCCTTTTTTAGGACCTGCGTAAATGTACGAGCAACAACACTAACGAACAAGTGCCCTCTGGGATGTAACTCTCTAAAGAGCATGGCCAAGCTCCAGATGGTCTCCAGACACTTCTGGGGCTCTGATCCTTGGCCCTCTTATCAAATTGTAATTCTGGAGTGTTCCCTAGACAAATCTTGAGGAATGATTAGGAAATGAATAAATGCAAATGGTTTTGAATAGCTTCTATTAATTCATTATTTACTAAGCACCAGGTATCCATTACTTCTGCGTATTGAAATAGAAAATACACACCACCACTAGACACAGAATATATTCTTTGCAAAGTATTCTTAGGAAGAACGGATCCACATCCATCTGACAAACTGGATCCTAATATCTCATTAAAGCAAAAATCAAATGTTCACTGTTTTCAACATTGCTCCCTGAGAAAATATTAGATTTTTTTTTCTCAGTTAGACTTTTTTCTTATGGACCAGATTCACTGTCTATCTTTACTGGGTCATTCACATGTTGATCAGCCGTGTGATGTTCGGTCACTTTTCGACTCTTAAAGTTGAGTCAAAGGAGTTATTTTAAAAATAAACTTAAGTAGGGACCTAGTGATTCTGAGAGCTGAAAGGGACATGAGCAAAATTCTTTGTTGCTTCCCTGACATATTCCTGGAAGTGGTAGGTCCTTTTTTTGCCTCCTCCTCTCTTTCACAAGCTTAAATCATTAGCTGTGATCCAAACATGTAATGCCTGAAAGCTCTACCTTCTGCACTTGGGGAAACTCTATCCTGTCCTTCAAGACTCAAGTATTACCTTTCCAGGATAGCCTTCCACACCACCTCCCACAAGGGCTGATCCTTCCCCTTCTTTCAGGCTGTCCCAGCACTTTGGATACACGTGCATGAATTCCTGTCTATGTACTTCTCTTATGGTACTTTTGGGATTATATAACCACTTCTGGTTGATGTGTTTATTTGGATGAGGGGTTAGCCAACTTCTTCTGTAGAGGACCTGATGGTAAACGTTTGAGACTGTGCAGGCCGTGGGGTCTCTGGAGCAACTACCAGATTCTGCCATGGCCATGGGAAAGCTGCCAGAGACAGTAAGCAAATGATTGGGTGTGGCTAAATTTCAGTAAAGTTTGGACTGAAGGCCAAAGGGCAACAGCTTATGACCTGTGATCCAAATCTTCAAGACAGGGAGGCCCACATTGCTCAGAAAGTCTCCTAGATCATTTATCTTCCTAAAAGAGGCTAGGTCTTTACCCATTTCTCCCAATTCTGTGAGGACACCCGAACAACAAGACCCATTTTTGTCTGAGAAGTTTTGGAAAGGGTTTTACTTAACATATGGAAGTCTGCATCCAATGTCAAGTGGGTAAGCTACCTTTCAAGAAATCACACTCAAGTGGGCACACAGATGTATTTTTTACTTTGGCCAATAATGTTGGCCCACACAGTGTCTTACATTTCGATGAATTGATAATATTTTTAAATAGTTATTAAAAATATTAAAAGACTTTCCTGACAACTTGGAAGACGTGGCCATATACCATCCACCTTCCCTTATGGTAACCATCAATTAGACCTGAGTAGTAGCTCTCTTTTAAGAGGAGCACGGAAGCTCCAGGTTCCCACTTGCCACCACTATTGTTCTCCAACACCGATTGTGAGTGTCAGTTGCCATTTATAATCTCCCGTGTGCTCGGCCCCTTTCTTCAGGTTACATGTCTGGGTCCTCTGGTCATTTGGGTTTGCCATCCCTGATACAGGTATCAAAAACTCCTGGAAGATTTCAGACCATAAGACTTCGACTTGCCTTGCACCCATGCGTGTTTTATTTTTTCTTCCTTGCACACCCACCGTAGGCAGACCAGTTTTCGTGATGAATGAATTTTATACCTGTATCCCTCAAAGTGGGAGGGGTCTAATAGGCTTTTTCTTCCACATTCAAACCACAACTTCTGCTTTTCTCCAGCCCCGATTCTGCCTTCTGATTGTGTAAGTCTCTCGTGTGATCTCATTTATCTACTTACTAGATTCTTCTTTTAAAAAGTGCAAATGCTCCTTTAGTTTTTAATGATAAAATACAGGCACCAGCTCATCAGCATCTTCAGTTCTGGTAGAAAGTGCATCTGATGCTCAACCACTCCTCATCAGGGAAATACAAATCAAAACCACACTGAGATACCACCTCACACTGGTCAGAGTGGCTAAAATAGACAAATCAGGAAACTACAGATGCTGGCGAGGATGTGGAGAAACGGGAACCCTCTTGCACTGTTGGTGGGAATGCAAACTGGTGCAGCCGCTCTGGAAAACAGTGTGGAGGCTCCTCAAAAAATCAAAAATAGAACTACCCTATGACCCAGCAATAGCACTACAAGGAATTTATCCAAAGGATACAGGAGTGCTGATTCATAGGGGCACATGTGCCCCAATGTTTATAGCAACACTTTCAACAATAGCCAAATTATGGAAAGAGCCTAAGTGCCCATCAACTGATGAATGGATGAAGAAGATGTGGTTTTCATATACAATGGAATACTACTTGGCAATGAGAAAGAATGAAATCATGCCATTTGCAGCAACATGGATGGAACTGGAAGGCATTACGCTGAGTGAAATCAGTCAGTCAGAGAAGGACAGCTATCCTATGTTTTCACTCATATGTAGATCTTGAGAAACTTAACAGAAGACCATGGGGGGAAGGGAAGGGGAAAAAAAATTAGTTCCACACAGAGAGGGACGGAGGCAAACCATAAGAGACAAGTAGAGAGAACAAACTGAGGGTGGATAGGGAGTTGGGGGAGAGGGGCAAATGGCTGATGGGCATGGAGGAGGGCATTTGTTGGGACGAGCACTGGGTGTCGTATGTAAGTGATGGACCACGGGAATCTACCCCAAAACCAAGAGCACCCTTTACACACACTGTACGTTAGCCAATTTGACAACAGATTATATTAAAAAAAGAAAGAAAGAAAGTGTATCTGAATGTTTATGTTAGCCACTTGCTATACCCAAGTGAATAAGCAGGTCTTCAAATATGAAGATAACCCCCTTACTTTTGGCAGGAGAGCACATGTCCTCACGGTCACTGCCTCACTAGAGGAGCTGGGCTGAGGTACACCTATTAGACTAGCTTCCTTCCTGTCCTACAGCCTGCTTTTGGGCTATAGGTGGAAGGAACGGGTCAGTGCATACAGTTCAACTAAGACCTGTAATAACAGCCAAAGTTTATGGAGCGTTGTCTATAGCCAAGCGTCCTTAAATCTCTTACATATATTGTTTCCTCCTCACCATACGGTCATAAAGTACACACTGTTACTATATTTATTTTATAACTAAGAGAAATGACACAAGAAGGTAATTTGCCAAAGTCAAATGGAGGAGCACAGATGAGGACCCAGGAAATGTGATTTCAACGTATATTCCTCGGACCACTAAACTCAACAGCCCCCTCCCTCTCACACTTCCTAGATGGCCTTTTAGCAGAACCAAGCTTCTTGTTTAAGTGAGTTCAAACCCAAGGTATTGCTAACAATCGACTAATTCAGCTATCACACTGAAATCTAATGGAAATAAGACTACATTCTAGAACTACCCATATTTTTTTACTAACAACACAAACATACATATTTACTATTCCTGGGCCTAAGGAAGCTGGGGAATTGGTTAAAAAAAATTAACGGATCCTTTAAAAATTGCATTACAATTTTTTCGGTCTGTATTGGGAATGACACTGCTCAAAGCCTGATATGCTCTGGATACTCTATTTGCTGAGATTTTCATTTTTATCACCAAAGTGGGCATTTGGTTACAGCTGCTTTAAAATTTTTCTGAAATCAAGATTAAAGTTGTCCCTTAAAACAAGGAACTCTGGGACCTCCATCTCCCATCTGTCTGTATTGTAATGGACTCAAAATGACTTTCTGGGGGAGGATCTTGTGTTGCCTGGGACACTCTTAGGGCTCATAGTTAAGCAAAACCAGGTACCCTTCTACTGAGGCATATCTCATTGTTAAATACCCTGACTTCCACAGGAGGGTATTAATTCTATCCCCAGCTGGACACAAAAAGCACACGGCTTAGCACTTCCTGAAAAAACCGAGCAGCTGTTCTCCAGGTACTTCTCCAAGAATATAACCTTAAATTCATTACAGATTCAGTAAGGTCTTTCAGGAACTTGGTTGAGAGAAGATGTACTCTGGACAACTCCCCAAACCCAGGTCTATTCCTCAGAAAGAGGTTCTTTCCTGTTTTGATATCCAAAAAAATTATACAGGGTGTACATTTACTCTTTTTTTTTAATAAAAGTTCAGGAACCTCACAGACACCATGTAAGAAAAAAATACTCAACGCTCCAGCCCCGGGGTTGATGACGGATCATCAGGAAGTGACAATCAGAACCACGTAAGGCTGAATCTGATGGGAGTATTCCCTTCTCTCACAGAATTGATTTTCAATTACCTTTGCACTGTCTATACTGAGAGATTATAGGAAAGAGCTGATGAAGGTTATCACTGCTTCTGATGAGGATGTTGTTTGTGACACTATTTGAGGTCTTTTGAGAAAGACTTATTGGAGAACTTTCTCGTTGGTCTCAATATCAGGCAGAATGGGGCTTCTCCAATCAACGGGTTTCATCTCACTCAGGAACACTATGAATCATCTTTGCCCCTTCTCTTGGGCTGCTGAAAGGCTCAGGGTCCAATATGTGGCCCTTCTCTACAAAGGAGACTTGGCTTCAGTGATGGGCTGGGTGTCTCCCTGATTCTATCTCATTTTTTCATTATAATTTTCTCTTCCCCTCAACTATTTTTTTCTTCTGATACTGAACAGATTGTAGTAATGCATTTTAGTTAAGATTTTCTGAATAAAGAAGTGTACATATATGCAACCCCCCTCCCCCCGCCAAAGTGACTAGTTCCAATAATGATCCAGTTGCTACCATGAAACCCTGAAAGCTAAGCTTGACTCTTTCTTGGCCTTCAGGCCCACACAGTTGATTCTGTTTGAAATCCATTCACTTATAACTCCACTGTCACTACCCTACTTCAGGCCAACAGCAACTCACTTCTGGGGCACTCCAGTATCTTAACTGATCGTACTCCTACAATGGTTCACCCCTACAGTGGTGCAGAAGCGGTGTAGGCGGTATACCCCTACATCAGCAATGTCTGGTCCACTGCCTTATCCAACCTATTCTCTGAGTTTCAACTATGCTGGAAAGTCTACATTGGCTTATGATATAGTCTCGATGCCTTAAAAGACCTTAAAAGTCCCTGGAGAATCTGAAATGAGCACTTTTTCACACAACCCATGGACTTTCTCTTCCTCAAAAGTACAAGGTCCGCCCCTCCCTCTTTTGGGCATTTACACAGGTTGTTCCCTTTGCCTGGAACACTCTTATTTCACACTGCTGGCTTTTACTTGGTTCTCCGTTCTCAATTTAAATGTTTTTGTTTTGTTTCTTACAAAGGGGGAGGTTTTCCTAGACTCTTATGTTGTGTTACACATGCCTTATACATGCCTTCCAGAAGAGTTATTGCTTGGGAAGAATATCTTGTTATATTTGACTGCAGTGACTACTTGAATAGCTTGTTTTCTCTGCTACACTACAGGGCAAGGACTGCATCTGTCTTGTTCACTGCTCTAGTCCAGGTCCTGGCACACTCAAAAAATGTTGGTTGATTGACTGAATGAGCTACATCACCATTAAACATGAGGAATCAGAAAATGCCAATGTAAGATTCTCGGTTAGTGGGTCTTTAGTGGACCCACACATGTAATGAAACAATCTGCAGAAGTGCTCTTACTTAATGTAGAACAAATTCATTATATTTGATTGGTCCTTTTCTATCTCCCAATATTTTCACTTTAAAATGGAGAAAAGAAGAATCCACACAAGCCTGTCATTCCTGGGTTGATTGCTTATTCAGGTGCCATAAATCACCCCGGATAATGGAGCAAGAAAGACAAAGGGCATCTTCAGAGATCTTTCCATTTTTCAAAAGATACTGTGTTATTTAGATTTAAAGTAAGACTTTGGTTGTCTGAGAGAAAGCAGAGAAGAGAGATAATTACCAAGTAATATAGAAATTTAGCTGCCAGGGGCACCTGGGTGGCGCAGTCGGTTAAGCGTCCGACTTCAGCCAGGTCACGATCTCGCGGTTGGTGAGTTCGAGCCCCGCGTCGGGCTCTGGGCTGATGGCTCGGAGCCTGGAGCCTGTTTCCGATTCTGTGTCTCCCTCTCTCTCTGCCCCTCCCCCGTTCATGCTCTGTCTCTCACTGTCCCAAAAATAAATAAAAAACGTTGAAAAAAAAAATTAAAAAAAAAAAAAAAAAAGAAATTTAGCTGCCAAAGTCACTGGGTAGCCTCCCACTCCCCCTGCACAGCAAGTATGAACTTGCTCATAACATTAGTGGTTTATACCTTTTTGTGAAAATAAGTTGTACTGTCACCTTTTTTTGGGGGGGGGGGGGACACATAGTACAAAGCCAAGCAATATCACAGACTTCTATTCTGAGGCTGAAGTGTGTAGGTCAACCTAAGATTGTCCAACAGGTACTTGGTTTCACTTCTTTTCCTTCCTGCATTCTTGACTGTCACTCGTTTATAAATTCTAATGAGATGCTCCTGTTTCATACATAGGAGGATCTCGTAGGTTATAACCTCCATCAAATTCCGACAAACTGATTACTGTGATCTCTGATAAAACATTTTAACTCAAGGATGTGTATGGGGCATTTCCAAACTAGTTAAAATGTTCACTTACTTAAAGCAAGCACAGAGGGGGCTTCTGGGTTGCTCTAGGACTCAATTTCTCGGACTCTGCTACCTCTCAGGCCCTGAGTTCTGTGAGATGCTCTGTGCTCTCCTTCAGTGACTTCTGCGAACTCGCAATCAAGAAAAATCTCAACCAGCAGAGCAACTAAACTCCATTATTAAGGCGTCAGGTACACAGGTGGTCTACAGAACAGGCTCACAGAGGAAAAAAGAAATCACTTCTCAAAATTATCTCTGTGGGAGAGAGTCTGGGCTCTCCCTAAGGAGAAATGATTCTCTTCAAAAATGAAAAATTAAAGCATGTGAAGCACAATTAGAAACATTGACTTCTTCTGCCTACAGATTCAGCACAATTAAGGAATCATCTTTACACACGCACACACGCTCACCAAGGTATTGTCTGCCCTTTTGGAACAACTGAATTTCAGAGACTGAAAATGCCATTCACAGTAAGTAACATGGTTTTCTATGTATTACTAAAAAACAAACAAAAATCCTGTGGATTAAGCGGTGAAATAAGCCCTTCTTACTCCTTGTTTTTTATTTTACACTCTCTCAAGCGGCTCTTTTCAGATTTGGCACATATTTTTATCATGTGTCATTCTTTTGCCTACAAATGGAAACCTGAGTTGAATACACTGGTTAAGGTCCTCTTAAAATGTCTTTGTACTCAGAGTCCAACCCTTCCGAATCACTTTTTCGATTCAATCTTTGATAACTGCGCATTTTTTTTAGTGTTTCTTTGTGAGAGAGCAAGCGAGTGAGCATGAGAGAGGGTGGGGCAGAGAGAGAGAGGGAGACACAGAATCTGAAGCAGGCTCCAGGCTCCAAGCTGTCAGCACAGAGCCCAAGGTGGGGCTGGAACTCACAAGCCATCAGGTCATGATGTGAGCTGAAGTCGGATGCTCCAGTGAGTCACCCAGGTGCCCTGGTGCATTTCTAAAAAAGAGTGTGCCATTACTGTCTCTGAGTTGCCAACCATTTGGCCAGTTTCCATGCTAGAGCTTTTTGGATCTTACTCAGTGTCAACAGAACTTGGTCAGACAATAAGCTAACCCTTTCATCCAATGGTCCTTAAATGACTATCTTAAATATGAACAAGCTCTTTTGTCTGGTCATGCAACTAGAAATAACCGTCATGTTTACGCATGCAAAGAACGGTAATTGTGTTACAGCTGCTCCCAACAACACCTGTAAGACGCCATAAAATAAAAGCTGTATCTTGATTTTAGGAATACTAAAATTTGCGTGTGAGGTAGGGAAGGGAGTGTGTCTTAGGATCCGTGAAATGCAACTTTAGAGACTCATCCCAGGAAACAAGGTAAAATCCTTTCAAAACAGGCTTGATTATTCTCACTCTAAGACAAGTATTTTAACTCAAAGATACTTTTAGAGCATTTCCAAACTAGTTAAAACTCTACATTATTTGCATGTAGAGTAGCTTCGTGATAGAATCAACCCAAATTGATAATTGTTCCAACCGGCCAGTTTGAGTGCGTGGGTCTTTGGTGTGATGAATTTCACCAGAAGCTATCTTGGATCCAGAGGAGGCAGAAGTCTTATGAAGGGTAATACTTCTCACTTCTCCCAGCTACTCAGCGATGGAGGGGACAGAATAGGATACTCTGGAAACACAACTGGCTTAAACATGTCATTGCTTACCTAACCCCCACCCTTCCTTATACATAATAAGGACACAAATGTATGCTTTTGAAACACCCAAGAAAACAAACTAGTTAAGTAGGAGTGTAGGTAAACAAAGCTTTGTTTTTTTTCTTTTTTTAATTTTGTTTATTTTGAGAGACACCACAAGCAGGGCAGGTGCAGAGTGGGAGAGAGAGGATCCCAAGCAAGCTCCGATGTGGGGCTCAAGCCCATGAAGCGTGAGATCATGACCTGAGCCGAAATCAAGTCAATGAACTGACTGACCCAGCCAGGTGCCCCAACAAAGAATGTATTTTTTTTTACACACCATCTTCAAATCACTCAAACGTTTTGGTTAATTCACAAATTCTTTTACGCATAAAATCCAGGAACGATACCAATAATTTCCAGGGGAACACGGCAGGCCTTTCTATCCTTATGGCCCCATATACACATGCTCTCGGCCTCTATTTTCCAAGGGAGAGTGGGCAATGCCCATACAACCAAACTTTCCTGCTCTCTACTCTCTACTCTTCCTGCCTTGGTGGCCACTACACGTTGCTAGGGAACTCTCTGGCCAGAGTTCCACTTAACAGCCTTTAGTTCAAAATTCTTTCCTAAACCCATCGTCTCCATCACAGCTTGGTGGCAAGACTGTCTGTGAAACCCTGGGTCTGTCTCTGGCTGAGAAGATTCCAAGGACCTGAAACTAGCATTCGATGGAGATTAGCAGGATTTGATGAATTAAGTGGCAGCTCAATTATAACCAGAAAGTTGTACAGAAAAGAATAATGATGCAACTCCTTCTCCTTTACTAAATAAAGTAATTATCTTTTTTTTTTTAGCCCTTGCATTTGAAAGATGACTGTATTCTCTGAATAAGAAAACAAACAAGCCAAAAATAACTCCTCTGGACATTTATTGTTAAAGAAAGAAAGGATTGGGTCTTAGGGTTGTCAAAATAGACGCAATATGAAAATGCAGACTTTTGGGAAATTTACAGTGTTGCTGAAATGCATCGCAGCAGCAGTAATTTAATTTCCTTATCAGTCTCCCAAGAGAACCTGGGAACAGAATGTGCCCAAGTCCAAGAGGAATTCCTGAAGGGAAAGCAGAAAGAAGCTAATTGAAAGCAGTGGTACCAGACTGTGTCAGTTCAGATAATGCAAATACAAAGGGGCAAAAGCAAGGAAATTATCAGGGAGAAATGGAAACAAGAAGAAAAAGATCGGAACAAAAATAAACCAAGTGACAGATCGCTTTATAACAGGGTGTGTTTTAAGATAAATGGTGAGTCGGGACAAAGCCACATGAAAACATACTGGCTTCCAGTGATGCTGAATATCTATCAGAACACCAAAAAAAAAAAAAAATTAGGTATTTACTAGATAAATGGAAAATACCCTAACATTCAGGAAAGAAAAAATCGAGGATGTATCTAAAAAGAACACAGATTTTATAATCCCTGTGGTTTTTGTATCGTGAGGTTGATTAGACTCAGCATAACATAAAGGACATTGAACATTAATTTCCTATGTACCCGGATTAGAAACACCATTAGTTTTTATAAAGGAAAAGCTAGTTTTTTAATGCCCCACAGTACAGATAGAAAAATCAGTATGTAAGAAGATGCCTCTTTAATATTTGTATCAAAGTTAAGGTACATGTTTATCTTCTAAGATTTTGAGAAACCTCGTTGCTACTCCAGTGTAATAGTTCAAGTGGATTATGTTTCCGAATAGGACGCTTACTTGATGCTGATATTAAATTACAAATCAGTAAGTAGATCAACAGGTCTTCTACCATCAGTGCTTCTCAAACTTTGCAGTGTGTACAAATCACTTGGGGGAGCACGTAAATGCAGAATGATGCAGAAGGTCTAAACTGAGGCTCAAGAATCTGCATTTCAACAAACTTCTAGGTTAAAGATGTTGAGGCTGCTGGCCTGTGGACCATGATCTAAATAGCAAGGCTCACCATGCGGCCTCTGCTCGTGGGGAGTCGTTCACAAGCAATACCTGAACTGTAAGGATGACCAAGTTCCAGCTCAGAACCATGGCTGGTCTCAATTATGTATTTTGGTTTAGGATCACCTATGTCCAAATAACTGTTAGCCTCTATAAGAGCCTGCTTTCCCTTTTATTTAAAATAATTTTCATAACCCAAACACTGAACAACTGCCTAATACCTGGGGTGTGACGGGTTAGGTTATAAGTGGAAATGCGGACTCCTGCCCCCCAGGGGTTTATAATCGAACACAAAGACATTGGTTGTGGTGTGTATGTGATATTCTAAACCAGAAAACCACACCAGAGTAGATGCATGTTGTCAAATCACATCCAAATCAAAGGTTTAATCTGTTGTCAGAGTGAAAGAAAGGAAAACGGAATATAAAATTTGGTAGAAACGGAGATAATTTCACTTAGGAAACACAGATTGCAATACATATTATTGAGCTGTCAGTTTGCTTTTGACAATTCCTAGGGAAGGGCGTGGCATTTCATAAAAAAGCAGTCTGCTAGGCAACGAGGGAGAGCATTTCCACATGCACAACAAATATGGCTGCAGGTGTCAACAGTATTTCGGTGGCTAAAATATGTATATACTAAGAGTGATCAGGGATATGCAAATCACAGCCACAAGGAGGTATCACCTGACATCCGTTTGGATGGCTATTATCAAAAAAATAAAAGTGTTGACAAGAATATCGGGAAAAGGGAACCCTTGAACACTGCTGGTAGACATGTGAATTGGTACAGGCATTACAGAGAACGGTACAGAGTTCCTCAAAAAACCAAAAACTGTAACTAGTGAATGATCCAGCAAAACTTCTTCTGGGTATATATTCAAAGGAAATGAAATCGGTGTCTCAAAGAGATATCCGCACCCCATGTCTATGGTCATTAGCCTCAATAGCCAAGCTATGGAAACAAAGTGAGTGCTCTTGATGGAGGATGAGCTGAAAAACTGTGATTGGTGTGTGTGTGTGTGTGTGTGTGTGTGTGTGTGTGTGTGTGTGTGTCCACATAATTAAACACCTATTAATTGCTCAGCTTTTAAACACAGGAGATCCTGACATTTCCAACAACATGGATGAACCTGAGGAGCATCATGCTAAGTAAAATCAAGCAGGCACAGAAAGAAAAATACTGGGTGATCTCACTTGTAAGTGGAACCTAAAAAAGTCACATGCACAGAAGCAGAGAGTAACCGGTGGTTGCCGAGGGCGGGGAGAGGGTGGAAATGGAAGGAGGTATTAGTCGAAGGGTACAAAGTTGCCGCCGTGTAGGATGAACAAGTCTACAGATCTAACGTAGAGCATGATGGCTCGAGTTAATCCTGCGTTGAATACTGGAAATTTGTTAGAAGATTTCAGGTGCTCTCACAACAACAACAAAGCAACTATGTGAAGAGATGATATGTTAATTAGCTTCACTGTAGTAATCATTTCACTATGTCTATGTATATAAAATCATGATGTTGCACCCCTTAAACGTATACATTTTTTACCTAAAAAAAAAGATGGTAGGGAACTTAAAAATAGCAGCTGGTAATTAACAACCAAAATTAAATACAGTTTTAACTCTCAGATATAATTTGAGGCACTTCCTAAAATGATGCCACTAACTTTTCCTTCAAAGCCTTTATAAAAATATAGATCTCAGTAAATGAAATCAACACAGTATTAGGAATGATCACTTGCATCTGAAAAAACAGGATCGATTTGCCATGTATCCTCGACTTCCTTGCTGCCACGGCCATACAAGTGTTTAAACGGTATGCAAATAATGCTGCCAAGCTCTGGAAAAACGCAAGCGGCTGGAAAAAGAGCCAAGATGTTACAAATTTCTCCCTGCTCCACCGTTCTCCTTTCTGTCACACTCATAAAAATGTACATAATCCGCACACATTTGTAAAAGCACACTCTATTTATGTCAAAGTAAACTTAAATTTGGAGCTTCATGTGTCTTTCACATAACGCAGCTCATTGTTTTCCTGAGAAATGATGACAGATTTTGATACCTGGGGCAATGCTGAGATGATTCAATTTGAGTTGGGTAATTAAGAACAGATTCTTACTTCTAATGCTTGATCAACTTAAACTGTTACAATACAGAAAATACTCCTTCTTCCTGAGATTCTGAAACTTAATATCTTTTAAAAATGGGAAAAGCCAAAAGTTATTTCTCCTCCCGAGCAAGACATAATTAAAGCCGTCTAAGGCTGCAGCTACATGACTAAACGAAGCCAACTTATTGGATTATTTTTCCCCTTCACCATGTCAACTGGCGCTGTGTTCTCTCATTGGAAGAAAGATTAATATTTAAAACAAAATTTGCTCTAAATGAAGCCGTCGGTGCTTTTAAAACATTTCTAAAAGTCAGCTTGTAGGGTAGAGGAAAAAAAAAAAAGCATTGAAATAACTGATTTTGAGTCCTTGGCTCTTATAGTTACCAACTCAGTGGTTTCAAGCATCTCAGAAGTTGGGTCTCCACATTTGAGAAGTTCCTCAGAGACAGGAAGGACTAAATAACGTAACACATACGAATACCCTTTAAAAACTAAGGAATGCTACAAATATATTAGTTTTGTGATTTAGCTAACAACAGGAGCAGCAACCATGAAAGCCAGAGACTGAGACACGGTGACATTTATTTAGCCTAGACATGATGAACTGTCAGTCTATGAGCGTGGTCATTCCTACCTTCCCATTTTTTGGGGTCTGTTCCTGAGACCAGTCCCGACAAGAATTTCTGAAATCAGTCAGGAGACAAAAACAATACAGGTATAGTTTAAGAAGATTGAATGTCAAACATTTTTAACCAGACACTGGAGAACTGAAAGTTCTCCAAATAGGGAAAAAGGGAACAGAAGTGTTATAGGTAATAATTACAGGAATCAGCTTTCACTCACAGGCTGGGGAAACAAAGGGAAGAGGTTGGAATTGTCACAACTTAAAGCTCAAAGAAGGGACCCACACCTCTGAGGAGAGGGCTCCGCCTGACAGGTGCTGGTGGCTTTGAAACCGGCTCTGGGAGTGCCGGAAAAGCTACACGCTGGAATCGACTGGAGCGAATAGAGAAACTGGGGCTGCCTGGGTGAAGAAGCATGGCTGATGTAGGGCTCCCAAGAAGGGAAGCCAACCAAATCATGCACCCTTAACTGATATACACGTCTTTAACAATGACAGTAACTATACTAAAATAATCACACCAGCTAATATTTATTAAGCTTTTATGAAAGTGTTAGGAACGGCCTGGTGTTAGGTCTCAGCATATTACATACACTTATTTATGAGAGACCTCGCCAGCTTAAGGGTCATATCCAAGATTCTACCATATGTATGTGGCAATGCAGGGATAAAATTTGGCCTGGATAATGGCAAAGCCCAAGATCTTGCCCTGTATCTCACGATTTCCACATGAAGATTCATTCTGTATGGAATTGCTACCTGGAAACTGGCAGGGAATATTTGAATGAAAAAGTGCAGAAATAATACTGACATGGGGAAGCTAATTTTAAGTGATACCAGTTGTAGCAAAGTTTTAAAGTTAGCTAATTATAAAAAAAAAATCGTTTTAACATTAGCTCATGCACAGTGTTAATGTTTAAAACCTTTCACAACTTGAACATAGCAAAAACTGCAGAGAAGAAAAGTGGCTTCGAAACTGTTAAAATTAATGGCACAACATTCCGTGTAGAAAAACAAAACCAGGGGCGCCTGGGTGGCGCAGTCGGTTAAGCGTCCGACTTCAGCCAGGTCACGATCTCGCGGTCCGTGAGTTCGAGCCCCGCGTCAGGCTCTGGGCTGATGGCTCAGACCCTGGAGCCTGTTTCCGATTCTGTGTCTCCCTCTCTCTCTGCCCCTCGCCCGTTCATGCTCTGTCTCTCTCTGTCCCAAAAATAAACGTTGAAAAAAAAATTAAAAAAAAAAAAAAAGAAAAAAAAAGAAAAACAAAACCAAAACGTCACAGCAGCAGAGACTGAAATCCACCGAAACCATTCTTGGAGGTGCCTGGGTGGCTCAGTAGTTTGAGCAACAGACTCTTGGTTTTGGCTCAGGTCAAGATCCCAGGGTTGT
Organism: Prionailurus viverrinus; assembly: GCF_022837055.1. Classification (NCBI taxonomy): domain Eukaryota; kingdom Metazoa; phylum Chordata; class Mammalia; order Carnivora; family Felidae; genus Prionailurus; species Prionailurus viverrinus. The sequence goes on from NC_062569.1 coordinate 17,237,465, forward strand.
GGGATCGAGCCCTGCATCCGGCTCTGCACTGAGCACGCAGCCTGATTAAGATATTCTCTCTCTCTCTCTCTCTCTCTCTCTCTCTCTCTCTCTCTCTCTCCCCACCTTATGCTCCTCCCCCACTTGCATGCTCTAAAATAAACACACACACACACACACACACACACACACCATTCTCCCCCTCTTCCTGGGCACTGAATCAGACCCAGGCTCCCTTGCAGTTAGGTGTGGCCACATGACTGAGTCCCAGCCAATCGGTTGTGAGGGGGAGTGCTGTGTGGTACTTCCTTATTTGGCCCAGAAAACCCTCCTGCCTTCATCTCTTCCTCCTTCTCTGGGTGGATTCCGAGGACATCTGAACTTTAGAAGATGCAAGAGACTCAAGTCAGAAGATGCCTGGATAGATGAATTGTCTTGTGGAAGGTTAACTGCTAGTGACCTCCACCCCGATCCTGGACTTTTCTGTACTTGAGAAAAAACCTCTATTATGACTGAGCCATTTCATGGCTGAGTGCATTCACTGCTTCATGTACCCTTAACCGATATACACATGATTTTTAATAATTATATTATATACTAAAATAATCATGGCAGCTAATATTTATTAAGCTTTTGTCAAACTGTTAGGAACTGTGTGGCATTAGATCTTAGCATATTACGTACATTTACTTGCAAAAGACCTTGCCGGGTCTTCACTCAGAACCTCTCTACGCTTTGCACGAGGCAAAAATGAGCCTAGCTGATTCTCTAACACTTCAAATTAGGCTAGAGGAAGAAAACAAAGAGATCTATCTGTAAGAAAAATAAGATCACCGTTAGAAACAAACAATAAACGGCTGATAGCTTGATGGCAAAGAAAGAGGCAGACGGACTACAGAAACCATATTAAAAAAAAACAACAACAAAACTGCAGCGTGGGACCGTTTGGTGGAGGGACTATAGCTCCACCCACCCTTAGAGTTTTCGAAGGAATCACAGTGTAATTGTTCCCCTCAACTGATGTTTATAATGATGACTAAGTGGCCAAAAAGTCACGTTTCCCAAGTTCTGTTTAAGAAAGCAGGGAAGTGCTACCATATGCCTGTGAATATTTTTCAACTGACATGGTCAAGGTTAAAAGAAAAAAAAAAAAAAAAAGAATGGCAGGAGGGAAGGAAGGGAATCCTGCCGCCTAAGGGATGTGTTTCAGTTAGCTGGAAAATTTACTTAGGTGGAACAGCAAATTTTTAAATGGTGGAATACTGCTGTGCATTGGTTTATCTAAGAAGCCGTCCTTTGCAACATCACAACGATAAATCCTGTAGGAAACTCAGATGGCGGTTTAGATTTGATAAAACGCAGAATATCAGGAACAGTCTCCATTTTTTACTGCTGTCCCATTTTATGGGAAACAAACCACCTTTTCTGCCGATGTGAATCACAAGAGCTCATTCTCAGAAGCTGCTGCCTAGGCTCACATTTCCTATTTGCTGGTTATCTTTCCACTGCTGTCATTCTGGGGCACACACTGTAAACTGTGTAAGTGATCTGTGCTGCTTTCCTGCTGGGATTAGTAATAGCCATACTTCCAAATATTACTGTGCAATCGACCTGCGGCTTGCATTTAGATTACACTTGATTTCTATTCTTGGGAAATGCATGCTTTAATTTTCCTATTACGTTAAAACTGATAATGCATAAAAAGAAGATATCTATTCACGATATTGACTTTATAAAGTGGGCGTGATTTGCTTTAGAATAGCAATGCTTGTCCCACCAAATGTGCATTTATGATTTAGACCAGCCAACCTACGGGGAAGGGGGGGAAAGACTGACAAGTAAAAACAGTGGAATGGGAAGCAATCCCAACTGCAAGGCAGATCATAGAAGCTGCTTGAACCTCCGTACTAGAGAAATTTCAGGAGAGTGCAAATCTGGTGATCACATTCTTCCAGTCTCTCCCTCCAAATGCACAGGGGCTTGTAAACAGCCGAATCCATTATTCACAAGGCCAAAGAAGGGACTAAGACTGTTGTATCAGAACCCGTGGAGCCTTACTTGGCAAAACATATGACTGATACCCTTTATGGTACCACAAATCTTTTTTTGTTTTGTTTTGTTTTCTGTTTTTTGCACATGTATACACTAAACAGCTGTCACTTCTTTTTATACCTGTTATGAATTTTTTAAAAGTGCTATCAAAGCACTTGTTTTACTATCTTTTTACTGTCTTTTTTTTTTTTTTCTTTTACAGTAGGTCTCAGAGAAGCCTGGATGCACATCCTAAAGCTCATTAGGTAGGAGAGGAATAACGTCCAGCATGTGTAGGTTCTCTGTGGGGACTCAGGATATTTGTATGTGGCGTAAACTGTAGGGAGCTAAAATAAAAATTCTCTAACACTGAAAATAATGTCATTATGAAAATCTTGTACCTTTAGAGTAAACCCACAAAAATGATAATGATTATTTTCTTCATTCAGAATTTTAAAAATGCTTTAGCTTACTATGACATGATACATGCTTAAAGCAAAGCCCACAAATTCTAAGCTCAATGAGTTTTCACCGCTCCTATGCCCATCAGTTGAGATTAAGAAATAGAAGACGACCGACAAACAGAAGCTCCCTTTATAGTCATTACCTCCACGCCACCAGGGAAGCTACTCCGCGAACTTTGAACACTGGAGATGAGTTTTGCATGTGCATATCTACATACTGGAATCAGTTTCTACTTTTATATACATGAACTTCATCTGTATTGTCATATGCAGTTGGACTTTATTCTCACCGATGTATACGATAGCCCATTGTTGTCAATATACCCCAATTTATTTTTCCATTCTATTTTATTTAAATTTTTTTTTTAGTATTTATTCATTTTTGAAAGAGAGAGAGAGACAGAGACAGAGACAGAGAGACAGAGCATGAGCCAGGGGAGGGGCAGAGAGACAGAGGGAGACACAGAATCTGAAGCAGGCTCCAGCCTGACGCCAGACTTGAACCCAGGAACTGTGAGACCATGACCTGAGCCAAAGTTGGACGCTTAACCAACTGAGCTACCCAGGCACACCAATCCATTCTACTCTTAACGGACCTTTGGGTATTTTCCAGCGTTGAGTTATTAGGAATAGTAGGAGTTTTGTGTAATATGCTTTTAGTGAACACACACACACTAGTGCTTTTTAGTAGGTTTCTATCTATAGCATCAATGGGTCATAAGATCTATGCGTGTTCAGAAGGTTTAGTAAATACTGACAGTTTTCCAAGGTGGTTGTACCAACTTACATTCCCACCAGCACCGTATGGGAGTCTTGGTTGCTCCATACCCTCAACTAAAACTTGGTGTAATCTGTGTTTTTCATTTTAGCCATTCAGGTAGCCATTCACAGTATGACCTGAATTTGCATTTCTCTGCTGACTAATAATATTACACAGACTGAGACTTTTTGATATAGTTTCAAATAAATGTATATTTTACAGAATTCTCGAACAGTAAAGGATCTCAAAGACGACCCATTCCTGGGACAGCATTTGTGTGGCAAATCTGTCCCCACTCAACCCCCATACCACCTGCTCCTGTACCCTTAGAATACACGGCAATAGATCACTGACCTGGATTCAGCTTCAGAAACCTTTCCAGGGTGCCTGGGTGGCTCACTCAGTCGGTTAAGGGCCCGACTCTTGATTTCAACTCAGGTCATGATCTCCCCGTTTGCGAGATCGAGCCTGCGCATCAAACCTGCGCTAGGAGCACAGGACCTGTTGGGATTCTCTCTCTCCCTGTCTCCTGCCCCTCCCCAGCTCACACTCTCACATCCTCTCTTCCTCTCTCAAAATAAATAAATCTACTTAAATAAAAAAAAAAAAAAAACCTTCCCAATACAACTCATTATATGGTCAGTTCCACGCAAACAAAATCAACTCGCAAGAGGAATCTTATTGGCCAGATGAAGTTTACCAGAAACAGAAAGATAGAACTAGTAGAAATGGCTAAGGTAGACTGCTCTGGGTTTAAATTTCAGATCTGCCATTCACAAGGGCAGAAAAGAAGATCTTTCTTTATGACACCTTGGCCCTTCTCAAGTTGGTATGACTTGCTTTATGGTAGCAACGTTCAATTCATTGAGCTGAGTGATACTGACAAGTTACTTCATCCCAAGAAAGTGGTACCATGAGGATTAACTAAAAAAAGATTCGTACCATTTTCAGTTCTCAACCTCCTTCCCCTTGTTCAAGGACAGCTTTCTCCTGGGCACAAATCTTTCATGATTGCTGTGAATCTGCCTGCTCTGAAATCGGTACGTTTCCTAAGAGCCTGCTGAAGACAGCAGGAACGTGGGCAATGACCATGAGTCACCAAGGTCTTTCCTGATTTTTGTCTACATCAAGACACTTACTTTTGGGTCATTTCATCTATAACTATGAGAAAACATGCAGGAAGATTCAGGGATGGAAATACCAGAAGGAGGGGGGTCACGTTCCCTGACACTTCCAAAGGCGCACATCATACCTGATGCTCTGTGGACTCGTCATCTACTCACCTCGCCTTCGCCAAGGTCCTCAAACTGCTTCACTAGCAACACTGAAATCAACCACTGGCCAACGGGACACAGGCACTCCTGCCGGAAGAAAACTACAGAAGGAAGGAAAAACCATCAGACTCCATGGCAACTCCTTTCAATTGAAACCTTTGCACGGTTTCAATATCCTCGACCTGTTCTCACAGGCAGGCAGAGGATTCTATCTGTGTGCCATCTACCCATCGGCACAGGCTTCTTCCTTCTCTCTTTATGAAGCACTTGTTTACAAAAGCTCACAATATCTTGATGGCAATTGTGAAATCCAATAGCTCTGAAGCCCCACGTTTCTTTTTCATAACTCATTTGGAGGCGAGACCTTACCTGATGCAAACTCATCTCACGGCAAAAGCCCTCCCTAAACTGATGTGAGGGTATTTATTATCTTTGCTTGGTCCACTTTGTGGGGATAAGGTATACGGTTTGCTACAGAAGCACGGCTGTGCTTTGAGGAAGTGCTGCTCCCCACTGGGTGGGGAGTGATACTAATTCACGGCATCTATACATGGTACCTTCCAAAATCGGAAAAATTTTGAATTTTGAAATAAGTCCAGTCCCTACGAGCACTGGATGAGAAACAATAGACATGTATCAAGCTCATAAGAGACCTAGCTTTCAAACTGTTATGTCCTGTTGCGTGTTTGCCCTATTATAGGAGTTATTTTAAAGAGAAGAAAATCCTAACAGAAAGACACAGGGTTTCACCCAATAGAGCACTCAAAAAATAAAATTTGCAAGTACCCGGAGTGGAAGAGGATGTATATGGGAAGCAGAGGCCCAAATACACTATTGGCGGAAATGTATACTTCCATAAACTTTTGGAGAGGCTATTACAATTTTGAGAATTTAAAATGCCTATGTACTTTGAGCCAGCAATTCTCTAACAGAGTATCCCACGGAAAGAGTCAAAAGAGTATGTCAGGGAGATGCCATATTGAATGTAAAAATATAAACTAAAGGTGTATCAAGAAGAGAGTGGTGAAATAAATTTTGGTGTAGCCACACAAAATGATACAACGTTGTTTTTTTTCAAAAAAACAAAAAAACAAAACCAAACCCAGAAATGAAGTAGACCTGAATGTAACGATATACAAAAGTCTCCAAAATAAATCTGTAAGTGAAACAACCAATTTGTAGAACAGTAAACATATAAGAAACACGTATATATGATCTTTACAATTTCTGAGAATATACTTGTATTCTAGATGAGCCCGTTTTGCCCGTACACATCTTTTTCTGGAAAGTCACAGGTGGTACTTTGTCTTTTCCACATGCATATTCTGCTCTCATCGGTTCCCAGAATGGTTGTGGAATTCTCAAAGGCTCAGATACAGTAGAGGTCACCAAGCATCTTTCCTGAGACTGCGAGTGCCGTGAAAGGAATTCTCCGGCCACCAAATACTCCCAGCACCTTCCAGTTAAACTTGATCTCCACTGACCTTTAAATACAGACCAAAGACCTACAGTACTAAGAATCTCCACAGATGACATCACAGAATTCCAGAAATGACCTTCCGCCAAATAAATCCAATAATCCCCTCCAACGATCCCTCATGTGAAGCATGTTAACTATACTGTTGCCTTGCTGCTCCAACAGCATGATCTGTGCTTCAGCTCTGGGTGCGGCACTAAGAACCAAGAAGAGGCTGTGATGAACTGAATCTCAACCTGACTGTATTGATCCAAGTGTTTCCACTTCCCACTGCCCACCTCACTCAGCATTTCACATGGATGGCTAACACAGTGATATACACTGACCTGTGTGTTATCCTCTCCAATACTTCCTGAGTGGTGACCAGAATCTCCCAGTTTAACTGGAACAGTGATCACAGGATGAATAGCTCTATGGACCCATTCAAATTCAATCCAAAAATGTAACTCTGCCCTAAACTTATCTGGAATCCCAATTGGATTAGAAAGACAATGAAGAGCAGAGTTACCTTTCAATGGTGGAACATAAATATTGGGTTTAAAAGTACTCGTTCTGGCCAGTAGAAACATACAAAAAAAAAAAAAACCCAATGTAGTTAGTCAGGCTACTGGCAGATACACGTATTCTTAAGAATCAGATGCCCCGGGGCGCCTGGGTGGCGCCGACTTCAGCCAGGTCCGACTTCAGCGTCCGACTTCAGCCAGGTCACGATCTCACGGTCCGTGAGTTCGAGCCCCGCGTCGGGCTCTGGGCTGATGGCTCGGAGCCTGGAGCCTGTTTCCGATTCTGTGTCTCCCTCTCTCTCTGCCCCTCCCCTGTTCATGCTCTGTCTCTCTCTGTCCCCAAAAAAATAAATAAACATTGAAAAAAAAAATTAAAAAAAAAAAAAAAGAATCAGATGCCCGAATATCCTTCAGGCTTTATTATTCGGAGTTAAATTCTTCTCTGCTTTTCCTAAACCACTCATCTTCAAAGATTTTTTTTTAAACCATCTAACTACACCTCAAACTTTAGCTGATCTTATCTGTAGAACACTCTTTTCCAAGATCTTATCTTTAAGAACACTCTTTTCCATGATCTTTGCAAGGTTGGCTTCTCTTTATGTAGATCACAGCTTTAATGGCACCTACCTTCATTCCTCCAATCAAGTACCGTCATGTTTAAATTTTCCACATATTATTTACGATCATTTATTTCCTTTGCTTGCTATTTATTCAATTATTGTTGGTTTGTTTTCCACCCCCCAAAAAGTAAATGTTGTAAAACAAAACAAAACAAAACAGAAATTACGTCTGTTTCCAATCCCAGTATCTTCTCTAGAATACAGTACATATTCAGTAATCATTTGATGGAGGAATGAGTGAACGAATGAACACTTTCTGTCACCTTCCATTCCCTAGAATGGTAAGCCAGAGGTTTTGGGGGGTGGAAAAGACAAAGCAGGTACTGCTCCTGTTTAGTAGAGAAAAGGCTGGGTAAAACCAGGAAACAATATTTTAAACTGGATGAAAACCAAAGGCCAAGAAGCCAAGGTGGTCCATTAGGAAAAGTGTTTACTAACAGCCTGTAATGTGTTTCTGCAGCTTTCCTGCCTATCTGACTGAGGGGACTACATTAAAAAATGGCAAGAGTCTGGGCGCCTGGGTGGCTCAGTCGGTTGAGCGTCCCACTTGGGCTCAGGTCATGATCTCGCGGTCCGTGAGTTCGAGCCCCGCATCGGGCTCTGTGCTGACAGCTCACACTCTGTTTTGTCTCTCAAAAATGAATAAACATTAAAAAAAAAAAAAAAAAAAAAGGCAAGAGTCGATGGAAGGGGGAGGTATGGTAAGCTGTCCTGAAGTAGTTCTGAGATACACCATGATCACCAATCACCAGAGAAATGAACCATAGACAGCAACGGCCAAAAGGGAGGGTGCCAGTAGCCTTCCGCGGACAGACTTACATCAATAAAACCTCATCACAGATGTTTAGTCATCATCCACTGCATAATGAAAGCCTTTGTGCGCGTGTGTATGCCCGTGTGTGTTTTAATTCTGAAAACACTCATGAAAAAGTTAGAGGAAAATTGACAGTAATGGAAAAATGTTAATAGTATAATAATATCTTAGAAGAAGTAATTTGATTCAATGATACATACGCATCTTAATCTTGGTATTTTTCAGATGAACTTTTTCCCTGGTAAGTTTTTTTTTTTTTTTCTTTTCTAAGACATTATAAATGAAATGCTTCATTCAGCATGTTCTTACTCTGTCATATTAGTACTTTTTTCCTTGCAACGCTCGTTCTGGCAATCTAGACCTCCTCTTTACCCAATGCCACATTAAAAAAAAAACAAAAACAAAAACAGGGGCGCCTGGGTGGCACAGTCGGTTAAGCGTCCGACTTCAGCCAGGTCACGATCTCACGGTCCGTGAGTTCGAGCCCCGAGTCAGGCTCTGGGCTGATGGCTCAGAGCCTGGAGCCTGTTTCCGATTCTGTGTCTCCCTCTCTCTCTGCCCCTCCCCCGTTCATGCTCTGTCTCTCTCTGTCCCAAAAATAAATAAACGTTGAAAAAAAAAATTAAAAAAAACAAAAACAAAAACAAAAACAACCCCACTGTCTGCAGTAGGTCCATTTCTTCTGAAACAAGGCTGGACATGCAACATTGGACCTTGGTCAAGCGAACAGAAAAACCGAGCAGGGTAGGGGCAATCTTCCTTGGGGTGCCTAACAGGTGAACTCACTTTAAGGCCCAGTTCCTCCCTGGTCTGCTACCATCTCTCTTTTAAGTTTACTTATTTTGAGAGAGAGGGAGCATGAGTGCGAGCAGGGAAGGGGGCAGAGAGAATCCCAAGCAGGCCCCATGCTGTCAGGAGAAGCCTGACATGGGGCTCGATCTCACAACCCATGAGATCATGACCTGAGCTGGAAGCAAGAGCTAGATACTTAAGCAACTGGACCACCCAGGCACCTCACCATCTTTCTTTTTATACTCACCAGCTCCAGTCATGACTGCTTCATCACTTCACCCCCAAAGAGTCCTTCTTACACGCCCTCTCTGTGCTGGACACATAGCCATACTTTGGGGTTCCAGCAGCGAATGGCCCCACATTCCTCTTTCATGGGACTGACATGCTAGCCGCTCAAAACAGTTGTACCACAGGGTTGCAGTCTCTCAACTATCTTAGAGGAAAACATTTCTAAAAATCCCCTAAACGCTAAGCCTAGTAAAATGAAAAGTACTTATAATTTAATTTGGACGCGGGGGTAGGGCATTGGTGTCGGGGAGGATACAATTTGAAAAGGAAGCATTACAAATTAGACTCACCCCTAACTAACCATCACCACCCAAACAAGCATATGCTGACAAAGAAGCACAGGTCAGTGGTCGGCAAACTTTTTTTGCAATGGACAAGATAGTAAATGTTTTAAGCTCTGTGGGCCACATAGTCTCTGTCCCAACTAGTCAACTTTTCCATTGTGGCACAAAAGCAGCCACACACAACATGCCAATACATGACCATGGCTGTGTCCCAATAAAACTTTCTTCATGAAAAGAGTTTGCAGGCTGGATTTGGCCCATATAAATAGGTCTGCCAATCCTGACCGAGGTTCATCTTTTCCCAACAACCTTTGATGAGGAAGAAACTGAACCTGTACTAGGTAGAATCCTTTACCTAAGGTTACACAGGTAAGAATACTCCTACCTCATTCTGCATCCCTAACTTCATCTAGTAGGTAAATAAGACAAACATTGAGAACAACAAGCCTAGGAGATGCTGCATGTTAGAAGGTCTCTGATTTCTAACTGGACGGCTACAATTACAAGATCTTGGTCAGTGAGAGCTGGAACCGTTACAGAAATCTTTCCAGAGGAGGTGAGCTGGAAGAATTCCTCACCTGGAATACCCACCCTTTCTTCCCCTACCTACCCTTACCTGCCTATAACTACTCGCTCTTCAGGTCTCACTTCCAGCTTTATCCCCAGTGGGAAGCCACCGCAGAAAGCTTGGGCACGCTCGGAACTCCCTCTACAGTGGTTCCTTGCTCCTGCTGAAAACCCACAGTCCTATGCACAATCTTTTCTGCATTTAGATTATACATTTTAAAATTTATTTTTCAGAGAGAGAGACAAGGAATGAGTGGGGGAGGGAGACAGAACCTGAGAGAGAGGGAGACACAGCATCCGAAGCAGGCTCCAGGCTTGGAACTGTCAGCACAGAGGCCGACGCGGGGCTCGAACTCATGAGTGATGAGATTATGACCTGAGCTGAAGTTGGATGCGTAACCAACTAAGCCACCCAGGAGCCCCTCTGCATTTAAATTATACTTATTAAAATTTTTTTTCTTAATTTTTATTTTTAAGAGAGAGAGAGAGAGAGAGAGAGAGAGAGAGAGAGAGAGAATATGAGCCAGGGAGGGGCAGAGAGTGAGGGAGACACAGAATGTGAAACGGGCTCCAGGCTCCGAGCTGTCAGCACAGAGCCCAACGCGGGGCTCGAACCCACAAACTGTTGAGATCATGACTTGAGCCGAAGTTGGATGCTTAATTGACTGAGCCACCCAGCCACTCCATTTATGGGATACTTATTAAAAGTAAAACCAACAAACAAAAATTGACAGTGCTTATCACATGGTACCACAGACTGGTTATTTCCGTGTCTGAATCTCCAAAGCACAATGAGCAACTCAAGGGTAGGAAGTGTCGTTTCATCTCTTGGAGACCAGCCCAATGTTTGTGCTACTGCTCAGGACTCCTGAGGTGCATTTCCAAATTCATAAACAGGGGTGAGATTTGGATGAGAATAAAAAAAATGATATTCCCTAAAAGGGGAATCAACTATGACCTGGAACATAGATGCGAAACTGAGACTACAGAGGTGAGGGTAGTGAGTAGGGGAGCACAAGTAGCATTGGGACCTGGATGGGAGGACGCCCAGGAGTCTGTTGTCACTTTACTGTGGATGCTGTCCCCGGCGAAGTAGCTTGTTTGTCATTACCGTGTTGGAAAGTATTTCAATTGCGGACATTTTCCTATGCAATTTTAGTGAAATCGATTTCCCTCCTCTCCCCTGATGAAGCCGTAAGATTATGTTATAAAAACATTCAAGTAGGGGTGCCTGGGTGGCGCAGTCGGTTAAGCGTCCGACTTCAGCCAGGTCACGATCTCGCGGTCCGTGAGTTCGAGCCCCGCGTCAGGCTCTGGGCTGATGGCTCAGAGCCTGGAGCCTGTTTCTGATTCTGTGTCTCCCTCTCTCTCTGCCCCTCCCCCGTTCATGCTCTGTCTCTCTCTGTCCCAAAAATAAATAAACATTGAAAAACATTCAAGTAAAACCCCAAATGTTTTCACGTTACTCTTTTTTAGCACCTGGGGATATGCTTTGGCCAGATTTCTTTTTTAACGTATGTTTCTTGTTCTTTCCTTTTTAGCTGCTCTTTCAGTTTCTCTGCTTTAAATTGTTGGGCGTGGTCTCCAAATGCTTTGGTTTCTGTCCTGCCGAGTTTCAGTGCACGGTCTATCAGGCCACGTACCCTCTTGTTCCAGTGGGCCTTTGAGTTCCGGTACAAAAATGGCAACACGAATCTTCACTGCACGGTCGCCGTTTGCTCTTCCTCCACCTTTCAAATCGCTCGCACCCTTTCTCAGCTCAATCACTACAAAGACCTAGAAGAAGTAACTCACGAAGCAACGCGTTGCCAGGATGTCTGAGATGCTGATTTCATTCTTGAAGGCTATTAATAAAGGTTTGTCTGTCCCTCCTTACACAATCCCTCAGGCTGGGGAAGCCTCTATTGGAGAGGTTTCAGGGAGCTTAAAATGAAACATCATTTCATATCCCACACCACTTCTTGGCGGATGAAATACTCACCATTTGTCTACTGAGGGGCCTATTCTCTTTTGACAAGGTTTGGTCTATGAATAGATTAGTCTTCCCAGGAGCCTCGGCTGACAGATGATTAATATGCAGGGTCCACCCCCAGATTAATCATCTGGAGATACTAGGAGGTGAAACACCCACCTCGCCCAGGTAAGAGAGGCTAGGCTGTCCTTTTCCCCCGCTTGTCTTTGCTCCCTTTTCGTAGCGTTTTCACGACACTTTAAACACAGGTCCCTCACTGCATGATGAAAACAGAGGAAGTCAAACGATGCCAGAGTCAAAACCCAAAGTCAAGTTATTGGTCGAAATAGGTACAACTAAAAATAATGAAAAATTTACTAAGTTAGAGAGGAATATTTTGCATATATTATAAAGCATTTTAAGATTGGTGACTGGGGCGCCTGGGTGGCGCAGTCGGTTAAGCGTCCGACTTCAGCCAGGTCACGATCTCGCAGTCCGTGGGTTCGAGTCACGATCTCGCAGTCCGTGGGTTCGAGCCCCGCGTCAGGCTCTGGGCTGATGGCTCAGAGCTTGGAGGCTGTTTCTGATTCTGTGTCTCCCTCTCTCTCTGCCCCTCCCCCACTCATGCTCTGTCTCTCTCTGTCCCAAAAATAAATAAAAAACGTTGAAAAAAAATTAAAAAAAAAAAAAAAGATTGGTGACTAATGACTAAGGTCAACCAGCTGGAGTTTCTTGAATCTGTATTAAATTTACTAATGTAGATGCAATCTCTCCCAACTCTTCCCACAGTCTCTACAGCCTAGCATAAATACTTCCCTTCCCCCCCCCCCCCCAGGGGAGGGTCTTACAAATTCTCAGTTTGAACAATGATAACCCATTAACACCTTTCCCACTTCAATATGCTAAATCCTTAATTCTTTCATAAACCATTGTCCTAAGAGTCCCTCTACCCCAACCCAGGCAGCTACTGAGTGAACTCCAGTGGAAATACTTGGAAAAACATGACAAAAACCAGCCACATTGAATGAACATGTAACAGAGGGCATTAGGGAAATTGGCTAATATACTGAATTACTTAAAATTATAAGGTTGAAAAAAAAAAATTGCGGTGGCCGGGAAATGATGCCAATTAGTGGCCCAGTAATGGGAAAGAGGCAGAGGAAAAGTCACTTTGCCATCCATAATTCAGCCCTTCACTTCTCAGGCAATACATGCCTGCCCTCTGTCATAAGCTCGGAACTACTGGGAAGACGGAGACTCGAACCGCATTGAGATTTTCAGGAGAAAACAAGAGGTCCCAGTTAAGAAGACATCACCATTAACTTCAAAGTGCAGGAAGGAAGGGCTGTAAATGACGAAAGTAAAGTCAGATGCTTTCATTTTTCTCCAGAGGCCCATTTCTTCCTTTTCCTTTTTTTTTTTTTTTGCTTTTTGATGGTGCATTGCTCTGGCCACCCCCAGAAAGATTCCAGAATCCTCCCTCAGCTTTTTATTCCTGCAGTTGGCAACCTACACTACCGGGATATACATCTTTAATACAAATCTGAAGGCCCTGTAGTGTCATTTGGGTTTAAATATGTTTCCCCTGGGCTCTGGCCTCAGTAAAAATAGCAGACAGCTGGTCACCATGTTCCACACCATAAACCTGTGGGGAGGAAGGATGGCCAAGGGGGTTGGCTTGTATCAGAGTCGCTTGGCAAACTTGTTTAAAACACAGATTTCTGGGCTCCACCCTCCGAGTTTCTGATGTATAGGTCTGGGGTGAAATCGAAAAATTTGCATTTCTAGTAAGTTCCCAAGTGATACTGATGCTGCCGGTCCAGGAACCGTGCTTTCAAAATCGCTGCTCTAAACCAATCCCACACCTACTACCTCAAAAGATAAGGCAGTGGTTCCCAAACTCTGCTCCATCTCAGAATCTCCTGGACAGCTTTGACAACCCTGATACATCATATACCAAGTGAATCAGAATGTGTGTGCAGGCATTGGCTGTTTTCAAAGCCAGGCACCTGCGTTTTCAAAGATCTCCAGGTGATCACCAAATATAGCCAAATTTAAGAACCACGGAACCTTGGGAGGAGGCCTGGAGATAAAGAGAAAGAGCATTAGATAAGAAGCCAGGAAGAGAAGGGACAGTCCTTATAAATTGTCACCCTGGGACAATCCTATTTACCTAGTCTCTTTCTCATCTGTCAAACAAGGGGACTATCCTTTTACTTGCCTCTGAAGCAGCAGCAGCAAGAAAAATACATCAAATGAGTAAAATGGTTTTGAACATTAGGAGGGAGCCTATAGACGTAAGGGGTACAAGGGAGGTAGAGCTGCCCTGGGTGAGATATAAAGGCTTTGCTGCACGAAGACCTGGGTTGGCACCCAGCTTCTGACTTGCTCTGTGACTGAGCGAGTGAATTTAATTGCCCGGTGTCGCGCTTTCCTCCTTTGTAAAACCAGTATGTCGTTACCTTCCTCATGGGGTTCCTCCAGAGCAATTTTGCTATTTGTCCGTGCTCCGGAAGTGACTCTTAGGGCATATGTGATGGGTGTATATATTACACATGCCATCGTCGCTTGATAGAGAGAAGCCCTCGCCTTGGGAAGACTTTCAAACAGAGGTTAGTGATTAACAGGGGAAAGGCTGAAAAATAGCATCAAATAGACCTCACTTAAGCGGACAACAGACAATTATGGGTGTGGGAAGATTCAACTCAGTTTAAATAACTCAGTGGCTGGGTCTTGAGGCAGCAGCATCCTTAGAATTACGGAGCTCCACCTCCTGCTTCTGGCCAGTACCCAGTTACAAGATGGTTTGCTCTTCGGGTATCCTATGTGCCGGTGGTTAGTCTGAATTTGGAGGTACCTTCGGAGCTTGTAGCTGGTATTTTGTGTTGTATACACAAGTTCCTGTGGACTAGATTGAAGCTCCTTAAATTTCATGAGGTTCATGTTTTCCTAGAGCACCCATGGGCTGACAATTTTGGGTGCTTAACAGTAATCAATTTCTCATCTATTTCCATAAGGCTTCCTTTAAAATTACTCCTACCCAGGATGATTGAATACTTCAACAATCCAAATGCTATCTATTTAAAAGTCTTCCGGGGTGCCTGGGTGGCGCAGTCGGTTAAGCGTCCGACTTCAGCCAGGTCACGATCTCGCGGTCTGTGAGTTTGAGCCCCGCGTCAGGCTCTGGGCTGATGGCTCAGAGCCTGGAGCCTGCTTCTGATTCTGTGTCTCCCTCTCTCTCTGCCCCTCCCCCGTTCATGCTCTGTCTCTCTCTGTCCCAAAAATAAAAATAAAAAAATAAATAAAAAAAATAAGTCTTCCAAGGTTTCCCACTGTTCATGGGGTCCAGTTTAACCTCCATAATGCAGTTTATAAGGCTTGTTGTGATGTGGCCTCTGCCGACTTCCCCCAGCTTGGCAAAGAGAAAGTAGCCAGGGCTTTGATGTTGCTGAGATTAGGGGCTGAAATCCAGCCCAGCCTCTGACAAACTCTACATCTGCCCAAGAATTCCGTAATTTCCCTGAACCTCAGTTTCTTTACATACAAAATGGGAATAATAGTACTTTCTTTCAGATTTGTTGTAAGACAAGGACTAATAAATGTGAAATGGCTAGCATATGCTTTTTTTTTTTTAATATTTACTTTTGAGAGAGAGAGAGAGAGACAGACAGACAGAGCATGAACAGGGGAGGAGCAGAGAGAGAGGTAGACACAGAACCCAAAGCAGGCTCCAGGCTCTAGGCTGTCAACACAGAGCCCAACGTGGGGCTCAAACTCACAAACCACGACATCACAAGCTGAGCTGAAGTCGGCCGCTTAACTGACTGAGCCACCCAGGCAACCCTGATGCTTTTTTTTTTTGTTTTGTTTTAATGAACTCCATTTCCTGACACATGCATCTCCTTATACACACAGCCCTTGCCCCAGGAATTGTGAGCTCCTTCAAACACTCCATGCTGCACTGTGCCTCTATATTGTTGAACAGGCACTTTCCTACATCATCAGTTTGGAAAACTCTTACCCTTCAAGACTCAGATGGACAAAGTCACTTCTGTGATGCTTCCTTGACCCCCACAGGCAGAGCTTCTCCCTCCCCTCGGCTCCACCGCTATCTTGCCACTGAGCTCTATCTGTCGCGGTCTAACGAAATTAGTGGTTTATATTCCTGCCTCTCAAACCAGACAGAGGGTACCAAAAATATCGGGGTTCACACCATTATCACCTTAACATAGCACGTGACTTACAAGCAATAGGTGTCTCCTTCTTCACAACTGGTCCTCAGTTATTTGTGCAAGATCTCATAAATCCTGGCATGGTATAAGTCCATGGAGGGTATCTTACACCCTTAATACCCACAGACCAGAAGCATTGACTTCATTTGGGTACTTTCCAGGACTAAAGAACCTCAGGCCACTCTTCAGACTTTGTGCATCAGAATCTCCATTTTAACAAGACCCCCGAGGAATATGAACGCATACTAGAGTTTGAGAATAACTGTCCCGAACACCTCTGCACTCTCACAGAGGCACGCGGTAGGCACGTGGTAAGTGAAAGCATATGGATGATTCGTCACGCGTTAGCTAACGGGAAGGTGCTCGAAAGATACTTCAATCCCGGGATAATGCTAGTCATAGGAGGAATCCTGTATTTTTTTTTTTTTTTAGTGCTTATTCATTTACTTTGAGAGACAGATAGAGGGAGATAAGGAGAGAGAATCCTAAGTAGGCTCCATACTGCCAGTGCAGAACCCAATGTGGGGCTCGATCCCACAAACAGTGAAATCATGATCCTGAGCCATCAAGAGTGGGGTGCTCAACTGACCGAGCCACCCACATGCCCCAGAATCCTGTATTTTATTCTGGAGAACACG
Source organism: Prionailurus viverrinus (assembly GCF_022837055.1). NCBI lineage: Eukaryota > Metazoa > Chordata > Mammalia > Carnivora > Felidae > Prionailurus > Prionailurus viverrinus. The sequence continues at coordinate 17,254,139 of NC_062569.1, forward strand.
GTGGTGATGATTTACAAGCTCCAGGCTCCAAAGGGGGTCCTGAGGAGTAGCACCCCTTACTTTCGTCGATAAAAACTAAGGTACACACAAACATAAATCCAACCCAACCCAACCCAGACACTATACAAAAGGAAAACAGATTACTAAGTAGTCCTGGATCACACAACTAAAACTGAAACAAGTAGAAGATCATCTTCCAGTGGAAATGGTAGCAAAAATCATGAAGAACTACACGTCCACAATGAGCAGGAGAGTTCTGGCTCACCATGGGCATCAGAGCAGGGGGCCGCGGAAAAATGAGATTAATCCACGGTCAACACCATCGCGAGCAACACTTGGGCGTGATGTGAGGACGGACGCCATATACGTACGTGAATGTGGCAGCTAGACCACGGTAACTCAAAATCTCCCTGGTCCCACTCGCCTGGGATGCTCTGAGCAACACCTTAGTTGTTCTGAGCTGTAGGCTCAGGCCCCTCCCTAAGTTACTATTAGGGACTAAGGACACAAGGAAAAATGAGGCTTGCATACAACATCCTCCCCTCACACCTAGAACTCACACAGTAGGTGACATTATTGTCTGGGAAAGTATTCGGTGGAGTACTGTTCGGACAGCCAACAGCAATAACGGAGCAGGACGACATGCCTCTCAGAGGCAGATTTTATCATAAATAAGGTGTTCACAAAGTTTCGGCACAAATGTAAATGCTATCTTTACATTTCCTGGGGGAAAAAAAAAAAGAAAAGAAAAGAAAAAAAAAGAAAGGAGCCAGGACGTAATTTGAGTCCCAGATGACAATTTCCTTCCATGGTGTGGGGAGAGGGCAGGCCAGGCCAGCCCACCTCTCTCCTCCACTGGGAAAGAGGGTATTAGAAGCAGCAGCAAAAATTAAAGTGAGAGACACTAGTTTCTATTTCAACTTTTTCTAAATTCCGGAGGAATGCCCGCCTACAAATTGAGAGATGCTTTATTCAGGACAGAACCTCATTTTTTTTTTCTTTCTTTTTCAAAGATGTTGGGCAAACAAATGAACACACAAAAATTCCTACATGAAACTGAGGGAAAAGGGCACTTGGAGTATTTGTCTTGTTCTCGAAAAGGCTCTAACATCACAATCCTTTGCAACCTTTTGGGTCGCATACCTTTCTCCCCGTCACTTAACAGATGGGAAGGATTTTGTGAACTTTTCTAAGCAACCGACAGGACCGCCTTGTCTCTCCTAAGTGCCTCGTCAGCAGATTCCTAGAGCCTGGCTGTAAAAGCCCTTGTTTCCACTTTTCCCCCCGATCTCGGAAAGATGCCTCTTAAGCTAGAGTGAGACAGAGCATAGCCATTCAATTATCCAAATACTAGAAGTCTATAAAAGAACATTGTGCTGCAATTGGTTTCTTAATTTGAGTGAAACAGCGTGCCCAAACACATCCCCAGATCCTGAAAATAAATCTCCACGCAACATCTTCGGATTCAACCATGTCGCAGGATGCATTTTTATCAATTTCGAGATAACTTCCAGACTATGCAGACTAAACAATACGATCACAACATCAAGAGGGAAAAATAAACCCCACATTAAACCCTTTTACATGGTTATTCACAGTAGCGACAACACATTACATTTTTTTTGCCTTCTTCAAAGCATGCAGATGTTCAGATTTTAATTTTCAGAATGCTCTTAAATGTATTCAGCGGTTTTAATGTGACAAATGCCTTTTAGTGCCCGCTCCACAAATAATCCAGTCCTATATCCGTGTGCACTTAGGTCTATGATCACTCAGAGAGTAAGTGGGGAAAAAAACCTAACCCAACTAAAAGATCATTGTCAAGTCTATAAAATTTACATCTACCCTTTGCGAAACACAGAGTGGATTTTGCAGAAGGCATAAAGCAATCAGCCGTCCAGCTTAAGGTTCAAAAGCAGCTATTTCCTAAAAAAGAAAGGCAAGTCACAGTTTCTGTGCCATTTTCCTGTTTGCAAGGACTCACCTGTGCTTAGAGACAGGGTGGTAGCTTGAGAAATCATGTTCCTGAGGAAATCATAAAATCCCATGGACAAACTGAGGTCAGCTTCCAACCTTTGCCATCGGGAGACTGTGCGCCCTCAAACCTCAGAAAGCATCCAGATAACCCAGCGCACGTTCAATTCTCTGTACATGTTGTAAGAAAAAAAAAAAAAAACACCTCTCCCTCACTTGTGCAGATCTCTTTATTGCAGTTGACATGGGCTTGCCCAGGGGACTGACTTGTTGTTCCATAAAGATCCTTAAATAGGCACTACTGATGAAACATTTAATCCAAGCTTCAGGATCAAATGGCTGCTACTGCCAGGGACAGTGATAGAAAAATCTATTCCCCAATTAAATAATTGCACGCGAAGCTATGACTGTTCATTATGTTCTTTAACAGAGTTCAGCCTTTCTGGAACACAGCCAATTGCCTTCATATTTTATTTTAATAATATGTATCTAGTACTTTTGAGATCCTGGATTATCTTAAACATTTTTTGAAGGAAACCATCTCTTCCCCCACATGAAAAATGGAGTGTGAGTTTGAACAGGAGATGCCCGTTACGATACACCATACAGCAATTATGTATTTAAGTGCACACTGGCTGTTTCTAAGAGTCTTCTCTACTGAGGGTTAAAACGTTATACTTTATTTGGGGGCATTTTTGTCTCTTTAGTCCCATGAATATTTTATTTTTGTCTAATCTGAACTGTTTATCCAGGAAGTGAGAGGAGATTCATCGACTGTCTATTAAGAGGCTACATCCTGAAAGTCTAATAAAAAATCTTGTCCCCCAAGGCAACAACATCCACATTATGTGACAGCACCAGACAACGGGAAGGTGGTTCAATGGAAAACGACCAGAATCCTATTTTGTTCTGAAGCTGTAACTTCTTAAGAGCACAGGGGATGGGGGCGCCTGGGTGGCGCAGTCGGTTAAGCGTCCGACTTCAGCCAGGTCACGATCTCGCGGTCCGTGAGTTCGAGCCCCGCGTCGGGCTCTGGGCTGATGGCGCGGAGCCTGGAGCCTGTTTCCGATTCTGTGTCTTCCTCTCTCTCTGCCCGTCCCCCGTTCATGCTCTGTCTCTCTCTGTCCCCAAAATAAATAAACGTTGAAAAAAAAAATTAAAAAAAAAAAAAAGAGCACAGGGGATGTTGAGTACAGTGACAGGAGATTCTTTTTTTTTTTTTTTTTTTGGTAAGGGAGGGAAGTTACACATGAAACATGGGTAGTGAAATAATTCTTAAGATTAGACCACTTGTGTAAAACAAATACTGGGTTTGAAATGCAAAGCTGTTAGAACAAAGAACAAATATCAGAAGTTGGGAGAGGCTTAAAAGTATCCCATACTGGAGTCTTTCCTCAAACACTCCTTTTTCTCCAGAAGGAACTAATGAGAAACAGCTCAGGGTTTGTATCTCATCTCCACACGGAGGTTATTTGGGGCAAGGCTTTCTGATGATATGCAAAAGCGCCAAGTTCTTTCTGATGATAAGGTAGCTCAAAGCTGGTCTCTTGCCTCTTTCAGGAAATGGATTTTTAATTCTTCAAAGTTGTCCTACCTCTGTGTTATTTTGTGCTTTCATGCAGATTAACTATGGATTTTAATTACTGCTTTCTGTCATTTGGTTAATGAATATTCTTCTGATAAGTCACATCAGTGGACCTGGATTGAAGTTGCATCCCGCATCAGGTCAATGTTAAGGAATTGTTCTCCAAGGCCCATTGATTCTCGTGTCATTAAGTGGGGACTCTGAGTGCTAAGGTACCAACATCTGGGAATGGTCTTTTTCCTGATTTCAAAGGATTCTAATTTAACAAGGAATACAATCTATGAAAAGCACTGTTTCCATTTGGACTTTAGCATCCTTCACATGGGAACTATTTATCAGTTCAAACTCCTTTAAAGAGGAAGAAATAAATTGAAAATATTCCTGGCTTCTCTGCCAAGGAGAGGCTTGCTATTGCTGAATCTCACTGAAAGCAAACAATGCAAAACAAAACAAAAATAATGCCTCTGTCAATAGGTGCATGGAAAAAAAACCACCACCACCAACAACAACAAAAAACCTCCAACATTGTTGAGAAGAATCTCTAATTGCTTTCAGAATCTTCATATCAATCTCTGCACTCTAAAGAAATGTACACCTCAGAAAGTTTCACAGGCTCTTTGTGAATCAGTAAAACCTAAAAGGGGCAGGGGGAGGAGAGAACAGGGCCTTAAATATAGCAAATACTAGAATGACACGTTCTACAAGCTACATTGTGATGCAGCTGTCAAAAAAAAAAAAATCTGTATTTTCCTTTTCTTTTTTTTCATTTAAAAAGAGAGACAGAGAGAGACTTGTGCCATTTAAAAAGAGATTTCAAAATCTCCCCAGTCAACAACTGAGCAACTCCTTAGGGATTCCAGAGCGGCTTTTCAATATTAATAATTTGAAGTCCTAATGTCAAATTTCACTTTTGGAATAGCAAATATATCTGGTTCACCAAACTGCTCAGCTTTTCTTTATAAGTACCCCACAATGAATACATTAGCTTTAACATCTATTCTTTTGATAAGCCATCTTGAGGTGGTCTGACTTTTGTTTTCTTTACTTTCACAAACACACTCCTCACCATGATTAATGGCCTCCCATTGGGTATATGGAAAATTTCCCAGCCTGGTTCCCTTGAGAATGCTCCACTACATGGATTTCTAGGCAAAGCTAGATTAAAAGAGGAGGAGCATGAGCTATAGTCCCCCTACCCCACAGCCATCAATTACATACAGTTATAAATCAAAGTTTTCAGTCCAAACAAAGACCAGTGTTGCAAGCAAACAAGGGCGTTCACGGCAAATTGTTTTGAAGCCGAATAAAACTCTTGACGGGAAACAATGGAGTCAGCCAAGCCCCTGTCAATATCACTCTAAAGTTTAGCTGATTTATGAAGAATTAGACATGGTGTATCAAGTCGCTGGAGGATAGATTGAGAAAACAGCAAGGAGAAGTATGAATAAGCTAATATAAAACCAAAGGAAGCTCTTCCTTGGATGAAAAGGAGTTTAGCCCAATACTGTTTTATCCATATGAATTTGACCCCTTGCCTTTGATCCCTACAGTGACATCCCTAATTATCAAACATACACCCCCCCCCCCACACACACTTCTTTTTGGGTTCTCTGTAAGCGAAATTACTGGCCTTTACAACCTTCCTGTGAACCACGGTTTCGGGCTCATACTTTTCTTTCTATTTTGATCCTACACTTGGGAGAATTTAATTTCACTTGTTTCAGATACTGTTTACATGCCCCACATAAAAATCTATTTCATAAGGAGAAACAGGAAAATATTGACTTCTGTGAAAACAAATAGAAATACCATGAGGAGGCAAAGCAAGTGCAGAAGGCATGAAATTAAATAAATAATGCTGCAGTTTTCTAGGTGTTTTTTTTTTTCCCTTGAGATTGAACATTTGTCAAGAGCTTTCTCTATCAGAGCCCCCAAAGTGCTCACACCTGTAAAACATACATGTAATTGGGTGAATGATTCTAGTAACAACTATTATTAGTATTGTAACATTCATTGAGCATTTACTATGTGCCGGATAAGCTTCAAAGCAATTTTTGTGTATTACCTCATTTATTCTGCGGAACAAGCCTATGAAGTGCCGACTATTATCCTTTCAGTTTCTGGTAGAAGAAACTGATGCATAACGAGGCTAACTTGTCTGAGGCAGCATGATTAAGAAATGACACAAGAAAGAAGTCGTGGATCGGGGCCTCGAACCCGGGAAGTAGGGCTTCTTAACCACTATGCAAAACCTCACACTTAGAATAAACAATTTTCTAAATGTATCTTCCATAATCAATCACTCAAAACTGATCCAAAATCTTCATTCCTGAGGAAAAAAGTCCTCACTTGCCCAACTCATCTTACCTTAGCAGGTTGTGAAAATCAAATGATATTGCATACAAATATGGAAGGGAAATGTAGATCTGAAGTTACCTTGTCCACCATCACTTTCTCTGCCTTAATAACGGATCTGTTTTTTTCCTGAAGACAGCCTGTTTCATGTTCTTCTGGTAGGAAGTGGACGAGTGGTGGGCATATGGTGCAGGCCTAATGACAATTCATTACGCCCACGGCCAGAGTGTAATGAGATTGGGTATGATATGGGGCCATTTCTGGGGCCAGACCATTAGGAGTTGAGTGACCCTCTTTTGTTCTCTTTCCTCTTCTACCAAAACCCTGGATGGGGTAAGCATCTTGATCTTGATCTTGAGCATGCTGACTCACAGGGTACAGGGGATGGGCAAAGCCACAGATGGAAGGAGCCCAAGTCCCTCCCTGAATAACTACCCAGAGGAGAGCTGCCTCCAACCTCAACCAACACCTATGGTAGGTTGTTATATAAGCAAGAGGTTTATCAGGTTTGAGCATTATATATTTCGCTCTATTCATTACAGAGGTTTTGCCTACGCTGATTATTGCAATGACAGTGCAAGTGACTACACTTTCACTTTAGATTATTTCATCATATCATTCAGAATGGAGACCAGGCAAATGGGCTCGAGACGGATCTGGACAATTATGGAGGGGCCAGGTCAAGAATTTCTTTCTGATCTTACTTAGTAAGATGGGAAGATGATGATGAAGCTGAGTGTCTAATTCATTATTTGGGAGGGCGCTGATCAAGACTACGAAATTAGATGTTTTACATTTGGTGGTGTTTATCCTTCAGTGTTGTGTTCAGGACAAAAGGAAATGAACTAAGTGGGTACGGGTGTGGGAAAATTTGGCAGGGGGCCGAGGAGGTGCTAGAATAAGAAAAAGCTACAGGAAAGAAGAGGGAAGCAGAGAAGGCAGAAATGGGAAATTAGTAAAATGTAATTACCCATAACCTCCCCAAACATACTTCGGACGAAAATCTAAAAAAATCATTAAGGAACAATTTATTCAAATTTTTTTCCATCCCATGACATGACAGATAAGCGTAGACCCACTATTAAAAAAGAACACAACCTGAAAACAGGCTAACCTGAGAATGATTTTCTCATGCTTCTTAGTAGGATGTATAATCATTCTGTTTTCTGTGGCGTTGGCCACATGCGTTAAAGAAATCCTCTATTTCCTTGCTTCATAAAATAGATGATACTATTGGTTGCCAAAGAATAAATCCCAATTGATAAAATGGTCTAGCATTTTTGAACTTCAGATGGCATATCTAGAATCATAACCTCTTGGTATTGTGCTTTGGGGATGATGCACGCCTTACGCCATCTTCAAAGTGACAGATCCTAATAATCTGTAGCCTATTTAACTGAAAGAACTGCAAACTCTACCTTCTAATTTTCTATTGAAAGGACAGTATACAAATGATGTATTTTTCATGATCCTTACATAACAGCGTATTGCCACATACAGTGAAATGGTGGTGAAAATGCTGATATTTAGGAGATGAAACTGATTTATGGTGGGGTCTATACTAGCAATTGCTCCTTTAAAAACATGTACTCAAATTAACTTTACAATCTAATTAAAATTGTAGATTGAAATAAATATACATTTTCAGAGTAGAAACAAACCCAAAGATCTGGAAATATTAAAAAAAAATAAAAGGGAATATATTAAGGGGGAAAATACAAAAACAACATAATTAGAGCTGGACAAACAGCAACAAAAAATGCCTTTCATTTTCTGATGAATTCTCAAAGAACAGCTTACACATACCCTTTTAAATAGTATTTTGTAAGTCCCTCCCAAATGCCAATACTTCTCTAGTTATAAAAAATTTTTTTAGAATAGTTTGCTCTATACTGTAGAAAGATTAATTACTGAATCATTAGCCAAATATGGTTTTCATCCTGAGGTTGAAACTTGCTAAGGTCTGGCAGAGAATAGCTACTGGCAGGGGAGAGATGAACGAAGATTCCAAAGGTCACAGAGGACTGGAAGACATTTCAATTTGGTTCAAAGCGGCTTGACGCTGTTGAATATCCAGAGTATCCAGGTGGGACGTTATAAAGGTCATGCCTTGGAGAAGTGTGGCGACTCTTCTAGTAGGCCTGTAAGAAGAGCTGCTGTAGAGTTGTCCCAACAAAGACAAAAACCAGCCTAAAACTCCAGCTATTTAATAGCCTACTAGAACAAAGCCATCTTTAAAGGATGATAATCCAAAATCCCAACAAGAAAACACTCATCACACCTAGCATATATTAAGTTATAGATAATAAAAGTGAGGGTGGGGGGGGGATGACCATAAACACTTAAACTGTAGAATATAGAAACACAGACATCACATAGATGTTAGAATTAGCAAATAAGGATTTTAAAAGTTATCATGAATATTTTCAGTGACTTAAATAAAAGATGGACATCATGAGTGAACAAGTGACAAATCACAACAGAGTCATACGAACTGTAAGAGAACCAAATGGAAATTCCATTTTTTCTGGATTCAAAACAAGAATTCAAAAAACACAATGTCTGAAAGGCGGGGGGTGGGGTGGGCGGAATCACTGAATGAGATCAATAGCACACTAGGAATGGCAAAAGAAAAGACCAGTGAACTTGAAGACCAATAGAATTTTTCTAAAACTGACGCACAGAGATTAAAAGAAAAAAATAGAGACTTAGCAATCTATAAGACAATATAAAATGGCTTATCATACATGAAACAAGAGTCCTCAAAATAAAGAAGAGACAGATTGGGGTGGAAGAAATATATTTGAACAAAAATGGTCAATAATATTTCATATTACAAAACACTACGCTTTTTAAAAACTATCAAGATTCCAGGAGCTTAATGAATCTCACACACAATGGCTACAAACCAACAAAAAACAAACCTTAAGTACTCATTAAAAATGCTGAAAACAGGGGCGCCTGGGTGGCGCAGTCGGTTAAGCATCCGACTTCAGCCAGGTCACGATCTCGCGGTCCGTGAGTTCGAGCCCCGCGTCGGGCTCTGGGCTGATGGCTCAGAGCCTGGAGCCTGTTTCCGATTCTGTGTCTCCCTCTCTCTCTGCCCCTCCCCCGTTCATGCTCTGTCTCTCTCTGTCCCAAAAATAAAAAAACGTTGAAAAAAAAAATTAAAAAAAAATGCTGAAAACAAACGATAAATAGAGAAGTCTGAAAAGAAGCCACAAGGGACCAGACATATTACATACCAAGAAACAGTGGTGAGAATAAGAACTGTGTTGATTAGAAACATTGCAGGCAAGAAGGCAGTGGAACATCTTTAAGTTCTGCAGTTACGAAAACAAAACACAACTAGACACGTTACAAACCAGAATTCTATATCCAGTAAAAATACTTGGCTCAAACACAAAGGTGATACAAAAACACTTGGCTATTGACAGAAGTTTAAAGACTTCTGCATCAGGGGACTTGCATTATAATAAATGTCATATAAAGTTCCTCAGGTCGAAGTCATGTACAGAGAGAGATTTAAGTTTACACGAAGAAATAGAGTTCTTATAAAGATGAATGTGTGGGTTAACATAAATAATATATTTTGTTTCTTAATGTATTAAAACACAAATGGTTGCTTAAAGAAAAGAACAGCACTGTGCTTGAGTGTGCACATAATACATAAAAGATATGAGAGCAGTAGCACAAAGGATAGGAGGGAATGAATAGGTCTGGAAGATTTTTCACCTTGCACTTGGAGAGATACAACATTAAACGGAAGCAGACATGGCGGTGCCTCTGTGGCTCAGTCAGTTGAGCCACTGACTCGGTTTCGGCTCAGGTCATGATCTCGCGGTTTGTGGGATTGAGCCCTGCATTGGTCTCTGCGCTCACATGATGGAGCATTCTCTCTCCCTCCGTCTTTACCCCTCCCCCACTCACACACACTCTCAAACCAAATCATCTTTAAAACAAAAAAAAAAAACAAAAAAAGTAGACTAGCATAAATTAAAGATATGTATTATAATCCCTAAAACAAGTACAAAAATAGACAAAAGGAAGTATAGCTAATAAACATATAGAGGAGAAAAACAATAAAACCCTCTCCAATTATCTCTAAAATGAAGGAGAGGAGGAAGATAACTACAAAGACAAAATGGAAGAAATATAATACAAAGAGCAAGATGCCATACATAAATCCAACCATATCATAATTACATTGACTAATTTATTTTTTTTCAACGTTTTATTTATTTATTTATTTTATTTTTGGGACTGAGAGAGACAGAGCATGAACGGGGGAGGGGCAGAGAGAGAGGGAGACACAGAATCGGAAACAGGCTCCAGGCTCTGAGCCATCAGCCCAGAGCCCGACACGGGGCTCGAACTCACGGACCGCGAGATCGTGACCTGGCTGAAGTCGGACGCTTAACCGACTGCGCCACCCAGGCGCCCCTACATTGACTAATTTAAAAAACCCAAGTCTCACCCCTATGTTCTTTACTAGTGACACATTTTAAAAATAAAGACATAAATGGGGCGCCTGGGTGGCTCAGTCAGTTAAATGTCTGACTCTTGATTTCTGCTTAATGATCTTACGATTCATGAGTTCGAGCCCTGCATCTGGCTCTGTGCTGACAGTGAGGAGTCTGCTTGAGATTCCTTTCCTCTTTCTCTCTACCCCTCCCTCGCTCTCTCTAAACTACATACACATGAAAAAAACAAAGACATAGAGTTTAAAAGAAAAATATTGAAGAAAATATATCTTAGAAACAGGTATTTTAAACTACTGTGGCTATATAAACATCAGCAAAGTAAACTTCAAAACAAAGAGCACTATTTGAGACGGAGAGGGATAATTCATAATGAAAGACAGTAAATTCATGAGGTTTCAACTCAAGATGAAGATGTGGGAGACTCCTGAACTTACCTTCTCTCTCGCACAAACCAAATCTACAGCTACATACAAAACAACTCCCCCTGAAAAAGCTCCAGAAACAGAGTGACTCATACATTGGGAGAACAGGACAAAACCCCCCCAAAAACAGGTAAGAGAGTACAAGACACAACCTTTCCATAAACCCCATCCCTTCCAGTTCTATGTCATTGTACATACAACGTATAATGGGAACTCAAAACTCTCAGCTTCTAAGGAGTTAAGGGTTTGAAGCCTCTATCTGGTGACCCAACTGTTAAGACTTCCACCTGGGGGACAGGATCCTAAAACATCCAGCTCTGAAAGCCAATGGGGCTTGCATCCAGAAGACCTACAGGGCTACAGTGAACTAAGAGACAGTTAGTTCTTCAAGGCTTGCATGGACTCGCCATGGCTAACCACCCAGCAAGAGGAAGCAGACTGAAAAAAACCCAGTCTCTCGGTGAAAGAGGCCTATTTGTTTATCTGAAAAGTTTCATCCAAGGAGCAGGCTTCTAACTTAACACACATCTAGGGTCTGACTGCAATATTCTCCAGGGTCTACAGAAGCTAGAAGATGTTATCCTCAGGCTCTCCCTCTGCCTCAGTCCAGGTTTCTAGTATCTTCTGAGAAAGAGCTTATGTACATCTCTGGGGCCCCCAGGTTTTGCGGCTGCCGCCCAGGGGACGCATCCCTTGATAGCCTGGCTCTCGTAGCCAGTGGCACTTATGTTCACCAGTTCCACAGGATAGTAGGAAAAAATAAAGTTTTTAACTGACTGTTCCTCCAAAGTTCAGTGCAGAGAGAGCCAAGAGAAATGCTCATCTCCCAGTCTCCCACTCAAAGAGCTATTCACGCCCACATGGAAAGCTGCTGCCTGAGAGTCAGCTTCCAATCAACCTGCTTCTAGATGATGGCTGAAATCCTCCCCTTTGGGACACGGACAGGTCTTGGCACAACTTCAACTACTTGGAGTCACTAAGAACAGTGAAGGCTGCTTGGACAATCACAAAGGTCTGAAAGACGACCAAGAGTCAGGGCCAGGGCAGGATTGAAAAATAAGGTGTATCTCCTGCACAAGTACACTCTTTCAAGACTTGGAGAGGTGGCTTTTTTTTTTTAAGTCTAATATATGGAAACCAGCACAGAGAGCTAGGAAAAATGAAGAAACAGAGAAATATATCCTAAACAAAAGAACAAGATAAATCCTCAGAAAAAGACTAACGAAATGGAGATATGTGACTTATCTGATAGAGAATTCTAACAGTCATACAGTGGTCACTGAGGCCAGGAAAACAATGCATGAAGAGATCTCAACAGAGATAGCAAATGTTAAAGAATACTGAACAGAAATCACAGAGCTAAACATACAACTATTGAACCGAAATATTCCATGAAGGGGTTCAACAGTAGACTGGATGAAACAGAAGAAAGGGTTGGCCAACCCAAAGAGCAGTGTCCAGTAAGAAGCAAAAAGAAAAGGGGAGCCTGGGTGGCTCGGTCCATTAAGTGTCGAACTCTTGGTCTCGGCTCAGGTCATGATCTCATGGTTTGTGAGATCTGCACTGACAGCGTGGAGCCTGCTTGGGATTCTCTCTCCCTCTCTCTCTGCCCCTCCCCTGCTGGCGCTCTCTCAAAATAAACAAACTTGTGACATCCAAGGAAACACCAATAAGACCATAAGCAGAATTTTCAGCAGAAACTGCAGGTCAGAAGGGAGTGGCACGATATATCCAAAGTGATGAAAGAAAAAAACTCGCTGAACAAGAATACTGTCTTTGGTAAAAGTGCCCTTCAGAATGGAAGGAGAGGGAAAAAGCTTTCCAGACAAGCAAAGCCTGACCAGAGTTCAGCATCACTAGCAGGACCTTGCAGTGGTAAAGGGATTTCCTGAAGCTGAAACAAAAGGGTATTAACTACTAACAGGGAAATACATGAAAGGATAAATCTCACTGGCAAAGGTAAATATGTAGTTTAATTCATTCGGAATAATACAGTGTTCTTATGGTGATAGATTAAGGTCTTATAAATCTTATAAGAAGGTTGAAAGGCAAAATTAGTAAAAAGTAAGTGTAATAATATCTTAATGGATACATAAGATAAAAAGACAAACTGTGATATCAAAAACATTAAACATGGGAGAACATAGTAAAAACGGACAGCCTTAGAATGCATATGAACTTAGGTTGCTAACTTAAAATAGAATGTTACAAATGTATGATGTTTAATATAAGCCTCCCTAGTAATAGCCACAAAACAAAAACCTATGCTAGATACAAAAAAGATAAAGGAAGTAAGCCTACCACTAAAGAAAGTCATCAGATCACAAAGAGGGCAAGAAAGGAGCAAAGGACTTACAAAACAAAAACAAATACCAATTAACAAAATGGCAGCAAGTCCATACTTAACAATATTTACTTTACATGTAAACGAAATAACTTCCCCAACCAAAAGTCAGAGTAGCTGAATAGATAAGAACATAAAAATAAAACAGAAACAAAAAACCCACAAGACCCAACGAAACACCACCAAACGAGACTTACCTCACCTTTATGAATACACATAGACAAAGTACAAAGATGGAAAAAGTTATCCCAGGCTAATGGAAAATTAAAGAAGCTTGGGCAGCTGTACTGACACCAGACAAAAAAGACTTTGAGACAAAGATTGTAACACAAGACAAAGAGGGTCATTATATAATAAGAAAAGGGTCAATGCAACAAAAGGATAAAGCATTTGAAAATATTTATGTACCCTACACATAGAAGCACCTAAATACGTAATGCAAGTATTACAGATGTAAAGGGAGAAATAGACAGCAATACAATAATACTGAGGGATTTTAATATCCCACTTTCAACAATGGATAGATCATCCAGACAGAAAATCAATAAGCAAACACTGGACCGAAATGACACGTTAGACCAGATAGACTTAACAGGCGATTATGAGACATTCAATCTAAAAGAGAATATACATCCTTCTTAAGCATACATGGAACATTCTCCAGGATAGGTTGTATTTTAGGATGCAAGGTAAGCCTCAGTAAATTTAAGAAGATTAAAATCATGGGGCGCCTGGGTGGCGCAGTCGGTTAAGCGTCCGACTTCAGCCAGGTCACGATCTCCCGGTCTGTGAGTTCGAGCCCCGTGTCAGGCTCTGGGCTGATGGCTCAGAGCCTGGAGCCTGTTTCCGATTCTGTGTCTCCCTCTCTCTCTGCCCATCCCCCGTTCATGCTCTGTCTCTTTCTGTCCCAAAAATAAATAAACGTTGGAAAAAAAAAAAAAAGAAGATTAAAATCATATCAAGCATCCTTTCCTAACATAGTATTTAAAAAATAAACATCAATGTTAAGAAGAAACCTGGAAAATTCACAAATACGTGCAGATTAAATAACATGCTACTCATCAATGGATTAAAGTAGAAACCCAAAGGAAAGTAAAAATACACATTGGGACAAAGGAAAATGGAAAGACAACATACCGAATCTAACGGGACGCAGCAAAAGCAGTTCTAAAAGAGAAGTTCATGGTGATAACCACCAATATTAAGAAACAAAGGTCTCAAACTGCCTAACTTCACACTTTAACAAACTAAAAAAGAACAAACTAAGTCCAAAGTTAGCACAAGGAAGGAAATAACAAATACTAGAGAGGAAATACGTGAAATAGAGTCAAAAAGGTTGGTGAAACTACACTGGTTTCCTGAAAAGACCAAACGGATAAACCTTCAGCTAGACTCACCAAGCAAAAAAAGAAGACTCAAAATAAATAAAAGAGAAGATGTTACAACTGGTATCACAAATTATAAAGAATCATAAGGGACTTCTAGAAATAATTACCTGCCAACAAACTGGACACCATAGAAGAAATGGATAAATTCCTCCAACCATACAATGACCAAGACTGAATCAAGAAGAAAGAGAAAGCCTGAGCAGATCAGTTAGCGGTATGAAAACTGAATCAGTAATGAAAAACCTTCCAATAAGGGAAATTTTAGGACCAGAGAGCTTCAGGGAATTCTACCAAACATTTAAAGAAGAATACCAGGGGCTCCTGGATGACTCAGTCAGGAAAGGTTCTGACTCTTGATCTATCAAGGCTCAGCTCATGAGCTTGCAGTTCCTAAGATCAAGCCCCAGGTTGGCCTGCACTGGCAGCACAGAGCCTTGCTTGGAATTCTCTCCTTTTCTTTCTGCCCCTCCCTCCACTCCTGCACATGCACTCTCTCTTTCAAAATAAATAAACTTAAAACTGAGAAGTATCAATCCTTCTCAAACTCTTCCAAAAAAATGGAAGAGGAGGGGGATACTCCAAATTCATTCTGGAAGGCCAGTGTTACCCTGATAGCACAAGGACTCTGTGAGAAAATGACAGACTAACATGCCTGATGAAAGCAGATGCAAAATCTCTCCAAGATCAAAAAGAGAAACATTGGACTTAAGCATCAAAAGCGGTCTTGAGAAAGAAAAGCTCAAGGGGCGACTGGGTGGCTTAGTTGGTTAATCGTCCTACTTCAGCTGAGGTCACGATCTCATGGTTCATGAGTATGAGCCTCATGTGAGGCTCTGAGCTGCCTTGCTTCAGATTCTGTGTCTCCCTCTCTCTCTACCCCTTGCCAGCTGTCACTCTCTCTCTCTCTCTCAAAAATAAACATCAAAAAAAAAAAAAAAAAGAAAAGCTGAAGGCATCACAGTTTGTGATTTCAAACTAGATTAGAAAACTATTGTAATTAAAGTGGTATGTATCAGAGAAAAACTGACACAATGATCTACAGAACAAAGAGCACAGCAAAAAAACCCACACATGCAAGGCCAAATTGACGTACATTCGTAGAATGGAATATTCCTCAGTAGCGAAAAGGAACAAACTACCCAAACACTCTACGATGTGGATGAATCTAAAAAGCATTATATACCAAGGCAGAGACAAGATGGTGGATTTGTCTTAAAAAGTTTTAGAAGAGACAAAATTAACTTCTGATAACAGAAACTAGAGCCCTGGTGGACTTGGAACGTGGAGAAGAGGGGTTTGGTCAAATTGAGAGAACTCTCTGGAGGGATGGAAACATATCTTGATAAGGACATTGTTTACATCCATGTACACATCGGTCAAACTCACTGCTTTCTCTAAATAAGATATGTGTATTCCACTGTGTGCACAATATACCTCAAAAGAAATATTAAAAACGTTGCTCACATGCATTTGGTTCAAAAGGAACAGTTGAAGGAAACAAGAAATTTTCCTCTGAGGAGCGTATTAATGATCAATATTGGGTTGGAACACGTGAGGAAGACCGACATATTTCTTCCCGGGGCCAAAGGTAGAGATGGCTTACTGTAGATGACACACAGGAAATGATGGACAAAAGTGGCTCTTTCTCACACAAAGATCTAAAAAACTAGGAGAAGAGGAGATCTGATGGCTTTGGGTATCATGGTGTCCATAGATAGCTCTCGTCATACTGGACCAGAATTTTCTTACAAACCCCGCCCTCAGACTCTGTCTCACAAGAAGCACTGTGGTTCATAGCATAGCTTCCTTCTCAGAGCACAGTGAGGTTCTCTGTTCTTCCACACGGTAGATGTTTTATTCACATAAAGCCTTCAGTGGCTTAGTAGGTTTTGGGAACACTGTTGTATAAAAACAAAACCATAAAGATTTAATTTATTGCGTGACCTCTTCAAAATCTTTAATATGCAAATGCTCAGAGGGACTCTTCAAAACGGGAACATAAGAGAAAACTTTTCAAACCCTCTTGGGCGCGGGATCATTTATTCGTGAAAAATTTCAGCAAAGAGGAATTCCAGAGAAAATATACTTGGTGCATACTAGGGCAGAGTAGTATCTGGTGTCCTCTTGGGGGCTCAAAAAAAGAAAACTAAATGTGGGCAAATTCAAGTCTAAAACAAACAGAGGGGTGCCTGGGTGGCTTAGCCGGTACAGTGCCAGACTGGATTTCTGCTCAGGTCATGATCTCACGGTTGAGAGATTGAGCCCGGGTCAGTCTCAGAGCAGAACATGGAGCCTACTTGGGATTCTCTCTCTCCCTGCCCCCCCCCCACCACCACCGTCCCTCACTGCCGCTCCCCTGCTTGTGATCTCTCTCACTCTCAAAACAAATGAACTTAAAAAAATGTTTAAGATCAATAAATAAGCAACAGAACCCTAGTAATTGCCATTACATGTGTAAGGCATATATAATGCTCCCAAATTAAAAATAAATTGTTTGTGTAGACACTATTCAATTTTGGGGCTCGTTACTTTAAGTGAGGGCTTAAATCCTGAATAGACGGATTCGTCCTAATAAAAGTATGTTGAGAATACAATGTAATAAACTCTGAATTAACCATTCAAAATTTACTTTGATGACCAGATGCTGACTGTGGGTTTTCCAGCACTCTCAGACATCTAATGGTACAATCAAACAACTTGTTGGTCTACAAACCCAAGTGTCAGGAGAGTTAATTTGTCAATTTGTTGATTGCTCATGGTCATTAGTCAGTGGATGGACCTGAAATTATTTCTTTTGCAGACTTATTCTTTTACAGGAAGCTCCCAGGTTCATACTTTCTCTGCCCTGCCAAATAATGCCAAAACATTGCACTGATATAATATTGCATCCAGGGATTCTGCCACAAATGTCACAGCCGTTTGCTGTTCCAGTTGTTTTTGAGGACAATTCTCTCGCTAAATGATCTCCACCTTCGACCCCATCCTCCATATGGATCATAAGAGGGTTCCTAGCAATTAGCAGAGTTCCAGTACAAATAATACTTTCCCGGCTATAATGTAGTCATGGCCCAGAGAAATTGGGGTGGACATTTTTTTCCTTTCTACTTTAATAAGTGCACATCCAAGTAGGGACATGACGGGATCTGCTCAGGCATGCCCCAGGCTCAGCATCCATCTTTCTCCGGCTTTACCACTTCCAGACTGACAGCTAAATTACTGCACAGAAAAGGTTTCTGTGTGCTGTAACCATAATGCTGCCACGGAAACTGGTTTGTTGGCTCAAAGGATAAACAGAGATTGAAGGACAATTTTCATTAACAGAGAAAGATGGGGTAGAGGAGAGGAAAACAGCTGGATCTGCGCAGGAAAACAAGGTGAGCAAACTTGAGGACAAAACCTAAGTAGACACATTCTAATGGAGTTGTAATTTTCTCGTCAAGTGGCAGGCCCTTGCTGAATTCTTGGAAGAAACCCACACCTGCGTCTTACATAGTCACTGCACAGGATGGCTAAGAACATAGAAGGTTGTTTTTTTGTTTCTTGTTTTAACCTGTAAATGAAATTGAAATTAGAGCACATATAGAGAGGGAGTCGACAGCATTTCACAATGGAATGGACATAGGATTTCCAGGAAGATTATCTTTCTTTGCCATAGTATTCTCAAACTGTAGCGGTGAAAACTAAGATTAAGGGGGCGCGTGGGTGGCTCAGTAGGTTAAGCATCTCACTTCGACTCAGGTCACGATCTCATGGTTCATGGATTCGAGCCCCGCGTCGGGCTCTGTGCTGAGAGCTCGGAGCCTGGAGCCTGCTTTGGATTCTGTGTCTCCCTCTCTGGCTTTCTCCTTCTCACGCACTGTTTCTCTCTCTCTCTCTCTCTTTCTCTCTCTCAAAATAAATAAATAAATAAACACCAAAAAAATCTTTTAATATAAAAAAAAGAAAACTAAGATTGAGGAATGTGGAAAAAAATCTAGCCCATACTTGGTCAACTTTTTGGCCACTGTACTCCAGATAGGAGATCACATCGTTTAGTCAGTGATTCTATAGCTTCAAGTAAGCACAGGGAAGACTTATTCAAATACATACTGTGTTACAAGTGTCAGGCTGACGATCATCTCATTTACCTCGATGTCCACTTCATCTCCGATTATCAGTAGTACAATAATACACAACAGAACCTTAATATACATTTACTGAACACATTATTGAATTACTATTTTCTCTCTTAGGTTAGAAATATTGACAGACATAACAAAGTTATAGATGTGAACGGTGGGCTTTAAAACTTCTGGTAGGAAGGATCAAAGAGGACCCTACAGAGATGTGGCATGTGACTTGGGCTTCGATATTTACAAGTATTTAGAGGTTCAGAATGGCACAGAGAATGAACAAAGTATGAACACAGAAGTGGAGAATTCTTCGGAATTAACAGGAAAGGGAAGTGGTATGCTGAATTGTCAGGAGGAATTGTCCGGGCAAAAGTGAACACCCTCCTATCATTCTGATTATCAGCATCTGAAGGGGAAGCCAATATTGTTTGTAGCTATCTAGGTAACTACAAACCGAGTCAGGTCATATTATGACTCAGTAAATGGCTGTGAAACAAGCTATTCATTTCCATAATGTCAGCAACACTCTTAAGGAAAGGAAACGCTATTCCTTTTTGTGTTAGCCATTCTCCATCATGATAAATTCTGAATTGAAAACGCACATTTTAATTTGATGCCTGGGTTTAAGTTAAAACTGGCATTAGTGAGGCCAGTAATGAAATCCCAGACTCTCCTCAGTGAGAGCAACAATGCCAGGCACTTAGTAGGTACATGAGAAACACTCATTGAATGAATGAGCATCAGAAGTCAAGATTTCATCAAATACTGCAGAATAGATTAGCCCTTATCTCCACTCACACTCTCATTTCAAAATTCTAAAATGCAAACATTCCAATAATCACAACAAAGTCCAATTCACAAGGTAGCTGATGGCCAACATAACTCAATCAATCCATCAATCACAACTGTTTCCCTCTTGTACTCTACAGCTTGAAATCCTAGTTTCCAACCTGTCAAGGTCACTCACAAGCATCTTTATTTTCAGAAGGTTATTTGTTTTCAACATCTACAGTCCCCCTTGGATTTTCACTTACAGGAATTACACTCACATTATTTACTGCAAAGTCAATTACTGCATAGTCTTTCAAAGTACTTTGATGAAGTATCCACGGCAAGGGGGTCCAAAGGTCAGATGGGTTTGGGAAATGACTGGTACCCTGAACTTCCTCTTGGAGGTTTACTCCGTAAGTAATTTATTTAAGGTTCTGAGAAGCCCTGCAGTCAAGAAAGCCAATAACTGTTTAACCCACTGTTTTTCAAACTGTTAGGCCCAGGGAACCTATTTTGAATGGTGTCCACTTTCTTTCAGAAGTAATGTTCTGAGGTGATACCTTGGGACACATCCTAAAGCAGTGATCACAAACTGATGTCCTGCATGGCATTTTAAACTTGAATGACACACACACACACACACACAGAGGACAGGGAGAAATGTCAGCACATCCTGGCAACCCAGGGCCACATTCTTACGTAACATCAATCCTACTATCCCCTTATAAGGAACAAACATTCTCTGCTTCATTAGGACTCAGGCATTCTCTTATTTATTTCCCCCCAAATCATTCCTCACGTGGTTATCACTCGCCCGGTTCCTGCCGATATTTGACTTTGGACCTCTTGTCCTGGAGAACCTCAATCACTGAGATGTCCCTACTACTCTTTTGGGAGAAAGGAATGCCAGTATTTAAATGGCAGGGGAAAAAATAGGTCAGTGTAGTATATAATCCCCCTCTTAGCTCCTAGAGGTAGTATCTTTGCTCAACTTCAAGGAAAAAAGAAGGTGCCTATATCATTATCTTGGCATCCAAATCATATTTGCCCCCAATTTTTTTTCTGCATCTGCAAATCCATAATCCTGTCAATATAGGAATCTTGGGATGTTATACAACATTATCACTGAGGTAGTTCACATGTGCTGCCCAGAAAGGGCTCATTACTTCTGAATGGGATCTTTCCTTATTTCTTATTTCAGATGTTTTTAGGCCCAAACTCCAACAACCGGCAGTTCTGAGGTAATATAATAAACTGGCCAGATGTGTGATTAAAAATGTGTCAATGAAAACAAAAAGCGATTTTTCTAAAATTTAAAATTAAACACATTTTAGTTTGTAACCTGTACCATGGGAGGGGGGCACTGGGGAAGTGCCACAGGGGCCATTTGGCACATAAGCATCACGCAACCTTCTAGCAGCAAAGGTAAACACAGAAACAAGATTTTTTTTTTTAAGTTTATTGAGAGCGAGAGAGCGAGAGAGCGCGCGCGCGCGCGAGAGAGCGCATGCATGCCCATACACAAGCAGGGGAGGGGCAGAGGGAGGGAGAGAGAGAATACCAAGCAGGTGCTGCTCTGTCAGCACATGGCCTTGACTCAGGGCTCAAACCGACGAACCGTGACATCAAGGACCCGAGCCGAAATCAAGAATCAAACGCGAAACCAGCTGAGCCACCCAGACACCTCAGTAACAAGAATTTTTCAAAAGGAGAGCATTTCCAGGGCAAGGTAAGAGATAGCTTGTTCTCCACTTGTGTTCTCCAAATAGTGTATGTTACTCATGGCATGATCTATCCTGAAAACGGCAGATTCCGAAAGGATTTGAGACATCATGTCGATAGCTCCCAAGCGTCTCTGGGAATTTGTTTTTGTTTGGCTTTTTACCCAAATGTCCCACCATTGAATTTACTCATCTCCTTAGGCTCCAAAGTGATTTTCAGCACAGTCTCTCCTTGTCCTGGAAGATTGGTCTCTACTCTAAATATTGTCCCATTTGCACCTTTCACCTTTTTAATCATGCCGGACATCAGCATCTCATAATTCATTATCGGCCTTCGAAGGCAACTGATTATACTGCCATCAAAAAGAAAATAACCTATGGTCTGGAGGGGAAGTGAGAGAACCAGGGTTGCAAAGGAGCTTCCGGTTCACATTTTCCTTCTTTGGTGTGAAGGAGTTTAAAGAAGGAATGCCATACAAACCAACCACTCAGGTCAGACCAAATATTTGGATTATTAAGTGTTGGCTGGGGTGTCTGGGAAAGAAATATTGCTGGACTTCCAGCGTGGTTTTGTTTCAGCAAAGTTTCAAATCAGTTATCCAAAGGAGCGTAATATATAATGTTAATTTCACAGCTGACGTTTTGTTGGTGACTACTAAAAGCCAGGAACACCCTCTGTTTTCCGTGGCATGATTTAAGCTTTGGGTCTGAAATGCCTGCTAATTACCATCATCCATTCGTTCCACAAATATTTAGTGAACATCTTCTAACGGGCCAGCTACTCTTTTAGTCACTACAGAAATGGCAGTGAACAGAGAAACTCTAGTGGTCATGGAGCTTACTTTCAGATGGTCGTCTTCTATTTTAGCGACCTTATTTTGTACTCGTTTCTGTCAGTGGCACTCAAGACCTCAAACAAACATGGTCTGTTCAGTCTGGTAAATGTCAACTCAGCAGCCCAAGGCAAAGGAAGATCTCGAGTGAAAGCCATGCCAGCTATGTTTTCTTTTTTTAAAAAAATTTTTAATGTTTATTTATTTTTGAGAGAGACAGAATGTGAGCAGGAGAGGGGTAGAGACACGAAGTAGGCTCCAGGGTCTGAGCTGTCAGCACAGAGCCTGACACGGGGCTCAAAGTCATGGTCTGTGAGATTATAACCTGAGCTGAAGTCAGACACTTCACAGGCTAAGCCCCCCAGGTGCCCCTCCACCTATGTTTTAAACGCTAAAACCCTCTGGTGCCCGCACCTCCCCAAAAGCACAGCAACAGAGAAATGGAGACAACAGTACCAGTGCATTAGACATGCAGGAAAGGCTCACAAAGTTCATTTTATCTCATACCAATGAAACCACTCAGACCCACAGGGACTAGAAGACAAACCGTGAGAATAGAAGTTCCCTGAGAAAAGGGCTTGACCTGATTTGTACTCAGCACACAAGACCGTCATGAGCAGTAAGCGAATGTAAACCACTTAGAATTGCGCCCCGCAGATACTTTTGTACTATATAAATATTAGCGACTGTTAAGAGTCACTACTGTACCCTTTGTGTCTAGTATATTATAACTACTAAAATTTGCATATATCTGAAACCCATTTAATAATGGAATACTGCTGGGGTGCCTGGGTGGCTCAGTCGATTAAGCATCTGAACTTCTGCTCAGGCCATGATCTCATGGTTCATGGGTTCAAGCCCCACATTAGGCCCTCTGCTGTCAGCACAGAGCCTGCTTTAGATGTGCTGTCTCCCTCCGTCTCTTCCCCTCTCCCCTTCGTTCTCTCTCTCAAAATAAATAAACTTAAAAAAATAATAATGTGATGGCACAAACACAGACACTCAGGTCAATGGAACACAATAGAGAACCCAGAAATGGACCCACAAATGTATGGCCAACTAATCTTTGACAAAGCAGGAAAGAATATCCAATGGAATAAAGACAGTCTCTTCAGCAAGTGGTGCTGGGAAGACTGGATGGCGACATGCAGAAGAATGAACCTGGACCACTTTCTTACACCATACACAAAAATAAATTCAAAATGGATGACGGACCTAAATATAAGACAGGAAGCCATCAAAATGCTCGAGGAGAAAGCAGGCAAAATCCTCTTTGATCTTGGCCGCAGCAACTTCTTACTCAACATGAATCCGGAGGCAAAGGAAACAAAAGCAAACATGAACTACTGGGACCTCATCAAAATAAAAAGCTGCTGCACAGCGAAGCAAACAATCAGCAAAACTAAAAGGCAACCGACAGGATGGGAGAAGATATTTGCAAACGACATATCAGATAAAGGGGTAGTACCCAAAATCTATAAAGAACTTATCAAACTCAACACCCCAAAAAACAAATGATCCAGTGAAGAAATGGGCAAAAGACAGACGCTTCTCCAAAGACGACATCCACATGGCCAACCGACACATGAAAAAATGCCCAACATCATTCATCATCAGGGAAATACAAACCAAAACCACAATGAGATACCACCTTACACCTGTCAGAATACCTAACATTGACAACTCAGGCAGCAACAGATGTTGGCAAGGATGCGGAGAAAGAGGATCTCTTTTGCACTGCTGGTGGGAATGCAAACTGGTGCAGCCACTCTGGAAAACAGTATGGAGGTTCCTCAAAAAATGAAAAATAGAACTACCCTATGACCCAGCAACTGCACTGCTAGGCATTTATCCAAGGGATACAGGTGTGCTGTTTTGAAGGGGCACACGCACCCCAATGTTTATAGCAGCACTATCGACAATAGCCAAAGTATGGAAAGAGCCCAAATGGATGAATGGATAAAGATGTGGTGTGCATATGTGTGTGTATACATATATATATATATATATATATATGTATACACACACACACACACACACACACAATGGAGTATTACTTGGCAATCAAAAGGAATGAAATCTTGCCATTTGCAACTACGTGGATGGAACTGAAGGGGATTATGCTAAGTGAAATTAGTCAGAGAAAGACAATTATCATATGGCTTCACTCATATGAGGACTTTAAGACACAGAACAGATGAAAATAAGGGAAGGGAAGCAAAAATAATATATAAAAACAGGGAGGGAGGAAAAAACTTAAGAGACTCTTCAATATAGAAAACAAACAGAAGGTTACTAGAGGGGGTGTGGGAGGGGGGATGGGCTAAATGGGGAAGGGGCACCAAGGAATCTCCTCCTGAAATCACTGTTGTACTGTATGCTAGCTAATTTGGATGTAAATTAAAAAAAAATTTTTTTTAAATAATAATGTGATACTGCTATTTCCAGGTACCTAGAGGTTTTGCGGGGCAGGGAAGGGGTCTTATATTGATCACCTCCTATAACTCAAACAGCACCTAGGACAATCTTTAATACCAATGGTTTCTAGTTAAGCGTATATTATATTAAATCAGAACTATGTCTAAGTGTATTTGATTAAGACTGCAAACAAACATCTCTTGTTGTCGCTGATACAGATTAAATTATGTCCCTGCCCCTCAAAAAAAAGGGGGGGGGGGATAAAGTGTTAATCACTGAATGTGATCTTATTTGGAAATAGAATTACTGCAGATATAATTACCTTAAAATCATAGTGAAGTAAGAATAGGATTGTTGTCTTATAAGATGGCAGCCACGTGAAGACAGGGTGATAGGAAAGGTAGAGACTCTACCCCCATCCTCCCCCCCGCCCCCCCAGACACCTTGATTCCAGACCTCTAGCCTCTAGAACGGAGAGAGGATACATTTGTTGTTTTAAGCCACCCACTTCACGTAGCTTCATTCCAGCAGCCCTAGGAAACTATGGACACAACTCTGCCTCCCAGAGTCATTCGTATCAGTCATTGGGTAGCATATGCTTCTTAAATAGACACACCAAAACACAGACTGTTCGTTTTTGGCTCAGCATTTATATATGGAATATTTGCCACTGGGATCAAAACAGACCCAGCTGTGCCAGCAATATGATGCTTCATTCATCTAACATTCCCTCCTTACACCTTTTTCCAAATATTTCAGATGTTCCTGATATCTACCAGATAAAACATTGTGACAGTGCACACACAGGGAACCTCAGGGGACCGATCTCGGGTGTCAGAGAGTAATTCCGCTGAGATTTAGAATGCCCTCACCATTTATATCCAGGCGGGGAGGCAGTGAGACATGGGGGAGATTTTTGAGGCAGACAGCTAGACTTCAGAAGCAAGATCACCCTAGAAAGTTTCCAGAGTTCTCTCGGTGCCCGAAAAACCCTATTCAATGTAAAATCATTCCTTGCTTGGGTGGAAAGATGCAGCATATAAATTTGGTACAATATATGCCAGTTAATTCAACAAAATGTCAACCTGTCTGGGAAAACCCTTAGAAAAGGTTTACTTTCTGTGTCACCAGGGAACTGAGTGATAGGAAGGGAAGCTCATGAAAATGAGATTTTCTCTAACTTCTGCCTACAGTGAATAAATCAATGAGATTTTTCAAGTCCCCTCAATGAGTTCATCTCATAAACAGGCAAGTATTTACAGACTCCAGGAACATCTCTCTCTAGTCTTCTTTTTTCTTCCCCTCCCAGCCCAATTTCTTTCCTTCCTCTCTACCATTTCTTTCTTTGCCATCCTTCTTCTGTCCTTTGTGCTACTGTAGGAGGGAAGATTTGTTGGACAACCCGACAACTGCTATCTCTTACCTCTTAGCTTCTAAACGCCTCGATAAGTGTGGGGGTCTTGATTTCGTAAGGGTTTGTTTTGTTTTGTTGTTTTTTTCAAAAAGAAGATGTAATCTTCCAGCCCCGAACTGGGTTTAAGGTAAGTGTGTATCTGCTTGAGGGCTGAATGCAATCTTTGGCCTTTTTCATAAAGTTTATGGCCCTGGTGCCCCTTTAAAAGTCTCATGTGGCTGATTGATAGGCTCATTTCTGATACTAACCATAAAGAATTGGCCATCCTGAAGATAAGCTGCTCCTCCCCTGAGCATTACAGAAGGTAAAGGCGGGTGCCATTATAGATGGTCCTTCTTGCCTCAATCAGATTCATCCTTCAGCGGCCGGGCAGCGCTCTGCACTGAGGGACCGCACCACAAGACACAGAAGCTCAGTCAAATCCTTTTAGTTAATGGGTGTCTGAGGATTAAAACATCATCATGGGTGGGACAAAGAAAACAGTAGCTAATATTCCCATTTCCTAACTTCTGTTTTCTCTTGGCGTCATTACCCAAAGGGGACGTAGGCAGACTCACAGAATCTTCATTTGATAATCTATGCCTTTTTATCGAACCTAAGTGATTTTGCCCCTTTACTATTTGTTCCAGTTTTCATGTCAATCTACTGTGGTTCTCAAAGGAGCTTTCAAATATCTCTTCGTGGGACAAGTGTAGTCATTAGAGATTCTTCCTTACTTCTACGTGTTCTGGGTCAAGATGGAATATAAATACTTACAAAGAGGCAAAGGAGGGGCGCCTGGGTGGCTTGGTCGGTTAAGCCTGCGACTTCGGCTCAGGTCATGATCTCACGGCTCCTGGGTTCAAGCCCCGCGTCGGGCTCTGGGCTGACAGCCTGGAGCCTGCTTCAGATTGTGTGTCTCCCTCTCTCTCTGCCCCTCCCCTGCTCACATTCTCTCTCTCTCTCTCAGAAATAAATAAACACGAAAAAAAAATTTTCTTTTAAAAGGCAAAGGATCCCGAGGGACGAAGAGCAGTTGAGAGGGAGGGAGGAGTTACATACACTCACACAGAGGGTGAGGGGAGACAGGGGAAGAAGGAGATACACAGAGTGGAAGGAGAGGGATTTTATGTATGTTGTAATTTAATTCTTTTTTTTTTTTTTTTTTTTTAATTTTTTTTTTCAATGTTTATTTATTTTGGGGACAGAGAGAGACAGAGCATGAACGGGGGAGGGGCAGAGAGAGAGGGAGACACAGAATCAGAAACAGGCTCCAGGCTCCGAGCCATCAGCCCAGAGCCTGACGCGGGGCTCGAACTCCCGGACCGCGAGATCGTGACCTGGCTGAAGTCGGACGCTTAACCGACTGCGCCACCCAGGCGCCCCTGTTGTAATTTAATTCTTAACTGAAGATTTAATTTCTTGGAGGAACAAGAGTTCATCTGCGACCAGCCACAAGCTGACATGGAGAGCCGTTGCAGAAGAACTGGTAAAACCTAGCAGCCCCTCAAATGCAGGAAAAGGAAATGGTAGAGAAAGCACAGGAGAAGCAGGTAAGGGAAAGAAGATTTATTCATCAAGTATTTACTGAACACTTTCTACAGGACAGGCACAGCACTAGGACTAGGGCTATCAGAGGCAAGACAGTCAACGCACATGAGGAGCTCCCATTTTAAAGAACGGAAACATCGGAACCCTACACCAAATAATTACACCAACATGTTCAAACGTGATAGGCCTTCAATGATACTGCTAACACTTTTGCGTTTACTTCTGTCTGGTTTCTGGGTAACACCTCGCCACGTAACCGCTCTCATCAGTGTCATCGAGAACATTCATGTGGCTAAACCTAATGATTACATTTCAGACCTTATTACTACTTCCTCCATCTTGAAACATTCTTTCCTTGGGCCCGCCGGGTACCACGTTTTCTGGTTTCCTAACTCCTTCTGTCTCTTTTCAGTCTTTCGCAAGCTCACCTCCTCCTGCCAACCATTAAATGTCTCCAAGTTTTGGACCTGTGCTTACTTCTCTTCTCTATACTCTCTCAGGGAATATAATTCAACTTCCGGTTTCAATTGCCTTTAATACACCAGGAACACGCAAATGATCTCTCCAGGCAGACTTTTCTCTCTATAACCTATGTGAAATGCTTACCTCTCCCAGATGCCCATTCAAGGTTAGCCACATCCTCAGTGAGTACACATCTGTCTCTATCTGCCAGTTAAGACCTATGCATTAATTACTTGTATGTCTTTGGTGCTTAGCACAGTATCCGGCATGTGGTAGGAGTTCACTGTTTGCTCAGTTATCAACTGGAATTAAGGCAGGGCTTGGGGGAAGGATACACAGCATCGCAGTTGGGTGCTGGGTTCCTCTGCCTTCGCACAGTGAATACACAATCGGACAGGCAAGCTAAGACAGTTAACAGAAGTTTTCAGATGTTAATCTCTTAATTATGACAGAGATCAATGAGGACAAAGAAATAAACATGGAATTTAATGGATAATATTTATTTTTGATATCCAAATTTTCTACTGTACATATATACATGTGTCTCTGTGTGTGTATATAGACATATACATATATAGACACACACACACACATATATACACACACATATACACATTACCTTTTTTTTTTTAATTAAAGCTCTTTTGAGACCTGCTTTATGTATTGAGAGGGCCAGAGAAAAAGATAAGTGTGTACACACAGAGTAGTGAAATTAAAAAGAGGAACATGAACTACTAGAAGAAATTATAGGAGTTGAGATACTAGGAGTTGAATCCATTTTTCTTTAATAAACAGCACTGCCCAAATTCTTCAGTAAATACTTGCACAAATCGCCTTTGTTTCCAAGTGACTTTTAGGGAGAAACAGAGCCAAGGGAAATCATTTACTCAAATGAGTTGTCACTCCTGATTTTCAAGAATTAAACACAGAAAAGCATTTGTACATAATAAATTTCATAGTAACATATGCTCTCCTGAATTATAACCCAGACTACAATCTTCACTGATGAGTACTAGACGCTGACATCCTAGTCAACCAATTCAAGCCATCAAAATAAACAATCCCTTATGAAAATGAAAATTGAATTATTGCATTGGAAAAATTGAAAGCATGCTTTATCAAAGGCAACTTGTCTATTATCTGACAGCCTTGGAAAACAGCAAGAAAATTATGTCTCTCACGTTACAATGAAAAGGCAGCAGCTCCTTTAGACATCACAGTAATAAGGGAACTTTGGGTCATTCAGGAAAAAATAAATGTTTATTCTGTAGCCGGCAGTGTCCGACTTTCCCATGCTTGTGTTCGGCGAAGGAGGGAGGGCACGATGCTGCACTAGTTAATGGATCACAGATGAAAGCAGTACCAATTTCGCCCTCGTCAACATTATTCCTTCAACAGATCATTTCCTTATTGTTAAAAGAGAGGGATTCTACAGAGCAATCTCAAAAGCTAAAGCGTGAAACCATGAGCTGGACCAAGTAATAGTGGCTCCTTCTTCCTCCAGGGTTAGACCACCAATGCCTTTCATCCATGAGCCAGCCTTTCTGGCACTGTTTTTCATTTGGTCGGCAGAGTTATACAGGATATTCACATCCCAGATCCCGAGATACAGTACCAAATATTACCTAACTGCCCATTTATTTGAGGGACTTACAGTTCCTGCCTACCATGATAAGGAAAGTGGCCATGAATTTCTGTTCAGGCTATGGCTGGAACAATCACATTCATGTCTGTACCTTGGTCATGGTTGTTAAATGATGAGGAGTGTAGCAACAGAAATTGATCGGACTTTGTAGCACAGCTAGTGAAAACACCTGTATGATGCTTTCATCACTGTAACACTATCAACCTTGACAAGTGTTTCTTATATACTTCAAAGGTTCATTTAGGTTTTTCTGTAGTTTAACAGATTCCTTGAAGAGGAAAGCATTCAGCTTTCTTTTTAAATGGACCGTCTAGAGGAAAAGCTTTGTTATTAAGCCAACAATTAGTTCTTTAATGCCAGTATTTCAGAAAGCCAGTTTCTCCAAAGTAGTATTTGATATACATAGGAATTACATGCAAACCAGATGAACCTCCGATTCCTTCCAAGGGGTTTTCATAACTAAAACACTAGTAAGAACTTAACAAGAATGTAGGATTAACTCCAGCAAAGGGAAGCAAGTTAAAAATAATATGAAATTTTAGAATAGCACTTCAAATCAAGTGTACCTAACCAATTTATTATGGTCTCCAACTAAATGATCCTCATTGATCGGGACATTTGTCGGTACCCGTGTAGCTAACAACCTCGGGGGGTGAAAGATTTCATTTCTGAGGCCTGGGAAGGTCGGCCTACGTGGATGTGGTCTGCAGGTCACTTTTTGGACCTGTAAGCATGGCAGAGTAGAGAAATGCAGAACTCTACTCCTTTCCAGGTATGTGCTCTCACAACTTCCATCTTCTCAACAGAATTTGGGCAAATACCACCTTTCCTCTGGTGTAAAAGACACTGGGGCGCCTGGGTGGCTCACTCGGTTAAGTGTCCCACTGGGTTTCGGCTCAGGTCGTGATCTTGTGGCTCTGTGGGTTTGAACCCCACATTGGGCTGTGTCGTTGGCAGTGCAGAGACTACTTGGGATTCTCTCTCTCACCCTCCTTCTCTGCCCCTCCCCTACTTGCACTGACTCTCTCTCAAAATAAATAAAACTAAAAAAAAATACTGATACATAAAAGTATTAGTTCCTTCCTTATGTGCCCTATGTACACATTTTAGAAGAGCACTGGGTAAAGTTGCCTCCTTTCATGGATGGTATTTTTCTTTCTCCTCTTGGAACAATTAGCTGCATGAACCATAACATCCCTTGATAATACTATAAAGATGTGTGAGCGCTAAGCAGAAGTCCTTTTTTTGGATAACCTACAACTATATGTGAAAAAACCTACAACCGATGCCATTTTTGATTGCTGATGTCATGGACATTGGCAAGAATATTGAAGCTGTACATCAAAAAGATATTTTAGAGATAAGTCAGCATAAGAATAAAACAGGGCTCTTGGGCTCTCATGAAATTGAGAGATCTCTTCTGTATCAAAGTATATTTATGAGATAATATTTCAACAGAAATGGAGAAAAAATGGAAATCCATCGCCATTATATTACTATTTGGTTGAAGTGCCAATCTTATAATGAAATCTAAAATTCCAGCTCTCATATCTTAAAGTGGATTCCTGCTTGCTTTAATCTTGGTTATCATTATATCGCTAAAGCAATCATTGAAATTAGCTTTGGCATTTACGAAAAGGCGAGAGAGGCCTACCTCTCCTCCCCCCTGCCTCTGATAACTCCCCCCTTCTCTAGCTCTGTGGCTGCCCTGACAACAGAAGCTCACAAACACCCAAATGCAACCAGAAATGGGAAGATGGCTGTAATCTGGGATTTGGTCATGAAGCTCTTTCCTAATAGAGCACGTTGCATCACAGAATGTCGTCAATACCAGCTCGGCTCACACAAAATACACCTTCTTCTGAGACTGCTTCTTAGTTACCAGTGCTTCTGACTTTGAAGCTGGGTATGAAAATGTGAGCCTGTCCAAGGCCCAACTTCCCAGGGTCTGTGAGACCAAAGAGGTAAAACAAAGGTGTTGAACTAAATCACCTACAGGTCGCTTCAAGCTCCAAGATTTTATGTCTGCTAGAGTCTTTAAATTGCTCCTTTGACTATAGGTAAGCAGGTTGCACTAGCATGAATTTTGATTGGCCGGCAACTTTCATTCTTATTATTTCCATTTAGGTTCCCACACTTGTTTTTTAGCTGAATAAATCTAAGGTGGGTAAGTTATAATAATCCGCAAGCCACGTATCAGCTTCAATGACCTCAGATAGAAGATAAACTATGAAAAGGATGGAAACCATTTAAATGAGTCCTGGTTAGATGTCATGGCCTGAGGTTAGCTCTGAGACTCAGGACTGATCTTTAAGAAGGGTTACAAAAGAGGAAATGCCATCAAAAAGCCTCTCACAGCAGA
The DNA here is from genome assembly GCF_022837055.1 of Prionailurus viverrinus. Classification (NCBI taxonomy): domain Eukaryota; kingdom Metazoa; phylum Chordata; class Mammalia; order Carnivora; family Felidae; genus Prionailurus; species Prionailurus viverrinus. The sequence continues at coordinate 17,285,959 of NC_062569.1, forward strand.
AGAATCTCAAGTTTGAAGGAGAAGTGAAAGGGGCATAAAATACTGTCCTCATGGGGCACCTGGGCCGTTCAGTCAGTTTCTGTGTTCAACTCTTGATTTCGGCTCAGGGCATGATCTCCCGATTTGTGGGATTGAGCGCTGTGTTGGTCTCTGAGAGACAGCACAGAGCCAGCTTGGGATTCTCTTTTGTCCTCTCTCTTTCGTCCCCCAACCTAGTGCTCGGTCTCAAAATAAATAAATAAACTTAAAAAAAAAATACTTTCAGGGCACCTGGCTGGCTCAGTGAGATCAACGAGATCAACTTAAATTATGATCTCACGGTTCGGGAGTTCGAGTTCCGCATGAAGCTCGCCACCCTCTGTTTGCTGCTCTCTCTGCACCTCCACTGTTTGCGCCCTCTCTCTCAAAAAATAAACATTAAACAAACAAACAAACAACAAAAAAAACTTTCCTCACTGTGGGATTTAAATCATCCCTGGTACACCCGCCAGCATAGATCTCAGCTGCTGAGAAGGTTAACCTTCCAGACTCGACTTCAGATTACTGAAATCCATTATTATTCTTAATCTTCACTTCTGTCTAGGAAATGATCTCGGAAATTGTCCTCATTTACACGCTTCTGGTCTTATTGACTAAAAAGCCAAAGGAAAGTTACATACTAAAAAAAAAAAAAAAAATCTGAAGATAACTTTCAGACCACGCACTTCACGTATTTGAAGCAGACAATTCCATGTTTCTAATACATTCAGAGTTGTGTGGTCATCACCATGACCTACTCTTACAACAATTTTCTGTCTCCAGAAAGAAACCCCATACACATTAGCAGCAACTCCTTATCTGAATCTTTCCATCACCAGTGTCAGGTAACCAATAATCTACTTGCTGTCTGTAGATTTACATGTTTTAAACGTTTCACACAACTGAAATCGTGGGTCTGTCGTGACTGGCTTCTTTCGTGCAACAGTGCTTTCCAGGTTTATTAAGGTTACAGCATGCACTGGCACTTCACTTACTTCTTATTATTGTAGTCTTTCATTGTATGGAGATACCACATTTTATTTACCCACTCACCATTGGTGAAAACCTGAGTTGTTTCCCTATTTTGCTACTATGAACGATGACGCCATAAACATGTCAATGGAAGCTTTGTACAGGCATATTTCATTTTTCTTGGGTATATATCCAAGAGCGGAATTCCTAATTCTTAATTACTACTTCATTTTAAGTTATACGTCAAGACGTAATTTCGCAGTGACTTACCACAATAAAATGGATTCCACGGCTATTATTTTTTTGTTCTCTCAGTCTTTCGTTATTCTCTATGCTTATATGCTAATTCTATATTTCATTTGAGAACTGTAACAAATTAAAAAGCACCTTTAATCAGAAAGCATATTAAAAACAGATTATAAGATAGTACCCTATTGATGGACACATAGGTTGCTATTTTAAAGAATGCTGCAATAAACATAGGGGTGCATGTATCTTTTTGAATTAGTTTTTTCATTTTCCCCGGGTAAATATTCAATAGTGGAATTACTGCATCATATGCTATTTCTATTTAAAAAAAATATTTTTGAAGAACCCCCCATACTGTTTTCTACAGTGGCTGTACCAATTTACATTCCCATCAACAGCGAACAGGGCCCCTTTTTCTCCACATCCTCACCAACACTGGTTTCTTATCTTTAACTAACAAGCATGAAATGATATCTCATTGAAGTTTTGACTTTTATTTCCCTGATGGTGAATGCTGTTGAGCATCTTTTCATGTGTCTGTTGGCCATCTGGAGGTCTTCTTTGGAAAAATGTTTATTCAGGTCCTCTGCCCATTTTTTAATCAAATAGTTTGCCCCCCCTTTTTTTTAATGTTTATTTTTGAGAGAGAGAGAGAGAGACAGAGACAGAGACAGAGACAGTGAGCGAGCACTCACGTGTAAGCAGAGGGAGGGGCAGAGAGAGGGAGACACAGAATGTGAAGCAGGATCCAGGCTCTCAGCTGTCAGCACAGAGCCCGATGCCGGGCTCAAACTCAGGAAACAGGAGATCATGACCTGAGGCAAAGTTGGATGCTTAACCGACTGGGCCACCCAGGTGCCCTACAGTGTTTGGTTTTTTGGTGTTGTGTGCGATCTTTATATATTTTGGATATTAACCCCTTATCAGATGCATCATTTGCAAATATCTTCTCCTATTCATTAGGTTGTCTTTTTGTTTTGTTGATGGTTTCCTTTGCTGTGAAAAAGCTTTCTACTTTGAGGTAGTCCCAATAAGTTTTTGCTTTTGTTTCCCTTGCCTTAGGGGACGTATCTAGAAAAAGGGTGCTATGGCTGATGACAGAGAAATTGTTCCTGTATTCTCTTCCGCAAATTTGTGGTTTCAGGCCTCACTTTTAGGTTTTAATCCATTTTGAGTTTATTTTTACGTGTGTTATAAAAAAGCCCGGTTTCATTCCTCTACATACTGTCCCGTTTTCCCAACACTATTTATTGAAAAGACAGTCTTTCTCTATTATACATTCTTGGCTTTGTCATAGATCAAGTGATTATGTGAGGGGCTTTTCCTGTATATCCTGTGTCTCTATCCTGTTCCATTGACCTATGTGTCTATTTTGTGCTAGTACCACACCGTTTTGATTACTACAGCTTGGCTGGTACCTTGAAACTTGGAATTGTGATGCGTCCAGCTTTGTTCTTCTTTCTCAGAATTGCTTTGGCTATTTGGGATCTTTGTGGTTCTATACAAATTTTACTGTTATTTGCTCCAGTTTTGCAAAAACATGCTGTTGGTATTTTGATAGGGGTTGCATTGGATACGTAGACTGCTTTTACATTTCTCCTTCTGTGACTTTTGTTTGGAGTATATGGAAACTCTACCCGTTTCTGGGTATTCCATTTGCATCCTGCCACTTTAATGAATTTATTACCTCTAATAGGCTTTTGGGAGAATCCTCAGGATTTCCTATGTGTAGTATCACGTTGTCTAAAAATAGTGACAGGTTTTTTTTTTTTTGCCAATATAGATGAATGAGTAAGGAAAATGTGGTACATACACATACGATTAAATATTAGACAGGCATAGGAAAGGATGTGATTGTGCCATCTGAGACAACATGGATGGACCCAAAGGTTATCATCCTAAGTGAAATAAGACCGAGAAAGACAAATACCATTTGATTCTACTCATTAATGAAATCTAAAAAAAAAATGTACAAAAAGCAGAATCAGAACTCTAAGTACAAAGAACAAACTGATGGTTGCCAACAGGAGTGGAGGTTGGGCAAAATGAATGAAGGGGAGAGGGAAATACAGTAGGCCTTCATTACGGAACGAGGAAGTCACGGAAATAAAAAGCACAGCATGAGGATTGCAGTCAATGTTGTTCCAATAGTGATATAATGGGATAGAGAGAGCTATGCTTCTGGTGAACATAGTATAAACTTGTCACATCACTGAATTGTACACCTGACACTAATATAACATTGGGTGTCGACTATGCATGAATGCCTGAATGAATGATTGACCCACTTACTTCTCCAATTCCATACCCAGAGACAAGTATCTTTAAAACTATAGGATGTTATTTTAACAAAATAAGATTATGCTATGTATATAACTTGCATTTCTCACCATCAACGTATTTCCATGTCATCTGACATAGATTTACTGCATTTTATTATTCTTTTTAAAGTTTATTTATTTACATCGAGAGAGAGAACAAGTGTGCAAGATGGGGAGAGGCAGAGGGAGAGAGGCAGAGGGAGAGAGACAGAGAGAAAGAGACAGAGACAGAGAGAGAGAGAGAGAGAGAGAGAGAGAGAGAGAGAGAGAGAATCCCAAGCAGGTTCCACACTGGCAGGAGACAGCTTGATTCAGGGCTCGAACTGTGGATCATGACCCAAGGAAAAGTCTAGAGTCAGACACTTAACCAACTGAGCCATGCAGGTGTCCCAATTTATTGCATTTTAATAAAAGCTACAGATTATTTCATTATATTGAGGCACCATGATGTATTTAACCACTGTTTTTTTCTATTACAAACAAACCACAAGGAACATCTTGAACATGTACCTTATGAACGTCAGAAATCTCTAAGAGTAATTTTCTAAGAAATTAGGCAGTTGGGTCATAGGAGGCCTATGACTGGAATTTGAGTGGATAGAAGCCAATTTCACTCCAAGAAAAGTTATTTCACTTTATACTTCCACCTACAATGAAAGACAGTGGAAGAGAGCCCTATGGTCTTCCCAATTATTAAGGTTACCAAGCATACATTTGGCCAGTCTAAAACACAAAATAATTTTTGTATGTATTTAAGTGTTAATACACTTACATACTTTTTTAATTTTGTTTAGTGGCCATTGGTATTTCTTTTAGGAATATCCAATTCATATCATTTGTCTATTTTCCCACTGAATTGCCGATCCTATTGTTAGGATATGTCTACACGTATATGTTCCCTATTTGTTGACAAAAATGCTTTAGCTTTGTCATTTGCCATAATGATATTTTATACTTTTATGCTGTCTGCTTTTCTCTTCACTACTTCTGGACTCTGCCATTGTTTCTCCAAGTTGAGATGTCACTTCTCTCCTACAATGAATTCCTGTATTTAGATTTCATCCTGGACTCTATTTTGCTCACTTATCTCCTTTATTTCTAAGCTCGTGCCAAAATTTTTTCATTACTTAAGCTTCATTATAATATGTACTGAGATTATCAAGTTGGAGAAGTTCTTCATTTTCTAAAACGTTTGACACTTTCACATACTTATTCTCACAAAGGAACATTTTATCAGCTTGAGTCATTTAACTTTTTCCTCAACATTGTAAGCCATAATCATTAGTAATAGTATTTAATTAGTACAAAATGCCTTGTTCTCTGGAATATAATATGAAAGATCAATATATTGGTGTTAAGTTGCAACATTATCAGAATTATTCCAGTTAATGTTTAAATTTAGTTGGAAGAAGCCAGCTCCCAACTAAGAAAAACCAACAACAAAATAAAATAGAAGAAAGCTGTATTCAAATCTTAAGGTTTTCAATTAGAATGTGTCACTATACCAAGTAGAGAAGAAAACAAAGTTATTAAGGCCATTAGGAAATGCATTTAATAACTCCACCAAATAGAGAAGAAGAAAAGGTAGTAAGTCATTAAAAATTCATTAAATTCCAAATTAATTAGAAAAAGCAATGACGTTACTTGGAACTGCGATAGGAATTCTGTTTTAAAATAACCAATTCAATTTACCCAATAGGTTCACTTGAAGATTCAGTTTAAATATGATTATGAGAAATTTATAGCTAAATAACATTACATCAATTCTTTATTTTTTCCCCAGTATACTTTCATACGTTTCTTTTTAATCTTCCTTATACATTCTTATCTTCCCTAAAAAAAATAATGAATAATAGAGGAAATGATGGGTCAATGAAATTTCAGATTCACTGTAATTAGATTTCCCTTCTCAAAAATCTTCCACCTTCTTAAATCACTACGAATTAAACGACAGTGTTTCCTTTATTGCAAAATTCCATGCCCAGGATGTTCATCTTTTCTTGAGAAACCGCAGGACCATTCGAGCACAGTCATGCCTACCCATCTTTGCCAAACATGTGAAAACGTGAATTATCGGAGGATCTACATAACGACAAGTCTTTGACTTGAGGTAACAGAAAATTTGGTCAATTCTTCCTTGCCCTAATGCTTCGTCTATGCCCGTACCACAAAAATTCTGCTTTTCTCCCCACGGCAAATAATCGAAACTCAAATCTAGACCTCTTCTATCCATGCCCATGTTTATTGTTTAAACGTCTTTATTTCTTCTTTCTTTACTTACCAGGTATGGCTCCTTGGGCGAATCACAGTATCTCTGCAGTACTCAATTTTATCTGTAAAAGAAGAAGTTGGGTTAGACAAGCTTTCAAATTCCATTGAATTCCAACATCCTGTCACTGCACTTAATATGAAAATTAAATTTTCTTAGTATCCTTTAACTTTGATAATGACCAGTCACACGCACAGGTGTCTGCTGGAGAGCCTACAATTAAAAATTTTTCATTTACTGTTTCTATTAGAAAATAGTCTTCAGGGGCGCCTGGGTGGTGCAGTCGGTTAAGCGTCCGACTTCAGCCAGGTCACGATCTCGCGGTCATTGAGTTCGAGCCCCGCGTCAGGCTCTGGGCTGATGGCTCAGAGCCTGGAGCCTGTTTCCGATTCTGTGTCTCCCTCTCTCTCTGCCCTTCCCCCGTTCATGCCCTGTCTCTCTCTGTCCCAAAAATAAAAATAAAAACGTTGAAAAAAAAAAAAAAGAAAATAGTCTTCGTAGATAATGCACACTTCTCAGATTGTTCCACTATAATCTCTTGAAAGAGAAAAGTTACAGGTAATCTAAGATACCATCATATTTTCTGAAAAAAAAAAAAATTTTTTTTTAAAGTTTTCTGTTTGAGAGAGCAAGCGAGTGAGCAAGCACGGGTAGAAAGAGGAGGACAGAGACAGACAGAGACCCAGAATCTGAAGCAGCCTCCAGGGTCTGAGCTGTCAGCACAGAGCCCGACTCGGGGCCGGTGAGATCGTGACCAGAGCCGAAATCGAGGGTTGGATGCTGAGCCACGCAGGCACCCTGATACCATCATCATGTTTTCGTAATTCCATCTAAAAGTACATTTTGGGGCACCTGGGGGGCTCAGTCGGTTAAGCATCCAACTCTTGATTTCGGCTCATGATCTCACTATTTCTGAGCTTGAGCCCTGGGTTGGGCTCCAGGCTCTGTGCTACCATCACAGAGCTTGCTTGGGATTCTTCCTTCCTTCCTTTCTTCCTTCCTTCCTTCCTTCCTCTCTTCCTTTCTCTTTCTCCTTCCCACTCTCCCTCTCTGAGAGATATATGAATAAACATTAAAAAAAAATAAACATCTGGGGTGCCTGGGTGGCTCAGTCAGTTACACTCCAGACTCTTGGTTTCGGCTTAGGTCGTGACCTCACGATTCCTGAGTTTGAGTCCCAGGTCAGGCTCCATGCTGATGGTGTGGAGCCTGCTTGGGATTCTCTTTCTCCCCCGTGCCAACCCCCCTCCCCCCCACGGCCCCTCCCCTTACCTCTCTCTCTCTGTCAAAATAAACAAACTTAAAAAAAAATAATACATTTCTCATCAGATTACAGCAAATTAGGATTCTTGGGGATAAAGATTCTCTACCCTGATTTCAAGTCAGTTCTCTTTAAATAGGACTTTTTTGTTCCCATTATATTTCTGTTCTTATTTGTAATATTGTTGACTTGCTTTTGTCAACAGCATCACCTTGAACTTTGTCCTCAGAATGCTCCAATCCCAGAAGTTCCCATTTCCTCTAAATTAGATTTCGTTTCTAGTTTTATTTTAAAACAACATTACAAATCCTAAATCATTAAACATATATTTAAATTTCACATAAAAGTAATCATTTTTATAGTCCTGTTATGACTGTTAAAATGACAAAAATTAAACATCAACACAGGAACGTACTTAAAGTGACATATGGAGAGGGGGGACATGTTTCCTCGCTAGTCAAAGTGTATACATCAGTATGTTCTTTTGAGGGGATATTGTTAACCATGTATCCAAAGCCTTAAGAGTTTAACCAACACATTTCACTTTTATGAGTGTGCCCTGAGGAAATAATTAAAAGGAAAACATAGGAATCCCACTTACAGAAGCAAAAATCTGGAAACTTCAACGTACATCAATAGTGGCTTGGTGAAAGCAACAGACATACAAGGATGCAATTTAGTACAATACAGACATTAAAATTATAATGTAAAGCAACATAAAAGATCACGGGAAGATGTTCATTTTAAAAAGTAGAAAATGGCTGTAAAATAATGTGTATAGTAGGATCCTATTTCTTATAAAAATACCTATGGGGGTGCCTGGGTGGCTCGGTGGGTCAAGGCTTCAACTCTTTGGTGTTTTTTTTTAGTGTTTATTTTTGGGAGAGAGAGAGAAGAACGTGAGCAGGGTAGAGGTAGAGAGAGAGAGACAGGGAGACACAGAGTATGAAGCAGGCTCCAGGCTTGAACCCAGGAACCTTGAGATCATGACCTGAGCCAAAGTCAGATACTTAACCAACTGAGCTACCCAGGTGCCCCAAGGCTTGAACTCTTGATCTCAGCTCTGGTGTTAATCCTGAGATTGTGATTTCAAGCCCCATGTTGAGCTCTGTGCTGGGTGTGAGGTCTACCTTTTTTTTTTTTCTTTTAAATACTTACATATAAACATTTACACATGTTAGAAAGTGAGCAGTTATCTGCCAAAATGTGAATACTGGTTACCTCTTGGTCAAAGAATTACAGGTGGATCTTTTGGTACTTTTCAAGATTATTGCACTGATCACATATTCATCGTAAAAATTATTTAGAAGCAGTAAACTATCGTGTCTAGATTATGCCTAGCCACGTAACAGAGACCTTTAAGGAATTAGTCATTTCAATGATTCTGCTCGTATTTCCTTTTCGCTGAATCTAATTTTGATCTATTTCACAATTGCTCATTTTTCTTTGTACTGAAGAAAATTAAAATTAGCGATGATGGGTAACAAAGAAAATAAAAATAACATCATCTACCTCTTCACACCCATCTCATTCTCTATCTTAGGACACCTGGTCTTTAATTCCTAAGTTTTATGTTTGCTTCCTCTTTTTCAGAACAAATTATAACAACTGTGCTTGTGTGCCTGTTACTTGGTTTTGATGTGCGCATCCAAGCTCCATGAGTTCAGGAGGCTTATCTTTTTGCTTCATTTAGCACAGATCTCATTAGATAGTTCAATGGGACCAAATAAAAGGACACAACTACTTAGGCTTTAGAACATCTTAAAATCAAAAGTCCTTAGATTGGTTTGGTTTGTTCCTGTGACCCACGGGTTGGCAAAATATCCCCCGAGTTTCACCAGTTGGAGCTTATGCAACCTAACGCACAAAAGAAAGTATACTATATCAACATCTAGTAGATTTGTGAAAAACAAGACTATCCATCTTGATGATTTAGGGAAAGTTAATCTTCTCTACATGTTCGGCCCATTATTTAATTTTATGCCTTTAAAAGATTACAGCTGATAAATCAGCCCTAATCAAAACTTTGAACTCCAAATATAATTAACCAAATGGCACCCTAGTGCCGTTTAGGTGAAAGTTAATGGGCAGGAAGTTCACGCTGAAGGCCATTTTTTACAACCTGAGCAAAGTGGAAGGGCATGATAAAGCATTAGTTTGGGGGCTATCAAGAGAGAAATAGCTTAATTCAGAAACAAATATATAGAATCCTTATTTTTCAGAAGTAGGTGTTTCTATCACCTATAAAGACAGGCTTCCAAAGCAATTAGTAGCACAAGCAAAGGGCTTTTTTTTTTTTTAATTTTTTTTTCAACGTTTTTATTTATTTTGGGGACAGAGAGAGACAGAGCATGAACGGGGGAGGGGCAGAGAGAGAGGGAGACACAGAATCGGAAACAGGCTCCAGGCTCTGAGCCATCAGCCCAGAGCCCGACGCGGGGCTCGAACTCACGGACCGCGAGATCGTGACCTGGCTGAAGTCGGACGCTTAACCGACTGCGCCACCCAGGCGCCCCAACAAAGGGCTTTTTTAAACAATTCTATAGAAATCACTCTTATCTAGGCAATGGTTCCATATTAGAGCTCTTTTCCAAGGACTTTATTGGTCAAGCTCCACAATGAAAGTACTGCCCATAGTAAAGATGTTCTGATTCTTTTAAAATAATTAAAAGTTTAGCTTTCTCCATCTTTTGGTCTAGTCTTCCTCAAGTGAGTCTGAAACAACACTTCATCATCTTCTAAAAATATAAAAGCAAGCACAAATGGAATTCCAAGACCAAGAAACTGAAACAAAAGAAGTCCTCCTTTTTCCTTTGAAGCTGCTCTCATCCCATAGGGTCCCTGAATGAGTAAGCCTTTCCCATGCCAAGTCTTCAGAGCAAAAACTGAAGTGGAAAACTACTCAGTTATCTGGCAAATTCTGTCAGTGAGGCAAGCCAACCTAGAATGAGGCTCTACTTTAGTACCGATTTTTACTTATGAGTTTTCTAGGAGATTCAAGATTTAAAATTCAGTCTCCGGGATAAAAATTTTTGTTTTACATTTTAAGTGGGGGAAAAGTAACTAAGATAGCAAAAGCCAACCCCTATTCTCAAGTACAGTTTTTGAGGTGACAGAGGTAACCCTAAGTCCCTTCATAATGGAATATCTTACTTTAACTCCTAATCCGTGCACAAGAGTGCTTACTAAAAAGGCTTCCTAAAACGTCTATCCCCAACTGGTTTATGACTGCCAGTAGCACCTGGGTTTGTGTGTTGAATGCAACAAGCACAGAAGTTTCTGGCGGGAACCCTTATCAAACTTAAACCTCAGAGGGGAACCATTCAGACTCAGCCTATAAACTTCAAGGTTAGAAGCTAACATTTCAATGAACTGCCTGATCTTTGATGGTGAATCACTGTGAAAACCCAAAAAAGTCCCGGTCTGGGGGATAAACATGAGAGAATGCCACTCTGAAATAGGACTTTGTAAAGATCTAACAATAAAGGCTCATATTACCTCCAAGCCTAGTAATTAGTGCTACATTCAATCAATATGCATGCACTTTAGTGGGTTATTGGTCATTAAGGAAATTCTGAAGAGGAAGGACTGCACCACGACAGTATTTTGTCTTTAAAATACAAGTAACACCATATTTGGTTGAATGACTCCAAGAATTTTATCCTCCCAAAATGCTGATGGCAAAACTCTCAACTAAAATAAAGCTTTACCTTCCCTGAGATACATGTAAATATTAAACAACTAAGCAGGTGTTAGAAATATATTAAAGATTTCATTACTATGAATACCAAGCTGACAAGGTGACAAGACTGTAGTAGATACAACATTCTTCTCCCTTTATGCTTGGTTTCCATATTCTAAAAAAGTTTTCTATCAATGTCCAACCATATTTATGCTTATAATTAAGGTCGTTTCCTTTAGACATTCAGTGTTGCAAACTGGTAGACCACAGGTCTAATTGTGCACTCAGATGTTTTCAGTCAGTACTCTTGATAACTGAATTTCAATCCCTTTATAGACGGGTGCATCTCTGGCTTTTCAGAGACACTCCTCTTCCCCACAGCCTTACACCCAGATTTCTGGAACCTTTCTCAAAGTGACAGTATCCACCTCGCCTCTCCTGGTCTGTTTTCCTAAATTAGAGGGCCTAGCATGTGTCACTCCTCTGCCACCAGCCTACTACCAGCAGGAAACTGATCTCCCAGCCCCTCTGGGGTTTTTCTGCTTTTGTTTTACGGAGAGAGAGCACAAGCGTGTGCACGTACACACACACACACACACACACACACACACACACACACACACACACAGGTGGAGGTGGGGGAGGGGCTGGAGGGAGAGAGAGAAACTCAAGCAGGCTCCATGCCCACGTGGGGCTTGATCCCACTACCTTGAGATCATGACCCACAGGAAATCAAGAGTCCGACACTCAACCATGTGTGACCTAGCCGCCGAGATGCCTGTCTCCTGGCCCATTTGAAACCTCTCCCTGCATATCAGGCTCTCAATCTAAGACTACAACCAAGTTTTGGGCATGTTTCCCAGGAAGAGGATAGCGAGTTCTTTATTCTCACCACAGTCTGAGCTTGAGATTAAACTTCGGAGCACCTGGGTGACTCAGTCGGTTAAGTATCTGACTCTTGATTTCGGCTAAGGTCACGATCTCACAGCTCATGAATATGAGCCCCTCTTTGGGCTCTGTGCTGCCTGCTTGGGATTCTCAATCTCTCTCCCTCTGCCCCTCTCCCCCTCATGCACTCTCTTTTCACGCCCTCTCAAAATAAATAAATAAACATTAAAAAAACTTAAACTCTCTTGGCACAGTAGCCAATGATAACCAGGAATATTTGACATGGCTTGTGTGGCAGACTCTTACGGATCCCTTCCTATCTTCACTCTTACAGGTTCACCAGGTGCTTTCACACCAGCAGCCAGCACCTATGACTTTGTGGGCTGATCTTCAGATACAAGAGGTATAAATCTGCCAGCTGATTGCCCCTCGTTATGAGGACTCTGGGCTATGTCCTACACTTGTTCCAGAACTGCCCAGCAAGATAGGACCCAAGTTACTCTCTAGAGACTCCCCCCCCTTCCAGTGTTTGTTTATTTTTGAGAGAGAAATCCAAAGCTGGCTCCAGGCTCTGAGCTGTCGGCATAGAACCAAGGCAGGGCTTGAAATCACCAACTGCGAGATCATGACCTGAGCAGAAGTCAGATGCTTAACCAACTGAGCCACCCACTGGAGACTTCTCGATAGTGCCCCTTCGTTAGCTGCCTTCTCTTCCCAGTCCCACTGCCCTCCAGCGATTCCTAATTACTTTCTCCCAATCCTCATCAGCTCTGCTGGGGGAAGCAGACCTGAGCCAGCTCATTTTCCCCAGTGTGGAGGAACAAAGATAACGGGCGACCAACCCCTCTGGAGACCCTGTAGTGTCCCCATAAAACAAAGTGACTCAAGTTGGACGTTGTGTGAGTTACAGTGTATGTATCATCTCTACATATATCGTGCTTTCAGTTCTTAAGGGCTTTCGGGATATACATCAATTACACAAGGATGCTGGGGGTGAACAATACAATCATTCATCACACGCATCCATGACACTTGGCCGCATGTACTGCATCATGGCAATGCCGAATGTGGAATAATGTGCAAAAATTACTGTTACTACCGATAAACTGTGAGACGCCTTACAAGTTCAGGTACTGGCGTTGTTGCCTTTTTTTTTTTTTTTCCTTCTCATTTACCAAAAGCCAGGATTAATGTACAAACTCAAATCCCAAACCTCAACATGGTTGTGAATTTTAAATTTGGAATAAGCACTCCTGCAACTCTGGCTTTTCATGTGGGCCTCCTGAGAACCGCTTTCTGGCCAAAGCAGAGTGAAGAAATGCTAATGACGTTGAGGAGTGCGGTTCGGAGACTGGTGTTACAATCTTCTAATACATCTGGTATTTAAAGACTGATGAGACAGTACATTATATCTGCATGGTAATTTAGTTCAGAAGTTCACAATTATTTTATTTTCAATATTAATTGCTTTTGTCTCTCAATAAATGACTCTGTAGGAAGTGGAATTCAATTTCATTCATTTTCAATAATCGAGATTGCTTTGAACTAGCTCAATAACTCTCCGCTCCTCTTGGCCCCCGATGCATTGCTACCGGTGGCACATAAATAATCTCCGTTTTCTTTTCGGATTTTTTAAGCAGAGCTGCCCTTTGGCAAAAGAGCTCAGCAGACACTGTTTGCTCCCCGTGCTGTCGGCCCGTTCGCCACAGCCTCTTCGGCATGTAGGGTCCCTCCAACTTCTCAGGCTTCTCCTGCAGTTACCACCCCTGCCCTTTGGCCCCCACCCAGCCCCAGGGGCAAGTGACTCACTCAACACAGGGGACCATTTCCGGCTTCTTTGTCTTTGCTTATCCTCATACCATGTGCCTGAAGGAGCCTTCTCTGCCTGCATATCCAAATACACCAGGGAGTGAGTTCCCCGTTCACATCTCAGGCTACCAGATCCACAGGGCCTCTGGCCGTGTCCCCAGCTAGAAGGGAGCAGGTGGCTCCCCACTGGACTCCTCTGTCCCCCTTCATCTCCTCACTCTGATTTAGAGGTATTCACATGCCTCTCCCCTCCACTAAACAATCCGCTTCTCGAGGTGACAAATGACAAGCCATTCATCTACAGATTTCACGTAGCGCTTAGCTGTGTTCCTGGTCACAAAAGTCTGAATGAATAAATAAACTAGTGGGGGAATTAATGACTATTTGGGGTAAGAGGCTTGTATTTCAGCCACGTGAAGCCACATCAGTTCCTCCACCGCAATTTGACCCACTTGCCTCAGAGCCTTTCTCTCTCCACGGATTCCCGCTCTGATCAAGTTGTACCGGCGCTGTGTCCAGGCAGACCCCACCCAGCCCCCACTAAACAGAGGACTCCTCAAGGGCAAGGACAAGGGCACGCAAAGCCCCGAGTACGAGCTCCAGTTCACTTCTGTGCAACGGACAGGATCGTGGTACCCTATGATTTCGTCAGTTTTTCTTTCCAAAGTTCACACTTCAAAAGGGGATTACAGGCAGGGTGCTTCATGGACCACTGAGTTAGAGGTCCCACTGTAAGGTCAGGGAGGGAGAGAGACGGGAGCCTTACCCACAAACCCCAACCTGGCCCCAGAGGTCTGGGATCTGATTGAGGTCCTCTGTAGAAGATTTGAAAGTTTTAACCTACCATTCGAAGCAGAGGGACTTCCAAACCCCCTTTCAGTACCCCATCAATATTTAGAGGGCACATGGGCTCTATTTATTGGTGTAGGATTTCCTTTCATCTGCCTGCAAGGCCTTTGCAAGAATGTTGTAGTTGCTTATGGATCACAGATGCCCAGAGGAAAGGACATGTGACTTCTCTTAACTGGGGTCCGAACTGGAAGGCCAGCACAGTCTCTGCATCTCGGTCTCGCGGACGGCTGCCCAAGAGTCAGTTCAGTCCATGAAGTGCTTACTGTGGGCCCGCTAAGCGGAGGAAAGTGTGTTTGGATTTCGGATGAGGCAAACACAAATATATAAGGGTAAGGGTCAATCTACAGGAACCACCTCCTTATCCCTAGAATGCTTACCATCTTTAGGGAGGGACAGGAGGTTCAAATAATTACATAGAAGGCAGGGAGGGGAAGTTGCAACAGCTTGTAAGAAAAACATGCCCAGCTGGACAGTGTAAGCTTGTGAGTTCAAGCCCCACATTGGGGCTGACAGTGCAGAGCCTGCTTGGGATTCTCTCTCTCCTCCTCTCTCTCTCTGTCCCTTCCCCACTTTCTTTCTCTCTCTCAAAAGAAAAAAAAAATTTTTTTAAATGACTTTGGTATCTTAATTGTGGCCCCATCCTCACTAATCCTGGCTTCTCTTTCTCTGTCGTGCTCAAGAAGCCACAGCTTATGTATTTTTTCCAGATAAAGAGCATGAAACCCCCTCTGGGGAAAGGATGCTTTAGGGTAAAGGTAAGAGAGAACATAACTGGTACTTTGCTATCATTTTTCACTATTTTTCCCTGAAGGTACTTCCTGCTACTCTTCAGGAAAAGACTTCCAATTATAATGTAACCAACTCCTCTATACGGCTGTACTGTACTATTGTCCGTCTAAGAGAGCGAAGATATTCCCCATCCTATTTTAGGCTCCGCTGTAGGGTTACCACAAACCAGGGCAGAACATTCAGTAAAACTTGAATTCCAGTAACAGCCACAGCGGAGCATCGCCCTACACCTGTCAGAATGGCTAAACTCAAACAGGCAAAAAATCACAAGGGTTGCCGAGAACGTGGAGAAAGAGGAACCCTCGAGCACTGTTGCTGGGAATGCAAACTGGTTCAGCCACTGAGGAAATGCGTATGCGGGTTCCTCAAAAAATTAAAGCCAGAAATGCTGTATGAACCAGTAATTCTACTGTTGGGTATTCACCCAAAGAAAACAAAAACACTAATTTGAAAAGATAGACCCACCCCTATGTTTGTGGCAGCATTATTTCCAATAGCCACGACATGAAAGTAACCCACGTGTCCAGCAACAGTTTAACAGCTAAAGATGTGGTGCATCATATACTGGAATAGGATTTAGCCATAAAAAAAACGAGATCTTGCCGTTTGTAACAGCGTGATTAGGACTTAAAAGGTATTATGCTCAACAAAGCAAGTCAGAGACAAAGACAGATATGATTTCACTTTTATGTGGAACTTAAGGAAGAAAAGAAAAGGAAAAGAAATGAAGAGAAATGAAAAACCAGACTCCTAGGGGCGCCTGGGTGGCGCAGTCGGTTAAGCGTCCGACTTCGGCTCAGGTCACGATCTCGCGGTCCGTGAGTTCGAGCCCCGCGTCGGGCTCTGGGCTGATGGCTCGGAGCCTGGAGCCCGCTTCCGATTCTGTGTCTCGCTCTCTCTCTGCCCCTTCCCCGTTCATGCTCTGTCTCTCTCTGTCCCAAAAATAAATAAAACGTTAAAAAAAAAATTAAAAAAAAAAAAAAAAGAAAAACCAGACTCCTAAATACAGAGAACAAACTGGTGGTTGCCAGAAGGCAGCTGGGTGGGGACACGGATGAAACAGATAAAGGGGATTAAGAGGTAAAAACTTCTAGTTACAAAATAAATAAGTCACAGAGGTGAAAAGGACAGCATAGGGAATATAGCCAATAAGATGGTAGTAACATTGTCTGGTGACACATGGTGACCACATTTATCGTCATGAGCACTGAGTAATGTATCAAATTGCTGAATCGTTCTGTTGTACCCCGGAAACCAATATAACACCATGTTAATTATACTTCAATTAAATAAAAGGAGAGCAATCATAAAATTAAAGATTTGAATCCCAAGTAAATAACCAATAACTGAGTATTATATATAAGTATGTCTCGAATATATCGCATGGGATATACTTCTATCCAACTACTTATCTGAAATTCTACTTTGCCTTGGTGCCATGTATTTTTATTTGCTCCATTTGGCCACTGTACTTCTTTGTATCTCAAAATTGAGTTTCAATGGGCCTACCAGAGAATTCGGGAGAAAATTTAGTATCCTGGGCAAGCGTCAAGCTTCTAGGATCGGACAAAAGAGTCTGCATCCTGTGTCACATATTGTGATAATAATTAAGACCGTGACAAATAGCCTGAGGCGCGTCTCCTCGGGATGTAAGGTACAATTCCGCCTTCTCTATCCAGTGCGAGCCATGTGTGGCCAGTTAGCTTTGGCCAATAAGATCAGAGTGGAAGCCCCTCCCCCTTTCCCTTCCCGAGTGATCACAGAGGCATCTATCGAAGCAGAATTGCCATCAACTTGGGTCCTCGAATATTTACAAGAAGCAGAGTGTCTTACAATGGGCATGTAGCATGAGTGACAAATACATTTTGGGGGGCTAAATTAGCAAGATTTGTAGGATGATATAGCTTTTTTGTGGGGAAAGGCATTGATTTGAAGGCACGAGACCTACACCTACATCTTCGTAACATTTTACTCATTGGCTTTGCGATGTCTGGCCAGTTGCTCCACAGGTCCAAGCATCAGTAGAAAAACCGTGTTCTCTGCCAACCTGAGACTCCCTATAGTGAGCACTTACTGCGTATTTGCTGCATGCGAACGCTGTGAGGACTGCAACAATCAGTAAACACAATCACATCATCAATAACGAAAATAAAATCAGAATAATGAGGCATAGCACCTTCATTGGACTAACCACATAACGGACACTGCTCTAAGTACTGTACAAATATGAATTCATGCGATTCTCACAACCACCCTTCGGCGTAAGTGCGGCTACTATCCTCATCTTACCCACGAGGACGGGCACAGGGAAATTCAGCAGCTTATCTCGGTTAACTGCAAAGATCAGTAAAGGGATCAGAGCTATTAAAAGGGACAGAAGATGAGGACAAAAGGTGCATTTGCCAACATGTCCTTCAGCACATCTCTTCTTTTATTGATAAAAGTTTTGAATTTGGGGGGGGGGAGGTTGGAGGGATACAGTTGAATTAAACAGTAGGCTAGTGACCTACGGATGCTTCTTACTCTCCTTGCGGACTCTTAGCCGTCACATTCTTTCTGAAGGTAAATCCACATTTCCGACACTCCCTTGGACATTTCCCGACAGCCGATAGATACCTCAAAGTTATGCTCACAAACAATGCATTTCCTCTGCAGTTCCTGCTTCTAATAACTTCTCTAATGCTATGAATGGAATCATCATCTAGCGATGCAAATTTGAGTCCTTCTGTCCGCCACTTCCGGCTGTCCTAGGGTGTGCTTTTGTGTCTTCTTTCCTCAACTTTGGTCCCACCTTTCTACAGCTTCTGTCAGTGTACTCTTTACATTTTCCCTTCCTCTTATTTCTACTGGTCCCATCCTAGCATCCTATCTTCTCATCCTGCCTCTACTTCGAGCCTGTCCTAAAATATTGTACTTACAGTTGCCTGCTTTTTCTTCCTTAAAGCACAGTTCTACCCTTGTCCCCTACTCCAAAGTTTTTAGTGGCTTGTCATGCTTGACTAACTCCATACAAATTCTCCAGCCTGGCAGTCAGTGCTGCCGGTGGCTGTGGAGACGCTTAATTCTCCACGTCACATTTCTCAAGAAGGACTCTCATTTCTAGTCCCTCTTTAAAGAAAAAGCAGCATTAGAAGGAATACTCCCTTTCTGCCAAGCCTGGTAAGACAGGGATAAATGTTGTTGCATATATGTGATAAACATGGGCTAGGCTGATTTCTTTGGAAGCAGTTTGCTGTGACGTGTCCCTAGTTTCCTTTCATTCACTTCCTCCACCCTTGAGTCTAGAGGCTTGTAGTTATCGACAGGCTCTATTGGGATCAAATAGGCCAAAGTTACAAAGTCTGACTTAGCTCTTATTCCACACTGTATCCCTCCATGCCAGCTTTATTGGCAATTCCGCTGGTATCTAATCTGGTTTTGATTCGTGTCAAAACATTCAGAACCCATAGGTGAAGGAATATAGACGATGCCCTCCAAACTCCAATGAAATCCCTTTGCAATTCGGCATCAGTAGATCTCATGAGTCTCTTCAAGAGTTTTGAAACATCAACCTGAAGGTTCGTACCCAAGTTCACTACTGGTCATCCTCTAAGTGCATCAAGCCCTCCCATACCCTTACATCATCGTGCGTTCTAGCCCTTCGCACAGAATCCACGGTCCACCATTTGGAGGGAGGGCTGGGAAACTGTATGCTTCCGAGCCCTTCTGACGTTAGCTCCTTCAAGCAGGAAAGTCGTTCCTCATCTTCATAAATTCTCAGCTCCATCCTGTTCCCTCCTACTCTCTCCCTCCCCTTTACTTAGGTTTGTTCATCTTATTTTATGTTTTATGCACTTGCCTCATCTTTTCTGAGCTGTAACTTAACTCGGGGTATCTGTTGTCTGACAGCTCACACTAATGCATTAATATTAATATACTCAAAAACACTGACTGAATTGAACGTGTGCTTATTTTAAAATAGCTAAGTAAACTGAGCTCGATTAACAATAAAACTTTTTCTTTTACTAATTCAAGGATTTCTGTGACTTTATTTTTGCAAATACCAGTAGCTTCCTTTTGCTTCTCATATTTCTATGCCCTTAAAATTTAAAGAAGCTGGACTCCACTTTGGTTTTTAGACATGAAGCATCCTTAAGATGTTTCTCTGAGGGGTGCCTGGGTGGCTCAGTTGGTTGAGTGACCGACTTCGGCTCAGGTCATGTTCTCACAGCTCGTGAGTTCGAGCCCCACGTCGGGCTCTGTGCTGACAGCTCGGAGCCTGGAGCCTGCTTTGGATTCTGTGTCTCCCCCTCTCTCTGCCCCTCCCCTGCTCATGCTCTGTGTGTGTGTCTCTCTCTCTCAATAATAAATAAAAACGTTAAACAAATCTTTAGAAAAAGACGTTTCTTTGGAAGTATTTGGAAGCTCTTTTCCCCCTTGTAACCCACAGTCTTATTGCTGCAAACACTCCCTTCTCTCCCACGTTTATCAACAGAATATTCACAACAATTACACCTTTCTATTCCTCCTCCATGGATGTACTTTATCTCTTTCTTAATATCCCTGACAAATAGTTTAAACTCTGCTCTCTCTCAACACCTGCTTTTCCTCTGCAGGGATTAAACATGATCACGTAAAACTCAACTCTTTCCTCTTCTGTGGCCTCACACAGAAAGCTCTACTCTACTTTTGTTTAACATGGCATATCAAGGACACACATTTATCTCTACCTGCTCCCCAAAGGCATCACTCCGTAAGGTTAAAGAGAATGGGAGAAGGGCTAATACCAGGTGAAACACATCAAAAAAAAAAAAATTAGTAGCCAGAAAGCCCATGGGAAAAACTTAGCAAGCCAGAGAGAAAACATTATAAACTGTGGATGGGTTCAGACAGGAACGGATGGTCATCAAGAATCATGTCGATTTATATGCCAGGAGAAACGTAATCATAGTATATGACACCCCCTGCCAATATACACACAAGAATATGCATAATATTGAACGGTGATTAAAACTGCGATATAACTATATGGGAAAGTGGACACACACACGTAATGTGGAAGAGATACATCTTTATCTTCTATCGTTGGATGCCAGAAATGACTTCTACGTTGGAATAACCAAAAACACAAAGTGTGTACCATTAAATTAGAAACATTAGGCTAGAATAAAAGAAAATTGCTGCAAGTGGAAAATGGTAGCTCATGCGACTGCCATATCTTGTTGAATCTCGTAGAACTACTTCCCTTATTGAGCCGAATACGTAGAATGGTTTTCTTCTAAAACGCCACTTAACTCAAGTGTAACAGGACATAATTTGAATATTGCTAAAATTATGAGCCTTTTGACAAGTAAAGCTTTGTTTAAAAAGTATTAGCTCGGGGCTCCTGGGTGGCTCAGTTGGTTGAGCTGCTGACTTCGGCTCAGGTCACGATCTCACAGCTCGAAGGCTTGAGTTCTAGCCTCGCGTGGGGCTCTGTGCTGACACCTCAGAGCCTGGAGCCTGCTTTGGATTCTGTGTCTTCCACTCTCCGCCCCTCCCCTGCTCATGCTCTCTCTCTCAAAAATAAACAAAAATTTAAAAATTAAAAAAAAAAATTAGCTCAAGGGTCCCATTTGCGAGATTATTTCTTGTGTAAAATATTGACCATTTTGTGAAGACTTTGGTTGTTAGGTAATGAACGTGTCTTGTATGTTCCAAGAAAACCAGTCCTGTGATAGCGAACATGTCACCTGCTAGACCCCTTTCCATAACCACAGTCTGGGAATAGGTGGGGCGGGTGGGGGAGGGGACAGCTTCACAGGCTTGATTCTTCCACAGCCACCTCAACTTACCGTCTAAGGGCTGCCACACAAAACTCTGATTCTAGAGACAAGCCATACTTATTTAAGCTGGGCATATGCCCTTCCATCTCTTTGAAAAACCCTTCCTCAACTACCTAGAAAATTCTTAAATGGCCTTAAAGCTCCAGAGTAAATGTTCCCTCTTCTATGAAACTCTCCTCCCCAAATAATTAATGGTGCCCACTTCCTGTTTGCTTGATCATTCACATCACACACGGCCAATTACCACTCTACATGCCTTCCCCTTTACTAGACCTTGAGGTATCTGAGAGAGGGAACGGAATTTTTTTTTTAATTCACAGTGCCAAAAAACGTACCAAATAGATAGATTCAGGAAATTAGACAGCTCCTATTAAATATCTGAAATTTTCATTAATCTTACAGGAAATCACCCATAGCCCACCATCGGCTTCTCTCTGTAAGTCCGGCCAATGTGAAGATGTTGAGCTAAGATAACACGCTTTCATTCTTACCACACAAGAGGCACGCTACACAAAGCTGCCTACAGAGCTAAAATGTTCCAAGTATGCACTCCTGCATTCATGAATCTCACAGCCTACCCCAGAGAGAGTCTCCTAGCTTTTTCATGACAAGCATCGAAATTGGAAAAACAAGGGTCAGAGTGATAGAAAGAAGGAAAAACTGCCAGTGTGAATTGTACATAGTCCAAGTCAAGGCTGAAATTCTTGAAACTCTACATCAATATTTGGCAGACCTTTGACAAGTCTCAATCAAATCACACGAATGCTAGCATCTGTAGATGACAAATTTATCTAGAATTGGCAGAAGGACAGGACTGTTGATGAGCCTCAGCCTGCCCTTCCAAACCTATTTCCTTTCTTTCTGTTCCTGGGATCTCAAGTTATGGCACAGGCACCCCTGAAGAGTCCCAGCTTAATTCGGAGCTACTCCAACCCGGCCTGCCCGCCAAGACTTCTCCAAATTGGCTGAAAAATATGCCTGGTTGTATTTCTGCACCAAGGACAAATTATATCATTATTGAACTAAAGAGCGTCAGCCTTAATTTCTCTCTCTGCAGATTTATCTTTTTTTATCCCATAAAACTGTAAAAGCATGGCTGGATGAAGCAAAACAATCAGATAAAGAGTGAAGAAATCTGAGAGCAAGTGTCTGGCTCAAGAATCCACACTAGTTCTCTGCCACCATAAAGATTAATCAACACATACAGAATGTTTCAGAAATGCAGACACCATTATAAACATTTTTTAACAACTTGAGTGAATGTGTATAAAGCAAAACTTGTACAGTGAAGCAAGCCCTTTGACATCATAACAATGCATCCCTTCAAAATATCAACATGCTGCTTTTATTGACATGCATTACTATGGGAAAGTTGGATGCATTTAATTGGGGTATTACATATTGGAGCGTAGGGTGGAGTTACTTTGTACAAAGTATTCTGTACGTCAGGTAAACCATCCGGGAAACCCAGAATGGTAGTCTGGATGGCCCAAATCACCACCTTAGCTATTTTTCAATCCTGTTTCTCGCTGCGCGGACAGTATTTATACAAAGCGAAGGGATGAAATGAACAATGGTCCTGCTAATCTATACAAGCAGAACAACCTGCATAAATCAGTCCAGAAATGCTGGCAGGCAGCATGGCGCGGTGGGAGGAGCAGGTATCAGAACCCAAAAGACCAAGGTTTAACTTCTTTGAACCTCTCAGTTTACTTATCTGCAGAAACAGGGCAAACCCAAGAGCCACTGTACTGAGCAATGAGAAAAGAGCCCTAGCATAGGCTTAACAACAAGTGACGTTACTCCCAAATAAACCACAGCCCTTCATTGTACTTTGCCCACATGCATATATGCAACTCCATGTTCCTTGATGTTTGGTAGGCCCTCTCTCACACACTGTGGAGCCTTTTTTTTTTTTTTTTAAACAAACTTCTTTCTCTTCTTCTACCAGGTTCTTTTACACAAACATTTTTTTAAATGAATCCCCCTCCCCAGCCCTTCTTTATGGATCGCACCCCCAACCTAATTACATAAGTACCTGATGGGCTGGAACGCTTCCAAAAGGGCCTCTTAGGAAAAACAATCTGAAGGGTTTTCTTCCCCTTCTTTGGTAATTACATAATTACTCAGCTGACTAATATGAGTCACCGTGTGCCATTCTAATCTCCCAGGCACAAAATAGTTTTATTATTTTCCTTGGAACTGCCTAATTACCCAATGGATAGCAATAACTCCCAGGATCTTTTCAGTAAGTAATCTGTGAAGCTCAAGGCTGAAATTCCCCCAGAAATCTTTGAAAATGGAGGAGAACTTAGAATAATATTATCATTTGCCACGAGACACTGAAGTTCCTGGTGACAAGGGTGGTCCAGTGATACACCACCAATAAATTTGGGGGGAAAATTGAAGACTCTGGGTACGGGGTAAGTTAATGAGGCAGATTCTCCCTGCTGGTTCTTAGAAAATAAGTATTCCTGAGCCAGAACAGCAGTGGCTGAGTGTACATCTCATCAGTTAAAGAAATTAGCAAGCATTCCCAGTACATGTGTATTTATTTATACCTTATACGCATCTGCTATAGTTGACCCGTATATTAACTACTAGTAAAGTTTCATAACTGTTTTGATAAAATCTCAATACCAAGAGAAATGATGCTGGATATATCCAGCAAAACCTGGATATATCCAGTGAAAACCTAGCATATATTCTTTTGCAGGATGTTGTCTTCTGGAAAACCGAAGTCTCCAGTATGTTCTAGAATTGCTCCATGATTAACTTGTAGTTGCCCAGTCTCTATTAACTTAGGGAATAGATTAGGAGACTGACTACATTGATTCTTTTCCCCCTTTTAAAAAGGAATATGGAGGAAAGTCACACCGGCTGTGAGCCCATCAGTCTACTCCAGGATATTTTCCAGGGGAGGCTCCGACCCAACAGTCTTCTCTTCATGCCTTTCCTGACCTTCTGCTTCCCCTAATTTCTCATCTGGCCCCAGGAATGGTGGATTTATAGAAAGATTCTTTTTGGTCTACAGTCTAAAGGGTTGGGCAGGCTACATGATTTACAAAGCCAACATGCTGGCCTATGCCCTGGATATGATAGATTTCTAATAAAAAGAAATGCATATTTATCCAAGCTATTGAACAGCTAGGTCTAATCGATATTAAATCTGATCATGCCATTTTCCAATGTATAATAAAATACTAAGTCATGTTCATAATTCAGCTGTATTTAGAACTGTCCTTTATAGTTCCAGTTCATTAAAACATTTTAAGAAAAAAGCCACATTAAATTCTATTTAGAATAATATTGAACCTGAAAAACTTCTGAAGCTTCACTAACGCTGCTGAACCTAGTAATATGCTTGTAATTTACTGAAGTAATTATTGATTCAGGTCCATGACAAGGAATTTTATATTCCGAACCTTCATAGCACACATTTTTTTTTTAAGTTTTATCGGTGTTAGGAAAAATAAATGAATCTGAAAAACCCTTCAGTCAAGTCTGACTCTTCTGGTATGCAAACCCAAGCATGCGCTGTAGAAGTAGCAACACTGAAGTCCTTTTGACAGTAAAACACAAACACAGCCCCCAAACAACGAACACATGGAAACAGTACCCTCCCCCTGAGAAGGCGGCTCTGGCTTTGAATGTGTGGAAGGGAGCCAACAGACTGTCCATTAACTTAAACCTCTCGGAAAACAATAGTTACCTCATTTTCTCTCCTGAAAGGGCCTCCGATCAACACTCCCCTCCCCCAACTTGGACCCCCAATCTTTTAGGACTTGGTGAATTTGCAAAGAGAAGAAAAGGAACATGAAGCCAGGAAACTCAGGGACCTACCGACAAATGCACAAAATCTCACTCTCTTTCCTTGTTAGAAGTTTAGGACTCTCCTTCTCCATCAAACAGCTGCGAAAGTTGCTTTTGCAGGGATACACTTGACCTGCGCTTACCTCAGCTTTTAGACCACTTATTTCCGAGCAACAGACCTGCCATCTTTTCTCTTTGCAGACCCCTTGGTACCACCAAACTAGATCATACGGGTTTAGGGGCTTTGTCTCTCCGAAGTCATTGGTTATGGTCCCCTCCTCCGATTAGAACAGAAAGCTCTGCCTCTCCAAGCTACAAACGGCATGCACTGAAAATAATGGAGACACAGGGAGATAGGACTACTCTCTAGGGGCAGGAATGGTTCAAAGATTCCAGGACCGGCCTTATACAGTTGGTTGACTATTGTTTCCTGCAGATTCCACGGTTACTAAAAATAAGTTTAAAAGTTGTAGAGTATTTCAGTAACAGTAGAAAGACACTTAGTTCAATTTACTATTAATTAGTCTACAAAAAGTTGAGTGCCTACAATTTTCAAGACACTATTTACAAGGAACTAAAGACACAATTCATTCACTTCCTTCGTTGAGTATTCATTATAAGCCAGGCACGTGCTGGCCACCCACCATGGGTCCTGTCACAAGGAACCCTGACCTACCAGTTCAAGGTTCAGATTACTATAGTAGGGCCTGACAAGGAAGAACTCAACGATTATTTGGAACTCTAGGATTTATATAAATAGCCTTCCTACCTCCATCCCTCCCTTCCATCCTTTATTCTGATATATATTAACGAAGGGTAGATTGTTGGGTACTGAGGATACAACAGTGGGCAGACCTAGGTATGGTTCTTGCTTCATACTTACAAAACTTGACACAAGTTCAATTTCTCAAGTTGCATCCAATTTGGGAATAAGGTTTTAATGTGAAAATGACACAAACATCTAAATTTTCTAGTCATTCATCTTTGATATACTTTTCTTCCCCTAACTTTGAGGCATGATTAACAAAATGTGCATGTATTTACGTTGTACAATAGGATTTTTGAAGGTGTATAAGGTAATGATTTAATGTGCACATACATTGTGGAATGATTGCCATAATCATGTTACTCCCTCACTTCTCACATAGTTCACCATTTGTGTGTGTGTGTGTGTGTGTGTGTGTGTGTGTGTGTGTGGCCAACCCTCAAGACATATTTTTTAGAAAATTCAAGTATAAGATACAGCATTAACTACAGTCACCATGCTGTACATTAGACATCCAGAACTTTCAACTCGAAGTTTGGATCCTTTGGCCAACATCTCCCTTTTTCCTCTACACTCCAGCCCCTGGCAATCACTGTTCTGTAGTTTTAAGAGCTCAATTTATTTTAATTTAACTTATAAGTGAGAACATAATTAGAATTAGTCCTTGAGTGTGTAGGTAGAGCTGTGAGGCATTAAATAAAAATTTGGTTAAAGAAGAGGGAACAGTCTATTGAGGAGTGACCAAAAAGTTTCTTTTGTTTGAATTTCTTCCCTGAACTTCTGTTGGCTTTTTTTTTTAATTAAAAAAATTTCATTGGACTGAAACTCTAATTAAAATATTAGGGAAGGGAAGGGAAGGGAAGGGAAGGGAAGGAAGAGAAAAGAGAGAAGAGAGAAGAGAGAAGAGAGAAGAGAGAAGAGAGAAGAGAGAAGAGAGAAGAGAGAAGAGAGGAGAAGAGAGGAGAAGAGAGAAGAGAAGAGAAGAGAAATGGGAGAGCCTGAGAGAGAAATGAGCAGAGCATCATTTCCCCAGTGGGGAAGGCTTGTTCTCCATGTCCTAACACACACACACATGGTTTCCATTAAGACCATTGAGAAGCCCTTCTGAACAGCATCAACCACACATTTCCTCAGTGAGCCACAAAATAAAGTGCTATTAATTCTCACCAATATTCATGAAATGATTGTCTTTTATTGTCTAACCTCCTACCATGGTCTCAAGATTCCCTATACTTTTCTGACCCATGGGCGACCTTTTTGCATCTTAGGGACCATACCAAGTAGTCATAAAACGGTCAAGGCTGCCTTTAGTTATAAGGTTTAATAGGCTGTTCAGATGGGAATCATATTGATGTAATTATAAGTAGTCTTTTTGTAAGAAACAAAAGCGTCTGTAATGCCTACTTTTCCTTCCCTCTCCCTGAATTCTCTGTTAGAGTAAGCTTGCTTCCTGGAGAAAGACTTTCTCTTCAAATCTATTAATACATCACTCCAAATTTTCCTTTTTTTTTTTTTTTTTTGATTCACTTCCAAATCCTGTTGAAAGTGTTTCTTTTTTTCTTTTTTTAATGTTATTTAAAAAAACACATTACATTTTACATCTACTCTGACCATTCTCAGGTTACAAGCCTCTGAAGTGTGCTTGGGTCTGTTGCCGGGTGTATTTATTACCATTAATAAATGAGTCGCTGGTGTAAGAATGCAAATTTTATGTGGCCCATGTATAAATGAGCCTGTTAAGAATGACCAGATACACATTTTATGTGACTGCTAAATAATTATGTCATTGAAATACAGCTTGTGAATTCAACATTAAAGAAAGAAATGGACTCGAATAATGTTAGAGTATTTGTCAAAACAGGGTTTTGGTGGGTTAAGGACATAAAAAAAAAGGACAAAAGAAAACGTTCACGTTATAGGAAGACCATGTGGAAGCTTATTTTCCACAGTGACCTCTGAAGTCCACTTCTCCACCTTCATTCATTATATTATGAAGGCACATCCAAATCACAACACTGCCCTTGTGTTTTCAGTATTTTCACCTGTGAAGGCGGGTATTGGATGTGAGACATCTGAAGCTGTGTCTGGCAACAACCACAACACTTGAAATTGGAACTGAGAAAATGGGATCAGATAACGGGGACATGGTAGTGAAGGAGACAGAGAGGAACTCAGAGCTCATATCCCAGGGGTGATAGATATTTGGTAAGTAATCACGCAGCATATTAGAGTGTCCTAAATGTGTTAAGCGTTATTTGATGTCCATCAAGTGGCACGTTCTCCGAAGTGCCATTTCCATAGCAAGCTGCTCCATCCCATGAGAAGTCTGAATGCCAACGTAATGTCATTTCTCTAGTCTAGGCATTGAAGGGCAGCTTCAGATCATACCAAAGGGCCACATCAACCAGCCACAGGGAGAGTCAAGGGCAGACAGGCATTCTGCGAACCAAAGGACTATACAGCATCAAAAAGTACCCGGTATGAAAACGCAGATACCATTTTAGAACATTTGAATGAGACAGCGGCCACTGTATCCTGGCCAGGGCACAATTTCAGAACTTAATCTACATTTCCAATGCCTTCCGTAAATACTGTACTATCCTTTCTCTTTATTACTAGAGATCTGTTTGTCAGGGAGTATGGTCTAGAAGAGACATGCAATGTTTTTCAAAGTATTAGAAATCAATGGCAAAGCTTAAATGTGAAATGTTGCATAACCAGCCACATTATCTTTTTTTTTGTGTGTGAAAAATGGGAAAGTCTGGCAATATTCTCATATTAGCATCAATCAGCAGGATCACAGCGGTGCTCAGCTTCCCTCTAAAATGGTAATGTGCCATCCGCTCTATGATAGGCTTTTCCATTGCTGATGTTATTACACTAGAGGTGGGGGAGGTTGGCAAGGTGGGTGTCAGTCGCTGACTTTATTATGCCCCGCATTTAGGGACAGCTGCTTTGTAAATATCAATTCAATCTTTAATTGCACAATCAATACAAACAATCTAGGATTTTCGGTATTTTGTTTTATTCTGTTCCATGGAGGCTATATTATCACCTCTATTTTACTTACCACCTTTATTCATTAATTCCTGCATTTCTGCAGCAGTTCTAACTCCACCCTCAACTACTTGCATATTTATTTACTCAAGAAATATTTACCTATTATTTTATACTAATTGAAGATGGGGGGGGTGGGCAAATAGATGTGTAACGCACAATCTCTGACCCCAAGAGAAATTGAGGTCTACAACCTAAAACAGGAGTTTAGAGTGGAAGAGAATAGCAGGGATTACAAAAAAAAAAAAAAAAAATATCTTCACCAAAGAGCCATGTGTCAGACCGTAAATTCTGATCTACATTTTGTAGGCGGGCAAGGTCAAGACCTTTAATTTTGTCCTATGTCCTTCTCAGCTAGGTTCTCTGTGTCTACCCCCCTACCCACCACTCCACCTTTAAGAATATCAGACATGTTATTTGAGCCAGGGGGCAGAGAACAGGATATATATTTGAGAGTCAGATCCACGGACCTTGCTCTGGAAACCTTTCAAATGCAATCCCTTAATGAGAGTCTAATTTAAGTATTTAAATGCTCAATGGCAAACTTGAAAGAAACATATGAAGAAAATATACCAAAATGTAGAAAAATTAATCTGGCATAGAATGTGAGAGCTAGAGAAGAGGTTTCATTTTATAGGTAGGGAATTGGGACTAGGTAAGTGACATCTCTCTGGCCTTGGCAACAATTATTAATACCCGGAAATCAATCTTAAATTTGAAAATCCCCAGATCTTTTTTTGTTATTAAACAATGAACAATACAGACCATCGCAATAGGACCAATGATCCCACTGCCCATCACCCCATCCTTTTTAATTTCTAAGGAGCAGGAAAAATTCATATTAAAATTTAAATTGTTCAATAAATTCAACAGATATTTATCGAGTTAATTTTCTAGGCCAGGCACTATTTTGGGTGATGATACAGCATGAACCAAACAGCCAAAAGTTCTTGCCCTCAGGAAGCTCACAGTCTAGTGGATGAGTTGTCTTTTAATCCAATTCAGGCTTACCAGACATTAGATAGATTTTACACCCACAGCCTATTTACCTTCTCGGACTGTTGTAAGTATCTAGAGACAACGGCTGGGAAAAATGCTTTTTGTAACATCAAAGGCTATACAAACTTTTGTTGCAAATTCTAACGTCTTAGTGACTGATTCAGCTCATGGACAGTCATGATGTGGAGGAACCCATAGTAATGGATTCCATCCTCCTACGAACCACAAAATATTTCTATTGCTTTTCACCTTAACCCAAATCTGATGCAATTCTGTTGAAAGAATGGTAACTCCACTGACCGTATTAAAAAAGGCCAGAGAATGTCTCAATTCCATCACCACAGAAACATTCAAACTGAGTAATTTGCTCCCCAAAGAATTCCACTTTTTTCTCCATAGCTTTCTTCAATCTGTCCCTGTTGACAGGATTTTTTTTCGCTGTCTCCACATTTCGGACCAAAAATAAAATAAAATATAATAAAATAAAAAATGTATGTGCAATCCATATTATCATAAATGCCCCTGGCCTGGCTGGCAGGGCTCACCTTCAGGACGTCAGGAGAATGTCACCATTAAGTTGACTTTCTCCCGTTAACATCTCTTTCTCATTTCGAAGCCAGGTTAAACCATTCTGTGAGCAGTTGCTTCTGCACTTTCTATCCTGATCTACAAGACTGTGTCGTCTTCCGCCCAGCCAAGAATGCTGTGGAATTACATTGCCCAGCAGCCACATCTGATTTTCTGCAAGAAGTCAGCGTTTCTCCAGTCTCCCCAGTTGTCTCCAAAGACATCCCTACTTCCATACTGGACACTTCCTCAGACTGCGAAAGCTATTAACAGAGGCAAGACTCTAGAGGCCAAAATCATACACAACTCCCAAAGTTCTACCTCCAATAACCATTCTTTTTTTTTTTTTTTCCCCAACGTTTCTTTATTTTGGGGACAGAGAGAGACAGAGCATGAGCGGGGGAGGGGCAGAGAGAGAGAGGGAGACACAGAACCGGAAGCAGGCTCCAGGCTCCGAGCCATCAGCCCAGAGCCCGACGCGGGGCTTGAACTCCCGGACCGCGAGATCGTGACCTGGCTGAAGTCGGACGCTTAACCGACGGCGCCACCCAGGCGCCCCTCCAATAACCGTTCTTAACGAAGGAAGCAAAGACAAGAGCTCATTACCCTTTTGGTGTCAGATTTCATCCCCCAGTGGTTTCTTAGCTTCCCCTACCTTTCTGTAATGCATAAACGAATTGTACAGTATAATCCACTATGTGCTCAGCTACTCAACGTCCACGTTCACCCAGAACGTGAGCTCCAAGATCCTATCTGGCGCCTCACTACTGTGTCTCCGATGCCGGATAGAATTCTTGCCACAAGGGGGGGAGCGCTTAGCATTTGTTGAATTAAAACATGAACAGATGAGGGAATGCATCCTTTGAACCATAAACTTCCTCTGCCCAGGCTGATACAGAACCACCTATTTTCCCCCAACAGTATATATAAAGGCTTTCCTAAGTTGCTGCACCGCTGTCTTAATTCACACCCCACTTGCCTTTGATGATTTAGTCTCAACTTTGACCACCTACTGCTAGCAACAGGAGCCGACCCCCCTCCTTTCCCCGCTGTCCCCCTACCGCACCCTGCTTTGTCTCCTAAGTACCCTTCTAATCAAATGCAGGGTGCATGACATAGGAGATGGGCTCACATTAGCACCGCTTTATGTTGATGTATTTTTGTCAAGCCTGTAGAGACAAGTGGAAAGAAGACTGAAACAGAAGCTGGGGGAAAAACGGCCGGAAACGAGGTCAACAACTAACTTCAGCATTTACCTTCCTCTTAGTGCTAAACCTTTTAAGCAAAGTAGCTGCTCCTTTGTCTATAGGTCAAAGCCCGAACCTGAATTAGGGGGGAAAAAGGCAAAGCAAATCCCTAATAGGACATTTTTCATCCTAGGGTCTCAGAGATTAGATTTCTTTTTTTTTTTTTTTTTTTTTTTTTACTTAAAACAACAGAGGTTTATGCCTCCTTGTCTTTCCAAATCATACCCAAAGGTTGGTAATAAGGCTCCGGTTGGTAGTTAATAAATCTCAGGTAATGTATCGATCCCTCTTCATGCTTTTTTCTATTGTTCTTAAAACATCAGAACTGTCTCATTATGTTAAGAAAAAAAAAAGGACAAGTTTCCACACTTAAATGCCAACCAAGGAAAGAAATCCCTGGGAAGCTAATAATGAAACAAAGGTGGTTTTCTTCAGCAGAACGGTGTGCGCTAAATTGCACTTTTATGTGATTTTTAGGGCAATTTGCCACTTTCCTGGCACCACTTCATCACTTTCCTTCAGCAACAAGAAAAAGAAGGGCCACGATGACCTATATATTATAGCTCTAACAATGTGCGTGGGGGCGGGCTCTCCAAGTTCATGCGTCTGATTTAATAAGGGATATTTCATTTTCTTATCTAAGAGAAACTTGAGGGTACATTCCGATGCCTCCCAGAATTTTACTGTTTCTCCCAATTTGTTCATCTGAGGGCCTTTAAGCGCTGTGAACAGCAGCGTTCCATTTGCATCCATTTGGGATGCTACGCGCCACCTCATTTTTCACGTAAATGCCTGGACTTCCCCAGAGGTCCACCTCATGGAGCATCTATCAAGTGCCCTCATCACAAAAACGGGGACACCGAGGCCCAGAGATGTAATGTGCCCAGCTTGCCCCGGTGCAGACCATTAGAGCTAAGGGATCAAATGGCTACCAAGGTAGGTTGGGCTGTAAAGGGAGGATGACAGTTCACGGGGGAGAGAAACTAGGGAGGTGAGAACCAATTGGAGCCTCATTTTTCCCTGGTCTCAATGCGAAAGTACTTAACTGGGTCGCTCCTTACCATCTCTAGGGGTTTAAGAATCAGAATCCAGCCCCCCCTCCCCCCGAATGTTATTTCTCCTCTCTCCTTCGAGTACCATCCTTTCCTGGCTTGTGTCTAATTCCCTATCTTTCCAGAGACTTCCCCGATCCCTCTAAGTTGGGTCCACCGGCTCTCAGGACACCTGTGCTTCTCCACTGTAATTTCATCACCAAGGTGATTAGATAATGTGTGGGGAGCGTGCCTTGTCATGTCTCTCTGCTTTCTTCTAGCAGAAGCTCCACGAGGGCACCAAGGGCTGTCCTCGTCTCCACTGGCTCCTGCTGTCAGCTAGACTGCGGCGTGGGTTAGAAGACGGTGTCCTGTAAATACTCGCTAAAGGAGCACCACACTACATTTTCCAGAAGCGAAAGCCCGTGTTCATGCTTCCTCCCGGCCCTTCTGGTAGCCATGCCAAATGACACATACTTAGCTATTTTCACCTCTCCTGGGTCAATCCATTCTTCTCTTTAAAAAGGACTCAGTTCAGGGTTTCTGTGCAGTGATAGCAGCTTCCTGGTGTCTGATGTTTTATCTCTCATTTCAGTGTGAACAAAACAATCGTGGAAAAGTCGCTTCTGTGTTCAGCTCTTTTGGCAAAACAAACCTCCCTCCTCCCTTTTCCCCCCACCCAGCATTTGCCCTGAGTTTGACTTCACCACAGTCTACGTTAAGAACACTCACTAAACCTTCTTTGAAACTTTATTCACCATGGCCAACAGAAAAAAAGAAAGAAAGAAAAAAAGAAATTCCTTTAAAACGCTCTTTAATCTAGCTGGAATGCCATAGATTGCTTCCAGATGTGCACGATACAAAAGTCAATCAAAGCTATTTATACTGACACTCTACAGTCCAAACAATCTGAAGGCAAATGCCATGTCTCCGCTTCAACGAAGCTATAAATGTCAGTTTTGTTGAATTTGGAGAGGTGTTGAAGAGTTCAGGCAAGTTTGAGCTCTTGACGCTCTTAGAGCCAGCGGTCATTTTTAAAGGGGGGGGGGGAATAAAACCACGAAACACACAAAGTTTTGTAAATCCCCATCTTCACAGAGCCTACCTGACACCTCTCATACATGACCTTAAAAGTCCCAGAGGTTAGAAGACGATAGTTAAGTTACGAGGCAAAAGAATGTAGCTCTTGGACAAGATGCCGAAGAATCTGGCCAGATCCTATACCCTGCCCTGAACACAAACAAGCACGCTTGGGAGTCCGTTGGCTGCACGGCTTGTAGTGATACCTTTTTGACACCCTAGCAAACTGACTGCCGCTCCAAAGCCGCCCTGCAAAGGAAGGCAGGTCACGCTGTTGATACCATATTCAGGTACCGGCGTGAGCCCAGCGCCAGAGCTCTAGATGGCCAGCTGGGGAGTTCTGCCGTTGACAGACATCTGCTCGCTCGCTCTCTCTCTCTTTCCACTGAAATCTGACCCCCCGGCCTGTGTTTCTGCCTTATCCGCCATCACATTCCCAGTGCCCGGCACACAGGAGGCTCCCAGTAAGTAACGGAGCAGGCTTTCGTATTGAAAAGAAGAAATGAACTAGGGGTCTACTTGTTTCTATTTGGGGGATATACCTAGTAATGGCGAATTCAGGAAAACCACACCAGATATTTACACGGTAACACGAAGACGGCCTGGACCAGGGGAACAAAAAGCTGCAGCTGCAAATTCCACCTTGCAGACTGATGCGTGCTGGGACTTGCTACGTGCTTCCTCGTACCCGGAGCCTCAGCTCTCTGTGCAGCCCAGGCACCCACAGAGGCCTAGCTCGTGCAGCTACTCCAAGAGTACGGTTCTTCTTTCTCCATAGGCCTTTGGGTGTTCATGCCTTTCCTTCTGCCCCCGTGGTCAGGGTTTCACGTGTTTGAAAAAGCGAAGGAGCCAGAAACAACTCAACTTTGGAACCGTACGTAACAAAGAATTCCAAGTAAATATCAGTCAGTTTTCATCCACAGGCTGGCATGGCACTCGAGCGGTATGAAATTTCCAATGTGTGCAAACAGTAATTCCATACAGTTGCACCAACTGCGGCGAGAGGGGTCGGGGGGAGATCACGAGAGGGACCATGCTGCAGCATCCATCGCCCTCCGTGGCAGCGGACCACTCGGTTACGGAATGTGGAACCACCCCCCGTGGTTGCATTCACTCCCAGGCTGTGCGTGTAGACAAACTAGTCTGTACTTCAAACCCAGCCCCTGCCTGATTCCGTAAATAAGCCACCCCCTTTCCTTTACATACTCTTGTCCCCCTTTCAAAAGCAGAGCTGAGACAGAAAGAGACTCCAGAGCCGGCAAAGCTAAAACTGAATGATTCATTCTCTTGCCCGTCACAGGAAAAGGTCTGCTGACCCTACTCATGAACCTGGTCTCTCGAGTTAGGCTGTATTCCCGTACCCAAATGCTGGCGGTAGTCTTCCTTTAACTCAAGGAAGGTCTTTCATTTTTGTTTTTCATCCATAAGATGGAAGTAATAGCTACCTCGTAAGGGTCAGAAAAATCACAGAAAAAAATGCAGCGTTAAAGCACTTAGCACAGTGCCTGGCACATAATAAGAGTTAAATAGGTTGCTGCAGCTTTATCCCCGTCACCCATCAGTTCTTATAAGACACCTAGGACATGTGGAATGATAAATGGCACAGGATGTGCTGCCTCTCCATCAAGGGACAATTCAAACCAGTGGGGACCATGGCAGTCCAGGGAGCCCTCTATCTCAAGGGGAGCAGCAGCCACGAAGCTGTCCCGTGGGAAGGGAAGCGACAGCACTTCTGGGTGTTCCAGATTTCCAAAAGACGCTGGAGATGTGGATACTTATACAAAAATTGCCCATTTTGAAATGCTGGCAACTTATTAAAAATGTTTCCCATCTCCGTGTGAGCCACAGCAACATACAGGCAGGTAGTCTTGCTTTTGTCTGTTATTGAAGT
The DNA here is from genome assembly GCF_022837055.1 of Prionailurus viverrinus. Taxonomy (NCBI): domain Eukaryota; kingdom Metazoa; phylum Chordata; class Mammalia; order Carnivora; family Felidae; genus Prionailurus; species Prionailurus viverrinus. The sequence goes on from NC_062569.1 coordinate 17,321,324, forward strand.
CTGGCTGGATAAAACAGAGTGGGAGGAGGAAAGGGAAGGACTTTTTCTACCCAACACAGAAGATGGCAGATATATATGAAATTGACGTCGAGTACCTTCCTTCAGCCATGACAACAAAACAAAAACTTTTTTCGTTAAGTTTTGCTAGGCGCACATCTAACTTTGCAGCATTAAACAAAAACTGGCAGCCATCTTCCTCAGCCCAGAGACACCACTGTCCATTTTTACACTTTTTCATCTACCTGGAACCATTCAAGCATTTATTTTGTGACCATGTGAAACACTGTATTTTTAGGCTGTGCTGGATACCCTCCAAACCCTAACATTCTGGAGCTCCCGACATGCACCTCAGATATAGGATATATCCAAGCATCTATCCTTTGTCCCTAAAGTGAGCAAGTGAGGGGCGCCTGGGTGGCTCAGTCGGTTAAGTGTCCGACTTCAGCTCAGGTCACGATCTCGCGGTCCGCGAGTTCGAGCCCCGCGTCGGGCTCTGGGCTGATGGCTCGGAGCCTGGAGCCTGCTTCCGATTCTGTGTCTCCCTCTCTCTCTGCCCCTCCCCCGTTCATGCTGTCTCTCTCTGTCTCAAAAATAAATAAATGTTAAAAAAAAAATTAAAAAAAAAAATAAAGTGAGCAAGTGAGCAGAGCTTGAAACACCCTCAGGGCAACACAAGTTCTTCCGAGGGTGGCTGTACCTCCCAGCCTCAGTACAACTTGATTTTTAACAATGAGTAGCCTGGAGACACAGATTTCACCAACATTTAAGTTGTCTATCTTAAGGATGTCTATTTTTGAGAGAGACAGAGACAGAGACTGGGCACGAACAGGGGAGGGGCAGAGAGAGAGGGAGACACAGAATCCGAGGCTCGAACTCAAGAACCATGAGATCATGACCTGAGCCGAAGTCAGACGCTCAACCAACTGAGCCACCCAGACGCCCTTAAATTGTCTACTCTTAACCTTCATGTAAGATGAGGTCTGGGAGAACATCCATGTACTTTTCTTAAATATAAATTTTTTTCAGTAATGTGAGATAGAAGGCTTAAGCTAACAAATATTTCTTGTAGTATTTTATCTTCAGCCAAATTAGCTAAGCTGAGGTTTGTTCCCGAGAACCTCCTTTCTCTGTGTGAGTTCAAGTTAGAGGTGATCAGAGTAATCTGCCTGAGACCTGGAAGGCAGAAATGAAGCAGCGGCCATTACTTTCTGAAGCCCGTGTGTTCAGACGCAGTCCTGGTTCCTCCTCGCTCTCACCCATGTCCACCTCGAGCTCTTATTGACTGTTGACCTGAACTGTCTGGCAGTGTTCCAAGGCTCCTCACTGAGGCTTGGGAGGAGATCCCCACACTGGGAGCTGCAGACAGACAGCGTCCCTAAGTCTTTCTATGCAATTCCTTTTGCAGTCCCATGTTGAAAACTTGAGCTGCTTTTGACTCATGTTTACTGGTCGGCGACTTCGCTGATTCAACATCTTTCCCCCTTTCCAACATTTGCTTTCCAGTTCCTCCTACAATTAAGGCTTAATTCCAAGGATGAATTCCTTATCCTAGACTCGTAGGGGGGTTCTGCTTTCCCTGACTGAACCTTGATTAACACAGCTCTCTTTTACACCAGTTAAGAGATGGCTATTTTGTCTCTACCCTATTGCCTGTGAATTCCTAGGGGGGCAGGATTCTTTTACTAACCCTTAAGGCTCCAGAGCCTCATAATAGTATCTGCTCAATAAATATTGACAAAGTAGACACATTAATATGATCTGCACCATCAAACCACCCCCTCTGTTTTGAAAACAGCAGCAGAAATTTTGTTAGTTGCAAAAACCCAAGTGAATGCCTGGCAACCAGAGCACATTTCATAATTGAGCAAATGAGCAGAAGGAAGGAAGAAGTTAACGTGTGATGCGTGACTTTTCAACTCAACTAAACAGGTTTCATTGAGTGCCTGTAGGTTACAAAGCACTGTATCCACTGCATGAGGTAATATATTCTTTTATGATTGACAATTGTGTAGTTTTCTTTTCTAGGATTGTATTGTTAAAAACAAAACAAAACAAACTGCATAACCTTGAGTTACATTTTTGTGAGATTTGCAGGCTAAAGTCTCAGAAGTCAAGTTGCTAGAACCAAGTGGGGGGTCGGGGTAAGAGGGCTCAGTTGTAATGCCTGCCGCCTGCCGAAACACCTTCCATCTACGTTCTGCCAATTTATACTTCCATCATTGGTGCATAAAAGTGCCTGTTTCCCAAATATCCTGATCGATGCGATACAGGATCAAAGTCTTATCTCTGCCAATCTGATAGGGGGATAATGGCGTATCAATATGGTTTAGAGTTAAGTCTGCTTTTGAATATGCAATAGTGCCTTTAATTCTCACCTCTGCTTCTCTTCAGATCCAAATAATCAATAAACCAGTCTCATCCTGGGATGGGATTAACTTTACAAACCAACAAGGGATACTTAGCATTTATGTAGCACTTCAACTAATGACTGGAACTGCCTTTCAGAAAAAAAGTGTTGTTGCTAATTATCACAGCCCATAGGGACATTAGCTTTTACTGTCTTTGTTTTACCATTCTTGCATTAAGTAAGTGGAAGGTGTGGAAAAGGCAGGCTCCATTATGCCGACTATAGGTTAATTAAGATAAATAAGACAGTTCGCTGTTTGCGGATGTCTTTTACAATGCAATCTCAGTGGTGGCTGTTGTTGCCAACATTGGCTAGTGTTGATAATGAGAAAAACAACTAGTACATTGGTGAATTATGGCCCTATTAATATTTTGGGGGGGGATATTTTTAGCTTAATTGACACTCTGCCTTGATTACACGGTTAGTAGATAGATGTCGGTGTCCAGGGGGAAAAGAAATCTTCTAATGACTTTAATCAGGAATTATTCCTGGATCTCCCAGGAATAATAAGTTACTAACTGTAACAATAGCATGATAAGGAAAGTCAAATTTATTAATTTTCTTATTGTATTCTTCCTGATCCTGATTCTATTCAGGCCAGGCTTAGGTTTTTGGTTTATTTTTACTTTATGAGCATTAACGATCCCCTAATGATGTGTTAAGAGTTTAGAAAAGCGTATAAAGACAGGGAGTTATTTACAACTACCCTCTTCAGTTGTTCTTCAGACAGTGATAAGACCACAAGTTTGATATTCTCAGGTGTGGCTATTGGATTCTGTCCAGAGATGGTTCCCTTCTGGATGATCCCCCACCCCCCACCCCCCAGCCATGTGGGAGCTACCTAGGAGGGGGAGGAGGGGGGAGATAATCCATTAGCTAAGAGGAAATTGGAGGTCAACAGAGTAGGCAAACACCAACGAAGCTACCCAGTATGTCCTTCACTCTCTCTGCAATGTTATCTTCTCCCTACCTTCCCACCCACTTCCCAAATTCCCTACCCCAGGTATAAGCACAACATTTGCACTTATCAAGGCAAGTAGTCAAACGCAGCACTCATCTTTTTCTTCAGACAATCAGCCCTCTTCCCTCAGAAATCTGTAGGAACGTTAATGGGTCAGGAAGGGGACAACTGAAGTTTCTCAGAGACTGCCCCATGTTTCTCCTGCTAACAGTTTCGTAGCGTGAGCGTCCATGCACACGTGCGTGCATGCACGTGTGTGTGTGTGCGCGCGAGAGAAGGGGTTCTCGCGCTAGTCTTTGGTTCTCAACGTGAAGGTGGGGAGCGGGAAGCAATTGTACCCCTGGGGCACATTTGACAACATCCGGGCCTATTTTGGTCACCCCACCTTGGTGGAAATAAGTGCCACTGGCCCTCAGGGAGGAGAGACGAGGGTTGCATACCTTCCAACACGCAGGACAGCCCTTCATGGCCAAGGTGATCATGCCCTTACCGTTAATAGTGCTAAATCAGGAAACCCTGCTAGAGCTGATCAAAACAAAGGATCTACATTCCTGTGACAGAAGGCAACTGCAAAGAAGCCTCCAGAAGAAAAATCTTGGGTTGAGAGTATTCAGACTAATCTTCTGTCATATATTCCTGCTGAAAGGGGAAAGAGGAGTTTTTGTTTTGTTCAGTTTTAAATTAACTAACATTTCAGTACCTAAAATGCACTGAAGACAAACGAGAAGCAAATACCTCAGGGCCCTTTGCTCTGGAAGGACATACGTTTAGGATGATAACAACTAGACAGACACATTTAATAATTTCTAGAGGGCACCAGAACATGATACAAAGAAAAACCAAGTCCTCAACAGGGCCTGATGTTTTCTACAGCCTTTCCAGAAAGCTGCAGGACTTCCTCCAAGTTATGTGACCAAATATTGAATGTTCCCTTATGCCCTCCAACTGAAAAAGGTTAAACTTTTTGAGCCCAAATTTATCTAATCGTTATCAGGAAGAGGCCTGAGATAATGTAATACAATTGCAAACATTTTTCCCCACTCAATTTTGTTAAATGTCTTTTGACATTTTTTTATCAAGTTTTTAACCAAAACCAAATCTATGGAAGAATATGGAATTAAATATTGATAAGTCCAACACTCTTTCCTCAAGTAATAAATTCACCATCACATTCCCCAACCTAGCTTAATGACCATAGACAAAGGCACAAGAAATTACTCTAGGGTGGGGATTTTAAAAATACTAAGTCATCGTCACCTCACGTTGCTGGCTGAATATAAAAAAACAAGTTGAACAATGCACTATTTTTCCTCTCCCTGATCTTTCCCCATCTCATACAGGCTCGAGCAGAAGATAATAATTATTTTCCAGTAACATAATAATAGAAAGGGTATTGACCAGCAATACAATCTACTTGACCACCCTGCACGACTCCACTCTGAGTGCCGAAAGCTCAATTTGATGGCATGAGATATCTGTCTCTCAGAGGAGTAAAGGGCTTTCCAACTGCACTACAACTGAAAGATGTGATTTGTCTTGCCTGACACCAGTTTCTACGCGTCCCCAAATTCAGTAGCCCTGCCTCATGCATCATCAAGCAGGTATTTTCACTCTGGTAGGATTTCTCGGACCTGGTGTTCTATGGCAGCTAAACGCAACTAAAGGATTTCTGCCTTCTACTCTGTGCCATGTTAATTTCCTTTTCCCATTTGGATGAAATAGTACCGTGACCCTTACTGCCCATTCCTGAGATGAAAAGCAGCACTGCTGTGCCACACGTGACTTATTCACTGGTTTATGGACCTAGATCTCTCGAAGGATTATCTTTAATACACAAGGTATCCTGGAGTGCTAAATGGTGCCTCAGGGTGTCGGTGAAGTGGTTGAGAAATGGGTCAGAATCACATGGAGAAAAGGCAACTCCCTACTGGCCACACATTTTAAAAAGCTAAGAAGGCTCATCAGTGAAGACCAAGAAAAAGGCTCCCGTGGGCCATTTATCTATAAACAGAACTTGGAAATACTTTCCACTTGGAATTTATCCCCAGGTCACTAGTTCTGAAGCAGTTATGCAAATCAGAGTTGGGCCAAACTCAAGACCAATTCATTTAATTTATTTCTCATCCTTGGAATGCACTTTTTTTTTTTTTTTTGGTGCTAGGAACTTCTGCTTTTTAAGAGGACAACGTGTATCATTTGACTCTTTGGTTCCTCAATGCTGACCTGTGTTTTTAATGAGACTTAAAAGGTATTAGTGAGAGAAGTCCTGGGGGACAGAAGAGTTGCATTTTAGACTCAGCTGTGAGACTGTGAGCAGGTCCTTCTCCGAAATACTTTCCTCTTTCCTCCAATGCCCTCTTTTGAAGTATAGAACCTGTCAATGCCCACGCCAGCTCCATCTCATTGTTAACAGGTTGCAAAAGGAAAGGTGAGGTGACACTATTATACACATCAGTCAGGCTTTTGCCCCAAGTTCTATCCAAAAATGTGCCTCCTTGGGCTTTACTTTGGGGAAGAAGAAATAACACCGTCCCTGGGATGGTGGTGACAGTATGTCGGGGTTCTCCTGTGCCAGTGACAGGCCAGAACTGGAAGAGAAAAGGGGTGGGAGCTGGGTCAATAACGTCAGGAAGGGGTGGGACAGCCAAACCTGCTTCCACATGAACGGCTCTCCTCCTGGGCCCGCTTTCCTCTCTGCTAACTACCCTTTCCTCTAACATACTTGAAACCACAGACTCATTTCTTACTCCTCCCTCCTTCTGTTTCTACATCCACTCTATCTCCAAAACGGATGTGTTTTCACCAGGCTAGTATCTTCTTCTCCCCAATCCCAGCGGAGGTACCCAGGTCTATTATTTGAAGTCACACTTGGACAGTAACTCCCCCTCTTGCTGAACCCCGTCTCTCAAAATCTTAATAGAGTAAGTCCCAGTGAGGTCCAGGAAGCTGCATTTCCAGCAGGTTCCCACGAAATGCTCATGCCGCTAGTTCAGGAACCTCACTTTAAAAACTACTGAGCTTGGGAGATGAAAAACGTGATGAACCAACAAGAGAAGTCCCGACTCCATGCAGTTTTCGGTAGCAGAGCCTCTCCCCCAGGGCCTGCAACAGAATCACCCTTGTATTAGTAAAATACAAGTGCCGAGGGGCGCCTGGGTGGCTCAGTCGGTTAAGCGTCCGACTTCGGCTCAGGTCACGATCTCGCGGTATTTAATTTTGAGCCCCTCGTCGGGCTCTGGGCTGAGAGCTCAGAGCCTGGAGCCCGTTTCCGATTCTGTGTCTCCCTCTCTCTCTGCCCCTCCCCCGTTCATGCTCTGTCTCTCTCTGTCCCCAAAATAAATAAACGTTGAAAAAAAATTTTTAAAAAAAACTACTGAGCTGAAAGTAGGATCCTTCGGGGGTTGCCTGAATTTCCAACACAGTTCACATGCTGCTTCTTCTAAGCCAAACACACATTTCAATGGTTTACGTATAATTCCCACCGAGGGTCATAAGGAAAAAAAAAAAAAAATGTTTTGAAAAAAATCTTTTTGATCAAAGTCTTGCTAGGAGATGCAATGGAATTATTTTTTTCTTTAGAGTAGATTTCTCTTCTGGGTGACCGGAACGTATGTAAGAGGCAGATATACACCCGTCTCTGGCTTGTACAGGCCGAGAAATGAAAAGGACATGGCAATTATAAGTGATAGGATGTCAGAGTTTTGGAGTTGAGAGTCACCTGAGAAATCATATACAGAGAAGCTCTTCTTGTCCCAAATCACCAACTTATTTGGGTAAAAAGAAGCTAAGACTTCACTGAATTCTTTTTTGTTTGTTTATTCATTTTTTGAGAGGCAGAGAGTGACAGAGACAGAGCATGGGTGGGGCAGGGACAGAGAGAGAGAGAGACACAGAATCTGAAGCAGGCTCCAGGCTCTGAGCTGTCAAGCACAGAGCCCAATGCAGGGCTCTAACCCATGAGCCCTTAGATCATGACCTGCACCAAACTCGGACGCTCCACCGACTGAGCCACCCAGACGCCCCTCTTTGAATTCCTTTGAGTTCACTGAATTCATTGCACTACTTAAACAACTCTCCCTTCCAAACCCCATTTCTCCTCTCATTCATTCCGGATTCTTCCTGCTTACCTCTGCCCAAATCCTATTAGTCGTATCCAATAGATACCTTTAAAATTTCAGAGGAAGTTGTTCTCCTTTTCCATTCCTCATGATAGAATTCTACTTAAGAACCTTAGGACTCACTCACGTGCTAAAAAGCTAGTTTGTACTGGCTCTGGAGAAGCCTTGGTTAATTTCTTCAGAAATGTTTCTACCTGATGGTGAAACACAGCCGTTAGTACAAATTCAATTGTATTCACTTGCAAGAAACCAAATGGTATTATCAAAAAAAAAAAAAAGACTAAAACCTCATCTCTTAACTTACTAAATTTTACTATCTAACAGCCTTGAGGTTATTTGCATCTTTCGCATGTGGATGGTGGACATGCTATGGAAGGGTGTGGTGCCACACATACTGTCCCAAGGCCACGTTCGGTGAAGTCCTATCGGTAACCTGCGACCAACCATGGTCAAAGTATTTGCACCACAGACACTGGCAAATGCTGTAAGTAAGGATTTTTCTCCTCAGAGAGATATTTGTTACTAATTTATCAGCATGCCACTCATTAGAGGCTGACGTGTGCCTCCCTCGAAACACGACTGTGCTTTGAGATAGGCCTTTGAGAGGTGATTCAGATGAAAAGAAGTCCTACTGATGGGCCCTCATCCAATTTGACTGGTGCCCTTCTATGAGAAGAAAATGGAGATAAAGACACCGGGAACACGCACATACAGAAAAAGGATCGCGTTGAGGTCATAGTGCGAAGGTGGCCATCTGTAAGCTAAAGTGAAAGGCCTCGGAAGAAACCAAACCTGCCAACACCTTGGCCTTGGCCTTGCAGCTTCCCAAACTGAGAAAATGAATTTCCATCGTTTAAGCCAAAGTTCATTAGAACTTTGTTATGGTACTTTGGGCAAACGAATACAACCACTGTATTTAGGCCTGCTCACACATAGCTCCTAAATTTAAAATCCTTGACTTACAGGTTTTATAACTCCCCCTCCCCTGTATCTCACAACATTATGCAAAAGTGCAGGTATCTAAGAAAGTCCACAGCTTTTAACAAATTCAATGGTGAAGAAAAAGTGAGAAAAGTTCTCATTAAGAACTTAAAACTCACTATGTGTTATTCTATTCCATCTAACTTGCACATTGGTTCTCACAGCACAAACTATCCCTCTCAATATTTTGGAACTGCAAACTATTAAGATGAACCCTAGGAGGGGCGCCTGGGTGGCTCAGTAGGTTAAGCATCCAACTTCGGCTCAGGTCATGATCGAGAGGTTTGTGAATTCGTGCCCCGCATTGGGCTCTGTGCTGACAGCTCAGAGCCTGGAGCCTATTGCAGATTCTGTCTCTCTCTCTCTCTCTCTCTGCCCCTCCCCTGCTCATACTCGGTCTCTCTTTCACTCAAAAATATATAAAACATTAAAAATTTTAATATGAACCATAGGAAATTGCTAATATTTGACTGTTTTTTGAGTTATGAGAACACCTATGTCCTATGGTTCAGTTTCATAGAATGTGTGCTGCTTGAGACCTCGTTCAGATTTCTCATCATTACAGGGCTTTAGCAAACTTTAGATTCTAAGTAGGATTCCTATGATCCACAGAAAAATAGTTTGTCCCACAAAGTGTTAATTTGCAATTTGACTTAGCTCCCAATATTTAAAATCTGAGCAAATGCCCTAAGAAAGTGGAGATTCTGGGTCCCTTTGAACATGAATGATCAGGCAATATAGTGCCCATGTTACTCCTGACAACTAGTCCCTCAACCTGGAGCACACTCTCCAGAATGTCCCAGTCCCTTGTACAAGCCATGCTGTCCATTTGTAATACCTGCCCGGTCATAGGTATCTGTATGGGTAAGTCTGAAACATTCTTCCTACACTTTTTACTTCCTTACCTGGTTCACATCTCATCAACCAGTAGGACACATACAAAATGAGATGAAGAGTCATCTGGGGTCAAGAAGGGTAGGTTCTCCAGGACTCCATGCAACCCTACAAGGTTGTTTAACATGATACAAACACTGCTTCATATCTGTATGGAAGTCAAATGGAGAAAGGCTCTGAGACCCCAAAACCAATGGGTGCCAAAGTTATTAATAATTTGCTGATCACTCCCATGAGTATTTAGTATCATATGAATACAATTAAATGACACTTAGAGTTTACCTTAGAAGTGCTATGTAGATGAAGATGTCATGCTTATTCTATTTCAGAAGGAACTCAAAGGAAAAATATCAAAGCTTCATTCATATAAATGCTTAGAAATTTTATAGATGCCAATATGGTTCTAACCTATTTTTTTTTCAATTTCAAAGTCTCATTTCATCTATCATGCTGCAGCTGAAATCACTGTCTAAATCAATGCCTTTCTAGCCTGTTAGTTGGGTTACTTTTAATATTTAAGGCCTATTTTAAGTTGCTGTATTGATAAGAAAAGACAGCTAAAAGAAGTTTCTTATCAGCCAAGAAAATAAATAGAAATTGATCTCAAAGGCACAATTTGCTCCTTAATGTTTATGATAATCTCCATAATCACGTTCAAATGTTATTACTTTTAATCATGTCAATTTATATGGATTGAGAAGTACAACACAATGCATCTATATGGTCTCTAAGTTCAGAAACATTTCTGAGTGTGAATTGGCCTAAGTATTCTCTGATAGTTTTACTGACTAACAATCAATAATTAATGTTAACCAAATCATTGCATTTTTGCTACTGCCACTAAATCTCACAATCATTTCAAAAACTAATGACAAAAATACAACCGTCTAGGTTTTCTCAGGCTACAAATAAAAATCTACGAACATTTCATTCACTTCATGTTGTAACCATTCTGGTTTTCTAATTTGAGAGTAAGGAACTAGACTGTTTTAGAGGGCTAATTAGAGAGCATGTTTCTGCCGCTGATTAATAATGGAAGACTCAGACATTAGAGTTTGATAGTCCTTAAGGATTACCTAAGGCCAATTCCTTCATTTCACAGATGTAGAAACCAATGTCTGATGAGAAGCACTGAACTGTCCACTAAGACTAAATAATAAACTTCAGTCCGTGATAATAACACATACGTACATGCACAAAATCACACTCAGATATATCCTCCATCTATACCCCAAGGCATCCACATTGAGAGGTTCCTTCATGTTACTTTTTAATTTACTCCTAATTAATTTCCCTAGATTATGTTGTCATTTTAATGACTGCGCAGATAGCTATTCTAATCTGTTGAGGTTTCCCTACCAAAACTCACATAAAGAACTTCCGCGCTATCCCTTCCTAGATATACTGGATAGAAACATCAACATACCACATTTACGTGTTTCATCCTCTCGTGACCAAACAAAGCGGCAAAACGTCATCCTAAATTCTTAATAACAGTGACCCATGGCCTATACATTCACACCATAGGTTTGACTGGAACACAAGAAAGGTAAGTTCCCTCTGTCACACAGCCTTGTGACCTACCATTCCTCTATGCTGGAGCAAAGCTTGGCTGCATCAGTATATCCTGGGAGTCCTCATCAACCCATACTGAACTGGTTGTCCCAGGCTTTGACTTCATCACTAAAAAGGCAAAACCAGCTTTCATCTCCACTCCCGTAAGTGAAGAGAACACATCGGAGCCAATCACCGTAACTGTGTTAGTCAATCAACAATCTCCTCCTCAAAGTGCCTAGAAATTACCACATGGATTTCTTTACTAATCAGACCCATGCTTGAATTGTGACTAGACTTTTCTCACAATTTCTGTGGAGTATAATCTAGCCCCTATGGCTTTGAGGAATAGGTCACATATCCCAAAAGATCTCAACGTTGTGGTGACGTCAGGCTCTAAAATCAGGCCTGCTGTGGACTTCTGGGCTAAGCCCCAGCTAAGGCACACAGTCACAGCAAGAAGTCCCTTGTCTCCAAATCTGGAAGTGTCCTCCTGGGCTATTACAGTAGCTGCCTCTGCGTGTTCATCTCCCTTCTGCCACCCATCTGCTCCTCCTAACTTCCCTTCCATGAAGCAGCCAGACTGATGTGAGCAAATACGATCATCTCCTCTGCTTAGAGTCTTGTGATGACTTTCCGTCGTCCTAAGTATAAAGACAAACCTCCAAGGTTTTTGCTCTATCAGGCTACTCCTGTCCTACTCGTCTTCCTCACCTCTGCCCATTTTCACACCTCGTTGTAAATCTCTGATGATTTGATTATATAAACACGCTTCAGTAACTCAAACGTGTGAAACTGGGAAGCCAAGGACCTACACGCCAGAATTCATCCTGCAAGAACAACACATATTCGGCTAAGCGAAGGAGTCACTTGTGTCTCTGGCTGACCATTGTCTCTTGGGCAAGTAGTACAGTGTTTGGAACAGCCCAGGTCCTTGATTTTTTTGTGCTTTTCTTTGTTGAATGAATGGAAGGCTCAATGAATATTAAATTGCAATAAGGGTCGTTTTCAGCATACAATACCCTTAGGTGAATCAGTACTTCTCTCATCCTGGTTGCCACACCCAAGTTCATAAGCCCATTCCTTAAGTCTCAAGACCACACCGTGCCAGACTCGACGTCCACTTCTCATCACCTCTCAGGCCCAGATGCCGTTAGCATCTGGTTGTTCAGGTGAATTTACAGATTGTGAATTTACAGGTTGCTACCTTGCTTCCAAAGAGACACCTGAGGGCACTTATGATCCAATTGGGGAAATAGGTAATAAACTATGGTTTCCAAATGATGACACGATAAGTCAATCTTCTTTTCCCATTCAGGTAATACTGGAAAAAATTCTTGACTGCCTCGAACGTAGAAAGGTTGAACGTTTTTTTAGGGATGGAGATTAAATACATATAGATTTAGGATATTTCATTTCTTTAAGATGTAAAATTTCTTACTTTAAGATGTAAAATTTATTAAGGTAGTAATACACTACTTTCAGAAACACTACCCATTTCAAACAATGTTATTGAAATTCCACATGCCTCTTTTAAATCTGTCTTTGCCACCAGGAGAACCATACTTTCATCAGCTAAGAATTTTCCAGTCTATCATTTTATTTCCATTCGAGAGGCTGACTTTTTGAGTCCACGTAAAATGATACCACTGGAAAATTGAAGTCAAGCCTTAAGCACTCATTTGTAAAACCTAATGATTCACTACTTATTTATTCATCCTTCAAGTGTTTGTGATCTGCACAACACTAGCACTTGCTCTGTGGCTTTTGAAAGTGAACTTCAAAAGCCTCTTAGCCAATGAAATCCAACACCGTGTTACATTTGTCTCTTTTTCCAAGAGTAATTCTTCTCACGTGGCCCCTACAGGTATTCGGAAGCAGCATTAATGGAGGATGTATTAGGCTAATCTGTTTAATCCCAACAGGATCCTTGGTTGTTCAAAATGAAGTGACCGTGAGACTCTTCCACATGTGAAACGCGTTAGAAAGACCTCGGTATAAACCCATACCTTTTATTCAGGGCTTGTTTGGGGCAAAATCTCCCATTTGCATTCAGTTATGCACGAAAGCCTGCATGCTTGGTGTAGGCTGGCAGAGGTCCCCAGCGGGATGCCGTTACAACCGCTGCAGCTACAACCATCACCACCACACGATCTGTTCCCCAGAGTTTAGACAGTGAGACTCGGATGGAGACACGGATGATAGAACAGCCTCTCTGGGGCAGCCTTCTCACAAGCGACAATGACCTAGAATCTCTTTCATCTCCAAACTCTTGAGTCCTGCCCTGATGCCTAGGAAGCAAGGTTCCCCACAGGGGACTTCACAGCTTGGAACCAACCAACCAAAGCTCAAACCGCTTGGCATGGGTCAGTCTGAGGGGGAGAACACTGCCTTCCACAACATCCTGTCACTCTCCTTGAGTGTCGTGCTGGGATCCTCTTAATAAGCAAGGGAAGAATCATGTTAGGCCTCAGCTCCATCCATCCGACTTCTGCGGCAAAAAGAAATGGAAATGAATGCCCTAACTGTCTGTCCTTTGAACTAGTTATCAGGTCTGGCTATTGTCTACACTTCCCTTTCAGAGGCATCGATAAAAAGGTCTGATACTCACATGCACCACACATTATGTATCAAGGCAATGTAAACTTTCTGAACCCTGAGCTACAAAGAATTATTTTCAGAAGGTTATAAACTTTGGGGCGCCTGGGTGGCGCAGTCGGTTAAGCGTCCGACTTCAGCCAGGTCACGATCTCACGGTCCGTGAGTTCGAGTCCCGCGTCAGGCTCTGGGCTGATGGCTCAGAGCCTGGAGCCTGTTTCCGATTCTGTGTCTCCCTCTCTCTCTGCCCCTCCCCCGTTCATGCTCTGTCTCTCTCTGTCCCAAAAATAAATAAACGTTGAAAAAAAAATTAAAAAAAAAATTAAAAAAAAAAAGAAGGTTATAAACCTACGAAGAAAAAGACGTATAAGGAATCCGGTATCACTCGTATTGTCACCCATACAACTAGATTTCATGTGCTAAGCCCCACCCAGCCCCACCCGGCCCCACCCACAACTTCAGGGCTTATTTCGCTCTATGTCATCCTTCACATGCTATGCCATACTATTTTTCTCTTGGGCTTCTCTAACAATCATGCTGGTTTTGTGCCTTTTTAAAAAAATTTTTCTATTATGCCCAAGTACAGTTCTAAATTTGACTCAACATTTTTAGGGCACTTTAAAAAATAATTGGTCGATAATCCGAGGTGTAAAATTCTCTCTACCCAGTACATCTCAGAGGATGCTACAGGCCAACATTCAAATGAGGGATCCCATGGCTATCATGAAAAGGTGATTTCCCAAGAGTCATCTCTCAGGTCAAGACATTTAAAAGTAGTTCAGTATGTAAACTAGTTCTGTTTTTCCTTCTATTCACGGTTTAAACAGGCCATACTTTTAAGCCAATCCTAAGTGTGAACATGGTTAATTTGAAGCATTAAGGTTTTTAAATGGGTTTATGGCATCAACTCTTTAGCTAGGAAGGTAAGAGAAAATGACGGACATGAGAGTTCAAAAATATGTGGTCCTGGTGCCCGTGCTGGTGAAAATCTCTTTGCACATCAATCACCAAGAAAACTTGCTATTTAAGGACAATTTCCTAGGGCTAGAACTTAAGAACCGGAAGGAATCAGAGTTCTTCATAAGCAAACTGCAGTTTGGGCAGGATAGGCACTTATCCAACGTGAATGAGTTACAGACTCGATGCCAGGCTCTCTCAACTTTCTGACTTCATGTATGGTGGTTTTTCCAACTAAAGTTGACCCTTGAAGAACACTGGGTTTAGGAGCACTGATCCCCTGCGTGGCTGAAAATCAGTGTGTAATTTTGACTCCGAGAAAACTTAACGACTAATAGCCTACTGCTGACTAAAAGCCATGCAGATAACCATGAACACAAATTATGGTTTTTGTATTATATTCTCTGTTCATACAGCAAACTCAGCTAGAAAAAGTTAAGAAAACCATAACAAGAAAAGTGGAAATAATACGTATAAATTATATATATTATATATGGGGACCCATGCAGTTAAACCAGTGCTGTTCAAAACTCAACTGTACGTGGAATCTCATCATAACTTTTTAAATAAACGTTATTTGCTTATATGTCCTAGGTTTACAAGTCAAAGGAGTCAATGTCTTAACAACTGCCTATTATTAGCGACAGGCTTCCAAGAGAAAAATATTTGTGATAAAGGAGATCTCCTTAAAGACTTTGAAACACTTTGTCAAGATACTGAAATTCTTGACAACTCTCTGAAATAATCTTTCTAAGCTGACTTGTCTTTCCAATCACTGACATATTTGATTCTCGCCTATGACAACCAGTTCCACAACTGGTATTCCAGTCTGTGAGAGACCAGAATGGGAAGGGTTATTATACTTTTTGTTTTATAGCAATGCAGTCACTGACCTATGATGTCCTATAGTTGCAGTAAATATTATTTGACTGTATTTGCTACGCTCTGTGAATAGGTGGTTCTACTCCAACCCATCGGTGCTTTAATTATGTCATCGATCCGCTTAAATTCGGAAAAATAAGCCTTCTAAAATTTTAAATCTATCTACATATTAAGGGTTAAGACTATTCTGTATGATCTTCCATTTAAAAAGGAAACGATTACCATCTCTCTAAAAAAAATAATAAAAATAATAATTAGAAAAAGAGGGGGCACCTGGGTGGCTCAGTTAGTTGGGCATCTGACTCTTGATTTTGGCTTGCATTATGATCCTGGGGTCATGGGATCGAGTCCCATGTTGGGCTCCGTACTACACGTGGAGCCTGCTTGGGTCTCTCTCTCTCTCTCTCTCTCTCTCTCTCTCTCTCTCTCTCTCTGTCTCTCTCTTTCTCCCTCCCTCCCTTCCCCCATTTTCTCTCTCTCTCTCTCTCTCTCTCTCTCTCACGTACACACACACACACACACACACACACACACACACACACACACTTTCTCTCTCTCACACAAAATACATACATAAATAAAAAGGAAATGATTGGGCCTGATTCAGAGGCATTGAGTTTAGTAGTAGTTCTTAAGAGTGCCTTTTATTTTACCTTAAAAGAGAAAAGAATTAGAGTTGACACAGTATTATCAAGCTGTCTTCCTGTTTCTATCTCATCTCCTGTCATATAGATATTCATGGGTTTTTTCAGACATTCATCTTTAAACACAAAAGTATCTGATCAAATAGCTGAAGCCAAGACAGTTAGGTATACTGCTTTCTTAGAATACTATATGAAAAATGCTCCAGATAAGCCAATGCTCTAGGGGAACCCTGACCTTCAGATTCCTTCTAAATTTTATATTTGAATTAATTGTTGACAGTAGATTCATCAAAATGGCAGAATTTTTCTTTCCTTTCATTTTTTTTTCTTTGTTAACATGATGAATGACTTGTTTAAACTTTAAGAAAGCATAACCTGGGTCATGTGGTGTCTCTGTGGAAACAGGAACTTTTTATTAAATAGAAGAGAAATTAGTTACAATGGAGGTTAACTCTCATTATAGAGATTTTGGTGCTTAGCCTCTGAAAAGAAAAAAAATTAGTCAACTAGTGAACAACAGGGCCAGCAACCAAACATGGATGTGGTGAATGGAGTTGCCAATGATGGCGGCAATAAGGTCTCTCATCCCACAGCGTCTTCTGCAGTGTGACTCTGCCACTCCCCAGCAAGACATGGAGCAGAACTCTCTCCATCTTGTGGAATGACTCATTTGTAACCAATAAAACGCAGTGAAAGGGACATGTGGCTTCTCAGGCTAGGTCAGAGAAACCTTGCAACTTCTGCCTTGGTCTTCTGAAATGGATGTTCTTCTCAGAATTCAGAGAAGCTAGGGGAGCTAGTGAGATAAATAAAATGCTAGTGTCTGGGCTAGCCATCGTCAATATTTATTACTTGTAAGTGCCATCCAGAAGGGTAGGGTGGGGAAGACAAGTTCTGAAAGAGGTACTTTAGGATACAGAGGCAAAATGTTAAGGTAGGAGGGACGGAGAAAGGAAGGGGGAGGAGGAGGAGGAATAGCGAAAGTAAAGGGAAGAGGGGAAAGAGATGAGGAAGGAGGGGACAGAAAATGAAGAACAAACTGGGGCATAAGAAGAATTTGGGTCTGATTTAAGGATAACTAAACTAAGCACCATTCAAGAGAGAGTAGAGATAGTAACTTACTGAAAGCACTTGCTATGGAAACAGTTACAGAGTGAAAGCAAAAACAACCCCAAACCCAGTGTTGCCAGAAAGAGAGAAAGAAAGAAAGAGAGAGAAAAGAGAGGAAAGAGAGAAAAGGAAGGAAGGAAGGAAGGAAGGAAGGAAGGAAGGAAATGACATAGAATATGGTGCTAGTCAATCTTTAACCAAAAGGTTCTAGGAAAACAAAATTGGCCTCTAGCTGTAGCCATCATATTCACCTTTATTCCAACCATCCCAAATGACTAGATAGCCTGTGAAATTTCTCGTCTCTCAGGATATTGTGAAAGCAGACTTTCTTGTGTCTAAAAATAGCACAGAAGTCGCAGAGAACAACCAGAACCTGAGGAGACTTGAGGATGGGGGACAGGCATGACTTAGCACTGATCACCAAGGACCAGTGGCTGAGATCCAGATGGAACAGTGGACCTTTCAAAGGATACCAGTATAGGCAAATGATGCTGGACCCCGCCCTTAATTCCTGGGCACTGTGTCCCTAACACTCTGGGGGGAAAAACTACAATGACCGTGATTAAATTTTTGTCACCCCAGTGGAGTGGGCCTGGAGGGAGTAGCATAATAAAAATTAAATAAAACTCCCCCGCTCCAGAAAGTTTTCTTTCCAGAACAGCTAAGTGTGTGGTCAGGTGACTATGCCCCCGGAGCAAACTTTCTTCTGAGCCCACCTTGGACAATAAGAAATGAATTCTATTGACATTCTAATCAGAGTATTTCATGACAGGTGATTGAAAACTATATGCGCGGTATCTGTGAATGTTTCAAACCAACGGTTCTTCGCCTGGAAGGATCCTCCTCTCCCATTCTGCACCAGTAGTAACTGGTCAATGTCCAAAGACATTATTTGTTATCACAACTGGGTTGGGAGGGTGCTGCTGGCAGCTAGTGCGTAGCAGGTCAGAGATGCGGCTCAATCTCCTACGATCCACGGGGCAGCCTCCCACAACAAGGAATTATGCGGTCTAAAATGTCAATACCACCGAGGTTGAGAAACACTTTTCATACTCTAATGCCCCAAGAGCTTTCCTGAGACATGAGTCAGTTTAACAGGGACCAATACTCATGTGTATACCAATAAATGTGTACCAATAAAAATACTCATGAAATAGCTTGATCCCGGACTCCTGACTCATTTCTTTAATCTGCAAATTTGCAAGTACAGTGCATTCTACATGTGACTCAACAACACTGGCACTTGCAAAAGTTGTTACCAACTACAAGCAGGTGACTTCTGTCTCAGGCTGAATTCGCCCTGGCTCAACTCCAAACACTTGTCCACACACTCAGTCAACAAATAGCATGTACCAAATTTTTCTACCAAAAGGTCTGAAGATCTTATCAAGAGATTAAGGAAATTAATATGGAATATATTCCATGATTTTGTATAATGCTTTTCTGTAACAAGAGTTAAAAGCAAAATCTTAAAGAATCATCCATTGGGGTCCCTTGAAGTGTGGAGGGAGGAGTCAACAGGACATAGCTAAATTTACTTATGAGGAGTCAAAGAGCCTTGGACTGGTCCGTATTTATAATATTTACAATCTGCTGTTCACTCTCACTCTATATACTGGTCCACTGACTTCTTGAAATGTCTTGCAGTTCATATTCATGTGCATTTAGTCTAAAAGCACTAAATCTATTTCATCTATGACCACAAAGAAAATATCTCTGTCCTTGGAATAACTTACAGTGCATAGAGGAATAAATGGCTTTTAGAAATTTTAGACTGCATCAAGACGGGGGATATGGGAATCAGGCTCATTTTGTTGGCCATGTCTAAACATTACAGTAGATGAATTTTTTATATCACTTTGGAATTACCGATAGATCCTATTAAGGAGTTTCCCATTATGCGTACTTCAGAGGGAAAAAAAATCTGACACGTAAATAAGGAAAGGTGTCAACCAGCCCATCCACTCTGAAGACGAAAATAATTCAGTTTATTTCACAGTCGCTTTAACAAGTTGTAAAGATAATATTCTCTCCCCATGAAAGATTCAGTTTCTGGAAAGCACAAAGTATTTCTCACACCTCTTCACAAAACTCACTGTAGTAAGAAATTTTGAATGAGCTAAAGAATAAAAACCCCAAATGTTAAAATTTTTTGTGTTTAACAGATCCCATCCTATAAGCACTTTTCATTGCCTCCTGTTGCTTTGTGATTTAATATAAGCTATTGTGGTATTAATGGGTGTTTCTGAGGGGAAGGCACATCACTGTGTTTCTGTTTTTATTTTGCTCTGTTTGTTTTGTTTTTGCTGCAGAACTTCAATTATTCAGCATGTATATGAGGCCATCTGCTTATATACACACTCTGAAAGCCAGATTTTTCAAGACAGGAGAACACAAAATGTGGAAAGTTTCTGATTATATACAAACAGATTTGAAATGCTTATACACAATGCTCTTTCCCAGATATGTCATACTCAGAAAAATGCAAAAAAAAAAAAAAAGTGGAGATGGTTTTATTCTTTAGAGGCTCCATAAAGGCAGTCGTTTAGCTCAAGTCAGAAAAATATAAATATAACCAAAGTGGACCAGGAGGGTGAGCATCTGAGGGTTGTGTCTGCCTAATTAATCCTATAACAATATTCTAGTTTTCCTTGGTCAAAATAGCCCTTATTCTCAGTCCATATGTTTCTAGGAGGGATGATCTCATCCAACACCTCCAGGAATGGGGCCAGCTATTCCAGTCTCGTATCAAAAACATAAAACGTGGGGGAGGGGGGTAAAAGTGTGTTTTTTTAGTGTATGTTCAAACTTAAATTATCAACATAAAATAGACTGTTATTAATACAGGTAGTTATGTAAGCCTCACAGTAACCACAAAGCAAAACCCTACAGACACACAGGATGCCTGGATGGTTCAGTCAGTTGAGCATCTGACTCTTGATTTCGGTCTTAGTCATGAGATGGAGGCCTGCATCAGGCTCCACACTGAATATGAAGCCTGCTTGGGATACTCTCATGCATGTGTGCACTCGTGCTCCCTTTCTCTCTCTGTCTCTCACTCTGTCTCTCTCTCTCTATCCCTCCCCCACTTGCACTTGCTCTCAAAATAAACTTAAAAAAATGCTGTAGACACACAAAAGGTAAGAAATAAATCTAAGCATAAATCTAAGTCCTTAAGCCACAAAATGTGAGCCAAAGAAAGGAACAGAGAAGAACCCCACACCAGCCAGAAAACAGTTAACAAAATGGCAATAAGTACATACCTATTAATAATTACTTTAAATGTAAATGGACTAAATTCTCCAATCAATAGACATACAGTGCTGACTGATTTAAAATACACACAACACACACAACACACACAACACACACAACACACACACACACACACAACACACACACATCTATAGGCTGCCTGTAAGAGACTCACTTCAGATGTCAGGACACAAAACAAAGTGAATGGATGGAAAAAGATCTTCCATGCAAATGAAACCCGAAAGAAAGTTAGGGGAGCTATGCTTACATCAAACGAAGGAGGCTTTAAAAGCAAGACTGTATGTAATAAGAGACAAAGAAGGGCATTACATAATACATAATAAAGGCATCAATCCAACAAGAGGATATAACATTTTTAAATACTTATGCATCCAACATAGGAACACCTAAATACATAAAGCAAATATTAACAGACCTAAAGGGACAGCAACCTAATAATAGTAAGGGACTTTAATACCTCATATCAATGGACAGATCTTCTAAATGGACAATCAATAAGCAAACTTCGGCCTTAAACAACACATTAGACCAGATGGGACTTCATACATTTAGAACATTCTGTATTAAAGCATAATATGCATTCCTCTCAAGCACACGAAGAACATATTCCAAACATATTCCAAAACAGATCGTACGTTGGGCTACAAAACAAGTCTCAATAAATTTAAGATGACGGAAATCATATTAAACATCTTTTCCAACCACAGTGGTATGAAACCAGAAATCAATTACAAGAAGAAAAATGAAAAAAATTTCAAATATGTGGAAGTTAAAAAACAACTGACTGAATATCCAAGAGGTCAATGAAGAAATCAAAGGAGAAATAAAACAGTATCTACCAACAAGTGAAGGTGAAAACACAAAATACCAAAATTTATAGGAAGCAGGCAAAAACAGTGTTAAAAGGGATTGTCTTTGTGATAGAGGCCTACCTTAAGAACTAAACATCTCAAACAACCTCTTTACATCTCAAGGAACTAGAAAAAAGAACAAATGAGGCTAAATCAGAAGGAAGAAACTAAAGATCGGAGTGGAAATAAATGAAATAAACACTAGAAACACAATAGATTAATGAAACTAAGATCTGATTCTTTGAAAGAAGCAAGATGTACAAAGCTTTAGCTAGACTCACCAAGGAAAAAAGAGGGCTCAGATTAAATCAGAAATGAAAGAAGTTATAACAGATACCATAGAAATACAAAGATCCTAAGAGACTACTATGAAAAGTTATACAGCAACAACTTAGAAACCAAGAAGAAAAGAATAAATTCCTAGTATTTCTAGGAGCCTTCTAAGACTGAATCATGAAGAAATAGAAAATCTGAATAGACTGATTACTAGGTAAGGAAATTAAATCAGTAATCAAAAACCTCTCAACTAACCAAAGTCCGGGACCAGACAGCTTCACTGGTGAATTTTATCAACATTCAAAGGTGAATTAATACCAATCCTTTTCAAACTTCCAAAAACTTGAAGAGGAGCAAATGCTTCCAAACTTGTTTAATGAAGCCAGCATTACCCTGCTAATCAAAATGGGACAAGACCATAAGAAAATCACAGGCCAGGATCTCTAATGAACATACATGCAAATATCCTTGACAAGCTACTAGGAAACCAAAGTCAGAAACACATTAAAAGAGTATTGTGATCAACTGGGATGTATTCCAGAGATGCAAGGATGTTTCAGTGTCCACAAGTCAATCAACATGATATAGCACATAAATAAAATGCAGGATAAACATCACATGATCTCAATAGCTGCAGAAAAAGCATTTGACAAAACTCAACATCCATTTAGGATAAAAGCTCTCAACAAGTAGGTATAGAAGCAACATACCTCAACATAAAAAAGGCCTTCGATGACAAGCCCACAGCTGACATCACTCTCAAGGATGCCACTTTACCACTTTATTTCAATGTAATATTCGAAATCCTATCCAGAGCAATTAGGCAGGAAAGAGAAAAGGCATCCAAATTGGAAAGGAAAAAACCTGTTAAAATTTGTGAATGACATGAATTTATATATAGAACACCCTAAAAACTCCACCAAAAAACTCTGGATAAAACAGTAAGAATAAATGAATTGTTACAGGATACAAAGTCAGTAACAAAAATCTGTTGCGTTCAACACACTAAAAACAAAACATAGAAGAAATTTCTTAAAAAATCCCATTTATAGAAATAAATTTATAGAAATTTATAGGAAATTTCACCAGCATTCTTCTCAAAGCTAGAACAAACAATCCTAAAATTTGTATGGAACCACAAAAGACCCCAAATAGCCAAAGTAGTATTGAAGACGACCAAAGCGGGAGGCATCACAATCCCAGACTTGTGTAGCCTCTACTACAAAGCTTTAATCATCAAGACAGTATGATATTGGCACAAGAACAGACACACAGACCAATGGAATAGAATAGAGACCCCAGAATTGGACCCACAAATGTATGGCCAACTGATCTTTGACAAAGCAGGAAAGAGTATCCAATGGAAAAAAGACAGTCTCTTTAACAAATGGTGCTGGGAGAACTGGACAGCAACATGCAGAAGAATGAAATTAGACCACTTTCTTACACCATACACAAAAATTAACTCAAAGTGGATGACGGGCCTGAATGTGAGACAGGAAACCATCAAAACCCTAGAGGAGAAATACGGAAAAAACCTCTTCGACCTCAGCTGCAGCAATTTCTTACTCGAAACATCTCCAGAGGCAAGTGAATTAAAAGCAAAAATGAACTACTGGGACCTCATCAAGATAAAAAGCTTCTGCTCTGCAAAGGAAACAATCAACAAAACTAAAAGGCAACCGATTGAATGGCGAAAGATAATTGCAAATGACATATCGGATAAAGGGCTAGTATCCAGAATCTACAAAAAACTCACCAAACTCCACACCCAAAAAACAAATAATCCAGTGAAGAAATGGGCAGAAGACATGAATAGACACTTCTCTAAAAATATCCAGACAGCCAACAGACACATGAAAAGATGCTCAACATCACTCTTCAACAGGGAAATACAAATCAAAACCACACTCAGATACCACCTCATGCCAGTCAGAGTGACTAAAATGAACAAATCAGGAGACTATAGATGCTGGAGAAGTTGTGGAGAAACAGGAACCCTCTTGCACTGTGGGAATGCAAACTGGTGCAGCCACTCTGGAACAGTGGGAGATTCCTTAAAAAATTAAAAATCAATCTACCCTATGACCCAGCAATAGCACTGCTAGGAATTTACCCAAGGGATACAGTGCTGATGCATAGGAACGCTTGCACCCCAATGTTTACAGAGGCACTTTCAACAATAGCCAAACCATCGAAAGAGACTAAATGTCCATCAACTGACGAATGGATAAAGAAGATGTGGTTTATATATACAATGGAATACTACTTGACAATGGGAAAGAATCAAATCTGGCCATTTGCAGCAATGTGGATCGAACTGGAGGGTATTATGCTAAGTGAAGTCAGGCAGAGAAAGACAAATACCATATGTTTTCACTTATCTGTGGAACTTGAGAAACTTAACAGAAGACCATGGTCAGGGAGGGGAAAAATTACAAGGATGGAGGAAAGCAAACCATAAGAGACTCTTAAATACTGGGAACAAACTGAGGGTTGATGGGGGGGGTGGGTGATGGGCATCGAGGAGGGCACCTGTTGGGATGAGCACTGGCTGTTGTATGGAAACCAATTTGACAGTAAATTATATTTAATAAAAAAATAAATGTAAAAAATCCCATTTATAATTCCATCAAAAACATAATACCTAAGAAAAAATTTAACCAAGGAAGTGAAAGACCTGTACACTGAAAACTAAAACATTGATGAAAGATATCTAAGATGACAAATAAATGGAAAGATATTCTGTGTTCAGAGATTGAAAGATTACGGCTAAAATGTCTATACTACCCAAAGCAATCGACAGATTCAATGCAATCCCTATCAAAATTTCAATGGCATTTGACACATAAATACAACAATCTTAAAATTCTTATAAAACCACCAAAGACCCCAAATAGCTAAAGCTATCTTAAGAACAAAACATCACACTCCCTGATTTCAAACTATATTACAAAGCTATTGTAATCAAAACAGTATGGTATTGGCATAAAAACAAACACCTAGTTAAATGTAATAAAGAGCCTAGAAATAAACCCATGTATATATGTATGATCAGTTAGTTTATGACTAAAAAGCCAAGAATATAAGGTAGGGAAAGGACAGCCTTTTCAATAATTAGTGCTGGGAAAAAAATTGGACAGTCACATGCAAAATATTGAAACTACACTAATGTCTTACACAAAAATGAACTTGAAATGGATTAAAGACTTAAAAGTAAGAACTGAAACCATGAAACTAGAAGAAAACAAAGGCAATAAGCCTCTTGACATTGGCCTTGGTGATGGTGTCTTGGATAGGACACCAAAATCAAAGGTAACAAAATTACAAAGTGGGACTACATTGAACTAAAAAGCTTCTGCACAGCAAAGGAAATCATCGGCAAAACGATAAAGTAACCTACGATATGGGAGAATATATTTCCAAATCATATATCCAATAAGGAGCTAATATCCACAATAAATAGAGAACACACATAACTCAATAGCAAAACAAAAACATACCCAAAACAAGTAAACCCCCAAACAATCAAATTGTAAAAAATGGGCACAGGACCTCAATAGACATATTTCCAAAGGAGACATACAGATGGCCAACAGACATTGAAAAACAAACAAACAAACAAACCCCTCAGTATCGCTGATTACCAGGGAAATGCAGATAAAAACTACAACAAGGTATCATTTAACACTTGTTAGGATGCCTAGCATCAAACAACAAGAAATAACAAGTGTTGGTAAGGTGTGGAAAAAAGGTAACTCTTGTGCACTGTCGGTGGGAATGTAAATTGCTACATCACTATAAAAAACAACATGAAGTTTCTTCAAAAACTTAAAACACCATATGACCAGCAATTCCACTTCTGGGTTTTCATCTGAAGAAAACAAAAACACTAACTTGAAAAGATATTTCCAACCCCATTTTCACCGGGGCATTATTGACAACAGCCAAGTTATGAAAAAAACTTAAATAACCCTTTGAAGAATGAATAAAGATGACGTATAGACATATCAATAGATACGTGCACATACAAGCGTTGGGGGGGGGGGCGGGAATAGTACTCAGCTGTAAAAATGAGCCGTATCTTTCTTGCCATTTGCGACATTGATGAAACTCGAGGGTGTTATGCTAAGTGAAATAAGTCACACCAAAAGTGACAAATAATGTACGATTTTGTTCATATGTGCAATGAAACAAAAATCAAATCAAAACAACCCCTTGAACTAAAACAAGCCAAGCCTATAAATACAAAGAACGGACAGGTGGCTGCAAGAGGAGAGGAGGGTGACGGATGTTCTAAATGGCTGAATGGAGTCAAAAAGTACAAACTTCTGGTTAAAAACAGAAGTCATGGGGATGTATGTACAACATGATGACTATCTGTTATTAGTCATATTGTACTGAAGATTTGAAAGTTATTCAGGGTAAATATTAAAAGCTGTCATTACTATAAAATATTTTATAATTGCATATGGTGACAGATGGTAACTAGACTTACTGTGATGATCATTTCAGAGTGTATACAAATATCAAATCATTACGTAGTAGACTTGAAACACCGTGTCATTTTTACCTAAGAAATTTTTTAATTAAAAAAGAACAACACTTTTCCAGTCTATTACTAGATCGATCAATATCCCACAACGTGGTGGCATAAAATGATAACTGTTTGATTGCTCACAGTCTGTTGATCAGGAATTTGGGCAGAGCTCAGTGAGGTTGGACCTTCTCCACTCCATGTGGCATTGGCTGAACTTACTCATTCAGCTGCAGGCTGGCATCTTGGTTCAAACGGAAGATCAAAAATAGACTGTCACGTAAGTGGGGCCATGATGCTGGCTGTTAGCAGAGAAAATCAGTTCTCTACCCCCCCCCCCCCCCCCCCCCCCCGCCACCGCTCCAGTTCTGATCACATTGATTCATCCTCCAGATCCTCTCCCTCTAAATGGCCTCTCTTTCCACATGGAGAGTCTTAACTTTCTTATATGGAGGTTCAAGGGATAAAAAAAAAAGGAATGAAAGCCGCAGCTTCCAAGACTCTTGAGAACTGAGCCCAGAACGGGTCCAGGACAACTCTGGCACATTCTATCGGTACAAACAAATAAAAAGACCAGCCCAGTCCCCGGGGGGTGGGAAAATAGGCTCCATCTTGTGATGGAAGACGAGACAAGGTTTTATTAAAAGAGCACATGGAACCTGAATCCATATTTGTGTGGGGGGGGGGATATATGCTTTATCAAAGACCTCAGCTATTCAACCACCAGGAAAAAAAGAGTATTTAATTTAGGGCTTGCTGCCATCTTGTCACGAGTAGCGAATCTGAGAGTGGAGTCCACCCAGAGCTCAAAGAGGGAACAAGCTTAAGTCCCAGGAGTATTCTTCAAGCACCTGAACAATGATCCCTGAATCTAGTACTATCCTGGACTTTGCAACTTTTTGAGTGAAAACCTTCCCTTTTATGTTTAAAACCTTCCCTTTTATGTTACTCCCTCAAAGCCCTGAGTAAGACAAAGCTGTCTGAACAGCATTTGGCTCCTCTCTCCTTCAGGCCTTATTTTGCGGCTTAACATTCAGCAAGTTTACTGTCAGGATGCAGGTTGTGTTGTTCTTGATCATCCTCGATTAAAACTGGGTGAGTGTTCCCCTCGAACAGTGGACTCCACTACTGTGGATGAGGTGATGGCAAAAAGCGGGTAAGGGCCCAAGTCAGAGGCCAAGTCCCGTGTATCAGCACCAACCGGAAGGTCTTCATGGCGGGGCAAAGACAGAAACGGAAAAACGAATCACAAAGTCACAAATGAGACAGTCAGGAACAGCAAGGAAAACAACACGTTAGGACAATGATTCGGCATGAATTCAGTGAAACCCAAAGCAGGTTCTGAAGACCTATGTGATGACCGCTGACGTGGTCTAGGCAGGTGCCAGAGGGGGTTAGAGGAATACACAAGATCAGATAAGATCGAATGCATCTTTCAAATGGGCCATTTCAGGGGGACAAACGTAGTTCCCTGGTTGACCTAAGAATCTCAGAGAGTTCTGAGATTCTTCAGCAAAATTAAACTGTTGATCCAAGTGGGCTAGGACTTGTGCAGAACCCATCAGGTCTCCAAGAGTAAAATGGTCTGTGGCAGTTGAAACCTCTAACTCACCCATCTAGCCTTCCTCCGTATAGACCTATTATTTTATGTTTCTGGTCCAGTAAGATCTTCACGTCTGCAGGAGATATTAAGGAGATTCTTAAATAATAGTAACTGCTATTAGATATCCTAACTATGTACCAGAAACTATACCAGATGGCTCACAATAAAATCTATTAATTGACCTACGGAATTGGCCCCACCATTATTCTCAGGGTCAAGTGTGCCCATCCTCTCGTTCATGTACGCTAAAGGCAAAAAAAAAAAAAAAAAAATCAAGTTTTTCCATTTTGTGATCACAGACTTTGTGCCCATACATCATTTTGTTTGTGTAGATTACTCTTCCCCTAAAATTCAGAAAAGGTGCCTCATTTGTCCAACTACCTAAAAGAAATCTAAATCACTTCAAACAACATTTAGAAGCTCGCTTATTACAAAGTCAAAATATGCCAACCTGAGGAAGTAATGATACAGGACATTTCCTTTTCATTCCTAAAGTGTAATAAGACAGTTAAAATTGAAATCAGTATATCATTCAAGATTCTAATGTAGATGTGAGCAGCTAACAGTCCTGTGTAATACTGAGCCCCCTCCTTACAGGGCATTTCTGAACCTGCCTGATTATGTGAATTCATGTGGAGCTTGTTAAAAATATTCATTCCGTTGCCCTATTCAAGACCTTCTGAATCAAAACATCTGGGTGGGGGCCCAAGGAATAGCTTTTTAAACACTTCCCAGGTGATTCAGCCTGTCAGCTAGATTTGTGAACCCCTTTCTCGTCAATAAGAAACAAACTGCTTTAAAAATCAAAGTGGATTTCCTACATATTAATAATATTCTAGGCTGTTAATATCAGCTTGAAATCTTTAACAGATGAGTCCAGACACTTTTGAAGTAACTTTTGATTTCCTGTTCTGTGTTTAGGCTGGGGCTCTTTAATCCAGAGACATGCAGACATTTACTCCCTGCTAGTCAGAGACTAAAAGAAGCTTAATTGTGGTTTTCCCCACTGCCATTAAATTTGTAGGTTACATTGAAAGGAGTTGCCACTATTTCTCGGGGTGGGAATTCCAAACCAGCTTGAGAGACGCCAGTCCACCTTGCCTCCCAGCACTGCAGCGTCTTGTCCTTCGCCTGGAAGGAACGATCTTCTCTCCCCCCCAAATGGTGCCTCTTTTCTCTAGGTACTGGATCAAAAGTCAGCTCTTGGACCAACTCCATGCCTCAGTGATTGCCTTGGGCTGGTCCTCGGTGTGGATCACCAAGGACAGGCCAGCTTCTTTTATACGGTTTTCAACCCGGAAGCATTAATTTCCAGAATAGGTGGAAGACAAGAGTTTGCTGAAAAAGCGGATAAATGGAAGAATGACCTAGATGTTAACGCTCAACTGTATTTTCAGCAAGCTGCTAAGATTTCATTGGTCCTTTCACTGGTTTCCTTTCTAAGGGCAAGGAAAGAAAGATGTATACTTGACCTCTCTATGCTTCAGTTTCCTTACCTATAAAATGGAGAAAGAGGAGGAAGGTCAAGATGGTTCTTAGGGCCCCTTTTAGTCTAATTTTAACAAAATGTAGCTGAAACTGGAAGCAGAAACCCCCCATTTGGCTTCACTGTTGAGTTGAAAAATCACATTTAAAAACAAAAAGTCAGTGGTACATATACACAGCCCACTACCTCACCTCCTTTAGATTTTATTCAGCTATTGCCTTCTCAATGAGATCTTACCTGACCACACCGTATAAAGCTGCAACCTCTCCCTAAATTTCCCCTTATCCCTTTTTCTCCATAGTACTATTATCATCTGATACAAGGCGATTTATTTATTTATTTATTTATTGCTTATTTCCCTCCACTAGAATATAAGCTCCACAAATATAGGGACTTCTGTCAGGTTTATTTACTTCTACACCCCTGGTACCTGGCCAGGCATATTATAGGCATTCAGTAGAGACTTGTTGAATAAAGGAATAAACAAAAAGTAATAGAATAGCTACAGATTAACTTGATTCAAGAAACAAAGCGCCTGTTTTCAATAGTGATGATGCATGAAAGCATTGGGGAAGACACGGAAAAAATAGAAAGCCTTGTTCTTGATGGTCCCACACTGGGGAAAATGACAAGTCTGGGAGAGACAGGGTTATAGGAAGACAACACAAGGCAGAACTGCATTATTATCACTCAGAGCTGCACACAGTGTTTTGAGTTGGAAGGAATGAGGGACTGAACTCTGGCCAGAGAAGGATCAGGAAAGGTTTGCAAGGGGTGTCATAGCCGTAAGCCCTGGGGGAATCAGGACCGTGGGCAAGTCACAACTCCGGAGCATCAGTTTGTTCTTCTAGAAACACAGAATAAACTACCCTCGCAGAGATACTCTAAGGGTTAAATTAAAATGTGCACCTCAGGGGCGCCTGGGTGGCGCAGTCGGTTAAGCGTCCGACTTCAGCCAGGTCACGATCTCGCGGTCCGGGAGTTCGAGCCCCGCGTCAGGCTCTGGGCTGATGGCTCAGAGCCTGGAGCCTGTTTCCGATTCTGTGTCTCCCTCTCTCTCTGCCCCTCCCCCGTTCATGCTCTGTCTCTCTCTGTCCCAAAAATAAATAAAAACGTTGAAAAAAAATTAAAAAAAAAAAAAAAAAGAAAAAAAAATGTGCACCTCAGCACCACCACATGGAAAACTCCCCAATATTAGTTGAACCTGAACCCCTATGACAATTTGTTGCTCTCCAAAGCGTCAAACCTAGTAGACACAGATCTAGAACGGGGACATATTATGCTATATAACAAGTCTGCCTGCAAAGTAAAAGGTCATACTTTCCAAGAAGGACGTTTCATGTATCTGGTTCGGTGCGTATTTTACCATTACACTTGATCTTAGCCAAAAGGCCGAGAAGCGATTCGTATTTTACCATTTTATTCTCATCTTGTGTTGCGTACACACAGCTATAAAATGGACTAGCACAGCAATTACTTAAAACCGAATTTCATGTTTAAAATTCAAGTACTGATGTTAAACAGGGAAGAGAAAGGAATGTTTAAGTTTGGGGAAGGCATGGAATCACCGTAGGAGGTGTGGTTATTCAGATGCACAATCCGCTGGGATAAGGATGTAAAACTAGTCGGATATGATTTTTTTTTTTTTAGTTCCTCTGTCATTTGGCCCTCCTACTGGAACCCTGTCTTAGAAAGAAAGGGGTAAGTAACCCTAGGAAAACCTTTACCTGATCTAAGGTTATTAACAACAATCCACCAAAGGTCATGACCCAGCACTTGGGGCTGGCAGAAGGTAAGAGGGGCCACCTTAAATCAGACAGCCTGGCTTTTATAAAATAAGAAACAGCTTTGACGTCAGTGGTGTCCCTGAACTGAACTGCTCAAAGGTTCAGATTGGGTTCAGTTAAATTATCCCTTCCTTCCTGCCTGTCTCCCGTGAACCGCTTCCCCTAACCCTGACACCACAGCCTGTCCACTCTGACCTCTTCCAGACAGAACAAGGCAAATGAACCTATTTCCCTTCTTCCTTCTAAGCTTTCTGGAAGAAGGCTTATCCCAGCTCACAGTCCCAGAAGCTGGCCAAAGAAGCCTGGTGAAAAAAGGTCACCTATGCCAGGGTTGGGGTGGAGATCCCTCGGAACCTTGGATCCCTTGGAATGTGTAAGCGTTCCGGGGAACGGCCAGCAATGAATGCACAGTGTGGATAGGAACTTTTCTCCTGTCCATCAGGAGATCCCTGTTCTTCTTCTTTTTATTTTTAAAGAGAGAGAAGGGTAGAGTGGGAGAGAGAATCATAACAGGCTCCACGCACAGCACGGAGTTCGATGTGGGACTGAATCTCAAGATCATGAGATTGCGACCTGAGCGGAAATCAGGAGTCGGTGCTCAACCCACTGAGCCACCCAGGCACCCTAGTCACCCATACTTTTAAGGGGATGACCTGGAACCAGAGATCTCAACTCGGAAGTTGGAGCTGCTCGCTGGAGCCATGGTATTTAAGTTTTTATGCTGATAACAACTACCCATTTTTATGTGTGAGGAAAATCGTAGGGTAAGAGAAGAAAAACTGAAGGTGACAACTGGTTTACGTAGAATTGTAGATGTAAATAATTAGCATATTTTCAATGTGATGAAATATACGAATGATTATTTTCTAAGAACTACTCAATTAACTCAGTCACAAGACTACTGAACCATGTAGATAAAGATCTTCTGTCTTTCTATCCCTCACTCTCACACCCATGGTCTTTCTTTCTCTTCTTAGAGGGAAAGAAATTTGGAGATATTTTTAGTTAGTCTGGTACACCCAGAGCTAAGTGATTTGCTCAAGGACACCAACAGATTGTGGCAAAGCCTGTATCTGGTCTTCATGTATCAGGGCTTTCTCACAGGTGACATTGCTTCTTTAGGCGAACACATTTGACTTCATTGCTTTGAATTCTGAAGCCAATTCAGGATTCCTAGTAATAGTCTCTCTTGACAAATTAAAACCAAAGAAGGTAGTACTTACTGCAATTAAGATTTAACTGTAGTATCTTTTACTAGTAAAACTTCCATATACTGAAAGTCTAAAATTGACAAGAATTTAGAAAGCATAGAAAGGAGGGAGACCATTGTTCACATGACCAAACTACTTACGACTGGCTACATTAAATCGGGAGTGTCCACATCAAATGCCTTGAAGATAGGCTGGTAACAAATGTGTGAATCAGACAGAGTTAGACAGTTGGCTGCTTCTGGGAATGGTGGACTTATTTGGAACGAACCAAATTGTTGGTTGAATAAGTTCTCGAAAACTCGGATAAAAGAGTGATAACGATGATCATCACCACCCTACGTTTCAAGGCATTAGAGAAGTACCAGGGCACCCAGGACTAGAAGAACTGAGAAGGAGCCTCACTGAGGCAAGCCCAATATTCTGCATTAATTTTCTGCTCCAGCCGTTCCAAGGGTCTGCAGCAGCACCCTTGAGGAGCTGAAAGATAAGACGACAGCTACTCAGACTCCTTTTGCCACCCTCCAAATGGAACCAGAGTTAGGAGCTGCTAAGACACTGGGACTTGAGAGGCCAAGCCCCCACGGCAAAATGAACCAACAGAGATACGACTCTTTAGCGGTGGTCTAGTATGTAGGCATAAATGGATGGGTCAGGGCTATGCAGCGTTGGTTCCTACCTAAAAATAACACAGTCACAGAGGATGATAGGATGTGTTAAAAAAAATACTAAGGTGTCCCCTGCCTGTCCAAAGGCACTCAAATTCACACTTTTTAACAACTCTGTACTAGCCAAACCAAAAACTTTCACGAGCCATATTTCAGCAGGTGGGCCAAGGTATCAGTGTCTAGGTTACCTATTACAAGAGTTACAGATACAAGTTCCTATGTGAAAGTTTCAAGATTGAAATAAAAAGAAAACAGAGCATTTTACACACCAAAAGCTGTATTAAGGACTTACACGATTTTCCTATCTTAACAGATCCAGGGAAACATTGTGAGTTCAGCACAGCACAGTCAGCATGGCCATCTACCCTTAATTCCAGACCATTCTGTACCACAGTCATGGAACACAGAGTATAGAGCCTCTCAGGGCTTAAAGTGTTAGCAGCAGAAATGAAGATTAAGCATTTTCAAGTCCTAAACCAAAGAGATAAATTACTTTTTAGGATCCCCTATTTATTGTGCAGTGGACACTTGAGACTTGATAAACCAGCACTTACCAGAACTTTTTAAAGTTTCCCCCCCCATATTTTTATTTTTTTAAACAAGATTTGTTTCTCAAGTTCATTTATTTTGAACGAGAACAAGCGAGAGGGCAAACAGGGGAGGGGCAGAGAATCCCAAGCAGGCTCTGCGCTGCCAGGACAGAGCCTGACTTGGGGCCCGAACCCACAAACCCCAAGATCACGACCTGAGCTCAAGAGTTGAACACTCAACTGAGCCACCTAGACGCCCTCCCTCCCATAATTTTATCTTCTAACAAGTGCATGCACTGTTTTCAGAGAAATACCAGGGTGGTTTCAGCAACTAGCATTGAGCCCCACATTTAGAATAGCATCCTTTATTCATCGGGTACCCCTCAGTAACTTCCACTGATGTGGATAAGATCAAAGGAGCAAATATTTTAATTTCCTTTGCCTTCCTTTATGTAACAATCAAAAGAGTCAGATCCCATGCTCTTTTGCTTTATCGCAGATGTCTTAAGAATTGCTACATTTATGTCGTACCTTTGGAGTTGCACAGATGCAGACGGGGAGAGAGAGGGGCACAATCCCAAAGAGGTTGCAAGCTGTCAACAGAGCCCAGCACGAGGCTCAAACACACAAACCTCGAGATCGTGCCCTGAGCCGAGATCAAGAGTCAAAAACTTAACTGACTGAGCCACCCAGGCGCCTGGCATCTGGATTTTTTTTTTTTTTTTAGGTCAAGATCCAGTTGTTCCAGAACCATTTGTTGAAAAGACCATATTTGCTCCATTGTGTTGCACTTTGTTCCTTTGCCAAAGATCAGTTAATTCAGGAGGGTATATTTCTGGGCCCCCTATTCTGTTCCACTGATTGGCCCATGTTTGCATCAATAGCATGCTGTCTTGATTACTGTAGCTTGACCTTAGAGTAGACCCTGAAGCTGGGTACCATCAGTCAGCCAACTTTGTTCTTCTTAACACTGTGTGGGCTATTCTGGCCAGTCTTTTACCTCTTCATATATACTTTAAAATCAGTGAGTCACTATCTACATGATAACTCACTAGGATAGCGATTAGAATTGCGTTCAATCTTTGGGCAAGAGCAGACACCTTGCCAATATTGAGTCTTCCTGACCACGAACAAAGAATCTCTCTCCACTCAGTTACGTCTCTGATTTTATTCAGTTTTGCCACTTTCCTCATATTGATCCTATATATACTGCTATTTTTATACCTACAAATTTCTTTCGGGGGTGCTAATATAAATGGTGTCGTGGGTTTAAGGTTTTTTCGCTAGGTTTTATTGTAGTTGAAATGGGATGGCTTCAGGTATACAATGTAGTGACCCCAAAGCTCTGTATGTTATACTATACGCACCTCCGGGGCAACTACCATCTGTCACCATGTGATGCTGTCACAGTACGATTGGCTAAATCCCTTCTGCTGTGCCTTTTATTCCTAGGACTCATACATTCCATAACTGGAAGCTTGAATCCCCCATTCCCACTGACCCATTTTGTCCATTCGCCCACTCCTCTCCCTTTAGTGAACATCAGTTTGTTCTCTGCGTTTATACAATTGATTTGCCTCTTTCCTTGTTCGTTTGTCTCTGTAGAAACATCAGTGAAAACATGTATTTGTCTTTCTGACTTATTTTACTGCGTTTAATACCCCGTGAGTCTATGCATGCTGTTGCATGTGTCAAAATCCCATCCTTTTGACGGCCATGAAATATTCCATCTCTCTCTCTCTCTCTCTCTCTCTCTCTCTCTCTCTCTCTCTCACACACACACACACACACACACACACACACACACACACACACACACACACACACACGTCTTTATCCATTTATCTATTGATGGACACTTGGGCTTTTCCATAGTATGGCTACCGTAAATAATGCTGCCGTCAAGAGAAGGGAGCAGATGGGGCGCCTGGGTGGCGCAGTCGGTTAAGCGTCCGACTTCAGCCAGGTCACGATCTCGCGGTCCGTGAGTTCGAGTCCCGCGTCAGGCTCTGGGCTGATGGCTCGGAGCCTGGAGCCTGTTTCCGATTCTGTGTCTCCCTCTCCCTCTGCCCCTCCCCCATTCATGCTCTGTCTCTCTCTGTCCCAAAAATAAAAATAAAAAACGTTGAAAAAAATTTAAAAAAAAAAAAAGAGAAGGGAGCAGATATCTTTTCAAATTAATGTTTTCATTTCTGAGGGTAAACAGTAGTAGAAATACCCAGTAGTGGAATTACTAAGGGTGACGGTAAGGTATTTCTCTTAATTTTTTAAGGAACCTCCATACTGTTTTCCATAGTGGATGCACCAATTTACATTCCCACCGACAGCGCACAAGGATTCCTTTTTCTCCACATGCTTGCCAACGCCAATTGTC
The DNA here is from genome assembly GCF_022837055.1 of Prionailurus viverrinus. Lineage (NCBI taxonomy): Eukaryota > Metazoa > Chordata > Mammalia > Carnivora > Felidae > Prionailurus > Prionailurus viverrinus. The sequence continues at coordinate 17,357,026 of NC_062569.1, forward strand.
TTTTGGAGTTTAGTCATCCTGACAGGTGTAAGGTGACATCTCATGATGGCTTTGGTGTGCATTTCCCTAGTGGACCATTTTTCTAAGTTTTCATTTAAACCTTTTTTAGTTAACAGAGTATAATACATTTCAGGGGTACAATTTAGGGATTCAACACTTACATGCAACACTCAGTGCTCATCACAAGTACCCTCCTTAATCCCCATCACTTATTTGAACATCTTTTCAGGTGTCTGTTGGTCATCTGTAGGTCTTCCTTGGAACAGTGTCTATTTAAGTCCTCTGTGTCTTTTTTCCTGAATCAGATTATTTTGTGTGTGTGAGCTGTGTACGTTCTTTATATAATTTGTAAATATACGTATCAGATATATCATTTGTAAATATCTTCTCCCATTTAGTAGGTTGCCTTTTGGCTTTGTTGGTTACTTTTGCTGGGCAAAAGCTTTTTATTGTGATGTATTCCCAATAGTTTATTTTTGCTTTTGTTTCTTTTCCCTGAGGAGACATATGGAGAAAAATATTGCTATGGCTGATGTCAAAGAGATTACTGCTTATGTACTCTTCTAGGACTTTTATAGTTTCAGGTCTCACCTTCAGGTCTTTAATCTATTTTGAGTTTATTTTTGTGTGTAAGAAATTGTTTCAGTTTCATTTTTTTACATGTTGCTGTCCAGTTTTCCCAGCACTATTTATTTTATAGATTCCAAGATATACCACAAAGGTGTAGTAATCTAAACAGTATGGAACTGTCACAAAAATAGAAACATGGATCAATGAAGCAAAAGAGAGAGCCCAGAAATAAGCTCAGACTTTATATGGTCACTTAATCTATGACAAAAGAGGCAAAAAAGACAGAATGGGGACAATACAGCCTCTTCAATAAATGGTATTGTGTTTTTAATTTCTATTTCTACTTCTTTATTGCTCATTGATATATAGGAAAACAAATGACTTTTGCATATTAATTTTGTATTTGTCATTTAAAAAATAGAAGTATCAAATTTTACCTTCAAATACCCTACTTCCAAGGTCCTTTTTTTTTTTTAAAGAAATGTGTTCTTTCCAATTTTTTTTTTTTTAACATTTATTCATTTTTGAGAGACAGAGTGAGAGCACAAGTTGCGGGGGGACAGAGGGGGGGATACACAGAATCCAAAGCAGGCTCCAGGCTCTGAGCTGCCTGCACAGACCCTGACATGGGGCTTGAACTTGTGAACTGGGAGATCATGACCTGAGGCAAAGTCAGACACTTAACTGAGACACCCAGGGGCCCCATCCTATTTCCAAAATCTTGTGCAACACACACTTTGTGTTTCCTAACTGGAAACCAGTAAAGAATGCCAAAAAGGTGTTTTTTAAAAAGTTTTTTCAACCACAAGAACATCAAAATTGCAGTCCCACAGCCATTCACATTGTAAAATATGTAGTTTTCCTTAGATGAAAGCCTGGAGTCAAGATTTTATCCACTGAAACGAACACAAAATGCATCATGTGGCAATTTCTTATGGCTCAAACTACAGTATATCCCAGGTATACTTACAAGCGTTGTGATAGGGTGAGTACAAAACAGACAAAAGGTTTGTTTTCATAAAGTTTGGTTGACTTTAAAGAGGTAGACCAACTAAAATATCAATGCTCTGAATACAAATGAAGTAGGGTGAAGTGAAAGCAGAGAGTGTGAAGGAAGACTAGTTCGTAAGGTGGGCACGAAAGCCTTTTCTCTTAACACTGGAGTAGAGACCAAAAGGAAATATGGGCATGAACTCTCTGGATGTCCAGATGAAGACAATTTCAGGTAAAGGCTACACGGAGTGCAAAAGCCCTGAGGTGGGATTGCCATTTTCCTGTTCCAGGAACAGCAAGGAAGCTAGAGCACTCACAGTAAACGAGCAAAAGGAAAAGAGAGAGATAGAGTCAGAGAGTTAGTAATGGGCTACAGAATACGTGACTTTCTAGAACCTTGACTTTTCTACTAAATGAAACTGGAGACCACTGAGCAGTTTTTAATAGACATAGGACACAATCTGATTTACATATTAAAAAAAAGTCCTCACTGTTAGAAAGAGAACAGACTTCAGAGAGCATCGTGGTCAAGCTTCATGATGGCGCCAGTGTTTCCTGCCTCCCAATATTCAAGTTCTTGGGTGGCTCCCTGACAATGAAGTGGGCCGACCCATGTAAACAAGAAGACATTGTGGAGAAAACAATGTGCGACTTCCAAGGCCAGGTTATGAAAGACACCGTGGCTTCTATTTTATTCCTCTCTTGTATCATTTCCTCGTAACACATGGCAGAGCACCTCTATGAGGCCCGTTAGAGAGACCGATGTAGCAGGAACTTTCTCAGCTAGCTTGCGTTAACTTGCCAGCAATTCGAGTCCATCTGGAAGCCAATACTCCTGCCCCACATAACACAATCCTGGTTGACAACTTGACTGTGACCTAAGAGACTCTGGCAGAGCCACCGGCTAAGGTGCCCCGGAATTCCTGACCCGCACAAACAGTGAAAGGATGTGTTAGAGCACCGGGCTTGGCGATAATAGAGGAGACTCTTTCAAAAATGCTGGAGGTCTGGTAGTAGGGACTCGTTGACTCATTGATAGCAACAGAGGCAGGGAGAAGCAGCTTGATGATCAGCTTATTATGCAAGTAGGACCAGAGTTTGCTTAGGGATTTGAGAAAGGGGATGAGAAAATAGAAAGGAATCAGGATAGTCTCCAAGATTCTGACCTCAGTGACCCATGGAGTTTTCACTGGCTGAACAGAGAAAGCTGCTGAGAAGAACAGGAGTGAAGAATTACAATGGGAAATAACCAAATATACAAAACTGCATTGTTGCCTGTTTGAAAAATCAGTGATAAAATCGTGTTTTAGCAGACCGTAAAAACTACTACTCAGTAGTTGATGTTCACAGATAATAACATAAAACTTCTACGTCAACTACTTAAGCTTTTCACTTGTCTCCTCTCTTATGTCTCCCCATGTGGGAAAGGCTAGCTGCTGAGAGCCAGTGGAAGCACAAAAGTTTCATGAGAATCTAAATGCCACAAAGCACCAGCGACGATACTATATTTTCACTAAAGTCTAGTTCGGGGAGGGGACTGTGCAAGGGACAAAAAGAAACTTTTCATAGGCTCCGCTGAGATTTGGAGTTTGTCGTCACAGCCAAACCTACCCTCCGCCGCCAGGCGTAGTCTCCAGGTTGAGAGGAGACCCATCTCATTTCTCACATAGACTTCATGGCCAGAAGGTAGTGGGGAATTGATGCCAAACCATACCCTCTCCTTACTACATAGGTCCTACTAGGTCCTATGGGTCCTGTCCTATCCCATCAGTGAAAACATGGTAAACATCTGGAGCCTTTTCCATGGTCTTCATTTATACACCTTTCATCTCTACCCCCCACCAGGCAAGGCATAGTTCCTCACTCCCTGGTCTCCTAAGACGTTGTTTAGTTAATACCCTTATTCTAGACAGATCTAATTTTAACTAATTATGAATCCCTTCAAGGAAAGATCTCTGTCTTTTCTGCTTCCAGGAGTGCCTAATATACAGACAGTACCTAATAAATGTTGGACATATTAATATGGCCAGTAGTTTTAAGCAATGAAAACTTTCAGCAAATACGCAAAACATTAATATATGCAGTATCTATGGAACTGGCAAAAACGTATACCAGTGCTAATATATTCTGGACTAAAGGAGAGACAAGAACGAAGACCACCCCTTCCTTTGGTTAACAGAATTCATTTTGTAATTTCAGTGCTATCGTCATTTGACCTCAGCCTCAGGTCCACTGATATGCCGAGCGTTCCCTGCCACACTGGTCTGGTTTTATCTCAGATCTGTTCTGTTTTCCTTCCCAAATGAAACACCCTGTAATTAATCCTAATAAGCTTCATTTCAATAGCATGTTTTTAATTTTCTTACATTAGTCTTTTATCCTTAGAATAATTCAAGCTAAGTTATAAAACAAAGAGGAGCAAAGCTAAGCAAAGACTGTGAGGAGGGACCTCAAGGATGGCCATCACGACATTTTATAGAATAGAGAAAGATCAGAAATGACCGAATGCCCAAAAACTGAATAGCTAAACTGCATTACATCAATTCAAAGGATACAGCACAGCAAGTTCATACACAAGCATCTTTAACTACTGTAAAGTCATCGTAAGCATAATCATAGCAGATACTTATGCAACAGTAACCAGGAACTGGGTTTTTTCCAAGCGTTTTATATATAAACACAATTGACTTTCCCAACAATTGGGAGACAGATATTGTCATTGCTCCCATATTATGGGTGAAACCAAGGCATTGAAAGTTACTTGTCTGATCCTAAACTGATAAATGGTGGAGCCAGTATGTAAAACAAAATGCAGAATGCACAGTCTCAATTTACATACGTATTTCATATACAATGCCATTTTGTCTCATTTTGCAGGTACTTCATATACACATTTCTATTTACAAACATGCAAATATATATGTAGCACAAACTGCTGATAAATATTGGGGCAGGTTTTCTGAGTTTACATATTTATATTGACAGAGACAGCGTAAAGGGGGAAGGGCAAGAGAGAGAGGGAGATAGAGAGAATTCCAAGCAGGCTCCACACTGCCTGCACAGAGCGCATGAGATCACGGCCTGAGCCAAAACCAAGAGTTGGACACTTTGCCGACTGAGCCTCCCAGAGCTCCTAGGTCCAAATATTAAGTGACTTCCTGCTTATTTTCAAAACTATCCTTTTTTGTGGTAAGCCTTATACTCTAAAAATTGTTATCCCAAAAAGAAGATACATAAACCCTAGACCTAGTGAATTATACTCTAAAAAGCATCTCAGTCTGAACAATGCCCAGCATATGGTTGCAGGATGATCCTCGCCTGGTTTCGTGAGTGCTTTGTGTCAGGTACTCTAAGCACTGGGGAGGGACCGTGTGAACATCTCACGAGGAGAAAGTTCTAGGTTTCAGTGACATACGTTTTATCTTGTCTGTTTCCCAAAGCAGACAGGAAGCCTACTGCAGGTGGGAACTAGGCCATCTGCTCAGTGCCACTGCACCCTGCCAAAACGACAGTCGGGAGGGAGTCCAATAAAGAGAGAACACTACCCTGTATAAAGCGGATTTTACACTTCAACTTCACAAGCCCCAGGTTAAAGTGAAACTCCTTCCCTAAATTCACCGCCCCATGAAGCTCATGTTTGGACAGTAATAATAGGATCTAGTGAACACCTTTCCGGAATCAAAAGAAATACAAGAAAATGTGACATACAAAATTACATCGTCCACATCATTTGCATTCACAACACATGAGAAGGAACAATGTTTATCCGTGTTACTCAAGTCAGGCAAACCAACCCATCTGAGTTGATTTCATCTCAGTACAATGGGGAGGAGGAACAAAAAATTGGGGATATAAACTGAGATGCTTGGCTAATAGCTGATCTTTCTGCTCAGTCGAGGTGGTCAGACCTGCAGTCTATCGCTGAGGTGCTTGCCAACATCAACGTGTAAAGGCAATCTCTCCTACCACTCCCGTTTTGTCCCCCCTGGGGGAGAAGGGACACTTGAAAGTGAAGGCAAAAATATGCGTATTACTCTTCTCAGTGGTTTGAGGACATACCAAAACCTCTTATGAAAGACATTTGTTCCTTTGAATAAATGGGAATTCTGGATGGAATGTCTTCACATTCTTGAAACACGGCCACTGCTAAGAAGTGCTAATGCTTGGCAAGTGTTTCCTTTAGAAATCAAAAACCACAGCGGGTTTTGTAGTACATATTTTGGTTAGAAACACGTTAAGACTTGCCTGTTTTTGTTTGTTTTTAGCAGTGTTAGTAGAAAAACTGGCATTCCCTTAACATGATTAACTTACCCCTCATTTGCCTCTCTCCTGCCTCGTTCTCATGAATTTCTAAGCATTAGACAAAACACTAAATAATGTTGTTACCGAAGCTTTAGAAGATGTCTGTAAACATCCTTTTTTCTTTCATGGCTCGAGTCCATGTTTGTGGAGAGTGACTAAATTCTACTCATTTCCTCGAGTTTATCAACTTCAGTGCGTAAATTACCTGTAACTGAAATGATTACTCCATGCCCAAAATTTTCTGTCTCAATACTTGCAGTGAACAAACGCATATATGTATGTCTGCACGTCCACGCGTGTGCACACACACCCCTATAGTCCTGCTACACTATTATAAACTCGACTCCAGAGTTCAAGAGAATAGAATTTTACCTTCTCACCAGCAACGAATCAGAGTTCCTCTTACAGGTGTTGTCAGAGTTTTGGATTTTCACCATTCTAGTGTTCAGCGGCATGTCATTGTTAAATTGGCATTTCCTGATGACGTAGGATATGCAACCATTTTTTCCATATGCTTATTTGCTATCTGTAAATATCTTCTTCGGTAATGTGTCTGCTAAGGTCTTTAGTTCTTGTTTTTAATGTTTATTTTTGAGAGAGAGAGACAGACAGACAGACAGAGAGGGAGACACAAATCTGAAGCAGGCTCCAGGCTCTGAGCTGTCCGCACAGATGCCGACATGGGGCTTGAACCCACGTTCTGTGAGATCAGGACCTGAGCTCAAGTCATACGCTTAACTGAGTGAGGCATCCAGGCGCCCCCTAGTCCATTTTTAATTGATTTGTTAATTTCCTTATTGTTGCATTATAAGTGTTCTTCGTATATTCCGAGTAACAGTTCTTTATCAGATGTGACTCTTGCGAATATTCTCTCGCAGTCTGTGGCCTCTCTTACTCTCTCGACATTGCCTTTCAGGGAGAGGTTTTTAATTTTAATAAAATCCAAGGATATAAACTGCAAAATTGCATTCACTGGTTTAAAAAAACAAAGTTATTTTAAAGTCAGGGGTAATTTGACTTTCAAAAACCAGCCTTGCAATTCAAGGGAGAACTTAAGATTTCCATGGGGTTAAGAAACTCCAACAACAGATAAAACTGCCAAAATAAAGAAGATCTTCCTCTTAAATGAAGAGAAATGAGCTAAAATAACTGTGGTCCATAATTAATTTAGTATATAAAGGAATCAGGAGAGTACCCGTGGCATTATTGGACCTGCCTCTTCCCCGCCCTCCCCCCCCCCCCCCCCGAATCTGTAAGGTCTATGAAACACCTGTATTACTTTGCATCGAGATTCGATGGGGTCAATCTAACACTTACGTTTTAAAATTAAGTGAAGTACCAGGTACTTTAGATTCATGAAAGTACCAGAATTCCTCAGTCATTGCACCCATCTACAAGGTAGAAATTTTGTGGTTAAGATCTGTTTCGACTTCTCGGCATCCTCTCTTCTAGAAATAGGACATCTTTTTTCCTTACATTAATCACCCGTCTGTCATTCTAGTGTTTGAAGTCATAGCCACCAAACCGGGTGTGTGACTCTGGCCAAGGCAGACTCTTTCGCCTACAGGCAGCTATCAGGAGTGAGTTTAAGATTCAAGAAGAGCAGAGCTAGTCAAAGAATTTTCTTGGATTGATGTGGCTGTTGGTGGGGAAAAAAAGGGATCTGTCTCTTCTCTTCCCTCTTTTTTCCTCACATCAGAGGCTATGCAGTAGTATTAACACTGGGGCTGTCTAGGACCGTCTTTGCTACTTGAGAGAATATACCTGAAATTAAAGTTCACACGACAGATGCAAGCGAAGGAGAGAGACACCGTGCCCTGATCAAAGCCCAATCTACCCCTCAGAGAGCTTAACTATAGGAGCCAGCAAAGTCCTTCTGTGCTTACGCAAGTCTAAATTATACCACGAATGCACACGACCAGAACCGAGTTCTAGCACCCTCATTACACCATTTTTACTGGTCCTTGATTTACATACTACCGTCCAGCCAATGCCCATCTTTCTTTCTTCTCTGCCTAGGTTGACCATTTGATTTCATCAGCTGCTGACCAGAACATATTAAAGCAGATACACATCTGTAGGCTTTGAATCCTTAACCAGAAATGCCTTATAGTACAACCATCACGGGTTGTGGGCTGTAAGTGAGGAGAAGGTGCCTTTACTACCGTCCTGAACGGTAGCAGCATCCTTTCTTTTTCTTTTGTTGACAAAGAGAGCGAAAGCACATGCACAAGTTGGGGAGGGGCAAAGACAGGGGGAGAGAATCTCGAGCAGGCTCAGCACTGTCAGGGCAGAGATGCATAAAGGGATCCAGCTCACAACCGTGTGATCGTGACCTGGGCCGAAATCAAGCGTCAGATGCTCAACCGACTGAGTCACCCACGCACCCCTTGAACTAACAGAATCTGTTGCCTCGTGGAAATAGATCACTTTTATACAGAAGTATAGGGTGGGAAAGGCTTTCGGAGACATTTATGCATGCTACATAAGGTATAATCCAAGCCATCTCTAATTTCACACCAGGAAATGAATATTCAAAGAATATACAAATGACTTCGATCTCTCGTCTATCATTCTGAATCAAATTCAAGGTTATCTATCAATGTAACAGATACGGAAGATACAAAGAAACTTGATGCCATCCAGGAAAGTGCTATGCACATTTTAGTTTGACTGACAAAGCTCCGTTCCTGTTGGGATGGTTAGGGCTCTGGTGTTATGCACAAGTTGAATCCAAGATCTCTCATTTGCAGGGTAAGGGTAATGATCACAGGTGACCTTTACAGCACAATAGAACCAGACACACAGAAGTTCCTAACAAGATTCCCAGCATGTAGTCAGTATATATAAATATTACTCTAAGAGTATGGTATGGAATCAATGCCAATCGAGTTTTCACAAATTTGCAGTAATTTTTTGAAGGAATGTTAGGACTTCCAACTAATTTACAAAGGCATGTGAAAACTAGATGAGTTTCTAAGAAGGATAAAAAGAGAAACCTTCTGGGGGCACCTGGGTGGCTCAGTAGGTTAAGCATCTGACTCTTGATTTCAGCTCGGGTCATGATCACGCAGTTCTTGAGACTGAGCCCTGCATTGGGCTCTGCACTTGTCAGTGCTTGGGATTCTCTCTCTCCCTCTGCCCCTCCCCAGCTTGCTTGCTCGCTCTCTCTCTCAAAATAAAGAAGTAAACTTTAGAAAAAGAGAGACAGAGAGAGAGAGAGAGAGAAAGAGAGAGAGAGACAAACCCTCGGGAAGACAGAAGTCAAGAAGAAATGTAAACCTAATCCTAATCATCCCCAAAAGACTGTAGAAACAACAAGGTCATTGAACTAGATAGAACTCTGTGAAGTAAAAGCCAAGAAACAGACATGTGACCTCAGGCCCATTAGAGCTTAAGCTTTCAAATGGCTGTGCTGAACACAAAAAAGAGTATTGTAACAACTATTTTTAAATGCAGAAAGGACAGTTACTTTCAGCCAGGGACCTCAGTGGTGACCAAAAAAATCTTCCACAAACCCCACCAACACTGTAATTGTGTCACATGCACACAGGGCTTCAACTTAGTGGTCTAAGATCCCACGTTAACAAATTCAAGATCTTTTGTATGATTCAAAACTCCTGGGGCCCCAGAGTCCACAATACTCCAAAGACATACCCAAAGTCACAAATCAGAAGAACATGAACCCCGAAAGAAGTCAACTGAGGGCAACCATAGGGAGAATTAGTACCCAACCACCTAAAATAATCTATGAGCACTTGTAAGGATGTTTATAATTCTTGAAAAGCTAAAAAATGAAGATTGAAAAACATTCTCAAAGAACAAGCGACTAAGAAAAACAACACTATATGAGTTTGAAAAAAATCAAGTAATTATCTCTAGAATTAAAGGGCCCATGAAGACCGAAAGAACATTTAAGTAACTATCCTGATGTTGGGTAAAAAAGAAATACTGTTAAGTTAAAACTACTACCAACAAAAAACCACTACATAATTAGAAATCATTCACTGATCAGATTCAAGTAATTTAGAACATCTATGCATTTATTTAAATTCAGAGAATAAGGGGGATCTAATAACTCAATTAAAATGATATATATATGTATAAAACATTACACCTAACATTTAGAAAATCCAAATATTCTGAGTATATATGTAAAATATATACACACAGAATATTTTAGAAATTTATGCTGAACAGGCTGCAAAGTTTCCACAAATACCCTTATGTCAAGAGTATACAGTGCAATAAATTTAGCACTCAATTCAATTATATTAGAAATGTTGTCAATGGCAATAAATAACAAAAAGAGTAAAGAAATCCTTATGTTCCAGCATTTTAAGATACAGTTAAGTTTTATAAACCCAACAATGCATCACACTAGAAGTTTCACCTCAGTAAGAACTACTACATGTAATAATTTATGGGCTATTCGGAGTCAAATTGGCAGCTTTAAATGTATATCAAAGAAATAAGAAACACTAAAAATTCAATGAGATGGTTTTTCAACTCAAAAACTGAGGGAAAAAAAAGCAGAGTATAAACCCAAAGAAAGTAAGTGAAAGGAGAAATTAATAAAATGCAAGAATAAGCAACAGTAAGATTAGAAAATGTGCAAGATAGCTTTTGAGTCCTTTTTATAAGGGCACTAATCCCATTCATGAATGCTCCAACCTCCTGACCTGTCTCCCCAGAGCCCCACAACCTATAACTCTCACTTTGGGGGGTTAGGATCTCAACACAGGAATTTTGGGGGACGCAAATATTTAGTCCCTAAGAACTGTCCATTTAGAAATTCAAGAACATTTGCAGACAATCAGAAATAATAAGACAAATCATCAAGAATACTGGTTACAGACCAGTATACAAACAATAACATTCTTATGAAGTAGAAACTGCCAATTAGAAAATGTGACTTTTAAAATAACTCCACTCACAGGGGCACATGGGTGGCTCAGTCGGTTAAGTGTCTGACTGTGGCTCAGGTCATGATCTCATGGTTCGTGGGTTTGAGCCCCAGGTCGGGTTCTTGGCTGACAGCTCAGAGCCTGGAACCTACTTCGGATTCTGTCTCCCTCTCTGCCCCTCCCCCACTCTGTCTCTCAAAAATGAATAAAAGTTAAAAAAAAATTAAAAATAAAGTAACTCCATTCAAAATAGCAACACGAGCCTTGAAGTAGTTAGGAAACAGTCTAATAAAAATACTAGAAGACCTCTATAAAGCAAATATAATAATTGTGACAGACATTTGAAAAAATCCTAAATAAGTGGCAAGGTATATTATGTTATAGATTAAATGATTTATTATTAAAAGATGTCAATATATCTCAGTTTATAAATATAGTTTCAAACCAAAGTCCTATCAGGGATTTCTTATATGCTTGTCAAATTAATTTCAAATTCCTATGGAAGAGTTAAGTGCTAAGAACAAGAAAATTTTGAAGAAGAGTTAAGAGTGAGATGGAACAAAAATTAATGAAGAAAAAAAATGTAATAGAGAAACAATAGTACACAGCAGTGTTAATACAGAGCTAGACAGATATAATGGAACAAAATACAGGCAGCAGGAAAGACCTACATATATATTTAAACTTGACTTAAATTTGAAGACAGCAAATCCACTATATTCCCTCTTTGATGTATTTTATTTTTTTTTTCAACGTTTATTTATTTTTGGGACCGAGAGAGACAGAGCATGAACGGGGGAGGGGCAGAGAGAGAGGGAGACACAGAATCGGAAACAGGCTCCAGGCTCTGAACCATCAGCCCAGCGCCCGACGCGGGGCTCGAACTCACGGACTGCGAGATCGTGACCTGGCTGAAGTCGGACGCTTAACCGACTGCGCCACCCAGGCGCCCCTCTTTGATGTATTTTAAAATACCAAATGAATTAAAAATAATTACTACAAAACTTTGAAATTTTACAAGTGTAACAGAGTAGATTTAGGATGTTAAACATGATTTTTTAAAATGAGATACAAAAAATTCAAGGATACCGATATGCAAAACATAAATGACAATAAGCGGCAGATCAAGTTGAAAATCCAACTGTGGACAGGGCAGTTATGTTTGTGCTGCATAGACTTCATAAAGAACTAGCATTCATCGCAAGAAAAATAATGGCTGCCTACAAAAAGAGCAAATACGTAATTCACAGATGGGACAATATGAATGTTTGGGAAGCCTATGAAATATTGTTCAGCATCACTGATCATCAAAACAGTATCTATTAAACCATCAAGGAAAGGGGATACTTCAAACACCTCAGCTTGTGCACATTAAAGTAGCTTGTGAAATCCAGAATCGGTGAGCACTCAGGGAAGTGGGAACTCTAATGTAGTGCTAGGTGTATGCTGAATGCTGCAATGTCGGAGCTCTGAGTAGCTGGGGGTCTCCCTAGGACACAACCATTCCTGTCTCGAGTATTTACCGAAGAAGAACACTAGAACATAGGAGTCTCACTTTAACGGATACTGCTTTGACACCTGTTTATGGCTGGTGTCCGTTCCTAAGTTCAGGATGCCATCCTGCCGGGATGGCTCATCCTGCCCGGTTGAAAACTATCACTATAACATAATAAATTAATAATTTATTAACATGTGAGCTAGAAGTAGACTTACACAGTCAGGGCTAGGATTACCTATCTACAGAGCAAAGGAAGGAACAGAGATTGAAAAAGCTTGAACTACCCATGGAGTATCTACATTTTCTCATTTAACCTATCTTAAGTCTGAGAGAAAGGACTGAGATTTTTTCTTATTAGTTCCTAGTATATTTGAAATACTTTGTAACTTAAAAAAAAAATAAACGATACACAGGAAGAAGAAAGATGGCTGAGAAACTTTGCATTGTTGTTGTTTTTTGTTTGTTTTTTTACTTTTATTAAAAGAGATCCATTTCAGGACCCCAATGCCCACACCTACTCATACCTCCTTAGCTCAGAGAAGGGCTTTGACCTGACATTCAACCATCCCAAATGGTAAAAAGGTAGAATTGTATTAATCATAGAGTTAAAATATAGTAGGAAACAGGTAATACATGGTAACCAAGGAAGATATCATGACGTGAGATATTCAGTGATTAGGATGTTTAAAACCCCTTAGTTAAGGGACACTGGGGTCGCTCAGTCGGTTAAGCACCCCAGTCTTGATTTCAGCTCAGGTTGTGATCTCAGGGTTCCTTAGTTTGAGCCCTGTGTCAGGCTTTGTGCTGACAGTGTGAAGCCTGCTTGGCATTCTCCCTCTTTCCCTGTCTGCCCCTCTCCTGCTTGTGCTCTCGCTCTCAAAATAAACGAATTTGGGGAAAAAAAAAAAAAGCCTTACTTAAGGGTTTCTCATATAACAACTGCATCTAGCAACTCAGTTAAGTTCATTCCAAAATAAAGAACATGTCTCAAGTTCTCTAATGTTTGCTATAGAAAGTTCCAACTGCAACTAAGGGCGATAATTACGGGGAAAATGAGCAGAAGTTCTTAAAATTCATGTTAATTTCGGAGGAGGGCTCGGATAGGGGGCCAAAAGAGAGGTGTGTGGCGAAAATTCAAATCTGTTACCTTACTTTCAACTTACCCGTCTCAAAGTATGTGGAGTCAAATTCGGAAATTCTTTTCCATTTTCCACAAGGATTTAGACCTAAATAATCTCTCCATATATTTTTCTCTCAAAGCTGGGCCTTTAGTTGTGCTATACATTCCCTCAGGAGGGATATGTCTCTTGTCTTAAAAATGGAATGTATTTCTCACGTTGCCCCAAGGCAAGTGAATAGTATAACAGCCTCACATCAGAGGAACCCTCTCCTTTCGCTGACCCCCCTTGCAGAGTGTATTTAAGATAAAGATTCCATCTGCCCCTCTGGGGTCATCATTTTTCACACCACATCATTTCTCCTTCTTAAAGCCTTTTTTCTTTGCCGGTCCCCCTTTCATAGCCACTAAACGACTTTCCTGTTAGACTTCCATCCTGTTGACTCTTCCGTACGCTTTAGTTGGTCAGAGTCTTCACCCCGAAATGTTTTAATAAAAAATGGGGCAGGGAAACTCAAAGCACAAATGTTGCTTATGAGATACAGGTTCCAGCACAACAGAAACAGCAGGTTGTTAAGGGCTTATTATCTGAATAACTTCTTCTGCACTCTGTGCAGTGAATATATATTCCAGTGAATATATATTGCCCCCAAACTGAGTCAAGTAACTTCCTCAAAGCTAGTAACAGTCCGAGTGCTGAAAGCTGAGTGGTTAAATTAGAATCTTCTTGGATGAGAGACATTTTGTTTTCAAACCTTTAATTTTGTGAATGAGTCTCAGATTGCTGAAAATGGAAAGATGATCACGGCTGGGTTCCGAATGTTCTTAAGTCATGAGGTTTTGACAGTCTGCTTTTGGTTTCTTCAGCCCGGCTGAAGCATAGAGCCCCACGGAGAGGTAAAATTGTTGAGGTTTGCTTTTCTACTGTTTTCGGCAAAGGGGCAGGAGTTCACTGCACAGCTATCAGGAGATAACGGGAGGACTGCCGTGTGAATCACCATGCTGATTTCCAGTGAAGTTACAGGACTGCTTAGCTTCTCCAAAATAACATCTGTTATTTGAACCATAAAACACACACGCTGCAATCTCCCAGAAATTAACTACAAATTGTTTTTATTCTCTTGTTTAATGATCTTTATGAATCAATTAGAACAAAAAATAGCATTATGCAAGCAGAATCCAAAGAAGACAAATTAAATTTCAGCGACACAACATTAACTACTATTAATATTTCTTTAACTAAAACCACGAAACCCATTTGGGCATTAATCCCAAAGTAATCAACAAACAGCCAAGACCAATTTTGGGGGGGGGGGGGGAAGCACAACTCTGGGAAGAATTAACTGCAGAAGTGCGATTTTTTTAAAAAACGTATCTGACATCATTTTCATATTCTGGATCTTTGATCTTCACCACAAGACAAAGATTTTCTTGTGAACAAGAAGCGGGGCATATGGTTAGTAATATTGAATAACGACACGTGCACACAATATATTTAGCATCTTTGCTACACTGGAAGTATTTATGAGAATTGAACATGTTCTGTGTCATTTTAAAGTTCTACCTTATTCACCTCTGTATTTCCCGCCCCAACACAGGGCAGGTACACACGGGCATTCCATAAATATTTCCTGAGTCAATGAGCTGTACCGCACAGTGTTCAGAACCAAACAATTTATAGTTCAAGCACTTAAAACCAGCTTGTCACCCCTCTAGGTGATCTTACCCATGGTTCTGAGAATTATATTCAAATATTCCAAGGCTGGGGAGAAGAGAGCACTCATATTTAATCCCATAAATATTTTATGGTATATTTAATATGGACACAGATGAGCGCTAAGTCTCTGTTCCTAGTTTATTATTTTTCTCTTCGCGGTCCACCCTGTCCTTGCTGTCAGTCTGTGACTGCAGCAGCTCACTGCCATGCATGGAGGCTCCTGGCTGCCAGCGTGGTGGCAGGCACCGGCCTCGGTGCGGTGACATATCTATTTAATTAACACAGCTGTTGTAGCTACTGTGTGAAGTCAAGACGACTGGAAGAGCTCTGGAAAAGGCATGGCGCGTAAAATAGGGGGGAAAAAAAAAGAACAAAATTTCTGCACACAAAAGACCCACGTTTCCCTGTTCTCTAAATGGCAAACGTTGATTCTTCTTATTTGGCCCATCTAGAGGTTCTAAACCGAATGGTACTCGACGTGCATTTTGCGTATCTTGAATCATGATTTCTGTTTACATTTTTCCCGGTGAGGGAAACTTATAAGATAAAACTGCTTCGTGTAAAATCACACATTAAGTACACCGTGGCGCCAAAGGTTTGTCTGTTGTTTGAGGGTCCCGCTCAGGTTTGGCAAAGTCACACCATCGGTCCCCTTGGCGTAGCGCAAATACGATATTGTTCAGTTGGGAAACACTCTCATCGAAAATAACCACAAGCAAAATGCTACGAATTGAAAGACATACTGACTACTAATATTTTGCAAAGAGCCCCTCATCTTTGCCATACAAGATGACGTGGGTACCACAGTCTATGAAATGATCAAGACCGAAGAAGCAAGGGTCTATTTAAGGCATCTACAGAATCAACAAATGACGTGGGCCCTCTGAATTTTGAATGCCGAACTCTCCACTTTACAGATGAGAAAACTGAGCCCTAGGAGGGGAAGGGACTTGCCCAGCAACACTCAGGTGGTGAGCAGTGGAGTTCAAAAGAGAAGGTTATAGGTTATTGCTTTTTGAACTGACATTTTACTGAGCTAAAGATGCGAGGTGAATTATTTAAAATCCCATCCTCCTGTGCATTATTCTTTTGCCTCCTATCCTTTTCTAATATTCCCAGGACCTAAGACAAGGCTTCTCCTTAGCAAGTACTGAGCAAATACCAGTTGAACAAATGAAAAACAAGTGACTAAATGGTCAGGTCCCAAACATATTTCTAGAGCCTAATTGTTCTATGCCTGTTTCCCTATTATTGCTTTATATCCGTTAACATTTTCACCTGTGCCTCACTTTGCTATTTATGTTACTTTTACACTGCAAAGGCCACCTTTGATTTCTTCCTTTTCACTTGGCTTAGCTTAAATTTTCGGGAAAGGCTTGCCAGATCAATAGGAATGCACACTGTAATAACTCGGGATTTTATGAGCCAAATTGCTTTCCCACATAATTTTATTCATCTACGATGATACCAGAAGTAGTAGCGGAACAATTCTATCACAACGTAACTGGAATTAGCGGCAATCACGAAAAATGAAAACTACATAGAAATTAATCAGAAATTGTTTGGGCTTCTCACTTGGGTTTATTGCACGGTCTGTTTCCACATGTCTTTTATAATCACATCTATCCTACTGAGGATTAAATTTTATGTCCCTCAGTATCTTAAGACAGGTGAAGACCACCCCCCTTTTCCATATTTTATAAGCTAATCACTTTCTTCCACACATTATGATTTAGCCATGAGGCCCAGGTCATGGAAGGAAGGGAGGGTTAAACCCAAGATACTCTTTTTTTTTTTTTTTAATTTTTTTTTTTTCCAACGTTTATTTATTTTTGGGACAGAGAGAGACAGAGCATGAACGGGGGAAGGGCAGAGAGAGAGGGAGACACAGAATCGGAAACAGGCCCCAGGCTCTGAGCCATCAGCCCAGAGCCTGACGCGGGACTCGAACTCACGGACCGCGAGATCGTGACCTGGCTGAAGTCGGACGCTTAACCGACTGCGCCACCCAGGCACCCCAAACCCAAGATACTCTTAAACATTTATAAAATGGCCTGAAATTAAATTCATAGAAAATACAACCTACCTGCAAATGTAATTTTTTAAAAAATTATTAATTCCCTAACACTAGCATAAAGGATAAACAAAAGGAAAGCCAATGATAAAGCTGAAATAGGTATTTTCATATGAAAAGCGCTCAGGTATAATTCCACTAGAAGATATAATGAGGTTGGCAGATGTGTGTACCTATGTGCAATATCATCAGGAATGTGACAGCTACAAATTCTGACTCGCACATGTGTGTTTTATTGGCAACTGAAATGGCAGGAGTAGCATTGCTCTCAGTGATGCGTGCAAATTTACAAACAAAATCAAGTAAAATTCTCTCCCTTTCTTTGGTTGTTACATTTTTGGAAAATTCAACACTTATATTATTATATGGGTGCCCGTAAAGGGGGGGGGGCTGTAACATAGGCTGAGATCATTTTGAACAGTGTTCTCATCTACGTGAATTTCTGGAAGGACACCTGAAGGTCATGCGGACACAAGATATTATGTGTTGCCAGATAGGATTCTCACGCTTTGAAGGATGTTCGACAACCCTGGACTAAATACTCATAGAGTCCCCCAATCATTATGATACTCCAACCACAAAAGACCTTGACACGTTTCTAAAATCCCCCCTGCATGGTGTGACTACTAAGAGCCAGGGACAGAGGAGTTGGGACCGAGCCAAGGGGGAGAATTTAAAACTAACAACTGGCAACGACTCCAGGGGATTATGGGAAGAGGAGAAAAGGGCAGCAGTGAAGACATTTATGCTCTCATCTCTCTTCTACTCTTTTCTGCCCAGGGAAGAAAGTTTTTGTTACACAGATAGATAGGAAAGCCACGGGTGGAGCCGGCAGACCCAGGACTATGAAAGGAGAGGGCCTCCCTCCCCAACCCCTCTCACTTGGAGAATGGCTGAACCCAAGCTCCCTGAGCAGCTCAGGCTGGGCGGGCAGAAAGAGAGCCTGAGCTTAGCTCTCAATTAGCCCTGGTTCCTCTGGACTGGAAAGGAGCCTAAAACTCCCACACACTCAGAGGGGAGGTACAGATGACCCAAGATTCTGCCTAAGGATTAGGCTGGAAGAAGTGACTGTAAGGAATACACAATGGCCTGATGTAGAGAGCTGCGAGGTGGTCCACGTGGCCAGAGTCCCAGCCCATCTCAGGGAGGGTGTGGAACCAAGGAAAGCAGAGGCGCAGCCAAGTCAGCAAGGAATGAGCTGGGCCCTGGCCAAGCTGTAAGAGCCCGGGTTAGCAGTGCCACCACATGTAGATGTCATCCGACCACACGTGGCAGCACGAGACAGCGCTGTAGGAGAGGTCAGTTAGGGCCCGGAGAATAGCAAAGGGATACTCCAGGGACCGCCAACGTTCCCTCCCTTGCCCCCCACCACCCCCAACCAACTCACTAAATTGCTCATCCAAACGCTCCTAGACCATCTTAGAGTTTAGGAGCAAAAAGATCAAAACCTAACACTGCATTTTTACCTCAATCGGTTCAGTGTAAGTTATCTCCAGCCTTTCCCCCCTCTCCAAAGTCTTTAAATTAGTGCGTTGGACTCGGTCACAACTGCTGGATGGAAACATGGATTGAAACTCGTCCATATTGCCCCATCCTGTAGGGCAGGGAAGGATAGGAGATCTAACGAGAAGAAAGCTAAACCTATGTCATCTCTGCCCATCTCAGTGTAGCACATGCTAACTTCCATCTCATTAAATCATCTAAGTAGAATTTAATTCAATAATAGTTCACTAGAACGGAAACTCCATGAAAGTAGGGATGTTATCAGATCTCTTCTCTGTTGCGTTTCCCAACACCCAAAACAGTGCCTGACATGTGGTAGGTGTTCCAACATAACTACTGAATAAATACTACCTTTAGTAATAATACTTACTAGTAATTTTAACAGCTATCATCTACTGAGCAATTAACATTAAGGGCACATGGAACAGGAATCACCAAGCCACTCTACCTCTCACCACGAAAACCGGGTTTTAACTTCAACAGTTCAACTGATACTCATCAGATTCTAACCTAAAATCCCTACGCTATTCCCGATGGAGAAGTACATCCTTGATTTATTTTGAAAATTCAGCCCAATTGATTAATTAAAATTAAAATGTAAAATTCACTTCATCAGTCACACTAACTACATTTTAAGTGGCCATTCAATTGCCACACTCGACCTTTGGGTCTCATATTGAATAGTGCAGCTGTGGAAGCTCCAGAAACACCATAGAACATCTCCATCAGGGCAAAACAATACATTGGACAGTGCTGGCTAGAGCGTCAGCATGGATTCTTGTTGTCTCTCATGACCTCTCCAAAGATATCATGCTTTTGGAAATTTTAAAGGCTTTCAGTGGCGGAGAAAACTTTGATTTTTACATGTGCCGATACCTATTTGCAATTTCTCATGTATTTTCTTTCCGTATTGAGGCCTAGGGATTTTATTGTACATTTGTTTATACGTATATTAATTTGCCTACATGACTCCACAGAGAACGATATTGGGAGGGTACAGCACTATTTAACAGCAATGATTGAAGAGGTAGTGAATAAAATAGGGAGATTCTCTTTGGCTCTCCTTCAGAAGCTTATGCTGGGCTAGCTCCCATCACTCCATCATCAATGGTAACCTCCGTGAAACTAGCACCAAGGAGGAGATGTGAAAAGCGAATGGAATGGTTACTGAGTCAAACTCTTACCCTCCCATGGAGGCTCTGTCTAAAGGCAGTTATGAAAGTTAATCTTTATTTATGATATTGAGAATACTTCAACACATGACACAAACTCACCAATTTTTTAATATTCTGGATTTAGGTTAATAGGGTAGTATACTTTGTATGCCAAAAAGCCAACCAAGCCAAGCCCAAGTTGTGCTAATAAAAAAACACTCATTAAGAATCAGAAGATTGAGGGGCACCTGGTTGAGCATCCAACTCTTGATTTCAGCTCAGATCATGATCTCTTGGTTCGTGGGATCAAGCCCCAAGTCAGGCTCTGTGCTGACATTGCAGAGCCTGCTTGGGATTCTCTCTCTCCCTCTTTCTCTGCCCTTCCCCAGCTCGTGTGTGTGCTCATGCTCGCTCGTGCGCTCTCTCTCAAAATAAAAAAAAAATGAAACGAAGTCAGAAGACTGAGATCCTTACTTCCCTCAGAAGTTGAAGGCACCAATGTGATGCTTACCTCCTTCATTAATACTTCCTTAGATATGTACAACTTATTTTTGAAACACAGCTCTACACAACACTTCAAAATTTTCTTAAGTTTCGGCACTTACAGAGTAAATTTTAATTATCTAGAAATATCACTTACAGAAATACTCCGCAATATCAGATGCGTAAGGAATGATTGGAATTGGTTTATTTCTGATTTAAAACACTAATGCTATTCTAACTCTATTATTAGAGTCCCATCTATGTTCAAAACTCTGTGAAGATGATCATCATCAAAACACTATGCGCACAATGCAGTTTTTTCTCCCCCAAGTAACATCAAGTGAGAATCCAAACAATAAGCTCATGGGAAAAACAAATAGCAAAGGATGAAATGACTAACCTCCTAACTTCAGTTTCCTTATCTCTTGATTGAGAATCTTAACCTCAGGTTTGTCATGAAAACTAAATGACATAATGCATGCAAGCAACAAGCGTGGTACCCAGCACATCATAACAAGCCTTCAGCAGACATCAGGAGCGATGTCATTGATACGACCTCCTCTGTTAGGTTCTGATTATTGTTGTCATCTTGTCAATGATACCTAGTTCTGAGTATGACCAGATAACGGATGCAGTGGATTCTAGAATAATGATACTGAGAGTACCAAAGTGCAGAATTCATGAGCAACAGGAAGCGTCCAGCTCTGAGCTGAATCCCAGTATGAGGGTCACATCACAGCTGTCGGCCTCTGAGGGTACAGGATCACCAGTAACTAAAGAAAGATTTGTTATCCCACATGTGGGTTCAAACCTCGGCTTATTAACTTGGAAGTTAGGCCAAGTCCACAAATGCTCTGAGCCTCAGTTTCCTCATGTTTCAATTAGTCAAATGAATACCTACATCACAGGATTTTCATTGTCTTTTTTTTTGTTATTTTATTTATTTTTGAGAGAGACAAAGGGACAGAGCTGAGTGAGGGAGGGGCAGAGAGAGAGGGAGACACAGAATCCGAAGTAGGCTCCAGGCTCTGAGCCGTCAGCACAGAGACTGACGTGGGGCTCAAACCCATGAACCGTGAGATCGTGACCTGAGCCGAAGTCGGATGCTTAACCGACTGAGCCACCCAGGTGCCCCTACTTCAGAGGATTTTTAGAACGATCCAATCAGAATCCTCAGGAAAGCAACTAGCAGTTGAAACGGGGACAATTCTTGTACATGTCTGTAAGCAAAGAGCTGACTCACTAGAGCAAACAGTTTGGGCACCCAGTGCCAAGTTATTCAACTGACATTAAAGCCACCAAGCTCCGGAGAGGCCTTCCTATTCTGACTGACAAACAGAGTAGGTGGAACGGCAGTCTTCTGACTGAGCAGCCTCAAAGACAAGTTTACGAACTCAAATTATTTCATGACAAAGTATTTATAAGCAATAAAGAAAATACAGGCCATGTTTTACACACCACGCATTTTTCTAACTCAAAGGACCACCCTTTGCAGTCTTCTCCGCTCTGCTAAAATGAAATGCCTTTCTTACAGGCGTGAGAGTAGATGGTGGCCAAGATGTTGTGCGTGCATGCGTGCGTGTGTGCGTGTGTGTGTGTATGTGAGAGTGTGAGAGCGTGTGTGTGAGAGTGTGTGTGAGAGAGGGAGGGATGGAGGGAGGGAGGGAGGGAGAGAGTTTCAATGAGTTTACAACTTATTTTAATCAAAACTCTTAGTCCAGGGGCACCTCGGTGGCTCAGTCCATCGAGCGTTCGAGCCTTGGTGGTCAGCCGCTCGGGTCATGATCCCAGTGATGTGGGAATGAGCCCCGCATCAGGCTCTGCGCTGGGCATGGAGCCTGCTTTAAGATTCTCACTCTCCCTTCCCTCTCCTCCTCTCTCTCTCTCAAAAAAGAAATACAAAAACAACTCTTGGTCCAACACTTTTTTAAACATACTGCTCTGAGACATCCACAAGTCCAGTTAAATACACCATTATCCATATCCATCTCCAAATTTAAAAGATGCACAGCCATGACCCCTCCCCCGCCAATGGAATTATTATAAAGAAAATAATCTTTGGTTACCTTAAATGCTTAGCGATGACACCACACTCCAGAAGGAAGCAGGGACACGGGTGCCAGATTTAGCTCCTACCACCACCAGTATTATATCTGTGTCTGACACTTTCTTGAAAATACACGTTCTGTTCGCTGATTGCTTGAGAGAGAGAGATTTCCTTCTAGGTCAGGGTAGCGTTATCTATGGCCACGGGCCAAATCTGGCTCCCCGTTATTCTGCTAAATGAAGTTCTATTATAAGATAGTTACACCCCTTCATTTACCTATTGTCCGTGGCTTGCTTTTGCTACGAAAGCAGATTTGAACAGTTATAACAGACACCTTACAGACTATGAAGCCTAAAATACTGTCTGGCTTTTTTTTTTTTTCCCCCCAATCAGTCAAAACAAAACAAAACAAAAAAAAGGGGGAAAAATGCAAAGGAAAAAGAAAAAAGTTTGCTGACTCTTATCTGGGGTGATGCTTTTATTTTCTCCTTTAAAATTAGGTCATGTATATTATATCCTGTCCAATAGAAGATTTACAGATAGCTTTGAGCATTCTGTGGTAGACAGAGCTCTTGAGCTATATATATAAGGTTTGGCTGGGAAAGAAATGCATACCTAAAACTATATTTAACAATGAAACTGTAATGCTCTGAATGGACACTCTGAGGAAACATCTTCTCCACATCCTCTATTATCCAAAGCTCTGAAGCAGAACTTCGTGTCTCATCACAGTCATTGGGAATTACACAGAGGGCTTAGTGAGGAAGCAGTAATTGAAATTCAACCCACTTTCTATCTCTCTTCTTCTTCTTAACACAAAATTAGTTGGAAATTTGATGTATTGAGAAAGACATAATGAGTATCCAAGCTCTGGTACGGTGACATGAAATGGCACATAAATAAAAGAGACCAGGGAAAAGTGATACACAATTATGCAAAGATTGAGCCTCACATCTGAAAGATGCGGTATGTGGCTTTTATAGGATCACAATCTCCCTTCTTAGAAAGACGCTGTAACTAACTTTATTACTACTGTTTAACAATAATAACAGTAGCAAGGCATCACTGCTGTTCCATATTGCCCCTCACAGATAACATTTGGAGGGTGCTTACTATGTGTTGGGCGCTGTGTTAAGCTTTTAATTTCACCACAACTCTATGGGGAGGGTACTTCGGCCATATTGTTTTTGTAGATCAGAAAATTGAGGATGACAGGGAAATAAACATGCATAAAAATGACAAGTACTTTCATAGTTGTGTGATATTCACATACATTCAAAAGACTTACCATTCATACATTCTTTTTAAATCATTCAAAATGAATATTGTATCAGAATCACAAATCAGTTTTTCCCCTCCCTGTGCCTCAAGAGGTAATTCCTTCATTACATAAAGTCTTAATTAAAAAAAAAAAAAGAGAAAAGAATGGCCAAATATATTTTAAGATTATTCAGAAATGTGCTTGGCACAGAAGAGATGATTCATATTCAATAAATGTGACTTGAGTTGAATCTAAAATATTACTTATGGTAGCTAGTCAGAGTAATGGTGTTCATTCATTCACCTCTCCCTACCTCTGTGTCATAGGGTAGACCATTTCCACACGGACTCTGGGCTTAACCATGTGATTTCCTTTAGGCAAAGGGTTAATAGCAATTGCGAGGGGGAACTTAATAGATGCTTGCACGCTAAGGCTTGCCTCTCTTGCTGCTCTCAGAACCCAAGAACACCATGTGAACAAGCTCGGGCTAGCCTGCAGGGAAATGAAAGATCATGTTGACCCAGCCAATAGCCAACCAACCATCAAATGTGTGAGTGAAGCCGTGGAGGACTAGCCAGCCCCCAGAGGTGACCTGACAGTGGACCACAAAAGTAGGAGGCAGCCCAGTTAAAATCAGGCCAACTCAACCCAGCACCGAAGAACTAGCTAGCAGAGTCCTGAGTTAAATAGTTGGTTGGTACTTTAAGCCATTAAGTTCAAAGTTGGTTTATCACGTGGCAAAGTCAATGGATTCTCTACCCCCAGAAGGAAAGTAGGTTATTTTTGTCATGGGAAACATGAAAACCATAGTCTTAAAAGAATGAAGATCTTTTACCCAGTCATTACAGGGAACACTGCTTCGGGGAACCCTTTTCAACTGATTTATGTGGTAGGTATATGAAGACAACTCGTCAAATTGGACAATGTGGCAGATGGTATTGGATTTATGTGTTATTTATGTAGCACATGCTTAATTGTCTACTTTGCTGTCCATCTTTTGCCCCTCTAGTAGATGGTTATTTATAATAATTGTAATACTTTAACTGGCTGACACTCCAAATAGAGCCTTTTCCTTTGGATTCCTTTTTCCTTTTTCCAGGAAAAAAAAGAAAAAAGAAAAAAGAAAAAAGAAAAAGAAAACAACAACAAACCAAACCAACCAAACAAAAAAAACCCACCAAAGCTCCAAAGAGCTATTATAATTGTTTTACAGTTTCATTAGAAAACATCCTGTCTGTTATGCTCGCTTCCGGAAACTCTAATGATAATAGTGTTTGTTGCTACTGCTTAATTCCCCCTCAGGGTGTCTGCCTTTTACAGTTACAATTACAATTGGAAAGTCGTTCAACCACATGTTCACATCAATTTACCCATTAATTTATTTGACCTGTTAATCCATTAGTTACCCTCCCAGTAATCTATTAAACTGCTTAAAATAATATTTGCAGTCTCTCTTGTGGGATGACTTTGGGTCAAAGATGACGAATCCAAATTATTAATGATGAAGCTATTTTATTCATTTTGGAAACTTTGATAGTGCTATAAAGCAAACTGTGAATGCCTTCTTAATTACATGACTGCAGAAGAGCTCATAAAGTCCCATGATAGGGCAATAACTCATTCCTAGGCTCTTACTATCATTCAACCAGTTCATTCTACATCAAGGAAAATATGCTGTAAGACACATGTATGTTGGAGAAACACGAGGTGCTATCGGAAATTAAGTGGGAAGGCAGTGGATTCTGCCCTGAAGAGATGGCCATTTGAATTGATGAGACAAATTTATAAAGCAACTACTTCTCAATCTGAAAGAAATCAATGCTCCTCTACCCACCTGCTAAGGGAAACACAGAAGCCTGAACAAACCCAGGAAGCACTGAGGGGATGGCCCAGCTTCTACTTCATGGTCCTACACCCAAACCTTACAGGAGACATGCCAACACTTCAGGGACTCAATCCAGCCACAGGTAAGAAAAGCAAATGATGGCAACTGGGACCAACTAGAGAGCTTATACCCTGTCAAAGTTAACACCCCACCCCACCGTCTGGCCACTGCTGGAGAGGATCCTGGGCCCAAAGTCGCCAGATTTGATTTTTTTTAAGCTAATATGGAAAATCTGTAACTATATGTGAAATCATTTCCTTCTGAAGTATGTGCAAAGTCTAATTTTTTAAAAAAGCTACACAAAAGCAGGGGCGTCTGGCTGGCTCGGTCAGTAGAGAGTGCCATTCTTGATCTTGGAGCTGTAGGTTCAAGCCCCATGTTGGGTATACTGATTACCTAAACATATAATCTTAAAAAAAAAAAACTACAGAAAAGATGAATATCGAAGAATTTCCTTTCGAACATAGGCAGCGGGTTTGTGACTTCCGTGATAGAAAGCGTTCTGGGATGAGCAAAGTATGGAGGAATAAAA
Organism: Prionailurus viverrinus; assembly: GCF_022837055.1. Taxonomy (NCBI): domain Eukaryota; kingdom Metazoa; phylum Chordata; class Mammalia; order Carnivora; family Felidae; genus Prionailurus; species Prionailurus viverrinus. The sequence goes on from NC_062569.1 coordinate 17,383,069, forward strand.
AGGTATTGTGAACTCAGGCAAGGGGGGGGGGGTGTCACTGTAGTTGGAAGGTCCAGGGTATTGTTAATGTATGTAATGGCCATCTGAACCCTATTAAGGTTATCTTTGGAGTATTTAAAGCCTTTATAATCAAAAAGGTAAAAAGCAGAGTCTGAATTTTGAAGTTGTTTTTCTTTAAAGCGAGTTAGCCATTACGTTAGATGTTCCTGGTCTGTTAAGCATCTGCCCAATATCTTCACTGCTCTGCTTCTTGTTAGGGACTTCAGAGAGACAGACAGAGACGAGTGTAAACCAAGGTCAGACACAGATGATGGTAAAGTGACCCTTGACATTCCTGTACTTAATCAGACCAAGGAGTGTGCTAAGAAAAACACACACCGAGGTGTGGAAACCATAAAATATCACTAGGGAAATGAGAGAGCAGGGTTGGTTAGAAATGCAAGCCACCTGCTGATATTGCCCAAGTGATAGCAAGAGACAAATAGGGACAGAAATCCCCAAGTCTTAAACCGACACCCCATTCCCTCCTTTTCACTTCCAAAACTGTTTCCCTTAAGCGATTAGATACAGCTCCTCCAAAACTTCCCGCCTCCGTCATCTTCCATCTTACTCCTGGCTGGGCTAACAGTCTTCCTCCCTCTCTCCCTCTCCTTCTGAGCTCCCCAAATTCAATCATAGAGATATGTCAGCTCTCTGCTTTGGAACGCCTTTCAATTAGGTTTTTAAAAATGCCAAAGGTCGGTGCTTAAGAAAAATTTTTTACTGACAATCTAAAATAACAAAGAAAAATTTCAAAGATACAGGGAATCACTGAAGCTGTATTTTTAACTTTTCTGCATATTCCTCCAACTCATCTACTGTACTGAAGCTAACCAGGCTGCAACATACTCCTCAGGGCTCTGCCCCCCCCCCCCCCCCCCCGATTCTTTCACAATTATCTTCCTCAACCTTCACAAGATTGTAAGATGCTATTATTATTTGGACGAGAGGAGGAGAAAACTGGGACTCAGCTACAGTAATGGCTCCCATCACGTAACAGGACCAGGTAACTGTTACTGATGTTTTCTTGTGTCGCAGACACCTTCTAATATATTTTACACGTATTACGCCTCCATTTTTTTTTTATATATTTATTTTTGAGAGAGACAGAGAGACCGTGAGCAGGAGAGGGGAAGAGAGACAGACAGAGACACAGAGTCCAAAGCAGGCTCCAGGCTCTGGGCTGTCAGCAAAGAGCCCGACGCAAGGCTTGAACCCACAAAGCATGAAATCATGACCTGAGCCGAAGTCAGACGCTCAGCAGACTGAGCCACTCAGGCACCCCTGTATTACACTTTAATTAATCCTTACAACCCAGCAAGGCAGGTACTAAATTTTCCTGTGTTTTATAGGTGACAAAACTAAGGCTATAAAATCTTGCCTCTTCACAATGCCAACTTTGGTTTCCCGCTTCCAAATCTGTTCTTTTAACTCTGCTCTGATTATTTTATGCACAAACCTTGAAGAAATTCTACCACTTTTTCCATAGAGTAGGAGAGGATGATTCATTAGCCTTCCCCCAAATGACTCTAGCTTAAGTATCTCCCTTTTTTAGTGTTTCAACATTTGGTTATGCTTTAGTAGGACCATTCTACTCCAGGATCTGGAATTTCTGTATTTTTAGACTCTCCTGGGCACTCAAAAGGATCCAAATACCTGAAAAAAATACATTCAATACAAGAAAGTACGCGGAAAAAATGAGGAGCACACACTTGCTGTCCTAAGATCCTATATCCTCACTGGGGCTGAGTCTAGCAAATGTGGCTGTGACATTTACAACGGCCAACATGGGAAGGAAGGATAATTCATTAGTAAGACGTAGTTTTTATAAATCCACAATTGAGCTCCAGTTCTGTTTCTTGAAACAAGGCCCCTCATATTCACATTATCTTCCGTTGGCAGTATTTCCTATCACTGTGAACACAAGCCCTAAGTGAGACCAGTACCAATGAGCATCCAACGACGTGACATTGAGTGAAGAGGCTGCCCACAACTTCACCGCCAGGCTAAGGGAGCCCAAGGCGCTTGCTCTTACAGAGCTCTTCTGAAGGACACCAAGGGAGGGCGTTCCCTTCACAGGACTTCAACCAAGGTGGGCAGGATGCCTGGCAGACAGACAAGGGCTGGGGTGCCCCCTCCACATGATTACGTCTGCACTGAAGAGTTCATCATATTGGCCAGTGGTCCCTTCCGACTTCGCCAGCTTATATGCGCAGGGCACGGCATCCTCGCATATAAGGCCTCGCCTCGCAGGGCGCATCCTCAAACTCCCTCTTGATCTACCCACCCTTTACCTGTTCGGAATAATCCCTCACCCGCCCTTACCAGCTTTGGGTGTGCGTTCAGAATCTCAAGTTTCCGGAATGTTTAAAAAAAACAAAATTAGAGTATAAAATGGGGCGTGAAGAAGAGGGGTCTGATCAAGTAAGTTCTCTTTGACAGCCAGGTACCAAAGCAGATTCAAGAACTGTTGCAGGAGACAAACACTAACGATATTCCATGGCTATTGCTTCATGTGACATATGCAGAAAAGGTTATTGCTCTTAATAAGGATTAGCAATGGACCAATTCGCTTGAATGTGTTTGATTTGAAAACTCCTATAAAATTTCAATCACCCTAGGCATAGCCTTCATCCAACCAAATAGGCAGAAAACACTCCCAAAATTTTAACCTTAGTTTTCACAAAGGAGGGCTGATTGTACCCTATATAGTATATCCGGTCAAATATCAGTGTTTTATACTGTAGTAAAAACTTAACTTGAAAGGACTCTGGTAATAACAGCAGCAACAAGCCATGTTAAAACGTTAAGAAATTTTCCAGGTCCCTTTTGTTCTACTCAGGGAACATTTGTCAGGTATGGAAGCCCTCTGCTGGTCAAGACAGTATACAAGGCAATTCACTAGAATTCTGGAAAAGACTTTTTTAAAGTCCCCCCAACTTGCAGTTCTATTTGTCCCTGAATTTTCTTTTGAAGCTTAATTAAATATTGACTGAACCTAAATAAGCTGTCTTGTAAAGAGGAGTCATTTCTTCTAGGCTCCTAATTTTGTTAGACATTTTCTCATGGGGGGCATCTGTAAGACGGAGAACATGAAGTGTATGCTCTGGTGGGGAACCCAGTGGGTTCCCCCTCACTTGGTGCTTCGGAAATATTTCTCCTCTGTGTTGACCGGTGAGACTTCGCCAGTTTTCTTGAATTCTTCGAGGCCACCATGTGTTTGAGGATTCAGAGGGTTTTATTCTAAAAAGTTATTGTGCTTCCTGAATTTGGCTCATTAAGCAAATAACAGCCATAATGTAATAGAAAATAATCTCATTCTCAGAGGAGGCTACCGTAAGGCCAAAGCAAGCTCGAGAAGGCAAACCACATCAAGAAGCCAAGAGCGTGACAAGAAGGAGGGGAAGCCATTAGGCCCTAATGCTTTGGACACAGCACAGCTGACCAAGGACGAAAATAGATGAGTTCCCAGCGTCCTGCCCCCTGTGAGAGCCTCTTTAATTCCCTGGCATGTATATTCATGCGCTCCTTTGTTTGCTATAGCAAAGGAACTTGTCTAGAGCTTAGCCCTCTTCAAAGAGCTAAGGGGTCAAGGAGAGATCTACCTTGCCCCACAAAGACCCAACTTTTCTCTTTAAAAAAGTAGAAACATTTAAGAACATTGAAGTTTTTTAAATAGTGCTTTTTAGGGTTTTGAAAAAATTACAGTTGGGTGATCTCCACAAGTTGCTTACCTTTCTGGATATCATTTCCTTCCTTGAAAACGGGGACAATAGAATCTACTTTATCAAGTAGTCATGATAATTAACTAGTGAATACATATAAAGGGCTTAGAAGGGTGACTGACACCTGATAATAGTCATTTCTAGCATTTAGTGTACCAGCTAAAGGAGCAGTGTTTAACCAGAGGTGATTCTGTTCCTAGGCAATATTTGGCAATGTCTAGAAATATTTTTGATTGTCATGACCGGGGTTGCCACTGGCATCTAGTGGGTAGAGACCAGGCATGTTGTTAAATATCCTACAAGGCACAGGATAGCCCCCAGCAAATAATTATCTGACCTAAAATGTCAACAATGCCAAGGTCTGAAAACCTTGATTTAAAAACATACTTTTGGGCACCTGGGTGGCTCAGTCGGTTAAGCGTCCAACTTCGGCTCAGGTCATGATCTCAGTTTGTGGGTTCAAACCCTGCATCAGGCTCTGTGCTGACAGCTCAGAGCCTGGAGCCTGCTTCAGATTCTGGGTCTCCCTCTATCCCTCCCCTTCTCATGCTCGCTCTCAAAAACAAACATTAAACAATTTTTTTTATACGAACATACTTTCAAAGACACTCTAAATGGAATACAACGTCTGTGATAGGTTTCTCTCTCTCTCTCACACACACACACGCGCGCGCACACACACACACACACACACACACAAACCCCTTTTAGATAACCAAAATGCTTTGTTGTTCTAGATATTAAGTACATGGTGCTCTCAAGCCTCTATTTGGTAACTCAAATTAACCCTATGTGCCAGTCATGTGCTTTGTTGGTGGTCAAATGGCTTCTGGGAGCCTGTTTCCTGACCACCCTCAGCCCTCACCCTTTTGAGTTGGTCCTTCGTTTCCAACACTCAGACACCTCGATCATCATGAGAACTCCATGCCCCACCCTCCTCTTCACACTGTGATGAGCTTCACTGAATTCCTCTTTCCAAATGACCTGAAGGGTCTCAGATGACCCGTCACACAGAAATCGTGAGTTATTACCTTTATTAGTAGAAGACTGCTTGATCTAAAAAACATTAATTCCGCTTTTACAAACTCTCTCAGATATAGAAAATGGCCAATTGTAATGTGATTTATCAATTTCATCATCAGTTAATACCTACAAGCTGAGCAATGAAGCCATTAGGCTGTTAGGACGATTTCAGTGAGAATGTGAATCTGTTATTTCCAGTTATTCATTGCACAATATTTGTACAATATTTATTTTTGGTCTGGAAAAGGAGGGGGAAATTAGAGCTGTTGTGTAACTACCCTAGCAGGGTGCCTAGCACAGTAGTTGCTCAATAAATATTTTTTGAACAATAGGCCCTAGGTTCCCGTTTATCATTAATATTTGTAAGAGCAAACTAGCTTACCAAGATAGAACAATGCTTTGCAGTTCTCGAAAAATGCTTTCTCAGTTCTTGTCTCATTTAACGATTTTAACAAGACAGACTGCAAAGAACTACATTTGACAAGTAAGAAAACAGACTGAAGAGAAGTCCTCCCCTCTTTCTACCCCCCTCCCAGGCCCCAGCGATTGTTACTGGCAGAGATTCCTTAATCTGCTCTCTTTCCCGGTCAAAGTTCCCATTCCCAAACCTATCTTAGGTTTATGTCAAGAGATGGTCTGCCTATCATCATCTGTTTTATTCTAAGGTTTATTAAAAAGAGAAAAACAGGGGCGTCTGGGTGACTCAGTTGGTTAAGCGTCCAACTCCTGATCTCAGCTCAGGTCAGCATCTCACAGTTCATGGGTTTGAGCCCCACACTGGGCTCTGCATGAACACTGCGGGGCCTGCTTGGGATTTCCTCCTCCCTCTCTCGGGGCCCCCTCCCACGTGTGTGTAGGCTCGCTCTTTGTCAAAATAACTAAAAAGAGAGAGAGAGAGAGAATAGTCAAATTGATAAATTTATATCATTAACCCCCAAATACATAGAAATTGGAATGTTATGGGACACAGAGTGGGGGAAAATATCTGGAGGCCTAATTCTCAACTGGAAGCTGCAATTTTCGATGCTTTTACATACTCTATGGTTACAGCCACATTGTCAAAAATTATTTCACCCACAGCATTTTATTTTAGGTTTGTTCCGATCAGGAGCAAGAGGTTATAACAATCGAATTTACCATACCCAGAAGACTCCCACAATTTTCTATTTCCCATAGTGTCTCCTGCCAATACCCCCTCAGACGTGTTCTTCCCCAAGCCCAAATGTACGTATAATAAGCATGTGGGTCCACATGCACAGACACAAGCCAATAGGATGCCTCGTCAGTTGAAAAGAATTGAGCTCATCATAGATTGGACAAAAACCTTTCTAGTAAAATTTGTTTTCCCTAGAAGTCAAACTGTTTTTCCCAGGACACATTGCAACATTTGTCCACTCTGATGCGTATAACTTACTCTAGCAGATTGTACTATACGGACATATTCCTCCAATGTGTCAATTTCAAAACACATATCTAAATAACACTTTGAAAGCAATCTTCTGATGTTCAAAGACCCATGCAGTAAAAACTCCAATGTTACTATGACATGAGTGTCCCCCCCCCCCCCCCCCCCGGAAATAGACCATACACCATTATAATTAATAGACACTCAGGTTCAGAACCTGGGGGAAAAAAACATGATTGAAATTAAAAATGATCTCCACACAGTCAGCATAATCCTTTCTTTTGCTGTGATTTATTGATCTTTCAGTTCCTATACCATTCCTTTCACGGTTTCGCCACTGTCTTAATGTTTACGGATAAACTTGGACCCAAATTTTAAAACCAATTATCAACTGCCAGATCTTGAATTAGTCTAACTTCTCTGAATGCCGTTTTGTCAACTCTAAAAGTATAAGGTAATACTTTTTTTTTTCTTTCATCGTTTTTATTTATTTTTGGGACAGAGAGAGACAGAGCATGAACGGGGGAGGGGCAGAGAGAGAGGGAGACACAGAATCGGAAACAGGCTCCAGGCTCTGAGCCATCAGCCCAGAGCCTGATGCGGGGCTCGAACTCACGGACTGCGAGATCGTGACCTGGCTGAAGTCGGATGCTTAACCGACTGCGCCACCCAGGCGCCCCTAAGGTAATACTCTTGATCTTACAACAGGGTTCTTGTGGAGATGAAATAAGATGAATATAAATTAAGGGCAAGAACATAGTAGGTACATTCTCCTCTGCCTCACTCCCCCCCCCTTTTTTTTTTGATGAACATTAAAAAAAAAAAAAGGTCACTGTAAAATTACTTTCTTTTGTTTTTATAAAACCAGGCACCTTTTAGACTTAAAATATTGTTAGAAAAGACATGAGGGGCACCTGAGTGGCTCTGACGGTTAAGCGTCCGACTTCAGCTCAGGTCATGATCTCACAGTCTGTGAGTTCGAACCCCACGCTGGGCTCTGTGCTGACAGCTCAGAGCCTGGAGCCTGCTTCGGATTCTGTGTCTCCCTCTCTCTCTCTGCCCCTCCCCTGCTCATGCTCTGTCTCTGTCTCAAAAATAAATAACATTAACAATTTTTTTTTTATTTTTAAAAAGAAAAATGAAAAATCTCAAGTGCAAATCCCGGTGTGTATGTCCAAAAGAGGGACTATACAGTGTTCATGGCCAAAAGATCTTATACCAGCAGGCATCAAGAAATGGCTCATTAGCAAGTATCAATTTTATCAACTCTAGGACCCTATCAATTCTCTTAAATTAACTGCATGGTTGGTGTCTTTGCTGACCCTAGTGACAGTCTGAATGAAGTTCACCCCTCACGTGTAAGGCAAATACCTCTGCCTGTAGTCGTCCTAGAACAACGGGGAAGTTTACCACCGATTAAAAAAAGAAAAAAAAAGAAAACCCCCAAAGAGCAGCATGCATGTCTAAAAATCAGGGTGTGAGAATTTTAATGATTCTTTGTGGGGTTTTTTTTTGTTTGTTTAATTAAATGCGTTTATGGTCGCATTGGCAGACGTCTGGGAACCAAATGGCTAATTAAGAACAGAAAGCAGTTTTCTCTTTGCCTTTATTAGAGGGCATGTAAGGAGAATGAGTTTTGAGTCAACTATTAATTCTCAAGCTGACTGGGTGCTTTCTGATGACTAAAGAAACCTTGCAGTTGGCTGAGGACGCCACAAGTCCTCCTCACTTTCCGTGGCATTTTTAAGCAAGCCCAACACATGACACCTTTTGCTGTGAATGTCAAAGTTAAAAAAAAACCATCAGAAGCTATTGAGTGAGAGCTCCCAGGGTCCTGCCAGTGGCATGAAGTTAATGACTGTCGGATGTTGAATTCTCAGGGATTTTGGTGAGCCAATTGTTTATTACAAGTTCTATTATGTAAACTTACAATTACATTATATGAAGACAAAAGTAATTACCAAAATTCGTCATTTACTATTTTTTTCTATTTAACTATACTTTGTGTTTGTTTTGTATTTTACTATTATTTGGGGTTTCTTTACATCTTTTTTTAGTCTGCAAGGTAAAAACACGTATGATGGCCTAAGGACTCTGGTGATTATGCTGGAGACCGGAGTCATTTTTTGCCCCACCTACCCACTCTGCTCAAGACATTCAATCTGCTCACATCACAGGTCACTTTGGCGTCCACATTTTTTCTGTGACTGGACTCTCCCCACAGACAGGTGAGGCGGGCATCTGACCCAAAAACAGCCAATCCACTGGCTGGCCACTGACCTGGGTCATGCGAATGGCATACTATGAAGTTCGCAGAGCTACTTTGGTCCAGAACATCCTTGGCTTCACACTGAGTCTGCAATGCACAGTGGCTCTTCTTCTGGGGCCCTTTGTATCCCTGCCCCCACATCCCCACATGTACTCCTATGATTAAGTATTTTCATCTGTGATACCCTGAATGCCCTTCCTTTTCATATAACCGGATACAAATTGAAGCAGTGACTATACAGATTTGGGGAGAAAACAGACCTAACGCAATCATCCAGAGCATAAGTTTTTAAATCATATTAAATTCTAGAATGAACCTAATAAGGAATTATTTTGATCGATCATTCTTTCTGCAGGGAATGGAAGGAAAAATATTAACTTACATCCATAGCTCTGAGAACTCTAAGCACTTAATTAATCCTATCAGAAAATAATTTTTATCTTAGGTTTCATTTGACGAAGGGATTAATATCGTGCTTTAACTAAAAGTCAAATTTCTCTGCCTTTAAAGAGCTACAAGCACTATGTACCACATTCTTATCCGCTAAAATGAGGGACTGTAACATTTCCTGGACATGTATTAAATGCCAAGCCCTGCTCCTGACACTAAGTAGAGAGGAAAGGATAATTGTGCCCTTTTAGTTCTTTCCCTTCTAATTGGAGATAAAGACATGTATACAGACCACATTTCTTCAACAATTGGAATGTTTTATCACATATATGACAGCACAGAGGGGGCAAGCCATCTGGCAGAGAAGCAATGTGGGTTGGGGAACACCAAAGGAACATCTTATGAAGGAGGTAACATTTAAGTGGAGTCTTGGGCAGTGAATAGGCGTTGGCCTGGGGATGAAGAGCACGTCTGGCTGTGAAAAATGTCATGGGATGAGAGGGAAAACAGTTTGGGGTGGGTGGAGGAGTCCAGGAGTGAGAAAAATCGAATGAGGCAGACAAGGGCCACATCATGAAGACCCGTCTGACATCCACGGGGGTCAAACATTTACCCCGAGGGATTTAAAGGGTAATAACGGGGGCGCCTGGGTGGCTCAGTTGGTTGAGGGTCCGACTCTGGCTCAGGTCACCATCTCATGGTCCGTGAGTTCGAGTCCTGCGTTGGGCTCTGTGCTGACAGCTCAGAGCCCGGAGCCTCCTTCGGATTCTGTGCCTCCTTCTCTCTCTGCCCCCACCTCCCTACCCTCTCTCTCTCTCTCAAAAATAAACATTAAAAATAAAAATAAAAATAAAAATAAAAATAAAAATAAAGGGGCAACAGTGAAGGATTTGTTTAAGATCATTCTTATACCGGTGGAAAGGAAGATGGTGGGAGGGGGCCAAATCAGCTATAGGAATTTCCCTATTACCGTAAGTAGGCAACAGTCAATTGGATCCAGAATAAGGAAGTGCAAATAAAAAAATATGAAGATAATATACATGAGGATTTAGCAAAGAGAATGGGCAGTATCTGGTGACCTATTATTATACAAAGTACAAGAGAAAAGTAAGTGTAATATTCCCACATTCTGTCTTTGCCATCAGAGTCAAAGAAGGTGCTATATTCTGATCAGTGGATTTAACGGTTTCAGCAAGAATTTACTGCTAAGCCCAAGCAGGATCAGCATCAGCTGAGCAGACAGTAAAAAGGGGGCAGGGAGCTCAACTGTGTTCAGTTAGGTTCAGTTGAGTTTTCTAAAAGAGTGACTATTAGGTAAGTCCATCACCCATGGAAAAAAAAAAAGTTGATTATTAATAGTATTTCTAGCAAAACTATTGTGGTCTCAAGAGCAGGGTGAAGGCTGAATTATCCAAATTGTCTTTGGAGATCGACACATGAGTTCATACATGCTTTAACTCATCCACACCAAAAGCTTTGCCTTAATCTCACTTTGCTCCTGCAATGGATGAGTGAGTTGAACCAACACCATCCAACTGATGTGGCAATTGCTGCACAAAGAAACGGAGACTAGACTTAACACAAAGAACTCTTAGGAGGAGGTGGTTGTTGACCGTTGAGGAGTATGCAAGAAGATTATGGCTTTGTTTATAGAGCTAGGATCCTAGAACCAGGGTCTTGATCTATATAAGTAAAATGAAGCCGAACTTGAAAAAGCTGTCTAGAAAATTCTCAGTATTAGCGTACAACTTTCCTAGGAACCTCCAAAGAAGGTGAGCGATGAGCTGTACATCTCTTACTGTTTGAATAATTTTGTTCTTGGAAATCCCACAAGGAGTCATAGCTTTACACAGAACCAGTCCCAGGGCTTCCCTTTCCTAATTCTGATTGCATACACTGGACTTTTCTCTCTGCCATTTGGTCACTCTCCCACCAGAATGTTGAAACCAACTGGAAGAACATTCAAGGAATTCTCTGCAATCGCGTAGACTGACAACACTGATGGGGGCCTATTTTAACCAAAGGCTTCCATGAGTGTGCAATTGGTGAGATTTTAAAAATGCTTTGGGTTTGTTGTTGTTGAAACCTCAAGGGGCTGTGGTTTTACAATTCTCAAGTAAGGACAAATATGTTCTCCTGGGTTTCAAGAGCCCTTAGTCCCTTTCTGGAACTCATGGAACAAGCCACCACTCTTCGAGCTGCTCCTGTCTATTTAGAAGATAGATTTGTATTTCTGTTTTGGCTTCTGTAGTGCTCTGTCCAGATCCTACTTCAGAAGGGAGGCCTTCACAACCCCTGCTGCCTGCAATGTTGGTTGCTCTTGGCTTTTGGCTCAGGCCCTCTCTGATGGTTTGTTTCAGAAGACTGACACCTTGGTCAATGTCACTCCTTCTATACAGAGGCAGCTGGCATCAAACGGCTGGTTGCTGTGAAGTATAAAGACCTGAGCCCTTTGCCTCAGTTCTGGACCATTCAAAAGAACAATACCAACTCCGTAACTCCTTGAGGGATTGACTGAGAACCACACTGGATCTTACAACTGTACTGAATTCCTCCTTCCACCTAATCCGGTCTTGCCTATTCTCTCATAGGTGAAATCCTAGGGCACATGCCAATAACCTTCCTGTGCGAGTGTAGAGCTGACAATCTGTTTCCTGGGGAAGTAGACTAAGTCCACTGCCGAAACCTCTGTGTGAACGTGCTCCGTCACGGAAATGTTAAGAAGATCCACTGTATCAGCCTCTATCAATTCAAGACCAAGTTAAGGATATTTCCATGCTTGCGGCTTCAGTTCAACCTTTTTGACACACATTTTGTCTGTGTGTTCCCTTCCCTGGGTACAGTTTTAAGCAAACAGACTGTGGCTGGGGTTACAATGACAAGGAGCAAACAGCTTGGGGCCAGGTTTCAGGTTCTGGTTTCAGAACTAGGTAGAATTAGTTCGCACCTCCGGAACTTTCAAAAGGTTAACTGCCTCAGCAGTTCTAGAACAGTAAGACTTACACTCTTCATAGAAGGGTTGTTAAAAAGACACTTGTTGAGTGTCTTCTACACACATACACACTTTTTTTTGTGTGAGAGCGAGTGAGCAAGCATGCGTGCAAAAGCACACACATGAGCTGGGGAGAGGGGAAATCTTAAGCAGGCTTCATGCCCAGCATGAAGCCCAATCCCATGGCCATGAGATCATGACCTGAGCTGACCCAAAATCAAGAGTGGGATGCTAACCAACTGAGCAGCCTTGAGTGCCTTCTATATATTTACCCTCTAAATTTCTTACGTAATCATGACAACCCACTTAAGAAAATAACTGTATTTGACAAATGAGAAAAGAGAGATGTGGAGAGATTTCTGATTATCTTCTCTGTCCCTGCTCTTCCCTTACCTGCCCCGGAATAAACATAAATGTCTCTCTTAATTATTTTTCTCTACTTGTCCCCAACTTGGAGAAGGGACCCAAACTCTACTACATCAACAATAATGACCCCTTATTTTTTCTTTTCTCTCTTGCACCTGTCTCTAATGGGGTGGGCTGAAAAGTCTCTTCACATGTCAGAATCCCCAGTTTGTAAATTCTTGGAATCGTCAGTTATAAAACTTTGAGCACATCACAAGCTCTCTGTACCCCAAGAGTTCGTAATCTCTAAAATGAAGGAGTTGAATTTGTTCCTCCATTTTCTAAAGCTGCCCCAAAGAACACATCCTGACTCCTGAATTCTTCATGATTTCCTGTGGCTTCTAGCAAAATCCAGGACTCAGTTGCTCTTTAATGGCCCATAAAATGGGGTCTGAGTTTTCAGGCTATCAGAAGTAACACTGCAGAGGAAATAGGACTGCACTCATCTTCTTCACCTGTTTATTCTACAAAGTCCTGTCCAGGATCCAGACCAGTGGGCACATGACCAATTTCAAGATGACTTTTTCAAGGTCCTATCTCACTATCATTTTATAAAGTGCTTAGATCTGCTGAAATTGTCCATTGTCATCTTAAGCATCAAGTGGATTCACCATGCGTTAAGAATATCTGGAATTAGAAAAATACATAGTGAGATCCATCACAAGAGCAGGGATGAAAAACAGGGAGGCAGAAAAGACAGGGGGACACAGAGATGGGAACAAGAGATAGGGGTTGGGGTAGCAAAAAGATGAATAGAAAGGAAGAAACAAGTAAAATGAAAATGAACCAAAAGGGGCAAAGCTGGTCTAAGTACAAAAAAAAGGACAAATGAAACCCTTATTTATTGTACAACAAAGAAACCTCAGCAGTCCACTGTCTACCCTCTTGCCCCCTAGCACAGGTAGTACACATTCAACCCTGTGAAGAAAGTTAATCTCCCAGACAAGAAGTCAGGTAGGAAATCGAATGGGCGTAACACATCATAAATGTGATAAGAAAAAAGTCTGGAAGAGTAAGAATGCATACAGAGTGGGAGTATTGCAAAGAAGAGTTCTATTTTTGATTTTGACAGAAGAATTGTTTTCGAAAAAAAAAAATCTGTAATTTCCTAGGCACAAAGGCCTCTTCTGACATACGAGATCATTTATCTACTATCTATTCAGTGTCTATCTATCATCTAGCTATCTATCATCCAGTTATCTCTATGGCAACGATCACCATTGCACGTAGGTGTTTTGACATCCCAGAACCAAGCTTCCAGTTCATGGGATCTGCCGCCTAAGGTGAACACAATGCAAAGAACGTGTTCTCGTGTCCTTCCCTGAAACGCACTGGTATTTCAAAGGTAGTATTTCCAGAAGACTACATTGCTTAGCAGTGTAACGTAAGGCTCTGGCCCTTTAAAGTCATTGTAGCCAAGATGCTTCAATTTATTTTAGAAAACTTATCAGGTATAGATTGCTTTTTTAGGTTTTTGCTTCCTGATTTTCCCCTTTTTCCTCCTCTCCTTTTGAATATGCATTTCTTCCTCCCACTGTGCCTGCTGGCAAACTTCCAAGGATTTTTATCAAATGTTCTAGGGAGTGAATTACTCATTTTAGGTTATTTAAATAAAAGAGATGCATAATACCACTTCTCCTTCAAATTTCATGAAACCCTGCCCGTGAACTCGTTTATCTACATGCATCTATATGCCCCCGATCCCCAGCTCGTGGTTTCTATTATTAGTCTCTCTCTGGAAGAGGCCACAACTAAAGGGAGTCCATTTGACGCTAAACAACCAAAAAGATTTTTTTTCGCTATGATGTTTTGTTTCTATAGTAGGTACTGTACATTCTTTCATAATTAATGTGCACGGTGAACGATGCTAGGTACCTAAATTACTGTTTCTGATGCAAAAAAATTAGTTTTACTGTGGGGCTTTGTTATCTTTTAATCTAATTCAGCACGTTACATGTACCATTTAGAGAAATTGAGGACTGAGTTTAATCATGTCTTTGTGACGAATCCATCAGGGAGAAAGGGAGGAAAGAGGGCAAGAGAAGACAATGAGAGACAAGCTTTAAAAAGCAGGTATGCAGAACAATCTTTGATGGCAATTGGTCTAATAAACCATTACTGAGCACCTACTGCGCCAGGCACTGTGCTAGAGGCTGAGATCAGCCAAGTCCATACAATCATGCCCTTACAGAACTGCGAGGCGAGGCCACTTAAATTCTAAGGGTGAAGGGCTATTAAGTGGTAAGGACTGGGTGGTGGTGGTGAATAGAATGCATTTTAGATAAGGAAAACCTAGAAAATATTTCTAGAGGAGGTCAAAGACAAGTTTAAAATCTCAGGAAATCTGTGTGCGTTTAATTCTGTAAAGTTGGGGAAAATATACCCAGTTAATATACAATGAAAGTATTATTTACAATACATTTCCATAATCATTGTTTAAATGTAAACACTGAGAGAAGCAAATGTTACTTTTTAAAATGGAAAGTTATGGACAAGGCTCAATTAGTTTTTTCTGTCTGGCTAAACAGATGGTAAAATATTTTGATAATTGCCCCTAAATACAGAATTGCAATGCACCACATACAGCATAAGTATTTTACCAGAATATTTTTCCCATATTCTGAGTTTTCAGAAACTATGCTCCCTAACCAAGTAAGCATGAATCAAATTCCCTTTTTCTTCATCTCTAGATGATGAACAAAAATGTTGATCAATTGTTTATCCTGAATACTTTTATGAATGTGAATAAGAGAACTGAATGTCCTAAGGAGCAGCATCTCTGTTCTTGTATCCTCTGCTCCTTTAGGAAGTTGGCACTGGCTTTCTACTGACTAATGATTTTCACTCTCTCAACTATCTTTAGACAAGTCCCTGTGGATCAAATCAAAGTCAGGTGTTCCAGAGTAAGTGTACCAGGGGTGGGCCCCCTAGCTCTACAAGACATTCCTACCAGAGGGCTGTAAGCAACTACTGGTCCCCTTTTCCCATGGGACCCAAAGCTCTGTCCTTGGGAACACTAACCTCACAAAACCTCCACGAGCATTTTGTTTCACTCCTTTAATTCTCAGAAGACCCAAATAAGCTAATTTGCTTCCTTAGGTGTCTAAAGCCTCCTAAGCCTTGACTCTGGTAGCAGCCCCTTCATGCTTTTATGTTCTGATGCCCTGATTCCAACCAGTTCCCAAGGGACCATCGTTTTCCCTTTCTGCATAGGCTGTCTTACACCTGGACCCTCCTTTCTGCCACCCCTCCTAAAGATTTGGCTACACCATGAACTCGGCCCTAGGCAATGATGATTAAGAGATGGGCAAGGTCATCACTGACGGGTAGGTATGAGCACAGAACCCCACCCCCTAGGACAAGATGGTCTCTCTGCCATTCACATAGCTCCTTCAATGGTCTTAACTCTGCCATGACATGTTACTATAGAAGTCACTGAAAAGGCATTTGCTCCAGAAGGAGTGACTACTTCGATCTCTCTCCATTAGCTGTACTCTGCTCTCCAACTACATGTTCTTCAGGTCTCCGACTTCCTCCTCCTGTCACTGGGCTTGGTGTCCCTCCGACATACGGACACCGCACTTCAAGCAGCGGACCAAATCGAAGCTCCTGGAAACGTCCAGTGGAACTGGTAGTTCTCAAACTCACAGGTACAGCAGAATCACCTGGAGGGCTCATTAGGACAGATTCCTGGATCCCACGCCCATCGTTTTCAGATTCAGTATGAGCATGTCCATTTCTAACAAGTTTCCAGGTGATGGTGAAGCTGCCTGTCCAAGGACCACAGTGAAAACCACTGTTCTACACTGTGCTTTCTCCATATTAATTGCCTGTGGCATACGCAAGCTCTCATCTATGCAATAGAACCCCCTTTCCATTTTCTTTTTTGCCCAATTACCCACTTCCTCTTCCAATTTTTCTTTTTCTTTTTCTGCTTCTTCCTTTCCTGCCCACGCCTACACCCTCCAGTCACCCTGCTGGGCTTTGTTTAGCTGCACTCAAAAGCCAACAGGACAACAATGGCTTCCATCTCTGGCTCCATTATGCTCACCTCTAACATACCAGCTAGAGCCGCACATTCTGCCAGGCAAACTAATCCGTGATATTTCAAATGCATTTCATGGACCAGAATAAACTAGCATATTTGAGCAAAGCCGTGTTCTGGATATATTAAAGTGTAAAAACTGGCATGAAAATCAGGTCTCATGTAAACAGGAGATTATTATTACTTAGAATCCTATAATGTGCCCATCATATGGATCTCTAGGGCATTTGCAAACCCATTTTTACATAATTATGTGAAGAACATGTATTTTATATGAGATGGTGAAATTAAATACAAAATAGGGCATTTTGAAATGGCTGTAATGTTTTAAATGAAGAAATGAAACTGTTTCGAGACATATGTAGGAGAGAAAATTTATAGACAGCCGTTTTTAAGAGGCTCTATTAATTCCAAAGAAAACACAGGATGAAAATGAAATACCCCAAGAATAAAATAAGAGGTCTCCCATAAAAATCAGTCTATGTGATTCAAGTGGTTAGGCTTGCCTTCTAACAATGTGAATTCGACAGTGTGATGCTCGCCCACATTAGCATCTCAATGGCACAATATTTTTGTTACACACTGTTGCAACTGCTGCAATCTGCCCCTTCACTCTTCCCTCTGATCTTGGGTGCGTTCCAAAGGTACGGTAATATGGCTGGCTGGTGACTCGTGCATCAATTTCCTACACCTGTGCCAACCCAGGCTAGTATTTTCTACCCAGTTGCCGGATATTGGAGGAAAAATTAAAGGAACAAATCAAATTCATCATGTGTCCATTCAGAGGCATCCAATTTCGAAACTCGCTTTGGGAATGGACGAGCGCTCTATTCTATCTCAGAGGCTCTCGTGTTATGTCCTGCACCAGGAAAATCCCAGCGATGCTTAAAAGGATCTACATAGAATTAAGATCAAGACTCAAGGCGTATATATTCTCATGTTCATATTTAACAGTAATACTTCATTTTTAATTTTTTAACATGTGTCCTTACCAGAGTATAAAGATACAGGGCATCACTTTACCACCTTTAACTGCCAGAATGTTAGGTATTTCGACAATTTGCCTTTCATCCAATTTGGCCCTCAATTTCACGTGCACCCTCTTCCCACTCGGTGAACCGGGGGCCCACCTCTTCACGCAATCTGCTCTGGAGAAGAGCATTACATTTTTTCCATACTCGAGAAAAAGTTCTTTAGGTATGTTCTATGATGTTCTTCCCTTCCGTGGGGTCATGTACAACATGGCTACCGCCCTCTCGGGGAGCTAACCTTCTGCCACCTAAGGTCGCTAGCAGGACATAGCTCTAGTCCTCTTCTACAGCGTGAGTTATTCTAGTTACTCTGTTTCTCTGACATTGGGACGAAGTACAGTGAGGTTTCCCAGGTTGGTGGGCAGCTGATTATTTAGAAAGAGTGTGAAGCAGGGCTGGGAAGGCCTCAATCCTCCAGCAGGATCAGGGCATCTCTCTCTGAACTGGCTTTTCAAACAGATGACAACTAAGAGGGTGTTCTCCCTACAGGAATGGACAGGAGATGATTATAGGGGTGATATGGATGGGACATTAAAGAACACGAAGTCACAGAATTAAAGTATTTTTTCCCTCTTAAATTTTCTTTCAGCCTTGATGAAGCAAATAGAGAAGAAACCCCGGAGGTTTCCTAGCCCAAGATAAAGGGATCCAATGGAAACATCTTTCTAGCTTCTTTTCATCCACACACCATGCGCTCAACTTTCCACATCTAGCAGAGGAAGAAAGCAACGTCACCCACCTAGAAACAGAGAAACTAGGACTTGAACCCAGAATTTTGGTCCTATCTGTGTTTCTCATAGGTGTCTCCAACTTCTCTCCCTTGTATGGATTTCTCTGACCTCACTGTGGGTGGAGAGGTCTGCTTCTGTAACTGGTGTTCCTTCAAGGATGCATTGAGACTTTAAGTCCTAAGAGGGCACTGCTTCCTTCTCAAATATCCTTTCAACATATTTTTTGTATGTTTATTTATTTATTTACAAGGAGAGCCCGAGTGGGGGGAGGGGCAGAGAGGGAGGGAGAGAGAGAGATTCCCAAGCAGGCTCCACACTGGCAGCGCAAAGCCTGACACAGGGTTCGATCTTATGAACCTCGAGATCATGACCTGAGCAGAAATCAAGAGTCACATACTTAACCGACTGAGCCACCCAGGTGCCCCTCAACCATCTTTAATCATCTGAGCACAATTCCCCAGGTCAGCTAGCCTGAGAGAAGAGACTTGAGTCAGGATCCAAAGGAGCCGCATGGGATTACTTGGACTATGGTAAGGACATTGAGTGGGTACATGCCATTCTACATAGAACAAAGAATCATGCTAAGGAGATGTACACGCACGTTACTTATCACCTTTTGAAAAGAATCGCACATAACCTTTTTGATATGTTTAAGGATGATGCTTTATTAGGATAATGAAACCAACCACACCACTTTAAGCCCTGTAGGCTAAGTGGAGAATCTTTGCCACAAACCACCATTACTGATGGTTATCCTGTGTAAATGTGCCTTTCTTGCAGTCATAAAATGCAACAAGGATGTACATGTTTTCACGGAGTAGAGATGGTGTCAGCATAGAGCCTGAGGCTCCCTTAGCCTGACTCCATGATTTACACATTCTGTTTCTCAACATGGAGCATTGCTCAGACATTCCTCTTCAAACATAAAATGTCTGAGATTCAATCAGGTGGATTATCCCCCAAATATCCTGGTAAGCTTACAGTCTGTTTTGTTACAAATGTGCAATTGTAAAACAAATTAGCACTATGGGATTGGTAAATAGAGGAATGAGGTCATCTTAAGGAAGTTATATAGGGTCACATATGACTTTTCCCAATACATTAATAATTTTTAGCAAGTAATAGTTGAACATGAGATATTCCAGCACAAAAATTATTGATAAATATTGTACTATACACCCAATTTACCCATGTTCCTCAATTTGGCCATATGCCTCATCTTGGAAAGGCTAATTATGTGGTATACCCCATGAAATTTGAGTTCCTTAATTCAGCAGTCTCAGCCCTACCAACAAGTTACTTTCACTTTTTTCAAGGTAACATTCCATAAATAATTTACTCCTTAAAGAAGACTGATGAAGTAGGTCTTTTCAATAGCACTAGTAATTCTTAATTAGGTTTATTTATGGTAGGATTACAAAGCTGCGTATCTTTGGAGTGGTCTATTCTGACTGTATTTTCCCGTGAGCCTTGCCATTATTAATGTGTCATTTTCCAGAACTCCAGTTTTTTCCAGGGTTGCATATATTGTATTATAGCAGAAACATCTGTGTTAGCTGTAGCTTGGTAACCCTATTTCCAACAACATTCTTCCAAGCAAACACGTAGTACTCTCTTCACTATGTGCTGACTGTCCCCACTGCTTCTTCATTTTTAAAGGCAAGAGCTTGGCTATGCAATTATTACTCTGAACTGGCCAACTTCTAGTAAAAACATTCAATTAAAAAAAATTGTCCTGTAACTATACAACTACTTCAATTACAGCCATGCTTAAGGGATAGTATAGGGTTCTCAAGATGGCTTGAGATGTTAGAGTCTGAGGTCCAAAGGAACAGTAGCATATAAACTTCAAGAATGAAATAGTGTCCGTTTGAAAGCAGAATATTAACCACTACACTGGCTTCCTTGCTTACTACCCTTGAGCCCCTTGGAGGCCAGACTTTAGAGAGTAATACAATAGGGAAATGTCAAAGGTGCCGGGAAGAATAAGAAATGCATCTGGGGCGCCTGGGTGGTGCAGTCGGTTAAGCGTCCGACTTCAGCCAGGTCACGATCTCGCGGTCCGTGAGTTCGAACCCCGCGTCAGGCTCTGGGCTGATGGCTCAGAGCCTGGAGCCTGTTTCCGATTCTGTCTCCCTCTCTCTCTGCCCCTCCCCCGTTCATGCTCTGTCTCTCTCTGTCCCTAAATAAATAAATAAACAAACAAACAAACAAATGTTGAAAAAAAATTTAAAAAAAAGAAAAAAAAAAAAGAAATGCATCTTTGTTCAGGCTTGTGGTCTGGTTAGAGGCCAGGATATGAAGATATTGCAGTGACCAACCAAGAGAACTTCCTTTTAATTCTTGGCAAAGGAGGATCACGAAGAATAAGATTCTGGCAATATACTGGCTCAAGGAAGCCATCTGGCTTTAATACATTTGCAATTGATAAAACAAAATATGCAGAGCAGTAACTTTAAGAAAAAGGTGCTTCACGATCATTGCTGGTCTCAAGGTCTAGATAGTTGGGCTCCAGGAGATGATCGTCAACCAACCACCCCCTTCAAACCCCTGGGGGCAACACTTGTTTCACGGAGATGAGCCGATATGGAAGTGTGCCATACACACAGGCACACACCAGTTATCCTGATCTAGTTTCGTTTCAGTCCCTGGGGATCACATGTTACCCAAAGGCTGATGTAAGCATTCTCACCTCAACGAGTATACGGATCCCATTGAAAGTTAGAAAACATTATGGCTCCCCTTGCAATCTTGACAGATTATTACATAAATGAGCACCAACATCAAAGTCCTCTCCAACCATAAAACCAAAAGGTTTACAAAGAAAAAGCTGTAAGATTATGAAATAAATGAAAATGACCACCCATCTTCCATATAATGGGTAATACTAGTTTACTGAAACGATATCACTGATCCCCATGGGAATGTGGCAGTTTTATGGTATTATCCCAACACCAAGGTTTTGTGCTCTGTGGAAATTAATTTTTTGCACTCCAGTTCTCAATTTATACCACTCCAAAACCTTAATATTACTGAACCTTCACTGGCACAAACACATCATCTCCGTATTTAGTTTGCCACTGTTCCTCCCTGAATAATGCTCTAAAATTAAATACTAGTTGGCACTAACGTGATCGTAAACAGCATCACAATATGGTCATCCAGATGATCACAAATACGCTCAGATCCATTCTACTTAGATTACCAATGCAAAAAATAATAATACAGAGGAACTCACCCAAGGAAACTCAGCAACCCAGCAGCATATACCTAGAGACCCAGATTTAAGGACCATCAACTTAGCAACGAAGTATCTAAAAGAACCCATACCCTACAAGTATGAGCAACAGACCCACCGTCAGATGTTTCTGGGTTCCAATTCCACATCTATCACTCCCTTATGATTTTTGAGCAAGCTGTGTAATCTCTCTTAGCTTCAGTTTCCTCATCTGCAAAACCACAAGTGTAGCACTCATACAAGAACACAGCAGTATGGATTAAACGAGATAATGCGAGTCAAATATTAATACACCGTAAGTCTTTGGTAAATGTTAGTTATTTCTGTGATTTTGCCAACATTCCTTCAGCAATTATTTGCTGTGTGTCAAGCAATGAACTTTGTGCTGGGGACCTAGGAAGAAAAGAGAATTTACATCCTCAAGGGGGATCAAAGTGTATGGAAAACATAGGAGAAAACAGGACAGTAGGATACATGTGGCATGCTAGAGAAGATGTGCAAAGCACACTTGTTACCTGGGGTTTTTTGCCTATCAGCAGGTTTCTTGCCATTTTTAAACAACAATCCAATCTTATCTTACGTCTGAGTGAACTAAACAAGGACGTAAGTTAGGTTTTCCAAGAGCTCTGAAATAGACGATCACTGGCACATGCACGACTTCATGATTTCCAGGTAAAGGGGTGAGTTGGGAGCTCCACCTTGACATGATTTAAGGTCCCAAAGCTCCCCTGACCACTTCAATCAACATCTACCATAGCAGTATCTTCCTGGAGCATTACACAGAGTTTTAGGTATTCATATTGTGATTCACTTTTGCTTGGAATCAGAACTACTCCCCCGCCCCCTTTCATTTTGAAAGTTCAAATTCCAGAATGTCTGATATTGAGATTAAAGGCCTTTCTAGAAATCTCCAGCTTCTACAGCATGACCATAGCAAGTGACCCCAATGAATGCTAAGTTTTCAAACTCACAGCAAGGCTGCAGATTCTAATCTTTGATATTCTGTCATTCCATTCTGCTTATTCAGAAAATGGATCCATCTGTAGGTGCAAAATGCAATCTTCAGGAAAATGGCACCTTAAAATACTCTGACACAATGTTCTATCAGCAGTCCTTGTAGTTAGACAAATAATGACAATGAAAAGCCATGCAGACCTGTTAACATCTGCTCAAAACCTGCTCCGGCATTTCCTTGCCTCTGCTAGCACTAACTCAAGCTAGAATTCATTTAGATAATTCCTTAAGCTCAGAATGCTTAGCATGTCACATTTCTACCAAGTCTCATTTATATAATTAGTGCTAACATATGGCCCACAATCAACATTGGAGATTTGGAATCATTTTTAGCATGCCGTTAGACCTAAAGGGGTATGGATTCAATATGGAGGGAAGAGAATTAGGCATGCAAATTCCATTTGCGATAACAAGAGCGGAGCAATGGAAATTTACCCCCAAAAGGGTTGGCTGCTAATCACATAGCAAGCAGAAAGAATTACATTCTTAATAACTTTCACCAAGTGCAATAAAAGGAAATAGAAGTTTGTTTTATGTGATGCTTCTGGTTACTCATTCTCCCCCTAAACTCAGAAGTATTTTACAAACTAGCACTAACAACTAAGATTATCCCAACAGAATTTTCCCCTACATGGTCTGATCCAGGTATCTTTGTCAAGAAACCCTCTTGATGGCATTCACTTAAGAATTCATAGTCAACACTGTGGCCTCCACAGTGATTCAATTCCCTGGACTGCACCTGTTCCAAATGCTGGCCTTACCAAAACTTGGTAGCCCAAATATACATATTCCCCTGAGATTATTTTAATAATTCAAAAACTTTCAGATGGAGGATTCAAGAAAAATAATGAGTTGACGGAGTCAAGTTCCTAGAGGTTTCACAAACCAAAAACTGAATCTTTAACGGAGAAAGAATTCTTCTAAACCAACACACCTCACTTCTTCTCAATCAGTATCACGAATGCTCACAAATCTCCTCAAACTGAAATCATCATTTCACAAATGAGTCAACTGAGGTCACATAATTGCACTAAGGTCCCTTCAAGGCAGAGAACTCCATAGGCCTTGTTTTTCATCACCATGTTATTCTGCTCTCAAGAACTTAATTCCATGTCTATTTTTCACTGATCTTTCAGCCTTTATGGTTAATTAGCCATCATCTTGTTGACTCTTAACACCACAATTACTCAAGTCTGTCTGTTCATCCCAAGCTACCTCATTACATTAGGGCCTCATTATCTCAAATATGAATTAGAATAAATAAACCCCAATGTCCACTTTAAATTTAACGTTTGATAGATCTACAATTACTGCTTTCTCGATGCCGTCTTTCTATTCCCAACAATTATGAACATGGCTACAAAGCATTTGGTTGATTCACTTTCTGCACAACCCAGTGCTATGGCAGTACCCAGGATGTGTTAAAAATGGATCAATGTCTACATGAACTGGGAACCACAAAACCCGGTTCAAACCATTTTTACCATAAAATAGCTGTGTGACCCGGAACACATCACTTGGCATTTCTAAACTTAAATGAAAATGTCAGTAAAATGAAATAGGACCAACAAAATCTAAGAAAACTTCCCCACCAATATGAGCAAATCATTCCAGTAGTGTGGAAACTTTGCTTTCTCTTTCGGGAGAATAAAAAAAATTATATCCATCAGCCTGAGATGCTCATTAGCCACACTTTCCTCTCACGGGAAAGTTTGGTAAGACAAAAAATTACAAATCCAGAACCTGGAATTACTCCTCTGAGTTGTGGGCCTCCCAACCATATAAATTGGGCAAGTTACTTTACGTAAATATCAGTCTCCTCATCTTTCAAAGGAGTTGGAATCTAGACTCAAGTTCTCAAATGCTGATCTACAAATTAAGGATTCAACAGTCCACAGGAAAATTACTCAAAGATGACAATAAAGAATTATCATAATGCTGTATTTATTTAGTTTAAGGGACTCTCTTTTGTGATCTTTTATTTCTTACTTTTTGTGTTTAAAATACCTTTTAAGAGAAATGTTTTCTTAAAACGTCCTTGGAAATGGTGAAAAAAAAAAAAAGAAAGAAAAGAAAAGAAAAGAAATTAGCAATCTTCGGTTAGTCCAGTATCTCAAAGAATGCTCAAGAACAGTCCATTTCCCTTAATAATCACTTAGTTTTCTGTTCATGAGGAATTCCCCCATCTACCCTATATCCTTCACCTATGGCTGTTTTTTTTCCCCGCTCAGCAGACTTTGTTAGTTCAGAAGTAGAACCCCTTTAATTCATTCCCATTCTCAATTATCAGCAATAAACATTTTTTAATAAGAGGTTAGGAATGGCAGGGGTTCCATTACAGTACGAGATGCTAACTTAAAATTTAATGCTGTCTGAATTTGCTCTTCCAAATCCCTTGAGCAGCTCCACCTCAGGACCTTCTCTCCCTGGTTCCTGAACTTCATTTTCTTCCCAAGCTCCTCCATTTCTCATGAATATATCACGTGAATATTTTTAATGTTCCAAGAATTGACTTGCTAGAATTAAAGTCAGTAAGGAACAGAATGAGATCTTAAACTCAGAGCCTGTAACTCCAGAGCCCATACCTTCCCCATCTTTCTTTACTGTAGGAATAGCAGTATGAAATCGTATGGTTTACGCCTTTGCCAGCATGTGCATGGGAACATGCATGGATAGAAACTCAGTGTGGTCCAGCTCAAGGAGGGTGCCCTATGCGATATTGCCCTGGGCAATGAGACCACAAACCAGCAAAGGAATTATAGGGCAAGACAATCTGAGTTGTTGCCTAAGCAGACAGTTCACTTGAAAGAGTATTTTGAAAGCTACAATGGCATCAAGTCCTTCCTCTTCCCTTAACCTATTCTAAGAAGTGAGAGGAAATGGAAAGCAGATCTTCAAACAAAAAACATGGCTCTTCCTTTCCACATTGACTCTCCCCTCCACACTGTCAACATCACAGACCTGTATCTCACTTAGTCTTCTGATCTTTTTGAACCAATGAAGCAATTCCCACCCAGTGAGCTGCTCCCATTATTTCCATGGCTGAATAGAAGGACTATTTGGTATGAAATTGTCAAATGAAACTCCTTTTGTACTATGAAAAGATGAAATGATGTGCTATACCTTTGAAAGCAGACACAGACCACCGCCACCATTTGAAGGAGACGTGTTGAGGTTACTGCCGACAAGGTCATGTCTGTGCTACTGAAGTCAACAGGGAAGGGTTTCAGGGCTTACTCTAAATCTACATAACCATTCCCAGAATCCATTTACATAGTAAGATTAAAGTGTACTTCAATGAGCGAAAACATGGTTTTGCTGAGAATCCTGCCATTTATCTAAAAATGATGACATTTGTTCCAAGGAAAAACATGGCACAAACTCATTTTTTGTGTACAGATTGCCTTGTATGTAACTTCTTCCTCAATGTGTGTGTGTATGTGTATTAGTGACATAATATTATTATGTAAGTTCATGTATGATCACATGAAGGTGTCTATGTGTTAAGTGTTATAATGCGATAAATTAACTTCCAGTATTAGAAGCACAGAAGCCCAGAGTTAACTTTGTTAGTGGTGCAAAGAACAGTGTCATCAGGAAACCAAAAAGTACTGCTGAGGGGTTTGAAAAATGGAAACAGTGGTGATCAATACGTGACCCCCATAAAACTCTAATTAGAACATCTAGGAAAAACCTGCCTTTTCTCTGAACAGTATTTTCTATGGCACAAGAAAAAAAAAACCACCTGGTTTTATTTTAATATAAAATGGTCTAAGTACAGGGATTTAAAAGGACCAAATTATGGAAAGGGCCTAAATATCAACCGATGAATGGATAAAGAATATGTGGCTTATATATACAATGGAATACTACTTGGCAATGAGAAAAAATGAAATCATGCCCTTTGCAGCAACATGGAGAGAACTGGAAGGTATTCTGCTGAGTGAAGTAAGCCAGTCAGAGAAAGATATCGTATTTTCCCTCGTATGTGAATCTTGAGAAACTTAACAGAAGACCATGGGGGGGAAGGAAAGGGAAGGGGAAAAAAATAGTTAAAAGCAGGGAGGGAGGGAGGCAAACCATAAGAGACTCTTAAATACAGAGAACAATCTGAGGGTGGATGGGGGAGTGGGGGGAGAGGAGAAAATGGGTTTGTTGGGATGAGCGCTTACATCGCATGTAAGCAACGAATCACGAGAATCTACCTCAAAAACCAAGAGCAGACTGCACACACTCTATGTTAGCCAATTTGACAAAAAATATTCAAGAAATAAAATAAAAGGACCATTCAGGCAATTTCCATTTGTCCCTTCTGTGAAACTATTTCACAGTTCGAACACTCCTCCAAAAGTTAAACATACGATAAGTAAACACATGATCCATAATTCCCTTTCTAAATATGTATCTAGAAGACCTGAAAGCAGGGATCCAAACAGATACTTGCCGATCAGTGTTCAATACCGCATGACTCACAATAGCCAAAAGGTGGAAATGAGTCCAGTGTCCACCAACAGAAAAGTAGATAAAATGGGCTATGTACATATAATGAATTATTCAGCCTTCACAAGGAATGAAATTCTGATATATGGTACACCATGGATGAGCCTCGACACATTATGCAAACTAAACGAGCCAGACACAAAAGGCAAAATATTACAGGATTCCACTCGAACAAGGTACCTGTAACGGGCACATTCACAGAGATACAAGGTAGAATGCAGGTTACCGGGGGCTAGGGAAGGGATGATTGGGGAATTACTTAATTGGTACAGAATTCCTCCTGGGGATGATTGAGACGTTGTGGAAATGGATCATGGGGATGGTGAGACAATATTGGGAGTGTACTTAATACTATTTAACTGTAAATCTGAAATGGTTAAAATGGTAGATTTTGTCATGTGTATTTTACTACAGCATATGTAATCAGATTTCTGGGTTTGAAGTTATCGAAGTATAACAATGCCAGGAGTCTGTCTATAAATTGTTACCTTTTTTTTTTTTTTTTTTTTTTACCGAAGAGAAATAACATCTACTAGGCTGAGTATCAAAAAAAAAAAAAAAAAAAAAAAAAAAAAAACCTATGGGGAATGAACGGATCAGTTGTTCCCTAAAATGGAAGCGTCTAACTGAAATCCTGGAGGTCTAAAAGGAAAACATACCCGTTCTGTGACAACTGCATGGAACAATGAAAGCTCTAGGGTTTTGGTAGACATTTCTTAAAAGGAAGGGAAGGTGACCATCTGAAACTGCCAATATTGGATTGTTTTTGAACTATCAAGAGGTCAATTTCATTTGGTTGAACTGAACCTGAAGGCTACCTTGCCACTGCCCCCACCTTCAACTTAAATATTGGCCCAGCTCAAGCTGATCCCCTTCCAAGGTCTCTACCTCTCTATCCAAAACATCCCCGCTAATCTCCACGTTTTTAACTGGCTGTGTGGGTGTGAAACCTCCACGTTGTTAACTGGGTGTGTGGGAGGGGAGAAGTTGGGGACTCCCATCGACACAGGGGCCAAGTAGTGATTTAAAGGATCAGGCTGATCATCAATGAATAGTCACCCTTGTGACCTCCACTCAGCTCAGGCTTAGAGGTACACAGATGCGATGTCGCTAATCTTCTAATTTTTCAAAAGAAGCCAAAAATCTGGAGTGGGGTTGAAATATTAATTTTTAAAACGTTGGCTCAATTCTTTAAAACACTACGCATGCCAAAGAAAACATCTGTAGGCCCAACTCCCTCTACTCGGCTGCCAGTGTGTGTTCTCCTCTGCTGTATACAGAGCAACTGCCTGCATCAATGTTTTGATGCAGCCCCTGGACAGTTCTAGAGTTTCCCTTCTATACCCAACCACAGAGGAACAAGAATCTTTCCCATCCCTCCACATCCTCCTCCTTTCCCTCTCCCCCGCGCTCCCTCTCTGGGTCCTAGGATTTGCTCTGGGGACCTTGGCATAGAAACAAGTTCCATATCATCTGGTGCACACGTGCATCTGGGTGGAGAAGTGCTGCTCAAAGTGGGCCGTAGGGAGGGAAAATGGCATGACGCGGGCCACAGTTTCAGCCCAGCCCTGGGGTTAGGGCAACTGTTGGCACGTGGGTACGTTCTCCGGGTAAGAGTAGCCTGCCTTGAAAGCCCCTCTCCATCTCACACGCAATTGAGTTTTCAAACATATTGAATCAAACCGAGTGGCAACTAATTCCTTCCGGCTGAGAATGGAGATTTACTCTAGAGAAAGATGAAAGGGCAAAACTAAAGAGGAAGAAGACAAGAGTGTAATTTTTGTTTCCGTATGATTTCTCTGTTTTACCGGTTATGAAAAACCAGGGCATGCCTCACATGACACAATTAGTTTTTGAAATGATATCCTCTAATTCAACAAAAAGATGAACCTTGCATTCTTTTACAGACAATAGTCAAGAAAAATTCCTTTGTAGCGCTCATGTCATAGAACCCTAGCACTGAAGACTTAGCCAGACTCCCCATAAATATTTAACCCAAGGATGGCCTTTTCCCTTGGAATTTTAGCAAAACACACCCTACCCACTCCACGGCATTTCATTAACCAGAGACCATTCTCGAGGACACTTAATTATAGGTCAGTATTCTGACTATATAAATCATGGAAAAGGAAAGGAAATGACACAAAAGCCCTAGACTAATGTAATTTATAGCTATCTGAACCAACACAAGGAAAGAATGGTACTGTGCTATAATTAAAGATTACGTTGGTGCCAAAAATCATAATTTTCTGCCTGGCTTTAAAAGCAAATGTCATGTTAATGACAGTTAACTTTTGATTACGCAGGGATGATTATATATAGTTTGTGGATTATCTATGCCCTCATTCTCTTTCCTTCTTCCTCATGTTGCTTTATTGCTAATTAATCCCTCTATCAGAATTCTGATTAAGGAAAGGAAGAAAAGTAGAAAATCAAATCAGTCATTTGGGCTGATTGTTAGCTGCCTCAGATAAGACTCTTGGTTAAGCTGGTGTGAAAAGTGCCTTTCTGGATTTCAATCCTCTATACTACTCTAGGACTTTTAACTAAGATTACCTTAAGTTGGGTATCCTGAGAAGGTTTACTATTATATTATAGATTTTGGCTTGGGATATTTTTACGTTCCTGTGTAATCTGAACGAACCCATGTATTCCACACGAACATGGCCAGGGCGATACGATTTGCGAAATTAAAACAGGTTTAGAGAGACTCCTCTAAGACTTTGAGCTTGAGACCCTAAGAGGATTTTTTTTTTCTTTTTTGTGAAGGCACACTTTGGCTCTTCAGCCAACTCTGCTGTTTCCCACAGTTAAGTTCCAAAAGACATCCAGATCCTCTCCAGCTAATTTTTCAATTTATATAGTCTCCTAAAATATCATGAAACAAAATTCACCTACTCTGTGCCAATTCATCGGTGGTGAAATCAAGAAAGATTAAAAACGAGTGGAAACAATGAACAATCAGAGCTCTCTGCCAATGAACCTGCAATAAAAATACGCCAACAGACTGCCATGTTGCTGCAATTCTGTTATGATTATGCCATATTAGAGTAATCATGTAAGAAAAGTGAAAACAAACAATCCAATTTTTGAATCTAAACAAGATTCTCTCATCCTGCCAGGCCTGCTTGAAAACAGTCTACCGATTTTCCACCCTCAAGTCTTACCCGAACATATGGCAGCATATTCCAAATCCTAAGGATTGTGAAAAATCAGCACAAAGCTAGTTTTCCAGTATCTGTCTATAGAATTACAAGTGTAAACGTTTCAGAACATTAACAGATTTTTAAAATTAACCCCACTTCTGTGAAGTCAGAATAGACTACAGTATGAGCAAGGGTCAAAGAGGAAAAAGAGAGAGAGAGAGAGAGAGAAACACAGCTCGAAAAGGGTAGGCTACCAGGCTCTCCTAGACTGGCATCATTTTGGTTTATTGTTGTTGTTTTCTTTAAAGGCACGATAGTTTTTGTTGGTTTGCTTTGGAGGTGGTATACCTATCATTACTAGAGAGAAAGGAATTAAGTCCTCTTTCCTTTAACTATTGGAGCTCAGTGGGATACATACATATAGAATGACATAATGCCTTTGTTCTATTCCTAAATATAACAAAGCAATTTGACTTCTGTTTAAAACCTGCAACAGAGTATGAAAGTGCCTTATGGATTAAATTAGCCAGCTACAACCCATTACTGAGCTTTATGAAGAAAATGACAAAACATTAATAAACAGCCGCCTTTCAAAAATACCCACCTCTGGAAAACATAAGTTAATGCAATCATGGTCCAAAAGGAATGTAAACCAATATTATAATACCACATGATATGGTTCGTTAAACACTTCAAGTCTTTAGGGTGCTTTTTGGAATTGCAAAATATTTCTGTCATCTCCCCACTGTAATTTGGTACTCCAAAATACCATTAACTTTTAAATGTACCAATTTTCTTTTTGCTGCTTGATAAATCTTATTCGTCATTCATAGGCTCTAAATTCATTTTATGCTTTGCGATAGCTCACTCAAAAACTTTTTCCAGTGCCATTTCCTCAATAAGAAAGTTGGAAATAAAATGATATTTGGTCCTAACAATATAAGGAATACAGCCAGGCATTTTCTTCTTTGATATTAAAATTGATATATTCGTGACAGGAAAAATTCAGACTTTGATTAAGAAGGCAACCAAAACACTAAAAATAAGTATAGCTGTAGCATAGGAGGTTTGCAATTATCAGTTTCATGCATTAGACTACAAAAGGACAGAAGTTTCTATCAATGGAGACTTCGTGCTTTATTCATATACAATTTATAGACCCAGACCAAATCCAGCTTAATAAAAGAAATTCATAGCGTATGGTAGGATCCCTCAGCAGATGTGTAAGTAAGAAAGACAAAGCAATTTAAAACTTCAAAGTCATCCAAACAATGCATTAAAAAGAGCTATTCTTACCAGAAAGATCTGCCAGATTATCTCTGGGTTACAATGATTCAGACTGAGATGTGCTGGTAACTTTTCCACCCCTCAGTCAGAATGGTAGGCAAGCAGTTATCAGACTAACAACCATTAAAGCATGGCATTTGATTTTTCACTCTAGAGAGAGCCACAATGGAAGGGCTTTGCCTTTTCCCTCCTCTGGCTAGCTAGGAGGACCAAGGACACAGCTGAATTTCACAAGTCACGATGAACACAAAAACTCAGACAATACCTTTTGGCAAAATAACAATTGAAATCGCTCCATTATTTATCATTATGCCCTTCAAAGGGAACTTCATTGAGAAGCTGTAAAGTCTGCTTAAGAAAACAAAAACGTCCTTCTCTAAAGGTTCCAAGGATATTAAGAAAGGTTTCTATTCTCCTAATAGAACGTATGTAGTTTATTAGCTCACTGGAAAACACCAAGAAATAGAAATGCGTTTATATCTTTGCACACTTGAGTTTATAATGCCAACAGTTGAATATTTTTTCTGATGTTTTCCTACATCTCACTCGTTACAATACAAATATAAAGGGAGGGTGGAAAGTGTAATCATGAAAGAGCCAGTTATTGATAGTGTATTTCTCAAGTAAATTATGTTTAGAAATCTTCAACTAGTGGTTGCATAGAGAATAAGGTTTCTGACCTTGTCCAGCATCCGTTGCTCAGCGTTCTAACCATTTCTGCTCCTGACGAGCTCAGTTGTGGCTGCACACACACAGACGTCAAGCCCCAGCTAGCTCTAACCTTCAGACCATTCTACCTCTCACCTTCAGACCATTCTACCTCTCCTGGCTCCAAGGGGTCATGCTCTGGACATGTACAACTCTGCTCAACGACCAACTGTAAAAGGTGAGTCGGTAACCAGCCTAAGAAAACTACCAAGTTTCAACACTCAGTTTTATTTGAGTTGGCTTCTCCAACAATCCCTTCTCAGTGTTCAAAGACGACATTTAGGGACATTTTAAAAATAGGGGTGGAAAAAAACCTGTCAGAGACGTAAAATATTCTTTCCTAATACGTTCAGATTTCAAACATTTTCGTGAAGATCTGTGAAGAAAATTTATAGTGCAATATTTTTGCGTTTTTCCTCAAATAAAAAGTACTCCTTTAAGAGATGAAAAAAGATGCAGAGAATTGTCTGAAAGAATATTGCACAGGATTTACATATTTTACCCTTGTTTTTTTTAAACAGATTCATATACATGGAAATAACCTTAAGTTGTTTATGTGCTCAATTATGTGTCTTCATTCCCCCTAGAAAATTATTTTTCCCTTTTATGAGATTATGGCCACACACTGAAATGTCACAAATCTGAATCATATTTTATTTTAGTTTTCCAAAAGAAGATGGATTTCTTCTACTTAAATGAATCTTCTAGTTCTCCATTTAAGGATATTTTATTGGTAAACAAATTATATAGGCTTCCTCTCTTCCCTAATGGTTAATTACTTTCTCTAAGCAGGGAGAGAAATAAAAATTGAAGAGAGATTGGCACCTCCATGAATTCTGTCAGTCACTGGTAGTTTTCTCACCCAAAGTAGCAATTAATTATGATTTAATCTGACTGCATGTTTCTTGATTAATAAATAATATTTTCCTGGCCACATATCAAAGCCTCTAACAGTCTCTCTGTGAATAACTTGTTGAATGTAACACTATTTGTCCCCATGTTATATTTTTAATTACAACTGTCACATTGGTAAGTTTAATAAACATAGCCCATGATCAACACAGAAGACTTTGAGGTTTCTGAGAAATTACAACAGAAAAATTCAATGTCTGTGTATGTACATGTATAAATGTATACATGTACTTAGAACACACATTAAAAAGACAGGTTTGGGGCACCTGGGTGGCTCAGCTGGTTCAGTGTCCAACTTCAGATCTCATGGTTTATGAGTCCGAGCCCCACGTCGGGCTCTACGCTGACAGCTCAGACCCTGGAGCCTGCTTCTGATTCTGTCTCCTTCCCTCTCTGCCCCTCCCCTGCTCACTCTGTCTCTCTCTCAAAAATACACATTTAAAAATATTTTTTAATTAAAAAAATACGGGTGTAATGAGCTCTTCCAAGTTGTTATTCAACATGAATTTAATGTCGATTGAAAAGATAGAAGAAAATATATATCAGCCACTTCACCAATTCTAGCAGGCTGAGGCCACTACACAAACAAGAACTACTGCAGTTACCAATGCCTGATCTTTTCACATCTCATATTCTGCTGCCTTCTTTTTAATTTAAATTCCAGTTAGTTAACACACAGCATAGTATCAGTTTCAGGTGTATGTCGTATGACTCAATGCTTCCATACGTCACCTGGTGCTCATCCCACCAAGTTGGAGCTGTGCTTTTCAAGTGGGAGAATTTTACAACTGTGATTTTGTGCCTTTGAGACACTGCCGGGAGTTACGGTCATCCTTCTCTTTCCCTCCACTGGTCTTAGAGATCAAAGAAGCGATGTCTAGCACCCTGGGTGAGAGGTCCAAACTCTGAGGCCCATCGAAGCATACGGTGCACAGAATAGGTAAAAGATAAAATGTATCATTCCGGCAGGTTCCAAAACTTGGGAATCTTTGTCTGTTGTGGAAATCAAAGGTATTTCAAGACACAGCTTGGCATTCAGTTGGAATCCTGTCCTTCTACCAAATAAAATGTTGTGCAAGAAGATATGAAATCAGAATCAAGTCCAGATATGGACTCAATGGTCAGTGTTCCCCAAACTACTCAAATGGACATTGCCTGTGGTGGAAAATAAGTGCTTAACTCATTCTGCAAAACCTTACCGAGTCCCTAACTACTTAACAGCCGGGCTGCCTTCGATCCTTGTGCTCAAGTCCGGGAGTCAGCATTCACAACGTGGATGTGAGTGAAGATGTGCCAAGATGCCTACAAAGACCTGTGTGAAGTCTACAGAACTGTTCAGTGCACGCTTTTGAATCTGCACCCGTCAGTCCTTTGGACCAGACACGGTGCCAGATTCTGAGTCGATATATGCAAATTAGACAGCTCCCTGTCAACTTCCCGGAACAGAGGACATCTCATCTGCTCTTGACCAATCTGTAGAACAGAGGCTGGGCAAAATAAAGTCATCAACACTGAGATATAAAGTCATCAACACTGAGATATAAAGCCCAATAGCCTATTCAGGCCATTGGGATCCTTTATGCTTCTTGGGATCTAGCCCAAGAGGTTGCAAGAAAGAAGGTGAAAAATAAAGGTCAACTTAAGAAAAGTCTTAATGACACGCCATGAAAAATCAGCTTTCCTTATGTGGTTGGAGGGTGGGAAATTTTTCAGGCAGAAGAGAAAAATAATCGGGGATATCTTAAAATATACGAAAAATGAAGGCATTGATCACGTAAGCCAATGGTTCCTCCCAAATTACGTTTAATTCAATGATGCATACCTAGGTAGTTAAAAGCAATGGACTGTAGAGAGTCAGAATGCCATGGTTTAGAATCCCAGCTCCCCTAATTACAAGTTGGGTGATCTTGAGCAAATCACTTAACATTTTGGGATCTAAATTTTCTCACCTTTATAGGGATATGTAGCTCGTAGTGTTGCTCTAAGCATTAACAGCTAATATTTGACAAGCGTTTAGAATGGTGTCTGACACACAGTGGGCACTGTGTTAAGTGTTACACAGTAAACAACTATTAACTAAATTCCTATCATGCCCCAGGCACTGGAGATGTTAAGATAAACACAGACAAGAAACCACTCGCTTTGACAGCATTCACAAAAACAGGACTAAGACCCTATCTAGTAGCTTTCATTGGTTTTCTGTAATGACTGAATCAAGATTACTTTGGTTTGGGGAATTGTGTTCATAGTTTTAAGACCATAAGTACAGCCGTATTTTTCAATTCCAATAGGACACGTAGATAGAAAGTGAATGGTGGTAAAGCTTCAGTCCCTTGATGCATTTCACCTCCTATCCACTCCCCTTTCATTCAGAATCATAAAGGGGAAGACCCCTAGCACACGGCCCTCAAAGGAAAGCTCTTTCCACTCTACCTAAATTCAGACAGCTGTTGTTTGTCATATTCCCTTCTATTTTTTACAGAATCTACCGAATAGGCTCCACAACACTGTCGCTTGCTTAAAATTTCTCAATTTGTAATTTACTGAGCTACCATCAACCATGCCAGATTATGAACGACGAGGACTGAAGGGACAGGAAGGTAGCATATTACAGTAAGCAGAATGATATGCATTACTCTTCATAATCAAGAAGCATTCTTCTTTGCTTCTTTGTCATTGTTTTTCCATAATGGCTGTTTTAAAGACTTCATTTTTAAGTATTCTCTGCACCCAACCTACGGCTCAAACTCACAACCCCAAGATCAAGGGTTGCACACTGTCTCCACGGAGCTAGCCAGGCACCCCTGGTTTTCCATAGTGAAGAACATATTTAAGGAATCAATCCAAAGCAGCAGCGGCCCCCGCGGCAGCATTGCCGAGGCATGACAGGGGCCATACAAACAACACAAATTTTGGCATCAGGTCATGTTTGGAATTTCTGTTTCAAAGAGCTAAGGAGCAGCTCTTGGAGACGGGGTAAAAAGAATAGAGTAGTAAAAGTTTAACAATCTAGCTGATAAAAAAAAATGAGCCATAAATTACTGGGTGTTTTTTAAGGCAACAACTTCACCATCGAACATAGTATTTATAATTATTTAAGGGGATTCAATAATCATTTGTGTAATGAATGAATAATGACCAGGGTTTTATTGGCTTTTTGGTTTTTTTTTTTTTTTTTTTTTTTTTTTTTTTTTTTTTTTGCCTAAAACCGTATTTTCCAACAGAATCAAACTGCTCTTCTTTGCTCTTTGAAAAGTGATAGTTCCAAACCATCATATTATAAACTACAGCTCAGGACATTTTTTTCCCCCTTAAAATGCATTTTTATTGAAGATCATCGGTCACTTTTCTGCTTACTCTCAGAGTATGGTGAGATCTTCCTATAATTTATCCATAAGAAAAGCTAGTGCAATGTGCCAACACAGAGATTTCACTATGCACTGTAACTTCCCAATCATTTACTACGCTATCAAGGAAGCCTAGTATGCACGTTCATCTCTTAGGGGATTGTATTAGTGACCTATTGTCCTCACTCAGTTTTCTCTCGAAATGTTTGGAAATAGTTTCTTTTTACAAGCGAGTGCGCTAAGCAGCATCTTCAAATGTGATTTTAAATTTGGCAAGATAAGAAAATATTCCTACCACTGCTTTTAGATGATGTATTTTCCAAAGCCCTTTTCCTTTGTTTTGTGTGTGTTTTTTTATTTCACTTATTTTTTAATTTACATCCAAGTTAGCATATAGTGCAATGATGATTTCAGGAGCAGATTCCTTAAGGCCCCTTATCGATTTAGCCCACCCCTCCCCCCACAACCCCTCCAGCAACCCTCTGTTTGTTCTATTTAAGTCTCTTATGTTTTGTCCCCCTCCCTGTCTTTATATTATTTTTGCTTCCCTTCCCTTAAGTTCATATGTTTTCTATCTTAAAGTCCTCATATGAGTGAAGTCATAGGAGATTTGTCTTTCTCTGACTAATTTCGTTTAGTATAATACCCTCCAGTTCCATCCGAAAGCCCTTTTACTACACAAAATAGGCAGTTCAATGTAACAATAAAGACTAGGAGAAAACATGACCACATACTAATAGTGATCATTCCTGAGTGTTAAGATAATTTTCTGTTTCAAGGTTTGCTAGGTCCCAGTACCTAGCCACGCTCTTAAAACAGACCCAATTTGGGGCACCTGGGTGGCGCAGTCGGTTAAGCGTCCGACTTCAGCCAGGTCACGATCTCGCGGTCCGTGAGTTCGAGCCCCGCGTCGGGCTCTGGGCTGATGGCTCAGAGCCTGGAGCCTGTTTCCGATTCTGTGTCTCCCTCTCTCTCTGCCCCTGCCCCGTTCATGCTCTGTCTCTCTCTGTCCCAAAAAAAATAAATAAACGTTGAAAAAAAAAATTAAAAAAAAAAACAGACGCAATTTCTAGGTAATACTAAGCAAAACTAGGATAATCTATTTTACCAAAGCATTTAAAATCACAACGTGAGCACCAAGAAACAAGAGATCATCTCTAAATGGAACAAAAATGCTTCTACAATTGGAGGGAATCTGAGAATTTGGGGGCTGAGAAAGTATACTAACCAGCAGCATACAGTTGGTGGAGAGACTAGCAGGCTTTACTCGGATGTCAAAGAGAAACTGAAAAGCGTAAGCAGACAGTGCAACATCTTCTGCTGAGAAAAACACCAGGCATTGACAAATCAGAACCACAGAAAAAGAAGTTTCAGGGGTTGAGTCTATGTTAAAAACGATTAAGCCTGTAAGAAGAGAAAGAACCCTCAGCTTAGCTGAAAGAAAAATTCTTGCAAACTGAAAAAGATGCTTTTAAGTGGAAAAGCATTTCAAGAATTAAGAACTACCTGTTGCCCTCGGGTCTTTTCGTCTTTATGTCTCATATTGCACAGAAAGTTGTTCACGTCTACTTGATTGATGGGTTATCCTTTGTATGAGTATGGATTCTACTTTGAGTATGTAACAGATGGATTGTACTCTGGGTACAAAACGCATTGGCTCTTTCAAATCCTGTCCACTAAGACCAGGGTTACATTTGAGGGGTCAATTAGCCCCTTCGTTGGTAACACTGTGTAAGCAATGGAAATATTGACAATTATTATCACCTCTACTCAGCATAAACCCACTTACACCTCAAAATTCCACCATCAGGAGAGGTTTCTGCCTTTCCAAGTGGTTTTCTCTCTCAATCAAGATGAACTCGGACGTAACACACTCCGTCCAAAAATATTTATAACCCCTGCAGTCTCTTAAGCCCAGCAATAAAGCTATCCTTTTGTACAAAGTTGGCGAGGATCGGGCGTGCGAATGCATCTACAATTACAGGAAACAAAGCGATTCCTCAGATGTGTTTGCCACTTTTGCTGCAGAACACAGTAAATTTTACTTTATTCTCTGCAGGCCTGCATTAGTGTGCATAGAAAACATGCAAAACTGCTAGCACCTTCTCACACCAACTCGTGTGAATGCATATCAAAATCAGCCTAGGGATCTACTCTTCAGAGTATATAAAGTGTATACTTTAACAAGATTAGCATGTTGTTGAGGGGAAAAAAACAGGTTGGGGAGTCCAGATCACGATACACAGGATCAGTTGTGGCTAATAGCATTTCTCAGTACGTGTTCAGAGAGTAAATGGTCCTCGACTACAGAAACTTTCAAAGTCACAGGTCCCTCTGCATGTTTCTGGGCTCTGACCGTACATCTTCAGCTTATATTAGGACAGCTGCAGGGACACTGAGTGGCTCAGTTAGGCGTCTGACTTCAGTTCAGGTCATGATCTCATGATTTTTGAGTTCAAGCCCTACATTGGGCTCTCTGCTGTCAGGCTTGGATCCTATGTCTCCCTCCCCCCACCCCTCACCCGTTTACCCCTCCCCAGCTTACTCTCTGTATCGCAAAAATAAAACATTAAAAAAAAATAAGTACAGCTGCAGACACTCAAGTCTTTTAGATCCAACAAATAAGCAGATGTTACATGGAGATTTTAACCTCATACATCCCCCAACAAAAAACAAAGATCATGGTCACTGTATCCCACTGCTGTGGAGAAGCCATGTGGCATGCATAATTGCCTCATAAAAACCATCCCACTATACGCATTTTTTTTTATTATCCTTCTAGGACAATGGAGCACATACTTTGAGATTCAGAATTGAGGAATTCAGAACAAGTCAAGGTAGTCCTATGGAATGATAAATAGATTTAATTAAAATTAAGCTCCTCCATGGAAATTTCCAGGTGTTTTTTTTTTTTTTCTACACAGATCCAAGAATCTAGCTAAATCTCATAGACATTGGATGAAATATTTGATTTGGTACTTTAAGGACAAAAACGGTCCTGCAAGAAAAGTATAATGTAGGGATGAGGGCAGTTGGGATAACAGTATTACTGGATCAATCTACCGTGCTGGTGTAGTCAAGGGAGGAGGACAGGACTCCATTCTTCTCATCTTTAAGTGAGTTGTGTGTGCTCTATAAATTAATGCCACCAATCCTTGATGGCTCCTATTTGGAAGTTCAGCCGAGTTATAGCAAGAAAACATGAAGCCTGGCCTTTTCACTTAATTACTTAAGCCAAGTGCCTTTGGCTTGAGAATAGGTTAGTGATGGGAGTATCATATTAAGCCTCATTTGGGTAATTTACCCTTCATCTAATAATATAACTATCTCAATAGTATAATTTGTTCTTACAGCTGCCTAGAATATAGCACTCAGGGGCTTTAGGTTGTTTTTTTGTTTTGTTTTGTTTTGGTTTAGTTTTTACTTATATTTTTAGTAATCTCTACACCCGGCATAGGGCTCTAACTCACCACCCCATGATCTCTTGCAACTAAGCCAAGCCAGGTCAAACTGGGGCTTTGGTTTTCAAAAGCATACCACAGATGTACTTATGCTCGCCCTCTTGTTTTCTGCAGGTCTTGTTACCACATTCTCCTTGTTCTTATTATAAAAATAGCTCGATTTCCCCCTTTCCTTGACAACCCCCTTTTCTCAATCAGGCTCAAACTTTATCTAAAGTTGTACCCTAAGTCGCCAAGGCCTGGTGCACGAATAATTGTTCCATTTCTCAACGCATGTCTATTTGTGGGTATTATTTCTCC
Organism: Prionailurus viverrinus; assembly: GCF_022837055.1. Lineage (NCBI taxonomy): Eukaryota > Metazoa > Chordata > Mammalia > Carnivora > Felidae > Prionailurus > Prionailurus viverrinus. The sequence goes on from NC_062569.1 coordinate 17,423,037, forward strand.
AGATGAACTTGTATTTGAGGGCAAGGCCTTTATTATCTTTATTCAAAGCACCACAGAACTTAAAAAGTTGTAGAGAATTCATTCATTGCTCTGAAACCATGCTTTGATTCCCACCACTTAAGGTAACCTCTACTCTGAAACCAGGTTTCAACTTTATGTTCACTGCAATCTGGTCCAACACTTCCTATTCTCCTTTCTGCTTCTTTTCTAACATACTAATATCCTACTGCTTTTGCCTCATTCTCCTTGTTGAAAGACAGCACTGGGATCCTATGGTACGAGAAAATGCCAAGACATATCTTTTTTTTAATGTTTATTTTGAAAGAAAGAGAACACGCACACATAAGTAGGGGAGGGGCAGGAGAAAGGGGGACAGAGAATCTGAAGAGGGCGCTCTGCTTACAGCACAGAGCCCAACACAGCGCTCAAACTCAACTCAACTGTGAGACCATGACCTGAGCCGAAGTTAGATACTTAACTGAGCCACTGAGCACCCCAAGACATATTTTTACTGATAACCTGCTGCATTACTAGAAGAGTGGAGGGGGCTTCCATAACTATATACCATGAAGAGATTTCTTTTAAAAGGAGAGATTATAAACAAATATGGCAAAATATCAACGGTCTACCAAGCTAGTTATTAGTGAGTGGAATCTCGTGTTTTCTGTGGTTTTCTAGCATTACCAGAATTTTACAATTAATGGTTAAAAATAAGTGAGAAGGATATATTCTTACATTTAGTGAGTATCTGAATGCCTTGAGTATAGGGGGGGGGAGCGTGATGTTGTAGGGATATTTAAATTTTAAGTAACTACAACAGCAGAAAACATTTTCCTCACCTCTTCTCACCCTAGATTGTTAGTACTTTTAAGAGGAAACATTTCCCCCATCTAGGAATGGGAATTCCAAGTATTCTTTCCTCCTCTAGTTTTTTAATTTGTTTGGGGGGGGGAGGGGAGGGGAGGGAGGGAGGCGGGGGGAAGGGGCAGAGAGAGAGGGAGATAGAGGATCCAAAGTAGACTCTGAGCTGACAGTAGCAAGCACATTTGGGGCTTGAACTCATGAACAATGAGATCATGACTCAAGCGGAAGTTGGACACTCAATGGACTGAACCACCCAGGTGCCCCTACTCTACTAGTCTTTAAGCTTTGTAAGTTCACCTATAGGTCTTTCCAGACCCATATTCTTAAGGCTCCCCAGCAATTCCACATGACAGGGCCAGCTGTCTTCAGGATTCAATAGTCTTCTTTTAGGCAATTCTTAGACCTTGCCCTAAGCAAGGGACCTTTAAGGTTAGAGCTAAGTCTACTAAAGTTTTTTCTGGAGACCTATGCCCAGTATTTCAAAAAGCAAATTGTCAGAGCTAAGACTTTGTCTCTACATGCTGCACATTCAAAATGGGGGGGGGGGTGAGGAGGAGAAAAAAATGAATGTCTATATAAGGTTTTAAATAGCGATTCTATAATTATTGGTAGATCTCAATGGATTTAGTACATCACTAATTATACTGCATTACTGTCAAATGAATTCTTTTAGCATGATTAATGTTATTATGCCAAATCCCAAATTAATTCACAATGAGTATCTTAAAGTCTCAGCAATGCTTTAAAAGGAGGGAAAAAAAGATGACAAATTAAGCTGGGCCATTATAGTGAAATAGGGAGAGGTTTGCTATCTAAGCACTTCAAATATATGGCTAGAATTAACCTATATATTTATGAAGCACCCTTCTGATCTTAGTTCAGTTTTGCAGTACGTTTCCCAGCTGGGAAAATATCGTACTAAATGAATAGTTCCAACACCCAGTCTCTTGACCTTTTACCCTTGTCTGAACGTTTCTATTGTTTGTGTGTCTTTTGTTGTAACCTGCCCCAAATCATCATTTTATAAGCCAGCAGGATATAAAGAAGTCACGAACAAAGAATATAGTATCCGCATCAATTTTTTGTTTATAATTATCCAGTGATTTCTCAGATACATTTAGCCTCCTCCTATTGTCCCAAGATTTTCTTGTTCCCCAGCCAAGTTGATGATGGAGACCCTAAGGGTTTATACTCTGAAACCCTCTCCCTCCCCCCTTTTGGGAGGAGATTCTCAGCAGACCTGGAAACAGCCAGCTGTAGCAATGAACATTTCATCTTTCCATTCCAAATGCAAGGCTCTGTAGTTTGGACTCAGATTTGACCCACCTTCTATACATTTTTTTTCCCCCTACCATCCTTGAGACACCCTAATGCAGTGGTTAAGAGAATAGAATTGGAGGTCGACTTTTTGTCTATCTGGGCTCTCCCAAGGTATGTAGGAGTTTGGACAAAATACTTAATACATCTATTAACTCTGTCTCCTCATCTGTGAAAAGGGAAAAAGTACCTCCTATACATGCCTACAGCACTGGATGGCTGTGAAGATTTAAGAATTTTTAAATCCTTGGCACAGCACCTAGAAAAGTCTAAGTGCTAGATATACATAAACTAGTTTTCATTATTATCTTCTCCCTACAAATAAAAGAGTACAGGTAGCAGCCCAAACCCAATACTGCCCAAATCCTGAACATCATCATCTCTAATGCAGAGTTCTACGCATCCAGTTTTGCACTGAGAACTTAGCAAACTATTTCTCCCCCCACCATATGTATCTGCATTTTACAAACTTACTCTGACAGCAGCGGCCGAACAGGGGTAGGAACCGTGGTTATTGTACTCTGGTGCCTATGCTATTAAACTCCGACACAGAAGTTCTTTTACAAAACACTTTCCTGTCACGAGGAAGGTGGTGGGATCCTGGTTTTACATGAGGAAATGGCACTTAGCAAAATTAATTTGCCTCAGCTCACGGGATCATAGCAGGCAGAACTAGGGATTCAGCTTGATCTCCTGACCCTCAGGATACAAGCCACAGACCAGGACTGTGCAGAGGTCTACAAGGAAAGCAGCCATGTTGGGCAGGTAACAGAAGACTGCGGCAAATTTCAACTATCCTAGTCAGCAAATGCATGAATCAATACCAGACTCGGGGCATCTGAAATGTACAATTTCTAAGAATTGTTGCATTTAAGAACCGCTTCATCATCTAAGAATTGCTGCATGGGGTCGCTAATTGCAGTTATTCTGCACAAATTAGTTCTTTTTCTGCCATTTTTGTTTCTTGGTCTAGGTTTTTTTTGGCGGGGGGGAGGAAGATGATACCGTCTGCAGTAGACTGTATGCAAAGGGGGAAGGGGGGCAAGAGGGCTTCAGAGATTCGAAGGACAACCGCACAGACCCCCACCACTGATAGATTCCTCCCTCTTAACCCAGCACCCAACGTACAGCTGAACAAGGTAGGATGCTCATTGGTCAACATGGGCACATGGTCAGCAAGACCAGAGAGTTCTGTCAAGATCACAGGAAGACCTCATTTTCATCTAACCAAAACCAAAACGTGCTCCGGAGTCCGAGGCAGGGCTGACCTTATGAGAAGTTGGAAGAAAGGAGGGGGAAGAATACCAAAGACTTCCAGTAACTGCTACCTTCAACTAGTAGAGAGATATGACAGCAGGAAGTTCATTACACTGGGGAAAGCAGCTCCACCCTCCCCCCACTCGCTACAGCGTATAGTTCACCGGCTGTACTCAGAAACTGTTCGGACCGTTTGATGTTTTAAAAAAAATCACTAGGTAGGAGCACCTGGGTGGCTTAGTCGGTTGAGCATCCGACTTCAGCTCAGGTCACAATCTTGCGGTCTGTGAGTTCGAGCCCCGCGTCAGGCTCTGGGCTGATGGCCCAGAGCCTGGAGCCTGCTTCCGATTCTGTGTCTCCCTCTCTCTCTGCCCCTCCCGCGTTCATGCTCTGTCTCTGTCTCAAAAATAAATAAATGTTAAAAAAAAAATTTAAAAAAAATCACTAGGTAATTGTAAATAAAAACTTAGGAATTACCTCCCAGCATTTACTAATCGGGAGACTTTACATAGAAACCTGGGCTTAACGTTATCTTTCAAAAATATCTAGCAACACGGTCAGATGCCATCTTGACCTGTTTTTAACCTCCTTGGCTTTTGGAGGCATCTCTAACAGCAAGCCCTGACCTAAATCCATGGCTCCAGTACTGTGAATTAGAGACCGAAGAAGGCAGGAGTGAAAGGGACTTTGGCCACTGAAACCCTATCACCTAAAGCAGGACCAGTTAAAAGCAGGACCAGTTAGCACCCAGTTAAAAGACCGCTGACAAAGCTGAGCACGACTAATGGTGACTGATGAAAGGCTGAGCCACAGGCAGAAGGTGGCTCTGGCGTGGAGTTTACAACCCATGGATCTGCCAACAAAGCAACAGGCTGTGGCACAGTCACAGATGGAACTCACTGTCATGTGTGGGACAGAAGACAGAAGTGGGTGTCAGGAAGGAAGAGTTCTTGTCCGGTGCAGCTGCCAGCAAGCAATGTGAAGGTGCTGAAGGTCAAATCACCTTCTCCTTAGTGCTTTATCTTGACAATGAGGGAATGGAATACAGGTTTTTAGCCTCTGGTTTTTATTTATTTAAAAAAAAAAATTTTTTTAACATTTATTTTTGAGACAGAGAGAGAGAGAGTGCGCATGAACAGGGGAGAGTCAGAGAAAGAGGGAGACACAGAATCTGAAACAGGCTCCAGGTTCTGAGCTGTCAGCACAGAGCCTGATGCGGGGCTCGAACCCACAGACTGCGAGATCATGACCTGAGCCGAAGTCGGATACTTAACCGACTGAGCCACCCAGGCGCCCCTTAACCTCTGGTTTTAAATTTACCTCCTAAGGCCATGGAAAACTAAATGCTGAGGCTGAAATGTGTGATGGAGACTTGAAAAGGGGAGGGGACAATGGGGATGGTTAAAATATAATCATTTTTGATACAATATTTAGATCTGATGGGGCACCTGGGTGGCTCAGTCGGTTAAGTGTCAGACTCTTGGTATCAGCTCAGGTCATGATTTCGCCATTTGTGAGCTCAAGCCCCGCATTGGGCTCCGTGCAGACAGCGTGGAGCCTGCTTGGGATTCTCTCTCTCCCTCTCTCTGCCCCTCCCCTGCTCACTCTGTCTCTCAAAAATAAACCAATAAACTTAAATATTTGTATCTATTGATTCCAAGTTTCCCAGTCTTAAATCTCTGATCGTTCCAAAGCTGTCTTTGAGGCTATCGCTCTATTTTAGATTTAGGAAATATTTGTTCCACAAATAGAGGAAGATTTCTCTTGGCTATAACCTTAATTGGGGGTGGGGATAGACTGTTTAAGGACTTCACATTCTTTGTTTGTATGTAAATGGTGCTGCTAATTGCCAAATTACAAGAAGTCCCAGCAGGACCTCTTCATGAAAACACTCCGTTAACAGCTAGTTCACATTGTTAGTGTTCAGGGAAAAGTAGTAAAACTGCTTTTCATTTTCAAATAATCTTAAATTCTGTCTTCAGTTTGTATGACTGGCATTCACCCAATTCTGTAAACAGAAATTTAACTCTTACCCTCTCCCCATACTCATGAACTTCGAGAAAGGCTTCACGATACCCTGCCCATTTCTCCTAGCTGAGGCTCTGCCTCTAAAGAGGTCAAGCAAAAATCACAATGCAAAAAAATACCCGCATGAGTGTCGAAACAAACTCATCGCCAAAGGAGTATTAAATTTCACGCTTTTCGCTTTGTAGGCAAGGACCTCGGACCCTCACGTAGCTACTCTGGACTTTACTTTTATACGTGGCTTTATCAAGGCTGCTCACAGTTAAGCAGCACCACGGGAAGCCACAAATGAGGAGGAGTAAGAAGTTGCTCTAGTTGGCGCTCTGAAAAATCTGAGAAGAAATTAAAGGCACTGTGGCCAAGAGGGAGAGTAAAATTAAAAGTCAGTTTAAGAACTAGAGAAGTATACTATCCTAGGCTCTTTCAGGAAATCTATCTATGCCAAACCCTTAAGAGTAAATGTATTTAAGATCTTGGAGCCAAAAAAGAAACCGGGAAACTATGGCCACTCCTCCCAGATCATCATTATCATAGTCATTAGAGTTGGCATTTATTAAGCTCTCCATGTGTGTGCCCAAGTACTGTTTATCTAATTTAATTTTCTTAACGTTAGTCTCAAGTAGATACTATTGTTATTCCTATTCTACAGAGGAGTAAAGTAAATCAAAGAGGTTAATTTCTACAAGTCGCCCAGAAAGGATGAAGGAAATCATGTGCCTGATTCCACCCTCATGAAGACAAAACTCAACCATCACTGAGAGATGATCTATTTTTTGAGTGCTATCAGTCTTGAAGTTTCGAATGCTAGTCTTAGCTGGGAAGGTCACATGAGAAATTAAATTCATCTGTTGTAGAGGTACGATTCAGCGATTGAGTGAATTTACACAAATGGCCAACCAGTGCCATAATCCAGCTGTAAAACCTTTCCATCACCTCAAAAATCTCCCTCTTGCTCATTTTCAGTTACTCTCGGTTCCCTCCTAGGCAGTTAATTTATGTTTTCTAAGTTCGCTTTTTCTAGACATTCCAGAGCAATGAATCTTTACAGTATTTCTTTACAAATCTCCAAAGTTTACAAGATGAGGTCTTTTCACCTGGAAGAATGCTATTGAGGGTGAACCAGGTCATAGCACGTATTAGGAGTTTGTTCCTTTTTATTACACAATATTCCATCGTATAGATATACCACATTTTGGTTAGCCTTTCACCAGCCGGACATGTGGATTTTTTTCCCAATTTTTCCAATTTTTGCTACTATGAATAATGCTACTCTCAACATTCCCCTTCAGCCTCTACGTGGACTTGTGGTTTCATTTCTCTTGGGTAAAATCTCAAGGGCAGACTTGCTGGATTGGATGGTCAGTTTATATTTAGCCTTCTGGCGTGTTCACCTTGGCAGCACATACAATAAAATTAGAATGTTTAGCCCTCTACAAAACTCCCTCTTTTCCAAAGTAGCTGTACCTCTTTCCATTTCCACCAGAAATGTAAGGAGGGTTCTGGATTCTCCATGTTTTGACCTATATTTGCTTTGTGTTCTTAATCCTAACTATTCCAGTGGCTGGGAAATCAGTGTGGTTTTCCCCAAAGACTAAGAACACTGACAGTCTTTTTGTTCTTCTTAAGAAGATTCAAATCTTTTGCCCGTATTTAATTGGGCTGTCCTATCGTTCAGTTGTATGGTGCTTTCTATAATCTGGGTACAAGTAGTTTACTATACACATGATTTGGAAACATTTTCTCCACATCTATGACTTGTACTTACGTTCCTAAGGTCTGTTAAAAGCATAAAAGTCTTCAGTTTCATTCAATTGATCAGTTCAACAATTTATCAATTTACCAATTTTTTTCTGTGCATAATTTTGGTGTCCTACCTAAAGCCTCCAATTAACACAAGGTCATGCAAAACTTTTCTTCTACAAGTTGTATAGTGCTCTTTTATTTACGGCTATACTCTATTTTGAATTGATTTTTGTCTATGGAAGAACATAAAAGTAATTTGTTCCCCCTAAAGTAGCAGAGTTTACAAATAATCTTGTTTCCCTCTCCTCCTCCCAAGAATTAGCAAAGTTTTCCAAATACAGAAGAGTTGAAAAAATGTGTATACCCGTAGATCACTTAGACAACTGTTAACGTTAGATGGAGTCCCTTTATTCATCTATCTAGTCATCTGTGAGTTCGTCTTTCTGACACATTTCAAAGTCTACTTAATTAAAATTTAACGCATTAATCATCCACTTCAGTTCGAAACTGTTTTCCCTTCTCTTTTTAAGGTCAAATTCACATACGTTGCCATGCACACATTTTAGATATACCAACTGAGCAAATCCATGTCGTTTCCATTTTGAAAAATTTAGTTTTAGCCCCCCAACTCAAACCAACATTGTTCTGATTTTCCCATGTATTGGTACTGTGTCTCCTTCATCTTCATAAAGACTTTACAGAAATGTACTGATCTAGTAGATATTCTTGTGCATTCTAGTAGATATTCTTTCACTCAGCAAAGTATTTCTAACATTCCTGTACATGGCTGCTGGACACCATCTCACGGTACGGATGTCCTGCAGTTTGCTTACGCATTCCCCTGTTGGACACCTGGGCTATTTCCCATTTTGGACGAGTATGAAAAACCTGCAAAGTTCGTCCTTACACAATTTTTTGGATAGCTAACACTTAGGAAGGAGATTGGTAGGTCATAAAATAGAGGTGTATTTTTTTTTATTTAAAACAATTTTTGTAGGGGCGCCTGGGTGGCGCAGTCGGTTAAGCGTCCGACTTCAGCCAGGTCACGATCTCGCGGTCTGTGAGTTCGAGCCCCGCGTCGGGCTCTGGGCTGATGGCTCGGAGCCTGGAGCCTGTTTCCGATTCTTTGTCTCCCTCTCTCTCTGCCCCTCCCCCGTTCATGCTCTGTCTCTCTCTGTCCCAAAAATAAATAAAACGTTGAAAAAAAAAAAAAACAATTTTTGTAATCTTTATTTTTGACAGAGAGAGTGACAGATCATGAGTGGGGGAGGAGCAGAGAGAGAGGGAGACACAGAATCTGAAGCAGGCTCCAGGCTCTGAGCTGTCAGCAGAGAGCCGGACGCGGGGCTCGAACTCACCAACTGCGAGATCATGACTGGAGCCAAAGTTGGACGCTCAACCGACTAAGCCACCCAGGCACCCCCGAAACAGATGTGTATTTTATGAGCAAGTACAAGACTTCTTCCTAAGTGCCAGTACCATCATCTTCTACTCCTAGCTGTAGCAGGCATTTCCAATTATTACTCATCACCACCAACGTACCTTCTGACTGAGGGAAACCCGAACCCCCTTCTCAGAGAGTGTACATCACTTGCTAGAATATCAGGTATCATCAGTGTCACACAGAGGAAGACTTCTATAGCATGCCTTGAGGGAATGGGTAATTTAAGTAGACGAGCCTTCCATTTTATAAATGGAAGACCAGATGGGCGCCTGGTGGCTCAGTCGGTTAAAGCATCCAAATTCGGCTCAGGTCATGATCTCACGGTCTGTGAGCTCAAGCCCGGCATCGGGGTCTGTGCCGATAGCCCAGAACCTGGAGCCTACTTTGGATTCTGTCTCTCCCTCTCCCTGCCGCTCCGCTGCACATGCTCTCTGTCTCAAAAAATAAACATTAAAAAATAAATTAAAAAAATAAAAATAAACGGGAGACCAGAGCTTTCTCCTCAGGTGCTCTAAGGGACACTAAGATTCACCACAAGCCCTGGAATAAAACATCCCGTGACAGGAGATTATGTTAATCTCACTCTCCTACCTCTCTGTGGGGCCTTACGAAAATCCAGGTGGAAGAACAACAAGCTTGTTTGTCCCTAGAAGTCTTTCCAGCTCTTTATCTGCTGTGACTGGAGCGGCCAAGAATCTCATGCTACCCTCCCGGTGCTAAAGCCAGATCTCTCTTCACTGTGACCTCCTACTGCCTTCTGTGAGTACTTTTTTTCTTCCCTCTTCACTCAGAGATAACCACAGACATCTCTGCTTGTGCTCTCATCACGCAGAAGTAAACTGATATTGACAAGCTTGTTTTTTTTTTATTAACTCTCCATGTCTACCAGAGTCAACAAACCTCCTTGGAGCTTCCGATCGCCTTCCACTTCTGAAGTGCTGTAACATTCTGCTGCCTCTCTCCCTAAATCCTCTGAGTTCGCTTCTGGCCATCCTCTCCCTTCCCTTTTCCAGCTTTATAAACTGCGCTTCATTTCTTGGCCTCGAAACCCCTTTCCTTCTACTGGATGCTGTCTCTACCAGTTGATCACTCAAGTTTAATGATCTACTTCCCCACCTGTGTTTGTGCAGAGCGAGGTTGAACTGATTACAGTTCCAGAAGAGTACTGTTAGGTGAGCTCGCCATGGCTGAGAAAGTCACGTTATCTCACAAGGCAGCTGGAGCACATCCAAAGCCACACATCACTGGCCATGTTGCATGGCAAGCATATACATAAAGCCTGAAGGTGTTTTTTCCTTTCCGAGGGGCTTAAGCTCTTTCATAAAACAAAATTTGGGCATTTACTCTCCAGTCGGAAATCGCTTCAATGGATCAGGCATGATTTCTTAGCAATTCAGGAGCACGGCCTTTTGTCTAGAGCTGCCCTACATATGGTGACAGCCATTAGCCACATGTGGCTATCGACCAGTAGAAACGGGGCTTCTCAGAATTGACATGTGCCACAAGTGGGAAATGTACCCTGGCTTGCAAAGACAGAGCAAGAAAGGTACAATTTGCCCTTTTTTTAAAAATACCGATAGCATGCCCCCAAAATTTCAACATTCCAAGGTGAGTAAGTTAACTTCGCCTGTGTCTTTTTTCCATGTGATTCTAAGTCAAATTAAGAACGATACTGGAGTTGTATCACATTTCTATCGGGCAGCACAGATCTAGCGCATCTTAAAAGAAAGCCTTTCTTTCAAAATAGTTTATCCATGTTTACTTCAACCTCAGCATCTCTCATCTAAAGCCCAAAGAACAAGTGCTTCTGAAATACCTTTTCTAGAAAGTTGCTTTCCCCCCCCTTCACGAAGGGCACAGTTTTAAAAGGCCACGTCTACCTTTAAATCAGCTTTTGCAGCCACACAATATGGATCTCCGTACAGCTTCACACAGTAGCTGTGTCTCCCATGCAAAGCCAAGGTATTCTCTCCACGTTAGTAAGTCAGACAACCAACCTGCAATGTCAGAAACAGATCGCAGGGAAATGTATTTGTAACATACATGTGGTTGAAACAGGTTAGTTGTGTCTGTTAGTACAGAGATTTCTGCAGGTTTCTGGCCACTGTACTTCAAATGTCATTGGCATAAGGTGATGTATGTGCCAAATCCAGGGGAATTGGCTCCTGGGAGCAGGGTGAGGCCCATCTGAGAAGGCACAAATGCCTGTCCTGCCTCCAGTAATACTGTGTCATCAACTCCCACCTTCCCAAACTCTGACGCTTCCATGAGCGGGAATATTCCAGGAATCCAAGGCCCCTCTCGTCCTGGAGATACTGCGGGAAAGCCTTGGAAAATGTTACTGGTCAAGAGACCTGGGCACGTTTGGGTCCTTTCGGGGCTGCTAAGGAATGTTAAAGCATTTCAGCATTCCATGCCTTAGATCCCTGAACTACATTATTCTGGGGCCTATAGAAGACAGAATGACATAGGCTTTGGGATGATGGCATCTCGGATCCCCCCCCCCCCCCTTTCTAACATCGTATAACTAATGTCATGGACCACACTGTCCCCTGCGTGGCTGGCATGGTCTCCAGCATGCCAATGTATCTCCCTGTGGCTGTCACTACCTTCGCATCTAATAGACCTCTGCCTGCTTCACATGGCATAGATACAGACAAGCTGGACTTACAAAGAGCTCTACAAAGCAGATTTCATTTCCAAAATAAATGGTTCTATCGCTAGGAGATAGTAAGCAAAGCCACGTTACTAGGCGACGCCAGAATACTGTTATGGGCTGGACATCCATCCCCTTACGTTACTTCCAGGCTTCCTTATGCATTTTTAATTACTGACCTGATCATTCATCTGGAAACTTCTCCAACGTTAAAAATATGGGACCACGAAGGACGTATGTCCATGACAGACTTAGTTTCTTTTGTCTTTTTTGTTTTGTTTTTGTTTTCGACTGCTTAATCGATAGGCTGGCATCATTTTACTTTAAAATCTGTGATTTCGTTTTGGCCAGCTACTTCCTGACTTATTGTGTTCTACTAACTGTGATAGACAAGGGAAACTGCGTTTGTAAATATTTTCAAATATAGCATTCATTTAATTTCAACCTTGGTGTTCTACAAAGAAATACATAAATTGAGTTGAGACATGTGTTCATTCAATTTCTGTATTCACTATATATGATCTCTGACTAAAAAAAAATTATAAGACAACCTTGTCCATTTGCTGTGTCCTTATAGAGTTGTCTATAAATTGAAGTTAAGACTAGTGGGAAAACCCTCTGTGAAGCCAATCCCCACCTAATATACTGTCATTCAGACCGCCCCGAGTGAAGCATTCTCAAAAGAAGACATATCCGTATGGGATAATTTTCCTGACTGACTTCCAGTTGTTTGTTAGAGTTGAGACATTTAATGAGTTCTACTCTTTGAAGACCTGTTTTTCCTAGAGAGAAGTTGAGACACAGCACCCAAACCAGATTTCAGTTCCTTCTGTAACTACCACCGATACGACAGTTATTGCAAACACTAATGGAATACTAATTTTAGAAGACATGTCAGAGGCAACTTAGTTTAATCTTATAAGGATTTTCTCTTCCCCTGAGAAGTGGTGGCTTCTTCTATTTAAATACTCCCAGTGATGGAGCTCATTACCCTGTGCCCTCGTTCTTTTTTTATCCGTTTCTAGAATTATTACAAGATTTTCTATATTAAGCTGAACTGTGCCTTCCCATAACTCAGTTTCCATCCTACCCCCGGTGCCACCCAATAGTAAGCCTAATTCAATCTTATACCTGACAGCTATAATGTTTAAAGGGACATCAAATCCAACTACCACTAGTTGAGATTTCCTATGCATGGACCATCACACTAGGTATTGATGTGTATTGTTAATTTATTCTTCCTAACAACACGAAGACATAGGTACATTAATCCTCTGTTTATAAAAAAATAAATAAATAAACGGAGGTATGGAGAGGTTCCCCCATCCACCCAAGATGATACAGATAAATGTAAGCGGGCTTTGAACCCTTGGATACACCCAGGGCCCATACTTGAGCTCTCAGATGCCCGTATAGAGCCCTGTTTCCTGACCACTCTCCTTCATTTTCAAATGTGTAGTAATTCTCCCTTCATCCATTAGAATATTCAAGCACAGCATGTGGCATGGAAAAGGCACTCAATGTTTGATGAATATGTCCATGCATAAATGTTACTAAAAATGGTTCTAAGGTCCCATGTTCATGCTGTTTAGCATTCTGGAATATCTTCTAGCCTATAGACTTGAACTTCTTTACTAAAGCAACCATATGCTCTGTGTTTTTGCCAATCTTAACATTCAAGTCTCCTTACTTCAGCAGGTTCTAAGCCCTTGGGGGGAGTACCACAAGATGCTTTGGCAATGTAATAAACAGCTATAGACCCCTCTTTTCAGAAAAATGCACCCTGATGACACATTTTAACCCCCAATCTGGTACACGGATCCTCTGATGTCATCTAGGGAGGAACATAGATGGATGTCATCTATGGAGGAACATGTCAATCTATGGATTGAAGTGTCATCAAATTTTTACTATGTCAAGACACTACACTTTACAGCAAAAACAAAAAATTACAGAGTGGTGAACTATTCTGACGTTAGGTACTACCTATGCTTCATCCCAATCCATTGGACTATTCCTTCTCCAACTTTCTCCAAATATGCCTAAGATAATGGTTGTTCCTAAAGTTATCCTTTGGACATGATTGTTCATCTAAGGGTTAGTATTCCCAAAGTTATTCTTGAAAGTTCATACCACTTTTTTTTTAAGTGTTTTTTTTTTTTTTAATTCTTTATTTTTGAGAGAAAGATCATGAGCAGGGGAGGAACAGAGAGAGGGAGACACAGAATCCAAAGCAGGCTCCCGGCTCTGAGCTGTAGGCACAGAGCCCGATGCGGGGCTCGAACTCACAAACCATAAGATCATGACCTGAGCTGAAGTCGGATGCTTAACTGATGGAGCCACTCAGGCACCCAGTACTACTCATTTTTGTGTGTTATCTTAGCAAAAAGCTCCCCTTTATCTTTTATACAAGTTACCCTACTATCAAACAAGCTGAATAACCCTGTCAATGTCACTTACTGAGAGGTCTGTTCATTCATTTCTAAAGAAATCTAATTCTTACACTGAATCCTATGGCTGTGAACAAAGCCAAGTAGATTTCCTCCTAGAGAAAATATGGTTTTATCCTAGAGATACTTTTAATTATTAAGCAGTCCAACTTAATTCATCATTAGTGCCCATAATGAAACGCAGTAAGGCAATTTAGCAGGAATGGAGCAGAGGTGCTATAAAATAAAATATAAAGTCATAACATTTATCACAGCTTGCCGTGGAGAAATTTATTCTGCTGGAAGCAATAGTTTTAGACGTAAAACTTGAGCTGTTAAAGAACTTATGTCAACCCTGCGGCAGAAACTGGCTAGGTGCTCACAAGCTAGTAGTTCTTCCTCCTTTGGGTGCACCGAGGAGATTCCTTGTGGCTCTAAGTAGCCACATGACCGAGCTTTAGCCACTGTCACGGGGCAGCAGCGATGTCTGTCATTTGGGGTCTCCACATAAAACCCTCCCCACTCTCCCTGGTCTTCTCTGCCTCTAGTTGGCTACAATGGAGGCCATCTCCAGCTCTACCTGAGACCCATACATCGACAACTGAAGGGTTGCAAATGGAAGGAAATGGAGGCTTCTGAATTCAAGCTTGGCAAAGAGCTGTCAGACCAAGAGCACCGAAGTTGGGCTGTTAGGTGAGTGGCCAACCTTTCTTCCATTTCTCGGAGATTTGGATTTGAGGGAGTCAGAGAGGTATCTGTCACAGCAGCTAGCATTATTTGATCCAACATGGCTCCCGTTTATGTAAGCAGAGGCTGTGGGTCCTGAGAAACCGCAAAGCTCATTTATACTTGATCATTGTATGTCATATGGTTATTTTTGTGTTTCTCTTAAAATGAATTTCTGCTCGGCAGTTTCATTATTAGAGTGTTTAGAATAAAAAGCTTTCAACATTAGTGTTAAAGAGACTGGACCTGAGGGAAGCAGCAGTAAAACTGACTAGAAAGTCTTTGAAGGGATGGTAGAAAGGCAAACAATGTAACTTTTTTGCCAGCATCCCTCCCCAGTTTCTAGGCTGACAGTGAATAATTTTTATAATACGAAATTCAATGTTTAGCTTTTAAAAAAAATGGAAAATGACAGGTTACACGTTACAAAATCAAGACTTACATAGTCAGACTGCCCTAGGTTCAAATTCTTGGCCAAAAATTGAGATGGAAAGACCCAGATTTACATTGGCTCTGAGAATTAAATCAAGTACCTAGTACCTGGTAGCTTTTCCATAATTCCTACATGGAACTCAAAGCCAACAATTTACTTCTGTGAGACATATTTCGGGGAAAGGTATGGAAGTTAGATACTTTACTGTGGCGAATACATACACTTACAGATAACAACTACACATATGCATATTCATTATTTACTCCACAAATATAGGCATTTATGCAAATGCCATATACTCATTATTAAAATCGTTACGCCCTACAAAATTATACAGTACAAAATCAGAAGGGGATAGAACTAGGTCAGCGTAGACCATTCAATATGAACCTTGTAACCAGAGCACAAACAAAACAATCTCAAAAAAAAATAGCGTCACAGATGAAAGACATGATGAATTCCTAGTAAATGAAACTGTCATGTATAAAAGGACTTTGAGGGGCACCTGTGGCTCAGTCAGTTAAGCAACCTACTCTTGGTTTCGGCTCAAGCCATGATCCCTTGGTTTGGATGTTAGAGCCCCACATCGGGCTCCATGCTGACAGCATGAGCCTGCTTGGGATTCTCGCTCTCCCTCGCTCTCTCTGCCCCTCCCCTGCTCATACTCCCTCTCAAAATAAATTAAAAAAAAAAAACATAGAAGGACTTTAGCTCATAAAAAGTAGTAGCTGGATGGGAGTACATTTGAGAGCACATTAAAACTGAGCCTTAGAGGGGCGCCTGGGTGGCTCAGTCGGTTAAGCGTCCGACTTCAGCTCAGGTCACGATCCCGCGGTCCATGAGTTCGAGCCCCGCGTCGGGATCTGTGCTGACAGCTCGGAGCCAGGAGCCTGTTTCCGATTCTGTGTCTCCCTCTCTCTCTGACCCTCCCCCGTTCATGCGCTGTCTCTCTCTGTCTCAAAAATAAATAAACGTTAAAAAAAATTAAAAAAAAAAACAAAACTGAGCCTTAGAGACAAAGTAAAAATGTGAAAAGATGAAGATGAGAATAAATGTTTCTAAGCCAGAAGACATACTCACACCAAATCAGGAAGAATATAGGAAATTGGCACCATGTGCAAAACCCACTTCCTCATAGCTTGTTACATTTAGCTGTTAGTCAACTTTAAAATATTAAATGTCAATGTGCTGAGGGAAAAAAAAAAAAAGATGACCACCATGTTTCCTTAATGTCACTCTTCTGTTTTACTGTGTATGTGCTAATTCAGATTATAGAAAGATACATTATAGAATAGATGCTCAGTCATCTTTTTTTTTTTTTTTTTTAGTGAATAAATGTATAAGTAAGTGCCCGTAGCACAGTGAGGAGAGACACAGGCAAGTAAGAGTCTGGAATAGAACATTTGTAGCATAAATCCTGAGTTGACCCTAGTTTACCACTTATTGGCCTTCACCCTCTTGTAAACTTGCTCCCCTTCTCTATAAACAGGCCATCACGATTGCAAAGTTATCATGAAAAACATACTCTTTGTAAAAATGCTCTGACGTTTCTAACACGTAGAACATCTCTAGATAGATATGTTAGAAATATATAACATAGAATATCTAACTTATTGATAGGGATCGATATTAACAGCATGCACGTCCATTGCATCCTTTTAAGAAACACACGGAGAAATGAGGATTCAGTTACATCAGGGTGGGGGACAGCACACGGACAGGTGAAGGATATGGGAAGGTAGGGTGGGTCAAGGCACAGACACTGGGTAAAATTTGACATCTTACTCAAACAATGAGTCACCTGGTTCTGTTAATATTGATAGTTTACATCACCAGAAAGTAAAGACAGAGACTAAGGACCAGTATAGGTCAAAGTCTTTCCTTTTTCATTTTTTCTCCCTAGATCTTCTGTATGATGTGAATTAACGGTGCTCTTTGCCCAAAAATATAGGTCTGGCTACTTGTCCAGAATTACAGAATTTTAGAGTTAGTCAAGGCCTATATTTATCCAGTCGATTTATCCTCCTCTCAGGAAGGTCCTTGATTTGACCTTATTTCTGCTCTGCAGAAAACCATTTCCAAAGCAAAGCAGCTGAATTTTGTTCATTATGTCGAAGTAAGCCACATACAAGAAGTATTAGTCTTATCAATGAGAAGATCCCAATTGTTAAGGTTCTTGCTTCATTGATTTTCCTTGACAGAAGCTGTGCGCGTATTGGCTTTCAAGGTACAGAGCATATGGTAACTGCAATCTCTTCTAGTATAGATTCGGCTAGGTCTTTTAAAGAAGAAAGGCGTTTGCAATAAATAACACTAAAATATATAGCTACTGTATGTTACATAGGTTATCTTTTACATCAGACACCTTTTAGAAGAAGAATTTAAGAAATGCTTTAAGTCATTCCGATGATAAAAATCGAAGTATACCTCCAGGAGACCAAATACCTGGACAAGAGTCAGTGTTTCTCCAAGGTGTCTACCATCCATTCAAAGACTTAGAATATACTGTAATACTGCACAGATAGGCTGCTTGATGTCTCTGACTTACGCATAATCCTACACTGAACCAAAGGATCCCACTGAAATCCCAAGCTTTTCTGCGAGGTGGATCAAGGTATGAGACCTTCCTCCTCAGTGACTTCCACAATCCAAGGTAAGTTTCAAAGTTGCAGAGGAATTATTTCCAAGGGGTGTTCTTGGACTGGTCGCCCCCAAGGCTGTCATACAAAAAGTTATGTCGTTGTCAAATAATTTTGGGAATCATTGCTCAGTGGATTTCAGTAGCGATGTGCGAAGTTCGTTTGCGTAGCAACACGGAGAGATGTTGCTAAAAACAAATGTGGTTAACTTTACTAGAGTTAAATAGTAAACTATTTGCCTACCAAACACTTCCCATAAGAACCTTTTCATTTAAGTACAGTTCATCTACTCCACCCAAGCAATTTGGGGAATTGATGTGTTCAAAGTCTATTTGGGAGAGAAGCATTTTTTTTTTTAAGCAGGCTCCACACCCTAATGAGCCTCATGTGGGCTTCAACTTACCACCCTGAGATCATGACCTGAGCTGAGATCAAGAGTCAGATGTTTAACTGAGTGAGCCACTTGAAGAAAGGCAAATTTCTTAGGTTGACTTACCACATTATCCCATCTGTCTTTACTACTCACATTACTCTCATCTTCCTCATCCACCTGCTTGGCTTCTCTTGTCCAATTTACCAAATGCACATGTTTTTGATTTAGTTTGACTGCTTTGCGCTATCACCCATGTTTAACAGGTCTATTGCTTCCTTTTCAAAACTTCTGTTTTCTTCCCTATCCCTTTTAGTTCTTTCTTCTCAGTCCTCTACAGCCAACTTCCTTTTCCAGTCTACTTTGAGTGTAGCCCTAGACCAGAAGCATTACCAATGCAGAGTCCTGGCCCTTAATTCAGATTTACTGCGTCCAATCTCCGGGGTGGAACCTTGCAACTCGTCGTAATAAGTCCTTCAGGGGATTCTGATGCTAAAGTTTGAAAACTACCACAGTCACCCTTAAATATTCTGGGTCCTCAGGGGCTTGCCCATGGCCCTTTTCTTGTGGACTCAACTGCCACTGACACACCAGTGCCTAGTACAATACGTATCCCATGGTGGGTGTTCCATAAATACTGGCCAACTCAATGAGTAATTCTGAGTTATCTCCAGCTCAGCACCAAATACGCCAACTGCTTTTCTTCACTTGATGATTTTTTGGCCTCTCAAATTCACCCCATACCAAATTCATCTCCTTCTCTTCCTTCACTAAACCCAATCCAACAGAAATGGTTAACGCTAAATGTGATTCCTCTGCTCCAAGCTTCATCTACATTCTCACCGATTGTTAGTAATACCTTTTTTTGTCTAAGCCAAAAATCTAGGACACATTCTGGTTTTTCCTTCTGCCACCGTCATTGACACCCAGTCAATCCAAACACTAGTTCCCACCCACTCTTCTCCAAACCCACTGCTGTAACTAGATCTCAAAACTCCAGTATCTCTCCCTGGAATCTGACAATCCTCTCCACTAAATACATCCTATTGTCCAGCTACTAGCCACAGCAAGCTTGTTACAGCACAAATGGGGCTGCACAATCCTCTTTAACCTATCCCAGCTTAATCCTCAACACTGCCAATAAAATCCAAACTCCTGATCAGCTGCAAGGCCTCCTTTTTCCTATTCCTCTCTATCACTTAACCACGGTTTTCTTTCAGCTCTAGCCACTAACTATGCTCAACTTCTTTTGCTTCCTTGAATACGGTGTGCTCCCTCTGGCTTCCAGAACATTGCACATACTCTTAACTACCATCACTCAATCTTTCCACTTGGCTGTTTTTATACTCAGATATCCACAACACCCTCTCTGCCTTGATTAGGTTCCCTTTCTGTAGGGTTTGTCAACAATTCATTCCTTCAGTCTTATTTTTTGTTAAGTTGTACCGATTTTCTAAAAGGCACTGGGGACTTCATCTCTGTGTCTCAGGGATTAACTCTATGCCTTGAACATAGTAAACCGAAGAAGAAATGTCAGTTCACTATCTTGTCTAGACAAGGAAACCAACAATTAAAAAAAACATCACATCTTAGATGTTTTGAGATGTGAAATACAACTATGGTGAAATAGTCAAGATTACCATTTTAAGTTTACTTACTTAGAAAGAGACAGCAGGGGATGGGCAGAGAGAGAGAGAGAGAGAGAGAGAGAGAGAGAGAGAGAGAATCCCAAGCAGGCTCCACACGGTCCGCACAGAGCTAAACATAAGGCTTGAACTCATGAACTGTGAGCTCATGATCTGAGCTGAAATCAAGAGTAGGCCACTCAACCAACTGAGCCCCCCAGGTGCCCTCAAGCTTACATTTCTAACAAAAAACCTCACTAGCCAGTATAGATAGATATTAACCAAATTCATGGAAGAAATCTGACAAGAGGTATATTTGGCTGGTACAGCTGATCAATGATGCTTTTAAGGATCTAGGCTCTATCAATGTCTATGGTTTACAATCCCTATAAGGTGGGATTCTTCCTCAATCTTGTGGTCTCTCTCAAGATAACTGTTGCTTCTCCAGGTTTCCAGGGAGAAGAAGGAGAGAAGGGCAAGGGATAAAATGCTTACATGCTCAACAGCTTAAACTATCCTTTTGTCCAGTGTAAAAAAAAAAATGAGAGCGAGAGAGAGAGGTTGTCCCAAGCCCTGCCCCAGTCATCCCCCCGCCCCCCTCCACAGCATTGCTCTGCCCAGAGCAATGTCCATTTCCATCCCCAAAGAGCAGGAGGCTGCAGAGAGGAGTGAGTCAGTCCATGAATGCTGAGTAACATCACCACTATCACTGGAGCAGAAAGATGAGCCAAGTGAGAACAGATGTGGTCAGACACCAAGTAAGCACAAGTTTTCATGGTGTGCTAAAAGGTTACCTTTGGCCTTAAGACAACGGTGAGGAAAAAAAACCAGACATAATTGCATTTGTATTTTACAAGCTCATTTTTACTACCCTTATAATCACATTGGAAGCTACCAAATCAGGAACCCCCAAGGGTCCAATACAAGGAAGAGATGGCTTTTCACTCTACCATCTATGAAGAAAGTCAGAGATTCACCATTCTCTAAGTTGGCAAGGTGCTACAGGCTTTGGTTAATTTTTGTTTTAATTTTTTTAAATGGAGGAGAGCAAAGTACAGCTGAAGAAAACAAACTAAACTGAAGCCATGGAAGAAAGAGCCAGGACTCAAAACAAAGAGCAATGCAAACCGAAACCAGGTACCTGCCCCATGCCAGACCCTTTCAACTATTCTGGGTCACTGACTGCACCTCACAGACCTCCAGCCACCGGAACATTCCAGTCCCAAAGCCCCCAGCTGCTGTGCTGAGCTTTCCTTGGACTGTACGGAGGTCTACATGCCTTCCTCTCTCTGACTGCCGTGGGGTCTGCTGTGCCTCGCCGCAGACCCCGGCTCTCCTGGTGTTCCCTAGCTCCCTCCCCATGGTCGAGCACAGGCAGGTCTCCTGGGCCCATCCTTGCATACTTGATCCCATTTCGGCATCTGCTTCTCCAAGGACTCAGATGAACACACAGACTAACACACCACCATTTGATCCCCCAAATACTGCAATCTTTCCCCCTTTAGGGGTGAGGAAAGTTAAAGAACTTGCTCAGCCATAGTCCCCATTGGGTTAACAAATGCCAGAGTAAAGCATTCCAGCATTTTGAGTGTTTTGGAATTAACATCCGACTTTCCCCACCGTAAGGAAAAAGACTGATTCCACTAAACACCTGGAAATTGAGGCTAACTTGGTAATCTGACTTCAAACATGACCAGATATGACAATTACAGAGTAGCAGCATTCCTTCGAAGTGTGTTTCTTCCATCTAGGACTGGTGACTTGAGTACCTACCTAACTCCTGTTTTGTAGTCGATCTTACAAGAAATATTATACATGACAGTAGCAAAAATGTTTGTTTTTTCCCCAAGTCCAAAGTCTCTTTTAAAATGCATGGTTGGGGCGCCTGGGTGGCGCAGTCGGTTAAGCGTCCGACTTCAGCCAGGTCACGATCTCGCGGTCCGTGAGTTCGAGCCCCGCGTCAGGCTCTGGGCTGATGGCTCAGAGCCTGGAGCCTGTTTCCGATTCTGTGTCTCCCTCTCTCTCTGCCCCTCCCCCGTTCATGCTCTGTCTTTCTCTGTCCCAAAAATAAATAAACGTTGAAAAAAAATTTTTTTTAAAAAATGCATGGTAAATAAATGTCAGTTTTTATCTTCCCAAACACAAAACATTGATGCTTCTTAAAATATAGCTCCCTTTACTGGCCATGCCCTGAGAAGTTATCAGAAAGAGGATATATCCCTTGATTCTGGAGTATCAAGGGCCTGAACAGATTTAGTATAAAATTGTCTCCTCTTAAGAGGTGATCCATTAACATTAATTTACTGACTTTCTTCCAACGGTCCATCATTACTGGTAATTTTCAGTTACTTTATGCCACTAAAAAAAGAAACCTCACAAAAATAAACATTAAACACATTTTTTTTTTAAATGGGGCACCTGGGTGGCTCAGTTGGTTAAGCCTCCAACTTCAGCTCAGGTCATGATCTCGTGTTCCATGAGTTCAAGCCCCGCGTCGGGCTCTGTGCTGACAGCTCAGAGCCTAGAGCCTGCTTCAGATTGTGTCTCTCTCTCCCTCTGTCCCTCTCTCACTTGCACGCTTTCTCTGGCTCTCGCTCTCTCGAAAATAAACACGAAGAAATATTTAAAAAAAGAAAAAAGATAACACTTTGCCACTTTCCCCCAGTTACACTCTCATTTTTTTTTAAATAACAGCTTTATTAAGGTATAATTGTGATACAAAAGACCACATATATTTAATATGTGTAACTTGATGCATTATACTCTCATTTTAACAGAAGACTTGTTTCGGCTTGGAAAAGGGCTGGAGGAGCCTGAACCTTGGCTGGTAATCCTCGCTCAGTCACAAAGCAAATCACCCTGATCAATCAGGGCGTCCCTGGGCTCTTACAGCCCATTCTGTTTAAACCTGGTAAGATCACCTGCCCAGAACATCGGAGAGATTCTGAACAAAGGTTCAGCATAGATGCCAAATCGTTTGAATGCTTCCAGAGATGGGTGTCATTCACACAGCCATGAACACGGTATGTTCTGGAGAAGCTCTGAATCACCGGACGGCAGTTACTGTGCTCCAGTGACCTACTTCAGAATTTTGTCTTCATGTATTTGTAGGTTTATAGTCCCATCCTGCTTCTTACCACCATGCCTCATTTGACTGGTATCTCCTATGGTCAAAAGGTTGTCCTACTGTGAAAAATTATTATTTTCCATTAATTATCATTACCCTGTTTTTAACATTGAATATTAAAAGTTCTTGGGGTGCCCGGGTGGCTCAGTTGGTTGGGCGTCCGACTTCGGCTCAGGTCATGATCGCGCGGTCCGTGAGTTCGAGCCCCGCGTCGGGCTCTGTGCTGACAGCTCGGAGCCTGGAGCCTGTTTCGGATTCTGTGTCTCCCTCTCTCTCTGACCTTCCCCCATTCATGCTCTGTCTCTCTCTGTCTCAAAAATGAATAAACGTTAAAAAAATTTAAGAAAAAATTCTTATAGATGTTGCACGTAAGAATTTTATTAGAACCTTTTAGTGATGTGAAGCTTTAAGTTTTTCAGTCAACTTTGGAAGCATCTAAATCATGTTTCTAAGACTTAAATGACTTAATTATTCCTATTACTCTTGCTTAGAGACCTTTGATTTATCTCCATACACTTTCAAAGATTTGTAAGTTAATTAAAAACACCTTTCCCCATGTAAGGATGATGAAATACTTTGATCTCATCTGCACTTTGTACTTTGACTAAAACCTCTCAACTACAAACTTGGAGCATACAATTCACGTAAATACCCACAATATAACCCAATTAGCATGGTCAGTCCTCACTGTCAAACCAATAAGCAAAATTACATTTACCGAAGGTAGGATTTCAAGATTTTTATTTCAAACACACAGGTCACACATTCCTTCGAGGACCATGTCATTTTCTGCTAGAGACAAACCAGGAGACAACCATCCTTTTTATCAGAAGACAAAAGGGGAGGTACTTGAATCACCTCCTCATTCTCAATCGATTCTACCATGTGTTTAAGTTCAGAAATTCAACACACGACCCAATTCAATCACTTCAGATGGCCCTCAACAGGTCTAGATCTCAATGCCCTACCAATGAGCCCTGACAAGATTCAGGAGAGTGAGAGGTGTATCTTTCGTAAAGTGGACCAAAACTGGGAAAGAACTGGCTCCAGCTGAGGTGAGTGTGGACAAAATGATTCATTTACCTTCTCTAGAAGGGTTTAGAGTTTAGGTAGGGAGGCATGCCATATCCACTGAAAAAAACAAAACAAACAAACAAAAAAAAACACCTAACCTAACTAAAGGAGAGGTGTTTGGGGAATCAGGGCTCATGCTCTCTGGAGACAGATCATTCTGTGCTCCAATTCTAGATCTGCTACTTGCCAGCTGTAGGAACGTGGGCAAGCTACTTAACCCTCCCGCAGCTCAGTGAAATAGATAATAGTATCTGCTATGTAGGGGGTTAGACGAAAACGTAGGGAGAAACACTTAGCGCCTGATGAGCAAATATGCTCAATAAACTGTCAACTATACATAAAGGCCTCATGCTTGTATAGTTTTCAAGTACTTCTAAGAAAGTGACATCAAAGAGGAATTGCTTCCTCCCCTTGCCAGTCAGAAAAAGCTCCCTGAAGGAAACCTAACTAAGCATCCGGAGATTTAAACCAAGAAAGGAGGTAACAGATATGCAAGACCAGTATTTGGAATGTTATTCACTATCATCAAACATGAGCATGGTTTACACTTTATGTTTTTAAGAACTGGTGACCATAGGCTTTGGTAGCCTTGCACTTAGGTGGTTCTTTTTACTCTCCCCATAGGCTTAGATTTCTGGGCTCTTATTCCCCTTATCTCAGATAGGGGCCCCGTACAAGTAGGGATCACTGCTTGTATCTCCTTTTTATTTTCTGTGCAGAATTTCCTAATTCCACTGGTTTGCGTCCACCTGTAATATTCCTGGGCTCCATTTAAACGGCCAGGCACACACTGACAGTCCTATTCCCCTGCTTCCCGAGAAAGGACAAGCCTTTGAAATTTTTGTGTCGTGGACAAGTGCGATCACGGTTCAGTCCTGTGGTTTCCTTTTTCATGCCATTCACGCCGACTTGTTTGCCAACTTTACACAGAATCACATACCTAACATTTCAGAGAGCACAGTTTAATTCCTCCTGGTGGAGGGAAAAAAAGAGGAGATTCGAATATATTTTAAGTCTCGGGTTATGTAAAATCTATCCTATTGTCTTCCAATACTGGATCAATGAGACTCGTATGTATGCATTCCAAATCATGCAAATGGATTATTACTCAAAAACCCAAGAATTATACTTCTTGTTTTGCATGCCTTTCTGTTACAAGCAGTAACTATTCCCTTCAGTTTTATTACACCCTTTCACAGTATCTGCTCAAACTCGATGTGCTACTTTGCCCAAATTAGACCTGCCTGGCAACACTTTTAAGGACGAAAATTGTGTTTAAATGCATTTACATCAGCCTCTCATCCCATCTTTAGAGAAACAGGCAAACGACTCTATTGTGCCAGCTTTCAAAAAACATTTTTTAAAGCAAGCTTTGGCAAATTAGATAATTATTAAGCAAAACAATACGGTGCCCAACATGATGCATTAACAGTTTCTAATGTTATTGAACCAAACGACAAGAGAGGCACTTTGTTCTTACTTACTTGGCAGACAATTATTCTTTGCTCCAGCAATATTTCATGTGCATACTTCCAAGGAAGACTCATGAACGCAAAGGTTCATTAAGGGAATGAGAGAATCGATTGTAAAATGGAAAAGGCCGGGTGAGGTCATATTTCAAAGAGATGAATACGGTACACTCCATTATGTTGTAATCAGCCTCTCCCTTTCATTCCACAAACTGTAATAGTTGATCCTAATTTAAAAAAAAAAAAAAAAAAAAAAAAAAAACGTTCTTGCAGCCTTCAGACCACCTTTGTCCTAAAGCCAGGGAAGGAGTCACACGTGGCGGTAGGCATTTTCCATTTACCGCAGGCCTTGGGGTCCACAAAACCCACGTTACTGACCGGTTTTCTCCTTAATAAGAAAAACATTCTAACGCTACTATTTATTGTTGCCCTGGCAAACCACACTTAATAGATGGCACTTGCCCTGTACATGACACTTACAACATCAATCAAGACTGAATTTTATTTCAATTTATTATGGTTGCTGTCCAAATGAAAAAATGCTTATATCGTAAAAATGTCTTACAATATAAATGGGCCAGTGATGTAATCACAGATTTGAGGGTGGGGGGGGAAATCCTGATTTGGGTTCACCATTTGCCCATCCTTCCTCCTAAATTTTTCATTGGAGTTAAACACAACAAAATAATGGGACCATTAAGAGGGGATGTTGGTACAAAGCAGAAGTCACATGTTAAATATTTTATATCTTTATGAAAGGGCTTTATTATATTTTCTTTCTTTAAGAAGGAAGTTGATATTTCCAAATGATCTGGGATAAATGACTTTAATTTTACTTTCATTGAAGGCTCATCTGCAATTTTTTTTAACCCCTTGAAACAGCCATTCATCAGGAGAGCAACACTATCCAGATTTTTAGGCTAAAATTTATCCTCGGCCACAGATGTCGGCTGGCAGAACCTCCTCCAGGTCCTACTCAGTTCCCACTGGGCTTTTGTCCCAGATGTCAAGAGATGCTTTTCACCGATGGAAAAGAAAATCATAGAACATTCTGCCTCTCACATGACTCATCAGCGACTGAATCTTTCTACCAATAGCCCAGCAGGTTTCTTGAGAAGGTGGAAGGTCTGGGAAATAATTAAATACCTATTCTTTGCATGGTTCTCAAACCTGAGCATGGCTGCTTACACCTTGTATTTACACACGACGGGGCCAGCTTCATGGGTACGTGACCTTCGGCACTACATGGGACCTCATACTTGATTTAGTGCTCTGTTGTTATTGTCGTGAAATTCTGAATCATTTCTGAACTAGGGGCCCCACGTTTTTATTTTCCACTGGACCTCACATATTAAGTAGCTAGTCCTGACAAAGGGTCAGGGGTAAGGCGGAAGAATTTAACCTAACAAGATCATGGGTGATGCTGATGCTGGTCTGGGGACCACACTTAAAGCGTTATGTGCAGTTAGTCAGAAACACACTTGATTTTCCAAGCCACCCTAATCAAGAGGTGGTCATAAAACAAAAGTTTGGCCAATGAATTGTGAGTACAATTTTATTGAGAAGGGCCTCCCTTGCTCAGTTTGCACAACCCTTCCAAAAAGTAGCTTTTCCATCCCTCCAACCTAGGATGCAGTTGTGGGACCTGGTGTTCCCCCAAGTTGTGGGACCTAGACACCTTGCAACAAGCAAGACAAAAACAACGTGTTGAACATGGCGCAGCACAAAGCTACCAACAGCCACCACAGTATGAGCTTCTACTGCAGGGGATGGAAGAATCCTAGACAATACAGCTGATCAGAAGAAATAGTACTTCAGTTACCTAAAGTTACAAAGTACAACTACTCAACCAAAACTGTTACCAAAGCAAAATATGGTCAACATCTGGGCTTTGAGTCTTCCAATGTTATTTGTTCTCTACATAAGGTTATTTTTAGACATCGCTCTGATTACATGGAGTATAACGTAGTTTAAAGTTTTTTATCTTAATATAATCAAGGAAAAAGTATCAGAGCTGTTGTTCTGACTGTACTGATTCTTGGGACAATGATCTGCAACTGTGCTTGATGGTTTCAAGGCTACTTTGAAAGCATCATCTTAATGCTTTGAGTAAAGGTATGGGAGGGACCAATGTTCCAACCCAGTGAGGAAGCGTCAGTGTTACAGAGATGTTTGAGGACACCCAGCCAGCCAACTAACAGAGTAGGGACTGCAACTCTGGGCTTGGCTTCTCAGCTCATGCCTTTCTACCCTGAAGTGAAAACCCATCTATTCTCAAGGTTACAGAATACCTAATAAACCATAAAGCTTGAAGACTTTAATTCTTCCATTTGTCCTAGGAAGGAAGTTGGGCCTTCTCAAAGCCCATTTTATTCTCCCCTACCTCTAAAAGAGGTCTCTGGGAAAGAAAGGTTCCATGAGTATGTTGTGGAGGACTTAATTCTTTAAGTTTCTTCTCAGCAATTCACCATGTAAAAGTTAGAAAGTAAAGGTTCTTAGAAGTCCTATAGTTTCTGTGTTTTTTAAGTCTTATTTAAACCAAAATTTGTCATAGTTACCTGACAAAAGACTTGAAGAGAAAAAAACTAATTGACATCTCTCAGAACACCGTATTCTAAGGAACGCATTGAGGTATTTCCTAGATAAAAGTCCTTCCTGGTTTTAAGATTTTACTGGGTAAAACAAATGAAAGACACAGAAAGAATGAAAACCACATCAAATTAGGTTAAATATTGGGTAGGAGATTAATACTAAGACCCTAATTTATCTTTTAAAACATAGTCTTTGGTTTTTAATATACTTCTAGAGCATATAGTTTATGGCATTTGCAAGGATTAAACTTGGTCACTTTACTGTGATGAAATTTTTATTAAGGCCAAAGCAGAGTATTTAATTCAGGAGCAATCTTCCCCTTTGAAAAGGGGTAATTCAGACAAAAGAGATTTCTTTTGAAAAATGCCATGATCAAGAACCACACATGCTGCCCAAAATGCATAGCCTCAAGTTGAGCTACAGAAATCACCCTGAGCATTTCACTCTATGTATTTATTTTATGATTAGGTTTTTCAACAAAGTTTACTTCAGTCACATTTAATTGAGTTAAACAGCTATGCCTAAGGTTAGAAATTCTGAGATGATAGATATGGACAACTACCCAAAATGGCAATGCCCTGCTTTATGGAGGAGGAGAGGCAGGGTATGATGCTGGCTTTACAAGTTTATTTAATTAGCAGCAGTGTAATTTAGCCGTAAGTGTCAGAGACAGACATCAGGGATGCCAAATCAGACAGCCTCTGACTTGCAGCCATGTTCTATGAGCTCAACTTAATGGACAATGGCTTCCTATTCAGACAAATGGAGACCTGTTATTTTCCTGGAAGCCTGGCCCCCTGGCTGGATGTGAAGGGTTAACTTCTGGGCAAGTTCAACATTCACATCATTTTTCTAAGGTTAGTTTCCATAACGGCTCAAAATGTGGTATTCGACATGTCTAAAACAGAGGTCTACTTTCCACGATGGGGTAGATATATTCTAAGTTTCAGTCATTCAAACAAGACGGTCTAGACTATGCAACCATGACTTGGGAGATTAGACAGAGGAGATGTGCAATACTCCTTACAGTCTCTTTTTTATGATAAATAAATAGACCTAGAAGTTTCCATTTTAATGATTTTTTAAGTGTACAATTCTGTGACATTAAGCACACTCACCATGTGGTACAACCATCACCACTACCCATCCCCAGAATGTCATCATCCTACACTGAAGCTGTACACATCAAATTTTAACTTCCCATTCTCCCCTCCCCCAAGTCCCTGGTAAACACCAGCGTGCTGTTACCACCTTTTGGCTACTGTTACTGCCCTCATGAACATAGATGTGCAAACAGAAATCTGAGTCCCTGCTTCCAGTTGTTTTGGGAATACACCTGGGAATTGAAATGCTGCAACACATGTTAATTCTATGTTGTTGTGTTTTTTTGGATTTGGGGGGGGGCGGGGGGTAAGCCTCCATACTGTCTTCTACTACAGATGCATTCCAGTTCTTCCATATCCTTAACAGCACTTATTACCTTGGGTAGTTTTCAATATTCATCCTAAAGGGTTCAGTTTCCTTGAATAGACCCAATTGCAAGGATCAAATGGGATAGGGACCATTTGCATATAGAAAGAAAAATAGTATGCTCATCACTAATCCATGAGTACATTTTTTTAAAAATTGTTCCTTAAACTTTATTTTTGAATGAGAGAGTGAGCAGGGGAGGGGCAGGGAGAGAATGTGAAGCAGGCTCCATGCTGTCAGCACAGAGCACGGTGCAGGGCTCGAACCCACAAACCATGAGACCGTGACCTGAGCCGAAACCACGAGTCAGACGTTCAACTGAATGAGTCACCCAAGAACCCCATGAGTACATTTTAAACACTGAAAAATAATCTCTTTCATTTATAGCACTGAACCATGTTCTTTGGACCCCAATTCTAGGGTTCCACCCCACACCCACTGAGTCAGAAACTGAGTAGGACCCCTCAGTCTGCTTAATGAGATCTCTGATTCTGATACACACCTAAGTTTAAGAACCACTCATCTGGAACTCAGGTTGCAAAGAAGCAGCTTTTGAAAAAAACATAATCCCAATCTAACTGGGAGCTGCCTGTAATGTAAATAAATTGATCACATCTACTTTTACTCTACCTGTTTTAAGAATTAGCCGGGTGATACTAGTCCACAAATTTCTTACCTTCAGTTCCTTTATCTTAAAGGGTTGACTAAATCAAATAATTCTTAGGAAAGCACTTAGCATATTACCCGGTAATCAATAGTCAGCTTTCCTTTCCTAAGTGTTATAAAGAGGAGTAAGTCCTATATGATTCATTTTCACCTTCCTTAACTCAATAAAGTGGATAACTTACGTATATCTTCCCGGCTGAAGGAAAGAGGAAAACTAGCCCCTCCATCTATGTTCTGCAACTTAAAGGATACTTCTTTGAGAAGCTTCACTGCCTCTCCTCTTCCCCATCCCCTCAGCACAAACCTCTGCTAGAGCTTGTACCCCATGTTCTGTTCTCATCGGACTCCTTGAGAGCAAGTACTACTCCCCTTCCTTACATGTGTCTCTGGCACCTAACTCCTATTTGATATCGTGGCCACTCTAAAAATAGGCTAAATCATTGAATTTTTTTCTTATGGATATAAATTTATCATGGCTAGCCTAAAGCAGACTAAATCCCAGAACTTTCTGAATAATGATCACCGAAAAGCACGGGCTTACATTACGTAGATTGAAACTTCAACTGCTCTTGACCTTTTCGAGTCACTGGCTTGTTTGAAAAGCTAGTAAGCTCCAACATTCCTCCTAGAAAATGCACATGACTACATATGTAAAAGCCCTTTTAGACATGCATTATTTTTATTTTGCTAGGGTAAGATCTTTAGGGTCAAAAGCCCTATATTATTCATCTCTCTCAGTACCATGTACAGAGTGGATGTTCAACAAATTAAAGCTGTGAATAATGTCTTGAGCATTTAAATGAATATTAGACCACCTATTCCGAGAGCTCATTTTATTCCTCTGCTTTGAGGCTCTGTTTACTTAACAAATCTGGGCAACCATACATAAATAATATCCCTTAGGAAAAAAAAAAGGCAATCCTTTCCAATGGGACTACCACATTGTTTGTCAAGGTCAAGCCTGCGAATGGGTTCACACAATCTTTCTTTCAGCACGGTTCAGGTGCGAGTTAATCCCATGTGAATGGTGAGAAGTTGTCAGTCATTAAGTGGCTGTCCTTATTTGGGCTCAAAGAATCTCCCCTTTTAGGCTGATACATAAACTCTAGCCCTTGATACCTGAATGCCACCCTGGTATCACACGTGCCTGGCACAGAAAAAACACCTAGAATTTTATCCATCAGCCGCTCTGAATATGGCCACTATCAAGACTCAGAATACCGTCCTGTATGAAAAGCAACTGCCCCAAGTTCACTTACAACGTTCTGTCCCAGAGAAAGCCTCAGACCTCTCAACATCCATCCCTTTATTACATTAGATCACGAATTTAACATATGCTCTTTGGTGTGCATCTTGTATGTTTCTTTCATGGCACATGTGATACGAATATACGCTGGCAAAAATAGAGGTAACCACAGGCCTTTGCTTTTTATTGGGAAGGAAGCATCCAAATTTCCTTGGTAAATCTTTGGCAAAACCATAGACTCTGGATTTTGAGTCACATTCTCTTCTGACAAGGAAATGACTGTCTTGGTCATTCTCCCTGGAAAACGCTCACAGACAAACTCACAAAAGCCACATTTTTGCCTATCCTGATTGCAAAGTTTAATTTACAGTGGAAGTTGAAAAAGGAGGTATTTTTATTTGGTCTCAATTAAACTGCCTTCCTCCCTAAGTCCCCTCCATCTGGTTGACGGAGGGAAATAATTGACCAGTTTATGATGTCATTTTGACTAAGCTTTAACAAGTCTCCAGGGACACTGTTCAGCTCCCTTGGATAAAAAGGTACCATCTCTCTAAGCTCTCAGTCCTCTACCTCCAACCTATTTTCTCCCTAAGAGCAGCAGGAGCGGGGTTAGAGAGGGTCACCCACATTGCTTTTTTCCTAAGATGGCATTCAAGTGAGGGAGAAGGGATGCCCATCTCAGGGCAGAGAAGTTGGGCTCCCTGGAGGCTAGGTCCTGGTCCACCAGACTACTTTTGCCCTGGAACATCCCCCGATGTGCAGAGATGGCATACCCCACCAGATCGTTATCCCCGCAAAAATATGGGTTTTTTTTTGAAAGGACATCATCCACGTATGGTTGCCCACATTTGTTAAGTAAACAGAGAAGAGTTCCTACTCCCTCCGAAGTCCAGCTGGGAAAAGCCTGTGTGCACAAGCAGGAAGGGGCAGAGAGGGGGGCGGGCAGAGGACCTGAAGCAGGCTCCATACTGACAGCAGTGAGCCCGATGTGAGGCTTGAACTCCTGAACTGGGAGATCATGAGTTGAGCCGATGTCAGATCTCAACCCACTGACCTACTCACTTGCCCCCAGGAATGGTCTTCTTGGCAGCCTTCCACTCTCCTCATACCAGCAATCCCCTCAGGCAGGCTCTCAGCCACTGCCTCACCTACTTCTTTGGACACATCTCCAGAATCAAAGGTAACTCAAGATAGTTGAAATTTCGGGGTATGCACCCAGCTGCAGGCAGCCTCAGAGGTGATGCTCCTCAGCGTCCTTCACAGGTAAAGAAGGTACGTGCTCCGTCTAACTCTTCAACGTACCCAAGGCTACAATGTTTCACTGCTTTGTCCCTCATTTCTCCTAAGCCAGGAAATGGGTAGACTTTTCTTTACCAACCCCTGTGTCTCTTGCCTCTCTTCCCCCAACCATTAATACCTATGTTTAATTAGCCACAACGGAAACTTCTAATACAGGCTAATGTTCATTAGGATCCACTCTATACTTACAGGGAGTGGGGTAGGTAAACAGCAGGCAACCCCGACTGGATGTTTACCACACGCGGCAAAATGCAGATAAAGCCTTTAAATCATGATGTTACAATGCTCACAACTAGCCTCTAATGGAGCTGCTGTCATTCTTGCCATTTTGGAGATGGGAAAAAAGCAGCACAACCAAGGCCAAGTAACTTGCCCAAGTCGTTCGTAAGTCCTATGGTTAAGATTCAAGCGCAGGCACCCTGGGCTCCAGAACCCTTGGTACTAAGTGATATACACTATACACAGCCTCTCACAGGAATCCTCCAGAGCCCAGCTCCGAAGGCCCTCTAGATGAAAAACAGAAACATGCACAGATGGAGACTTCTATGGCACAATGTCACAGGATATCATCCAAAATGGAGATTTACAGTCCTTGCTAAGTTGTTTGTTTTTTTTATGTCCAGTACTTCATTTGCTGAAAGTCAAATTTTATGGGCTGCATTGGCCACAACATTGCAGACAGATGTAAATGCACCCAGCTTTTCCATGTGCTACATTCCTCACGAGTGTTGAGCCACAGTTCACAGAGGCTGCTGATGGGCATACGTCTAATACCCTAATAATCCCCATTTCACAGCTGGAGAAATGGAGGCTTATCAGGGTTAAGTCATTTGTCCAGGTCACACAGCTGGTAAGTCAATCCAAACTCAAATCGCCCCTGTCAGACTCTAGGGCCCCCACCATGCATCAGGAGATACCGCTGAAGCATCTAGGACCACACAACGACTCTTCCGTCAGGAGGGGACACAACACAAGCCTCCTTATGCAAGAACTGCTTTAAGGTAGTCCATTTTGCTGTTTTCAGCTAGGTCTTCCTTACATCCTACGGGGGGGGGGGACGGGACACTCATATTTCAAGCCTATATTCTATCAGAAACGTGGCAGAGTCTCAAAGTCTCCTTTGTGCTACCCAAAATACGCAAGTTTAAATCCTCAGAGTATGACGTATGATCAACATAGTGGGTCTTGCTTTTCCTGGACCCCCCAACCGGTAACTGCGACAGAATGGTCTAAGGAACTTCATTCAACACCAGCCACGCTCAGGGACTTAAGGAGTCAGCAGAGTTGACATTGAGCCACAACAGACACTACCATTAAGTCAACTGCTTGTCAAGGACAGAAAAATGTTAACCTCAAAAAAGGGAAAAGAATACATCCTTGTTAACACAAACAGAAGTAAACCCTAGTCATACTTAGGTTGTCCTAACTCTTCACTATTTTCATCTGGGTAACACAGAGTGGTAACAGACTTTATTATGTGTAGTGCTGATCACATGAAAATATCAATGTGCTACACAAAGATTCATTATTAAAGATTTCTTTCATGGCAATCCAAACTTTCCAGATTTTTTTTTTTTTTTTACATTCTTACTCTTAGCCTGAAGGGAACTTCTTTGAATGGTTTGCCAAAATTCTCAACTCTTTTAATATGAAACATTTATTTTCCATAACCCTTTCATATCTTGGACCACATAGTAGGAATTAAAAATTAGAATTTGTGCCCTTAACTGCAGATCCCTTTAAGATGTGTTTGTGTAGGAATGCCCAGATGGTGCAGTCGGTTCCATCAGGCTCTTGGTTTCAGCTCAGGTCATGAGGTCACAGTTGCTGAGATCAAGTCCCACATCAGGCTCCATGCTGACAGCACGGAGTCTGCTTGGGATTCTCTTTCCCTCTCTCTCTCTGGCCCTCCCCTGCTCACTCTTTCTCATTCTTGAAAATACATGAATTAAAAAAAATGTGTTTGTGTATACATACACAGTCTTATTTAAGAGGTACTTTAACACATCTTAAGAGGGGAGGGAGACACTACCCAAACACTAGTAGAAAGTTAAAATTTAACAGCCTTCTAAGCAAATGTTTGGTTGAGTTTCAACATCACCAGTAATTGTCAACAACTTCTACCATGTAACTTCATCAACATAGGTTTCTTTAGAAATAATCAAGTTATGATACGTCCCTCTTATTTCCTCATCTGAGTGTTCCCCCTTCAACCAACACAGTAAAAAATGTCAACAGTGTAGGAACTAGAGTTTGCAAGCACAAGGGTTTTCTGTAAGCCAACATTTCTCTCTCGTGAGATGGTTCCAGTGGAAAAACCCAGATTTGAATGCATGAAGTTGACTATCTTCTTTACCCGCCCCAGGAGGAGTTACTCAAAAGCAGACCTACTAAAAGATCATGATGGTTTGTGTTAATGGACTCACACCAGCTATGTGAGAAAAGTAAAAAACAATAAACGAAACAAGATGGCAGCTCCAGGGATTTTGCTGAATCCACATTATGTGGCTTGGATTGTGTGCAGTAGGGTCTCATGTGGTCCAACACGTTGCTATCACTTCCTGCCCTCAGCAGATTGTCCCATTTTTTATTTGCAAAATTCCCAATAATTCTATTATCCAATTAGAGAAGGAAACTTACAAAATTATCAAGAGGAAATCAGCCTGACAGTTGCTGTTTTCCAGTGAAATAAGATCCAGGACTGTCAGCTGTAAAGTGAACTTGCTATAAATGAAGTTAAACCAGAGGTCTGTGGTCAAGTTTCTATGCACTCTGCTGTTGTAGTCACCCAATGGAGCACATTAAAGTACATGGTCCAAATAAGAACATGGGTACCTCTCACCTTTCCCCACCCCTGCCTAGCCATCCCTTCCCTACCGAAGTCCATAGAATATGGGATACATATCAGACTGTTTTATACCCAGTTGGTATCCCTTCTATTTCCATCATTAGAAATCCTAATGCAACATTTATTAACCACTTCATATGCCAGACATATCGCAATTCCCAAAACATTGGAGTTAAATTCTATTACCATCGTCATTTTACAGATTAAAAGAATTAACAGAGAGGCACCTCGGGTGGCTCAGTCAGTGAAGCATCGGACTCTTGATCTCCGCTCAAGGCATGATCTCACGGTTCATGGGCTCAGGACTAACAGCGTGGAGCCTTCTTGGGATTCTGTCTCTCCTCCTCTCTGCGCCTCACCTGTTTGTGCTCTCTTTCTCAAAATAAGTAAATTTAAAAAGAATAACAGAGGGGCACGTGGGTGGCTCTAATGGCTAAGCCTCCGACTTCAGCTCAGGTCATGATCTCATGGTTCGTGAGTTTAAGCGCCGCTGTCTGTGCTGACAGCTCAGATCCCGGAGCCTGCTTCGAATTCTGTGCCTCCCTCTCTCTCTCTCTCTACCCCTCCCCCACTTGTGCGCACGCACTCTCTCGCTCTTTCTCTCTCTCAAATAATAAATGAATAAACTTAAAGTAACAGCAACAGCAACTTGACTGTGAGCTTCACCACTAGTACCTGTGTAAGTGACTTTTCTGGCTTCCATTCTCATTGGGTTATGCCGATAGCTTAACAAGTCAATATATAGTAAATATATACCTAGGAGGTACCAAGAGCTGCCCAAATATTTGCTATTATAATTATGCTCCATTACTATTAGGTTGTAAAAAAAAAAAAATAACTTCATATACTATGTGAAACAACTGTGGGAGCATGTGGGTAAAGGACCACATATGACAATTTTGGTATTACCATGAGAAAAAAGGTCCTTATCCCTAAAAATGAAGACTCACGGTAGTTTAAGCACTAACAGAGTCACATAATCTTAACAGTATCCAACACGTACCTGTATGCCATGGGCACTCAAACACTCCTGATGGACCCGCTAGTGACCTAGCATGTATGAGCCAAGATCCAGATACAAGCTATTGCAGGTACTCGGTCTCAATCCTCACTGCACCAGCCTCTCCTCTGAGGGGGTTAGCCGCCTCCTACATGCCAGAGTCCAAACACCACAGTCAAACCACTGCTGGCAAGGCCAAAACCTGCCAGAGTCGTCAGGGACATCCCGTCTTCCCAAGTGGCCAGGTGCAAGGTTACGTCACAACGCAAAGACTCGAAGGAAAAAACAAGCCTCAAGAGGTCACAATGCACAGTCAACCATAATAGCGGGCATCAGTTCTACAAGTAGCGGCTGGGCCAGTTAGAATATTCCAGAAGCTGGCCTGCACATCAGTCTTTCGTTAAAGTGGAAACCATCTGTTGTTCAGTTGTTGCTGTGTCTCTTAATGAAGTACTTACCATTCCATATTCTACATAAGCAAAACCATGCCTTCTTTCAGAAAATAGTGCCAAGCTTCAAAGAAGGTGCAATTACTTATCCAACACAAAGGATCAAGGGAACCTGAAGTGAGCTTCAACATGCCCATTTATGGAGCACTGCTCAGAGTTAATACACTGTAGAGATGCGCTACAATAAATTGGCCTCAGCCAAGATTTACCTTCCAATATACTACAGATATAAATCCTACATTGAAAAGATAGCTTCTACAGATTTTTTTTGCATTTTACTAGAAGTATCCTCTCTTCCGACCCCAAAAGCTCTCCATCCATCATTTTTTCTCATGCATACCAGTTAAGGGAAGCAATCTGACTTTAAATCCTTTTTGTAATCCCATTATGCACAGAGTATTTTGTAATTGATGGTCCTTTCTTATGGAGCCTGAACCTGCAGGTGTTCAGAAAACACCAATTTTCATGCCTTCATGGCAGTCATTTGAAAAAGCAGGAATTAGCGAAGTTCATGTTATGGTTCTTAAGTGAGAATACCGTAACTATTAATACTTTATTTTACAAAAACTATGAACATCAAATAGGAATCCTAATTATGAAATCAACTAGTTTGTATGCAAAACTCCTAAAGAGAGAGAGAGAGAACGTTTAAAAATAATAAACCTTTTGTTTCTAATGGTCAACACACCACCGACACCCAAGTGTAACAGAAAAGCAGCCTAAAACTAAATTCACAAATGAGGTCTCCTTCCCGTTATTGTCCTTTACAGACATTTTTATTCTTTCTGTATCAATCAGGCTGCCTCCAAAAGTACCAAGTTTCATCTCTAAATACTTTCATCTAGGAAATCGGGCATCTGGAGACTCTCGTGACAGTCTGTTCAGTTAAAGATGAGGGGATCCCAGCTCAAGTGAATAACCACCCATGGGGTATACCACACTCTGGAGGATGCCAACGAAATCAGCGACTCAGTCCCTCCACCAAGAGGTGGGCAGTCTAGTTCAAGAGGCCAGGAGTACCCAAAACATAAATGGAAGACCACAGAGCTGGTGTATTTCAATGCTACGATTTGTTTTATAGACAAGAAGGGCCACCAAAGGCTGAGATAGGGTTGCCCACTCTGGGCCATGACTAGCGGGGAAGGTTTCCCAAAGAACATGAAGCCTACAGTTTCATGGAGTTGATGCATAGAGGTCAGGACTACCCTAGTACAGAGGGCGGGGAGGGCGGGGGGGGGGGGCGGGGGCGTTCAGAGCTAGGTCAGCAAATGAGGCCGAAATTGTGAAGTCAAGCTCATTCTTGAAAAGCCCCTAGATCCTTCTATGAAGTACCACATAACATAAAATAGGTGGCATGTAATGCATATGAATTCAGAGGACAGCTTTACATCACCACTTCATATAGATCTATTTAGCTCAGGGGCACCTGGGTGGCGTGGTCGGTTAAGCATCCGACTTCAGCCAGGTCACGATCTCGCAGTCCGTGAGTTCGAGCCCCACGTCGGGCTCTGTGCTGACAGCTCAGAGCCTGGAGCCTGTTTCCGATTCTGTGTCTCCCTCTCTCTCTGCCCCTCCCCCGTTCATGCTCTGTCTTTCTCGGTCCCAAAAATAAATAAACGTTGAAAAAAAAAAAAGATCTAACTCAAATTGCAGAAATGCACCTATGATGCAACTTCACTGTAAAGAATTTCAGAGGGGTTATCTGAATCATCATCCTGCCCCCCTACAAGGCCAGTGGAAGAACATTCCAGGGATCCCAGACCTTGCTTTGGAGGCAATTTTACTGCATGTCCCAAGGTCTCCAACCTGTACATTAACTGTGTCTTCCAGTTCAGTCTACTGGTCCTAACAGTAGGTCCCATACCTAAAACTAGGATCCAGAGGTTTCTGTCCAGCTCATTTTTGACCAAAACATTAGTTCATTCAGATGTCAGCGACTCAGAGCTACCTTCCAGCCATGCTAGAGTGCACTCATTCTAGAATACAATTCTATTAATGGATCTTAAAACTGCCGGATCTACAAAGTACAACACTCCATGAAACTTAAAGTTTAAAACCGTAGAGTCTCAAGGTTGGCATCATCATTTAAGTTCATTTGGTCAGACCATAATTCTGATGCTCAAATCCCCACTCAACTGTCCTTGTTAAATGGCCTCACCATCAGGGGTGGCTGGATGGCCCAGTCAGTTGAACATCTGTCTCGATTTCAGCTCAGGTCGTTATCCCAGGGTTGTGGGATCCAGCCCCATGTTGGGCTCCACACTGAGCGTGGAGCCTGCTTGAGACGACCTCTCTCCCCCTCTGTCCCTCCCCACTGCTCACGAGCTCTAAAAATAAAACAAATGTGCCCACAATGATATGTGAGCAATGCCGTTGACTAGCTAGAAATTCCCCAAGACAGGAATCCTATTTCAGCCACCTACCTGCTGTTCCTTACAAATCCTTTCCTTATATAACAATCCATTTTCCTCTTTTCCTCTCCCCCCACCCACTGTTCCTATTGAAACCCTTAAACTACTCCTGAAAATGAGGATGATCACACAACCTGTCTGCTCAGGGCAGCCCTTGTATATGATGGTTGTCCTAACCTCGTCATTAGTACTATTTCCCTTTTATTAAAGGTTCCCCTTGTTTGAAATATTTTATTATCATCCTAACGGAACAGATTTTGGCCGCTGGTAGATTACTACTGCCTGAGTCTGAGTCTTCTTTACTCCCAGCTAAAATTTTCCAGGGCCTTCAAATACTCTTCACCTGGCATAATTTAAGGTCTGTAACCATCCTGTTTTCCTCTTTGGAATACACAGTAGTTGATTTGTGTGGGGGCTCAGAAAATGAGGTCAGATCCCACATTCTCTGTACTCTGTAAGTATGTTGCTTTACATTTGCCACCTTACCTCTTGTCTTCAGTTTCTAGTATTTCCTTTCTTGTGGATAGTTATTTCCATTCCTATTTTTGCAGTGACCATCTGGATGTCATCTACTCTTGGATCCCATCTACACTGAATTGAAGTTCCTACAAAGAGTCACTAGTCTGGGACTGAGGTCAAGGAGGACGTTAGATTACAATTCAGTGGTATTTGACCATTTGCTAACAGTTAAAACATTATTTGAATAACTTCAAAGAGTTATTTGAAGTTCTCTCAAGAAATCTAGAAATAAAAAGGAAAACACAATAGACTAAGAGGCAAAAACACAATCAGTAATGAGATGTGAGGAGACAGAACTAAAACAGAAAATCAAGTCCAGAAGGACCACCACTATGTGTCAGTACTGCATCTTCAGAGAACAGCCTTGGAAAAAACCATATTCTTGAACTCGGTGAAGTTTAGGATGCTCTATTGAAAGTTTCACCCTTTCTGGCACACCTGGGTGGCTCAGGTCATAACCTCACAGCTTGTGAGTTCGGGCCCCGCATCCAGCTCCGTGCCGACAGCTCAGAGCCTGGAGCCTGCTTTGGATTCTGGGTCTCCCTCTTTCTCTACCTCCCCACCACTCAGGCTCTGTTTCTCTCTCAAAAATGAAGAGACATTAAAACATTAAACAGAAATGAAAGTTTCACCCTTTCTCTTTCTACCCCTGTCCCATGCATGGCTTAAAAAAATTATGTACTCTTGGGGCACCTGGGTGGCTCAGTCGGTTGAGTATCCGACTTCAGCTCAGGTCATGATCTCATGGACCATGAGTTCGAGCCCCGCTTCGGGCTCTGGGCTGACAGCTCAGGGCCTGGAGCCTGCTTCCAATTCTGTGTCTCCCTCTCCTGTCCCTCTCCCCCTCATGCTCCGTCTCTTTCTCTCTAAGATAAATAAACGTTAAAAAAAATTTTTTTTTAATTATGTACTCTCCCTCAAACTAGTCCTTCATAAAATCCCTAATGAATAGAGCCCCTAACAGCTTTCATATTTCAGTCTAATAGATAACATGGCATTGCTCTTCCAACCTCATTTGCTCGAGAATCAACAGTTCAGACACGTTTTCCTTTCAAGCCAGACCCCGCATGTGGTATTCAACACACTGGCATTAACATTAAATCGAGTTTGTAGGCATAAAGCACTTTTATATACACCTGCTATGGAGTTTTATTTTCCCTCAAAGTTTTATTAGAGCGGTTACATTTTTTCTGCAGTTTTATGTGCCTTGCTATAAATGATTACTGTCTTACATTAAACCGAACAAAATCATGGATATCAGTCAACTAAAAAAAAAAAACAAAAACAAAAACACGTGGCTAGACCCTTGTCACCTATTTAGAAGAAGGGTGAAGCAAATCTAACATTACACAAAACTACCTGCTTCTGTTGGTAAGGATAATGACAATTAAATAACCAGAGAGGGGCTACAATGAGAAATCTGGTCTCATGATACATAGACACAAATGAAATGTAAAAATACTAGCAACTTACACAAAAATCATTGATTTTTTTTTCCTCCTGATTACTATTTCAGTGATCAGAGTATATTAGGTACTTGTTTGGTTGCAATGTGTTTTATTAATGCTGTATCTGACACCCAATTTGGAAATCAATGCTTATTTCATCCTTGTTCTCTGAGGGGTTCTATTATTTACAATTGATTTAACAGGAATGAAAGGCTTACCATTAACAAGACCCAGCTGCTGACACTTCACAGATGAGTTATTGAACTTCAAAAAGTGAATTAACTTAACCATCGCCAAGACTGATGGTTTGATGATGTTTTGCACCAAGTCTAATGTATTTATAATTAGAATGTCAAAACAATAGTGTTCCTGCTTTGGCCAGTTTCTTGATTCTTGCTCTTTATGGTATTTAAAAGTTTATTTGTTCCTTAGCCCACCATTCTTTTGAGCTTAAAAATGTTCCTTTAGTGGAGTAAAAAATACCACATTTTCTTCTTAACCCACTATTCTTTTCAGTTAAAAAAAATGTGCCGTTAGTGGACTAAAAAAAGCCGTATTTAGTGGCTTCAAATAGGTGTACGTATATGCCTACCTTTCAGCACCGGGAATCAAAGGACTGATGCATATAGAATAATTATTCGAGGTCAACACAACTATAAACAGCAACTTACTTTTGGAAAAATGTTAAAAATGGCCTCATTTGCCATTTTTTTAAAAATCCAGACTCAAATGAACGGCTATTAAGTAAGGAAATTTATAAAATTGAAGTTTAAGCCAAACACATCTAGAGTTAGTTTCCAGGATTGATTCTTTTAGTGGTTCCACGTTGTCCTAAGGATGCTTGTTGTTTCTCCATCTGTCCTGCGTGCTCAACTTTAGCTGCACGGAGTAACCGGCCTCACCTTCAATCTCCACACCATCCATCCAATGAGAAAACTACCCATCCTAGGTGTTCTTATAATAAGGAAGCCTTTTCCAGACACTCTGCCATCACCAGTGAAAACACTCCCTTAGGTCTAATTAGTCAGATTTCTGTCACATATGCATTTGTCAACCAATCATGTGTCAGAGAATGAGACTGCCGATTTATGGCTAAGCCATGTTCATGAGCAGGGGCGGGGGAGGATATTGGTGAACAAAATGAGCCTTCCCCCAAAGAGAAGACATGGAAGAATGAGAAAATATTTTCAACCAGGTCTTTATTTTACAGGCAGGAGATAGTACATTTCCCCACCCACGGAAAAATCCTAGCAGCCCATAAGGAACCACAAAAATTCTGACACTAGGGGTTCCCCGACACATTGTGCACGTAGATCATCTTACATTAGCAGCCCTCAACCACATTAATTTTACCCCCTACCCCTCACTCCAAAGAATGTATGTCCATGTCTGGAGGTATTGTTGGTTATCACAGCCCGGGAATACTAATGGCATTTAATGGGCAGAGGCCAAGGATGTTTCTCAACATCCTGCAATACACGGGACAGCCCCTGACAACAAAGAATTTTCTGGCCCCAAATGTCGGCAGTGCTGGTACTGAGAATTCCTCCTTTGCAGTTCCTTCCACCCATATGCCCCAGGTACCTCTCAGAGCCTCCAGCCAGCTTTCCCCCCACTCTAAATCCTCAACAGTCCACCAAGACTTTAAAGAACTATCTGAGGAAAGAATTTAAATACTGGAAGATGAAGGGGGCACCAGGGTGGCTCACACGGTTAAGTGGCCAACTTTGACTCAGGTCATGATCCCACAGTTCACGGGTTCAAGCCCCACATTAGGCTCTGTGCTGACAGCTCAGAGCCTGGAGCCCGCTTTGGATTCTGTGTCTCTCTCTCTCTCTCTCTCTGCCCCTCCCCTGCTCGCACTCTGTCTCTCTCTCTCTCTCTCTCTCAAAAAGAAAACATTAAAAAAAATTTTTTTAAGTAATAAAAGATTAAGTGGAAGATGAATCAAAGATAATTTTTAAAAAGCAACATGAAGGGAATATGCCAAGTAGGAAACAAATTTTCACAAATAAAACTGAACTGTGTGCAGTTTATGAAGGGCACACATAAAGCACAAAAAAGTTAAAAAATGGTAAGGAAGGGGCATCTGGGTGGCTCAGTCAGTTCAATGTCCGACTTTGGCCACTTTTAGGTGGCCACTTGTAAGTTCGAGCCCCATGTCGGGATTGCTGTTGACAGATCAGAGCCTGGAGCCTGCTTTAGATTCTGTGTCTCCCTCTCTGCCCCTCCCCGACTCATACTGTGTGTTTATGTCTCTCTCTCTCTCTGTCTCCCCCTCCACTCTTAAACTTAAAAAAAAATTTTTTAAATGGTAAGGAAAGCTATACCAGGAAACAACCAACAAAAAGAAATTAGTATAACATAAATCAATTTGATATTCATATAAACCAGAAACTTTAGGACAGAAGTTTGAGTAGAGGACAATTATCACCAGGACAAAACAACGATTCTAAACATGTATACAGATAACATACTCTTGAAACGCTCATTCTGTGCTATTCTTTACCATTCTCATTTTGGAACCCTGTGCAAGTATGACTTTTATTTTCCCTTTAGGTCAGTATGGGGCTATCTGGGTGGTGAGAAGGGCCTGGTCCCCTCTCATTCGGAACGCATGTCTGTGTTGTCAAACTACCTAACAAAGAATCTATTCTCAAAGCTAAATACAAAGGAAAACGTGTTAATATATTTACCAGCTGATTAAAGCTCTACGTGCATGCTGGAGCCTTCCAGACAGGGAGTTTTCCCAT
Source organism: Prionailurus viverrinus (assembly GCF_022837055.1). Classification (NCBI taxonomy): domain Eukaryota; kingdom Metazoa; phylum Chordata; class Mammalia; order Carnivora; family Felidae; genus Prionailurus; species Prionailurus viverrinus. The sequence continues at coordinate 17,466,936 of NC_062569.1, forward strand.
CTCATTAACAGACCCTCAATTGTCACTACATACAGGTTTTTTATTTTTCTTAGGAGATGTTCCATCTCCCTCCTCCCAAGTTTCAGTCCACCCGCCACTGTTCTCTGAAGGTAAGTGGACAAGCGGACCTGGCGATCTCCCTCCTGGGCATGTAGATTTTTCACTCAAACTCCCAGCCTTTAGCATGCTATTTCAGTCCTAGCTATACTTGGTAGCTTGGCCGTGACCATGTGACCATATTCAATCAACACCTTCACAACTGTACCTTCAGGATTCTACACGGGAAGCTGAAGGCCTTGCAATGGGTTCTTTCACAGACTTGCAACAAATCCTAGAGCAGGCCACAGCTGTACTCTGCTTTTTAAAGGTTCTTGGGACTTTATTACTAAGCCTTTCCAGAGTTGTAGAAAGATTGTGCATTTAACAGTTTATAAAAAATAAGTACGGTTTTTGAAAAGACTCAGTCATATAAAACTCACTAGGACCAATTTCAGATACACAAGGACATAGATCAAAACTTCCAATTTCAATATATTGATCTTTCTTGAGAGAGACATTTCAATGGCGAAAAGAGAAGTTCTAAGAATCAACCTGTAGCTAAGGAATGCTTCCATTTAAATCGAAACCATTTTCCAAAAGTTACATAGGTATTACCTTTACATACTACATCTAACCATTAAATTATTCGTACAACTCAGGGCACTGCTAATAAAAATTAGAGGAAATATACATGATAGAACAAGATGTGTTTGCATTTAGTAGAGACCTATCATTCCAATTTGTGCTATTAGCTCTCAGTCCTAAATATTCTTATTACTATTCCAAAAGAGCCCCAGGGTTAATAAAATTCTATTTCCCTTGCTACTATTTTACTCTACATTTATGTAAATGTTGCTTCTGAATATACTTAGGCCTGGGAATGAGACTATGCATTATAGTTGTTACATCAATCCATAGTAATACACAAAATGCCACTATTTAAAATCTGGGTTGTTTTTTTTTTTAAAGCAATTTTTTTTTTTTTACTTTTTTTAAATGTTTTATTTATTTTTGAGACAGATAGAGACAGAGCATGAGCAGGGGAGGAGCAGAGAGAGAGGGAGACACAGAATCCGAAGCAGGCTCCAGGCTCTGAGCTGTCAGCACACAGCCTGACACGGGGCTCAAACTCACAAACTGTGAGATCATGACCTGAGCCAAAGTCAGATGCCTAACTCACCGAACCACCCAGGCGTTCCAGAAGTCCATATTTCTAATTGGCACTGTGTTTCCATACAGGAGAAAATCCTATTTCTCATACATGTTTTGGAATAATAGGACATGGCAAATTTGGTTTACCAAAGCTAAACATGTCCAGCGATGAATATACTGTACATCTTTAGAAATGCCTAAAATTGCAATATAATTCAAATTTTTGGTTTATACTAGATTTCAGAAGACATGTAGTTCATAATACCTAGAATTCCAGTGTATCATGGATTTTAAAATTAAGTGTTAAATGCTTTGCTACTATGTTCACATACTCAAACATTGCTCATTTGATTAACATTGATTATACTCCACAATTCTGAACTACCTGTCTGCAGTTCTCTCTTCCACAGCAATACTTTAACTTATTTTTATTGGATTAGAACCTATAATAATTCAGTGAAATGAAGAAGAAACAATTCTTTCGTGTAGGGAAAAATTACTGAACATAGAATACGTGTGGGAAATAGAAAATCACCACTAAACAAACACTCTCGTAATGAGTGTTGCAGTAGAGATTACCAGATGCTAAAGTTTGCGGCTCAAAATTTGCAGGAGAAACAAGGTATTTCCATTGTCCCCAACACGTGTCCAAAGTTAACATCATCAGAAATAGAGGACATATTGGCATCCTGCATCATAGGAGGAGAAGGGCACTGAGAAGGGCACATAACTTCTGTGGTATTCTGGCCAAAATATGTAACATCAATCCAATCTTCCGTCATGAAATACATCCAAGTTCAAGGTTAAAAGAATGTCAAGATTTTAAAGGGTACTGGAAGGCTGAAGAGTCACAGAGGGGAAGAAACAGAGACAACAAGCCAACTGAACTGTAATATGGGTTATCTTGCATCATGTTCTCCAACAGGAAATGGAGGTTATTGGCCAAACTGGTACAATCTAAATAAGGTCTGTTATTTAGTGAATACTATTGTTATCTGTGTCATTTCCCTGGTTTTTTGAATTGTAGTATGGTTATATAAAACATTAACATCGGGCACGCTCTCGAAGACGCACGGGAACTTCTTATCATCTTGGTGACATTCTATAAGTAATTATTGCACAATGAAAACATTTATTTAAAAAACCTTTTTTTTTTTTTTAACGTTTCTTTATTTTTGAGACAGAGACAGAGCATGAACGGGGGAGGGTCAGAGAGAGAGAGACACACACACAGAATCCGAAACAGGCTCCGGGCTCTGAGCTGTCAGCACAGAGCCTGACGCGGGGCTCGAACTCACGGACCGCGAGATCATGACCTGAGCAGAAGTCGGATGCTTAACCGACTGAGTCACCCAGGCGCCCCTAAAAGCATTTAAAAGTTGTAACCAATGTAAGTTAATACTACTAATGTAGGAACTTACATTTCAGTGTTCACATTAGCCAGGGTAGTGATCTGAGCACTTTGAAGGCAGTAACTTACTCCATCCTCACAATACATTGGAGTACTCTAGCTATCCCTACTATTAGGGCAAAATAACTGAAGATTAAAGCATATATGAAACTTGCTCAAGATCACACAGTTGCCATGTGGCCCTAGGAAACCTGAGGGCAGAGCCAGCAAGCTCGCTGTGCACCCTCCATCACCACAGAAGGCCGAAGACGGCATGCTAAGTGTCTGGCCAATGTCCGCTCAGGCTCTGCCCACACCCCGAATTTCCTAGCTACGAAACTGAACTTGGGCAGCCAACACAGCCTTCACCAGAGACCTGCAAAAGAATGTACATCAAGAAGCAAAAAGATTCCAGGGCGCCTGGGTGGCCCATTCAGTTGAGCATCCGACTTCAGCTGAGTTCACCTCTGGGGGGCGGTTCAAGCCCTGCATGGGGATCTGTGCTGACAGCTCAGAGCCTGGAGCTTGTTTCAGATTCTGTGTCTCCCTCTCTCTTCCCCTCCCCTACTCGTGCACGTGCTCTCTCTCAAAAATCAACATTAAAAAAAATTTTTTTTAAAAAGGACAAAGATTCTGAAAGGAATCCAAACTAGAAGAGGGGCATGTAAGTAGCTCGGTTGAGCTTGCAACTCTTTCTTCTCGATTTTTTTTAATGTGTATTTTAAGACAGAGAGCACACAAGCATGGAAGAGTCAGAGAGAGAGGGAAACAGAATCTGAAGCAGGCTTCAGGCTCCAAGCTGACAGCAGCAGGCCCAACACTGGGCTGGAACTCACAAGCTGTGAGATCATGACCTTAGCCGAAGTCGGACACTTAACCGTCTCAGTCACCCAGGTGCCCAGAGCTTAAGATTCCTGATTTGGCTCAGGTCTTGATCTCCTGGTTTCTAGAGCCCTTCCTTGTCAGACTCTGTGCTGACAGGGTAGAACCTGTTGGGATTCTCTTCCCCACTTCTCTTTCTGCCCCTCCCCACTCACATGCTCTCTCACTCTCTTGCTCAAAAATAAATTAAAAAAAAATTTTTTTTAATGTTTTAGAGAGAGAGAAAGAAAGTAAGCAGGGGAGGGGCAGAGAGAGAGGCAGACACAGAATCCGAAGCAGGCTCCAGGCTGTCAGCACAGAACCCGATGAGGGGCTTGAACCCACGAACCATGAGATTCCCCCAAATATTTTAAAAAAATAAGAAAGGTCTCACATTTAGGTTTTTGAAAAAAGTAGAATTATGTTAAGTTTGTGGGATTAGGGTAAGTAAGACAGTATTAAAATTCTCTTTAACAAAAGAATATCAAATGGAAAGACATTTATTCCTGTTGATGCATTTGAAGGTTTGCACATTGTCTGCAAAGAGGTAAAGATTTTCATTTCCATTAGATTTTGATTTATTAGGTGTAATTATTCATTTCTAAAGCAATCAGCAAGAGGAGGGCAATGAGTATCTCTTCTAGCAGAGTACAGCATTAACAATGTAAAGAAAATTTTAACAAAGGCAAAAAAAAGATGAAGACAAATATCAAACACAAAATAGGCTAGAAATTTCATAGTGATTGCCATCAGTAGTAATGAACTAACGTTGAAGATAAAGACAATGAAAAAAATACAGTTTTAGGACATTTACCCCTAAAAATACTTAAGGAGCAAAACAGGATCAAAAGCATAAAGGCAGAAAAACACATCAAAATCTAATCAAAGTGGTCTATATAGACCTATTAATAGATTTCATAATAAGTATTGCAAGCAATAAAGAGCATCACAGCAAAATGTTAAGGGCCAATGTATCAGGCAGATAAAACAAATGGTAAACTTACCTGCACCTATAAACACGACTTGGAAGTATTTCAAGGGCATTTTAATACAACTATGCCAACAACACTTAGAAAGTCACCACCAACCTGGAAGGTTGCAAAAACTCTGTCTTAGCAATTAATATTAGCAAGTGAAAAGAATACGTAATGAGGAATACAATTGGTACAGTTAATGCAATGAATGCTTTCAGCATGAAACATACATATCTACATCAACACAGAAAACAGTAAAGGTAAATTGCATGCTAGCCCATAAAGCAAGGCTCAGCTAATTTATTCAGTATTTCCTTACCACCCTAGTCTCTGATGAAAAAAACAATTTAGTTAAGTATTAGTGAAAATCTTAAAATTACACTTAGAAACACACCTTACTCAACTGTCTAAATAAATAAAGGCAACACTGTTAATACCACATATCAAGTATGTAGGATGAAGTAAAATGATTTGAGAGAAGATTATAGCTATAAATTCTAGAGGGAAACAAGGCTGATAATTAATGAGCTAATTATTCAAAAAAAAAAAAGTAAGCCCAAAGAATCAAGTATGAAAAAGAAGAAAATTATAAGTTAGGAAACCATACTATAGAAAGCATTAAAATCCCTTTGATCCTCTGAGAAAACTAAAAATAGTAAAATCTGTGACACAAATAATCAAGAGAAGGAATATATTAATATTTAGAATAAAAAAACATGACCAGAGATAGAGAGATTAAAAAGAAACCTATCAACTATTTAAATATAAATAATACAGACTCTAAAAGAACTAGAATACCAGGAAGGTCTTAGAACCATTAAAAAAATAGAAAAATCTTTCCATTAAAAAAAAAAAAGTAAGGCCTGTGTGGTTTTATAAGCTAATCATTCATGTAAGATACTATTAACCTAGAACAAGACAAATGTAATAAAATCCAAAATATTAAATAACCCATGAGCCAAATTTGACTTGTCATCGTTATTGTAAATAAAGATCCACTAGAGCAAAGCTCCAATTTTTTTTGTTTTTAATAAAGCATGCTGTGACGGTTTTCATGCTAGAATGGCAAAGCTGAGCAGTTTTTACAGAGACCGTTATAGTCCACAACGCAGAAAATTTCACATCTGGCCCTTAGAGAAAGTTTGAAACAGAAGCCTAGCAAATAAGAACCGTAGCAAAAGATAAAGCAGGGTACAGGAGAGGAAGAAAGCAGGGAGGGAAGGAGGGTGGGAGGGGGTGTTCGTGGGGTGTTCAATAGGTTAGAGTGGTCTTTACAGAGAAGGGGAGACTTGTGCCAGGACTCGAAGGGATGTGAGCATTAGCTAAGTGGCTATCTGGTTGGAAGAGCATTCCAAGTAGAAGGAAGAGAGAGGGAAAAGGCTGCAAAGCAGCCCAGTACCTTCTGTGTTTAAGGCATGGTCAAGTGAGGCTGGGGTCGAGTGCAAGGCAAATAATGCTACCAGGAGAGGAGGGCAAAAAGGTAACAGGTATGCTCTGGGGAGGTGAAGGAGAATAGAAAGTCTGTAAGTCCTTGTAGGCCACCGTAAGGATTCTAGCTTTTACACAAGTTAAATGGGGAACCATTCCAGGACTTGGAAGAGTGTCAGTACCTACATTACTGGAACACCAACGGCTACATTGGAAATCTAGGCCCCTTGGGAGGCAAGAGAGGACAGTGGATCAGACCAGGATAAAACCCATGGAGGTAGTGACATTCTGTATATATGTTATGAACTGTGAACAGGATTTCCCGACTCACTAGATGTGAGGTATGAGAGAAAGAAATAGATGTAAATTAGTTTGCAAGGTCTTGGTCTGACTTTGTTTCCTTTCTTCAGCAGGCTTCACCACCCAGCTTGGAGCCCCACATGGGGGCTTGAACTCACGACCCTGAGATCAAGAGGTAGATGCTTAACCAACTGAGCGACCCAGGGGCTCCTTGGTTTGATTGTTTTGAGGAATCAAGTCACCAATAGCAGTCATCAAGAAGCCATGCATGGAGCAGGTGTGGTGTGTAAAAGCGATTAGGAGCTCAGTTTTAGAGACTTGTTACACTTAAAATACTAGTCATCCAAGTAGAGGTGATAAGTTCTATCTGGATATTCAAGTCTGGTGTTTGGGAGGGGGGATGAATTAGGAGATAGAAACAGAGAGTTAAGCATAAAGACCTAGAGAATGTCTAGAAAAATCAATGTTGGTAAAGGGGTGAAGTCCAAGAACTGACTGCGAAGGCACTCCAAATAACTAGAAAAGTACCTGAAAAGGAAAAATCAAGAAGGGGAAAAAACTCAGGGGAGAGTTGGTGAGGAGGGGAGTCTTGACAGCCAAATGAAAGAACCCTTATCAAAAAAGAGGGACAGATCAGGGCACCTGCATGGCTCCATCAGTTGAGTGTCTGACTCGATTTTGCCTCAGGTCATGATCCCAGGGTTGTGGGAACCAGCCCCCAACTGGGCTCAATGCTGAACGTGGACCCTGCTTAAGATCCTCTCTCTCCCCTTCTACCTTCTTCCCCTCCTACACATGAAGGATGAAAATGGATCATTCAGCTCAAAAAATTTATAGAAACATTACTGTCTCAGATTTTTTAAAAAGGCCTAAAATAAAAACGAGCTACACTTATAAAAATCCTTGGAAAAATCAAGAATATATAAATGAACTTCCTTAGCCTAATAAATGGTTACTATACAAAACACATTGAACTGATTAAAAATATTTGCTTAAAAAAATAGGAATAATGTTGGGGCACCTCGGTGGCTCAGTCAGTTAAGCATTCGACATCCAACTTAGCTCACAGCTCATGAGTTCGAACCCCACTCGGGCTCTGTGCTGACAGCTCAGAGCCTGGAACCTGCTTCAGATTCTGGGTCTTCTCTCTCAACCCCTCCCTTGCTCGCGTGCATACGCTATCTCTGTCTCAAAAATATATTAAAATAAAACATTAAAAAACTTTAATAGGAATAAGCAGGGCTGGCCCCCATGATGAGTCCTCTTAAAAATTGTCCTAGGTTTTTTTGTTTAATTTTTTTTTAACGTTTACTTTTTGAGAAACAGAGACAGAGCATTAGCAGGGGAGGGGTAGACAGAGAGGGAGTCACAGATTCCAAAGCGGGCTCCAGGCCCCAAGCTGTCAGCACAGAACCTGACACAGGGCTCAAACTCAGGAACCGGGAGATCATGACCTGAAGTCAGACGCTTAATGGGCTGAGCCACCCAGGTGCCCCTGTCCTAGAGGTTTTAATCAGTACTGTCAGATACATTCAGCCACGCCTCACCACCTCCTACATGTATGCATATAGTGTAAGAGGACAGAGAAAGGTGAACAAGAATCACAGATAATGTTATACCAGAGAAGCTACAAACATTAAAATTGATGAGTTTCTAAAATTTTCTGCATATAAAAATTATATGCTGTGAATTAGCAGAATACACTATTTTTTTAAAAGTTGTCATTTGCAATATTAATGTATCTACAATAAGTCAAACAATTTATGTTACTTCCATGTAGAATCTAAGTTTTTAAATACCCTTTAATGAGTCATAAATGAGAATAGTACCCTATTTATGAATATATTATCCATATAGATCTGTCTCAATTGATTTCAGCTAAACTATTCCAATAAAAATCTCTACAGTTTGTCATGAAACTTGACAAGCTGATTCTCAAAGTTACAAGAAGCAAAGAAAAACACCAAAACAATCCTGAAGAAGTATAGTGTAGGAGGCTTAACCTATCAAATCAACAGTATAAAGAAATTAAACAAATCAGTATTAATATAAACTTACAAAGAATAGTTTATATAAATACACATTTATAAGTTCTGAGACAGAACTCAGAGCCAGAAATAAACATACACAGAAATCTGATTTATGATACAAATGGTATTTATCATTGAGATAAAGATGAATGAAAAAATAGTTATGGAACAACTGGCTTCCCCCCCCCAAAAAAAAAAAAAATCCCTACCTCACACCATCTGCAGAAGTAACTTCCAAATGAATGATGTGAAAGGCAAAATTAAGATGTTTGTAGAAAATAAAATACTTTTATTTCCTTGAAGTCAAAGAAAATTAGAATGCATTACAATCAATAAGCTACTAATAGACATCTTTAGCAGGTTAGGTAAATGCCAACTATAACCACAATAAAATATTTTCCTAAACCAATCATATATAGAAAAAATAAAGTTGAATACAAAGTGTTGGTGAGTATGTAAAAGAAGAGGAACACTCATATGTCCAATAGGTTATTCTGACATACAAATGACAGAATCTTAAACAAGGGAAGAATACACAGCTCAGGACATGGCTAAGGTTCTGTTAGGAAGAGAGATAGTGAAAAAGTACACAGGGATCTTCATACTTCATAGGTAATAACATTCTGGTGTTTTTATTTTTTGTTTTTAACATTCTGGTTCTTTGAGTGTAGACACGAGAGTAGTTTGGTCTAGGACTATGTATTTTGCTATTTGATTATTTTTGACATTCCATTATTTATGGATTTTATTGTTTTACTAGTATTTTCTTTTTTATATTTATAGAATATAAAGATTTTTTCATTTTATTACTTGTTATATATTCTTTCACAAAATTTCTGACTATAAAGAATCTTCTGAAAAGTTTTTACATATACATTTATTGTACAAAGCCAAAAGACCGTCTTAGGTAAAACTCTCCATTATCTCAAAGCAATTAAAGAGCAAACAACGTCTCTGAAACAGGAGTACAAATATGGATGCAAGATTTTGAAGAAACCTCAGGCAACAGAAATCTTGAGAAAATTTATCAAGCCTAGCTCAGAAGAGAATGGAAGTGAAAAAAAAAAAAACTATTAAAAAGGTAAAAATCAGACTTAACAGACAAGCATAGTAAAGAGCCATCAGCAACTTAAAAACCAGGCCAAGAAAAACAGCAAAATCAAATTTATACATTAAAATGGAGAGATACAGGGGAACCAGGGAGGCTCAGTCTGTAAAGCATCTGACTCGGTTTCCGCTCAGATCATCTCCTGGTTCATGAGATGGAGTCCCAAGCGGGTCTCTGCGCTGACAGCATGGAGCCTGCTTAGGATTCTCCTCTCTCCCCCCCCTCTCCCCCCACTCTCCCTCTCCCTATGTCTGCCCCTCCCTCCCCCACCCTCTGTCAACATAAACTTAAAAATAAAATGGGAGAAAAACTTAACTGAGGTCTAAATCAGGTTTATACAAGAAATGCAAATATATTTTAATTACTAAAATTATAAACTGATTGTTAATTTCTTTTTAACATTTATTTATTTTTGAGAGAGAGTATGAGCAGGGGAGGGGCAGAGAGAGAGAGAGAGAGAGAGAGAGAGAGAGAGAGAGAGAGAGAGACAGAATCAGAAGTAGGCTCAAGGCTCTGAGCAGTCAGCACAGAGCCCAAAACGGGGCTCGAACTCACAAACTGTGAGATCATGACCTGAGCCAAAGTTGATCACTTACCCGACTAAGCCACCCAGTCTTCCCTAAAATTATCAATATATTCTTAAGGAGTAACAGTAATATTCAAAAGATTTTTTCTGAAATAAAGGAAGGTCTAAACCAACAAATGAAAAGTATCTATACCATGTCCTAGCAGGTAGAGGGGAATGTTTTAAGTAATAAGAAGGCCTATCTTGGTAAAGTCACCAGGTTTCAAATATGAAAAAAATATATAGACAGCTATCAAGGTAAGTAGAAAGGCCAATCTACTCTGGGTCAGAAAAACTGAACACCACAATTTTAACAATTCTCCCTGAACTATTCAAATTTGAATCACATTTTAAAGTAAGAAAAAGTAGGCAGGTTTGCCTAGCCATGAAAATTCGGACAAGAATAATGAGGTATTGGATCCTCAATTATTAAAGATTATAAATTATAGTAATTAATGAATCAACAGATCCATCTATGGAGCCAAATACAGAAAACCAGGAATAGACACAATGACAGAGTATCTCACCGACAGCAAAGATGGCTTACCAAATGGCATTTTTAAGAACTATAAAATTTTACACTGGCAAAGTAGTAAAATGAATAATTTAATACACTAAAAGCAATGTAAATTCATTCACCTTCTCTGAAAACTACGTGGCCAAATGAATGAAGCTCCTCTTTGACTTAGTGATCCCCTGGTTCCATTTGTAAAATGCCATTCTAGAGGAATAATCATGATCAACACATACTATGTTTTTTTCATAGAAGATAAAAAAATTAGAAGTATTTTTAGGTCTACAAAAAAGAATAGTATATGCTAATATACATCCATTTAATAGATGATTATCTTGATATGAAAAAAATAATTTCTGATATTTAAGGATAGGCAACAGGTTTAGAGAACTGTTGACTGACACGCTTACACAATGGTAATTTAGAGGGAGGGCATTAACATGTATGTGTACATTCTAGAAAGCTGGAATCTTTTTTGAGTGATTCATATTTATATTTTTCCCTTTGTCAAAATTTTCATGTTGAGTGGGTTATCGTTACCTAATTAAAAGAAAGTAAGCATTAAACTAGATGTTATAAGGATCATAAAGCCCTGTAGTTGGTTTACAGTGGTTTCACATATATTCTGAACTCCATATATGCATTCTGTGCCTCCTCTAAGATTTTTCCAGTATATAAAAATGCACACAAATGATACAGTCCATCAGATTCGTATCATGAAAAAACTCCTATGCAATTAATTACAATTTGTAATTTTAAGTATACATTCACAATAAACCATTTAAAACAACACCTCAAGTGAATAAAGGAATAAAGGACTCTACCATATTAAGAATTATTCAGAGGGGTGCCTGGGTGGCTCAGTTGGTTAAGCATCTAACTCTGGATTTTGGCTCAGGGCATGATCTCTCGGCTCATGAGTTTGAGGCCCACATCGGGCTCCATGCTAAGAGAACAGAGGCTGCTTGTGATTCTGTCTCCTCTCTCTCTCTCTCTCTCTCTCCCCCCCACCTCTCTCTCTCTCTCTCTCTGATCCTCCCCTGCTTGCATGTTCATGCACATGTGCTAGCACTCTCTCAAACAAGCTTTAAAATACAAAGAATTCCTCAGATTTTTGGACAAAAGGGAGATATTGAATGTTCCTTTCTTGCATCACAGAAATACAAATGGAAAGTAGCCACAAGTGGTGGTAACATACGAAACATTTTGACAGTGACTTACTTTTTTAAAGGCTTATCAGCCTTAAAAGTGGATTAAATATTAAAAAAAAAATTAAAAAAAAAAGAGGGGGCGCCTGGGTGGCTCAGTCGGTTAAGCGGCCGACTTCGGCTCAGGTCACGATCTCGCGGTCCGTGAGTTCGAGCCCCACGTCGGGCTCTGTGCTGACAGCTCAGAGCCTGGAACCTGTTTCAGATTCTGTGTCGCCCTCTCTCTGACCCTCCCCTGCCTGTTCATGCTCGGTCTCTCCCTGTCTCAAAAATAAATAAAACGTTAAAAAAAAAAAGTGGATTAAATAAGGGGGGTGCCTGGATGGCTCAGTCAGTTAAGTGTCCAACTTCAGCTCAGGTCATCATCTCACAGTTCGTGAGTTCAGGCCCCGCATCAGGCTCTGTGCTGACAGCTCAGAGACTGGGCCCTGCTTCTGATTCTGTGTCTCCCTTTCTCTGCCCCTCCTCAGCTCGTGCTCTCTTTCAAAAATAAACATTAAAAAAATTTTTTTTAAGTGGATCAAACACTAAGTATGCTATCGTTTGTTATAGATGAGTTTCTGAAGCGTCTCCTATTCTTGTCTATTCAATGAATTATTTTCATTTCAAAACGCTCAATTTTCAACATCCCAACATTATCAGACGATATTTTAAAAGAGACTAACACCCATGAATAACACATGCATTTTATACTGTTATTGAATCAGCATCGAAAAGATTGAATTTTCATTGCTAACATGGCCCAGCAAAATTATTTTAATTTGATAGTTCTTACAAAACACCTATCAAGCCCTATTTTCTCCCTAACCCATCCAGAGACGTGGAGTTGCACTCTCCTCGGTAGAGACGAGTCGTCAATCTCTGATCCCTTCCACAGGCACCTGTAATCTCACCATGACTACTCACCCTCAATAGGGCATCATTATTTGACACATGACTTGGAAATCTGCCTGGTGTTCACTTTGATTTCAATGGTAGTCACCTGAAAAATGCCAGACTGCTACACATTCTTTTGTTACTTCTGTACATTTCTTCTTAGAAGAAAATCCAAAGTTGCCTTTTCAGCTTAATGGGCCACTGAAGACTCGACAGGACCTGGACGCTAAGAGGGCAGCGGAGCGAGCAAACCTATCTGAAAAGGACACGGAGGTCTAATTCTGAGTTGCCTGCACATTGAGCCAGTTCCCCCCTTTGGCCATTAAAGGGACTGCACCCCAAGTTGGCTTCCATTGGGACCAATGGCCCAACCTCATCATGTTCCCTTCCTCCCGCGGGAGGGATAGGCAGCTTCCCACGGGTTTTAAGGTATCCAGGTGCCGGGCAGTGGGCTTTCCTGGACAAATCTGAATAGCTGCTACTCAGAGGTCCAGTCAGCCTGCTGCCAAACATGTCCGATTATTCCTCCAGTGAGCAAGATGCTCCCTGAAGCTTCCTCTAGAAAAGGAAGAGCAAAAAGGGAAGGATACTTTCCATTTGAAACCTAAACCCAGTGTGAGGCCGGCAGGTACTGTGACCCAGCAGCCCAGCTTGATGGCTGAGGGAAAGTGGGGGAGGCCCTCATAACCTCCTCTCTTGCTGATTCCGGCTTCTTAAGGGTTCCCTTTTCCCACCAAGCCGATTTCTTAAACCTTGCTGTGACACTGTGGGGCGGACCTTGAACCGCACGGTATATGGCAGGAGACCGCTCACAAGGGCCTCACCGGACATTATCACGTCATTAGCTTGTGTCCCCGCATACGGGTCGCTGCGATGGCTTAGGAGAGGTCTACGCTCAAGCAGAATTTTAAAGGTGAACAGGGTTTGGGAGTACGGTGGATTTGAGAGGTGGGCTTGAGGACTGGAAGAGTCCTTCAGAGGATCGGTTCGTACCGAGGCCTGAAGGAATGAGGCAACTCACTGAATGCCTACACTTACACACAGTTTAGTAGTGATGAAATAGAAGGGATAAAAAGTTAAGAGGCAATCAGGAGGGATGTGCTAGGATCTAGTGTGAAGAACTTTGTCCACCTGGGAGCTCCACTTCAGGGTTCCTCAAACGAGCACCAAGGGCTCACTACCTGAGAGCCCAGAATTCCCGTGGGATTCAGAGCCATTGCTTTCCGGATGGCAGCGTGGGTGGCAAATCTTAGTATCTAGAAAGTTTAATGAGGGGAAATGAGGTCAACATACTATTTGTATGACATATTCAGGCAAATTATCATTCTATTATTGCATCAAAATGGTTTCACAGGAGTTTGAAAAAGAAATGTAATAACAGAACATGCCTCAGGCTGCAGTTAGGTTGAACTCACAAGAGCCTCGCTGTAGCAAACATACTAATTCATGTGGCAAAAGACAATTAATAGCCAGGAAAATATTCAGCATCATGTGGAATATCAATTTAGTGTTAACTTGGATTTTATTCGAATTGTGTCTTTGTGTTCACTTCGGTTTGGTTTTATACTCGTATAGGAACTATTAGCATAGTAAAGTAGATCTAGGTTTATGACTGTACCTATTAAAATAATACGGTAACAAAAATAAGATCAGGGCAGGGGTTGAGGGACGGGCTATAAAGAGATTCACTGGAACTCTGAATCTGGCTCTGCAGCCAAATGCTTGGATTCGGACTGATGTTACTATCCCTTCCTCTTCCATGACCTGGTCATTGAATCTCACTCAGTCTGCTCATCTGGAAAATGGGAATAATACAAGTTCCTACCACACCGGGTCAGTGTGAACAGGGAGTTAACACTGCCAAGTGCTTGATACAAAAAAAAAAACGATAGCTCATGCTGTTAATTATTGCGGTTTCTATCTTTTTCCTTTCCTTGGGGTCCATAACTTGTTCAAGTGGATGAAATTTACCTGTAAAAGGAAGTCTCGTCACGCTGTAGAGAGGTTTCTGAAAACTTATTTCAGTGAATAGGCTTGAGAAATTTAAGCTCATTTGGGAGATCGAAGTGAATGACAATGTAACTGAGAACAACGTTCTCCGTTTGTTTAAAGGGTGGCTCCTGGACCAGCATTTCACCTGGGAACGTGCTGGAAATGCCAATTCTCCAGTCTCTGACCCTTGAGATAGTACCCACCAATGGGTCTTCTCAAGCCCTTCAAATGACTTGGCCACTTTGGGATAGGAGTTGGCAAACTCCTTTTGTAAAGGGTCAGATATCATCTTTGGTTTTCCAAGTCACTAGGTTCCCTTGAAAACGTTAGAAAATGATTTCCTGGAACACCTCCATACCCGTTTCCAGAACTACATCCGGGCTGGATGTGGCCAACTGGCTATTGGTTCACGGACCCCTGCCCTAGGAGGCCGATGACAGCAGTAGTGACCGGCAATAAAGAAGGACAAGGTTAAGAGGTAAACTAAGGCTGGCTGTGAGATGGAGAGTTTGAGATAGACCTGGACAATTTTCAGCTGAGTATCTGACTGGAGCTGTAAAAAATTAGCACGGCTGTAGGTATAGATTTAAAGGCAGGGTAAAATGCTTATGAAAAGGTGGGCACAGGTGACATTGCCCATCGTGTACACGGAGCACGAGCAAGTGGGGTGGAAAACCAATACTGACCAGTTAAGGAAGAACAAACACCAAGAAACATGGTGAGCCTGACCACACAGCCCAGAACGTGGACGTGACCAGTTCCAGCCCCTGTGGGGCCACAAGCGTAGAGTAGAAGCTAGCACAGGAACGGCCAGGGCATCATCAGTGACCATGTGCATACCTCAAAGTTATGTGGAGAGGGTGAAATCAGTACAACAGCAAGGTAAATTTTTTTTGAAGCTTTTCTTTCAAGGTTTATTATTTTTGAGAGAGAGAAAGCATGCACAAGCAAGCCTGAGTCAGGGAAGGAGCAGAGAAAAAGAGAGACCAAGGATTTGAAGCAGGCTCTGGACTGACAGCAGGGAGCCTGATTCAGGGCTCAATCCTGCAAAACAGGAGATTGTGGCCTGAGCCAAAAACAAGACTTGGACACTTAACTGACTGAGCCACCCAGCTGCCCCCCACCCCCCAAACAATGAGGGAATGTTTTCATCTAAGGGAAGGAAAAAAACAAAATCCATGAGTAGAGACAGATTCAAGAGAATAGGACAAACAAAGAAGGGTAACTTGAAGAGGTCCCTGAAGAATCGGGAAGGGGTCACAGGAAGAGCCTAAGGATATAGGACTGGACTTATGCACCAGGAAGTGCACCTCCTTCCCTACACATCAACAGCAAGAAGAGAGACACAAACTTCAGTGGGGGCACCAAGTCCAGCTTTTTTGTTGTTTCGTTTGTGTTTTTACTAACCTCCACCTCATCACCAAATTAGATGAGAAAGGGATTAGGTTGAGGACCTGAGAACAGACAAAGTAATCAAGTATGCTTTCTTTAAGAGGAAGTCAAACTTTTCACCAATTCAGAGTACGTCTCTCCCCACTCCCCCCCCTCCATTTAGAAGGAATTCGTGGTCTTTTTTAATTACACTGGATTTATGAACAGACTAGGCATACAAGCGACTTTATTCCCTCTTCTCTATTTTAGCCTTCACTTCTTGATGGGCTCCTTCACCTAACCCAAGTTATGCTGACATGATCTTTGACTTCCCACGGAGAAGCGTTCATTTTAACTGGCAGGCAAATGATATTACACTCCGAAGGCCCATCATGCTAAATGACCATTAAACCATTACACTTAAGAACTGCCTCTCAAGACAGAGATTCCAAGTGCTGTGCACAGTATCCCTGTTTAACTATCAGCATTTTATAGACAGGGAAATGTCATCACCAACCTCACATGAATTCCTCTGGTTATCAACAAAACATCTGTGGCTGGTTAGCTCAGTTGGTTCATCGATGGAGTTAAAGGACCAAAATCTTGGGGGGAATCCTTGTCAAGCTTGGCGTGGGAGCCGCTCCTATGCAACCGTGGTTGGGCAGGGAGGGGGTGTCTCACAAATGGAGGCTTGGCTGTATTACCTTTCCTAGCTGGGTACCCCTGCATCTAACCTGTTTGGACATTTCCTCATTTGGAAGATGAAAAGCCCAACAGCTTTCATTCTTTGCCTTTTATTTTTTTAATCACTACAGTCTTCAGTAGCTCTCAAACACATGACTGGTGGAGACAGATCCTATGAATACAAATCTATGGCAGGACTTCAAAAAACAAAAATAGCCCCCACCACACCTTATAGGCAAACTGGGTCACAACTAACAGTTCCTCTCTGCCTTCATTTCTCTTATTTGCAGCCACCCTTTTAAGTTGAGCAGTCTGTGTCCTGCACAGGTAATAGCGTTGATTTTGAGACGTCCACTTACATTTTTAAAGGTGTTCAGCTGACAACCATTTTTAGGTCACACTTTATTTTTTTATGTTTATTTATTGTTTGAAAGAGAGCACAAGCCAGAGGGGGGCAGACGGGGGACACAGAACCTGAAGCAAGTTCCAGGCTCTCGGCACAGAGCCTGTTGTGGGGCTCCAACTCACAGATGGCAAGATCCTGACCTGAGACAAGTCAGTCGCTTAACCAACTGAGCCGCCCATGTGCCCCTTAGGTCACAATCTTACAAAGGCAACCACAGTGAGAAGTCTATGCCTGGTCAACAGGGCAGGTGATCAAGTTTTAGTACAGAAATCCTAAGTCACCTTTCCCTCTGTATACTGCCTTATCAGAGGTTCTCAGATTCATCTAATCAAGTCCTGATGGGGCGGTGCTGGACATCCATGAAATCACAAGGACGTTCCTCCTAATCCTAGGGTGTCACCTGCCTTTTTCACTCTCTCGTCTATGTTACAGTTCTCCAGAACCCATTGTAATAGCTGACATCCCAACAGCTTGAAAGCAGAAGCAGATATGCGAAATCCAGCTACCTTCTACTAAGCCAGACGCTAAGGAAACTTAGAAAACTGGAGGAAAGGTTATGCTTCTGTTTTTGCTTTGGGAAAATTCTTTTTCATAATAAACGTTATTTATGTTAGCATCATAGGCTTATTTTAGATGAAGCAGCACATGTTCTTTTTAGTTTCTAATATGGTAAACATCTGTGGCCAAAACCCTTACGTAAAAGAACCTTGAGGTCCTCTATGACTGAAAAGTATGGAACAGACAAACACTCGGGAACGGCTTCTCCACATCAGTAATGGTACGAAAGGAGTATTTAGCAAAACAAAACAAAACAAAAAAAACAGAAGTTTCAGCCTGAATTCTAAGACAGATGAAAAAATACACTCACAACAGACTAACATTTCATCTTTCACTGATGGCCAGAACACGGAGCATTCTCTCCAAATACCACCCATCAGGTCAACACAGTCCAATCACTTCTGCTTTCAAATCCTACTCTGCTTTCAAATCCTACTCAAATCCTAGGTGGAACAAGGATCAGGGAGGGAACCAGTTCACGCTGTTGTCTGCTCCATGCGGATGCTGCCACACACACATCCTTTGTGACACCATGGGTAGCAGTTTTCTAAGGCCGTCCTGACCGAATACCACGGACTGGGCCACCTCAAGAGATACAGTTCTGAAAGTTCTAGAGGCTGGAACATCAAGGCATTAAGAGCTCTGGTTTCGCCCTGAGGCCGCTCTCTTGGGTTTAGAAATTCCTTTCTTCTAGGGACGCCAGAGGGGCCCAGTCGGTTAAGCGTCTGACTTGGGCTCAGGTCATGATCTCACAGTTCATGGGTTTGAGCCCCATGTCGGGCTCTGTGCTGACAGCTCAGAGCCTGGACCCTGCTTCAGGTTCTGTGTCTTCCCGTCTCTGCCCCTCCCCAGCTGGCACTCTGTTTCAAAAATAAACATTAAAGTAAGTTCCTTTCTTCTCACTGTGTCCTCACAGGGCCTTTACTCTGTCCTAGAACAACCCTAGTACTTTTTTTAAGCTTATTAATTTATATTGAGAAGTAGAGCACACATGTGTGAGCAGGGAAGGAACAGAGAATCCCAGGTAGGGTCCACTCGGTCAGCACAGAGCCCAACGTGCTGCTCAGTCTCAGGAAAGGGGAGATCATGACCTGAGCCGAAATCAAGAGTCAGACACGCACCGTTCACCCATTGATCCACCCAGGTGCCCTCTAGGTTTTTGGTTTTTTTTTTTTTTGGGGGGGGACAGAGACAGAGCATGAACGGGGGAGGGGCAGACAGAGAGGGAGACACAGAATCGGAAACAGGCTCCAGGCTCTGAGCCATCAGCCCAGAGCCTGACGCGGGGCTCGAACTCACGGACCGCGAGATTGTGACCTGGCTAAAGTCGGACGCTTAACCGACGGCGCCACCCAGGCGCCCCTCTAGGATCTCTTCTAATACAAGACCAACTTTACTGGATTAGGGCCCCACCTCTTGGTCTCAGTTAATCACCTCTTTGAAGACCTTTCTCCAAATACTGTCACCTGGATTAGAGCCCACCCATGGAACCCCACTTAACCTTTATCACCTCTTTAGAAGTCCAGTCTCCAAATACAGTCACATTTTGAGGTACTGGGGAGTTAGGACTTGAATATACTATTTGTGGAGAAACTCAAGTCCCCATCACCATGCTAAGAAAATAATTCTCTGCTTCCTGGTGATTAAAAGCTTACACCCTATACTCTACTGTCTTATCTAAGTGTACACAGGGAGTCCTTTTAAATCACCCAGCTCAGATTCCTTATTTTACTTAACTCAGGTTCAGAGAAGTGAAGTAACTTATCTAAGGTCACACAGCACATTGCTAATTCACACAAGGAAGGGATGCTTTCAGTTTTTACATATAGTCTTATTTTCAACATCCAAGGAGTAGAGAAAGCTTGCAGTGGTCTTAAGAGAACATTTAAGAACTGGTTGCAATTACTTCTTTAGTCAAGAATTCTTATTGTTCATTTCTCATGCTCCAGTTGATTTGTCCATTTAGTTAGATGCAGAGCATAAAAGATGGGAGGTCCATGGGTTTTTTAGTTTCTTACACTTGAGATTGCCTATGTTGAAGCATATCTAGGTTTAAACAATCCTTGCCAAGTGTTTGGAATCAAACCCTTTCATCACAGAGAAACAATATATAAAGAAACCTTCTGACTTACGAACTTCTATGTTGAAAAGCAGCTACCAAGCTGACAACTCCGTAACATTCCGCTAACTCATCTAAGAGCTAAAACAAAGCTAAATGTGGGTGAAAGACGACAGGCCACAGGCTGGGACCAAAAAGCAGCCAAGATGCTCCCGGGGTCTGGAATATTGGATGTTCCTTCCTTCTAGCATAAGGCATAGGTGAAGATATGTTGTCCGACTCTATGATGGACAAATGGCCCTGCCATGGGCCCAGTTCTCTTTGGGAAACCATTACTTGAACACAAGCATAGCCTAAGGTTTCTGCAATGTTAACGAGTACAAACTAAGCAGAGATTCACAGGAGACTGGCCTTGTTGTAGCTATCTAAAGCAGGGGCAGGCCAACTACAACCTAAGGCCAAATCTAGCCAAAACCAAAAAACATTAGGGGCACCTGGGTGGCTCAGTCAGTTAAGCGTCCAAATTCAGCTCAGGTCATCATCTCTTAGTTCCTGAGTTTGAGCCCCACATGGGGCTCTGTCCTGAAAGCTCAGAGCCTGGAGCCTGCTTCAAATCCTGCCACCCATTCTTTCTGCCCCTCCTCTGCTCATGCTCTGTCTCTCAAAAAATGAATGAATGCTAAAATAAATAAATAAATAAATAATAATAATAATAATAATAAAAAACCATGAAACAAAACAAATTCAGGACACGTGTGACCGTCAACATTAGATCTCAGCGTCCTTAATTCATTTACATCTTGTCTAAAACTGCTTTCCTTCTATAATGGCAGAATTGAGTGCAAGAAACCATAAGGCCCACAAAGCCTAGAATATTTACTATCTGGTCCTTTTACAGAAGTTTGCCAACATCTGATCTAAACTTTCAAGCCCTCCCATTCCCAACACCAAACATAGAAAGCCCATATTTCAGATTTTATTGTCTTTGCATAGCTCACCCTGGAAAACAAGTAATAATTGAGAAAAACACACGGATATCAGTGGAGTTTAGGATTTTGTAGGATATGCTAAAACCAGGAAAATTTCCAATTCTAAATCCCATTTAGGACCGCCCAAGTATCATGGTTGGAAACCAAAATCCTCCAGAGTGAGAAATCGATTTCCTGTTTCACTTCCAGGGGAGTCCAATAATATGAAGCCCGCGGTCCTCCTAATGTTAAACTGTTTATTATCACTACGTGGGACTTGTAAGAAAAATTTAGTTCAGATTTTCTCACATAGCTCTGAACACAAAACACCTCCCCCAGTATCCCTTCCTCACCGTACCAGCAACAACTCAATTCCCCACCTTTTTCAACAGACTCAAAGCTGGGTAGCCCCCAAAACCACATTGCTTTAGGAGATACTTCAACATAAAACGGCACAACCACCCCCATACTTTCCTCTGAGCTTTGCCTGGCAAGAAATTGTTACCACAGATCAAAGTGATTAATGGAAATAAATACTCCAAAAGCCAGATAAGACTGGTTACCAAGGGAGTTACCAAAGGTAAATTCTAACAAGAATATTAAGAAGTTTAAAAGGTGATCTGAACCAACCTCTCTGTAGATCCCGAGGACAGTTCTCTGGGTGCGAAAGATGGGCGACTGTCACTTCCCAGTCATATTCACGATTCTGCAACAACAAATACCTCAAGTTAGTAGTCTTCGACAACATAAGGCAAAAAAAGAAAGTAGATGACATTATTCCAAGTCTTTCCCCGCTTCTTCACGATACCTCCTTTTCCATGATGTGACAAGTGTATCCTTGTCCCAATGAGGAGAAACCACCGAGCCCCTTAGCTAAATCTCCAAATAAGCCAGACGGTCTCCAGAAGCCCCAACAGCCAGGAGGAAGGAAAGCAAGTGATGAGGCAGAAGCCTTTGTGTGCTAAGCTTTATATTAACTGGGCTCAGGTGTAACTAAGGTACTTCAGGATGCAAAAGCATTCACACAGGTGAATGTTCTAATAGTGCAGCTGCCCATAGGACGGATCTCTGACCCCAGAGCGAACGGAAGGCAGATTCTATAAAAAGTTCAACCGTAACCCAGACCCAAGAAGATTTAAAAGAAAAAAGAGACGTGTTGTGATTTGCTTGGTTTGTTCATTTTTCACATGATGAAATTAGTCCGAGGGCCGACAGAGAAATCTCTCTAAGTGATTGCCTTACCCATCTTAGGGAAACAGGACAATGGCTTTGGACCATCGCTTTTCCTCAAAAAATGAAGTCTTAGGTTCTAAATTGTCTTTTATTCAGAGAATATAAATTGCTCTTAATTGCTCTCTGGTAGAGAGGCCAAGTAACTTTTCTCCAAGATTCCTTTGGATTGAGGCCTAACAGTCACCACTGGATATTCCAGAAGTCCAACAGGCTCAATCCAAAGAGAAGCAAGTAGGGTTTCCAGATTTAACAAATAAAACGGCACGACCTACCAGTTAAATTAGAGTTTCAGATAAACAACAAATATATTTTTAGCGTAAGTATGTCCCAAAGAGAAGTATATCCCAGCTAGTGCATGGAAAATATGTGTACTAAAAATGTACTTGTTGTTTATCTGAAATTCTAGTTTTAACGGGTTGCCCGTTAGTTTTTCTGACAATCTTAGGAGCCACTTTAATTGAAAACGGTTCTTGGTGGACACATAGCAGAACAAAAGTTTGGGGACTGTGTCACACCTAATCCTGCAAGGTAAACGTCCATGAAAGCTTTGGAGCAGACCACAATATCCTGAACCCTCAGCTCCCCAGTCGGTGAAACGTGAGGCGTAATAAATTAAATAGTGCATGTGCCTGCAATGAGAAGTTGTTAAAAGTAATGATGTAGTCTAGTAGAAGACAAACTGCAACATCCTTGATTTTTTTTTAACTCCCTTAAATTGCTTGGGCATACATCTTACACATTATTGTAATCAACTTGTAATATTTATGTATGTGAGAATTAAATGAAGAAAAGCTTTCAGGTCCACTCCTGGCGTCATCATGAACTCACAGGTGCAGCTTAGTAACTAACTAATGAGAAGGCATTTTCCCTTCAGCTTTGGTGCATTTCATCTACCAAATAAATCAATTTAAACCTCATCTTGACACTCTCCCACCCCATCATTTCAATGTGGGAAAAAAAAGAAAGAGATTCAATCCAACTAATCCAATTGCTTTTTCAAGACACAGACTCCTTAAGTGTTGCCTCAGACTATGTCTGACCTCTTGAACTCACAGAGGGGAAATTAAGGCAGAAAAACCTAGCAGTTCAAATCACCGCAGCTTCAAGATTTGGTAAGATTTAATCTCTGAGGTTCCCTAAGGCAAATAAGGTTGAGCAAAATAACCAGAGAGTAACATATTGAAGAATAGCTTATTTTTAAAAACTGAAAATGGCCCCAAACACTGAGCGTTTAAGAGGAAAGATGTTACAGAAGTTCAAGGCTATCATATTAAGTTCCAAAGCATAATGACACAGGCCACCCATCAGGGAAAGGTGAGCACAAAGCAAACAAACAAAAATTTAAGATAGCTGGTTACAACCAATCTTTTGCTTATATAACTTTACCAACCGCAGGGACATCATGGTGGACGTCATACCGTATTCACCTCACAGTTTTTTTCATTGCACAGTGAATCAGCAAGTATTTGTATTTCTTAATATTGTTGATTGGCTAGAGCAAACCAAAAAGGGATCAGTTCCCCTGGAGTAATCTTCTGCATGTTCACCCCAGGAAGCTTCACCATTGAGAGTTAAAAGACTCTCAGTGTAATCCCCTGAGCCTGCCATGTTGGTCTAAAATTTTGGCCTTTTCTTAGCAAAGCCTTGGCAACTTATGCGTTAATATTCACACCTGGCAAATTCCACTGCCATGGCATTTCAAATAATTAATGGGGACCAGGATACAAATACTGTATATGAGCAGAATAAAGAGTCTCAAAATAGCATAGTCAAGGCTCATTTGGCGGGACTTACTAGAAGTGTAGATTACCAGTCTCTGAGATTCTGATATGGTAGGTCTAAATTTTTCCAGGTTTTTCTTTTATAATGCCTATAAAAGTTATTGATCACATGCTATAAGCAATGTAATCTGCTATGCACTGGACATTCAGAAATATAAATGTATATGATCCCCTCACAAAGCCTGCCATCATTTGAGCATTTTATTGTTCACCGCAGACCTTAGGGGACAACTATTAATTCTACTTTATAGAAGAGAAAGCTGAGGTCCAAAAAGACCACAGAATATACTCAAAGCCACGGTTTATATGTACAGAAGTCAAAGCCACAAATAGGTAAATTTGTTCATTCATTCATTCATTATTTCTCTTACTTATTTTCTAAACACTTTCCTCATACACTCCTCCAGTTAGTCACGCTGGGCTCCCTACTAGCCTCTGAACCTACTACATACACACCTGCCCCAGGACCTTTGATCTTTCACTTCTTTATACCTGGAGCATTCTTCCCCATTCTCTCTTCACTCCCTCCTCACTTCCTTTCCCTCTTTGATTATCACCTTCCCAATGAGACCTTCTGTGACCATATTGTTTAAAATTACAACCCTCCTCTCCCCGGGAACACCCTGTCCTCCTTCCCGATCTTCCCTATCCTTCTGAAAGGAGATGTTCACTGGGTGAAGTCAAGACACTCCATCTTACAGATCTTACGTATAGCACACGAATCACTCTGGTTTACATGTGTACTTATCTCTTCCCTGAGGATGCTGGTTCTCAATCTTCAGCAGCGTCAGAACCACCAGAAGGACTTGTTAGAGCATGGATTCCTCACTTCACCCCCAGAGACTTGATCGAGGTGATGGTAACAATGCTAGTCAGCAGGCCATTTTGAACAGCCTGGCCCTAGGCATTGCTTCTTGCCTGGGATGACTGTGGCCCTCAAGGGCCAGTTCACACTATCTGGAGACATTTTTAACTGTCAAAACTAGGGTGGAGAGCTACTTGGCCTCTTGTGTGCTAAAAATCCTACACTGCTCAGGACAGCCCTACAACAAAGAATTATCCAGCACAAAATGTCAATAGTACTGAAGTTGAGAAACCCTGCCCTTGAAGAGTGCTTCTCAAACACCAGGCACCAACACCCAGAGGGCTTCTTAGCATTTGTACTGTCAAGCTGCACCCTTATGGTTTCTAATTGGTTAGGCAGGTTGAGCATGAGGCCAGAAACTTCATTTCTAAGTACCCAAGTAAAGGAGATGTTACCGGTTCAGGGCCTACAGTGGAGAACAATTTAGCAGAACAAACATTCCCTGGACCTTGGCTTCTTTTACTCACTGCTCCTTCCCCAGGAACAGAGCATGGCAGAGTACAGTCGCTCACGTTTCTAACGTTTGAACAAGATACCCACACTTCTTGCCCCCACGAGGTGATTCTCATACCAGTGATCTTTGTACCGCACACTGAGAAATAAGAAGTGTTTTTGTTTGTTGCCGTTTGGGCGGCAACTTGGGGACCCCTTCTATTCCTACGGACTCCTCAGCTCATTTACCACCAAGCAAGCAAATCTGATAAAGTTCATATGTTAGTCTATATGCCCCGGGGAATGCTAAGACTGCATGCCCACAGTGAGATCCCTGCAAAAGCAACAGATTGTCAACGTGAAAGTCTCTGCACTTTCTATGTATTTATAATGGAACGATGTGGTCCTACAACTAACAACTACACACGGTCCTACAACTACCTGTCAAGCAATGCCCATTTTCAAAAAATAAGGTCAGAGAATTCACACACACACACACACACACACACACACACACACGCAAAAACACACACCTAGCTCTTAAATCTGATGCTTGAGTGACGTCCCTAGCATTGTAACACAACGGGACTTAGTGTGTCTTCTTAGATGTATTTGTGCTTCCGTAACCGCATCCGTGGCAGTTGTTCCAAGGTGGTATCTTCCAGGTACTGTCCATTACTTCCCCTTACATCATTTTCGGGGGGGAATATTCAATTCAGTTCCTTTTATCATGCGCCCAAGGCCAAAAACGAAGTAGGTGATCTCCATAATTCAAAAATGTCTGATACCTTAGATTCAATTGCCCTGGTTAAGACAGGCATTTAATGAAGAACTGGTGAATGAGAAGTTTAATGGCCAGAGTCAAGATACTCCATCTTGAAAATCTCTTTTTACTTACGTGGAATCATCAGCCAGTGTTATTGATTTGCATTTACTGACTGGACTTTCTATTGTTTTCAGATGTTACTATCCTCAGCTGCTGCCTGCAGGCTATTAGTTTCAGGGTTAAGCTTGCTGTCCTGAAAAAGCAGAGGCTTCCTTACTGAGTTGAGGAGGCTGAAGCAGTCACAAGAGCTCCAGAATCCAACTCGTTTCGGAAAGCGAAAAAGCATTTCCCTAACTGTCTTCATCTTGCAACAATGAGAATCTACACAGAAACAATCAAAATCTTTAAAAAAAAAAATGAACACATTCTTTATTTAAAAAACAACATTTCTGGATGATAGTTTGCATGCTATGGAATTCACCAGTTTCAGTGTTCGATGCAATGAGTTTTGGTAAATTTACAGAGCTCTGCACTTAGCATCACTCATTTCAGACCATTTCCAAAGAGAAGCCTGGAGCCCATTTGCAGTTACCCACTGGCATCCACCGCCAGTGACAGTCAACTCCTAATCTACTTGCTGTCTCTCCACATTTGCCTTTTATGGGGAGGCTACATAAATGGAATCATACAGTCTGTGATCTTTTGTGTCTAGCTTCTTTCATTTAGCATATTATTTGAGCTTCATCCATGCTGTAGCATATCGCGGTTCTTCATTCCTTTTTATTGCCAAACAGTGTTCATTGTACGGATAGATTACAATTTGTCTATCCATTCACCAGTTGATGGACAGTTGTTTTGCTTGGTCTATTAAGAATAACGCTGCTATGAACATTGGCACACAAGCCTTTCGTAAACATATTTTCATTTCACTTGGGTAGACTCCTAGAAGTAGAATTTCTGGGTCATATGGTAAATCTATGTTTAACATTTTTTTTAAATGCCAGACTGTTTTCCAAAGTGTCTATACTATATTAAAATCCCAGCGGCAATGTATGAAGGGTTCAGTTTCTCCATATCCTGTCCAATATTTGCCATTGCCTATTTTTTTTTCTAAAGCCAAATACACGGTTCACTCTAATGCTGAAATAAGAGTGATTTTGAATTTGTAGCACAATTCTAAAAATACACCTAGCATTCCTTGAGTACCCACTCTGTGTAATGCCCCTTAAATAGATTATGGTTAGCCCATGATTAACACAAAAAGATATCATCCATAATTTACAAATAAAGAAATAAGGCTCAGAGAGTGTAAACATTTGCCCATAGAATCCTAGCAAGTAGGTGGTAGTCTGAATTCAATGCCAGACTGTGGGACACAAAACCTAAATATAAGAGTGATTCGTGCAAAAGTCAAGACGTATTTGAAAGATTTATCTTGCGAATCACGGCCAAAATACTTCTCTCAATGTCATTAAAAAGAGGAAATAACAAAGAAAAAACTTCAATTCTTCCTAATAACTACAGATGTTTCTTTGAAGGAACAATACCGAAGTTCTAGAGAACAATTTCACCCCAACATTTTCTCTTCGAACATCAAATCTTATAGTCAGTTACAGTCCTGCCCTTCAGATTTAACTAGCAAGATATTTATGAGAATCGAAATTCAAATGAAACATTGCAATGCAATGCAATTGCTGAATGGTTTTTATTAACTGCACTGAATGCTTTGCCACCATCTAAAGGCAGGAATTCTGACAAAACTACTGTTTGTGTCTGAGTGCTCAAAAAAATATTTATTGCTAGTTTCTGAAGTCCCATCTGTGACTAACGTATATCGAGGTTTCCTCTGGCTCGCATTCCATTACAAAGAGGCTGTTGGCCAAAGTCACTGGATGGATCTGCTCTCGCTCAAAATTTGTCACTCAGTCTTCTCTGGCCACACCTCTTGGTCTGCTCCCTCCCCTACCACCAGTCATGACTGCATGTGACCGGTTCATCATCGTTCCAAAGGTCGTCCCGGTCTCTCAACACCTGGCTCTTTTCTGCCTGGGAAAGGCTCTGAACTCGGACCACAAACATTCAACATTTCAGAATGGCGGCCTTATGGTTTGCTAATGAACACCTACTTCCCTTTTTGGTTTTAGAATATCCGGTGATGAAAATCACTGTTGTAACAAACTATGGTCCACACACTGATAGCATCAGCATCCCCTAGGAACTCGTTAGAAATGCAGGATTTCAAGCCTCATTCCTCACTTCCTGATGAGATGCTGCAATGTCTCCCCAGGTGATTCCTATGTTAACTGTAGCTGGTACGGACTCCCGGGTCCAACCGGCAGATCCAGAACCTCACATAACCCAGCTAAAAATCTGCCCCTACAATGAGTAACAGCAGGAGATAGTTATGATTCACAAAACACCTCCTGCTCTCTGCGGAGGTTTCTTCCGTCCACCTCCAAAAAGTGAAGCCACTCTCTTTAAAAAAAAAAAAAATTGTTTTTAATGTTTCTTTTTGAGAGAGAGAGAGAGAGAGACAGAGTGCGAGTAGGGGAGGGGCAGAGAGAGGGAGACACAGGATCTGAAGCAGGCTCCAGGCTCGGAGCGGTCAGCAGAGCCGGATGCAAGGCTCCAACTCCTAGAGCTAGCGCGAGATCCTGACCCGAGCCGAAGTCAGACGCTTAACCGACTGAGCCATCCAGGTGCCCCTGAAGCCACTTCCTTTAAACAACGACAAGAATCTCTTGACCCTGTGACCCTGTGAGGAAGAGTGAACTACTGCTCACGTTCATCTGCCTCCTCTCTCTGGAAGAGTATTAAAGAGCCCCCCCCCCCCAGTTGAACCATCCAGGGCTACCAGCCTGACTTGCTTTTTTGCCCAATGAAATGCAAGCGAAAGTGGTGAAGTATCATTTCTAAGCAGAAGCTTTCAGAGTCAGTTAATATCTTGCCCTTTCTCTTGCTCCACTGTCACAAGGTGGGCAATGGCCCAGAGGGTGGAGGCTCTGTCACCTGAGTGCAGAGACAGGACCACATGGAGCAGAACCAGAGGTGACCTATGGAGGGCAAGCAGAGTTGCTATTGAAAGCCACAGGGGCGCCTGAGTTCCTCAGTCGGTTAAGCCTCCGACTTCCGCTCAGGTCATGATCTCACGGTTCGTGAGTTCGAGCCCCACATCGGGTTCTGTGCTGACAGCTCAGAGACTGGAGCCTGCTTCAATTCTGTGTCTCCCTGTCTTCTGCCCCTTCCCTGCTTGGGCTCTGTCTCTTTCTGTCTCTCTCAAAAATAAATAAACATTTAAAAAAATTAAAAAAAAAAAAAGCAAGCCAAGGAGATCTGGGGTCCATTTATTACAACACACATTAGCACAAGTTGACCGATGGACCTTGAATCACTACTGTTTTTCCCTGCTACAATTAAAGAACAAATAGGAAAAAAATACCTTAAAGAGAGGAACCTTACTTAGAGATACATTTACATTTGGATTCTTTGGAACTTAGGTTATCCCATTCTCTCTGTCAACTCTGCCAAATTTTTTCAGTTATCATTCTTCTAATTTCCAGGTTCCTCCCCAGTCTGCATAACAATTTTCATTTCTTTACAGCAGGTATCAGAGAATGTATTCTGTAAGTGTCCACATTTTGGCCTTTATAAGCCATATGGTCTCTCTCACAATTACTCACCTCTACGTGGCAGCACAAAAGCATGGTGAGAAACTACTAGACATGAATGAATATGGTTGTGTTCCGATAAAACTTTCCTTGTCCGAGGTTCAAACCGTAGGGGCTATTCTTAACTTATCCCACATACTAACCCCTCTAAGCCAGACATTAAGTTCTCACAAAACCACAGAAATTTCACCTGGAAGTTTAGCTCAGCCCTCTAAGTGTACAGATGAAGAAATTGCTACCCAATTTCAATTAACAAGTCATGTCCAGGAACATAAACAGAACTCTAGCTAAAGTTATGCAAGCTGAGGTATTGAGGAATAAATGTGCTGATGTCTTCAATTTGCTTTGAAATGCATCAAAAAAATAAGATAGATTAATGAATGAGGAAATGAATCAGTGAAGGTATGGACAGATAGGTGTGGGAAAAAACAAAGACAGTAAAACGTTCACTGTAAAAAATGGACAATGGCTTATATAGACAGTCACTGTAAAGTTCTTTTAGCCTTTCTGTATATTTGAAATTTTTTATAATAAAATGAGGGGGGGGGGAGTAAATGCAGAATTTCAAGCCTCATCCCTAACCTATTGATCTCCCGTGGCAATTTATCAAGCGGAGTCTGAAAAACTGATATTTGTAAGGCCCTAAAATACCAGCTCAAACACTTCCATATTCATTCAGTAAATAATTTTGAATCCCTACTATAGGCGAGGCACCGGGACCCTACGGTAAAAAGACAGATGGGGAACTTTGGTCTAACAGAAGACAAAGACTGGTCAACCCTTGGTGGTTTTGTAATGCTCTAACACCTTTCGTCTGCACTATCCGTTAGGCTCTTAGTGTTTACCGTATTGTATCGGAGCGTCCTTTCTCACACAGACTGCAAGCTCTTTGAAACACAGGGATCCATGCTCTGGCCTTAGTGCCTTATACATGGTACCTGACAAAAGTCTCATGCCATGTTTACTTATAAATGAGGGCTCTGGGTACTCGTATATGATAGGTACTCCCAAGGGGATGATGCATCGTTATTTATGTAAGAGGCAGGCCTCCACCAACGTGCTTCCAGCAGTCGTTCAGTGGCTGAAGGCAAAGGTCTTTACCCCCCTTCATGAAAGGAGAGTCAATGAATTCTTGTCTTTTCATAGACTACACAGAGCCAGCGATGAAGAGTATGGTTATATGACAACGTGCAGTCAATCTTCATTAGTCACAGAGTACATATTTGTGAACCTGCCTACTTGCTAGAATTTTATTTGTAATTGTAACCCCCAAATCGATACTTGTGGCACGTTCATGGTCATGTGTGAATATGGATAAAGCCATGAAAAATCTGGGCCACCCTATACACGTTAGCGACTGAAGTCGTACAGGTAATATCCTGCTTTTTTGTTTCAGCTCTCACACAGAAAACAAATACTCTTTTTTGTGGTCTTTTTAGTGTCATGATTTTCACATTTTGTGTGCTTTTGGTCGGTTTCTCTGTTTAAAATGACTCCCAAGCCTAGTGCTATGTGCTGTCTATCCTAAGGACAAGAAGGGTGGGAAATGCCTCACAGAGAAAATACACATATTAGATAGGCTTTGTTCAGGCATGAGTTATAGTGCTGTTGGCCATGAGTTCAATGTTAATTAATCAACAATATATATTAAATAAGGTGTCTTTAAACAGAAGCACATGTAACACAAGATTGCACATTTAATTAGTTGATGAAAATGTTGTGACCATAAGACCAGGAACCCAACCCTATTATTTTCCCCCTAGGGGCAACTGTACAGTATTCGCTAAATTGAGATTTGAGGGATTTTTATAGACCATAACTACCATGAATAATGAGAATTAACTATGCGTCAAAACAACTTTATACATTACCAGAAACTCTTAGGACCGGCAGCTTCCTGAGAGCCATTACTAAGCTCTGCCATAGGCACGACCTCTCTGTCTTCATCAACGAAAAGATGAAGTGTGTAGACAAGAATACTAATTACAGGGGATAAAAGCAAAACGAAGAAGACCTAACAGGGCAAAAGGCTCAGTGCATGCCTGTCCAGAATAAGGAGTAAGGAGAAATCACATAGTCAACATCAGAGAAATTATTTCCTGTGCTTTGAGTGGCCATCATGTGTAGACCAGTATACTTAGAGACAAAGACAATTTATGATGATCTTAAAGGTCACACGGAAGCCTGCTTTTTTTTTTTTTTTTTTTTTTAAATAACTCTCTAGGACACACTGAAGTAAAAGGCAATCAATCATGGAAACAGATGGGATATAGAATGTGCTGCTGTGTTGCAATTAGTAAAGGAGGATATGGATAAAGCAAAACTCATTATGCTGAAAAGCAGAAACACCGCAAATAGCAAAAGATCCTGTGGACGACCACAGCTGTAAACTGAAGGGCAAATGAACTACTTGTGAGGCAGAGACAAGACCAAAGATGACAGATACACCACCCCAGGTCATTTGCAGATGTTCAGCCCAAGCAAGGAAAACTATTAAGTACCACTCAAAGACATACTAAGAAAATAGGAGGCATGAGAACGTCCTATTCACAGGTCGATGGCAGTTACCTGCCCCTTAAAAAGAACAATTTTTTTAACAAATCATTGGATTTGATGGTTTAAGACCCACAGCTCAGAAAGGTGGATATTTGTCGATACCGGACATTTGCAGGCAAAACCCACAATCCTAAAGCCTTGTAGACGGCCCCAAAATTCTTTTTGACTTTGAGCCAAGGAGCCCATCGGTGGTGTAAGCGGTTATGGGACACCCCGATTTATCCGTATAGAGGCCCACCCTGTATCCCAAGGCTGCCAAACTGCCTTGCAGCTCAAGTGTGGTCCACACAGCAGCAGTGGGATGTTACCCGGGGGCTCGTCGGAAATGCACTCTTTGGTTCCAACCAGCAAGTACTGAACCAGCTTGCATTGTACCAAAATCTCCAGGTGATTCGCACTTTACAGCTGAACAGCAATAGCGCACAATTAGGATGACCCTAATTGTCACACAATAGCCCACAATTAGGATGACCCTGGGGCCTGGCGTGAACACTCTCAGTCCCAGGCTGTGGGAAAGCTCTCAGTCTCCAGCAAATCTGGACAACTGGTCCTAATCCCACCACCGAAGGGAGTTCTTGGCAGAGACTTGAGACCCGCAGCCACTTAGAGGTCACACACCCTGGAATAATTCCCCAGGCTTTATTTCGGAGGCACATTTGCTTTTCTTTGGCCCCCACATAATGCAGAACAAGAACGTAAGGATTCACAAAAAGCAAAGACTCTGAAGAACAATCTTCCTCCACACCAAATCCTTTCACTCCAGGACACCCTAACCCAAAGGAATCCGGTTTGAAATTGAGCGGAAAGAGACCAGGAGAACTGCTCCAGGAGGCTAGAGCCATTCTGTAGGGCTGGTGACCTAATCACCAGACCTTTCAAAGCCAGGGTCAGTTGCTCTCTTGCAATGGTTGTCAAATTGTAGCTACGTCAGAATCAGCCCCAGGGCTTGTAAACAGACTGCTGGGTCCCACCCTCTGACTATCTGATGGGGAAATCTGGGGAGGGGCTCAACAGTCTGCCTTCCTAACAGGTTCCTCCGTGAGGCACATAGCCTCACACTTCGCGAACCCCTGTTGTAAAGGGTCCCAGCTTCTCTCCATTCTGAGAGAAAGGGCTACTTTTATTCCATGCGCTGTTCAGGAAGCAGAACAAAACCCCAGCAATAAAGCAATGTGGCATTCTGCTGCTCAAAGTATGGTCCCAGAGGAGCAGCTTCCAAATCAGATGGGAGCTTGTTAGAAATGCAGAATCTCAGGCCCCACCGTGGAGCTGCTGAGTCAGGATCCGTATTTTACCAAGATCTCCTAGTGATTTGTGTGCACAGTAATGTTAGAGAAGCACTGATACAGGGGCCGTGAAGAGGCTGTTAAATCTGCATCTTATCCATAAATACAACGGCTTCATGTCCTCTGAGCCTGTATTCTATGCCCTTCTCTTCCTTTTATTTTTTAATTTTTTTTGCAATGTCAACCATAGGAGAAGAAAGCTCGTTTTCTCATACCTACATAGATTCGTTGGTCAGAAGGGATAGCACAACTTCCCTTCAACGACAAGAACCGAAAACTCTATCGCTGACAGCGAAGGAGCACGCGCACCAGCTTAAGGAGCACAGTCTTCTGGTCTCTCCAGGGCTGCAACCAGCCAGGGGAAGCCACCATAGCCCATTAAGGACACATGGACACGGCCAGACCTAGAAATTCCTGCCCTTTGCAAAAGTTCCTCCACCTCCCGAATGACGGGCGGCGTTTATTGGCTGTGGCTCACAGGAAGGTTCGATTCCTGAGGAGCTTACTAAAAAAAGCAGCATGTTCCCATCTGCAAATAAGTAATGCTGCTGTCACATTTTCTTCTTCTTTTTTTTTAATGTTTATTCATTTTTGAGAGACAGAGTGTGAGCAGAGGAGGAGCAGAGAGAGAGGGAGGCACAGAATCCGAAGCAGGCTCCAGACTCTGAGCTGTCGGCACAGAGCCTGATGCGGGGCTTGAACCCACGATCTGTGAGATCATGACTTGAGCCGAAGTTGGAGGCTTAGCTGACTGAGCCACCCAGGGGCCCCGCTGCTGTCACATTTTCTATCTCCACTTCACTTTTGCCAGGAACATAAAGTCACACACCCTATACTGTCTTCTTTGGATTCCCTGAACTAGATACCAATTCTCCTGGAATATATTATATAAAAATATAATATATTATATAATATAATATATATGATATATATTATATTATATAAAATATATTAATAGCTAATATTAATGAAACACATATTATGTTCAAGATATTATGTTAAACCCTTAACATCCACTACCTTATTTACTCCACAAAACCCAGGAGATAACTATTGTGGTTAGTCCCATTTTATAGATTAGGGAATTCGAGACAGAGTAGCTAATTAATTTACCCAAAGCCACCCCGCAGTCAAATTCCAGAGCCAGCATACAAATAAAAAAGGCATTATGCAATCATTTTGGTCTCGTCGTTTCTTTCCATAAAATTCTAGCTTTTTAAAAATTATACTAATGGAAAGGGTGTTGAAAGCAGGAGAAACCTTGTTGCATTGGACAGAATATGTCTTTTACTCTATGTGTATCTCAGCTTCCTCCTGTGGCAGGTAGGATAATAAAAAAATCACTCTGCCTCTCACTGAGGTATTGTGTAAGTCTATGCCTGCATTGTATCTACTATAAAAGCACAGGACAAAGACAATGATCAAAGGGATGATAATCACCTAAAATAATTCATTAATTCTCGCAACATCCTTGTGAAATACAAGAAATTGAGTCTGGAGTAACTGCGGCAACCATCAAAACGTGGCAGGCCAAGGTGCTATTTTTGTTCTTCAGGTGGGTGGAAGGGGGCTTTCTGCCGCAGAGAACTGACTCTCAAGACAGGGAGGGAATGTCAAACCTTTCCGAGGAGTCGCAGGAGAAAGAAAAAAAGAACAGAGCAGGTCCTACATGTACAGCAGCAACGATGAATGATCACCAAATGTGGCAGCCAGCTCGCTGCATTCCCCGGCCTCCTTTGCGTTGAGCATGGCCACGTGATTCAGGTTTTGACAACGGAAAGTGAGCAAAAGTCATGCATACCTCCACCAGTTGTACCCCATGAATACCCCCCACCCCCACCCCATGCACGCTCCTCCGTCTTCCCTCATCTGATAAATGGACGCCAATAGCCATACCCAGGGCAACCTAGAAAACCAGGCATGGAAGATGGCAGAGCCTGCGTCAGCCTGGGTTCCTGAGCGAATGCATGGAACGCTCTTTCTTATCTCCCCAGTCCAGGTATGCTGCGTTTACACAGCCGCCTCCATATTACGTCCAGTTAACGTGATTAAGCAACAGAGATGTGGGGACCTGTCTGTTACTGTAGCTGGTATTAGCCAAATTTGATACTGATCAATGTCCCTTTTCCCTAAAAATCTGCTATAGGCTACTTTAAATGTCACTCAGATCATTGGCCAAGAATGAAGACTCCATCTAGGTTAAAAAGGAAAACTATCCTAAAAAGGATTAAGGGAGATTCTACTCTTGAATGTACGTTAATCTCATGGTTTTCCTCCGGACTTTCTATTGGCATTGCCCACACTGGGTAGACGGGAGTTGGATTGTCGGACAGAAGAACAGGGAGGGAGATTTGGCAGCAAGGATGGAGGAGGAGTCTGCCGAAGAGGAAGACGTTCGTCATTCTGAATGCACCAGATTTCTAAGACTAAGCAGAGTCAGAAAGGGAGATGGGAGGGCTCCACGTCTTCCACCTGGCAATTTTGCCAAGACTGGCTTTGGGAGTGAGAACAGAGGGGCGGTAGAGTGCTAGCCAACCAGGAGGCAGGTTCCAGATCTCGAGGGCCCCGGGGACCCTGCTGTGTGAACTTCACGGAAACACAGTGTGGGTTTGGGTTGATACAACTTGATCTCAATATATTGATCACAACTCGATACGTTAGGAAAGCACCACGTTTGATCTGGCCGAGACCCCGGCAGTACAATTCACTTCCCAAACCTTGAGGAGGCCACAGCTTCCTGTTTCTCACAGTGCCCCAGAGAGCAAGCCCTCTCCAGCCACTTCATCTTTCTCCGGGGAATATCAGCTTCCCAGCTTCCCTTACAAGCCACCATTCCCCATGCCAGCCTGTGAACCAGCGGCCTCACGATCTGAAATCAATAGAGAAACGTTGAGACATCGGCCGGTTAGTCACAGGGGTGGGAAAATATGACCGCGGTGCACTGCCCTTGTACCTACTCCTTTGTCCCTCATGAGCAAGAAAGGCCGCCACCAGAAGGAAACTGCTCCCAGAGCATCGTGGCATGAGCTTTGCCAGGCAAGGGAAATAAAATAGAAAGGAAGCTCCCTGTCCTTTGTTCCGGCTGCACACATTTGACAGGCTTTCAGAACCTCAGCAGATCTCCTGGCAAGAACAGCAGTGAGCAACCCCCCCCTCCCCTACTGGGTATGGGTAATGCCTCCTGGCAAAGACCTCAAGCACATTCATCTCTCTCCAGGCCCTTCTAGGGCTGCTGTGCGTCTGCAGAACAGATGGGAGAGTCTGCTTGTCTGACTGTTGGCTGTTTTATTTCACCCAATAAACATTTATTGAGGTTCTACTTGTGCCAGGCCCTACGCGGAGGGATGTTCCGCCGACGTGTATGGCGGTGAGCGGGCACTGATGTGCCCCAAGGTACAGGTGTGGAGAGCATACCTGTGCGTGCGTCCGTTCCCCCCCGCCAGACATCACCGAAACAACAGGTGAATGGTGGAAAGACATGAACAACAAATGGCACAAGGCACCGACCTTGTCAGGCGAGAAATGTCATGGACGATATCAGCGCCTCTCAAACTTGGCTGTGCACACCATCACTCCAGGCCCGGCGGGTTCAGATTTAGCAGGTCTGGGGTGGGGCCCGGGGTTCTGCATTCCTAACAAGCTCCCAAGCGACGCTGAGGCTGCCTGTGTGAGGAGCCTACTTAGAGAGGTGAAACACGTATCCTTCGTGCGGATGTGATCGATGAGCCTGCGGTTGTAGGAGCAGGCAGGAGGAATGCGTCTGAATCAAATCTACCTGGGCCCATGAAGGAACTGAGGGCACATGGAACTCACTGTATAATGAGCCTGTAAGGTGCCAGGTACGCTGCCTGTGTAAATTCAACAAAGCCTCGCAGGTACGTGCTATTACATCTCTTTAAAGGTGAAAACGCTTAAATTCAGAAGCAACCTGTCTGCTGTCCCATAGCTAGTAAGGAGTAAAGGTAAGGTGTGAAATTAAGTCTCCCTATCTTTTAAAATACATGGGTTTTTTTAAATATTTATTTATTCATTTTTTGAGAGACAGAGAGAGAGAGAGCATGAGCAGGGAGGAGCAGAGAGAGAATCCCAAGCAGGCTCTGCACTATCAGCACAGAGCCCAATATGGGGTTCCGTCTCGTGAACCACGAGACCATGACCTGAGCTGAAATCGAGAGTCAGGTGCTTAGGTGACTAAGCCACCCAGGCACCCCGAAAGTTCACGTTTTACCTACTGCCTTCCGTCGTCCCCTCATCCACGCAGGCTGACTTCTGTCTGCAAACAGATCGAAGCACCACAGATGTAGAAATGGGAGTTGCTGTCACGTGACCCTTGAAACTCAGTAAAATCTAATATGTGATTCTCTTCTCCGCAGCACTTCTCAGTTAAGCCAATTTTTAAAATATGGCTACCAGGGGCCCCTGGGTGGCTCAGTCGGTTGAGCGCCCGACTTCGGCTCAGGTCATGACCTCACAGTTCGTGAGTTCGAGCCCGGCGTCGGGCTCTGTGCTGACAGCTCAGAGTCTGGAGTCTGCTTCCAATTCTGTGTCTCCCCCTCTCACTACCCCTCCCCCACTCTCTTGCTCTCTTGCAAAAATAAATAAACATTAAAATAAATAAAATAAAATATGGATACCATATTTATATGGTAATAAAATATGGATACCTCTAGCTAGACATTGAAAAAGACACACACAAACTCAAACACACACACACACACACACACACACACACACACACATCCCCCAAATTAGCTGGTTTTTCCCTCTGGCAATAACTTGACAGCAATGAACAGGTATCAATATCTAGAAGTGATGAATTTTTGTCATGTCGGAGCAAAGCAATAATAGTAAAGGCCAAGGGTGAAATTCCTCTCACCATAAGAAGAAATACTGTGAGGCGTGTTTACCAGGAGGCCTATGTCACAGGCCAGCATTCTCCGGAGAATGGCCACAGGGGCGGCTATGGCAGCCCAGCCCAGTATTCAAAATATATTGAGTTTCATGCTTAAAGAGTTATGTTTATTGTTTCCTCTAATCAATTTTACTTCGCGAAATAAAGAGTGATATATCACTCTTAAGTTCTCGGAAGAAAGGAATGTCAGAAATCTTACAAATAAAGTACATGTTAAAGACAATGGGTACAGAGTGGGTTCTTAACCAAAGAGAGGATAGATAGCCCACTCTTTAAGCTCATAGAAAATCATGACCTCAAAAAAGCACCCATGATTTCTCAAGAGAACTATTACTTAACAAAATTTCCACAATAACAATGAATAATGGCCTGCCAAAGAATATAAATAGAAAAGGATTTAATATATATCCCATAGTCATGAAATTATTGGCCAAGGGAGTCTGGTGCTAATAAGATCATTCCCTCAATCCCCAAATCAAATGTCCCTACAAAATAATATTCATATTACTAACTCTTAAAAGGAGAGAAGATAATCCTCTATAATTTGCAGCCCAATTGGCATTCATTTTTCTATAAGGAAAATAAAGAACTCAAAATGATAAAATAATTTCATTCTGAAGTACTTTTTAATATGCTGATCTAACTATAGCTTTGAATTTATAATGGGATAGTTTCCATGCTTTATATCTAAATTCAATGAATCTCTGATAAGAACTAAAAATGAAAATAACCTGAATTATTTCCCATCATTGGCTTATTTCCATAACTGTAGCCAGTCGTAGGCAGTCCTCAATCTTGTCCCTCCCCTGCTTCATTCGATCACTTTCAGGAATGTTGCTCAATAGAAAATCGAACCAACAAAAATTGAGAATTGTTAATGCATCATTAGGCCTTTGGAGTACAAAACGGACTGCATCAATTAAAAACAAGGGTCCTGGCATTTATTTTCTGTCTTCTGGTTATTAAAACTCAAAAAGCATCATTTTTAATAGTTTTTTTTCATGTGTTATTTTATGCATTAGCTCCACGTAATAATATAACAGACACTAGCTATAAAAATCACAAAATATACACATTAATAAATAAGTTCAAAAGAGTAACTTCTAAAACTTCCATATTGCATACTTTCTATCCCTACTGCACATCCATTATCATTAATCAATATAAAAACTCCTATTTCTAATTACAAAATGTGTGCTAATGATTTCGTTAATAGTAAACCATTGTATTACTTGTTATTTGCTATATTAAAAAAAAACTATTAGGATTAGAATTACATAATTAACTTGCCTTCTGTTGGTCTAATTTTTCTACTCATCTAAAATACGAGACAGATGCAATGGCATCCAGTTTAGATGTAAGGGGTTACTATAAATATGGCTCGATTTTTTTTTTCTTTGAAATCTATTTCTGAGCTTGACTTTACTAAAATACTAGACGGTATTTTACAGTCACCAAAACTACAACACACCTTCTGGAATATTCTAAATTAAGTAAGGACTTTCTGATTCACTATTTATTGTAGTTTACCAAGGTTGCAGTAATCCCCATGTAAGCAGCAATTCTGACCAATTACAAGCACTTGTCCATGTGCTATGACTGAAGAACAGGGTTTGGTATGCATTCTTAAAATAATTTTTTAATGTTTATTTGAGAGAGAAACAGAGCACGAGTGGGGAGGGGGTGGAGTGCAGAGAGAGAGGGAGACACAGAATCCGAAACAGGCTCCAGGCTTTGAGCTGTCAGCACAGAGTCTGACTTGGGGCTCGAACTCGCAAGCCATGAGATCATGACAGGAGCCAAAGTTAAATGTTTAACCAGTTGAGACACCCAGGCGCCCTGTGTATGAATTTTTATGTACAATCTACCTTGATGTTATCACTAGGGCTATGTCAGGTAAATTTTTTTTTTCTAATTGTATTTTTAAAGCATATGTAATATTTAAAAAAATTTTTTTTAATGTTTATTTATTTTTGAGAGGCAGAGCATGGGAGGGGGAGGGACAGAGAGAGAGGGAGACAGAATCTGAAGCAGGCTCCAGGCTCTGAGCTGTCAGCACAGAGTCTGACTTGGGGCTCGAACTCGCAAGCCATGAGATCATGACCTGAGCTGAAGTCAGAGACTTAACCGACTGAGCCACCCAGCCGCCCCGGTAAGATTTTTTGAAATTGGACCTTAGGTGGAAAAACTGGGACTATGTCCATGGATTAGTTCAACTGAATATACAGTATCTGAAGTTCGAGAAAGCAAATAGGCAAACATTTGTTTTAGTTTGGCTGTTTTTGTCTTTTAGAACAGCTCCCGGTTACTGATCTCCAGCCAAAAAAATACTGTAACGATATTTCATTTAGGGTGTCTTCCTGGATCCTCTCCCCACACTACTGCCCTACTGCTCTCCAAAATAGTTGGCAAGAATCTGAATCAGTGTGTATTACGATGTTTATCTTCCCAGCGAGAACAGGACTTCCAAAAATCATTGTGTGATTGGCTTGCATCTGTTTGTTTCTTTTGCTTTTATCCCCTGCACCTTGTATAGCTCAAACAGGATAGGTGCTCAATAAATATTCATTAATGATTCAGTAGTGGCTATGCTGGGTGTCATCTTCACATTCTCCTTTCCTCTTATTCATGCCAGGTCAAAGGAAGTTGGGATAGTAGCAAATACTAGCCACTTAGATTACAAATCTATACAAAGTATTTATACACATTCTTCAAGCAATCCTCGGAAACCCACTGTGAGTTAGGAAACTTGGATTTCTCTTTCATATGAAGGGAATCTACAGCTCAGAGGACGTGTGTGTATGGCCCATATTCAAACAAACTTGACTGGAATGTTGTAAGAGCAGCATTTGCATCTAGGTCCTTAAGCACCAAATCCAAATGCATTGCTATGAAACCACAAGCAACATTCCATGCAGGGAACTTCTGGGAGACACTAAGGCAGCAAGGGGCCAAGACAAGATGAACCATCAACCCAGGATTCAAACTCTAACTTGCATTCCTTTACAACTTTACCACTTCATTTAATAAGGGACAGGTAAAAAAAACTGTTCCAATCTACGCAGTTAACTATTCTATCAGTTTTAAATCCACAGCACAAGAATTGGTTGTAGGTGATGAAATGCTGGGTGCCCCCATCTAAAATCATGTCACGAGAGCCCAAGTGGTGGGAATGATCCCATTTTGCAGGTGAGGAAACTGAGTGTCAAGGGAGTCACACGTCTGGTGAATGATAGAGCCTTGATTCAAAGTCCACTTAGTTGGACTGATGGAGCTGTGCTCTCAACCATCCCACAATCCTATCACCTTTTGCTCCCACCCTGTTGGAGGCATTTATAAAAACCTTAGGAATCTCAAACTCAATCTGTACAATGAATTTTGTAGGCCCCTTCGTGGACTTTGATACATTGTAAAATAAAGTCTCCTTGTAAATCAGGTTTTTTAAAAGGATGTTCTCCCAATCTTTCCTGAAAATTACTAAAGGGAAACCTCCTTAGGTGAAGTCAGAAGGCTAGAAGGGGGAGCCATACCACGGAAGGTCAATTACGGGAAAAACTGTCAATTGCAGGCCCTAACAAATGAATCTCAACAATAAAGAATCATCAATTATAGCCCCCAAAAGGTAAAGATGTACATTGCATCTCGGACAAGAAATTGACTACCCTGCAACTCAGCCAGTGAGAAACCCTCATCACCCTGAACACCTGCTTGTCTCCAATGGACTTTCACTCAAAACAACCCATCCCAGGGCTCCTGGGTCGCTAGGTTGGTTAAGGGTCTGACTTCTGCTCAGGTCATGATCTCATGGTTCCTTAGTTCGAGGCTTGTGTCAGGCAGGCTCTGTGCTGACAGCTCAGAGCCTGGAGCCTGCTTCAGATTCTGGGTCTCCCTCTTTCTCTTCCCCTCCCCTGCTCATGCTGTTTATCTCTCTCTCAAAGATAAACAGACACTTAAAAAAAAAACAAAACAAAAATAAACAACCCCTCCCAACTTCCTCCTCCTTCCCTGTAAAATAAAGTTCCTCTCTCTTCGTTGCTCATGGTTTTGCCATAGTTTGCATGTCCCAAACTGCAAACGTCTGATACTCTAAAATAAACCCACTTTCGCTGGTAAAATAACTGACTTTTCTTCGTAAGGTGAACACTGAAGACAAATGCAGTTTTGTAAATGCAATTTTGTCTAGACTGAGATCTGTGCTTGAATTATCCAAATCGTTCCTTCACGCTCCTTAAAATTCAGTCGATAATTCATCACACCCTTTGCTGATTCCTTCTGCTTGTGTAAACTTGGGAAGTATAAACCGAGAATAAGTGGTATTCTAAACATTCATGTAAAGTCAAACACTCCAGAAACAAGATTACTCCAGAAATCTTCCTTTTTTGTCCGTATAGGTTAACGAAAGTAGAACATTAAGTCATACTGTCGCAGCCAGAAGCAACAGCCAAAAAGTTCCTATATTGGAGTATTTTAATACCTTTGTCAATGGCAATTCCTAAATTGAGTATTTTTGTTTATCATATTCAATACTTTTGAATGCATGTTACCTAGTATGAGTAAAACCATAAATTGCCAACTGGCAGCCCACGATGCAAGTTTAATCTCAAATATATTAGGTTTTCATGATCTTATTATTCTTAATTTTGATTTAGTTGGCATTAAAAAACCTGGCTATTTCATACAGATCTCCAGATTTTCACAAAAACCCAGATTTCTAAACCCTCATTTCAAGTCAGATATCTGCCATTATGAGGCAGAAATTGCTCCAGAGCAAATCAAGTGCCTGGAGCTGGGTTAGGGCTACCTTCTTTCACATTCTTAGTCCACACTGTTGCCATATATCCTGGCTGCCTCCCGTTTTGACTTTTGGCCCTTGAAGGATTTTGAATGTTCCACCCTAGGACATGAAAATTTCCTTGCTTTTTTAAGCTTGCTTTTTGGAGGCCATGTCTTGCAAAATTAAATAATCGTTTTGTGTTTTGTTTTATTTTATACTTGTTAGGATGTCTCTGGAACCACAGTGGAGGGGACGGCCATCTTGCCAGCACAACCCAACGAAAAGCCCCTAGTAGCGTGCCAGAAGGAACCGAAGGTCAACCAATCACGGAGCCACAGCACGACCTGGCGCGAAAAAGGCCCACCCACCCGGACCTAAACCCGGAAGCGCTGCAGCTTAAAAACCCTACCCCACCACACCCACCCGGGCACGACTTCCCTGACTCCTCTCTCTCTCTCTGTCCCTGAGTCATGGAACCTCGGCTGAGACCTTAGTTCCCAATAAAGCCTTTGACTGCTAATATTTTTTAGTCTCTGACTCCTATCTTTACCCTGCCCGAAGCCTGGCCCTAACATTTGGTGCCGAAACCCGGGGGGGGGGGGGAGGTAGTAGCTCGCCTCCCTTGGCTGAGCTCCCTCCTCCCCAAGCCAGATGCCAACCACCCCACTCTCAAGCGCCTACCGGAGCCGCTAAGTAGGACAGACCCCTCCTTCCCTCCTCCAACTACGCTGACACCCACGAGAGATGTCTCGCAAGACAGTCTTTCCTCCGCACGATGCACAACGCAAGGCCCACACGCCAACAGGCCCCTTACTGCAGTGCGAGGGACGCCTCGCCCTGCCACGCCAATGGGGAGTAACGAGTC
This sequence comes from Prionailurus viverrinus, assembly GCF_022837055.1. Classification (NCBI taxonomy): domain Eukaryota; kingdom Metazoa; phylum Chordata; class Mammalia; order Carnivora; family Felidae; genus Prionailurus; species Prionailurus viverrinus. The sequence goes on from NC_062569.1 coordinate 17,510,557, forward strand.
TAAACCGCCTGGATCTCCTATCCCCCTCCAATGTCTGTTAAAAAAACTTCCGGCTCCTAGGCTTGCAAGGCGAACTTCGTCGTAACCGACTCATCCGCCTTTGCACGGTAGTCTGGCCTCAGTACAAATTAGATAATGATCCTCAATGGCCACCCGAGGGATCTTTACAATACCCAATCTTAACCGATCTGGACAATTTCTGCCATCGGCTGGGAAAATGGGGAGAAATACCCTACGTCATGGCCTTTTGGGACCTCAGGTCTCGCCCCCACCTATGTTCCTCCTGCCCCTCTGCACGCATGCTCCTTGCCGGACCACAACCCCCCCCCCCCCCCCCCCCCCCCGACCCCACCTCACCAACTTCCCCGATCTCCGACCCCTTAGAGGATCTGGACACGCTGCCCACCGGCCATCCCCCCCCTCCGTACTCCCAGCCCCCAGCCGTCCCGCCCTCACCTCCCATATCGTCCAGAACTCATGCTCAGGCCCCTCCCAGCGAACAGACCCCAGCGGCCATCTTACCTCTCCGTGAGGTGGCAGGACCTGAAGGCCTGGTTCGCATTCACCTCCCCTTCTGCCTCCAAGACTTATCCGCCATGGAAAAGTGACTAGGGTCATTCTCGGCAGACCCCACCCAATACCTTAAGGAATTCCAATACCTCGCCCAAGCCTACAGTCTCACATGGCATGACATCCATGTGATCCTCACCTCTACCCTCACCCCTGAGGAGAGGGAGCGCATCCAGGCCACAGCCAGGGAACATGCAGACCAAACCCACGTGACCGACCCCACTAGGCCCGTAGGGGCCGATGCTGTCCCAGCGGCAGACCCCCATTGGAACTACCAACATGCAGGCAATGGGCACCGGCGCTGGGACCAGATGATCCAGTGCCTACTAGCAGGCATGAGGGCAACCTCAAACAAATCGGTAAATTTTAACAAACTTCAAGAAATAATACAGGACCCCAATGAAAACCCCGTAGCCTTCCTTAGCCGGCTCACAGAGGCACTTACCCAGTATACCAGACTAGACCCTACCACCCCCGCCGGGGCCACGGTATCGGCCACCTATTTTATTTCCCAATCAGCCCCTGATATTAAAAAAAAAACTAAAAAAGGCCAAAGATGGTCCTCAAACCCCTATGGCTGACCTGGTAAAGATGGCTTTTCAAGTTTTTAATGGCCGAGAGGAAGCTCAAGAACAACGGCGACAGGCCCCTCTCCAACAAAAGGTACAATTACAAACCCAAGCCTTGGTAGCTGCCCTGAGGCCAGCCGCAGTAAAGCCTTCTGGACCACGGCCCCCTCCGGGGCCTTGCTTTAAATGTGGCCAAGAAGGCCATTGGTCTCATCAGTGTCCCCATCCCAAAAAGCCTACCAGTCCATGCCCATTGAGCCAGCAAATGGGCCATTGGAAATCTGATTGTCCTAACCCAGGGGACGACAGACTCGCGACGCCCCCACGTGGCGAGGCTTCATCCCCATTGGACTCTACCTACCAGCTGCCGGAGATGGAGGATGACGACTGAGGAGGCCCAGACTCAGTAACTCCGGTGACCCACGCCGAGCCCAGGGTAAAACTCCAGGTAGCGGGGTTGGACACGGGGGCTACCTATTCCGTCCTGCCGAGCTATTCCGGCCCCACCACGCCATCCTCCGTTTCGGTCATGGGCATAAATGGCACCCCCTCCATTCCCCCATGCACACCGGTACTCACCTGCTGCCTGGATGGCTTCCACTTCTCCCACTCCTTCCTAGTCATCCCCTCCTGCCCCGTCCCCCTGTCGGGCCAAGACATCCTCAGTAAATTAGGAGCCTCTATACATCTACCAGCTATCTGCCCCTCTCCCTCCCCTGCTCATCTCCTGCTGGCTGTTATCACAGACAACACAGACCACAGCCTCAACCCACACCCAGACCTCCCAGTAGACCCATTCGTATGGGATACGTCCACCCCAACAATCGCCACCCATCACCAACCTGTCCTCATTAAACTCAAAAATCCATCGCCATTCCCGTCTAGACCCCAATACCCAATCTCCCACAACCACCGACTAGGCCTAAAGCCCATCATCGATCGCCTACTCAAGGAAGGCCTCCTAATCCCATGTCACTCCCCTTGCAACCCCCATCTTGCCTGTAAAAAAAGCCAAATGGCTCATATAGACTAGTTCAAGACCTCCGAATAATCAATGAAGCTGTAATTCCCATCCACCCAGTAGTGCCCAACCCATACACCCTCCTCTCCCAAATCCCCCATCCACGACCCATTTTACAGTGCTTGATCTCAAAGAGGCCTTTTTCACCATTTCCCTACATCCCGAATCCCAATTCCTCTTTGCCTTCACGTGGCAAGATCCAGTCACCTCTCTGGCCTGCCAACTCACATGGACGGTACTTCGCCAGGGGTTTCGAGATAGTCCCCATCTCTTTGGGCAGGCGTTGGCCAGGGATCTCCTCAAAGCCCCACTCTCCAGTCACTGTACTCTACTACAATATGTAGATGACCTTCTACTATGTGGAACCTCTTTCGACCACACCAAACAAGATACAATCCATATCCTAAATTTCCTGGCTAACCTGGGGTATCGAGTCTCCCCACACAAAGCCCAAATCTGTACTAATACAGTCACATTCCTGGGAGTCTCACTCACACCTACCACCAAGGCCCTAACCCAAGACCGTCTCCAAGCCCTCCAAACCCTGTCCCACCTACCAATGCAGACGAAATCCTCTCCTTCCTGGGTTTAGTGGGCTTCTTCCGGCACTGGATCCCTAACTTTGCTATACACGCAGCCCCCCTATACAAAGCAGCCAAAGAAACCCCCCAAGGCCCACTCTCCAGCCCGGGATCGGTAACAAGGGCCTTCCAACGGCTGGTCACATCTCTAGTCACTCAACTGGTCCTTTCCCTCCCCAGTGTTTCAAACCCTTTCCTCTTATACACAGATGAGAGGGCTGGAATTTGGACAGGGCTCCTGGCCCAACCGTGTGGCCCTAAGTTACAAGCTGTCGCCTACCTCTCTAAACAACTGGACCCTACCATCAGGGGGTGGCAACCCTGCCTCAGAGCACTTGCAGCAGCAGCCACCCTAACCAAAGAGGCACTCAAACTCACCCTACACTGCCCCCTAACGGTACTTTCATCGCACCGTCAATCTGAAATCCTTACACATAAGGCCCTGGCACACCTCTCCCCATCACGCATACAATTGTTCCATCTGCTCTTTGTTGAAAATCCTGAGATATCTCTCCAACTCTCCCCCAGACTCAATCCTGCCACCCTACTTCCACAAATCAACCCCAAAGACACTTCACAGCCACCCTTCCACTCCTGCACCGAACTTAATAGATATTCTCTCCAAACCTCCATCTAACTTAAAGAACCTTCCCCTCACTTCCCCCTGATCTCACCCTATTTGTAGACGGTAGCTCACTAGTTGACTGCAAGGGCCACCGACAAGCAACGTACGCTGTAGTTACATTAAACCAAACTCTAGAGGCCCAGACACTACCCACAGGAACCACATCCCCGAAGGCTGAACTCACAGCCCTCACTAGGGCTCTCCAATTGTCCAAAAACAAAAGGGTCACAATATACACAGACTCAAAATACGCTTTCCTTATTGCACACACACACTCCCACTTATGGGAAGAAAGACGATTCCTCACAACTAAGGGTACCCCCATCATCAACGGGCCACTCATGGCGAAACTCCTTGAGGCCCTCAAACTCCCACAGGAAGTGGCCATTGTCCACTGCAAGGGCCACCAACCCCTAACCACAGAGATAGCTATAGGAAATCACAAGGCTGACAACCCTGCCAGACAAACAGCTCTCTCTCTCGACCCCGTTCCTATGGGCATCCCCACCGAAGATACAACTCCCGATTATACCCCAGATGAACAAAAACAATACATGGCCCATCCCGATGCCCACACCAACGCAGGCTGGATCATGCTGGGCCCCCGACTGCCCCTCCCAAATAGCCTAGGCCCTTCCCTACTAACAAAAATCCACAAAACCCTACACATGGGGCCGGAGGCCACCTTCCACTTCCTTGAGCCCATTATGTACCACCCCCACCTACGACAACTGATCACCAGAACATACCAACGATGCACCCCATGCGCAGCAGTCGGTCCCCAAGGGAGAATGAGGTGCCCAGGCCCCACTCCTCAGATGCGGGGCCATCTCCCGGGCAAAGACTGGCAAATAGATTTCACTCACATGCCAAAACACAAAAAATTATGGTATCTCCTTACTATAATCGACACCTTTACAGGGTGGATAGAAGCCTTCCCCACCTCATCTGAAGGGGCCTCCACAGTGGCTGAGATCCTACTCAAGGACATCATTCCCCGCTTTGGTCTACCGAGAAGGATACGGTCTGACAACGGGCCTGCTTTCATCTCAGCAGTCACCCAACAGGTCTCCAAGGCTTTGGGTATTACCTGGAAACTCCACATACCATACCACCCCCAGTCCTCGGGTAAGGTTGAAAGGGCCAGTGGCCTCATAAAAGACCATCTCACTAAACTCTCCACAGAGACTCGGCTTTCTTGGCCTCAACTCCTACCTATGGCACTCACCCGACTCCGAGACGCTCCCTGAGGACCCACAGGCCTCAGCCCATTTGAACTCCTATACGGGCGACCCTTCCTGTTACCCCAACCCCTACCAAAAGATCCTCCTCCTTTGGCTGCCTATCTCCCTTACCTTAGCCTGCTCTGCCACCTGATCCAACGGCACGCTGACCTTATTTTACCAGCTCCCACCGATCTCTCCTCTCCCCCATTGTCTGTAAACCCAGGAGACTCGGTACTCCTTCGAGTAAGACAAAAACCAACCCTTGCCCCCCGATGGGAAGGTCCCTACAGGGTCATACGACCCCCACGGCTGCTAGATTATTGGGCCGCACCCCGTGGGTTCACACCTCCAACCTCAAGCGGGCCCCCCCTTTGCTCCCCATACCAGAAGAGTCGTGGACCTCCCAACCAACCGGCCCCCTCACCCTCAAACTAACCCGACATGCCCCTTCATGACGGACCCTTCCCCTCAGTTTTCTACCTTCACACTCCCAATACTACACGAGCTACAACTCTCCCACTCATCCAACCCTACCACCCTCCCCTCATCCCTCTCCTGGGTCTCCAACTGTTGGCTTCAGGGAACTCTCTCTGATTTCTCCCCTGTCAAAATCTCTTCCTTTACCTTTTTGCTAACCATACTTACATATCATGATGATACTTCCCCTGTTACTCCTTGTTAACATCTCCCCCCTTACGCCCTCACAACCCTCCTATAGGTGGGTTTTTTACCTATCCGAAACTTTTAATGGACACACCTCTATCCTATCCTCTACCCCTTGCCCCCTTGTTGGGTGCCAAAATCAAGTCACCTTTAAATTTCCCTCCTTCAACACCCTCCAAGCCTCTACACAGATTACTCCCGCCATTTGCTTTTTACATGACCAAACCGACAATCTATGCTCCCAAACCTCTCCCGACCAATATGGAGGATGCCCCTATCACTATTGTAACATACACTGGCTCAACCTATACTGTTTCACAGGACCGAGGACTGGCCGCTTCTGCTTAAAAAATGGCAACTTTACCCTTACTATCCCTGATCCATGGGATATCCGCTGGCAAACCGGAACAAGGGGCAAACTGTATCAGAACGGCCATCATGCTAACCCCATCTCCTCTTTAACCATCTATTGAACCTACAAACCCTCAATGGATCCTTCCCTCTCCAACCTTAAAGATCTTACCCAAGTAATCACAGACCAAGAAAACCAGCTCAACACCCAACTACAGACGCCCCCTGCACAACATCCCTTCTCATGGCTTACACTAATCAGACAAGAAGCCATCCTGCTTAACCACTCAGGCTTAACTAATCTGTCACACTGCTTTCTTTGCGCATCCCTCCAGCGGGATCCAGTAATAGCCGTCCCATTACCCACCCCCGTCCCAATGTCACTAACTCCATCAACCACCCCAGAAGTCAAACCTCCCTACAGGTTCCCGCCCTCACTGAGAACCCCCCTAATACAACACATCTCACCCGATATGCTACTCCTCTCATGCCTCCCCAACTTGCCCCTCCCCCCTGCCTATGCCCAGCCACGACCCCCCCCCACCCACCCAGGGGGATTCTATCGGTGTAATGGCACAGCTTATAAACAAATGCCCAAAAATGCTTCTATCTGTCTCCCGGTCACCATCATCCCCCAACTCACCCTATATGGACAGGAAGAACTCCATCAACTCCTCGAATTCTGTCTCCAAAAATGAGCCGTTTTCCTCTCACTAATGGTCAGACTATCCCTGGCCACCTCCCTATTGGCCGCCGGGGTTGGGACTGGCTCCCTAATACACTCCATTAGCTCCTCCAGGGATCTGTCAGACAGGCTCCAAATTGCAATAGAAGCCTCAGCAACTTCCCTATCCACCTTACAAAGACAGATCAACACCCTAGCACAGGTCACTCTACAAAACTGACGGGCCCTGGGTCTCTTGACAGCAGAAAAAGGGGGAACATGCCCATTCCTGAGAGAGGAATGTTGCTACTACCTCAATGAATCAGGCTTAGTTGAAACCAATATAGAACACCTAAAAGAAATCTAAAAAACCCTATCTGCCCGCCCAGGATCCTCAGACCCCCTAACCTCCTGGTGGCAATCACCCCTCCTAACTTGGCTCCTCACCATAGTCACCCCACTAGTTGCTATCTGTATAATACTTATGCTCTTACCTTGTTTTCTCCGTTTTGTATGGAAACGAATTCATGAAGTTTCCCAGGTGCATTTCACCAGATGGTGGTCTGGCCATATTCCTGCATTCCAACCTCAGACCCCACAATACCATGATGTTGCCCTTACACCCGCAGGAAGCAGCCAGATCAGATCCGTCGCCCATTATCACCAATAAGAGGTTGGAATGTTAGGATGTCTCTGGAACCACAGTGGAGGCGACGGCCATCTTGCCAGCACAACCCAACGGAAAGCCCCGAACAGCGCACCAAAACGAATTGGAGGTCAACCAATCACCGAGCCACAGCATGACCTGGTGTGAAAAAGGCCCACCCGGACCTAAACCCAGAACCACTGCAGCTTAAAAACCCTATCCCACCACACCCGGGCGCGACTTCCCTGACTTCTCTCTCTCTCTCTCTCTCTCTCTCTCTCTCTCTCTCTCCCTGAGTCACGGAACCTCGCCCGAGACCTTAGTTCCCAATAAAGCCTTTGCTAAAATTTTTTAGCCTCTGACTCCTATCTTTACCCTGCCCAAAGCCTGACCCTAACAATACTATGAGTGTTTTCAATCTGCACTGGCTCTGTTACAGGATGTACTAAAAGAACTCCACATTCCTGTTCACCAAAAGTTGCAGGTTTCCTATTAATTTAGTCAGATCATGGGGTCTGCCCCTGTGGTAGGCAAAATCTTGCACTCCCTGATACCATTCCGGTAAATGTCACCCTATTTGGAAAAAGGGACTTTGCAGATATAATCAAGATTACTAATCAGTTTACTTTATAACAGGGAGATTATCTTGGATTATCTGGGTGAGCCCAATCTAATCATATGAGCCCTTAAGGAAGCAGAGAACTTCCTCTGTTTGGAGGTAGATGAGATGTAGGAAAGGAAGTCCGAGATGGGAAGTGAGCGATGGCTGAACTCACTGTTGCTGGTTCTGAAGACATAAGGATCCGTGAGCCAAGAAGGGCCTCTAGAAGTTGAGAATGATTCTCAGCTGACAGCCAGCAAGGAAATGGGGGCCTCAGTCCTATAACGACATGGAACTGAATTCTGCCAACAACATGAATGAGCCTGGAAGCAAATTCTTTCCCAGAACTTCCAGCTAAAAGCTCAGGCTGGCCAATATCTTAATTGTTTGGTCTTGTGAGACCCTAAGCAGAGTATCCAGCCATGCATGCCTGGACTTCTCACCTACAGAAACTGATATAATACTGCGATACTATAAGCCAATAAGTTTGTGTTAATTTGTTAAGGTAGTGATAGAGAACTAATACAGGCCCCATGGTCACTACTGACCCCAGTAGATGCTATGTGAATGCTTCATCCATAGCAATCATTATTTCTTTGTTGATGTGACACTGTCATTAATCTTTTATGTTTCTGAGCCAATCATATTGATTTGGAGCCCGTATCCATTCTCTATCACTGCCCTAACAAATTAACACAAACCAAAAAATAAGCGGGCCAAAATTGATACTGAGAAAATTAATTAAGTAATGTATGAATCACATGGAAACTCAACCTCTTCAAATTAAATTTTTCAGGATTATCTCTTTTAACTATAACGTTGAATGTATTGATGTGTGAGGCAAGAATGAATGTTCAACTCTAAATTTGACTTCTTTCTTAAATTATTTATCAAAAGAATACTGCGATTGCCATTGTATCAGTGAAGCATTTGCTACAGGTTTAAAATGAAATGCAGAGCACACTCACAGACCATCAGTCTGGGACCTTCTTTTGTCAAACTCTGTTTTTTAAATATCTTAAAAGTAAGGCTTATTTTACTAGTGGAAAATTCTTAAGGAAGACAAGATAATATATTCACTCAATACAAGACTGTTTAAACTGTATTCATCTCTGAGAGCAGTACCATTTTCAACACAGAGAGAGGGGGGATTGATGACCACATTACTCAGTGTTTAAAACCAGAAAGGAAGATATGGGATCTGCAGGTAAACCTATCCTCCCCTGACTCTCTGCTCGTTTTCTTCATAGGAGGTATTGTTACCTGAAATTATAGTTTTATGTGTCCACTTTATTGCAATATATGTCTCCTAATAGAACGTCAGCCACAAGGGGCCAATGACTCTGCCTTCTGGTTCATTGATGGACATCCAGCCTTTACAAACATGCCTGGTACATAGTCGATTCTCAATAAATAGTTGTTAAGTGAATGAGAAAATAAACAATGAAAACTCTAGGTCATCTTTCATCAGTTCTGATATGCTAATTTTATCCTCATTCATCTTCTCACTAAATTGTTCCTATGCCTTTCATTTCTAACCTTAATTTTTCCAGTGTCTCCATTAAAACAGTATGTCTCTCCTTCCTTAGTTATTCAACAATAATACTGAGCTCCTTGGATATTCCCTGGCTCAAGAGTCATCCATCCATCCATTCATTCATTCAACAAAGGAAATCAGTTGATGAAGTCAGAAGAATAGGGGTCTAGATCATGAAGAACCTTCATGACTAATGTATAGTCTTGGGCTTGTAGTAAGAGTGAGAGGTGGGAAGCCACTGGAGGACCCTCACACAGTAAGTGTCATATTCTGATTAACATTTGAAGCAAAGGCAATGTAGTTACTATATGAGGCATGGTAGAAACAAGGTCACCAATCATGCAATTGTTGGGGTACTAATGTTTTTTTGACTGCCCAGGTTCTCATGGAATTCAAACTAAGTTCTGTGATGAACTTTGTTAGAGCACAGGATTCATTTGGGAATCCCTCGGAAGACATTCGGCGCCACTGATTTCAACTGCCTCAGTTTACAGGAGAGGAGGCTCCATTTGCTCATTCCTTGATCAAGGTTCATTTCATCTACCTGATGACATCTTATTTGTCCTCTGCTCAAACCCAGGGCTTCATTCTCACTAAAGACTATGACATGTTTACCCCCAAATTAAAAATCACATTGCCTCGAGAAAGACAAAGAGCAGGGAGCCACTTAGATCTCTTAAGTCTCTTCCAAAGCCTATCGTGCTTATGTCATCCCACCCTAAAAATCCCACTAGCTTTTAAACTTTCCCACTAACCACACTGGAAAGCAGACTGTGATGAGTTGCCTTTACCATGCTTTCCTATGAAGTATCTAACCTTAAGATTTATCCGACTGACTTGTACAAGTTGAGCCCACAGGACCAATGAATGCCATGCCCCTCACACATCATTTCTTTGTGGTGTGCCTATATTTAAGCAGATACTACAGCTTTGGGGCATTCCAGCAGCTCACTGGAATATATTCATAGATATAGAACCCGAGTATTGCTGAGGAAGCTCCTCTTCTGCAGGATAGAGCATGCAATGCAGCTCAGAAGATCTGAGTTTTCACTCCCATACTTTTAATCCTGCAACTTTTGCTTCAGTAATTTAACCTTCTTTAATGTTTCCTCACCTACAACATGGGCCTGCTGAGCGTGAGGAATAAATAAAACAACATGTATCGGGCATAGAGGCGGGCACATAGCAAGCACTCAGTAAGTATTTAAGCCATTTTTCTAGTTGCCATCATCATTGTGAAGGTGGCCATGCATTTTCCAAAATGGCACCTGGGTGCAGGAAGCAGGCATACTACCTTTCTATCACCCGGTAATAAAGACTAGTTCCTGGAAAAAGGTCACTCCAGAGCATAGGAGCATGGATCCACAAAGTAATTTACCAATCCCTTTCTTTTATCTCTTAAATGTTTATTTGTTGACAGAGGGAAAACAGGCAAGAGTTTCAAATACCTTAAGTTACCTTACTTATTGTTGAGATACGCTTGAAGTGATAGACGCAAAGACCAAGTACAACAGGCAGGGGTTATGTGGTAAATTAAATCCTATAAGGGTGATAACAGAAGAGACAAAAGCTAATGTAGATCTCTCTTATTGTGTTTGGCTTGCTTATATAAGAAAAATGAAGGGTGACTGGGTAACTCAGCCAGTTAAGCATCTGACTCTTGATTTCGGCTCAGGCCATGATCTCATGGTTCATGGGATTGAGCCCCGCATCGTGCTCTGGACTGACAGTGTGGAGTCTGCTTGGGAATCTCTCTCCCTCCCTCCCTCCCTCCCTCCCTCTCTCTCTCTCTCTCTCTCTCCCCTTCCCTTGCCTGTGCACGCTCGCTCTCTCTCTCTGTCAAAATAAATAAATAGTTATAGAAAGAAAAAGAAAAATGAAAAAAGATAAAGGATGAGGGAAAGGAGAAGAGAAAGAAAGGAAAGGGCTAAGAAAGTGAAGTAAAAGAGAAACACAAGAAGGAGGAGGAGGAGGAGGAGGAGGGTAAGGAGGAGGGGGGGCTAGGAGGAGGAGGACAGGGGAGGGGAAAGAAGGAAATAACAGTGGAAGAGAATCAGAAAGGAAGAGACGAAAAAGAAAACAAAAGATAAACTAAAAAGCTGAGACTACAGCCCGGGGTAATCCAAAGGTTAAAGCCAGGATCGGCGTGTAAAACTAGGAAAGAATACAAAGTGCATTTACAACTGAACTAATTGTTGAATTTCTGTCCCTCTTTTGTAAAGGGAAATGTCTCTGTCCGTGGAAAATTAAAACTTAGACTTCTCCGGATCTTTGAGTTCCAATGACATCACTGAGTGATCACTTGAGTCTTGTTTACATGGTAACGTGGATGTCACCGCCACCCCTTTCAAGTAAAATATTGTAAGGCCGGAGGGAGTGAACACAAAGAGAAGTGCCCTCCAGGACGCCCATTTTGCTAAGAACACCGGCCTTCCGGCTGGAACAACAAAGACTTCTGGAGTCGACTGACAATCCACCTCATCTCATCCAGTTCTGCCTTCATTTTCTACTGTTGGTCAAAAAATCTGTACCTCAACGTGCACATGCCGTATACTCAATCTCTTCATTCTGTTTCCAGACGGACTCTTTGACTAACTGTACTCTGTTGGCCCAAACAAACAAACACAACTCAACCAACCATTAAAGATGACAAATGCTTAAGCCTACTTTCTCTAGTGGCAGAACCTCACCTGCATCGTTTACCTAAAATGAAAGGCAGGAAGAGCATTCCGAATTTGGCAAAAAGTGGACGACCTAAAATTCCATAATTTGTTGTTTATGTGTAGAAGTCAAGCAAGCATATTTCCTTCCCCATAAAGGACATCCTTCTTATCAGGTGTCCCACCACTTAGTATAAAATTGGCGGGATACCTTGCAAAGCAGATGCCTTTCTTTATGGACACGATAGCAATCAATTGTGTAAAATGTATTTCACACAGAACCTAAAATGAAGCAAGTCAGTTTAGCTTCAAAGAGTGATACTAATACTTTACACACAAATCCATCACATCTGGACAAAAATAAAAGCTGAGAGGTGAGGGGCGCCTGGGTGGCTCAGTCGGTTAAGCGTCCGACTTCGGTTCGGGTCACGATCTCACAGTTTGTGAGTTCGAGCCCCACGTCGGGCTCTGTGCTGACAGCTCAGAGCCTGAAGCCTGCTTGGATTCTGTGTCTCCCTCTCTCTTTCTGCCCCTTCCCCACTCACGGTCTGCCTCTCTTTCTCTCTCTCTCTTTCTCAAAAAGAAATAAACATTAAAATGAGAGGTGATATTGACCTGAACTCTGGAGGTTGAAATGGAAAAGGACAGAGGCATGTAGATACAAGTAGGAGTAATAGTAACACATATCTATCAGCAGGCATGGCCAGAGCACTGAGTCAGAACAGATACAGACTATAAGCCATGGAAACTGGCAGGCTTATCTCTGTGTGTCAGTAAATACCCACCCAGAACACAAAGTACATGATGAAGAAGTGAGAAATATGTTGGTGGTAAAGGGGCAAAACTCCTGAAATGCAGTATGGGGTGTATGGTGATGCCATTTCCCCAAATGAGAAAGACTGAAGGGAAAATAATTGAGTTTGTTATGGCAGGAGTAATATAGATTCTAATTTCTAATGTAAGAAGCTGTAGATGCTTGGGAAACAACTAAATGGAGTATAGAGTTGAATAGATGTTTCCGGAGCTCAGAGGCCGGGAATGAACTAGAGAGATCACTGAGCCAGCACATTAAGTATGATTTAGGGCCATGAGAATGGAAGAAATTACTTAAAGGCCTGGGGGACTAAGAAGAGGGCCCAGGATAGACTCCCAAAGTTGGAAAGATCCAACCTTCATTTAGGGATGGACTAATAACAAGGGAGTTAGCTGAGAACTAATAAAAGCCTAATGAGGAAAACTGGAGATATGGTGTCACAGAAACCACACCAGACTCAGTGAGGCCAACAAAAAGGGAACTCATGGAGGAAAAGAGACCAGTCAACTCTATCAAATTCTCCAAGAAGCTGAGGAAAAATGCAGCTCACTGGATCGGACCACACAGGGGTCACTGCTGATCTCAACAGAAGTTGTTTCCAGGGGCGCCTGGGTGGTGCAGTCGGTTAAGCGTCCGACTTCAGCCAGGTCACGATCTCGCGGTCCGGGAGTTCGAGCCCCGTGTCGGGCTCTGGGCTGATGGCTCAGAGCCTGGAGCCTGTTTCCGATTCTGTGTCTCCCTCTCTCTCTGCCCCTCCCCCGTTCATGCTCTGTCTCTCTCTGTCCCCAAAATAAATAAACGTTGAAAAAAAAAATTAAAAAAAAAAAAAAGAAGTTGTTTCCAGTGGAAGCAGAAGCCACCTTGGAGTTGGATGCGTAGTAAAAAGGGGACAGAAAGTGAAAACAGCTTACACGGCCAAGCCTCACCAGAAATTTGACAAGGAATGGAGTAAAGAAATGGAGTGAGGGATGTCAGAAGTATGGAAGAGGTTAAAATACGTTGGCATGTAATCTACACAACTCTGTGATCTAGAGAGGTATTATTTCCCTCACTTACGGGATAATAGTAAGGCTCAGAGAGGTTTAAGAACTTGATCAAGGCCTCACAGCTAGTAAGAAGCCGAGCTGAAAGTTGAACCCAGTCTATCTGATTCCGAAGCACTAGCATAGACGGCCACTTATTACATTTTATTACACGTATTTATCCAATAACCGCCTCCCTCACTTTCTAAGTGCAGGAACTGAATCTAACTCATCCTTGAATCCCCAGCATCTACCTCTTTGACACATCTTTCCAGCACCTACTTTGGAAGTGCCTTTTGACTGTCAGAAAGAAAAGGCATATATACCCAAATAAAATGCAACTAAAATGGCTGTTAATAACAGGTATTTAGTAAATGCGTCGCAAAAATGAAAGAACGAACCAAAAGTCAGATTTCAGCCACTGACACAGAACTTCTCTACAGAGCAAGGATTTAAAGAACAAGAGATAAATATAGAGGAATTGGGGAGCCCCTGAAATATTTGTAATACAAAAGTGGTAACCGAGGAGTAGTGACTTTCTGAAAGGGTGAATATAATAATTAGACTGGTATTCAAAATGTATTTGTTCACACAGTTGCATTTCCCAAGTTTGTAACCAGCAAAACTGTAAGAACTTGCCCTAATCTTACACAGTCACCAGTCTCCACCGTAATGAACAGCTTGCTTGCCACTTACACTGTTTTTCCCCTCAGTGGTGAAAACACATACGAGATCCTTATTCCCACATGGAATCCATTCTCAGACAATACTGATTTCATTGTGCTCTTGAAACCAACGTATGTGTAGCATGGAAAGGAAAAGGTGCATTCAGTCATTGTGATATTCTGTGTCCCTCACGAGAATAAATGGATTTTTTTTTTAAACATTCATGTGATTGACTGATTCCTCCCAATCACTACATGTTTCACTCAGCTGTTTTGCTGGCATGTTACTTCAGAGCTTTTCAACACAGCTATTAATTGTTCTCTTTATCATATGAGTGAGGCACTTTTAGCAACGATCCTAAAGTTAAAATAACCCACAACAGCTTGGAAACATGTGAACTCTGATGTTTATTTGCCTTAATATGTTAATAACTTAAGTTTCTTCTGAAATAATTTTGTTTTGAGCTTCCTCCAATACATTCTTTCCTTCTCAATTTTAGAAAATTTACCCTTTGAAAGTCTGAATGGAAAAAAAAAGCGTTTCAGGTTAACAAAATTATTTCATGATGTAAGGTACAGTACTTTGGTTTGTCTAAGATTAGCTAGGAAAGAAGTTAAAGATCTGCCCATCAACTAATTACATATATATTGTTAAAAACTACTTGAAGCAAGTTAAATAAAATAAGGATGCCTAAAGTGGGTTGAATTTGCATTCTGCTTATTTCCAGATGACTTCTAAACCCACAAAGTTTTTTTCCTATCCTTTTCTTGCTTAATGTAAGCATTACCAACTAGTTTTAGCCCCCCACCCCCCATATCTACAAGCATCAAGTATTTTTTTCCTAAAAAGGATACACTATACAATTTAGCTATTCATTTATGCAAATGATGGTAAACAGAATTATAAAGACAGATAATAAACAGCAAATGAGGTTATTTTGTTTCACGCTTTATGTTGTCAGAGTTCTGAGCATGGTTTAGTGTTTTCTATTCATGACTTTATATTACCAAATTACTCCCTGATGGTGTCTCAGATGTGCTTTTGTCTGCAAATGAGAAGGAATAAAATACCAGGACATTAACGTTAAATTACAATCGTTAATGGCGTAAATACGAAAATAATTACTGCATCATACCATCAATTGTTATGTGTTCATTACGGAAGTTCTTGTAAAGCCTTCATTTTCTTGTTACAATTATTTTTTCCTTTATTTTTGTCTGGCTATTTTATAGCCCTGACAGTACTTTAGCAACATTCAGCAGTTACACAAGCCATTTAATCCTGCTCAAAGCTTCATTTAAACTTCATTTTAGTTGCATTTTATTTGTGTATATATGCCTTTTACTTCTTTCTGACAGTCAAAAGGTACTTCCAAAGTAGGCGCTGGAAAGACGTGTCAAGGAGGTTAGCTAAAACCAGCAATCAACTTCAGCGAAGATTTCAGACTTACTTAATAACACCGCTCACTACAATACCTTTATTGATCGAACCAAATGCGCCCCCATTCCTTAAATTTTAGTTTCAGTGCCCCCCACCATCTCTTTTTAAAATTAAATTATAATTTTACAGCCAATCGGGCAAGAAGCTTTTCAATCTCTGCTCTCCTTCTTCCTCCCGTTCTGTCTCTTCTCTGGTGCTCTTTCTCACCCTCCTCCTGATCAAAACTCATCCTTCCGCTCCCAGTGTTTTCTCTCCAGCCGGCAGGAAGGGGATGCCCTCCAGACACACACACACACACACACACACACACACACACACACACACACCCAGTCGCCTCGCCCTCCGAGGGTCGCCCAAGTGCACCCTTTTGTCTGCTCCACTCCGCAACCGTCGCTTAGCCTCTCTCCTGCCAGCCTTGGGCGAAGAGTGACAGAAAAACTCACACCGCTGTAGCGAGCTGGAGGGGGAAGGGGGAGGGCTGGAGGCTCCGCGGGCGGTCCAGCATCCCCACCGCTGCGCGCACACGCGCGCGCTCGCGCGCGCGCGCGCGTGCACACACACACACACACACACACACACACACACACACACACACTGAGAAGTCTTGTGTCACCTGTTCGCTTTCAAAGCCAGCTCTGGAGCTAAGTGAAACTTATCCCCCCACCCCCACCCCCGCCACCTCCACCCTCACCTCCGGGAGTCCGGGTATACGAAGGCATCCTGTGGCACAGTTTTTTCCAAAATATTTGAAAGGGGGAAAAGTGCACAGTAGGAACACTGCAGTTACGTATATCCCTGGTACAGCCCTCTTCCTCTCTTTTTTTCGCCCACCTTCTCTGCAATCACACCCGGCCTTTCCCCGCTAACGCGCGCACACAAGCACCCCATCTCTGCTGACAGTCCAGGCTTGGAACCTCAGCCTCCAGGGTTCTGTCCGTGTCCCTCTGCCCGGCACCAGGCCCGGGCACTCTCTCCAACTCCTGCCATGTGCAGCCCAGCGCTACCGGCTCCTTAGCCCCAGCCCAGGCTCCAAACTTTTTCTCGCCCTTTCTCCAGCCCCAAATCACGCGCATCCCAGAGGCCGGACGCCCTAGCCGGTATCCCAGAACACAGGGGAGTGGGGCGAGTATCGCTGCCCCCGTGGGCTCCAGGTCTCACGGTGCCTAGCCCTACTGTGTACAGGACGGCGCTGGACCCGGCAGGGATGCAAAGGGAGCCTGGGCGGATCCGGCTGGCAGGTGCAACTTGCCAGCGACTCCCGGGTTCACGCCCTAGGGGACCGCGGGTTTGGCCTGATGAGAACAAAGCTGGAGTCCGGGGAGACTGTCAGCCGGGAGGCGCTAAGACAATAGCAATAAAGGGAACTTGGAAGAGAACCGCTGCGCAAAGTTGTCTCCAGTCCGGATGTCCTGGGATGGCCGCAGGCTCCCGCTGCATACCCCCAAACCCCTAGCCCCGGGCCCCGCCGCAGAACACGCAAAACCCTGGCTCAGCAGCGGTCCTTGGATGCTATGCAAATACCCTGGGAGCCCAGACGCAGCTTGGGGCGCGGGGGACGCTCCGGGACTTGGACAGCAGCTGCCGGCAGGAAGACCCGCCAGCGCGCTCTCCTGGCTTTACCTTTCCGCGGGCTGCCTTGGAGTCCGCGGCGCGCCGCCCGCTGGCTGTGCCCTCAGCCCCTGCCGCCGCCGCCGCCGCGGAGAGCAGGCAGCGGGAGCCGGCTCGCTGCGCCCCGCCCCCGAGCGCCAGGCACCGCCCCCGAGCACCAGGCCCCGCCCCTCCACGCTGGCCGGCACCCTCGCGGAGCCACGCGGGCCCCGGGTACTGCTGGCCCGCGAGCCGTGGCAAGCGGCGGCTGCCCCTGCTTCCGCCTTTGCTGCAGTCGTCGCCGCCGTTGCTGCTGCACCGCATAGACTAGGAAGCCCCGAAATGTCAAGGGGTATACCCCCCCAACGAACCAGATGATTGAAGTGACCTCTAGAACACCGCGAGCATGGTCCATGCAGGAGCAGAGTCAGCATCACCAGAAAGCTTGCTAGAAATGCAAATTTATGGGCCCCATCCCAGATGAACGGAATCAGAATCTCTAGGGAGAAGACCTAACGATGAGTATTTTAACAAGCTCCTGGGATGATTCCAAGCACATTAAAGTTGGAGAAGCACTAGTCTTTTGCTCAGAGAGCTAAGGGCTTGATCAGATGCAGTCCTAAGATCCAGGAGCCCACCGAACGAAGGTTTAACTTGGCAGCATTTGCAAAGCCCGAGAGAACGCTGTCTGCACCCTGGATGTCATTCATCTTGCTTTATTGACTGCGAAGTCTTTAGAGATAAACAGAGGGGGGAACACATTTACTTCTGATCTGACAGCTCTAATGAGCTCAAGGAAGAATTATGTAAACATTATTAAGTGTAATAAACACGTGTCGGCATCAGACAATCTTCTCTGAAGAGAGTTGGCAAAAGCCGGCATGAGCCAACGTTTTATTCATGATGTCTTTTTAACTTTATGTTGCCTGTGTAATAAGCCTTTGGCTTTGCTGTTGCCCAGATGGAAAATCATTACCCCCGTAATGGATGAGCCAGTTCAAAAGGAGAGCCACCGGGATGCGGAGCACTTTCATTCATAAACGCTGCTCATCAGAGACAGGGGGAACCATCTCCTGACAATGTAGCCATTTTAACCACCGCACTGTTGTCCCAGCTTTCTCTCAACTTCCTGAGGCATCACTTGGCTCACACTCTAAAAGCCAAATAAAAAGTTAGCTATTTTTTTTTAATTTTTTTAATGTTTATTTATTTTTGACAGAGAGACAGAGCATGAGGGGAGAGGGGCAGAGAGAGAAAGGGAGACACAGAATCCGAAGCAGGATCCAGGCTCTGAGCCGTCAGCACAGAGCCTGACGTGGGGCTCGAACTCGTGAACCACGAGATCATGACCTGAGCCAAAGTCGGATGCTCAACTGACCGAGCCACCCAGGCGCCCCCAAAAGTTAGCCATTTAGTCACCTTACCATTTTATTTGTCGTGAGCTCCCCCACCCGTTTTATTCTACTTTCCAGAACTTCAGACCTTAGTAAATATCGGAGAAACGGATGATGGCTTGTCAGAAGGAGGACATGAGGGGACCGCCTTGGTTTCCACGGCTAGCTCTAGAAATTGATTCTGGCTTTGAACTGTTATTTTGGGTAGATTTGGAAACAGGAAGTTTGCGTCTTCAAGGAAGCCTGGTCAGTGGTATCCAGAACAGGCAGACCTTCAGGAAACCTCCTTTCCATCCCTTTTATTTTCCTTTCTCATCAAAAATGGCAGGGGCGCCTGGGTGGCTCAGTTGGTTGGGTATCCGACTTCGGTTCAGGTCGTGATCTCACAGTTCCTGAGTTCTAGCCCCACATCTGGCTCTGTGCTGATGGCTCAGAGCTTGGAGCCTGTTTTGGCTTCTATGACTCCCTCTCTCTCTGCCCCTCCCCTGCTCACACTCTGTCTGTCTGTCTCTCTCAGAAATAAACATTTATATATACATATATATATATATATATATACACACACACACACATATATATACACATATATATGTATATATATGTGTATATATGTATACACATATATATGTATATATATGTGTATATATGTGTGTGTGTGTATATATATATATACACATATATATGTATATATATACACACACACATATATATACACATATATATACATATATATGTGTATATATATGTGTGTGTGTGTATATATATACATATATATATATATATATATATAATGGCAACCTGCTTCAGCACTAATGACATTACCATTTTAAGTAATGAAAAGGGAGCATCATTATCAAGAGATCCAGTCCATCAAAAATCCAGAACTTCTCCCCCCTTCAATTCCATTAGTGTTGTGAGAGAAAGATCTAGAAATCTGGCATCACAGGGCTTATTCTAGATGGGATATAGAATAGGAAGGGAAAATAAAGACCAAAGAAGAAGAAGAGGAATGAACAAAGGAAGGACAGGAAGGGAGGAAGAATGAAAGGAAGGGAGAAAAAAAAAGGAAGGTCAGGAGGAAGGAACAATAATTGCTACTCAGGCCTTAGAAGTTAATCAAAAAGAAAATTGAAAGGAGATGGCAGGGTGAAAGAGGAGGTGTGTTGAGTTAGGGCTCTGCAGAGTGACAGAACCAATAAGAGACAGAGGTAGAGACAGAGACAGAGTTGAGATAGAGAAAGAGATAGAATTATTTTAATTGGCTCATGTGATTATGGAGGCTGAGAAGCCCCACCATCTCCTGCCCCAAGCTGGACACTCAGTGGTATAATTTGAAGGCCTGAGAACTAGGGAGATGATAGTGTACATTCCAGCCAGAGTCTGAAGGCCTGAGAAGCAATGAGGGCAAGAGAAGACTGATATTTCAGCTCCAGCAGTTAAACAGAGAGAGGCCAAATTCTCTATTTGTCCACCTTTTTGTTCTATTCAGGCTCTTATGGGATTGGAGGATTCCCACTCATCCTGGGGAGGGCCATCTGCTTTTCTCGGTCCATCCATTCAAATGCTGGTCTCTTTCAGAAACGCCTTCACAGACACATCCAGAAGCAATATTTAATCATAAATCTGGGCACCAAGTGATCCAGTCAAATTGACACATAAAATTAACTATCATGGGGCAAGGAGACCAGAGCTCCATTCTTCCCCAGCCATTTGTCAAGGGTAGGGTTGTTAGGTCAGTTTCCAAGGAGCAGGCCCTGAGTGAGGATTTATGCGCAAGTGATTTATGAAGAAAGTACTCCCAGGGAAAACCACTAAGAGAATTGGGGGTGAGAAGGACTGGGAAGAGGGGAAAGCCAAACAAGGGTCTCAAAGTCCCATAGTGAGTAGGCCTTGGACTCATTCTGCAGGGAAGGTCTGGAGTTTTAGCTTCTAATTTGTCTCAAACTGAGCCAAGAGAGCTGGGCATTCATATTCCTTTGCAGGACAGTTTATTGGTTAACAACCTCCCAGGGGAAATAAACTCCTTGGCACTTAAGTAGACTCCAGCAGCTCGAGGGTAGTCCTTTAAAGAAAAGTCAGTGTTGCTACTGAAAGCAGTGGGACTCAGAAATATGGGGGAGGTGGGATGTCACACAAAAATACTAAAAAGGATTTTAGATGATCTGAACTGAGCACTGACTTTGTCTGTTTCAATATGTGTCTTCTGATATGTACCCAGCTCATGTACCAACACGTGAACTGAGTGGCTGAAACCCTACCCATGAGGGGTCAACACTGGAAAAGCAGCAAGTAGCTATGGGACATCCCAGGGGTGAGGGGCATTGAGGAATCTTGGACAGGCTTGAGTCATGTCAGGGAGCTGAGTTATAGGCTGATGTGGCAGTGTCCCCATAACATGGTCACCTGTGAGAGCCAGCATTTGGCCACCTGGCCTGGAAATGTATAAATGCCAGCAGAGAAGCTGTGACAACACACACAAAAGCAGTTATATTGTTTTTAAGTTCATTTACTTATTTTTCAGAAGGGCGTGGGGAGAGAGAGAGAGCAAGAGAGCACATGCATGAGAGGGGCAGAGAGAGAGAGAGAGAGAGAGAGAGAGAGAGAGAGAGAGAGAATACCAAGCAGAATCCACACTTTCAGCACAGAGCCTGATTCAGGGCCCAATCTCACAAACCATTAGATGATGGCCTGGGCCAAAATCAAGAGTCAGATACTCAACTGACTGAGCCACCTAGGTGCCTCAAAAGCAGTTAAATTTTGAGAATTTGCCCTTCCTCCTCCCTTCCCCTCCCCGCCCCCAAGACCAGAGGAGAAGGGAGTTTTGCCTTGAAAATGGAAGAAAAAGAGATCTCCCAAAAGCAAATACTGAGTCCTAGGTGCTTCTCTGAGAAGAGAAGTAAGCACAGGCCATGCTCTCTCCCAATTAAAGCTTCTCAGCTCAAAGACTGGCTTGTGATCAGGGAGAGAGGTCTGAATGGGAGATGCAATGAAAATTTAAACTCGATGGATTTTAAATAGGTGAAAGTGAGTAACTGAAAGTACCCCAGAAGTTAGGGAATCTACCCAAAGGTCTTGTTAAGAGATCTCGCACCTGGTAAAGAAGAGAGATTTGACTTAGGCATTTGGGACCAGTGGTTTGAGAAAAATATAATAGTTTCGTGTTTATACTTCACTTTGTACAATAAATTGGTTATATTTGGAATTATTTGCTTCTCCTGGCTGCCACCTGTGATGTGTCCTCAAGTAACTCCCTCCACCTTAGGTGGGCCTCCACACCAGTGTTTACTGGGATGGCTGCGGCCTGGCAAGGCTTATCCACTGCCTGAGGACATGCCCTGCCCAATTATCACATCCTCTGAAATGGTGGAAATATTAGCAAGGCAAGGCACAAAGGAAAAGCTATAATTACAAGTGGTTAAACACCCTGGGTAAGTCTAATTATTTTACGTTTCTTAAAAAAAAAAACTGGTTTAGAAATTTGCATAGGATGGTTTCCACTTCTTACTTTTCATCTGTAATTTCCTTTAGAATATCTACATAAATACTTTTTTATTTTGCTTAGAACGGTTGGCTCTAGTTATATGCACATGGGCTCAACTCTTGGGGAAATTGTTACAACCATCAGTTGGAAATTGATTCGGATGCTAATCTGAAGCTGGGAGGACTTCCGGTTTTGCAGACATTGTCATTTCGCCACCTTGCAGATGGCATGATCCCACTGTTGCTTTTCACAAGTATTTGGAATGCTCTGCATAGTCCAGCTGGACAATCCCACTCAAGTTTTCTCTTTTCCTTCTTCCTGTTTGAGTTCCCTCACCTGCCTTCTAGCTGATTCTGTTCCCAGGCCTCACTTGCTCTATTTCCCACGTGGACCATGACTCTAAGATACATTCTATGCCAAAACCAAGTGTGATAGATATGATTCATTAAACACAAGTATACATCATTATCAGGTTTGGGTAGAAAATAGACAGCGTAATGAATGGTCTACAGTTTGAGATTCAAGAAAGTATAGTCGTTTCATGGAGGGTTTCCAGGGGTAGCATCAATTATGAAAGTAAAAGTGATTTGTTGTGTTACAAAAATGCCATAAAGATAGGCTGTTTTCCACTTCCTTTAAAATCCTCCACTAACCCTTAGAGGTATATGATTTGCAGATCATATATCTGATAAAGAGTTTTATATACAGAAGATAGAAATGACACAACTCCATGAAAAAAAAAGACAAATAACCAAATTTTAAAGTTGGCAAGAGGTTTGAGTAGACATTTTTCCAAAGGATATATGCAAATGTCCAATATGCACATGTAAAGATGCTCAACATCATTAGTCATCGGGGAAATCCAAATCAAAACCACACTGAGATACCACTTTGCATCTACTTGGAAGGGTATAATAAGAATAATAATACTTTTTAAAAAGATGGACAATAGTAAGCACTGGTGAGGATGTTGAGAAACCAAAACCTTCACACATTGCTGGTGAAGATGTAAGACGGTATGGCCATTGTGGAAAACAGCTTGGAAGTTCCTCAAAATACTAAGTACTGAGTTATCCAAATGACCCAGCAATTCCTATCTTAGATATATACCCAAGAAAACAGGAAACATGCTCACAAAAATGTGTACATGAATGTTTTGAAAGCATTATTCATAATAGCCAAGAAGTGGAAACAAATACCATAAAGTGAGGAATGGTAAACAAATGTGGTATTTCCATACAATAGACGAATATTCAGATAGAGAAAGGAAAAAGTACTGATGTAGCCTGTAACATGGAAGAACTTTCAAAACATTATACTAAGTTAAGAAAGGAGACACACAGGGATCATACTGTAAGGTTCAATTTATATGAGAACGGCCCCAAATAGCAAACCCAACGAGACGGAAAGTAAATTAGCATTTTCCAGGGGCTGGTGGCAGCAGGGAATGAATAGTGAGTACTTGTTAATAGATTCAAAGTCTCTTTTTCTTCCTTCTTTTGTTTTGCTTTGGTTTTTAAATAGGCTATTTTTAAGAGTCATTTTAGGTTCACAGCCAAACTGGGCAAAAGGTACAGATTGTCCATATACCTCTTGCCTTCACAGATGTATGGCCTTTTCCATTATGAAAATCCCACACTAAAGTGATATGCTTGTTACGGTTGATGAACCCACATTGACACCTTATTATCACCCAAAGTCCGTATTTTTTACATTGGGGTTCTCTCTAGCTGTTGTACATTCTATGGGTTTGGCAAATGTAGGGTGACATGTGTCCATCATTAGAGTATCATACAGGGTTGTTCCACTGCTCTAAATATCTTTCATGCTCCTTTCTACCCCTCTAACCCCTGGCAACCACTAATCCTTTGTTTCCACAGTTTTGCCTAATCCTTTGTTTCCACGGTTTTGCCTTCTCCAGGATGTCATACAGTTAGAATCATATAATATATATCCCTTCCAGATTGGCTTCTTCCATTTATTAATATGCACTTTAAAGTTCCTCCGTGTTTTTTCATGGCTTGATAGTCTTTTAGCGTTGAATAATGGTCCACTGTCTGGATGAACTAGAGTTTATAAATCCATTCATCCTAGAAGGACATCTGGGTTGCTTCCAAGTTTTGACTATTATGGAAAAAGCTGCTATAGATATCCATGTGGAGGCTTTTGTGCGGACACAGGTTTTCAACTCCTTTGGGTAAATACCAAGGAGCAGAATTGTTGGATCATAACCGAGGAGGATCAGAAACTGCCAAAGTGTCATCTAAAGCACCAGCAGTGAATGAGAGTTTCCTTTTCTTTGCATCCTTGCCAGGACTTGGTGTTGTTAGGGTTCCAGATTTGGGTCATTCTAA
Organism: Prionailurus viverrinus; assembly: GCF_022837055.1. Taxonomy (NCBI): domain Eukaryota; kingdom Metazoa; phylum Chordata; class Mammalia; order Carnivora; family Felidae; genus Prionailurus; species Prionailurus viverrinus. The sequence continues at coordinate 17,535,029 of NC_062569.1, forward strand.
TAGGTGTGCACGGGTATCCCAACATTCTTTTAATATGTGTTTCCCTGACGACTTCAGATGTGGAGGATATTTTCTTTCATATGCTAACCTGCCATCTGTATATCTTCCTTGAGGCAATGTCTGTTCAGACCTTTTGTCCGTTTTTAAATTAGGTTGTTCATTTTCTTATTGTTGAGTTTTAAGAGTTCTTTGTGTATCTTGAATGTCAGATAAATCTTCTGCAAACGTTTTCTCTCAGTCTGTGGCTTGTTTTCTCTGCATAGTGTCTTTGACGCAGCAAAAGGTTTTCAGGGTTTCTTTTTTGGGTGATGCAAATGTTCTACAATTAGAGATGAAGGTGGTTGGCATATAGTATGGCAACCTTCCCGATTTGGTTATTAAACACTGCAGTTTCTGTCTTGGGTTCTCTTTCCTTTTCTCTGTGATAGAAGTAAGCTGTTATGTCATGAGCAGCCTTCTAGGGACACCCAGGTGGTAAGGAACTGAGGCCTGCCTACAACCACCTTCATAAGCTTGGAAATGGACCCTCCAGCTCTGGCCCTCTTGAGATGACTGCAGCTTTGGCTGCAAGCTGAGCCAGAACTATCCACCTCCCCCCAGATACTTGACCCTTGGAAATGGTGTGAGATAATAAATAACAGCAGCTAACTTTTGCAGCAATGTGTTCTGCAGCAGGTGATAAATAATAGTGTTCATTTATTACATTGTTTGACCATTTTTATGTGTTCATTTTTAAATGTATATTTACTTATTTATTTGTTTGTTTGTTTGTTTTTGAGAGAGATAAGAGGAGGGGCAGAGAGAAATGGGGAGAGAGAATCCTAAGCAGGTTCCATACTGTCAGCCCAGAGCTGGATGCAGGGCTTGAACCCATGAACCATGAAATCATGACCTGCGCCGAAATCAAGAGTTGGGAGCTCAACCAACTGAGTCACCCAGGTGCCCCTATGTGTTCATTTTTAAAGTCAATTTAAAAAGCGTATTGAGGGGTGCTGGGTGTCTCAATCGGTTAAGCACTGACTTCAGCTCAGGTCATGATCTCATGGTTCATGGGTTCAAGCCCCACGTTGGTCTCTGTGCTGACAGCTCAGAGCCTGGACCTTGCTTGATTCTGTGTCTCCCTCTCTCTTTGCCCCTTCGCCACTCACACTCTGTCTCTTTCTGTCTTTCAAAAAAATATAGAGACGTTAAAAAAAATTTAAAGGCAAATTGATCATTTCAAATTTCAATAACTAAGATTTTTAAAATGCAAAACAATCCTTGGAATTCAGTACTTTTCTCACTTAAAGAACAATGAGAATATGTAGAAGCAGATTTAATTATTTGTATATTGTTATTTGTTATGTTTATACATTATTATTCACTGTATTTGTTTCTGTGTTAGAGCTAGATCACAACAGAATGCATAGAGATAAGTGGATGGATGATTATCGTTAAAATAGAAATGTAATATCAAAACTATGAAAGAGAAAACTATTAGCAGAGAAAGCTAATCTTGTTAAGATTATTAAGCCACAAAATTAGTTTTGAACTTCCTGACAGGACAAGAAGGGAAATTTTCCGTTCTCTGGAAAAAGCACAAACTTGTAAGGGATAGAAATATTTTCCTGGTTCTAAGCTCTAAAAGCAACTTATCATTGAGTTCTCGGGAAATATTAAAAATTTCATGGACTGTTTTTTTCCCAATAGCCTTATAGCGAATAAAGAAGCAATTTGTCCCCCCGGCTGTCCTTGTGTTAATTATCAGTAAAACCGAGAGCATCATATTTATTTGGGATCAGTCTTTTTCTTTTTGCTTTATAGGATATTAAACAAGGGATGAGGTAATTAAGCCTACTGATTAAATAGTTATATCAGTGTTAATTTCTTGGTTTTGATAATTATACTACAGTTATAAAAGAGATTGTCCTTGTTTTTAGAAAATGCACACTGAGTATTTAGGGATAGAGAAGGAATGTGTGTGCACCTTACTCTCAAATGTTTATACAGGTGTGTGTGTGAGTGTGTGTGAAAAACGATAAAGCAAATACAGTGATATTAACTATTAGATAATCAGAGTGTGTACAGGAATATTTTTACTATTGCAGATTTTCTGCAACTCTAATATTATTTCCAAATTTTAAAATTATGAAATAAAAAAGAAATAAGTGGCTTTACTTTAGAGAAGATCATCAGGAATGACCTGTCTGAAGAGGTGACATTTATGCTAGGACATGAAGTTTGGGAAAGAGCTAGACACGCTAAAACCCAGTGCTTCTCAAACTTTAACACGCACCATAACTGCCTGGAGAGTTTATGAAAATACAGACACCTGGGCCCCACCCAGGAGTCTCTGATACAACAGACTTAGGGTAGATTCTAATAATTTGTATTTTTAACATGTACCAGATAATGCTGATGCTGCCATTCCATGAATCATGCTTGATTGGCACTGTCCTAGTTGGGAGCAGCAGAGGGTAAAGCAATACTTTTGGGTTTAGAGAGGGTAAAGCAATACTTTTTCAGAAAAGAATTTTTAGATTTCAATCAGATATACTTTCACAGAAAAATTTACAGTGAGAAATTCTGATCTATGTTTAAAAATTTATGAAGTATATTCATTCATTTTGAGAGAGAGAGAGAGAGAGAGAGAGAGCACAACTGGGTCAGGGGCGGAGAGAGAGGGAGGGAGAATTCTAAGCAGGCTCCTTGCTGTCAGCGTAGAGCCTGATGTGGGGCTTGAACCCACAAACCATGAGATCACGGCCTGAGCTGAGATAAAGAATCAGATGCTCAAATGAATGAGCTACCCAGGTGCCCTGAGAAATTCTGACTGATTTCAAAGTATATAATAATACTATTCATGAAATATTTGGACAGATTGAAAACCAATATTCCATAAGATGCTAAAAAGTTAAAATGTAAGTCATAACACACATTTATGGAGATAAAAGATGCAACACAAATTTTCAAATGTAAACTCACATTATACTTATGCATAAATTATTAAGCTCAATTAAAATTATATAGATAATATCCCACATTGGAGGCACTGTAGCATATACACCGTATGTGTCTGTATATGTAAAACATCCAACGATTTAGTTGGCCCTAAAAAGATCTTACTCTATTTTTTTTTTAGCTTTTAAGAAAAGGATGAAATTAAGTCAATTTCAATTAACACGCACAAAAAAATGTATTTGAAAAGATTTGTCAAATTTCTATAAATTATATACCAGTTATGTAACTGATTTCCATTATAATATTCAGATAATTTAACTCTAGTTTTAGAAGACCATATTCATTTCTTTAAAGTTAGCTTCTCTATCTATCTATCTATCTATCTAATCTGTACACCCAAAGTGGGGCTCAAACTCATGACCCCAAGATGAAGAGTCGCACACTCCACTGACTGAGTGAGCCAGGTGCCCCTAGAAGACCACATTCGAATCCTGATCATTCAGCTTCAAGTGTCTTTTTTCCTTTTTCCTTCTCTGCTTCTCAGACATCTGCCTACAATCAAATCAAGTCTCCTCGCGAAGTATTTAATGCTCTGTAAAATCAACACATAAATGCACTTGTGGTATCCACCAATTTAAAGGGTCCCTGGAGTAAATTCTGTTTTAATGTTAATAATCACTTCTAAGTTATAAACACATTTCTGCTTGAATTTCAAAATGCTGTTAAGAGTCTATGAAAACTCTCCAGTGATTCTAAACTATATGTATTTTTTGCAACATGTATATCCTTAAGCACAATTAACTTGATTTTACATAAAGCTATGAACAATCAAGCACCTTTGCTTAAATGGAAATAAAGGAAGGTCATCTTTAGTTTAATGTTCACTAAGTGCTCACTGTGTTCTACGGCTGTTATACAAAGATGAACAAGGGCAGCCCTCCCTGCTCACTGTGGACTTAGGACCATAATTCCAGAGCATCTGAACTCTTACACAGATGAAGGTGATAATTCTTCATAATCGGTATATTCCAAAGTGAAACATATTTTTCTTTACATTTGCAATTATAATGAGGTGTTTTTTGAGTTTTTTTTTTCAGCTGAACTTTAAAATTATAGCTGTAAAATGCCCAAAAAAATTCTTTGGGAATTTTGCTAAAAGTTATTAATTTGTTACAGATATAATTTTGAAATTAAAATCTTGTTTTAATTTTTAAAATTCCTCTTTTAGAAGGATTAAGTATTTCTCCTCTCACTCTCTAGGGATTTAGAAGTAATAATGACCGATTATTATTCCACATCATTCATTGATACCTTAACCTATAATTTATTATCTTTACCAAGAATGAAACATCTCTAGTAAAGAAAGACGATTTTGAGAGATGGCAATTTTGTCTACCTTTATTCTGTCCTCTTCCCCACAAAGTATTCCAAATAAAAACAAAAAATTGCAAAATGTGAAACCCAGATATTTATTATTACATTTTGAATTCTTTACGTGTTCTTCTAAGAAGTACTTTTAACATCTATTTTGATTTTCCATATCATATTATAGGGGTCGGAGGCTGGGAAGACAGTGGAGTAGGAGGACCCTAAGCTCATCTCATCCCACGGATACAACTTGATAACACTCACATCAGTGTAAATAACCCAGAAATTAAGTGAATAGTGGTAGAACAAACTCCACCAGTAAAGGTACGGAAGAGGGCACATCCAAGAAGGTAGGGAGGATAGAGAAGTGGTGGGGAGTGAAACAAACTGTGGCCTTCCAAGGGCTAAAGGCAACTGTGGGCATGGAGAAGGGCAAGAAACAGGCTATCACACCAGGGAGCCCACAGGAGGAAGACGAGTCCCCATAACATGTGGGGCTGAAAGTGAGAGGGGCAAATTTCATGAGTTCTTACAACCAGTGGGACTTAAAGCCAGGAATTTAAAAACTCATTGGGCAGAGCTCTTGGAGAGCCCTAGGGAGGTAGGAAGCTGAGTCCTAACTCTTTTTTTTTTTTTTTTTAATTTTTTTTTTTCAACGTTTATTTATTTTTGGGACAGAAAGAGACAGAGCATGAACGGGGGAGGGGCAGAGAGAGAGGGAGACACAGAATCGGAAACAGGCTCCAGGCTCTGAGCCATCAGCCCAGAGCCTGACGCGGGGCTCGAACTCGTGGACCGCGAGATCGTGACCTGGCTGAAGTCGGACGCTTAACCGACTGCGCCACCCAGGCGCCCCTGAGTCCTAACTCTTAAAGAGATAGAATGATAAATATCCCACTGAGATATAGCACAGAAGGGGCAGTTTGGAGAACGCCTGGGGCATATGGAGGGGACAGTTATTTACCCATGTCTGAGCCTGTCCAGAGAGGCAGGGATAGAAGGGAGACCCCTCCAGTAACAAAGGAGCCATTTCCTTCCCCTGCTTCTCACAGCCATCTGTGAGATATAAGCCAGCATGGCACTTACACTCACTACCCAACTTGATTTCACCAGGCCTTGCCCCCTGCACTTCTGCACATCAGCCTTTTCCAGTCATGCTTGCCTCAGTCCCAGGGCTCCAGGTCCTCTTCTCCCGAAGATCAGAGTAAACTCTGCCAACACTGCATCTCCTGACCCATATGTTTTGGGGGCCTGGGTCTTAGCAGTGGTGACTGGTCACCTCCCAGGAAGACGAGCACACTTTGTTAAAACTGAACACCCTGCCGGCTAGCAGATCAGCCCTGACCAGCCTTGGTCTCCAGAGCAGCTGCCTGTTGCCCATGGAAGATGACCAGTACCACCTTGTTAAAAGTATGCATGCTGGGAGATCCTGACTGGCTCAGTCAGTAGAGCATGCAACTCTTGATACTGGGGGCATGAGTTCCAGACCCATGTTGGGCATAGAGCTTACTTTTAAAAAAGTCTGTGCCCCACCCACTACTTTCAAGATCAGCAGATGTAGCTGACTTTCTTTAACACACAGAAACAGACACAGAGAGGTAGTCAAAATAAGGAGACAGAGAAATATGTCCCAACCGAAAGAATAGGACAAAACCACACCAAGAGACTTACTAAAGTCAATGGACATAAGTAATATGCCTGATAGAGAATTTAAAATAATGATCATAAAGATGGTCAGTGGACTTGAGAAAAGACTGGAGAACGTCAGTGAGAACCTCAACAAAAAGATAAAAAGAACAAATCAGATATGAAGAACACAACAAATAAAATTAAAAATACACTAGATAGAACACAGAGCAGGCTAAAGGAAGCAGAAGAATAAATTAATAACCTTGGAGACAGAGTAATGGGAAGTAATAAAGCTGAGCAGGTGAGAGAAAAAAATATGCAAAATGAGAATAGACTTAGAGACCTCAGTGACTCCATCAAGTGTAATAAGACTCAGATTATAAGGATCCCAGAAGTAGAGAGAGAGAAAAGGGGTAAGATAATTTATTTGAAGAAGTAATAGCCAAGAACTTCCCTGATCTGGTAAAGGAAGCAGATATTCAGATCCAGGAGGCACGAGATCCCCCAACAAGCCAACCCAAGGAGATCCCTACCGAGACAGATAGTGATTAAAATGGCAAAAAGTAGTGATAAAGAAAAAAATGTTTAAAGCAGCAACAGAAAAGAAGATAGCTACATATAAGGGAAACCCCATAAGGCTGCCAGCAGATTTTTCAGCAGAAACTTCGCAGGCCAGAAAAAAGTGGCATGATGTATTCAAAGAGCCGAATAGGGAAAATCTGCAGCCAAGAAGTCTATCCGGCAAGACTATCATTCAGAATAGAAGGAGAAATAAAGACTTCTCAGACAAGCAAAAACTAAAAGAGTTCATGACCACTAAACCAGCTCTCCAAAAAATGTTAAGAGGGAACTCTGAGTGGAAAGACCATAAGTCAGACTATGAAAGGTAGGAAACACAAAAGCAGTTAAAATAAGTATATCTGGGAGCATCTGGGTGGCTCAGTCAGTTAAGTGTCCGACTTCAGCTCAGATCATGATCTCACTGTTCATGAGTTAGAGTCCCGTGACAGGGTCTGTGCTGACAGCTCAGGGCCTGGAGCCCGCTTGAGATTCTGTGTCTCCCTCTCTCTCTGCCCCTTTCCCACTCATACTCTGTGTCTCTCTCTCTCAAAAATAAACATTAAAAAAATAAGTATGTCTATAAAAATCAGGCAACAGGTTCGCAAAATGAAAATATGTAATATATGACAGTATAGACCTGAAACAAGGGGGAGAAGAGTAAAGAATGGGTTCAAGCTCAACCAACTGTCAACTTAATATAAACTGCTATACGCAAAAGTAGCTTAGATATAAGATGAATGGTAACCACAAATAAAAAACCAATAATAGATACCCAAAGAGTAAAGAGAAAAAATTCCAAGGATGTCACTAAAAGGAGCCAGAAAAGCATGAAAGACAGCAAGAGAAGATTCAGGGAAAAACTACAAAAATAACCACAAAACAAGTAACAATATGGCAATAAATACATATCTATTAATAATTACTTTGAATGAAAATGGACTAAATGCTCCAATCAAAATACATAGGGTGACAGAGTAGATAAAAAAAAAAAAAGACCACCTCTAGGCTGCCTACAAGAGACTCATTTCAGACCTGAAGTCACCTGCAAATTGTAAGGGAGGGATGGAGAAACATTTATCATGCAAATAGATGTCAAAAGAAAGCCAGTGTAGCAAAATTTATTTGGACAAAATAGACTTAAAACAAAGAATGTAACAAGAAACAAAGAAGGGCACTAATAATAATAAAGGGGACAATCCAATAAGAAGATAGAACAATGGTAAATATTTATGCATCCAACATGGAAGTACCAAAATACCTAAAACGGTTAATAACAAACATAAAGAAACAAATCAATAATGATACAAAAACAGTAAGGATCTTTAATACTCCATTTACATCAATGGAAAGATCATGCACACAAAAAATCAAGAAGGAAACAGTGGCTTTGAATGACACACTGGACCAGATGGATTTAACAGACATGTTCAGAACATTCCATCCTAAAACAGCAAAATATACATTCTTTTCCAGTCCACATGGAACATTCTCCAGCATAGATCACACATTAGGCCACAAAACAAGTCTCAAAAAATTCAAAAAGACTGAAGTTATACCATGCATCCTTTCTGACCACAGCATTATGAAACTAGAAATCAACGACAAGAAATATCTGGAAAGAGCACAAATATAAGGAGGCTAAATCACAAGCTCCTAAACAATAAATGGGTCGACCAGGAAATCAAAAAAGAAATAAAAAATTATATGGAGAGAAATGAAAATGAAAACACACTCGTCCAAACCCTTTGGGATGCGGCAAAAATGGTTCTAAGAGGGAAATTTATACAGCCCTACCTCAAAAAAAAAAAACCCTCAAATAAACTAACTTTACACCTAAAGGAAGTAGAAAAAGATGAACAAGCAAAACCCAAAGCCAGCAGAAGTAAGGAAATACTAAAGATTAGAGTAGAAATAAATGATATAAAAAACAAAACAACAACAACAACAAAACAAAAACAAAAACAAAACAATAGAACAAATCAATGAAACCAGGAGCTGGTTCTTTGGAAAAATCAACAAAATTGATAAACCTCTAACCAGACTCACCAAGAGAGAGAGAGAGAGAGAGGTGGGGGAGAATACAAATAAACAAAATCACTAATGAAAGAAGAGAGGCAACAACTAACACCACGGAAATACAAATAATTTAAGAATATTATGAAAATGTATATGCTAACAAATATGCAACATAGAAAAATGGATAAATTACTAGAAATATATAAACTACCAAAATTGAAACAAAAAGAAATAGAAAATTTGAACAAATTGCCAGCAATGACACTGAATTAGTAATCAAAAGGCTCCAACAAACAAAAGTCCAGAACCAGACAGCTTCACAGGAGAATTCTACCTAACATTTAAAGAAGAGTTAACGCCTAGTCTTCTCAAATTACTTTAAAAAATAGAAGAGGAAAGAAAACTTTCAAATACACTCTGTGAGGACAGAATTACCCTGATACCAAAACCAGATAAAGACACCACACAAAACAAGACAACTACAGGGCAATATCTTTGATGAGCACATATGCAAAATTCCTCAACAAAATATTAGGAAACCAAATCCAACAATATATTAAAAAAATCATTCACCACAATCAAGTGGGATTTATTTCTGTGATGCAAGTGTGGTAAACATTCACATATCAATCAACGTGATACATCACATCAACAAGAGAAAGCATAAAAACCATGTGATCATTTGAATAGATGGAGAAAAAGCATCTGACAAAGTACAACATCCATTCATTATAAAATCTCTTTACAAGGTAGGTTTAGAGGGAACATACCTCAACATAATAAAGACCTTATACAAAAAACTCATAGCTGACATCATACTCGGTGGGGGAAAACTGAGAGCGTTTCTCCTAATGTGAAGAACAAGACAAGGTTGTCCACCCTCACCATGTTTATTCAAATTTTTTTTTCAACGTTTATTTATTTTTGGGACAGAGAGAGACAGAGCATGAACGGGGGAGGGGCAGAGAGAGAGGGAGACACAGAATCGGAAACAGGCTCCAGGCTCTGAGCCATCAGCCCAGAGCCTGACGCGGGGCTCGAACTCACGGACTGCGAGATCGTGACCCGGCTGAAGCCGGACGCTTAACCGACTGCGCCACCCAGGCGCCTCAACTAAAATTTATTTTTAAAAACATATTAAAAACAATTATAAAAATAACTAATATTTATGGAATCACTCCTCATTCCTGGAAAGTACTGAGTTTTTTGTTGTTGTTTTTTTTAATGAAAGATAGCATATTTTCAGAAAATGATCAAAACATGAATGTAGGGGCACTTGGGTGGCTCAGTGGGTTGAGCATCCGACTTCGGCTCAGGTTATGATCTTGGCGTTTGTGAGTTGGAGCCCCACATTGGGCTCTGTGCTCACAGCTCAGAGACTACAGCCTGCTTTGGATTCTGTGTCTTCCTCTCTCTCTGCGCCTCCCCTGTTCATGGTCTGTGTCTCTCCGTCTCTCAAAAAATAAAATAAAAACGTTGAAAATAAAATAAAGTAAAATAATTGAAATAAAACATGAATGTAGAGTATAATGAATTACTATAAAGCAAGAAATAAAACACAAGCAGCTATTCAGAAGCCTCAAAACACCACTCTCCAATACAACCCTGTCTTTCCCCTTGGCAGTAGCCACTCTCCTAACTTCTACAATATTCACTTCTTTGCTTTTCTCTATAGTTTTTCCACTTATGCATGCATACTTAAAGAATGTAGTTTGATTTAACTCTTTTGAATTTAAATGATTGTAAATATTCATGTATTATATTACGACTGCTTCCTTTCGCTCAATATTATGTTTGTGAGATTTTGTCATGTTATTTTGAGTAGCTGCAGGTAATTTTTTGTGGTTGCTTTTTAGTATAGTAATTCCAATTGTATATCACACAATTTCTTTACCTGCTGTGCCATGGGCAGATAATGAACCATTCCTAGGTTTTGCCTGTTGCAGACAATGCTGATGTTACTCATATATGTGTCCTGATGTTAATATATGCACTTTCAGAGGATTTTCAAAGGATTCAGTGGATTTTCCAGGTCTTCAATACAGTCAATTTTACTAAAAGAGAGAGAGAGAGAGAGAGAGAGAGAGAGAAAGCCCATTTTCCAAAATGATTTACCAGCATAGACTCCCCAAAGAAGTGCATGAACATCTTTGTTGCTTCACATCTTTGCAACATTTCATACTGTCAGACTTTAAAAATCTTTTGCCTATCTGTTGGCAGGCAAAGATACGTCCTTCTAGTTTTAGTTTGCATTTTCCTGCTTATTGATGGGGATGTTTAAAATACTGCATTTTTCATAAGTTTATTGGCCTAATGTATTTTCTTGTTTGTTAAATGCCTACCCTAATCTTTTGTGTTTCAGTGAGGCATTTATCAAAGGAAAATCTTATTTAAAAACCTTAACATTGACAACATGGAGCCTTTAAAAGGACGTGGCGATGTTAAAATGAATATAACTCATCATTCCTGATGCACTTAAAAATCATTTCACTTGGACCTTGAACCCCTTTTAACATCTCACTGCCAAACCAAGCCAATAATAAATTGCAAATGCTAGAGGAAAATTAATACACTTAAATTCATTAATGTGTCTATATCTGGAAGATGAATTGTACAAAGCTCTTAGCAACAATCTGTAAAATATTCGTAAATAGTTTTGAAACTCTTTCAGGTGGTGTTCTGACTTAAATTTCAGCTTGAATATCTGAGATACCATATAGTTTTTGGTACAGGTTTAAATTTTCAGTAGGTTGCTACTATAATATAGAAATACAGAAAGCTTAATGGCAAAATCATTTATTGAGTTTTCTCTACTGAGAGTAAAGGTCCTGGTAGAAATTGGTTTGGGAAGTTGAATCCTGTCTTTAAGAGACAAAGGTCTACACCTAAATTAGGCATAATTTGTAGACTCTGTACAGGGCGATGTGCAGAGATAGCAAAGTAATTGAGTTCTTCTTACTGAAATATATCAATCTTTTAAAATATAATGATTAATATAATACATAAATGTAAATATATAGGGTTCCTATGACATTTCTATTCTCATATGTGCATAAATATAAAATAATGACATTAATCAAATTGCAAAGCAATTTGTAAGCTAATTTATTTTTATTAAAATATGTTTAATCCATGTTATACCAAAAAGTCTACGGGAGTTCTCTATTTTGATAATATACCTGGCATGTGTTTGTGTACTAAAGGTTACTAGGTTTTGTTTGTTTCTTTGGAAGATTACTGAAAACATCCTCATATACTATTTGATTTTACTATTAAGTCCAGAAATGTTGTAGCAAACTGGCTTAAGGTATTCATTTGAAAGCAACTTCAACTTTTAACCATGACAAAGTAACCGGTACCAGACATGTCCTCTTGGCAAAAGAACTATTACGTTGGGAAAAAAAAATATGACATCATTGTTTCAGAAAGTGAACAAAGGCTGCATAAGACTGTGATCCTTGAAACAAGAGGAATAGAAGACATGAGCCCCATGATCACCCCACCTCGTCTTTCCCCAAAGCAGGAAAATACAGCTAACAGGACTGATGGGCTTAACTGATCTGAAGATGAGATGGGTGATCCAGGCTACAGAAACATCCGCCATTCACTAGGCTGTTATCTGAAAAGAGAAACTATTGTGATGCGGGGCCCAGCAGTGACTGTGGGAATTGACTATGGGTTCTTATAGCCAAGGGCAGAGAGAGACTCCACGTGCCTAGCCAAGGTTGCTTTTCCAGGACTGAGAGCCCAACAGTAATACTGGAGGTCATACCATGCTGGAACTCACTGGAGGCCCAGCCCCACTGAAGCGAAGCATCTTCACTCACACTCACTTGAGATTCAGAGAAATTAGATAAGAGTAAAGACCAGGCTGTAGAGTAAGGATAGTCCCCGGGATAAAGTTAAAAACTAAACATAAATAGGGACACCTGGGTGTCTGCCTTCGGCTCAGGTCATCATCTCACGGTTGGTTCGAGCCTCGCATTGGACTCTGTGCTGACAGCTCAGAGCCTGGAGCCTGTTTGGATTCTGTGTCTCCATCTCTCTATACCCCTCCCCTGCTTGCTCGTGCTTGCTCTCTCTCTCTCTCTCAAAGGTAAACATTTAAAAAACATAAATGTAGATAAAGCTCTAATAAAGAATAAATTCAAGCCTGAGAAGAACAGAAGTATCTACTGGTGATTTATATATCAGCTATAAAAAAAAAAAAGTTAACATTGTTGGGTTGCCTGGGTGGCTCAGTCAGTTAAGCCTCAGACTCTTGATTTCGGCTTAGGTCATGAACTCATACTTGGTGAGTTCAAGTCCTTCACTGGGCTCTGCACCAACAGCTGGGAGCCTGCTTGGGGTTCTTTCTCCCTCTTTCTCTGCCCCTCCCCTGCCTCAAAATAAATAAGCCTAAAAAAAAGTTATTATTGTTTAAAGAAGAGATAATCCAGATTACTTGTAATTAAAAAAAAATTTTTTTTAGCATTTATTTATTTTTGAGAGACAGAGACCGAGTGCAAGCAGGGGAGGGGCAGAGAGAGGAGACACAGAATCCAAAGCAGCCTCCAGGCCCTGAGCAAGCTGTCAGCATAAAGCCCAACGCTGGGCTGGAACCCATGAGCCATGAGATCATGACCTGAGCCAAAGTCAGACGAAGTCAGACGAAGTCAGACGCCTGAGCCACCCAGGCGCCCCTGAATCCCTTATAATTTATGATCCACTATGTCCAGCATATAAGAAGTTACTACAAGTAAGAAAATAGAAAAAAAATGTAAACACTATTTTAGAGAATAGGTAGTGTATACAAACCAATACCAAATACCTAGATGTTGAAATTAGCAGACAGGGAATTTATTTATTTATTTTAACTTTTATTCATTTTTGAGAGACAGAGTGGGGGGTGGTGCAGAGAGAGAGGGAGACACATATTCCAAAGCAGGCTCTAGGCTCTGAACTGTCAGGACAGAGCCCACATGGGGCTCGAACCCACAGACCGCGAGATAGTGACTTGAGTTGAAGTCAGACGTTTAACCAACTGAGCCACCCAGGCACCCCTAGCAGACAGGGAATTTAAAGCAGCTTTTATAAATATTTTCAAGGAAAATATGATCATGATGAATAAACACTGATAGGTCATCTCAGAATAGGAATGGAAACCATAAATATGAACCAAATGAAAGTTGTAGAATTGAAAAGTATAATATTTGAAAAAAAAAAGATAGCTTTAATCATAGATTGGCAACATAAGAAATATCACTGAGCTCAATGAAAGCAGTATTGTATTATAAATTTGAACTACAGAGAGAAAATGAGATAAAAGAAAATGAACAAGGTAGGATCTGTGAAACAATATCAAAAATTGTAACACAGAAATTATTGGAGTTTCAGGACAGGAGAAGAGAAGGCACATGAGGAGGACGATGAGAGAGAATAGGGCAGTAAAAAATATTTGAAGAATAATGGCCAAAATTTTCCTGAGTTTGGCAAAAACACTTCTGGTTTTTTTTTTTTCAACGTTTATTTATTTTTGGGACAGAGAGAGACAGAGCATGAACGGGGGAGGGACAGAGAGAGAGGGAGACACAGAATCGGAAACAGGCTCCAGGCTCCGAGCCATCAGCCCAGAGCCCGACGCGGGGCTCGAACTCACGGACCGCGAGATCGTGACCTGGCTGAAGTCGGACGCTTAACCGACTGCGCCACCCAGGCGCCTCTTCACTGCTGTTTTAAATAAACTAAACAAAATCATTTGATTTAATGGAAGGGGCATACGTTTTCATCGTATGTGGATTTCTTTTTTTTTTTCCTTGAGGTTTTTACCTCTTTGTGGTAAAGAATAAAATAATATTAATACAGACTCATGAGGGTAATGTGCTAAAGTTCAGGATATACAAAGTTGTAAATCTGAAATAATGACTTGTGTGAATAAGTCAAAATAACTATTCAATAATTAAATCTACAATGAATATATTTTTAAATAACCAAGCATCTGATTTCATTTTACAAGCTTATACTTGCATTCTTTATAGCTGATGATCACATAATTCTTTGTAAATGATACGTGATAAAAAAAAAACTGCTGCATAGTCTTAGAATGTTCATCAAGAAACATACATATCAGTGGTAAATCACTTTTGACATAAAACGAAAGTAGATAAAGTGCACTCTTTTGCTCTTCGTTTGAAAATGTGTAACGTGCAGGTACATCCACAGTAAACCAAGATATTGAATTAAAATTTCTCAGACTAAAAATTAAAAAAAAATTTTTTTACATTTATTTATTTTTGAGAGACAAAGAGAGAGCACAAGTGCGGGAGGGGCAGAGACAGAAGGAGACACAGAATCCAAAGCAGGCTCCAGGCTCTGAGCTGTCAGCAAGGAGCCCAATGCGGGGCTTGAACTCACAAACCATGAGATCATGACCTGAGCCGAAGTCAGACGTTAACCGACTGAGCCACCCTGGAGCTTCCCCCCCCATTTTTTAAATTAATAATAAATTATACTCCTTAAAGTTTTGTTCTTTAATAATAAGCCATCAAAACTGACTTTAGCAGAGTGGAGCTGGGGAGGAGCTAATCGAATCACAGGGAAGACTGAAGGAGATCAAAGAAATGAAAAGAAACAAAGAAGTTTCGAAAAGCATTAGTAGCATGGGTTGGTCCACAACTTCATTAATTATCTATTGCTGTTTATCGGATTAACCCCAAATGTCATCACTCAAAATGACAAAAAAACCCACACAAAAACTGTTATATTTCACAATTTGAATGGTTAATAATTTGGGAGTGGCTTGACTGAGTATTTCTGGCTCAGGGTCTCTCATGAGGTTGTTGTCAAGATGTTGGTCACAGCTGTAGTCATCTGCAAGTTAGAGCTAGACCATTCGCTTCTAAGGTTGATTTACTTTCATGACTATCAAGCTAGTGATGGCTTTTAGCAAGAGTCTCAGTTCTTCATGTGGACTCTTCCAGGTCTTTTTGGGTATTCTCACATTATGGTGGCTTATTCCTCCTAGAAGGAGAGAAGGGAAGGGAAAGGTAGGGAAGGGAAGGAGAGGGGAGGGGAGGGGAGGGGAGGGGAGGGGAGGGGAGGGGAAGGGAGGGGAGGGGAGGGGAGGGGAGGAGAGGAGAGGAGAGGGGAGGAGAGGAGAGGAGAGGATGGGAGGGAGGGAGGGAGGCAAGACGGCAAGAGAGAGAGAGAGAGAGAGAGAACCAGGTAAAAGCTGTATCCTTTTTATGACTTAACATTGGGAATTAGATAGAAACTATACATTCTCTACATTAGAGGCAAGGCACTAGATGTGGCCCAAATGCATGGAGAAAGGTAAGAAATTCCACCTTTTAAAGGGAGAAGTGTCAAAGCATTTGAAGACGTATTTTGAAGCCATGACAACAGCCTTGTCAGGCTGCCACTGGGATGAATCAGCTCCAAATATTTTATTCTGGCTTTATATCACTCTGGTGAAAATTAAAAGTGAAGGGAAAGTCATATTGTCATACTTTGTTCATGAATCTGCTCTTTGGTGGGAGAGTGTCAAGACTTCTTGGTTTACATTTCAACTAAAATTACACATGATGAAAATTAATAATTTCCTAAAAGGAATGAAGGTTTTATTATTTTGATTTGTGTCATTCCAGTGATTTGGATATTAGATATCACCCAAACAGTAAAATTCCTCAATATTGGGAAAATTGAAAATCACTCATGTAAAATGAAAATTAAATGTATCAAATACTGACATACCAAAGATAGCTCCATATCATATTCCATGTTCTTTGGCTAGCACAGTACTAACAACAGTGCTCATAAGATTTAAGACCTTCTGTGTTGCTTTTCAATCCAATATTTCAAGCACAGTTAGATTTTTCATCTTACACAACTATGGATTTCCATTCTTCAATACTTTCTCAGAGCATATGGTGTAACTGCTCATTAAATTCCTTCCTCTTCCAACTGTACTTCAATTAGTGGTAACATTTTTCTGTTACCAACTCTTGAACTGAATTCTACTACCCCTAAAACAGTTCTTACTTTAGAGATGAATAAAATCTTCTTAAAATTCTTCCTGAACCGACACCGTCAACCTCTCAGAATAGGAGAGAGTTTCATTACTTTCCTTGTACACACGGCCCAGAACCAGCTTCAGCTGGTCCTCTCGCCCTCTCTTTCCCTCTCCTTTCTTCAAATAAGTTTCATACATAGAGAACTCAAGGTTCTTAAAGAGATAACATTGTAATTGCTTCTCTATGGGACTCAGGAGACGGGGATACATTTTCTGGTTTTGCAAGAAAGTGTTTTTCTAATGATGCTTGGTGGGGTCCCTATGTTCCTGAGGATTCTTCAAGAAGGGGCAAACTCGGGGTGAAAGAGTTGTGTCTGCACTCTCCATTCCCACCTTATTCTACCCCCAAAAGAATGACCCCATTTGCATCTTTTACATGCAGAATTTATAAGTAAGATGCCATGGAAATAGTTCACAGCTAAAAGTAAGGTTGAGGCCAAAACAAAAGCAAATATACAAAACCACTGATTATAAGAGTAGTGTAAGTGAAGGAAAACAGTCTATTCTAGAGTTGCCCTCTATGGAAAACTCTGCTTCTGAGAAATTCGGGGTTCCTTTAACACACGTTCTCACAGGACACTTGCCATTTTTCCCTGTGCACTCCCAATGTGACAGTGGATTCTGGAACATAGTGAGATTTCTGGAAAATAAATAGATGAAGTCTTCTCTAACTCCTTGTTTGGGGCCCAATTGACTTTGTAACTTTCTCCTATGCTCATTAGAGTCTCCACCATTATGATCCACACTTCTCAAAGCCTTTCACTGGCTATTTCCAATCAGGCATCACTCCAAGCCTCCACCAAATCCTACTTTCTTTCCTTCTTCCTTATCAAACTAACTGGCCCTGGGACACATTTACTCATTTCTACATGACTTAATAGTTCATCTGGTAACCAATTTGACCCAGAGTGATAATGGCTTGGTAAATAACCAACTGTTCCTTCAATTATTTGCATAACCACTGATTAACTTACTCAACTACTATTTATCAGGCTTTGCATTCCCAGAAAATTTTTAAAAATTTAAGCAATTATGTTTGGTCAGTGGAGTGACATATTCAGTCAGGGAAGCTCCACATGGCACCCCATGAATCTCTGCTACTTACTTAAATAGAGAATTTATGAGAGTTTGTGGCAGTATGATCCTTGTTCGTGTGTTGGTGAGGGGATGAGAGGAAAGGGTGTTTCTAGGCAAAATAAAGTCTTACCCTGACACTAACTACTTGGGTAGTTATGAACAAGTTGCTTCGACTGTACGATCTCAGTTTCCTCACCTGTACAATGAGTGGCCTAGAGACAATTATCTTTAAACACCTTTATAAATCTTTATTTAGTATTGCTATTGTCATTTTCAAAACAAAATATCTTCTTTTGCTGTCTCCTTCCATAATATACCTGTCACTGTTACAAGATGTCCCTTCATCTACTACCCCCAAAAGGGAATAACTAATAAAAACTCATAAAAATATTTAAAAGATAGCTTTTTATAGTCAATTGCACTTATTTAAGATATATTTATTGGGTTCCTCCTATATGTCAGGCAGTCAAGACAGACATAGCTCTTACCTACCATAAATATATTATCCAGAAAAAGTAATAAAGCCCTATGTCATATATGGTTATTATACATTTATTGTTAGGAACCCATAGTGGACACCGTTTAAAGAAAGTGTCCTTACCTTGTTACAGCCCTCTACATATCAAAATGCTTGGCTTATGTTAGTGTCCTCTATCTTATTTGACTTAAGGACTATCCCATTTCAGTGTTTTCATAAATATGTCGCCTATTTAATGAAAATGGGGTTCTTTATCCCCAAAATTCTATTATGAATTTTCAAACGTGCAAAGATGAAAGAGTAATATATTGATCACCTGTAAGGGCCCCTCTTAGATTTTCCATGCAACAGTTTACTATGTCACATTAGGATTTATCCACCTCTCTACCTATTAATTCAGAAGATAGAGATTTTAGTAAATAATATTATGAATGGAATTAGATTTAAACATTATAATAAATTGTTTGAGATGATTAATAGTTTATCTTTTGCCATTATATATCTAAATAAGGGAAATTGGAATATGTTTTGTCCACTATATTTTCTGTTCTAGTTAAATCATAAAGAAAAATTGGCACTACGGTATGAAAATATCAGTAATTTTTCCATGTCTGAAGGCAGATTTTCTAATTCCTTAAATGGAGGATTGAATATGTTTTTTTAAGGGCAGTTTTTATAAACTCCACTTATTCAAGACATATATATTGAGCTCCTCCTCTGTGCCGGGAAGTCAAGACAGACACAGCTCTCACCCACCAGGAATACATTGTCTAGGAAATGTAATAAAATAAAGCTGTGTCCACACAAAATTACTATACACTTACCATTAGGAACCCCACAGTGGACACTGTGGTGCATGGCCCAATCCCCTTTCAGGACCATAACACTCATTTTCCTGACTGCCAGGAGTTTTGATGGCTGAAAGCTGACGGCTGAATCTTTCTTTGGAGCTTGCCCTCAGCAAGCCAAGAATTACCCAAGAATTGGTCCCTTGTGTGGGTGGGGGAAGCTCACATTCAAATCTCATCTCTCTAGGAGTATAAGGGACCAGCCCTCTTGCCTCAATGGGGACCTCACTGAAGGGTCATCCCGGTTTCAGAGCTCCCTATGAGTTCACCTGAAGTCTTTACTGAGAATGAATCAGAGCTCCACTTTATCCAAACTTATTCCCTTCACTCCCCCATGGGTATTGACTCCAAATGATTCCCTAATAAACTATCTTCAGGCAAACCTCCATCTTAGAGTTTGTGTTTCAGGCAATCTAACCTAACTGAAACCCACTGCACTAGAATGAGTTCTTTTTCTTATTAGAATTTTCATTTGCATAGCTCTCACATTGTCACAACTAATACAGTGAGTGCATTACGTTCGTTATAAATATGTGTAGTCTTAATTAATTTCTATAGTAGGAACTATTATCAACCTCATTTCACAGATATATCATTAGAAGTAAAAGGTTCAGTTACTTGACCTTAAATATACAGATTGCAAGTGGTAGAGCTAGGATTTGCTCCAAACCTTGCTGGTCACAAAACAAGACTTAGCAGATTGAGAAGACTGAAATCATATCAAATGCCTTCTGACCATAACAGTATGAAACTAGAAATCAGGAACAGGAGGGAAACTGAAAAATTGGCAAATGTCTGGAAACACAACAATACACTCCGGAATAATCAATAAGTCAAAGAAGAAATCAAAAGGGAAATTAAAAAAAAAAATCTTGAAACAAATGAAATTGGAAACACAACATACCAAAACTTATGGAATGTTGCAAAAGTAGCTCTCAGAAGGAAGTTTATGTAGTAAATGCCTACATTAAAAAAGAAGAAAGATCCTAAATCAACAACCTAAATTTATGCCTCAAGGACCTAGAAGAAGAAGAACAAACTAAGCCCAAAGTTAGCAGAAGGAAGGAAATAACAAACATCAGAACAGAAATAAATAAAATAATGGGTAGAAAAACAATAGAACAGATCAACAAAACAAAGAGCTGGTTTTTTGAAAAGATAAACAGAATATGACAAACCTTTATCTAGGCTAAGAAAAAAAAAGAGAGAAGTCTCAAATAAATGAAATCAGAAATGAAAGAGGAGACATTACAACTGACACCACAGAAATACAAAAAATCATTGGAGACGACTGTGAACAATTATATGTCAACAAATGGAACAACCTGGAAGAACCATACATTACTAGAAACATAAAATCTACCAGGACTAAATCTTGAAGAAACAGAAAATCAGAACAGACCGATAACTAGCCAGGAGATTGACTCAGTAATCAAAAACTCCCAAAAAGAAAAGTCCAGGACGAGATGGTCCACTGTTGAATTCTACCAAACATTTAAAGAAGAATTAATACCAATGCTTCTCAAATTGTTCCAAAAAGAAAAGAGAAAAGGGGGGAATATTTCCAAACTCATTTTATGACACCAACATTATCCTCATCCAAAGCCAGAAAGGGATATTACAAGGAAAGCAAACTACATGCCAATATCCCTGATGAATATGGAAGCAAAAATTCTCAATAACATGCAAGCAAACTGAATTCAACAGCACATTAAAAACATCAATACGCTGTGATCAAATGGGATCGTTCTCTGGAATGCAAGGATGGCTCAAATATGCAAATCAATAAATATGAGGTACCGCATTAATACAATGAAAGATAAAAATTATATGATTATCTCAACAGATTCAGGAAAAGCATTTAACAAAATTCAACAACCTTTCATGGTAAACATTCAACAAATTAGGTATGGAAGGAATATAGCTCAACAAAATAAAGGTCATATGTGACCAATCCACAGCTAACATCATACTCAACAGTGCAAAGTTTCCCTCTATATCAGGAATAAGACAACAGTACCCACATTCACTGCTCCTATTCAACATGGTACCGAAAGTGCTAGCCAGAGCAATGGGGCAAAAAAAAAAAAAAAAAAAAAAAAAGCAATAAAAGACACCAAACCAGAAAGAAGTAAAATTATCTTTCTTCCCAGATGAGGTGATCTTATATAGAGAAAATCCTAAATCCACCAACAACTGTTAGAACTAATAAATGAATTTAGTAAAATTTGTAGAAAACAAAACCAACATAGAAAAATCAGTTGTGCTTCTACACACTAACAGTGAACTATCTGAAAAAGAGGGAGAGCCTGGGTGGTTCAGTCAGTTGAGCATCAGACTCTCGATTTCAGTTCAGGTCATGATCTCATGGTTCCTGGGATCGAACCCCATGTCAGGCTCTTCACTGACAGCACAGAGACTGTTTGGGATTCAATCTCTCTCTCTCTGTCTCTCTGTCTGTCTCTCTCTCTGTCCCTTCCTCACTTGCACACCCATGCACGTGCACTCTCTCTCTCTCTCTCAGAAAATAAATAAACTTAAAAAAAATAAAATAGAATAGCATCAAAGATAAACACTGAGGAATAAATGAAACCAGTGAGGTAAAAGATCTGTATACTGAAAATTGAAAATTATAAGATATTGATGAAAGAAATTGAAAAAGGCACAACTAAATGGAAAGATATCCTAAATTCATGGATTAGAAGTAATATTGTCAAAATACCCACCCATAGTACCCCAAATTATCTATAGATTCAATTCCATCTCTATCAGAATTCCAATTCCAATTTTGCACAGAATTACAAAAATAATCATAAAATTCATATTAAATTGCAAAGTACTCTGAATAGCCAAAAAAAACCCATTACTGACAAGTAAAACAAAGCTGCTAACATCACACTTCTTGATTTCAATCCTTATTACAACGCTATAATAATCAAAACTATACATCAGTATGGAGTAGAGAGCCCAGAAATAAACCCACACACATATGGTCAAGGGAGCCAAGGCTACTCAATGGGGAAAGAATAGTTTCTTGAGTACCCTTGACCACAAACTGTAAATTCCTGGAATACATGTGGTAAAAGCTCTTTGACGTTGATCTTGCCAATGGTTTTTTGGATACAATATCAAAAGTATAAACCAAAAAAGCAAAAATAAACAAGTAGGACTACATCAAACTAAAAAGCTTCGGCACAGGAAAAGTAGCAACCAATAAAATGGGAGGCAACCTAAGAAATGAGAGAAAATATTTGCTAACCATCTACCTCATAAGGGCTGGATATCTAAAACATGTAAGGAACTCATATAGTAGATTAGCCAAACAAACAAACAAACAAACAAAAAACCTGAAAACAAAATAGCGTAGATAACTTGAATAGATCTTTTTCAAACAAAGACATACAGGTGGCTAAGAGGTACATGAAAAGTTACTCAATATCCCTAATCATCAGGAAAATGCAAATCAAACCCACAATGAGATATCACTTCACACCTGTTAGAATGGCTATTATCAAAAAGACAAGAAATACCAAGTGTTGGTGAGAATGTGCAGAAAAGGCAACCCTGTGCACTGTTGGTGGAAATGTAAATTGGTATAGCCACAATCAAACCACCGTGGAGGTTCCTCAAAAATTAAAAATAGAACTATATGATCCAGCAACCCTACTTCTGAGTATATACCCAAAGGAAAGGAAATCACTCTCTCAAAGAGATAACTGTTCTTTATATCATTATAAAGATATATGGTATCTTTACCATGTTATATATGGTATATGGTATATATACCATGTTCTTTATATCATTATTCACAAGAGCCAAGGCATGGAAACAATCTACGTGTCTATCAAAGGATGAAAAGATAAAGAAAATGGGATATGCATATACAATGGAATATTATTTAGCTATAAAAAATCTTGACTTTTGTGACAACATGGATGGACCTTGGGGACACTATGCTAAGTGAAATAAGTTAGGCAGAGAGAGAAATACTGAATGTTCTCACTTATATGTGGAATCTAAAAAAGACAAACTCATGTAAATAGAGAATAGAAATGTGCTGGCCAGGGTTCAGGGGTTGGGGGAAATGGGGGACATTGGTCAAAGGATCCAAACTTCCTGTCATAGGATGAATAAGTTCTGGGGATCTAATGTCCAGCATCATGACTATAGTAAACAGTATTGCATTATGTACATGAAAGTTGCTAAGAATAATAGATTGTAAATGTTATCACCACAAAAAAATTGGTATTTGAGGTGATGAATGTGTTACTTAACCTTATTATGTTAATAATTTTGCAAAAATAGGTATATCAAAGCATTACAATGGGCCTTACACTTAAACATGTTATATGTCAATCATAGCTCAATAATGCTGAGGGAGAACAGATTATAAAGTCAATCTAGCAATCTGTGTCTTAGTCACTCTATATCTTATTATTCTCTAGATTTATTCAGGGATTAACTGTACCTTCTACTTGTCAAACTGGAGAGGCTTTCAATATCAAAGGCATGAAAGATGGTTGCTTCCCCCGTGCTGATTTCACAGTTTCTCCTATGAAATGTTGAAATGCTGAAAATGTTGCAGACAGGAGCAGCAAAGAACAATTCTAGCTAGCCTTTTGTGAAGGAAAGCTATGCAGGTAAGCAGTAGAGAGAAGGAAAGGGAAAGAGAAAATGGCAGGAAATGAAGGTGAAGCTAAAAGGAAATTAAGACAATGTCTGATTTAAATAGCATATTGCAGCTGAGGACTCCAGAACAAAATATCTAGAAGCTTTGGGGCAGTCGGGCTATATAGTAACAATGTAAATGCTAAAATGAAAATGACATAATTTTACCAAACCAGATTTCCATGGAATCACAGGAAGTCTTTTAAGGTTTAATACTCCATATTTAATGATGTGTCTTGATGTATGGGAAAATCAATTTTCATTTATTCCCTTAAAAAAATACTCAAAGGGAAATTCCTAGAACTACTTACTAGGTGTGGCAGGTGAGATAAGGGGAAGACGGGTGCCTGGGTGGTTTAGTCAGTTAAGCGTCTGACTCTTGACTTTGGCTCAGGTCATGATCTCATGTTTCGTGAGTTTGAGCCCCACACTGGGCTCTGCAATGACAGCACAGAGCCTGATTGAGATCCTATCTCCCTCTCTCTCTGCCCCTCCCCTGCTTGCTCTCTCTCTCTCAAAATAAATAAAAATATACTTTAAAATATATATAAGGAGAACAGAAGTAGTTATTTAAACATTTTTTTTAATGTTTATTTATTTTTTGAGAGACTGAGAGACAGAGCATGAGCAAGGGAGGGGTAGAGAGAGAGAGGGAGTCACAGAATCCGAAGCAGGCTCCAGGCTCTGAGCTGTCAGCACAGAGCCCGACACGGG
This sequence comes from Prionailurus viverrinus, assembly GCF_022837055.1. Lineage (NCBI taxonomy): Eukaryota > Metazoa > Chordata > Mammalia > Carnivora > Felidae > Prionailurus > Prionailurus viverrinus. Next base: position 17,559,378 of record NC_062569.1, read on the forward strand.
GCTCGAACTCACAAGTTGTGAGATCATGACCTGAGCTGAAGTCGGACGCTTAACCGACTGAGCCACCCAGGTGCCCCCAGAAGTAGTTATTTTAGAGTTTTACTGTGCTCCAGACGTTGTGTTAGACCTATCCTGTGCCATTTTTTACTTCACTTTCTCCACATAAAATGGTAAGATCAGTATGACTATACATTTTTTGGTGTTTTAGGCTAAAAAACGTGTTCGCAATAGCGAATGCATTTAAAGTACTTCTATTTGTTAGGTGTTTACAATCTCTTTACATTTTAATTCATTACTCCCCAAAACAAACCTATGGGTGGATAACTACTATGGTCATCCTGAATAAAAGAGGTGAAGCAACTTGCCAGAGGTCACCCTGCTGGAAATTGTTGAGCTGGGATTTTAATGTAGGCAGTCTGTGTCCAGTGGGTGAGCCCTTAGCCGTGACTCCTTACTGCCACTTTTTTTTTTTCAGGAACAAATGTAATTCATCAGTGAAACATCTGTTACCATAGGGATATGAGTGACTCTTGCCTTTGCCATGGCTACAGTGGCCACAGAAATATTTATGGAGCACTTACTATGTGTCAAGTCTTATGTGAAGCACTTTACATGATTTTTGCTGGGCAACAGAACCCAAGATTCCTTTTTTTTAAGTTAAAAGAAATGAATGTACCCGACACAAGGTGCCCTAGGACAACATAGTTGAAGAAATTAACGTGGTCTAAAGTGAAGGTGGGAGGTAGGGAGTGGTCTTTATAGCTGAGGTGGAATTTATTCTCAATTCAAAAGAAGACAAATTGGGATTCATTAAGCACTGTGTGCCAGTCCCTTTACTGGGCTACTTTATAAGCATGATCTCATTCAGCATTATTAATCATTATGATTTCCATCTTATATATGAGAAGCTTGAGGTCTAGCCAAATTAGGTAACTTGCCCAAGGTCCAAAGGCTGGGGGTAGAGTCAGGATCTGATCTGGTCTATTCGACTGAGAGCTTCCAGCATTCTGCTGCCCATAAGATTTGGATTGGTTGAAAAATGACAGAGAAGTCCTAGAAGGGGGCTCCGGGATAGAAATAGACACGATGTCCCCAGGTGAGTGTACACGGGACATTTAATTAAAGCAAACTGTTAACGTAAGGTTCATAAAGGGAAGTACGCATATGAAGGTAAACTGAGGTAGTTTGTGGCTGGCCCGGTTTTAGAGTTTCAGTATTTCATTCCAGATCTTATAGATCCTCTGAAATTCTTGAGTTGGAGTGTAGCGTGATGAATATGATATTTTGGAAAGATAGAAGGAAGGAAAGAAGAATCTAAAAAATAAGTGTGCTTAACCATTTTAGTAACGATATTAAGCTAGCTCATTATACATCTTTTTTGTTATGCATGCATAAATATTCTTCCACTTTTAAACACTTATGTACTCATTTCAGCTCCCTTCTCAAAGGAGGGAAACAATATGACACCCATCTTTCAGTCATATTCAGGCTTTTGACACTGACAGCACTATTCTCCTCCTTTTTGTCCCACCACATCTTACACCAGGACAGGTGTAACAAATAACTTGGTTATTTGTCTCTGGATCCCTGAGCCTAATTACTAAAACTTACTACTTATCATTTTGGCAATGTATAAAAGCCGAAGGCTCTCTGTAGCAGCATCAGAGGTACTTCCGTTTAACACGTTAGCACAGAGCAGGGGCCGACTGAAATGCAGCGGTAGGTTTCTGAGAATGCCAAGGTAGCGCCACTCTTCCAGACCACCCCCAGTTCTCTGGTCACGTGTGAGTTAGAACAGGACACAGGCAGAGACACAGGAATAAACTCTTCCATTTCGTCACCGTGAGGATGCGATCATTGGGCAAGATGGGGCAGGACTGAATGAGGAACGATAGGTGGACAGGAAAGTGGGAAGCCTCTTTTTCTGTTACTGGCAAGTATCTCCCTTACCAATCACTTGCATCTATCTCTCAGGGCAGGAAAATACAGGCATGTCTCTTGTGAGGCATCTTGCCCTCAGCAGCTGTTGACCACGCCCTCTCTCAAGATAACGCCTTCTGAATCACCACCTACCGGTGGATGATGGACCAGGCTCTGACTAGCTCTTTCTCTTCAGGATCAAGCAAATAGACATGTTCTGTGGACGAGACTCACTCTGAGAAAGATGGCTATGGCTTGGCCTCTGATATATTTTTTTTAAAGTAAAATGATGCAAATGCTCTTGGAAGAGGTCTCCAAATGTACAAACAACATTTAATGTGTGGTATGTATACATGCGACCCCTAAATGAAAGATACAAAGAGGTCCACGACCTGTTATGACATTTTCTTCCTCATTCAGATTCATCTAAAATATGGACAAAACCCACGATGCCAAGTCATAGGGTAGCATTTTGAGAGTGAAAAAGAGCCATGGCGGATTTGTTACATCTGTGCCCCACATTTATAAAGTGTATAACGTAATCCACAAGTGTCCCTTGGGTGGTGTTCCACCAAAAGGGTATAAACGTTATTTGGAACTCTACCTCTGTTGAGCAACTAGTTTAAAGAGGCAGCAGCACCGCCTTTTTGCTCAGAGGTAGTGCTTTTAAAACACAATGAACACCTAGGAGACGGGGAGAGTGTATTGATTGGCTTGAATGAAATTGACGTAATATAGTCCCACAGGTACACTTGTGAAATGACTTCATTAATGGCCACATGTGCGGAAGAAAACCACATTTCTATCCCTTCCTACTCCTCCACTCACCTCCAAAAGAATAAAATCTTACAAACTTCTTGTCAGTTTGAAATCCCTAGTGCAAGAGAACTGCAATAAAAGAAAATGTGAGCAGTTGGTTCAATAATCTCCAATATGTCCTCAGGTATAGACACATGCAAAGCATGATGCAATTATTACAAACTTTTCTAACTCCCCTGTGAGAACCGGAGCCTGAGAAAATGTAATCACAAAGACCAATCACAAATTATTTAAATAAAATACTGTCAGCTGTGACTTTATCCTGGATTGCATCCTTTAAATCAGTTGCGCTAAATGAGATATTAGGAGAAAAAAATATTTTTTGGTAGATTTCCTATTTCCAAACTTGTTTTCATTTACTTTAGAAATATGTATATGTTATTAACAGTTGTTCTTTAGTCTTTGCTAAAATCTCTGAGTAGGGGCGCCTGGGTGGCTCAGCTGGTTAAGCATCTGACTTTGGCTCATGATCTCATGGCTAATGAGTCTGAGCTCCTCATTTGGCTCTGTGCTGACAGCGTGGAGCCTGCCTGGGATTCTTGGTCTCCCCTGTCTCTCTGTCACTCCTCCACTCATGCTTTCTCTCTCTCTCTCTCAAAAATAAATAAACTTAAAAAAAATCCCTGAGTAACATAGGTGCTGTCCTCTCAGTTAAGTCAGATGAGACCTTCAGGAAGAGGCTCACCAGTTAGTTACTTGCTACGGCAATAAAAATAAATAAATAAAGATAAGCTACCAAAAGATGGCGCTGTAACTCAGACAACTCTGATTAGAACTTGAACAAAAAAATATTACTTACTCAGCAGCCCTTTGCTGGAGTACTGTGAGATAACTTGAGTCCTGATGGGGTTGCTTTTATATAAAGGATAGAGAATCTGGGTGTGAGAGTTACAAATACATGGGTTACAAGAGTGTCTATATTTTGTTCTTGGATGACTTCAGCCCAAGTTAATTAGGAGTCAGATTCTTAAGGAAGCTTCTATGGGACTGATTCTTCTACAGAAAACAACTATAAACCGTGAACAAAATTCCAATCAATTGCCTTCATCCTCTGGAAAGTAAAACAAAAAATTAAAGTATATTTTGTAGGGGAAATGAAACTTGGAAGAAGTGACTGGCATGACATAAATTTTCATGTTTGTTATAGTTTTGCCTGTGGACAGACAAGAAATAAGATATGACAAGGGGCCACTACATTTCTAGCAGGAAACCTGTCATTTTTTAATCCCACAGAATCAAACAGTCAGGGAAAAATCAGCCATATGAAAATGAAGACAAAATCCTAGAAAGGAGAATGCCCCAGGAAAGAATTTTCAAATTCTGAACATAAACTATGTCTAAGTCTCTGGCTATCCCTAAATTATGCATTTGTGGGAGAATTTCAATGTAAATTTTTGATAACATTATAGGAATATAACTAAAATTTGATCTGCTACCAACCATACATAAGACAGAGTTTTTAGTTTGATTCTAACCAAGTTGATTTCTGTTTCTTTTTTTTTTTAAATTTATTTAAGTAATCTCTACACCCAACGTGGGACTCAAACTCATGACCCTGAGATCAAAAATCACATGCTCCTCCAAATAAGCCAACCACGTGCCCCTAAATAATTTGATTTCTAAAACAAAAATATCAACACTCTTTGGAAAGAGTCTTTCCAACATAATATTCACAATGTTAAGGATAGAATCCAAAAAAAATCAAAATATACAAAACCAAGAAAATATAACTTACTCTCAAGAGAAAATATAATCAAAAGAGGAAAACTTCAACATAAGTCAAATGTTACAATTACCAAGTAATGAGTTCAAAACCTTTCTAACAGATATAAGGAAAGGAAAGATGTAAAGGAAAATATTATAATGATCGAAAAGACAGGACATTTAGCATAGGAAAAGAAAATGTATCCAAAAATCAAACAAAAATTCTAGAAGAGAAAAGCATGACATCTAAAATAGAAAACTCATTGGCAGAATTGAAATGATTTAATAGCAGAATTGAGATGACTGAGGAGTCAATGAGCTTGCATTTTGCTCTTCAAAATATACTAACAAGGAAATAAAAAAGATAAGCCATAGAATGGAAAATATCACATATTCTATAATATCATAAATATTATATGTATGTAACTTGACAAAAGTTTTCTACTCTGAATATATGAAGAGCTCTTCGACCTTAATAAGATGAAAATAGGCAAAAGATTTCAATGGAAACTTTACAAAAGCAGACATAGAAATGGCTGCTAAGCACATAAAATAGTGCTCAGCAGAATTAATCAGGCAGAAATTGTTAATTAAAGCCACAGTAAGATACACAACATTACAAGATGGATAATACCAAGTGTTGGCAAATGCTGAAGCAACCAGAGGCTCACATATTGCTAATGGGAATGCAAAATGACACATGCTTTTTGGAAGTTTGTTTGACAGCTCCTTCTAAAGTTAAATGTGAACGTATAATATCCCACCGTACATTCTACATCGTGCATTCTACAGCTATTCAATTCCTAGCTATTCACCCTATCACCAATAGGTAATAAAAACCTATTACCACGCAAAACTCATATGCAAATGCTCACGATGTATCTATTCACAATAACCAAACACTAGAAAGGACCTAAATATCCTTAAGAAGCAAAGAGAGACACAAATGCAGTAAGCATGTGTGATGGAATAGAATCAGCATTAAAAGAAATGGACTCCTTTTTGCCTAACAATATGTAAGAATATCAAAAGTATTATACCGTGAGAAAGAGGCTCGTTACAAGAGTGCATACTCTATGACTCCATTATATACCCTTCCGGAAAATGAAAACTAATCTACATTGACAAAAATATCAGTGGCTGTCTGGAGACGGGAAGGGAGGAGAGGTTGGCAAAATTAAAGGTTGATGATGGTCCAGAGAGAGAACTAATCTCATACACATCATACATCAATGTAGGCTTTCTGAATGGCAACTTGGCCGTAGCTATACAAATTGAAAATGAACAGAGCCTTTAACCCAGCAATTGTACAGCTAGAAATATAATTGTAAAACTTTACCATTATACATTGACAAAGATGTTCATTGAAGAAGAGTTTGTAACACCACAAATTTGAAACAACATAAATGTGAGTCAATAAGAGACTAGTTATATAAAGTATGACACATAAATGATGGAATCTCATTTAACCACATTTAAAAAAAATTTTTTTTTCAACGTTTATTTATTTTTGGGACAGAGAGAGACAGAGCATGAACGGGGGAGGGGCAGAGAGAGAGGGAGACACAGAATCGGAAACAGGCTCCAGGCTCCGAGCCGGCAGCCCAGAGCCCGACGCGGGGCTCTAACTCCCGGACCGCGAGATCGTGACCTGGCTGACGTCGGACGCTCAACCGACTGCGCCACCCAGGCGGCCCTAACCACATTTTTTAAAATGTGGTTCATCAATACGTATTGACATGAAAAGATCACTAAGCTATATCATTAAGTAATAAACAAAAACAAGGCCCACAAAATGCATATAATCTGAATAAATTAAGAGATCTATACACAGGGGGGAGTGCATGTGTGAGTGTACGTATATGCATACAAATATATTGTATGAATAGAAAATCTTCCAGAAACACATATGCAAACTGTCCATCATGGATACTTTGCTATAGTGGTACTGACAGTAGGAGAGGGGTCTGGTTTAAGAAATCAACATATATTCTAAGTCACAGAGTTTCACTCCTAAGTTGTCTTCAAACAATTTAAATACTTTTTTTTTTTAACATTTACTCATTTTTCAGAGACAGAGAGAGCCAGAGTATAAGCGAGGGAGGGGCAAAGAGAGAGGGAGACACAGAATCCGGAGCAGGCTCCAGGCTCTGAGCTGTCAGCACAGAGCCCCATGTGGGGCTCAAACCCACAGACGGCGAGATCATGACCTGAGCTGGAGTTGGCCGCTTAACCGACTGAGCCACCCGGGTGCCCCTTAAATACATTTTAATTTTACTTTTAAGTCTTTAAGCCATATGCAATTTATTATTGTATATGCTAGCAAGTAGGGATTCCGTTTCATATGCATAACTATATTCAGGGATATCATATTTTTGTCATTCAAAATCTCTACAGAGTTTTCATTTTTTAAATATTCTTGAATCTCTTTTTTAACTTCTAGAAGCTCTTTCTTGTGTTTTAACTTTTAAAGACAATTTTATTCTTGTTTTATGGATGTGCTGCCTTATTAAATCTTCTTTGAGAATACTAATTAAAATTATAAAAATGTTTTCTTGGGTCAGGTTGTCAGTCTCTTTATTCTGATCCAGGCTTTCCTCAAATGTTCTGTCGCCTTGGCAATCTAATCATAGGTCTGAATGATGGAAGAAGCTTGGCTGTTAGCTGCGGGGCCTGGGGTGGAACTTGTTAAGGCAGGCTTCTCAGAGAGAGAAGGTAGGGAGGAATCTATTACGACTCTGGTACCCATTCCACAGGCAAGAGTGGGAAGGGACTTCTAACCATTCACATTGTATATATCTAAGGTTCATTCTGATTTTGTTGTTGTTTTGTTTTTGAGAGAGAGGGAGAGTGAGTGCATGCATGCACATGCACAGGGGCGGGGCAGAGGGGAAGGGAGACAGAGAGGGAGGGGGAGAGAGAGAGAGACAGAGAGACAGAGAGAGAGAGAGAGAGAGAAATCCAAAGCAGGCTCTATGCTTGGCACAGACCCCTATGTGGGGCTGGATCTCAGGACCATGAGATCATGACCTGAGCTTAAATCAAAAGTTGGACGCTCAACAAACTGAACCACCTAGGCGCCGCTATTCTGATTTTTTTGCAGAAAATGTTCTCCTGATCTTTTGGTCTGGGTGTAACTGTCCAGGTGCCCATTTTCCACTTCTGCAAGATATACATGGAGGTGGGAGTTGCCTGTTCAGACTTTTAATTATCTCCCCTCATTTTAGCAACATTCTTCATTTCTGCTCTATGTAGTGAATCTTTCTTGGGATTCTGCTGGGAAGACTGTCTTTTCCACTATTTTGGAGCTCCTGTACGCATTCAAGGCAGTGGCTTCCTCATTTTTGAATTACAGTAATAAACAGATGTCTTTATCCTCTATAGCTCTCCTTTCATTCTCTTCATTCTTGTCAGTTTATCTTAGCTTTATACCTTTTACCACAACTTTAATATGAAGGGATGGGAGGTAAATGCATTTTCTCATCTAATCATCTTTACCTGGAAGCCTAAGAGCAAATTTTTGACCAAAGAAAAGTTGGCAGTCATCTTACAGAGGGTCATTATGTGGCGGTGAGAAGACACGAAAAGGAAATGTTAAAGAGGTTTTTTGAAATAAGGGATGGGAGCAAAAGAGAAACGACTATTGCATTGGGAATGTTGCTAGAAACCCATGGAGGGACAGTTTGTACTGATGAGAGGAGAAGTCACATTTTTAAGTGTATGATGTGTTAATATTGTCCATCCATGAATGGCAACTGTAAGCTACTACCTTTGCCCCTGAATATCAGCCCATTCTCTTTATTAAACACCTTACTTTGGACATTTCTCTTTGACTTATTTCCAGGCATTCGCTACCTTTCTTTAGATCTACCAGCTAAGGATCTTAAGATTGTTTTCCTATTTTTATTTGTGCACAGTCTACGGACAAATGTACCTTATTTCCAGGTTCTACTTTGTCCACTACTACAATAAGGTAAGCCGATCTGACATGGCTCGGGACCCCTCCGTCCTCACCTTTCTGTTAGAACCCCCACCGCCCACAAGGTAATGAGGTTGGCACTCTTATCCATCTTGTTCCAGCCCCACAAGAGAGAACAGAGGAATGAGTGAGGTGGTGGAGAAAGAGTGCTTATAGGGGTAAATATATCAGAGTAATAATGTGATTATACTCTCCTTAAGGGCCTTACGAGGGTCTAGTATTTCTTCATACCCTTAAGAACTTAGCAAACAGAATAAACCAATTAAGCAGAATTCAATTGAGGGGAGCATTTTCTAAGTCTGTAGTACTTAAAGCACCTGAATAATCCTCTCGGCACACCTACAAGGAAGGCAATTATAAATGCTTCTCATCCCAGTTACTAAAAAAGGCAGAACACACGCTCTCTTATTTACAGAGGTTACCTCATACATCCTGTTCCTGGTTTTAGCCAAGAATGTTAAACAACCCTTGCTTCATTTTCACTCATTTCTTCCACAGGTATTTATGGAGTACCCACCATACGCCAATCTCTGCTGTAGGCACAGAGGATACAACAGTGACTAAAATGAACAAATCCTTGCTCTTGTAGGACTTACATTGGGTTTGGATACCACGTTGCGTTTGGTGATCCCCATGACGCCTAAATGGCAGGGTTTTGATTTTTTTTTCTTTTTTAAGTCAAATTATTTAAATTCTTCTATTTTGGAGAAAAAAGGATTCATTGATCCCGAGACAGAGAAGAATCTGTAAAACCATATGTGCCTCTATAGAGAAGAATCAATGGAGAAGAATGTATAAAACCATACTCACGGTCACAAGTTGTGGGGCTTTCCACACCAAGCTGCCATGGCTGGGGACTTGGGCCAAGCAGACACCAACTCTGCTAATGTGGGCACCAGATCAACACCCCAGAGAAAGGCAAAATGCTGAATGAGGCGAACCATGTCTACCTTTCGGGCCGCTCATGGTATTTAGTAGAGAATCAACCACTCATATACCTTTTGCAGATGTCTACCTACCACAATACAGAGAAAGTCATGCCTGACTTGGAGTGTTGCTCAATTCTCCACACAGCACAATATGCAACCTAATCTTGAAGTACAGTGATTGAAAGTGACTGTAAGACCACAAGAACAGCCAAAATAGTTCTTCTATCCTACTAAAGGTTATATGATTTTTGTCTCTTCCTTGTATCCTGACAAATATTATCAACGATTCTGTAACAAATCTACTATGTTGAACAAATTAAATCAGAATTGCTCAACAAACAGCCTTTCTTCTGTTGCAGGTCTTACACACTTCCTCCTCCTCAGAAATGTCCATATTTAAAGAGAACCAATTACATATAAGCAGAAATACTTTTCCAAAAGTCTTACATTTTTCCTCCATATCCTTTTAATTTGTGCTTGTCATAATGTAGCCTACAGCAGTTAACTCATAAAATGTAGTCGCTCTACAAATTACACCAAGTAACTTTTATTTTTATATTTATTGTGTTTACCTTAAAAATATGAAACTATAAATCACAAATAATAGTTCTCTTACTAAAATCGAATGTCATCCTGTTCATATGGTTTCCAACCATGGAAGAAATAAATAAGGAGAAAGAAGGAAAAATGAATCAGATCTATACAGTGTGATGCATTCACTTTTTCCATTTGTCTTATCATGTCAGCTCATCCCCTGCAAAAATGTTGCTATTAAATTGTAAGGAGGAATATCCGTCAATATAATCTTGGAGGCAACTACAAACCAATTTAATCAACTGAGAACAAGAGTGACTAATAAACTTCAATGAGCATTAAGAAGCTGTTCAAGAAACAGAATAAACATTGATGTATTGCTTGAGAACATGACTATCGCTTTCCTGAAAAGTCTATTCATATCATGCTCTTTAGATGTCTGAATTTTGGCAGCAGCTTCCAGAAACCAAGTGGAGGTAATCACACAAGCAGAATGTAGTCATTCTGTCACCCACAGTGGAGGAGCAGTCAGGACTTGAGGACTGGTGTTACGTGCAGAACAGATAAAAGAACAAGAAACAGAAGAGAATGAAAGCTGTTGAGGACACGTTCTCGCATTTCTCTTTGCTTGCTGGTTCACAACCATCTGTTTCCTGTCTATAGGGAATGAATAGTGCAATTAGAGTGGGAATTAGATGGGGAAAGGGAATAGCTTGTGTGTTCTAGTGTGTTATAGTTAGAATAAGTTTCCTCCTGTCTTAGATACTAGAGGGTGTGATTCTCTTCCATTCTACCATACTCAGAAGCAAAAACATTATATCTAGAAGGTTGTAGAGGTCTCTATGAGGCTCAGGGACTTCCAAAAGAGACCTTAGACTAGTGAACACTTGGGATCAGATCACTGGATGGAATGGGATTCCCCAAACATGCCAGACCGACCACAGAGACAATGTGGTTACTGAAAGAAAATCCAGTAAAATGAAGAAAAATTCTGGCAGACCGGACCCATTTAAAGGTCAAGGCAGAATTTACAAGGAGACAGTGATTTCAAGTTTGGCATAAGACCATGATTCCCACTGCGCCATCTCTCTTCCCCATGGTATAGGAGAAAAATGAGGTATAGAGCAGCCTTCCTCAAACTGTAGAAAACATACGAATCAACGGGAGTTCTTGATAAAATGTCTATTCTGATTCAATAGGCTGAGATAGGATGGAGGGGAGCTGAGGTTCCGCGTTTTTAACACCTCCCAGGTTCTGATACACAGACTCCACTTGGAATAGCAAGGGTCAAGAAAATTGTTGGGTAACTTAGGCTGTCATGTGTGAAAAGGCTGCTCGTAAAGAGCAGAAGGGACTTTCCTTGGTCTGAAAGAGAGAAGAACAATAGTCCAACAGTGTGATCACCAATGCGCAGGATGACCACACTGCCAGGGGCAGCTGGGAAGCGTGAAGGGTAGTTCACTGAAAGTCTGTAAAAAGCAAATGGTTAAGACTTCAAGACTTAGTTTAGTATGAGACTGACTCGAGTTAGAGTCCAAAGCCACCATCTTCCTAGCTTTGCAACCCTAGGCAAGCTGTTCAACGTATCTGAGACTATTTGCTCCCCTATAAAATGTGGGCAAGAAGTACCTACTTTCAATGGATATTGTGAGGATTAAATGAGATAATGTAAATGTAGTCTTGTATCTACTTAGTGCACAGGAAATTTAGATGTTGGTTATCTCTCTTTTGACTCTCAGCTCCATTTCCCTTTCCTGCCTCAAAGAAGTATTACCCAAACTCTCTTGCCAGCTAGTTTGTGATTAGCCTCTGCTAACCATTGGGAGATACTGGTGGAAAAATAAAAGACAGGGGAAGGGATAAGTCTTTCTTCCTTCCTTTGCTTCTGTCTCTGGAAGTGGCAGCAGCAGAATCCCCAAAGCCTCAGAAAGATGGGCTCATTGATTCTGATTGCAGCAGCTGTAACATGGCAAGCAACGGCAGATGACTGCCAGGTGCTACATTTGTGGCATGTTTATGGCAACTGTAACAGCAGAAATAAACAACTCTGGGCTCCAGAAGTCTCAGCAGCAATTCCAACAGCATCAGCAAGACTGGGCTCCAGGGGTCCTACGGAGTCAGCAGGAGCACAAACTCCTGGCTTCCTGCAGAGCAACAGTGGTGGCGGTTTTTGACAATAGCTGTGATACCAATGGCACCCTGGCACCCTTAGAAGCACAGCCCATGTGGGTTCCATGAAACAGCACTGACTCTATTGTCGCCAAAGCTCTAGAGGTGTCCTAATCTAGATATTAGTACCTCTCGGGCACTAACCTCTGAATAACATCTCACTCTTTCCCCCTTTGATTCTCTGGTCCTTCCAACACTTTTATATACAATTCCATTTGTTAAATTCCTTCTGTTTGAAATGACTAGAATGACTTCCATCTTCCTGACTAGACTGACAGCTATCGCTGTTATGGACAGTAACAATTTTGGGGGGCTGGGAGTAAAGTGAGCAAGGGGAAGAACAGCGGCTACTGAATCTTTGTCTGTAGGAGGTGTGCACCTGAAAACACGTTTTTATTTCCTCTTCAGGGATCCTCCCTTTGAAACACACATATTTAGATATCATAATTCCAGGACTTCTGGTTTTAATGGTAGAAATTTAAAATCAAACGTATGATGTCAGATTTAAAAGAATAGAGAGATTGCTGAATAGAGTTGAGGAATTGTCTCATAAATAAGTGATGAAAAAAAATTTAAATGAAGGAAATTTCAGAACTAGCCAGGAATTCAAACAGGCAAATAATGAGAGTTTCAGGGAGAGAAAACAAGAAGGGGAGGAAATTATAAAGAAATGATATAAGAAAAATTGGCAGATCTGAAGGAGTTAATAGTTTATAAGAGCTCCTTCAGAGCACAGATCAAAATGAATGAATAAACAATCATATAAACAACATCAAGTCACATCATTAAACTGTAGGAAATCCAGTTAAAGAGAAGATTCTGGAATCTTGCATAAAGAGAACAAATTGCATACAAGGGTAAGGGATTATAATGATATTGATCTTCTCAAGAATAACACTGGAAACTGGAAAACAATGGAATAATACATTTGGAAGGTGAGAGGACAATAATTTTGGAAATCGTAATAATTTTATATAATAGCTATTATATATAATGTAATATTTATCATTTTATGCAGATAGCTAAATTATAAATCCAGAATGCGACGATTTTTTGACACACAAGATCTCAAAATTTGTTCTTTCTATTGGTACTTTCTAGAAAGCTACTAGAGGTTGTACTCCAACAAATCCAGAGAGGAAGATAAGAGAAAGTAACATTGGATCTAGGGGAAATTTATTATCTTAGTTTGTACTGTCCAGAAGCGGACTCCAAGATAGGGATTCAGTGCTGCTGGGGGAATGAAGGAAGTGAGACTGGAAAGAAAAGGCAACTAATATGGGGCATACTGTCAAACAAGGTGCCATTGTGGGCCACCAGAGCTTGATTCTCCTGGAGAAATTCTGAGACACAGTGTGAATCACACGACCCAGAGTTATCCCACCTGAGGGATGAGGAAGATTGGTTTATACCAATCTTATCAGACATTTGTTTATAGCTCTTTCCATGGGATGCTGATTTTTTTTTTTTTTTTTTTTTTTTGCACTTCCTACCTGCTTATGTCAGTGGGCAAAGCAGGCTCTGGGGGACAAAGTCTTCATGGAAAGAAATGTAGGCACTAGCAGCTAGAAGTTGGATGGACGTGTTCTTAAGTGCAAAGGGCACTAGCAGTGATGCATATCACTTCAAAACATGTTCTATTGCTGAGAATGAGCCATATGGTCCCACCTGGATGCAAAGGAGACTGGGATACGTAGCCCCTGGCTGGGGAGCCACTTTCCCCCTGATAGCTTTACATCATGAACGATAAGATGGTAAGGAAAATGTAAATCACTGGTGAACATCTACCTCCTGCCACGCGTGATTTCTGTCTTTACCTCCTGAGAGCCACTAACAAGAACAAGTGTCACTGGGAGGTTTGTGATGTCTTCCTTGCTATTAGTTTTTCCCTTCCAAATGGATTCTGTTTCATTAGAAGGTATAACTAATGACATAGCACTTATCACCCTACATTCTGGTTAGCCCCAAGAATAGTGTCTATGAGTCCCAGAAACCCATTCAACTCGGCAAATATTTGAGTCCCTTCGATTCTGGAAACCCGCAAATTATAAATAGAATCCTCTGTCCCCTTCTAAATCCTAAATGCTGGGAACTAATAATGCCAAGGAGTTTCTGATACTCGTGTCATACTATATTTAGCCCTGTGTGTTTCAGGACATTTTGTCTGACATAGGTGATAACTAATGATCAAAACAATAGCCCGATTTTCAGCAAAGCACCTCAATTCTCCTGTGTGGGAAATCTACTCATCTGCCGATATCTGGATCAAGTGTTATCGCTTGGCTGAACATGGTCTCAGAAATTCCAAATGCAATGACCAACTCCTTTCTGAGGGTCCCCACCATATTCTATACAGATCCATAGAAAAGGAATACTGGATTGTATCTCAGTGGTAATTTTGCCTCTGAATTTTCTCCAGAAGTATATAAACTCTTCCAGGGCAGAAAGGTAAAAGTTCTTCACTGTATCCTGAGCACCTACCATAAAGTATACATAAAACATGCTTTCATATGGATTATGAATGACTTATATAGGATTCACCAGTTTCTTCAATCTTTATAACATCTGGAATCAACCAGTGGCTATTAAAAATTTACCTAGGGCTGGGGCACCTGGGTGGCTCGGTTGGGTGTCCAACTTCAGCTCAGGTCATGATCTCACTGCTCGTGGGTTCGAGCCCCATGTCGGGGGCTCTGTGCTGGTAGCTAGGAGCCTGGAGTCTGCTTCGGATTCTGTGTCTCCTCCTCTCTCTGCCCCTCCCATGCTCGTGCTCTGTCTCTCTCTGTCTCTCAATAATGAATAAGTGTTAAAAGAAATAAAAAAAATTTATTTATTTTTAGGGGCGCCTGGGTGGCTCAGTCGGTTAAGTGTCCGACTTTGGTTCAGGTCATGATCTCATAGTCAATGGGTTCAAGCCTTGCGTCAGGCTTTGTGCTGATAGCTCAGATTCTGGAGCTATGCTTCAGCTTCTGTCTCTCCCTCTCTTTCTGCCCCTCCCCTGCTTATGCTCTGTCTCTCTCTGTCTCTCAAAAATAAATAGACATTAAACAATTATTAAAAATTTACCTAGATCTCACTGGACATATTCTTAGAAAATACTGTATTTTTAGAGGTCTTTTGTAGATGTCTATAAAGAATCCCCTTTGTAAGCCATTTTACTCAGTTTGCGAGCAACATCCATGTATGGATATTTGATAGTAATTGATAATCAATGGTCGATGATGGATAATAATGATGATGATGATATGGGGTAGCAAGCTAGTAGGTGTGTTCAGAAAAATCCCTCGATCGACATTAGTGATGTACTGGAAAAAGCACAGGATCTCATGCTGGAGATCCTATGTCTTTACACATCTCTACCACTTAGTGGTTATTTGGCCATTGCAAGCCATTTAACTCTCTTCGGTCTCTATTTCCTCTTCCAGAGAATGCAGAAGATTACTGTTTATACAATTGCGGTAAGAATTGCAAAGCTGTAGATATTTTTTTAATTATGTAAAAACTGCTCAAACGTATTTAGCTCCTCTGCCGAGAGTTAAACCAAGAAATTTATGACAAGATCTCTTTTAGGAAGCTTATATTTCTGTTATAAATCAACACAAGAAAGACAAATAGCCCTTTAGGGAACTCTGCAAAGGGTATGAGCTATCAGGTTATAGAAAAGACATACAAATGGCCAAAGCCACATGAAAATACACATGATCCCGTTCAAAATGTTTAAAATGCAAATCTAAACAATTAAATCTATTTTACACCAATATATTGGAAAAGTGTTAATAATTTTATAATACCTAAGTGTCCAAGAAGATGTGAAGAAGGAGCCATGCTTAAACAATAGTGAAAGAAACAAATCATTGAAAATAAAAGTTGACATAGCTATAAAGTACCAACATTTTTATTCATTTTATTTGTATTTTTTTTTTTGAGAGAGAGAGAGAGAGAGAGAGAGCACAGCGGAGGAGGGGCAAGGAAGAGGGAGAGAAAGAATCCCAAGCAGGCTCCATGCCCAGCCTGGCGTGGGTCTCCATCCCAAAACTGACTGTAAGACCATGACTGTGAGACCACAACCCGAGGCAAAATCAAGGGTCGGATGCTTAACCAACTGAACCACTCAGGTGCCCCAGTACCAAAGTTTTTAAAATTATGTACTTGTGATCCACAATTCTACTGCTGCAAGTTTACCTTATGACGATACTCAGAAATAAAGACATATGTCCAAGTTTGTTCATAATATCATTCATAACACATGCCGCTAGCAATTTAAATGCCTACCAATGTCTTAACCAGTGACACTTAACCAGTGTCTTAACCCAATGAAATTGATTTCTTGCTCATGTTACAGCCCAATGAGAATGTCCTAGTCAGGAGCAGGAGAAGGGGTCAAGGTGATATGCTCCTTGCAGTCCATCCAGGCTGATGGAGCCTCTGCCATTACCAATACCTGGTTTCCATGGTCATTACCATCCAGCTGGCACATAGGAAATGAAGGGAGTCTCACACATGGATATTTCTATGGGCTGTATACGGGAGTGGCACACATGACTTCAACCCTCATTTCACTGGCTAGAACTCACTCAACTGGCCACACTTAACTCCGGGGGAATACTGGAAAGGTAGCCTGGCTGTGAATCCAGGAAGGAGAGGAAATGGGTTTGATGATGAAGACCAACTCCCAAGATGTGCCTGATGGTTTAAAGCCAGTTCAACTTCCAAAACAGAGACTTAAGAGGAGAATGTAATGTACAGGACAGCATATGAATGTGTATGTGTATGTATATATATTTATTTCCCATTTCTTTAGATTTTTAAATACAGTTTTAGAAAAGCATATATCAGTATGTATATTCTGTTTTTGAAATGAACATTCAAGAAAATAATGACTGATTATTTTGATGAGGGAGACTAAGGCGGTAGTGAGGAAAGAGAATTTATTCTTTGTGTTGTACCTTTCTTTGTGGTTAAATCTTTAAAAATAGTGTGTGCATGATTTCTGTTTCAAAGGGCTTTAAGCATCGACAAAAGAAAAAACATGCAGTTGTAGATATATTACCACTCTATATGTCTTAGATAAAACATGATTCAGTGATAAACTGAAGCTCTGTTCCACCTATGGAAAATGCTTCTTAAAGTGTAGAAAAAATGAGGGGCACCTGGGCGACTTGGTTAAGCGTCCAACTCTTGACTTCAACTCAGGTCACGATCTCATGGTTCAGGGGAGTGAATCCCAGTTGAGGCTCTACACTGACAGTGCAGAGCCTGCTTGGGATTTTCGCTGTCCCTCTCTCTCTGCCCCTCCCCTGCTGGTGCGTGTGCTCTCTCCCTCTCGCTCTCTCTCTCTCCCTCCTTCCCTCTCAAAAAAATGTGGAAAGAATGAAAGAATAAATTAATGAACAAAATGCATAAATAATATGAGGGTAATAGAAATTCAACCAAGAGAAGAACCAGTAGGTGCTATGGTTGTCATGACTTGAAAGATACAGGATATACATCGGGTCTTGAAGTATGCGTTAATTTGGAATAATCAGCTTTACGTATACTAGAACAGCTTTATGTATACAAGAATATTCAAATAATAAGAGATTAAAAAAAGAAAAGGCACAGGCAGCCTCCTGTATTTCTAGAACCATTTTGTGTTCAACAAAGCTTACATTGGCTTTTCTCGGTCTGTTCTGTTTCTCGGTCTCTCTCGGTCAGATTTTAGAACATTATATCCTGCTGTGTTGTTTTATTCTTCTGGCCCTCGATATGGCCCCAAGATTTTTCATTCTTGTTCTGTTTTCTGGATACCAGCTCATTTGTTATTTCTCAACACTCCCTGGGTTTCTCCTACCTCTTATAAGAGATTTCATGCTTTTATGGACGTCATCTTTCTGTGGCCCATTACCAACAAAGGGCTTTGGGATTTCTGCCTTCACTGCTTTCTCATACCTCCAAGCCTCCTGCTTGTAATCATGTGAGTAATGCAGTTTTACTGATGGAGGTATATTTTCCTTCACTCTAGAAACCTTTGTTTTGTGTACCATAGTTAAAAAAATATGTACAGAGTTATGACGATTGTATTTTATCAGCCAGAAGTAAGAACATTATATGAGGAGGAACAGGTGGCTTATAAAAGATATTATACTGCTCTCTGCTTTTGCTCTATATCCTGCAGGTAAACTGACTGATATTTTAATTTCCTCAGACTCTTTTGAAAGCTCTCTAAATGAATGTTCTGAAGAAAATATATAACTTTGGTTATCATACTTTATGGTTATTACTGTGTACACATTAAATGTGAATTAATGCAATAAAACAGTGCATTTCACATAAAAATACTATGAATTTCACTGCTGCCCCTGACATAGCACATGTATCAATGTAATTATGGGTTACAAATCTTTGTCAAGAGAGGGAGTAACATTTACTTGATATTCACTTATTGTAAGAATTCGGGACAAGGGATGCACTTTGATACCATACTTCTACTTGAGCTGTTCCCTTTGCCTGACGCTCCCTCTGTAAAATTAGCATTTGCTTTAGACTTAGTTCTAATTTGATAGCAAGTGGTGACATGGGATATAGTTAGCAAAGACTGGTACCAGTGAAAATTCACTTGCCACTAAGTACGGATGAGTAATTCTCATTACTGAAATTTAAGGAGATTCTGCTGTCTTTCGCAGCTATCGTCAATTTTAACAAAGTATTTTATAGTCTTTTTTTAAAATATGAAATTTATTATCAAATTGGTTTCCATACAACACCCAGTGCTCATCCCAAAAGGTGCCCTCCTCAATACCCATCACCCACCCTCCCCTCCCTCCCACCCCCATCAACCCTCCGTTTGTTCTCAGTTTTTAAGAGTCTCTTATGCTTTGTAGTCTTAATATTATGCTAGATAATAAAACAATATGTACATTATAGCAAATGGGTAGATGATAGCTCTATCTACAAAGAGCACTAACAATTAGTAAATGCATTCACAGAGGTTCAATTTGGAACTTTCATAGATTTGTCTATTAATTATACTTTAAATGAACTAGATAAATTTTATTAAAAATCGATAGCATTTAGGGGCACCTGGGTGCCTCAGTCGGTTAAGCATCTGACTCTTGATCTTGGCTCAGGTCATGATCTCAAGGTTCATGGGGTTGAGCCCAGAGATGGATTCTGGGCTGATAGCAGGGGCCTGCTTGGGACTTTTTCTCTCCCTTTCTCTGCCCCTTCCCACCACTCTCTCTCAAAATAAATAAATAAACTTAAAAAAATCAATAGTATTTATTAGCAAGTGAATTTCACACATTTTGAAGGAAGAAAAATAAGCTAACATAATACATAGATTCATGAACTAGAAGATTGCCTTTAAAGATGATTATCTAGATTCAAATTCTATGTATGAAATAATTTCTTCATATTTCCTATAGCACTTAGGACCAAAAGAAGTGCTGATAAGTATAGACTGTCATGATTTCTCAGAATTTCTTACTCTTGCTTTCTGCTACAGCTATTATACACTGCCCAAACTTAGCTGCCGGGGATCTGAATATGAGAGTGCATATGCGTGCATGTCCCACAAGCAAAAAACTATAACATACTTGCACCAGAAACTGTTTGCTCTGATTATATGTTTCTACACATAAATCATTCCCATATCCTTTATCTTTGCTAACAGAACATTCTTTGTTCCGGAATTAAAAGGAGAAGACTTGATTTCAAGGAAGGCGCTCCCAGTCCATGGTCTAGGAATGAGGATGAGCCCAGTTTGGGATAATGATCAGCCTAGCACCTTGACATTGTTGAGTCTAGAATTAGCTACTTGCCTCCAGATTTCTTAGTATACGAGAAAAGTATGACTTTTTTTTTTACACATTATTCATAGTTTTGTTTTTCTGTTATTTTTTGTTATTTGAGTGCCTATTAAAACTTTATGGTCATTGCCATAAATTGAAACTAGTCACATGAGTTGTGTGATATTTTTTCATCAGCATTCAGATGAGTCAGTTTGGATGTGAGTCTGGTTTCAACAAGTACTGGGGCTTTACCAGTTACATATAATAAAGGGGGAAGGAAACAAGGATGTTCAAGGTGTTTAAAAAAAGAGAGATTATAATGACAATTTTGGAATCTAAGCCCGATGAAGAGGAAGCTAACCTGGGAGGGATGTCATATGAGGTCATATTAGGTCTTCATGAGATTAGAGAACTCATGCAGGGGGCATATTAGAGTACGCATATTAGAAATATAGGACAAGATGGTTAAACACCGGAGTGCTTGAAATGGGAATAAGAAGTAGGGTCATTACTGATAATGAAAAACCCTTGGGTATGACTCTGAGAGTGGTGGCTAAGTGAGGTGGAACAAAGGACTTTGGAGACGTCGAGGTCAAAACCCAAAGGGAGGGGCACCTGGGTGGCTCAGTCCGTTGAGTGTCCGACTTCAACTCAGGTCATGATCTCATGGTTCGTGAGTTTGAGCCCCACGTCAGGCTCACTGTGGTCAGCACAGAGCCCACCTTAGATCCTCTCTCCCCCTTTCTCTTGCCCCTCCCCCACTCATGCTCTTTATCAAAAATAATAAATAAACATGAAAAAAAACAGAAAAAATCAAATTGACATCAAAGAGAACTCTCTCTCTCTCTCTCTCTCTCTCACACACACACACACACACACACACACACATCTGTGATCTCATTCATATGTGGATAATATATTTAAATATCCATTTGTCGTCTTCTCTTATATCCATTTTGGTTATAGCTCTTGATGGAGGGGGTGTCCTATTTGCAGCTCTGAGCTCCCTTCGGGTTCCTAAAGTGCTTCTCTCTCACTGTTGTGCTTTCCATCCTAGGGGTGGCAATGGTCTCATGTAGGGTTCTTGACCATTCCATGTTTGTTCTCTTACCCCACCCAGCTCATGCCCCTTAAAATATGTCCTTCATGTAGCTTTCTTCAATTAAATTTTGGAGTTTGTTACATATCTTCTTTCAGTACCTAGACCATGTCAGCCAGTTTTACAACCTGTATTTACAGAGTAGTGAATAATTGAAAAAAAAATAGTATGTTAGGGAAAGTATCAAATAATGAGATATTAAACAATATTTTAGATTCTTTTTTTATTTTTTTTTATTAAATTTTTTTTTCAACGTTTATTTATTTTTGGGACAGAGAGAGACAGAGCATGAACGGGGGAGGGGCAGAGAGAGAGGGAGACACAGAATCGGAAACAGGCTCCAGGCTCTGAGCCATCGGCTCGAACTCCTGGACCGCGAGATCGTGACCTGGCTGAAGTTGACGCTTAGCCGACTGCGCCACCCAGGCACCCCAACAATATTTTAGATTCTAATTAAACTGCAGAGTTTTCAAACCTAGAACTGTCCTTAATAATCAACACCCAATTTAAATGCTTCATACTGCAAGTATTTTTTTCTCACTACAGAAAGTTTAAATGACTTACCCATTTGGAAAATTTGAATCATGGAGACCAAACTCCATTTTAATTTGCTCAGATGACCCTTACGGAACACGAGATTTCACAACCTGCTTGTTCCAACCTGATTTTAACTGGAGAAATAAACTATATTACATATAAAATAGAAGTTACAGAGGCGCCTGGGTGGCTCAGTCGGTTGAGTGTCCGACTTTGGCTCAGGTCATGATCTTGCAGTTTGTGAGTTCGAGCCCCGCGTTGGGCTCTGTGCTGACAGCTCAGAGCCTGGAGCCTGCTTCAGATTCTGTGTCTTCCTCTCTCTCTGCTCCTCCCCTGCTCATGCTCTCTCTCTCCCTCAAAAATAAACAAACATTAAAAAAAATAGGACTTACAAAAATTTAAAAATTTGCTCAAAGAAGATACACCAAAACTGTTTATCTTTTAACTTACCTAATTTCTATAGCAATTGTCCATTTGATATATTTGTAAAGCACATAGATTCATCTTTAAAGATCTCTAAAAATTTCTATCGTTTATCATTTTCACAAAAGTAAAAGTGCTTACAGATTATTTTATAAAGGTAATGTCATATCATCCAGAAGCCCATGGGCAAGGCCTAATTACATGGGATGCCAGGCACCTACTTGGTTTTTTTTAATTTTTACATCTTTTTCTTTGTCACTCTAGTGCCAGAAGTATACTTCGTTATTATTTCTGACAGTCACAAACACTAAAATTTACCTTACCAGTGGTTAAAAACTCCACTCAAGGTTATTATATCTTTATAGGAAATACCTCTCTCTATAAAGATAAAATTCTGATAGGAATGCTCACATATACTAGGAGACAGAAGAATAAATACCATGAACCTTATCTTTTCTATTTGTACAAGCAGCAGAAAATATTTGATGACAAACATTCTTATTTCCATTTGTCACACAATGCTTTTAACAACATATTATCATCAGCTCATATACCAAGAGGTTGCCATTGATGTTATGTGTCAGGAAGATGCTTTTCTGATGACCTTTAAATACCACAATCCCAAGTGATGATGCAGAGTGACTTTCTTTTATTCTAAGACCTTCTTTAAAAAATTCAAATGCTTTGGGGTATGTCAGTGGGCCAATGATGCAGTGTTACATCTTTTGCAAGATGTTAGAGGAAGGAAAGGCTGTTAAACCTTGAATGTCAATCGTTACCTTTTACTAAGCTATTTTTACCGTGTGTATTTGTAACATTTTTCTTTCACAGAGCACAAAGAACTTCGTACAAAAGAGTAAAAAGGACCCCAACACTGAAAACTGTAGAGAAAAAATGAGATGTGTATGTGCGGGGGTTTCTGGTAGCTAGCTGTGCATCAGTATAAAACTTTTTGAAAGGAAATTATCCCCTGTGCTGCTGGCAACGAGAAGAAATTTTAAACTAGTCCGTGTCCTCTGTTAGGTACCATACTCCATGCGTGAATCTGTGACACTCATTAAACCACTGCACACAGATCAGTTCCTTATACCTCCAACAGGTGACCTTGATGTTAAGCCAGCTATTAGTATATGCATACCATGTGACAGAGGCTGTTTCCTCCATTTATACAAGCCAGATCCTGGGGATAACAAGTTTATTTTATTTCTTCAGAGTTCCTAATTCTCATCATATATCTGTAATAATAAAGATAAAGCTATTACCCAGAATTCCTCCCAAGAAAAATCCTGTGTGTATTTGGAAAAGATCCTTTATTAAATGACTTAAGATCTAAACCCAAAAGGCATACTGAAGGTAATATATAGTCAACAAAATGTCTTCTAAAAAGTGGAGAGTAGGGCGCCTGGGTGGCGCAGTCGGTTAAGCGTCCGACTTCAGCCAGGTCACGATCTCGCGGTCCGTGAGTTCGAGCCCCGAGTCGGGCTCTGGGCTGATGGCTCAGAGCCTGGAGCCTGTTTCTGATTCTGTGCCTCCCTCTCTCTCTGCCCCTCCCCCGTTCATGCTCTGTCTCTCTCTGTCCCAAAAATAAATAAAAAACGTTGAGAAAAAATAAATTAAAAAAATAAAAATAAAAAGTGGAGAGGAGGGATTTTGATTGTTGAGCACTGTGGTCAGTGGGTCTCACATATGAAAGCAGAACAGAATCGTTTCACCTAAGAGAGAAGATATTAAGTGCTGTTTGAGGAAAATTCAGATAACAATAGGGACCAAGCAAGACAGTTGTGTAGTGGGATTGGTGCAGACTGAGTAATGTAATATAAATATAATTTTAATGTACAAGGAAAATTCTTTCTCCTCTATGAAATCAACATGAAATTTTACATTACTCAGTAATGATTTTGATGTGACTGGGTCATTCAAGGAGAACGTAAATAATAGTAGATACAAGGCAAAACCAGGTACATTTCAACATTTGGTATATTTTAAAGAGAGGGATTCACTTCTTCAAGGACTTTTTCTCTGCTTTCCTATGTTATGCAAAAGTGTTGGTTAGTCTTTCTCTTCTTTTCAAGATGGTGCAGTGCAGTATGTCTTACAACCTTTTATAGTCAAAAGACAAAAAAAGGACACCTGGGTGGCTCAGTCGGTTGAACATCTGACTCTTGCTTTTGGCTCAGATCATGATCCCAGGGAATGGGATTGAGCCCCGAGTCAGGCTTTGCACTGAACATGGAGCCTACTTAAGATTCTCTCTCTCTAAATCTCTCTCTCTCTCCCCTCCCCCTTTCCCCTGCTCTCTCTCTCGGTCTGTCTCAGAAGGAAGGAAAGGAAAGGAAAGGAAAGGAAAGGAAAGGAAAGGAAAGGAAAGAAAGAGAAAAAGAAATGAAGAAAAGAAAAAGGACAAAAAAATTAACACTTTTTATTCTGTGGAACAACCTTATCATCTTTTTTTAAACAAGCACAGCTGTGGCCCTATTCATCTAGCTCTGTAGAAACTCATTCTCCAATAACAACTGCTGTCTTCTCAGGGGCTGTACCTATCCTAGTATGAACCTAACTTTAGAAATTATCCTAAAATTATCAAGAAACTTCTAGTTTCCCTCTTGGGTGTAGAAATCTGGGAACATCTATATTCCCAAGCTTGGCATGAAAAATGCGCCAAACACACGGCAAGTTCCTCACTTTTCTTGAACATACCAGAAAGGTGATGTTTCTGGAAACCAATCAGCTGAAATCTAATGAAAGACAAATGGGGAGAGGTGAGGCTTCAGTACTTGTTTACCTGGACAGATGCATCTGGACACTGGTAAGAAGAATGAAGCTAGAACAATTAATGGATTTGTAGAGCCTGAGTAGGGGGTGGTGAGAGACTGTTGGGGCCATAGAAGATGAAGATATAAAGGAGTTCCTTCGTTTTTCAAGATTTCCTCCATAGACTCCATTATGATCTCACAAAAATGACTGGCAAGTGTCCCAAGGAGAGGAGGCCTTGCACTGAGTAATGTCCAAGGCCTAGGAGAGGAAACAACAGCCACTATGGGAGAAGCACATGTCTAACCCAAACTCCCTCTCTGTATCTTCTATGAAAAAAAAAATCTATCATCTATGAAGTGAAGCCAACACTCTCACCATGAGGGAAATGCTGAAAACCCACTGGAGCCTGGGAAAGGAAAAAGAAACTAAAGCCCCCTACCCTTGGGGACACATGTGCTGGCTCTAGAACTACAGTTCAGGGCTCCACTTGAGACCAGCAGACACACTGCCTGCTATGATTGAGACTGAACCACAACATGGACCACCAAGCATAAACTGAAAAGCAACAAAAGAATACTGCGGGAGTAGTTGACAAAATATGGAGACACAGACCCTCTGAAGCACGGTACAAAACAAAGATCTAAAGCTGAGGATGAAGCAGATATTAAGTAAAACTTACTGGCAAGCCAGCCCCCCCCCCAAAACAGAAAGTATGGTTAAAGGAATTTGAAGCCTGTGGAGCACTGAGAGTAACAACAACAACAACAACAACAAACGAAAAAAAGCAGGAATACATTTCAATTCCTGGCTGGATTAATTTAAAACATGTGTTTTTAAATGACTATAAGGGTGGGAGGGAAAGGCCTAGCAGAGGAAAGGCATCATGCCCATTTGCAGGCCTAAGAGTTATCTCTTTATTGTCCAACAAGAGAAGTCCCTTTTTCAAAAACAAAAAAAAAACAAAACAAAAACAAAAACAAAAAATGTAACATGAAGAAAGGCAAGACAAAACAATACATTGCCAAGAGACAAAGCAATCAACAGAACCAGACTTAGAAATGACACTGATGGGGCACCTGGGTGGCTCAGTTGGTTAAGCGTCTGACTTTGGCTCAGGTCATGGTCTCACTATTTGCGAGTTGGAGCCGCGTGTCGGGCCCTGTGCCGACAGCTCAGAGCCTGGAGCCTGCTTCGGATTCTGGGTCTCCCTCTCTCTCTGCCCCTTCTTGGCTCACACGGACACTCTCTCTCTCTCTCTCTCTCTCTCTCTCAAAAATAAACAAACATTAAAAAAAATTTTTTTTAAAAAGAACACACATAACAAAATAACTGTGACACTGACCTATGCAGAGTTCTTAAATATAGTGCCGAAAGCATGAGTCAAAAAATTTTTTGAAAACCAGTAATTTGTATTTATTAATATTAACACTTTTTGCTCAGCAAAAGGCACTGTTAAAAGAAGGAAGAGACAAGCCGTGGAGAAGGAGAAAATATTTGCAAACCAAACTACAATTCTGACAAATAGATTGCATCTAGACATTTTTTTCAACTCAACAGGAAGAAATTAAACGATGTATTTAAAAATGGACAAAATTTCTGGACAGACTTCAGTGTAAAGAAGATATACGAGTGGGACATAAATACATAAAAATATGCTTGATATCATTAATCACGTTAAGAAAGTGCAAATTAAAAATCACACTGATATGAAATCATTGATAGCACAATGATATTAAAATAGCGAGAATGTTAAGCCCTTATAACATCAAGTGCTGGTAACGATGTAGAGTAACTCAGACTCTGATGTACTATTGAAAATTGGCAAAGTCATTTTGGAAAACAATTTGGCATTTTTTTTAATGTTTATTTTATTTTTGAGAGAGAGAGAGAGAAAGAGAACAGGTGGGGGAGGGGGCCCAGAGAGAGAGGAAGACAGAGATTCTGAAGCAGACTCCAGGCTCCGAGCTGTCAGCACAGAGCCTGACGCAGGGCTGGAACCCACCAGCGGTGAGATCATGACCTGAGCGAAAGTCAGACGCTTAACTGACTGAGCTACCCAGGCACCCCCACCTCCAACTTTTCTAAAGGCTATTTCTTCAAAAAAAATTTTTTTTAACATTTATTCATTTTTTGAGAGACAGAGAGAGAGCACAAGCAGGGGAGGGGCAGAGAGAGGGGGAGACACAGAATCCAAAGCAGGCTCCAGGCTCTGCACTATCAGCACAGAGCCCGATGCGGGGCTTGACCTCATGAAATGCAAGATCACTACCTGAACCAAAGTCAGACGCTTAACCGACTGAGCCACCCAGGTGCCCCTTAAAGGCAATTTCTTAAAATGTAAACATACTTACCAATGATCCATTAGACCTACTTCGAGGCATTTTCTCCAAAGAAATAAAAGCACATATATTCATGGGGCGCTTGGGTAGCTCAGTTGATTAAGGGTCCGACTCTTGATATCAGCTCAGGTCATGATCTCACGGTTCATGAGATTAAGCCCCATGTCCTGCTTTGTGCTGACAGCAGGAGCCAGCTTGGGATTCTCTCCTTCTCTCTGACTCTCCCCAACTAATGTGTGTGCTCTCTCTTGCTCTTTCTCAAAATAAATAAGTAAACATTAAAAAACATACATTCAAATAAAAACCTATATGTGAATGTTTATAGCAGTTTTATTCCTAATTACCATAAAGTAGAAACAATCCTGATCTCTTTCAAGTGATGAATGGATAAGCAATATCTAGCAATAAGAGGTAATAGATTACTGATACATGAAAAAACCTGAATGAATCATGAATACATTTTGCTAAGTGAAAAAAGCCAAACTAGGTGGTATAAGGTAAAATGTAAAAAGAACTGAACACAATTATTGTATTCAAGGTAATATTTTTCTCTTCCTAACTAAGGTTTGGGCTGGGAATTCTGGAACTACTTTATGAAAAATCAGAGTTGAACAAATAACTAAATATACTTTAGGCTTCTCATTGTCGAATGAAGTTAAAATTAGGAATGGGAAAGCTAAAGTGAACTCGATGTTGTTGGATTGAAATGGGAAGTATCAATATAAATTCTTGCTTATTACTGTTATTGTACGTGCAGATAGGTACTGAAATCAACATAGATGCGTGTGTGCTCACGGATTAGTACACACACACAGTCTAACTCTGGCTGCTGAGAGAAGCTAGAAGCAGCTCCACCTGACTAGGAATGAACATATCTACCTCCCAGATCTTGGTTTCTAAATAAAGGTTTCAAGACACCTTAGTATGTAGTTGACTCAGGCCTGGGTTTCAGAACACACTAGATAAGCCTGGTGTACCTTGTGTCAGAAATTAAGTAAGTGCTTACAAAAAGATAAGCCATGTAGAAAGGGCCCAGGAAACAACCAGGAAGAACTCTCAAAGGCCAAAGCTGGAATAATTTGAAAAACCAAAACATTATTGCAATATAACCTATAGAATAAATATCAGCAAAGCCACACTGATGTCAGTAGGTAAACTTGGAAGTAAGCTTGTAGGCAAGTAATTAAGTAAGTGGAATAGCTCTTCTTCGCAGAAGAATTCCAATGACTAAGTGTAGAAGGAATGAAGAAAACGGAGAATATTATAATAGACGAGGTCCTCTGATGAATGCTAAAATTAGGAGGTGAACATTTGATCAGAAGCAGGGATCCCCAAAAATCACTATGTATATCCCCCACAATAGTTACTACTGACAAAGGGGAAAACAGGAACTTTACAGTGGGGATACCCCGCAGATACTATTTTAATCCCGATGAGGAAGGTTCACAACGTCCATAATAAAGCATATTGACCTCCTATATTTCCTTATATGATGCACTGAGAAGAGTTATGTCATCTCTGTGCTACTCTTGCCCACGAAGCCTGTCTACTTTCTGCCTTCTTTATCTCTCATGGATTTTTAGTCTTTCTAACCAGAATTCTATGCTCAGATTAGTGCCATTTTCTCATAATTTTTTTTGTCCTAAACACATACTTCTCAGCTTTCCCTTTTAGTTGCTAACTGCTTAACCTTGGTTTGTCCAAGATTTACTTGACAGTAAATAAAAGGTGAGGGATGTTTATCTCTCATTTTCTCTCTTTCTTCTCCCCCCCCCCCCAACCCCACTTTCTTAGCAGTAAATTACAGTGGTTAAGAGCAGAACTCTAGTGCCCTCTGCCTGGGGTCACACTGGCTCAGGCACCAAGCCTGGTGATTTTGCAGGCGTCATTGAATTTCTTCCATTTCCTCATCTGTGAAATGGAGATGATAACAGTACCTATCTTACAGAGTCATGTGAGGAGTAAATGAAATAATAAAATTAAAGCACTTCTTTAGAAGGAATAATGTCTTGAACATGGCCAGTCCTTAGTAACTATTATTACTTATTTTGTACCTAGGTCCAGAAAATTAGACTCCTTTATCCGATTTGGATAAATCTACTTTCTCATTTACTCCCTCCATTGATACTCAACATGTCCTTATAATACTCTTCTCTAACAATCATGCTACCCTGTTTGATATGTTTTTGGATATTATGTGTATATAATAATATAACATATAATATACAAATATATTTTTTTCTAGAGAAACATCTTTTGGGATGTGTGTGTGTGTGTGTGTGTGTGTGTATCTGTATGTGCGTCCCTGATTTATATATACCCCGGGTTAAATTTTTAAATAATGGAAAATACAGAAGATATATTTTAATGTTTTTGATATGTATGGACATTACAGTGTTCTCATCTTACTTGCTGGTTTTCAACTCTAAAATCACCTGGGGAATTTTAAAATATCGATCCCCACTCTAGACCAATTAATTTAGGTATAGGGGCTTAGGCACTAAGAATTTTAAAAATTTCCTCAAGTGAGCAGCCAGGGTAAGAACCACTGACCTAGTTCATTGTTTCTAATTGCTCCATAGCATGCTTCCATTGTCATTCATTCATTCATTCATTCCGTGGTGGTAGATGCCTCAATTTCTTCCTGTTCTCTACTCTATAAAAAGGATCCTCATACATGTGTTTTATGGGCCCAGAGTAGATTTTTTCTGAGTTATATACGCAGAGGAGAATTATGGGGTTGTTGAATCTGTACATCTGACTAAATAACATCAGGTTTACTCCAGGATGTGTGCACCAGTTCATTCTTTTACAAGAGTGCATGATGAGTCTATCTTCCTCACAGCATAAAATTCAGAACGGCTTCATGTTTAGGCAACTTCTGTAGTCAAAAGGGGCTCTGTACTTGACTTAACGCTCTCCTATCACCATCTGGAAATTCTTCCATCATTTTATCTTTGAACTTGTGTTTTGCAGGTGAAGTCAGATGGGATAATGCAGCACGCATGTGAGCAGAGGAGATACACCCAATGGCAGTCGGCACCGGCTGCATTCAGTAGTGGTTGAGCCGCAGCCCACACGGGTATGCACTTGGGCCCACGACTGTGGCATAAACACAGCAGTGTGAGTGGGGCGGCTTGGGCTGCCCTGGGCGCCCACGAGTCAGCTGGTCCAGACTGGTGGCAGAAACAGCAGCCACCAAGGTGGCGATGGTTCTGGCAGGGGCCGGGACCCCAGGAGACAGAAGGAAGTCTGTGTGGGAGCCCCACCCTACAGCCAGGCCCCCACTGATGTGCTTTTGGTCACCATGGATTAGTTTCCACTCTTGATTATTTTGCACAAATAAAATCACACACTGTGTTCTCTTTTCTGTATGTGGCTTTTTTCACTCGACATAATTATTTTGCAATGCACCCATATTGTCGTGTCTTTCAATAGACTATGACTTGCTGTTGCATCACACGAATAGACTGTACTTTGTTTGCCCATCCACTTCTTGGTAGACATCTGAGTCACTTCCAGGTTTTGCTAAGAACAAGTAAAGCTGCTGTGAACGTTCATGTGCAGCGTTTGGGTGGACATACATTTTCATTCCTCTCGGGTAAATAACTAAGAGTGGAATGCCTGAGTCACATGGTAAATATGTATTTAGTTGCTGAAGTGACTGCCAAAGTATTTTCCAAAGTAGGGCTGTATCGGCCTGCAGCCCTAGCAGCAGGGTCTGAGAGTTCCGCTGGCTCCACATCCTTGCTGACGCAGGGGATGGTCACCCAGATTCCGATGGGTATTGAGTGGCATCACATCGTAGTTTTAGTTCTCATCTCTATAATGACCAGTTATGTTGAGCATCTTTTCATATGTTTATTTGCTATCTCTATATCTTCTTAGGTGAACTGTTTATTCAAGCCTTTTGCCTCTTTTTTACTGGATTTTTTAATGACAAAATACAGAGACTTTGTTTTATACATTCTGGATACAAGTCCTTCAGCTGATATATGATATGCAAACATGTTCTTCTAGTTTGTGGCTTGTCTTTTCTTTGGCTTTTACTCCGAATGAGATGCAATCCCATTTTGGGTTTGAGTAGAGGGGCGACTGGTCTAACTTCCATTTAGAAGATCATGTCCTCTGCTGTGTTCAGACGGATAAGGGGGAGGGAAAGGCTTTATACAGTTAGGATGCAGCTGTAATCATCCAGATAAGAAATGATCGCTTCCTGGACTGAGCCAGTATCACTAGGAGTGGAGAAAAGTTGGATTCTAGATATAATCTGTACTAGCATCCCAAGAGTGGCGTGGTGGAGGCCAAATGCTCCAGGTACAGGCAATAAAGTGGGGGAATTGTCTATAGAGAATTCAAAATTCACATTAAAACTGACTCAAAGTCAGTCTGCTTTTTATTGTCACTCTGACCCTTCAATTTTAAACAATGCCAGTGATAAAATACTTCTCTGAGAAAACGTCCTTTGTTATTTCAAATTCTAAACAACTGTCCTAGTCCACCTGAGTTTTGATAATATGCCTGTGAGCTTCTCAACGTTGAGTATTTTTAAAAATATTTTTTAAGGTTTATCTTTATTTTTGAGAGAGAGAGAGAAAGAGAGAGAGAGAGAGAGAGAGAGAGAGCATGAGCTGGGGAGGGGCAGAGGGAACGGGAGACACAGAAGGTGAAGCAGGCTCCAGGCTCTGAGCTGTCAGCACAGACCCCGACGTGGGGCTCGACCCCACCAACTGTGAGATCATGACCTGAGCTGAATGAAGTCAGACGCTTAACCAACTGACCGCCCAGGTGCCCCATCAGTTGAGTATGTTTTTATTTCTTATCCTTTAACAAACATTATGTGTCAGAAGGAAGTTATTTCAGAGAACTCTGTGACACAATTGGGCTTCAGCAAACGTGGATGGACTCAGCTGTCTGCTCTGGTTTTGAAAGGACACCCGCACACACATTTTAGGAACCACCTGTGCTCAATTCCGAGTTCTTCCTGTATCCATCCCTGGGTGGGACAGTGGCCCACCTATTCCTGCAGTTAAACAACAGATCGGAAATAAACAAAAGTGCGGTGATTGTAAAGACGAAGAAGCAGAACTTGAATCACTTCAATTCGGTCATTCGGCGTGACCACTTGAAGTTTTTGCCTTTAAAATTTCTGGGCTTTATTGCGAAATGGGATTCTATCTTGAAGACTTTTGTGACCACTTGTGCACTTATTAATTCATGTAATTTAAATTTATGAGGTGTTTTTTAATCAACTCCGAAGGAAGATGAGCAAATCAGGCTCTACTCTACTAAACACGAATAGATGAAGAAAATCAACTTTGTTGAAGGGACTGACGAGTTTGCCAAAGTCGAGACGAAACTTCATTAATGCAAAAAATATACATAGATATAAGTTCTTTGTCTTTTTCAGTCAATTGAGTAGTAGTAATCTATTTTTCCCTTTTTGTACTATAATTTTTGTTTTATTCTTTACTTTTTAACTTGTAATATTTTTGGCATAAATTTATATATGAAGTTCAATGAAAGAAAAAGAAATCACTGCACTTTTTCTGGCCATTATTATTATTTTTACTTCATTATTTTTATCTTTTTATTTAATGACTATTACTGAAAACAGTTTCGTCGGGAAGATTAGGGACGTTAAAAAGAAATCCTCTTTGACAAACTTCGGTGTGCCACTGAAATTTGAAATTAGGGCCGACAGCATTGCTTGGTGTGTGTGAGGTAAAGAGGTTTTCATTTGTTTGTAGGTATATTTTATTTTGTTTTGCTTTTTGCCTGAATAACTGGAAGGATGATGTCATTTAGGAGCT
Organism: Prionailurus viverrinus; assembly: GCF_022837055.1. NCBI lineage: Eukaryota > Metazoa > Chordata > Mammalia > Carnivora > Felidae > Prionailurus > Prionailurus viverrinus. The sequence goes on from NC_062569.1 coordinate 17,592,166, forward strand.
TGTGGAGTGAAAGTATAGGTTTGGTTTGGGAACCTGCCAATTTCGAGATGTCTATTAGAAAAATAAGTGTGTGCTGTGGGGGGGGGGGAGGCATTTGGGTGGCTCAGTTGGTTAAGCGTCTGACTCCTGATTTCCGCTCAGGTCATGATCTCGCGGTTCGTGAGACCGAGCCCTGCATTGAGTTCTGCGCTGCCTGCAAGCAGCCTGCTTAGGATTCTCTCTCTTTCCCTCTCTCTCAGCCTCTCCCCCATGCTCTCTCTCAAAAGAAATAAATCTTAAAAAAAAGAAAAATACGTGTGGATGCTAAATATGCTGCAGATAGAGAAGTCTGGAGTTTAGGGGAGAGACCCTGCTGCACAGCACCAGCACATGGCTGGAATTTGAAGACAATGAGAACTCGAAGACACTCAGGAGAGGAGTAAACACGAAGAAGGAGGTGGTCTGGAGGTGAATCCTGTGCTATGCCACCATTTAGAGATTGAGCCTTTGTGGCCCAGCATATGGTCACATTTTAATGAATATTCCACGAGTGCACGAAATATGCAGTCTCTTTTTTTCTTTTTATTCTGCACGCGCACGTTGGTTAATATCTGTCTGCTTGATACAGAAGTTCCTCGAATGTGTGTTGAAGTTTCCAAAGTAAATTTTTGATATACTTGCTTTACCCAGTGGAACTGTTATTTGTTGCTTTCTTTAATAGACGTAGGTTTTAGAAATGGTTTTAGATTTACAGAAAACAAATTGAGGCACACAGAGAGCTCCCACATATCCCTATACACGGTTTCCCCTATTCTTAACATTAGTATGGTACATTTGCTATACTTAATGAGCAAATATTGATACATTATTAATTAAATAATTCATTCAGATTTCCTTAGTTTTTACTTAATGCCTTTTTTCCTCTCCCAGAATTCACTATATTCATGTCATGTTTCTTTGGGCTCCTCCAGACTAATAGTTTCTCAGACTTTCTTCTTTTTCATGACCTTCACAGTTTTGGTGTCCCTCTATTGGATTTTGTCTCATTAGTCAGGGGTTGTGAATTTTTTGGAGGAAGATCACAGCGTAAAGTGACATTTTCATCACATCACATCAACGTGATGCATGACTGTTGATATTGACCTTGATCACCTGGCTGAAGTAGAGTTTGTCGGGTGTCTCCACCATACCGTTACAATATTTCTACAGAAATTATTTGGAATTATGTGATATTGTTCTGCATGGAATATGTGACTCTTCCTTTTGTTATTTTACTCAATCATTTATTTATAGCAGTATAAAGTCATGGGTATTTATTTTATACTTGTCATAATAATCCAATATTACTTGATTTTTGTCATTCTAGTTCTTCCAGCTTTGGCCACTGGAGACTCTTTTACTTGGCTTCTGGGCTTCCTGACAAACCCATATCAGTGGGGGCAGGTTTCGTTTGTTTCATTTTGGGGATGTTTAAAGCACTTTCTTATTTTGTGGCCCTATATCTTGTATATTTCCTTCCCCATTCCTAGCATAAGTCATTTCTCCAAGGACCTTGGTTCCTTTTATGGAAGAATGCTAATAGAAGCCACAATCTTGGCACTCTGGATGTGATTATCACTTGGGATTCTCTGTATCATTTGTGGCTTTAAAAAAATTTTTTTTGTTTTAATTTTTTATTTATTTTTGAGAGAGAGAGACAGAGTACGAGCCAGGGAGGGGCAGAGACAGAGGGAGACAGAATCCATGAAGCAGGCTCCAGGCTCTGAGCTGTCAGCACAGAGCCTGATGCGGGGCTCAAACCTGTCAATTGAAAGATCATGACCTGAGCCGAAGTCGGACACTCAACCGACTGCACCACCCAGGCATCCCTATCATTTGTTGCTTTTTGTATCTCAAAGCCATAGTTAGTTGTGTATATGCTCATGACGATCATTGCAACCTCTTTATTTTTATTTTATTGTGGTAAGAACACTTAACATGAGAGATCTCCTCTCAATAGGTTTTTAAGTGTACAATACAGAACTGTGAACTATAGGCAAACAAAATTGCACAGAAAATCCTTGAAGTGATTCATCTTTCCTTACTGAAAGTTGATACCCATTGATTAGTAACTCCCCATTGTATCCTTCTGGCAACCCCTGGCAACCACTATTCTGCTCCCTGTTTCTAGGAATTTGACTATTTTAGATACCTCATATGAGGAGTTATGCAGTATTTTTCTATATGTAACTGCCTTATTTTACTTAGCAAATGTCCTCAATATTCATCTGCATTTTCACATATTGCAGGATTTCTTCTCTTTTAAGGCTGAATAATATTCCATTGTATGTATATGTCAATTATCTTTATCTATTCCTCTCTCATTGAATTCCTCTCTCATCTTGAATATTATGAATAGTGCTGCCATGAACATGGAGTGCCAATATCTCTTCAAGATTCTAATTTCAATTCTTTGGATACATACCCAGGAGTGGGATTGCTGGATCATATGGTAGTTCTATTTTAAATTTTGGGGGGAACTTCTATACTGTTATCCATAGTGGCTGTACCATTTTGCATTCCCATCCATAATATCCAAGGGTTCCTTTTTCTCTACATCCTTATGGACACTTGTTGCCTACTTTTGATAACAGTCATGCTAACAGCTGTGAGGTGATCTCATTTGGCTTTGGTTTACATTTCCCTGATGATTAGTGACATTGAACATATTTTAATAAACCTATTGGCCATTTCTAGGTCTTCTTTGGAGAAAGAAGTCATGTTCAAGTCATTTGCCCATTTTTTAAATTGGGTTGTTTGTACTTTTACTTTGGAATTCCTGTATATCTGATACATAGATTGCAAATATTTCCTTCTATTCTGTATGTTGTCATTCACTCTGGTGATTATTTCCTTCAATGGGCAGAAGTTTTTTAGTTTGATGTAGTCCCACTTGTCTATTTTTGCTTTTGTTACTTGTGCTTTTAGTGTTACAGCCATTACTTCATTGCCAAAAACAATATCGTGAAGCTTTTTCCCTATGTCATCTTCGGGAAGTTTTATGTTTAAACTTTTGAGTTCCTTTCTGTATATGACTTAAAGAAAAGATTCAATTTCATTCCTTTGCATGTGGATATCCAGTATTCCCAGTGCCTTTCTCGTTATCCTTTCCCCTTTGTGATTCTTGACACTAATTGTAACATCTTGATACACTAGTGGGTTTGTTGGTTTTTTTTTTTACATACTAGGTTATTTTCCCCCCTAATATAATATCATTCTTCTACTTATATGGCTTTAGCCTCAAATTATATATTGTGTGCTATTAAAATTGCTATACCAGGTTACATTATATTTGTATTTATCTATCTAGCATTCTCTATCAATTTTCAAAACTTCTGAATATTCCTGGGGCGCCTGGGTGGCGCAGTCGGTTAAGCATCCGACTTCAGCCAGGTCACGATCTCGCGGTCCGTGAGTTCGAGCCCCGCGTCAGGCTCTGGGCTGATGGCTCGGAGCCTGGAGCCTGTTTCCGATTCTGTGTCTCCCTCTCTCTCTGCCCCTCCCCCGTTCATGCTCTGTCTCTCTCTGTCCCAAAAATAAATAAACGTTGAAAAAAAAATTAAAAAAAAAACTTCCGAATATTCTTGTTTTAACATGCCTCTTATAGGCAACATATCAGTGCATTTTTTTAAAGTAGTCTGAAAATTTCTTTAAATGGTGGGTTTAAACTTTATATTCACAATAACATTGTATTTACAATGTATTGTACCCCACAATATAGTGGGACTTTTTTGACATTCTATTTAACTCTATTTACCATGCTCTCATGTTTCTTCACCTTCTTTTCTATCCTCTATAAAAATTGATTGACCCTCCAGCTGCTGGTTGGAAAGCCACATCTTTTTAAGTCTTCATCTATTTACACCTATTGAGATATACTTAAATTTGGGGGCACTGGTGTGGCTCAGTCAGTTAAGTGTTTATCTAACTCTTGATTTTGGCTCAGGTCATGATCTCATGGTCATGAAATTGAGCCCCATGTTGGTCTCTGCACTGAGCATGGAACTTGCTTGGGATTCTCTCTCCCTCTCTCCCCTCCCCTACTTGCACATGCTCTTTCTCAAAAATAAAAAAAAAATGTACACACACACACACACACACACACTTACATTTTATTCATTCCTTTAAATTTCCTAATCTTATCAGATTTTAATTTTTCTTCTAAACTGGGTAGATGTATATTTGTGTGCTCTCAGCTCCCTTAGGTTTTTTATACCTACAACCTCTCTATTCATCCTAGTCTCACTATGCTGATACCTTCTAGATCTTCACTAATAGAGCAGCTACTAGCCACATGTAGCTAATTTTAAACTTAAGTAAGTTTTCCCAGTCACACAAATTACTCTTCAAGTGTTCAATAGATATACATATGTAGCACAAATATAGAACATTTTCATCATCTCAGAGACTTCTATTGGATAGTGCTGATCTAAACTTTTATTCTGCATTGTTTTGAATATATTTTTGGTTGATTGCCTACTCTTTAGAAAACAGTCATTTTACTGAATTATTTGCTTATTCTCACTTGCATATATTTCATAGTATCTAAATATGTTTCTATACTTTCTGGAAAGCTTCTTCAAAGAGCACTTCGGTGTAGGGCTTTGTAAATAAAACTCTGTGAGGCATTTTGCAAATCAACTTATTTTTATGTTGACTTTGCATTTAAATGATACATCATCTGGATATACACTCTAGATAAAATATTCCTCCTTTGTCATTCTGGTAATTTCATTCTATTTTCTTTCTTTTTTTTTTCTTTTTTTTTTTATCCAGGATTGCCACAGAGAACTGATATGTCTGACACTTGCTCCTTGTCGATGTTGTACTTTTTTTTTTGTCATTAACAGTATAACGGGTTATATTTTGTTGCTTGTTTCTAATTGTTCCTGTGAATTCTGTTCAATTTTGCTCAGCATCTCTCTTTACTTTTCAAAAAGCTTCAGGGCTTTTTTTTTTCTATATTTCTGCCTCTTTGTATCTTTTCTCTATTTTCAGATCCTTATTATAGTCAGTTTGGCATTTTATTGTTCACTTTTAAATATATTTTAAATTGGTTCCTTCTTAAAATATTTTCTAATCATTCAATTTATTACTTTTTTTTATAATGCTGTATTCCTCAAACGTCTGAATCGCCCTGTGAGCTTATATTCAATTTAGTATTTCTTAACTTCACTAACAATGCATGCTTGGAGAGGCACTGAAGTCCAGACTCTGGGCTCTAGCTTATAGGGTCTGGTCCTGACCTCACTCACTGAGAAAGTTAGGAGGAGGTTCCTTGGGTCTGGGAGGTATTTTTTTTTTTTTGGTAGAGGTTGGGAAGGTAGAAAATTTTTCTGTCTGGAATATATTAAACCTACTTATCCAATTGATATATTTCCTGTAAAATCGTTACCATAAAACATTTTGTACTGTCTCAGCTATCTTTTGCTGTTTTAACACAGCACTGCAATACACAGTGGCTTAAAACGACAACTCATTTTTTTAATTTAGTATGTTGACTTGTCTCAGTTAGGAGGCTCTCCGGAAACCACAATCAGATGGAGACAGAACAGGAACCAGACTGGATATCCATTATGGCTCTTTCGCATGATAGACACTTGATGCTGGTTAGTGGCTGAGATTATCAACCAGTCGCGCCTACATGTGGCTTCTTTATGTAGTTTGGATTTCTCACAAAATGACGAATGGATTCTGGAAAAAGGTATTGCAAGGATCAACTTTCCAACGAATTTAGGAGGAAGCTAAGAGGACTGTTATAATGTAGCCTGGGAAGTTTCAGAATGTCATTCTGACTGCATTTGATTGGTCAAGCAAATCACTAAGGCCAGCCTAGAATCAAAGAGAACAGCAGCATGCATATACAGGGAAGGAAGGAATTAATGGTGGTCACCATTGGAAACTAACTTCCACATACACTATACATATCCCTGTTCTCTGACATAATGTCAACACGAAATAATTCTCTTTGAGACCTCCATAAATTCAAACTACTATTGTTTTTCCCTAGGAAAGAAAGCAAGCTTTACCTTTGCCTATGAGCTTTACTTTTGGTTATTAAAAACCTAAATCACCCTTATATCTGTAGGGTATCTGTATGCATTTTTACCATGGAGCACTGAATGCTCTATAGTGCGTGTGTGTGTTTGTGTGTGTGTTGTGTGTGCGCATGCACACACATGCTTGTGCCTGTACATGTGTGTTTACACACAGCCTCTCCCTTTTCCCATGCCACACATAAACACACACCCATACTCACCATGTAAATATTCTAGAACTGCTAAATATCTTAGTCTGCCTTTCTTTTTTTTTTTTTTTTTAGACCTGACTACATGCAAAGCTACTTACGTTAAGAGGCCTTTTATCTTCATAAGTCAGATACAATTTAAAGAAAGCACATTCTTCTCAATCACAGGCATCTATCATCTGGAAGTATCTCATTCAATTATGCTGCATCATGCCAAATAAAAATCACATGAACCCTAAAGAACGCTTAAGCTTAAGAAAAAAAGAAGCAAAGCTCAAACCATGGGAAATACTATAAATAACTTTAAGTTCCTTATTTGGTTGAGAGGCAATATGATTTGCTTATAATTTCAGTGGATTAGAAACATTGGCTTTTATTTTTAAGATATAAAATCCTAATTTTTAATAATTTTAATATGTGTTTCTTTCCTAACTCCTTGGTTATTTCCTTTACCATAGGTACTTTTTTATATTTTGAAATCATAAAGCACATAGAAGATATTAAACTATATGCTCGGGGCATTCTATGTGTCCTCTTACATGAGAAACTAAATTGGGGGAGTATAAATTATGACAGAAACATCCATACTAACAGCACAAATAAAGGGTATAACCAGTTTAGTGAAGAATTCCAACAAAAGCCTATTCTGAAAAATAAAGGATGTGAAGAGAATTCAGAAAGCACAAGGACAGACAACCAATAAACATAGGAAAAACTGTTCAACCTCACAATTTATCCAAAAATTCAGATTACAACAACAACAACAAGAACATTTTCCAGGAAAATTGGCAAATTTGAAATGATATTGAATGTTGTCCATTTATACAGGAACAGTTAGACCCAAACTAAGAAATTGGAACTGTCCCCAAAAGTTTATATACGTGACAAAATTTCATATTTTGCCATTTAGAGACAATTACTTAAATAGGGAAAAAAACCTGAAAGGATGCCAAAAAGCATAGAACCAAATAATCAAAGTGAAGTTAGAAATTATCTCCTTCAGCCATCTAGGTGGCTCAGTCAGTTAAGCGTCTGACTCTTGGTTTTGGCTCAGGTCATGATCTCTTGGTTTTGTGACTTCAAGCCCTGCACTGGGCTCTGTGCTGACAGTGTGGAGCCTGCTCGGGATTCTCTCTCTCCCTCTCTCTCTCCCCCTCCCCTGCTCATGCTGTCTCTGTCTCTCTGAAAAATAAATGAATAAACGTAAAAAAAAGAGAAATTCTCTCCTTCAGGTTTCTCCTAAAATTTTCTGGTATTTTTGTCAACAGTTTAAACTTTGAGTTTGAGATGGGCCCAGTAAATAAAACCACCATTATTGTTTATTTAGTAAATAGGGTTCTGTTTGAATAGCTACAACCTAAAAAGGCAGATTTTTCTGTAAAGGGTCAGATAGTAAATGTCCTAGTTTTTGAGGACCATAAAGTCTCTATTGCAACTACTCAACAGAGTGAAAGTGGCCGTAAACAATATAAATTAATGAGCGTGGCTGTGCTCCAATAAAACTTTACAAAAGCAGTCAGCAGCCTGGGTTTGGCTGTGGGATGCAGTTTTCCAGCCCCTCCATTTGAATATACCTATCTGTTGTCCCCTAATCACAGCATATAGTGTATTTGTATTTCTTCATCTGAGGAAGGAGCTAGAAACCTGGCGTAGGAGTGGATCTGGAGGCCAGACTTAACTAAACATAAGCAGAGAAAGAATGGCAACCTTTAAGAATGATCTGAAGTCATTACACAGGCTTATGACTTGAAAATATCTAAACACTTGATATAAGCCAAGGAAAAAATTTACCACTGGTGGCAATTATACTCAATTCTTTGAGAAACTTTTGAGGCAGTCATGAAACCCCCAGGTCTCTAATGAGCTGAGCAGTTAAATATATATAGAGGTTGAGCTGAGAACAAAACCAGGTGGGGAGGGGGCATAGCAGAGAAGGGAAATCAGAGAAGATAACCTCTTAACTTTTCTTGAAAAAGAACCATGGGGTTTAAAATGGAATGTTAGAGAAAAATAAATTCAAATAGTGTTGATGATAGTCACCGAGGTACCTGCTGTGAAAATAACCTTCATAGAAACAGGAAAAAATGGCTGTGGTTTGGGTCAGCATTTTTACTTCCCCTTGTCCCCTTCTTTTCCTTTTTCCCTCCTGAAGCCACACTGACCTCTCATCTCCTGCTTTGGGGGTGATGATTAAGTTGACGTGAGCACCCCAATCAGAAGTCCCTGACCGTTGAGTCCTGTCCTGGGTTATTTAACCGTGATGGGTATTTCTGAGAAGGTCATCATTTCTTTCCATCGCCATGAGTGATCGGCTCAACAAGGAGTTCGTATTGCACCAAATACTTTCAAAAATGATTCATGTTAATGGCATGTCTCTGGGGATTGATGCTAAATAGAAGCTACAACTAAAGCTTAAAAAATGATTTAGCAATATGAAATCCCACAGACCAGGGCACACGTAGGCACAGTTGATGGTAAACATCAAAGAATAAATACAACTAAAAGTCATAAAATTGGAGAGACAATAAATCTGACAGTTCAAGACCTTTTGGGGGCCTGAATCATAAAAAATAAAATGACTTACTCAGGCGTTCCTGGCTTTATTTATTTATTTATGATTTTATTTATTTATTTATTTTTTGCCAGACATCTTTTACAGGGCAGTGAACTGAAGACGGTTTCATATTTCTGACATGTTAGTGTGGTTTACAAAGGTAGTTGCCTCACAAAATAAAATCAAATGGACATATTGAAGAAATACCCTCTTTTGTCCATAATACCAATCACTCCTTGAGGGGGGAGGTTGTTGGGAATTTATCAACCAAAATCAGCCTAGAAGCTTTTATAGTCTTCCCATGGCGGCCACAAAAATGTAGCAGAAAAGAGAACTGATATATCCAACTCATTCTAGTTTTGTTGGTTTTTTTTTTTAATCTCCCTATAGTCCGTTTACTTTTTAAGGAGGTTATAATTGGGTCTTGAGGATCTGTTTTATATTAAAAAGGAAAAAGCATGATAATGTTTTAGATGAAATGAAAGGAGGAAAAGAAAAATGCCTGGGTCAAGTTAGTGTATTAAATTGAAGAAAATATTAATTTTAAATAAGAAATTATTTATCTTCACACATAAAATGTTTCTTTTGGAAAGCTTCTTTTAAAAGACCTAAATGTAGGCAATTCTAAATGTGTCTTTAAATAAGTGAAAAGGAAAGAAAAAAAGAAGCAGCCTTATGCCTTTCTTTCTTCTCAAGACTTTCTATCTCAACTATTAATTCGTAATTGAAACAATATCCAACCACCACTGAGCAGACATGGTGTTAAGACCTGTAGAGCAGGAGTGCCTGGGTGGCTCATTCAGTTAAGTGTGGGACTCTTAGTTTAGGCTCAGGTCATGATCTCATGGTTGGTGAGTTCAAGCCCTGAATCTGGCCGTGTACTGCCTGTTTGGAGCCTGCTTGGGATTCTCTCTCTGCCTCTCTTTCTCTGGCCTTACCCCGCTCACACTCTCTGTCTCAAAATAAATAAATAAACTTAAAAACAAAAACAAAAACAAAAAAACGTCTAGAGTGTTTAACAATGAACCAGACAAGGTTCCATCCTTAAGCTTCCATCTGGGGAGCTCCTCAGAGGAACGATTAAATCTGTACTGAGTAAAAGGAAAATGACCTTGGCCACACCTCAGTTCTTCCTGTCTCTTGCTACTCCTCATGTACATCTATGAACAAGCTCACAAATACATTCATTTTTATGTATCTTGTTTTCATTTCCCTACTAAACATTAAAACCCTTACTAATCAATATATTCAAGAAATATTGGTTTGCCTATTTTGTGTCAGAATTCATTCAATAATGACTAAGAGAACTGTGCTTCTGCCAACAGAGGCTTGCAATTAAGAAAGATACCAGACAATAATTATATAGTGGATCATATAATTAATTATATTTGTTACAAAGACAACAGTGGACATTGCCTGATAGGTTAATCTAACACATGCTCCTTAGGTTTTCTTAGATGGCATAGTCAAGGGCATGTACTTTTGCAGCAGGAAATATTGCCCCCATAGGGATGAAAATAAGTTTGATTGGAGATGAAAAATATCTCTTTTAATGCACAAAGCACAGATTATATATATATATATATATATATATATATACACACACACACACACACACACACATAGAATACACATATATATGTGTGTATATATATACACACACACATAATATATATACTATATATACACACATGTAATATATATATTATATTTAAACATACATATATAATATACACTATATATACACATACATATGATATATATACTACATACAAATACACATATATAATATATATTATATACACACACACATATATATACTATATATAGTATATATATAGTATATATATGTGTGTGTGTGTCTATACATATACATATGCATATATATGTATAGACACACACAAAGAACACATAACCAGATAGACAGTATATCTGAGCTATGAAACTTCTTGAGGGATTAATTAGAAAAAAAATGTGTAAAGAAGGCCCCTTCAGGGGGAGATGATAATGAAGACTGAGAAACACTGGTCTGAAAGGTGTTTACTGCTTGCATGCAATCCATTTGTGCACACCCATTCTGTATGATGTTCTTTCACTTTCTCCTCAGCTCTGGGAAGTGCTGTCGTCAGCCCAATCTCTTACCCTGTTGATCCTGCTTCACCAGATCAGAGGAGGTGAGGGCTACATTATCAGATAAGCTTAAGGTTTGGGAGTTCCGGGTTTAAGAGACCCCACTGCCCTGATCAGTACTATAAATCTTCAGTGGGTAACAATAATAAGAACTACATTTATTGGGGAGAGTTCTTTAGGTACATTATCTTATTTAATCCTCAAGGCTCTGTCATGAGTACTGTTACCATCCCTGTTGTATAGATGATAACACCAGGGTCTGGATCAGTCAGCTAACTTGCTCAGATGCAACTTGTGATTTGAACTCAGATGCCAAAGCCTCTTCTCATAACCTTTTCATGCTCCACTCTTTGTAGCAAAATTATAGTTCTAAATATCATTTGCAAAATGTTTTTGTTTCAGGAAAGGTCCTCTGAATTCCAAACACTGTCCCACAAAAAGAATGATCAAAACATGTATGTTTATAACAAACTAATGATCTTCCCTTGTTGGTGAATTAAAAATAGCCACAAGTATACCGCAGGGCTAAAATGTAAAGCTGTCCTAGTCATACTATCAAACAAAAAAAGAGGAGGCTGAAGAATGGTATATGTGACAAATTCATATGAAAAATGAATAAGCCAACAATCCCACTTCTGCGTATACACCCAAAAGACTTGAAAGTGAGATCATGAAGAGATATTCAGATACCCGTGTTCATAGCAGCATTATTTATTCACAACACTCAAAAGGGGAAGCAATCCAAATGTCCATCGACAAATGAATGGATAAGCAAAATGCGGTCCAGCAATGCAAATATTATTCAGCTTTAAAAAGTAAGGAAATGATTTTTTTTAAGTTTTTGAAATGTTTATTTATTTATTTTGAGAAAGAGAGAGGCAGAGAATCCCAGGCAGGCCCTGCACTGTCAGTGCAGAGCCGAATGTCGGGCTCAAACCCATGAACTGTGAGATCATGACCTGAGCCAAAACCAAGAGTCAGATGCTTAACCAACTGAGGTGCCCCAAAAGTAAGGAAATTCTGGCACACACTATAATGTGGTCGCACCTGGAGGATCCTATGCTAAGTGAAACAAACCAGTTACAAAAATATAAACACTGTATGGTTTCACTTACATGGGGTATCTAGAGTAGCCAAATTTAGAAACTGGAGGCAGAATGCTGGTTGCCAGGGGGAAAGGGGATAGAGAGAGATGTCATTTAATGGGTACAGAGTTTCAGTTTGGAAGATGAGAAGGTTCTGGAGAGTGGCCGTGTAACGATGTGAACGTGCTGACTACTACTGAACTGCACCCTTCAAATGGATGGCAAACTTTGTTCTGTGTATTTTTACCACAATTAAAAATTCAAAAAAGAAAGAGAGCCCCGAGGTTTTTTTACTTATATACCTGCCAAGACGTGGAGTCCTTCTTTCACCCTCTTGACTGTGGGCTGGGCTCCATGACTGTTTGGACAGATAGAATTAGTAAATGTGATGCTATGCAGATTCCAGTCCTAGACTTTGAGAATACAGGCAGCTTCTTCTTTCTTCCTGTTAGAACCCAGCTGCCAATCTTGGAGGAAGCTTAAGGAGCTACGTGGAGAAGCCTACATAGAACAGGGTCACGGCTGAGCCCTACTCAAATGGCAAAATCCTGAGCACATAAATGATTAATGTTTTTTAAGCCACTGAGTTTGGGGCAATAGATCCTCAAAACTGTACCCCAATACCAAGTGGAATGATTAAAAATGAATCATGACTAATACATAAAACTGAAGGGGTGCCTGGGTGGCTCAGGAGGTTAAGTGTCTGACTTCGGCTCAGGTCCTGATCTCACCACTGACGAGTTCGAGGCCCACGTCGGGCTCTGTGTTGACATTTCAGAGCCTGGAGCCTGCTTCAGATTCTGTCTCTGTCTCTGTCTCTCTCTCAAATATAAATAAACATGAAAAAAACTGAAAAAAATTATCCTGATGCCATATCATGCAGCTCAAAATTCCCAAGGCGAGAGTTTGACCACCCTTTAGCTTTTCACAGAGAAAGGTGATACATAGACCCTTTTAGCAGAAATCCTTCCTAGAACCCCAAACGTGTGCTTTTTGTTTCCAAGGCACATACTGGGCAACAGTGCCTGCCTAGACATTACCATAGCGAGCAGAATTGGATTCGGTCCAACTGGACGTGACCTTTAAAGAACTTTTAATGGAAACTTTTGAAACAAAAAAGTAATTTCAGAATAATGTGTACTGTGGGTAAAAAAGAAAACATTTCACCGAACAGATACATCAAAACTCATTTTGAGTATTCTGTGGAGTTTTCAGAGTTCAGTACTACCTTCTCCTTTTTAAGGAGGTGCTCATATTTCTGTAACTTTAAGTGAATAGACCAGAGCCTCAGTCCCATTCTTTGTTACTGTAGCATTTATGACTTGTCTCCTTCTGTCAATTTCATATAGAAAACAATACGCTATGGACTGAGTTATGTCCTCCCCCCACAAAAGTCAGACGCTGTAGCTCCAAACCCCACTGAAATTGTGTTTGGAAATAGGGCCTTTAAGGAGGTAATTAAGGTTAAATGAACTCATAAGGGTGGAGCCTGATCTGATAGGATTAGTACCCTTATAAGAGGAGACACCAGAGAGCTCCCTCTTGCCGTGTGCACACACTGAGGAAAGGCCATGTGAGGACACAGTAAGAAGGTGGCTTTCTATAAGTCAGGAATACAGCTCTCACCAGAAAACTAATCAGCCAGCACCTTGATCTTGGACTTTCCAGTGTCTACAACTATGAGAAAATAAATTTCTGTTTAAGTTTAAGCTACCCAGTCTGTGATATTTGTTATAACAGCCCAAATAGACTAATTATGTATGTTCATAGTGCTTGAGTAGAAGGAAATCTACAGGTTATTAGTCCTTCCACATGTGTTGTCTTTCCTTATGCAGTAATAGTATTTTTAGTTGGGCGCATGCCCCTTCCCCAGATAAAAAAGTGTATTTCCCAGTCTCCCTTGTAGATATGGCCATTTTACAAAGTATGACTTGAATAGAAGTGAACATTCAACTGCCTGTCCATGCCCTTTAAGAGAACAGTGTGCCTTCTGTGCCCCCTTTCCCGTTCCTGATGTCTGGAATATGGAAGTGATATTAAGAGCTAGAGAAGCCATCTTGGATTATGAGCAGGAAGTCATCAGAGAAGATGGCAAAGTCATGCACTCCCTTGTAAAGAGAGCTACCCTACCAGCTCAGACTCCTTTGACTGAGAAGCAACTTCAATATTATTTTAGCCATGGTTACTTTTGGTTCTACTTTACAGAAATCAAACTGACACTCTCACTAATTTGTATAATCATCCACAGCAGGGGTTATCAGTCATTATCTGTACGAGACCAGATAATAAACATTTCAGGCTTTACATTCTCTCTTGCAACCACCCAATGTTGTCATTACAGCACAACAGCAGCCATAGACGGCTGTGAATGTATGAGCAGCATGGCTGTATTCCAGTAAAATTTTATTCATAAAAATAGGTGACAGGCTGGAACTGGCTTCTAGGCTGTATTTGCCCATCCTGACCTATTGTAACTAATTCCTTTGTCTTAAAGGTAATGAGACTGCTACATACAGAATTCGAACTGTGGTCACACACCGCAAAGGCAGCACAAATACCAGCACCGTTCTCCAAATTCCCAGGTCAATATTCCACCCATTTATCTCATTCTCTATAACAGGGGCTTATAAATACCTCTCTGTAGTTATTTCATGTTTGCTCATTATAATGAGGCTTACTCATAAAAACTTCTTTACTTTGTCTCTTTACTATATTCATTATATTTTCCTTGTTGTTGTTTCATCCTGAAATCTGTGCTTATCGTAGGTCCATATCCCTCTAGTCTCATGGGTCACTTGAATTATGTATTAGATATTGAATTTTATTAAGCTAAAGATACCCAGACATTGATCTTTACTACTATCAACTGCCTTGGCTGCTTTTTTAGGACTAAGGTTCTGAATAGAGTAACTTCATTATAACAATAATGAAGATGTAATATTGTTTGTAGAAACAAATAGAAAACCTTGCATATATGCAATTCTATGTAGAAACCCAAACACTCTGTTCTCCAGGCTCACTTTTGTATTGCCATCAAAAATTACTTAGGTGTAAGGGTGCCTGGGTGGCTCAGTTGGTTGAGTATCCGACTTCGGCTCAGGTCATGATCTCACGGTTCGTGAGTTCGAGCCCCGTGTCGGGCTCCGTGCTGACAGCTCGGAGCCTGGAGCCTGCTTCACATTCTGTGTCCCCCTCTCCCTCTGCCCTCCCCTGCTCATGGTCTGTCTCTCTCTCTCTCTCAAAAATAAATAAACATTAAAAAAATTTAAAAAAATTACTTAGGTGTAATTACAAACTTCCTGATCTTTTCTTCAGCCAGTCACGTGAGATTAAAAAAAAAAAAGTAACATTCTTATTACAGGGATACATTTTCTACTTTTTCTGGAATTATAATTGATCTTGATCACTATATACAAGTCCCTCCTTGAACTTAAGACAGGAAAGTATTTGTCTCTCACAAATGAATACCTTTTTTCTTGAACAATGCAAAATGTGGAATTCAACTTACTCCCTACTTTTCTTATGACACTAGGAAATTTAAAGCTGCTCAAAGCTAGTCTCTCCTAGCTAGGCATCCAGATCTCCGGGTAATAGCTACTCCCCTTCAGCTGGTGTTCATTCTTTACATAAATTGTTTTATTCCCCCATTGCATAGTGTATTTGATATTGCTAATCTCTCCAGTTATACTTTGGAGTTGCTTGGGATCTATATCAATTGTATAAATATGGCAGCATGAAGTAGCTCTCAGCTGCCCAGCTGGAGGGTGGTCATATATCCACGGAAACACTCAACAATATCATTCACAGTAGTACCTTGAGACTTTCCTTGAGTCTCAAAAAAGAAGGGTCAAATCAGAAGAAAACGGGTCAAATGAACACAATGAAAGGCAAATGATTGTCCATATAGATAAGCTATTTGGGTCATCCTCCATTTAACTCTCTTCTAGGGTTTTCCATCTCCTGTGGTTGTATTTCTGGAAATATGGTCCCTAGATTGCTTTTAAAACTGTAGATTCTTTAATTTCATCCCAGACTTACTGAAGTAGAATGTCAAAGAGTAGGGCCCTGTAACCTGAGCTTTCACCAGTTTGCCAGGTCATATGAATGCCTGCCAACATGGGCTGCTAGCCTTTGGATTATAGCCAGATCGATTAATGTTTAATACCCACCCCCCCAGATCCAGGCACTATCTGCCATGCCACCCCACAAATATGATGCTCCAACTCTATGGAATCACCTGAGGTTCTCTGGATTTTTCTTGCTTCCTTAAGCAGGGAGCTCCCTGTACCTTCTGTTGAGAAGTTCCATCCTGACCTCGCCCATCTGAGACATTACAACTTGTCTGGTAAAGAACAGCTCATACATTCCTTCCTCTGACAAGGTCTTCCCTGCTTTTACCCAAGCCACACTCCCCAGGCCCACAGTCAGGAACTTCCCTTCCATGCCCTTTAGCCCTCCTAGATTTGTCCATGCCACAAAGCACTTAGCTAGCAGACTACATCATGATTCGGGGTTTTCAGGCCTTCTCTATTAACCTTGAAATTTCTTAAGATCTGCCTGGTTAATGACTCATTTTTTCCCCCTTGTACACAGTTTAAGCGAAAAAAAATGAAGTGAATATACAACATGAAGTGCATTCTGTTTGTGTCTAATGGCTGATGGTCTCTAATTAAACTCTAAAGTAAAATTAAAAGTCAAAATCTGCTGGTTTAGCCCTCCCCCCAACTCCTGGACAGTCATGAGCAAAACAATAACTTAGTAAACTTGTGTGTCAGCCTCTTTGCATGGCACGTATGCACTCTCCTTGAAACAACCGTGCCTCTAATTTATGAACTGCCACTTTGAACTAACTCCTATTTCAGTTCCAATAGCTCAATGGCTATTTGAATAGCTCTATAAGGGTTCAAGACTTTTTAAAAAATGATTCCATATCTCATAAAACTATGATGAATATGGTTATAAATTTCAGGAATGAGGCCTAGCTTCTTTGTGCAACCGCATTTGGGTTCAGGGAACATTCCAGCCATGGCATCTCATTCCTTAGCAGAGTGGATGCCCCCACTCTATGCTAATTATCAGGCCACATTAGAATCTCCTCCTCTGATGATAAAAGTGCTGCCTGCCTTTGAATAAAGCACTTCAAAGTCTCCCTTTCATAAGATTTTTGAAATCTCAGCCCATTGAGACTGTCACGGCTTGACATGCTTGTGCATTTGTCATACTTTCTAGAAGCCTTGCTCCAATTCTGGACCTAGGCTAAGCTGAAATCTTCTACTGATAACATTCTCCTAAGGGGGAAAAGAGATGGTATGATGTCATAAAATAAGGAAAAGAATGACTAAATTTGGTCCAGGAATTTTAAATGTGTTGTCATTTCCATGATCTCAGAAGGAAAGGATTAAGTTCATCTGAGATGTTTCTCTGGACAATGCAGTACCGGGGCCCATAAACAAAGTCAGTTGGTGGATGTATGCCAGTGTCCTGAAAGGAAACCGTGGGATATTTGAGAATAATTTAATTAAAATTTATAATTTACAGAGGTATTTAAAGAAACCAACTCTGTACAGCGTAGTATCCTGGGACTATCTATGGGGGGAGGCATTAGCATCTCAGACCTGAAGGGACAAGGAAGAGAGAGTGGTTACAGACACCCAAGAGGTGGTTAAATGGAGCTGACCACCTACCAAGGTCTCTGGCCTTCCACTGAGGGACATAATCACCCCACACCCACCCAGCAGGAAGGTAGTTATGGAAATAAATGCTTCAGACTCACTCTTTCCCCATCTTCCAGATCCTGCCTGTGTTTCCCATCAGCTGAACTTGCAGCCAAAAGCCAAGGAAATCTACTGTTCTGCCATGTGGATCTGACAGACCACAATGCAGGATGGAGAAGACAGAGATGAACTTCATGAGACACAAAGACGTCCAGCCTAAAGGGTTACATGGAGGATGAAAGTGAGCAAGGAACAGTGGAATTTTTGTTTTGTTGAAGGAATTGACATCAACTTTGTGCGGGTACAGTGTAACAAAGACTTACTAACCATAAGGCCTCCAGTGACTTATACAGTCTCTGCTTTAGGTTCTATTAAGGTTTTGAGAATCTGGATCAATGATAAGATGTGGAATTTTGAAAGAATTTTTTTAGTGAAATGTTGAAATGTAGCAATAATAAATGCTTAACTTGACAACTATCTGAGAATGGACAGTGTCAATCTATATGCCAATTATGCAAATAAAATTCTTAAAATGCATGCAAAACAACAACGGTCCCTCTGCATCATTTACATTTAGATAAGGTTATGGTGGGACCTCCTGATCTCAGCACCAACTCTAGCCATAAACCAAATCAGTGACAATCCGCATGGTGTGACTCAACCAAGGAGCGAGACGCCCCAGCGCCAATTGTCCCCAGTGCCCCCAAGATCAGGCACTCTTAACTAGAATTCTGCCATTATAGATCCATCATTTTGTTTCAGATGCCCTGGATTTGCTGGTATCCCTTCTTAAAATTCACGTCCTCTCTTTCTTTTAATGTTTGTTTGTTTGTTTGTTTGTTTGTTTAATTTTTTTAAACGTTTATTTATTTTTGAAACAAAGAGAGACAGAGCATGAATGGGGGAGGGTCAGAGAGAGGGAGACACAGAATCTGAAACAGGCTCCAGGCTCTGAGCTGTCAGCACAGAGCCCGATGCGGGGCTCGAACTCACGGACCGCGAGATCACGACCTGAGCCGAAGTCAGACGCTTAACCGACTGAGCCACCCAGGTGCCCCTAATGTTTCTTTATTTTTGAGAGAAAAAGCATGAGCAAGGGAGGAGGAGAGAAAGAGGGGGACAGAAGATCCGAAGCAGGCTCCATGCTGACAGCAGAGAACCCGGTGTGGGGCTTGAATTCACAAACCATGAGATCATGACCTGGGCTAAAGTCAGATGCTCAACCATCTGAGCCATGCCCATAAAGGTTCCCCTAAAATGCATGTTCTTTTAAGGTGGTATCATAGTAGTTATTAACATATTGAGTTAATTAAGAGTAATAGGAATTATATGATTTACTCTATTTAACCCAACAACTATCTATACTTTTCAAAGGGAAGAAAGTGGACTTGTTGCACAGGCCACTGTCTGAAGAAGACAGACTGAGATGAGGTATCACCAGATCGTGAGACAATCTCTGTGTAGTGAGGGGACATGAGGTGGCAGCTGGAAGTCAGAGTCACAGGTACAGCAGGGAAGGGAGGGTCATATACATTCAATAGATCATATTTATTATATGCCACATATTTTGTGCAAGGCATCATGCTAAGCTGTTTACCTGCATTGTCTCAGGTAATCTTTACATCAACCCTGTGAAGGAGGCCCTATTGGCCCGTACTTTTCCAGATGAGAAAAACGAGGTTTAAGGAAGCTCAGTAACTTGCTTACGGTCACAGAGAGGGTAGATGAGAGAGACTGTGGATTCCACATCCCCTGCCTCAGTTCCTCTGAGATATGGTCACACTTTCTCTTGCCCTTTCTGCAAAGACGGGCAAACTAGAACTGGTAAAGGATTAAAAACAAAACAAAACAAAACAAAACAAAACAAAACAAAACAAACCGAGAAAAGGCCTGAGTGCGAAACACAGGCACACTGTCCCCTCAGAAGATATTCAGTTATCAGTTCATTGTCCAACAAACCTCTAATGAAAGCTTACTCTAGCCTGGGCTTATACTTAGTTTGGGGGTTACAAAAGTGAAGAAATGTTGCCCTCCTTCATAAGTTGGCAGCAGTGAAGACTGTGATCCATGTGTGTGCTCTGAGAATAGCAACGTTTATTAGGCTGTTACAGATCAGAGAGAAAGAGTATAGGAATATGCAGATTTCTTTGGTAAATTTGGTGCTTGAAGAAGATGAGGCAAAAGAGGAATCACTTACATTAGTTAGTATTAGCTAAGCTACGCTGTAGTAACAAAAAAAAATCTCAGTGGCTTTACAAAGGGACAGTTTATTTTTCACTAATTCAAAGTCCACTGTGGGGGCATCTGGGTGGTTCAGTCATTTAAGCGTCCAACTTCGGCTCAGGTCATGATCTAGCGGTTTGTGGGTTCAAGCCCTGTGTCGGGCTCTGTGCTGACAGATTGGAGCCTGGAGCCTGCTTCAGATTCTGTGTCTCCTTCTCTCTCTCTGCCCCTCCTCCACTCATGCTCTGTCTCTTTCTGTCTCTTAAAAATAAATAAACATTAAAAATATTTTTTTAAAAGTCTACTGTGGGTCTAGATGACTCTTGAGAAAAGCCATTCTCCAAATGATGACCCAAAGGTCAAGCTGGCTGTCTCTTTTTGGAGGTTGGAAGGGGGATTTTATTATCCCAACACAAGGCCTCCTTCACTATTGCCAGAGCAGAGGAAAAGTGAGAGGAGAACAACACATGGGCTTTTTCCTGATTCAGTCTGGAAATGACATGCATCATTTCTGCTAAGATTTTGCTAGCCAGAAATGGTTACATGGACCCATCCACTTACGAGTATTCTGAGAAGGAGTAGAAAGCTGTGTATTTGGGAACTCTCGTAATGTCTACTGCAGTACTTAACAGCAAATGCATACTGACTATGATAGTACAGCCTTCTGTAGTACAGAGACTATTATTTGTGACACGGAACAGCTCTTCTTAAGGGTGTCAAAGAAAACTCAGTAGGGAAATAGACCCGATGATGATAAGAGAGGCCTGGACGTGGCCTATTCCAATCTCCATCCCAGTGAGACAATGGGCTCTTCTTGAGAACTGATTCTTGTAGACAAAGTAAAAAAAAAAAAAAAAAAAAAAGTCAGAGAGGAAGATGCATTGGTTTTTCCCCCTGCCATCAGAAATTGGTGAGACTTCCCTCGGCAGTGAAAGGCTTCATCTTCAGGGGTGACATGTGAAAAGGTGGTTTAGCTTTGGACAAGTTGCAGAGAAAAAAAGAAAAATTCCAAAAGTTGCAGTTCACAAATCAGACACAAATTAAAGGTCTGGACACACTAATTAGTTCTTAGTCAATACACTGTAAGGCTACTCTGAAGTTATGGTTAAATTGCATGAGAAGAAACATGTTTGGAACGGAGAGTGGAAATTGAGAATTTGGGAAATTAAACTCATTACTCTATATACTCCTGTTATGACTCAATTCTTTTTCATTGCCCCTTTTTGAACCTTTTCTGTCTGTTGTGCTCCTGAGCTGAGTAATGGAATTTAATATTAGGTTCTTTTTTTCCAAGTGCAGGTGTTATTTGGTCTTGCAAAAGAGTAGCAGGACATTTAACAGTCTACACAAAGAGGCTTAGACAATATTCAAGGAAATGTTCCTTCCTAACACGCTGGGCTAGTGTTGTTTCAAAGGAGAATAGTAAAGAGCTTGGAAGTTTTGACAGGGGGATGAAATATACTAGAAGCAATAGACAAAGAGGCAAAATTAGAACGGAATGAACACTGGCTAAGAGTCTGAAGGCTGGGTCCAGATCCCAGCTCCTCTGAAAAATAATGCGTGACCTTGGGCAAATCACTTCACACGGTGGGCGCTGTGATGTGCTACCCACATTCTCCCTTCAGGAGGCAAGGACCTATTTACCGCACTTCTGGGAGTAATCTTAGCAGAGAGCCTTAACCGTCATCACTTTCAAGGATTGCTTCAGTTGAAGGGTGCAGCTTCTCCCAGAAAAGTCCACATCCAATGACTAGTCTATGAAGAAGCCTGGCTGTAACTCTTGGCCCAACTTGGGATGGCTCAGAAAGGCCATTTTACCTCCATAGGTCCCCATGAAGTCATCTGGGGCCTTTGTTAAGAATTCATTATTTCTTGGGGCGCCTGGGTGGTGCAGTCGGTTAAGCGTCCGACTTCAGCCAGGTCACGATCTCGCGGTCCATGAGTTCGAGCCCCGCATCGGGCTCTGGGCTGATGGCTCAGAGCCTGGAGCCTGTTTCCGATTCTGTGTCTCCCTCTCTCTCTGCCCCTCCCCCGTTCATGCTCTGTCTCTCTCTGTCCCAAAATTAAATAAACGTTGAAAAAAAAAAAAAAGAATTCATTATTTCTTAACTTCCCGCTTTGCCCAATTCTGCTTCATTCCTCTCTTTCACCTAGGGTGTTGATCCCAAGAGCATTCCTTGATAAACATCCTGCTCCTAGGCTCCACGTCAAAGTCTCTTTCCTGGGAAATCCAACCTGCGATTATAGATCCAACTGGAGTCTATGAATCTAGGACTCAGTTTCCTGTTCCGATCAGGAAAATAAATAAATAAATAAAAATAATCCTGAAACAGTTGTGGGCTTTTAACATGAGGCTCATACATGGACATGAGACACCCTGAAACCATCCATAAAGTTTTATAAGTGTAAAGGAGCCGTTTCCCAGGGAGATATGTTGATCTTGACAGATTGCCTCAATGTTTTTCACCCTAACAGGTTAAGGAGTCCTTGATAAGAGATGACCTCTAGCAGGCACTTTAATTACAATATTCCAGGATTTCACAAGGCACAAGTTTGGGTCTTCAAAGGGCTGCTCTCTGTGCTCCTAATTTGCCACTATAAAAGTTAATTCATATTTATGAGTTAATAATAAAGGTCTCCTCTCAGAGAAAATGTATTCATTCAACATTGTTCCAGAAATAATTGCCTAGCCTTAATTTTTTTAAATGTTTATTTTTGAGAGAGAGAGAGAGAGAGAGAGAGAGAGAGAGAGAGAGAGAGAATGAGCGGGGGAGGGGCAGAGAGAGAGGGAGACACAGAATCCCAAGCAGGCTCCGGGATCTGAGCTGTCAGTACAGAGCCTGACACGGGGCTCGAACTCATGAACCGTGAGATCATGACCTCAGCCAAAGTTGATGCCCAACTGTCTGAGCCACCGGGCGCCTCTGCCTAGCCTTAATCTTTAACCGTTTGAAAGGGTTCTAAGGTTAAGGTATTTCAGGGGCAGAAACGTGATTCCAAACAGGCCGGTGAGAGACAGAGAGAGAACGTGAAGCAGGCTTGCAATCCTTACTCCGACAATTCTAAAACCAACCCAGAACCAATTCCAGTTCACAGTGGCCTCCCATCCTTACCCTCGCCCGCTACTATGAGAAATAGGTTTGCCCCTAGGAGAGCAGCAGGAGCTATCAGCTGCGAGCCCACTATCTGCCCGGTGCCCTGTACACGGGTCTTACTGAAGGCTTGGGCCAACACGGCGGCAAACACTGCTGTCTCCATTTTACATATAAGCAAATTGAGACTCAAGAACTTTCAAAATTATGCTCAAGGCCACAAAACTAGCAAAACCCACTGGGGTTCGAGCTTGTTTACCCTGTCCAGTTCCAAATTCTGGGCGTGTTCCGACATAACACCTTGCTTCTGCGTGCGATGTCAGACCCTCGTTCTGAGCTTCTGGAAGGAAACAGCTTCTCGGGGCAAACTGGCAGCGCATGGAAACAGCAGCCATAACATCGATTCAGCCATTAGAGCCGCTGCTTTCATCTACCTGATGCCAAGACCGTTCATAAAAGACGTCTGGGGAAAAAGCAGTTGGAGAAAAAACACAAGACAGTTGGCTACTGGTCAGAAAAATAATGTAGGTGACCTGATGACTATTCTTAAAAAATTTTTTAAATGTTTTAACTCATTTTTGAGAGACAGAGACCG
Source organism: Prionailurus viverrinus (assembly GCF_022837055.1). Classification (NCBI taxonomy): domain Eukaryota; kingdom Metazoa; phylum Chordata; class Mammalia; order Carnivora; family Felidae; genus Prionailurus; species Prionailurus viverrinus. The sequence goes on from NC_062569.1 coordinate 17,615,824, forward strand.
AACACGAGCAGGATAAGAGCAGAGAGAGAGGGAGACATAGAATCTGAAGCAGGCCCCAGGCTCTGAGCTGTCAGCACGGAGCCTGACATGGGACTCGAACTCGTGAACCGTGAGATCATGACCTGAGCCGAGGTCAGATGCGTAAGCGACTGATCCACCCAGGTGCCCTGACCTGATGACCGTTTTCCTAAGTGTTCACAGTTTAGAAACAGAGGTTTTTAAAAAGAGTTTGTTTTTTGTCAGCTGTACTTGGACTGTGTCAACAAAATCCAAGCAGAGCACTCATGAGTTACTGTGATACAAGAAATATAATGTCCACTCCCATAATAAGGAGTTAATACTACTAAATGCACACAGTTCATTCTATTCACCTAAATTGGGTACACAGTGGAAATGAAAATAGTCTACCATTACATCATATTTTTATCTTTTTTGCCATTGTAATCACCAGCACTATGATCTGAATAATACGCATTACTTCTTACATGTGTATAATACATGCCCACTTAAATTTACACTATCTCATTTAATCCAATAATATTGTGGAGGAGGCTGAGCAGATATCATTTCCATATAACGGATGAAAAATCAGAAGTTTAGATAGCTTAAGGGATTTACCCAAGACTTCTTATTAGTGTTCTGGCTTCTAGTCTTTCCCCAAATTTACTGATAGGTAAAGACAAAACAGACCCATATAAATGACCCCAAACTATGCAAAGAACTCCATGTTAACCCCATCCTCCATATTTCCACATAGCGACCAGAATGATGATTGTACAACGTGTATCACATCTTGTCATTTCCCTGCCCTCAAGCCTCCAGTGGCTTACCATCACACTGAAATAACAATTCTCAATCATTTCTCTGGCCTGGAAGTTCTTACAGGATCTGGCCCCGGTTGGCTTCCCTTGCCCACCATTGGTCCTGGTTCTTGAACCAATAAGCATGCTCCTTCTTATGTTTTTGTATCTGTTCTCTCTCTCTCTCTCTCTCTCTCTCTCTCTCTCTCTCTCTCTGGAACTCATTCTCCTGCTATTCCCAGGAAAGATTTTCCTTACCATCCTACCTGAAAAAGCACCCTGTTATTCTTGTACTTAAAATTATATTATCCCTGCATTTATTTTCATCTCTGTTTCATATTCACTATTTCTATCTGTTTACTTATTCTTTCTCCCCTAGAATAGGAGCACCATGAAGGCAGGAATTTTCTCTGTCTTGTTCACGGCTAGATCCACAGGACCAGACTTACAGTTTGTGGCTTAATAAATATCTGCTAAATTTTAAGGGAGTTAACTGAAAATGTCAGTTAAGTAGTTGAGATTATAAAGAGGGGATTATAATTTTCACATTTGCTGCAGTCAGAACTTCCCTTTTCATTACCTGGAGAGGTCTTTGTGAAATACGTGATGTATTATGAGGCTTTTATGAGACACAGTCCCTTCCTGGCTTCATCACTTATAAGCTGTGGGAGGTCCTCTGAGTTACTTAGCTTTGCTCCTACTCTCCAACTAGATTTCCTCATCTGTAAGATGGACATAACTGAAGTAGTTGTGGGAATTAATAAATTACATGTAAAAATCAAGCAGTATCTGACACACAGTAAGTGCTGAATAAATGTTTGCCAATGGAATTATAATAATTATAAAGAGTTACAAATGTAGTCACTCCAACTATTTATTTTCTCATTACCAACCCTGTGCTAATGAGCTAGGCACTGGAGAAGCACAAAAGAGTAAGATTTCCTTCATGTTTTAGGAAGAGCTTGAACTGGTAGGGGAGAGAGGGTATACACAGTATCACTTTTCTCCCTGGGACTACCAGAAATTTCTATCGTATGAATATATATAAAGCATTCAGTGAAATAAGTTGTAAAAATAAATTATTAATTAATGTGATCATTACTACATTGAATTTTTTTTTCTCATTTAATCTTCAAACACCATTGAAGACACAGCCATGGAGAAACAAAGATTCGAACCTCAAAAAATGTACGAAAGGGAAGGCAGACATCAGTCCACTCAGAAACAGACCCTAGCCGGGGGCCTGGCGTGTGTCGCCCGCACTGCGTCACGGAAGATGCTGGAGTCTTCACCTGCCATGCTTTCAAGAAGAAGATTTTACCTGAAAATCCCGATTCCAATTTCTCTTGAAAGATTGGATGGTCTAGGGGCACCTGGGTGGCTCAGTTGGTTGAGCGATCGACGTCAGCTCAGGTCATGATCTCGTGGTTGTGAGTTCGAGCGCCGCTTCGGGCTCTGTGCTGACAGCACTGAGCCCGGAGCCTACTTTGGATTCTGTGTCTCCCCCTCTCTCCGCCCCTCCCCTGCTCACACTCTGTGTCTCTCTGTCTCTCAATAATCAATAAACGTTAAAAAAAACCTAAAAAAAAAAAAAAAAGATTGGATGGTCTAACAGCACTGGGCCTGAGCTTCCTCTGACAACCAAACTCTGAAGCTCAGTGTGGTTGCCCCAACAATTAACTCCCCAGATTTTTTGAATTGCCGGTTTTTTTTTATATTCTTACAATTTTTTTCTGTCCTCTTTCCAATAGGCACATGGTAAAATCTCCAACAATGATTGTAACTTTTTCATATTCTCCATATAACCATGTCAGTGTTTGTTTTATATATAGTTAAGCTTGTGCTGTGAGGTTCATATACATGACTGCAATACATTTTCAGTACATTGCTCTTTTTATGATGATTTAGTGTCCCCTTTTTGTTCCTAGCAATTGTTTTGCTTTAAAATCCGTTTTTTTTTTTTGTCTGAGTTAGTATTGCTACAATGGTTTTCTTTCAATTATTACTTGCCTGCTTTATTCTTTTTCTTATTGTTTTTACCTCTCACCTCCATTCCAGCCTTTACTCGTCCCTGAGTAGCAATTTTGAAAATCCCTTCCCTTGCTCCCTCAGACCTAAAGAACATTAGCATCTTGGGCTACCAACTGAGGGGTTGCTGGGAATTCAGAAGACCCGGTTACACCGCCAGCAGGCAGCATGGCCCGGCACCAGGGGAATGGTTGGCTCCAATTCCTACTGGTCTTGATTTGTATCTGCCTATGGTTTTCTCTGCTTTTAAGTTTTCTCCTTAAAAAGGAGCATTTATCTGTCATTGGTGTGCATAAAATTCGAAGTTGGTTGTGGTTATTTTTTGAGGCACAAACCCAACAAAACACATAGCTTCGACATCCATGATATCTGATAAAGACTGTATCAGATAAATACAGGCAGTTCCCAGCTCTGTGAGGGGAACATGAAATTGTAAGACCTTTCCTCAGCAAAATCGGTGAGGCTGATTTCCTAGCATATGGATTCCATGAACAGCTCCTTCTATCCTTCAGAGCTGGAGAGCAGGCAGTGGAATATGAGTATCACTCCCGGGGTCACAATAAAATTGAAGGACAAATGTCTTTAAATAAGTTGTATATTATCAGTTTAGGAGTTACGTGAATACAGGTGATGATTATATCCCTACCCTCAATGGTGTACTTCAGATACTATATCAAACCACTAATGTTATTTTATTAATTAATAATGTGGTGACATTAGAGAAAGAGAGAGAGTGGGGGAACCAGAAAAAGCAGACAGGGAGGTAGAAAGGAGAGGCGGCATATAGGAAAAAATTATTTACCATGAAGTTAAAAAATGTGCACGTAGTTTGAGAGTGTAAATTTAAAACAACACAATGCTTCCTACACATTGAAAATCAGCCTGTCTTGCTATGTCCATTCAGATTTCGCTAATCTAACCACTTCAATTTATTGTTCACTAATTAGATAGAATTGTTGTCCAGAATAAAGAAATCACCACCCAGTAATTACTTCATTGTAAAATGTAATGAGCACCCAAACACTGACACATACTGTAAAAATCGCAGCACAATAAATAGAACACTGTTTTCCAACAATAACCCGGCAGTGAATTCTGCTAGTGTATTTCTTTGTGAAACATGTTTATGTGATAGTCTTCCAATTTTATGGTGGAAGTTTATCACCATAAGGTGCATTTCATGACAGCCGAATAACTACATTCAGTTAGGCTTGTCACCATGTGCCTTCCGTATCAAGACACATGCTGATTGTATCAAATACTGTTGACTGTCTTAGTGCCACGAATAGAAAAGATGATTACACTGTTCTGTGTAGATAGGATGCAATATTATTCACACTGCAAGAAATCGAAGGTCAAGGTTTTCTAACGACATTAGAAAGATTGGGTATTGAAAGCTTCTTAATGCAGTGATGATTCACTAATGGGCCGGTGGCAGGTGTACCTTAATGTGTGGATGATTCTTTATGTAAATGGGTAAAATAGAGGTATATTCATACCAAATCATTGAGTGTTGTTGGGTGGGGTTATGGGTTATTAATTTATTTTTTTGAAAATAAATCAAGGCAGTGCTTTAAGCACCACCCCCGCCCCCCGCCACTTCTCAAATGCATTTATTGCACAGGGTTGGACCAGCAGACAGGAGATCTGAAATTTTACCTGTGTCCTAAATTTCTGTGATGGCATGGACAGACAATGAGTGTGCCCCACGCCCCGGAATTCCCTGTTGTTTCTGGGTTTTAGTATAGTACTATTGACTTTTACTCTCTTCTAGGATGTACTGCAAAGGATATCCTCATTAAGCTCTACAATCAGATTGAGGTCTCTGAAACAGCAAAGATGACTAGCCAGAGAATCAAATTTGAAATTTATATATATACCATTGCCAAACAGCTGTGAGGGTCTGATCCCAGCTTTGCAACTGATACAAAATCTACGACCCTAGAAATTTAATTTCTCAAAATCTCATTTTGATAGGTCATATGCAGTAACGTGTGATCTTGTTTGGGTCTTACAGTCTTTTATAATCATGTAGTATACCCCCCCCCCAAAAAAAAATAAACAAGAAGAAGAAAAGATATTCACTAGAGTGGTTTTTACAATAACATATTTTCCACTGATTTTTCCTTCACATCCATATACTCATGAACTAACTTAAAAAATAATAAAATCGTGATTTCACTAATTTATCAGAGCAACACACAATTTAATACGTGGAGCAAATATCCAGATTGAATTCAATTGTAGGTTGAATGCTATTGGAATGTCTATTGACATAACGGTTATGTCATGGGGACTTTATTAGCTTTCAAAGGATAAAAGTTAGTTTGGTATAATAAATAACACACGTGTGTTTACCAATTAATCATAGCACTTTAAAGAATATCTGCAGTTCTTGGGGCGCCTGAGTGGCTCAGTCGGTTAAGCATCTGACTTTGACTCAGGCCATGATCTCGCGGTTCATGAGTTCGAGCCCCGCGTCGGGCTCTCTGCTGACAGCTCGGAGCCTGGAGCCTGCTTCGGATTCTGTGTCTCCCTGTCTCCCTGTCTCTCTGTTCCTCCCCCACTCACGCTCGGTCTCTCTCTCTCTCTCTCTCTCTCTCTCTCTCAAAAATAAAATAAAATAAATAAAATAAACATTAAAAAAAGAATATCTGCAGTTCTCTAAACTAATGGCCTTTGCTAACATGATCCACAAAGAGTCCTGGAAAGAGACTGTTAGTAATAGTCAAATGGCCAAAGTGAGAGGTACCTTGATCTGTAATTAGGACAGGATATTGGATGGAGGCCCAGCTTGTTAGAGGTAGAAGAGTATACTCAAACATTTAAGTCATAAAGAGTAGGAAGCCCAGCATTTTCCATTAGGTAGCAATTGGAAAGAGTATCTTCAAAAAGTTCTGAGAGCGATTGCAGGCTATTCCCATAACTATTCCTAGCAGTGCTAAGGAATCTGAAAGAGGAACATAAATTTCAGTTCTAGGCTCCTGACTGGTTGCCATTGCTACAGACTATTCTAGGTATTGAGGCCTCCACCAGTCCTCCAGTCGCTCAGTAAAAAGAGGAAGAAACCACAAAACAGAGAAAAACTACGTGTGTGACCGGCCTTGGGATGGCGTCGGACAATGATGTGCATTACTGCCTGGGGCAGGCCCAAGGAAGCTGGGATAGGGATAATGATTATGGAAAGGAGCCAAGGAAAGCATCTCTGTTCTACCAAGAATAATATGGATGAATATAGAATAAAGAGTAAAATTGGGTGTAGAGGAATAAGAACTACATAGACTGAGGCTCCAGGAATGGGTCACGGCCCACAAAATTGGGGATCTCAGCCAGATGATTCTCCCTATTCCTCAATGTCTGATATAGGCGTTCCTGGGCAGGGGGGAGGGTTATTTGTCTGATATGTTCAGCTGCCTGATTCCTAAGTAAATAATCAGGTTACTTATTTCAATGATTGTAACAGTTGAGTTGTTCAGCCATTTGGTCATTTAATAAATCTTTGCCCATTTACCATCATACCAATTATCAATCATGTTAACACAAAAATAGTAATAGTGCAATGAAGGTGCAATATGATCATGACATTTTGGTATTATGGGGTCTTTGAGAACACATGACTGGGAACTTATAAAAAAAGTTAATCTGAACCTTGTGTGTGGTGTGGGGTCTCCTCGTTATTTATAAATTAGAAATGCCTGGCTTTATCCAATAGTGTTATCTCTTTATTCATTGATGCCATTGCAGTGGCTTCCTTTTTATAAGTTTCAAAATAAGTGTAATTTTTACTTTGTAGGGAACACTACTTTGGATAGTTGCTGGAAAACAAATTTATAGTTAATGGATTCAGAGTCCCTAAAGCATCAGTTAAAAACTACTTTCTAGATGATTCTACTCTGTGTTTTTAGAGTTTAGCAAAGTCTAACCTAGAAATGGTATTCACAACTTTAAATGTGTAGTTCGGAAGGGGTTTGTTGCAAGCTTAAACAGGTACATTTAAATCAGTGATTTCTGTATCAAGTAGATTACTTTCATCTGAGTGTATAAGGTTCTTCCCATGGAGTCTGTCAATTCAGATATTTCTGTGATACAATGCGGGCTTCTCTGTCTACTTCTTCCTCCAAGGATTGAAAATATCAGTGTTTGCATATTTGGTCAAGGCAGTGGACAGAGCTTGATGTGGGAAAACAAAGTGGCCAGGATGTTTGAGATAAGAAGTTACTTGCCTCAGCCCCCACCAGCCACTACCCAGGTTGAGTGAGAAGTAAGAATCTGATTACTTCCATTGCTGACCCTGAAACAGACTGACCTCAGGGAGAAGTGTCAAAAACATGAAAGTATTGGCTGAGCCTGGCTCCCTGGTATGAAACTAAAACACGTTCACAAGTTATATAAATCTTTCATTCACTTTTAAATACTATCTTTTGGAACTTCAATTTCCCCCATTTGTAAAATCAAGTTCTTTGAAGTCTGATATTTTATAAACTTCGTTATAATTTTTGGTAGTAAGAATCTCTCGGACATTTAAATATGGGAGTAGAGTTGCAAAGGGAAATACAGCAGATTGCTCTATTTAATACTTATTCCCATAATAACCAGCTCTGGGTCATTAACTGATAACAAGGGTCTATGATTTTCCACCTTGCCTTAGTGAAATATGTCCAAAGCTATGGAGTAAATGTTTCCAGTACATGAGAATTCATTAAGGAATGCTGTGGGAGAGAAACTATTTGTGCAGAGAGGAGAGGGACAAATAACCACATTCTGAGCAATAAATAAAAACAGAAACTTCTTAACTATTGCCCAAGGAATGGTTATTTGAAGAAGGAAAGAGAAAAAAAAACAGGGATGAAGAAGGGAGTGTAGGCAGAAAGAAAGACAGAAATAAAATAAAAGTGAATCAACAAAAAGCTATCACAAAGAGCTTATGATCTCTCAAAGGCAACACAGCAGGCAAACTTGAGTCTAGGCTCCAAGAGGCCACTGCCCATTGACACAGGCCTGACAATTTGATCCTCAGTGTTTTCATTAAAACCCAAGTATCCATCATATCTCAGACTGTGTGAGATGCTTGAAAAGATCGGTTTCTGTTCTCCAGCTCAGTAGCCCCCAGTTAATTCAAAAGGTGCTTTGCAGAGGGGCCAGCTCAGTGAGAGGAGCATGTAACTCTTGATATTGGGGTCGAGCCCCAAATTGGGTGTGGAGATTATTTAAATAAGTAAGCTTAAAAAAAGGGTGTTTGTCGGGGGTTGCTGCCCAGTTGGAAAATACTACCAGGAAAATCAGAAAATAAGTCTTCACCTCTTTAGTTTGTCAGAACCTACTGCCATTTATCATCCGTAGTTTACAATCAGCAGCTGCAGGAAAACAGGCCTAAAACACAAATACAAAGGAAGAAAGCTACTGTTTACAATCAGATTTCCTCCTCTTCCTTTGCACCAGCCTTTCTCTAAGGTCAATGCAATGTGTTCCAGAGCTAGACCACAGGACAGTTTGGTTTCACCACGAGAACACATGCAGGGCAGCAAGCTGGAGGATGAACACTCAGAACAGAGTCAGGTTGCTCAGTGGTCTTAGCTGTGCCGCCCCTGAGAGCCTACTCCCCTACATGTGGGAGAGCTCAGCCAAGATCGACACCACCACAAGCCATGGTTATATTTGGTGCGGCCAGAAGAAACACAGACTTTAAAGAAAAGCGTATGGTTTGGAGCCATTGCATCTTATAACTGTTCATTACTCACCATTACTGCAGCAATAGATAACTGATACACTGCCTCATGCTATCACTTGTATTGTCAACTGGTGACTTATAACTCTTGAGTTGATTCTTGGTACTTTGTATAATAATAGTAATGGTACTTTATTGAATTCTTTCTATGTGCCAGATACGGTGTTTTTTATTTTATTATTTTATTTGAGAGAGAGAGAGAGACTGCATGCATGAGTGGGGGAGAGGGGCCTCCAGATGTATTTTATATTCATTCATTCATTCATTCATTCATTCAACAAACACATATCTAACACTGCCATGTAGTGTTGCATGTTATGGATGCAGTCATGAAAAAACAGAAGCTCAGCCATTTTAAATTTAGTCTAGCTGGGAAAAGTCCCAGTCTGGCTGGGAAAAGTCCCAATCTGGTTGGGAAAAGATATGCATTAAGTCATCTTGAAAATGTATGAAAACTATGATAAAAGCTATGAAGAAAAATTATAAGGAGAAAGGGAATTTATCTAACCTAGAGATCAGGAAAGGAAGATTTTTTTTTTGTTTTGAAAAAACACTATTTGAGAGAAAGGGAGAGCATCACAGGCAGATGAAATCCTCCACACAAAGGCCCTGAGGGGAGAGGGAGCAGGGCTCCTTCAAGGAACAGGAGGGCCAGCATGGTTGGATGTGCCAAGTGTTAAGGGGAGATGGTCAGGGGCAGAGGCTTCTTGGTGTCTCCTCTTAGGCAGTAGAATCCTGGAAGGCATTTTTCCTTTAGTACTCGGGACTCCCCTGGCAAGTTGGTAGTTTTATGATGTCCATTTTACAGAGATGGAAGCTGAGCCAGGAAAGCTAAGTAACTGGGCCAACTCTGCCACCTGACAAGTCACAGTCCAGAGCCAGCACTCCTGTACTCAGCTCTGTGTCTCTGTCCTGATGCTTTCATGAACTTCTCAAGAGCAAGATGTACCTTTTGTGGTTTCTGCCCCCTCTGGTCTTGACAGAGGCCTCGTAGGGCTAAAAGCACAGGCATGAGAGCCAGGAAGACATGGGGCTGACCTTGCCCCATGAGCAAACCATTTGATTTTCCTAAATCTCTGTGATTTTATTTTTTCAGGTTAAAAAAGGGACAGTGACACCTCTTTTCAGGCAGGGGTATGGGGACATATAACTAAAGGACTTGGACAGGAGTGCATACTCAGTAAAGGCTGGCTGGTATTATGACTACCAGAGATTCGACAATGGAATGTGGATCTAATGTTGACTCATTATCATTATCATCAAAAGGCAACCAGCCTTATGACACTCATAAGTCCAAAAGTGACACTGACCTTGAACTTCACTGGGGATTAAATGGCTCAATTAGTAAAAAGCCCTGCTAATTTCTCAATCCACATCCGACTCTGGAAAAGGCTTCAGGTGTCATGCCTAAGCTCGTAATGATTTGCACATGCCCCACCCATCTGACCCCCCCCCCCCAACATCCTCTGATGGGAGGGTGGTCGGGGTTGGGGGGGGGGTCTCTTCAAACTTCCCTACCCCAGGAAAAGTAGCAGTCTCAAGGGGACCCCAAGAAAATACAAGCCTCTGACCTGCTTCTCTCATATTTTCCATTTCTTTACAAGTCTCGCTTCCTAACCACTGTCTCCCTGTTGGTTGAAAAGCCGAGTTCATCTGCTATGGAATGCCTTTAGGAAAAAGCACACGGCAGAATATATCCACCAGCTACGGAACATTTACTACCTGACCAACGGGATAAAAACCCAACGTCCGGTGGTTGAAATCAATACGACAGCCTCATCCTAGCACCTAACGCAGCGTTTGGTCCACAGAGGGGCTCAGTTAGTGTTGGAGTGAATGCTGCCTTTGGATGTCTGCAGAGTAGAAGAGTGAAGGGCAGGCATCTGGATTCAGGCAGACGCCGCGCTTCCTGTGTGACCTTGGGCAAGTTGCAAAACCCCTCGGGGCCTGCCTTGTCTGTACAATGGGGATAATAACCATGTTATGGGTTTTTGGAAGCAAGAGATGAGATAAGGAACATAACATTCCTAGTGGAGTGCGTGGCACTGTGGATGGGCTCCACACACGCTGTACTTACTGTTCCCCTGAACACTGTTGAGGCCTCCCAGAGAGGCCTCCAAGCAGACAGTGTGTTTATTTACTCGGTGGGGGAATGCAGAGCACAGTAAAGAAGTTTTCAATTCCTATGAAAAAGGCTTCCTTTCCCAGGCTCTTACCTACAGGGAAAAGGGTGCTGGCTCCTCACTGCCCACACCCCCAGTCACCGCCTCGTGGGTCCCCTCAAAGACATATAAATCCCTTCACTTCTTTTCCCAAGAGAGTGGATCAAAAAGAAAACAACCACAAAAACAAAACAAAACAAAACAAAAAAACCCGACTTCAGCTCCCTATAATGAAATTCATAGTATGCTAAAAATATTAGGGGGGAAACTATGCAGTTGCTATTTTTGGAGGTCACTATTTGACTATTCCGGAGCTAACAAAATAATTCAAAGACGCTCTGTGCCTAAGCAGGCCAGGGAAGTCAGGGCAAGTCAGTAAAAGTTTGTTATTTTTAACTCACTTGTTTGTTTTAATATTCCGCTTTCCTAAGTTCCTTTTGTATTAGCTATGAACTGTGCAGCCCGGATTTCCCTCACACCGTCTTCGTTCCCCAAGACCTCCCGCAAGCCAGCTCTCCTGGCTATCATGTTTCCCTTCTGTTAGCACAGTCCCTCCAGAGAATCCCAGAGTCCAGGGGGAGGAAAGACCTCAGCAGGCAAGCCCCTTCCTCCTAACACAAACCATTCCTGGCACGTATGTTCCACCTACGCCGTGTCCCTGAAAGACCAGGCGCACTGGTCCTGCCTTACTTGGGGAACTCCTTCCAGGGCTCCACAAACCCATCTGGGTACAGGGTGCATACGGATTCCTTCTCCCTCGTGACCTGGTGTTTAGAGTAGTTCTCTTTGAATTGCACAGCCTGGACTTCAAGAATCAACAAAACTACTTTTCAGCATCATGACCCTCAGTCAGTTGAGAATCCTTAGAGCCTCAGGTCTCCTCTCTGAGAAACTGGAATAATGCTACCTGCTGAATCCTGACCTCACAAAGCTGTCCAGAGGCTCATATCCCATCTAACGCAAAATATTTTGGAAAACACTCGATTGCTCTGCAAAGTTTATCATTACTTTTACCTGCGCAAGTAAATAAGACATTAGAAAAACCTGCGCCCTCACTCGATCCCAATCAACTTTGAAATCCGATTTCTTTTTAGCATGTCAGTTTAAAAGTCCTGAACATGTGAACCAAAATGAACACTGAGGCAGAACGGAGAAGTCAGGGTAGCACCTATTTGATAGTCTCCAGGAATTACCCTGGTTTTGAGGGTCAGAGGAAAAAAAAGTCTGGAAGTCAGGATACCCAATCTCAGCCAGGCAGCCTTTCTGTTGCTACATTGTTTGGCACTGAAAACTTTTAAGAAAAAAGAGAAACTTTTAAGAAAAAGAGAGTTGATTGGCTACTTTTAAGTTAGAGCGCTATTTCTATTCCTGCAAAGAGTGATTCCTCTCAATTCAGGAAGAACAACATTGATTTAGTGGCTTAAAATGTAACCTAACAATATAATTATGATTATTAGGGAATGCCTGAGTTAAAAATAAAAATATAAAAAGAATAAGGACCACAAATACCCACAGAGTCTGTACCTTTGTGACATTCACTAATGTATTCATTCACTCGTTCATTCAACAAGTATTTACCGAGCGTCTGCCGTGAGACGGGCATCTGCTATACATGCTATGGACACTACTGTAAATAACACAGCAAACAATATGAGGTCCGCATTAATTCAAATCAAGTCCAGTCACTTAAGTGATCAGGAGAACAATGAATTTAATGTGAGACAAACTTTGGTTAATCCTGTTCAAATGCTCTGTTGAGGAATCACTGAAGTTTGCATCTGTCTGCATTTCTTCTCCAAATACAATGCAAGGTGGGAGAAAGAATAGAGGAGTCAGATCAAGAACCCTGTGTTGTGCACCTGGCGTCCCTGTGCACTCACGGCGTGGCTGGTTGGGTCCCCTCCCTTTCTCTGAGTCCTGGTGTCCTCATCCACGAAATGAGTGTTTTCCAGTTCAAATGGCTATGAGTCCCTGATTCTCTGGCTGTTTAGTTCAGCTGCGGACAGTCTGTGAGCCACCTCCACTATTTTGTGGGGCCAGAATCAGACCACCCTACCTTTTTTGTTACTCTTGTTCTGTTTTTCATTTGAATTTGCCAGCACATGTAAAAATTGAGATACTTTCTTTAGCAATCTGGATGGCCGTCTTCTCTCGATGAAGAACAAGATCTGGCCACTCAGGAACACTTACCTCACGACAACAACGGCTCAAGGACTGAGAAGCTGTCACCCTCTTTAGATACTGCCTGGGCTCCAGACTTTTCGATGGTCTCCAATGCTCCCTGCTGCTTACGGTGACAAATGCCGAGGATCCGTTTTCCTTATTTGCAACACTCTCTGCTCATTTGTAACCTGCAAGGCCCAGATGTAGGCACTTCCTTTGCAGCACCTCAGACCTGAGGATCTCAAAAAGGAAAATTCTAGAACCACAGCTCAAGATGTCTTCCTGAGGACCCTTGAGCTGGTTAGAAATGAAATAAGCCACTCTTTCTGACTGTGCTGCACATTGGACCCTCATGGGGAGCTTTTCATTTTTTAGTTGCTTAGTATTATTTTTTAAATATAATTTATTGTCAAGTTGGGTAACATACAGTGCTTTGGAAGTAGATCCCCATGATTTATCACTTACATACAACACCAGTGCTCATCCCAACAAGTGCCCCCCTCAATGCTCATCACCCATTTTCCCATCTCCCCTGCCCACCTCTCTGTATTTAAGAGTCTCTTATGGTTTGCCGCCCTCTCTGTTTGAAACTATTTTTTCTATGGGGAGCTTTTTAAAAGCACCAGTTCCCCAGATCCTAGGCCCAACTTGTTCAGTTGCCATGACGTGGGGTTCACACGGCATCAGTATTTTTTAAGAGCTCCTCAGGTGAGTCTGCTATGCAGCTGTAAGCTTTGCTACTGCTTCTCGTTAATCAAAGTGGTGTAATGATCTTGTTGTCCTTGGTTCCAGGAGAAATCTCCACTTTCATCATGGCCGAGATCCCAGAGTTCTAGGCTTACCATGAAGGCTGGCTTCCTGAGCGTGTGATCTGTGCAGCCACACCACACCCTGTGCTTACAATGACCCTTCACTTGTCTTAATGTTCTGTTGTCACCATCTTGAAATTCTTCGTAATTTTAAACAAGGGGTCCTGCACTTTCATTTTATTTTGGGCCCTGGAGATCATGTAGCCTGTCCTGCTTGCCACCATTCTGGGGCTGGACTTCCCCCACAGGCAATCAGATGGTTAACCCTTGGCCTCTGGTGTAGAATGTAGCACTAGCTTTTCTTTTTCTTTTTAAAAATTTCATTTTGTAAAGTAATCACTACACCCAACGTGGGGCTCGAACTCACAACCCCAAGATCCAGAGTCACATGCTCCGTCAACTGAGCCAGCCAAGCACCCCAGCACTGGCTTTTTCTTATCATTCTGAAGTGATGCTGTCCCTGAGGAGTAAACTATTTCTTCCCTCTCTCCCTGTATTCCTGCCTCGGCACATAAAATAAAAACATCGGTCCTCTTAGAAGAACATTCCCACCGGCTTACTCATTCCTTCCAAGAGAGGAGTAACTTATCTAATTTGTGAGATTAGAGAAAGGTCTTCAGGGCACCTTCACAGGCCCCCATCCAGACCCTCACATACTCGCCTCTCTGCTCAGCATCCTTTGACCCGTTTGGTACGGAGGCTGATTCTCCTCTCCAGCCGCTTTGCCTGCTTAAGACCAGTGTTGTGGTAGCACCGGCTGTGAATGCTGATTCTGCCACATATATGCTTTGTGACCTTGGGCACCCTACTCAACCTACCTGTGGCTCCATGTTCTCACCTATAAAATGGGGATCGTTAATAGCATCTACCTCAAAGGCTTGTTGTGAGAATGAAGTGGGTTTTTAATTATATCAAGGGCTTAGAACACATAGTTAAGTGCTAAGCATGAGATTATGAGCTGGGGGTAGGCAATCAGGGAGGGCAGCTGAGCCCCGTTGAGCCTCAGGTCCACACCAGGTTTCCAATCTGATGTAGCTAATAATTGGGTTGACATTTTGATTCCTGGCCCCTTTATCTATTTCTCATGTGGCTTAGAATCTGTAAGAGGAAAGTGCATGATTATGCTACAGCACAGGCCAGTTGTAAAGCTTCATTTTGCCTCTTTTCCAATCCCACTCCCATTGTGCATGTGTGTTGTCACCAATCCCAGGAGGCTCCAATCTTCAAGCTCACAATCTGGAAATGCTACCCATTGGGCTTGGTTTTCTACAGTGAGAAAAGCTATTAGAAATGGAAAGGAACTGGCAAACCATCTTCCAGATGAGAACCTGAGGCGGAGCAACCCAAGGTTGCCTAGGTTGCCAGTGGCAAATGAAGAGTCAGTTGGGAGTGAAGATAATGGCCACGCGGCTGGGCACTGTGGGAAATTCTCCCGCCTCATGTGTGCGGATGGAGCACAGCTCAGTGTGTGGCCGTCCCTCATCTTCCAACAATTGCCACAAAATGGGGACCTTCTGGGAGTAAATCGTTCCATAATCTTACATGTGATGAATGTTGAAAGGGATACATGAAGACTAAAATGAGGAAAGGAAAAGGGACACAGAGAAAAAGAAAAAAGAACAGGCTGTTCTTCCTTTGTTTGAAATGATGCCGGCAAGTCTCGGCTGAGGGGACCTTGCACAGGCAGTGTGGTGAGGAAGGCAGGTCACACAGGGGTCTTCCCTCCAGGAAATAACCTTCAGCAGCATTGTTTTCTAATATGGAGGATAATGAACAACACTGTTGATCCAATTTGCTCTTTTTCTCAGTGTAGAACTTTCCCTGTGCTGTCAGCCCCTTGGATTTATTGATACTACAGGGAGTTTGGAGAAATATAGGCATTACTTTGGCTTTTGGGCTCTTTGTTTCAAAAGAAATGTTTGAATTGTCCTATTTGACAAAAAAGAAAAAGGAAAAAAATGAAAACAGCTTTGGCAGTCAGAATGCCTATTTCTTACATTGAAAGGAAGGAAGAGAAAAGATGAAGGAGGGAATAAAATAGGGTTTTATTCTGTAGTTTTTCAATTAATGATATAGAACACCAGTGATTTCGGTGGGAAAAGTATTACATAATAAACAAAAAACTCCAACCTAATAATGGAACAATCTTTGTTATTAGCTTGATAGCTTTGCCCTGCAAATATCATCAGAGCAGCTGGCCAGAGTAACACTAGAATATATTAAAAATATATATATCCCTACCACTGATAGTACAGAACAACTCAGGTCAGGCTCCATTACTGAACACACCTAATATTGTTTTCTAAATTTTCAACACCTATTCAAATAGAAGGCTGAAAAGAAAAATTGCCTCTCACTCCAAAGCTTTAAAACACACAAAAAGGCACCATATTGCCACTTTAGGGACACATTTGTTCCCTGCTGTTACTATTTTATATGTCATTTCAGTCCTGCAGTTAGCTATAAAGCAAATCTTTTCTTTTTCCGGAGAGGAATAAGAGCTGCCTGAAGGGAAACAAGAATAGGAGGCATCCTTAAAATGACTGATTTACAATTGGCAAGGAGATACAATATGAAAATTATAGCTTTCTCATTTTGAACATGGAAGCCTCAGCTTTTACTCTAAAAGTACCCCCTGGAGGCCCCCTGTTGGCACAAGAGAGAGGCTGTCGTGTTTGGGTTTTCAGAAGACACGGGGAAAGAGTAAGGGGTGTGTGTGTGTGTGTGTATGTGTGTGTGTGTGTGTGGTTAAGTATGGCTGTATGTGTTTGTGTGTGCTATGTTTAAAATATGTGTATGGATTAGGGGTGGTGGTAAAGGGATGAATTCAGTAAGGGTTAGGTAGACTAAAAGAAATTCAGAGAAGTTAGCCTATGCCACAATTCATTATGCACCAGAGGTAGTCCAGTCTAAATGTAAGCATGGGATTCAGATACCTTGAGTTGTAATCCCTATCCTGACAGTGACATATGGTGTACCCTTGGGCAATTCCCCTGTGTTTTGACCCTAACTTATCATCTGTAATAAGGAAAATAACACCCACAAAGGAGGGATGTTGTGGAAATTTATTTATGTTACCAAAGGTCATGGGGGACCATAGGTGAAAGGTTGAAGATAAGTCAAGGACTCTTTGCCTGTCAACAATTCATATGTGGTTCACGTGTGCTTCCCCGTGGGTTTAACCTTCTCTTCATGACCTTCCAAAATACCCCTCGGGGAAAGCCTAGTAAAGGAGACTCTGATTCCTCTCAAAGAATACAGAGAGAGTTCACATAGCCAGATGTGATAACAGGCTTTCCAATACGGCCCCATCGGCCCTCAGCTCCTTGTATTGTCTCCTTTGTGTTGTTTCCTCCCACACTGAATCACAGCCAGCTTTTTTACCCCATGGAATATGGCAAAAGTGTGTGACTTATAAGACTAGGTTATAGAAGGCATTGCAGTTTCCACTTTGGTCTGCTGGATTGCTTACTCTGAGGAAATCCACTACCTTGTGGTTAAGGTATTGAAGAAGTCCCAGGAAGAGGCCCAAATGAGGAGGAACCAACCTGCCAGCAACCTGAGTGAACCACCTGGGGAATGTATTCTCTTGCCACAGTCAAGCCTTCAGATTATAGCAGCCCCAATCAACATGTAACTATAATCTCATGAGAAACTTGAGCTGGAATTGTCCAACTGAGTGACTCATAAAATCCTGACTCACAGACACTGCAGCATAATGAATTGCTATTGTTGTTTTAAGCCTCAGTTATGAAGTTGCATATTATGCATCAAGCAACTAATGCACCTACAGAAGCTTGGGTTAGGGCAATCCTGGTGCCATTCTATTAAAGAATCTGCCTTCAAACTACTGTCACTTTTGAGAGACGGGTTAGGTTAGATATTGTGAGTGTTCTCAGAGGCCATGAGTCCACTGATGATTCATTCATTTACTTATCCATTCATCCTTTAATTCAGCAAATACTTATTAAGCATCTGCTGGATCCTAGACTCTGCAATAGCTAATGAGCAAGTAAGAGTCAGTAAAACATATTTTCTTAAGAGATCTCATCAATTTACTGGTGGAAACAGATAAATAAACAAACATAATGTGGCAAAAAAAATAGGAAAAAGAATTACATAGAAGAAATTGTGAGAACCCTTGCTTGAGGGAGAAGTTAACTCTGTCTTGAAGAATCAGGAAGGACTGCTCTAGGGGAGGGCCATTTAAGGACATTCCCAAAGTTCAGGTAGAAGTTACCAATGCCAAGTAGAGAAACGGCAGGAGGTTGCAGTACGAAGAAGAATGAACAGCAGGTACAAAGACAGATGGAGCTGCCGTGTGTAGACCAGAAGGCCCGAAGTGCACTAACAGTGGCTGTAGAGAAAGAAGAGATTTGTTTCCCCTTGATTTACACCTTAGGTGAATGGCCCTTTTCGAATATAATTACCCTTCTCCCATAAAGTCAAAGAAACATTCAACTGTACAAACTCTAGGCCAAACAATGAAACAAAAAACCTTCACTTCTATATTCAGACACTCTTTAATTCTTTCATCCAGTTCTCTCCCCTCAACTGAGACCCATGGGTGCTCTTTATTCCCTTTCACAGCTTGTGTCAAGAAGTCATTTATACCCCAGGAAAAAGTGCTGAGTGTTATGTGGTCATTAGTGAAATAACTAAGTTCTTTCAAGGTGATATGTTACCTCCTTCTAGAGGCTTCTCTGAGTCTTCCAAGAAGACTTAGGTTTCTTAGGGCCCCCAGAAGACCTCACTCATGAGGGTTATCCCAGAACACACCAAACTGGATTCTTACCCATTAGTTTATCTGTCGTTGCCCCAACTGGACTGAAAACCTAGTGTCTCAGTCTTGAATGACACCTCTATTATTCTAGTGTCTTAGTGCCTGGCATACTCACAGATATGACAATAACCTCTTCATTTGCTCTCATGCAACCTTTATCTTCTCCTTCATAGTCTTCTTTATTATTTTCTGAAAGTCTTAATGCATATATACTTTTGGGGAGGGGGTTCATTTGTTCAATATTTCTTGCCCCACCCGCCCCACACATGATAATTGAAGTTCTGTGATGATTACAACCTTGTCTGCTTGCTTCCCACTATGTATAAAGCCTACCACAGTGCATGGAAATTAGTTGGCTCTCA
Source organism: Prionailurus viverrinus (assembly GCF_022837055.1). NCBI lineage: Eukaryota > Metazoa > Chordata > Mammalia > Carnivora > Felidae > Prionailurus > Prionailurus viverrinus. Next base: position 17,634,656 of record NC_062569.1, read on the forward strand.
ATAAACATATCTGGAATAAAGAAGCAATTTAATTCAATGATTGCTATTGAATGAAAAAAAATCAATGTGGTTCTGCACTCTCACACATTTGTGAATCTTTCTTCTGCTTTCTTAGAAAATTAATCTTAGACACCAAAAACATGGATGCCATTTCTCAGTAAAATATATTAAGTTTTAATTTGGTTTAATAAATTAGTTTTTAGTAGACTCATTATCTCCCAGCCCATTTTCTGGAAAAAGCACATGCAGCCACATAAATATGTAAAACCAAAGTCTGTATCTTTCCATGAATTAGAAAATTAGACATAATTATATATTTTTAATAATCAATTACTATGTACGTGTTGGATTAACAGTTAACCAGATAGCAATGAAGTGGCAAGTGGGATAACAAAATGCCCCAGCATGTGTACAAGCCATTGTGTTTTCACACTATGTCTAATGAGCATAAATAATGCCTTTGACACAAATCTAACACTATTAGCCTTGGATTTCTTTCTGCAAGCTGGGGTGGTGAAAGCAAAGCCGCAGGTTGTTTCCTCGAGAAGGAATGTGTTTGTTTGTGACTGGCAGCAAAATGGTGTCAGTGGGGACCTCATCAGACATCCCCTCCTCACACTGCTGATTGGCAGGTGGAGGTGAGAAAACAAACAGCAGGCCTTCCTGAGGCACTGGGGAAGGGGCAGAGACAAAGAGGTGAGGAGCTTATGTCTCAGGGCCTGGGGAAAGAGAGTCCTTCTGGAACAGGGTTGAAATGTTGGCCTTTAGCTTCAAAGAACCCAACTCAAGCGTGACTAGCATTTGTTAAAAGAAGAGAGCAATGGAGAAATGATTGAAACATCAGCCCTGACCAAAATGAAGCCTTCCTGCCTTTCTGGGAAGTCACTCAAAGGTCACAGTTAAATGGGTGAGGGAACAAAAAGGGAATTCCAGGACATCCAAATATTCTGGGGATGGATCGATGGAAAGCTAGAATTTAGTATCTCCTAAGGTCTTCCCCAAAGAAGAGATTTGTACACGGGCTCGTTCCAATCCAGGTAGAAAGGCCAATAGGGAGTTATTTGCCTATTTCTTTTGAATAAATTACATATTTCCTTCTCTAACCCTGTAGCTAGAAAAGTGATGTTTTGGTTCAGAGTTAGAGTCATAAAGCTGGAGGATACAGAAAGCAGTGGCTGCCTTGATGGCTAGAAATTCGGTTCTATCATTATAAGATGAGGATGAGAAGAACCAAATTATAATCTTATATGTTGCAAAGAGAAAAGAAAAAAGAAAGCTTTAACTGGATGGCATCGCGGCTAGTCATCACCAGCACAAACAACGCTGGGGGTCTTATCACTAAAGAGGAGGAAGAGCCTGGAGCTGTTCACAGAGTTGGACCATTAGATAAAACTCTTAATCCCCTCGTACTAAAATGGAGGCTAGGAATGCAGAAAAATCCTTCTGATTTTAAGCTTCCTAGAGTTTTAAACCTTTCCCCGTCATTTTGCAAATACAACCTATTAATTAATTTTTGACATGGAAGAGAGTTAAGATTTCTCCTAAAACAGGCATTTCCCAACGTTACAGTAGTATAGAGGAGGAAAAAAAACACTCGGTTTAGGTAATGCTGTGGCATAGCTTTCAAAGATGACACCATTGTTTCAAGTTTAAGGTTTCCATCATGATCCATTTGGTTCTTCGTTATCTAGCTTACTGTGGTGCTGAATTCTATTGGTCAACTTGGCTAGCTTCTGGTGCCCAGTTGTTTAATCAAGCACCAGTCTAGATGTTGCTGGGAAGGTATTTTTTTATTGTATTTTTAAATTTTTTTAAAAACATTTTTCACTTTTTTTTTTGAGAAAGAGAGAGAGAGAGAGAGAGACAGCATGGGTGGGGAGAGGCAGAGAGAGAGTGAGACACAGAATCTGAAGTAGGCTCCAGGCTTTGAGCTGATAGCACAAAGCCTTATACAAGGCTCAAACCCACAAACTGTGAGATCATGACCTAAGCCGAACTCAGATGCTTAACCGACTGAGCTACCCAGGGACCTCAGAAGGGTTTTTTTTTTTTTTTTTTTAGATGTTATGAATATTTAAATCAATAGACTTTCAGCAAAGCAGATTACCCTCCACAATGTATGTGGGCCTCATCCAACCAGTTGAAGGCCTTAAGAGGAAAGACTGAGGTCTTCCGAAAAAGAAAGAATTCTGCCTGGAGACCGCCTTTGGAGTTAAGATTGAAATAGCAACTCCTGCTGGAGTTTCCAGTCTGCCATGTAGATTTTAGACTTGCCAGCTCCTATAATCACGTGAAACAATTCTTGAAAATATATATGAGAGAAAGAGCATCTTTGCTTCTCTGAAGACCCCTGCCGAGTGCACTTAGTAACCGACATCTGTACTAACTTCAGCTAATTAATTTTCAGCCTTTCTAATGTTAGGTTTTCTAAACAGTTTTCAATAGAGCTTTCCACAAAAGGTAGCAGCTGAAGTGCCACGTGAACAATGGTGCATCCTTTGCCAAACCTAAGTCTGAAATTCAATATCTGAGATGTCAATATTCAAATTAATTTCCTTTAAAGTAGAAGGTTCAGAACAGCTTTTCTAATGGATTAAAATAAATAGCACCAAAGTTCATTTCATTTGTTTTGCTCTTAACCAATTTCATAAACTAAGATGTGTATGATAGCCTTGAACTTAAGTAACCTACTGAAGTACATCATGTAGCAGAGAAACACTATCTTTTTGATTGTATTGCATTTACATTCACATCCTGATATATATTTTCTGAAACTAGGGTAATTCCCTTTTAGCCAGGGAGAACATCTGAAATATGTGCTTTAAAAAACTGGTTGATTCTACCCACAAGAACAGCAGTGTCTACTATATGTGTGGGGCCTGTAGGAAAGTATTTTGACAGGTGAGATATCAAGGTCTGGATTGTTTTTCTCTTCAACTCCAGTATGAATCATACGATCTCAAGCAGTTTTCTGAAACTTGCGACTCAAGAACTACCTATTTCTGGGGCGCCTGGGTGGCTGCTCAGTCAGTTAAGAGTGCAACTTCGGCTTAGGTCATGATCTTGCAGTGTATGGGTTCGAGCCCTGCATTGGGGCTCTGTGCTGACAGCTTGGAGCCTGGAGCCTTCTTAGGATTCTGTGTCTCCCTCTCTCTCTCTCTCTGTTCCTCCCCGACTCATGCTGTGTCTGTCTCTCTCTCAAAAATAAATAAACTTTAAAAAAACGAAAAAAAAAGAACTACCTATATCAGAAATATGAAGACATATCTTTACAATGCAAGTTTATGATGATGGGACCCATGACCCAGCATTTTCTACAACTGGCCAAGGGGATTCAATGAGCTCTAAAGTCTGAGGACAACTAAGCTAAAAAGATGAATGGTTGGGTTAACTGTTTTTGTGGGCTATAGATATTTCTTTAGTCTATGTGAAAAAAAAAATCTCTAATAAATAAGATTGATGGGGGTTGAAATAGTATAGAAATCCAGGTATCCTCAGGGTCTGTTGTGGAACTTCTAATTAAAAGTTTTCTAGAATTCCCAGTATTTAGAATTTCTACGACACAAGTACTGAATTAAATTCTCTCACCAGATCATAGGACTTGCTCTTTGGAGGAGACAAACAGGTGCCCTATTAATGAAAATAGAATGTGTGCAGGGAGGTACAACTTCAAAAATTTTCAAATAGAACCAGATATAAGATTCATAGATAATATAACCCAAATAAACACACAATGGCTTAAAAATTAATAAAAGGTCCCAATTTTAGTAGGAATAAAAGTAATTTATAATAAATTAAAATGGATTGGGGCAGCTGGGTGGCTCAGTCAGTTAAGCATCTGACTTCAGCTCAGGTCATGACCTGAGTTTGAGCCCCATACCAGGCTCTCTGCTGTCACTGTGGACCCCGCTTCAGATCCAGGGTCTCCCTCCTTCTTTGCCCATTCCCCCTTCTCAAAATAAATAAACATTAAAAAAAAATAAAAGTAATTAATTAAAATGGATTTTTACCATTAATATAATGGCCTTGTGAATTACAATAGTTATATACCTGGAAAATGGGCGTATATTACAATTATTTAAAAATGCTGTTAATACAGCAAATGCAGTTAAGTTTTAGGTTCAGATAATTATCAACAGATTTTTTCATCCAAAGGAATGCCCAGGAAAGCGTTCAAAAGTTATGTGGGGTGTGGCACGGTTGTTCATTATGGGGGCATCTTGCACAGTGCAAGATAGCTAAAGAAAACTAGCCCCTGCCCAGGAAGTGCCAGTCCCCATCATTATAGGAATGTTAAGAAGGTCCTGTATTCTTTGACACCTGCTATGTTATCACTTCCTTATAAAGTCCCTTTCTTCAGGTCCCATAAGAGTATACGCTCTCTAGCAGGAAAGGGACCTCAAAGTCCATTTTACCCATTTAGTGCTTGAATCTCTTCTGCAATATCTCCACCAAGTGGTTGTCAAACCTACTGTCCTAAATTTGGCTATTCACGCACCATCACGTTTTTTAAATAGTCCAACCCCCTTCTTTTCTCGCCTCCCTGAAAAATGTGTGATGGTAAGTGTGGAAGTTTGATCTACACAAATCCATACCAGCAGTCTATAACATCTGTACTGTCTATATTACACATGGTTTGGGTGAAAATGTCAGTCATCAAAGTCTTGAAACAATTCTGGACACGCTTGAACGCATCATCTCGAGTTCTTATTATTTGCAGAAGGGGGTTGCCGCCTGTGCATGAAACCGCAGGTTTGATGCACTCATTCTTAAGGTTCCTTATATTTTAGTAAATGCAAATGTATAAAAGTTTAAAAGATGACTACATACCCCTTAAAATATCTTGCAGTCCGCCCTTTGGGTAACACTGGTCTATGCTATCCTCCAACATTTATGATACGGTTGTTCTATCAACTTATAAAAACTCACGCAAGTGTTAACTGGAAGATCTGTATTTGCGCTGTTAATTCTGCTTACGACGTGCTAAGGCAGAGCTCATGCCCATACCTGAGCCTGAAGTCCTGCTCCTTCTTGTATGGAGAGTGGGTGTTTCCTACCTCCAGCTCGATAATGTTTTACCTCCTGAACCTCTTGAATCATGAGTAGACAACATCTCCCCTCTGGGCCTGTTGGCTAGAGTTCTAGCCTTTTCAAGGATCTCTCCTCTAGAAACCAGAGAGCACTTACCTCTGATCAGCTGTTCTCATGAAGAACACGGGCTGTCTTTGCTCTCCGGGTTCTGGGAACCTTCTGCACTTTGCCCTGTCACAAGGGAAAAGATGGAGAAACCTATGCTGGCTTGCCACACACAGGGAGTACTACTGAGCTTTTCACTTATCCCTGAGGCTGCAGTCAGATTGCTTGGATAGGAGTGAAAATTCAGGATCCTTTAATAGCCATGACCTTTCCACGCCATCAGTGAGAGTTAAGGTTAAGAGAAACATACTCTTGTAGGTATTTCCCAGGCTTGAGATTACAGTCATAAGCTTTCCAGTGATTATCAGCTCTGAGGTTCTTAGAGAAGTGGGAGTGGCCAGTTTAAGAACACATCTCTCCTTAAAATGCTTCCACTATTATGAGTAAGAACAGATCCCTTTACTGTGCAATCCTGCTGGGGAGGTGACTTAGTCCCAGCAGGCTGCTCTACCTGAACACTTTAGGCTGGGGTGGCTTATTAACAACAGAAATTTATGTCTCACGGTGCTGGAGGTTGGGAAGTCTGAGATTAAGACACCAGCAGATTTTGAGTCTGGTGAGAGCCGACTTCCTCACACATGGCCATCTTGCTGTAATCTCCCATAGTAGAAAGAGCAAGGGGGCTCTTTGAGGTTTCTTTTATGCTGTCACCTTGATGGCTAGGATTTCAACACACAAAATGAGGGGACACATGCGATCCATAGCAAGGAGGTACGATCCCATACCCAAGAGAGAACCTTCCCAGATTCTCCAAGAAACTCTCACTATCTGCCCCCAATTATCACAGTTGCTTCTATCACAACCAAGCATTTTGTATCACCAGGCAACATTTATTGAATGCTTATTGTAGATGGATTCCAAAAATGCTAGTTGCTGCTCTGGGAAAACCAAAGCAATAAGAAGTTGGAGAAAATGTTTTTCCCCAAATTACTTGTTAGGAATTGACTGTCCCCGAAGACACCGAACAAAAGTGGAAAGACCTCAAATGCTGCAGATAGAAGAATCTGGAACTCTGGAAGGGCACTCTAGAAAGGGAAGAGTGGGCGGCAGCATGGTGGAGAGAAAAGATGAGCATCATATTCCTTCCCAACAGTGTGGCTACTCACAATCACCCCTCCCCAAAATGATGTGTAAATTTTTTCTGAAACTCATGAAATGCCTGTTTTCGATGGATCTCCTAAGGAAATGGGCAGGGCATGTGACCTTTGCCCCTGGAGTGACAGAGGTAAAACAGAGACAACACCTGTGGGCTCAGGAGTCAGAGGCATGAGTAGACTCAGGGATTGCAGTGTGAATTCTTACGTTAACGGCACTTAAAATCTAGAGAAGGAGAAAAGGTATATAATCATAAGCCTTAAGGCCTAATGAAATACCTAAGTGCCAGAGTAGTGGTGGTAAAATCAGAAGAGCTCAGTTGGTATTCGTGAGCAGAATGGTGGAGAAAAACATGACAACAAGGTACCTGAACTGGCCCTTAGGGTTAATTTTTTACCTTGGGAATCAATGGCTCCACAAAAGGACATTGGCAGAATGAAGGAGAGGGCCTAGAGTAGTTATTAGAATACATTCTATGACTAAAATTATTTCATGCTTAAATCCCTCCTGTGAACGTTACTTGATTTCAAATTGGAATATCTATATGCTCAAAAAAAAAAATCTATAGACAGGAATCCACAGTAAGTTTCAAAGAAGGAATTCTTTAGCAAAAAGAAGGAATATTTCCATTTCTTGAGAATTTCAATACATCAACAATTTTGGTGAAATACCTTACCATGTTTATAAAATTGCAGTGTATTTTAAGTCCTTACACTTTACAAATTGCCATTTTTACTCTAACGCACAAATAATAACAGCCAATGCTTATTAGTTCTAGTGCCTAAAAGATATATTTTCATTGCACCCTCAACAATTCCATAAGGTACTTATTATTATCCCAATTACACAGGTAAGGGTGATGTGTCACAGAAAAATTCTGTGAGCTGCCTAAAGCTCAGTGCTAAGAGGGGGAGCCAGAATTGGAAAGCAGGCAGTCTGACTCTAAAACCCACACTTTTGGGGCACCTGGGTGTCTCAGTCGGTTAAGCATCCGACTTCAGCTCAGGTCATAATCTCCTGGTTCATGAATTCGAGCCCTGTGTGGGCTCCGTGCTGACAGCTCAGAGCCTGGAGCCTGCTTTGGATTCTGTATCTCCCTCTCTCTCTACCCCTCCCCTGCTCGCGCTCAGTCTCTCTCTCTCTCTCTCTCTCTCTCTCTCTCTCTCTCTCTCAAAAATAAATAAAAACATTAAAAAAAAATTAAAAAGCCCACACTTTCAATGACTGCACCATAAAATTATCTGGGTATTTTCATTTGGATAAAATGTCAAAGCTTAAATTTAAGATCTTTCGGGAATGTGACACCCCCCCACCACGCCCACACACACTCTCTGTGATAGGCTTTGAAGAGATATGAAGCAAACAACTTAAATACGTGTGCGTGTCTGTAACAATTTTCTTCTTATAGTGGGGAGGATAAGAAGTTAGGGATAAACCGCTGGGTGTAGAAAAGCAACTGAAGAAAAGTTCCCAATATCCAGAGTGCAACATCTAGAGCCTAAACTTCTGTCCCTGAGTGCTCTCCCTCCGGCCTCAAATTCCAGATCCACACAAGCAGGGAATGAAATCAGACCAACTGACTGTGTTTTGCAGCTCTGCATAAGTGACCACAAGCGCAAAGGGACAGAGTTTCTGATAATTAAGTCTCCAAAATTAACTCCCCAGTAAGATAAATGAAGAGAGTACATTCCTCTCAGTGATTATTTTAGTCTGCCTGCTGATTCAGCAAGATTAGTGGAGATTAATTTACATTCTCAAGAAAGTGGGGCAGGGAGAGATGGAAATGCCTCATAGGGAAAAAAAAAAAAAGGCAAATTTAGGTCATGGTTCAAGATCTCAACCAAATGGGCCAAAATATAGTTTATTTATGTCTGTTAACTCCCTATCACTTAACATCTGACCTTGGCATGGCAGGCCTAGAATCAGGAAATCTGGGCTCTGGTCCAGCTTCTGCCACTCACTAGACCATGACCCTTAAAAAGGCATTTACCCCTCTGAGTTTCATCTTTCTTACCATTAAAATAGGGATCACATACCAACCTGACCGTGTTGGGGGTTCTCATGGATACAATACATGCAGACGTCCTCTGAGGACTCCACAGGCCACAGATGATGTAACCTTGTTTATTTCATCATTAATGTGAACAAGGTGAACCATCTGCTTATTACGAATATTTCTTCCATCTGAATAATTCAAATCAGATGACGAATTTTACACACGGCTAAGCCAAGAGCGGAGGAACAGGATCGCTTGGTTCTTATTGCCAGAGTCTTTTCAAAACCAAATTGTTAGAACCAGTGATTCTATTCTTAAAGCAGGACCCCTCTAGCTTTCTGGGTGAAATGAATTCAATAATCTGAAAACTGAACTGAGTCTATTCCCAGCTAACCAAATTAATCCTTCTCCAGCAACTAAGAAGAGTTAATAGATCTAATGATGGAGAACATTAAATGTCACAAGCTCTTCTCAAAATGTTCATAAAACAAGCTCCACTGTTTTGAAAGGCAAAGATGCTATTCTGTGATGGCAATATGGGAAAACAGGATAGAATTGAAATAGTATGCTAGCCAAGCACAAATTCTGGCTTCCAGCAGTACAAGGAAGCATGTCAAGAGGGCAAAGACGTGCAGCTCAATGTGCAAAGAAGAAACCATCCCAGAGGAGTACAGGTAAAGGCTCTTCTGAAAATAGATTATTTCTATTCCCTTAGGCGTGCATGTAGTAAGTAGAGCCACCTGGCCTTCCTGGAACTTTTATTAAAAATTGATGATTGACAATGTAAGGCATAAGAAAATTCAATGGAAAGATTATGTACCATAAAATTACTTGAACATTAAAAAGATAGTGGTTTGAAAAAGAATCGTCTTTTTAACATCTTATTATTCTGTACATTCATCTCCACTGCTCCTAAATTCCCATTTTCCTTCCATCATACCCCCATGTCTTTCCCACTTTTCTTCTTCTTCTTCTTCTTCTTCTTCTTCTTCTTTTGTTTTTCAGGAGAGAGAGCATGCATGCATAAGCAGGGGAGGGGCAGAGGGGGGAGAGAGAGACCGAGAGAGAGAGAGAGAGAGAGAGAGAGAGAGAGAGAGAGAGAGAGAATCTTAAGCAGACTCCATGTTCAGCACAGAGCCCAACACGGGGCTTGATCCCAAGACCCTAGGATCATGACCTGAGCCAAAATCAAGAGTCGGACATTCAACCAACTGAGCCACCCAGGTACCCCTCCCATTTTTATTCTAAAATACATCTCCAAAAAAAGTTTCTTATGTTGTTAAATGACTTTCTGATGAAAGTTCCTTCATAGCTAATGGATATATATTGATTTAAGTATGTGTGCTTATCACATAAATATTATAACAAAAATCAATGTACAGTTTTAAAATTAGAAACAACTGTCTATAACCCCATGTCATCACTCCAGTGATTATTTTCCAGGCCATGTATTTGTTTATGAATAGCTAGAATCTAGTTTAAGTGCGACTTGGGTTTCTATCGTATATTCTATATTATAAATATTTCATGTTAAGTTTCTCCCAATAAAGTTTATTAAAAGGTAAAAAGGAGCTTAACCAGATTTTTGGGATATTTAGGATACTGTCCTCTTCCAAAGATACTATTTGAAGAAATAGATTAACATTAATAATAACGACGATGGTGACAAGTGGCTCAGTCAGTGCTGCCACATACGGATGTGTAGGTTGAATGTGGCACAGCTCTAGAGGGCACTGCTGACATTTTGGTCATCATAAGATACTGGCTTTCCTTATGCCAGTATTCCAACAGACGGCAGGAAAGTACCTAACTCATAGGATTAGGCTAATGGTAAGCTGTCCCTATTTATTCGAGGTACCATGTCTCAGGCTCCGTTCAATGAGCTTTTCCCACATAGCCTCATGAAACCCTCTCAACAATCCTGTGAGCATAGAAATTATTGTTGTTAACCATGTTGAACAGATTAGGAACTAAAACCTTTGTTCATTCAGTTAATAAGGGGCAGGGGGAGACTTAGTCTAAGTTCTTTCAGACTCTAGAATCTAAGTCCAACCAATTGTTAAACTCTACGTCTCACTTTCAATGAATTCAGTGAATTCAGAGATACCTGCATTGCTACACGTTACCCACATGCCAAATAGTGACTTTCCTCTTGCAGATTCCTTCTTCAAGGATGCAATTATAGGGTCAAAGAATAGTTTCATTTTTCAGTGATACAAATTTACTTAATCATCAATAATGTAGTTAAGTTCCACTACATCTTTTCATCCTTCATTGAAAAAATATTCACTCATCACGTAGTATGTTCCAAACACTGTTATACACACACACACACACACACACACACACACACACACACACACACTATTGGTATATAGACCACTTTGTGTTTCGCAGAAGCTTAAAATTAAGTGGCAAGCTAACAAATAACCACTGTTTCTGCTCTTCTCACTCCTGTTTTCCATCTTGAACTTCATAAAATGTCAACTTCGCCGTTTAACTTTACATGTTTGATAAGTGGTAATGATAAACATGGATCCCAGTGACCCCTAGCAACTGTTGCTCTGGTGTGTATGGGGAAGTGGTGGAAGTGAGGCAGAAAAGGCAAAAAGTGGGTAGGAAAAATTTTCCCCTTATGAAAATTCCTATAGCACTTTGTTTACACAATATCTTCATGCCTTATGATTTAGTTACTTCGGTGAGTGTCATATCTAGAATTTTTCAGGCAGAAATCATACTACGCATAACTTAAAAAAACCTGGTTCTTTGTGCTCACTCGATAAATATCTTTTAAATGAAAGAAAACACTATATGAATGACCAGTAATATTGAGGAACAGAAAATAGAGGAATTAGTAATTTGTCCCATACACACACACACACAAACACACTCATACGCACACACACACACAGACACACACACATAGACACACACACACACATGCAGAGACTTTTTTGGATGCCCAAGTATTTTTTTTTTAATTTCAGAGAGAGAAAGAGCGTGCACATGTTTGTAAGTGGGGGAGAGGAGCAGAGGGTGAGGGAATCTCAGTCAGGCTCCACACTCAGCAAAGAGCCTAAGACAGAATTCGATCCCATGACCCTGCAATCAAGACCTGAGCCCAAATCAAGAGTCAGATGCTCAACCAGCTGAGCCACCAGGCACCCTTCTTTTTTTATTATAAGAAGCCTCAGAAACCATGACTCTATACACACAATTGGTTTGAGCATACCAAATATACAATAATTTGTAATGTTCTTTTGCACTGTTTTCAAATCTTGCCTGATCATAAAATCAATTTTGGAAAATAGCCATTCCCAGATTCTTCCTTGCAGTATCTGATCTAGTTGGACTGAGTCTTACAATCAGGCAAAAAATTTTAAAACTACTCTCAAAAGATGTGTGACATGTCAGACCTCACAACAGATTAAAAATATGAAGAGTGGAAAGTTCTGAATAGGCGAGCACAACTTCTCATATCTAGTATTTAGTTTTTTTAAGTTTATATATTTATTTTGAGAGAGAGAGAGAGCACAAGCTGGGACGGGCAGAGAGAAGGAGAGACAGAATCTCAGGCAGGCTCTACACCACCAGCATAGAGCCTGATGTTGGGCTCAAGCTCACAAGCCTTGAGATCACGACCTGAGCCGAGATCAAGAGTAGGACACCAAACCGACTGTGCCACCCAGGCACCCCTCTAGTATCTAGTATTTAAAGCAAGAAGAACAGATAAGATTTGGGGATTACCTGCATGCCTGTTAGAAACAGAATAGAAACTCCTCTGCTATGTTGCTGTCCTCAGTTTTGAAAATGGATTCTTAATGTGTCCATGTACAGGAGAAGTCATAATTTTAAGTTGCCTAATAAAAGTTAAATATAGTGGATACACTGTAATTAGACTAGTAGAAGGGAGGACCATGTTAGCAAATGCTCTCCTAAAAATGGAATTTGAGGTCAAGGATGGCCATACACTTATGCCATGGGAGGAGGCATTCTGCCTGTTTCAAGTAACAGTCTCTTGAGTTGTACATTTACAATTCTGCTCCTAAACTACAAACTTTGAAAAAGCTTTGTGAAATATATCAATTTACTTCCTATACGTAACCCAGAGGAATGTCTTCATATGATCCCAGACATGTCCTAAAATGCAAGAATGTACATGCACAAGAATGTACATGCATATCAAACTAACTGCCCCGAACTAAAAACAACCCAAATATCCATCAAGTACAAAATAGTGAAATAAGTTGGAGTATATTCCCAAAAGGGAATATTTTACAGCAACAACAATAAACAAGTAACAACACGAATATCACGATCGTAATATGTGTGCAAAGGAAGCCAGGTATAATAGACTACATATTGCCCAATTTCATTTATATAAAATACAAAATCAGGCTAACAATCTATGGGCTTAGATGTCAGGAGAGCAATTGCCTGGGGAGGCTGCTTACTGGGAAGGGGGTTGAGGAGGCTTCTGGATCTAAGGGCTGGTCACATATGGGCAATTTTGTAAATACGTATTAAGGTGCACACTTACATTTTTTCACTTTTCTGATGGTATGTCATATATCAATGTACCATTTACTCCTAGAAAAAAATATCTGATTATGTTTCTCCTCAAATTCTGTGGTTGTGTGTAGGGTAGGGGAATTTTTGTTGGTTATCTTCACTGATTCATTGTCTTCTCCAGAGAAAAGCTACAGAGAGTTTATATAGAAAATACATGACAATTTCCAAATGCAAAGATTACGCCTTTTATCTACTTCCAGTCTATTATTTACTTTGAATGTGTTTTCCAATAATGGCCCTATATTTGTGCTGACTCATCCTCTTGACCCTGCCAGATCCTCTACAGAAAGACAGAACAGAGAGAAGAATCTATAACTCATCTAGGTCAGTGGTTCCAATCAAGTCTGTGAAAGAACACACAAGGACTTTGTTCCCCGAGGGTCACCTCTGTCAGCCCTGCCCCAGTCGGCTGTTGTGAACAACCGTTCCTTCCAGGTCAGGAGACCCTCTGGGTGAGTGTGTTGATAGTAAACGTCTGTCACTATGACTGAAGTGACAGGTTGCCGAGTCAAGAGAACTATTGTACGTAAGGATAGCGAGGTTGGTGTGCGGATTGAGCTAAGGAGCTTTTGAAAGATCAGCATTGGAAAATGGCCTCTGTGGCAAACATTGTGAGTTCTGCCCCCAGATCTCTACTGATCCCTCTTTACTATTTTGGGGTACCTCCCTCCAATCTGTCAGTGGGCTCTCCCATCCTAAAGCCAGCACCCACGGTTCTTTCTCAGACAACTTTGGGAGCTCCCAGAGCTGCTTCACCACCATTTGCAGAGAGCTGGAAGTCTAGAAATGTATGTCTCCCCCATGGCAGCCCTTGGTGACAGCTCTAGCCCCCAGGCCTCTGCTTAGGAGACCCCCGAGGCAGGACCAGAACAGGGGGAAGGTGAGGGAAGAATACAATTTAAGGAGGCACCAAAAAACTCAGTAATCAAAATAAATATTTCAATGAAATATTTGAAAAAATCAGAATGAACATAAAAATTCATGATGATCAAAATATCAAAATTTACACACAGGATCAATACTGCTGAAATTTCTTGTTGCCTCAGGTTCTGGCATGGTTCCACACGGCACTACTCTGAGGTGAAAGTGCTCCAGAGCTCCCCTTTAGGTGTTTCCCCCACAACCTGGGGCCTAAGGCATTAGGAGAAGGGTTCATGTGTCTTTTTTATTTGGAGGGGTTTTCTTTTGCCTCAGAGGATTTCATCTCTCCCCTGGCCCACCGCCCATCTTGTTTTTCCATCCCCGTAGTCTCAAAAGGACACCTCTCCTACAGGTGTTGCCTTTCTAGAACTGGCACCTGAGGCCCAACTCACACCCAGCCCTTTTCCTTCAGGCAGGGAAGGACCTGCCAAGAGGCAAGACTTTTTCTTTACTGCTGTACTTCCGTATCTTTCTTTTTCATAGTGATGGTTTTAGTTCAATCTCCTCTTTTTTCTTTCACACAGTAGGACCCCCGCTCGCCCTCTCACCCAGCTGGAAGGAAAGTTTGTTTTTCTGCCCTCAGGTAATGTAGAGTTTGTTCAAACCAAAGGCGTTAGATTTACATAATCTTATTTTTGTTGTTGGTCTGTAAAATTACAAGGATGTTTGGAGAGATTTGGAGTTAGTCAGCTGCTGTTATCTTGGCCCCCCAAAAGTTCCCCAGGTTTTGACCCCTTGTGAAGAGTGCTATATCCAGAGCCTTCTCCTTCTAGGCTAGCTCATTTTGACCTTTTCCCTGAGTGCTTTCTCCCGTTCTGAGGCTGACAACACCACAAGTGGAAACCGTGACACAAAGAAAAGTGCATGAGACCTTACCACTGAAAGTATAATATCTCTTTCAGAGAAAATAGTAACCTGCCCTAAAAAGTATTTTACAATTCATTACAATTCACGAAGCTCCACTATGAAAATCACAACCCTGTCACATAACAGCTCTAACTCTACGTGTAAACAACTAAACAACTCGAAGAAGAATATAATATTGGATTAATGCCTTTAAATTTATTTCATTACTTGCTCTATTGCAGCAGATGAAATGCTGGGAAGCAGGAATGAGAAGCAAGCTCTCCAAGTTCCTAGATCATGAGCTTCATAACATACATTTAAGGTGCCATCTCCTGGCGAGAGCTTTTCTAGACCTCTAAACCAGAGCACGTATTTCATCTTTGATTGTGTGCTGAAACAGGCTCTAATAATGGCATCTGGCCACTTATTTCTAAAACAAATATAAGAAATTAAAAAGTCCTTTGCCAGTCATCAGTTAAAAATAGGAGTCTTCTGAACAAGCTATGAGAATTATATCAATGTCAGTTTCCTGGTTTTGATATTGGACTATAGTGATGCGAAGTGTTAACATCGGGGCAGGCTAAGTGCAAGAGATCTGCATGCACATTTCTTTGCAATTTCTTGTGTACCTATAATTATTTCAAAATAAACATTTTAAAAATTTAAACAACAACAACAAAGGTTTTTCTTGTCCTGCAGGAAGAGTTTGTGATTGGAAAGATAGGGCACTGCTCATTAGATGGGATCTAAGAGGGAAGCTGTGCAGATAAATGCCCAACAACCCAAATTCCATTGCACATGATGTCATCTATGAATGCCTTATAAATGGAGCAAGACTTCATGTGCATCTGAGAAATTGATCTGCACTGATACCCAGTGCTACATGAATGACTATCTCAGTTTTTCAGAAGACACTTGTCTTGGGACCGCTTGTGTTAGTTTACCCTGCCATGTGGGTAAATCTTTCTGAGCACCCCTGGTGAGTCATACAGTAATTGGCTGTCTGTGTGAGAGGCTGAATAAAAGCCCCCAAAGATATTAGGTCCTACTCCCTGGAAACTGTAAGTGTTATGCTGTTTGGGAAAAAAGGGTCTTTGCAGGTGTGATTAAGGGTCTTTAGGTGGAGAGACCATTGTGAATAACTGGGTGCGCCCTAAATGCAATCACAAGTGTCTTTATGAGAGAAAGACAGATGTAGATGCCACACAGTCACACAGAGGAGAAGGCAATATGAAGACAGAGCAGAGAGAAATGTGAAGGTACTGGCTTTGAAGCCTGGAGTGGTGTGGCTACAAATGAGAGAACGGTGGCTGCTGCAAGAGGCTGGAAGAGGCAAGGAGTGGATTCTCCCATAGAGCCTCTGGAGAAAGCATGGCTTTCCTCTGTCAGGTGGACACCTTGATTTCAGCCCTGTAATAAGGATTTTGGAATTCTGACCTACAGAACTGTAAGAGGACTCATTTTTGTTGTTTTAAGCCCACATGTGATAATTTGTTAGAGCAGCCACGGGAAACTAATACATGTGATGGGAGACAGTTTGTTACAGTGATCCTGACATGAAGTGGGGAACTCTTTGGACTCTGTGGAAACAGCACTAGCTGGCAAGTCAAGAGGCTTCCCTTCTTGATCTCCGAGGTCTCTTCTAACACAAAGATACAAGTATATAACCAAATTCTGCTTCTGTGTAACTTCTATGCCCAGTGGGAAGAAAAGAATCTTTTGCAAGTATGCCTAAGGCTTTTCTATCTCGTACTGCAATAGACACATCCAATGCTAATTAAAGTCCCTCCTCTTATCCTACCACATCCTAAGTATGCAATCTAATTCGTTCAAACCTGCCCTCCTCCTTTCTCACTATACGCCAGCGGCATCGGGGTCACCCGGGAATGGTTAGAAATGCAAAATGTCAGGCTTCACCCCAGACCTGCTGAATGAAAACTTGCATTAAAAATTTTTTTTAGTTTAAATTCCAGTTAGTTAACATTCAGTATAATATTATTATAGGTGTACAATATAGTGATTCAGTACTTCCATAAGGACACCCAGTCAGCATCACAAGTGTGCTCCTTAATCCCTATCACCTATTGCACCCATCCCCCCCCCCCCCCCGACCTCCCCTCTGGTAACCATCAGTTTGTTCTCTATAGTTAAGAGTCTGTTTCTTGGTTTCTCTCTCTCTCTCTTTTTTTCCCTTTTGTTCATTTGTTTTGTTTCTTAAATTCCACATACTTAGCGAATCATATGGTAAAACTACATGGTATTTGTCTTTCTCTGACATACTTTGCTTAGCATAATTCTCTCTAGCTCCACCCATGCACATGATAGATTTCATTCTTTTTATGGCTGAATGACATTCCATTGTACACATATACCACTTTTTCTTTATCCATTCATCTATCAATGGACACTTCTATAATTTGGCAACTGTAGATAATGCTGCTACGAACATTGGGGTGCATGTATCTCTTTGAATTAGTATATTTGTATTATTTGGGTAAATGCCAAACAGTGCAACTGACGGATTGTAGGGTAGCTGTGTTTGTAACTTTCTGAGGAAACTCCACACTGTTTTCCAGAGTGGCTGCACCAGTTTGCATTCCTACCAACAGTGCAAGAGGGTTCCCCTTTCTCCACATCCTTGTCAGCACCTGCTGCTTTTGTGTTGTTGATTTTAGCCATTCTGACAGGTTTAAGGTGACATCTCATCGTAGATTTGATTTGTTTTTCCCTGATGGTAGGTGATGAGCTTCCTTTCATGTGTCTGTTGGCAACCTATCCGTATGTCTTCTTTGAAGAAATATCTGTTCATGTCTTCTGCCTGTTTTAAATGAGATTATTTGTTTTTGGAGTATTGAATTGTATCTGTTCTTTATATATTTTGGATAATAACTCTTTATCAGTTATGTCACTTACACATATCCTCTCCCATTCCATAGGCTGCCTTTTAGTTTTGTTGTTTCATTTGCTGTGTGGAAGGTTTTTGTTATAATGATGTCCCAATAGTTTATTTTGGCTTTTATTTCTCTGCCCTCAGGAGACATATCTAGAAAGAAGTTGCTATAGCCGACGTCAAAGAGGTTACTGCCTGTGTTCTCCTCTAGGACTTTTATGGTTTCAGGTCTCACATTTAGGTCTTTAACCCATTTTGAATTTATTTTTGTGTTTGGTGTAAGAAAGTGGACCAGTTTCATTCTTTTGCATGTTGCTGTCCACTTTTCCCAACACCATTTGTTGAAGAGACTGTCTTTTTTCTACTGCACATTCTTTCCTTTCCTCTTTTGCTGAAGATTAATTGACCACATAGTTATGGGTTCATTTCTCAGTTTCCTATTCTGTTCTGTTGATCTATATGTTTAATTTTAGGCTAGTACCATAGTGTTTTGATGACTACAGCTTTGTAATATAAATTTAAGTCCAGAATTGTGATGTCTCCGGCTTTGCTTTTCTTTTTCAAGATTGCTTTGGACATTCAGGGTCTTTTGTGGTTCCATGCAAAATTTAGGGTGGTTTGTTTTAGCTCTGTGAAAAATGCTGTTGGTATTTTGATAGGGATTGCATTAAATGTGTAGGTTGCCTTTGGTAATATAGACATTTTGACAATATTTGTTCTTCATTCCATGAGGATGGAATCTCTTTCCATCTCTTTGTGTCTTCTTCAATTTCTTTCATCAGTGTTGTAAAGTTTTCAGACTTTAGGTCTTTCACCTCTATGATTAGGTTTATTCCTAGGTATCTTATTATTTGGAGTACAATTGTAAATGGGATTGTCTTCTTAATTTCCCTTTCTGCTGCTTCATTATTGGTGTATAAAAATGCAACAGGTTTCTGTACATTGATTTTGTATCCTGAGACTTGGCTTAATCCATTTATCAGTTCTAGCAGTTTTTTGGTGGAATCTTTCTGGTTTTCTATATAGAGTATTCTGTCATCTACAAATAGTGAAAGTTTAACTTTTTCTTTGCCTATTTGGAGGCCTTTTATTTCTTTTTGTTGCCTGATGGCTGTGGCTAGGACTTCTGGTCCTATGCTAAATAACAGTGGTGAGAGTGGAAATTCCTGCCTTGTTCCTGACCATAGAGGAAAACCTCTCAGGTTTTCACCACTGAGGAAGATACTAGCTGTGGGTTTTTCATATATAGGCTTTTTTATGTTGATGTATGTTCCCTCTAAGCCTACTTTGTTGGGGTTTTTATCATGAATAGATGCTGTACTTTGTCAAATGCTTTTTCTCCATCTATTCAAATGATTTTTATGGTTTTTATTCCTTCTCTTTTGATATGATGTATCATGTTGATTCATTTGTGAGTATTAAACCACCCTTACAACACAAGAATATATCCCACTTAATTGTGGTGAATGATTTGTTTAATGTATTGTTGGATTCAGCTTGCTAGCATTTTATTGAGAATTTTTGCATAAATGATCATCAGGGATGTTGGCCTGTAGTTCTCTCTTTTACAGGAGTCTTTATCTGGTTTTGGTATCACAGTACTGCTGACCTCGTAGAATGAATTTGGAAACTTTCCTTCCTTTGCTATTTTATGGAATAGTTTGAGAAGAATTGGTATTAACTCTAAATGTTTGGTAGAATTTCCCTAGGAAGTTATCTGGCCCTGGATTTTTGTTTGTTGGAAGATTTTTGATTACTGATTCAATTTATTTCCTGGTTATCAGTCTGTTCAAGTTTTCTATTTCTTCCTGTTTCAGTTTTGGTAATTTATATGTTTCTAGAAATTTATCCATTTCTTTCAGGCTGTCCAATTTGTTGGCATATAGTTTTTCATAATATTCTCTTATAATTGTTTTCATTTCTGTGGTGTTGGTTGTTATTTCTCCCCTCTTATTTGTGATTTTATTTATTTAGGTCTTTTTTCTTTTTGATAAGTCTGGATAGAAGTTTATCAATTTTATTAATTGTTTCAAAGAATCAGCTCCTGGTTTCATTGATCTGTTCTACTTTTTTTTTAGTTAATATCATTTATTTCTGCTCTAATCTTTATTATTTCCTTCCTTCTGCTGGCTTAGACTTTGTTTCTTGTTCTTTTTCTAGCTCCTTTAGGTGTAAGGTTAGGTTGTTTATTTGAGATTTTTCTCGTTTCTTAATGTAGGCCTGTATTGATATATACTTCCCTCTTAGGACTGCTTTTGCTGCATCCCAAAGATTTTTGGACCATCATGTTTTCATTTTCATTTATTTCCATGTACTTTTTTATTTCTCCTTTAATTTACTGGTTGACCCATTCATTGTTTAGTAGAATGCTTAACTTCCATGTATTTGTGATCTTTCCAAATTTTGTCTTGTGGTTGACTTCTAGTTGCGTAGCATTGGGGTCAGAAAAGGTACATGGTATGATTTCAATCTTTTTGTATTTGTTGAAACCTGTTTTGTGACCTAATATGTGATCTATTCTGGAGAATGTTCACTTGAAAAGAATGTGTATCCTGCTGTTTTAGGACAGAATGTTATGAATATATCTGTTAAGTCAATCTGGTCCAGTGTGTCAATCAAAACCAGTTTCCTTGTTTATTTCATGTTCAGATGATCTGTCCATTGCTTTAAGTGGGATGTAAAGTTTCCTACTATTATCGTATTATTATCAATTAGTTCCTTTATGTTTGTTTTACATATTTGAGTCCTTCTATGTTGGGTGCATAAATATTGACAATTGTTATATCTTCTTGTTGAATTGTCCTCTTTATGATTATATAATTTCCTTCTGTGTCTCTTGTTATAGTCTTTCTTTTAAAGTCTAGTTTCTCCAATATAAGTATTGCTATTCAGGCTTTTCTTTGACATATTTAGGTGAGAAATGTTTCTCTGCTCCCTCACTTCCAAATGGCAGGTGCCTTTAGTTCTAAAATGAGTCTCTTGTAGGCAGCATATATAGGGGTCTTGTTTTTTTTTTATCCATTCTGACACACTGTGTCTTTTAATTGGAGTGTTGAGTCCATTTACATTCAAAGTAATTATTGATAGATATGTATTTAGTGCCATTTTATTACTTGTTTTGTTGTTGTTTCTGGAGATTTCCTCTGATCCTTCCTTGTCTCTGTCCCTTTTGGTGTCTCTTTTGCAGTCAGAGTCCCCTTTAATATTTCTTGCAGGGATGGTTTAGTGGTCAACCTTTCATTTTTGCTTGTCTAGGAAACTCTTTATCTCTCCTTCTATTCCAAATGACAGCCTTGCTGGATAGAATCTTCTTGGCTGCAGATTTTTCCCATTCAGCACTTTGAATATATCATGCTACTCCTTTCTGGCTTGCCAAGTTTCTGTTGAGAAATCTCTAGCTAGCTTTATAGGTTTTCCCTTATAAGTTAAGTACTTCTTTTGTCTTACTGCTTTTAAGATTTTTTTCTTTATCACTATATTTAGCAAATTGAATTATAATATGTCTTGATATTGGCCTGTTTTGTTGATTTTGATGGGAATTCCATGTGCCTCCTGGGTCTGGGTGTCTGTTTCTTTCCCCAGATTAGGGACATTTTCTGAAATTTTTTATTGAAATAAAGTTTGTGCCCCCTTTGCTAGCCTTCTTCATCTAGAACTCTGAAAATATGAATGCTATTATGTTTGATGGAGTCACTGAGTTCCCTGAGTCAATTATTATGTTGCATAATTCATTCTTTCTTCTATTTGGCTTCATTATTTTCCATTATTTTGTCTTCTAAGTCACTAATTTGGCCCTCTGCCTCTTCCAGCCCACTGTTCAATGCATCAAATATGATTCTAATCTTGTTTATCGCATTCTTCATCTTGGGTAGATTCTTTTTAAACTCTTATCTCTTTAGTAAGCATCTCACTGATATCTTCTATTCTTTTTTTCAAGTCTAATGAGCATTCTTATGATTATTTCTTTAAATTCTCCATCAGGTATATTATTTATATCTGTTTCATTTAGATGTCTGTCAGTGACCTTATCTTGTTCTTTCCTTTGGGAGAAAATCCTCCATATTGGCATTTTGTCTAAGTCTCTGCCTTCTTCTGTGTATTAGAAAAGTTAGTTATGTCTCTTCCTGAAAGTAATAGCTTTAGAAGAAGAGGTCATGTAGTGCCCAGGGTCTGGTGCTTCAGGGAGTGTCTCTGGTACGTGCTACATGCAGCAGAGTTGGAGGATCTTAGGCTAATCTTGTCCCATGACCACAACTAGATAACTATCAAATCATCCTAAATACCCCAGAAATCGACCTGAAGACTGATAGAAAAAAACTACACAACTAAATTGAGAGAAGAGGCCACGTGAAAAAAGGTAGAAACTGTGGAGGCATGGTTTAGGGGAGAAATGGATTATATATAGGTGCTGTGGCAGGGAGAGAGATGTGGTTACAAAGGAAGAGAGAGAGAGAGAGAGAGAGAGAGAGAGGAAGGGAGGGAGAGAGGCACCCAGGGGAATGTACAAGGAGAATGTTTCCCCAAAGTCATTGACTTGGAAAATGAGAAGGTCTAAATTTGGTGAGTTCTTGCAACCAGCAGGGTTTAAAGCCTGGAGTTTTAAAGGTTAGTAAGCTTGGCTGTGATAGAGACTGGAGGGTACTGCACTGCTACTGAAGAGAAGGCAGGCAAACAACCCAGGGGCAGATAGATGGAAACAGTGATTTGAAGAATGTACCCTCAGCCTAAGGAAAGATTATTCACTCTTTTCAGAAAGCTTTCCTGAATGACAACATTTGTGGTGATGCCTCTCTGGGAACAAAGGAACTGGCTGATGCCATATCCCTCCCCCACCCCTCAGCATAAACACCTGAGGGAAGCAGTGCATTGCAGACATTGGCTGCCTAACTTACTTATACCAACTCCAACACTCCTGCACTCTGGTGGGACTGCCCTTCTCAGTCAAGCTTGCCTCAGTTGCAGTGCAGTGAGACCCTCCCCCCAGAAGACCAGTGCAAACCCCTGTCCACACCACATCTCCTGACAAGATAGTTCCACAGGGCATCAGTTCTGGTGGAGTTGGTGTCAGGTCTCATTTTACAAGCAGACCGGAGCACATCTAGTTAAAACTCTCTATATTCAGTCCAGGGATGAAAGAAACACTGCCCACAATAGACAAGGAAAGCCTCTGCAGATGACTGACCTGAAGGATAGAGCAGCCAAAACACAGAGGGTACACAGACATTGCATTTTAACAAGTTCTCAGGTGATTATATTGTGCACATTATAAAGTTTGAGAGGCTCTGCTCTAGGACTCAGAAAATCAGCAAAATCTTGAAATGGCCTCAAACATCTAAGCTTACTTGTAAGACCTCAGTCACAGGTACTAGCCTACCAAGAAATGCCAGTGCTTTAGAGAACATCCTACTGTATGCACACATACAGCGATGACTTCTACACTGGCTAACCAGATTGTTTTGACATAATACATGTCATTAATAACATTGTAAACGTGGTAGTTTCCTTAAGAAATAAAGACGATGTCTTTTCCCCACCACTTAATATAATACAGCTTTTATTTGTGGCTCTCTAACTGCCAGGCTTCATGTTGTTTTCTTCCAGCAATATTATTCTGGTGCCAGCTGAGAAGGGCAAGCTCAGCCCAGCTGGGTTTTTCCTTTTGTATTGTTGCTTGCTTAGAAGGTAGCAGCCTCACCTCCTTTAGTACCCCATTTGAGAGCTCTGTGGGTGTTCCCTGGGCTTGTAATTGCACAGAGTTTGTTTGGGAACAGTAATGTTTCCATAGTTCCAATTGCTCTGTTTGTCTGGCTCCCTGTTACTGATGTTTGTAATCTCACAGTGGCATATGACGCCAACTTGTCCATATTTGCTCCCCTTGTTTGCAACAATGCTGCTGACCCGATTTCACAAAAACACACAGTGTATTTCTCCCCATCTTGCCCTGATTCTTTAGTTTAACATATTTAGACTGCATTTGATTTTATCAGGATTAAAGCAAAAATTGAATTCAATCTTTTAGCCATTCCAACCGACATTCCATTGACATGAAAGGAGCATTCTTGAAGCTGATACATGTGAACACATTCATTTTTCTCCCTGTTTATTTTTAGATAAAGAGATTCTTTGGTCTACGGCCACTGGAAAATAGTGATCACCAGGAGAGAAGAAACCGAAAGAATAGCTAATTAATCAGGGAAAAACTCTTGGCTAATGACTTATTGAATTAGAGAAACAGAACTCTCACATCAAACTGACTTATACCCTAGCTTTCTCCTTTGCAACAGGACCTCCTGGGGCTGCAGACTATGCCATCAAAACCACAAACAGCAAATAATTCAGGAAATCATCAGAGCTGGAGGATAAATATGAGTACATAAGTTTAGATTCTACTCTGTTGGCAAGGAAAAACAGTTATAAGAAAAATAGGACTGGATTCAAATGCTACCCATTCTTCAAACCAAATATCTATTTGAAATAACCATATGGGCCCCCAAAAATGCTTAGTTGACTTGATATTTGTCTTTGCTTTCTATTTCCTCCTGGGCAAACAGAAAGGAATGGCTATGTTTTTAAATAGGATAAAGCAACTTTAAATGAAAACTATATAGCAAAAGTCAGACTTATTTGAATGCAAGAATCATATGAGACCCAATGAGGGCATTATTTTTGCCCTGGAGGAGATATTTTCTAGTAGACAACACGTCTGACGGTGCTAGTTCTGATGAGTGTTTATTCTATTAGCCTGACATTTCACATTCTATATTACTAGGCACACACTCTAACTGAAAATTTGCATAAATTCTATTATTCATATGGTAATACCCATCATAAAAGTGAAATGCCTTTATTGTTACAGATGGGTATTTTTTTTTCAAAAACTATACACAAAATGAAAGATGGTGTCAAAAGAATTTGAGTATTTACAGAGAACCATATAAAAGTGCTGCAAATTCTGTAGTATCCATTTGAGATAAGGGGAAAGAAATTATCAGGTTGATATTGGCAAGGCTGTGTAACCTTGGGCCAAACAACCTCTTTGAACCTCCATTTACCACAGTGTAAACAGTATAGTTACAGTGGCAGGCCTGATGGGATGTTGGTGAAGGTTAAACAAGACCCCCAAATTCAAGCACCCAGTTCTCTGTCTGGCCCATAGCAGCTTAGTCCCTTGCTTGTTGTTCTTGTTGTAGCAACTACCTTTCAAAGGTCTTCCATTTAGTGTGGAAATTATATACCAATGCAAAAGGAAAAATAAACCTTCTATAACCTGTTACATTTCTGTCTCCAAAATATCCCATAAAACCCCAATACTCAATGAGGTTAGAGAAAATTGGTCTTAAAGTGTGACTGAGATTATCCCCTGTTCTCACCATTCTAACTCCTAAGGTTTTACCTGACTCTCCTGGTTCACATCTGTAAGAGGAGAGAAGATGCATTTACCCTAAAAGAGAGAGGATCTGAGGTTCCCCCCTTCAGCAGGACACAAGGGTTCTGAGAGCTTCCCTTGTGAGAGTGTCTTCTAACATAGCAGTTCTGAGGCGCACCCATGGGTTGTACCGCTGGACACAGTTAATATGTCAAAATATGCACTTGTTGATTGAGTCAGTAAATGTAAAGTGTTGGCTCACACAATTAATTTGCATTTATGACTCCTTTTTAGGAACAGGACTTTATATCTATATACTACTAAAAGTAATAGCAACAGAAATTATTAGAGTGTATCTGAACAATGTATGTTTTCTAAGGCCAATAAACAGTTTGATCAGTCCATGGGTGTTACATACACATGTAGTAAACTCCAATTTTTTTTATAACTTTTCAACTTATACATGTTATTTAACTTTTTTGCTTTTCATTTGAAAACTAGCAATAATATCTTCTTCACAGGGCTCTTGGGAAGATTAAAATAAGAGAGAGAAAAATTAAGTACCTTACATACAGTGGTGCTTGAATGTTACTTCCCTTTTATTTATCCAGTTAACAAATATTCATTGGGCGATTATTACGTATTAATTTGCATGTTGGGTTGTTGGGGCCAACCAAGAGTTTGCCTTATAGTGGTAGAGTCAAAAGATGAATAAATATGCAAGATAATTTAGATAGTGATAAGAACTATAAAGTAGTGAATATACCAGTTAGCTATTGCTATGCAATTAATTATTTCAAAATTCAGTGACTTAAAAAGCAAGCATTTATTATTGCAGCAGACCAGTTGGATAGTTCTTCTAGACTCAGCAAGTCTCACTCATTTATCAGTGGTCATCTGCGTGTTGCCTCAATGGCTCTACCAACCTTGGCTTGAGTCTCTTACGTGTATAGAGATCAGCTGATCTACACTGAGCCAACGTGGCTTTGTTCCACATGACCTGTCATCCTCCAGCAGGACATGCTTGCTCTCATGTCACTTTAGTTTCATTCCATTGGCCAGATTAAATCTGTAAGATTCTGCCTCTTGATGGGAAGGGCTGAAAGCTAAGAGGTTTGGACACAGAAAGAGATGGAAAATTGCTTTCATTTTCAAAACCAATCTATCCCAGTGAGTTTATGCTCACTTTAAGGGCAGTAGTCAGAGAATCCTCTCTGAGTGGGTAATCTTTGAGTTACGGATGAGCTGGTCTTGTGAAGACTTAAGGGCCTACCAGGCAGAGAAAATAGCACATGTAAAAGCCCTGAGGCAGGAACTATGACCTCATTATTTTCAAAGAATGGACCAAAGGCCAGCGTGGCTGTTCTATTTTCCTCCATAGTGTCGGATCCACTTTAGACTGTGGTTGGTGGCAGAGATCAGGATGAAGAACGTGAGTGGAAGTACAACAGTTAAAAGAGCTAAGATTCTGGGGACTACAACTGAGTCAACCCTTTTGCTATGATCAAAAGCAATACCAGTGCTTCCACACAGAACTCCCAAGGTTTTCCGTGTCTCAAAATCTTTACAGACATTCAGGGTTGAAGTTTTAGGTGTAATATAAGATAGAACGTTTGTTATTTCAGAAAACATTAAGGAGTACTTCTAAAATGAATCATTTCCAGGGGCACCTGGGTGGCTCAATCAGTTCAGGTCGTGATCTTGAAGTTTGTGAGCTCCAGCCCCTGAGCGGCTCTGCGCTGACAGCTCAGAGCCCGGAGCCTGCTTAGGATTCTGTGTCTCCCTCTCTCTCTCTGCTCCTCTCCTGTTTGTGCTCTCTCTCTCTGTCTCTCAAAAATAAATAAGCATTAAAAAATTTAAAAAATAAAATAAAAAATAAAAAATAAAATAGATCGCTTCCATCCCTTTCTTTCCCGGGCAGCACTGTAGAATTTTCCTAAGTAGTTTTATTTGATTATTTTTTGATCTGTCCTCACCAAAATCTTCATTCCAGTAACTCAGAGTACAGAAAACTAACCCATCGCACTAGGCACAATTAAAATGGAAAGAAAAACTGCAAGAGGCAAAAGGCCATGTCAAGGCAAAGTCAAGCTTTTGGCTCATGTCCCCATAATATCTCTACTGTCAGTGTCTTTTGGTTTCTTTCATATGTAAGAAATGTAGTCCTTAAACTAGAAGTCAGAAAACATAGGTTCTAGGCCTAGATCCAAGCTCAAGAGCAATGTCTGTGTCTTGTTCACCTTTATATGATTAGCTCCTGAGGAAGCATTAATTTTATACTAAACAGATAGATGACTAAATATGGGCTGGCCGGCTGGCAGGTTGGCTTGCTGGCTGGCTGGCTGGAGCCAGTATCATATCATCAGTGTTATAAATAAATGATACTGAAAAGAGAAAAAAGGGTAAGATTGCCCAAAGCCAGGTCTCTTAAGAGACACTGCCAATGAATGATTAGTTTTCTTTTAGTTGGCCAGAGATATGAAAATAGACATTGGATTCACTTCCAACCAAATACTGCATCCCATAAAGATCAGGATTATCCATGGGATTTTGAGGAAGTCTATAAAACCTCTTGGCATCAACATTTTCATCCCCAAAATGGGACAGCTAGACTAGATGATTTCTAGTTTCTGTCCATCTCTTATACCCTAGGGTTCTATGATACTCACTTCTAAGTACAAGACCATCCTTGATGATGAGAAATAGATTTCCAAGCTCAGTCTAAGGGCAGTGGCTCTTTTTACCATTTTCTTTTTCAACCTAGAAAAAAATTCTTGGAAAAATTGACTCATTAATATCATCAAAAATACTAAATTAGTCATTTTAAGTGCTTGGAATATTTATAGTGAGAGAAAAAAGAAACACTAAACTCCTGTTCTCTCTGAAGTTCTTGATTGCATAATTTATATTATTATGTGGCCAAAAAAATCTCTTCGGTAAGAAACTAATTCCACCCCAGGTGCCACCCCTCATAATTCTACCTCTGATGTATCTGCTGATTGGATGGAATTCCTTTTCTTGTTTATTTAAATTTTTTAAATATATTTTTTATGTTTATTTATTTTTGAGACAGAGAGAAACAGAGTGTGAGTGGGGAAGGGGCAGAGAGAGAGAGGGAGACACAGAATCTGAACCAGGCTCTAGGCTCTGGGCTGTCAGCACAGAGCCTGACACGGGGCTCGAACCCACAGACCGTGAGATCATGACCTGAGCTGAAGTTGGACGCCTAACCAACTAAGCCACCCAGGCACCCCCAAGTTTTTTTTAACATATTGTGTTACATTAGTTGCAGGTATACAATATAGATTCAACAACTCTATTACTCAGGGCTCATCATGGTAAGTGTACTCTTAATCTCCATCACCTATTTCATCCAACTCTGCACCCCTGTCCCCTCTAGTAACAATCAGTTTGTTCTCTAGAATTAAGAGTCTGTTTCTTTTTTTTTTTTTTAACATTTGTTACTATTTATTTTTGAGAGAGAGAGACAGTGTGTATGTGTGAGAAGGGGGGGGTACAGAGAGAGAGGGGGACAGAGGATCCAAAGCAGGCTCCACCCTGACAGCAGAGAGTTCAATGCTGGGCTCAAATTCACAAATTGTGAAATCACCACCTGAGCCTAAGTCAGACACTCAACCAAATAAGCCACCCAGGTGCTCCAAGGGTCTGTTTCTCAATTTGTCTCTCTTTTTTTCCCTTCGCTCGCTTGTTTTGTTTCTTAAATTGCACATATGAGTGAGATCACATGCTATTTGTGTTTCTCTAACATTTCACTTAGCATTATATTCTTTAGATCCATCCATGTTGTTGCAAATGGCAAGATTTCATTCTTATGATGGCTGAGTAATATTCCATTGTGTGTGTGTATGTATGTATGTATGTATGTATATGTATACATATGTGTGTGTGTGTATATACATATGTATATATTATACACACACATATATATGTGTGTGTATATAATATACACATGTATACACACACATATATACATGTGTATATATATGTATGTATGTGTGTGTGTGTATATGTATATATATATATGTGTGTATATATATATATATAAAATCCACCTCTCTTTTATACATTCACTTATCAGTGGACATTTGAGTTGCTTCCATGTCTTGGCTATTATAAATAATGCTGCAACGAAGTGCACAGAAGTGTACATATCTTTTCAGATTAGTGTTTTCATATTGTTTGGATAAATACTCAGTAGTAGAATTACTGGATCTTATAATAATTTATTTTTAATTTTGTGAGGAATCTACATCCTGTTTTCCATAGTGGCTATACCAGTTTGCATCCCCACAAGGGGATGCACAAGGGCTCCTTTTCCTCTATATCCGATTCATCACTTGTTTCTTATGTTTTTGACTTCAACCACTCTGACAGGTGTGAGGTGATATCTCATCGCAGTTTTGATTTTCATTTCCCTGCTGATGAGTGATGTTGAGCATCTTTTCATGCCTCTGTTGGCCATCTATATGTCTTCTTTGGAAAATGTCTGTTCATGTCTTATGCTCACTTTTAATTGGATTGTTATTTTTTTGTGTTGATCCTTTTCTTGTTTAAAACATCTCACTTTTCCTCAGGAAAATTTCCATTTCTCATTTCATGTGGTGCTAGTGGTTGGGGGAGGGGATTTACAAGCATGTCACCAAGGTGTCCTACCAGATACAGGAGTGGGCACATGACCAGAGGTGGTCAGTCACATTCTACATTTTAGGATTTGCTCCTTGGATGCAGACATCTAGAGACAGAAAGCGTTTAGAGATGATTCATCCAAGGGCAGCCCTAGAGAGATAGCTAAGGATGTTCTCGTTCTAAGATTCCAGGCAGTGGTTTTCTAAGTTGAGCTTATGTCAGAATCACATAGACAGCCTGTTTTAACATGGATATCTGGGCCCTGCCCCTAGAGCATCTGGTTCAGTAGATTTGATGTAAGGATGAAAGTTTGCAATTCTAACAAGTTTCAAAGTGATATTGATATTGATGATTTATGGACCATACTTTGAGAACTACTAATTTCCAGAACCACCCTGGATTTTTTCTTTTGTTGAGGTCTGGTTTTCCAATGAGGTCTGGTTTTTGTTGAGATCTGGTTTTCAGTCTAAAACTCTCCTTCATCCTTCTAACAAATAAATTTTCCTATTTAAGTTACTATTTAAGACATGTTGAGTCAGATTCTAAAACTTATAGTAAAGTTTTGGAAACATGGATTTTCTGAAGTATGGGATGCTAGGACACAATGGTTTGAGTTCTCTTGGCCAATCCAATGCTTATTTTAGCCAAGGTCTGTAGAAGCATGGATAAACATAGACATTCATTCCTCACTAACTTCCCAACTGCCGTGGCTTAGACTTGCCCTTGGTCCTTATACTCCCACCCCAGCTCTGCCTGAATTTCTCCTGCTCCAAATGCCTGCTACTTGAGCCAGGTCTTACTTTCATTATCATTCACATTGGGTTCCATCTAAGATGGTAGAAGCCTTGGCTATACCCATTATTCCAGAAAGGCTCATGCTTTCTTACCTCATTTTTGGAAATAAATCTTACTCTGCTTATGTATTTAAATCTTTATTTTGCTTAATATCCAAAATAAATACAAAAAACATCCAAAATAAATGCTATTTGGGATGTTAAATGATGATGGTGGTCT
The DNA here is from genome assembly GCF_022837055.1 of Prionailurus viverrinus. NCBI lineage: Eukaryota > Metazoa > Chordata > Mammalia > Carnivora > Felidae > Prionailurus > Prionailurus viverrinus. Next base: position 17,665,199 of record NC_062569.1, read on the forward strand.
TAAAAATGTTCTTTGCATGGTGTCCCCAAAATGAATACAATACCAAGGACATTTTCCCATTCTACTGAGAGTAGATTTTTGAGATTTTGACAAAATGCTTCAGCCAGCTGTCCTATTTCTCTTTTTTGAGCTCAACAGCTTTCAAGCATGTTTGAAGATGTCTAATCTTTGCTAGTCTTACAAGATGATAAACCTCAAGCTCAGGAAGACTATGGACAAAGACTTAGAGGAGTGCCCACTTTCATCTGACTAACTGCTACCATTTCCCGGGTGTCTCAGTATAGATGGCTCCTCTTCTGGGAGGTTACTTACGTTACTTACTATCTCAAGACTGGAGCTGCTGCCCTGCCATAGTTCCCATAGAAACTTCTTCTGATCCAGTTACAGACTACTTAACAGAAGTAAAATCACCCGTCTACTCTCTGTATTCCTTCCTCTCTCTACTAAACCCTAAGCTTCTTGAGGACTCTCTGTTATCTAGGACAATGCCTTATCTGCTATAGGTATTCAAAAATATATATCAAACATTGTGTAGATATAAACTGTATCACGCTCTGTGTGTCTCATGTTACGGTAACCATCAGGGACAGTTTATTTTTGCCTTCCCAGCATCTGTTTCCCACTTCTGGTAAATGCAGTCTGGTATTTCTTTGGTGAAATCACTTCTCCTGCACCCTTGATTCATGTGCTTTGAGGTTGGACCCCACTCTAGGCTCTTAGGAGCAGCATGTAACAAAAGCCTGTCATTTTAAGCTCTTCAACCAAGATTCAGAGTAAATTTTCTGCCTGACTCTAATTAATGAAATGATTCCTATTAAGTAGCTAAGTAAAAAATCAAAACTCTGAAATAGCTCAAAGGGTTTTTTCAATAGAAGTCTTTCAAATTTTTGCTCAAGAAGAATTATCATATAGCATGAATCCAAAGATAATCTTCAGGGTGCCTGCAAGCCAGCTTGTCTAAGTATGTCCTGGCATACCTAGCCAATCCTTGAGCCCCATCCTTCTAACCACAATGAGTGCTTCAGGAAGGGAAATGATACCCAAGGCAGGAAATTACGTAATGCATTGGCCACCCTTACTTCCTTTTGATAAGAGCTTGGATGTAAATTTTGAGTGACAAAGCGAGCCTGAAACTGGGGAAAGATTGTGATGAAACTCTTTAAGCACTTGGATCTATCTATGCTTGAACTGAGACTGGTCTTAGATGTTTAATTTACAAAAGGTAATAAAATCTCTGTTTTGATTAAGTCAGTTGGACCTCAGCTTCTGCCATTTTCAACTGAAAATTCCTAACTAATGTGGTGTACAACATTATATTTAATAAACATTATCAGGTAACAGATAGTGACTTTCTGATTTAGAGATTTATGAATTGGCACAAAGGGATTGTCTCTCACTATGTGAACTCTCCCAAGGTCACACAATTAGTAAGAACTAGAACTCAGTTCACATGGCTACAAATGTCATGTTCTAACCATTACCCAACACTGACACCTACATGGGAAAACAAGAAAAACGTGCAAATCAATCCCTGAAAGTTGTTAAAACACACAGTTTGTAAGGAGTCTCTTAATCTCTGGACCCACACAGTTCTATATGCAAGATGTAAGGGGACAGACATGGGAAGGGAACTGGTATGTTTCCTTACCTGTATCAGCAACATGTTACAGACACCATTTGCTGACATTGAACCATGAACATTCACTTTAAATAACACAGCTCCTTTGTCAGTAACTTTTCGTCCTACTTGAGCTTTCACAGAATCAAGGATTTCTTCAAGGTTTTTAGAGGTTACAGTCTTATCCAGTCACCTCATATGCCATGAGAGGCTTAAAGGAGGAAAATAAAATCAGCTGTTAGAGGCCACAATGTGGAGAAAAAAGCAACAAGGTTTGGAATTCTCCATCCTCTCTAGCCAGCATCCTAGAGCTGTTTCCACTGTGGTTAGGATTCCTGTTTGATGGACTGGTTCTGCCCACACTGACAGATTTGCTAAGGAATCTCTACCACCCATTGAGTGTCAGAACTGTACCAAGCACACTGACTTACAAGTTCTCTCTGCCTCATCCTCCCTGCTCCCCTTGCAACTCCTACCACACTCTGGCTTCAAGAAACTAGTATGAACTTAGCAGCCATCAAGTTCAATGGTTTCTAAACGTTTAAGACAAATCTCATGAGAGATTCATCTGGGGTCTTGGGTATGCAGCACAGAAGGGTGAATGTGGGGCCACACAGATGGACCCTGTATGGTTTGAGTCTTTTGGTGCTGGAAGCATCTAATTCACTGCTGCTAAAGAACCATGATTTTGAGTAGAGAAAGACTTAAACACAAGACTTAAACACAGTCTTGTCAGGCTGTTGCTGTGACAAGTTATTTTACCTCTGTAAGCCTCAACTTGCTCATCTGTGAAATGAAGGTGATAAAAGCACCTGTCTCGGAGTATTGTTGTGAGGATTAAATAATTTTCTAGCATATAATAAGGATGTAACACAGATTAACCATTACCACCGTGTGCACCTACTGCACGTGTATTTTGACGGAAAGGAAACAAAAGAAGCGTCTGAGTTATTGGTAGTCAAGGGACCACTGTTCCCTGAAATGTCTGAAAATTTTAGTAACACTCCATATTTTGACCTTATTTGTTAGAGACTTTGCCTCTCTAGATCCGATCTCCAAGATCCCTCAAGCATTCCTTTTATGATTACTTTACCTTTTCTTGAATGTTCAGACACATACTAATTGCAGGGGCTGCTTTAAGGCCTGGCTTAATACAAATGTGTTTACGTGTTCAGCTGCCCTCAGAATGCTAGACATTATCTTTTTGCCTTCTTCCGTTCTGCACAAATTTTAAACCTTCCCTATGTTCTTCTGGACATCTTCTTTCTTGCTAATGCTTGTGTTTTTAATTCTTTATGATAACTCCCGTGTACCTAAGATGCTCTCTTTTTCAGGAAGGCCTTCCTACCCCCAATTCTTTTTCCATCCTTTGTGTGATAGTTTGATTTGTAATAAGAAACATGTATTTGGTCTTCTTCCTGATTCTGGCACTAGTTCCTAAAACCCTTGGAATTTTCTAAGTGATGACAGCAACAAAGGTATCTTTTGTTATGCTAACGAGGTGACTTTTGTTCAACACCTAAAGATAGGGACTGGTTGCCTGGGGAACCAACTAGCTGATTAGAAGGTTGGAACTTTCAGCCCCTCCTAGATCTCCAGGGAGGGGAGAAGTGTTGAAGGTTAAATCAATGACCAATGATCGATGACTTAATGAATTGTGGCTATGTAATGATGTCTCCATAAAAATCTTGAAGGTGGGGGAGATGTTCTGAGAGCTTCAGGGTTAGTGAACACATGGAGATTAAGGAGAGTTGGCATGCCTGGAGACACCATGGAATCTCCTTGCCCTATCTGATGTATCTCTTCCATGTAGGCAGTTCCTGAGTAATATCCTTTTATAATAAACAGGTAACCTAGTAAGGAAAATATTTCTCTGAGTACTGTGTGCTACTCTCCAAATTAATCGAACCCAAGAAGATGGTCATTGGAACCTCTAATCTATAATGGGTTAGTTAGAAGCACAGGTGACAACCTGGGCTTTCAACAACATGGGCTTTCTAATGGCAGCTGACATTGGGGGTAAGTGGTCATTTTGAGGGGCTGAGTCCTTAACCTATGGAATCTGATGCTGTCTCTGGGTAGATAGTGTCAGAATTGAATTGAATTTTAGAACACCCAGGTGGTATGTGAGAACTGTTTGTTGAGATGGGGAGCCTCCAACACCGCCACTACCCCCTTCCCCATTGGTAGACTTGGGTGCAGAAACTTTTACTTTGGCTCTTAATACAAATACGTTAGTGGCAGGTGTTGTCTCTTTGATGCAAATAATTGATTAAATAAGGATCTAAAAAGGTCTTCTGACTCACTTGTTGCGAGATGCACTCCCTTTCTGATGACTTCTGAACAATGTAAATGTCTCTTCTGTGTTTTTGATTCTGTATTATAAAATTCTTCCCTTGTGACAGCCACATGCAACTTGTTATTCTTTTAAAAGGTTATACAATTTCATTAGAACTAGAAAGGGCTTTTGGAATGTTACCAACCTGGCAACATTCATCTGGCAATAGATCTTGGCCTTAACAGGGCAGGATTGGATTGAATTAGACAGCTAAACCTTCTCTGAGTGAATGATCCAAAACTTTTGGAGGAATAGCAAAAGTGTTTGCCAAACTGAAACAGATACCTGTGGGTATAGGCAGGTGAAAGATCCTTTCACTCTGTTCACTATTAAGGGTATAGTATTTATTTCACTGGGAGACTAATAAAATGATTTCTTGAAAGGGTTAATGTTTGACTTCAGAAATCTCAAAACTGTGATATGTCCCCTTATTCAAAAGAATGGTACCACTGCTTGCTTTTGAATTTAAAATGTTTGCTTTATCTTAACATATGGTTATAACTCAAAGCGTTTTCAGTCTGATAGTTGCTGAGCCCTAGAGCAGTAGTTTTCACCTGGGAGCAATTTTGGCTCCAGAGAATATCTGTCAATGTTGCCCACAAAGGATATCTGGAAACATTTTTGTTGTCACAACTGAGGATGGGTTCTATTGACCTCTACTCTACTGATCTTGATTGGGTACAGGTCAGGGATGCTACTAAACATCCTTCACAGGACATCATCCTGCAATAAAGAATGATCTGGTCCAAAAGGTTAAGAGTAGAGGTTAAGAAACCCTTCCCTAGACCACAAAGAATCTTGAAGGTATAGGTGCCTATCCTTGCTTTGGAGTTCCTTAGGATCAAACTGAATAAACAAAGGTATGATGCCTATATGTGATGTGAATTAATCTCCTACTCTACATCTATCCATCCACTTGGATGGCAAACCCTATGAGTAAGGGACCATACTTACTATGTCCTTGTCAGAGATGATGGTTAACTATCTATTGTCTGGGCTTGGATGAGGACAAAGCAAAAGCAGCACAGGTAATTCTCAAATACTCAGCATAATAAGGGTTAAAAGATGTAGAAGATCCAAAACAATGTTGAAAAATATGAGTCAAAATGTACTCTAATGGATTTTCTGTAAATGGAAAGTTATGTCCAGTAATTTAAAATATACTTGCCATTCTAATATGCACATGTGTTGAAGTAATCATGAGTGTATAATAATTAAGAAACATTAAATACAAATTATTTTATGAAAAAATCACCCCAAAGTTACTATATATTAAAATAACATGTTATTGCCTATTTCTTAAGCCAGCCATTTCAGTCCCATCCTACCTACAAATATTAAAAAAGTATCAGAAATAAGTCAGGGATGCAATCCCGGGTATTTTCTCCTTTCCTTCCTTTCCTAATTCTTTCACTGCCTGATGGAGCTGTAGCTCTGATGTCATAGGAGTGTAATACTTAACCATATTTTTCCTCCTTTCCTTCTCTCTGTGGTCAGCCTCTGCTTTGGTCATAGGAAAGGCTATGACCATAAAAGGAAGGGGTACCTGTCTGATTGTGGAGGCCACTGTGCATTCCCAAATGACAGTGCATACCTTGTGACACTGATTGCTCTGAATTTCAAACCATCAGTGTTTTGCGATATGGAATTTTTATTTCGTGATGATTTGTAACACTAATTTTTTTCCTAGGGAACTGCCTGTTTAGGAATAAAACCTATGTTGTATTGCAAACATATATTGTTCCCATATCATCAAAAGCTGGTATTTGTCATCTCTGGGGCAGAATAGATTTTATATATACACCTATATAGCCAACTGGAAACAAGCTGTTAAGTCCTGAGAAAAACATCCTAAAAAATACTGATGAATACCATTTTGTTTAAAAATATTAATAAGATTAGTTAAGTCCGTATTTTTTGGCACATTTGATACTGAAGCAGTAGGATGGTACAGGATATCTTACGGTTCCAAAACTCTATTAATCTCTCTTGGTCATTTTGTACAATCCTACCACTAAACCTAATGGTCCTGCAGTCAGCACATGCTGTTGATTTATTTAACCTTGAGCAGAAAATAAATATTACATTTAAATAGGATAACAAAGCCTTATGAAGAAAGAAGATATATCAGGTGCTCCAACTCCTTGAACAAAGAAGCAGTAGAATTTCCTCTGGTCTGAGAAGCTTTCACCCAGTTGTATGAATAAGTTAAATCAACGTGATACACCACATTGAGAAAAGAAAGGACAAGAACCATAGGATTCTCTCAATAGATGCAGAAGAAGCATTTGACAAAATACAGCATCCTTTCTTGATAAAAAAAACACTCATGAAAGTAGGGATAGAAGGAGCATACCTCAACATCATAAAGGCCATATACAAAAGACCCACTGCTAATATGATCCTCAATGGGGAAAAACTGAGAGCTTTACTCCTAAGGTCAGAAACACAACAGCGATGTCCACCCTCATCAATGTTATTTAACACAGTACTAGCAGTCCTGGCCTCAGCAATCAGACAACAAAAAGACACAAAATGCATTCAAATTTGCAAGGAAGAAATCAAACTTTCACTCTTCGCAGATGACATGATATTCTACATGGAAAACATAAAAGACTCCATCAAAAAACTGCAAGAACTGATACATGATTTTGGTAAAGTCGCAGGATATAAAGTCAATGTATGAAATTAGTTGCATTTCTATACACCAATAAGGAAGCATCAGAAGAGAAATCAAGGAATCAATCCCATTTACAAGTGCACCAAAAACCATAAGATGCCTAGGAATAAACCTAACCAAAGAGGTAAAGATCTGTATGCTGAAAACTATAGAAAGCTTATGAAAGAATAAAGAAGACACAAAGACATGGAAAAACATTCCATGCTCATGGATTAGAAGAACAAATATTGTTAAAATGTTGATACTACCCAAAGCAATCTACACCATCAATGTGATCCCTACCGAAATAACACCAGTATTCTTCACAGAGCTAGAACAAACAATTCTAAAATTTGCATGGAACAAGAAAAGACCCCAAATAGGCAAAAGAATCCTGAAAAAGAAAACCAAAGCTGAAGTCATCACAATTCTGGACTTCAAGCTGTATTACAAAGCTGTAATCATCAAGACAGTATGATACTGGCACAAAAATAGACACACAGATCAATGAAACACAATAGAGAACCCAGAAATGGATCCACAAATATATGGCCAACTAATCTTTGACAAAGTGGGAAAGAATATCCAATGGAATAAAGACAGTCTCTTCAGCAAATGATGTTGGGAAAACTGGGCAGCGATAGGCAGAAGAACGAACCTGGACCACTTTCTTACACCATACACAAAAATAAATTCAAAATGGATGAAAGACCTAACTGTGAGAGGAAATCATCAAAATCCTAGAGAATAAAACAGGCAGCAACCTCTTTGACCTCAGCCGCAGAAACTTCTTTCTAGACATGTCTGTGGAGGTAAGGGAAATAAAAGCAAAAATGGACTATTTGGATCTCATCAAGATAAAAAGCTTCTGCATAGCAAAGGAAACAATCAATAAAACTCAAAGACAACCGATGGAATGGGCAAAGATACTTGCAAATGATATATCAAATAAAGGGTTAGTATCCAAAACTATAAAGAACTTATCAAACTCAACACCCAAAAAACAAATAATCCGGTGAAGAAATGGACAAAAGACATGAATAGACACTTTTCCAAAGAAGACATCCAGATGGCTAACAGACACATGAAAAGATGCTCTATATCACTCATCATCAGGGAAATACAAATTAAAACCATAATGAGATACCACCTCACACCAGTCAGAATGGCTAAAATTAACAACTCAGGCAATGACAGATGTTGGTGAGGATGCAGAAAAAGAGGAATCCTTTTGCACTACTGGTGGGAATGCAAACTGGTGAAGCCACTCTGGAAAACAGTATGGAGATTCCTCAAAAAGTTAAAAATAGAACTCCCTTAGGTATTTGTCCAAAGGATACAAAAATGCTGATTCAAAGAGGCACATGCACCCCAATGTTTATAGCAGCACTATAACAATAGCCAAATTATGGAAAGAGCCCAAATGTCCATCAACTGATGAATAGTAAAAAAGATGTGGTATATGTATATACACACATACACGCACACACACACACACACACACACACACACTGGAATAATACTTGGTGATCAAAAAAATGAAATCTTGCCATTTGTAACAACATGAATGGAACTAGAGTGTATGATGCTAAGTGAAATAAGTCAGTGAGAGAAAGACAGATACATAATTTCACTCATATGTGGAATTTAAGAAACACCACAGATGAACATAGGGGAAAGGAAGAAAAAATAAGATAAAAATAGAAAGGGAGGCAAACCGTAAAAGACTCTTTTTGGGGCATCTGGGTGGATCAGTTGGTTAAGTGTCCGACTTCGGCTCAGGTCATGATCTCTCAGTTCATGAGTTCAAGCCCCGTATCAGGCTCTGTGCTGACAGCTCAGAGCCTGGAGCCTGCTTCGGATTCTGTCTCCCTCTCTCTCTGACCCTCCCCTGCTCACTGTCTCTCTCTCTCTCTCAAAAATAAACATTTAAAATTTTTTTCTTAAAAAGACTTAAAAAAGGTTTTTTTAATTATGTTTATATATTTTTTTTTGACAAAGAGAGAAAGCAAGCCGAGAAGAGGTAGAGAAAGAGAGAGAGAGAGAATCCCCAAACAGGCTCTGTGCCCAATGTGGGTCTCGAACCCATAAACTGTGAGATCATGACTGGAGCTGACACCAGCGTTGGACACTTAACCAACCGAGCTACCCAGGCACCCCCATAAAAGATTCTTAAATACAGAGAACGAATTGAGGGTTGCTAGAGGGGAGATGGGTGGGGCATGGGCTAAATGGGTGATGGGCATTAAGGAGGGCACTTGTTGGGATGAGCACTGGGTGTTATATGTAAGGGATGAATCACTGGGTTCTACTCCTGAAACCAATACTACACTGTATGTTAACTAATTTGAACTTGAAAGAAAGAAAGAAAGAAAGAAAGAAAGAAAGATGCAAATTTTAAAAAGAGGAAAAAATTTCAAAAACATTTAAATAGCATGATCCATCTATGCACCTTCTTTAAGATAGGTAGAGGGGCACCTGGGCGGCTCAGTCAGTTAAGCCTCTGACCTTGGCTCAAGTCTTGATCTCACGGTTCATGGGTTCCAGCCCCATGTCGCGCTCTGTGCTGACAGTTCAGTGCCGGAGCCTGCTTCAGATACTGTGTCTCTCTATCTCCTCCTCCCCCACTCATGCTCTCTAAATAAATAAATAAACAAACAAACATTAAAAATTAAAAAAAATAAGTAGAAGGTAAAAAGAAAAACAAATACCACCAAAACAATATGGTTAAAAGGGCTAAAGTGGTCTTGTTAATATCAGATAAATAAAACTTCATGACAAAGAAGAGTAATAATTATAACAGGATCAGTTCATAAGAAAGACACAATAGTCATAAAAGTATGTATGTCCCAATAGCCCAGTTTCAAAATCCATGAAGAAAAACTGACAGAATTAAAGTGAGAAATGGACAATTTCATCATCTTAAGGGGAGATTATAGCACTTCCTCTCAAAAATTAATGGAATAACCAGACTAAAATATCAGAAAAACAGAAAAGATCTGAACAACTCTATAACCATTTTGTCCTAATTGGTATCAACAGAACACCACATCCAAAAATTGTAGAATACATCCATTCCTTACAAATATATATTATATACTTAGCAACATAGACCACTTTCTATACCAGTAGAAAATCTCAAGGAGTTTCAAAAGACCAAATTATAATGATTATGTTTTCTGACAGTAACAATAAACTACTAAAGTTAAAATAAATAAATAATAAACTACAAATAGCAAGATATCTAGAAAAATTCCAAGTGTTTAAAAATTAGACGACATATTTCTAAATTTTTTTAAGTTTCTAATGTTTATTTTTGAGAGAGAGAGAGAGAGAGAGAGAGACAGAGTGTGAGTGGGGGAGAGGCAGAGAGAGAGGGAGACACAGACACCCGAAGCAGGCTCCAGGCTCTGAGCTGTCAGCACGGAGCCAGATGTGGGGCTTGAACCCACAAACTGTGAGATCATGACCTGAGCTGAAGTTGGATGCTCAACCAACTGAGCCAGCCAGGTGCCCCCTAATTTTTTTTTTAATGACCATTTATTTTTGAGAAAGAGAGACAGAGTCCAGGAGGGCAAAAGAAGGGCAGAGAGAGAGGGAGACACAGAACCCGAAGCAGGCTCCAGGCTCCAAGCCGTCAGCACAGAGCCCAACATGAGGCTCCAACCCTTGAACCACAAGATCATGACCTGAGCAGAAAGTCAGACGCTTAACTGATTGAGCCACCCAGAAGACCCTAAACCACATATTTCTAAATAATCCTTGGGTCAAAGAAAAAAATATGAGGGAAATTAGAAATATTTCAAATTGGATATAATTAAAATAAAATATATCAAATAAGAGGAATGCATTTCAGTGCTTCATTTACAGCAGTGAGTGTTTATTTTAAGTCTACAATCAATGATGTGAAGTTCTACCTTAAGGAACTACAACAAAGAAGAGCAAGGCATACCTAAAGTACAAGCAAATGATAAAGAAATAGTAGAATAACAAAATAGAAAGCAAATAACAGGGCAAATTAACAGAGTCAAATTTGGTTCTTCCAAAAGATGAAGAAAAACATAAATACACCATGACCTAGAAATAAGAAGAATCCAAATTAGCAATATTAGGAATGAAAGAACATTGTATTTCTTGGTCTGTGAATTGGTTTCAGGGTTGTGCTCCTCTTGTAAAAATTCATGGGAGTATAAACTTATGATTTGTGCACTTTTATATGTGTATATTAAGTGTCAATAAATAGATTGCTTATTAATAAGAAAAAAAAAGCTCTTAGAATGTAATTTGTAATTACTCTCAAAGTTTGAAGACATGAAGTCAGACAGACGGTGTATTTGTCATCTTGGACTGCTCTAACAAAGCACCATACACTGGGTGGCTTAAACAACAGAAATTTATTTTCTTAGAATTCTGGAGCCTGAAAGTCTGAGATCAGGGTTATCAGCATGGCTGGGTTCTGGTGAGAACTCTTTTTATGGCTTGCAGGTAGCTGCTTTTTTGCTGTGTGCTCCTATGGCCTTTCCTGGGATTTCTCTCTCTCTTTTCCTCTTCTTCTTCTCCTTCTTTTTTAATGTTTATTTATTTCTGAGAGAGAGAGAGAGAGAGAGAGAGAGATCAGGGAAAGGCAGAGAGAGAGGGAGACACAGAATCCAAAGCAGGCTCCAGGCTCTGATCTGTCAACCCAGAGCCCGACACAGGACTCAAACTCATGAACCATGAGACTGTGACCTGAGCCAAAGTCAGATGCTTAACCGACTGAGCCACCCAGGTGCCCCTCTCTTTTCCTCTTCTTATATGGTCACCAATCCTATAGGGTTGAGATCCTACCCTTGTGACCTCATTTAACCATAATATATGTCAAAAGCCCTATCTCCAACTATAGTCACATTAGAGGTTAGGGCTTCAACAGATGAATTTTGGAGAAGACACAATTCAGTCCATTGTAGAGAGGATGTATTGAAATTCAAGATTCTCAAGAAATGGATCTGTTACGACATACAAGACATTTGTTAGGAAGTGCTCTTGTGATCGCCAAGTGTAGAAAGGAGAAGAACGATTGTCAGGAGAAACTGAGCTGTGATGAAGTCTCAAGAAAGGTCACAGCTGACCTCACGGGGAACTCTGTAACTGGGTGACCCTTCAGAGTTGCCCCCAGTTCGGACAAGAGAACACTCTCCTACATTGACAGTCATTGCCTGTGGGCTGTCCTAGGAACAAGGAACAAGGAACAAGACCTTAGACAAGGTGACACCTCAGCAGACACAATTCCAAAGAGAGGCAGCAGCAGACAACCTGCCCAACAGCTGGGGGGATAAATCTTTCAGTTCTGATGGAGATATCTGAGCAATGCAGCACGAGATCTGCAGTGACCCCTGGAAAAAGTTAACAGCACACCCTTGTCTTGGTGAGAGACCTTCAGCCTGGCAGACTTGGAAACTCCTATGCAACAAGGTTATTCTGACCAAGGATGCTGACTCAGCTTGACAAGGCTCAGAAAGGTGGTTGTATACAGTCTTCATACTGATCAATTAATTTGCAATGAGCTATATATGTCGATGTGAAACTTGTAAGCTGCTAATGTATCATCAGATACACAGATCACAACCAGTGATATCATTTGAATATTTAAAGACTTCAAGCCCTGATAACTTGATATCCAGACTCAGATTGGTGCCAGGTCTTTAATATAATAATGTCATGTTCAACATATTATAGAGCAGTTAAATGTAGTTCTCCTGGATTTTTGGCTTTCTCACTCCCTTCTTCATGTCTGCAGTAGTTAAAGAAAAAATACTCCAAAACCTGACCCTGAGGGACATTCACCACACTGTTCCTCTAGATAAATCAAACTGAATGATGAAACCAGCAATGCAGAAATAAGTGAATCACCCTTGGGATACCTGGAAGCCCTTGCCTTTGGACTTGTGAAAATTTCAGTGCACCGTGTTCATTTATGCTTGACTGCTAAAATCTGAAGTATCGCTGTTTATCTGATAGCACTATAAAATGGAATCAGCATTCAGTTACGTAATTAGATATGATGGGCAAGCCATCCAAATAGCAGAAAGGAAGGGGAGTGGAGCATAGATGTAACAGTAGAATTAGATTATTCAAAGACATGAAGGACAGTGAATTCATGTACAGTATGTCTGGGGAAAACTAAATGGATAAATAATTTTGAGGGAGATTGAAGAGATATTTTTATTTCTGAAAATAACTATTACCTTGTCGAGTTCAGGACTGCTCTTTAAAATAATGTTGTTATAGGGGCGCCTGGGTGGCGCAGTCGGTTAAGCATCCGACTTCAGCCAGGTCACGATCTCGCGGTCCGTGAGTTCGAGCCCCGCGTCAGGCTCTGGGCTGATGGCTCAGAGCCTGGAGCCTGTTTCCGATTCTGTGTCTCCCTCTCTCTCTGCCCCTCCCCCGTTCATGCTCTGTCTCTCTCTGTCCCAAAATAAATAAAAAACGTTGAAAAACATTAAAAAATAAAAAAATAAAATAATGTTGTTACATAAAAACATAGATAAATTTCATGGACATGCTGGGGTAAAAACAAAATACAACAGACAGTATTATTGCATTTATGTGAAATTTAAAATATGATAAAATATTTTAGTGGAGTAGATATTAGAGCAGTGGTTACTTTTGGAGGCAAGTATTGACTGAGAGGGGTATAAGGGAGCCATGTGTGGAACAGGAAATTATTTTGATATGTGTGATGGTTAGATGGGTGCCCACATTAGAAAAGAATTCACCAAGCTACAAACCTACAATCTTTGCACTTTTATTGCATGTAAACTATCCCTTGAAAGAAAGTAAAAAGGGAATAAAAATAAAAGGGGACTTCATCTATAGGGATATAAGCTGTCTGTAAAAATTTAGGGTAGGGGCACCTGGGTGGCGCAGTCGGTTGAGCATCCGACTTCAGCCAGGTCACGATCTCGCGGTCCGTGAGTTCGAGCCCCGCGTCAGGCTCTGGGCTGATGGCTCAGAGCCTGGAGCCTGTTTCCGATTCTGTGTCTCCCTCTCTCTCTGCCCCTCCCCCGTTCATGCTCTGTCTCTCTCTGTCCCAAAAATAAATAAACGTTGAAAAAAAAAATTTAGGGTAAACGCTTGTATATGGTTCATAACAATCACAGAATCTTAGGATGTCAGGATCCTCTGGGTTATTCATCAGGCAATTTGGCATATGCTGTCGACTTCCTAGGATGTGGTAGCATTTTGCATATACAATTTATTTTAAACTTCATAATTATCACCTCCAATTTAAAGGGGAAAACACGAGCCTTACAATGGTTGAATGAGGTTGATTTGATGGGTGGCACAAGAGCAATTAGTTGAACTCTAAACTGACTGTCTCCAGGTCATTCGTCTTCCTGCCCTCTCCACTCCATAGCTCTGCTTTTCTGGAACCCACTTGGATGGCACTTGTTCCCACTTCCTGTAAAAAATGGAGTCAGACACACTTGCTGAAAGTATTCACCTTTCCTCCTGTTGAAACCAAAATCACTTCCTCAAGATGATAATATGAATTGGCAGAGAAGTTAGTATCCCAATCCTTTTGCCTGTCATGATATCCTAAATACACCTTGCAAAATCAAGCAGTTTCTTGGGATCTTAAAGGCTTCATGCAGGAGCAAAGGGGAAGGCTTTAAGAATTGTCCTTTTTAGAGAAATTCCGATATTCCTAGCATGTCTATAAATGAGAAAGAAGAAATCCAACAAGGGAAATCATCACAGCCAAGCTCTGTATTCTTCACAAACTTACCTATACTCATCTTTCCCCTGTTTATCTAAATAATTACAGTGAAATAATTCCAGGTCCCACATTGTGCCTCCAATTTCTGCAGCAATAGCATGTACTATTAACTGCAGCTATGAGGGTGATGTTATAATGGTCTAGTGTTTGGTTGACAAATCTTTACTGAGCACCTACTATGTCTGCCTGATACTATGCTTGATGTTTATGAATCAACAGCAAAGATACCAGGGCCACCCACCTCTGCAAGGAGCTTACATTCTAGTGGGAGAGAGAGCCCATAAGTAACCGAATAAACAACAGTGATTATGAAACAGTAATTATGAAACCACAGAAGTTTTTAAATTGCAGTACTTACAAAATTGCAATCAGTGTTATGAGGGAAACAGATTGCTAAGATTTTTTTTAACAGAAAAAGGCCTGCTCTCCACACAGTGACTTTAAATTGAGATCTCCAAAAGGAGGATAAACAATGTTCTTCATGTGAAGAACAGAGAGACTTCCAGCCAACTATAGGGAGCCTGAAGAAGCCTTCCTGGTAGAGGTTAATCACCTCTCATGTCCTACCCATATTTAGCCACATCTTCTCATTACATAATAAAGTATATTGCTTTTCGATTTCACATATGTGAAATTCTCTAAACAATTCTTTCTCCAGACTAAATAACTGTAAGTTCTTTCTCTTTTTTCCAGATTTTCTCCACAATTACCATTCTGTAAATTTGTTCCAAATAAAATGTCCATAACTGAGTATAGTGTAAGTTAAAACAGAAGGTAGGTAGGGATTGGTAGTATTTAGAAGAAAGAAAAATAAACTTGGCGAAGAATTAGGAGGGGAAAAAAGATCACTGAACAGCAAGGAGAAATTGGGGAGATTTACACTCAGGAAATAAGGTAAAGTAAAAGAGAATTACAATGAGAAAGATTGTGTCAGTCCCAAGGTTATTCAGGGACAGAGAGAGAAACTGCAAACATTCATGTGACAATTTAGTTAGAGTAAGGCTTTAAAAAAAAAGCCAATCACACAACATGGCAACAGACACACTGATGTATGTTATGTGCAAAGAGAAACGAGGTAGAGAGAAAAGATACAGGGAGAAGAGAGTCCCACTGCTTTTACCTGGCAAGGCAGGCACCCAAAAAGCTATTTTTGAGATTATTCCTACGAAATATTCCTACCACTAATAGCAGCTCTCTCTGGATCCTTTTCCTACTTTTTAATGAGCATCCTGTCCAAAATTCTCTCTGGGAGCCCTGCAAAATTCTCTCTGGGTAAAATGCTGAGTTGGGCAATTCTCACTGGAGATTGCCATTAGATAATTACTGCGGCTGGAGTCTTCCGCGGGTTCAACTGAGCTGGAAATCCAAGATGACGTACTCACACTGCTGTAAGTTTACTTTGACTGTCATCTGGGGCTGAATGGAGCTGTTAACCAGAGTGCCTACACGTGTCCTCTCCAATGTACTGGTCTCTGTGTGGTTAGACATCTTCCATTGAGTGTCTTGATCTAGGGCAATAAAACCCAACTGTCCCTAACCAGGAGATGGCTCTGATAAAAAAAAAAAAAAGTAATGGGGGTTTGGGGGGGGGTGTTAAATACCATGAGGATAAATGCAATCCTGCTTCAAATGTGGGACTCTGCAGAAGATTAGCTGCAGCATCAAACTGGGTACATTTTCTAGAAAGCACAAGACAACTCACCCCTCTCTAAGGTTCCAAAATACCTGAGCCAGGAAGCACAAGATTCATATTCATATTAAGAGGAAAAATAGATAGCTATGTCTACTTGTTTGACTAGAAAGGCTTTCACGCATCAGTAAAATGCTGGCTTGTCAACATTATGTGGCATGTAGGTCCATAAAGAACAGTTGCTGAAAGTCTTTGCACATTCAGATTAAAATAAAACTGCTGAACAAAAGCTATATTGTACACAGGTCTAAACTTGAATGTCTGGAGGGGGTTTTATATGAGTATTTTTAGTGACATGCACTGAGAATATACCTATCGCTGGATCAGTGTTTATTGAAGAGTCAGAAGATTTTATGAGCAAATGTGTTTGACTGAGCTATGTGTATTTTCCAAAGGATTACTTTATGCTCTCAAGTACATTGAATTCCTATCTAAAAGCTAAAGTTATCGGCTGAAAAACAATAAGCTGATCAGAAAGTAGGCAAGTGATTTATGTCTTATTTTTAAAAACATGATTTCTGGACATGGGGTCAAAAACACTTGCAGAAATGAAGAGTGTGGTAGGCTTTGGTAAAAGAGTGACTTGGCCTCACACTCTCCCTCAAGTCATCCACAGCCCAGAAACTTGGAAAATCCTCGCTTGAAACTGTTCTGGCCAAAAGACAAAAAAAGACAATGCTAAAATAAAAAAATTAAAAACAGAAAAAAGGACTCATGTACCATATCACCCTTCATCTGCAAAGTCACCAGTCACACTGAGAGCCATCTTAAAATCCTTGTCCCAGACTCCTTGACATGGGTCTCAAGGATGCTCCATTGAACCTATGCTTCCAGCCTGGTGCTTTCTCTGCATGATCTAGGAGGTTACAACACCTTGGGATTTCATCAGATAGGTGTTTCTGGATTTCTGGATCTGGTAGTGTATTGACAAAAACATTCAAGGTATGTAATTTTAGAATCACCCTTATAGAAGAAAATCCACATGGAGTAGTGTTTCTGCAATTTTCCAAACTTGCCATTGCTATTATGTTACTGAACCAGTTTATGAATCATAGCAAAATGTGTCCACCCCAAGGGACTTCATAAGAAAACTGGCCAGTTTTAGAGGTACTATTATAAAGTATTGATTTTATTTTAATATAAATGATGAAGTTTACATTGTTGATTATGCCAGAAATTCCTTTAAATTGTAAAGGACATCAAGGCCAGAAACCTGGGACTTCATTTCTTTTCTTAGCTCTGATCTTGGGCAAATCAAGACCATTCTCTGTTCCTGTTGTTTCTTGTCATAGGGTAAATGACTTTTTCTTTCTTTCTTTTCTTTCTTTCTTTCTTTCTTTCTTTCTTTCTTTCTTTCTTTTTTTCTTTTCCTTCCTTCCTTCCTTCCCTCCTTCCTTCCTTCCTTCCCCCCCTCTTTCTCTCTTTCTTTCTTCATTCCTTTTTTTTTCTTTTTTGTGGTGTTTCTCATTCTAACATTTTATTACAATGAGAAGGAGACACATTTTGGGATGAGCACTGGGTGTTGTATGGAAACCAATTTGACAATAAACTTCATATATTGAAAAAAAAAAAAAAAACAATGAGAAGGAGAACAATAGTAGCCTGGCTGCAAATGTGAAGAAACATCCTTTGCTTAAGAAACTAGAAACTTTGGGGTGCCTGGATGGCGCAGTTGGTTAAGCGTCCGACTTCAGCCAGGTCACGATCTCGCGGTCCATGAGTTCGAGCCCCGCGTCAGGCTCTGGGCTGATGGCTCAGAGCCTGGAGCCTGTTTCAGATTCTGTGTCTCCCTCTCTCTCTGCCCCTCCCCCGTTCATGCTCTGTCTCTCTCTGTCCCCCCAAAAAAATAAATAAACGTTGAAAAAAAAATTTTTTTAAATAAAAAAAATAAAAAAAAAAGAAACTAGAAGCTTTGGAATAAGGCATAAGAAAACTATATTGTACATTAGCACAATTTGCACACTGGTACCAATTAATTAATTCGATTTCACAAAAGACTTCCAGATGTTTCATTTTTTTTTTTTCATCTCATCTGTGTAAATGGGTCTGAGAAAGTGCTGGAAATTTAGAGTAGATAAAAATGGTATATATACGGTAAAACTAATCATTTTCAAGCATTTAGTATTATCTTATCTACTCAACAAATTATGTTGTCTTATTTTAGCAGACAAATAACTGTCAAACATTTCAACAAATTTTTGACAATATCAATTGTCAATATCAATATCAATATTTCAAAATATTTTTCAATCAAGAATTTTCGACTTAATTTTCAAACACTTCACTTTCATTGTATCCTTTAATAAACAAATTATGTTCAGGCTTCTTGCATGTATTGGTTGCCATTGTGAGATGAGAAAAAAACACAGATTAATTACATGTTGACATTTGGTAAATCAAAATATTCACTTAACTCTTCCAAAGTACACATTTGGTTTTTCTGTCTCTCATTTTTTTAATTGTTGGTTTCACTTGAAGATTGGCTGTGATGATTTGGAGTCTCTTTCAGCCTTTTATTCACTACTTATAATTTTGGGTTTAATTTTTCTATGATGAAGTTTTTCTCCACTGCTTGGTAGACTGGACTGGGGTGCCAATTGGGGAAGCATTTGCCAGATTGGCGTTTAGGGAGGAAGAATGATGACCGCTCTCTAAAACCCTAAGATGGATGCCCAGTAGATACAGCAGGTTACAGAAAAATTGGCAACTACAGGAGTAAGGCCAATGTTTGCCAGATTTTTTTTAAATTCCTTCAGAAATGTCAGAGATCTGGGATTTTATATAAAATCTCCATGATTGGTAGAAAGGCAAAACAAAAACAAAAACAAACAAAAAAACAAAGGCAAAACAACAACAAAAACAAACAAACAATAAAACAACCCAGATTATTTGACAAATGGATTTAATTTTTAACAATGTAAGTGAACCTGAATAAATTGTCATTAACTCCAGGTATAATAGTGGCAACTGCCTCATACCAGAAATTCAGCAACAATAGCTGAATACACAATAGGATTCATTTTGTTGGGAAGAAAAAGTTTTACTCCACCCTTCAACATTCTCCTAGCTTGCCTAAGAATTAAATTGACATGAAATAGATTAACAGGAGAAAATCAAATTTAATTATGTACATACCAGGAACCCATACATTCATGAGATTTCAAAGGCAGCCAGGCAAAATGAGGTATATATGTCATCCCAAACTAAGGAGAAGGGGGTAGGGGTCTGTGACTTCAAAAGGAAGGAAAGTAATTGACAGAAGATGAAAAAGATTAAATGTTTGGTCAACAAATGTTTGCTGGGCCATCCAGAAACAATGGAACATAGAGAAGAATTTTAACAAACTTTGCTAACTTCCTCCCTTGTCTACTACCCCTCATTTCTATTATGCTGTAGTCATCTATTGTGATAGCTTTCTTCCAGGAGCAGGTCCTCCATCTAAACTCTTTTAGGCAGTTGGGGTGCCTGGATGGCTCAGTCGGTTGAGCTTATGACATCAGCTCAGGTCACGATCTCTCACCGCTGGTGGGTTCGAGCCCCGTCCCGGGCTCTGTGCTGATAGATAGATTGGAGCCTGGAGCCTGCTTCGGATTCTGTGTCTCCCTCTCAGCCACCCCCCCTCCCGGCCCCCACCCCGCCCTTGCACTTTGTCTCTCTATCTCTCAAAAATAAAGGTTAAACCCCTTTGGGCAGTTAAGGGGAAGATAAAAGTTTCTCCCTGAGTCTATTGGGCCTTGATTGTTTTTAGCTTGAAATGATTTGCATGACAAAGTGATACAGTTTATGGCAGCCTGCTTTGGCCCCTACAATTTCAAAGGGAAATGAAAAAAAAATTTTTTTTAATGTTTATTTATTTTTGAAAGAGAGAGAGATAGACAGAGCTTGAGCGAGGTAGGGGAAGAGAGAGGGAGACACAGGATCTGAAGCAGGCTCCAGGCTCTGAGCTGTCAGCACAGAGCCTGACATGGGGCTTGAACCCATGAACCGCGAGATCATGACCTGAGTGGAAGTCGGATGCTTGACCGACTAAGCCACACAGTTGCCCATCAAAAGGAAATTTTTTAAATAGCATTTTTTTCTTTCAATACTTGACACCACAGCACCTAGTGATTCATATGTTTAAGTAAATATCCAGTTTAATAGAATTGCCTGTCTTGATTTTTCATTCTATTTAAAGTGTAGACTTGGGGGTGCCTGGGTGGCTCAGTCAGTTGAGCAAATGACTCTTGATTTTGGCTCACGTCCTGATCCCAGAGTCGTGGGATCAAGCCCCATGTTGGACTCCATGCTGAGCATGGAGCCTGCTTGGGATTCTTCCTTTCTCTTTCTCTGTCTCTCTCTGTCTCTCTCTCTCTTTATTTCTCTCTTGCTCTGCCCCACACCCTTCCTTGTGCTTTCTCTCTAAAAATAAACAATAATAATAATAAAAGTTTAGATTTGTATATATCCACAGTCACATTACTTAACAATGTCATATAATTAGCTCAAATTTGAGGAACAAGGGGCCCTTGACTGACTCAGTTGGTTAAACATCCAACTTTAGCTCAGGTCATGATCTCCTGGTCTGTGGGATAGAGCCTCATGTGAGGCTCTTGGCTGACACTGCAGACCCTACTTGGATTCTCTTTCTCTCTCCCTCTCTGGCCCTCTCTCACTCACACATGTGGGCTCTTTATCTCTCTCTCAAAATAAAGAAATATACTTTAAAACAATAAATTTAGGGGCGCCTGGGTGGCGCAGTCGGTTGAGCGTCCGACTTCAGCCAGGTCACGATCTCGCGGTCCGGGAGTTCGAGCCCCGCGTCGGGCTCTGGGCTGATGGCTCAGAGCCTGGAGCCTGTTTCCGATTCTGTGTCTCCCTCTCTCTCTGCCCCTCCCCCGTTCATGCTCTGTCTCTCTCTGTCCCAAAAATAAATAAAAACGTTAAAAAAAAAAACAATAAATTTAAAAAATTTGAGAAACAAAATACTTAGCAGAAGTAAAATAATCTGGTGTATAAAAAAGAATCATAAGTCATAGCCTTTACCTGAACATCAAATAAAAATTTCTGAATTTCCTAAGAATCCGTTTGATGATTTAAGCAGTCATGACCTTAAAAAACAAACAAATATTATAGGAATGACTATTGGGATCAGGGACAGATGAATGAAAATGTCTCAGAAGCACCAGCAGATGGCAGGAGAGGAGAAAAAAAATTCCAAACTCAAAAAGATGCTCAGCTTCCGCGCTAGAGTGTGACAATTTTTTAAATAAATATTTGTCTGCTAAGCTGTCAGCTTAATATTTCCTTTTCTCTACCTATTGCAAAGCCATAGGCAGTCTCTGACAGTAAGTCAAGAGTTCACGGCATTTTGCAAAGACCTTTGTAGTGCAAACATGAAACATCTCTTAACTGAAATTCAGAAAAAGCCAGTAGTTAATTAACTAACACCTGTTGGTCCTGGGGGCCCCTGGGGTCTGAACTCCAGCCCTGGTTCCACCAGTAACTGGCAGTCATGAGGGACAGTCACCGGGCTGCGGTTTCCATTTCATTTTTTTAAATCGAGGGGATCAAGTCCTACATACTAATCAAGAGTTTATAATTTTCTTTAAAAAAAATTTTTTTTAACGTTTATTTATTTTTGAGACAGAGAGAGAGAGAGAGAGCATGAACGGGGGAGGAGCAGAGAGAGAGGGAGACACAGAATCGGAAGCAGGCTCCAGGCTCTGAGCCATCGGCCCAGAGCTTGAGGTGGGGCTCGAACTCACGGACCGCGAGATCGCGAGATCGTGACCTGAGCTGAAGTCGGATGCCTAACCCCGACTGAGCCACCCAGGCGCCCCTAGAGTTTATAATTTTCAAGCGAACCAAGGGTGTCTTCTGAATACTTTTTAAACTTTCTCTTCTTTTCAGGCAATATTTAACAAGACCTGTGCTGTTAGGGGTGCCTGGGTGGCTCAGTGGGTTAAGCATCTGACTTTGGCTCAGGTCATGATCTCACGGTTTATGGGTTCAAGCCCTGCCTTGGTCTCTGTGCTGACAACTTAGAGCCTTGGAGCCTGCTTCGAATTCCTTCTGGGTCTCCCTCTCTCTCTGCTCCTCCCTGCTCACCCTCTGTCTCTCTCTTTCTCAAAAATTAACAAACATTTAAAAAAATTTTTTTAAATGAAAACAAAAACACAAGACATGTGCAGTTCAGCAAGATGCATGAATTAGTGGCCCTGAAGTAGGGCTGCCTCAGTGTCCAACCCCGGGCTGTCATTCCCACTCAATCTGCACGGATCCTCCTGAGTGTCTGCCCTGTGGAACTCAGGCCAAATAGTCTAGTGATCCACAGATTTCCTGAAAGGGTTTTAAAAGCCTCCAATTGAAATGCCTTTACAACTTCCCTGGGGAATTTTTTTTCAAAAGTCATGTGCGTATGGGAGATACGTGTGTAGGTACGTTACATTTCCTTTCAGTGACTCACAAAGTCAGAGCCTCGGAGTTAAAATTCTTTTCTTCATCCCTTACCCAGCTCTGTGACTTAGAGCAAATTACTTAAATCCTCTGTACCTCAAATTGCTCATCTATAAAGTGGAGTTAAGAATACCTATTGTTTCAAGTGATGGTGAGCAGGCCACCTGCAGACATTCGTAGGCACTAGGTACTTCGCAAGCCTTACAAAATAGGAAGCATATTTTACAAAGCACTTATACACCTTATTAACTAGAAGTCGCCATTTTAAAAATATTTAAGAGAGTTTTACTCTCTTATTGTGAAAATGATTCATATTAATTCAACTCTCGCAGTTTTCCTTTTGTGTTTTGGAGCCAACATAGTTTTGCCAAGTCTCAACCATTTTTATAAGTTGTTGCAGAGCCATAGGCCCTGAAGACTGTTGCTGTAGGGGTAATGGATAATACATCTCTTCTTGTGAAGTTTAAGGGAGATAATCCACATGAAGACCTTCAAACGGTGCAGACCCATAAAAAAAAAAAAGGCATTTGACAGATGTCAGCTGGGATCAGTCATCTCCTTGACTGCATAACTTCTGAGGCTATCTGGAGACATAAGACCAACTTGAACCAGGATGCTGGCTAGCTAGCTAATGGCTCTCAGTCCTGACTGCCTATTTGATCACCTGCAGATTTAAAAATCCTGATGCTGAGACCACTTGCCAGGTCAAGAAGGACAGACTCTCTGGGGTGGGGCCTGGGCATCAATATTTTCCACACTCTCCAGGTGACTCCAGTGTGGTGAGTAGAAATCACTGAGCTAATTAGAGGTGAGCATTCTCCATCGGTTTCTGCAGTCCTGAATTATCCTCTTTATAGAATGATGAGAAGATTTTCCTTTAAAACAGTGGTTCCCCAAGTGTAGTCCCCACACAGACAGCACAGGCATTACTTGTAACTTGCCAGAAAAGTTCACAAGCCCCTCTGAACCAGTAACTCTGAGGGCCCGGCTATCTGTGTTCGAACAATGCTGACACACACTGAGTTTTGAGAGTCACTGCTTCAAAGAAACACGTCTATGTTCGGTCAGGACTCCAAAATTGTTAACCTTCTAGGATAACAGAGTTTCAAGATGCTGATATTATTTAAATCACAGCACACACACACACACACACACACACACACACACGTCATTTTCTTCAAGTGGCTGACCAACAAATTCTCATCGCCTCCACCTCAAATTACCTACTGAGGGAGCAGCCACACTTTGAACAAACAGACGGAATTGTCACAACTGTCTTGTCCCAGCTGTACTCCCTCATATACATGTTTGACTCTTGCGGTCCATATGCTGACTCATCTCAAGAGCAGAACGAATGTGTGGAGAGTAAAGTCAAAATTTGTCCTTCCTCTGTATTCTATCAGTTCCATGATCTGTAAAGTTTCTTTCCAGAAAAACTCTTTGGCAACCTCCCTTTGTACTTTCTGTAGGCTTCAGGGTTCATAATTATTCCTTTGAACATTCTTCAAATCACATTCCTCCTTCATACAAGTAATTTATACACCCGAAGTTGAGCCTGGACCCAGTCAGCGGGGAGGGTTCCTTGGTCACTCACATAGGGCTCCTGGGTAGGGATCTCTTATTACCCACTGCCTTTGCCTGTTGGGTGTGTAACACTCACCCCTGTTTCTTCTGTATTCTTACCAACCTGGTCTGTTTTCATTTTGCATTTGCCATGTTTAATCAAGGCACTCTATTGAATGTCATCTCATTTGTTAGCAACTCCAACAATTCCAAAGTGTTTGAAGACCTACCTTCAAAGCACTACTAATATCTTTGGCCACAATTTAGAAACTGTCAAAACCCTCTTCCCTAGAATGGTGGCCATAATCTGAGTAATGGTTTTACTCATCTCTGTCCCCGTCTTTTCTCAAATCCCAAATTTGGTCTTTTGGGCTTCTAATAGACTGGCACACTTGCCCCAGGATTCCCTCCAGTACAACCTCTATCTCTTTCTATTAGTTCCACTCAGAGCTAATGGGTGACTCCCGAACTTGACTACACACTAGGACAACTAGTTCCTTAAGGAATACCAATGTTTGACTTTCAGCCCCAGAAATTCTCATTTAATTGGTCAGTCTGGACTTTAACTGGGTCATCAGGAATTGATAAAGCTCCCCCTGGGACTCTAATATGCAGCAAAATTTGGGAACCCCTGGCCTAGAGGGCCAAGATCTGCCAAGATGGCTCCCACACCTCCTGTACCTCAGAGTCGCTCTTCAGGCCCAACTACCTGGCACTTTGCTGCCCTCTGCTGGCTTCGCTCAGCTTTACCTCTAACTGGCTGGGCCCTCTGAAAGTTGGTTTAAAAGTGATTAGAAAAGTAGGTTGCAGGTATCCAAGAATCTAGTATACTCTAACTCTCCCTGTTCACTTCCTTTTTTGTTTGTTGTTTTTCCACCTGAAACAGTATCTGGGCAGAAAACCAGGCTTTTTTTTCCCTAGCCAGATGCCTATTTTCTTGGCTGAGTAAGAGATACTGACAAGCTGGGTGGGTCAGGAAACAGAAAGGAGCTGACATGTGTTCAAAGACACCCCTGACTGGGAAGGTCAGAGAAAAGTTCTGTGGAGCACAGAGATCTTTCTAAATTCACTGACATGCTGGAGTTTAGAAATGGAATTTCTAAATTTTGAGGGTTTCCTTTTCTGTGCTCATGCTATACTTTATCACAACAATAGAAATAATATTTGCTGACTTTTTTTTAATCTTTATTGTGTGCCAGCCTTGGTTGTTGGTGGTTTACCACTCATCTTACAAGATTTATCCCTTTTGTCCCATTTTAAAGATTAGGAAAATCTCTCAGAAGAATTGACTTATCTGGGTGCCTGGGTGGCTCAGTCGGTTAAGCCTCCGACTTCGGCTTAGGTAATGATCTCATGGTTCATGAGTTCAAACCCCACGTTGGGCTCTGTGCTGATAGCTCGGAGCCTGGAGCCTGCTTCAGATTCTATGTCTCCCTCTCTTTCTGCCCCTCCCTGCTCATGCCTCTGTCTCTCTCTCCCAAAACATGAAACATTAAAAAATTTAAAAAAAAATACTGACTTATCTAAGAAAGTCACAGTAAGTGACAGTTATAGGCTGGATTTGTGTCTCCTCTAAAATTCATGTTGAAGTCTTAACCCCCTAATCCTATCTCCGAATGTGACTGTTATTTGGAAATAGGGCCTTTAAAAAGGTAATTCAAGGGGCGCCTGGGTGGCGCAGTCGGTTGAGCGTCCGACTTCAGCCAGGTCACGATTTCGCGGTCCGTGAGTTCGAGCCCCGCGTCGGGCTCTGGGCTGACGGCTCAGAGCCTGGAGGCTATTTCCGATTTTGTGTCTCCCTCTCTCTCTGCCCCTACCCCGTTCATGCTCTGTCTCTCTCTGTCCCAAAAATAAAATAAACGTTGAAAAAAAAAATTAAAAAAAAAAAAAGGTAATTCAATTAAAATGAAGTCATTAGGGTAGGTCCTAATCCAATCAGACTGGTGTCCTTATCAGAAGAGGAAATTTTGGGGGGTGCCTGGTGGCTCAGTCAGTTAAGTGTCTGACTTTGGCTCGGGTCTTGAGCTCACGGTTGGTGAGTTCAAGCCCAGCATCAGGCTGTCTGCTGTCAGCACAGAGCCAGCTTCAGATCTTCTGTCCCCTCTCTCTCTGCCCCCTTTCCCCCTTCTCAAAAATAAATAAAACACTAAAAAAAAAAAGGAAATTTGGACACAGACACCTACAGAGGGAACATGATGAGAGGACAGGGAGAACGCAGCCATCTACAAGTTAAGAAGAGAGGCCTGGAACAGAGCTTTCTGTCGTGGTCCTCAGAAGGATGCAACCCTGCCAACACCTTGATCTCAGATTTCCAGCCTCCAGAACTGTGAGAAGTAAATTTCTGTTGCTGCCATCCTGTCTGTGGTACTTTGTTCTAGCCGCCCTGGCAAACATACAGCAACAGAGTTGGGATTTGAATCCAGACCTGGCAAATACCAAACTTTTGCTCACTGAACCACACCACAACCTTAATCCTGGAAACTATAAACTCTTTTATTTATTTATTTTTTATTTTTTTTTAATGTTTATTTACTTTTGAGACAGAGAGAGACAGAGCATGAACGGGGGAGGGTCAGAGAGAGAGGGAGACACAGAATCTGAAACAGGCTCCAGGCTCTGAGCTGTCAGCACAGAGCCTGACACGGGGCTTGAACCCACGAACCGCAAGATCATGACCTGAGCCGAAGTTGGACGCTTAACCGACTGAGCCACCCAGGCGCCCCTATAAACTCTTTTAAAAATGATTTAAAAAGTGTTACAAAGCACTGTTATGAAGTATAATGCTCATCCACAGTAGTATGTCCTTATTTGCACTTTTCATATAATTATCGTCTACATCTCAACAGCCAAGAAGAGCCTTGGTTCAGTGAAACTATCTTCAGAAAGAAATTCACAATATATCTTTCTATGTGTGTGTGTGTGTGTGTGTGTGTGTGTGTGTGTGTGTGTGTAATTTTTTTTTTTAAGTGCTGGCTTTTCCTCTCTGGCTATGCCAGAGTTCTCCTTTCAATGCTGAAACTTCACCCTACAGGTTCAATTCACTCTAAAACTGCTTTTGTTCATCTGCCTAAGACCATCAACCCTCCCTATTTTCACCTCTGTCATCTGATTTGCTTTCCATGGTTACATTTTCTAAGAGATCGCCCCTATTCATGAGAATTCTGAATAGCCGCATGTTTTTCATATTAAAAAGATAAGCATTCTCTACCTGACTTTTTTTCCAATAAACAATTAGATAATTCAAATTGCCTGTTTTAGCCAAGCCTGGTGTTAGCTAATGATCTCACAAGCTGCTCAGGAAAAGAATCATCCATTTTTGTTGTTGTTGTTGTTGTTGTTTGGGAAACTTGCCTTTTCTCTTCATTTTTGTGTAATAAGCTCCTTGTTGATTTCCACTCTAAGGCATCAAAAAAATTCCTACTCACCCTTCAGTCATTTTTACCTTTGTGAATGAAATAACAACCACATATTTTTCGATCTCACTTCCTTCTATTTGCCCCCGCTTTAGTTCACTCATTTGCTTTTTAAAAAGTTTATGTTAATGTCTTTTCAGCATTTTGAGGCGAGCAGGCAGGATTTGTAGATCATATTTCTATTGCGACATCAGGATGAGAATACCACAAACATTTCCTGGGCCTTCACAGCCCACCTGAGGTTTCCTATGACTCAGAACATTGAGACAGTCTCTGTGACTCATGTAGTTGGGATGACCACAGGATTAACCTCACTCCACTACCAAGGATAAACAGCTGTATATAGATGATGTTTTCACACAACCGAGCGGGTCTTTCTGGAGGCTTTTTAGTCAGTTGGGTCCTAGGCATCCTTTGGAGACATAGCCTACATCCCACATGCGTGTGGGTTTGGAACGTTTGACTCTCAGAGAAGGAGGTTCAATATGCTGCTTGTGGGTGTCCTCAGCGCACAACTCAGGCTTCTCAGCTGGAAGAAACAGAAAGTGACTCTGCATGATGTAAGCAGAAAAATCGTTTATTGAACAAAAATATATTAGGCAGCTACCAGAGTTGCCATAAGGGCAGGAGAAGTGAGCTCAGAATACAAGGGCAGGAAGAGAGTGCAGTGCCACACCTTGGCACAGATCCATCTAGAAGGAATGGCACTTTCACTGCCACTGAAAACTGAGGACTATGGTCGCCTCTAAAACTTGCTGCTCAGATTGCAAAATGTATTCTTCACTGGTTGTAGTGGCTTTGCATTTCTATCACCAGACTCCAATGCAGACCAAGCAAGTGTGACTGGCCTGTCACCTAAGTCAGGTGAATGCCTCTCAGCTGTCAAGAATGCTATATAACTGAGCATCAAGTCTTTTAAAATTCTAAGTAGAAATAGATAATTTGTTTTTTGGGTGTTGAGTTTTATAAGCTCTTCCTATATTGTGGATACTAACCCTTCATCAGTCATATCATTTCCAAATATCTTCTCCCATTCTGTAGGCTCCCTTTTAGTTTTGTTGATTGTTTCCTTCTCTGTGCAGAAGTTTTTACCTTGATGAAGTCCCAATTGTTTATTTTTGTTTTGTTCCCCTTGCCTCAAGAAACATGTCTAGTAAGAAGTTGTTATGGCCGATGTCAAAGAGGTTACTACCTGTGTTCTCCTCTAGGATTTTAATGGTTTCCTGTCTCACATTCAGGCCTTTCATCCATTTTGAATTTATTTTTTGTGTATGGCATAAGAAGGTGGTCCAGTCTCATACATGGAATTTAAGAAACAAAACAGATGAAAAAAGAGAGGCAAACCAGAAAACAGACTCTTAACCATAGAGAACAAGCTGAGGGTTACTAGAGGGTGGGGGGGATGGGCTAAATGAGCGATGGGCACTAAGGAGGGCACTTGGTTTGAGGAGTAGTGGGTGCTATGTGTAAGTGATGAATCACTAAATTCTATTCCTGAAACTAATATTATTTTGTACGTTAACTTGAAGTACAGATATCCTCCACCCTCTACTACTTTAGCTGCTTAACACCCTGCTTCCCATCCCAAACTATGAAATTGCTCCTAGGTTGTACAACACAATTACCCCCTCGTTTCTAAAAATGTACTCTTTCCAAAGGGAGAAAAGATAAAATCTCATTTTTTACTGCATCCAGATCTAGTTGAGGTTAGTTCTTGTGGCTTTGTCATGATCCTGTTTCCATATTCTCCTTTGGCCTCAACTAGACAGTTGACCATTTCCAATAGATACTATATAGCATGATAGCATGTGGGAAAAGAAGAGAATCAACTTAATAGATAATGTGAATTTAAGAGTTAGCATCAGTAAATATACAAATTATTGCAAGGAAAGAAGTATGGTAGAAACTATAGGATTATGATACCGGTTTTTAACACTAGTCCCCTGGCAATGGTTGCTATGCATGACTCCTTT
Source organism: Prionailurus viverrinus (assembly GCF_022837055.1). Taxonomy (NCBI): domain Eukaryota; kingdom Metazoa; phylum Chordata; class Mammalia; order Carnivora; family Felidae; genus Prionailurus; species Prionailurus viverrinus. Next base: position 17,694,650 of record NC_062569.1, read on the forward strand.
CTGCTGGTCCTCATTCCAAACTATTATGACCTCAGATGATCAGGGTTCCTTACCCAGTGAGATGGTCTGAACCTCCATCTCTGAGGGTTCTGACCATTGCAGGGAACACTTCAGCACTACACTCACTCCTTACTTCCTCAATCTCTAATAGCAGCCCTATCTCTTTGACACCATCAATTGTAAGACCCAACACTGAAACCCACTTTGACCTGTTCACCCAAAGGCCAAAGGAGCCCCAAATACCCAGGTGGCAGTCTCAGCTTATAATTCAAGGAAAGCAATTTGTGTGTAAAAGCCTTCATTTCTAGAGGGCTAGAACGTCTAAACCAGCAGCCGCTAGAGTCATAGGGAACAAAAGCACATTTTTCTAATCGATTCATTAAAAAAAAAAAAATAGTGACAAGCACATCCTCCCTCTCATTTACTTGGTTCTTGAGTCCACAAGTAGGCAAAAAAAAAAAAAAAAAAAAAAAAACCCTAAAAAACAAAACAAAAAACAACCCTCATACATATGTTATCTTGCAAGATAGCACCCAACTCTTATAAGGTATGGTCTCCCAGCTGGTAGTGTAACAGAGTTTTCAATAAATGAAGCCATCATTCTATAAAGTGTACATTTTCTATACGGGAATTAGAGTGTATACTCAGACTAGTGAATCCTATGTACATTGACTCACTGCTTTATTTCTCTTGCTATAAAGCAATTCCTCATTTGGAAGGTCATTGGAAGGAATATCACGAGTGTATAAGCACTCAGGAAGTCCATGGATAGTGGTGCTGTTACGGAACCAGGCTGGAATGCTGGCGGAAAAACCAAGTGGCACTCGAAGATCTTGGTGGATCGGAGATTTATTTAACACAGTGGGCTCAGAAGAAACCGTTTCTCCAAAGATCTGAGCTCCAAATGAAGAGGGGAAGGGTAATTTATAGTGGTCAGCTTCCATATCTGTGGGGGTTTTCACGCACGAGGCACACAGGGCAAGAACCCCGAAGAGGGGTCTCCAAGCTAGAGACCAGGGCTTGTTTTAGTCCCATTGGCGATCTTACGGTGTAAAACTTTATTCATTTTCCCAACAGTGCCAGAAGTATGGCAGGAGGAAAGGCAAATCTAAATCCACAATAAGATTTTGTTTTACTCCATAGCAGAAAGGGCTCAATAGTAAATAATACAGCACATAAAATCTACAGTGAAAAACTACTGTTTTGGGGAAAAACATTCCTGAATCTGTGGAAGTAACAAACATCAAAATAAAAATAAAAATTGTATAACTTCAGACAGAGGGTGAGCTAGGTCTAGGATTTTGAGTACATGAAATGTGTTATATCTCTTGCCTCACCCTCCTGCAGTGGAATTTAGGAATATGTAACTGATTTGTTCATTTATTCAAACACTTATGGATAACAAATTATGTATCAAATAAGCCAGTGCATGTGTAAGTAACCATTGTGTACATAGAGAGAGGTTCAGAAGAGAGCCTTAGGCTGGAGATAAAAATCTCTGGGCCATGGGCAGATAATAACTGAATTGGTGAGTGTGAATGAGGTGGCCTCAGAAGCAGAGGTAGGCAAGAAAATGAGACATGTTGACCCTAAACCTTGAGAAAATCCAATAGTTAATAAGATTAATAGACTTCTGTTATCTTTCCATGTCCCCAGGGAATATCTGAGTTAAAAGAAATACAGCAAAAGAAACCTCATTTGTAAATAAGGAAAATGTAATCTGCTATGGAAAAAATGATAGAGGGCTATAGAATGACCAATGCAGAAATGTACACATAGAAAAATTAGGGTTAAAATAATTCTGGATGTCTCTAGTACTATCCAAGGAGAGATCAGGTTTTTGTTTTTTGTTTTTAATTTTTAATGGTTATTTTTGAGAGAGAGAGAGAGAGTGAGCGAGCATGAGCAGGGGAGGGGCAGAGAGAGAGGGAGAACAGATCGGAAGCAAGCTCTAGGCTCTGAGCTGTCAGCACAGAGCCTGACGCAGGGCTCGAACACGGGAATGACAAGATCATGACCTGAGCCGAAGTCAGACGCTTAACCGACGGAGCCACCCAAGCGCCCCAAGATCAATTTTGATGTAGAGAAAAATTTGCCTAAAATAGTGCAGTAAAAGAAATGATGTGTGAGCCTTTCTAACCACATTTTTTTCCCAATCTTATAGGCAGAAGGGTGATGATGTACAGATGTGCTTGAAGAGAAGGAAGGAATGGTGTTCAGCCTTTGAGCTCGGGAGGAAAGAAGGTAAAGGTAAGTGCTTATATAGAAAAATACGTAGCACCAGGGTAGGAAAGAGAAGGTCATGTATGATGGCCTGTGTTGGGAGCAAATCCTGATACCCAAGATGAGTGACGGTTAAATTAGTGACTTAAGAGTAATGAGGGTATTTTGTCATTTGAAAATTAAGGAAAATGAAACAAGTAGCTGGCAGAGAGCAAATAAGGGGATATACAGGTGTCAGTAAAGTTTCTGATCAAGTAAATCACCAGGAATTTTTACATAGGTTTGCTTTATACAAATTTAAGATAAAACCGGCTTTCTAACATCAGTAGTTCCTGGGGTTTATGGCAGTTGACACTCAAACAATCAACTATTTACTTAAAAAAAAAAACACTGAGTGGGGCGCCTGGGTGGCGCAGTCGGTGAAGCGTCCGACTTCAGCCAGGTCACGATCTCGTGGTCCGTGAGTTCCAGCCCCGCGTCGGGCTCTGGGCTGATGGCTCAGAGCCTGGAGCCTGTTTCTGATTCTGTGTCTCCCTCTCTCTCTGCCCCTCCCCCGTTCATGCTCTGTCTCTCTCTGTCCCCCCAAAAATAAATAAACGTTGAAAAAAAACTAAAAAAAAAAAAAAAATTAAAAAAAAAAACACAAAAAAAACCACTGAGTATTTAGTATCCAGTAGACAAAGTTATTAGATAGCTGATTTTTTACATGCCAGAACCAGCTGGCTTTCATGGTGAGGATACACCTCAATTTTTCTCAGTGAGCGAAAGCAATTAATGTTCTATTCATGGACCTTCTCTAAATAAATCACAGAGAACCAGACAGGCTGGGAAAGACAACAAAAAGAAACAAAAGCCTGTGATAGGAATTAAGGTTGCCGTTAATTGTTTACACTCTTTTGTCCTCACTTCCTATCTACCATTGAATTTATGCCAAAGTGCTTCCAGCCCCTCAAGCCCCATTCACCTCTACTTCAGAGCTCAGGTCAATGGATAAACTATAAACTTTTAAATCCAGTCATTGTTACACAAGGAGACTCAAGGTAAGACCTTCAGGGTCTGTTAAGAGCCTATATAACTGTAACAGCCCAATTATATCGAACACCAAAAGGGAATGTCTCCCATTTTCTTTTTTTTAATGTTTGTTTATTGCTTTGTTTATTATTTTTTAAATATTTGTTTATTTTTGAGAAAGAGAGAGACAGAGCATGAGTGGGGGAGGGGCACAGAGAGAGAGGGAGACAAAGAATCTGAGGCAGGCTCCAGGCTCTGAGCTGTCAGCACAGAGCCTGATGAGGGGCTCCAAGTCCCAAACAGTGAGATATGACTTGAGCTGAAACCAAGAGTAGGAAGTTTAATGGACTGAGCCACCCAGGTGCCCCTAAATGTTTATTTAGTTTTGAAAGAGCACAAGTGGGGGAAGGGCAGAGAGGAGGACAGGGGATCCGAATAGGGCTCTGTGCTGACAGCAGCAAGCAGATGTCGGGCTTGAACTCATGACCCGAGAGATAATGACCTGAGCCAAAGTCGGTCGCTCAACTGACCAGCCACCCAGGTGCCCCTGTCTTCCCATTTTCAAGGAAGGTTAACCAAAAACTCATTATGTTATATTTTGTAAGTGTTTTTTCCCCCCAAATGAAATAAAGCCTAAAAGAAAGTAATGATATGTATGACCGCTATGGATAAATAAATAAAACATCTAATCTCATTCAACACTGTATGTCTTTTTGCTAGGCAACATGAACTACCTAATTATTGAGCTAGTTCCTCCTGGAACTCGATTTCCTGTTTTTAGAGAAATGTTACTGGTTCCTAAAAACACAGGATTTTTTTTTTTTCCAGAATGGCAATGCTGCCTATATTTGTAAAATATACATTAGGTAAAGAGCTCATCGATAAACCTGTTTTTGAAGTTATTTGAGTGTAATTCTGAGAATGTTAAATAAGAATTCCATTTTCTAGATGTGCATTTCTCCAAGGAGTTGTAGAGGAAATTACTGAATTATAACAGTACACTGTGTTTTCCTACATGTTCTTCCAGCTAGTCTCTCCATTAGTGAAATTGACTTGAAAGCCAATGAAATATTTCCGTGAAATAGCAGAATTTTAATATCAGCTAATGAAACTAATTTCTTAATTCATCTGTTTGCTTTTTCCAAGGGCATCCAACCAAACAGGCTTTCAGAAAAATGAATATGTTGTCTTCCTTTCATTAAATCAACTCTGAGATATTAGCCAAAAGCATGTAGAAGAGAAGTCCAACTCACCTTTTAAATCCTGTTGGGCAGCCTGACTGAATCTACTGTTCAGGGCTCATCCAAAAAGCAGCATCGCACTTATGACACATGCAAAATCATGGGAAAAAATACCAATTTATATGTTCGTCTCTTTAGCACTGATTTGCTCTAAGGTTTATACTCTTGGTTTCCTCTCTTTCTTTGAATTGGTAAGTATTTATACCTTGTTGCTACATCACCCTTAAAAAACTGGCTAGCACTACCAGTAATGGTGTTATTTTGTTTTAATTATTTCATAAAGAAGCCTTAGATTCTGCTCACTAGAGCAACTCTCTTTCATAAATAACTGTTCTTAATTATTGAAACATAAACTGTTACATATTATTTTTTAATCTTACTACCATTTAGAAAAGAGTACACAATACTTGTTAATAAAAGTTAAAAAATATATGGACTATTTAATTACTAACACAATCCCTATATTCTGACATCTCCCACACATCTTTTCATGTCTTTTACAGGTGCCTTTTTCTCTCCTTCTCCACTGCCAAAATCACCCTTCTCTCTCACTTCCGCTCTGGTTGTCTCTCCAGCTTTTTCCTACTATCTTATGGCTTGTGCTTGTGAGCTGTCTTCAGAAGACCGCCCTTGGCCTCCTGGAGCTGTGTCACTCGCAGAGGAGGAGAGCGGGCAGTGCCTGAGGAGGGGCCACCACCACCGATGACCAGCTGGTGGAGGCATGAAAGCCCAGCTGCCTTGTCTTGAGGCTGGTCAAACACTGACATGGAATTTCGAGATCAGGTTGCCGCGGGGACTCTGCCAGAGGCTGTCCCCTTGCGTGGCCTCCTCCCCTTCCAGGTCTTCCTTCCCTCACTTTCTTACATGTCTCCTTGGGCAGCACTTACTTCATCATTGATACAAAACTCCTCATCTTTGAGTCAGGTCCTGAGGGGGGAGGGGCAGACCTAAGACAGCCATGGGAGAGGTTGCCAGGTCTCTAATATTGTCTGTCACATTCCCTTGTTCACCCTGGAACCAGAGTAACCCTTCAAAAATCCAAGTTCGTTCATGACATGGCTCTGCTTCAAACCCTTTGGGGATGCCCCATTGTCCTTAGGGACATCCTGACACTTTAGTCTGGTGCTCAAATTCCTTTGTGATCTTGCCCTACATAACCCTTCACTCTCATTTCTTCCCATATCTTAGTCCTTCTTCAGTTCTATGGATACTCTGTCTCCAGGCGCTCTCTTGCTTCTGTCCTTCTGTCCTTCAAACAGACTATTCTCTTGGCCTGAAGCCATCTTACCCTCTTCAGTCTCTTTAACTGGACCCTAACTCCTAGAAAGGTTCTCACCCTTTCTAGGAAGCTTGTCTCTGCCTTCTGCAGACCAAGTCACGTGCTCCCAGACAACATAGAGTTACATTTTCCTTATGTCTATACCTGCTCACCGTAGGCTTCCCTTACTAGATTGTAAGTTCTGTGCAAGACTGGGCAAAGGCTATACTCTGCTACCTATTACAATGCATGGCACAGAGATGATGCTTTAAGAATTCATTGAGTAACTGCAGTGACAGATTAAAAAGGTGGGTCAACTTGGCTGGCATTTGCATGGAGGGCCAATCTACACGAGATGCTCAAAACGTAACAAGATGGAGAAAATCTCATTTAGCAGAATCCTCTCGGGGAGAATGTCATGTGTGATTGAAAGAAATACTTGGATAATGGCTATGATGAGTACCGCTATCTTTAAATGTCAGACTCAATTAACAAGGGATGAGCCTCAAACTGCCTTTTTGGGAGAGTGGATCCAGTGAATGGCAGGGCTTTTATTTTGCTAAGTGCTAAGTGCAAATTTGAGGCCAGAGCTGGATGGTTTTGGCCAACAGAAGAGAGGAAGAGGGCAGCCACTAGGGGACCTTTTTTCCCCACTTTTTTTTTTCTTTCTTGCAACCTTTAATAAAAATTGAAAATTAAAGAGCCTCAGTTTGATAATTAGGCATCAAGGTTATTAGCCTGTCCAGAGATCCCACATATCTCCTTTTAGACTTGAACGAGTATTTTTTTTTTGTTTGTAAAATGAAACAGAAAAGCCTTGCCATCACAAACAAGTCCTCCTTGTAATTCAGGTCCTGTCTTTTCTATTGTTGGTGTCACCAACAAAATGATGCCTAATGATGGCAGGACAATTGCAGTGTCTTAAAAGAATTTTTATCAGAGAGGGATGTTAAAGAGATAATCCAAACATTATTCTAAAGGTGGGAACCACCTCCCACATACCTGCAGATCTGGCTGGGAGAGAAGGAGATGGGGGAGATTTCACAGAGCTAGATTTCACAAACTGATAAACCCATTTCCTGCTTCATTACTTTAATTCATTTCTGATAACTTCCCCTTAAGTGAAAAACTACTGAATTTTAATAGAAGAAAAGTATGATATGTTCCATTGTAATCCAAGATACCCAAGTAATTGTACAGACAGCAGAGTATTAAAATTAAACAATGAAAACAAGACAATATAGGTAAAAAGAAAAAAAAGACCAATGCATTGTGTGCAAAAAGGTGATAAGATGAAAGCTTACTGTACTCACTTTCTCAACAACAGTTTCTTCATTAATTTTTCAACTTTTTGCTTGCTCATAAAATAATCCTGAAGTCAAAGTCACTTAAAAATAATGTTCCATCACAGATAATCACCCATTACAGTCCAATGTAGGCTAAACACAAGAAAGCTTTGACACGTGGGGAAACAGCACTCATGGACAAGAATTTGGAGAAGAAGAGAAGATGCTACCCCTTCATGCTTTGCCTGAAAGCAAATACAAATCAAGTCAAATACAAATCAGAACGTTTGGGGTACAAAGACAGTACGTAATTCAGAGAACTTCACTGGATAGTTTCTGACTTGAAACTGTTGAGTCAAGAAAATTGGTGAGACTTTCTTTGCCAGAAACTCTGATGTTGAAATATTATTTCTTACATCATATCTATGTGGTGTGGTTTGGGGTTGAACAATAATTTACCAAAAAAAAAAAAAAAAAAAAAAAGAGTAGTCCCTGTTCAAAGAATAGTGCTATGGGCTGAATGTGTCCTCCCCAAATTGGTGGCAGCCCTAATCCAATATGGTGGTATGAGGAGGTGGGCCTTTGGGAGGTGAGTAGATTTGGTGAAGTCATGACAGTGGAGCTCCTATGATGAGATAACTGCCCTTAGAAGAGGAAGGGCCTAAGAGGTTCACTGGAACACATGCTCCCCTCCCTCCCCCACCCTCTCCATGTGGGGATAGAGCAAGAAGGTGGCTGTGTGCAAAGCTAGGGGAGAGTCCACATGTGACAGCACACCTGTCATGACCTTGATCTTGGACTTCCCAGCCTCTAGAGCAGTGAGGAAATAAATTGCTGCCAGCCAGTCTATGGTATTTTGTAATAGCAGTCTAACTAACACAAGTGGTATAACTTTTCAAGTGCTATTATGGTAAAAAGTCATTAGCTGAGTATCCATTGTATCAGATAAATCTGAAGGACATAATTTGCTCTTCCCTTCCCTTTCCTTCTTCAGGTTATCCTCAGTGGGTGTTGGCTGTGAAATGGGCAGGCAGAGATACAGAAGGGAATCCCCACTGACTTAAGAAAAACCTTTGCTGGAAAATGTAATGTCTTTTATTATGTACAATGACTAAAAAGCTGTTGCCTTTTTTTTTTATTATTTGATTTCAATATTAAATCCCAGTAGTCTGTCGAAGTTACTGACTTCTGTTAAGAATAGGATTCCTGAGGGGCACATGGGTGGCTCAGTTGGTGATGTGTCCAACTTTGGTCCAGTTTACTACCTCATGGTTTGTGGGTTTGAGCAGTTTGTGAGTTTGAGCTCCGCATCGGGCTCTGTGCTGACAGCAAGGAGCTTGTTTGGGATTCTCTCTCTCCCTCTCTTTCTGTCCCTCTCCGACCGGTTCTCTCTCTCAAAAATAAATAAATAAGTAAACCTTAAAAAAAAATAAGATTTCTGAATGTCAACTCAGTGTTACCAATTTTCCACTGACTTCTTATATTCCTCAGTGGCCTCAGCCTTCTAATCAAAGGATATGTTTGTACAGCAAACAGCCTTGGAAGCCAGAGATAATGTATTCTTCTGGAGAGATCTGGAGACATCCCAGGACAGTAAAGATGTATTGCTCTTCTTCCCTCCCTGGAGAGATCAGCTTGCATTCCAAGGTAATGAGTAATCTTTCTCTCCAAAGGGAAAGGCAGGTAGATGTGCCTGCAGCCCATAAAATTTTCAAGTCTCCCAGTTTGGGCGTTTCTCTCCTGTGGAGCATCACTGCATGTACAGATATACATCTGGCACTTACCACATTGTCTCTGAGGAATTAGGGCAGGGGGTACGGACACAACATGCTGGCTTGGCTGCATGAGAGTCATAAACCACCTCTGCCTCCGACTAACCAAGAGTCTGGTTTCTTCTGCAGTATATGCACATAAAACTGCGGCACATAACTTGTGAGGCTGCAATTAGGGTAAAATCTCAGATGTTTCACAGTTTCAGACTTCACACCAAGTTTTCGAAATTCTAAGAAAGTGATCAGGGAACATTCTGATGCATTCTCCCACAAACATGGCGCTGCCCGCTACCCTTTTGTGTGATGTGCTGCAGTGAAATACAGTCTGAATTTTAAAACGGTGTCTTGTAGTATGAGAAAAATATAACTTGTCAAAAATAACCAAGAGTTTATTTAAGACTTTCTATGTGGAAACTGACCGATTTTGCTTTGGCTTAGCTTTATTTAGACTTAGTTCAGCATTTCTTGGATGATACAAGCTAATGATGTGGTTTGCCCTTTTTAACAAGAGCTTGACGAGATGTTTTACCCTTACCTATTTCTTTTTGTTTGCGAGAGTTGTGTACATCCACATTCAAACGTCAAGAACTTGGCAAGTATTTATTTCAAGCAATCTCAACAGGAAAATTATGCTCTGACTCAAGAGTTATTATTCTGAATGCCCTAAAATATGTTTGCCCTTTGTGGATGATGATGTCTGTGGCTCACAGCCACTGTATCACTGTTATAGTGAGGGAGTGGGTGGAGAGCTCTTCACTGCTGGGAAATGGTAGCATCTCAAGCCTCAAGGGATAAAACCATCTATGATAATGCCTTTGCCAATGATGGGCCCAGGATGGACAAGTGACCCAGTTCTGGCTAAAGAGATACAAGAAAAATTTTCTGGGAAGAGGCTTCTCAGTCTAAACAAAAAGACTAAGCCTTCTTAGGAGAAGTCACCCTTTTAATAATTCTTTGGAATGTGGACATAATGTCTTGGTTTGTCACCGTTATCTCGGGACTTTCATGAGAGTAAAGTCAACACATTCTGGATGACAGAACAGAACACTAGGAAGAGCTGGGTTCTCAAGACCCTGTTGAATAGCTGAACCGACCTTGGCAACCCTTACCTACCAGCTTCCCAATGAATTAGTAAAATATACCTTTGCTTATTCAAGCCACCAAAATATCAGATTATCTGTTCTGAACAACTGAGTGCATTCATAACTGAGAGGCAAAGCGGGCTCACGGAGGAGTCATGTTGGTAAGAAAATAAGCCAGTAATTAATGTTATTTATTAATTTATTTAAATAACCTTAGCATTTTAATTTTAAAACATTTATAACAGTATCAAATGGTTTGCAATATTGATGATTTTTTTTAAGTCAAAGTCTGACACAAAGACACTTATTTGAGTTAACTGTTCTTTTGTTGCAGATCATTAATGAATATAAAAATTTGGCTTTTCAACCATATGGGTACATTTTATCAAGATTTTTGTCCCTATCTTTCTTCAGATTTAGGAATGTCATTTTTGCTTTAGATATTTTCCTTCTATAGTGGCATTTGGAATTGACATATACAGATTGGCCTGGCCTTTCTAAATAATTTATAAGTTCTGAAGGAAACATTTATAGAGTTTTTTTTTTAAACTAGTAATTTTACCAGGACCAGTGAGGGCAAATATTTGACTAATCGTCCAGTATACTTTCTCCCTCTGAGCAAGAGATGGCTTCAGATCCCTTCTGAAAACAAAATAAAAACATTTAAAACCTCTCTATTCTAGCTAGTAGTAGACAGCTACTAGCAACCAATCAAATAATATAAAACTTATATACAGACTTCATCTAGTGGTTTAGCAGTTAATTTAAACAATTATTTGGCTTCATTTTATTGTTAGAAGATGTTTTAAGCATAAAATTTGTCTCTCTTATGACATTTCAATTGAAATTAGTATAATAGAGCCCACTACAGCTGATAGCTTCACTAATTCCATAATTACACAAGTCCAAATATTTCCCCCAAATATAACAATCACATAACAGAAAGAGCTTTACATAGGCTTCATATCTGCAAATCAATCAACATGATATAGCACATCAATAAGAGAAAGGATAAAAAAAAACCACCTCCAAATTGGAAGAGTAAAACTTTCACTATTTGAAGATGACATGATACTACATGTAGAAAACAACAACAACGACAAAAAAAACAAAACAAAAACAAAAAACAAAAAAAACCACCTACCAGGACTGATAAATGAATTAATTCAGTTATGTCTCAGGATGAAAAATCAACATACAGAAATCTGTTACATTCCTATATACTAGTAACAAAGCAGGAGAAAGAGAAATCAAGAAAACAACCCCATTTACAATGGCCCCCAAAATAACAGAGTACCCAGGAATACACTAAACCAAAGAGGTAAAAGACCTGCACTCTGAAAACTATAAAACAATGATGAATGAAATTGAACACCACACAAAGAAGGGGAAAGACGTTCCATGTTCATGGATTGGAAGAACAAATATCGGTAAAATGTCTATACTACCCAAAACAATCTACACATTTAATGCAATGCCTATCAAACTACCAACAGCATTTTTCACAGGACTACAACCAACAATCCTAAAATTTGTATGGAACCACAAGAGACCCTGAATAGCCAAAACAATCTTGAAAAAGGAAAATAAAACTGGGGTGCCTGGGTGGCCCAGTCAGTTAAGCGTCTGACTTCGGCTCAGGTCATGATCTCGTGGTTTGTGAGTTCGAGCCCCACGTTGGACTCTGTGCTGACAGCTCAGAGCCTGGAGCCTGCTTCGGATTCTGTGTCTCCTCTCTCTCTGTCCCTCCCCTGCTTGTGTGCGCTCTCTCTGTCTCTCAAAAATAAATAAACATTAAAAGAAGTTTAAAAAAGAAAAAAGGAAAAGGAAAATAAAACTGTTGCTATCACAATTCCAGACTTCAAGTTATATTACAAAGCAATAGTAATCAAAGCGTATAGTACTGGCACAAAAGCAGACACTTAGATCAATAGAAAATAATTTAAAAAAGAAACCCACAATTATATAAGGTTAATTAATCTTTAACAGAGGCAAGAATATGCAATGGGAAAAAAGTCTCTTCAATAAATGGTGTTGGGAAAACTGGACAGCTATATGAAAAAGAATGAAACTGGACCACTTTCTTATACCAAACACAAAAATAAATTAAAAATGGGAGTTCCTGGGTGGTTCAGTTGGTTGAGCACACAACCCTTGATTTCAGCTCAAGTCATGACCTCACCTGGTTTGTGGGATCGAACCCACATTGGGCTCTGCACTCACAGTGCAGAGACTGCTTGGGATTCTCTCTCTCTCTCTCTCTCTCTTTCTCTCTCTCTCTCTCTCTCTCTCCCCCTCTCCCATGCATGTACTCACTATGTTTCTCTCTTTCTCTCAAAATAAATAAACATTAAAAAAATTAAAAATAAATTAAAAATGGATAAAAGACCTAAATGTGAGACCTGAAATCTTAAGACTCCTAAGAGAGAGCCTAGGCAGCAATTTCTCTGACTTTGGCTCTAGCAACATTTTTCTAGATATATCTCCTAAGGTGAGGAAAATAAAAACCAAAATAAACTAATGGGACTATATAAATGAAAACCTTCTTCATAGCAAAGAAAACACTCAATAAAACTAAAAGGCAACCTATGGAATGGGAGAAGATATTTACAAATGACATATCTAATAAGGAGTTAGTATCCAAAATATAGAAAGAACTTATAAAACTCAACACCCAAAAAATAATCCAATATAAAAATGGGCAGAAGACATGAATAGACATTTCACCAAAGAAGACGTACAGATGACCAAAAGACACATAAAAAGATGCTCAACATCACTCATCATCAGAGAAAGTCAAATAAAAATCACAATAAGATCACTTCACACCTGTCAGAATGATTAACATAAAAACACAAGAAACAAGTGTTGGTGAGGATATGAAGAAAAAGGAACCCTTGTGCACGGTTGGTGGGAATGCAAACTGGGGCACCCACTGTGGAAAACAGTATTGAAGTTCCTCAAAAATTAAAAATAGAACTACCCTATGATCCAGTAATCACATTTACCCAAAAAATATAAGAACACTAATTCAAAGGCATACATGCATCCCTGTCTTTATAGCAGCATTATTTATAATACAGAAGGAGTCCAAGTGTCCATCGATAGATGAATGGATGAAAAGTGGTGTATATGTGCAATGGAATGTTATTCAGCCATAAAAAAGAATTAAATCTTGCTATTGGCAACAACATAGATGGAGCTAAAGAGTATAAGGATAACAAAATAAATCAATCAAAGAAAGATAAATACCACACAATTTCACTAATATGTGATATTCAAGAAACAAAACAAATGAACAAGGATAAAAGAAGAGAGGCTAGACAAACCAAGAAATAGACTCTTAACCACAGAAAAGAAACTGATGTTTGCTGGTGGTGGTGGTGGTGGAGGGGGGAGAAGGAATGGATGAAATAGGTGATAAGGACTAAGGAGGGCATTTGTGATAAGCACCAGGTGATGTATAGAATTGTTGAATCCCTATATTGTATACCTGAAACTAATATACAGTGTAGGTTAACTGTACTGGAATTTAAATAAAAACTTTATAAAAAACAGAAAAAGCTTTATATGACGTCATTAATTTCTATGTTGCATAATAAAATATACTACTACTTATGTCTTTTGCGATAACAATTACAAATAACTAATTGAAGATGTGAATAATGTCACCTGACTCCATGACTACCTTATGCCTGTATTCATACGTACGTGCATGTATCTGATCTTCATTTACAAATTTATATTATACATATGCATTTTCAAGCTTCTGAATGGCTCAGAAGAAAAGAAGATAAAAGAAACAAATGTCTTTTTAGCCAAAATTTAGAACCTGGAAATCAAAGTATGAAGCTCACCCATGCACCAGGAACCAGGACGGAGCGGCAGGAATATCACCTTTGCAATCAGACAAAACTAGATTTGAATTCTAGGTTATATTTACTCTACAGAGTTACCAAGAAGTTTAAATAGAGTCTTGTTAGCTCATGAACAAAGTGCCAGAACATGACACACCCTCAATAAATGTTGGCTCCTTTTTCTTTCTGTTAGAACTGGACTATAAACTTTTACAGGGCAGGAATTGCTCCCTATCATCTCTATATCCACAGACTCTAGAATACAAAATAAATGTTCACAGTTAGTAGGACCAATGGTCAAGGAACCATTTTGAAATGGTAATAGCGCTGTGATTGTCTAACAGTGGCCATGAAAGAAAGACTTCCCTTTCAGCAAGCTTTGAAGGCTTGGCTTTGGGGCACCTGTGGCCTATGACACATGGAAGGAGACTTAATGAAAAATGCATTCATCACAAAAGCAGCTAGGGTGATTTCAGTGTCAGCTCGGGCAGCAAATTTTAATATTGTAATGTGTGCTCCCAGGATTCAGTTCATCGCTAGACCTACGGTGGGTTTCTGCCTGGAATTAAAAGAATGTAGAAATATCTTCTCAGATAGAGAGTCTTTACACAGATTCCAGAGATGAATTTCCAGTCTGGTATACTTATTCTTCACAATTTGTTAGCCAAAAGGCAAGTAAGGCACAAGAGTAGATGCAAAGTGACATGCAGATGTCTATGGTCTTTTGTGCCGGGCAGGAAATAAAGGCAGCGCTGGTGACTCAAATGATGCAGAAGTGATGAAAATAAAATGAAGAAGTATAAACAGTAATTTTTCTGACCATTGAAGCAACCCCTTAGGGGAAAATGTTTTGTTCTTTAATTTGGATCTGAAACACAATACAGGTACCTGTCCCAACCTATAAAACAGCAAGAAGATTCTATTTCTTCTGCAGCCCATCTCTGAGAAGGAAGGAAAGGGAATATTAATCCTTCCCTGTATCTCGGTCATTCTTTTCATCCATGTTCACATTCTGTTTGTGCTTCCATGTGTGTGTGTGTGTGTGTGTGTGTGTGTGTGTGTGTGTGTGCAATCCTAAATGCCCCAACCGTTGCAGCAACCTCTGCCTCAGCCCTGGGGTGGAGGTTGGGGGCTGGAGAGGGAACGATTGACTGGCTTTCGTCCCCTTCCAGAATGGCTGATGAGAATGAATCAGCTTGCTCAAGGATTTCTCAGTGAGAAAATTAATGGCATTATTATTTGTCATCTTTAATATTTTTAGTGAATCATATCTTAAATTAGATCAAGGGCCCGACCCATTTAACTCTAGTGGGTTGCCAGCAGCTGAGAATTGATAGAAAGCCATAATTTTGGCATATTACAATGGCTGATGATCACTATTATGTAAGAGTCTTGAAATAAATGATAAATGATGTTAAATATTGTTTCAAAAGTGAGGAAAATGCACAGTGTATGTTGTAATTATAATAACTTTATAGAAAAAAAGGAGAATGTGATCTATCTAAAGAAAATTCCTACCAATTGAGGTAAAAATCAGGTAAATATCTTATATAATTTTAAACATTAGATTTGTAGGTATTTTCATTTCAAGAATGCTATTGAGTTAAATACCTAAAAGTCCTTTTTTTAAAAAGAACAATTATTCTGTGAAAAAATGTGTTAAAAATCTTTTTAAATGTATTGTGGAACTGACAAAAAGAATATATACACAAGCACACATACACACACACACACACACACACACACACACACACACACACACAACCTAAAGGAAATTGGGAAATCTGGGGTATAAGTAAGCACCCAGGTTGATTTTTGGGTTTCCAGAATCCTAGTCACCTTGGAGCTCTGGTGTTTGATGATGATATAGGAGACAGAGGCATAAGCAGGGACCCCCAAAAAGCTCATCTCAGTGAGAAATAAATCTACAACCCAGAGAAGGGACAACAAGGAAGCTTGCCTGTCTCATTCTGGCCCTGTGTACACAGAAAAATAATTCTTCTCTGAGGATTCATAACAAGCCAGGTGTAGACCCAGAATTTCAGTAGTCCAAATTTTCAGCAAGTTATGGAAGGAGGCCTCTTTAACAAAAAGAATACAATGGTAAGAATATAAGATTAAGTATATAAAATACCTATTTAGAATAAGAATGAAGTCACAACAAAATATAAAGTTTAAAAAGCTGACCAATATCACAAAGATCAAAAAATCCAGAAGGAGAACATAACACATTCTATTAAATAATTGCCTAACACACCACTTTAATAGTGTTTTCCTACATTTTTTGGTGGCAATTCCCTGATCACTTCTTTCTATGACAGAACTTTTGTCATATCAATTCATTTGGGAGGATAAAAAAAAAGATAAGTTGGTCTCCTCTAGCATGTTTGGTCAAGAACAATTTTTCTAAATCAATACTTCAGCAAGTTTCTCTCTGCTTTACAATTGGCTATTGGTAACATAGATTTTTAAAGATTATTGTGAAGTATGGCAAAGACACTATTTTTTCTTCATTTGTGAAGGTAGAAGATTTCAGGGAATTTTACATTTTGTTATGCAATGACACGTCTAAAATACTCTGAATTGATATTCAATAAGTAGTTTGTCATCTCTGTCCTCATACTCACATATTATGAATTTTATGGTTTCATCTTCAATGTTAATATCTCCTGTCAAAACATCATGGAATTCAAATATTTTTCCAATGTCTCATATTGTTTTATCACTTGGATTATAAAACAATCCAAGAGTCTATTTGCGACTTCTATTTGAAAGCTATCTCTTTGTGGTATTTGCGTGTGTGTGTGTGTATAAAATTTATATAAATTTAAACATTTAAAAAAATTTTAACACATTTTTTCACAGAATTTTATACATATATATGTGTGTGTACACACACACACACACACACACACACATACACATATATATATACATAAATGGAATGGAATATTACTCAGTCATCCAAAAGAATGAAATCTTTCTATTTGAAATGATGTGGATGGAGCTAGAATGTATTATGCTAAGCAAAATAAGTCAATCAGAGAAAGATAAATACCCTATTATTCCACTCAGATGTGAGATTTAAGAAACAGAACAGAGGAACATATGGGAAAAGGGGAAATAGAAGAGAGGAAAACAAACCACAAGAGACTCTTAACGATGGATTGGGAGAAGCAGGTGGGTGGGGGATGGGCTGGGTGGGTGATGGGCACTAAGGAGGGCACTTGTTGTGATGGGCACTAGGTGTTGTATGTAAGTGATGAACCACTGAATTCTCTTCCTGAAACCAATACTGGGCTGTATGTTAGTTAACAAAAATTTAAATAAAAAAATTATCTCTTCCTACTGAAATACCACTTTTGGTATAAGATTTTTTGTAATTCCTGTTAATTTTATTTTTTATTTTTTTAAATTTACATCCAAATTAGTTAGCATATAGTGAAACAATGATTTCAGGAGTAGATTCCTTAGTGCCCCTTACCCATTTAGCCCATTCCCCCTCCCACAAACCCTCCCGTAAGCCTCAGTTTGTTCTCCATATTTATGAGTCTCTTCTGTTTTTATATTATTTTTGTTTCCCTTCCCTTATGTTCATCTGTTTTGTCCCTTAAAGTCCTCATGTAAGTGAAGGGTTTTTTTTTTTGTTTGTTTCCATAGCATTAATTTCTGCTCTAATCTTTATTATTTCCTGTCTTCTGCTGGTTTTGGATTTTATTTGCTGTTCTTTTTCCAGCTCCTTAAGGCATAAGGTTAGGTTGTGTATCTGAGATCTTTCTTCCTTCTTTAGGAAGGCCTAGATTGCTATATACTTTCCTCTTATGACCGCCTTTGCTGTGTCCCAGCGGTTTTGGGTTGTGGTGTTATCATTTTCATTGACTTCCATATACTTTTTAATTTCCTCTTTAACTGCTTGGTTAGCCCATTCATTCTTTAGTAGGATGTTCTTCAGTCTCCAAGTATTTGTTAGCTTTCCAAATTTTTTTTGCAGTTGATTTCGAGTTTCATAGCGTTGTGGTCTGAAAATGTGCACGATATGATCTCGATCTTTTTGTACTTACTTAGGGCTTACTTAGGTCCCAGTATATGGTCTATTCTGGTATAAGATTTTTTAATTGTTACAATTTACTTCCTTTTTAAAAAATGTTTATTTATTTATTTTTGAGGGAAAGAGAACAAGTGTGTGCATGCTAGTGAGGGAGGGGCAGAGATCTAGGGAGAGAGTCAATCCTAAGCAGGCTCTGTGCTGTCAGTGTAGAGCTCAATCAGGCACTTGAGTGCACAAACCATGAAGTCATGACCTGAGCCAAAATCAAGAGTCAGATGCTTAACCAACTGAGCCACCCTGGTGCCCCTACAATTTATTTTGTAATATCAGAATAATTTCTGTTGATTTCATTAATCATCTGTATTGTTTTTGTTTCAAATTCCATTTTTAAATCTGAATTCTCTCTCAGTTCTCTAAGAAATAAATTTAAAGATGATAAAATATATCTAAGTAGAAACTTATAATTAGTGACCTGTTTTATTAAAGCATTCTAAAATGTCTTTACAAATCACAGTAAAAATATTACATTCCCAATTCTTATTCATATCCCCCCCCCCAAAAAAAACCCTGAGGCTACTCCAACAGCACCCAATACAAAGGGAAGTGTGACAGAGGAGAAATATTGGAATGTAACCAGAGAGTGGTTTGAAGCAACTATAGTTTAAATATCATATTTTGACAATACTGATAAAATATATGTCCCTGTGAGCATACTGCTTGGCCTCCTCTAGTCCATGGACGAGTCCCTTGTGAGTAAGGAGTCCCACAGGGGCCTATAGCTAAACACTATTATTTTCCTGGAAAATCCCCTATTCAACTCAATTCTCTTATCAGTCAAAAGCTGGGATTCCTACTACACATGTAATACAAAAAGCCTCAAGTAAAAATTTAACTTAAAGTGTTCTCCAATTGGTAGTGTCCTCAGGAAACTGGCAAAAAGCTCACTGAAATTTCTCCTGGAGGGATTAATTTTTTATTCTTATCTCAGAATGTTTCCACTCTACTGTGAGTGAGTGCCTGAAGAAATCTACAAACATCACATTGGGATGAAACCTATGAAACACTAAGTAATGGAATTATGGAACACAGAATATAAATTAAGTCCACTGAATACATTTAAAATCATCAAAGATAGTCGGGGAAACTTGAGCAAAGAACAGAACTTTTTTTTCAAGCATGCTTAAAAATGAAGCAAATAGAACTTTTAAAAAATGAAAAGTAATTTAAAACTTGAAAGTAGGTTAAACAGCAAAAATAAGGCAAACATGAAGAAGTTATTAGTGAATCCAAAGAGAGATTTAAAGAAATTTCAGAACTGCAGCACAGAAAGACTAAGAGAAGGAAAATGTGAGAGGAACAGAGGCTGATTTGAAAACACATGATATGTCAAATAAATACTCTAGAAGGAGATTATAGAGAGAATAATGAAGAGGCACTATTGAAGGGATAATGGCTGAGAACCTTCTAGATGTGCTGATAGGTAAAAAATCTTTAAATTTAGGAGGTCCAACGAATTCCTAAAAGGATAAAGAAAAAAAGACATATGTCCATACACATAGCACAGTCAAAATGCAGAAAAGGAAAGAAAAAGATTTTTAAAGTAGCCAGAAAAGGGGACCTGGGTGGCTCAGTCATTTAAGCATCCCACTCTTGATTGGGGCTCAGGTCATGATCTCATGGTTCATGGGTTTGAGCCCCGTATCAGGCTCTGTGCTAACAGCATAGATTCTCTCTCTCTCTCTCTCTCTCTCTCTCTCTCTCTCTCTCTCCTTCTCCCTCTCCCTCTCCCTCTCTCCCTCTGCCCCTCCCTTGTTCTCTCTCTCTCAAAATAAATAAGTAAACGTTAAAAAAAAAGTAACCAGAAAAAAAAGACATGTTACCTAAAAAATGAACAACAAATACACTGATGGCTAAGTTCACAACAGCAATAGAAACCAGAGAAAAAAGTGAACTTATGTCTTCAGAATCCTAAGGAAAAAAAATAACTATCAACCAAGAATTAAATATCTAGCAAAATCACATTTCAAAAATGATGAAATAAAAGTACTTTTAGACCAAACAAAACCTGAATTTACCACTTACAGCAATAGATGCTCACTGAAATCAAATATCTAAATTATGTAGCTCAAACATAAAAGAAATTATTGGGATTATTCTAAAATGCAAGAAGGAATAGTAGACAAATAGTAAGTATGCGGGCAAATTTAAACAAGTGTTGATGTATAAAGTAATAAGGGTTATAAAGACTAATTCTTTGTAGAGTTAAAAAAAAAAAGCAAGATAAAACTGAAATACTGGAAGACAGTAGCATTTAAGTTGGCAGAGAGTAGTCTAAAATGTCCTAACATTCCTCCTTGTATTCTTCAGCAGGAGGCAATAATATTAACAATAGACTTAGATAAGGGTACACATTAAGATATAGGGTAAACAGTGTGTAAAAAATGGATGTACAGAGCATAATCTTCAAAATGAGGAAGGAGTAAATGGAATTAAAAAAAAGAAAAACTGGGGCGCCTGGGTGGCACAGTCGGTTAAGCATCCGACTTCAGCCAGGTCACGATCTCGCGGTCCATGAGTTCGAGCCCTGCGTCGGGCTCTGGGCTGATGGCTCAGAGCCTGGAGCCTGTTTCCGATTCTGTGTCTCCCTCTCTCTCTGCCCCTCCCCCGTTCATGCTCTGTCTCTCTCTGTCCCAAAAATAAATAAACGTTGAAAAAAAAATTAAAAAAAAAAAGAAAAACATTCAAAAATGAAAAAAGGGAGAAAAAGAGAATACACAAAGCACACAGAAAGCACAAAGTAAGATGGTAGAAATAGATGCGAACATGTAAATATTTATAGTCAATGTAAATTAGTTGAATACTCAGTTAAATGATAACAATCATTAGACTGGATTAAAATACCAAATCCAGTTACTTATTTTGGGGATATGTAGGCAATATATGAAGCCACAGAAAATTTCAAATATGGAAAAGGCATAAGGCAAATAATGACAAGTGGCAAAAAGAAAAAAAAGTTCATGACGAATGATATAACCTCAGTATATTTTAATGGAAAAATTATAATAAACTGGAAAATGTACCATCATAGAAGGATTATTTAGTATAACTTTCTCAGTTATTGATAAATCAAAAAGAAAAAAAATTCATTGAGGATATATTTGAAGCAGCCTATCAAAATATATAGTATAATATAAACAGGTAGGCTTTTGTGTGCAGAAATTGGGTACTCCAACAACTGGGGAGTACACATTCTTTTACAGTACACATGAAACGTTTACAAAAATGGACCACAAACAAAGTCACATAGAAAGCTTCAACACATTTAGAATACTGGCATCAAACCTACCATGTTCACAATGCAACTTAATTAAAAATCAAAAGCAAAAATGTCTTTGGAAAAAAAAATCTATTTGTCTAAAAATTCAGGACACACTTATCTAAACAACAAGGGATCAAGGACAAAGAGATAAGTGAATAAAAAGTAGAATATATTTATAAATCAATAATGATGAAAATATTATTGATATTTATGTAATAAAACTTGTGTAACACAAAGGGGTAGATGGAAATTTATTATCATATATGATTACTGATGAAGAGTAAAAATAACCACCATTAGTGAGCCAATAATTGACCTAAGAATTTAAAAAGAAAAAACAGAATAAACTCAAGGCAGGGAGAAAACAATAAATATGAAGAATAGAGATCTCAGGTCATAGTAAGGGTGTTCTCGGTTATTTAGACCAATTCCTCTACTGCAGAAAATTCAGGTGCTGGAAAATTACTTAATTATTTTAAAAGCATAAAATTCCTAAAATACATACATACATACATACATACATACATATAATTCCTAAAGGAAGCTATAAAAAGTTACCAGGTCAAGATTCAGGAGAAACTGGAAATGTGTAGACATGAACCTAGTATTCGGAATCACTTTTGCCCTTAGGATTGCTTTTCTAGAAGACCTTCTTAGAGCTAGTTAAATGAATGTGAAGTCCAGGGCTCAGCAAGTAGGGACTCTGATAAATCATTCCATGACTGCACTGAGAACAGAAAGACTGTAACCCAGACATAAGGATGAGCTAGAAGTATACCACCTGAGTGCTGATTTCAAGGACTGCAGCCTGACTTTGAACCATTTGCTTGGTCCAGAAAATATCAAGCCCTGAAATTGGTTTAAGGTCAGCTTAGATTGCTAGTGCCTATTGGTGTCTAACAAAAGTTATAAAAAATCCTCGCAGTGGAAGACATCTTCAGCCTAAAATCATTTCCACACATAACAAAGTACAATATTCAGCTCAAAATTACTTAGTTAAGTAGCAAATTAAGAGATAAATGAATCAGAAACAAAGGACAACATAAACAGACATATAAAGATTTCAGGACACCTGGGTGGCTCAGTCGGTTAGGCATCAACTTGGTTTTAGCTCAGGTCATGATCTCATAGTTCAGGGGTCTGAGCCCCACATCAGGCTCTGAGCTGACTGCGCGGAGCCTGCTTGGGATCTGTCTCCCTCTTTGCCCCTTCTCTGCTCATTTACTCTTTCTCTCAAAATAAATAAATAAAAATTTTTTGAAAAATAAAGATTTCAGACACTGAAACTATCAGATCCAGACTTTAAACCAGCTATGTCTAAATAAGTTTAGAAGATTAAAGACAAGTTTTAAAAGTTTTGCCAAAGAACTGAAAATACATAAACTGTCATATAAATTTTGAAAAAATAAATAAATAAAAAATTCTAGAATTGAAAAATATTTAGGAACTCAATGAATGGGCTCTATAAGATTAGATAGAGCCAAGGATAAAATTAGTGAAGTGGAAGATAGGCTAAAAGAAGTTATTCTCGGCGAAGTAAAAAGACACAAAAGGATGAGAGATATAAGCAACACAGAGGTTGCCATGAAAAGGTACACATTTAATTAGAGTTCTAGAGTGAATATAAAGCAAGACTTAGGTAGAAACAATCCTTGACAAGATAATGGCTAAAAATTTTTCAAATTGTTCAAAGACACCAATACTATACACTAATTCAAGAATACTAAGAGATAACAAAGAGGATAAATTGAAAGACAAAACCCACACTTAGCCACATCATATCAAAACTCCAGAGAGTTCAAAGATAAAGAAATAAAATCATAAAAATCAGGCTGAGACAAAAGACAATTAACCTCTCAACAAATAGTGGTTATAGCAGTAGCAACAATGGAGCCCAGAAAATAGTGAGATATTATTTTCAGTGTGTGCGTCCCCACTAAATCTGTCAGTCAAGAATTTTAAACCCATCAAAAATGTCCCTCAATATTTAAGGTGAAATCTTTTAAAGTTTAGTCAAACAAAAACTGTCAGTAGACCAACACTTAAAAAATAGAAAGAGAAGAAAAAGTGAAAATAGAAGGTGGAAAATGACAAAAATTAAAATTTAAAAAGAATAATAATAAAAATTAAAAATAAAAAAGGAAAAATGACTGCAGATTGAAGATAGGAGATATGGGGAAGAATGAAGAGAAACAATAATGAACATATCAGTCAAAGTAAAATGTGATGATATAAACACTAAAAAAATGGGGCTGTATAATATAAAACACAGTACTAATTAAAATACACAAAAGTAATATCATATGAGTCAGGAGAAAGAAAATTAAAGTAAAAGTTGGTCCTTTTACTGTCTGGAGCAAAGTGCAAATTAACATTGTGTTGATTAGTACAGGATGCAGGTTGTATTTTTTTTTTTTTTTGAGTAACAACTAAAGGAAAAGTATTTAATTTCCAAACTAGTAAAGGAGAAATTTTTTTTTTAATTTTTTTTCAATGTTTATTTATTTTTTGGGACAGAGAGAGACAGAGCATGAATGGGGGAGGGGCAGAGAGAGAGGGAGACACAGAATCGGAAACAGGCTCCAGGCTCTGAGCCATCAGCCCAGAGCCTGACGCCGGGCTCGAACTCACAGACCGCGAGATCGTGACCTGGCTGAAGTCGGGCGCTTAACCAACTGCGCCACCCAGGCGCCCCAAGGAGAAATTTTTTTTAATTTAGATTACCAATCCAAAATAGGGGAAAAATTCAAAATAAAAGAAATTAAAACAGGATATAGAACACAGAACATAGAAATCTAGCATGACAAAAGAAAGTAGACAGTAAAACAGTAGATGTAACCCAAATATTTCATAATCATATTAAATATCAATGGAATATAGACAAAGCTTGTCACATTAGATTGCTATATATCTATACACATACGTTATTTACAAGAGATACCTAAAATGCATAAGGATTCACAAGTGTTAAAAATAAAATGGCAAAAGGTAGATCATAGAAGCACTTAACAAAAGAAAGACTGTATAGCTTCATTAATATTAGACAAAGTAAATTTAAAGGCAAAAAAAAAAGAACAGTATTCAGGATTAAGAGATTTTTCATGATCTCTTCATAATGATTTTTCACCAGGAAGGAATAACAATTCTATATTTTTTACATACCTAAACTCAACTTCACAATATATAAAGCAAAACCTGAAGGAAATGCAATGAGAAGGTAAGTAATTAAAATCCTAGTGGAAATTTTTAAAACTATTTTTTGATAACTTTTCAAATATGCACCCAAAATATCAATAACTTAATCATTAAAACTAATCTAATATATAAACAGCATTTCATCCAACAACTGCAGAAGCATTTTCTTTCCCCAAGATAGACTGAACATGTACAAAATTAATCATTTACTGGGCCACAAAGCATGTCTCAGGGAATTTCAAAGGGCTGAAAACATACAGTGTGTTTTATGATCACAATTCATTAAAGCAGGAAATTAAAAGCTTCAGTCAGTCAAAAAAAGAGAGGAAGGAATTTCCCATATGGTTATAAATTAAAGCTTAAAACATATAAATCACACATGGTTAAAGAAGTAATCAAAATGGAAATTAGAAAGTATTTTTAACTGAATTATAACAAAATGTTACATTTCAAAACTTCCAGAATGCTTTAAATCAGGTTTTCTCAACCTCAGTATAAGTGACATTTAGGGCTGGATGATTCCTTGCTGTCGGGGGTGTCCTGTGCATTGCAAGATGTTTAGCAGTATTCCTGGCTTCTCCCCGACTAAAGACTGGCAGCATTTCCCCCACATTGTGACAATTGAAAAATATCTAGAGGTACTATCAAATGTCCCTGGAGGAGGGCAGAATTGTCCCAGGCTGCGAACCACTTCTAACGTGATATCTAGAGGAAAAATATTAAAAAGGCCCAATATCATGAGCTAAGCACACACCCATTTACTTAACTGAAGGAGTGTGAGGAAGAAGAGTGTATTAAAGTATAAGAACAGAGGGCAAAGAAACTGATAAACATAAGATCAGAAAGCAACAAAATATAGAATAAACATAGAATAAAGGAAATCAACAAAGCCAAAATTTTCTCTCTGAAAAGATTAACAAAAGTTCTATATCTGGGACAAAAATGATGAAGAATTGGAGAGAAAACACAAATAGCCAATAACAGTAATGTAAAATAATTATAGATCGTTCAACCATCAAAAAGATAAGATAATATATTTTTTAATTTTTTTTTGTTTATTTATTTTTGAGAGAGAGAGAGAGAGACAGAGTGCAAGAAGGGGAAGGACAGAGAGAGGGAGACACAGAATCTGGAACAGGCTCCAGGCTCTAAGCTGTCAGCACAGAGCCTGACACAAGGCTCAAACCCACAAAGCATGAAATCATGACCTGAGCCTAAGTTGGCCACTTAGCCAACTGAGCCATTCAGGCACCCCAAAAAAGATAAGATGATATTAAAAATGACTTTTATGCTAATAAGTTGAAAAACTCACATGAAATGGAAAAATCCCTAGAAAATTACACTTTATCAAAAACTATAAAAATGAAATAAAAAAACCTGATTAATCCTATAATGATTAAAATGAATCTATAATTAAATGACTCCCAAACACACACACACACACACACACACACACACACAAAATAAACAAAACCAAACAAAAAATACTCTAGTCCCTGGATATCTGTATCTATGCCAGAAAAGGTTACCCAACATTTAAGTAATAAATAACATCTATCCCCAAAAAATAGAAAGGAAATAATGTTCAACAATTCTTTCTATGATGTGGCAAAACCTTGATAGTACAAACTGACACAGACAGAATAAGAAAGGAAAATCACAGGCCAATCTCATCTATGACCTAAATACAAAAAATCTAGACTTCGACTTAGCTAACAGGATCCAGCAATATATAAAAAAAGATAAAAATATCATGTCCACGGCCACCTGGTCATGGTTAAGTGACCAACTCTTGATTTCAGTTCAGGGAGCCCCATGTAGGGCTCTGAACTGACAGCATGGAGCCTGCTTGGGATTCTCTCTCTCCCTCTCTTTCTCAAATTAAAAAAAAAATCTATCTATATCTATATAGATATAGATAGATATATCATTACCAAATTTTATTTGCTATGGGAATACAAGATTATTTAAGCATCAAAATATCAATGTGCAATTTGCTACACTGAGAGATGAAAAAAGAAATATATGATTATTACAATAGATGCAGAAAAAAGTATTTGATAGAATTTACCATTCAGTTATATCAAATGTGTTTAGCAATCTAAGAATATAATAGACACTTGCAGTATGACAATGACTATTTCTCCCCCAATAATCCTATAGCTAGCATCATAAAGTTAAAACATTGAAAGGTCTTACTCTGATATAGGGAACACGACAAAGCTGACCCTTCTCTTCAACATTGCATGGGAGAGACTGATCAAAATTAGGAGGCAAGAAAATTAAAGAAAAGATTAAAGAATTGAAAAAGAAATAGAACAGGCATCCTTTGCTAATGTTATGATGTGTTTATATAGACTATCTAAATGGATCAAGAGATAAATTCTTAACCTTAATAAGTGAGGTTAGCAAAGCTGCTGATACCACATCAATATATATAAAAATCAATGATAGTCATTGATTAAGCAGAAAATGAAAATTTAAAAAGGTATTTGTAATAGCACTAAACTTTGTAATACCTTTAAATTTTTAACGTATTTATATATATAATTTTGATACGCATACTCTTGTATGTACTGTGTACTATGCATACTGTTGTCATAGAATTTTTTAAATATTTTTTCCCTGAACGAAAGAAGAAAATTATCAAATATGAAGTATTTACCTCCAGGAATTCCACTAAGCAGTTTGTCTGATTTACTTCTTGAAACAACAAAGCAGTAGAAGCATCATCATATGTAGATTAGGAAATGTGGTAGTGTGAGCACAATGGCTGAAAGCCAGTCTTTCTGACTTCAAAGCCCACATTCTTTACTCTATTTACCTTTTCTTACTAGTCTACTTTAAGAATGGAGAGTCCCCATTTATGTACTTGCTCATATTTACCCAAAATGTCCCTTCAACATTTTAATATGACATTTGCAAAGTATCAAGATCATGTCACCATGACACTTTTCAATTACCACAAAGAAATTGACAAGTTTATATACTATATTCAGTGTAACAGCTAGGAGATAAATGTTTATTCCTGTATTCATGGACAACTAACCAATGTTTTTCCAATTAATTAAGGTGAAGCTTTGTGGTTCTAGCTTTCTTATGAAGTTGTTGAATTCCATATTTCCCAAGTTTGCCTGTAATATTCTGTATATTGATGTTTTGGAAGGAGACAAAGACTCTATAAGTACCAATGCCAGCAGGCCATCACTGTCCTGCCCTTTCGATAGGCAAGTTTATTAATCAATTTCACAAAAACCCCTACTGTATAGCATCTATGTGCAAGGCCCTCATTCTTTCATTCATCCATTCAACATATTTTTATTGAGGACCTGCTATGTGACAGTCATTGAACTGTACTCTGAAGAGAAAATTGTAAACAAAATAGACAAGGTTCCTGCACTCATCCCAGTTGGGCTTCATATATATGATGGAAAAGCTACCTATTCTGAGTGTGGCAGGATTTTCAAAGCCATGGGGAATACTACCAGCAGTGCCTTCTGGAAGTGTAAACCATCTCCCTCCAGATGTTTTCTTAGTTTGGAGTTTTGTTATGTTTTTTTAGTTTGGGGTGGGAATTTATCATTAGAAAGAATAATGGCTCAGCCAAGAGATCCTTTCATTAATAAGAGAGCTAAATGTAAAGTGACTAAAAGGGAGTGCCCCTTAAGGAAAAGTGTTATAAAAATCACCGTTTTAGAGATCAGACTTCTATCTTGATCCTACTTGAACAAGGAAGGTAGACCCCATAAAACAGAACTGACATTTCGTGTATCTTGTGTTGCATAACAAGGTAGTGTTAATAAAAAGTATGTTTGAATTGTAAACACATATGAAGTTCTAGTTAATGATATACATGCTGAGGTATTTAGAAAGAAGTGCATTGATGCAATGAACTTACTTTGAAATAAATTTTTAAAACATGTATTGATGGATGGATAGCGGCCTGGATAGATGGATGGGTATGGGATAAGGCAAGTATAATAAAATGTTAATTGCAAAATCCAGATGGTGAAGGTCTGGATGTTGGCTGTATAAGTCGTTCAACTTCTCTGAATGTTTGAAAATTTTTACAATAAAATGTTGGTAAAACAAGAAATACAAAAATGTTAATCAAACAGTAAAGTAAATCCTTATTTTTAAGGATACATTACTACTTTTATGGGATTAATTTTTCATTACACAAATATGTACAAGTATATTCTTGTAAAAAGTATTCACACATTATAGAAAAAAAAATCTCCCTTGACCAATACCCCAAATCCTAGAGCACTCTCTAGGAACTTAATCTTTCTATGAAATCTATTAGTATGCTCCCAATTCATCCATATGTATTTATCTATGGAAATATGCTAGTCTTTCCTTCTCTTATGTAGGCTACAAACTCTATGAAAATAAGAACCTTTGTTGTATTTTTCAGTTCTATACACAGTATGTAGAGTGGCATCTTACACATATAGGTGCTCAAGAAATAGGTGTTAAATGAATATAATCCTTAATAATGCACTGATTAAATAAACCATAAGCTCCAATAAACAGCAGGATAGTAGCAGTACCCCACAGAAAACCACTTTCTCTGGTCTTCCTAGGCTAATTTAGAGTTAGTCCCTCCAGTCCCACTAGATATAGAGTTGAGCACAATATTGACTTGTTAAAGTGATCACTTTCTATAATTAGGTAGTTTAGTTATTTATTCACCCACGCATTCATCAATTCACTCAAGAAGCATTTCCTGAGTATATCCCATGTACAAGGTGCTATGCTTAAGCCCTCCAGTTACAATAGGGTTTTCCAATTTCAGCACTGTTGACATATTGAACAGGACAACCCTTGTTGTAGGGGTTTATCATAATTAATTGTAGGATGAATTGTAGGATGTTTAGCATAATCCCTGGCCTCTATTCACTTCTTGCCTATAACAACTCCATGTCACCAAAATAAAAAATGTCTCCAGATACTGCCAACTGTCCCCTGAGGGCAAAATGACCCCCCCCCCCCCAGTGGAGAACCAATGGGCCACAAGGAGGTTGTGACCTCTATCTTGGGCAGGGCCTGAGGCCTAGGTACAGCAGTCTTTCCCTGAGCGCACCTACTAACCCATAAGATGAGGACTTAGGATACTACAACTTTAAGGATCTAAAGACCACATCTCTCTTCCTAATCCCTGTCTTTCTGGTGTGTAGAAACTTCTCCTTTTAGCATCATAAAAAGAAAAATAATATACCATTACAGTACATTTCCGGACAATAAAGTTACTCCCTTTTCCAAATTCCTTGTGCTTCTGGGGGACAGAGTACAGATGGGGTTAGAGGAGTTTGGAGAATGAGGTCAGAAATTATCCTCAATCCACCCAAAGTGAACCTCACTGTCTACTGATGGAGAAAACTTCCTGACATTTCTCTATAGCGTTAAATAGAACAAATACAAATTTAATCCTTGCTAGGTCATCATGGTACACACCTAACCTCCCTAAGTCATGGGAATGACCTGAGGATCGCCTGACAAACTAGTCTCTAACCCCTTAAATGCAATTATGTAAGCACAGTACATAGCCTAGGGGTAGTACATAACAGACTTGTTTATTCAGTGGATGGATGAATCATACCATATAAAATGTAAGAGCAGTGTGATACTAAATTTTTGCTATTGTCTACAGAAATTGTTTGACCCTACTCTGTGATTAAAGATATAGACTGTTGTTTTTTGGTTTTTTTTAATTTGCAACACCACCAGATGTACTTGGTTTTTTCATTGGACATTAATTTACTTTTCCATGATGGTTAACCAAGTTGATGAAAGACACATTTTAAAGGATAATAAAAAATAGGTTTTTAAAAAATCTTCAGGGTAAAATCTAGAAGTTTTCATAAAGAATATTTCAGTTTAATTATATCATAATATTTCAAGTCTATATTGTCCATTTTTCTGTAGAATGTTAAAGTAAGTATGATTCATTAAAATCTCATTTGTTCACTATGAAAATGGAGTAGCAATTTATATTCATTGTAAACGGACTCATTATGGGAGCAACTTGCAAATTATATGAAGCCTTTACTTTCTAAAGGAAGCCACATATTTTATTCACATGGCAAGTTAATTAACCCATATTCCTTATTTTACAAATTTTGTTTTGTACAAATCTCTCAAGTTAGTCATATCTTTTACATAAAAAATTATATCATGTATATCTGTCCAGCAGAGTTATAATTTAACCACTTACATAAAAAGCTTGAAATAAAGGTAAAAAAAAAATCTCAGTAGATTATATATTTAAATGCAATTTTGTTTCTCTCTCTGATTTGTGTATTTCTGCCTTGACCCTGGGAAACTGTGAAATCATCTTGTATTTTCTTTTCTATTTTTGTACTGTCATTTTTTTAAACTGTAGAATGCAACAAGGAATTTAAGCGACATAAGAGCTTTAAATACACTGTTTAACCCTCTTTGGAGATATAAAAATCCATCATCCAAAGCAGGTTTTATGTACTTCCTATGTAACAAGGCTCATAATACTGTTTATTACTAGGAACAGACCAATACAACTTAGTTTCCCAGGGGAAAGAGAAGAGCCCCATTTATCCCACATAGAGATGCTCCATACAGTAAAGTCCATCATTCTTTAGCCCGCGAACTGAGAAGCCAGAAGACGTTACTGTTAGAAGATAATTTATCAACAAAAGCAGTAGCACCAGACTGTTTAGAAATGGCATCAACATGCACTGGTAACAACTCTGAGTGGGTGTCAGCAGGGAGCAGAGGCACAGACTCGCTTCTGCTGTTCCTTCCCTTCCCTGATTCCACAGATTCCCCACCCCACCCCCAAGACAGATGACCAGTAGTCAGAATTCTCAAATGGAAAACTTCAACCTTTTAAAGTTTTTACAAGGTAATTCCACAAAGCAACTCAATGGCAACAATTATGGCTATTTAAATTGCATTTGGAAACATGATGAAGTTTCAATGTTGGCCCCCCAAAATCCTAAAAATTAATGTGACTTAGTAGATCCTAAACTTAAATAACAAGAGTATAACATAGGGACTGTTTATAAAGATAACTAAAACCTCAAAATGTAAGTTAAAGTACTGATGCCTTAATATGTGTAGATGCTTGTTTATGGGTTGGGTAAAAGAAGAGATGATGTCAGACATAAAAGCCTTCTGCAAATTTAGTTGACGGTCAGTTTAAAAGTTTTGATCATCTGTAGAAAGCTGAGATCAACACCAGTGTTATTTTTCTTGGTATGTATCTGCAAATTATTGGTAAACTACTCAGATCACATTTAATTATACTTTATTATCCTCAAAATTAAATCTAATAGGAACAATTTTAGCAGGCAGTTAAGAAGTTGTGCAGAAAAGCTTGCTAAATGTGAAAGATGGCGGTGCTTTCATGAAAGCTTCAGGAGTCTAAGATTTTTGTTTGTTTCCCTTCTATGACAACAAAGAAAAAATGTAGCCAGTCTCAAATCACAAAAGAAAATATACAAAAAGATATCTCTCTTTTTTTACAATTTATATCCAACTTAGTTAACATATAGTGTAATAATAGCTTCTGGAGTAGAATTTAGTGATTCATCGCTTACATTTAACACCCAGTGCTCATCCCAAAAAGTGCCCTCCTTAATGTCCATCACTGATTTGGCCCATCCTCCCCATCCCAAACCCCCCAGCGAAAGGATTTCTTAATTCTATGTTCTTTGAATAAATATATCATTATAGTAAGGATATTCCACTTCAGACACCTAAGGATCCCCCAGCTTACTAGCCAACTCCAGAGGCTGGGCCATTTGGAGGTATGTTAGAACGCGCCGCGGCTTTGGAAAGGTTCCTACCGCATCATCAAACAGGCCCACGCAGGTTTTTTCCTAAATCCAAACTGTCCTGGCTCACATAGTTCCCCCTATTCTGTCACTGCCCTGGGGACATAGAAATATTTGCAGACACTGAGAATCCAGGGTTAGGACGTGGTACCCCTAGAAGTGCCACATGACCATTACTTGCTGAGGTCTGGCAAATATCAAGATGATGACCAAAAGCATTTGCCCCAATTTATTGCCAATAAAAGCCATTTTTTGTGGCATTTGGCTGGAACATCATCAGTGGCCCTTGAAGAAATCAATAACTAGTCTCCAAAGATGGTCCCCACAGGAACCATGAATACCAGATTCAGACCATTGGGTAGTCCTTTCTATAATGAACGAGGCTGACCCTGTAACTTATTTGAATTAACAAGATGTAGCAGAAGTGATGCTGTATCTGACCTGGGCTTAAGCCCAAAGGATTGGCCACTTCCAATATTGCAGTGTGGGGAGCCCTGAGCCACCATGCAAAAAGTCCAGATACCATATGGATATACTGTCGGGAGAGGACACAAAGAAATAGAGGCCTGAGACCACACAGAGAGAACAGAGTAACTGTCCACCTCCCAGCCTTCCATTCATCCCCACCAGGAACAGTGAGTGAAGTCATCTATTCTAGTACTGGCCACCATCTGACTTCCGTTGCCCAGAAGACCATCAAAATAAACAAACATAACAAAAATCTATTCGTCTAAGCCTCAGTCGACACACCGGGTAGACAATAAGGAGAGCAGATAATAGGAAGGTCAGGAGATAAGAGTGAGCCAACTGTGTAGTTCAAGTTCAGATAGAGGTAAGCCAGGTATCAGAGCTGGTTTTCTACTAGCATCTCTTGGATTTGCCCCCAGAAATGATGGCAAATGGCAATAAGTAATAAATGATACAAACTTCCAATTATAAAAGAGATACATCTTGGGGATGAAAAGTACAGCATAGGGAATGTAGTCAATCATATTGTAATATCTTGTATGGTAACAGATGGTGACTACACTTACTGTGGTGAGCATTTTGTAATATACAGAATTGTCAAATCACCACGTTGTATACCTGAAATTAATATAATAGTACTATTGCATGTCAACTCTGTCAATAAGAAACAAAAAAAGTTCAAAGATAAATAATTGAGAAATAACAAATTGGTCATTTGAAGCTGAAATTTTTGGAGTGGTTTGTTTTGGAGATAGCCAAAACAGAGAAAGGACATCTGCTGTCTTGTACCAAATACTCATCGGTTAGCAAATACCGACTTTTTTTTTTATCTACTTTTACCTACTCCTTTTTTTTAATCTTTTTTTTATCTACTCCTCACCCACTTTAAGTGTTACTCTACTGCTTACCCAATACTACTGAAGCATACCGCCACGATGGACATCCTATTTCCTCACTTGTGGCTGCACCAAAAAAAAGTCACAGTGGTCAGGCTTGCCCCCCCCCCACTCCCCAGGTTTTTTCAACCCCCCTCCCTGGGAGCTTTGGGGGCTGCAGCTCCTCACCCCCTGTGCAGCCCCTAGAAGTCAGTTCAGGCACAAAGGATGGAAGTTCCCACTGGGGAAGCCCTCACCCCCAAATTCAGGGCCGGTGGAGCTCCCACACCTGGGTGATGGTACCAGTTTCACCTGCCTCTCCCCGGATCTACTCTCCCCGCAGCCTTTGAAGCCCCGTTCTGCAATACGGGCTCCCTGAGTACCAGATATCTTCCAGGAAGATTTATAACCCTCATCCCTTTTGCTTCTGCTCCCAGCTTCTGCTGAACACAATCTTGTTTTCCTATTCTCAGCAGCACACTGGAATCACCTGGGAGCTGCTAAAAAATAACTACTCCTGGGGCACCTGGGTGGCTCAGTCAGTTAAGCATCTGACTTCAGCTCAGGTCGTGATCTCGTGGTTTGTGGGTTCGAGCCCCACGTTGGGCTCTGTGCTGATGACTCAGAGCCTGGCACGTGCTTCAAATTCCCTCTCTCTCTCTCTCTCTCTCTCTCTCTCTCTGCCCTTCCCCTGCTTGTGCTCTTGTGCTCTCTCTCTCTCAAAAATAAACAAACAAACAAACAACTACTCTTGATGGTGGGTTTTCTTTTGCTATGCAGGATATTTCTGGAACAATTGAAAACATCTCAATGGGATCTACAGATTAAATAGCAGTATTGTAAATTCCTCATGTTTAATAATTGTTACTGGTCATTTGCAGGAATTCCTCATATTTGGGAAATACACATAGATGTACTTAGGGATAAAAGAGCATCAGGTCTTCAAATCGCACTTAAAGAGGTTCAGAATAATTATGTGTATATATCTATATCTATATATATATATAGATATACATACACATATATATGTATGTGTGTATATATGTATTTGCATTACTTTAAGCATAATTTGTTACAGCAGAAATAGGAAATGTATATAGTACTGTAAACTCAGTCTTAACGAGGAATCTTTCCCTTCCATAGGCATTTGTCAAGATCTTGGGGATTTGTCATAGTGTTAAGATGTTGAGAGAGAGAGACCACCTTGTCTTCTGTCATCCACCCACATGTGGCTGCTGACCAAGGGACCTTTCTATCCGTCAGCCCCAAATGTCCCTCTACCTCCTCAGAGGCAGAATCTGGAAGAATCTACATAGATAACTACTCTGCTATTTCCAGAGGCCGCTCCATAACTTGTAGGAGTGCAGGAAAAGAGTATCACTAAAGGTCCAAAGTATAAATCTTTTTCCTTTTTTCTACCATCTCTCACCTTGTCATGGTGTATTTTATTTGCTATTTAATGTTAGTCTAAATAAAAAAAAACATTAAAATATTAAATAACTGGGGTTCCTGGGTGGCTCAGTTTGTTGAGCGTCCGACTTCGGCTCACGACATGATCTCACAGCTCATGAGTTCGAGCCCCACGTCAGGCTCTGTGCTGACAGCTCAGAGCCTGAAGCCTGCTTTGGATTGTGTCTCCCTCTATCTCTCTGCCTCTCTCCCATTTTTTCCAGTTGCAAAGTCACTAGCCAGGCTGTATTAAGGACTAGAAAGGGTGGTGTGTTAAGTCCTCCAAGTGTGAGAACACTCTGGAAGTCTCTTTTAAGATATTTTGCTATTCAATGCTAATGCATTACGGTTAAATGGAACTGTGTGGGTCACAGTAAGCTGGTTTTAGGAGGCATTGAAAACCATTATTTATCCTTAATTGTGTAATAAAATATGACTGACACCACGTAAATTCCATTTCTTCTCCAACACACATTCTTATAAAACCGCGATAAAATCGTTTTTATTGAGAAGAACAGATTTTGATATTTCTTTTAGCTTCCTCAATAAGCCGCCAGATTTCTTTTAAACATAAATTGCATGGACACAGTTAATTATATGCTTAAATGCAAATGTATTTAAAATATTTTTTATTACCATCTAAGTAATTACTCAGAGGCAATGTGAAAACCATATGTAATTTCATAGACTGGAGATATTTTTAATTTAAGGTTTTTTTTGCCTTGAGAAGGAAACTGGCATAAACCACCGAAGAAACACTTTTCTCCTAAAAACTTCACTGGAGTGCTCATGCAGATTAAAAACAAAAATTCCTCTGTGTGAACGTATATGTGTTTAGGTGGATGGAAGGGCCTTTAAGATCATTTGTAATCATTTGTTTATATAATCATGGTTCAGAGATGAAGGGGAAAAAAACACTAGCAAATCAAAAAGCAGTTTAATTGATTTTCTCTCTTGTATTTTCTCATCAGAGTCAAAGTCTCAAAGTCTGACTCTTCCAAGTAAAGAGCAAATGACTTTGCATTTCCAGCAATATTTCTTTCCTTATCGAAATCCCACCTGGAAGCACATAACATCAAGAAGAAAGAAAATACAATGTTTATATTCAATAGGGAAGATTGGCCGAAGGTTGTGTGTTTATAAAGGCGGTTGCGTTAGGCCACTCCAGAGGGCACCATTTACTTTGCACTCTGCATCAGGCAACACAGCTATCCTGGCATTCCCTTTCCCGTCATTTTTTAAATTTTATTATTTCCAATGTTGGTACAGAGGTTAGGAACATGGTGACTGTTCAGCTTTGAGTCTTCCCACTTCTCGTGGAAACCAAATAGAGCAAAAAGGAGAACAAAAATAAAGCCATGAAATACAACTTTTGGTGAAAGCAGAAGACAGAAAAATCCACAAACTCCAAATTATGTGTAAATGTGGCCAAAAGCAACTGAGATCAGCAAGTCTTGTGCAGGAAGATTCCAGAATGTAGTGGGAAAGAATAGGGAGTACAGAGGAGGCCTTTTGGTATCAAATGTTAAAAATCAACAAATATCCCACCCTGAGTAAAACCTTTTTGAACAAAAATTAAATATATCAGGGCATAATTGCCAGGAAAGGTGGAGAAAGGCATGAAAATTCTGAGAGGAACCCAGAAAAGGCAAATCTCAAAAAATCCCTCCTCTTAAAAAAGAAGAGGGATGTCTCTGAAGACGAGCTATGTCTCCTGGTGTGAGCAGGCAGTGAAGGCCCCTAGGAAGTTCAGGATTGATGGCAGAAAGATTCTGGAATCCAGTTAGGTTCTGAGAACCAGAAAACCCTATTATCAAGAAATGATCCATCATAGTAGCCACAAGGAGCAAACAGAAAAACCTTGGAAACTCCCTTGTCCCCACTGCCCAAGCCTATGTTCCACATGTTGAGGTACGTCCTGCACAGTAGTTAGTCTAAGACAATTTAAGCTATTTAAATTTAGAAATCACAAAAGGAATAAAACGGACTCAGTTTCTGACATGTAAAGAGTTCAGAAATCATTACTCTGTCTTTACAACAAGAAAAAAGCTGAACAAGCTGAAGATCGATGATTTACCTTGGATCTGTCAGAGAAATGGGGTTGCAGGGCAAGCTTCCACCATGAAGAGAAAGGTGAATCTAGAGAATCACAGCCAAGACGTTCTCAACAGGAGCAGAAGCTGCTCGAGTCATAAACTGGTAGGAACACATAAATAGTAATTTTGGTCATCAGCTGGAGGCCGGGTAGACTGAGGCGGGGTTGGGATTGAGAATGTCTTGGGGACCTCAGTCATAGGGAAATTTTATAAAAGTTTTACCTCCAGGAACTCTACCAAGTTCTCACTTAAAGACCCAAGAAGTAAAGTGAAGATTCAAGAAGGAACCACTCAGGACTCTGGGAAGACAAAGGAAGAAGGGTACCCATTATGAAATACACATAAGCATTCTTCATACCAAAGGCCTATTCTCCAGAGGAAAATATATTATCAGATCTTTATCTCACTCTAGGGGAGGGCATTTTCTGACTCCTTCCCCATCTAGCCTAACTATCAACTAAATTAGGTAGGGGGGATGTGGGAAAGTCGGAGCTAAAAACAGTTAAGAAGGTCAAAGTTGGTGGAGACAGGCGCACTAAAAGAATGAAATTTAATCATA
Source organism: Prionailurus viverrinus (assembly GCF_022837055.1). Classification (NCBI taxonomy): domain Eukaryota; kingdom Metazoa; phylum Chordata; class Mammalia; order Carnivora; family Felidae; genus Prionailurus; species Prionailurus viverrinus. The sequence continues at coordinate 17,732,206 of NC_062569.1, forward strand.
AGATTATAGAATGCTTCACCTCACCCACACCTTACCACAGCACCAACAGGACACCAGTATGGATTACAACTAAAACAGCTTCAAGATGCACTCTGGGGAAGAGCTCTTGGAGGAACCCAAAGTCAACAGGGAAACAAAAACAAGGACACTAGAGGAATTTGACGACTTCGGCAGAAAGACTTACAACAGATATGGAACATAGCCCAGCTCCTGGTAAGGTTAACATAAAACTTCGCAGTACAAGTCGATTTACCTCAGTTCCTACTAATACATTATGTCTGGCTTTCACCAAAGAAACTACAAGGTATGCTAAAAGGCAAGAGAGGGGTGCCTGGCTGGTTCAGTTAGTGGAGCATGAGACCCTGGATCTCAAGGTTATGAGTTTGAGCCCCATACTGGGGGTAGAGATTACTTAAAAATAACATCTAAAAAATAAAGAAAGAATGAATGAAAGAAAGAATGAACAAACAAGAGAAAACAGTCTACAGAGACAGAGCAACTGTCAGAACAGGACTTAGATGTGTCATAGATTTTAGAATTATCAGAGAATGTAAGAAAAATATGATTAATATGTTAAGGACTCTAAATGGAAAAGGTAGACAACATGCAAAACCAGATATAGAATGTAATCAGAGAAATAGAAATGCTAAGAATCAAAAGGAAATGCTAGAGGTCAAAAGCTCTATGACAGAAATCAAGAATGCAGATTGTCTTTGATGGGCACATCAGTAGATTGCATCTGGCAAAGAAAACAGTTAATGAGAGTGAAGATAGCTTAATACAAACTTCTTAAACTGAAATGCAAAGAGGGAAAAAGAATGGAAAAAAATAAAATGAAAGAAAGAACGCCCAGAACATCTAAGAATTGGGGGACACTTTGCAAAGTTATAACATAAAGGTGATTGGACTACCAGAAGAAGCGAGTAGTGAACAAAAGAAATGTTTCCAGGGATGGATGAAGTTTCCAAAATTAACGACATGCACCGAAGTACAGATTCAGGAAACTCAGAGGCTATCAGGTAGAATAAATACCAAAATATTTATACCTATATACATCATATTCAAAGTAAAAGAGAGAGAGAAACAACCTTCTAAGAAGTAAATAAAAGTTTACCTGTGGAAGAAAAGGATAAGTGTGGCATATTGCTTATCAGAAACCATGCAAACGAGTAGAATATTTAGTGATGAAAGAAAAAAAAAACTCACCACCTAGAATTCTATAACCAGTAAAATTATCCTTCAAAAGGGAAGGAGAGGGGCATCTGGGTGGCTCAGTCAGAAGAGCATGCAACTCTTGATCTTGGGGTTGTGAGTATGAGCCCCACATTTGGCATAGAGATTACCAAAAAGAATAAATAAACTTAAATGAGGAGAAGGAGAAATATTCTCTCAGACAAATAAAAACCGACATGCTCTGAAAGAAAATTTTTTTAATGTTTACTTATTTCTGAGAGAAAGAGCGTGAGCAGGGGAGGGGCAGAGAGAGAGAGGGAGGGAGCAGAGGATCTAAAGTGGGCTCTGTGCTGATAGCAGAGAGCCTGACCCAGGGCTTGAACTCATGAACCATGAGATCATGACCAAAACCATTGCTGGACACTTAACCAACTGCTCTAAAGGAAATATTAAAAGAGAGGTAGGGTGGCTCAGTCAGTTAAGCATCCAACTTCAGCTCAGGTCATGATTTCAGGGTATGTGAGTTTGAGGCCTGCATCCAGCTCTGCTCTCTACATATGCCTGCTGTGGATCCTCTGTCTCCCTCTCTCTCTGTCCCTCCCTCACTTGTGCTCTGTCTTCCTCAAAGATTAAAAAAAAAAAACACATTAAAAATATATATTAGGGGCATCTGGGCAGCTCAGTGAGTTAAGCATCTGACTTCAGCTTTGGTCATGATCTCACAGTTCCTGGGTTGGAACCCCTCCATCAGGCAGGCTCTGTGCTGACAGCTCAGAGACTGGAGCCTGCTTCAGATTCTGTGTCTCCCTCTCTCTCTGCTCCTCCCTCACTTGTGCTCTGTCTCTTGAACATAAAAAAAAAAAAAAATTAAAAAAACGTTTTTTAAGGAAATATTAAGGGGTGCCTGGGTGTCTCAGTCAGTTAAGTGTCAGACTCTTAGTTTCAGCTCAGGTCATGATCTCACGGTTTTGTGAGTTCAAGCCCCTCATCAGGCTCTGCTTTGGCAGCATGGAGCCTGCTTGGGATTCTCTCTCCTTCTCTCTGCCCCTCCCCCACTCGTGCTCTCTCTCTTAAATAAATAAAATACAAAAAATTAAAAAGAATATTAAAATCTCTTCAGAGAGAAGGATAATTATGTTGGTCAGACACTCAGATCTCCATATAGGAAGACAAATCATCAAAGAAAGCATAAATGAAGTAAAATATAATGTTTTGTTTTTCCTATTTTTAATTGATATAATCGATAAAAATTGGTTAAAAGTAATAATAGTAACAACATATTGAATGAATGAATGACATATTGAGTGAAATGAATGACACTATGTTTATAAGGTATAAGAGGGAGAAATTGGGAATAACTGTTACAAGGTACCTCATCTACTCAAGAAGTGGTATAGTTTTGTTTGAAAGTAGACTTAGATTCATTGTAAATATATTTTATAATATCTAGGACAATCATTAAAAAAATTTAAAGAAGTGGGGCACCTGGGTGGCTCAGTTGGTTGAGCATCTGACTTCAGCTCAGGTCATGATATTGCGGTTCGTGAGTTCGAGCCCCACGTTGGGCTCTGTGCTGACAGCTCAGGGCCTGGAACCTGCTTTGGATTCTGTGACTCCCTGTCTCTGCCCCTCCCCCACTTGAGCACGCTCTCTCTCTCTCTCTCTCTCTCTCTCTCTCTCTCTCAAAAAAAAAGCATTAAAATTTTTTTAATAATAAAAATTAAAGAAGTATAATTTATATGGTAAGAGAGAATATAACATTAAATAATAAAATGCTCAATTTAAACCACAAAAGTCCGGAAAGGGTTGCTGTGGAGAAATAAAGAACAAGGGCAACAAACGGAAAATCAGTTATAAACACAGTGGACATTAATCCAACTATATCACTAATCACTTTAAATGTGAGTGGTATAAATATATCAATTAAAAGGTTGTAAGAGGTTGTGAGAGGGGGTTAAAAAAAGAAAACCCAACTATATGTTGTTTACAAGAAACTCACTTAAATATCAAGACTCACATAGGTTAAAGTAGGTATGCCATGCTAACGCTAATCAAAAGTTGGAGTAGCTGTATTCATTTCAGGTAAAGCAGACTTCAGAACAAGAAAAACTGTCCCAGACAAAGAGGAGCAGGGTACCTGGGTTGCTCAGTTGATTAAGGGTCCAACTTTGGCTCAGGTCATGATCTCGAAGTTTATGAGTTCGTGCCTTGCCTTGGGCTCTGTGCTGATTGCTCAGAGCCTGGAGCCTGCTTCCAGTTCTGTGTCTTCCTCTTTCTGCCCCTCCCCTGCTCATGTGCGCCCTCTCTCTCAAAAATAAATAAATATTACCAAAAAAAAAAAAAAGAGCATTACATAATGATAAAAGAATCAATTCTCAAAAAAAACACACATAATAATCAACAGTCCAAAGAAGAAAAATAATATGAATTTATCAACTGATGTTGAAAGGCATTTGAGAAAATCTAGAACTCACTCATGATAAAAAAAAAAAAAACTAGGAATAGGAGAACTTTCTCAACCTGATATGATAAAGAACATCTATAAAAACCTACAGCTAACATCATACTTAGTGAGAAGCTGAATGGTTTCCCCCTACAACTGAGAAAAAGGAAAGGTTGTCCTCCCTCACAAGCTCTATTCGACATCATACTGGAAGCCCTAGTTAGTACAATAAGAGAATAAAAGGAAATAAAGATATAAAGATTGGGAAGGAAGAAAGATATATGTCCTTGTTTTCAGGTGACATGGTTATATATGTAGAAAATTCCCCCAGAAGACATCAACAAAAAACTCAAGCCAATGATGACTAAGTATAGCAAGGTGACAAGATTTGAGGATAATATACAGAAGTCAACTCTTTCCTATATACCAGTAATGAACAACTGGCATTAGATATTTAAAAAATACTACATAACTAGTACCAAAATATTAAATAATTAGGTATAAATCTAACAAAATATGTGTAAGATCTCTGTTCTGAAAACTACAAAACTCTGATGCAGGAAGTAGAAATGGATGTACAGTCCGTGATCATGGATGAATACACAGTATTGTTAAGATGTCAATTATTCTTAACTTGATCCACAGATTCAATGAAGTCTCAATCAAAATCTCAGCAAAATACTTTGTAGATACTGACAAACTGAACATAATATTTATGTATAGATACAAAAGACCTAGACTGTCCAAGATAACACTGAAGAAGCAGGACAAAATTTGAAAATCCTCATTATATGATTTCAAGACTTAGGACAAAGCTATACGAATCAAGCCAGTGACACACCAGGAAAAGAGGAGAAAAATACAGCAAAGGAACAGAATCTAGAACCCAGAACAGACCCACATAAATATTCTCAGCTGTTATTTGGTAAAGGAGTAAAAGCAATTAAATAGAAAAAGAATAGACTTTTCAGCAAATAGTGATGTCTATATGCAATTTTTTTTTAATTTTAAAAAAAAAATTTTTTTTTAACATTTATTTATTTTTGAGACAGAGAGAGACAGAGCATGAACGGGGGAGGGGCAGAGAGAGAGGGAGACACAGAATCGGAAACAGGCTCCAGGCTCTGAGCCATCAGCCCAGAGCCCGACGTGGGGCTCGAACTCACAGACCGCGAGATCGTGACCTGAGCCGAAGTCGGACGCTTAACCGACTGAGCCACCCAGGTGCCCCAATTTTTTTTAAATTTTAGAAAGAACTTACACTTTACACCTTTCACAGAAATTAATTGAAAGTGAATTATAAACATAAACTTGAAACACAAAACTATAAAACACCTAGAAGAAAACATAGGAGAAAATTCAGGTAACATTGGGTTTACCAATGATTTCTTAGATCAAATACCAAAAACATGATTCAGGCAAGAAAAAAAAAATGGACTTTTTTCTGTTCTGTAAAAGACACTGCCATAAGCTTGAAGAAGGTATTTGCAAAACACATATCTGATAAAGGACTTGTGTCCAATATACATAAGAACTCTAAAAACTCAATAATAAGAAATCAAACAACTCACTTTTAAAAAAAAAGGCAAAAGATCTGAATAGACATCTTACTAAAAATGATGTGTAAGTACATAAGAAGATAATCAAATCCTTTATCATGAGGGAACGGCAAATTCAAACAGGATGCCACTGAATAACTACTAGAATAGCTAAAATCCAAACAAAAAGAAAAACAAAAACAAAAACAAAAAAAAAACACAAAAACCCTGACAGTACCATCGCTGTTGACAATATGGTGCAATGGAATTCTCATTTATTGCTATTGGAAAAGGAGAATCGCACAGCTTCTTCGGAAACAGTTTGGCAGATTCTTACAAGCTAAACATACTTTTACCATATGATCCAGCAATCGTGTTGATTTAAAAACATATGTCTACACCAAATCCGCACATGAATGTAGCAGCTTTATTTATAATCACCAAAAACTGATATAAATAAATGGTTGAATAAATAAATGGAGAGGGGAGTAGAAACAAATCTCCCATGGAGAAAAATTCCAAGTAATTTATCTAGCTACTCTGCCCTCAAGCAGATAAGGAGAATTTCCCCCTCCTTAAGGCAGGCTGCCCATAATGACTTCCTTTCAAAGAATACAGTGAGGAAAAGGAGGGGGAAGTATAACTTTGCAGAAGAGAACCCTGGCAAATGTTACCTTAGTCTGGAGATAGTCAACATCAACAATAAGGCATGTGGATAGTAGGTACTCTTGATGTTGGACATGAAAGTCCATTGGCTATGATGGGCATGAAACTTTTACCTCTTTAGTCTTCCTCCTGAAAACCCATAACTCCAGTCTAATCATGAGGAAAATATCAGACAAAGCCCAATCAAGGGACATAGAACAAAGCATCTGATCAGTATTGTCCAAAACCATCAAGGTCAGCAAAAATAAGCAAGTCTGAGAAACTGTCATAGCCAGGGGAAGCCCAAGGAGAATAAGACTGAAATGTAAGGTGGGATCCTGGATGGGATACTGGAACAGAAAAAAAGAAATTAGATAAAAACTGAGGAAATATGGGGCGCCTGGGTGACTCAGTCGGTTAAGCCTCCGACTTCGGCTCAGATCATGATCCCACAGTTTGTGAGTTTCAGCCCCACGTCAGGCTCTGTGCTGACCGCTCAGAGCCTGGACCCTGCTTCAAATTCTGTGTCTCTTTTTCTCTCTGGCCCTCCCCTACTCATGCTCTGTCTCTCTGTCTCTCTCTCTCTCTTAAAACAAAACATAACACAAAACTGAGGAAATCTGAATAAGGTACAAGCTTCAGTTAACAATAGTGTATCAGTATTGGATCACTAATTGTGACAAATGTACTGCACTAACGTAAGATATTAATAATAGGGAAAATTGGGGATGTAGATATATAGGAACTCTTTCTACTAGCTTCACAATTTTTCTGTAAATCTAAAATTATCCTGAAAGAGTAGTATATTTTTTGTTAAAAAAAGACAAGGATCAGAACAGTTAAAAAAAAAAAAAAGATGATAAGAACACCATTCATATCAATGAGCTATTAGAAAACAAGGTGGGAAAAGCAGCAAAATCCCCTGTGAAAATATCAATATTCCAAAAAGAAATTTAAAATAAATTTAATGACGCAAATGCCGTCATGGAGACCACAGAGCAGATAGAGAAGTCAAGGAAAATGAGACCAGACAACAAGAGAAAGTGATAGAGCAACGAGTAAAACTAAGGGAAGATACAAAAGGAAGAGATAAAATCATTTCGGAATTAACACAAAGAGCGCAAAAGAAAATAGATACCACAGAAAACACAGAACGCAGAGTATGTAAGTGGAACATGCAAATGAAATGGCACAAAAGTAATAAAAGAGATAAAAAGAAAAGAAAAAAGAAAAACCCATAAAAGACAACAAACGAAATGAAATACCCCTGTAAGTGGCATTTCTGGAAAAGAAAACCAAAACAATAGAACAAATAAAAAATATATATATATAATTCAACAAAACTTTTCCGGCATTAAAAAAAGCCTTAAATTGTACATATTAAAGAAGAACACCATAATGTAGGTAATATTAACCCAGGACAGTCAACATTAAGATGTATATTATTAAAATTATTAAAATTTGAAAATAAAGAATCCTTTGGGCAGCAAGATGAGGTCAATTCATTTTAAAAAGGAAAGAAAGCTAAGCAGGAGACCTTTTATACTGCAACATTTAATACCTGAGCACAGTGGCCCAACAACTACAAAATACCAGTGAAAAGAATGCGCAAACCAAGCATTTTGGCATCCAACCATATTGTCCTTTAAGAGAAAAGCCTAGAAGCAGAGTTTAGAATATGAAAATTAGAGTGGGTGGGAGAAAGTGTGGGGAGGGAGAGGTCTACCATGCGGTGTAAGGGAGGACCAGCCATTGTTTTATCGATTATTACCGGAAAACGCCTAACTCTAAAATGTTATCAGAATTATTGGATCATAAACTTGCAAAGGGAACATTACCGAGAGACATGATAACAAGTTTCAGATAACCCTGTAGCTTCTGCTATCCTGCAATAATAAAACTTGATTTACTGCCTTGGACCCTGCCAAGGATTACTCAAGAGTCATTAAGATGTGTTGACTTAGGATTCCTGCAAAAAATTAATTGATAGCAATGTTTTCTGGATTTGAAAGGGATCATAAACAGACCTTGACAAGTGACTCATCTGTTTAGCTTACGGCCTACTTATTTGTAAGGAAGATCTGTAACATAAAAACTAAGCAGCAATAATCATAACTTTGGTTTTTCTAATAATGAAATATAACTAGGAGTCTTAATCTTTCAACATTACTGCAGTAAACCATTATGCGCTGGCAGTTGCTTTGGTGAGACAAACAAAATACAGTTTTAAATGTCATGGATGAAGTTCAACTTTGTTTGCAAGTCCACATCTTTAGATTCACATTATCAAAATTGGGATTTTCTCTTGATTAATGATTTAAAATCAGAATAATCTCTGAGCAGATGAGAGTGTATGACTTCCCTGGGAGTAAAAGTGTGGTCATTTTCCTGGTTGCGTATCACAATCTTACCTGGGAAACTTGTCAGGTAACAATTATATAAAATTTATTTAGGCATAAATGTTTTTCAAGTGGGGGGCAAACTTTCTTTGTAATTTATTCTTTTTGCCTTTCAGGTCAAGGTGTAGGATTATTTTTAGTCATTGTATAAGGCCTTATAGGGTGAAATATATACACATCGTCACCCTTAGTCTGTTAACAAGAGTTCTAGGATCTCATTTTCTCTGCTATTGTAACTCGTTGGGGAAAGAAGACGTTGTATCCATCCAGACCCTTTGAGTATCTAACGCAAGCTACGAGCCCTCTCCACAGAGGATAGACTCCATGGAAAGACTTTTCATATAATTTCAGGAGAAGGTCAAAGAACCTGGAGCCTGTGAATAAAGCTCTCAGAACAGGGGCCCCAGGTTAAGCCTGCTTATCTAATCCTTCTTTAAAACAGAACCAAGAAATAAGCTTTTAATCATGGATCTCAGTCACATATTTTAGTAAGCCATATTCTTAAAAAGTAATTCTTCCCAGTAAACCTAGACTACATGAAATTTCATACTCTTTTCCTCTTGTCATTTTATGTTGAATATCCTCTTTAGAAAGTCCCCTCAATTTGAAAACTGACATCACAATGTGAAAACTTACTAGTGCACTCCCACTGCTGGGTTTTTTAAGAGCCTTAATTCCTATAATCTTTCTTTACATCTTTTGTTTTTCTAAATGCTAATATATGTGTGAATGAACTTGGTAAATTGTAATTATCATTTTCAGACACTAACAATTTCAGTCATGCATATTTTCTGAATTTGAATATAAAACATTCTGCATTGACTTCAGATTCGAATATGGTAATCCCACTATGGCTATGCCTTTCTGTTCAAATAGTATCTGCAACTTGGTCATATTAGTATTGTGCTAAATGGGAATCTAATGCAGTATCTCATAGTTTTATGAAAAGTGCTTAGGACCAGACAATTTCTACCAGAGATGATGAAGAAAAAAAGGTTATTCTAATATGCAAACCACATAGATGAGATTATTTACTTACTTATTATAATGCCTGAGTGAGATAATAATATACATTTATAAACTCATTTTTTAACTTCAGCAAATGGCATTCATTCTGTACTTTAACCATTTTAGTCAAAACAACTAAGGAATTATCTATGATGGGAGACGATAGAAGGAAATTTTATTATATCACGTTTTATTGGTTTAGGAAAGGAATAATGTCATTCTGGAAACTATATTAAAGTATTATACATTGTCAGTATTAGAGTTTTATATCTGTGCATGATACACACACATACATATATATTTAGAAAGATCATAATGGCTGTGAGTACTTTTAACTAATGAAAAATAAAATGTGCTAGGAAGAATATTTTTCCCAGTCAATGAGGTACATAGAAAAGAGATCAAATCTGTAATTTTTCAATGCTCATGACGGTAAGTATGATGAATCAAGATCACAGTTGGAATTCAACCAAACAGAGCTGAGGTCCCAGCAGAGGCTGAGCTTGCACACACTAATCACCGCAGCAAATGACCTCAATCCCAATTATTTTGGTAAAAGGGCACCTTCTCCACTGCGTGATATTAACATAAGAAAATTGTTATGCCAATAACATGAAAAGTTAACCAAGCACAGACAAGCAGTCCCCTCAGCTCCATCTTGGGGCAAAGACTAGAGAGAAGAGAAGTTTGTAGAGTAGACAAAGGAAATGATTATAAGGGGTGGGGTGGGGTTTTTGCATAAAAGTGGTTAAGCAGGACCTGTGTACAGAGAAGCTGTGGATCCCAGCCCTGCTTTGGGTTCTCCCATAAATTTGCTGCAGCCAGAGCAAAAAAATCAGGCAGTCTCAAATATCCGTTTGTCCCATCGATTCTGCCTCATCTTATCACTGCAAGAAATTAGATTGAGAAGCTCAAGGTTTATTCTTGGGTTTCTGCAAAAATTGGCTGGGGATTACAGCTGTGTCTTTTACTGGCCTCTCTGCTCCCTCACCATCTTACTGGGGAATTGAGCCCAAGAGAAAGAGTGTGGGCGTAGACCCAAGTATGAACTATCTATATTTACCTTGTTTTCTCAGTATTCTTTTTTAGCAATACTGTGCATTTAGAAGATATTTTTAAATGGATTAAGTACATTTTTAAAGAAAAATTCTTTTCTGTGGAGATTTTTAAAGTCACTTTATACTTTTAGTATATAGTGACCGCCCTCGGCCAATCAACATTAGTTTATAGAAGATAAAACCTAACCAAGCCAGAATTCTGCCTAAATACTTGCACGGGAATTGATCTATAGGCCTTGGTCATAATAGTAGAGACATCAATCATTTGTAAAAATGAGTCTCCAAATTCTTGGACCTATTCTTGAATTATGGGTAAGATGATTAGTTTGGAATTTGTGCACTTAGAAACTAAGTTTCTAGTTTATATTTGTGTCCAGGAAGGTCATTTATGCCATGTAGGTAATGCTTTTGTGCACAGTGAATCAGTTTGGGGAATGTGATAGATTTTAACATTATCTTCACAACATAAATTTTCAGAAATAGTGTCTGATATTTTTATCAAGTAAAGAACATTCTGAGGTTCAAAACCACATGGGAGATAAGAATGATTGGTGAATTGTATTCATTCTCATTTAAAGGATTCAAAATTAACTGTTGGTTTATCTTCCCTGTAACTATTGCTACCAAGAAATTTACTTGAAAAGTGTAACTTTTTTTTAATGGCTTCAATCTCATTTAGTTGAAACAAAGAAGATAATTTTTTTTTCTTAATTTAAAAATGTGTTTCTTTTGTTTCTGGATCTGTAGCTAATATCAGACCAACCCTCCCACTGGGAATATCTGTAAAAACTTGTGTAAAATGCAAACAAAACAAAACAATGCAGCTACCTAAAAGGCACTGGAGACAAGGCAAGTCAGCCAAGGAATTTTTAAAAATATAAGATTAAACAAGGTGTTTACAAGAGATACATTTAAAATAAAAGAACAGAAAGTAAAAATGAAAGGATGAAAGAAAAGTATAAAAATATTAACAAAGGGAAGGCTATATAAAAATCTTAATACCTGGGAAAACACAATTCGAGGCAGAAAAAATAGCATAAGGAATAAAGAGTAAACATTATGTATTTGTAAAAGACATCATAGAACATGAATTTTAGCCACCATAAACCTATACTCGCAAAAAATACTTCAGAGTATTTGCAGAAATTTATTGCATAGTTGTCATAGTTGCAATTGCATTGCAAATTGTCATAGTTGACAATTTTTATGTATCTGTCTCATAAACTTGGAGTTTAAATAGACAAAAATTAAGCAGATATATAAAAAATTAGAACAATACAATTAATAAGTTCCAGGTATTAGATACATATAGAACACTGAATAACACACACACACACACACACACACACACACACACACACAAAACTCATCAAGGACAACAAATAGGGAAAATACATTCTTTTTAGGCACATGAGAAATATTTAAATAAATTGACTGCAGATAAGTGTACAAGGCCACAAAGAAAAATTCCACAGACTACCCTATTGACTATATTCTCTGATCAAAATGCAATACAATTAGAAATTAACAATAAAAGATCAGATTTTAAAAATTACTGTATGTGCAGAAACCAAATTATATATTGCTAAATAACTCTTGACTAAAAAGGGAATATGAAATGTTTAAAACTAAATGGCAATAAAACAACCCCTGTCCAAATGTATTTGACACAGCTACAACAGCACATAAAGAGATATATATGGCTTTAAATACATTGACCAGGAAATAAGACAGGTTAAAAACCACAAGCTAAAAATTCAACTCAAGAAGTTAGATACATAGCAACATGGGAACTCCAAAGGAGCATAATTGAAACAAAACAGATGAACATAGGGGAAGGGGAAAAAAAGAGAGAGAAGCAAACCATAAACGACTCAGCTCTTAACTATAGAGAACAAACTGAGGGGTTGATGGATGGATATGGGTGAGGGATCTTCTAAATGGCTGATGGGTACTAAGGAGGGCACTTGTGATGAGCACTGGGAACTATACGTAAGTGATGAATCATGAATCACTAAACTCTACTCCTGAAACTAATATACTAAAAACTTGAAACAAAGAATCCCAACAAATAAACAAAAGAAATAATAAAGAAAAAAATAGAAAACATTGGAATAGAGGGCCTCCTGGGTGGCTCTTGATTTCAGCTTAGGTCACCATACCAGGGTCATGGAATCTAGCCCCACAATGGGCCCCGTGCTAAGCACGGAGCCTGCTTAGGATTCTCTCTCTCTCCCCCCAACTCTGCTGGTCTCTCTCCAGATCTCTCTCTCTGAAAAAAAAAAAAAAAAAAAAAAAAGTAAATAAAAAGAAAACACTGGAATAGAATAATTTTTAAAAATCAATAGAGAGGTACATGCGTGGCTCAGTCAGTTAAACATCCAACTTCAGCTCAGGTCATGATCTCACCATTCATGAGTTCGAGCCCCCTTGGACTCTGTGCTGACAGCTCAGAGCCTGGAGCCTGCTTTGGGTTCTGTGTGTCCCTCTTTCTCTGCCCCTCCCCTGCTCATGCTCTGTGTCTCCCTCTCTGTCAAAATACATAAACATTAAAAAAAAATTAAAAATCAATAGAAAGTATTAACAAAATTAAAAGGTAGTTTTTTAAAAGATTAATAAGACTTGGCAAAAGTCGTCAAAAATATGGGCACATATGAAAGTAAAATAGAAATGGGAAAATGAAAAATAACCACAGATAAAACAGAAATGTTTCAAATGGTAAAGGGAATTTGTGAAAAATTATATGCTAATATATATAAAAACCTAGACAGATAAATCTATTATTTATTTTTTTTAATTTTTTTTAACATTTATTTATTTTTGAGACAGAGAGAGACAGAGCATGAACGGGGGAGGGTCAGAGAGAGAGGGAGACACAGAATCCGAAACAGGCTCCAGGCTCTGAGCAGTCAGCACAGAGCCCGACACGGGGCTCGAACTCACGGACCGCGAAATCGTGACCTGAGCGTGACCCGGCTTAACCAACTGAGCCACCCAGGCGCCCCAAATTATTTAAAAAGCATTTAAAAATCCAAGGTGGAACAGAAAAAACATAACCCATTTTCATTCATTCAATAAATGAAAGAATCGAAAAATTCCAATAAAAGGTAAGCTAAATAAATCAAAAAGTGTATTGAAAGTAATTAATCATGATCCGGTAGGATTTATCCTTGGACTAAGAGAAGGGTTTACCTTCAGAATATCTATCACTGCGATTTTCCACATTAATAGATTAAAGGAGAAAGCTATGATTATCTCAAACGTTTAGAAAAAAAGCATTTGATAAAGTTCAACATCTATTTATGATTAGTAAACCCAGAACCCTCATCACTTGGTAATGTTTATACAACAAACACAAAAAATAGAGGGTATATTACAGTTAAGGAAGAAATTTCAGATGCATTGTCTTTATGACGGAAAAGATACCTGCTTAAGTCTCAGCCAATACTGTGAATAAAAAATTAAGCAGTTTAAAAAATTGGACTTTAAAGTTTAGAAAAAATAGTGGATACAAGATCACCTTAGAAAAATCTACTCAGTATATAACCAAATCATAAATAAAAATTAAAAACCAGTTCCAATTGCAACAAAAATTATAAAATATCTGGAAATAAAGAATATAATCTAATAAGAATATTTTTTAAAACTAATAAGAGACATAAAAGTTATCTGAAATTGAAATGTATCCCTTGCTATTAGATTGCATAACTTCATATTATAATAATGTCAACTTAAAATAATATGAATCCAATGCAAGAAAAATTTCTTGGCTGTTTTTGAGGAATTCAACAAACTAAAAGATAAATGAAAGAATAAAAAGATGAATAGCTAAGTTAACTTTGAAAGAGAAAGTAAATGTGTCCTGCCACATATTAAACATAGAAGGTCAAAATGAGAAACTGACCAATAGAACAAAATAGGTACTTTAAAAAAAAAAAAGGTTAGGTATGTGAGAAAATTTTATTATTAAGATGAAATAAAAAAAAATCAATGTGAAAAGAACGCAGTATAATGTAGAAAAAGTGACTCATTCACGGAGAAAAATAAAAATGAGTAGTTGCCTAACATAAAGATAGACTCACAATATATTAAAATCCTAAGTGTAAAAGTTAAAACTGTAAAGTTCATAAAAGATATTATATGGGAATATTTTTGTGACTTGAAATGGAATTAAGGAAAAGAACTTCATAATGAGAACACCCAAAATAGTAATTACAAGGGCAAAAGAGATGAATTTAAATATATCAAAATTTACAACCTCTGTTTAATTGACTATGAACAAAATCAACCACCGAGTTTTCAATGTCTAGAATATACAAAGAATTCCTATAAATCAACAAAAAGAAGACAGGGCTTCCAGCTAAAAAATGAACAATAGTCTGGAAATATATAATAAAGGAAACCTAAAAGGATGGTAATCTCATTGTTTCTGGTGGCAAAAAGTTAAAGGAATCAAAGAATGAATAGAAAGTGTAGACACATGGTATGGACTCTAAAAATTCCAAAAAAAAAAAAAAATTCCAAAATCTTTCATAAGTTCTGCAGACAACTGATGGTAGAAAATACCAGAGGATATGGAGAGGAGTAAATTACAGAATTCTTTCAAAATTACAAGAGTGGGCATTTTGAAGAGAAGAAATACAAGACATAGTATGGTACCTTACATTTAGATCACATTTAATAAATATTTATGGAACACCTCCTATGTGCCAAGTCGTTTCACTATTTCCTTTAATTTTCCTTTCTCTTCGAGGTCAACACACTGGTTTTTCTGTACATGGGAAGGTGTTTGCACATAATTTCTATATAGTAAATAAAAAGATTCCTAAGAATCTTGAGATATTTCTTAAGCTAGATTTTAAAATTATTAATAACAACTTTAACATTAATATTTAAAAATATGTACACTATATACATACAGAAATATATATACACACACATATGTATAATATATCCTACTTTGAAAAACTTTAAAGATAATTTTTTTTATTTAAAAGCACTGAGAGATTTATTAGCATTTTTAAGTGTTTAATATAAAGCCGAACCTCACTATGAAGCTTGAACCTCAGGTATATTCAACCTATCTACAGAAAGAAGAAAGGGTTTCCAGTTTTACACTATAAACATACCTTTTATATACAAAATATCTTTTCATAGACATCTTTTCAAGAATGTATTTGCCCTATGTATTCCTCCAACTTCTTTGCAAAGGTAAAACCTCTGGTTGTTCAGGTTGTGCACTGCACACAGATGCCACATCTAACTGGGCACCATTTATATCATTAATATCTTCATTATTTTTGAAAAGCTTTTATTATAATTAAATAATTTTATTTAAGAATTTTGAACACTTCTGACAGATGGCAGTAAACTCTCTTCTTCCAGCCAAATAAGAATATTTTGTCAGTTTTCTGGTTGATGGAAACAAGTGCTTAACTCTAAAAAGGCTAAATTGTGGTGCCTGGGTGGCTCAGTCAGTTAAGCATCTCACTTTGGCTCAGGTCATGATCTACGATTTGTGAGTTTGAGCCCTGCATCAGGCTCTGTGTTGACAGTGTAGAGCCTGATTGAAATTCTCTCTTTCTCCCTCTCTCTCTCTCTCTCTCTCTGCCTCTCCCCTGCTTGTGCCTCTCTCTCTAAAAAAATAAATAAATAAACTTAAAAAAATAAAAGAGCTAAACTACTTTGAAAATTTCATATTGAAAATATGAACATTTACAAAGTAGGAACAATTGTGACAATTAATACATGTTGTTGACATCATAGGGACAGAGAGTAGAATGGTAGCTCCATGGGCTGGGAGAGGAGGGAGAGGGAGTCATTGTTTACTGACAATAGAGTCGTAGTTTTACAAGATGAAGAGTTCTAGCGATGGACTGTAGTGATGGTCGCACATTATAAACACATTTAATACCACTGAACTGTATGCTCAAAATGTTTGAGATGGTGAATTTTGTTATGCATATTTTATCACAATAAAAAAAAAAATGGAGGGCACCTGGTCTGACTCTTGATTTCCACTCAGGTCATGATCTCACCGTTCCTGAGATGGAGCCCTGAGTGACACTCTCCACTGACAGCCTGGAGCCCACTTGGCGTTCTCGTGTCTCTCTCTCTCTCTGCCCCTCCCTTGCTTGCAAGCACACGCTTCCTCCCTCCCTCCCTTCCTCCCTCTCTCTCTCTCTAAATAAATAAATAAACATTTTTAAAAAATGGAAAAAGAAGAATACCTACAAATTGCTGACCTATTATCTCAAGTAATTTGTGCCACTAAATAAAGAGCTGCTGTTCAATGTTGCTATTAGCACCTTGGCTAACTTTATTTGACATTTCAGATTGCTATTTATATATTCAGTCACTTGTATATATATATATATTATTGAGTGGAGTTGTTGAATACCAAAAAAATTTTTAAAGTATTTTAATTACGTCATTAAACATTATGTTAACAACTGAATATATTTACCTTTAATAATCTATAAACATTATAGAAACATAATTATGTTAATTATATTCTAATAGTTTGTTTTTCATGGAAATTCCACAGTGTAAAGATTAATCACTGTTAAAATCAATCTGGTTAAAATGTTACAAATTCTAAGATAAAACGTTTTTCCTCACGTAAAATAGAAAACTGTATATAGAAAATCAGGATCAGAAAATAGAAAATGACAAGGTATCAGGAAGAAAATGAAAAATGATATTTGTATCATTAAATACAGTTGGGGGAAATAGCTTGAAGGTAAGAAAAATACTTTAGAGTTAATTTCTATTAGGTAAATTTTAATGTTTCTATTTTTAGAGCTAATAACTTAGAGCTACCTCACTAATGGAGCAGAACATGAATTTATTTTCTATCTCAATCATAATAGTTGAATTTCAAGGAAAACTGGATAAGAAAAAAAAAGACTCTATTAAAATCAATATTCGTCCTGCTCATAAAGCTACATGGTAGTATAGTTCAAATATTAAACAGCAGCCCCTCTCTTTGACTATTATCCACTTCAAGCATGAAATTTTAATTTTCCAAAAGACAGAGTAAGCAGTTTCAGAAACATATTAAACACAAATCAATAAATTCTTTGGGAATTAAAAGAGAGAACAGACTCAAGTACTGGCAGCAGCATTTATCACATATTTTTACTAAAATAAGGAAATCCACCTGTCCATCAAACCTATGTCAACATTCAAAATTGACATTTAAAATATCTAGCTGTTAATGCTATGGAACAAGAAAGGTAAAAATCATACAGGTATGTTACTGTTAAGCATAACTAAGTTATTTTTGTTATGCACATAATTTAAAATTTACCATCTCAATCACTTTTAGGTATATACTTCCATGGGATTAAGTATATACATATTGTTTTGCAACCATTACCAACGTCCGTCTCCAGAACTCTTATTGTCTTGCAAAACTGAAACTCTATGCCCATTAAACAATGATTCCCTACTCTCTTCACCAGCCCTGACAACGCCCATTCTGCTTTCTGTCTCTATGAATTCGACTACTCCGGGTACCTCATATAAGTGGAATCATACAATATCTGTCTTTCACTGACTGGCTAATTTCAGTTAGCATAATGTCCTCAAGGTTCATCCACATAGTACCATGTGTCAGGATCTCCTTCCTTTCTAAAGCGAAATGATATTCCATTGCATGTATACACCACATTGTATCTGTGTACTCATGCATGGACACTTGAGTTGCTTCTACCTTTTGGCCCTTGTGAATAATGAACATGGGTGTACAAATGTCTCTTTAAGATCCTGCTTTCAATTCTTGAGAAATATACCTAAGAGTAGAATTGCTGAATTATATGGGCATTCTGTGTTTAATTTTTGGAAGAACCTCCATTCTGTTTTCCATAGTTGATGTACCATTTCACGTTCTCACCAATAATACTAAAGGGTTCCAATTTCTCCATGTCCTTACCAATACCTGCTATCTTCTGTGTTTTTTTTTCTTAATAGTCATCCTAATAGGCTTGAGAAGGTATCTCCTTGTCGTTTTGATTTCCATTTCTCTAATATTTAGTGAGGTTGAGCATCTTTCTCATGTGCTGAGTGGCCATTTCTTTAGGAAAATATCTATCTGAGTCCTTTGCCCTTTTTTATAAGGAGCTGTTTGGGGTTTTTTGTTGTTGCTGAGTCGTAGCTCTTTATACATTGTGGATATTAACCCCTTATCAGACATATGATTTGCAAATGTTTTCTCCCATATCAAGGGTTGCATCTTCAGTGTTGATTGTGTCCTTTGAGGCACAGAGGTGTTTAATTTTAATGTAGTACAATTTATCTACTTTTTTTTTCCTTTTGTTGGTGTCCTATTTAAGAAATCGTTTGCCAAAAGCAATAACATGAAGGTTTTTCCTTATGTTTATTTCTAAACGGTTTATAGTTTTACTTTCAGGTCTTTGAAACATTTCAAGTTAATTTTTATACTTGGTGTCCCGTTGCATTTTTGTTTTCTTTTTTTGCATGAAGATATTCAATTTTCCCAGGACCACTTTTTGAAAAAACTATTCTTTTCCCATGGAATGGTCTTGGGACCCTTGTCAAAAATCATTTGACTATACATGCTAGGGTTTATGTCTGGCGTTTTTGTTCTATTTCATCGGTCTCTATGTGTTTTTATGCCAGGACCACATATTTTGATTGCTGTAGCTTTGTAGTAAGCTTCAAGATCAGAAAGCATGAGACCTCTGACTTTGCTCTTTTTTAAGATTATTTTTGAGGGGCGCCTGGGTGGCGCAGTCGGTTAAGCGTCCGACTTCAGCCAGGTCACGATCTCGCGGTCCGTGAGTTCGAGCCCCGCGTCAGGCTCTGGGCTGATGGCTCAGAGCCTGGAGCCTGTTTCCGATTCTGTGTCTCCCTCTCTCTCTGCCCCTCCCCCGTTCATGCTCTGTCTCTCTCTGTCCCAAAAATAAATAAACGTTGAAAAAAAAAAAATTAAAAAAAAAAAGATTATTTTTGATTATCCAGGGTCCCCTGAGATTTTATATAACTCTTAGGTGGACTGACTCTGGTTTTGCACACTAAATTTCTAGTAGAGGATCAGCAATAAAATTATAGCAGCATGATAATGGCAGTTTTCTTTAGTTAGGTGAACTGTAACATATTTTATTATTTTATGTCAGAATATTAATTCAGAATACCAACTATGAAACCAAAATGTTATAATGGTTGACTGTATACAGTCAAAAGCCGAGTAACTAACACTGTAGCATACGCAATGAGTAAATTCTTTTAGAATAAGTTAGGAAATTATAAATATCTGTATTATTCTTAATACCTGTCACAAACAATGTAAAGAAGACAAAAATTACTTACACAACACACACACACACACACACACACAGGGAGTTAATTTATTTTTTCCTTTTGCTTTAAGTTTTTTTTTAAAGGTTTGTTACTGAGAGAGAGAGAGAGAGAGCACAAGTAGGGGAAGGGCAGAGAAAGAGGGGGACAGAGGAGATTTCATGCTGACAGCAGCGAGCCCAAAGCAGGGCTTGAACTCATGAACTGTGAGATCATGACCTGAGCTGAAGTTGGTCACTCAACCATTTGAGCCCCCCCAGGGGCCCCATGTACATAATTTCCATAACCAAATCTAGACAAAAATAATCTGTGGGTCCAGGGACACAAAAATGCCACAAATATATGTGGAAAACATGAGAGCTTATCTAAACATATATAAAAAATAAAACTTGTAGGGAATTCCTTATTCATTTCTGCACATTTTGAAACTTAAAACATGAACAATAAATTAAAAATCTCAACACCATTCATTATTTTATCGCTTCCAAAAACTACACAATCAAGTCAGGACTTCAGTGGAAGTATACTGAAGTATACAAAATGAAAATATTGATTAATTTTTTTAAGTTAGTTTATTTTGAGAGAGGGAGAGCTAGCAGGGGAGGGACAGAGGGACAGGGAAAGAGAGAGAATCCCAAGTCGGCTCCATGCTGTCAGCAGAGAGCCTGATGTGGGGCTCAAACTCACACACCACGAGATTGTGACGTGAGCCGAAACAAGAGTTGGACGCTTAACCGACTGAGTCCCCCAGGTGCCCCGAAAATATTAATTGAAAACATATTTACCAAACATAAATGTGAAGCTGTTACCAAATACACAGTGGGAGAGTGGAGACGATGCTGTCCTATCACGACAACTTCAAGCAGAGACAGCGAGCAGTGAGCAGAGAGTGGACCACACAATGAGGACTTTAGAAAACATTCCTATGTCCCTTTTTAAATTCCTTTGCTCAGGACTAATTTGGTACCAGGACAGAATACTATATACAAAATGATACAAGAATATGAAGCCAGTGTGCCTAATCCTCTTGAGTATATCAAAGGATATAGAAAGTGTTGAAAGAAAAATAAAGCTATCTGCATAAAAATACATTATTGGCGTATAGTGGGCTCCAGGTTGTGCTGCTAAGATTCCCCCGGCTGCCAGGGGAGGGAGTGCCTCCAGCCTCTTCCTGAATTGCTTTTGCTGAAGACCCACCTCCTCCAAGGACACACGTCCTTCCTGGGGCAGCCAACACTCTAAGGTCTGATGAACATGGGGGTATAACGGCCAGTCTCTCTTACCCCAACTCCGAACAACTGTGAAGCACCATCCCAGAGCCTGATCCTGTTGCACCGGTCAGCTGAGGCCTCACTGCCCAATCCTGCTTCCTTCCCTTCCCTTCCCTGTTCTTCCCTCTCTTCTTCCAAAAGCATTCAAATCTCAAGAGCGCTCACCGATACACCTTTTGCACGTGCGTCTGTCTCTCAGACTCTGCTTTCTAGGGACTCCAACCTTTGACATATGCTAAGCAAATTGTCACGCCCAACATCCACAACAACTTCTCCAATGTAGAAAAGACTAGGGAAAAAAAGGAGAAAGAAAACTTGATTCTCTTGCAGATCTGATTCACAACCTACATATAATACGATAATGTCAGCTTTAAAGGAAAGTTTAAAGGGGCACCTGGGTGGCTCAGTCGGTTAAGCGTCCGACTTCGGCTCAGGTCATGATCTCATGGTTTGTGACTTCGAGCCCTGCGTTGGGCCCACTGCTGACAGGGCGGACCCCACTTGGAATCCTGTGTCCACCTCCCTCTGCCCCTCCCCCGCCGGTGCACAGGCACGCTTTCTCTCCAAAATAAACATCTTTTGAAAAGAAAGAAAAGTTTAAGGAACTGAAAGAATGTCATGCTCTTTTTCATGTTCCAGATGACATGAGAAATTTGAAGAATTATTGAATGTGAACTATTGCAACCATGTAAAAAATGTATAATTTCAATTGACAAACATACCAAGGAATGTATATTTATGAGATATCAAATGTATAATAAGCAACCTTTGTTTTCCTAAAACCCAATATGATGTCTGTCGAAGGACCACAGTGTATTTAGAGCAAGAATTTACCTGACATCCTTGTGACTACTTTGCAGCTGTCAGGATATATTTAACTTCATCAGTGGATGTAAGCTTCTTAAAATTAAAATGTATTCAGAATTATACAAGTTCTACTATCACCTCACAAAAAAGGGCTGTTAAAGCTAGTGACTGTCACTTTAGATATTAAAGCAAGTAAACTCTGAAACTATCATAAGGAATTTGATTTCCATGAAAGCAAGATAATATAGCTATTTTGTAACAAATTGTTAAACCCTAAGTCTTTGAACACCTAATTACTGTGACTAGAATAAGCTTGTGTTTAATTATTTGAAGTGTGTAATGCATACAGAATAACATTGTTTATTTTAGTTTTTATTAATAAATAATGGACCAACTCTTTCGGTACCTTTGGGCTACAATTGACCTGGCTAAGTTGCTGTACTTGAGAATTCTTAAGGAGCTAACCAGAAACTCTTTCCTGAATCAACTATTTAAACTGGTTAAATCTTTAAACAATAAAAATAGAATTCCCACTAACCGTTACAACTCCTAGCCTTCAGTTTTAGATCTGTATCAGACTTCATTCTGATAAGAAGCAAGATAAGGTCAGAGAAGCTGAGACAATTTGTAATGGATTGTTGTTATATGAATCATAGTACTTCTAGACCTTTCATTCATTTAGTGTTCCCATGTGTACTCAGTATTTATTAGGTATCTACTGCTGCATGATAAATTGCTCCCCAAATTAGCAGCTTAAATCAACAAGCATTTATTACCACACATATTTTCTGAAGCTCAGGATATAAGATAACCTTAGCTGGCTGGTTCTGACTCAGAGTCAGCAGGCTTTTCAAAATTCAGCTTAGGCAAGAGAATTCAACTCCGAAGCTCACTCACACAGTTGTGGCAGTTCCTTGCCACATGAGATTCTCCACAGGGCTTCCCACAGAGAGGAAAGAAAGAACAAGAGAGCACCCCAAAGTGGTAGCCACAGTACTTTACAACCTAATTGCAGAAGTGACGTACCATCACTTCTGCTGTATTTTACTGGTCACACAAATCAACTCTGCTACACATAGGAGAGGACGAACAAGGACGTGGATGCCAGGATGTGGGATCAGTGGGGGCCATCTTGGAGGATGGCTTACACAAGTGCTTTCGATTGGGTAAGCAGTGCTCTAGGCACTAGGAGGAAAGTATACATGAATCTTTCTTTCATAAAGCTTCCATTGAAAAAGCAAAACTGACCTTAAACAAATAATTACGTTCCAAGTATCACACAACTTGTCTGAAAAAAATAAGCTCATGCTGCTATAGGTAAGTATGACAGCGAAATCACTGAAAGCTTCACTGAGGAAGTGTCACCTCCACTAAACCCTGTAGGATGCATAGGAGTAGCTTGAGGAAGCAGCTTTACAGGCAAGGTGGGGGATTTAGTTTTAAGGAAAAGATGGTGTTGAAATAAGCTGCAAAATTGAGAGAATGTCACACATATGTTTTCTCATTAATAACAGAAGTCAGTTTCTGCATAGTAAATAGATGGACAGATTCTGAAGGCTGAGAGACTCAAATTGGCTTCAGGTCTGATTTGACTAAACTTGTTCTTCTTAAGCTCCTGACACCCAAAGACAAGGTAAGAATTTTCCCAGTGCCAACAAACCTATTAATTTACTTTATTGTTGCACACATTAATGCCCTTGATGTAACTAGTTGTTTAAAATGCTTGTGAAACATCGTTTAGTTAATTACTTGAGTCATAAAGGAACAACTATTGTGAAAATTAATGATGGGTTAAAAGCTGTAACTGTCATTGTCAATGATTCACAAGTAAGCTTACTAAGCTTTTCCTAAAGGTGTATTACACTCCAAGGCTATGAAAACACAATTTTCAAATAAGTCATTAAAGGGACTATCCTATAGTTCTCTTCCTATGACAGTAGAAATATTTAAATAAGGTGATGTCTGAAGCCTTTTCTTTGCACAAGGCTGAGGCTTAACATAGGGGGGAGATGTGGAAAAAATTATTTCTCTGATTTATAAATAGTAGCAATTTTTTAAGTATTGCTCTATTTTTTAAATGGATGCCTGATGCGATCCCTCCTCTAACATGAAAATTCTGCTGTGTGTGTGTGTGTGTGTGTGTGTGTGTGTGTGTGTGTGTGTAAGGCACTGGGAGACACCAGTTATTTTCAAAGCATGGCCTCAGACCACAGCCAGCAGTCTCACCTGGGAATTTGTATAAAATGCAAACTTTTGGGTGTGCTGCAGAGCCAGAGAATCAGAAACTTTGAGGAGAGAGTCCAAGAGTCCGGTTTTCAACAAGCAAGGTGATTCTAAGGCACTGAAGTTTAAAAACCAGTGAGGTATGGTGTCACTCATTATTGTCAACTATTTATCACCACCTCTGTGACTAAACAGGGCTGATAGTTTCTCTTTGCAGAGTGAGATTCCACTGATTGTAACACTATGAGCTTCACAGGCTGTTCCCATGCACCCCTCAGAGTTGCAGGATGTATAAATCAAAATCAGAGATGTGTTGACAACAAAAGATTATTTATAGCTCTCCCAAACTTCCACATATTTAGCATAAAATTGGGGGAAGATCCCCTTTCTAGCATACCCTGTTTTGATCAGTATTTTTAACCTTGGAAGAGGAGGAGCCTAGGTATAGAAGAGAATCATCTGGATTGGCAGTGAGGTGCTCTACACAGACTTTACGTGTGCATCTGACTTTACAAAATGGGATGACCCTGTGTGGCCACCTCTATGGACTTTGATTTCCTCATCTGAAAAATGAAGGTTCAACCACTGAGTGACCTTCAGTGTTCCACAGATTATACATTATTGAAGAGATTTTCCTCCTGCATTTAAATATTCCTTTGATTTTGATTCTGAGCGTATGCCAAATTTATACCAATTTTTCGAAGGGACTTCAATTCTACTTTTTTTAAGTTTATTTACTTATGTTGAGAAAAAGAGAGTCAGAGAAAGAAGGAGAAAGAGAATCCCAAGCAGGCTTCATGCTGTCAGTGCACAGCCCGACTCGGTGCTCGATCCCACAAACCCGTGAGATTGTGATCTGAGCAGAAAATCAAGAGTCCAGTGCTTAACCAACGGAGCCACCCATGCGCCCCTAAGGGAACTCTATTTTAAAGGGAGTCTTTTGTTTTTTATTTGTTTTTTGTTTTTAGACTATAAGTTGAATTAGAACTAAGGATCACCTAGCATTGATCCTTTAAGGTTCAGTACATAAGCCTGAATGTAACAATCATATTTAGGTTTGGTAACAGCAACATGACTTTATTCTACCTTCACCAGCCACTTGAAAATTTATGCCATCTTCTATCATGACCTACAGGTATTAGGATGATCACCACCCTGGTTTGCCCGACTTTCCCATTTGTGGCACTGGGAGTCCCGAGTCCCAGGATAGTTAGTCGTGCTACCAATATGTTTTGAGTAATACGATCTTACGTTTTATACTTAAACGTTCTCTGGGTTTTTTAAATTTCCAATTGGCTAAGTGGGTTCATTTGTCCCTTGGTTTAGCAGACTTTAAACTAGACAAGGCAGGATGGAAATTTAAACCACTGTGACTCTGAAGAGTGGTTTTGTAATTATTCTGCTTGCTCACAATCTTTGATTTCAATCAGGAAACCAATAGCAACACCCAGAGAGAAAGAAAGAGACAGACTCTAACACCTTGGCCTCACCTGTCAGGTGAGTTTGCTGTCGGGAAAGGGGGACGGGGGAACCACAGCCCTCAGAAGTGAAGATGGTATTTGGAGCTGGCCCATCTTGGGTGGCCTACTTGAAGTTTCTATTTCTTAATTGAGGCACTGACAGCCAGATGCTCCAAACATTGACTTCAGCAGTAAAATTCCCAATAATATGACCGTATTATGAAAGGCAACTGTCCATTTATAGGTTTTGTCTTGGCACATGGCAGCTATTTATCTCTACTTTTGGTAGTTTCTGAAAGTGAGGATATATTTCTTTTCCATATACTCGGACCATACAAGTAACTTTATACATCCAATTTTCAATTACTCATAATCTTCAGAGACTATATTCAACCACCATAATGAAACCTTTTAAACTAACAGAAGTATTACAGAGCTTTGTGAATAGCTGGAGGAGATCCTGATAGTGGGTAATTCACAAACTATATTTCCTCGTAGCACTATACCAAGTGCTGAGTATTTTTAGTGAGGTACTGCTTCAGTTATGCTAATTTGGTGAATCATCTGATTTAAGCTTGGCATGACAACTGATAGCTGGCATGGCGGAAGTAACTTTCAATTCCGACGATAAGACTTTTTATTGTGCTTCTTCAGGTCATTTAGCCAGTTGACTTTGGCAAGTCATTTCACCTCTCTGGGGTCCAGCCTATCATACAACAAGTAGTGAAATTAATCTTCAGTTTTGTGTCTGGATATTATAGTATGAGCTGAAAGGCAGTATATATAATAGGATCAGTATAAACATCGGGAAATTATC
Source organism: Prionailurus viverrinus (assembly GCF_022837055.1). Taxonomy (NCBI): domain Eukaryota; kingdom Metazoa; phylum Chordata; class Mammalia; order Carnivora; family Felidae; genus Prionailurus; species Prionailurus viverrinus. Next base: position 17,758,369 of record NC_062569.1, read on the forward strand.
AAACCTTTGAATGAGTCAAAGCCACAAAATTTAAGATTTTGTGTTCCTTTAAGAAATATAGAAGCCCTGATCTTTTAGAAGGCAAACTAATTTGATAATAATGGATGGATTTTCTTTTTTTTTCAAATGTTTATTTCTTTTTGAGAGCGATCGAGCATGAGCAGGGAAGGGGCAGAGAGAAAAGGAGACACAGAACCTGAAGCAGGCTCCAGGTGTCAGTACAGAGCTCGACACCTGACTCAAACTCACAAACCATGAGATCATGACCTGAGTCAAGACCAAATGCTTAACCAACTGAGCCCCACGATACCAGGTACCAGGGGGTACCAGGTACCCCCTGATTTTTCAAAGTTTAGTTTATTGACTCTTCTTCAAAATTGCTCCTACACGGTCAACTTGGACAGTCTTAAAGTTATACGGTCAACTTGGACAGACTAGCTCTGTTATAGGATCTCTTCTAGATAGAAAGGAAAAAGACCATTGCTGATGCTCATGCACTGCATTCTGGTTCATTGGTCATTTGGTGAGTTGGTTGGTTCGTTGCTTGGTTCATTCTTCCCCAGGCCAGTGCCAATAGCTTGACCCATGGGATTTCAAACTTTGAACTCTAATTTAAGAGAGACCTTGGTATACGTGGGAGAATTTCACTCAGTTAAAATCTTGTTGGTCTGCTCCTGCCTCATTTCACCACTGCCATGTTTTAGCCTTTAATAACTTAATTGCTGTCTCTTTGTTTCAGGTTAAAGCTTCCATTTGAAGGTGCAGCCAGCCATGTTTTCACCTGGTAGGCAGGAGACTTTCCTAAGCACTTACTTACACTACAGTTTACTCTCATGTTACTAAAACTAAGCCTGAGCTTAATATGAGGTTTTTCTCGCTCCCTGGATATGGGAAAAATAAGACTTAAGAAGTTTCTCTTGGGGGTTGGCTTGGGTGGGGAAGGAATAAATTCTTAGGAGTGTACAGCTGACTACTTCGCAAGAACCACAGTAGCTTCAGGGATCTCTGGCACCAGATAATCCATCCCTGACTACCTTTTGTCCTATGTCTCCACTCGTGATTCACATTCTAGGTAGAGGGAACGTAATTGCCTAGCTGGGATCACATGATCACTACTGTGTTGAGAGGACTGGGGAAAACATCCTCATAGGATCACATGGGAGTGGGGGCCTCCCGTTACTTGAACCAGGATAGGGTGGAGATGCTTTGTCAAGCTTCACATGCCCATCCCCTTCCTCAGATTCTCTATTTAACAAAAGATGAGAGAAGAGACAAACATGCCTGATATAGAAAACCCTTGTAGGCAACCCTGGATCCCAAATCTTAGTTGTGAGCCACTGTCTTAAGTGGGGAAATGCCTTTCTTATTTCCTTCGTAGATTCTTTCCTTAATTTTGGTAGGAAAACCTTATTTGTGAATTTCAGGAAAAATACTTAGATCTTTCTTTATAGAAGACAGAGGCTAAGATAGAAGAAACTTAACATGCAGAGAAATTTTGAGGGGAGAAATGTTGAGGATGCCAACACTAGATTGTGTCCATTTCCACATTAAAGTAAGAAGGGATTCTTCAGCTGGGATTGAGGTATAGTGGGGTGAGTGGAGAATATTTGTGAAACTTACTGTTTTCAACTAGGAAAGGCCATTAAACCACTGTCTCAGGGTTAAAATGGATTGAACAACTGATTTTAGAAACATGCACTTTAATGGGCCTAATTATCTTCAGACACCTAGTGGTTAGTTGAAATCTGGGATTTTATGTTTGAAATAATTTGTTTACTTTGTTTTCGATTACAAAATTAGCAGTGTTCACTGTAAGAAATTTAGGAAATGCAAACAAAAATAGGAAAAGAAGAAAAATCCTAAAACTAAGAAGTAACTATCATTACCATTTTGTTGTATGTCCTTTCAAGATTTTTTTTCTATGCGTATATTAAGATCTAAAATATCTATGTTTTTCTTTCAGTGTAACAATTACATCTCTGTTGTCAAAAAATCAGGAAATGCCAAAACACATATAGAATAAAATAGACAACACTCATAATCAAACACGTCCTGTCTACCTGTATTTAGGTATGTTTTCTCAAGGAAAAATAGGATTATGGTTCACATTCTGTTTTGTAACCTGCTTTTTCAACTTCAACACACCATCTCACTTTATATAAGATATTATCCATCTTGATGCCAATGGTTCACGACCAGAAGCAGTTTTGCTCAGAGGACATTTGGCGATATTTGGAAGTGGTTTTTGATGTCACAACTGGAGGCAAGGATGCAAGCCAAGGATGTTGCTCAACATCCTACAATGAACGGGGCAACCCCGCCCCCATATCACAAAAAGAATTACCCACTCAAAATGAACATAGTGCTGAGGTTTAAAAACCCTGCTCTGTTCCCCAAGGTCTCCCTTCTTGGCAGGCATAAAAGATTCTGGGAATGTTTCAGTTACAGTGGCAAACACGATCCTTATAATCCCAATCCATCTTGAAAACACTGCCAAGAATCCTTTTTTTCTTCCTGTGCAGAGACACCAAAGGGTGGAGGCAACAAAGCCTCCAAAATCTTCTATAGCACAAGTTTATATACACTGACAAGTACTTGAATTCTTGGAAGGACCAAGAGGTCTTCAGCCTCTGACATGTTCTCCAACATGGATGTTCACACTGGCAAATATCGCTGACACGTGAAACTCTTCCATTATTGCTTCCCCTTGTAACTCCACTCAGGAGTGCACCCAGCTTTCACTTCTGTACCACCCATTCATTCTATCAATTTCTGAGCTCCAGGGATGTCTGAAGACCCACCTCCTTGGAGTGACAAGAAGGGCTGAGGTCCTAGAATTCCTTCCTTGGGCTATCCTTTCTCAGTGATAACCCTAACTTCCAGGTGGTTTTCTTCCAAACATGTGTCAATCACATTATACTTTGGGACCCAAACTTTGCCAAGAATTGTAAGTTTCCTTGTTATTATTTCTTATAGTTGATAGAAGGCTACAAACTTAACTCTTTTTTTTTTAAATGTAAGACTTTTTTTTTTTCATTTGAGTCCACTTATTTTTGAGAGGCCATTAGTTTGTTGCTATTTCATGATACTCCTCATCAGTATTAATGGTAAAATAGAAATGCATTATGTAATGAATTAAAATACTATAAATCCCTCATTAGTAAAGTTGCGAGATATTCAGGTTTTGACTGTTATGAACAACACTTGGACAAGCATCTTTGTCCTCATACTTTTATGTAATATCTGATTATTTCTCTGTGATAAATTTCTAAAGTGGAATTACTGATTCAAAAGTTTTTCCCATTTTTAAGTAGAGTTGTGGCAATATACAGTAGCAAAATACAGTTTTATTTTTATTTTTATTTTTTTTATTTTTTTTTATGAAATTTATTGACAAATTGGTTTCCATACAACACCCAGTGCTCATCCCAAAAGGTGCCCTCCTCAATACTCATCACCCACCCTCTCCTCCCTCCCACCCCCCATCAACCCTCAGTTTGTTCTCAGTTTTTAACAGTCTCTTATGCTTTGGCTCTCTCCCATTCTAACCTCTTTTTTTTTTCCTTCCCCTCCCCCATGGGTTCCTGTTAAGTTTCTCAGGATCCACATAAGAGTGAAACCATATGGTATCTGTCTTTCTCTGTATGGCTTATTTCACTTAGCATCACACTCTCCAGTTCCATCCACGTTGCTACAAAAGGCTATATTTCATTTTTTCTCATTGCCACGTAATATTCCATTGTGTATATAAACCACAATTTCTTTATCCATTCATCAGTTGATGGACATTTAGGCTCTTTCCATAATTTGGCTATTGTTGAGAGTGCTGCTATGAACATTGGGGTACAAGTGGCCCTATGCATCAGTACTCCTGTATCCCTTGGATAAATTCCTAGCAGTGCTACTGCTGGGTCATAGGGTAGGTCTATTTTTAATTTTCTGAGGAACCTCCACACTGCTTTCCAGAGCGGCTGCACCAATTTGCATTCCCACCAACAGTGCAAGAGGGTTCCCGTTTCTCCACATCCTCTCCAGCATCTATAGTCTCCTGATTTGTTCATTTTGGCCACTCTGACTGGCGTGAGGTGATACCTGAGTGTGGTTTTGATTTGTATTTCCCTGATAAGGAGCGACGCTGAACATCTTTTCATGTGCCTGTTGGCCATCCGGATGTCTTCTTTTTTTTTTTTTTTTTCAACGTTTATTTATTTTTGGGACAGAGAGAGACAGAGCATGAACGGGGGAGGGGCAGAGAGAGAGGGAGACACAGAATCGGAAACAGGCTCCAGGCTCTGAGCCATCAGCCCAGAGCCCGACGCGGGGCTCGAACTCACAGACCGCGAGATCGTGACCTGGCTGAAGTCGGACGCTTAATCGACTGTGCCACCCAGGCACCCCCGGATGTCTTCTTTAGAGAAGTGTCTATTCATGTTTTCTGCCCATTTCTTCACTGGGTTATTTGTTTTTCGGGTGTGGAGTTTGGTGAGCTCTTTATAGATTTTGGATACTAGCCCTTTGTCTGATATGTCATTTGCGAATATCTTTTCCCATTCCGTTGGTTGCCTTTTAGTTTTGTTGGTTGTTTCCTTTGCTGTGCAGAAGCTTTTTATCTTCATAAGGTCCCAGTAATTCACTTTTGCTTTTAATTCCCTTGCCTTTGGGGATGTGTCAAGTAAGAGATTGCTACGGCTGAGGTCAGAGAGGTCTTTTCCTGCTTTCTCCTCTAAGGTTTTGATGGTTTCCTGTCTCACATTTAGGTCCTTTATCCATTTTGAGTTTATTTTTGTGAATGGTGTGAGAAAGTGGTCTAGTTTCAACCTTCTGCATGTTGCTGTCCAGTTCTCCCAGCACCATTTGTTAAAGAGGCTATCTTTTTTCCATTGGATGTTCTTTCCTGCTTTGTCAAAGATGAGTTGGCCATACATTTGTGGGTCTAGTTCTGGGGTTTCTATTCTATTCCATTGGTCTATGTGTCTCTTTTTGTGCCAATACCATGCTGTCTTGATGATGACAGCTTTGTAGTAGAGGCTAAAGTCTGGGATTGTGATGCCTCCTGCTTTGGTCTTCTTCTTCAAAATTCTTTTGGCTATTCGGGGCCTTTTGTGGTTCCATATGAATTTTAGGATTGCTTGTTCTAGTTTCGAGAAGAATGCTGGTGCAATTTTGATTGGGATTGCATTGAATGTGTAGATAGCTTTGGGTAGTATTGACATTTTGACAATATTTATTTTTCCAATCCATGAGCAGGGAATGTCTTTCCATTTCTTTAAATCTTCTTCAATTTCCTTCATAAGCTTTCTATAGTTTTCAGCATACAGATCCTTTACATCTTTGGTTAAATTTATTCCTAGGTATTTTATGCTTCTTGGTGTAATTGTGAATGGGATCAGTTTCTTTATTTGTCTTTCTGTTGCTTCATTGTTAGTGTATAAGAATGCAACTGATTTCTGTACATTGATTTTGTATCCTGCAACTTTGCTGAATTCATGGATCAGTTCTAGCAGACTTTTGGTGGAGTCTATCGGATTTTCCATGTATAATATCATGTCATCTGCAAAAAGCGAAAGCTTGACTTCATCTTTGCCAATTTTGATGCCTTTGATTTCCTTTTGTTGTCTGATTGCTGATGCTAGAACTTCCAGCACTATGTTAAACAGCAGCGGTGAGAGTGGGCATCCTTGTCGTGTTCCTGATCTCAGGGGAAAAGCTCTCAGTTTTTCCCCGTTGAGGATGATGTTAGCTGTGGGCTTTTCATAAATGGCTTTTATGATCTTTAAGTATGTTCCTTCTATCCCGACTTTCTCAAGGGTTTTTATTAAGAAAGGGTGCTGGATTTTGTCAAAGGCCTTTTCTGCATCGATTGACAAGATCATATGGTTCTTCTCTTTTTTTTTGTTAATGTGATGTATCACGTTGATTGATTTGCGAATGTTGAACCAGCCCTGCATCCCAGGAATGAATCCCACTTGATCATGGTGAATAATTCTTTTTATATGCCGTTGAATTCGATTTGCTAGTATCTTATTGAGAATTTTTGCATCCATATTCATCAGGGATATTGGCCTGTAGTTCTCTTTTTTTACTGGGTCTCTGTCTGGTTTAGGAATCAAATACTGGCTTCATAGAATGAGTCTGGAAGTTTTCCTTCCCTTTCTATTTCTTGGAATAGCTTGAGAAGGATAGGTATTATCTCTGCTTTAAACGTCTGGTAGAACTCCCCTGGGAAGCCATCTGGTCCTGGACTCTTATTTGTTGGGAGATTTTTGATAACCGATTCAATTTCTTCGCTGGTTATGGGTCTGTTCAAGCTTTCTATTTCCTCCTGATTGAGTTTTGGAAGTGTGTGGGTGTTCAGGAATTTGTCCATTTCTTCCAGGTTGTCCAATTTGTTGGCATATAATTTTTCATAGTATTCCCTGATAATTGTTTGTATCTCTGAAGGATTGGTTGTAATAATTCCATTTTCATTCATGATTTTATCTATTTGGGTCATCTCCCTTTTCTTTTTGAGAAGCCTGGCTAGAGGTTTGTCAATTTTGTTTATTTTTTCAAAAAACCAACTCTTGGTTTCGTTGATCTGCTCTACAGTTTTTTTAGATTCTATATTGTTTATTTCTGCTCTGATCTTTATTATTTCTCTTCTTCTGCTGGGTTTAGGCTGCCTTTGCTGTTCTGCTTCTAGTTCCTTTAGGTGTGCTGTTAGATTTTGTATTTGGGATTTTTCTTGTTTCTTGAGATAGGCCTGGATTGCAATGTATTTTCCTCTCAGGACTGCCTTCGCTGCGTCCCAAAGTGTTTGGATTGTTGTATTTTCATTTTCGTTTGTTTCCATATATTTTTTAATTTCTTCTCTAATTGCCTGGTTGACCCACTCATTCGTTAGTAGGGTGTTCTTTAACCTCCATGCTTTTGGAGGTTTTCCAGACCTTTTTCTGTGGTTGATTTCAAGCTTCATAGCATTGTGGTCTGAAAGTAAGCATGGTATAATTTCAATTCTTGTAAACTTATGAAGGGCTGTTTTGTGACCCAGTATATGATCTATCTTGGAGAATGTTCCATGTGCACTCGAGAAGAAAGTATATTCTGTTGCTTTGGGATGCAGAGTTCTAAATATATCTGTCAAGTCCATCTGATCCAATGTCTCATTCAGGGCCCTTGTTTCTTTATTGACCGTGTGTCTAGATGATCTATCCATTTCTGTAAGTGGGGTGTTAAAGTCCCCTGCAATTACCACATTCTTATCAATAAGGTTGCTTATGTTTATGAGTAATTGTTTTATATATTTGGGGGCTCCGGTATTCGGCGCATAGACATTTATAATTGTTAGCTCTTCCTGATGGATAGACCCTGTAACTATTATATAATGTCCTTCTTCATCTCTTGTTACAGCCTTTAACTTAAAGTCTAGTTTGTCTGATATAAGTATGGCTACTCCAGCTTTCTTTTGGCTTCCAGTCGCATGGTAAATAGTTCTCCATCCCCTCACTCTCAATCTAAAGGTGTCCTCAGGTCTAAAATGAGTCTCTTGTAGACAGCAAATAGATGGGTCTTGTTTTTTATCCATTCTGATACCCTATGTCTTTTGGTTGGCGCATTTAATCCATTTACATTCAGTGTTATTATAGAAAGATACGGGTTTAGAGTCATTGTGATGTCTGTATGTTTTATGCTTGTAGTGATGTCTCTGGGACTTTGTCTCACAGGGTCCCCCTTAGGATCTCTTGTAGGGCTGGTTTAGTGGTGACAAATTCCTTCAGTTTTTGTTTGTTTGGGAAGACCTTTATCTCTCCTTCTATTCTAAATGACAGACTTGCTGGATAAAGGATTCTCGGCTGCATATTTTTTCTGTCTAGCACCCTGAAAATCTCGTGCCAATTCTTTCTGGCCTGCCAAGTTTCAAAAGAGAGATCAGTCACGAGTCTTATAGGTCTCCCTTTATATGTGAGGGCACGTTTACCCCTTGCTGCTTTCAGAATTTTCTCTTTATCCTTGTATTTTGCCAGTTTCACTATGCTATGTCGTGCAGAAGATCGATTCAAGTTACGTCTGAAGGGAGTTCTCTGTGCCTCTTGGATTTCAATGCCTTTTTCCTTCCCCAGTTCAGGGAAGTTCTCAGCTATGATTTCTTCAAGTACCCCTTCAGCACCTTTCCCTCTCTCTTCCTCCTCTGGGATACCAATTATGCGTATATTATTTCTTTTTAGTGTATCACTGAGTTCTCTAATTTTCCCCTCATACTCCTGGATTTTTTTATCTCTCTTTTTCTCAGCTTCCTCTTTTTCCATAACTTTATCTTCTAGTTCACCTATTCTCTGCTCTGCCTCTTCAAGCCGAGCTGTGGTGGTTTCCATTTTGTTATGCATTTCGTTTAAAGCGTTTTTCAGCTCCTCGTGACTGTTCCTTAGTCCCTTGATCTCTGTAGCAAGAGATTCTCTGCTGTCCTGTATACTGTTTTCAAGCCCAGCGATTAATTTTATGACTATTATTCTAAATTCACTTTCTGTTATATTATTTAAATCCTTTTTGATCAGCTCATTAGCTGTTGTTATTTCCTGGAGATTCTTCCGAGGGGAGTTCTTCCGCTTGGTCATTTTGGATAGTCCCTGGCGTGGTGAGGACCTGCAGGGCACTTCCCCTGTGCTGTGGTGTATAACTGGAGTTGGTGGGCGGGGCCGCAGTCAGACCTGATGTCTGCCCCCAGCCCACCGCTGGGGCCACAGTCAGACTGGTGTGTGCCTTCTCTTCCCCTCTCCTAGGGGCGGGATTCACTGTGGGGTGGTGTGGCTCGTCTGGGCTACTTGCACCCTGCCAGGCTTGTGATGCTGGGGATCTGGCGTATTAGCTGGGGTGGGTCGGCAAGGTGCACGGGGGCAGGAGGGGCAGGCTTAGATCGCTTCTCCTTAGGTGATCCACTTCAGGAGGGGCCCTGTGGCAGCGGGAGGGAGTCAGATCCACTGCTGGAGGTTTGGCTCCGCAGAAGCGCAGAGTTGGGTGTTTGCGCTGAGCGAGCAAGTTCCCCGGCAGGAACTGGTTCTCTTTGGGATTTTGGCTGGGGGATGGGCAGGGGAGATGGCGCTGGCGAGCGCCTTTGTTCCCCACCAAACTGAGCTCTGTCGTCAGGGGGCTCAGCAGCTCTCCCTCCCTTTGTCCTCCAGCCTTCCCGCTTTCCGAGCAGAGCTGTTAACTTATGACCTCCCAGACGCTAAGTCGCGCTTGTTGTGGGAACACAGTCCGTCAGGCCCCTCCGCTTTTGCAAGCCCGACTCGGGGGCTCTGCTTGGCCGGCGAGCCGCCCCTCCGCCCCGGCTCCCTCCCGCCAGTCCGTGGAGCGCGCACCGCCTCGCCGCCCTTCCTACCCTCTTCCGTGGGCCTCTCGTCTGCGTTTGGCTCCGGCGACTCCGTTCTGCTAATCCTCTGGCGGTTTTCTGGGTTATTTAGGCAGGTGTAGATGGAATCTAAGTGATCAGCAGGACGTGCGGTGAGCCCAGCGTCCTCCTAAGCCGCCCTCTTGCCTGTCTCATCTACAGCACTGTTTTAATAACATACAGTATAATTATAAGAATATGCAGATAGTTCTAACAATTTACAGACCCATCCAACTTGTGTGAAAGTTCTTCCTTCCCTGTAGCCTCCTCTACTCTTCAGTTTCATCCACTGTTTAAATCTTCACAAATCTATTAGTTGAAAAAAAATTATTTGATTGCTGGTGTGGATGTTCATAGTTTCAGGGTTCATGACCATTTGTATTTGTTGTGAAGTTTTAAAACTTTTTTCTAAGTTGATGTTTTATTTTTTAATTTATAGGACTTCTTTGTGTTTTCTGGAAACACACACTGCAAATATTTTTTTAGAAATTATTTTTAAGTTTTATTTTATAGTGTGTTTTTCTACACAGAGGTTAAAATTTATATAGCCAGATCTACCAACCTACCAATCTTTTATAGTTTCTAGGTTTTATATAATAATTACAGTGTTAATTCTTTCCTCCCATTTTACATGAATTTTTGACAGTGGGGAGGGATATAGGGTTAAAGTATGGCTTTAAATTTTTGGCTTTGTCTTTGCTTTGTTTTGTCCTTTTTTCTTCCCATTCTTTATTTTTAAGGCTGACACTTGTCCCCATGTAATTTTTGGAACACTTAGTTTTTCCTCATTGATTTTTTTATGTTTATTTATTTTCAGAGAGAAAGAGACAGATCATGAGTGGGGGAGGGGCAGAAAGAGGGGGAGACAAAGAATGAGAAGCAGGCACCAGTCTCTGAGCTGTCAGCACAGAGCTCCACACAGGGCTGGAACTCAAGAAACCATGATATCATGACCTGAGCCAAAGTGGGACACTTAACCAATTGAGCCACCCAGGCGCCCTTCCTCATTGATTCTAAGCGACCCTTTCTCTACTACTGATGTGTCTAAATACTGTGCCAGCAGTATGAGAGGCAAGCCTTTCTTCATTACTCTTGTTTTTTTATTCCTTCATACACTTGACTTTCCCCAAGCATCTTTCATGCAGAACAAAAACAAACACAAACAAACCAAAAACCCTCCACTGATTTCTCTTAAAAGTTCGAATTTTGATAAGTTTAATGGGAAACTGGTATCTTCACAGTGCTGAGTTTTCTTAAGCAGCACTTCTATTTAAATATTATAAAGGATTATTAAAAAGTCATCGTGATTATGTAATACATTTATTGTTTAAGCAGAGATGGTAAACTGTGGTGGGCAAAATGTTTGCACATGTCAGATGTGCTCCCCTTGCTCCCAGGCCTCATTCCCTTGGTCTCTAAGTGCTCTCCGTGACAAAGTTGTGGCACACATTCATTCCCTGCGAGCTCTGCTTCCTGGACAACCCAGACCAATCCACTAACATCCCCACAGGAGAAGAGGAAAGGGCTTGACAGGGCATTTCACAGTAGAGAAACTTCAAATTACCAATAACCAGTCAGTGACCAATAACACAATAAACAAAAATATACACGACGCTTTACTACTGTTTCAGGGAAATGCAACCTAGAACCACCCAAGGTATTATTATAAAGCCACCAGATGACAAACACCAACAAGTATAAGAAGATGGGAACTCTCTCTCAACATATAGCTGCTAACACTGTACATTGATAGGGCCACTTGAGAAAACAGCTTAGGGGGCGCCTGGGTGGCGCAGTCGGTTAAGCGTCCGACTTCAGCCAGGTCACGATCTCGCGGTCCGGGAGTTCGAGCCCCGCGTCAGGCTCTGGGCTGATGGCTCGGAGCCTGGAGCCTGTTTCCGATTCTGTGTCTCCCTCTCTCTCTGCCCCTCCCCCGTTCATGCTCTGTCTCTCTCTGTCCCAAAAATAAATAAACGTTGAGAAAACAGCTTAGCATTACTCAGAAAAGCGAAAAACTCCATACCCCATAACCCTGCAATTCTACTGTGAAGCATATATGTACAAGGACACCTGCACGTCTACATCAGGAGATGCACTCAGAATGTCCATGGCAGCATTACTTGCCATAGCCAAATACTGGAAACCATCCATATGGTCATCAATGCTAGAATAGATAAGTAAAAACAGTAGTATGTCCATACGATAAAATACTACCCAGCAGTAAAAATGAATAAACTGCAACCACATGCAACAATATGAATAAATTTCACTACCATAACATTGTGCACAAGAAAAGACGTAAAGGAGAACATATGGCAAATTGATATAAAGTTTAAAAACATGAGAAACTTAACAGCGATTTTAGGGACACATATATAGGTGATAACAAAGCAAAGCAAAAGAATGCATGTCACAGAAGGTAGGATAATGGTTATTCTTAAAGGTGAGTGAGGGGGATTGCACTCAAGGACAGTCTCGGGGCTGGCAGATTATTGGTAATATTCTTTATTCTCGTTTTTAGCAATGGCAATATGTGTGTTCACGTCATTAGTGTTCTTTAAAGGTCATATAAATTTTATATGCTTTCCTGTACATGTGTTAGATTTCACAGTTTTTACTAAGAAAATGAAAGTATCCAGCCCACCAGAGTCTTCCCCAAGCAGCTCATCAGATGTGAGGCATCTGTTCCATCCACCTTCTTCTTCACACATGGAGTCAGACTTTTCAATCTTATGCAAAAGAAGGAACAATACCAAAAATAATTAATGCAGAATTCTTTGGGTAGGACATGCATGGTTTAAAGAAAGCCAATGGGCAGGGGACTCAAACCCCAAAGAAATGATCTCCTTAGCCCATATATCCTCCAGATTTGGGGCAGACAAGATATTGTGAGTCGGATAACTCCATCTCAGTGAAATGGTTGTGAGGGCTCTGGATTCAGGTAAATCAGTCACTCCATTGTATAGCTTCTGTGGGTGCCCTCAGGGGCCCAGGGAAAATCTCTGAGATTTCAAAAATCTTTCTCCTCCAGAGGCAATTTTGGCATCTTAGACATCTTCTGTCAGGTTAAATTTATGCATGGCTTCGACCAGATAGAATAATCCAAAATATTTTTTACTTCCAATATACATGAATAGAAGCCATAAGTGTTATCTTACTTGAGATTCTTAATTGCAAGCAACAGAAGCTGCCTCTGGTTTATAAAACAGAAAAGGATTTTATGAAAACGTTTTGGGATGTCACAGAATCCTTGAGAGAAATGGAGACTATATCCAAGCTAAGCTTCCAGGAACCATGTCCAAAACCCCGCAGTAGAGCTGGTCTGAGGAGTTGAGGACCATGGCCATTGCCCCCCATCAATGCCACCCGCAGGACAGAACTTCAGGCTTGCCATCGTGGCCACTCCAAAAGCTGAAGGTCTCTGCAGCCACCATAGTGGGGTCCACGTGGCACTTCCTTCTTGAGTTTCTGACTCCCAAACTGAGGTTTCATATTCAATGTGTCTGACTGACAGAACTTAGATCACACAGTAGACTAAGTATAAGAGAAGCAGAGAATGAATTTTTCTGGATTCTACTGATGTACTGGGCAGCCAGAAATCATGAACAATGTCTACTTGGTGGTAGACATCCATGCTCTTTTGCTTAAAAAACTTTCTGTCTGGTATAACTTATGGAATAACAAAAATTCAGTTACTGCCAATTTCTAAGTACATGATTGATGATATTTTTAACTCTCCAGAAAAAGCATGAAATTTCACCATCTGTTTTGCTCTTTTGTCCCTTGTGGGCAATAAATTTCCCAGAGTCCCCATGATTCAGAGGCGACAGAGGTGGGGTCTTTTTTCTGAGTCTGTATGCATACTTCGTATCCGTTTTCACATCACTCAGAAGGGGTTTAGTAACTAGAAATGTCTGATTGAACCCTTTTTGAAGGAAGGAGTCAATGTACAAGAGCCTTGCAGTCGTGAGAATCCATTTTTAGGTGGTTCTAAAACCCTGGAGGCTCAAGGTAAGGGCTGGTGGAGAATGGTCACAGGCTGGATCGGAGGCCAACTTCATGGCTGACATCCATGCTGGTCCCTTACAAGCTGCTGTGTTTTGAAGCTGTCGTGCAAGAATTTCTGCTTTGTTGGAGAGGGATTTAAGATGTAAAAGGCAAACTCCTCTTTTCTATTCCAGTTAGTAATTTGAGACATTTGCTTTCTACACTGGGACCTTCAGCTTCAGAGGACACCGTCTCTGCACATTTAAAATCTATTTTTACAGGGGCGCCTGGGTGGCGCAGTCGGTTAAGCGTCCGACTTCAGCCAGGTCACGATCTCACGGTCCGTGAGTTCGAGCCCCGCGTCAGGCTCTGGGTTGATGGCTCGGATCCTGGAGCTTGTTTCCGATTCTGTGTCTCTCTCTCTGCCCCTCCCCCGTTCATGCTCTGTCTCTCTCTGTCCCAAAAATATATAAAAAACGTTGAAAAAAAAATTTAAAATCTATTTTTACATAAGAATCTAAGATACCTGGTGGGGGCAACGGGGGTCAGTGGCAGGGAGAAGGGAGAGAAAGCTGCCGGGATTTTTTTTTTCTTTTACTTTAAACAACTTAAAGCAATTTTCTCCATTTTTTTCTTGGTATATTATTACTTCATTACTTTCTTTAACCTTAGAAATTGCAGTTCAGAGGTTATCATCGGCCCAAGTTTTAAAGATGGTTTCATAATAGAACTTGAGCTACATGGGACAAATTTTGCTGTATTTTCTATCTCAACTTATGAAACACTTAAGGAAGAAGCTTTGAGTTTTGGGAGCTCTTTACATTCTGTAGTGTCTGATTTATAGGGCTGGTTGGATCAGGGTGAACTTAAATGAGTGGTTGAGAATACTTGTGGCACGGACAAGACCACAGGCACACTGTGGCACCTGGGACTGAGATTAGCGAAGGTCTGGATGCAGTAAGAGAGAAGGGCTGAGGGAGTTAGCATTCGGAGGGTATCTATGGTAGGTACCCTGCCACTCATTTTCCTGAGAGAATCTAGCTCTGTCCTCTTTTCAGAACATTGAGATGCAATGTCAGTGTTTATTGGATATCACAGGGAAGCAGAGGGCTTCATTATGTTCTTATGTTCTCCCCCTTATGTTCTTTAAAAATAATATTGAGTCATTCACTTTCCAAACAGAAATGAGAAAATGTATCACCTTAAAGAGATTATCCATGAAAGAGGAGTTGGGAGCTGGTAGAAGCTTCTGTTCAGAAGAATTTTAAGGGAGGCAGCTACCAAATGAACTAATGAATTAATGAGTAGAATGTGAAGAGTTCAAAAATAGATCCTGTAATATATGGGAATTTAATACATGATAAAGCCACCATTCCAATTCGTTAGGAAATGATGGATGTTTTAGTTAATTCAGTTGGCCTATCCATCTGGAAGAAATAAAAGTAGACCTCTTCCTCACACCATATGTAAACAAAGTGCAAATATAAATTTAAACAAGCAAAGGCGGGGCACCTGAGTGGATGAGTAGGTTAAGGGTCTGGCTTTGGCTCAGGTCATGATCTCACAGTTCCTGAGTTGAGCAGGGCATCTGGCTCTGTGCTGACACCTCAGAGCCTGGAGGCCTCCTTCAAATTCTGTGTCTTGCCCCTCCCCCACTCATGCTCTTTCTCTCTCTTTCTCTCTCTCTTTCTCACACACACACACACACACACACACACACACACACACAAATAAAATTTTAAAAAAATAAACATATAAATGTAAATATGTAAATGTAAGCACATAGATTAATGATCTGCTGTTCTTAATATAAAAGTATAAGAGGAAAGTATAGGACAGACACTACATGAATAATTTAAGGGTGGTTAAGGAACATCTTAAGCAACAAAAAAAAACTAAATATCATAAAAGAAGTTGACCAATGTACATCAAAATGAAAAACTGCATAGCAAAGATGCAATAAACAGTTTTTTCTTTAAAAAAAAAAACTAGACTGGGAGAAATTATTTGCCACCATATGGTCAATATCTCTGGTATATTAATAGCTATAGCGTATTAATAAAATTAAAAAATTAGTAAAATATATACAAGTAGTGATGAAACCTATGGAAACATGCTCAATAGCACTCTAGCTTGCCAAATTAACACAAGATGCAATTTTCACAAGGAAAAAAAAGAAAGTTATAGTTTTGTTGTTCTGTTTTGTTTTTTGTTTTTGTTTTTGTTTTTTTTACTATATTTGTAGTATTAGGTATTTTCAAGAAATTAAGCAAGGAAGAAAAAAAAGGAAGGACCTATCTACAAGCATATATATGTTTTGGAAGATACACATCAAAATGTTAATTACCTCAGGGTCTGAGAAAGATACTAAGCCAAAAGAAAAGAAATTTAACTTTTCTTTTCATATATCTTTGCAACATTTTATATACCCTGATGAGAACTCATTATTTTTGTGATTTAAAAAATAATCCAACAATGAAGCACTACCTTAAAATTAAATGAGTGACTTCCCTTATGTTCATTTGTTTTGTCTCTTAAAGTCCTCATATGAGTGAAGTCATATGATTTTTGTCTTTCTCTGACTGACTAATTTCACTTACCATAATACCCTCCAGTTCCATCCATGTAGTTGCAAATGGCAACATTTCATTCTTTTTGATTGCCAAGTAATACTCCAGTGTGTGTGTGTGTGTGTGTGTGTATACATTTTCTTTATTCATCCATCCATCAATGAACATTTGGGCTCTTTCCATACTTTGGCTATTGTTGATAGTGCTGCTATAAACATGGGGGTGCATGTGTCCTTTTGAAACAGCACACCTGTATCTCGTGGATAAATGCCTAGTGCAATTGCTGGGTCGTAGGGTAGGATGTAAATTTTAAAAAATAAAAAATTAAATTAAATTAAATTAAATTAAATTAAATTAAATTAATGACTGACTATTTTGATGGATTAGGAAACATAAGGACTCAAGAAAAAACTGCAGACTTTGGTCTGGTCAATTGATCAACGATGGTATTCCATTCATTGAGATAAAGGCATTTCTACTGACAAGAAATGAATATTTTTTTTAACATTTATTTATTTTTGAGACAGAGAGAGACAGAGCATGAATGGGGAAGGGTCAGAGAGAGAGGGAGACACAGAATCTGAAACAGGCTCCAGGCTCTGAGCAGTCAGCACAGAGCCTGACGCGGGGCTCGAACTCACGGACCGCGAGATCATGACCTGAGCTGAAGTCAGACGCTTAACCGACTGAGCCACCCAGGTGTCCCAAGAAATGAATATTTTTACATAATAAATTCTTGTTTATTTATACCAAGGATATACAACAATATACAAGCTAAGATTCAAGAAATATTACTTTATTTTTTTCAAATGAAAGTAATTTTGAACCTGAGTTTTCTATCACATGAGGCTAATGATGCATTCTAGCTTCATAATTGGACCCTGTCCCCATCCAAGTTCACACCAGACACCTGA
This sequence comes from Prionailurus viverrinus, assembly GCF_022837055.1. NCBI lineage: Eukaryota > Metazoa > Chordata > Mammalia > Carnivora > Felidae > Prionailurus > Prionailurus viverrinus. Next base: position 17,775,204 of record NC_062569.1, read on the forward strand.
AAAATGACAGGGCTTCCAGAACTCTAAGGAGGAAAGGAGGCCTGAACTTGAAGACAGAAGATGACTTTGGGCATGTTGACACAACTCTCTGAGCCTTGATTTCCTCATCTATAAAATAGGGTTGATATCATTTGTTCTTCATGGCTTACAGAGGTGTCATGGGATCACTGCTTTTTAACTCGAGGCCTGTTGCTTTCATGAACCTGCTAAAATGACCCATTCTGAAGCCAATGGTGTTCTAGGATTTGGTTGAATGGCTTGCCAACTGGACTGTATGAAGAAGAAAGCCAAGTCTTTGAGCGGATAATATGTTTATGATTAAGAGATTTTTGAGCATTGGACAGATATTAAGGCAAGGGAATATAGGGGTGATTTGGGATTCAGATATCAGAAAATTGTATCATCAGAACACTCAACAGACCTTCTTTGGAACTAAAATCTCTTACTATCCAGGTCAATGCTTCCTACACAAAACTGTTGTATGGGATGATTTATTTTTAAAAGACAAAAAATTATAAATGAAATGATCTTGGTATTTTTGCTTGTCACATAGAAATTCTTGCAGAATTACTAAAGACTTCATTTAAAATTTCTTGGATAGGTCTTTAGAGAGCTGTTTATCATCTAAATCTTTCACCCCAAAATCTAAGAAAGTGAAGTGATTTATGAAATGTTCAATGAATGTCTGTAGTATCAGTGGCTGTGTTTATACCTATAATCCAGTACAATTTCCCTGGTCTCAGTAAGCATTTTCTGGACTAGGGGTACCTGGTACTGACAGTATTTCAATAGTGCTTTGCTTAATCGGTAGTGGTGATGTCAGGGAAGGTTTACATATTGGTTAGGAAATATGAACCCTGATTTTATCCTAAACTCACCAACCATTAGCTGTGGTCATTGGACCAGTGACTCTTCCTAGGTCTTTGTTTTCTCTTATGGTAAATAAGGCAATTCTACAACCTGAGATTCAGATCATTATTTTTTGCTATAACACGATGATAGAAGGTACCGACTGGCGGATGGATTTTTACTTTTAAGTTGATTTTCTAGATGTTTCACTTTTTGTTTCTGAGAAACTTGCAATTTACGGATATCATAATTTGACTTCAGTATCAATGAAATGTAATTATGTATTGTATGTGTTAGGAAACTGTTGCTTTGAAACTGAAATTAAACCAATTATAATAATGATTGACATCTACTCTTATTAGTAATGATTAACAATGAGGATAGCTAAAATAGGCTTTAGATTACATAGAAATTCTAACTGACAAATGGTAACCTCACTTGATGCTCCCTCATCCATTGTGACACACTAGTGCAAGGGTCAGTAAACTAGGCCCCAAGGGTCAAATCTAATATGCCACCTGATTTTGTAAACAAAGTTTTATTGGAACGCAGCCACATTCATCTTTTTTAAGTTTTTGTTTGTTTGTTTTATTTTGTGGGGGGAAAGAGGGACCAAGAGAAAGAGGGAGAGAGAGAATCCCAACCAGGCTCCACACCATCAGCACAGAGCCTGATGTAGGGCTCAAACTCACGAACTATGAGATCATGACCTGAGCCAAAATCAAGAGTCAGATGCTCAACCAACTAAGCCACGTAGGCACCCCCACGTTCATTTCTTTGTATATTGTTTATAGCTGCATTCATACTACATCAGCAAACTTAAGTAAATGAGACAGAAACCTAATAGCCTACAAAACCTAAAATAGTTATTATCTGGCCTTTTACAAAAAAAAGTTTGCCAATCCCTGCACGAATGTATCGCTCATCTTAGTTGGAAGGCCTGCTCTGTAGGGGAAAGTCTGTATCCCTTGGGCTGACATTTAGGGCCTGACTTACCTAGCCAAATGACTTTCCGTTTTTCTCTTCCATGAAGCCTCTATTCTAACCAAGACAGCCCAGTCTCTTTTCTACTTCTTACAGATGAAATGTCCTCCCTCTTACCCTCTCCCAGCCCAAGAATACAGTTAGTTAGCACGGTGGCCTTAAATAATCCATAGTGATGTAAATCCTTGCCTTTCCAAGTGTGGCCCACAAACCAGCAGCATTGACATCATCTGGGTGCTTGCTGTAATTACATAATCTCAGGCCACAATGCAGGCTGACTGAATCAGAATCTATATTTTAACAAGATCCTCAGACAAATTGAGACACTGATCCGGAACAGTGCTATCCACTAGAACTTTCTATGGTGATGGAAATGTTCTCTCTCTGCAATGTCCAATATGTAGCCACCAGCCACATGTGACTGCCAAGCAATGGTGGCTAGTGCAAACCCTACTCAATTTTTAATTTTACTTTATTTAAATTAATTTAAATTTATAAAACCACATTCCAGCTGGTAGGCTACCATGTTGTAGAGTACAGCTCTACATTGTGCTCTTGGAAAAGGATCCCAGGCGGGACGCTTGTAGATCACTCCCATAAGCCTCCAAAGTCACCTGGAACATTCCACCATTAGTCTGAGACTAGAAGAAAATATATCTTAGGGGACATCCAGTAAGATCCTTATGGGGTTATATGGCTGGAGAGCTATATGTCCCAAAAGCCTGAGATAGGCAGGGACATTGACTATGTGGAAACTCAAAGGCTAAATCCTCCCAAGGCAACTGTTGAGCTAAGTAGCAGCTGAGACATGGGGAGGATTGGGCCTAAGGATCTATCCCAGGAGGGTCATGAGGAGAGGCATTAACCTCCAACAAGCTGGTGTATTCAACTGAGAGAGGCCACAAGTCAAAATCTTATAGGCTCAGGCCTGACTCTTCCCTTATCCAAACCACAGGCCTTAGGACCAGAGGACTCCAACCACAAGGACCTTTTAGGCTATCTTCTGCAATATTTTTATGCATAGTTGCTATTGATTAGGCCCTTAGATGGTAAGGAACTTACACGTGGGTATGCAGAGAGTCAGTGGCAAAGTGAGGGGTCAATCTAGGTCACCTTTTCACAATCTCATAGAACAGATTTCCAACTTAAGACAGAGGAAAATCCGTCTCTGCTCCCATCGGCTCAGAGTCTATGTCCTCACTGAGAGTGGGATCCCCACCCCCACCTTATCCCCAGTGCTCAGAGGCTCACACACTTACATTCATGGTTTGGGAGCTGCTACTGAAGAAAGCTGAGACATGCTCGGAGGTGCCTGATTCTTATCTCTCTTGGCTCAGACTCCACTTCCCAGAAGAGCTATGCCTGTCATTAGTCCAATATATTTGTTCATTAGGGCTTCCCTAACAAATTACCACAAGCTTCTTGGCTTAAAACAACAACAATTTATTCTCTCACAGTTCTGGAAGCCAAAAGTCTGAAATGAAGGCCTGTGCTCCCTCTGAAGTCTCTACAGAAGAATCCTCCCTTGCGTCTCCCAGCTTCTGGTGGCCCCTGGTGTTCTTTGGCTTGCGACAGCCTAGCTTCAATCTCTGCCTTCAACTTGTCATGGTCTTCTTCCCTCTGAACCTCTGTGTTTTCTCCTTCTCTGTCTCTTAAAGAACATCTGTTGTCATTGGGTTTAGGACCCATCACAATCCAAGATGGTCTCATCTTGCGATCTTTACCTTACTTACATTGGCCAAGATCCTATTTCCAAATAAGTGCACATTCACAAGTACCAGAGTTTAGGATTTGGACGTGTCTTTTGGGGGCCGCTATTCAACCCACTATACCTAGTTTCCATGTTCCTTTCCAGAAAGCCTCAGTTCCTTTCCTTCTGTGGGTTTCATCCTCTTCCTCTCCTGATATTGTCCTATCTGTCTTCCAAATGTATTGCAGAGGCTCAACAAGCCTTGTTCCTTGGAGCAGAGAGGAAGAGCCCCTTAAAGAGGTCTCTGAATGATAGGGTTTCACTTTAGCTATATATTCTGGAGGCTTGGAAACCTCTGGGGTTCTGCCCCCTTTCTCCCGACTCTGTCTCCCTGACTTTTCCTTCCATGGCATGAAGAAAGGACACCCCCTTCAATTGCCCCATCAGTTTGGTCCCAGTCCTACAGTGCTCACTCAGAATGCTCCTATACCCAACAGGAGAATGCCTAAAGAGTGCATCACATTCACCAATCAATATATTAGATGCTTTCTCATTGTCTCCTACCAGCAGGCTCTCCATTAAAATCAAATCTCCAGCCCCTAGAGGAGGGGTAGGTCTGGGTCCGGTATGTGTAGTTCATGATTGGACTGGACTTAGACACCTGGCATGGGGAAACATCCATAGATGAGGTTGAGCTGGTCAGAGTCTTTCCAAGAAAATATGAAATAAGAAGCCTAGAGACTGTGCAGATTGGGTGGGGATGGGCACTGTTGGTGGCTGTGAGGTCTTGTACATTCTGAATTGGTGATCATGTTGGGTGACAGCCATGTTGGGCTGTTTGCAAGCAGAGGAAGTTTGCCCAGACCAGGGCTGAGATGCAGAGAGCTGTAGACATGAGACCACTCAGTCTGAGAGTGCAATAGTGAAAGAGAAAGAGATGCCTAATACCTTTTCACTTTACTCCCTTCCTACACTTCATTTTTGAATGTCTATTATTTTACTATAAACCTCCTTTTAATTCAAACAAGCTTAAGTGGGATTTGGCCTTTTGTAATCAATAAACAACTAAAATCATTTCTGGCTTATAATCTGTTACCTTTTAAAGATCAGCCAAATAGGAAGAACATCTCATAAGAAAGAAACATTCAATTAATTGTTATTGAAAGAATAAGCAACAACAACAACAAAAAAGAGGCTCCAATGAGCAAACTGTTCTTGTGCTGTTGTAATTTAACAAATTGGCATCATGATTTATAAATTAAATTGTTTGTCAGTTTTGTCAATACAAATTATTCTTCCCCCTCAAGAGCCTCATCATTTGTGGATGAGTTGATAAAGTTGTGTTTCTGAATCTGAAATTTGAGGTGACAGCCGCAACAATCACAGGATCTTGATTAAGCATCTTGGCGGCTCTACACATTCTTACTACATCTGCCATCCGAGGCTCTGCCAAAGACAGAAAATGAAAATGGGAAGGATGGAAAAACAGCATTGTGCTTGATCTCAGATGAAACTGACCTACCTAAGGCTCAGATTTAGACTTTTACATTCGGGTAATTATTCGTGTCTTGAGGATACACTGGTGATAAGATGCCCTTTTGCCTTTCAACGTCCTTCTCGTCTCCCTGTCCAGACATAAGTGAGGATAAGAGAGATTCAAAGGAGATAGCCAACATGGTAATGACAGGCATAAAACAGTTAATATTGTCCATGTTTTATGAAGTTGGGAATGTCAGAGAAAAATGGGTCTTAAAAATGTTTGTTTTCTATAAAGTTAAAACGCATGTGGAAAAAACGCAAAAATGTCACCGTTTTGTGCCCTGTTTTCAAATTTCACATATTAGGCAAGTTGTGGCAGGCAGGGGGGTGAGGGGGGAGGGCTTGATACCTCGGTGCCAGCTTTTTCAATGTGACATTATGTAACCAAGTAAAATACGTTAAGCTTTCAACATCATGGCAAACGTGTAAAACTTCAGAGAATTTGCTAAGCCTTAAATAAATCTTCTATTTTTAGCCTAACTGTTATAATTGAATTTTCTTTTCCCTTTCTCACTCAATAGTTATGAGCATATTTCTCTGAAAATTCTTTGATCTCACTGGAAGTCTTAAGAATTGTGAATTGATGAGAAAAGCAAAGACTTAAAAATCCTAAAGATGTGGGTTCAAATCTTAGCCTTAAACTGAATGCCAATTTCTGGATATGCAAAATTATCATGGCAAAGCCTACTTACTGATATGATCAGGAAAAAGAACTACAGTAGCATTTAACTGTTCTTCTCAACCTTGTGCTCTCATAAAAACCAGCTTTTAAAATATGAATGCCCAGGTCCTCTTCTAGCCCAGCTGACTCAGAATCTGTGAGAGTGGGGTCTGGACGTCAATATATTTTTTAAATGCTTCAGGTTTTAAAACCTGTAAGCACCCATCACAAAGCAAGAGCAAACACCCAGTCTTTAAATCACTGTTAACTTGAGATTTTTAGGACGAAAAACAAGTGTGTGTGTATGTGTGTGTACTTCATAATTAGCTAACCAACAGTGGAGAAGTAGGCTAGGAGTGAAGTGTGAGTAGCTTACCCAACCACATGTTCAGTTAGTAGGATTACATTAGGTAGTAATTTAAATTGACACTGAATATAATGAATAGTTCCTGTTTAATTCCCCTAAAGTTACAACAGGAAATGAGGACTTTAGGACAGAGTCTTGATTAAAGGACAATACATGGGGTTAAACCTCTATGGATACTTCATTTCCATTGAGGTCATGGGGCATATTTCTTTACTAAATGTGGGATCCTCTTAGCACACCATGGATGGCCAGCTTAAAACTTAGGCAGTTTGAGCATAGGTGGATCTTTGATTCTGTAAACTAGGTTGAAAATATCTACAGCCCCGTTAGACATCCAATAAAAGTTTGATGCAGTTTTCTTCCCAATAGTCTTTGGCATATTCTAAACTAGCAGATGAACTCATGATGGACCTAACATGTGTCAGCCATGACCTTTTAGCATAGTAACTCATTGCCAGAACTGCAGTCTGGGTTTACGGTTTCTCTGAACCGTGAAGACCTCCAGTTTGGCAATGTGCCCCAAGTAGACAGATTACACAAAAGGTAACTGAACTGTGAGTCTTAATGAAGAAACTCTTCTTTTGATTACAGAAAGAAATTAAAATTAAATGCAGTATGTTAGAACTCTCTGCTCATCTCCAATAATATACCATGTATTGAGAGTATCAAGTTTTAGGTATTGCTGGGATTTTGTTTGTGTTCTCTCTCTCCTTCTCTCCCTCTTTCTCTCTCTCACTTTTACCAAACCGATAATTCTTTCCTTTTAACACCCTACAATAAAAAGCACACTCACTCTCTTCAGGAATATTGAGTTTCTGCCTGTGCTTTGGCACAAGCATGATTCAAGAGCAAAGCACAGGCTTAACACTCACCCATGTCCTGCACACCAAATGTGATTCACAAAATTCTTTTTTGAATCTCGAAAATTTTTAAATGAAATTCAAAAGCAAAGTTTATAGCTAGCAGTATTCATCCCCTACTAACAGCTAATCAGCATAAATACACATAGACTTGTTTAATCCAACTGAAGAAACATTCAGTTTCATACATCGATCTATTGTCATCACTCAAGGGAAATAAAATACCAGAGTTGGAATTTTCTAAAACAAATAGTTTTACAATTGCAGTTGCTAGGATAAGATTGTGTTTATATAGTAGCTCATTATCTCAAAGCACTTGGCAAATTATTTTACAGCTTTCTTAGTGAATGGATTTGATTAAAAACTCACTGTGGTGATAAACACTCAGTATTATTCCCACATTTGTTTACTAAAGGTGTTACCAGCAAATTACCTAATTGAAACCCCTGTTCCTCTCTAAACATTTTCTGTGTGTTGACCTTTATCCCAGCACTTGTAAAATGATTCCACTCTCATGAGTAGTATATCAATTGCTCAAGAGGGGAAGGGCAGTAGAAAGGAAGGGAGGAAGGAAGAAAGGGAGGGGGAGAGGGAGAGAGAGAGAGAGAGAGAGGAAGAGAGACAGACAAAAAGAAAGAAAGAAAGTTGCTGGGGTGCCTAGATGGCTCAGCCAGTTAAGCATCTGACTCTTGATCTCAGCTCAGGTCATGATCTCCGGGTTCATGAGTTCGAGCCCCATGTCGGGGTCTGCATTAACATTGTGGGCAGCACAGAGCCTGCTTGGAATTCTCTCTCTCTCTCTCTCTCTCTCTCTCTCTCTCTGCCCCTATCCCACTCATTCTCTCTCTCAAAATAAGTAATATAAGCTTAAATTTTAAAAAAAATTTAAAAAATAAAAGCAGAATGACAAAATGGTTGAATTTTCTCAGTAACCACTTCCAATCTAAACTTGTTAAAATATCTCTAACCCTGTAAGCTATTTAATGGACTTATTTTCAGAAAACACTTTTCTTCCTTACATCCCTCTCCATTCAACTTCTCTCTCTTTAGCCCCTACCTGGTATCATCTCTCAGTGTTTTAGACTACCTTCTTCCTACACTTAAGGGTTTTTGCTGCCATTTTCCTGATTTTTATTCAACAGCTCCCATTACTAAGTCCTCTTGGCTTCATTATTTAACCATCAGTAAGTGACATAATTGGTAGGTGATCAAACATAAATTCAAGGTCCAGTTGATAATGATGTATCAGCCTTAGTGATGAATTCCTGAGTTCACTGGGCCAAATTCTTGCTGTTAAAATATTCAAACCCATAGTAGCTTGCAGGCATTTCTAAGACATAGGCATTAATAATCTTGTGTGATCAAAAGGTGAAAATCTTGCTATTTGTAAGCATAAGCAAAACATTTTTAAGAAAATACATGGTGCAGTGACAAAGGTCAGGCACTGTACTGAGGTGGGGAAACAGTAGTGGGTGAGAAAGAATCTTCTCTCATGAAGTTAGCAACTAATTATAAAAGACATACTTTAATAAGGAATAACGTAGGATTTTTTAATTAAATTGGAAAGTTATGGGGAATACTACGAAAGTGACTGAGTGCTATGAGAATAGTTGAAGGGCCTCACCGACTCTAGGTATCATGCAAAGTCGCCTAAGAAATTAACAGATAGGCTAAATCCTAGAGTGTGGTTAACCAAAGTGAAAATGGAGAAAAGAAGCATTCCAAACGAAGGGAATAGCAAGGCCTGAGATCCTGAGGCTGAGTGGAGCTTAGTAAGTTAGACACATCACAAGAAAGCCCACACACCTTGAGTAAAGAAAGTTCAAGATGACACAAACTGGGGATCTAGACAGGGGTAGGATCTGACAGTCCCTAAGTGGGCATCCAAGGCAGGATTTTAGGTAGAGAAACGAGGTGATAAGATTTGGATTTTAGGAACACTCTGGTTGCTTTGGGGAAAATGGATTGGTGGTGGCCGAGGGCAAGGGTAGAAACAAGGAGACTGGTTGGGATGCTACTGAAATCCAGAAAGTAAATGATGAATTGGACTAGGGTGGGGACTGTGGAAACCAGCAGAAGTAGGAGGACTCAGGATGTATCAGGAAATGGTATCAGGTATATTTCTAGGAAACATTTGCTGACGACAAATGGTTGATTCTACTAATTCCACTTTCTAAATATATCCCAAATCTGTGCTATATATAAATCCTAAATCTTCTCCTTTGTATGTTCGTGCATGTGCACATATGCATCTGAGGCAGGGAGGGAGAGCTGGCACATGAGGAGTCACTGAGGTAATTATTTAACTTTGCTTTAAGCCATGGCTATTATCTCCAATATTAGCTCTAGACTTCTATCTTGAGAAGCTTACTGGTCTTGGGGCACTCAGGTGGCTCAGTTGGTTAAGCCCCCAACTCTTGATTTTGGCTCAGGTCATGATCTCATGGTTCCTGAGATGGAGTCCCATGATGGACTCTGCTGACAGCGAGGAGCCTGCTTGGGATTCTCTCTCTCCCTCTCTGTCTCTTCCCCTCCCCTGGTCATGTGCACTTGCTCTCTCTCTCTCTCTCTCAAAATAAATAAACTTTAAAAAAAGAAGCTTATTGGACACTAGGGGACTCTAATGGGAAGGTGACTGGACATTGGATGGATAACTGCACCCAATTACATTACTAACACTGGAAAAAAATAACTACAGCATGTATTCTATTGCCCATGGTGGCATTACATTTGTATAAAAGGAGCAATCAGTATACATAAATGCAATATTCTTATCTAACATGATTGAAAATGAAGTACACTGTTTTATCAAAGACAGATCAAATATAGATTACTAGCTTACCAAAAATGGACACATGATAACATTTTGGAACGTAAGTGTTCCTGGGAGATAGAAGAACATAAAGATATCTATTTCTCACCATTTGACCTTGGAAAAATTAAATTAACCCCCCTGAACAGCATTTGTTTCATCCGTAACATGGGGATAATACAACCCACTTCATAGAATTCTGCTGTTACTTAAATATATTACATTAGAAACTATATTAAAGCTTTTGCCATGCATGCAGTAGGCATAAAACAAATGTAGCTAAGATATTTATCCGATCATGATTGCAGATATTAATTATTCTGTTATAATTTTTCAGACTGGCTGAGAGTTCTAGTTGGCCAAACGCTGGATCATCCAGCTTTCACCATATGTGTTTTTAATGCTGACTGTGGTATTTGGAAATGACTAACTTTGGAAAATTAGAAACTTGGCTGTTTAAAGTCAAGTTTGTGGTACATGTTGTGATCTCTGGTATATGAATACACCCTGCTAAACAATCCTTAGAATTCCTATTTCCATCTTTGCATTTTTAGTCAATGTGAAAAGCTACCAAATATTACCAATTTATGCAGCTTGTATAATGCCAAAAAGTTTCCACCAGAAATTATGCCACTGAATTATGCCACATTTCAAATGTTATGTTGAAATGATGTAACAGTCTGAACAAAAAATTTTCAGAGCTTATTACTATAATGCAAAGTTCATGTATGTATAATTCATATATCACTAGTCTGCTTAGACAGTCAAGATGACAGCTTAGGAGAGTTTAAGTTAACTGTGTAATAATGTACTCTCACTTTATATATACACGCAAACTTAACAGTATATCTCTTTGGCTCTGCAGTTATTAAACTTATTATCTCATGCAATTGCTAAATTGTTAAATTATGATTATCTTAATATTTTATTTATAGAAATTAAAACAATAATCAAAACTTATATTGGATATTTGTATTCTGAAGTTTGGATGTTTGATGTCAGATTCAAGTAAAAAGGTACATTTTTGAGATAGAAAAATGCATAAAGACTTGTGGATAGCCTTTAAAATAAATTTCTGTTGTATCACTTCTTCATGCTTTACTGTAAAAATGCCATTCCCACTCTTTTGACTATAGATAACATACCGTATAATAAAGAATAATATAATCAATTTTTTGAAATTTTAAAATTTATTTTGAGGAAGAGAGCTAGAGAAGAGGGGCAGAGAGAGAGAGAGGGAGAGAGAAAATCCCAAGCAGGCTCCACGCTGACAGTGCAGAGCCCAACATGGGGCTCAATCCCATGAACCGCAATATCATGACCTAAGCCAAAATCAAGGGTCAGATACTTAACCAAATGAGCCACCCAGGCACTCAGGGCAGGTAGAAATATTTTGAGACACATAGGTAACTATCCAGTTCTGGAGAATATCTTGTCGTCTCCTGGAATCTGTGTGAATTTTCATCATCTTCAGGCTTGAACTGGCTACCTTCTTCCTCTAAGCTCAACTGACATACATACTCTATTCCCTAGACTTCAGATATTATCTTTATAAGGATAAAACCCAAATCTCTATTTCTAGATTTAGCTTTCAATATGTTCCAGTCTCCAGTTTCTTAATACCTACTGAACATTTCCAAATAGGTATCATGGGGCGTCTCAAACTCAATATGTCTAAAATGGAGTACTTTCCCTCCCATATCATCTTAATTTCTATTAATGGTGTATCAATTTTACAGGTAACCCAGCTGAAGATTACATACTTATCGTTGATCTTTCCCTTTTATCTTCCATACACATTCAAATGCCAAGAGCCTTAATGAAGTCAAACATATCAAAGACAGAAAAATACCACCCCAGTGAACTCTGGTCTGGCCAGACTCTTTGTGGAATAATATATCTGATTCTAGGTACCTTATATTTGGTAGCATATTGACAAATGAAAAGGCATCTAGAAAATGGTGAATGTTCAGAAATTATATGGGAAAACAAGATGTTTGTCACAGAGAAGAGAAAATACAAGGGTATATTGCAGTTTATGAGATATAAAATTTAGCTGTAAGAGCAATGACCAAGATGCATATTTTTATTTTTTTTAAGTGGATGTATTTATTTTGAGAGAGAGAGAGAGAGAGAGAGATTGAGAGAGAGCATGAGTGGAGGAGGGGCAGACAGAGAGGGAGAGAGTGAGAAATCCAAGCAGGCTCCATGTTGTCAGTGCAGAGCCCGACACGAGGCTCAAACTCTTGAACTGTGAGATCCTGACCTGAGCCAAAATCGAGACTCGTATGCTTAAACTACATCCTTAAGATGCAAATTTTTAAAAAGAAATAGCTAGACTGGTTATGAGATACATGGCCCTTTACCCAGACTGTGAATTTTAAAAAGCTAGATTGTTGCATGAGGAGGGATAACATGTGAAGCAATTTCTTTGGAGAGAGCTATCCTGCCAGTTTCAGTCCCCTCATTCCAAACCCAAGCCTAATGTGCAGATCTCCATACCTCTGTGGGGAGAGCTCTATATGCATTTCCTACATCTAGAAGATAGAGGGACTTGTGCCTGTCATTTGGAAAGTTTACAGTGCTCTACAACAGTCCAGCAAATGGCTGTCTAGGAAATACCTGTATCTGTGTCAATAAGAAGGTCAAAGGGACTAGATCAATTACTTTTGGAAACTGAACTTGAAGTTATATTGAAAGGTACTGTCACAGAGGGGGTGGCCCATCAGGATGAGAGCCACCAGTACTAAAAGATAATGATGTGTACCATCAGGCACTATACAGTAAAATCTTGCATTGTGAGTAACTTGTTCTGTGAATGTTCCACAAGATGAGCAAACATTTCTAATAAATTTTAACTTGATAATTGAGTGACGTCTTGCAATATGAGTGGTACATGAGGCCAAACATCACATGATCACAACTGAAAGCCAATGGTTCTTGGCTCCCTTTGATATAAAAGTGTTCTGGCTCACAAGCATGTTTCCAGAAAGAATTATGCTTGCAAAGAAAGGTTTTACTATACTTGAAAGAGTTAATTGAATTAAAGAAATTGCATAAACTAGCTACATTAAAGGAATTTCAGTGAGTGGACCCAAAAGGGAATCTCTAAACGCTTGTTACTCCAAGCAAGCAAGGTCCATAGTCTAATACCACCAATATAACCTGGGAGCTTATTAGAAATGCAGAATCTCAGATTTCACTCCAGGCCTACCTAATCAGGATCTTCGTTTTAATGAGATCTGCATGTAATTCACTGCACTTGAGAATTAAAAGCAAGGGCAGGGTGGTACCAGTGAGGTAGGTGCTTTGCTGTTCCCTCTCAAATTCTTTTCCTCTCCCTGCTTAGAGCTGGAGACAGCAGTTACAGAATTGAGAAGATGAGCAAGAACAGAGCGGAAAAGCCTGCCACCCAATGCAGAAGGCAGAAAGGTGGAGGCCAGGAAGAAGATTTGCTTCCAACGAATACTGAAGGATCAGTGAATATATTGATTAGACACTACACCACAGGATTGGGTCTGTATTTAGAACTTACAGTGTCTATAGAATATTTTATTTCCTGGGGTGCCTAGGTGGTTCAGTTGGTTGAATATCCGAGTCTTGATTTCTGCTCAAGTCATGATCTCATGGTTCATGGGTTCAAGCCCCACGTCAGGCTCATCGCTGACAGCACAGAGATTGCTTGAGGTTCTCTCTCTCTCTCTCTCTCTCTCTCTCTCTCTCTCTCAAAATAAATAATAAAATAAACATTTTTTAAAAAAGAAGGTTTTATTTCCTGAGATTCACAAGCAATGTCATGGGACTATTCTGGCAGGGGTGAAGCATTACCTCAGAGCAGACCTGAAACAAAGTGAGAGACAAAGAGGCAGCAGCTCTTTGAAGAACGAGTCCTGGAGTTTCTGGTTACTACTCCACACTGGCAACAGTCATCTCCTAACATTGGGATGATTATCACGTTAAAAAGCACTGGGGGCCAATTGGTGGATGTTACTAAGAGAGATTTTGCTTAGCAGACTATGAGGATCTTCTGTCATTGCTAAGAACTGCTAACCAGAAAAGAGATCCACACTATCATACTACTGGAATGGCTCAGTTAGAGACAGAAATGATCCTCCGACACCACACGTTATAGTGAGGCTTTCTCCTTTGGGTGGAGGTAAGGTTTACGTTGACGCTTAGGTTTTATGACGCGTGCTGTAATACAGTTATGCCCTGGAGGATACGTAAAATCAGCGGGACTGTCTGCTTCTATATCAGGCACCGAATCTATTACCTAGGCTGCTTGACTTTTTATGTCTATAGCTCTTTACATTTTTCCAGCCCTTCCCCTGATGTCAGTTTGTCAGCTACCAGCTCTCACTTGCTACCCACTCATTCTTAATTTGCTGTTTCTAATTGTCTGTGGGCTGCAAAAACATATGGTCCAGCTTGAGAGAGTTATGTACAAACAAAGAAAATAAGCTTTGCATGTGAGGTCCTTTCCTGTAGAGAATTTGGACTTTGTGTCATCTACCTGGCCACTCAGGGTCTTCTCTGCTTATCTTCTGGTTCCGGTTAACTGGTTCAACAGGCAAGTTATGTAGCTACAGAAGACAACTAATTGGCACCTGTACATTCAGCAAACCGGGGGGTGCGGGGGAGTGGTGGTTTAAGCTGCTCCAAGCATCCTTGAGTGCATGTAGCTTAATATATGAATCACAGATCTCTGGGTACAAATTCAGATTCTACTAGTAGAAGCCAATAATCACCAGGAGATCCTTAGCCTCCAAGGCCTTATTCTTTTCATGTCTACAACGGGTAATCATATTTACTTTGCAGGGTTGTGGGAAGTAAATGAGACAATGTTTATGGTGCACCTAGCCTGTTTCACTAGGCACCCAGTAATTTTTAGTTCCTTTTCCCCACTTAACTTTACCTTTTCTTAACTCTTGGCACTACAGTGCATGTGGGATATAAATAAACTGAGGTATATGTGGAGGGATGCAAAACCATGTCTTAAAAGTAGCAATTCAGAGACCAGAAACTGTTCGCTCTGGATAAGCAAAGACTCCGCAAAGAACCGTGTCTTCAAAGATTTGAAGGACAGAGTAGGGGCAGAGAGAAAAGAAATTCCTCCTCTTTATTTATTTATTTTTTAATAATAATTTTTTTATTATTTTATTATTTTTTTAATATGAAATTTATTGTCAAATTGGTTTCCGTACAACACCCAGTGCTCAACCCAACGGGTGCCCTCCTCAATGCCCATCACCCACCCTCCCCTCCCTCCCACCCGCCATCAACCCTCAGTTTGTTTTCAGTTTTTAAGAGTCTCTTATGGTTTGGCTTCCTCCCTCTCTAACTTGTTTTCTCCTTCCCCTCCCCCATGGTCTTCGGTTAAGTTTCTTAGGATCCACATAAGAGTGAAAACGTGGTTATCTGTCTTTCTCTGCATGACTTATTTCACTTAGCATCACACTCTCCAGTTCCATCCACGTTGCTACAATAGGCCACATTTCATTCTTTCTCATTGCCACGTAATATTCCATTGTGTATATAAACCACAATTTCTTTATCCATTCGTCAGTTGATGGACATTTAGGCTCTTTCCACCATTTGGCTATTGTTGAGAGTGCTGCTATAAACATTGGGGTGCAAGTGCCCCAATGCATCAATACTCCTGTATCCCTTGGGTAAATTCCTAGCAGTGCTATTGCTGGGACATAGGGTAGATCTATTTTTAGTTTTTTGAGGAACCTCTACACTGTTTTCCAGAGCAGCTGCACCAGTTTGCATTCCCACCAACAGTGCAAGAGGGTTCCCGTTTCTTCACATCCTCTCCAGCATCTATAGTCTCCTAATTTGTTCATTTTGGCCACTCTGACTGGCGTGAGGTGATATCTGAGTGTGGTTTTGATTTGTATTTCCCTGATGAGGAGTGACGTTGAGCATCTTTTCATGTGCCTGTTGGCCATCTGGATGTTTTCTTTAGAGAAGTGTCTATTCATGTTTTCTGCCCATTTCTTCACTGGATTATTTGTTTTTTGGGTGTGGAGTTTGGTGAGTTCTTTATAGATTTTGGATACTAGCCCTTTGTCCGATATGTCATTTGCAAATATCTTTTCCCATTCCGTTGGTTGCCTTTTCGTTTTGCTGATTGTTTCCTTTGCTGTGCAGAAGCTTTTTATCTTCATGAGGTCCCAATAGTTCATTTTTGGATTCTCTCCTCAGCTATCCCTTCTGGTGAGCATCACCTCATGCGAGGCAATCACCATCTTTCGTTCAGGCCACTGCAGCCTCCTCCACGCAGGTCTCACCGACTCTTCTCTTGTTCCACCCACCTCCAGTCCATTCTCCACACAGCATCCAGAATGCCCTTTTAAAAACACCCAGCTGGCCGTGCCTTTCCTCTTCAAAAATTCTTCAGGCTCCCTTTGACAAAAGCCAAGCTCCTTAGCGCCCGGGGGCACTTGTCTCTGTTGTGCAACCTCATTTTCCTCTGCTTCCTTGGGCTTTCTCTCACCTGTTGCCCCCCTCACTTGCACATACCTCATGTTCATCAAAACCAAACCATGTGAATTTCCTTAGAGATATTTATCTGTCTCACTCACTTCATGCCTGTCTGCCTGGAACATTCTCCAACTTGCCCAGGAGGTGAAATGATTGAAATCAAGTTATCTTCTCTAAGAAGGCTTCCTGTTCTGTTCTGTGCCCCACCTTCTACCCAGAGCTAAGCACTGCCTGTGTTACTTCTATATCCTATGATCAGTAGTGTGTCCTATTTCCATGCCTACCTGTGTGTCTCTCTCCTGGGCTGTGTGAGCTCCCTCTCCACACACATTCTGTCCCTTTCTCTAGTGCCAGTACAGGACCCGGGGCGGGATGGGGGAGAGGTCACCACGTCAACACCACAGCACTTAAAACCTTAAGCACAGATTGATCTGTTAGCAGGACTCTCAGCAGTAGATACAATTCTCGTGATGCCTTCTACCTTAAGGATTTACTATCTTCCGATTATTATGGTGTCTTTTAAATTTGTAAGACCAAGCCACTGAGTTTGTTTAATTTGGAAATACTGCCATAAAGTGGAAGGATTAGGTCAGAATAGAGTTTCTCATTTTTAACGTGCACAAGAATCACTGAGGAACTCTTGTCAAAGTACAGATTCTGGGGGCACCTGAGTGGCTCAGTTGGTTAAGTGTCCAACTCTTGCTCTCAGTTCAGGTAATGATCTCATGGATTCATGAGACTGAGCCCTGCATCAGGCTTTGCACTGACAGCACAAGAGCCTGCTCAGGATTCTCTCTCTCTCTCCCCCTTTCTCCCCGCTCCTCCCCCCCACCCAAATAAATCAATAAACTTAAAAAAAAAGTACAGATTCTGAACCAGAAGGTCTAGGGTGGGATCTGAGACTCTGACTCTCACAAGCCCCAAGGTGAGGCTGATGATGCTGATCCCCAGACCATCTTCAGTGACAAGGATTTATAGATTATCAGATTCAACTGGGGTTTGCTGGTTGGGTTTCAGATAAAATTGAAGCACAAAACCTCAAAGTTGATGTTTTAAAAATCCAAACCAAAAAACCCCAAACAAAACAAAAATAAGTTCAATTATGACATCTGTGATAGAGTGATAGAAACTGCTTTCCAAAAAGGGTATTTCAAAGTAACACTTCAGAAAACCAAATATTGAGTAAGGCAGGAAGTTTAAAACATGTATAAGATCTATAAACCTGTTAAAAAGGACTTTTGATTGATTGATTTAAATAATTCTTTTCACGGAGTTGGCAGACTATGTGTCGAGGTAGAAGTTCAAAGAGACTAAAAAGCTTTAAAAAAGTTACCAAGTGTTAATTTCTGACTATTAAAGTTGAAGCTTTTGATTTCAGTAGAAAAGAAGTTCAGTAAATTACTTGTTTTTAAAAAAGAAATAGAACTCTTTCTCCTCCAGAGGTTTCTATGGTTTCACTTGATTCATTTGCTATTAATAAATACATAAAAATGGGCTTTGAAACACAATGGACACTAATTAGGAGGAGAGTAACAAAAGGTTCAAATAATTTAAAAACTGAAAAATTGGTTTATGCTCCTTGGGTCAATGACTCATAAACAGAAAAGCTATGCAAAATATTATTCATTTATGTTGCCAGGTATTCAAGTGATGACGAAACACTTACAGATCTGCTGTGGAAAATTCTTGGCTAGGCATAAGGAGATAGGGAGCTGTAGCATAGGGAGTGTATCACTTATCAGACTAGAATGATAGCAGAGCTGGTAAACCCATTCAGGGTGCAAAAGCCCATATGCTTTTCATCAGGCACATTTCTGTGAATTAACTACTACCATAAACATCTCTCGTATGGAGCCAGTGCTGACATAAAGGCTTTAGTCAGCAACACTAAGCTGCAAACAATATCATTTTGTGATGGCCTTACACGGATATAAGGACACTCCTCAACATCCAAAGAACAATACAAACATTTATGGGAAAATGCCACATGCTGCCATCTCCCATCAGTGGCAAATGCGAACTCTATCAAAAGATGTATACTTCACACATTGCTCTGAAAGCTAAGAGTTTCTAAAAGACATCACTATTGTTCTGTTCTTACACAGATTAATTGATCCCACAATGGGTTCCCTACTCCAGGAAGAAAGTATTTATTTCCTCAACAGAGTCATGTATGTTTTCTCACAGTGGTTTGTTGACATTGACAAACACATTCACTATGGGATTCCAGAGTAAAATCCCCCTCCTCTTTAAGCCAGACTACTCTATATGCCCATAATGAATCCTGTCATGACAATGCCAAGTGCGATTCTGTTCCAAACTTCTGTCATCTTCTTTGGAAAGCCTTCCAAACCGAGGGCCAGGAAACAATGATTATTTCTAAAGAGACTGAATTTACTTAATAGCATCTTGACAGATGGAAAAACCAAGAGCGTTTACGAAAGACCACACGAGATTTGAACTGTAGATATCCCTAAAACACTGATGTTAGGAAAAAAATATATAAAAATAAGATTTCTTCCTCAATACAAATGCAAAGCAGTCTCCTTCATTTTTCTCCAACATCTAAGTCGGGAAACTAGAGCTTCTTTCCTCAAAGACCTGCTCCCAGAGGGATAGTCTATCAAAATCATGAAAATATGAGCCCTGCTTCTGCCCCATAAAATGTGATGCTTACACAAGTCATATTTTTTCCATTAGAAAACATGGGTGTATTTTACTCTTTGAAAACAATCTTTTTCATTTTCTTTTTTTCACTGTCCAGCAGAAGGGATTAGCGTGTGTCTTTGTCCTCCCTAGGAATGACATTAGCACAAAAGCTTATTAGCTTAGTTAGCTAAGGCCAACTAAGGAGGGTAAAGCCATGAATTCAGTATTGGGAGAGAAAAGGAAAACTTAGTTTGAGTTTCACAGTCTAAACCCTCAGGTCAAATTTGAACACCCAGATCTGTTGTTCCCAGACTTAACCTACACCTAATAGTCATTTGGACCTCTTCCCAAAGTGGCACTGAGTCAGCTGAGGGTGGCCTGATGAATCTTAACCACTGCCCCACATGGCGCTGATGCAGGCAGTCCGGGACCTTGCTTTGGAAAACACTGCAAGGTCACTGGTCTGTCCAAAATCACTTGAGTTGGGGACACAAATGGCTAGAGAAGACAGTAAATGCAGCCCATAGCAAAGCTATGGTCCCCACTGAACAAAGAGCATAAAGAATGATCATCTTGGAGTACAAAAACATTTAGGACAAATCAGAGGGGAAATAGCTCTTATTGACTGAGATCAGAACGTGCTGCTTAGAAATGAATAATAAGCTCATTTTACCCAGTTCTTTGCTTAAAGATTTTCCTAATTAGCAAACCCAGAGAGAGCTGTCAGTTTTGTTCAGAACTGGAGCAGTTGGTTTAAGCTTTATGCATCAACAGTTCCAGGAACTGTTGGACTAGAGGTATAAATAGAAAGCAATAACAGAAGCAATATATCATAAGAGTTAAAGCAAAGTATTTTAAACAATTTATTATCTTGGCGTGGGGGGAAGAGTGGGTGGTGGGTGTAGAATCAGAGATTTCGCTCTGTGTACTTTTATCATAGCTGCAACAATCAAAGGAAATGTCTGGATTTCCGGGTGTTCCTCAGAAATTCTGGTCTTAGTGAATTAAGAAAGGTTGTATGCAGGAAGTTGATATGTACCTATCTTTGCCATCTGCTATTTTATCACTGCAGCTTCATTTTTTTTTTAAGAACAAGAATCGGCAATGACTATTGTTTCCAGGAAAAGTGGGAGTTTACAGGTGAGAGAGGGAGGGAGGTGGGAATGGGGTACAGGTGGGGCTGTAGCAAGCACAAGCTAGAAGGAAGAAGGCAGTTAAGTGCTCCATTTCCCTCTTAGGCTGACGTTTTTAGGAGACTTATTGCTCCCAAAGTGATCGGTGGTGTGAGTTGTTCGGATAAAGGTGATAAAATGGGTGAAATTGGGCCTTTGATAGATACCGTAGGTTGAGTTCCCTAAACATGTCCTAAGACAAGGATGGGACACAGGAGTTGATTTAGCAGGTGATTTCAGGTTAGCACCATGGAGAACAGTCACTGGTTGAGAATGGCTCCCGGAAAGTGTTGCCTCCTAGGCGTTTCTGGTCTGCCCCACTCATGCACCAGGTGGAGTTCCATGGCCAGAGAAAACCCTCAAGGAATGACTCACAAGAACTTAGTGGTTGGGGTGCCCAGAAATCTGGGAGCTAAGGCAATATGGGTGAGGCACCAATACTCAGGACGACAGTGGAAGTCACAGAATGGATTGTGAGTGAGTCAAAGATTGGGCATCTCCAGACAGATTGCATTTGCATGTAAAGTATCCAAGAAGGTCTTCTGTTGAGAATAGGTGATCGACTTAAATTCATTTTCTTATTTTTCTCTATTTAAAAACCGCCTTCTAAAAGTCTGTGGTGTAGTGCATAACACATAGCATGGGTGACTATAGTTAATGGTACTGTATTGTATATTTCAAAGTTGTTAGGAATAAACCTGGAAAGTTCTCATCACAAGGAAAAATTTTGTAGCCATGTATGGAGACAGACAACTAGACTTCTCGTGATGATCATTCCAGTGTTTATGAATATGGAATCATTATGTTGTACATCTGAAATTAACATAATGTTATATGTCTGTTATACCTCAAATTCAAAAAAATATGTTTTCTGTAGTCAGTCTGTCCCATGGTTTTCCCCATGAAGAAACTCCATAGTCAGCTATACATAATATAATATAACACAATACCTAATGTATTTCAAAAAGAGCTGCTGTGGTAGAAAATAGAAGCCACCTTATTCTATTGTCCACCTAACAGCTCCTTCGCTACCACCATCATTTAAAAACTTATGTAGATGATGCTAATATTTAGTAACCGCTGGATTATTTAATAACAACTTCTTAAAATAGCTAAGAATATCCTCTGAGTAGTTTCCTAGTAGGGAAGCTCTACTTCGTCCCATAAGGGCTGCCTAAATATCATTTTTAGATTTTCTTTCTTCCACAGTGGGCTTTGTAATTGTGGCTGGGGAAATAGATTCTTTCAGCTTCTTCCTTCTACCCTTCCTTCCTTTATTTATTTGTTTTTATTTGTTTTTAGTTTGAAGGAGTTGGATAATTGAAAATCATCTTCTCTGAGTTTCTAGTTCCAATCTAGATTTGGAATGGAGATTATTCCACGCTTCCGGCCCTCTCCAAGGCTTCTGACTGATTGCATTTGCACCGCCTGACTGCTGTGATATCATTTATTTCCCATATGTGTGTGTGAGGTGCTGAGGAGAGGAAGGTTGGCCGCTCTGCAGTTCCCCTTGGTGACCAGCTAGAGTTCTGTGTAGACTCTAGAATGGGATATTCCCTGGCTGCTGCAACACTAAGCCTGTGTTAACGAACTATCTGCCAAGACGGCTTGGCTGTGAGACAGATAGAATAGGGAGATAAGTCTGAGGAGACGGCTCACATAATCCTAAACCACACTTGAGAGTACCCAAGAGGATGCACTGGAGGGAAGAAGTCAGATATCAGATCCCCCTAAGTGGAAATTTCCCGAAGGACTCCATTTACTATTAACTGCTTGGTTCGAATGGAAATTCCCCAAAATACTGAGGGTCTTGGTAGAGGGCCGTATCATCTGGAAGGCTGAATATTTTAGAGTAATGGTTAGCCATGTCCCAAAAGTCAGATCATAGTAAGTCCCATAACCCCCTACAAATCCAGAAGGTTTAAAAGCAGTTATGATATAATGACCCCAGTTTCCTCATGGTACTCAGGTATAAAGTAGCCTGAGTTAACCAGAGTTTATCAGAGATTTGGTTATTCTGCTTCATTTAATTTTTGTGGTTATAAAACATTCATTTTGTTTCAACACTTTCAATTTTTTTATCTGCTTGCCATAATGAACATCTAAAAAGCAAGCATATTTTATTATTTCTGTCATTTTGTGTTTAAAATTCATTATTATGAACCTATTATTCACCATATATTATTTTTGGTGCAATTAGAGAAGGAAATAGAATGTTAGATCCTGAATAGACACTAATGTGAGTTTATTTTCTCATGGTTTGTTCTTTATTTAAAACTCTAGGTAATTAAGAGTTGGGATTAGTAAGGATATGATAAATTGAGGGTTCGCTATGGTAAATTTACCTTATGCTCATTTGTCCTGGGGTATAAACATCTTTAGATGTGATTTTAAGAGTTTCTCAATCTTGTTTTGGTTCATTGACCAGGTTATATACATATATATTTTTAAATCTTTATTCTTGAGAGAGAGAGAGTCAGAGACAGAGACAGAGTGCAAGCAGGGGAGGGGGAGAGAGAGAGAGAGAGAGAGGGAGACAGAATCCAAAGCAGGCTCCAGGCTCCAAGCTGTCAATACAGAGCCTGACATGGGCCTCAAACTCTTAAACTCCAAGATCATGACCTGAACCCAAGTCGGACACTCAACCAACTGAGCCACCCAGGCACCCCTGATCAGGTTATATTGTAAAGCATTCAAAGTCAAGGCCCTGACTTTAATTTAATGCAGCAAATGTCTACTGAATATCTGCATGCCGGGCACCTGACTTCATTTCTTTTCTGCCTCCCCATCTTACAGGGTTTAATCTTTCAGAGATGACTCAGTACATGCGCTTGGCATACACACAAGTGAACTATTAGAACCATCCTTGTGGTGTCTGTAACTTGTCACTTTGTTTTTCTTTTACTTGCAGTTCTCATGAAAATCTTCCCAAGTCCAATTATTGCCCAGACTGCCCTCTGCTACAAGGATTATTCGTTAATTCTTTCAAATATCATAGCACTTTTGGATGCCCACGATTAATAGCCCCAGAGAAATACTTCCACTCCCCACAGCTAAGGCCCTGGCGGTGCAGAGAGATACATACATGAAAGGAATGAACTGCTCCTTTTATAAATTCCTGTGGTACATAGGGTGTACTAATACTGAGTCACACTTAACTTATTGAAAAAACTGAGGAAAAGGCTTCCTCCCTTGCCCCCCATTCTCTACTATCAGTGTTGAAACTATAAGCAAGCATAATTTCTGGAAAAAACTTACCTAGGAAGCTCAAAGCAAAGCAGTTCCCCTTACATGGCCAAACTATGTCTAAAATTCTTTGGAGAAGAGGCATTCAGAGCCTATTAGAACAGGTACAAATATAATAATCTCATCTCTGCTCCCAGGAAAGAATAATCACAAAGGTCATGTTATAAAGCCCTTTTATCCATAAAGGGTGTTTTCAAGAGTTTTCACAATGGTAAACCAGCCACTTGGAACTTGAAACACGTTTCCCTATTGAAATGATGTATAAATAGCAGAGTTTTCAGATAGAAATTCCTCCTCAGAACTTTATGAGAAATGGTTTCCAAATTCCAAATTCCAAGAATAACCAATTGAAAAAAATAATTTTAATTCCTCTGCAAGAATTAAACGTAACAATCAGCACAGAGACCTTACTGGTTCTAAGAAATACACCAATGTCAAGTCAAAAGCAAGAAGTAAAAGTGGACACATGAAGTTTAAGGTCAAGATCAACTTTCAGGAACAAAGACAAGGCTACATAAGAGAAATGATCAGTCTAGTCAGTTATTCGGGCTTGCAGCTGTTGCCTTATTGGACACTCACAGCCTATATGCACAGTATACCTTACCAAACTCCTATGGAAAGTGGTCCAAATGAACAAATCTGAGAGATAAAATAAGGCCTTAAAATGGCAGTTTAGACACACGATTTAGGGTGCTGTTAACCTCGCTAGAAGATCTAAATTTCATATTACTTGAATACTACCTAATAATGTTCACTAGCATTTTCCGGTGTTTAAATGTTCACCGTGGGCTATGGTTCTTAGTATATAACTTCCAGACTTATTCTTTCTTATTTATTCATTAAATATTTCTAGAAATCCATGATGATGAGTTTTAAGAATATAAAGAACATGGGATGTATTTTAAGAATAACTTATAATTTTGGAAATTCCCAAGAATTTTGATTGCTTCTTCCTAAATCCCAAATACTAATATATGTCTGTAATTTGGAACTATAACAGTAACTATAATGAAAAGTAAGAGTAGTTTTTAGAACAGAAGTGCCCGTGGGGACTGTGACACATTAGCATGGGCATTAACATCTTGGGGTAAATTAAATTATTAGAACTCCAGGTTAGTTGGGTAAGCTGCAGGCTCCCAAAGCACCTTTTCTTTTTTTTTTTTAAGAAAACACTTTACCTTAATTGTCTCAGTGTCTTTCTCTCTCATAGGCTTTAAGCATTGTTGAGTATAGGAGTTATAGCATCGCCTTTGTCACTAGATTCCCCAGTACCTCACACCAAGTTGAGCACATAGCAGCTTCTCAGTAAATATTTCCATAATGAAAACTAGTGAACACACGAACGAAAACAAAAGCATGAGGAGGGTGGTGCATAGAGAGGGAAGGTGTGGGAAGTGGCTATGGGACTTGACCCGGGTACCAGGACAGGAAAGGGGAAGGAAGAAGATCTGTGCATTGAGTAAAACAGAGGAAGACCTCAGACAACATGATGATATTGGCTGCCTGAGTACAAAGGACAATGGTCTTGAAAAGAGAGAGAAGAAAGTTGCTCAGAGAGAGGTATCCTGTACTTCACAATGCTGTCTGGAACAGCCCCAAAGGATACAGGCCATCACACTGCTTCAGTAAACCCCCCATTCCACCTTAGGGAGCTCCCACCTCCAACCCACCCTAGGCTGAACTGGACCAGATAACAACAGAATTGTGAGGACTTCGCCAAAAAAGTCTCCTTGGATTCACTTGAAAGCAAAAGCTATAGGAGGACAGAATGGATGCTGAGGTTAGAATCTGTTGCGTGTCCCGTCCCATTTGCCTCTTAGTGATGGGGTTGCAAAGTTAGGTCCAAAGTTACCAGAATTTTTAATTTGGTTTCAGCTTTGGTGAATTTTTTTTTTTCACATGCCAAAAATGAATGACTTTGGTTGGAGACTCTAGAGAGTAGAGAAGCAGCTTAAGTTGATTGGAGATGAAGGGAAATACTTAACATTAAGGCTAAAAGCTAGATAAAGTTAGAGCTAGATCCTAAGAGTCTATGAATGCCATTCTCCAAGAGTGTACCTCAGCCTCCAGGCCACTACGACTCACCATGTGGTCCATGGGCAAGCAGCAGCAACAGCATCTCCTTTTAAAAGACAGATTCTGGGGCCCCAGACCTTCAGAATCGGAATCTGAGTCTTGTCCTTGACAAGATGTCCAGATTAATTGAATTTATGTTACACTTAGACAAGCACTGGTCTAGGAAATGTGGAGTCATTGAGATTTCATATGGGGAAGTATCAAACGCATTTGTGTTCTAGAAGGGGGATTACAGAGAATGGATTAGGAGACTAGTGTGGCGGTAGAGAGCAATTACAAGGATATTCCAACAATTTAGATATGAAAGGCGGTGGGTCTGGCCATCAAAATGAGATGGGAATAAGAAGGAAACATCTAGAATTAAGACTTATTTAAAAGGTAGACTCAGGAGGACTTGGAGACTAATTAGATAGGAGTTTTAGAGACAAGAGGGGAGTGAAACTAAGGTGGGTGGTGTCTAGGTTGTCTCCCAGGCAGGCTGAAGTGGCGAATGGTACGACCCTCTTTAAGCACAAGAATAGAGAAAAGTAAATAAATAAAAGTACCAAAAGGAAGAATGATCATTTTAGCTTTGGACATATTGGCACCTTATGTGTGCTAGAAAGCAAGTGGAAATTCTGATCGGAAAACTCCACAGCATCATTATGAGAATTAAATAGGTACTGCAGCAAAAATACCGGTGGCAAGTCACAATGCACTATACAAATACATATAATAGTATTTTAAACAACTTCTCAACTTTTTTCCTCTGTGATTTTTTATATTCTGATTTTCATAAGGTAAGAAATGATTAATGGGCTTAATTATTGTCCTTGGGTTTTTTTTTAATTTTTTTAATGTTTATTTATTTTTGAGAGAGACAGAGTATGAGCAGGAGAGGAGCAGAGAGAGAGAGGGAGACACAGAATCCAAATCAGGATCCAGGCTCTGAGCTGTCAGCACAGAGCCCAACGTGGGGCTCGAACCCACAAGCCACGAGATCATGACCTGAGCCAAAGTCGAACACTTATCCAACTGAGCTACCCAAGTGCCCCTTAATTATTGTCCTCATAAAACTTTAATATGGAGTCTAACAGGAGATTGAAAGCTGAAAACCAGTGACAAAGTTAGGAAGTAAGAAACCTAGAAGATGGGGAATAGTGAATGGTGGTTTTAGCACTGACTGAATGAGGAAATGGGTACACAATCAGAAGTCACTGATAATACGTAGTGTAGAGCTACACTGTTCAGTGTGGTAGCAACTAGCCACATGTGGCTATTGAGCACCTAAAATGTCACTTGTTAAATTGAAATGTGATGTAAGTGAAAAATATGCACAGGAGTCAAAAGACTTAGTATACAAAAAGAATATATTATTGTTAACATATTATTAACATTGATTTCACCTGTTGCTCTTCATGTATGTGGCTCCCATTTGAGCCCTGCATTATATTTCTACTTAACAGTGCTGGAATACAGCAGGGCTATGAAACACTTATTGAGTCCCTTGGTTCTTGCATGTCCTCTTGCATATGCCATCACCTGTGTCATGTGGACTGGCTTGCCAAGAGTTTCCAGTTCCATCTTGATTTTCTTCTTTGCCCATTGCTTACCACCAATAAGTAGTATAAGTAATGGAAGGACATGGTCTATGATCTGCCAAATTCTCTTGGCCAGATCTTCTGCCCTCTTCCAGTATAGCCTGTCTTTCAATTTGTCTGCCACCATGAGTGACTTCTTGAAATCGGGTCAAGATGATTAGGGTTGGAAGGAATCCTCAGGATAATCTAACCCTACACCCTTTGTTTATGGGTGAAAAAATCCAGAGGTCCAGAAATGTCAGTAAATACACCTAAATTACTTGTTTTTTTTTTTACTACCTAACACTTTTCCCCAGATGGGAACCATTGACCTAAAGCAAAGTTTTATCTTCAGAGTCAAGTGGCTGCACAAAGATGTGAGAGGGGTTATAATGCAAATTTGACCACTTCCTTGCAGATGATGGGAAAAGAGCTGAGGAATTTGTTTTATGAAAATTCTGCTTCATCTGGAGAGTTTGCTTGGAAGAGGAGAAATTAATCATTTGCAGAGTTGGGAAAAGATTTATGGGGAAAATGTGGGAAGATGGACAGGGAGCCAACAAGAGATGAATCCAAGTTTCCCAAGCAGCAGTGAATGCTTTGTCTCTATTCACACATCATAGTAAGCCGTAGGTGTTCAAACAGAAAATATTACTAAAAGAAACATGTAGAAGCCTTACTGACCAGTGTTTCCTCCTTTAGATATAATTTTTTAATGTTTATTTATTTATTTTTGAGAGAGAGAGAGAGAGAGAGGGAGAGGGAGGCAGGGAGGGAGAGAGAGAGAGAATGAATGAATGAATGAATGCATGCATGCATGTGCAGGGGAGGGGCAGAGAGACAGACGGGGAGGCAGAGAATCCCAAGCAGGTTCTGTACCATCAGCATGGAACACAACCCTAAGAACCATGAGATCATGACCTGAGCCCAAATCAAGAGTTGGATGCTTAACCAATTGAGCCACCCAGGCACTCCTCTTTTAGATATAACTGATCAAGTCTAGTAGATTTAATTTGGCTATAGACTAGGAAACCATGTGACACCTCTGTGGTCCACCAGTTGTTCAAGATCATAATCAGACCATCTTTCCCCTGGCTGAAAGAAATTTTGAAAATACAAGTCATAATAATTTGCTAGGGCTGCTGAAATCAAGTACCACAAACTGTGAGGCTTAAAAAAGAAATGCATATCTCACAAATCTGGGGGCTAGACTTCTGAGATCAAGGTGTCAGCAGGGCCATGTTGCCTCTGAAACCTGTAGAGGAGAATTTTTCCTTGCATCTTTTTAGCTTCTCCTGGTTTCCTGGCAATCATCAGCATTCCTTGAGTTATAGGTGTAGCACCTCCATCTCTGCCTGTCTCATTACATGATGTTCTCTCCTCGTGTGTCTGTATCTCTGTGTCTCCTCCCTCTTCTCGTCTTCTCAACAGTCATATGGGAGTAAGAGCTCACCTTACTCCAACAAGACCTCATCTTAAATGATTACAACCACAGCAGTTCTCTTTCCAATTAAGGTCACATTGTGAGGTGCTGGGGGTTAGGGTTTAACATATCTTTTTGGAGGATACATTTCAACCATATATGATATTTGAATAGAAACTTTACCAAGACTTTGGGTCCAAAGAAGATGCCATAAACCCATTTCTCCCTGCCTAGTAAAACCATCAACTGTGGAAATAATGAAGAAAAGGGTAACTCTAAAAGGTGTTAGAACAATGGCAAACTGTGTTGGGACCCCAGAACTGGATGAAAACACAGCAGCTGGATGTCTTACATCTCTCCACTCAACAGAAAAAAATGACTCAGACTCTACATTTTCTGACCAAACTAGCAAAGGAAGATAGTCTAAATAGTTTAATTTCTCCTACAGATCAAATAGACCCTCTGACAACACCAGATAAGCCTCCAATACCACTCAAAAGGGTTAGCAGTTGGGAGCTCCACTACCAAAAAATGGCCAGGAGAAGCATTCTCTTTTCCACTGGGCCTGAGACTCTCCTCTCCAACTGAAAGACACTGAGGGGACCCAGCAGCACCAAGAGGGATCTCACCAAAACAAACCTGGCCATAAGTCTCATTGCTTTCCCAGGCCTGGGACTCTCTTCCTCCATCAGAAGCATGGGATGGCCAGTGGGCACCATTGTGGGAGATCTTGTGACAAGCTCCTGGTCCAAGAAATGCTCTCCATCTCCCACAGGCAGGAATACCACCTTTACTACAGGGGCCTGGCCAGGGAAGCCTCTTTGATCTCATAAGCCTGAGACCCCCTCTCCCCTCCTGAGAGAAATCCGCTGGCTCAGTATGTAGAAACCCCTCTCATATCTTAGGCAGCTTCAGTGGGGACCGACAGGGTCCCAGTGGCACCAGATAAGCACACCAAAATAATACCAGAAACACTTTAAAAATCAAACTGTCATTGGGACCACAGTCCACAGATGCAGGCCAGGACTGCAGGATAAACCTAAACAGAATGGCTGCATGCTAAAATGATATATTTAAATAGGACCTGGAGTCTCTTCACATAATAGATAAAATATCCAGGGTACAATGAAAAAAACAAGAACAACAACAACAACAACAAAAACTCACCTGTCATACCAAGAACCAAGAAAATCACAACTTGAATGAGAAAAGACAATCAAATGTCAGAATTACCTGACAAGGATTTTAAAGCAGCTGTCATAAAAATGCTTCCACAAGCAAGGACAAATTTCCTTGAAATGAATGAAAATATAGAAAATCCCCACAAAGAAAGAGAAGTTACTTTAAAAGCACCAAGTGAAAATTATAGAACTGAAAAATACAATAAGAGAAATTAAGAAAATCACTGCATGGGCTTAATAATAGAGTGGAAATGACAAGATAGAATCAGTGAATTTGAGAACATAAAAGTGGAATTTTTGCAACCTGACAACAGAAAAAAAAACTAACCAAAAAAATGGACAGAATTTAGGAACCTCTGGGGCAGTAACAAAAGAGCCAATATTTGCATCATTAAAGTTCCAAAAGGAAAAGCGAGGGCAAGACAAAAAAAAAGTATTCAAAGAAATAATGGCTGAAATCTTGCCTAATTTGGTGAAAGCCACAAACCTATAGATTCCAGAAGCTGAGAGAAACTGAAAAAAGATAAACCCAAAGAAATCTATGCCAACACACATCTAATTAAACTTCTGAAAACAAAAGACAAAGTAAAAATATCTTAAAAGCAGACAGAGGGAAAAATATATTAGAAGGAAATGCGAAGTTAAATGATGACAGGCTCTCATTTGAACCCATGGAGGCTAGAGGGAAATGGCATAACAATTTCCAAATATTGAAAAAAAGAATTATCAACCCCAAATTTTATATCTAGTTATATTAACTTTCTAGGGTTCCTACAATAAATTGCCACAAATGAAGTGGCTTACAACAGAAATTTATTCTCTCACAATTCTGGAGGGCCAAAGTCCAAAATCAAGACAATGCAACTGCACTCCCTCTGGCCTTTAGGGTGAATTCATTCTTTACTTCTCCCAATTTCTGGCGGCTCCAGGCACTCCTTGACTTGAGGCTGCTTAACTTCTGTCTCTTCCTCCATCTTCCCATAGCTGCCTCAGTGTTCCAGTCTCCTTATCTGTCTCAGTCTCTGTCTCTCAGTCTCTCTGTCTCAAATCTCTCTCTCTGTGTCTCAGTCTATCAGTCTCTGACTCTGTCTCTGCCTCTTAAAAGGATAATTGCCATTGAATTTAGGCCCCACTTAAAGATTTAATCTCTAGATGTTTATTTTTATTTTTAAATTTAATTTATTGTCAAATTGGCTTATATACAATACCCAGTGCTCATCCCAACAGGTGCCCTCCTCAATGCTCATCACCCACTTTCCCCTCTCCCCACCCCCCATCCACCCACAGTTTGTTCTCTGTATTTAAGAGTCTCTTATGGTTTGCCTCCCTCCCTCTCTGTTTGTAACTAGTTGTTGTTGTTGTTTTTCCCCTTCCCTTGCCCCAAGGTCTTAAGTTTCTCAAGATCCACATATGAGTGAAAACAAATGATATCTGCCTTTCTCTGACTGACTTATTTCACTTAGCATAATACCCTCCAGTTCCATCCACATTGCTGCAAATGGCAAGATTTTATTCTTTCTCATTGCCAAGTAGTATTCCATTGTACATATAAACCACATCTTCTTTATTCATTCTCTAGATGCTTAATTTAATTATATCTTTAAAACCTTTTTCCAAATTAGGTCACATTCCCTGGTTCTAAAATTAGGACATACACACACCTTTTGAGGATTACCACTCAATCTCCTACACTGGCAAAATTTTCCTTCAGGAATGAAGGGGAAATGAAGACATTCTCTCTCAGCTGAAGGAAAATGTAAAGAATCTTGTTACTAACAGACCTATTTTTAAAGACTGGCTGAAGGAAGTTCTTTGAACTGAAATAAAATGAGTAAATAAAGAAATAAAGTATTTGGAAGAAAAACCCATGGAAAGACCAGAAACACAAGCACATACAATAAAGTATCATTTTCTATATGATTTTTATGAATCCCATTTAGTGATGGAAATAAAACTTATAAACCATCTGATATTAAGTATAATGATATTGAAAAGTGAGGAAGGTAAAAGGAACCTAGAGTGAGCTTTCCATACTTCAAAGTGGTAAAGTGCTGATACCAGTAGCCTGTGGTCACTCCCATGTACATTACACTGTAACACCCAGAGCAGTCACTCTAGAAACTACACAAAGAGACACACTCAAAAATGCTATAAATAAAGCAAAATGGAACTAAAAAATGTTCAAGCAACCCGCAGGAAAGCCAGAAAAGAGAAACATGGGAATGAAAACCAGAGGAAACAAAAGAAGGAAATAAAATGGCAGATAATTTATCATACCAATAATTACCTGAAATGTAAATGACTTAAATATATCAATTAAAAAAACACAGAGATTGAAGAGTAGATTTTAAAAATGATTCAACTATGGGGCGCCTGGGTGGCTCCGTTGGTTAAGTGTCCAACTTCAGCTCTGGTCATGATCTCATGGTTCATGAAGCCCCGCATCAGGCTCTCTGCTATCAGAGCAGAGCCCGCTTCAGACCCTCCCTCTCTCAGTGTCCCTCTCTCTCTGTATGCATGCTTGCTCTCTCTCTTTCTCTCTCTCTCTCAAAAATAAACATTTTAAAAAATTCAACTATATGCTGTTTATAAGAAACTCATTTCAAATTCAAAGCATAGGTAGGTTGAAATTTTTTAATGGTCAAAGATATATCAGGCAAACATCAGTTTGAAAAATAATAAAAGAGCCAGGGTAACTTTATATGTGTGATAAAACTGTATAAAACTAAACACACATACAGAGGATGACAAGTACAAATGGGGAAATATGAATGAGGCAGGTGGAGGGTACTGATACCTATATCCTGGTTATGATATTGTACTACCGTTTTGCAAAATATTTTCATTAGGGGAAACCAGGCAAAAGGTGAACAGGATCATTCTATTTTTTCTTACTACTGCATGTGAATTGACAGTTATATCAACAAAAATTTCAATTAGGAAAAAGTTTACCCAAAAACAAAGTAAATCTCCAATTGAAATGAATATTCTTCTAGCTCTGTTTTAGAACGAGACAGCAAGAACAGAGTTAGTATTCTCTTTCTCCCCCCTTGTCTAAAAAGTCAAACAAATCACATTTACTTATTTAACATTTACTTACTGCCTACATGACCACACTCATAGTGAAACGTTCCAAAATCAAGCCTCTTGATAATTTAACCTCTGAAAAAATAATAATGATATAAAGTATAAATATTTTCATAGGATAAATAAGTCATAGTGTTATCAAATGGGGCCAAAAGAGAGACTGAAAGATTGCTTAGTCTAGTTTTTTAGGAATCCAGAAACATCTCTTTTTTAAAGGATTCAGGTCCAAAATCGTTACCGAGACTCTGTATGGAAGGACAAAAGCAGCACATTTGGATGAATTATCTTTGCTTGTGTGTACTACATTGGAATGCAGCTTCCCATGACTTATTCAATAAATGAACCCAATCCCCTTTGGTCTGTAGGCATAAACCATGATTAGGCACTGTCTTCTCTTCAATTCTAAATTATTGTGGAATCTAGGGATACTTTTGCTTATGAATATCGATACTTAATCTGTTCTACACGGCAAGTAGTTTAATCTGTAATATCACTTTATGGATTGTCTCTTTATATTACCCTATTTAAATGACCATATTAACATAAGCCTGTAACTAAGGATACTTTAAGGATGAAAACAAAAAAGAGAAAAAGATGTGCTGTCATTACGAACCAAAGAGTCTGCCTTCTGGAGCTGTTTTTTACAGTAACACACAGAATGAGCAAGGCACAATGAACAAGGAAATAATACCACCGTTGACTTACTGGAAGAAGAATTGGCAGCCGTCTGTGTGTAGCAAGTGAGTCCCAGGCATTTTGATGGTATTTACTCCCCGAGAGAGCCTTCTGGGCCCAGAGGCTAGAGCCTTGCAAATGTTCTGGAGCCACAGGACAAGAATGTCTAAGGAAGAAATGGACAATCGGCATTTATTATTTTTTTTCTCCACTTCATTCTGATGCGTAATCTACTGATCAAATTTGGAGAAATCGGTGTACCAAATGAGAGTTAGCAAACTTTTTCTGAAAAAGTGCAAATAGCTTATATCTTAGACTTTGGGGGCCAAATGATCTTTCTTGACACTATTCAACTCTAGCATGAAACCAGCCAGAGACGATATGTAATCAAACATTTATGGCTGCATTCCAGTGAAACTTGACTTACGGATGCTGGAATTTATATCTCATGAAACGTTCACATATCATGAAATATTCTTCACTGGATTTTTCAGCCATTTAAAAATATAAAAGCCTTTCTTAGCTCTCAGAATGAACAAAACTAGGTGGTAGGCAGGATTTGTCCAGCAGCCTTAATTTGCTGAACCCTGAATGAAATTATCCATGGTATCAATATTTCCTTCATGAGTAGTGATTATAATTTGGCTTATATTGCTGGACCTACAGAAAGAACACAGCATTGATTATTACTTTCTTTCCTTTTTTGAGTTAATATTGCTTAAATAGCTAAAAATCCTAATTCCTTTCACGTTGAGAGCAGAAAACATTGAAATTGATGTTTACATAAGCAGCGAAGCATATCAAAGAACTATCTGAATTCTCTGCATGACAAATAAGTGGTATTTTGTGCCCAAGTTAATCAGTTTGAGAACCATCAGTGAAAAAATTTTAAAAGAATTCTGTTCAGCTCTTCATTTTATTTGTGTAGTTGTAGTTACTACATGATGTATGATGGTCCATTTAATGTAATGTAACTTTAAATGCTGTTGGTTTAATTTGAGTAGCTTTTTAATGAAAGCAAACCAACATTTTCTGCTTCATTGCTTAACAGAATAAGTTAGGAATGAGGATAATGCATGAATATGAAAATATGGATAATCTTAAAATGATGACTCAAGATGCTTCTCCCATATATTTTCTCTTAATGAAATACAAATGAGGTCTGGAATTGTTCTGTTAAATTACACCGTGGGGCTTCTGCTGCCTCTGTCTTTATGCTACTGGAGGTAAATAGAGGTTATAATGCATTTCACTTTGAGGGAAGGGGCTAGAATCACCAAATGCAATCTAACTGCAGCTAAATGGTTGAGATAAACAAAAAATACAGGTAAGAAGGTGGCTTATAATTATTGAGGAGTTATTTGTTTTTCTTTTTCTTAACAGAATTCACAGGACTGAAACCAAAAATTCATTCAACAAGCACTTATTGAAAGCCTATGATTCAGACAGGGCTATAACACTAAATCACCCTGATAAGCCCTGGCCTCATAGACATTCCAATCTAGTGGAAAGAGCCAGATAATTAACAAGCAAGCAATTAAATGCCTAGTTTGTCATACGGTGATAATAAGATAACAGGGAGAAGTGACTATGGTATGACAATACCTACCACTTTCTATTGAGTGTCAAGAAATAGACCATGGAGGTGATATCTGAACATAAAAACCCAAATGAATGAGAAAGCAAGCCACATGGATATTTAGGAGAAGAACATTCTCAAACAGACAATGGCAAACAAAAACACCCAGGGATGGGACTGTGCTAGGAATGTACCAGAACAGCAAGGAGGCCAGTGTGAATGGAGAAAGGGTGGGAAAGGATACTTCATAAGACAGGTATTCTTCTCTGTTTTGTTCACTGCTGGATCCTTTGCATTTGAGACAGTGTTTAACACAGAGTAGGTACTAAGTAAATGTTTGCAGAATGAATGGATTAATGAACAAATGTATGAGAATAGAGAGAAAAAAGAGGGTGTAGATCACATAGAGCCTCATAAGTCACTGTAACAACATTGGATTTGACTAAGTTAAGAATAGGAGTCATTGAAGAGCTCCAAGCAGAGAAGTATCATGATCTTTTCTGGATCTTTAAAGGATCACTAGATTTATAGTAGGTTAGACTGCAGGGAGAAAGGCCTGAGCAGGAAGAACAGGAAGAAAGCTATTTCAACAATAAACAGTATCTGACAGTTGAATCAGCAGACTCTGCACAACAATTATTTAAGACCTGAATTACAGGAATGTGTAAAACTGGCGGGGTGTTATACATTAAGCATGGGGTCAAATTAAGCTATATGGTAATGAACTAAGGCTAGCTGTGTATTCTACCTAGATTTTCATGGGAGTCAGAGTGCAGCTGATGATCCGAGCTTCAGTGTTGCCAACTCAGACTCTTTTGATCAGTTCACACATGGTAATCAGGCTCTTGAAATGAACTCATGTCAACTAAATTCCCACGGAAAAGAGTGTAGACATATGCTGCAGAACAATACAGGTTATTGGCACCAACAGAACCTGATTAAAGGGTAGGCAAACAGCTGATTTCCAAGATGCCAATTCATAAAGGCTACAAAACCATTACTCTAATTATATCAGGATTGAAAGAACTATTTTTTATCTAAGCTCCTCTTATTTTTTTTTGAGTTTTTATTATTATTATTATTATTATTGGTAAAAGAATAGTCCTACAAAACAATATAGAATTGGAAACAAAAAAGCCTTAATAAGCATGAAGAAAAAGAGATGAAAATAAAATTCAATAATATGATATAATAACAATGTACTTGTCTATACTTTTTTATTATTTATTTATTTATTTATTTATTTATTTATTTATTTATTTAATATATGAAATTTATTGTCAAATTGGTTTCCATACAACACCCAGTGCTCATCCCAAAAGATGCCCTGTTCAATGCCCATCACCTACCCTCCCCGCCCTCCCACCCCCCATCAACCCTCAGTTTGTTCTCAGTTTTTAAGAGTCTCTTATGCTTTGGCTCTCTCTCCCACTCTAACCTCTTTTTTTCCTTCCCCTCCCCCATGGGTTTCTGTTAAGTTTCTCAGGATCCACATAAGAGTGAAACCATATGGTATCTGTCTTTCTCTGTATGACTTATTTCACTTAGCATCACACTCTCCAGTTCCATCCACGTTGCTACAAAGGGCCATATTTCATTCTTTCTCATTGCCACGTAGTACTCCATTGTGTACATAAACCACAATTTCTTTATCCATTCATCAGTTGATGGACATTTAGGCTCTTTCCACAATTTGGCTATTGTTGAGAGTGCTGCTATAAACATTGGGGTACAAATGCCCCTATGCATCAGTACTCCTGTATCACTTGGGTAAATTCCTAGCAGTGCTACTGCTGGGTCATAGGGTAGGTCTATTTTTAATTTTTGAGGAAACTCCACACTGTTTTCCAGAGTGTCTGTACCAGTTGGCATTCCCACCAACAGTGCAAGAGGGTTCCTGTTTCTCCACATCCTCTCCAGCATCTATAGTCTCCTGATTTGTTCATTTTAGCCACTCTGACTGAAGTGAGGTGATATCTGAGTGTGGTTTTGATTTGTATTTCCCTGATGAGGAGTGACGTTGAGCATCTTTTCATGGGCCTGTTGGCCATCTGGATGTCTTCTTTATAGAAGTGTCTATTCATGTTTTCTGCCCATTTCTTCACTGGATTATTTGTTTTTTGGGTGTGGAGTTTGGTGAGCTCTTTATAGATTTTGGATACTAGCCCTTTGTCTGATATGTCATTTGCAGATATCTTTTCCCATTCCGTTGGTTGCCCTTTAGTTTTTTTGATTGTTTCCTTTGCTGTGCAGAAGCTTTTTATCTTCATGAGGTCCCAATAGTTCATTTTTGCTTTTAATTCCCTTGCCTTTGGGTATGTGTCAAATAAGAAATTGCTGCGGCTGAGGTCAGAGAGGTCTTTTCCTGCTTTCTCCTCTAGGGTTTTGATGGTTTCCTGTCTCACATTCAGGTCCTTTATCCATTTTGAGTTTATTTTGGTGAATGGTGTAAGAAAGTGGTCTAGTTTCAACCTTCTGCATCTTGCTGTCCAGTTCTCCCAGCACCATTTGTTAGAGACTGTCTTTTTTCCATTGGATATTCTTTTCTGCTTTGTCAAAGATGAGTTGGCCATACTTTTGTGGGTCTAGTTCTGGGGTTTCTATTCTATTCCATTGGTCTATGTGTCTGTTTTTGTGCCAATACCATGCTGTCTTGATGATGACAGCTTTGTAGTAGACGCTAAAGTCTGGGATTGTGATGCCTCCTGCTTTGGTCTTCTTCAAAATTACTTTGGCTATTCGGGGCCTTTTGTGGTTCCATATGAATTTTAGGATTGCTTGTTCTAGCTTTGAGAAGACTGCTGGTACAATTTTGATTGGGACTGCATTGAATGTGTAGATAGCTTTGGGTAGTATTGACATTTTAACAATATTTATTCTCCCAACCCATGAACACGGAAAGTTTTTCCATTTCTTTATATCTTCTTCAATTTTCTTCATGAGCTTTCTATAGTTTTCAGCATACAGATCTTGTACATCTTTGGTTAGATTTATCCCTATGTATTTTATGCTTCTTGGTGCAATTGTGAATGGGATCAGTTTCTTTATTTGTCTTTCTGTTGCTTCACTATTAGTGTATAAGAATGCAACTGATTTCTGTACATTGATTTTGTATCCTGCAACTTTGCTGAATTCATGTATCAGTTCTAGCAGACTTTTGGTGGAGTCTATAGGATTTTCCATGTATAATATCATGTCATCTGCAAAAAGTGAAAGCTTGACTTCATCTTTGCCAATTTTTTAAACAAAATTTTTTAATGTTTATTTTTAACGTTTTTTTTTATTTATTTTTGAGACAGGGAGAGACAGAGCATGAACAAGGGAGGGCCAGAGAGAGAGGGAGACACAGAATCCGAAACAGGCCCCAGGCTCCGAGCTGTCAGCACAGAGACTGACGCGGGGCTCGAACCCATGGACTGCGAGATCATGACCTGGGTGGAAGTCAGACGCTCAACCGACTGAGCCACCCAGGCGCCCCAATCTTTGCCAATTTTGATGCCTTTGATTTCCTTTTGTTGTCTGATTGCTGATGCTAGAACTTCTAACACTATGTTAAACAGCAACGGTGAGAGTGGACATCCCTGTCGTGCTCCTGATCTCAGGGGGAAAGCTCTCAGTTTTTCCCCATTAAGGATGATGTTAGCTGTGGGCTTTTCATAAATGGCTTTTATGATGTTTAAGTATGTTCCTTCTATCCCGACTTTCTCGAGGGTTTTTATTAAGAAAGGATGCTGAATTTTGTCAAATGTTTTTTCTGCATCGATTGACAGAATCATATGGTTCTTATCTTTTCTTTTATTAATGTCATGTATCACGTTGATTGATTTGCGAATGTTGAACCAGACCTGCATCCCAGGAATGAATCCCACTTGATCATGGTGAATAATTCTTTTTATAACCTGAATTTGCTTTGCTAGTATCTTACTGAGAATTTTTGCATCCATATTCATCAGGGATATTGGCCTGTAGTTCTCTTTTTTTACTGGGTCTCTGTCTGGTTTAGGAATCAAAGTAATACTGGCTTCATCGAATGAGTCTGGAAGTTTTCCTTCCCTTTCTATTTTTTGGAATAGCTTGAGAAGGATAGGTATTATCTCAGCTTTAAATGTCTAGTAGAATTCCCCAGGGAAGCCATTTGGTCCTGGACTCTTATATGTTGGGAGATTTTTGATAACTGATTCAATTTCTTCGCTGGTTATGGGTCTGTTCAAGCTTTCTATTTCCTCCTGTTTGAGTTTTGGAAGTGTGTGGGTGTTTAGGAATTTGTCTATTTCTTCCAGGTTGTCCAGTTTGTTGGCATATAATTTTTCATAGTATTTCCTGATAATTGCTTGTATTTCTGAGGGATTGGTTGTAATAATTCCATTTTCATTCATGGCTTTATCTATTTGGGTCATCTCCCTTTTCTTTTAGAGAAACCTAGCTACAGGTTTATCGAGTTTGTTTATTTTTTTCAAAAAACCAATTCTTGGTTTCATTGACCTGCTCTACAGTTTTTTTAGATCCTATATTGTTTATTTCTGCCCTGATCTTTATTATTTCTCTTCTTCTGCTGGGTTTGGGGTGTCTTTGCTGCTCTGCTTCTATTTCCTTTAGGTGTGCTGTTAGATTTTGTATTTGGGATTTTTCTTGTTTCTTGAGATAGGCCTGGATTGCAATGTATTTTCCTCTCAGGACTGCCTTTGCTGTATCCCAAAACGTTTGGATTGTTGTATTTTCATTTTCGTTTGTTTCCATATATTTTTTAATTTCTTCTCCAATTGCCTGGTTGACCCATTCATTCTTTAGTAGGGTGTTCTTTAACCTCCATGCTTTTGGAGGATTTCCAGACTTTTTCCTGTGGTTGATTTCAAGCTTCATAACATTGTGGTCCGAAAGTATGCATGGTATGATCTCAATTCTTGTATATTTATGAAGGGCTGTTTTGTAACCCAGTATGTGATCTATCTTGGAGAATGTTCCATGTGCACTCGAGAAGAAAGTGTATTCTGTTGCTTTGGGATGCAGAGTTCTAAATAGATCTGTCAAGTCCATCTGATCCAATGTCTCATTCAGGGCCCTTGTTTATTGACCATGTGTCTAGATGATCTACCCATTGTTGTAAGTGGGGTATTAAAGTCCCCTGCAATTACCACATTCTTGTCAATAAGGTTGCTTATGTTTGTAATTGTTTTATATATTTGGGAGCTCCCGTATACAGCGCATAGACATTTATAATTGTTAGCTCTTCCTGATGGATAGACCCTGTAATTATTATATAATGCCCTTCTTCATCTCTTGTTACAGCCTTTAATTTAAAGTCTAGTTTGTCTGATATAAGTATGGCTACTCCAGCTTTCTTTTGACTTCCAGTAGCATGATAGTTCTCCATCCCCTCACTTTCAATCTGAAGGTGTCCTCAGGTCTAAAATGAGTCTCTTGTAGACAGCAAATAGATGGGTCTTCTTTTTTTATCCATTCTGATACCCTATGTCTTTTGGTTGGTGCATTTAGTCCATTTACATTCAGTGTTATTATAGAAAGATATGGGTTTAGAGCCATTGTGATGTCTATAGGTTTCATGCTTGTAGCGATGTCTCTGGTACTTTGTCTCACAGGATCCCCCTTAGGATCTCTTGTAGGGCTGGTTTAGTGGTGGTGAATTCCTTCAGTTTTTGTTTGGAAAGACCTTTACCTCTACTTCTATTCTAAATGACAGACTTGCTGGATAAAGGATTCTCGGCTTCATGTTTTTTCTGTTCATCACATTGAAGATTTCCTGCCATTCCTTTGTGGCCTGCCAAGTTTCAGTAGAGAGATCCGTCACGAGTCTTATCGGTCTCCCTTTATATGTTAGAGCATGTTTATCCCTAGCTGATTTCAGAATTTTCTCTTTATCCTTGTATTTTGCCAGTTTCACTATGATATGTCATGCAGAAGATCGATTCAAGTTACGTCTGAAGGGAGTTCTCTGTGACTCTTGGATTTCAGTGCCTTTTTCCTTCCCCAGATCAGGGAAGTTCTCAGCCATTATTTCTTCAAGTACACCTTCAGCACCTTTCCCTCTCTCTTCCTCCTCTGGAATACCAATTATGCGTAGATTATTTCTCTTTAGTGCATCACTTAGTTCTCTAATTTTCCCCTCATACTCCTGGATTTTTTTTACCTCTCTTTTTCTCAGCTTCTTCTTTTTCCATAATTTTATCTTCTAGTTCACCTATTCTCTCCTCTGCCTCTTCAATCCGAGCTGTGGTCACCTCTATTTTATTTTGCAGCTCATTAATAGCATTTTTTAGCTCCTCCTGGCTGTTCCTTAGTCCCTTGATCTCTGTAGCAATAGATTCTCTTCTGCCCTCTATACTGTTTTCAAGCCCAGCGATTAATTTTATGACTATTATTCTAAATTCACTTTCTGTTATATTTATTTATTTTTTTAATTTTTTTTTCAACGTTTATTTATTTTTGGGACAGAGAGAGACAGAGCATGAATGGGGGAGGGGCAGATAGAGAGGGAGACACAGCATCGGAAACAGACTCCAGGCTCTGAGCCATCAGCCCAGAGCCCGACCCGGGGCTCGAACTCACGGACCGCGAGATTGTGACCTGGCTGAAGTCGGATGCTCAACTGACTGCGCCACCCAGGTGCCCCTCTGTTATATTTAAATTGTTTTTGGTCAGTTCATTAGCTGTCGCTATTTCCTGGAGATTCTTTTGAGGGGAATTCTTCTGTTTCATCATTTTGGATAGTCCCTGGAGTGGTGCGGAATTACAGGGCACTTCCCCTGTGCTGTCTTGAATAACTTGCATTGGTGGGCAGGACCACCATCAGACCTGACGTCTGCCCCCAGCCCACCGCTGGGGCCACAGTCAGACTGGTGTGTACCTTCCCTTTCCCTCTCCTAGGGGCGGGATTCACTGTGGGGTGGTGTGGCCCATCTGGGCTACTTGCACACTGCCAGGCTTGTGGTGCTGGGGATCTGGCATATTAGCTGGGGTGAATTGGCAAGGTGCACGGGGGCAGGAGGGGCAGGCTCAGCTCGCTTTTCCTTTGAAGATCTGCTTCAGGAGGGGCCCTGCGGCACCAAGAGGGAGTCAGATCCGCTGGAGAGACGGATCTGCAGAAGCACAGCATTGGGTGTTTGCTCAATACAAGCAAGTTCCCTGACAGGAACTGGTTCCTTTTGGGATTTTGGCTGGGGGATGGGCGAGGGAGATGGCGCTGGCGAGCGCCTTTGTTCCCCGCCAAGCTGCACTCTGTCATCCAGGGCTCAACAACTCTCCCTCCCATTGTCCTCCAGCCCTCCCATTCTCGGAGCAGATCTGTTAACTTATAACCTTCCAGATGTTAAGTCCCGCTTACTGTTGGAACACACTCCATCCAGCCCCTACGCTTTTGCAAGCCAGCTCGGGGGCTCTGCTTGGCCAGCGGGCTGCCCCTCCACCCGGGCTCCCTCCCGCCAGTCCGTGTAGCGCACACCTCCTCTCCACCTTTCCTACCCTCTTCCATGGACCTCTTGTCTATGCTTGGCTCCAGAGAATCCGCTCTGCTAGTCTTCTGGTGATTTTCTGGGTTATTTAGACAGGTGTGGGTGGAATCTAAGTGATACCCAGGACGCGGTGAGCCCAGCATCCTCCTATGCCTCCATCTTCTGTACTTGTCTATCTCTAGGCTCCTCTTAGAGAGACTAGTTTCAAAAGATAGCTAGCCACTGAAACACATTCTCTGGATTCATGGCCTCGTGTGGTCATCCACCCTCCTCCTATCTGGGCTGCGCCCATGACTTCTTACCAATAGAATGAGATAGATGTGACCCTGCATGACTTCAAGGGCCAGGTAAGAACAAGTCATCTACTTGCCATCTTCTTCTCTAGAAACATTCATTTTGGGAAGCCATCAGTAATATAAAAAGTCCCTCTACCCTGCTTAGAAACCACATGGAGGGGCTTTACAGACACTCTTTCAAGGCAACAGGTATGTTTTGGACCTTCAAGACCAGGCTACCTACTAGCTGAATACCAAGTGACTCTAGTCTGGAATCACCCTACCAAATCCTGCCCAAATTCCCGAGTCACAAAAATCATGAATAAATAAAATGGTTGTTGTTTTAGCCACTCAGTTTTGAGGTAGTTTTGAGGTAGTTTCTTATGCAGCCACAGTTAACCAGAACAATAGTGTGTGGGATTGGTACAAATAATTTAGTAAACCACTTGAGCAGAAGCAGTATCCTTATGAGGCATAATGAAATGGCCACTGAGGATTATTAAGCCAACTTCCAATGACAATGGCTAGGTGCATTTACATACAGGTGAGGTATCCATGTTTGGAGTAAGATATTTTAGTTGCTGAGAGCAGAAGAGAGGAGACATGGCCACCAGTAGTCTTTAGCCATCATTCTTTCACAGCATAAGGTGCCCACATGTGTGGGTCTAACCTGGGGCATTGGCCACTCCTTCTCTGGTCAGGAGACCCATTCAGAAGAAAACCAAATCATGTATCAGAATGTTGCTCTTTGAACAATGGATTAGCACATAGAGAGCAGATATCTTTAT
Source organism: Prionailurus viverrinus (assembly GCF_022837055.1). NCBI lineage: Eukaryota > Metazoa > Chordata > Mammalia > Carnivora > Felidae > Prionailurus > Prionailurus viverrinus. The sequence continues at coordinate 17,818,631 of NC_062569.1, forward strand.
TGGAATAATTCTTCCATTTTGTTACTTAAGATACAAACTAGATGTTTGTGATGGAGACTAGATGTTTGAAATTCCTTAAAGGACAAAATTCCAACTTCTTTTTAACAAAGCCTTATAGTGTATTTTCATGATTAGTTAGTATGGAAAATGCTAAGCCATGGCTACTATTGCCCTGTTTCTAAAACCTCTATGTAATTCCATTCTTAATGCAGGAAAAATAACACTATACAATGCGATTTGCCCCCAGAACTCTAACATTTCAAGGAGCAGGCATATTTAATGGCTTTCTAAGTCCCCTCCAAGACACCCCTCAGCAAAACTGGTTAAGCTTAACTTTTTTCTCACTTAAGGGATTCAGTATGTAGATAGCTAATTAGTGTACAGTATCATTTGGTTTCAAGAATATTGTTTTAGAAGACTTATAACTAGAAAAATTCATTTTGTCTTTGGTATAATTCACAAGAACAGTAATCCTTAGCAATAGCCAATTTTTTTTTAATATATGAAATTTATTGTCAAATTGGTTTCCATACAACACCCAGTGCTCATCCCAAAAGGTGCCCTCCTCAATGCCCATCACCCACCCTCTCCTCCCTCCCACCCCCCATCAACCCTCAGTTTGTTCTCAGTTTTCAAGAGTCTCTTATGCTTTGGCTCTCTCCCACTCTAACCTCTTTTTTTTTTTTTCTTTTTCCCCCTCCCCCATGGGTTCCTGTTAAGTTTCTCAGGATCCACATAAGAGTGAAACCATATGGTATCTGTCTTTCTCTGTATGGCTTATTTCACTTAGCATCACACTCTCCAGTTCCATCCACGTTGCTACAAAAGGCCATATTTCATTTTTTCTCATTGCCACGTAGTATTCCATTGTGTATATAAACCACAATTTCTTTATCCATTCATCAGTTGATGGACATTTAGGCTCTTTCCATAATTTGGCTATTGTTGAGAGTGCTGCTATGAACATTGGGGTACAAGTGCCCCTATGCATCAGTACTCCTGTATCCCTTGGATAAATTCCTAGCAGTGCTAGCAATAGCCAATTTTTAAGGAATGTTCATTTATGGCAAGTACTATAAAAAATAAGTCTTATCAATGTCACATAAACACAATAATGTAAATATTATCATAATTTACCTTTTATGCATCAGAAAACTAAGATTTGGAAAGTTTTAATTATTCACTCAAGTAGAAGTGCCTGATGCCTAAGTCTGCATTCTTAAAACACTACATTGCACATGGTTATAATAAGATAAGGTCTGCCTGTAAGAGGTTATAAAGATAAACTTTGGCCCCTAAAATGATAAATATTATTTTTTAGCTTAGAACTTCATCTTAGTCCTCACAATATACAAGATAAAACTCATTTGTATGATTTGCTTATAATCAACATTGTAAAACTATGGCAGTATTAATTTGGCATTAAATTATCATCATATAATATCATACATAACTGAAAAAGAACTGCTATCAATAAAAGCCACAGAAGAGTTCACTCTCAGGAAAACATTTCACTGAACTATTATTCTCTTGAAATAAACATGAGAAAAATAGTAAAGTCTTGAAAAACATCCAAACCCATTTCACTATCACATGTGATTCTGGCAGGCTTGTCTTCATTTATTTGGCCTTTAGGATTTCACAGTATTGATGATATGCCCACAAAAAAGGGGAAAATAGCCATGACTGAAAATATGGATCTTATTTAAACGCATAAAAATTCCATTTGCAACACCCAGTATTCTGGATGTTTTGTTTTTATTTTTTGGTGGCCAAAAAACATAAATTTATTTAATGTGAAAACTGGTAAAGTTGGGCGTTCCCATTTAAAGGGTGTTGAGCTAGCCTCTTTGCCTTCCAACTAAAATATCTTTGAAGTTAGAAAAGCTTACTACAATGCTGGAAATTAACACGACTGACTTAAGGTCAGAGTCTAGAAGAAGTTTCTATCAGGCTGATGAAAACAGATGGAGAAAAACCAGAGGGGGACCAACTGACGTTTTGTCCCAGGAGATAGAGCATCCTTTCCTGCTTAAAAGAATGCAGTAAATATTTTATCCTTTTCCACTTTCCTTAACTGGACCTGGGGCAATAAGAAAAATGAACAACTTTCTCCTACATGATCTACCTTTCTGGGGCTCCAGAGGAATACTCGTCAAGTATCTTTATAGTCATAATGAAACTATAACCTCCAGAACATAGTAGGATGGGAAGAAGGTATTCAGCATGGTGGAGGGTGTGGCTAGACTGGCAGTGATGCCTTTCACCTCTAGTCTTGAAAAACAAAGGGCTACAAGAGGAAGAGCCTGGTGGCACTATGCTATGGACTGAAATGTGTTCTCAAAAATTCATATGTGGAAGCACTAGCCTCCACTGGGACTGTATTTGGAGATACGGTCTTTAGGAAGGTACGTAAGGTTTTCTGAGATCATAAGAGTAGAGCTGTGATCTTATGGGATTAGTGTCCTTACAAGAAGAAACATGAGGGACACATGAGTGGTTCAGTGGGGTAAGCATTCAACTCTTGATTTCAGCTCAGGTCATGATCTCCTGGTCATGGGATTGAGCCCTGCATTGGGCTCCACGCTGGGCATGGAGCCTGCTTGAGATTCTCTCTCCTTCACCCTTTGCCCCCCCCCCCCCGCAAGCTCACACATGCATGTGTGCGCACTCTCTCGTGTGCGCTCTCGAAGAAGAAGAAGAAGAAGAAGAAGAAACACCAGAGAGCTCATGCTCCCTTGCTTCCTCTTGTGCTCTTTCCCCCACCATGTGAGGACATGCTGATAAGACAGCTGTTTCCAGGCGAAGAAGAGAGCTTTCACTAGAAATTCAATCAGCTACCACCTTGATCTTAAACTTGTTGCCTCTGGAACTGTAAGAAAATAAAGTTTTGCTGTTTAAGGCATCCAGCCTATGTTATCCTGTTATGGCAGCTGAAGCAGACAAGACACACTATTATATAAGGGACTGACTTTCATGGTGTGCCCGTCACTTTAGCCTTACAAAGAACCAGGCAATGATGGCAGGAACAGATGCCAGCTTAGTGTTCTAAATGAATCTCCATTATGTTAAGAATTATAAAAATTTAATGCATAAACGGGGCGCCTGGGTGGCTCAGCCGGTTAAGCGGCCGACTTCGGCTCAGGTCATAATCTCACGGTCCGTGGGTTCGAGCCCCGCGTCGGGCTCTGTGCTGACAGCTCAGAGCCTGGAGCCTGTTTCAGATTCTGTGTCTCCCTCTCTCTCTGTCCCTCCCCTGTTCATGCTCTGTCTCTCTCTGTCTCAAAAATAAATAAACATTAAAAAAAATTTTTAAAAAATTTAATGCATAACATTAAAGAGTACCTCATCAAATAAGAAGTATAGCCATGTTTATGAATATAAGATGTAATATTGTCAAGATATTTGTTCAAGGCATTCCAAAATGGGACAACAAGATTTTCTATAGTTCAACAACATTTTTCAAAAACTTACATAGCAGAGCATAAGACCAAGATACACACAAAGAACACTTGGGAGGAAAAAATAAAATTAGAGGGACTAGCTGTCATGATATTAAGACTTGGTATAGATCTTGTATGTAAGACCAAGTTATTTGGTGCAAAGATAGAAAAATAGACCTGGATAGGGATACCAGAACGAGTTGAACATGTATATGGAAAGTTCTTATATAATGGTTGACATTTCAGCCTGGTAGGGGAAAAAAACAGAAACAAAAAAGGTTGACTCTGTGGGGGAAAAAATGACATTTGATCCCTATCTCACACTATCCTTATAGATCAATTCCAGGCAGATTAATGATTTATATGTAGAAGACAAAATTTCAAAACCCTTAGAGTCAATACACCTTCATGTACCTTTATGACATGAAGATTAATAAACCATAAAACAAATTAGATGCAGGCCTGAGTAGCTATGTCAATATCAGGTAAGATAAAAATCAGGGTATGAAAGATAAATTGGCAACAACATATGCTGGGAAAAGGAAAAGCATATCAAAAGCATGCAAGCTCACGAACACAGGCACCTAAGAATATAGACTCAAAAAATGTAGAGCAACATTGAATTGAATGCAACATGTCCCTCTCAGAATCAAATAAGTTAAGCTTATTCAATAAGTTAAGCTTATTCAATAAGTTAAGCAAAAATTCAAAAGAAGTTAAAATACCAAAACTGACATAACAGATCTATATGGAAGTTGACACTTAAAAATAAGAGAACACATATTTTCTTGGAGTAAAGAAAATCAATTGCATAGAGTTCCACAAGGAGAATCTCAATAAATTAAAATAAATTGTATCTATTATATTTTCTGACCATTAAGAAAAAATGGGAAATCAATAAGTCTAAAAGCTGCATATATATATAGGCATGAAATAACTTATTACTAAGTAACCCCTCTACCAAAGAAGAAAAAAAATAAGGGAAATCTAAAAACACTAAAAGGTGAAAAACTGCAAATATTTTATAAAAGCTTTTAGGTCATAGCTAAAGTGATATTCAATAGGAAATTTTATAGCTTTAAATGCATACAGCAGAAAACAAAACAAAAAAAATGGAAAAAATGAGCAATGAACAATGAAGGAAGATGGGAAGAGAGCAATAGAGCAAATCCAAAGAGACAAAAAGGAAGGTAATAACAAAAATAAGTACAATAATTAAAGCAATAAAACACATGGAAACAATAGAGAAGATTGATGAAATCAAAAGCTAGAATTTTGAAAACCTTAATGAGAGTGCTGACAGAAGTTAATCAAATACCCCTTTTATTTATGAACAGAGATTCAAAGTTAAAGAGAAAATATATGGATAAATGATAGAACAGAATCTTCTAGCTAATATAACCAACAACATTGTAAAAAATAAAGAGCAGGATTTATCGCACTAATGCAAGAAATATCAGGAAATCTATCCACACAATACCCCACATTAAGGAATTAAAGAAGGAAAAGTGTATGATTATTTCAATACATGCTGAAAAAATAATGGTAAAAGTTCACCATCAATTTTTTATTAAAACACTAGAAAAATAGAAATAAAAATGTCCTAAATTTGTAGACAGCTATATATCTTAAAAAACTGTAACAAACACTACACCAAATGGAAGAACCATAGACACATTCCAATTAAAACTGTAATCAAAACAGAATACTACTATCACCATTATCATTAAACATAAGACTTGTCCAGTGTAAAGTCTTGTCCAGTGTAATATGCTAAGCAAAAGAAATAAAAGATATAAGCCTTTCTTTCCAGATATGGAAAGAAGTATAAGGGAAAATAAAATTAAAATTATAAAATATAAATATAAAATTAAAAATATAAAATATCTGTCAGTACTACCCAAAGCAATCTACATATTCAATGCAACCCCTATCAAAATAACACCAGTGTTCTTTACATAGCTAGAATAAACAATCCTAAAATTTGTATGGAAGACGTCAAACAGTCAATGCAATCCTGAAAAAGAAATCCAAAGCTGGAGGCATCACAATTCTGGACTTCAATCTGTATTACAAAGCTGTAATCATCAAGACAGTATAGTACTGGCACAAAAACAGATACTCAGATCAATGGAACACAATAGAGAACCCAGAAATGAACCCACAAACGTATGGCCAACTAATCTTTGACAAAGCAGGAAAGAATATCCGATGGAATAAAGACAGTCTCTTCAGCAAATGGTGTTGGGAAAACTGGACAACGACATGCAGAAGAATGAACCTGGACCACTTTTGTACACTGTACACAAAAATAAACTTGAAATGGATGAAAGACCTAAATGTAAGACAGGAAGCCATCGAAATCCTAAGGGAGAAAACAGGCAACAACTTCTGTGACCTCAGCCACAGCAACTTCTTTTAGACAAGTCTCTGAGGCCAGGGAAACAAAAGCAAACATGAACTATTAGGACCTCATCAAGATAAAAAGCTTCCTGCAAAGGAAACAATCAACAAAACTAAAAGGCAACCGATGGAATGCGAGAAGATATTTGCAAACGACATATCAGATAAAGAGTTAGTATCCAAAATCTAAGGGCGCCTGGGTGGCGCAGTCGGTTAAGCGTCCGACTTCAGCCAGGTCACGATCTCGCGGTCCGTGAGTTCGAGCCCTGCGTCAGGCTCTGGGCTGATGGCTCAGAGCCTGGAGCCTGTTTCCGATTCTGTGTCTCCCTCTCTCTCTGCCCCTCCCCTGTTCATGCTCTGTCTCTCTCTGTCCCAAAAATAAATAAACGTTGAGAAAAAAAAATCTATAAAGAACTTATCAAACTCAAGAGCCCCCCCCCCCAAAAAATAATCCAGTGAAGAAATGGACATAAAACATGAATAGACATTTTTCCAAAGAAGACATCCAGATGGCTAACAGAAACATGAAAACAATGCTCAACATCACTCATCACCAGGGAAATACAAATCAAAACCACAATGAGATACCACCTCACACCTGTCAGAATGGCTAAAAAAAACAACTCAGGCAACAACAGATGTTGGTGAGGATGTGGAGAAAGGGGAATGCTTTTGCACTGATGGTGGGAATGCAAACTGGTGCAGCCACTCTGGAAAACAGTATGAAGTTTCCTCAAAAAGTTAAAAATAGAACTAACTAGGACCCAGCAATTGCACTACTAGGTATTTATCCAAAAGATACAGGTGTGCTGTTTCAAAGGGGCACATGAACCTCAATGTTTACAGCAGTGCTATTGGCAATAGCCAAAATATGGAAGGAGCCTAAATGTCCATTAACAGATGAATGGATAAAGAACATGTGGTATATATATACGATGGAGTATTACCCAGCAATCAAAAAGAATGAAATCTTGCCACTTGCAATAAGGTGGATGGAACTAGAGGGTATTATGCTAAGCGAAATTAGACAGAGAAAGACAAAGATATGGCTTCACTCATATGTGGAATTTAAGACACAAAACAGATGATTTTAAGGGAAGGGAAGCAAAAATAATACAAAGATAGGGAGGGGGACAAAACTTAAGAGACTCTTAAATATACAGAACACACTGAGGGTTGCTAGAGGGGTTGTGGGAAGGGGGATGGGCTAAATGGGCAAGGGGCATTAAGGAAGACACTTGTTGGGATGAGCACTGGGTGTTATGTATACATAGGGGATGAATCACTGGAATCTACTCCTGAAATCATTATTGCACTATATGCTAACTAACTTGGATGTAAGTTAAAAAATAAAAATAATTTATATATACATGTGTAGGTATATATATATACATGTATATATATATGTATATATGTATATATATATACACACATGTATATACATATATATACATGTATATATATAAAATATCTATCAGGACCAAACAGGGAAATAGAAACCATTTTTTAAATGGAGGGAAGTAAAGCCTGTAAATTAGTTTCAAAAGCGATAAAAGAGCTAAAAAGCAAGACTGGGCTGTGAGCCAACCCAGAGATTAGCAACAGAAAAAAACCCATTCCCACTGCTAAGCCTTATGGTGGGAGCCCAGGGGCTAGGCTTACCAGGGTGTCGCTGGAGCTGTGAAAGAGACAGGGAGAGGAGATCACTGTGGCTTTTCCCTTCTCCGTGCCCTCTAATCTCCCACCTCTGCTTGCAGTTGACCCAACCAAGCATGAAGCAGTTGACCCAACCAAGCATGAAGCAGCCGACCCGGAAGCGTGGGAAGCACAGCTTATCTACCTGGGAGTGCACCTGCTATCAGGTGTACCCCCTTCCACAGTTATTGCCTTCAGGTGCTCCTAAGCGCTTTCTGTGGTGGGTCCATTAGGCCTTGGGGCCGGTACAGGCTTCCAGCTACCGCTCACACCTTGACTCTTCACACCTTTTTTTCCCTTACACTGCCTATGAGTCTATAAATAGTCCCTTAGTTAAACTTTTCAGTGAAATCCTCTAGGGCACCGTTTGCTTCCTGACTTATAAATGCCAAGTAGGAAATGTTAACTCACACATACAACAGAAAAAAAACAAAAAACAAAAAAAACAAAAAAAAAAACCTAGAAATTCATTGAACTGTGTTCACAAACAAAAACTGTGTTTTCTTTGGGAGTCATCTTCCATTGCCAGAAAGACAACATTTCAGACTATAGATTAACAAGGAGAAGATTCTTTCCTAAAATTTGAAATAAGATGTAATTCAGCCGATTAAAACCACAACACAACACAACTCTTCTTTCAGAACTTCTTCCTCCAGTCAGGAAAGGACTTCAACACCAGTCTGACGCTTGTGTTTCCTTAAGGAAAGGGCAAAGAACTCTAAAAGCAATCAAAAAATAAACTTTAAGAAGTCCTTTGTAGAACTTGTTGTACCAAGTGCTTTTAATCACTGCTTTCTAATAACTGTGAAACAGGAATCCTATTTAATTTCTTTAGTTATTTTCTTCTTTTTTATATTCTTGATTTTGAACTTTTAATAGTAATTTAGAGAGAACTGAAATGGGCAACTATAAATTTTATCATTCCTTCTTTGGATAACTATGGTATTATGACTTAAAGGTACTCATAATAGATATCCTCATTCATTGTAGATATTTTCAATTTCCGAACAAATTCCTTAAAAGCACAAAAAGAGTTATGTGTCAATTTCTTAGAAAAAGAGATTGTGAATTAAATCATTTTTATATACACAAAAATGTCCAAATCTACCAATACTAGTGGCACGTGTCACTTTTAGGATTCGAGTTTTATTCCTATTCTTGACATACCGCTACCTTTACTTTTAAGACCCTGCCACAAACCTAATCAGATCCCTTTTCCAAAAAATTTTTTCCTACCCACACTGGCTAATAAATACAATGCTGGTGTACTGAGTATCCATTTACTTAAGAGTGAATGAATTTCATAAAGGTTGGCAGTAGACGCTCAGTCTACTTTGGGTAAAAATTTCGCTATTTTTCCTCTTGGTGAGATTTCAAGCCATTTGGGTCCTGAAAGGAACAGGAAATTTCTCTGGATCTCTGGGGAGTCTTTACATTTCCCTGAGAGAATACTCTTGAAGTCCTTTTACAGTGGAAAAAAAAAAAAAAAGAAAAGAAAGTTAGTGATCAATTTAATAGCCCACTAATGCAACAATCTACTTTGCATGTTTTTAAAATATGTAAACTCAGAGCCCCCTCTTTATCACCACCTGTGTTTTCATTACAGTTCGATTTGTATGGAAGTAGTTACTGAATAGAGTGGAAAATTTTTAAAAATCTGTGAAGAATAATTCAAACTTGCAAGCTACTCTTTGTCCTCAGGATGAATAACTTCATCCAGGTCTGTGTCTTATGATGTTTCATCACTTTTCCTCTACGAAGGAAAATAAGAGTTCCATTCCGAGTTCAGGGATTCTAAACAGCTCCTTCAATTGGCTGTGCTAGCCTGTTATAGAGTGGAGGAAGAATTTAGAACTATTTCTCATTTTACTAGAAATTTGTTGTTTTTCATGTGTTGGGAATATTCTATTAAATGCTCTGAAAAGACAAAGAAACAAATGTTTGGAGCAAGGTGTCTTCATCAATGGTGCTGCATCTGTTGATATTTTTAAGGAGCACCGCGGCCTCATTGTAGGAAATTACACCCACAGGAGGGCCTTACAGATTTTGCCCCATCTGTATAAGCAACCTGACAATTTTTAACAAATTCTGTAATTGCTGGAAAGTACTCCTGTATTATAGAAAATTAATGTACACAATTGAATTTTAAATGTATCTTTAAGAAATGTGTTTCATGAAGCTGTTTCCTAGTGTTTCTGTACAGAAAAGTCAGCAAGGATAATTTTTTTATCCCCCATAATAAAGCAAATGTTTAAATAAGTATCTAAGTTCAACATCATATGCTTCTGTGGCTAATCAATGAACAATTAGGGATTAGAGAAGTATTCCCGCAGGCTTCCTTGGCTCCTAAAGTCATTGTGAGAAGCTCAGGGGAAAAGTTGAGTCTGTTGAAGACTTTAATAATTTCCAGTGGGTAGTAATCTTCATCATTATCATGCATCTTTTAGAGATATGAATGGCAATTCAGGAAATTAAGCCAGCAGCAGGCATTGACTTCCAATGTAAAGATTGCTACTGAAAAAGCGAGAGACAAAGGAAGGAAGAACTCAAAGAAGCAAACATAGTCATAAAAACATATCATTTAAATTTTCTGGAGGAGCAAAATTTGGGTTTGAATTAGGTTTAGAGCAGCCACCATGTCACTAATGACATTTTTTTGCTATGAGCGTGCCCTCTGCATTGTAACATGTTGCAAAGCAAACCTGACCTCTACTCAGTAGAAGACAATACTCATCAATACTCACCCTTCTCACCAGTTGTAACAACCAAAAATATCTCCAGACATTGCTAAATTTCCCTCGAAAGGACAAATTGTCCCTATTTGAGATCCACTGCCTTGGAAAAAACAATATTTCCTGAGAGACAGGAATAGGTGAGTTCGAGAAATTGACTATGTAAGAAAGGTAAGTGATGGAGTAAGGTTTAAAACTTGCAGATGAGGGGTGCTTGGGTGGCTCAGTCGGTTAAGTGTCCGACTTCAGCTCAGGTCATGATCTCACGGTTCGTGGGTTTGAGCCCCACATCGGGCTCTGTGCTGGCAGCTCAGAACCTGGAGCCTGCTTCGGATTCTGTGTCTCCCTCTCTCTCTGCTCATCCCCCACTCATGCTCTGTCTCTCCCTCAAAAATAAACATCAAAAAAATTTTTCTTTAAACTTGCAGATGACATCAAAGGCACCTATGTAGGAGCTCATATTGGAGAGAAAGAAAGAAACAATTATAGAAGGGAAAGACTGGGAGGATAGATGAAGAGGTATTAGGAAGGAGAGGAGGCAAGGATGAAACTCGTTATTTGAGAAAAGTAGACAGAGGGAATGCAGGTGGGAATTAAGAGTTGAGACCGGAATAGTCCCTCCTAGAAATAAGTAGGGGTAAACTAACTGTCGAATGGGTCATGGTTCTATGAGGACATTGAGGCTCTATGAATGGAAGTCAATCAAAAAGAAGCCAGCTGACTGCATCTTGGAATATTCAGCCAACATAATTGTCATCTGACTTTCTCCAGGAAAGCTCAGCTTCCAGAAGTGACAGCTGAAAGAACTGATTTTGCTATTCACCAAAAATTGGCAATTACCAAAGCCCACAAGCTGGAAAGGCAAATAAAGGTGTATTTTTGTGTAGCTATCAAGAGCATTAATTATAATAATTCATCATAGAAGCAGCAAGTTTCAGGTAAGCAAGAGAAAGGTGGGAAATAAGGTAAGGAATGTTTTGCAGTGAGAGAGAGGGAAAGGCTCTGTAAGATTAACAATGACAGACATGAATGGAAGTTGTGGTCTAAAAGCAGAATTTCAGTGCTAAGAATCCATATCAGCTCTAGGTGAAATGAAGAGTCAGAAAAGTTGTTGGAAAATGAGGAGAGTGACAAAACTATGGAGTCATAAGCACAGATACTGAAATCACCAAAGTAAAGGTTAGAAAAAGAAGGGTAGAAATAGACAGCAAGAAAACAGGAATACGAATGATGTTAATAAAAACAATGTCCTTAAATTCTAGAAACTTTTAAACTTTCAGATCATTAACTATGTTGACTTTTAAAAGAAAACACTTTAATCCATCATCTGTATCCAAAACTTCTAAATCAAAATGTTCTATAAAGTGCACACCAAATAAATTACTCTAACTTTAAATATACTTAACAATTTTTCTTCAAATTTGGCTTCCTTTTCATTTCTCATTAAGAGCTGAAATCCTGCCAATGTTGAAGTGTATAGTTTTACCTATTTTTAGTTAAAGTTTAAAAGACATTTTTTTTTCATGATCTCCCCAAGCAAAAACATTTTAGGAAACCTGTTCAAGTTTTCCCCAAATAGGCAACGATTTTGTTCAAGCATGAAAAATTTAACCTCACCACCATTCTTTAGTTAATTTTTCCAGTAAAGATTATTTTACATTTTTCTGATCCTTTTCATCAGAGAAGAGGTGCAACATGGGAAAAAATAGCCTTTAAATCAATTCTTTAAGCTTATTTCCTTACATTTAAATTAAGCTGCTTTGTTTTTTAACTGCTTGTAATGTAACATCTGAAGACCAGACACAGATGAGACTTAGCTATAAAGGAAAATAGTGGCCTCTAAAACTAAGCAGGTAGGAAGAGGCTGGTATATTATTTATGTTTAAATTATGTCTATAAATGATGACCAAATCAGTCTTTCTTACCTTTGAGAAATGTTTTCAATTTTTTCTTTTATGTAATTTATTTTAGAAAATCAAAATCTACTGAATATGCTTTTTAAGCTATACATTTTCTTCCCCTTATTCCACATCTTCTTATTACCCTCCTATCAATCTCAGAACTAACACTCATCACACCAAATCTCGTCTTCAGAGTCTTTTCCATTTCTTCCATTTTGATAAATACCAACTAATCACTAATAAATAGAAATCACTGTAAATTAATTTGAACTTGTAGCTGTACCCAAAGTATGGAAACAAAAGCAAATCATTCAAACTGACTTGCAGTGTTTATTAAAGCGAATCATATGCCTTCAGGATGACCCAGAAATTATATATACCATGATAATGAGTGCTTACTGCCACCAAAAAGCATATTCAAAAATATTCATAGAAGTATTATTCAGAATATCTAAAAACTGAGAGAAATATAAATGTACCTCAACAGGCTAAAGTTTAACAATGAAATATTATGCTACAGTAAAAAAAAGAACCAATAGTAAACAAGTTCAGTAATGTGGCAGGATACAAGATAAAGATTTTTAGAAATCAATAGTACTTACATACAACAGCAAAAAACAACCCAATAATGAAATTAAGAAACAATCTCATATATAACAACAACAATTACCACAAAGGAATAAAATACCCAGGGATAAAATTTATCAACAGACTTACAGGACACAGACAGTAAAAACTATAAAGAAATTATTGAAAGAAATGAAACAGGATCCAGGGGTGCCTGGGTGGCTCTCCAAATCTTGATTTCCGCTCAGGTCATGATCTTACAGTTCCTGAGTTCGAGCCCTGCATCAGGCTCTGCACTGACAGTGCATTGAGGAGACTGCTTGGCAATCACTCTCTCTCCTTCTCTCTCTGCTCCTGGCCTGTGTATGTTCACACTTTCTCACACTCTCTCTCTCTCAAAATAAATAAACTTTTTAAAAAAATAAATGAAACAAGATCCAGAAATATGGAAAGATACTTCGTGTTCATGGTTCAGAAATTTAACATTGTTAAGGTGGAAATACTCCCCAAATTGTTCTAGAGATTCAATGTCAACCCTATCAAAATCCCAGCTATATTTTTTGGGGGAGGGAAAAAAAGACAATCTAGACCCAGAATAGCCAAAACAATCTTGAAAAAGAACAACAAAACTGAGGGACTTAACACCTTCTGGTTTCAAAACCTACTGCAGACAATATGTTACTGATATTTAAAAAGACATAAAGATCAATGGAATAGAATTGAGAGTCTTGAAATAAACCCTCATATTTATTGATTTTTGATAAGGGTGCTGAAAATTTCAATGGGAAAAGAATTGTGTTTTTAACAAATATTACCTGAGAATTTTGATATCTATATGCAAAAGAAAATTTGAACTTTTATCTCATACCATATACCAAAATCACCTCAAAATAGATCATATACCTAAATGTAATAGCTAAAACTATAAAACCTCCTAGAAGAAAACATCAGAGTAAATATTTGTGAATTTGAATTAAGCAATTATTTCTTAGATATGATACCAAAAGTACAGCAGCAAAAGAAAATAAATAGATAAATTGCACTTCATTAAAATTTAAAAATTTTGTGCATCAAAGACACTTTCAAGAAAGTGAAAAGACAACCCAGAATATGGGAGAAAATATTTCCAAACCATATACCCAAAAGGGTCTTGTATCTTGAATACATTAAGAAACTTATAACTCAACAATAAAAAGATAAATAACTCAATTTTTAAAATAGATAAGTGAGCCAAATAAGCATTTCTCTAAAGATATATAAATGGCCAAAAATCACATGGAAGATATTCAGCATCATTAATCACTAGGAATATGTAAATCAAAACCACAATGGTATGCTTCCTCACACCCACTAGGATTACTATAATCAAAAATGCGGACAATAACTAGTGTTAGAAATAGTGTGGAGAAATAAGAACTCTCTTACGTTGCTGGTGGGTATGCACAGTGGTGTAGCCACTGTGAAAAACAGTTTGACACTTCCTCAAAATGCTAAAACATTGCTAATAACTGAGCAATTGCACTCCTAGCTATAGACACTACGAAATGAGAATGTATGTTCACAAGAAACTTGTACAAGAATGTTCAAGCATTATGTAAAATAGCAAAACCTAAGTGCCCATCAACTGACAATAAATAAACATAATTTGGTATAATCATAATATAAAAAGAAGAAATATTGATATATGCTAAAAGAAGGGTGAACCTTGAAAGCTTATGCTAAGTGAAAAAAAGCCAGTCACAAAGGACCATATATTTTATGAATCCATTTACATGAAATGTCCAGAATAGGCAAATCTGTAGTGATGAAAAGTAGCTTAGTGGTTGCTTGGGGCTTGGGAAGGTTTGGGAGGTTAAGGGTGTTAGGCAAGAATGGGAATGATTGGTAATGTGTATGAGCTTTCTTTTGGGGGTTTTATTTATTTATATATTTAATTAAATTTATTTGAAGTTTATTTATTTTGAGAGAGAGAAAGAGAGAGCGGGGGGGGGGGGGAGGGGGACAAGAGAGGGACAGAGCCTGATGCAGGACTTAATCTCACAAACCATGAGATCATGACCTGAGGACCAAGACTCAGACACTTAACCTACTGAGCCACCCAGGAGCCCCTCTTTTGGGAGTTTTTAAAATGTCTTAAAATTGGGTTTTGGTGATAGTTACATAATTATTCAAGTATACAAGAAGCTGCTTGAACTATATACTTTAAATATGTGAATTTTATCCTATGTGTAATAGATGTTAATAAAGCTATTTTTCTAACAAAAGGACAAGACCAAACTATAATATACACAACATGATAAATGAATCTCACAGACATTATAGTAAGCAAAAGAAACCAGACATAAGAGTATTTACAATGTGAATCCATTTACATGAAGTTAAAGAACTGATAAAACTAATCAAATAATAAAAGCCAGAATATTGATTACCTGTGGGAGAATAAGTATTGACCAAGAAAAGGCATGAGAAAAACTTCTGCACTGCTAGAAATGATTTGGATGATTGCTACATAGGCATATATGTATATGGTTGTTTCATCAGTTTCTACACTTAGAACACTTTATGCCGTTTATAGTTGGTAAGTTATACCTCAATTAAAACGTTGAAAGAAATAAAAACAACTGTGTATGTTAGTGTTTTGTTGGTCAACAAGATGTAGTAAAACAGTACATTGAAATGTTGTTAAGACAAGATTTAGAGTTGAAAATCCTTTATTCCAATAGTGTTTCCCATTCTCTGGCTAGAAGATCTTGTATAAATTATTTAATATTCATGATTCTCTCGGTGTTAATATGAAGATGATGGTTATATCTGCCTGAAAGTTGCCTTGGTAGAGAATGCATATGAAAGTATTTTGTAAATTACAAATGTTAGTGGATTTATTATAACTTCATGAAGTTATACTAAGACTCCTCATATAACAACTCTTACTAAGTTATGATTTGTGCTAATATATTTGGACTCTGTGTAGTAAATATGTAAAAGAAACAGTCCAATGGAACTCATTGGTATATATTTTGTAAAGATGTTCTTTGCTCCATTTCCCAATGAAGGTCCCTACATAAAGACCCATGGGAGAAAGTCTATATTTTTATATCACTTGATCACTTATTTGTTCTCTGATTTATGGAAACGGATGATTTTTTTTTTGAGATGACTGCAAAAACAAACAAACAAACAAATATGTAAATAAACAAAATGTGTGGCTTGGGCCTAGCAAGGAATGGAACTTCTCTACATGTATCTTGGATGTTTTCACTCTTTACTTTATTCTGTGTTTCCACTCATATTTTCTCTCTGCTTCAGTTCTCTGGCCTGCTCTAACTTGTTTTATCACATTGTGTATATCTTAAAAGTCTATTTCAAGTCATTTTAAGGGATGTTACAATGAGCCAACAACAGCAACAACAAAATAACTTAGTTACACCAGAATCCAATTTGTTAATCATCTCCACTATAGAAGTCAAACTCCTAGGTAGCACAGGAAATACCCACAGATGTAGACACAGGTTTCCAATTTCACAAAATGTGCTGAAGGAGCATTTTGGTGTTCTTTATGCTCATTTTAATACCAGAACTCTACTGAGTGGAACAGGACCTTCAGAGAGCCAGGGATTTTGTCCCTTTTGTTTACTTCTCTAACCCCAGAAGCAGTCAATAACAGTGCCTTATTCATGGTAAGCACTTAAGTAAAGTTTGTTGAATTAGTACAATCTATAAAATGTAGCTTTTCAGGTGCTCCCGAGTGGCTCAGCCAGTTAAGCGTTGATTAACTTTCAGGTGCTCCGGAGTGGCTCAGCCAGTTAACCCAACTGTTGATTTTGGCTACGGTCACGGTCTCACAGTTTGAGTGATCGAGCCCTGAGTTGGGCTCCGTGCTGACAGTGTGGAGCCTGCTTGGGATTCTCTCTCTCTCTCTCTCTCTCTCTCTCTCTCTCTCCCTCTCTCTCTCTCTCTCTCTCTCTCTCTCTCTCTCTCTCTCTCTCTCTCCCTCCCTCCCTCTCTCTCTCTCTCTCTCTCTCCCCCCCCTCCCTCACTCACACTTGCTCTCTCTCTCTCTCAAAATAAATAAACTTTTGTTTTTTTAATGTAGTTTTTCACTTCCTCAAAGCCATGGTTACGATTACACTAAATTTTTTACAAGCTACCATGAAAATATAAGGTATGTATACATGGTTTCTGTCAGAGGCAGAATTAAATGAAAAGTCCCTCACTAATATTGGGCAAACCAGATATTCTGCTGTTTTTTTTTTAATGGAAGGTTTTTTTCCAATGGACATAATGACACTAATTCAATATGGAATTTTCCATGTAACCCACTTGTTACTCTAAATTCTACAAATAAGATGCTCAATTATTCTTCTCTTATATAAATATAAGGTATCACCATAAAGTAATATACAACTTATTTCTTCTCAAATAAGTCAGTCCTTCATCTTTTTTTTTAATATATGAAATTTATTGTCAAATTGGTTTCCATACAACACCCAGTGCTCATCCCAAAAGATTCCCTCTTCAATACCCATCACCTACCCTCCCCTCCCTCCCACCCCCCATCAACCCTCAGTTTGTTCTCAGTTTTTAAGAGTCTCTTATGCTTTGGCTCTCTCCCACTCTAACCTCTTTTTTTTTCCTTCCCCTCCCCCCTGGGTTTCTGTTAAGTTTCTCAGGATCCACATAAGAGTGAAACCATATGGTATCTGTCTTTCTCTGTATGACTTATTTCACTTAGCATAATACTCTCCAGTTCCATCCACGTTGCTACAAAAGGCCATATTTCATTCTTTCTCATTGCCATGTAGTACTCCATTGTGTATATAAACCACAATTTCTTTATCCATTCATCAGTTGATGGACATTTAGGCTCTTTCCACAATTTGGCTATTGTTGAGAGTGCTGCTATAAACATTGGGGTACAAGTGCCCCTATGCATCAGTACTCCTGTATCCCTTCGGTAAATTCCTAGCAGTGCTACTGCTGGGTCATAGGGTAGGTCTATTTTTAATTTTTTGAGGAAACTCCACACTGTTTTCCAGAGTGGCTGCACCAGTTGGCATTCCCACCAACAGTGCAAGAGGGTTCCCGTTTCTTCACATCCTCTCCAGCATCTATAGTCTCCTGATTTGTTCATTTTGGCCACTCTGACTGAAGTGAGGTGATATCTGAGTGTGGTTTTGATTTGTATTTCCCTGATGAGGAGCGATGTTGATCATCTTTTCATGGGCCTGTTGGCCATCTGGATGTCTTCTTTAGAGAAGTGTCTATTCATGTTTTCTGCCCATTTCTTCATTGGATTATTTGTTTTTTGGGTGTGGAGTTTGGTGAGCTCTTTATAGATTTTGGATACTAGCCCTTTGTCTGTCATTTGCAGATATCTTTTCCCATTCCGTTGGTTGCCTTTTGGTTTTGCTGATTGTTTCCTTTGCTGTGCAGAAGCTTTTTATCTTCATGAGGTCCCAATAGTTCATTTTTGCTTTTAATTCCCTTGCCTTTGGGCATGTGTCAAATAAGAAATTGCTGCGGCTGAGGTCAGAGAGGTCTTTTCCTGCTTTCTCCTCTAGGGTTTTGATGGTCCTTTATCCATTTTGAGTTTATTTTGGTGAATGGTGTAAGAAAGTGGTCTAGTTTCATTCTTCTGCATGTTGCTGTCCAGTTCTCCCAGCACCATTTGTTAAAGAGACTGTCTTTTTTCCATTGGATATTCTTTTCTGCTTTGTCAAAGATGAGTTGGCCATACTTTTGTGGGTCTAGTTCTGGGGCTTCTATTCTATTCCATTGGTCTATGTGTCTGTTTTTGTGCCAATACCATGCTGTCTTGATGATGACAGCTTTGTAGTAGAGGCTAAAGTCTGGGATTGTGATGCCTCCCGCTTTGGTCTTCTTCTTCAAAATTACTTTGGCTATTCGGGGCCTTTTGTGGTTCCATATGAATTTTAGGATTGCTTGTTCTAGCTTTGAGAAGAATGCTGGTGCAATTCTGATTGGGATCGCATTGAATGTGTAGATGGCTTTGGGTAGTATTGACATTTTAACAACATTTATTCTTCCAACCCATGAGCATGGAATGTTTTTCCATTTCTTAATATCTTCTTCAATTTCCTTCATAAGCTTTCTATAGTTTTCAGCATACAGATCTTGTACATCTTTGGTTAGATTTATTCCTAGGTATTGTATGCTTCTTGGTGCAATTGTGAATGGGATCCGTTTCCTTATTTGTCTTATAAGTCAGTCCTTTAAATCAGGCAGTGATCGTGTTATTTCCATTTCAAATGAAGCATTCACGCTGTACTATGTAAGAGAGATGGTAAAGGGACTTCTTAAAAAGACATTTAAGGACGAGGAGAACAGAAAAAAGGAGAACAGCAATAAGATACCGTAAGCTGGAAAGCAGATGGATGAGTGTAATCAAGTTAGCAGGAACTGAAGCCCGAGCTAGCAAGAGGGAACACTGAGAACCGACCTAACCTACACCACGGAATTCTCAAAGGACTCAGAAACTGGCAGCCACAGACACTTCTGGAATAGGGTGAAGGAGGGAGAGGCTTAAAATAAAAATGATTGCGTAAAAGCACGGGAAGTCTCCCAGGGACTCCACCACCGTAGGCCACTGAATGAAAACTCTTCCTCATATTAGCAGACTATAATTTTTTTTCCCTAGAGGGGGCAAACGGAAAGCTTTTGTAATGGAAATGCCAGGCATAGTCAAAAGTATAATCTCTAAGCCAAAAATGAGGACTAGGCGAACATATGCCTGTTGAACGCTGCAATTCCCAGCCTTCAGAACACCGGCCACCAGCCCATGCTCCTCCAGGCAGAAAAATTAGAAAATTCTCTAGGGAATCCAGCTAGCCCAAGAACAAAGATATAAAACATTTACATTGAGGTATCCCGATAAAAAAACAAACAGATCACCCTATACTGAAGCAAGGCGTCAACTAGCCCAATAGCAAGTCAAGAGCTAAGTTAGCTTCCAGTGTGTAAAAATGCAACTGACTTTTGTACATTGACCTTTCACCCTGTAACCTCTCTCAATTAGCTTCATTGTTGTAGATACTAGTTGTTTGTTGATCCCTTTAAATATTCTACCTAATCAATCATGTCATCTGTGATTAGAGATGGTTTTACTTCTTTACTTATCTTCGTGCCTTTTATTTCCTTTTCTTGCCGAATTATGAAGGCTAGCTAGGCTCTCCAGTTCAGTGATGAATGTAAGGGGTTAAAGTCAGCATTCTTTCCTCATTCCTGATCTTACGGAGCAAGTATTTAATGTTTTAACATTGAATATTATGTAAGCAATGAGGTTTTCATATAAGCCCTTATCGGATTGAGAGGTTCCCTTTGTTTCTAATTTGATTCAATGTTTTATCAGGAATGGATATTAAATCTTTTCTAATTCTTTTCTGTACCTACTGAAATTTGTAATCATTTTTTCAGTTAATATGGTGAATTTCATTGGTTGATTTTCAAGTAGTAAATCAACTTTGTGTTCCTGGAATTTGTTTACTAACATTTTGTTAAGAATCTTTGTGTTTATATTCATGAGTCGTACTGGTGTGTGTGTGCGTACGTGTGTGTGTGTGTGTGTGTGTGTGTGTGTGTGTGTGTGTGTATCTATCTTTCCTTCTTTGTGTATTTTTAATGCTTTTGTCTGCGTTGGGTATTAGGGTGATATTGACCTCATAAAATGAGTTGATTAGAACCATTGTCTTCTATTTTCTGAAAGATTTTATATAATATTGGGATTATTTCTTCCTTAAATGTCCAATAGAACCATTTGAACCAGCTGGGCCTGGGTTTGCCAATAAGCTTTTTAGTCTTCCACATTTAAACACAGATATCCAGACATCCAAGGATTACCCCTGATTTGACATTACAAATCAACTACCAAGTTTTGAAGAAATATGCCCCAATAGCAGAGGTTTGGATTTGGTCTTTGGTGGCCCTAAGCATCATTGTTCTTCTTTTAATGTTTTATTTATTTTTGAGAGAGAGAGACAGATACTAGCAGGAGAGGGGCAGAGAAAGAGGAAGACACAGAATCTGAAACAGGCTCCAGACCGATCTGTCAGCACAGAGCCTGACGTGGGGCTCGGACTCGGGAATGGCAAGATCATGACTTGAACCGAAGTCGGATGATTAACTGACTGAGCCACCCAGGCACCCCCTAAGCATCATTATTTTTTAAGCTCCCTGGGTTATTTTGACTATACTCAGAGTGGAGAACCTCACCTGTGACATCAAAGCTAGTGACAAAAACCACAAGAAAAGAGCAAACTGGAAGAAACAGGGACTGTGCCAGTAAATGACAACTCTAAAAGATCTACTATTGACATCCTCAAAGACAACAGAGAAGATACTGAGACCATGAAAGAAAGAGCAGATGTTATGACTCAGAAATTGAGCAGAAACTGATTTCAAATACTGAATCTCCACATTTTCCTGGCTTTGGGACCTTTCCTTACTTAAGTTCTTTGAAACTGTTTCCTCACCTACAAAACAGCAATAATAATAGTATCACCTCTTGAGTGGCTGTGAATATTGAGATAACACTTGGAAAGCAGTTAGGAGAGTGCCTGCCACAATGTATTAATTAATAGTTTATAGCAGTCACAGTAGCTGAAACTTTCACTGTTACTTGTTATATTGAATCAAATAGGCAAAATGCCCTCTGGCAACATTAAATTAAATAAGCTAAGCAGTGAAATTACTATCCAGATCTAAAAGCACCACTGGGGTGGTGGAACAAGGGGAAAGGGTGTAAATTAAAATTAGTTTAATGTAGGAATGATTCAGTTATGTGTCCTCATTTAGAAAGATTAGCTTGGAAATCTCTCGCTCACATTTCCTCAGTATTCAGTACAAGTTCAAATTCACCGCAGAAGCCTAGAAACTCAACAGCATCTGTGAAAATCACAGAACAAAGCAGAAAAAAGGCTCTATGGGTCATCATTCATTACATATTTTCTTAAGCTTTAATCTAGTTTCATCTTCAGGATTCCCTAATTCAATAAAAAGTAAAATAAGTAACTATGAAATCTACAATTCTCTATTTCTGTTGCAGATTATTCAGACTTCTTAAGGCTGAAGGGAGGATTAAATAAAGCAATGCCTAGAAAGCACATAGGCACATAAAGGCACAAAGTACATAACCTCAGTAAATGTTCATTGATATTATCATAATTATCATTATGATTCAGGGCAAAACTAGCTAATTATGAACTTAAAATTATTTACATGCAATATATTAGAATGTTAGCCTAGAATAGCTCTGTATCTCCTAGCTCAAAAAGTCCACTTAGAATAGGTACTTGGGATTTGACAGTTGTTTACTTTGAGATATATTCCACTGGTAGGCTATCTGTAATGTCTATTAATACTGAAGATAATGCAGAGTTTTTGGTCAGAATCATATGGTCAGTCCCATTCATTACTTGCCATAATGTAGACCCAGCCAAAAATGTAAAAATAGCTTGTTGTTCAAGAGTTAATTAGACTAAGAGAGCAGGAAGATTTTTAAATTTTGATTTAAATGGCAAGGTGCCCTTCCCTAGGTAGCTTTTATCTATTTGAACACAAGATGAAGAAAATTATATCCGGTGATAGAGGCTCCTCAGCAGGGCCATCTCACTTAAATTTACCCACATCAGGAGTATATTTATTGCCTTTTACTCTTTCCTGGGCTATTAGACAAGGTAGACAGCAACAAAACTGTCTCAGAGAAAGACTAAAAATTACATGTATCTTAGCCGTCAATAAGTTTTATTTGGATTTTTTAGACTTGAAGTTAACACTGTTTAGGTAATCAACGAAATGTGTTTCAGAACCACCTTTCCCAGAAATTGCCAATAAATAAAAATAATAAAATTCCTTAGGTTACAAAATACCAGTAGGAAATGGCTCACTTTTCATGCTGTGTGACCTGGGAGAGTATGAGAAGTCCAGAAATAATCTGCTCCAAAAGAATCTCTACTGGCAATTAAATAAAATCATCCCTCATAACAAGACATATTCTTAAAGTCCCAGTTAGTGTCATTTGCAGAAGGTGGCACCACGTTAGCAGCAACATCTTCAAATGGGAAAAAATAACTGGTGAGGTTGTTACGCAACAGGTATCCGGGCGAGTGCAGGCAATTTTCTCCTTTTATTTATCTTGGTATTCTTAGGCACATCTAGCCTACTTAGAGAAACTAAAAACTAACACCAGGATAATAACAGTCATCTTAACATTGGTAAAAGGCCCGAAACTATTTTTAGGGCCATTCAAACAAAAAACACAATTGCACATTCTCTCACCAAGAACCCTAATTTTGAGATTACATTCCTACCTGGAAAATGTTTCCTGATGATTCAGATTCCTCTTTGTATGAGGGGGTGCTTATCAATTTTTCGATCCAAACTTTTCATTTGGAGACAAACTGTTCCTGCAAAGGTTCCCAGAAGGTATATGACCACCAAGAATTGTCCAAAGACTTTATTACCCCAAGTACAACTAGTATCCAGTTGGGAACGTCATACTGGGAAGTTCAGGAGCCATTGTTTTCACCCAGAGTTTAGAAAAGGTAGGACTATTTTTTCAAACATATGCGAGTATTTTTCCCTCCTACTTCTCTGTTGCGGTATTTATTCTCATTGATGGGTCACCTGGGTGGTTCAATAGGTGAAGCGACCGACCGACTCTTGATTTCTGCTCAGGTCATGACCTCGAAGTTTGTGGGATTGAGCCCTGAGGTGGACTCTATGCTGACAGTGCAGCTCCTGCTTGGGATTCTCTGTCTCTCTCTCCCTCTGCCCCTCCCCAACTCATCCTCTCTCTCTCTCTCTCTCTCTCTCTCTCTCTCTCAAAAATAAATAAGTTAATTAAGTAAATAAATACATAAACTTATTTATGTATTTATTTATTTATTCATTCATTCATTCTCACCAAGCTTTCATTTCCTAAGACAATATCTAAGAGAGATTTTACCAAGATGAATCCATGAAATGGTTGTACAGATGATTACAAAACACTGTCATTGGAAAGATTCCCTCCCAAGTGCAGAATGAAGACCAAATCTAGCACAACAATACCCTTTGCTTGCATTACTTTTCTCATTGATACCATTTTCCTTGGAAAATGTTTAAGTAAATGGTTTGACTATTTGTACTGTGGATTTACCAAACATCCACATTATTCTGCTTGTCTGTCAAAAAGAAAAATCTTACTAGAAAACTCAAAAGGCATTTGTTGCCTTAGGTACTGGTGGTTTTGTGATGAAGATGTAAATCATTATGTAAACTGACTTTTTTTTTAAATTTTTTTTTTAACGTTTATTTATTTTTGAGACAGAGAGAGACAGAGCATGAACGGGGGAGGGGCACAGAGAGAGGGAGATACAGAATCTGAAGCAGGCTCCAGGCTCCGAGCCGTCAGCCCAGAGCCCGATGCGGGGCTCGAATTCACAGACCGAGAGATCGTGACCTGAGCTGAAGTCGGACACTTAACCGACTGAGCCACCCAGGCGCCCCTAAACTGACTCTTAGTGGGTGATTCACTTAGAAAAGGACTTCCTGTTTTACTATACAAATAAATAACAACTACATTTTACTGAGGCAAGAGCTCCTTATGACATTAGATTGTATTTTAACTCTTCCACCTTTGTCACTTGTTGATACCTGGAAGACTCATCAAAATGACAAACTGATTTCCAAAGACAGCCTTTAGAAAGAAGAGCAACATGGGGGCATTCACTTTTGAATGTCCCTTCTCTGTGAAGAGAGTTTTCCTACTATTTTTCCTTTCTGCTCTTATACTCGAATAAACTCTTGCCTGCTGGTCAAAAAAAAAAAAAAAAGCAATATGTATATGTGTGCTATATACGTATGCATATACACACACACACACACACACACACACACACACATACATTTGTTATGTATTTATGTGTATATAAATAAACATATATTTTTGTTTTGTTTCCTTTTGTTGGTTGTTGTTGTTTTAGGAAAGCCAGAAGGCCATACTCCTGCACAAAGAGTTCAGCTGGCCTGAAAAACAGCCAACTCCAGTTGTATAATGAAAACTGACCCTGGCTTTGAAAGCTCACTTGGAACCTTCCAGCAAGATTTCATCACTACACAGACTATGGTATTTATATGGATGGGCTAGCTTAATAAGATGTTTCACCAGCTTCTTAACTTTCACTGCAAATATTTCTCCAGAAGCCAAGCCCTCCGATCCTGCTCATTTTGTGGGCTTGAAGTATTAATTATAGTTTAGATTCTACAAAATAAACAGAAAGAGCTTCTAGGCCTGTTGCTCCTACATTGCTTGGCCATGACTTTTTCTTAAACTCTCTTTCAGCCTCAGTTATCAAGAAGTTCGGCGTTTTAGAGTCAGTATAATCTATAGATCGTGAAGTCTTCCACAAATCCTAAATTCTTTGGGACCATTTGCCTCATTTAAAAATATATGCTGCTAGTCCCGGCTTAAAAGCAACAGCAAAGAGGACAATTCATTAAGGCAAGGCATGAATCCTATTTGGTTCAAATCTCAGTTTAACTTAGTTAAAATGACTTTTAGTTTAAACAGTTTTTGTGATTTACTTAAAAAATTTTTTTGTATCTGTGATAGAGGGAGAGCCCTTCCCTAAGGAAGGTGGTGGAGGCCTTCTCAGAACAAAGAATGGCAACGTGGTCTAATCAACTCCTATTCACATAGGCAGAGCTCTGATAGGACTCTAACTTGGACTGTGTCCAATCAGACTATATGTGTCACCATATACAGGAGACAAAGAAGTAGAAATTGCATCAAAGGCTACACCCCGCTGCTCTCAGGGGCTCAATTTTTTGGGTAGGAACCCACTGAGCCTGTGCCTGCTCAATGAATAAAGTTGCTTCCTGGATAAAGAAAGCCTCGGTGTCCCATTTCTCTGTGTGAGAATCCTGCTATATATCTAAATGTTCCTTCTATTAAAAGAATAAAAAAAATTGTACTGTATTCTCCCAATTATATAAGAATAAAGATCTTTTCCTAAACCTCTATTGTTATACATAGATTGTTCTTCTATGATTGTAATAATTGTGTACATAGCATATGATTACTATTTATTATTTATACTTTTCCATATATCTCTAAAGTTCACACGTTTGTTAGATTTATAGGTAATAAAATATTTTATTGATATACCACAATGAACTAATTCATTTCCCAATGTTTCGACATTTGTCATGACTTTTAAAGTATATACATTATGGGTCACCTGGGTGGCTCAGTCAGCTGGGCATCCGACTTTGGCTCAGGTCATGTTCTCACAGTTCGTGGTTTGAGCCCCATGTAGGGCTCTGTGCAGACAGCTCAGAGCTTAGAGCCTGCTTCTGATTCTGTGTCCCCCTCTCTCTGGCCCTCCTCCACTCACGCTCTGTCTCACTCTCTCTCTCTCTCTCTCTCTCTCTCTCTCTCTCTCTCAAAAATAAATAAACATTTTTAAAAATTAAAACATTTAATTAAAATTAAATAAAAAATTAAAAAAAAAACATTATGATTATGTCAGGGACTAATTCCCTAGGGCTACCATAGCAAAGTACTGCAACCTGGGATAGCTTAAAATAATAGAAATTCATTCTCTTACGGTTCTGGAGAGTAGAAGTCTAAAATCAAGTTGTTGGCAAAGCCACACTCCTTCTGGGGAGGATCCTTTCTGGCCTCTTCCAGCTTCTGGTATCCCCAAGCATTCCTTGATTTGTGGCAGCTTAACTCCAATTTCCATTTGTGTCTTCACATGACTATCATCCCTCCGTGTCTCTTCTTTTCTTTTTATAAGGACACCAATCATATGAAAGAAGGACCCACCCTACTCCAATAGAACCTTCAACTTAACTTGTTATACACCTGCAACAACCCTATTTCCGTATAATGTGTCTAGAAGGACATGACATTTTAGGGGACATTTTCCCTCCCAATGTGTGTACCCTGAACCATTATTTATAGATATTCTAACATTCTTGGTTTCCAAGGAACAGGAAAATAAAATGCTCTCACATTTTCAAAATACATGATTTCCGAAAATATGTATGTTATTTGTCTTATCTAACCAGTCTGCGATTTCTAGAAGAGAAAAAATTCTGCTTTTCATATTATGTTTTCAATCGTGATTATTCCACAGACCTAAAATCCAACTACTATCCACTATATATGTGAGGGAATAAAAAGGGCTTATAGCCATCATGAATGTAGTTTCATGCCCTCTAATCAATTCTCTTTAATCCCAAAGATAAAAAATTTCCCCACAGATTCTTATCTTTGACAGAGCTTTAGAATGGAATAAATACCTTTCTATTCCTCCAAGTCTATAGAGGAAACCCCTATCCCAGAAGAGAAAGGAAGCTTATAATCAGAAAAAAAAAAAAACATGCATTTCACCCTTCACCATCATTTGATATTCTACAAATATTTATGGATCTTTAACAAACTCCAGTATACTCTTTCAGAAAAGCGAATATCCAGAATGACAGATGAGGATATAGTCTCTTCAATGTGGAAAGAGTCTGAAAAGGCAAAGTGCCAAAGTGCCTCCGTCAGCTTTGCAAACATCCCATGAGAAAGGGGGATATGACATATGTATTTCCTTCAACCAACTTTTTGAAAAGGAGTAAACATTGAACACCCTTATCCCTTTCCCCTCAACTCATCCATGACTAATATGTCAGAACATGTTTTCAAGGGTCATGAAATAGCCCCAAACCCTGGTGAGGGGAAATGAAGAGTGACACCATATTCATTCTGAAGATTGAGATCATGAGTAAGATACTGCAATTTGTTGTGCTTTCTTATCAAGACCATTTTCAGGTTTCAGATCACAGCAAAAGTGGGGGGAAGGTACAGACATTTCCCATATACCACTTGCCTGCACACATTCACAACCTCCTTCATTAGCAACATCCCCCACAAGAGTGGTACATTCGTTACAGTTGAATCTACAGTGACATAGCATAATCAAAGTCCACAGCTCACATTATGGTTCACTTATGGTGGTGTACCTTCTATGGCTTTGGACAAATGTATAATGACATGCATTCATCATTATAGTATCATACAGGCTATTTTCCAGCCTAGAAATCCTCTGTGCTCTGCTTTTTCATCCCTTCCCCTGCCTTCCAATCCTTGGCAATCACTCACCTTTTTACTGTTCCCAACTTGCCTTTTCCAGAATGTCATATGGTTGGAATCAAATAGTATATCACATTTCGAAATTGACTTCTTTCACTTAGAAATATGCATTCCTGCATGTCTTTTCATGGTTTGATAGTTGATTTCTTTTTAGCATTGAGTAATATTCCATTATCTGGATGTACTGTAGGATGTTTATCCCTTCACCTAGTGAAAGTTATTGGATTGCTTCCAAGTTTTGGCAATTATGAATAAAGTTACTATAAACAGTCATGTGTAGGTTTTCGTGTAGATATAAGTTCTCACCTCCTTTGGGTAAATACCAAAGAGAGTGATTGGTGGATCATATGTAATAATACATTTAGTTTTTTTTAAGAATGTGCCAAACCATCTTCCCGGAAGCTGCTGGCTTGCTTTGACAACAACTGGGAAAAGAATGACCCTTGGAGTAGTTTCAGACCTTCACAAACACCAGCAGCTGTTCTCTGGATAATGCTAATTATGTTCTGCAGATGATTATATTCTATAGTTTTAAGTTGCTACTTTCCCAGGAGCGCCTGGGTGGCTCAGTCAGTGGAGCGTCCGACTTTGGCTCAGGTCATGATCTCATGGCTCGTGAGTTCGAGCCCCACATTGCACTCTGAGTTCCTGGAGCTTGCTTCAGAACCTGGAGCCTGCTTCAGATTCTGTGTTTCCCTCTCTCTCTGCCCCTCCCCTGCTCATGCTCTGTCTCTCTCTCTCTCTCTCCCTCAAAATAAATAAACATTAAAATATTTTTTTAAATAAAAAAAGTTGCTACTTTCCCCCCAACAATAAGGTTATCCTAAGCCCTGTATAATTACTGTGAACGTATTATGCTTGTAGTACATTATCTTTTCTCCAGTAAGTATCAGATGAGAAGCTGATGTGATACGTGTAGCTTTTTCTATTTCAAAATAACATAATCACTTTCACTGGAAACCATTTTCAAAAATGCAAGGTCAGTGATCAAGGCTGTACTTCCCCAAATGACATCCTTGTCGCTTCCAAAGTCAGGACACTTTCAGAATGAGAGGCCAAGATAAGGCCTGCCATTTTACGAGGAATTGGCAAAATGAACCTTGGCACAGTCGCCAGGGAACTTGGCTCTCCAAAAACAAAACAGTCATGCCTCTTCTTCTTTTCCCTTCTCAATAAGGAAAGTAAACTTTCAACTTCAAGGTATGTAGATAGTACTCTATTTGTTTTGGAGGAGTTACTGTAAATTTTCCACGGTTGGTACTGCAATGAAGAAATAGGAAAACAGAATTAAAGTTCAGTAAATAGACTGCCTACACTCAGAATTCTACAAAGTTCATTAATAAAGTTCCCTGATATTTCAGACCAATATGGAGATCTTTTCTTCAATCATGGGGAAAAAAGTATTCCTGAGTTATTCTGGTCAGTTTGCTAAATTCAGCTGGATCCAATGTAATAAGTGAAATTATTTTTGTAAATAAGAGTTGTTTAATGTTTATTTACTTTTGAGAGAGAGAGAGAGGGAGAGAGAGAGAGGCAGAGACAGAGTGTGAGCGGGGGAGGGGCAGAGAGAGAGGGAAACAGGATCTGAAGCAGGCTCCAGGCTCTGAGCTGTCAGCACAGAGCCCCATTCAGGGCTTGAACTCACAAACCATGACATCATGACCTAAGCCAAAGTCGGATGCTTAACCGACTGAGCCATCCCAGCCCCCCAGAAGTGAAATAATTTATTTTTTTAACCAGCAATTCTGGTAGCCAAAGTAACCCAAAGCAACAGCAATCTAGTCTACTTTGTCAAGACTGTAAAGTCATGCTTTCCCTGTTCTATCATTCATTGCCTGTCTGAAAAACCTTCCCTCCACTCTGATGCTACTTAAAGTTGTCATGTAAGTCCCTTGTTCCCTTGACTTGATCTATTTCCCCCCTCCCATCTACTCATGGGGGTTTATTCCCACCATAAAACCACTCTCTCAAAAGATGCCAATAATCTGCTGATCCTAAAAGATCTCCATGCAGCCTTTCACTCTGATGACTAATCTCCTCTTGCTGGAAAATCCTGTCTTTCCCGGCTTAAGTCAACTTGACCTCTCACTTTTCTTCATCTCTGATGATTTCCCTTAGTGTGTTGTGCTGAGAGCTAGGCTTCTAGGCACATTATTACTTATGTTTATTTCCTCATACATCCACACATAACTGTTGAGTGCCTTTTAAGGGTTTGGCTCTGCCCTAGAGTTCTGACTTCACATCTATTGTCTCTTTTGTCTCTATAATTTCTTCCTCTGCTATTGCATCCAGACTCGAGGCTTTAACCGTCAACTCTATTCATCCCCTCCTTTTTGGCCACTGCCTTAGTACATATATCCTCAAGCATTTCTTTCCTGGACTTTTACAACAGCTTCTTCAATAAGCTTTCTGCTGACAGTTTCACTAACTACCTTCATCCCATAGAAAGTGATCTTACCCTTTCTTTCTCGCCCGTCCTTTCTCTCCTTTATCTCTCTTTGATTTAATATAAAATGTGTTTCAAAATCCCCTGAATTTAGAAAACTATAAAGAAGAAAAAAATTCCTAAGCCCGCACTCAAGGTCAACCATTTCACCTTTAGTGGGCTTTTGGTCAGAGTTTTTCCAAGTATAGGTTTTTTTTAAAAAGGAGTCAGGGGAAGTGAACTTTTTCAACCTTCAAATATCAGATATATCTCATCTATTTGAATTATTCCAAAACATAAAGAAGAAACTTCTCAAATACCTTTTTTGAAATCAGCAAAATTCTGATAAGAAACTTGATACTGATAACTCACCAAAATAAAACAAAACACAAAAGAACAATAGATCAATCTCACTTGTGGAAACTATGCAAAAATACTAAATAAAATATGAGCAAGTGTAGTAGAAAAAACAGCAAAAAAAGAGTGCAAAAATGATTTCATATTCAGAACTTTATTGATTTTAAACAGGACATTGATAGGACAAGCAAACATTCTAATAATTGCCTTAAAATTTGCCAAATAAAACCTTTGGTACAATTCAAATTATATTCCTACCTAAAAAAGAAAATCTCTGAGTAAAACTAGGAGAGAATGATACTTACTTGACAGGATACTAATATTCATCTGATCATCATGTTTAATAACAAAAACTGAGAAGTTTCCCATGATATCAGGAACAAGAAAAGAAATTCCATTTTACTATTGTTCTCAAAGCACCAAACAATGCATTTAGACAAGAGAAATATAAGGTATCACTATAAGAAATAAGGTAAACTTGGGGCGTCTGGGTGGCTCAGTCAGTTAAAGGTCTGACTTCCGCTCAGATCATGATCTCACCGTTCACGAGTTCAAACCCCACATGGAGCTTTGTGCTGACAGCTCAGATTCTGGAGTCTGCTTCATTCAGATCTTGTGTCTCCCTCTCTCTCTCTGCCCCTCCCTCGCTTGAATTCTCTCTCTCTCTCTCCCTCCCTCCCTCTCAAAAATAAAGTTTTAAAAACTTTTTTAAAAAGAAATAAGGTAAACTTAATTATTGGCAGATGATATGCCAGTATGTGTGCAAAATTTGAGACTATCAACAGAAGGAAAAACCTAGAATCAATAAGATTTTATTCAGTAGTTTTGCATAATTTTCACAAACAAGACTGATCTGTCATTTCCTTTGGAGGAACCATCTATGGAATAGTGATTTCTGGCTTCACAAATGGAATTTGGTAGTGTTTCTTCTTTTTGTTTTTAAGCCATTTAAATAAACTGAATCTATCTGATTTTTGAAGGTTGAACAATTCACATGTTTAAAAAACAAAAAAAGCAAAGCCCTATCCCTGAAGAAAACCTGGTAGGAAACCAGTAAAATAGTTACAAATTAATTATACACAATCAATAGTTTTTTGATACAAACAATAACCAAGTACACAATACAATGAATTTAAAAGTATTATCTATAATAGCAAAAGTCTATGGATAAATCTCAAAAGACCTGTGTAGACACCACAAAAAAAGAGAAGAAAAAAAAACCTTCAAGTTTCTGCTTAAGGCCATACAGGTGAGGAATAAATAGATATATCATGATATTGTATACAAAATGTCAATAAGGTAAAAGAATATTAATAGTTGAATTTCTAAATTTAATGAGATCCCAATGAAAAATAAAGAAGTTTAAGATTGAGGGAAGCAGGGCTTTAAAATTAATGGTTATGCAAACCATATATCTGACAACAGGTTAATATCTAAAATACATAAGGAACATTGCATAGATATAGATATACAGATATGTATATCATACAACTCAATAGCAAAAAAGTAAAATAATTCAATTAATAAATTGGCAAAGGATCTAAATAGACATTTTTCCAAAGAAGGCATATAAATGGCCAATATGTACATAAAAAATTGTTCACAATCACTAATCATAAGGGAATGCGAGTTCAAACCACAACAAGATATCATCTCACGCCTATTAGGATGGCTGTTATCAAAAAAAGACTAAAGATAACAAACATTAGCACTGATGTGGAGAAAAAGGAATCCATATGCACTGGTAGTGCTAATATAAAGTGGTATCGCCCCTATAGAAAACATTAGAGAGTGTTCTTGGGGTGTCAGGGGGGTGGCTCAGTCAGCGGAGTGTCTGACTACTGATCTCAGCTTGGGTCATGAGCCCGTGTTGGGCTCCACACTGCGGAGCCTGCTTGAGATTATCTCCCTCTTTCTCCCCATGCCCCCACCCCCACTTGTGTGCTCTCTCTCTAAAATAATAATAATTTTTTAAAAAACATTATAGAGAGTCTTCAAAAAATTAACGATAGTACTACCATATGATCCAGCAATCCCATTTCTGGGTATATTTCCGAAGGAAACAAAAACAGTATCTTGAAGAGATATCTGCACCCCCACATTCATTGCAGCATTATTTACAAAAGCCAAGATATGGAAACAACCTAAGTGTCCACTGGTAGATAAATGGATAAAGAAGATATGGTATGTATACAGACACACACACACTGAAATATTATTTAGCCTTAAAAAGGGAAAGAAATCCTGCCATTTGTGACAACATGGCTGAACCTGGAAGGCATTATCCTAAGTGAAATAAGCCAGACACAGAAAGACAAATACTGTTTGATATCACTTATATGTGGAAGAAAAAGATTAACTCCTAGGAACAGAGAGTAGATGATGGGTTACCAGATGAAATGGGGAGATGCTGGTCAGAGTACAATCTTTCAGTTATAAGATGAATAAGTTCTGAGTTCCTAATGTACAAAATGGTGACTATAATTAATAATATTAAATTGCATAGTTGAAATCTTCCAAGATTAATCTATCAGGTTCTCATCACAACAAAAATTAGTTAAAGATAATTATATGAGGTGATAGATATGTTAATTAACTTAATTGTGGCAAATATTTTGCAATTTATATATATATAATCATCATATTGTGCACTTTAAATTAGTTTTCTTCATCAATATACCTCAAAAAAGCTGGGTAAAAGGAGAAAAAATTTAAATAAAAATAAAAAGGGGCGCTGGGTGACTCAGTCAGTTTAAGCATCTGACTTCAGCTGAGGTCATGATTTCACAGTTCGCGAGTTCAAGCCCTGCATTGGGCTCTGTGCTGACAGCTCAGAGCCTGGAGCCCGCTTCAGATTCTGTGTCTCCTCTCTCTGCCCTTCCCCCATTCTCTCTCTTTCTCTCTCTCAAAAATAAATAAACATTAAAAAAATTTTAAATAAAAATACTTGAGGGGTACCTGGGTGACTCACTCAGTTGAGCACCTGACTTTTTTTTATAAGATATTTTTAATGTTTATTTTTGAGAAACAGAGAGAGAAAGAGAGAGAGACAGAGCACTGACAAGTGAGGGACAGACAGAAAGAGAGACACAGAATCTGAAGCAGTCTCCAGGCTCTGAACTGTCAGCACAGAGCCCAATGCAGGGCCCATGAACCAGGAGATCATCACCTAAGCTGAAACCCAGCACCTAACAGACTGAGCCACCTAGGAACCTGAGCATCTGGCTCTTGATTTCGGCTCAGGTCATGATCTGATCTTATGGTTCCTGTGACTGAGCCTTGCAATCGGGCTCCAGGCTGACAGTGAGGAATGTGCTTGGGATTCTCTCTCTGTCCTTCTCTCTCTGACCCTCCCCTGCTCATTCTCATTCTCTCTCTCTCTCTCTATCAAAATAAATAAATAAACTTAAAAAAATAAAAAATAAAAATAATTGACAACTCTGAAGTTCACCTGGAAAAATGCATATGTGAAAATAGCCAAGAGAAATCTGAAAAGTGAGAAGTAACAAACACTGTCAGCACTTTAAAATATTTAAAAACACAGTATTTAATAGGGCACCTGGGTGGCTCAGTTTGTTAGGCGTTGGGCGTCTGACTTCGGCTCAGATCATGATCTCATAGTTCGTGAGTTCGGCCCTGCATCAGGCTCTGTGCTGACAGCTCGGAGCCTGGAGCCTGCTTCAGATTCTGTGTTTCCCTCTCTCTCTGCCCCTCCCCTGTTCATGCTCTCTCTCTCTCTCTTTCAAAAATAAATAAACATTAATTTTTTTTTAAAGACAGTATTTGAAGTAGTATTGTACCGGTGGAGAAGTAAAGAGACATAGCAATGAAACAGAATCCAGAAACAGATCCAAATGCCTATGGGGATTTAGTCTGTAATAAGGATGGAATTTTTAAATAATGGAGTAAAGATGGATTATTTAATAAAAGGTATTTGAAAGCAGAGTAACAGTTGGAAAACTTAGCTGTATTACTACTTAATTACTTACAAGAAAATGAATTCCAGAATAATAAAAGTCTTAAATTTAAAAAGAGAGAGAGACAGAAAGAGAGAGAGAGAGAGAGACTTCAAAATAAGCAGAAGAAAGCAAGTGAAAACCCAGAAGACACAAAGGCAACATTTGTTCTACTTGATAAAAATAATACACTTTGTCACTTTCTTACGCAAAGATGGACTAAACAAAGTGAAATGAGAAACAAATGAGTAAAAGTGAATGTGTGTGTAATACATGTGACAAAGTGCTAATTCTAACTATGTCATATATTTGACCAAGTGCCAATCTAATAGGAAAAGAATGATATCTTTGTTTCAATTTTCAGTTCTGTAATTATAAATGAACTTGAACTTCTTTCCATGTGTTTATGGGCTATTTGTTTCTGAGTTGTCCTCAGGGACAGGGAAGGAAGAGGAACAAAGCAAGGATGTGGTCTCAGTTGGAGTCTCGCTTCAGCCTGCTCCCACAGGTTGCTGGGGAGCATGAATTGCACCAGTTACCCTACCTTGAGACAAAGGGGGTTGCTCCTTTTTACTCCCATGCCAGTCAGTCACTGACTAGGGGCTGAAGATGCAGAGTGGATGAGCTACCTGTTGAGATGGCTCCCATTCACTGAGGCAGTTCTCTGAAAAAGGGTACAGTTGGTATCTCATTGCAACTAAAACTCACTGCAGCTGAGAGAGGGATGCATACCCTACAAACGGGGGTCTGGGCATGGCAGCAACAGCATCTCCTGCCATCACCAAAACAATTTCACCTTGTTGCCCTGAGCTCCAACCGCTCAAGAACACTGCATGTTTTTTAAATATATCTGGCACACTCAACTATTCCATGCCTCTGCTGGAATAACTTTTCTATCCAGTCCAACTATCCAAGTCTCCCACCGGAGTTTCTTGGCACCTCTTGTGGTATTTATTTTGGGTGCTTTTTAATGCAGTTAAATGTTCACATTTTCTTTCTCCAAAATCAAGATGGCAGTCATTCATTTCATCCTGCTATCTGTAACAATTAGTTAGAAGCTTGGGCTTCCTCAAAAGTTTATAAATGCCTTTGGTATGAAAACAGAGTCTTAGTCGCCATCTTTCATTCCCTTAGTACCTAGCATGAAACCTAATCAATGTTTGTTGAATTGAGTTGAATCAAGTATAATGTCAAAAAAATAGAAAGCAACTGTTTTTCTTTCTGGCCCATCTGGCATGGAAATAAAATTTTTTAAAAAATACCGATTTCTCATTTCCATTCTATTCCACTCTCTCTTCTGTGATTCTATGAAACCTTCAATATAAACATTTTATTCCCTCTGTCCAGGTTTTTAATAAAAAAGATCATAATTCAATTGACTACCCTCTATTAAAATTCAGTCTTTTACATCTTTTAATGGTGATGATTAAGAAAACAAAGGCTTATGTTCTGTTTTTAGAGTTTCCCCATCAATTTTCTTTATTATGTTGAGGTCACTTTACCTCTCAGAAAATATGTGACCCAAAAATTTGTTTGAAAAGCACTATCTTTTCAAGGACCTCTTTTATTTCCCCAGGGACCTCTTGTATTAAGCATTTGACATTGGCTTCTGATGTGGATACAAAACTTGAACACTCCGTGCAAAAAGTGGACTTGTTTATAGAAGAAACAATTGATGCCATTATTTCCAAAACTCTCATTTCATAGATGCCAGTAGTGGCCAGCAAACCATGTGCCGACAGATGAAAAATTACTCCACACTTTGCTAAGAAAGAGAGGAGAAGGCATGAGGATCAACATTCGCAGACGAAGACCCTGTTCACCTCACTCGTATTCTCATTTATTGCAGAGTGTCAGGCCAATCACAAATCTCAGTTTGTGTACAGAGGGCATATAACATTTCTGGCATGCAAAACCAAAGGGTGCATGACTTAAAGGTGAACAATCACAAGAGAATAATCAAATCAGAGATATGCAGCAAAGGTCTCTGAGTCCTACTGTTTTGCTAAACTTTGTATGCAATGTATAGATAATGCTGTTCCCCCAAGGACTGCAGAAACACCTGGGAGGGCCAGCCTGGGCATTCACCAGTCCAGGGGTGGAGGGTAGGGGTTAGGCAGGCCTCCAGCATTCCAAGAAACCCACGCCCCTCCCAAGCTTAACTGCAGCCCACCAGAAATCTCCATGTTACATTTTAGCTAGCCGAGCATTGTGTATAATCTCGTCACCTTCACTAATAACCCAAACACATAGACATGGGGATACATAGAGTCAGAAGTTATGATCAAGTTTCACACTTGTGTAAAATCCTTACATGGTGCTCCAAGGCTCATAGGACAATGTGCAAACCTCTCAATATGGCTTGCAAGGCCCTCTGTGACTTGTTCTCTGCTTTATCATGCAATATTACCTCAGCTATAAAAAAAAAAAAAAAAAAAAAAAAAAAAAAAAAAAACTACTTATGTTTTGCCAAACTCACTCTGCGCTCTGACACCTCTCCCTGAATCTTTAAAATACTCTGTTTCCAGTATTTTCCAGCACTCTCATATCCTATCCCATTGATAATCCTTCAGGTCTTAGACTAGATGTAGAACTTCCTGGGTTCAAACTTCCCAGTCACCCCTCGATTGTCTAGATGTCCCTTCTTCAGGCATCTAAAGTACTCTATTTGTACTAATCATGCTGAATTATCTGTAATTTTAAATTATACCTCCCTCATCCAGCATTATCCATCCATCTATTATTTGTTTGTTTCTTTGTTTGCTTCATAATATTTGTCACTTTCTAACATACCTTAGCATTTACTCAATGTTTATGCCTGGCCAGGACAAAGTAACTAGTATCAAATCAGCCCTACTGACATAAACACCTATAAAACTAGAAAAAAAAATACAACAAATATTTTCAGAAACAGACAATAGGCAGCACAGCATTATGAGCCCTAGTGAGGGGAAAGCCCTAGCTTTCTGCCTGGAGGTACCTTCCAGACTGTAGCCCGGGGAGATGCAACCCACCATGCAGCAGAGAGCATGGTGGTCCTGCTGCATTGAGCAGAGACATTGGACTTCAGGGATGCTAAGGTACCTGGAATTTGGGGGAAAGAGTCTCAGAGAAGAGAAAGTTGCACAGAGTAAGAGCTCCAGAAATGTTCCTAGAGGTTTCCATTAGTCATTAGCTGAAAACTAAAC
Organism: Prionailurus viverrinus; assembly: GCF_022837055.1. Lineage (NCBI taxonomy): Eukaryota > Metazoa > Chordata > Mammalia > Carnivora > Felidae > Prionailurus > Prionailurus viverrinus. Next base: position 17,856,443 of record NC_062569.1, read on the forward strand.
TGTGGGCATGAGGACAAGACACCACAAAGCCTGGAAGACAAGTGCCAGAGGACAATAAGCTGAACACAGAGTCTAGAGTGGCACCCAACTGGGAGTCATTGGAACTCTTATCAGCTAGTGGCTTGTGGGAAAATATCAAGCAGGCAGTATACCTGCAAACAGGATTGCAGAAGGAAGAAGAGATAGGGACAGAAAAAAAATTTTTTTGAAAAAATAATGGCTGAGAAAAAAATACAAAATCACCAATCCAAAAGTCTCAATTAACCTTAAGCAATATTTTATTTTATTTTATTTTATTTTATTTTATTTTATTTTATTTTTAAAGCTGATTTATTTTTGAGAGGGTGGGAGGGGCAGAGAGAGAGGGACAGAGGATCTGAAGCAGGCTCTGCGCTGACAGCCAAGAGCCCAATGTGGGGCTTGAATTGACCAACCATGAGATCATGACCTGAGCCAAAGTCGGGAGCTTAACCGACTCAGCCACTCATGTGCCCCAACCTTAAGCAATACTTTAAAAATCAAGAAGAAACAAAGAAGAAAAAAAAAGACTATACCTAGGCACATTCTAATCCAAAGTTAAAACCACTGCAAAAGAAAAAAAAATAGGAAAGAAAAGACACATTCCAGGGGAACAGTGGTAAGAATAACCAGTGACTTCTCACCAGAAACAATATAAGCCAGAAGACAATGCTACGTCTATAAAGCACTGAAAGGAAAAGCTGTCACCCATGAATTACATATCTAGCAAAAAATATCCTTGAAAAATGAAAGTGGGCTAAAAATATTTCCAGATGAACAGATGCTGAGAGGATTCACCACAATCAGACTCGCTCTACAAGAAATGTTAAAAGATTTTCAGACTGTAGGAAAATGGTACTGTGTGGAAAATCAGATCTACATAAAGGGATGAAAAGCACTGGGAATGGAAAATACGTGAGCACCTGTGACAGTCAGGTAAAGAGGCGTCCTCAGAGGAGAAGGGCTTAACCTGAAATCAGAGGCTGAGAGGAGCAAAGAAGGCCTCTAACTACAAGAACAGAGAGAAATGACTAATTCCAAGACTGAACCAGAGAAAGTAATAGATGAACCTAGTGCTTTTGTTGTTCCAGAAAGCAAGGAAGCTGTCAAAGGAGTACATGTCAAAAGGACTCAGAAGCTAACTTGAAAGCCAGCAAAATAATTTTGAGCAACAAAATGAATAAAGACAATCATTGATTATAACCTATTGATTAAAATAATGGGGCACCTGGGTGGCTCAGTCAGTTAAGTGTCCAACTTCGGCTCAGGTCATGAGTTCGGCTCACGGTTCGTGAGTTCGAGCCCCACATTGGGCTCTGTGCTGACAGCATGGAGCCAGGAGCCTGCTTCGGATTCCGTGTCTCCCTTTCTCCCAGTAGAACATCAATCCCACGGAAACATGGACTTCAGTATGATGTTCCTCTCTCGGTCTTAGGATCCTCAGAACTTAGAACTTAGCACATAGTAGCCACTTAAAAAAATGATTATTGGATGAATAATTAAGTACACCTTTTAGACTGTAAGCTGAAGGCAGAGCCCATGTTTCCTACATGACTGTTTCCCCATGGTCTTGCGGGTAGAAAGCCCTCAATAAGCATTGGTAGAATGATTTAAAAAAATTAAGAACAAAGTCATCTGCCTTGCCAGTATGGAATGAGGCTAAACTTACATTGAATTTCTTGCCGTTATCTCAAAAAAATTAAATGAAAAATTAAGTTAAGCCATTATCTGTTAAAAATAGAATGGCTGCTGGACAATGGAGATACACATTTACTAAGTTATCTATTATCTGCTCTCCCACCTCTACCAAAAAAAAAAAAAAAAAGAGAGAGAGAAAGAAATGAAGAAAGAAAGAACTATAAATGGAAACATTTTACCAGGGTTTTTATTTCTACTGGAGCAGATATCCCAGGTATTGATTACCAGATGGTCATGATAATGGCCATGAAATTTCATTAGCACTAAAAATGCTAGGCCCAGCAAAACGTTGCTTACAAGGTTTTAGGTTTCTTATAAGATATACTGATAACGTGAATTAAAATATCCTCTTAAGTATACCCTGCCCTGATTTTATTCTTCCTGTACTTCCAAGCATGAGAAAAAAGAATTCACTTTCCCACTGCAATCCAATATAGATTGAACCAATTTTCTCTTGCCATAGAAAATGGGATTATTTTTAAAAACTAAAGAGGGAAATAATCTCAATTTCTTTAAAAGAATCTTTTACTAGCTCTGTATTTCATGACTACAAAACCAATATTTGGTTCAAAACTGCCACACCCATGCTCATATTTATTACTCCCGCCTTTCTCAAGACATTAGTGTAACAGTGTAGAAATTAACATTTTTAACACTTTAAATTGGCTTATTAAATATAAATATATACCAAAGAGGATCCAAATCATAAATGTACAGCTCAGTGAATTACGAATGAACAATGGACCCAGCTGTGTAACCAGAACCCAAGCCAAGGAATAGAACGTTATTATCACCCCAAAGGATAACCTGGTTTCCCGATCATCATGCCTTCCTCTCTCCCCAAAGATATTCTCTTTCCTGACCTGAAAGAAGACAGATAAATTTATGCTCGCCTTTGTGTTTTATGTAAACGGTATCACGGAGTATGGACATTTTTGGTATCTGGCTTCCTTCCCTCAATATTATGTTTTCATAGAGATTAATTCTTTATCTTAAATTGAAATCCTTATTGAATTTGTGTGATAAAATATAATCAGATATTATCCTTGAATTCATTCTCTTTACAAACATAAATCTTAGCAAAATATAATTTTACCAAATATTATGAAGTCACTAAAATAGTTAGATATTGAGAATAAGAATAGCTAAATCAGATTTTATGGAAGGTAATAAAAGCATCCAAACGAGAGCTCAGCTAAGTGATCTGCAATACATTGCTGACTTTGTTCCTGTTTGTAAATCTTTCCAGCTAAAAATTATTGTGGACATATTGAGTGATATGTTTTTCGAGGTTATGAATACTTCATTGCTCTTTGGTGTTAGATGTGAAGCGGCTGATTTGTAGAAAGAACTGTGCATCTGCGTATCACTCGAGTAACATATATACTCTATTGGCCCTTCCCTTTCATTAGGCTGTCACTGATACTATAGAGTTTTACAGATTACAGGTTTTGCCTAAAGCTTCAGTCACCTCCCTTACCCAGTAATTGGATAGACAGATTTGGCTCAGTTCAGCAAGTCTGTACTTCTGTATGCAAAAGAAGGCCTGCATTGAAAAGCAGCAACCTTTTGCCAGGTCAGGACAAACAGAGCTCCGTGGGGAAGTTTTAGAAAACCGCTTTTGGTCCCGTGCCTACACCCTTACCAACTGACTTTCATGGTTTAAGGATGCGTACGCATCATTGTCTATTAAAAAGAATAATCTAAGATACAGGCTTTGTTTAAAAGGATACCTAAATTCTAAACTTCAACATGTTGGCTTCATTAAAAATGGGTGTTTTCTAACTTTCTACATCCAGGTACACAGAAAGCGTGAAGCTGGTTTTCAGACCGTGATTTTTATTTGTTTTCAGGACACAGCATTGCAATAAAAGCAGAATTACATGGATGCTCCAAGCTGCTGTTTAATTTCAAAAACTCTAAAATCTAAAGTTAATTTGTTCATAGCACACTTGTTCTATAATAAAACTTAAATCTGGAGTAGTCTAAGTAATACATTTATGTTCAGTGTGGGAGAGCTTATGACACCAGGAAAACCTCCACTTTTTCACTTCATAAATTTACTGCTGTATTGGCCCAAATATAAGGCTTAGTTAGGCTGCCTTAATTTTCAAAGGAGAGGAAAATTTCGAGCTGCAGAAATAAACTCTGTCACCTAAAACTTTCCATTTCTAGCCCCCAGGGCAGTTGAAGGAGTGAAAATGTGCCCTGATACCCCTTCCTTCCTTCTGCTTTAGGTGGTTCCAGCTAGTGTTACTGATACTGAAATTTAAATACAATTGCTACCTTAGCCCGCCAGCCAGTCTGTTAGAAGCTGCATTCTGTTACTCGGCTGGCTCCGAAAAGGGGCTAGTGTCTCTCACAGAGTCAAGCATTGTTAGAAACTAAAAGCTTTTGAGAAAGGAGATGTTAAAACAGATTGAAGGTGATTTATCACCTCTCTTCTCCAATTCTTCCACTGCTTCTCTCCCTGCAGCAGCTCCAAAGTAAGGCTTGGCCCAGGAGGAAGAAGTAGCAATTCTCGACAAAAGTAGTGAAGGTTTTTGTTTTTTTTTTTAATTTTTTTTTCAACTTTTTAAATTTATTTTTTGGGACAGAGAGAGACAGAGCATGAACGGGGGAGGGGCAGAGAGAGAGGGAGACACAGAATCAGAAACAGGCTCCAGGCCCTGAGCCATCAGCCCAGAGCCCGACGCTCAGCCCAGAGCCCGACGCGGGGCTCGAACTCACGGACCGCGAGATCGTGACCTGGCTGAAGTCGGATGCTTAACCGACTGCGCCACCCAGGCGCCCCTGGTGAAGGTTTTTGTGAGCTGTTGTCCCTGCTACACCAAGCCAATTCTGTAGCTTGGAGAGGAATCCTGACCCTCGAGACAAACAGCACTTACAGTGTGAATCCTGGGGGCACCTGGGTGGCTCAAATCAGTTAAGCATCTTACTCCATCTTGGGTCAAGATCCCACAGTTCACGAGTTCGAGCCCAGCGTTGGATTTGTGAGTTCAAGCCCCGCATTGGGATCTCCACTGTTGGCACAAAGCCCCCTTCAGATCCTGTGTCACCCTCTCTCTCTGTCCCTTCCCTGCTCACTTGCTCTCTCTCAAAAGTAAGTAAACGTGAAAAAAATCTCTTAAAAAATAGTGTGACTCCTGGCTTTCCATTTGCTCTTCAGATGCACACAAGTTTTTTTTTTTTTGTTTTTGTTTTTTAACCTCTCCACAAGACAGTTTCATCGTCTGTAAAATGGGAATGCTTTTTCTTACCTCGCAGGGTTGTTTTGAGAATTAACAGGAAAATGCATATGGCTCCCTTAGCACATAAAAAGCATTAATAAATATTAACTAGTATGACTAGAACCTTTGGAACAACAGGATGCTGTAGCCCAGGCTGCTACTGCCCACCACAGATCCATTTTCTTTGTTCCCTGGCATCCAACTACACTATATGGGTTCTCACAGGGATGGGGTCACAGGGCTGAGTTCCAGCCAACAGAATGTGAATAAAAGGTAGGTGTCCACTTGTGGCTCAAAGCTTTTAAGAAGTTGGTGCCCCCTCCACTTTGTTTTTCTCTTTCCACTTAGATGCAAAAGGTGAAAAGTCCCTATGGAGTGGTGGAGTCCAGATAGGAATAGCCAGAGTCCCAGAATAACTGCATGAAGGAAGACAGCCATTGTTATATCCCAGCCAAGAACAACTTCCCTGGATCGTTCTTTGTGTCATTATTTATTTTGGGATCTATTTGTTACTGCAACCTACCTTGGCTAATTAAAACAGCTATGGAGAACCAGGATTTACATTTAATGTACTCTTGGTCTGGTGGGTCTCAGCAGTTCTCACTATAAAACAAATGAGAAATTTTCAGTTGATTAAAGGTCTAGCTTAGTCTTGCACCTTCACAGCTCTATGTAGTTTGTCTCCTGAGCTGAATTTTCTCCCATTATTGTTCATTCTGTACAGCTCCCAGATATATGTGCTCCCCTTCTGTCTCCTAGACCCAATTTTCCTTAACACAGCCAAAACAAGGTGCCATTTTTGTGTGTGCTTTATTTAAATCTAAAATGAAGATGAAAGCAAAATCAGGAGTATAGTTCTTTAACCCTAAGAATTTCCGTAAGAATACGTATGGATTTTACTAAGCATAAAAGCCCTGTAGATACTGAACCTGGATTCTTTCCTGTTTGGTTCCTGGACTTGGGTGGTGAGTGCCATCTTGTTTCATCTGCCCTGGAGCAGTCTACCTAAATACACAGCTCTGTTCAAAGGAAAACACAAGCTTCCTGTTTCCCGTAGAAATGTTTCCTGATTCAATCCTCCCCCACCTCACTGGTTGGGACCCCTGGGGCCTGTCTCAGCTTTGCAGTCCATGTGTGCGTCAAAGGTGATTGAATGCCTTGAGCCCCAGTAAATGATATGACCGTTCCCAGCTCCAATAATAAGCTTCACCTATTTTCTGAGGTGCTCTGTTCCTGAAGTCTGAGATAGTTAATATCACAAATGTACAGTGTTAAAAAGGTTGTGCCTCATGAGTGAGTTCATCTAGCTAAAAAGGGGACAGCTAAAAATGCTCGCAATACAGGTAGGGAATAACTACCCAAGCTTCCCATAAAACATGTATGTTTCCATAAAGGGGCCTACTCTTTCTCTCCAGCTCCATGAAAATTTCAGAACTTCTTGGCCATAAAATAGAAACTATCAGTGGTGGAATTATTCAATGCGCTGCAGATTAATTAATAAACTAAAAAGTATCAATTTTAAATAAAATAAAAAGCAGCTTTAAATAAAATACAGGAACCCAAACTGTATACTATTTCTGTAGCCTGTTATCAATGGCAATGCTAAATCAGGGTGACTTTATCAGTATAAAACACTTTGGAACAAAAACAACAGCAAAATCTGATTTGCATTATCCAAGGCAAGTTCTCTTGTCTTTAGTTCTTTTAAAACATAGCTATAATTTCCCAAATGCCATATATAGTAGATTCAAACCACCTCCAAGCCAACGTCTATCTGGGCCAATGATTCGAAAATAGCAGTGGGGATTCGGTCAGTTATGACCAGAAACATGCAAATTTGAAGGCAGGTTTGGATGATTAAGCAATTACGCAAGACCAACCTGAAAGCCGACTTAAAGTTTTAGTGCATTCCTCACAGTGACAAACTGAGATCACAACCTGCTATGCTAAACGGAGGAGCTTTACAGTGTTCTATTAACAACCAAGAATGAAACCTCTGACATCTCATTACTAACAATATATATAAGAAGCCATTATCGGAGGTTTAAGGAACTGCATAGTGCTATTTTAATTACCCATTGCAGGCAAACTGTGATTGTGTCTTCGCCAGCATTTTATTAGAATGTCAATTCGATTGAATTGCATCCCATGGGGAAGATTAGCACGGATTTTTAGGACGGATGTGTGAAAGTGTTGCTGTGTCTACGCCAACTTTTAAAAGTTGTGCGCTAATTGGAGTGAAAACGGAGAGAGAAGTGTGAGATTCCCAGGTCCAAGAAATCCTGTAGCCATTCTGGCTTTCACTCCACCCTAATCCTGTGTGTGCAAATGGTACAAACTGAACACAAAGCCTCCCAGGCATCAGCACTGCACTTTGAGCATTATGAGAGGATGAAGGGATTTAGGATGAGAATATGTATGTTCAGACCTCTTCTTCCCAGCTTAAAATGGGGAAGGGATTCAATAGTAAACCATGCACCTCAGGGGGATCTACTTGAAACAAATTTTTCGGTCTTTTCCCAAAGAAACTTAAGAGTATAGCAGTCTTCGAGATCTGGGGTCACCGACGGTAACATCTATATTTGACTGGAGAAATAGAGGCAGAAAATTAGGGTCATCTGACTAGCATATTAGTGGCAAAGAAAGGTCCCAGGTTTCCCAAAAGTCAGTCCAGTGCTCTTCTTTTCTACTATTATTGTAATAGTTTCTACTTTCTAGACAGTGCTCCAACACTTTCCATTTTTTGTCTTTTTTTTTTTTTTCTTGAAGCTTGTAATTGAGGGGAAAATCTGAGTATATAATACAGGCAGATGATTACTTTCTTTGGCCAAGTAAAAATAGGACCAAGTAAAGGAGGTGGGTAAAAATAGTGGAGAGATGTATTGGTAAATTTTTTTTTTCCCCCAGAGGAAACAATGCTTATGGGTTACTAGTCTTTGAAAACAGAGAACAGCCCTTGAGGAAAAGCTGTGAGCTGCTTTTCCTGCGGCTCTCCAGTTCCTGCAGTCTCCTTTATTTTTCCGTGTTTTCAGGAGTTATCACTGGCTGCCCAGATGAAAATGAAAATCGCTTCAGAAAAACTCAAAATAGGTTTGCCTCCTTTGTGGTGATTGGGCAATCCAGCGGCCGTCTGATGATACTTCCAGAATTAAAGTGCCAAGCGGAATCAGCCACTCTGCGGACAATCTGCCCACTCTCTCCCCTCACACCGATCCCAGGAGGAGAAGGGAGAATGGCAGTGGACTTGGACCAAAGAAAGAGAAACTTTTACGCTTCCGGAAATAAACTTAGGGTGTGCTACGGCTGCAAACCACGTGCTCACGCAGCTCCCTCCGCACCACCACCAACCTCCCCACCCCTGACTCAGGAACAAAGATGAGGGGGGAATCAGGAGGTGAGGGTCCTCCCTCTGTGGAGCCCGCAAGCCTCTCTGGCCAGATCTGGGCGTCCGCTCCAGACCTGGCAGGTACAGGGGTTTCTTGGGAGATAGGAATGGCCAGCCAGGCAGGCCGGTCATGCATAGATCAGGTCAGGCCTATGGAAAGTATCAAATCGCCTGCGCCCCTGTGGCCGCCACTCAAGCACAAACAGGTGCCGGTCTTCAAAGCCCAGGAGCATTAAGGCGAAACGTGGCAACTCAGAAGGTCTCTGCGCCACTGCTGCCGGCTCCCTTCTAATTCCCACCCTCCACTTCCCCTCTTCTCTCGCCCCTTCCCTCCTCCTCCTGCCCTCCCACGTCCTCGCTCCGGGTTCCAGAGCTCACGGCGCCCCCTCTCTTCCCCACCCTGAGCTCGCGGGGTCCCCCATTCCCTCATCTCCTCGGGTTCTGGGATGGGGAAAGAAAAGCCCTCCTCTTTTCCAACAGTGCCGGGCTTTGGCTTTAGAGCTCCCCACTCTCTGCCCCTCTTCTAAGTTCGGGCTCTCAGGGACCCCCCCCCCCCCCAGTCTGTTTCCCTGTCCCAGATTCCGCTCTCGCGGGGGAAATCTCCCACCCTCTTCCCCTGCCGGACGCCCCAGCTCGTACATCGACCCCCCCCGCCCCGCCCCCAGCCGGTCGCACCCTCCGCCCCTCCCTCCCCCGGCCGTCCCCTGGGCCGGCCGCCGGCGGCCCGCCCTTCCTCCCGGCGGGGTCACTCTGGGACAGGCGCCCTCCCCCGCCCTCCCGCGGCGGGAGCCCAAGCCTCTGGCGGCCGCGGCGGCGGCGGCGAAGCCCGGTGCCAGAGCCGGGCCTTGAACTCCCGCGCGGTATTGGAACCCTCCCGGAGCCCCTTGTCCCAGACCCCGGCCGGGGCCCCGGCGACCGCCGACCGCTGCGGCCGCGACCAACGCGGAGGGGGAGCGCCTCGAACTCCGCGGATGCCCGCGGGCTCCAAGGCTGTGTCTTCTTGGTCTCCAGGACCGAGAACTGGGAGGTTCGTCCGGTCTTTGCCCTGCGGGCGTTTGCAGCCTTAAAGCTCTCGGAGCCCCGCTTCCGCCCTGCAGCCGGATTTAGCGCGGGACCGCCCCTCCCGGGGCTCGAACTCGACCCTCCATGGCTGAGCGGCAGTTAGCGCCCCGCGCTGGCTTGGCGCTGTGCGGGCGCGAAGGGGCAGGTGCTACCCATTCCCCCTAAGAGAGCACCTAACTCCAGGGCTCCAAGCCCCCAGTACATTTTTATTTTTAAGGTAAATGTTATTGAGAGCTCCTGCACTCTCCTGGGCAAAACCTCATGCAACTGTTTTAATGTAAATTTTATTGCAGTATGAAGTACATGTTAAAGGGTGCACAGACGGATGAACGTTCACAAACGGCATATACCTGTGTAAACAGCAGCCAAACCAAGAAACATACCGTGACCAACACCCTCGATGCCCCACTCAGCTCCTTCCAGCCACCCCCCCCCCCCCCCAGGACAACCACTATCCTGATTTCTCACACCAAGATTGGATTTGCCTGTTTCTATACTTGACACGAATGTGATCACAGAGAACGTGCATTTTTGTGTGTCTGGTTTCTTTGACTCAAAGTCACATCATCATGTTAGTGAGTTTCATTCATGTTTTGGCCTCTGGTAAAAGGTTCTCATTTCTGTATAATATTTCCTTGTATGGATATACCATGGAAATGTGGGTGGCTTCCAGTTTCGTGGTTATTACATAAAGTGCTAGCACATGTCTTCTGGTGGACACCTTTGCATTTCTGTGAATAAGTTACTAGACATGGAATTGTGGGGTCATGGGAAGGCATATTCGGCTTTACCGAATATGGGCAAAGAGATTTCCAAAGTGCTAGCGATTTGTGAGAATTCCGATGGCTCCAAAACCAAGTTTTATTGAGGACCCACTATGTGTGTGCAGTGAACAGGACATACTAAGCCCCTATGCTCTAGGAGTTTTAGCACGACAAACAGTCTGCACACTGACAAATACCCGGACAAGCTAATGCCTGAAGGTGGTCAGTGCTGGGGAATGAATAAATGAGCTATGGGATGGGGGAGGGCATTTAAAGAAGGTCTCTATGAGGAGGTGTTAATGGAGCCCAGACCTCAAAGACAAGAAGGATGAAGACCAGCTAGGGACATGGGGCTGATCCCACTCTCTCTCCCCTTTTCCTGCCTCCCAGTTTAGTGGGGCCCCTGGACCGGAGGAGACCAGATTTGCAGATTCAAGGGCTCATGTTCACAGTACAGCCACTTAGGTGACAAAGTCCTAGGAAGGCTTCTGGCTGGACCACCCATCTCTCCTGGCCTCTGAACTCCCAGACACTTCTCTCCCAGGGCATTTCCATTCTCGGTTGTATAATTAGTGCTCATTATGCTTTATGTCTGTCTTCCACATTTTGCCAAGTACATTACTGCTTGAAAAAATATTTCTGACTTCCAGTTATTGATGAGGTAGCCTGGTGTTAGACACACACAGAGTTCCCACAGAGGAAACAGACAGCATGAAAACATTAACATGCCCAAGGCCAAAGGGCAAGTCAGGAAAAGATCAAAGAAAGCTCTGGACAGTTCACACCACCTTCCTCCAAGGCGCTGGGCTTTTACACAGTGCCCCTTTAATTCCTGCAACAAACCCTCCAAGTGGGCATCATTAGCTCTGTTCAACAGAGTCACATAGTTAATTCGGATACAAATACAAATGAGGGAATTCAGATACAAATCCAGAATTGTCTGGTCTTAAAATTAAGTGTCTTGGGTCAAGTTCCCTAGTAGTAGAGTATATAACCAAGATTCTTGTTGAAACCATTTTTGTACAAAGTGCTTTCAGGAGAAGAAGAGGGAAGCAGGATAGAGCAGGTGGGAAAGCTGAACTAGAATGTGGTCTTAGCTCGAGACTGGCTTCAATCTCTTCCTCAAGGAACATGAATTCCGTCACAGCATTAGTCCCACTGTGAAACAAAGGAGGAGGATGTTTTACTTGACTCTCAGCCAGTCGTTGGCATTAGTCCAGAGAAGGGGACATCTGTGAGCCATTACCAGCCAAGACTACAGTGGCACCAGCCCGGTGATGTGGCTTCACTTGGGGAACCAACAGCATCCACTGCACCCAGTAGTGGTTCGTCTTTGCCCCAACCTCATGTGGGGCATCCAGGATGTTCAGGAATCACCACACTCCAAACACAACAGTCTTCCCAGCTCCCATGGCCCCCAAACTTCCCCTGTAGAATCTCCTGAAGGATTTGCAAAAACACATTGCTGGACCCCACTTTCAGAGTTCACGATACCCAGGGTTGAATGGGGTCTGACAATTCACGTTTCTAACATGTTCCCAGACGATACGAGGCTCTGAGTCTGGGACCACCTTTGAGATCCACTGCCCTGCAGCATCATTTCAGGGCACTACACCTGTTCCCAGGTGACATCTAAATTACTCAATGATCCATCATTTTAACCAAATTTCCACAGGCAGTATGTCGCCCCAAGTGGTTATTCTACTTGTGGAATTATGAAAGCCTGTGGCAGATAATTTGGGTATGCAAATCTACATGGTACCCTCTTGGTGGCCCTCTGGATCCAATCCATTCAAAAAGAGAATTGGGGATTCTGGATTGACTCAAGGCAAAATATTGAATTAGCATAAATTTTGCCCTCAGGCTCCCAGACTCCCTTTCAGCTGCCTTATGCATCTCCTCCCCTATTCTTGTAAAAGCCCCAGAACATTTTATACTGAAGCTGGCTCATATCTGCTCACAGGGCTGATGTGAGCCTGTCTCTTCCCAACTGGCATGTAAATCAGCAAATGCTAAAAAGCAGGGCTTTCCTGCCACCCTCTCCGCCAGAGAGCTAATTATGCAACTTCTACCACACACCACTACATCTCCCCTCTGCACTTTTAAAAGCTGTTTGAAAACTCACACAATGTAGAGTTGACAATGAAATTTAACATTTCTGTGGGCCAGACACTACCTGTTCTGTGTCATACTGTGCTGTTTTCACATGTTTTTCTTAATTCTCCAAATAACCCGTTGAGGTGTTGTTCTATCCTGAAAGGAGGAAAAGCTGAGACTATCACAAGTTAACTGACTTGCCCAAGTTCATACAAACAGGCATCCCGGGCTTACAAGCCCACACCTATGAACCCCCCAAACCTAGGCTCTTTCTACTACTGTAGTCTTCCTTGCATTTTGAAAGAAGAGCAAGTCTCAAGCCAAAGAAATGGTTCTTTCATGCAACGGTTCATAAGTGTTTTGATCTCAGGATCTCTTAACATTCTCAAGTATATTGAGGACCCCAAAGAGCTTTGGTTCTGTGAATTATGTCTATCGATATTTATAGTATTAGAATTGTAACTGAGAAATGTTGAAGACTTTAAAAAAATTCATTTAAAAATAGTAATGGTAAACCATTACATGTTAATGTAAATAACATTTTTTTTAAAAAATAGCTATATTTTCCAAAACAAGAAAGTATTAGTGAAAAGCATGCCATTACTTTACATTTTGTACATTTCTTTGATATCTAGTTTAATAGACCACAGCTGGAGTCTCATAACTGCTTCTGCATCCAATCTGCTACTCTATGTTGTTAGGGTTGTAGAATATGAAGAAGTTCTGGCCTCACCCACAGAGAGAAGGGAGACCTCATGGACCCCTAGAAATGGTCTCAGGTACCTCCAAGGGTCTTTGAATCACTCTGAGAACTGCTATTCTAATTATTAAATTCCAGGCTCAGAACCAAAATCGGCAAACAATGGACTTCAAACCCTTAGTCCATCCAATTGTATAAATATAATTATTTTAGAGTTTGATTAACCCAATGAGTTAAACTGCCATACTATAAAGTAAATATAAAAACTGCTTTGTTCTCTGTGTGTGTGTGTGTGTGTGTGTGTGTGTGTGTGTGTGTATTTCAAATCTCAGTCATTGCCAGCCCACTGGTTTGCCAAATCCCAACAATGGATTTTTCAATACCATTTTATTCATTTAGCAAACACATTATTAAGCCTCTACTGTGTACCAGGCACCATGCTAGACACTGGAGACATAACAGACATAACAGTGGCAAGATATCCAAGCCACCACCTTTGTGGGGCTTACGGTTTAGTGGGAGAGACAGGCTGTGTGGGGATACAGAACTATGTGGTACCATAGAGAATCCTGGGAGATTTTCTACAGTCAGGGAAGTCTGTCCTGGGGAAGTGCTGAGGAGAGGCCTGAAGGAGACCTAGATGTTAATTTAGGAAAAGTGAGATGGGACGGAAAGCAACAAGCCAAGTTTTAAGTGGAAAGAGATGTGGGTAAGACTGTCCAGAAAAATTTATAGTCTAGGTAAGACAAGGCAAGAGCTTCAGCTTCTATGGGTGGGGGTTGAAGACAAGTGAATGGATTGGAGAGATGTCAGGAGGTGAAACTGGAAGGACCCAAGGCTGGTTTGGATGTAAGGAAAGGAGAAGCAGGTGTTGGAGATGCCTCCCATGTTGCCACAAACATCTATGAAATAGCACCTACCTGCTGGCTGCTGAACCAGGCGCTGATGGCACAGCAGAATAAGAATTAAGATTGGGCTTGACTAGGAGTAACAGATAAATAAAGACTAAGCATGGCTTAAACAAGACACAAGTTTGTTTTCTTTTCTATCTTCTCTCATTGAAAAGTCTAGAAATTTGAGGCTCGAGACTCTCCTCCATGAAATCCTTAGGATTCAAGATCCTTTGACCTTATTGCTACTCTAGCCCAGGTCTCCATTACCAAGGTCCCCCAAGATGGCTGCTCCAGCTCTGGCCATTATACATACTATCATGACATCATACTTGCAGCCAACAGGAAGAAGAATGAAAAACAGGGCACAAAGCATAAGAAAACTTCCCACATGCAACCACACAATACTTCTGTTTATGTCCATTACCCAGATGTATTCACCTGTCCCAGAGAAGGAGCTAGGGGATGCTAGAAAACACTTTCCATTTGGGGTAACTGTGTGTACAGGTAGGAATTCTTAAGAGTACGGGGAAAAGGGTATTGAGGAACAATCCACATTTCCACAAACATGGGATTAGACACAGGTCTAATTTTGCACTTTTGAAGGCTTCCAACAATTTGAGATCAGTGATTACCACCTTTCAAATCTCAGTTTTCCTCATCTGTGTAACAAAAGGGATCCTACCAGGTGATCACTATGATATCTTCTAGTCTGAAGTACTGATTCAATGTACACGTCCCTTACAATGAGGGCTTTTCTAACTGTTCATTTGTCAAAAGTATTGATTATATTTGATTTGCTACAAATACATTTTGCTAAAGACACATACAGTTCTTTCCTACAATGATTCCCTTCACTAACGTTCAAGTAAGTGGAATCAATCATAAGTGATGCTTGCTAGCTCTTTATTTGATGCGTTTGTCTTGTGTACAATAAAAAAAAAACATTAAAACAGTGGAAAAATGTAAATTCTTTTTGGCTGTTTGAATTAACCATGTGGCCTGGAAAATGCTGGGATTAATTATCCCTTCTTTCGAAACAATACAAGAAAACACTTTTTCAATTAAAAATAATTCTTAATAGGGGCACCTGGGTGGCTCAGTTGGTTAAGTACCTGACTCTTGATTTTGGCTCCAGTCATGATCTCACTTGGTGGTGGGTTCAAGCCCCACTGTGGGGCTCCTCACTGAGTGTGGAGGCTACTTGGGATTCTCTCTCTCCCTCTCTCTCTCTGCCCCTCCCCTATTTGCATGCTCTCTCTCTCAAAATAAATAAACTTAAAAAAAATTTTTTTAAGAATTATTATTATCGTCATTATTATTATTTCTCAACTTGAAAAGTGCCCTCCTTAATGCCCGTCACCCATTTAACACCCCCCCAATAATAATACTTCTTAATAACAAACATTATTAATGGCATGTTGAACAATAAGGAATTATTCAACATTATGATCACCCTCCTCACACATCCATCTGATTTTAGACAGTTGGGGTAAAGAGGTCATCTATTCTGGTTTTGTTTGTCTGTTGGTTATAATAGGGTATATTGTTCAATGTTGTTCAGGTTCACTCCAAGGTTTAGGCTGAATTTCTTGAAGTGATAGTGAGAAGATAACCTATACAAGCATTGGTTACCCATAGGAAAAGAAGTTGGATCTACAATTTCCCAAGGCTACACCACAAAGTAGATAATTTATAATGGAGCTTATCCAGTCCTGACTTTTGTCCCTAGACTCTTCATAAATCTAGCTAGCCATTAAAAAAAAAAAAAGGTCAAATGATAATTTTGCCTGTACTTCCAATTTTCTATTGAATTAATGGATTAGTATTAGAGTCCTGTGATATTTCCCATTTCATTTAATATGCAAAACCTTCCTGATTTTATTTTACTACAATTGAATAGTTCAAAGAACTGTTGGCATGAAAGGATTCTACCTGTTTTCCATCAATTACTGGTTAATTATGTTAAAAAACCTCTTTAAAAATATTAAAGATATTGAAAATATAAATTTTGTGAAAGTACTGCTTAAATAGTGAAACATGTTTCTTGTTAAATTAATTTAAGTAACAATTTTAGCAAATAAAGTGCTAGTTTTTTTAGAATGTCTTTTATCCTCAAATAAGGATGATTGAAAATTAGCAAGGAAACATATTTTAAAATTTACCTTTCTTCATTGCTGCTCAACCTAAAATTCAGGCACGCAGCTTTTAGCACGAATGTGTGTGTGCATGTGCTTATGTGTGTGTATATGTAAATAGCAGATGTAAATATTTTCATCTATTTTCCTGTGTGGGTCTATCTGCCTTGCGAAAGAAGCACAATTTATATCGATTTGTATGAACTTTGAAATAACTTTTACAATGAGATTATTTAAATATAAGCTATTTCAAAACTATTAACCTTCTGGTAACTTCATAAAGGCAGCACCCAATGATATGCCATAAAGTATAATTTGTCAACTTACAAGATAGGAGCTAACCTTGGTTGTTCAGATATAGGCATAGATAAGAAGACTGAATATTTAAGCAATACATACTCTAGTTTTACAGTTGCCCAGAGATTTAAATAAGGCAGGATGATTGTCTGTTGCAGCTCATAATGATGCTCTTAAATTTAGAGCTCCAAATACCCACACTACCAGTCGGCATACTTCTCAAAGCCTTCAGACTGGAAAACTGCAGCTGTGTTTATATGGTAATTTAGAACTCCTATTACATATGCAAGCAACTGGGCTCCATGGCTCAATCACAATTCATTCATTTTGCTTTTTTGTACCAGAGAAATAAAATCAGAGAACTATATAGCATTATGGCCAGCTCTGAAAAATCACAAAAATCAGGAGATTGAAAATTATAGCCCCACAAAAAACACAAATTTATTCCATTCCCCATTAAATAAAATTCACAACCAAAATTCCAGATATGTATAGTTAAGGTGTGGTATTTAGCTCAGCAAACATTTATTAAGACAAAAAAAGAAGTTATCATAATAAGAGAAATAAAAACATGAATAAGGCAGGCCTCGTACCTCACAGATCTTGGAGTCTAATAGAAGATATTTGGAATCAAATGTGTGTGTGTGTGTGTGTGTGTGTGAATGTATAAGTAAAATTGTTTATAAAGAACATCGATAAACAGACTGAGTTTGTTTCCAGATATAAGTAAAATTCTAGAGTATTTTTCCTTTGGAGATATTATAAATCTATGCAGATGTATTATTGATAATTTACACAGCAACAATTTCTAACGTATTTGTTTACTGTCTAGATCCACAGTGAACCTAACAAAAGTTTATGTAGTCCATCTAACTAAATGTAATAGCCAGGTTCTGAGAAGTTGTGTGAAAATTTGCTTTTGTGTAAATGGAATACTACCTTAATAATACTTAATGATTAATTCAAATATAAATTTAAAAAAATTATATCATGTCTAATTTAGGTGTTTTTATAAATCTGAACTTGTTAATTTTGCTTATCAAACATGTGTATGCACAGGATGAGGAAAATATACTGGCTTATTGCAAGAAAAATTTTATTCTGAACCACTGACTTTTTAAAAGGTGGTATAGAGAAGTGGGACTTTTATAATTATTTTGGAACATAACAAAGACTGTATTCAATTTACTCTCAGATTGCATTTCAGATGGTACATTGATTAGAATGCAAAAGTTTCTACTGGAAACAATCTCTTACATGCTGGGCTTTCAAGAACGCACACAAGCAACTCATTTATCTAAGGTATGGCTCTGTAGTATCTGTGCCTAAACACTTTTTTTTTCTTTAACATTTGAGTGCTTCTGGGGAGGGAAATCAATAGCCTTCTTACCCCTCCACCTCCATAATTGGGTCCTTCATACCTGTGAGTTGCAGTGATTGCTAAGCCAGACTCCTGAGGTGCTGGGAAAGGTCACAGGGAAGAAAGACCTGATGAGTAGGATGACTGAGCTGTAAGGGATAAGAGGGTGGGGTAAATGGTAAGGGACATTTTGCTCTCTCTTCTATACAGCTATAGAGCAGAATTGTTATCACCAAGATTAATGAAAGTAAAAGAGACATGGAGCACAATGACTTCATCTTTTTTTTTTAAGTATTTATTTAGTCAGTTATTTTGCGAGAGAGAGCATCAGTGGGGTGGGGGTGCAGGGAGAGAAAGAAAGAGGGAGAATCCCAGGCAGGCTCCACACTGTCAGCTCAGAGCCTGACACGGGGCTCGACTCACGAACCACGAGATCATGACCTGAGCCGAAATCAGGAGTCAGGAGACACTTAACCGACCCACCCACACACCCCACAACTACTCCATCTTACACACTCTTCGACCACCAAACACAGATAGATGGATGGATGGATGGATGGATGGATGGATGGATAGACAGATGGGAACTTTTAGAGTCACAGGAAAAGATAAAGGTATTTTTGTGCAGGCCAGCACTATAAGCCTGATTTCAAAGACAGGCTGCATGGATTCTAATCTGTTTCACTATATGGAAGTTGCATGATTTGGGGTGAGTACTTACACCTCTATAGGCTTCAAGTTCCCTGTCAGGAAAAAAAAAGAGAGAGAGAGATAATATTATTGAACCCATAGGATGCGGGAAAGGAGTAGATGAGGTTATCCATGTACAGTGATTGGCACAAGTCCACAACATAGGAAACTCTCAATGATTGCAACTGGCAGTAACAGCAGCGTTATTTTTATGGTGCATGGTTGAAAGCTGCAGGAATTTAGAGAAAAGCATTTTCAACTGGGGATCAGTTCCAATTTAACTGGATTCGTGACCTTGGATAGGTCACTCAATTTCCTCAGGTGTCAGTTTCCTCAGATGAGATGAGGGGTTACGTCTAGATAGAGTAATGCTTCTCAAACTCAATGTGCATAGAATCACCTGAGAATCTTGCTAAAATGCGGATTTTGATTCAGCAGATCTGAGGGCGGTGAGCAAGATTCTGCACTTCTAACAAGCATCTGGAATGAGGCTGATGCTGCTGGTCTAAGTACTACACTCAGCATAGAAAGATCCAGGCTATATCTGGTAAAGTCTCTTTCAGTCTCAAAACTCTACTTTATAATTATGATACTGACCCATTTCTGTACATAAGGGAGGGATAAAGGATTGAAGTACACTTAAGAAAACTAGTCTCCGGGCGCCTGGGTGGCTTAGTGGGTTGAACGTCCGACTTCAGCTCAGGTCATGATCTCATGATTTGTGAGTGTGAGCCCTGCATTGGGGTCTGTGCTGACAGCCTGAAGCCTGCTTTGGATTCTGTGTCTCCCTCTCTCTGCCCCTCCCCTCCTCATGCTCTGTCTTGATCTCAAATATAAATAAACATTAAAGATTTTGTTTTAAAAAAGAAGAAAACTAGTCTCAATTATTCTGTGGATTATGACTCTAGAGTTTCAGTGGATCTTGGAAGGGAAGGACAGGACATACTGAGGAGTCAGAAGATGATGGTCTGCTGAGAAAAGGTGCCAGCAGGGATATTTCCTGATGTGGTCCTCAAGACAGAGGCAATTTTAAGAAGTAGAGATAAAAAGGGAGGGAGGCTTGAGGAAACTAAAATTGGGAGATTTCTTTTTTCTTGATTCTGGAAGGCAGCAATGGCATGATAGTGAAGAGGGAGGGCTTTTGTTTGGGCTGTGTATGGGTGTGTGTGTTAACAACTAGCCATGGGCTATTATCCCAGCTTGGCAACTTAATGGCTGACCTTAAGCAAATTGCTTAATTTTCCTTAACTTCATTCTCTCATCTAGAAAATGGGAATAACGGTACCTCCTTGGGCTCTTGTCTGAGAGAATCAAATGAGTTAGTACCGAGAGTATGAAGCACAGGTTGAAGTGCACAGTAAGTGTTCACAAAGGTTTATCCATTACATTCACCATCATCACCATCACCATTATCATTAAATTAGAAGCCCTGGAAGAGTGATCATTGTAATCCCAGTTCTATTTTAGTTTCAGTGGTTCTCAAAGTTCAATGAGCACCAGAATCAACTAGAGGGCTGTTACAGCATAGATTGCTGGATCTCCCCGCTGCCACCCCCGTCCAAACTCTGATTTAATAAGGAGAAAGTCTTGTGTGGGACCCAAGATTCCACATTTCTAGCAGGTATGGGGACCATCCGTTGAAAACCACTGATCTATAAAATTACTTCCTATGAGTGGCATCATTAGGGGATGAGGCACCCCTGGTAAGTGAATTTTCCACCTAGGTGAGGCTTATACCTCCTAGGACACTTTCTCATTTCAATCAATTTTTGATGGAAGCTTTTCTAAAATGTGTCAGTTTTATTCTTGTCTCTGTGGGCAGGGTCTCTTAAATACAATGTAACTTTTCTTCTTTACTGAAGCCATCAAGTAGTTCATCTTGATTTCAGAAAAGACTGGAAAGAAAGACCTTTGATTTATGAACTTAACATCAATCTGAACATTTCCAGAATGTATCCCTAAAGAGACAGTCATAGATCTCTAAAAGAGATAGTGAGAAACTTACAGTCAGCATGAGTTCCCTGAGAATAAGTATCTCATACTAACCTTACATCCTTTATTGTTATGATTGCTAGATTTGTACATTGGAGAAAAGATGCAGCCAGGAATATCAGGCAATGTAATATGAGTTGAGTTGACTAATGGATGGTGTTATCCTTAGGAGATTTTTCTTGTAGTGGGCCAGGAGATTCTATCCTGAGGCTTATCTTTTTCTTTCTCAATTTAGATGAAAACACAGAAGGCAAGCCAAACCAGAATATAACACATTACCATTCCTCATGGTGTTAAAACACAGGCAAGCAGATCAACTTGACAGGAATATTAGAGAAAGGGGTTAGAAGTCTGAAAGGAGGCCTATGGTATCCTTTGAAGGTCCACCCAGTCCAGAATTCTATGATCCTCTGATAGTTATGATCATCTATTATGGTACCTTTGTAGCAGGAATCTCACACAGAGTCGTGACATCAAGGTTTTCCTTTGCAAGAAGCAACTTTATTCATGCTGGCACTGCTCAGTTGGGTTTGTACCAAAAGAACTGAGCCCCAAAAGCCACGTGGCATAGTTTTTTATATTTTTTTCTATTTCTTTGTCTCCCATATATGGTAACACACAAATATGCAGTCTGATTAAGTGGTCTCATGTTGCAAGGTCGTGAGGGATGTTGTCACGTATGGGTATAACCAGATTGCCTTGAAATTAGGGAGAGGACCCTACCACGCTGTGGGGTAATGTTCAGCATAACCAGGCAACCATCTTAGAGACTTTGGTCATTGCTACCAGAATGACAGCAAATTCCCAAGAACATACTTCTTGCTGCTCACCCAACTTTTACCCCCTTTTGCCTTCCTCCTTCAACCTGTTCCTAGACTGCTACTTCAACTCTACGAAGGCATATGAATTCAGATAACCAAACTTGATGAGAAATACAAACGTAATGAGCATGTGCAGACTGGTGGAGAACATAAGGGACCATTTTGGGGTTTGGCTTTAGGGTCCCAGAAGGTGCTTTTCTGTACATTTATGTTCTGAAGGAATGAAATTATCCAACTTTTGGCCTCCAGAGCTGTTGTATGTTACTATAATAAGTCCAACCCTCTATTCATTTATCATTTACACTTCAGAGCAAATTGTGTCCATTTTACTAAAGAGTGACTTACAGATGAATAAAAGGTGAAATAGCATAATGCTACATATTCTGCCTACATGCGTTTGTTGTTCAACTAGATACGGTTGCAAGCTCAATGTTAAGTCAACTGTTCTGTGTACGTACGTGTACACATGCCCTCCAATGCCTAAGCTCCCATTCGCTATTGCCACAGGGATACCTCCTAATGACAAGTGAGGAAATGCTTTAAATAGAAAGGTGTTCAGAGGAAACTAAAAGAAATAATTCTCATTTTACTTCACTACTTTCTTCCACATCTTGCTTCCCTGGGTGGCACCACATTAGTGAGGACCCTCTAAACAAGGCACCAGTTTTATTTGTGCACTTATCTCCCATAGTCAGGGAGTGTCCTCAGTCAAGGCTAGTTAGGGGTCAGGCAGGTTTTTCATTTATCATCTCTAATGACCTGTAAATGTTCCACTGACTTAGGCTTTTGTTTCTGAGGTAAACATTTTGCTAACAAGTCATGGGTAGTGTAGGCACATTAACAACTCCCTGCTAATTTATCATCGCTGAACAGCTAAACTGCATTGAGTAAACCAGGTCCTTTCTGCTCTTATTATTTCATGATGTTGGTGGTACCAGTAAGCATGTGTCGCTTTATCTCATCTACAGCCCGGGAAAATAAACCTTCTTTTTAGAGTACTTTCAATTTGATTAGGTGATTTAACTGCCAATGTATTCTGGAACGATGAATTGGCTTATGTTGCAACTTTTCCACGGAGTGATAGAGTATTATATGGGTAAGGTAGGAGAAAGTATAGAATTACAAATTTAAATACATTGAGTCTTATTCAGAGATATCCATTAAAGGGAAAAAAGTAATATTACAAGATATTGAGATGCATTCTCAGGGTGTTGTGTACTCCTAGGTGATTATTTTCCTTTGCTACATTTTTGGCGATTCATGCCAAACAAAACAATTGTAGGTGATTAACTATTACTAAGTATGCTTTTTTGCAGCAGCAGCAGCTTTTGTAAAAAGCATCTTATTTCTTGGTACATTCATTTCTGTCTGTATTGGGCAGTTTGTGAGAAGTGTATTGCTTGACATGTCATACTTGAAGATTTTTTTTTTCTGTATTTTGAAGAAAACAAATTTTTCATTCAATTAAATTGCTTAGGGTAGAAATGAAATAAAGAATATTTGTTATTAACAATCTCCACATGTACCTCTATTGTCTATAAGGTGCTAAAACCTCCCAGTAAGCATTTCTTAATCTAGAAAATCATTTTAGCAGCAAAGTTCAAATTTTCTGACAACGGGAAGTAGAAACTGTGGTTCTCAACTGGGGATGAGTTTGCCCCCTAGGGGACATTTGGCAAAGTCTGGACACATTTTTGGTTGAAACAACATGGGAAAGGGCAAGGGTCAGGATTAGGTGGATGTTTGTGCTACTGGCATCTAGAGGGTAGAGGCCAGGGATGCTGCTCAACTTCCTATGACACAGAGCACAACAAAGATTTACCCAGCCCGGAACATCAATAGTGCTGGGGCTGAGAAACTCTGGTCTAGGATCTTATTTTAAGTATCAGTGAAATGAAAGTGATTGAGACAGTCTGAACTTTACATATTAGGTCATGATCCTTTTCAAAGGTAAGAAGGCAGCAACCCTAGAAGAGGAACTCAACCTATGATATAAGAAAGGAAACCTTTTTTCCTTTGTGTCCCACATTTCATTAAGAAATACAAGTGCTTGAACCACTCCATTACAGTGAACCATGAGTTTCTAAAAATTGTTTGATTTGTTATACCTAATTTTACTGTGCTATAAAATCAGGATATGGCATCACCACACACCATGAAACTTATTCTTCCTCTTTCTAATAGTGTCTAAACTTAGGATGTAGTCTTTAACTTGTGAAACTATACCCAGTCCGTCTTCTGCTTTTTATTCTACTTATGGAGCATACCCTTTAATGATTTAAAGCAGATGTTCCAACAACCAACACCACAGAAATACAAACAATAATAAGAGAATATTATGAGTAATTATATGCCAACAAATTGGGCAATCTGGAAGAAATGGACAAATTCCTGGACACATATAAACTACCAAAACTGAAACAGAAAGAAATAGAAAATTTGAACATACCCATAACCCTTAAAGAAATTGAATCAGTAATTAAAAATCTCCCCACAAACAAGGGTCCAAGGCTGGATGGCTTTCCAGGGGAATTCTACCAAACATTTAAAAGAGAGTTAACATCTATTCTTTTGAAGCTGTTCCAAAAAATAGAAATGGAAAGAAAACTTCCAAACTCATTCAATGAGGCCAGCACTACCTTGATTCCAAAGCCAAAGACCCCACTAAAAAGGAAACTATAGACCAATTTCCCTGATGAACATGGATGCAAAAATTCTCAACAAGATACTAGCAAACCGAATCCAACAATACATTAAAAGAATTATTCACCACTGTCAAGTGGAATTTATTCCTGGTCTCCAGGGCTGGTTTGATATCCACAAATCAATAAACCTGATATATTGCATTAATAAAAGAAAGGATAAGAATCATATGATGCTCTCAATGATGCAGAAAATGCATTTGACAAAATACAGCATCCTTTCTTGATAAAAACCCTCAAAAAAGTAGGGATAGGAGGAACATACCTCAACATCATAAAGGCCATATATGAAAGACCCACAGCTAATATCATCATCAATGGGGGAAAACTGAGAGCTTTCGCCTTGAGATCAGGAACACAACAGGGATGTCCACTCTCATCACTGTTGTTCAACATAGTGTTGGAAGTCATAACCTCAGCAATCAGACAACAAAAAGAAATAAAAGCCATTCAAATAAGCAAGGATAAAGTCAAATTTTACTCTTCACAGATAACATGATACTCTACATGGAAAACTCCACCAAAAGACTCCACCAAAAAGACTGCCAGAACTGATACATGAGTTCAGCAAAGTCACAGGATATATCAATGTACAGAAAACAGTGGCAATTCATAAACCAATAATGAAGCAGCAGAAAGAGAAATCAAGGAATCAATTCCACTTACAGTTGCATCAAAAACCATAAAATGCCTAGGAATAAATTTAACCAAAGAGGTAAAAGATCTATATGCTGCAAACCACAGAAGACTTATGAAAGAAATTGAAGAAGACACAAAGAAATGGAAAAGCATTCCGTGGTTATGGACTGGAAGAACAAATATTGTTAAAATGTCGATATTAGTCAAAGCAATCTACACAGCCAATGCAATCTCTATCAAAATAATACCATCATTCTTCACAGAGCTAGAACAAGCAATTCTAAAATTTGTATGGAACCATAAAAAAAATCCAAATAGCCAAAGTAATGTTGAAAATGGAAACCAAATCTGGAGGCATCACAATTCTGGACTTTAACCTCTATTACAAAGCTGTGATCATCAAGAAAGTATGGTACTGGCACAAAAACAGACACTTATATCAATGGAACAGAATAGAGAACCTAGAAATGAGCCCACAAACGTATGACCAACTAATCTTTGACAAAGTGGGAAAGAATATCCAATGGAAAAAAGACAGTGTCTTTAGCAAATGGTGCTGGGAAAACTGGACCGTGACATGAAGAATGAACCTGGACCACTTTCTTACACCATACACAAAAATAAACTCAAAATGGGTGAAAGACCTAAATGTAAGACAGGAAACCATCAAAATCCTAGAGAAGAAAACAGACAACAACCTCTTTGACCTCGGCCACAGCAACCTCTTACTAGACATGTCTCTGGAGGCAACGGAAACAAAAGCAAAAATTAACTATTGGGACCTGATCAAGATCAAAAGCTTCCCGCAAAGGAAACAACCAACAAAACTACAAGGCAATCGATGGAATGGGAGAAGATATTTGCAAATGACATATCAGGTAAAGGGTTAGTATCCAAAATCTATAAAGAACTTATCAAACTTGACACCCCAAAAAACAAATAATCCAGTGAAGAAATGGGCAAAAGACATGAATAGACACTTTTCCAAAGAAGGTATCCAGATGGCTAACAGACACATGAAAAGATGCTCAACATCACTCATCATTAGAGAAGTACAAATCAAAACCACAATGAGATACCACCTCATACCAGTCAGAATGGCTAAAATTAACAATTCAGGAACCAACAGATGTTGGTGAGGATGCAGAAAAGAAGGAAAACTTTTGCATGGCCATTGAGAATGCAAACGGGTGCAGCCACTCTGGAAAACAGTTTGGAGGCTCCTCAAAAAATTAAAAATAAAATTACCCTATGTCCCAGCAATTGCACTACTAGGGATTTATCCAAAGGATACAACAATGCTGATTCGAAGGGGCATTGCACTCTAATGTTTATAACAGTACTATCAACAATAGACAAATAAATTATGGAAAGAGCCCAAATGTCCATCAACTGATGAATGGATTAAGAAGATATCACACACACACACACACACACACACACACACACACACACACACCATGGAATACTATTTGGCAATCAAAAGGAATGAAATCTTGCCATTTGCAATAACATGGATGGAACTAAATTGTATTATGCTAAGCAAAATAAGTCAGTCAGAGATAAATATCATATGATTTCACTCATATGTGGAATTTAAGAGACAAAGCAGATGAACATAGCAGAAGGGAAGGAAAAATAAGTTAAAAAGAGAGAGGGAAGCAAACTGTAAGAGACTCTCACATAAAGAGAACAAACTGAGTTTTGCTGGAGGGGTGTTGAGTGGGGGGGTGGGCTAAATGGGTGATGGGCATTAAGGAGGGCACTTGTTGGGATGAGCACTGGGTGTTATATGCGAGTGATGAATCACTAAATTATACACCTGAAATCATTATTACACTATATGTTAACTAACTTGGATTTAAATAAAAATTAAACGAAAACAAAGCAGATAATCTTCAAAACTTTTTTTTTCAAATCCAGCAATATCACAAAGGAAAAACACTGATAAACCTTGATGGAGCTTCGGGGCAAAGGGTGTTATACATATCACAATGATCTAGTTATTCTGTTAATATGTATACTATGCCTATAGTATAGTCTTTCCTTAACATATCTTGCCACTATAGCCATGTACTATAAATCCCTTCCTTACGGTTTAGAGGCTAAGCAAATTATCTTGAATAATTTGCTTAATTTCTTACCAGTCTGTTTCCTTATCTGTAAAACGGGATACTACTATTATCTGAGAGGATTTTTGTGTATAATAAGTGAAAGCTTAGGAGATGTCTAGCACATAATAGATGCTGATTAAGTACAGCTATTATTTCTTTTGAAAAGAGCAGAGAAGGAATTTGAAACCATATATTCATCAAATATTTATGAAGCATGTTCTCTGTGTTTGGTATTATTCTAGGTTCTTGGAATGGCTCAGGGAAGAAACCAGATAAAACAAACTGTTCTTTCTGGAACTTACACACACACAAAGACATACAAAGGCAAACCCATATGCACAGGTAAAACCACATGCACACGCAATGATAACACAAACATTTGGTGTCTCATCCCTTACTTCAGAATTTAAATGAGAGTAAGTATTCCCCTAATTGGCCAAAATGGCAGAGTGAAGAACAATTATAGAATTCTGAAGGAATGTTTTTCAAATACAGTTTCTTCCTGATTTTAAGGAAAATCAAGATATATTTCAAAAAAATATTCAGATTGTCTCCTTGAAAAGAAAATCACACAAAATGGCAATTGTGGGAATGAAGGCTGTTCATGTAATATTTTAATAGCTCAAAGAGTCATTGAAGGAGACATACATCCGCAGAAGATTTATTTATTACTTTGGAACATGAAAGGTAATATTCTTGTTTAAATTGAGCAACAATTTAAATTGCAAACAAACCAAGCGAGTGACAGTGCAGCACAAGTGTTAAAAAATATTTATGAAAAGGAAATAGCACATGAGCCTTCCATGAGTCCTTGCTTCTGCCTCAGAAGCTTTGTTATCCTTTTCTTGAAATGCTCTCCCCACCTCCCTTCACCTGGCTGGCACACACTCATTCCTGAACACATAGCTGAAATGTCTCTTTCAGAGAGGCCTTCCCTGGTCTCCACCTAAATCAGGTTCCTTCACTCATCATCCTTCTTCACTCATCTTTCTCTTTGTATATCTATCTATCTGTCTATCCATCTACGATCAATCATTTGATTTTATTTTTAAATGGTTTTCTACTTCACTTGACAAAGTTCCACAAAGGGAAGGATCATTTTACACTGTCCACCATAATCTCTCAAGATGCTGGCACCTGATCCCTACTTTGCCCTCAAAAAATATTTACTGATGAGATAAAAGCTACACTCAAGGTTAATTGACTGCCAAGAGCACTGAGATTATCAAAGCATGCTTCCTTCCATTTTCTGTGATAGAGTGAATACACCCTGCTCCCATTGTGCTGTGTACAAAAACATTATATTATTTGGCCTTGGTCTATTTTTCACTGTAAATGTGGCATAAAATGAAGGTGAGCTCAAATCTGTCACATCTGACATAGCTATGCCCAGACCAGTTCATACCCACATACAAAGTGACCTTTGGTCATGGTGGATATCAGCCTCTGAAGCACTGAGGAAAAGTTTCAGCTAGTCTTGGCATAGAAAAATTATGATGAGTCCCTTAAGCTGAGCAAAGCATCAGAATAGGTAAGGGTCCTTTAAGATGTTGCTCAATTTTAAGAGGAGAATGAAAGGAACCTTAAGAAGTTCTTATTTAAAACGTCTCAAGTCAGATGTTTGGCTTTGTACCTCTAACCGTCAGCCATGTGCATCAGTCACATTTAAGCAATGTGATATTGTCAATCCTCCCTTCAAGAGGTAGAGCCTATTTTTCCTCCTTCCAGTCTGGCTTGAATATGGGGCTTGCTTTGGCCAATAGAACTTTAACAAATGTCATGTAAGCAGAGAT
Source organism: Prionailurus viverrinus (assembly GCF_022837055.1). NCBI lineage: Eukaryota > Metazoa > Chordata > Mammalia > Carnivora > Felidae > Prionailurus > Prionailurus viverrinus. The sequence goes on from NC_062569.1 coordinate 17,884,833, forward strand.
TTGAAAAGTGCTTTGCTTTGGGGCTTAGTCTCTTGCTGGATTGGGCTCTGAGACCATCACATGACAAGGCCCAGGCTGGCCTTCTGGAAGGTAGAAGACCACCAGGAACAAAGCTTATCTATCTATCATAGCCGAGGGCCTCCCAGGCCAGTCAGCCTGCCAACTACTAGATATCTGAGTGAAATGACCACAGATGAACTAACCCCAAATTAAACAACTGTCCAGAGAACCCACAGATAGTGAAAAATACTAAGTGAGGGTATCTGGCTGGCTCAACTGGTACAGCCTGGAACACTTGATCTTGGGGCTGTAGGTTTGAGTTCCACGTTGAGTGGAGAGATTACTTAAAAATAAAATCTTTAAAAAAAAAAAAAAGAAAAAACTAAATGATTTCTGCTTTCAGTTATTAGTTTTTGGGGTGGCTTGTTAGGCAGCAGAAGGTAACTGATACAGTGAAGTCACAGATAGCATATTACTATGTGACTAGTCAAGGAAACATATCAGATGACCATAAACTATGAGTTTGGCAGAGTTTGTCAAACTCACTTGTCATCTAAGATTGTCCAGGGTATAGAAAGTGACTTACTGATCCAAAATTTGGAAATCACTGAATTCTAAAGCATTTTCTACTTGGGTCTGGCAACACCAATTAGCACATTAAAGATTCTGAGGAACAATGCAGCAAAAGAAAACAAACTTGCTAAAAGATTTTAAAACGCTTCCTGCTTCCTGAACTTTTATGACCTCTTGGCATTACAGTCTGGACATTATCATCATTGCTGAAACCCATGTACAAAGATAATGGACAAGCCAACTGGACAAGAATTGTGAGATCTAGATTCTGGTCCAAGATACAGTGTTTATAAACTATAGGACATTCAACAAATCTAATTTGGTAAAATTAATTTGATAAAATTAGGTAAAACAAGAGACATTATTCCCACACTGAGTCTCTTCTAGGTTATTGTCAACCCATTTATGTCACTTGGGCTGGAAATTTAGATAATGCATTAACACTTTGTGCTCCATATTGTATTCTGGTTTTGATGAGTTGTGCCAGCCCTGAAGTGGCAAATCATTCATTCATCTCAAAATCTTTTTTGAGAGTCTGCTGTGTGTCAGGTATTATTCTTAGTGACCAAATCTCTCCTTAAGAGTTTGATTCTAGTAGAAGAAGTGGGCAATAAATCTGCAAAGAAATAGCTAATATAATGTCACATGACAAGGACTGTGAAGCAAATACAGTCAAGGCCTAGAAAAGTGTTCTTAAACTCCAGCTTGTGTCAGAATCACCTGGCTGATTTGTTAAAATCTAGATTTCTAGGGGTGCCTGGGTGGCTCAGTTGGTTGAGCATCTGACTTTGGCTCAGGTCATGATCTCACAGCTCGTGAGTTCAAGCCCCACATCGGGCTCTGTGCTGACAGCTCAGAGCCAGGAGCCTGCTTCAGATTCTGTGTCTCCCTCTCTCTCTGCCCCAACCCACTCGCATTTTGTCTCTGTCTCTCTCAAAAGTAAATAAACATTTAAAAAAATCTAGATTTCTGACTCAGTAGGACTCAGCTGGACTAAGAATTTTCATTTCTAATAAATTCCCAGGTGATGCTGATGCTATTGGTGGGAGGACCACATTTGAAAACTGGCGAGCTAGACGGTGATAGTTGCTCTATTAGATGACCTCTGTGATCACCAGAAACCTTGCTGAATGGGGGAGGAAGCCATGGAAAGATCTGGAAAGAGAATTTTCAGTGGAAGGCAGAGCACAGCATGTGCAGAGGCCCTGAGGCAGAATTGATCTTATTCTACTGGAAGAACAGTGAAGACTAATTTTCCTAATAGTCATTGATGTGGTAGCAGACCAGGGTCCTTGTCACCTATCACAGCATGAATTATGGGTGGCAATCCTCATAGGTCATGGCCTGCATGGTCCACTGGAGTCGAGGTTTCAGCTGAATGACTTCCTGATTATACTCAGATTTAGAAATAGTTAAGAAGAAAAAAGGAACTTAGGTACTGAGGAGTTTGGGTTAAATGATGTGCCAAGACAAGAAGAGGAAACTGCTCATGTGCCATGTTTCGTTTGTAGAGGTCCACTGGTTTCAGTTCTGACACCAGCACTGGATATCACTCAAATACATAACGTCCCCAAGTCCTTGTCTCTGGCTTGTAGAAGGTCTGTGATTTCTCAGGTTATGGATATCATTTCAACATGGCTTCTTATGTATTCGTGGATGTCCTCAGACAACAATGCATTGTCTTTTTAGAACGCTGTACGTGTGGGAGACACTTTTCACACATCTCTTGTCACATCAGATCTTCACAATTTAATTTCATGATGCAGGAGGAGCAGAAACTATTACTCCCATTGCTACAGATGAGAAAGCTGGGGCTAGGAGAAGCCAACACTGAGAACCATTTTTTTCTTTTCTCTTCATATGGTCCTTTTTTTTTTTCTTTTTTAAGGCAAACTGATGTCCAAGCTGTGACAATGTGTGCTAAATAGCGGAGCAGGGTCCTCGTGGCCAAGCCCATCATTTTCCTGCCACTGCCTCTCCTGAGGGGAGGCTCTCTGGTCTCTGCCTATGTCTGGTTACATTTTAGCATCACCATCAATCATGAAAATGGTGGCTTCACTCAAAAGAAAGATCATTTGTGAGAAGAAAAGGAAAACTAAACTTTACTTAGCACCCAAGATCCAGGCATGGTTCAACTATTTGACTCAATATTTTTAAAGTGTGATTTTAGTGGGGCGCCTGGGTGGCTCAGTCGGTTAAGCGGCCCACTTTGGCTCAGGTCATGATCTCGCGGTCCGTGAGTTCGAGCCCCGCGTAGGGCTCTGTGCTGACAGCTCAGAGCCTGGAGCCTGTTTCGGATTCTGTGTCTCCCTCTCTCTAACCCTCCCCCACTTATGCTCTCTCTCTCTCTGTCTCAAAAATAAATAAACGTTAAAAAAATTTAAAAAAATACATCAAGTGTGATTTTAGTTAATCCCCTTGACAATGGGTCTTTTCTCCATTTTGTAGGTGAAAAAACTGGGGCTCAGGGAAGGTAATGGCTTGAGGATAATAATGTGAGTGATCACCACTGGTGTTTTCTCCAACTTCAAGGGCCACAAAGCCTTCTTTCCAACACGGCAATGAAGCCTAGAGGAAGAACTGAGACATGGGCATGTACATGATAGGAAGGAGACAATGCCTGAGAGGACAGTTTGAGTCAGCAACACCTTTTTAGATTTACAGATAAAAGGAGTTAAAAAAAATTAACCTAGAGGAAGTGGCCATCATATACTTTAAAGAACTCAAATGTCCAGGGTACCTGGGTGGCGCAGTCGGTTGAGGGTCCGACTTCAGCTCAGGTCATGATCTTTCAGTTGACAGGTTTGAGCCCCGCATCAGGCTCTGCGCTGACAGCTCAGAACCTGGAGCCTGCTTTAGATTCTGTGTCTCCCTCTCTCTCTGCCCCTCCCCTGTTAGTGTTCTGTCTTTTTCTGTCTCAAAAATAAATAAACATTAGTCAACACCAGGATTGGTCACAAGTAGGAAGCTTCGCCAGTACAGCAGGACCCTCGGGCTGTGTCCTCATCCCACCGGAGGCTGTAGTGGGCATCGCGCTCAGGTACTGAGGAACCTTCGACCTGCAATACCTCCACAGCATGTGGTCCCAAGAACGTCCCTAAAAGCCAGACCAACACTAAACCATCCTGCACACCTAGAAAACCGATTGGAGGATTAACACAACAATCTGCACAACCTGAACCACAGAATTCAGCAGGTAGGCGGCACGGAGAGGTGAACTTGGGGAGCGAGAAGCCGCGGGAAGGGAGGTGCTTTTGTGGGTGGAGAGAGGATGGAGATGGAGGGGTGAATACAGGAATAGCACCCCCTCCCCAAAAGCAGCTGGAGAGAAAGTGGAAAATTGGAAACAGCCGCAGGGACTAAACTAAAAAGGGAGAAAGGAGAGGGTTTAATTCTATTAAGACTGTAAACCAGGGGAGCGAAAAGGCTGCAACTCCGTGGCTCCATACCTGGCGGTGCTCTGGTGGGAAGGGCGAATCCCCAGGAGCAGAGTGGGGTCCGGGAGGTTCTCAGGCCACACAGGGAAAAGCGGCTCCACTGCTGGAAGGACATTTGGTAGAGACTGTTGAAGCCACCTGGTCCCGGCAGACCCCAGAAAACGGCCACATTCACTGGTGCTGGAACAAGGTTGTTAAGGGTGAGGCCTGGTGTCAGATGTGTGTTGTGATTTTCCATAATCCCTGCTGCTACACTGTCTCGTGAACTTTTTCTGGGGCGGGCGGCACCTGGCCGTAGTCTCGGGGCACCGGCAGCAGCAGGGTCCAGCAAGCATTCCTGGGTGCGGCCAGCATTCGGCCCTTGCTCATTCGGCCACTGCTCGGTGAGACCCTCCCGCAGAGGGGCGGAACGGGTCGAAGCCGCAGTCCTTCGGAAGCAAGGGGCTGGGGAAAACAGCCGCATCTGAGACAAAACTCGGGAGAGAGGTGCTGCCTGGGGCCTGGTCACGGAGAGTGAAAGAGCGGGGAGTGGACGAAAGCTGAAGACAGAGGACGGGTGCGCGATTGCTGACCCAGGAGAACAGCCTGGGTGTCTGGGTGACGCCATTTTAACCGCTCCCGTGCATGCGCATACGCACCTACTAGCGCTGCAACGCTCCGCCCCAGTAGGCCAGCAGCGCCATCTAGTGGAGCGCGGAGCCATTACACTGAGCCCCGCTCAACTGGGCCAACCTTGCTCTTCGAGAAGACAGTCTCACCGCCTGCTTAGTTTATGGACTATAAAGCGCTTCATAGTCTGACTTCTAGGGGAAAATGAAGCAATTTCAGTCCTACTTCAATCTGTTAGCAGGTTCATCTATTCAATTTTCTTTCTTTTTTTTCTCTTTTCTTTTCCTCTTTTATAATTCTTTTTCTCGAATACAGAAAGAGAAAAAATTCATTTTTATTTTCAATTTTTATTAAAAATATTTTTCTTTAATTTTTACTATACTTTTTTACTTTTGTGTAATTTTTTTCAAGTTCTATTTTACTTCCATCATTTTATTTTAGTCTTCTTCAGTGTATTCACTTTTTCAAATTTTCAAACGATTTCATTTTTCTTTTTTCTCTCTTTCATTTCTTTTCTTTTTATTGAATGCAGAAAGAGAAAAACTTCACTTTTGCTTTCAATTTCTATTAAAAATATTTTTTTAATTTTTTTACTATATTTTTTGCTTTTATGTAAATTTTTTCAAATTCTATTTTACTTCCATCATTTTATTTTAGTCTACTACAGTGTATTCACTTTTTCAAATTTTCAAACTGTTTCCTTTCTTTTTTTCTCTCTTTTTTTTCTCTTTTTCATTTCTTTTCTTTTTCTTGAATACAGAGAAAAAACTCATTTTTATTTTTAATTTTTATTAAAAATATTTTTCTTGGGGCGCCTGGGTGGCGCAGTCGGTTAAGCGTCCGACTTCAGCCAGGTCACGATCTCGGGGTCCGTGAGTTCGAGCCCCGCGTCGGGCTCTGGGCTGATGGCTCAGAGCCTGGAGCCTGTTTCCGATTCTGTGTCTCCCTCTCTCTCTCTGCCCCTCCCCCGTTCATGCTCTGTCTCTCTCTGTCCCAAAAATAAATAAACGTTGAAAAAAAAAAAGTTTAAAAAAAAATTAAATAAAAAAAAATATTTTTCTTTAATTTTTTGCTACTATATTCTTTACTTTTGTATAAATTTTTTCAAATTCTATTTTATTCCCATTATCTCATTTTAGTCTACTTCAGTGTATTCATTTTTCCAAATTCTCAAACGATTTCCCTTTTTTTTCCTTCCCCCCCCTTTTTTTTTCTCTCATCTGTCAAACCATTTTCAACACCCAGACCAAAATACACCTAGGATCTAGCATCATTTATTTGATTTTTTGTGTGTGTATGTGATTTTTTAATTTTAATTTGTTTTAAATTTTAATATTTTTAAAATTTTAATTTTTACCTCATTAATTCCTTTTCTCCCTTCAAAATGACAAAATGAAGGAATTCGCCCCCAAAGAGAGCACAAAGAAACGACAGCCAGAGATTTAACCAACACAGATACAAGCAGGATGTCTGAACCAGAATTTAGAATCATGATAATAAGAATACTAGCTGGAGTCAAAAATAGATTAGAATCCCTGTCTGCAGAGATAAAAGAAGTAAAAAATAGCTAGAATGAAATTAAAAATGTGATAACTAAGCTGCAATCACGGATGGATGCAGCGGCGACAAGGATGATGAGGCAGAACAGAGAATCAGCAATATAGATGACAAACTTATAGAGAATAATGAAGCAGGAAAAAAAGAGAGAGATTAAGGCAAAAGAGCACGATTTAAGAATTAGAGAAATCAGTGGCTCATTAAAAAGGAACAACATCAGAATCATAGGGGTCCCAGAAGAGGAAGAAAGAGAAATAGAGGCAGAAGGGTTATGTGAGCAAATCATAGCGGAAAACTTTCCTAACCTGGGGAAAGACACAGACATCAAACTCCAGGAAGCACAGAGGACCCCCATTAGATTCAACAAAAACCGACCACCAACAAGGCACATGGTAGTCAAATTCACAAAATACTCAGGCAAGGAGAGAATCATGAAAGCAGCAAAGGTAAAAAAGTCCCCAACCTACAAGGGAAGACAGATCAGGTTTGCAACAGACCTATCCACAGAAACTTGGCAGGCCAGAAAGGAGTGGCAGGATATATTCAATGTGCTGAATCAGAAAAATAGGCAGCCAAGAATTCTTTATCCAGCAAGGCTGTCACTCAAAATAGAAGGAGAGATTAAAACTTTCCCAAACAGGGGCGCCTGGGTGGTGCAGTCAGTTAAGCGTCCGACTTCAACCAGGTCACGGTCTCGCGGTCCGTGAGTTCGAGCCCCGCGTCAGGCTCTGGGCTGATGGCTCGGAGCCTGGAGCCTGTTTCCGATTCTGTGTCTCCTTCTCTCTGCCCCTCCCCCGTTCATGCTCTGTCTCTCTCTGTCCCAAAAATAAATAAAAAACGTTGAAAAAAAATTAAAAAAACAAAACAAAACAAAAACAAAACTTTCCCAAACAAAAATTAAAGGAGTTTGTGACCACTAAACCAGCCCTGCAAGAAATTTTAAGGGGGACTCTCTGAGGAGAGAAAAGATAATATATATATATATCAAAAGCAACAAAGATTAGAAAGGACCAGAAAACACCACCAGAAACTCCAACTCGACAAATATCATAATGGTAATAAATTCATATCTTTCAGTACTCACTCTAAACATCAGTGGACTCAGTGCTCCAATCAAAAGACATAGGGTAATAGAATGGATAAGAAAACAAGATCCATCTATATACTGTTTACAAGAGACCCACTTTAGACCTAAAGACACCTTCGGATTGAAAATAAGGGGATGGTGAAGCATCTATCATGCTAATGGTCAAAAAAGAAAGCCGGAGTAGCAATACTTATATCAGACAATCTAGACTTTAAAAATAAATAAAAATTAAAAAAAAAATTTTAAAAACTCAAACAACCAATGTCCTCATATGAAGGACCACCTTTTTTCTTCTTTTCCTTCTCCTTCTCCTTCCTCTTCCTCCCCCTCCTTCTTTTTCTTCTTCATAATTTGTTTCAGAGTTTATTGTTTTTAGATCAGTTTTACCTTCACAGACAAATTCAGGGAAGGAGGCAGACATTTCCCCTATACCTCCTGTCCTCACATATGCACACAGTCTCCCCCACTATCAAAACACACCCCCCCCCCCCGCCGAGTGATACATTTGTTACATCATAAACTTACACTGACACATCATTATCACTCAGAGTCTATAGTTTACATTATGGTTCACTCTTGGCTGTGTACATTCTGTAGATTTGGACAAATGTCTAATGACATGTATTCATCATTATAAAGGGTATTGTGGTAATCATTTCACGAGATATGTAAATCAGAATATCATGCTGTAAACCTTAAACTTATATAGTGATATATTCAATTATTTCTCAAAAAAAATGGTAAAAACACAAAACAAGTCTAAAAAGTGTAAAAATCATTGGTGTCTTCATCTCTGCCCCAACCCACCTGCCAGCAACCATTGATCTTTTTCACTGTCTCCATAGTTTTGCCTTGTCCAGAATGCCACGGAGTTGGAGTCATAAAGTATGTAGCTTTTTCAGATGGGCTTCTTTCACTTAGTAATATGCATTAAGACTTCCCCATGCCTTTTTATGGCTTGATAGTTACTTCTTTTTAGTGTTGAATAACATTCTATGGTCTGGTGGTGCTAGTTTCTTATACTTTCACTCAGTGAAGGACATCTTGGTTACTTACAAGTTTTGGCAATTACCAAAAAAGCTGCTATGAACAAGTGCAGGTTTTGTGTGATGTAAGTGTTCAACTCCTTTGCATAAATACCAAGGGGCATGATAGCTGGATCATATGATAAGTTTGTGTGTAGTTTTATAAAAAAAAAACTGCCCAACTGGCTTCCAAAGGGGCTGTCCCATTTTGTGTTCCTATTGGTAGGTGAATGAAAGTTCCTTTTGCTCTGTATCCTGGCCAGCATTTGGTGTTGTTACTGTTCTGGATTTTGACCATTCTAATAGGTATGTAGTAGTATCTTATTATTTTAATTTGCATTTCCTTGATGACATAAGACCAAAAGGATCTTTTCATATGTTTACATATCATCCGTGTATCTTCTTCATTGAGGTGTCTCTTAAGGTTTTTGGCTCATTTTTCTTCTTAGTTCTTTTCTTTCAAGCTTATTTATTTATTTTGAGAAATCACAGGCACACATGGGGGAGGGGCAGATAGAGAGGGAGAGAGAGAATCCAAGCAGGCTCTGCACTGTCAGCATAGAGCCAGATGTGGGGGCTCAAACTCACACATCATGAGATCATGACCTGAGCCAAAACCAGCTGAGCCACTCAGGCACCCCTCATTTTTCAGTTGGGTTGTTTGTTTTCTTATGGTTGACTTTTAAGCATTCTTTGTATATTTTGACTAGCAGTCTTTTATCAGGCATCTTTTGAAAAAATTTGTTTAAATGTTTATTTATTTTTGAGAGAGAGAGAGAGAGAGGGAGGGAGAGAGAGAGAGAAAGCGTGAGAAGGGGAAGGGCAGGGAGGGAGACAACAGAATCCAAAGCAGTCTCCAGACTCTGATCCATCAGTAATAGCCCGATGCAGGGCTCGATCTCACAAACCATGAGATCATGACCTGAGCCGAAGTCAGACACTTAACTGACTGAGCCACCTAGGTGCCCCCCAAAAAGATAAAATGATATTAATAATGACTTTTATGCTAATAAGTTGAAAAAGTCAGATGAAATGGAAAAAAATCCCTAGAAAATTGCATTTTGTCAAAAACTAAAAAAATGAAATAAAAAACCTGATTAATCCTATAACCATTAAAATGAATCTATAATTAAGTGACTCTCAAACACACACAGACACATATACAACAACAACAACAAAAAACAGAAAACAAAACAAGAAACCACTCTAGTCCCTGGATATCTGTATCTATACCAGAAAACGTTACCAAACATTTAAGGAATAAATAACATCTACCCCAGAAAATAGAAAGGAAATAATGTTCAACAATTCTTTCTATGATGTAGTAAAACCTTGATAGCACAAATTAACAGAATGAGAACGGAAAATCACAGGCCAATCTCATCCACTACCTAAATACAAAAACTCTAGACTTAGACTTAGCTAACAGAATCCGCCAATATATAAAAAAGACAAAAATAGGATCGGGGCCGCCAGGGTGGCTCAGTCGGTTAAGTGACCAACTCTTGATTTTGGTTCAGGGAGCCCCATGGAGCCTACTTGGGATCCTCTCTCTCCCACTGTCTCTCAAAATAAATAAATAAACTTAAAAATATATATATACATATATCCATGTATGTGTGTATATATATATATATGTACCAAATTGAATTTGCTATGGGAATGCAAGATTATTTTAACATCAAAATATCAATGTGTAATTTGCTACACTGAGAGAAGAAAAAAGAAATAGATGATATTTTTACAGATGAGGAAACTGAGGTGTAGAGAAGATAGGTGACACACAGAAAATGATTAGCAAAGACACAAAGACACAAAGCTGAAATCCTTAACCAGCCCATTGTTTAATATGAACCACAGTGGAAGGTTTTCTCTAAATCTGCATAAATGGAAACTCACAAACCATAATAAAACCTTGTTTTATCTGCCGGTTCTAAATTTGATTGTTTGCCCCAAATGTATCATTTATGGAAGCTCAAATTACATTCTACAGTTGCATCTGAAGGAGCACTGTGAGCAATATTTTATGTAGTGCTTTGTAAACTTAGGATGAGGCAAGTTTATTGTAAAAGCGAACCATAACACGTGAAAATAGAAAGTGACAGTAAACTGATACTGCCCTCAAATTGAGAATCTCATTTAAGCTGACAAAAATAAGTGAATTTGAAGTCATGACTATCACTCCAGATCTGACTCATTCAGGGTTTTTAAGGATCTGAAAATAGCCCATAATCATCAGCATCACATTATGTGTTATTGTATCTAGGCAAATTAGAATTCTTTCCATGAAAATGAGCTAGATCCACCTTTATTCCCTTTCTAAACAGAAAGGATATTTTCACAGAATTTTTAAAAATTAAATTTCCACTTTTGATGCATATAAACATAACTCAAAAAAAAAGGAAGTACACTTAATCGATATGTTTTGGGGAGGTGTGTCACAAATCACTAGATTTCTTCCGAGATTGACAAAGAATTTGGCAACGTGCTATACTTTGTGTGCTCACAATAACGTGGGTTATTACAGTACAATTAGCTATTATTCACCTCACCTCAAACCTACCTTTCAGAGACCTGAAAATTAAGATTGAATTTATAAGTGTTTTTGTATTCTTAAATTCCTTTTCTCCATTCATCTTTTTCCGGATGCACTGTAATTCATCAGCACCTTCATTTTTGCATAGGCTTTTCATTTGTGGCTTAGTTCATAGGAAATAATTTGTGGTTGCTAGGAAAGCTCGTAATTGCTGCATAAGGCAATCATAGATCTGAACATGGATTATTTGAAGATTTCCATACTTACGATGTTGGGTAATATTTATTCATTCAAGTTAGACTCCACATAATGTTGTTGAATATTTTATTTGGGGTAATTGTAAGAATGAACGGAAATGCTAATTGCTCAACTTCTACTTTCTCATAATTATGCTAGTACCTCAGAGAACTTTAGTAGAATGATTAAGAAATAATATATGAACAGTACTTCCACTCCTTAGTATATGCCCAGGAGATATGAATGCATGAATCCACAAAAAGAATTAAGAATTTTCAAAGCTGTTTTATTTGTAATAGCCCCAAACTGGAAATAACCCAAATATCTGTTAGTTGGAGAAGGAATAGACACATTGTAGTGTATTTGTACGATTAAATATCAAATAGAAATTAAAAATAGAACAACTTTCTAATCCACACAATAATGTGACTTTATCTCAAAAACACAGCAGTGAGTAAAAGAAACCAGATAGAAAGGAGAATACACTGTGTGATTCTATTTATATGAAGTTCAAGAGCTGGTAAAGCTAATAAATGATGACAGAAGTAAAAATATCATTTACCTCTAGAAAGGGAGTGGTTATCAACAAAGAAGAGGTACAGATAAACTTTCTAGGTTGCTGGAAATGTCTAGCTTGTTCTGGGTGGTCATTACACATAGGTATAAAAATGTAAAAATTAATCAAATTAAATGCTTAGGATTTGCCTATTTTACTGTAAATAAATTACACTTGAATTTAAAAATTATTGCTCTCAACTTCTTTTTTAACATAGCCTTTTGTTATGGAGCTATATCCATAACATATATCCATGTTGATGTACCTAGGCCTATTTTATTATTTAACTGTATCTATTTAAAGAAAAAAAATATCCTTTGGTGGAGTTTGGTTTGGCTGATGGGTATACTGGGATAACAGTAACTACCACAACAAATAAACTTGCACATTTCAATGACTTAACATGCCAGAAGTTGATTGCTCAGTTACTGTAACATTTGAAAATGAGTGTTCTCATTCTTTTCCATATGGTGATCAAGGGACTCAGACTCCTTCTAGCTTGTGGCTTACTAGTCCCTGCCCAGAGGCCTCAGAATCTTCTACCTCCAGCTGGGAAACAAAGAGAACGTAGTTAGGTAATTTTTAAAGTTTCAAGCTAGTGACATACTTGTTTTACTCAGGCTTTTTCTGGTCCTCCCAGTGAATAGCAGTTTCTTAAGGAGTTAGGGACATGTCCCATGACTCCCAGACATGCTCATATTTTCCATCTCCTTGTGACTACCCCATGACTCCCTCTCCTACATAATGGTAGCCTGATGGGCTAGTTAAGAGCACAGCCTCTGCCATCAATGCCTGGGCCTGAGCTTGAGCAAATTATTTGATCTTCCTATGTTTTAGCTTCCCCATCTGGTCATAGAGTTCTTACAGGATTTCTTAAAATTGTGCAGTATTTAGGACAATGCCTAGAAATAATACATGTGTAATAAATATTAGCTATAGAACATACTTCTTGCCATAAGCAGCCATACCAGAACATCTATTGCATCTCCAATATGCCCAAGGCTTCTACCATGACAAAGAATAATAGTGGATTTTCACCAGACCAGCTTCATGGGCATGCAATCTGTGCAGTTGTACAGGGTTCCACGCTCAGAAGGGCCCCCTGCTTTCAGCCTGGCACTTAGTTTAATGCTCTTTCACCATCTTGAAATTCTTGCTGATTTTATCCTTGAACTTGTGTTTTGTAAGTGACATTTGATGGGACGATAGTTCATGTCCATGAACAGAGGAGAACCACACAATATATATGTCCATTGCTGTTCTTTGTTGCTCCACTTACTGTTGGGGGAGGTCACTGAGAGGATGCGACCACCTGTTGATCTATGAGCTGGACCCAGGCAATTAGAGTCTCCTCACCCTCTCCCTTATCCTTGGAATATGGGTTCCACTTGCCTTCCCTGTTTCCAGAAGCTACCCCAAGGACACATCCTTGAGAGAGGGGTTGGTGTTGAGACCTTCTGGACGGTATAGGTGACTGAATAGCAGCAAGGCCTCTATATAAACATTTAAGATTTGGCAGGTGGGTGTGGAGACTAGTTATCTTGCAGCTGCCCAAGACCAGTCTCACATGTGAGTTCCCTTGCTCATTAATCTACCACCTACCAACCTGGAATGGCCTGACTCTTTCTTTGGTCTCTCCCTGGGGACCAGTTTCAGATTACACTTGGGATTCAGATTCAGATTCACATGGATCTTGTGAACCAACACTTATATATAACATACTTGATGCCCCATGAGCACAGAAGTCCAACAGCCCCGCAATGTGTGAGAGGTCAGCAAAACTCAAATGGAGTATAAGATAAGCATGTTACATCTATGACTAAGTGGGAGCACTGACAACCCCAAGAGGCCATGCATTCCATTCCACTCCATCTCACTCCATTCTATTCCATTCCATTCTTGCTTTGAATGTAGAAAGAAAGTAACAACCAAGAAACTTTATCATGTCCTTTCTTACTCATTTTACATCACTGTATTATCTAACCATTTACTCTGAAAATGATGACATGGAAGGAAAGGGCAACCCATAGTTCCTTTTCCTTTGAGGTCTTCCTTTTCCTTACTCAACGGTATGTAAGTCTAAGATAGAATGTTGGCAGAATGGGCACATATCAAGAAGCAAAATAAAAACAGTTGAGCTAGTTTGTGCTGTGTTTCCACTGTTCTGATAAGAACAAAACACATATGCATATACAAACTACAAAATACATGAACTAGCTACAAAATACAAATTGTGTAATTCGGTTGATTTCACATATGAGTTAAATGCTCTTACATTTGCATTTAAAACTACCATGGCATAATATAAAGATGAACAGTGAAATTTGTGCTAATAATTTAAAAGGCTTATTTTCTTTACTTAGAATGATGTTAAATAGCAAATAAAAAATACCATGACAATTCCAAGAAGAGAATGTGGAAGAAAGGAGATAGCTTTATATTTTCTACCTGTAATGGTGCTTTTTTTCCCTGCTTTTTGAATAAAGGGCCCCACATTTTCATTTTGTACTAAGCCTTGCAAATATTGTAGCAGCTGTGTCTTTCCCTCTCTATGACTTCTCCCACAAGCTCCACTTGGTCATCTTCCACGGGAAGTGCTATCTCACCACCGACACCACCATCACCAATTCCTGGGCTACCACAGCCTCCTCACCAGCAATCACCTAGAAAGTTACATTTATATATTTCTCATTGCACTCTTAAAGTAGAGTTAATTTTGAACATGTCATCTCCCCCAATAGTCTGTCTTTCCTGAAGGGCAGGGACAGGCTTGGCATTCTTACCTGTCTAGCCATGGACCAGAATCAATGCGGCCTCATAGGCAAAATAAATTCCAGGAACTAACAATAAACAGAATGAGAATCTCCAGGGCTGGGTCATTTGGCTGTACAACCATCTTGAGAAGGAGTTTTTGAATGAAAGAAAGAACATTAGTGGTCCTAGTCCCTGGAATAGCACTTCCTCTGGTTCCAATACTCCCAGAGTAGTAAAATCTAGTCCATCCTTGATGGACTGGTTCAACTTCATCCAGTGACATCTCCCTTGATTTTTTCCCCTTCTCTCACAACTCCCTGCCATGTCTAACTCCCTGACCTAAAGTTCCTTACCATATATTAATTATCTTTGACCCTGAGCAAGTCTATTTGAATTTTACTTTTCTGATTAGACTTTGGTATTATTGAAGGCACAGAAGGATGAGGGCTTGGGTGAGGCATGTGAGGCACTTTCCTTGAGTGCAAAATTTAAGGGGCATCAAAAACGGTAATAAAGAGAAACTATGTTTTAATGTAATATTTTTAAGATAAAAATTAATGTAACAATCATCCATGATGAACAATACATCAATACTTTAAATAAAGACAGGCTCAGACCCTGTATTTGCACCACTGGCCTCAGTGGCTTCAGTGTAATCCCAGTTCTGTTGACTTTACACTTCATTTATCTTCTTACCCCAGCGGTGGATGAATGAATGAATGAATGAATGAATGAATACATGAATGAATGGCTTCCTTGAACCAAGGCAGCAACTTGAAATTTGTCGATCCTGGTAATGAGGTTGTCTATCAGTGGCATGTGAGCATGGGTTGTGAAAACAGGTTTGATGTGCACCCTCAAATCAGCTAGACTGGAACAGGGGCCATATGGTCTAAAGTTTGAATATTATTTTTGCCTTCAGTCAGGTCCCCATAAAACTATTGCTCCAATGGCCCCTTTGTGAAACCTAAGAGCAATCCTTGTTTGCCATCATGGAGTCAGCCCTCAGAGGGCCAATTCATGGAATCCTTCATAATTCATGTTGTTTCAATAACGTTGCACTAAAATTGCCTTCTCCCATTGTCATATAACATTGTTACAATCATAGTCTCATGAGTTGTTTGAATAATGCCATGCTATTTATTTAATGTTGTAATTTACTTTTTATTTCAAAAGTTTCCAGGCAAAATGAGATCAGAAAAGCAAAGCCATTTGAACAAAGGGGAGCAACAGTGTTTGTTATACTTCATTCTCCGTGTGATGTTTTCCTTCTTAAGATGGAATCTAGCTCCAAGTTATACTCAGGAAGAGGAAAAAAAATTCAAAGTCCCATTAGGCTTCAGGGCCTATTATTCACCTTTGTGAAGGAAGACTCGCATCATGCCCCGCCCACTCCACCCCTCCCCACCCTCCCCATTACAAAGTCGTTCGCATGTCTCAATAGCCCCTGCGCAGAGCCGGCTGTCAACTGTAGTGGCCTGTCAAAGCCAAGCTTTTTCCTCAGTGGCCTGATTTTTCACCCACAGTTAGCCACCAGGGGGCCGCCTATTTGGAACAAACGGTGCAGACTCCACAGCTTTCCTCCAAAGCAACCAAAACATCCCGGGGCAGCATTGGAGCAGAGCCCAGGAACTTCCCTGCAAGGGAGAACAACTTCTATCCAGCCACAAAACCTGCAAAGCCTATGGTATATAGCCTTATCACGAGTGAAAAATAAACTACAGCAAGGATTTATCGCCAAGAACCGAGGGGATTTAAGGTCCGTGGATTCTGACGGGGAGGCCCCTCCCTCTCGCCAGGGAGCCTTGGGGTCTGCGACTTTCTCTCTGGAAGCACCTGAAACACCGTGCGTCCAGGCGCAGGCAACAGTTCCCGAATTTCTGGACAGTTGTGGCTGTTAAGGCTGCTAGCCAGAGTGGTGGCTCCTCGCCCTCTTCCGTGGGATGCTCGCAAGAAGCTGGAATTAAATCACACGTCACCGGCTGGAAATCTGGAAAGCTCTGCAATAAATCATCTATACGTTGTTCAGACAGTTGAGGATACAGACCGTCATAGCTCTATCCCATTGTTGTACGAATAAAAGTGTATATTGAATAATGAAGTAGGGATTATTTTTAATGTAAGAAAATAATTGTACCCTGTCATCAGAATAGTTTTGCTGCAAGTATACCTTCGTACCGACTGCGTTTTAGCATTTTGGGCACTCCGTATTTTTACAAGCATTCTTCAAGCCCAGAATGCAGCTGCCCGCTTCATTTTCTCCTAACCTCAACCCTGGGCTTTCAACACTTGAGGTGGAGCATGGGGGGCAGTTCAGAAATTCTTACTTGCCTGGGGCAGAACGCTGCAAGAGTATACATTATTGTTGTCTTCCGGGTTTTATTTGTACATACCCAGGGCCAAGGCAAATTAATAGGGAACCTGTGGAGTGTCTCGACTCTGCACACATCTCCCAGGATATGCATAATTATGCGGAGGGGTGTCTCCCTCAAAAGCAGGCCAGGTATTTTCCAAATTATGGGGGGGGGGGGGGAGGCGGGAGCAGGGAGGCGGGGGGGGGGGGGGGGGCCGGGTGATGTGAAGGGAACTCCAGACAGCCCGGCCCGTGGGAGGCCCCAGGAGGAGCCAGAGCGCTCTGTCCGCCGGACACGCGCCACAAGTGGTTTGGAAAAAGGGAGAGGAGCGCGCTGGCAGGGGTCACACTGGTCCTTCGGGGCAGAGAAAAGCCCGTGCTTCTGGAAGGTCCCCCCGCCTCCTTGTCACTCTTCCCCCGTTTCTTCCTCTTCGCCTACCAGAGGAATGACGTCCAAACCCGAACCTCGGTGCGCAAGCCGCCGGGTGGGTGGACGCGCGGCCGCCTAAACCGCCGCAACATCGCCACCCTGGGAAGGGCACCCTGGGAGGAGGGCACGGCCGGGACTGGGAGGAGAGGGAGCGCCCGAACCTGGGGAGGCAGGTGCGGAGGCGGCCGGCCTGGGGCGGTGCGCGCGTGGGCTGCGGGGTAGGGGTCCGCGAGCGCCCAGCAGCGGACACTTCTGAGCGTTCCCCCCCCGGAGCCCGGCGGGGGGCGTCGGGTGCCATCCTGGCGGCCCCTGGGCGGCGGCGGCGGCGGCGGCGGCGGCGGCGGCGGCGCGAGCGTCTGGGAGGCCATTTCCTCGCTGCGCCCCTGGCGGAGCCGGGTTTGCTTGCTCTTGGCCGCCGCCGCCGCGCGAGTAGGACCGCCGCGAGGGTTGGAGGGGAAACCAGGTCACCGGTTCGCGGACGCGGCGCGGCGCGGGCGCCCCGGGCCCGGAGTAAGGCAGTGCCCCGGGAGCGGGCCGGGGCGGGCCGGGTGCGAGGGGGGCCCGGAGAGGCGGGGACTCCGGTGCCCGGACCACACTCGCTTCCTACGCCTATAAAAGTGGAGTGGCCGGGGAGGGCCGGCGCGGCCCTGGCGGCGGCCGCCTCTCTTCGCCCAAGGAGTTGACATTTTGCAGGACTCGCGCGACGTCCCGTCGCCGGCGCTCCCCGGGACCCCGCCGCCGGGAGGAGGGGGCGGAGGAGGGTGGAGACTGCGGGGCTTGGCCAAGGAAGGCGCACATCCTCGGGCGGGCGGCCGTGACGCGGCGGGGATTAACTTTGCATGAATAATGTGAGTGCGCTTGGAAAGGAGACCTTCTGTTCTCCGGGCTCGGGGCAAGCGCCCGCAGGCTGCCTTCCCCGGGCAGGGGCGCTCAACCCAACCGTCTGGAGGGCACTGGTAATTTGGCGAGAGGACCGCGCGGAGGCGGGGGCGTGGGGGGGAGGAGGGGAGGGGGCGGCAGTTCCGACCTTCCAGAAGGGTGGGCCGGCTGGCGGCGGGGGTGTCGCGGGAACCTGAGGGGTGCGGGCGGCGAAGCCGGGCGCGCGGGCGGGCGTGGGTGGAGGGTGTCAGCCGCCGTGTTACCTGCCTCCGCGGGGCTTCTGCACCCCGGGTCCGGGAGGAGGTGCCCCTCGTGCTCCGGCACCGCGCGGCGGCAGTCGGGGAGCCCCAGCGTGGGCAGTGGCGGAGCAGGGTGTCTGGGGACCCCCTCCAATCGCAGCCGCTCTGTTCCTCAAACCCCCAAGCCCAGCTGTTGACAGGCTCCTTGTGAAATGGAGTTTGGCATCCTTAGCGCCGAACCGAGTGGAAGTTTCCATGATGAGGAAGTTCTGTGACACGGGGGTTCGGAAAAGGTTGGCAGACACCGGGGAGGGGGGGGGGGCGGGGAGGCGGTTTAAAGGGACTGTGGGTGCCCCCCATCCCCCTTTTTCTCCTGCTCCGGAACTCCGGGGTTTGGAAGGGAGAATAATCTTGAATGTTGGCGTGCGCCGTGGCCGGTGCCTGGCGGCTTGGCTTCTCCCCGCCTCCTCGGGGACTCGGTGGCGATTTCGCCTCCCTGCTGGGTCGCGCGCTTCTTTGCCTCGCTCTTCTTTTGACGCAGCATCTTCCTCTGGGTCGCCTCGAGTTGGTTCTGGTAACCAGGAGTTGTGCCAGCTGCGCTCTCCTCCCCCGGGCCTCCAGCCCCCTTCCGAGGAGGACTCATTTGGGGGAGTTGTTTTTTGTTTTTTGTTGGTTTTTTTTTTTTTTTTTTTTTAACCCTAGTAGATCGCGTCCTTCTTAGCTGCAGTTGTCATTTTGGAGGAGGATTTCCCAATGACCATTGTAGGATTATTAGTGCTAATTCTTAAGCCTTCTGATTTGTTGGAGGGGAGGGCACATAGGATGTTGTTGTCGTTGTTGTTTTTTTAATTTATTAAAGGTTAAGTGTGTACTTGTCCCCAAATGGGAAATTTTACAAAAAGAGTCTAGAAACATAACAATTCCTAAGCCGAAGCAAAGAAAAAGAGTGAACCTGAACAAACAAGTTGAACACTCTCCACCCTCCCGTCTCCACACACGTTCAGATTTTGTGAAGATTGAAACACTGTGCCTAATCATCAGTAAATAAATTTGAAACAAAGTCTTCCTTGTAGCCTGTTACTGGTCTTAGGTGCTAGTGAGATGCAGTTTTAAAGACCAGTTTTGAAGTTCAAAAACTAAGCATTCCTTGGATGGTGTATCGATGTCAGAGCCCAGCAATTTTTATAATGGTAAAAGCATTGGATCCCGTAGACCTGTTAAGCAATATCTTTACATTATTTGGCCTTGTTCTAGTTTATGCTGCTTATTTACATTGTAATAATATATAGCATGTGCTAGATTACAAAGTAATAAAAATTGCATTTTAGTTCAAATATTCCATGATTCATTCTGAATATTCACTGGTGACTGATCTGCTCCCTAATTCACTTCTGCTTACCTTTCTTATTCTGAAACTAGTCAGAGACTAGGAAACATTAAAGAAAAAGGTGTTTTGATGAAAAGTATTCTGAGCAGTGGCTATTTTTAGGAGTTTTCATGCCAGTTGGCTAAGGGTTTTAATTGAGTCTAACAGAAATTCAATAGTAAGTGATTTTTTGAAGGTAATATATGGGAAGACATGGGTGAACAATCATTTATTATTTGTACACGTTAAATGGATACTGTCAAAATCTTATTTTTAATGAATTTCAAAGTTATATATATATTGGAAGTGGGACCATCTGGTAGTAGATATGATTTGCTTTTCTTTTTTAGTGAGAGTAAGTGCTACTAAATATAGCTATTGAACTATTTTTTTAATGAAGCAATTCCTGTTGGCATTATAATGCAAAGGCATAATTTTATTGACATTGGAATGTTGTTTTATAGACTAACTGGCTTTATAAGAGGAATAAGCATTCCATCTCTCTCCTTTTCGCTTCTTTATTCTGTCATAGTGATGAATTAAGACAACTGCCTTTTAATCTAACATCTTTTGGGCAAAGGTAATTTCTTAAAATTTCCTGAAGAGAAGAGAGAGTTGTGGATTCCTATCCTTTCCTGGAATTTTTGAAGTTGTTTGAAGCATGGCATGTGTGGAGCCACCCGTGGGATTGCAAGTTGGGTGTTTGTGTGTTTGTGTGTTTGTTTTAGCAAGCTTATCCTTTTGGTAGAAATCCGAGTGAGGCGATTGGTTTCTTGAACTCCTTCTTGTCATTCTAGTGTAAGATTACGTGTCAACTTCTTAAAAAGCCCTTCTGTGACCACTTGACTCATTCTTTCTCAGAACCATCATACTGTTTTTAGTTTCTTCCCCAACGCCCCCCCCCCCCCCACATCGCTTGGTCTTCTTTGCAATCTGAATTGTCATTTCATTTGGTACTTGTTGAATACCCGTCTAGAATGTAGAGTCCAGGAGAAAAGAGTCTTGACTGCCTCATTAACCCTTGATTCTCCAGCGTCTTAAACAGTGCTTGGCACACAGTAGGAGCTGGATAGATCTTGGCTAAATAAAGCAATGGTTGCACCCAAACACGGTCTTCCTAAAAATATGTGACTAAGCAACCTGAGTGGGTACCAACTGGGTATGTCCAGACTTGTGCCTGCGTATATGTGTTTGCCATGAATATATGGTTCCATCCTTATCTGTCTTTCCCCCCACCCTTTTTTTTTTTTTTTTTTTTTTTTTTGAGATGAAAGCTAGCCCCATTCTATTCTATCTAGTGACATTGCAGAGGATTATTTCTGCAAGTTCTTCCTGGGGGCATTTGCCTTGAGTACATGCAAATCCTCAGCAGTTTGCCTTGACAGGTTACCCAGATTCCCTGAAGACACTGACCTTCAACTCTCTGGGTATCAGCAGAATCTTTATGAGTTCCAGAGGCATTGTCAGTGCTAAGAGTGAAATTCCAGGGAACCGACATCACTGGATGATAGCAGTGCCTTCTCACTCAGCAGGTTCTGGCAGTGCCTCTGGCCTTGGCAGCCCTAAGGGGACCAAGGGCGTGTTGTGGTGTAAGCTGGTCTACACAAGTAGCAGTTCCTGGGGAAGGGGCAGAATGGGACTGTCAGGATACAATACAAGATGGAAATCGCCCTTGGGGGTAGATTTGGAAATAACCAAATTTCCAAATTTGGACATTTGGTTACTCTGTGTTGTAAGTGAAGTCATTTAACTTTCCCCCTTTACCTCCTTTCGCACTTTCATAAACAGATTCTGAACCAGATGATTGTGCGAGGTATTGCATTATCTGAGTTTTCAAGTGACCCAGGTGTGATACCCAAAGGGTCATCTCCGAATTAGCTATTCATGGAAACTCTTTTGACAACTGAGACAAAAAGGAAACGACAATGGGTAATTATGGTAATGTGTTTTTGTTTATAGAGTATGGGCTTTCAGAAATGTGTCTGCATAAATGCATAGCAAAAATCCCACAAAGCGATAAGACTTGTGAAAATGGTAGGGGAAGAAAGATCAAAATTTTCTACAGGAGTAAAGATCATTAAACTGAAATCCTAAGTGCTTACTGCTTTATTTAATTTAGCTCTAAGCTTCTCGGTAGCCAAGTTAACAGGAAAAAGGGGGCCTGGAGGTGGCAGATATGCATTGAAGTTGTACAGATACATCATATAACATTTCTAGAGGGCTTACTATGGTGCCTGGCACCTAGTATATACTTCCATGAAATATCAAATCATATAATGGCCAGTACTTGAACTTCAATTCTACAGAATGCGAAGTAAAGTTCTTTATATGGTCGTGCCTTTTATGAGAATAAAAAATGCAGAAGACAAAATGATGAAAAGTAACCCAGTGGGAGTTTATCTTTGGGAGCCTGAGCTACTGTGGTTCAGCCGTGGAGATTCTGGCGATTGTCCCCGGTGCAAAAATAGAGCTCAGAAAACCTAGAGGAATGAATGGTTAACATGTTCTTTAGGCCGACTTTCTCAAATATCCAGTGTCTCAGCCAGGCTTTTGACTAGAGCAATCTGAGAGGACAGGACAGCCAGGTACTTGAAAATGACCTGATAGCCATGAACCTTCTGAACAGGTGGTCTTGATACTGTGTGCTTTAGTCTGTATAGCTCTTATCACCTTGCAGGGCAGTTTGGGTTTTGTTTCCATTTCTGTCTCCCCCTCTAAAGTGTGATGAAGGGCTATGGGTTTATTCATGCTGGCCTCCCCAGCACTTAGCAAAGACTTTGACACCTGGGCACAGGGAAATACTTGTTGGAAAACTGAATGGGAATAGGTAAAGGGGTGGTGCTTCTCCTTCTCTTCTGTTGTTGGTATTAAGTGTCATCTTTTGACTTAGTTTTGCGCAAACTGAATGTTTGCTGCCTGAATTGCATTAGATATCTATACCACAGCTAGTAGGGCTTATGCCAGTGTCTGAACTGGTTGAGCAATGGATGGCAAATTAACCTCTTGCATTATTTAAAGTCATTTTCACTATTTGATGGGGTGCCTGGATGGCTCAGTGGGTTGAGCATCTGATTTCGGCTCAGGTCATATCTTGCAGTTCGTTGAGTTCAAGCCCCACATGAGGCTTTGCACTGACAGTGCAGAGCCTGCTTTGGATTCTCTTTCTCTCTCTCTCTCTCTCTCTCTCTCTCTCTGCCTCTCTGCCTCTCCCCTGCTCGTGCTCATGTGCACGCTCTCTCTCTCTCTCTCTCTCTCTGTCTCAAAAATAAATAACCATTAAAAAACATTTAAAAAATAAAAATAAATAAAGCCATTTTGACTATTTGATTTGATTTCCCATTCAGTCTACAAAAATTTGTGCCTGGTTCCACTAGTCAGCATGCGGCCTAGTGACCTATAAGACGATATGCATATATTAATACAAAGGGATTATGAAATGGTATCTACTGTGATAGAATGGATATGCTTATTGGGCTCTCTCTTATGGCCCCCTAGATGAAATAAAGTTATTTTTTTAATCTGAGGAGGCAATTGTTTTGTGGTTTCTACAGCCTGTGTGTATTAGCGTATATTGCAGTGGGATTCAGCCAGGGTTCTCTTGGTATCCAAGCGGTGTGAGGTTGAATCTATTTAGGTCAGTGAGTCTCTGATTAAGGATGTTCACTCTTCACCTTAATTTCCCCAACTTGTTAGCCAATTATGATGTTCAGGTAAGTTGGGGAGGGGGGAAATACCCAAACCACCGAGTCACAAGTAATGTATTTCCATACGCTTCTCTCAGCCGTCTGGCCAGCTGACAGCTAGAATGGTGCTCATGTTGTCCGGTCCATACTGTCCTAATTTCAAGGGACTTTGGAGAGTTTATGTGCTGGCAGGTCTTCTTGTGCAGTACTATTTTTATTGAGTGAGAAACTGAGCTCTCCTGTGAACTTAGATATCTCTTCCAAATGGCAAGTTAGGAGAGCCTGGTATTAGGACCCAGGATCCTTAACTCTGTGTCCCCAGAAGTTTACTGTAGCCTTTCCATCATGATAGACACTCTAACATATACATTTACATATCTGTGCATACAACACATAATTATATATTATAATATGTAGTGTGTATACAGCAGTATAACACCATGTAAAATAACATACGTATACAGGTGCGTGTGCTGAGTGAGCATAACATGTAATGGCTAGGAAAGGAGTGATCTGAACTGAATTACTCATTCAACTTCTTAGTTCCAAACGAGAGGCCTCGTGGATCATGGTTTCTCTTCTGTGATAAAAAATATTCAGGATTTCGTGAGTGTTAAGCCGATTAAAGCCAAAGTTTGGACAAAAGAATGCAAACTGACAGCAGGTATGTCTTCTTCTTAATTTGGGAAATACACTTTTGTGACTCTTCTGGAGGTCCAAGAATGTTTGTGATGAGAAGAGTGGAGAGGATAGTCGTGGTTTTAGTGGCACAATGCATGATCGTGACATTCAGGAACCCATTGAATATTCTGACTGTTGTGATGCACGTTGTTCAGTGGTTCTCAGGATGATTCGGATATACTTTTCCCCCCTTTCCCCTCAGAGTCTTAAGAGGGGAAAGTCTCTGTTTTCTCAGATTTCAACAATGCTTGTACAGAAAAGGTGCTCAAAAAACAATGACTGATGATAACGATCATGATGTTCCTGGGGGTGGTCAAGTTTTTCAAATTTCACTCCCAGTGTGCATAAATGTCTCAGCAGCTGGCATGTCTGTGCAGGGAGACTCTGCCTCTGTGACAAGCGTGTCTCGCGTTCTTATATATAGTTAAAAAGGCAGTGCTTGTCTCCGGCTCCAACTGTACTTTCCATGCCTAGCTTCCAAACCACGGTGAGAAATGCCACCGTCACGCAGATGTCCCAAGCTAAAAACCCTGTCATCAACTTTTAGTCCTTCTCCATACTCCTGAGTATTTCGGCAGATCCTCACATTATTTTACTGTTTACTTGTTTACTGTTTTTTTATGTTACTCCGTGGTCAATTGTGTTTGGGAAATCCTGAGTTTAACAACTTAACACAAGAATTTTTCAGAGACTGTGTTTATGATTGTGTGCATTATGAATCTCCAAGAGGGAGAGCAGGTAACAAAACTTATTTGCTCACCATTTTCTTTGTGTGTGTGTGTGTGTGTGTGTGTGTGTGTGTGTGTAAAAACGCAAATGGCTAAAGTGTAGTGCAAGAGGTGGTGAGGAACAGTTCATAGCACTACACTTAAAAAAATTAGTCTCATTTGTCTTAACCGCTGACTACATTTTATAATAAGTTCTGATTCCTAGGAGCAGTATCAATCCTACAGCAGAAACTTGATGTTTTTCACACAAAAAAAGGCTTATGAGTTTGTATTCAACACTGACTAATGTTGCCATTGTTGAAGTCTTTTGCAATGATATAAAAATTATGCTAAATTGATATTACTTTTAAAGTATTATAATCATAAAATGTATCTTTTCTTGACTTTATTCCTGAGATCTGGATGTGCTGATTTACATAAGCCAGAGAATGGCTTATTTTTGCCATGTGTGTTTTTGTTTACCTTTTTGAATGTCACCTAAGCTCCACCATAATTTCTGCTCCAATTCTAGCATCTAGGTAGAGATCTAGAATAATGTGTTTATATCTGAAATGTAGCTACAATAAGGGGAAGTATAATGTTGTATATTCTTGTATTATTTGTCCTTTGATTTAAAAAAAAAAAGGAACCACGGAAACCTTACACAGAAAAATCTTTTTAAAAACAATTTCAGGGGCGCCTGGGTGGCGCAGTCGGTTGAGCGTCCGACTTCAGCCAGGTCACGATCTCACGGTCCGTGGGTTCGAGCCCCGCGTCAGGCTCTGGGCTGATGGCTCAGAGCCTGGAGCCTGTTTCCGATTGTGTCTCCCTCTCTCTCTGCCCCTCCCCCGTTCATGCTCTGTCTCTCTCTGTCCCCCCAAAAAATAAATAAACGTTGAAAAAAAATTAAAAAAAAAAACAATTTCAGTTATGGCCTATGTGGATGATGAATATATCAATTTATCCTGTAGTGTAGTAGTTAGAAGGGCTTTGAAAAACACCTTGTCCCTCTGAGGACTCTGTAAAAAAAGCCTCCTAGGCTTTTGGCTTATTAATTTGATCTGTCCGTCTGTAGCTTCAATAACATAAGGTATTGTTAAGGTGAAGGCATTCTCTAGAATGAACTCTACATGCATTCATTTACTGCTAACTAAGGATATATGTTTAGTTATCCTTATTGAGGTTGTCACAGAAACCAAGCTTTAAAATGAGTAAACTTATTATTTTAAAGTAGGCACCACACCCACCACGGGGCTTGAACTCACAACCCTAAGATTATGAGTCATGTGCTCTACTAAGTCAGCTAGGTGCCCCGAGTAAACTTATTTTTTTATCCTGACTGTGTCCATCCTTCCATCCCTCCATCTTTCCATCTCTGCATTCATACCTCTATCCCACCTCCCACAATCCATGAATCCATATGTGATTCATTCCTCTATCCCACCTCCCACTATCCATCATCTCATATATGCACTGGACATCTGCTGGGTGCCAGACTCTATGGTAGGTGCCAAGACACCATGGTGAACATTTAATTTTTTTTAATGTTTATTTATTCTTGACAGAGAGAAAGAGAGTATGAGCAGGGGAGGGGCAGAGAGAGAGAGACAGAGAGGGAGGGAAACACAGAATCTGAAGCAGGTTCCAGGCTCTAAACTGTCAGCACAGAGCCCGATGTGGGGCTTGAACTCATGACCTGTGAGATCATGACCTGAGCTGGTGTCAGGTGCCTAACCCACTGAGCCACCCGGGTGCCCCCATTTAAAAATCCTTGCTGTAGAGATGCTCAGAGACTCTTGGTGCAATCTACAGAAATTAATTTGGTCTCTCACAGTGTTTCCCCACCTCAACTATTGGCATTTGGGGCCAGATAATTCTTTGCTGTGGAGAGCTGCCCTGTGTTTATCAGCATCACTGGCCCCTACCCACTACATACCAGTAGCCCTCCCCCCGCCCCACCCATGCTCCAATTGCAGCAATCAAAAATGTCTCCAGATATTGCCAAATGTCTTGTGGGAGGCAAACTCATCCCTACTGCAAACCACTGGTATAGAGTTAAGAATGAGAGCTGAGGAGTGGGAATGTGTGGATTCATAGCCTAGCTTCACCTGGCTTTGTTGCATGTGCTCAGTTTCTTCATTAAATGGAATCATGTAGCATTTGACCCCACAGTTAAGTGTTCCTAAATATTAGCCATTGTAGCAGCAGTAGAATTAATACCT
Source organism: Prionailurus viverrinus (assembly GCF_022837055.1). Taxonomy (NCBI): domain Eukaryota; kingdom Metazoa; phylum Chordata; class Mammalia; order Carnivora; family Felidae; genus Prionailurus; species Prionailurus viverrinus. The sequence goes on from NC_062569.1 coordinate 17,911,764, forward strand.
CAACAGGCAGTTACAATATTGATAAGTTATGTGATGGAGCAAGTACACTGTGGAGTGGGAACCCAGAGTCAGGCGTGCGGTGAGTTCTAGGCAGCAAGAACACCACATACCAATGTATGAAGCGGGGTAAAAGTATGAAACCTTTGGGAAGTTGCATGGAGCCCAATCCTTTGAATATCAAAGGACAATAAATGAAGCTGTTGGAACAGGTAGGAGTCACATGGTGAAGACTTTTCTGGCCACAGTAAGGAAGATGGACTTTTTCTTAATAGCATGAAGAAGCTAAATGTTCAGCAAGTCAGATTTTTATTTTAGCAGAGTTATTTGGGATAGATCTTGAGTGGGAGTGAGACTGAAAACGATAAGCCCAGTTAGGGACTCTCTGAATAATCCACCGAGAGATGATGGCTGCCGGAACCAAGGCAGTTACATGTTGCCGTGATGTCTTTGGGAACAGATTTCACTTTCTCCAAGATGTGGCAAAATTCTTCTAAGTTAATTCCAATAATGAATATTTTTAGCAAGATGGCTTTACATTTGGGAGAATTTCAAGTTTAATTTGAAAGCAGATTACATGATAGATTCTCTGTAGAATGTTTTCAAATAAAGCTTAAAGACCATCTCACAGCCTATTCATAGCTGAATATTACTCAAGGGTTTTTCTGCTATTGTATACATATGTCTACAGTTCCTAGTCAGACAGAAACATACTTCTGAACAACTACATTGAATTATCATTGACATTGGTGTGTTGAGATTCATTATTAAGTGTTGGTTTTCTGACTGATAGTGATTTCATTTCTTTAATGACCAAAATTGAAATGGATGGAGAAGATGAATGAATGAATGAATGAATGAATGAGACATTATGGCAATATCACCAAATTGAGAGTAAAAAATTTTTGGATAAGTCTCTTGATTTATCTGAGCTTTAATTTCCATAGTCATAAAACAGTAAATTTATCTAGATAAATTAGATAATCTCAAAGTTATCCTTAGCTCAGAAGTTGGCACACATTTTCTATAATAGGCCGTATATAGTATTTTAAGCTTTTTCAAGATGTACAATCTCCACTGAGACTACTCGACTCTGCTGCTGTAGTGTGAAAGCAGCCATAGATAATAGGCAAATAAATGATCATGGCTGTGTACAATAACTTTATGTGGGTTATAATTCGCTAGCCCCTGCCTGGTAGCCCAGCAGGAGTACAGTGGAAATATAACATGAGCCACATATGTAGTTTGAAATTTTACCGTAGCCACATGATAAATGAGTAAAAAGCAACCAGTGAGTTCAATTTCAATAACATGCTTTATTTCACCCAGTATATTCACAATATTATTAACTTGTAATCCATATAAAAATATCAATGAGATGTTTTACTTTTTGCATGAAATCTTCAGTATCTGGTGTGTGTTTTATACTCGCAGCGCATCTCAACTTTGACTAGTCACATTTCAAGTGCTCAATAGCCATTTGTAATTGGGCAATATGACTATAGCCTTAGGAGTGTGTGATTTTACCAAATTCCATGCAAAAATAAGTTATATGCAGTATTTAAAGTGAGACACGTTATTTTTCTTGCCACATAGATTGGTTAGGAAAACATTACGCTTTGAAATGAAGAATACACAGTGGCTAAAACACTTTATTTTTCAATCGTGTGAAGTTGAAAACTGCTGTCCCTGACTGGTTGGTGGCTATGCTCCGTAGCCGTTCAAGGGAGTCCCAAGTGCCTTTAGTCTTGGGGTCCTTCATCTTCTACTCATGGCTACCAAGATCCTGGCTTCACTCCATCCGACCACAGGGAGGCAATGAGAGAGTAGAGAAGCACACAGGCTTGAAAGTGACACAAAACCATTTTGCTAAAATTCCACTGGTGAAAACAAATCATAAATCACAAATCATACGTCCCCACCTAAATGAAGCGGGATGGGAAACAGTCCCTATGGCAGCTTTCCAGTGATGACTCTATTCCCCGGGAAAGAAGAAGAATTATTTGGTGGTCAGGGAGCTGTCTTTTCCATACTGTGCTACTCTGTTTTTTAATTCTTATGTGGCCTTCATCACATCACTGTCTCGCTGCTTTTGGAGGCATTGGCAAGCGATGAAAACATCTTCACGGCTGTGAGGTAACCCATTTCTATTTTTTGGTGCAGTACCACTATCCTGTCTGACCTAATTCTCTTTCCTCACTTCCTCCTTATTCGTATGGGGTCATCTTTTAATCTTGCTAGACCTGAATTTTCCTTTTAGTCTTTGAGCATCATTTTTATTTCCTTAATAGATCTATGTGGGTCATCCTATGCACATAGTATTGGGAGTTTGCCAATCAATCCTGATAGTACCGATTTTTTTAAAGGAAACTAAAATTTAGAGTAGAGCTATCAGAGAGCAGAGGCCAGTGCTGATTGTTGATGTGTTGACAGAGGTATTGAAGCCATTTCCCTGGTATCCTCTTACAGAACTTCAGACTGTTTAAATAAATGACTCATTACATAATATCTTGGATAAAAATACCAATTTTCCTAATATTTATCCTATTTACCATTTCTTACTGCAATAGGGAACCCTCTTTTTTTTCTTTTTAGCAAAAAGGGTGTTTGCTTGTTTTCTTCCCAAAGTATAAATGTGCTTTATCAAATATTCAGTGTGTTCTATAGAAGTGCCTCCCATGAAGGAAATGTAAGAGGGGCATGAATAATAAAAGTGAGGTAAGTGAAAAGAACAAAGAAGCCTTTTCCTTCCACCTATGCATATTTTACCTTTCTGAAAACCTTATTATTTAATTATTATTAAAATGCCGTATTTTAAGAAGGAAGGAAATGCAAAGCACACATACATTTTGGATTATTAAGAAATAACGCCAACCAGTGATAAGTATGCTGAGAACATGTAAAAGAAAAAAGAAATAATTGTATTCCTTTATATTAGCGTAGGTGAGGTTGTCTTCAACTTCACAAGCCAATTTTTGTGAAGTATTTTGTAAACCTTTTGAAGATTAAATTTCGAGATATTAAGAAGTTAATCCTGATAAATTCCTCTCAGGTACAGAATCCAGCTAATTAATTCTTGATATTCCAGAATAGGGAGGAAATGATTATCTGAATAATCGCTAACTTGTTACTGGCCCATCACTGGGGTCTTTGGGGCTCAGGGTAACTCACAGTGTGGGTGCCATTAATGTCTTATTCTAAAGTCCTGTCACAGATCAGGGAGGAGAGACACCCATCCCTGCCATTACCCTTATTGGCTAAGTGTGTCTGCAGAGGGAAAAGCTGGGGGTCCTGGGTCCTGGACTGGTTGAGAGCTGAGGCATTGGCAAGAGAGATCAGGATGTGGGGTGCTGGACGTCCATACAGGTGTTGAGTTGGATGTCTGGTTTTGCCCTTTCCTAGCCTATGGTCTCTCCTGCAAGTTTCTTAACTGCTTTGAACTTCAGTCATCCATCTGTGCAATAGGAAGAATACTGGTGCTTACATCACAGCATTGTGGAGGAGATTATGTGACATAATGATTTTTCACTGCTTAGCCAGTACCTAGTGCCTGGTGAGTGCTCAAAACATAGAAAACAATTTTTGTTATCATTTTATTATTGCAGAAATAGTAAAATCAATTGTCTTGAAGTAAACCTGCACCCTGGAGATAGAGAGATTTCTCACCCAAAAGACAAGAAATCAAAGAGAGAGACCCAGGAGTTAACATACGAATTTCCATAATCATTTTGCATCATTAGTCATTCTTCATTTAGTTTTATGATGTGTTTATTGGTAATGGTCTTCTTTTTATAGATGACCTAGCATTTTTCAATCTCAAGAGATATGTTTGATGGTTAATTGTTGAATTTAGTGAACCCTCAGGATTTGAAGAAAATACGAATAATAGATGTTCAGTTAACTGTCTGGGACTCCAGCCTCTTGAACACACATTTTACTCTCCCATGTGTGTTGAATATGATGTCTAAGCTGATTACCTCTCTTCCTTTTTTTCATAGCAGGCACTCCTCTCTCTTATTCTAATACTTTTCTACTGTCCACATTCAAATGTCTTCACTTAAAATCCATAATATATTTTTCCCTGCTTCTGTTTTAACCCAGCTTCCCAATGTCCTTCATTCAAGGAACTCCCAAAATCCTGCCCTGATTAATTAAGATTGAGATCCAAATTTGCTTTCACCCTGCCCTGATGAAACATGCCGCTTCAATGACAATTCTTCTCACCCCTTTGTCCCTTTGTAATATTACATGGTTAGTCACTTACTATATATATATTTCTTCACTGTCCAATGTCCAAACCTCATATTGGTCAGTGAAATAGATATTTCTTTGCTAGATTTCAAGTTCCAAGAGGGCAGGGACTGGGTGTTTTACAAGTTTAGTGGAGTCTAGAACGTAGGCCCAGAAAGTAGGTGCTGAGTAATGCTTTCCTGCTGTTTTGACCAATCACACGTAGGCTGTTTTCATATAATCAGGATGAATCTAATTTTAAAATGAACAACCGTGTGTCCTCAGATGAACCAGAATATACACTTACAAGGCCCTGCTGTCCTGCATTATAAATAAGGGAGTAGGTTGTCTAACAGGGAAAAGTTCTGCTGTTCTTTTCCCTTAAAAAAACAACAACAAAACAAACAAACAAAACAAAACAAAAAAACTATCCACACATAAGAACTGAGATAGAAGATCTTCCCATCTCCTCAACCAAGTTGACCAAAAATCAGGGCCCCAAAGTAGATGTTCTCTGCAAAGACGAAACCCAGCAAAAACCTACAATCTAAGAAGAGTGACTTCTGGGGATTTGTAAAGGAACGTCCATCCTTAAGAATGGCTTACTGTAAATAGACCCCAAGCTTGAAGGCCTGCTTCCTCAACTTGTATAACAGCAAGGACTTCCTTCAGTGATAGGTTCAAGTTTCTGCAGGGAAAACATTCAGAGATATGACCCTTGGGCCCGTTGCTTCCGCGGCATCTTTCACAACACCTAGCTTTTCTGTGGACTTTTTCTGCTTAAGATCTTAGTGTCTCAGAATTCCCATTACATGGAGGATAAATGATTTAACATTGCCCTGAGGGGGGTTACAATTCAGTCCTCTTCTTTGTGTAGCAGGGTTTTGAAATAACTGTTTCCTTTTTGCTATATTGTGGTTGTAAATCCCCACCGGTAATTCATTAAAGTTTCATTTGAACCATGGCGGTGGCAGCTCTTCATCTTTGCCTCTTCCCAGCACTAGAGGGAGACCCCCTTCTCGGAGTTAAGTTTTGTTACTTGACTTCTTGCAGGAGTTTGACTTCAGGGGCATTTGAAACTAATAGGGATTATGTTTGCATTTCCTGCCCTCCTTAAGCAAAAGATGTGGTTTTGCTTATTCTGTCAATGGGAGAGAAAGGAATGTGCCTAAAGTTGTGTTTCTGATGGTCTCAAAGAAGTGGGACCAGAGCCCACAGCTCTGATTCTTTGCTCAGGACCTTAAGGATGGAAACATCAGTCCCTCTAAAACAGAGGACTCGGAGAGCTCTTATATCAGAGGAACCTGAGGATCGGGTGGCTGCCAGCCCAATATTCCTTCAACACACTTGCCATAGGAGTTCTGTCCCCAAAAGCAGGCCCTAAGATGAAACTTCAAGTGCACGTTATTTTAGGGGGAAGATCAAGAAAACACCCACTGGAGATGGGTAAGTCAGACAGGGCAGAGATAGCAGCCAACAGGTGGTGGTATCAAACCAGTTACCACTGTGGACGCCTGAAGCTTAGTCACGTTGGCGAACTCTGGGAGACAGTGTGGAACATGTGTCTCATAGGTACCCCACCCAAGATGCAGGCTTGAGTGTATTAATTCACCAGAACCTTTCAGGCATTAGTTGAGGACTCCCTCCAGAGGCGATTGATGCCCTGGTGTTTAAGAACTAGCCACTCGGACAGCCAAGAGCACGCCTCAAGGCAAAGGAATGCAGGTTTTGGCGGTCAGAAGACAAGCTGGTGGGCCCTGAGGTGGTGCCCATGGGTATAGGGTTAGGTAGGGTGGCAGCAGCCTCTACTGCACTTCAGCTGTTTTCATCACTGCATATTACCAGGCCGGGCAACCTATGTCCCCATTTCCACCCAAGGATCGCTGGTCTCCTTTGGACTCTGCTTTGTTCTCAAGAGGTGCGTGCAAACTGCCTTTAGCGGGAGCAGTGGAGCAGACCGCACCATCAGTTGGTCTAGGATTGACTAGAGAAGGATCCATTGAAACAGGAGGCACAGCCAGACTTCCCACCCTTCTGCTCGGCCCCATCATCTCTTTCCCACACTGTCTTCATTCTAAGAACTTCTTCTTCACCTGAGTTAGCCTAGGGGTCCTGGTGAGTACATTCTCTCTCCTGATAGTTTTATGTTCCTGTCTGTACCATGCCGTTTTCCCCCAGAGCAGGATTTCTCAACCTGGGTACTACTGACATTTGGGGGCAGATAATTCTTCATTTTGGGGAGCTGCCCTGTGCATGGTAGAATGTTTAGCAGCATCCCTGATCTCTACCCTCTCAATGCCATTAGCATCCCCTGTCGAGTTGTGACCATCAAAAATGTCTCCAGACATTGCTGGTTGCCCTCTGGGAGACATAACTGTCCCCCTTGAAAACCACTTCCTTAGACCTTAGTTCCAAATCTTAATCCCACTCTCCCCCAAGGTCCTCATCAATTATAGATACCCATTTATTATGATCGTAGTCATAAAGGGAGGGGTTGGGAGAGGCATTCCCAAATCCGGGAAATGTGAACATTTTTCCCAGTTGACTCTCATACACCTTCTCCTCCATCTCTCACCCATGCCCTACTCAAACCAGGAATCAAGAATCACTGTCCTAGGGGCGCCCGGGTGGCTCAGTCCATTAAGTGTCCAACTCTTGATTTTGGCTCAGATCATGATGGGTTGTGGGATCCAGCCCTGCGATGGACTCTGCATGGAGTGTGGAGCCTGCTTAAGATTCTCTCTCTCTCTCCTTCTGCCAATCTCCCCAGCTTTCGCTTTTGCGCGCACGCGCTCTCTCTCTCTCAAAAAAAAAAAAAAAAAAAAAAAAAGAACAAACAAAAAAAGGAATCACTGTCCTGGTCTCTCTCTTTTTTCTCCCCTGCTTTCTCTTCTGCCCACTTGGCACCGTAGACGATTGCAATTTGGAAGATGCCACTTTTCATTTCCGCCTGCTTTTTCAAGGCTCCTGCTCAATTCAGTAAAGAAAACGCTAATGGCAAATCAGCGAACAAAATATATAGTAAGATGTAACGTATTATTTTTAAAATTAGGTCCATTCATTCATTCTTTTAGCAAACGTTCATCCAGCACGAAATATGTGTCAGGTACAGAGTTGGGTACAGTGTGAGCAACACGTTCCCTGATCCCTTCGGACAGATACCAGAAGTGACAACCCAAAAGGCAGTCTCATCAAAACGAGTGTTTTTATTTTATCAACACATGTGTACCCTAAATTCTAGAAGCTGGAGACACAGAAAACCAGTATTGTACCAGGAAAAGTTGCAGTCACTGGCTCAGTGTTTCCTAGCTTGGGAAGTCTAACTATGTGGTTCAGGCTTAGGACATGACGCCCTGAACTATAGAATTTATTTCTGTCCCATTCAGAAGTATTTTATGAGCACACTGCACCTGGACGAGCGGGTTTCACAGTTTAGCGAGTTCCTGAAGTGAAATGTTAGTAAGTCTTTCACACTTCGGTGTGCCAGAATCTCTTTTGCTTTCCCTGCTTTACCTCATCTAACAGTTGTCCGCATTTTTCGGCACTCCCTTCCCTAAAAAGGGCTTCCAAGCCGTTGGACACAGGGTTGCAGGGCCCCAGCCTTTTGGGCTGGGCGTTGGTTACGGAGAAAGGAAGGAGGAGAGGGTACGAAGGCTCTGATGTCACCCGGAGAGCCGCTGAAGGACGTCCAGCTTGGCCGCGTTGAGCGTGCTGCGTGCGGCCTGTGGAAATGCTGAGGGTGCCCCGGGCACCAGCAGATGTCATTTTGGCAGCGTCAGCTGTAAGGGGGTGGCGTGTGCCCTGCAGGTCCTCTCAGTCCCCTCACACTGACTTCTGCTCCCTTGGTTCTCTGAGGGAGTGTGCGGCCTCCAGCCCCAAACCTGCCAAACCAGAATCCGCATTTCAACAAGGTCCCCCAGGAGGTTCCTGTGCACTAGGACTTGGAGACTGGCTTTGGTTCCATATCCACCTTCTACTTCTCATTAGGTAAAAATGTGCAGAATCCAAAGGTATGAAAGAGTTAATGCCGTAGCCCTGGTGTGTATGGATTAAGCCCATTATACCTAATTTATTGCTTTTGAAGCTTGGTTTTCACCACATTAGTGGCCTTGAGTCAACCTAGTGAGTCACAGTCAACAAGGATTTTAAGTAAAAAAAGTCTAGAGTAGAAAGTATTAGAGTATATCACATGTTCATGAAACATTGGTTTCGGTAAAAAATGCAAATATACACACACAGACACACACTTTTTTTTTTTTTTTTGACACACACTTTTATTATGTATGCCCTTGGTCATGATTACAAAGTGGAATTCTGGCTGGGTACAGTTAAAAAAAAAAAAGAATCCTGAAAAACACTTATAAAGAATTAATATGTCTCTTTATATATATTGATTAGTGGTTTTTTTTTTAAGGTTTCATTTCTTTATTTGGCGGGGGGGGGGGGGGGGGTTGTGAATGTGCCTGGCACCCACACAAGCGAGTGAGGCAGGGTCAGAAAGAGAGAGAGAGAGAGAGAGAGAGAGAGAGAGAATCCCAAACAGGCTCAGAGCCGTGAGCCAGCACAGAGGCTGATGTGGGGCACAGTCCCATGAACCATGAAATCATGACCTGAGCCAAAATTAAGAATCAGACACTTAATTTACTGAGCCACCTACGCACCCCTATGCTCAGTGTTTTAAAAAAAGTTCAGTAATACACATTTGATGAGATTTGCCCCTTTTCTCTCAGCTAAGATTATGAGATTTCATTCTCTCATTCAGATTCCTGAATAAGTAAAAATGTTCACATAGCATTTATGTATGTTAAAATTTTCTGAACTGCAGGTTAATGACAGTAAGAACTTTAATTTTTCACTCAGTTTCAGAAAACAATGCTCTATCAGAGAATGTCTCAAAATCTTGAAAAAGCACATTTTAAGTCGAGAAAATTCAACTGTAGGCTGATGAAAGCACATAGGTTAGCTTGAAGGGAATAATAATTTGGAAGCCAGGAGAAATTCTCCAAGTTATGGGAGATCCAGGGTGTCCCAAAAGTGGCAGTGCAGCTTTAAGTGATAATATCTTCAGAAGTATAAATAGTACAAACCCACAAAAACATTATTTGGAAGTTTAATCGTTCACATTTCTTCAACATTCATTTAGTTTTGCGGATTTTTTAAAAAATTATTTTGAGTTTATTTATTTTGAAAGAGAGAAAGAGAGAGAAAGTCCCAAGCAGGCTCCACATTGTCAGTGCAAAGCCCAGTGTGGGGCTTGAACTCACAAACTGTGGGGTCATGACCTGAGCCGAAGCCAAGAGTCAGATGCTTAACCAACTAAGCCACCCAGGCACCCTAACTTTGCAGATTTTGAAAAGTCAATTTTTCATTTTCATTTTTTGTTCCAATCTCTTTGATTGAAGGTGGCAAGTGGAAATAATACATTAAAATGAAAACTTGACTTTTCAAAATCCACAGAGCAAAATCGGTGTAAAAGAAATTTATTTAAAAAAATTTTTTTAAGGTTTCTTTCTTTTTCTTTTAATTAATTTTTTTTAACGTTTATTCATTGTAGACACAGAGAGAGACAGAGCATGAATGGGGGAAGGTCAGAGAGAGAGGGAGACACAGAATCGGAAACAGGCTCCAGGCTCTGAGCTCTCAGCACAGAGCCCGAGGCGGGGCTCAAACTCACAGACTGTGAGATCATGACCTGAGCCGAAGTCGGTCGCCCAACCGACTGAGCCACCCATGCGCCCCTGTTTATTTCTTTTCGAGAGAGAGAGACAGAGCATGAGTCGGGGAGGGGCAGAGAGAGAGGGAGACACAAAATCCATCTGAATTAGGCTCCAGGCTCCTCAGAGCTGTCAGCACAGGGCCTGGCTGACGCAGGGCTCGAACTCACAGACCACGAGATCATGACCTGAGCCCAAGTCAGGAGCTCAACCGACTGAGCCACCCAGGCGCCCCTAAAAGAAATTTAGACGGTGAAACTTGCAAAGGTGTTCTTGTCTAAATTTGTAGCGTTAATCCTTCGGAAGATAACACCTTGTAGAAGTCAGGAAAGCCTTGTCACTCTTCAAGCACAGGTCTGTGTGTGGCTGAGGCAGAGACGTGGAGAGTCAGATTTCACCACGTGTGGGAAAGAACCAGTCCTCAGGGGTGAAACCAAGGCGCTTTGTGAAGGAGGGTGCTAATGCCAGGATGAGACACAGTTACAGGGAAGTGCTTTTCGCAGGCAAGATCTGTGCCACACAATGAGTTGTCTTTCAAAGTGCCTTTGCCCTGTGAGAGCGGCAGCTGGGTGAACCTAAGAGCGCTTTCTGAGCTTTCCCCCTCCGTGGAGCCTCTGATTTTGATGAGATGAAGGCTTACTTGAGTGTTTACTTAGAAAGACTCAAGTGAGCTATTAAGCAACATTTTATTAAAATTATTTCAAATATGCTTTTAAGGAACAGTGAACATGTTTTCATTATGCTGTAATAAGGATGTGAGCTGTATAGAATCTCTGCTTTATTAAAATTAAAACAAATTGGTGGTGTCCATGTTCTTTGAGAATGTGTTTGGGGGAGATTTTTAAATAACTTTACATGCTATAAAAGGTGAGATAACTAGTATTCTCTCACTTTCAGATGTAAGTGTTAAAGTATATGATTTTGCCTAGTTTCTTGAACTATCCTGATTTTTTTCTTCCAAAACTAATCCTTTTGCTAGTATATACAGCCTTTGAGAAAAACATATATATATTCAAATATATAATCTGAGCATGAACATGTTGAATATATACTAAATGTATATTATTTGAAAGTCAAGAAGAAGAGACATAAATGGTAGCACTTAAAACAACCTCTTACATTTATTTATTTCTAATTAGAATAACTTACAATTCCTCAATATTGTGGTTTGGTTTGTTTCATAAATTGTGTTTTTATTTTACCAATTAAAACACTGAGCTTAATATCAACTTGCAGTATTCATATTTGTCATGATGTGTTTTTAGCAACTTTTGGCTTGTTTGAAAAAAAAATGCTAACTTCGTGTTTCAGGCTTTTGCTTCTTGTTACAGTTATATGGAGTAGCACTGTTACCCTCAAGACTAATGAGGACACGCCAGATTTTGAGGTTCATGCCCAATAGGACATTTTTTCTAAGAAAATTAGCTATATAGAAAAGCACATATTAGTGTAGTTTTCCTTTGTAATTGATCATGGATGTTATGTTTCTTTCAATTAAAAAGTAGAGTTTATTATATTAAGACCTTCTATCTATAGCATATTGGATAGATTTCATATTTCTACTTAAACAATTTTTTTAAATTTTTATTTATTTTTCAGGGAGAGAGAAACAGTATGAGCAAGGGAGGGTCAGGGAGAGACAGAGACACAGAATCTGAAGCAGGCTTCAGGCTCTGAGCCGTCAACACAGAACCTGACGCGGGGCTCGAATCCACAGACCTCGAAATCATGACCTGACCCAAAGTCAGAGCCTTAACCAACTGAGCCACCCAGGCACCCCTCTACTTTTGAGATTAGTAAGGAAAGTAAAAGTTTCAACATGCACCCATCTGATCCAAATCCACACAGTTGAATTAATTGTGCTCATCTGTACATATTTGAGGCTTAAACCCCTGCCTCTACCTCCAATTCCACAATTATCTATACATAGCATGCATGGTCTACAGCAGTCTTCTGATCCATCAAAAAATTAGTTTTGTTTTGTTTGGTTTGGATGAGGTTTCAGAGACAGAATCCTTGCTGGAAGTATCGTGTATTTGAATTATTGTAGCTTTTTTTTTCTACATAAGAAACCCGAACCCAAACTATAGTCATTAACCCTGCAGATTCTGTTAGATCTGTCACAAAGCCTAGGATGGCAAATAGTTCTGTGCCAACTCAAGTAGGTTTATGTGGCTGATGTGTTTGAGAAGTATTTTATGATGATCTCTAGTCTTAACAGTAATATTGATTAGTATTATCTGCTGTTGTTGGAAGAACAGTTAGAAAGCAATGGCCTGAGTGTTATGTATTTTCTTATCCTGTGTCCATACCTATGGTGGGTTAAATCCTCAAGATTTCCCCATTATGTTGCCCCAAGCTTCATACTTTGTGCTTTTGAAGGGGTGTTGTACCTGTTCTAAAGCCTTGTTCATTTTCTATTCAATAGTAAATCAGCAAGTTCATTTGTAAATCAAGGAAACTATGAAAGAGTCTTTCCACATTGGCAAGTTGAGTGTAAGATGACATAAAACAAAGCACACCATGAACTAGAAAAACTATTTATTTGTGTGATTTATCACTTGGACTTCAGGGTATACTTTATTTCTCAATTACAATACTTATGCTCTTAGGAAGCTTTGGCCAGCCTTTTGACATGGAGAAATGAAGGAATAGATTGTATGTGAGTGGAAAAGGCAAATGGGAGATCACAGGCAGGCACCTACTGGGTCTATCAAGATAGGAAGATAAAAGAATTTGGCAAAGAGGGCACAACAGTGCACAACTTCAGTTTGAAGGTCAACAAAGCCTGTGTTCTTATTCCACCAAGTAAAACAGACTCAGAATTCTCTCAGTCAGTTTGACTGGGCCCCCTCGAAGTCTGCCCGTGAGAAGACCTGAGTAGTGTTCCCTTCCATTACTACTCAACTGTCTGCCAAACCGGGAAGCTCATAATTGCTTATATTACCCTAAGAAACTATAAGGTCCTCAGGAATTAAGGACGTGAAGAAAGGAATCTTTTATACAGTTGCTTTTGGCATTCTTTCCGTAGAGAGTTGAGTCACCTCTTCAACAAGTCCAGGACTTGACTCTGTGAACACTGGCAGAGAGAGCAGTAGGAGACAATTGGCTTTGTGTTTTAATGATTTGCACAGTTGACTTTCCTTTTTAGGGGCTGGTGGTCTTCAGGACAAAATGACTTGTGGTCACATGTGTCTTCATACCTTAGGGGATTCTTGTAAAGGGGACCAAATGCTAGATTCTTGTAGATGTTACAAGTTGTTACTATTCTGGTAGCTGAGATGTGTGTTGTATTGATCATCAGTAATTAAGTTCAGTATTCTCTGGAACGAAGGGTGGGTTAAGAGAATCTCAAAAGTCATCTGAACATCTTTTTTTTTTTTTTGTTCTGCCATGTACAGCTTTAATAGTATTAATATAATGTAGTAACATAGCATAGAAGATGAAACATGAACCTTGGTAGACAGACCTGAATATAAATTTGGTGTCCCTACTAATTAGCTGAGGTGATGTTGGGGAAAGTTGCATAATTTCTTCTCCGAGCTTCATTTTCCAATTTTGTAAAAATGTAAAACAAAAGAAAGAAAGAAAAGAAAAAAGCCTGCCATGTAAGAATATGATGAAGAGTGGGAATACCTAGGAAAGAAGTTACGGTGTAAAATTAAAGGGAATTACTCTAAGGGAGCTGTGCCTTTGATCTGAAAGGTTTTGAGGGCATGCCTGGTCACAGGTCATTTTCCCCTGGTTGAGGGAGAAGGAGGAGTAGGAAAAAGAGGAGAACAAAGGGATCTATAAGAAGAAGATCCACACCTTCTCTGCTCATAAGGAATTGGTTGAGTTTTTTTAAAGGTTTTATTTGGGATTTTAAAGCAAAGCAAGTCTTTCACAGTGTCCTCTTGGACAAGATGGAGATGTGCAGACTGATAGTAGGAAATTTCACAAATTGAACAACTGTATGCATGGGATGTTTTCATGGATTGACATCAGGTTGGAGGAGGCTGACCTGCCAAGAGCCTCTGGCCTTCTTCCCCAGTTCCGTGTGGACGATATGAGTGACATCATGGAAAAAATGAATGATATGCTTAGCAAATGTTCAGGAGTCCCGAACTAGAGGGGCGAGCCAATATGCCCCCAAACAGTATGAATTTAGACAGATTTTGAGAGACTGGAACAGTGGGTCCAAATCAAGAAGACCTAAAGGAGGATTTAAAACCACAACCTTACATTAGATTCACGTTGAAGGCCCAAATTCTAGGAGAATGTTAGTGATCAGTTTAGTGTGATCTAACAAGCAGTGTAGGTACCTCAACCAATACTGTGGTCTTAAGTTTCATTAAAACAATCATTCTTGGGATTCCTGCATGACTCAGTTGGTTAAGCATCCAACTCTGGATTTTGGCTCAGCTCATGATGTCACCATTCATGGGATCCGGCCCCATGTCGGGCTCTGCAATAACTCTGTGCTGACAGTGCGGAGCCTTCTTGGGATTCTCTCTCTCCCTCTCTCTGTCTGCCCTTTCCTCCCTCTCTTTCTATCCCTCTCAAAATAAATAATTAAACTGAAGAAAAAAACACAATGGTTCTCAAACTTGAGCTGAATCATAATCACCTGGCGGGCTTGTTAAATTACAGACTGCTAGCATCCATCCCTAGCATTTCTGATTGAGTAGGTCTGGGTTGGAGCTGGAGAATTTACATCTTGAGCAAGTTCCCAGGTAATGTGGATGCTTCTGCTCTGGGCACCCCATATGGAAACTACTACACTACAAGAAAAACCTTGCTAAATCTAGGAAGATGACTGTAATCTCTTCAAGTATTGAAGCGATTTTGGGCCCTACTTTTCCAGTTAGGACAGAAGCCAGAAGGATAGGAAGAATTCTAGAAAGCAGGAAATATTGAGGACGATTGAGGAAAGAGAAGCTTATGGAAAAGAGAAAAACTTCAGAGGTGTGGTAGTTGCCTTCAAACATTTGAGAGATCAGCATGGTGCAGTGGCTTGGCTAAGAGTGTATACATTGGAACCAGATAAACCTGGCTTTGATTCATACTTTTGCCAATCTTTTATATATTTAATAAATACTTCTATGGTACATACTAAGTACCAGGCACTGTTCCAAATGCTTTATGCATATTAACACATTTAATCTTCATAACAAACAAAGCTATAAAGTAGGTTCAGAAAGGTTGAACAACTTTCCTAAGGTCCCGTACCTAGTAACTGGTGGAACTGGGATTCAAATCCAGGCAGTCATGTGGATTTCATGTTCTTAAATACTATGTGACACTCTCTCTCCAATAGTGGCTCCTCTCCACTTATTGCTTGTGAGTTCTTAACGACATTCCAACTACTTTGTGACTCAGTTCCTTCACCTTTAAAATAGAGACAATCCTTTTCTCATAGGGTTGTTCTGAAGAGACAAAAGAGATATATTTGTTTTCTCATAGGGTTGTTCTGAAGAGACAAAGAGATATATTGAGCATCTAGCTTGTGTCTGTTATGCAGACTTCCGGGATACCCAAAACTGGAATCAGTGGGTAAAGTTAGTGTGTGGGGGTCACACTATGACTCAAGAGTCTTAAAATCCACCTGTTGGTTATGGGGTCCACAAATGGAGCCAGGGCTTCAACTTTGAGAGTATTACTTGGAATCCAAATTAGGACAGTCATGGATAGCATTCACACCTTGAGAAGGAGGCTAGCCTAACTGATAGTCTGACTTTAAAATTCTACAGCCGTAAATTACTGAGTTCATTCATTTGAAGGTGTCAGTTTTCATCAGATTGTTTGATTATTTCTCCCTTTGCTCATTTGAAGCTTTATGCAGATTCTAAGACTCTGCCTGTCACTGTTAAGACAGTTATAAATATGTTACCCAAACTATTTTCTATTCTTTCCTCATTCCTCACTCTTCAGCAGCACAGACACCTGCTCATAGTCTGTTGCTCTTCAACACTTTTCTCTAAATAAGTTAATGACAT
Organism: Prionailurus viverrinus; assembly: GCF_022837055.1. Taxonomy (NCBI): domain Eukaryota; kingdom Metazoa; phylum Chordata; class Mammalia; order Carnivora; family Felidae; genus Prionailurus; species Prionailurus viverrinus. The sequence continues at coordinate 17,927,683 of NC_062569.1, forward strand.
TTATTCTTACATCCAGTAGCTATTTCTTGCCTTGTTTCCTTATACCTCGGTTTTCCTTAGCACCAATGTATTTTGATTTTCACTTGTATCTGAAGCCCTCAAATTTTAAAGCAATAATGATTATTTTCAGAGATATTTCATTAGGCTACTGTGAAGTAGGTTGAATGCTTTCCCTGATTTACACTTAGAAATTTGATAAGGAAAACCAGGCATCGGAGGGGAAAACCTTGTCTGGGGTGCGCTGGCTTATTGAGGTGCCATACAGCCAAGGGTAGGACTAATGTTGATGCCAACGGCCTGTGACAGTGGAGTTGACTTGAAGTGCTTTCCCAGCTCCAATTTGGCTACTGCATGTACAAGCAGCTCCCTTCACTGGGCTGCATCGGGAATTAATTAATAACTCATGAATCTATTGAGCTTATTGCATGCTAGTAGCTGTTTCAGGAGCCCATAAATCAAAAATGGATAGAGCTGATTCTGGAGAAGGATAGATGTCTAACTAGGCAATTACAGAGGCAAGGGATACCTGCCAAGATAGGGGAAATCCTGGTTTTTCTTAAAGGGCTCAGTCAGATGTCTATGTGGGAGATCACAGAGAACTTGCCAGAGAAGGTGATGCTTGATCTGTTTTTAAGAATTAGCTGTATTTGGCCCGGTAGAATTGTGTGTGTGTGTGTGTGTGTGTATACATGTGTAAATTAGGTAAACATGTGCACAGGGGACACACGACTCCCATATCTCTTCCCCTACTGGGTTTTCAGGATCCTAGTAACCAGGCCTTCACTCTGAAGACAGTAGTTTGAAACTCTTTCCTGGGAAATTGGAGCAGCCCAAGAAAAAAGGCCTAACAATATTGAATGAGAGGTACCCTGAGTTATCCCCAATCATAACAATCAATAACACTATTGTCAAAAGTAAAAGGTAAAGTTGAGAAAGTCTCCCAGAAAGAAGAAAAAGGTGGTGATGGTAAATAGCAGAAGAAGAAATACTAAGATAATTAAAAAGTAAGCTTAGTCAGCCCAACATATTAATAAAAGAAATAGCAAGAAAAGAAAATAGAAAAAATAAGCAGAAGAAACCTGGTCAAAGAGCAGAATAGAAGATGAGGAAAAAGTGACGGCCTTGAAGATAGCTCTGAGGAAATCACCTCGTGTACAGCTGGGACACGGAGGTACGACTAAAGGAAAACTCAAAGTCATACACAGGATAAATAAAGGCAAATCCACCCTTAAACTCATCCAGATGAGAATGCAGCCAATCAAATGTAAAGGGTCTAGGACTAACATTACTTGCAAAGAAGCATCAGGCAGTAGCTAACTCTTAATCGGCAACACTAGATGCTAGATATGAGCAGAAAATTTTCAAAATGTTGAGCAAAATCCTGAACCCTAAATTCTATACTGGCTACAGTGGAAATCAAAACTAAGCATGAATTGAAAATCAATTCAGATAAATAAGACCAGGCTAATTAACCTTACTGAAAGAACTGCTGAAGGATACACTTGAACGAGAAAAGAATGAACCAAGAAAGACATGTAGGTTGCAGGGAAAAATAGTGAGCAAAGAAACTGGTAAACATGATGGGAAATCTAAATAAGCACTGTTGGTAAAACACCACTGAATATAATAGTAACTACTTTTTTTTCTCTTTTTTTTCTATCCCCTATTACACCCATCCCTCCCACCCACCTCCCCTCTGGTAACCATCGGTTTGTTCTCTATAGTTAAGAGACTGTTTCTTGATCTCTCTCTCTCTCTCTCTCTCTCTCTCTCTCTCTCTCTTTCCCTAATATGGTATTTGTCTTTCTCTGACTGACTTATCTCACTTAGTATTATACCCTTTAGGTCCATCCATGTTGTTGCAAATGGCAAGATTTCATTTTTTATGGCTGCATAATATTCCATTGTATATCTATACCACAACTTCTTTATCCACTCATCTATCAATGGGCACTTGGGCTGCTTCAATAGCTTGGCTAATAGTAACTACTTCTAATGTGTTTGTTAAAAATAATACAGAACTTAACAACTGTACCATAATAGCATGGGGTGAAGAGGAAGTGGAAGTAATATCTTTCACAGTCTTTGTATTATTCTAGAGAAGGAGAGAAATTTATTAGCATAGTTGACATACAATATTACATTAGTTTTAGACGTACAATTTAGTGATTTGACAAGTATATACATCATGTTCTGTTCACCACAAGTATAACAACCATCTGTCCCATTACAGTGTCATTGACTATATTCCTTATGCTCTGCTTTTTATTCTTGTGACTTACTCATTCCATAACCAGAAGCCTGGATCTCCCTCTCCCTTTCACTCATTTTACCCACCCACCCACGCCCTCCTCTCTGGCAACCATCTGTTTGTTCTCTGTATTTATAGTAATGGTTTGGGTTTTTTGTTGTTGTTGTTGTTTATGTATTTATTTACTTTAGATTCCATTTATGAGTGGGATCATATGATATTTGTCTTTGTCAGTCTGACTTATTTCACTTAGCATAATACCCTCTAGGTCCACCCATTTTGCTTCAAATGGCACGATTTCATCCTTTTTATGACCATAATATTCCATTCTGTATATAAATCACATTTTCCTTATCTACTTATTTATTGGTGGACACTGAGATGTTTCCATGTCTTGGCTATTGTAAATAATGCTGCAATAAACATAGAGGGTGTATGTATCTTTTCAACTTAGTTTTTGTTTTCCCTGGGTACATACACAATGGTAGAATTATTGGATCATATGGTATTTCTATTTTTATTTTTGGGGGAAATTCCATACTGTTTTCCACAGTTACATTTCCACCAGTAGTGCACGAGGGTTCCTTTTTCTCCACATCCTCACCAACAGTTGTTGTTTCTTGTCTTTTTTATTTGAATGGTATACAAATTTAAGAATAACCTCCATAGAAATAGAATGACTTCCAGACTGGTGGAAGAGAATGAAAAAAATTCAATTGGTTAATATTATAGATAGCAGGAAAGAAGGGGAAAAAATATCAAGGAAATGGTGTGGCAAGTTGAAAACAACAACAAAATAAGACAATTGAAATAAGTCCAAATATATGTTTAACCACAATAAAGATAAATGAATTAAACTCTGCAGTTTGAAGACAAAGATTGCCAGATTGCATAAAAATACAAACTCTGGTGACATATCGTTTACAAGCGTTACACCTAAAACATAGTGACTCAAAAAATGTTATACATATAATGGGATGGAAACAGCTATATGAGGTAAATATGCAAAAAATAAGCTGAAGTAAAACATCCATATTAGGTAAAATAAGATATTAAGATGAGACCTTTAAAAAGACTATATTGTCATCATTGATCAGTTGGGCCAAAATTTAATGACCTGGGTTTATCTTTATCTGTGCATTTCTGCTGAAATGTGCCTATTTATAAAGTTAATTCAACCATTTTTAAAGAGCATTTTTACATATTGTTGAAGTGTTAATAACTCTTTTGTACAGGATTACATTTAACAGATTACTGCATCATTGTCCAAAATGGTGGCAATATGACCTACATGAGCAGTTCTGCACCCCTGGGTGTTCATCAGTACTTAAAGAATAGTTGGCAATTCTTGCTGATCCACAGCTTCTAAGTCTGTCTTTCTAATTTTTGGGAAGTAGTTTGTCCACCATGAGATTCTAGGCCCAAATCAAATATACTTTGAACCAGTTTTTAATCATAGTGAAAATTGTCCAAGCAGATTTAATTTTAAACTTGCTTCATGTAGCAGTATCATAATTACCGGTGCCTTTTAAAATATAATATCAGCAAGGTCTTTAAGGATTGTTATTAAATTTACAAACGAGATGGTGTGAAGAGAGCCCTTTCACCCCTCCTTCAAACACTTTTCCTACCAACGAAGCTATGTAGAAATCGTAATCCGTTTAACATTCTGTTAAGATTTCAGATACTTCTCCTCTTAACTGGCCCTTGCTACAGAAAACAGCCCCATGTTCTTACTAATCAGGCCAAACGAATCTCTTTGTCAATAGCAGGGCCCAAATAGATAATGTGGGATGAGTCTGTCCTCTGTCCAGGAGAGAAGCCAAATTGTGTAACTCTACAGCAATGACGGGAGCAGGTTACACGGTTTGGGTGGAAAATTGCTCTTGTTCATGCATAGAAGCAGATCAGCTTTGGGTATGAGCTCCTCTCAGCTGGGTGCCTTGCCCAGAAGGGGGTGGGGCTGGTAGCCTGAGAAACTGGGTATTTTTCCCAGGCTTCTGGGTCACTGCTTGCCGCTTTTCAATGCCCTTTAAAAAGCACCTCGAGGAAACTTCTCACTGGCAGCTGAAGAACCTGCTAGCTCCAGGGGAAGAATCTGGGCAGGACCAAAGAAGAATTTTCTCCCTTATCTATTTTTCAGGGCTCATAGAAAGTAGGATTTAGCACATTCATTTTAGACACACGGCCAAAAGGTAGCAGTTTAAAACATGTTTAGTTCTGTTTGGATTTTTAGGCTTCAAGTAATCTGATTTCCTTGCTACTTATTATGTGAAACAATTTTAATCACATAGATATTTGCCTGATATTTAATAGTTTGGATCAGGGCATGATGTTAGCAATACCTTGCTCCCAAAATGCTGTGATAGCTGCATTTAATTAAAAGAATTTCATATCTGAGATTTTCCTTAAGAAAACCATCTACTTCTCACAACAAGAGTCTGTTCTATTTTACTTTTTTTTTTTAATTTTTTAATGTTTATTTACTTTTTGCAAGCCAGAGCACAAGCAGGGGAAGGAGAGAGAGAGAGAGTGTGACACAGAATCTGAAGCAGGATCCAGGCTCTGAGCTGTCATCACAGAGCCCGATGTGGGGCTCAAACCCACTAATTGTAAGATCGTGACCTGGGTCCAAGTCGGACACTTAAACAACTGAGCCACTCAGGCGCCCCTGTTCTATTTTACTTGAGTCATCTATTCCAGAATTATAGCTATCAATTCTGTGTGGTTTTTTTTTTTTTTTTTTTTTTTTTACTGATTTGTTTAGGTCAAATAAAATGTTAATCCATTTTGGAGGTATCTTATGTACCAGCTTATTCAATTTGTTTGTGAGCCCATGTGTATGCTGAGCCCCTCACCCATTTCAAATGATTTTTTCCCTTGATTTCTGTCAATTATCAAAGGAATAACATCCTTATTATTTAAAAAATTCTGGGCACCTGGATGCCTCAGTCAGTTAAGCATCCAACTCTTGATTTCAGCTCAGGTCATAATCTCACAGTTTTGTAAGTTCTAACCTGGCATCAGGCTCTACACCCACAGCGCGGAGCCTGCTTGGGATTCTCTCCCTCTTGCGCTGTTTCTGTCTCTCTCTCTCTCTCAAAACAAAACAAAACAAAACAAGACAAAACAAAACCTTAGAGAAGAAAACTTAAAAAAAAAAAATCAACAACACAGGAAAGGTTGAAAGTAAAAGGGCCTCATTCCAATGTCACCCCTGTGGCACCACTTACCATCTGTGGGCTAGCTTGGAAAACAAAAGAGCTTTTCTGCAATATGTGGCCGTACTTATGGAATTCGAGAATGTCAGACTAGAAAGAGGCATGGAGATCATTTATTCAAATCTTCTTTATTCCAGATAGCAATATTTAACCCCCAAAAGGGGAGGTAACTTGTCTAAGGTTGTCATTTCAGTATGCCCATGTCTTGGCCTTGAACCCAAGTCCTTGTCATCTAGGACCTTTTCTGGGATATCACACTGCTGACAAATTTTTAATCTTTAGCCATTCATTTTGAATACCTTTCATCATTATTTGGATCACAAAAGCAAAGATGTTTAATGTAGAAACTCACCCATCATCTTGCCACCCACTATTGAAATGTTGGTTTATTTCCTTCCAGGCATTTTTCTGTGTCATTGTTGTAAAAAATGGGATGAGACTTCACATAATTTTGTGCACTGCTTTTTTCCCTTAATGTATGATGAACAGTATTTCATGTTAGTGAACATTATTCCTTAAAATTATTTTTAATAGTTACATATCAATTTGCTATGGATAGCCCTTGATATTTTAAGTCTCATTAATGTTCATTTAAGAAAAGCATCACTTTTTCAACAAGAAGCATGTCATCTTGAACATAGCTGAATACAAAATCTTTGAATATTTTGCTGTATGAAAACCTTTGAGTGTAGAAATCATGGTTGTTCTATAACTTAGACAATTCTTGGAAAATTTTTTAGTGAGTCTTTAAAGCCCAAAGTCATGTCCCTAGATTAGATATGCTATAGTTAAAGTAAATAACATTAGATCACTTTAGAGAACAAATCTGTTTATCTCTGACTTGGTCAGAGATGACTTAATCATTAAGCTAATTAGCCACACCACTGTTTTATTAGCCATGTGCAAGAAGTGTTAGAATAATCTGCCTTACTGCTTGGCAGATAAAGCCTCTGCCTTCCCATTGTCTTTTATAATGCCAATAAAACAAATAATAATAATGGCAAAAATGGAAGTAGCTACTATTTATTGAGAATGTAAAGGGTGTCAGCTATGTGCCAAGCTCTTTACAGACATTACACTTAATTTTCACAACAGCTCAAGGAGGTAAGCTCCAGTTTTATCCCAACTTTATAGAGAAAAGAACTGTAGCCTGAGATGGCATAGGTAGTGAATGGCATAATACAGACTTGAACCCAGACCTACCTCACTTCAAAACTAAAAACTGGGGCTAGGCTCTCCAAAGTGATTCTGATGGATTTTTTCCTTGCTCGTGTAAATTTCTTTGTTAGTGGTGGTTCTTAAACTTTTGGGGTTGTGGAACCATTGGAGAACCCATATCGTTGCCTAGAAAATGGTATATTTGAAAATAAATGCAAATTTTTCATCAATTTCAGAAGTCACAGTCTGTAGCCTGAAAACCCCTACACTTGAGCAGTATCCTTTTGGTCTTTATAATTGTTCGATCTCCTGGAATCTTTTGCAGCAATTCAAATAACCCTATAAGAGGAACACGTGGAGTCCTACCAACTAAAATTGTGACAGTTTTTGCAGGAATAGAGTATTAGTAAATGGAAACAGAGATGGCGGGAAGCATTTGTTACACATTTCACCTGTTCCTCATTTGGTTCTGAGACCAGCCAGCTCTAGAGGGGACCCCTAAAAATTTTAATACTAACACTGAATCCTAACTACAAAATAACTTCACAGACATGATCTCACAGCCAAATAACTAACTCTCAAGATACTCAACAATTACTTAATGAAATACAGAGTGAAACATTCATGTTCCTCCCACTTAGAATAGATTAAGTTAAAGGAATAGAAGAAAATTATATAAATATTAGTCTGCATAACATGTTAAGAAGATAAAAAGAAATCTGGAAGTCTAGTGCAAAACAAAAAAATCATGAACATTACCAAACCCACACAGTGGGTTACAGTTTTCTATGTCCCTGCCCCCATTGTTAATGCAAATAATTGAGGGTACGTTGTTTTTCAGTGCATTTTTTCTGGTCATCTCTAAACTCTATGATGCTCCTGATGATGTTAGCTTTATAATTTTAAACAGTTGATTTATCTCCCCAGTGTGATATAAAACAAGAAAGGAAATAACTTCTGCTTAAATTTAGAAAGATAAATCACAATAGATAAGGCTGTTCTTTTAACTTTTCTATTTTGCTATTGGAATGACAGAGTTTACCAGATAATACATTCTCAAATCCCATTAGGAAAATGTGCTAAATGGAATCTCCTTAAAGTATATAGAAAAACATTCTAAATTTTTAGGGGAAGTGGGAGCAAAGTAATGGGGACAGTTGGTAAGACATTTGTCTCCGTGTGATCTATGTTGTTTGAAATGTCTTAGAATCGAATGGCTAAAACTTAATGCTTTTCTTCCATTTACTGAAGTGTATTTTGAAAGTAAAAATGTGGCATTGTGCCTCCACAATTCAAATAAATAACATTCTCAATTAATACTTACATTATGAGTACTTCTATAAAACTAGGTACCTTGATTATTTTTCTTTTAGCGTATTTATAATATGCAACATATTTGGGGATTAAAGGCCATTCCACATGGACATCTGAGGCTCCATCTAAATGTCTTCTCTCTTGTTATGTCACTGTTATTGGTTTGGAATTTGGTCTTTCTTTTTGACCAATAGGAGTCTAATTCCCCCCGGGCTTAAGTTGGGTGTTTACAGAGGAACATTCATTCTTGCAGGCTACTTACTGATAAAACATTTGCTACACTGCGGGGGAAGGAGAAGATGCCTCGACTCAGTCACTTTTACCATCTATAAAAGGTTTGATGGAGGATATTGAAACTAATAGGCTAAATTATTAGCAGTCACTGTATGAACTAGTATCCTATTGACTGGTCTGAAAGAGTTGAAAATGTTGAACTCACAGAAAGGCAAAGATATTGCATTTGGGGAGAATAAAGCTACTCTTTTTGTAATACCAAACAGCAATTGAATATAAATGGCAAGCCATAATTTCAGGCTTCTATGAAAGTATTGGGGTCTTGAGCTCTGCTAAGCAGACCTGAAGAGAGCTTGACAGCTGAGTGGTCAACCAAATTAAGCTGCTTCATCTTTTAGGACGAAAGGTGATGTGAAATCATTTGTGTGGCAGGTATTACCAGCCCACCATGACCACTGTGGTGTAGACGTAAAGTGGTTTTCTTTTCTTTTACCTTGCTACATTTTCTCAGAACCTCACTGTTGAGATGTGGACCCTGGGCCAGCCCCAGAGCAGCTCATCAGAGACACAGAATCTCAGGCTCTCCCTAGAATCTGCCAACCAGTTGCCCAGGTGGTTCGTCAATGCCTGAGAAGTTCTGATTTAAATCACCGAAGCAATGCCTGAATAATTGCTACCATTAAGACCCTGATGATCTCATGTAGCTTCCAAAGGTGCCTAACCTTTCTCTAAAGGCAAATCTCCTCACTGGGAAATCTGTCCTGCTAGTTTAGAAAAGTATAGGCTAAGAAAGCATCTTAGGTTCCTTTCTACTGAGATGTTCTTCCCTTTCTCCCATACTTTCTTCCAAATATTGTGTAGTCCAATAAAGCCTGATTAGTAACACAATTAGGTGAGATTTGCAAATCTATGACACCTAAAAACCTCAAAGCCCACAATTTACACTAGTTGCATCCTCTTTTTCCAAAAACTCTTTCTAGAATGACAAATTAGAAATTAAGTGAATTCGCAATCCCCTGCCTTTGCCCCCTTACTCTCTATGTAGGCTAGGCAATGCTCTGTCTGAGCCAAATGAATAAAAACTCTGAAAGAGAATTATTAATAAACTGGAGAGCATACAAACTGAATGAGAGGAAGATGTTTATACACATTTATCACTATTAAGTACAAAACTCTATTTCATAGTCTCATAAAACGGAGAGGAAACTGATTTCCTTTTGAGATAGTTTCTATCTGGTGACAACCAACATAGATTAAATGAACGCATTCCTATCAGCTTTATGAACACTTTCAACTTATTTTTAAATGCCTTGCTCTGAGAATCTAAAAAGACCGTATGCTTTCTTTCTTACCGACTTAACGCGAGAAGTTAATAGTTTGCAGAGAAATTCAGTGAAGCGATTGATAGAATGCTTTAAAAAAAAATGTATTCCAGAGAGTAGAACAATAATAGTGATGTCAAAACAGCAGTGCCACATTCTCCATCGCACTTAAACCAGCACTAGGCCTGGCGCATCCATTTCTCCTCATCAGCCAGACGAAATGCAGTAGTAAAAATCAATCCTGTATTTCACTGACTCTTATAATACAGTTCTCTCTTCTCTGCCTGTTAATAAAGTATCCCTTTGGAAGGAAGCCAGAATTTTCTTAGGCAGTTTAGATTTTCTGAATAGAGGAAAATTGGAAAGGGGAAGGTAGCAAAGGCATATAGAAGTAAAAAATTGTAAGGTCAAAATTTCTGTCCTAACAGATTGACTAGTCTGATTATTTTTCCAAGTATCATGATGATACCAGTGTTTTAAATTGAGTCATAATTGGGGTGCCTGATTGGCTCCATCATATGAGCGACTGACTCTTGATTTTGGCTCAGGTCATGATATCACCGTCATGGGATCCAGTCCTGCCTCGGGCCCCTGTGCTGGGCATGGAGCCTGCTTAGGTTTCTCTCTCTCTCTCTCTCTCTCTCTCTCTCTCTCTCTCTCTCTGTCCCTCCCCCGCTTGTGTGTGCACACAATAAATTGAGTCATAATTAATGATTTAACTGAAGCCATGCTGCATTCTCAACCCTCAGCAACACTGAGAAACCAAATCACTTTTTGAATTCACATTTCTTCTGCACTGGCAGAACACATGGGATAATTGAAGCCCCCAAGTTGGGTGAGATCTCTCAGGATCCCAGAGGTAAGTGTTTAAAGAAGAGAAAGGAGGAAAAGAAAGGTTTTTCTGGGAAGATTGAAGACAGGGTTCAAAATCAAATTGAACATCCGTTTGAGATGCCTTCCAACCCTACTTAGGAATGGGTGATGGAAGTGGCCATTCTGTGTTCAATGCCAAAGAAAGAGACCAGAATCTAAACTTCCTAGTCTCTGCTGTCTTTAAAAACAAAGTCAAGTCTTCATCCCCACAGTGCCTGGAACACAGAAAAACACTTGGTCAAAGTTGATTGAAGGAATGAATCAAGAAGAAGCAATCACTGTGTGGACTTCATCCTTGCTCTTTTCATACATTGAGTGGAATTCCTTCTCCATATATGAGACTTAGTTGTGTAGAACTTTGGGCTGGTGCCATTTTGGAAAATGCCATTCACTGCTCTGCATTTCGTATAGTGCTGTTGAAAAATTAAAAATAAAGCTTCAATCTGGAAAGCTCTGATTTTCTTTCTCCTTACTTTTATAACCCTGGGAAAGGTGTTTATTCACTCGGGGCCTTAGTTTTTTCTTACTCTAAAATCATCATCTTTTACATCTTGCCCCACTCTTAAAAACCTTTATATCTGAACCAAGGACTTTAAGTCTGCCTCTAAACAGTGTCAGATGACAGACTAGGAATTTTAAGAGAGGGAGATCATAAGTTCTTAAATTGCATCTAAAACTCATCTTCTTTTCTTGAAAGCAAATTATAGATACTGTTTGGTTAAGCCATACCCACCCTTGTAAATTCCAAACATAGGTCTAGTTGTTTTTTTTTTTAATTTTTTTTTCAACGTTTATTTATTTTTGGGACAGAGAGAGACAGAGCATGAACGGGGGAGGGGCAGAGAGAGAGGGAGACACAGAATCGGAAACAGGCTCCAGGCTCCGAGCCATCAGCCCAGAGCCTGACGCGGGGCTCAAACTCATGGACCGCGAGATCGCGACCTGGCTGAAGTCGGACGCTTAACCGACTGCGCCACCCAGGCGCCCCAAGGTCTAGTTTTAAAGAGTAGTAAAAAGTGTATCCCATTGTTTTTCTTAACAGCCTTATTGAGACATAATTTCTATACCGTGCAACTCACTCATTTAAAGCGTGTGTACAATTTAATGTTTTTTAAATATATTCACAGCTGTGCAACCCTCACCACTAATTTTAGATCATTTGTACCACCCCCAAAAGAAATCTGGTACTCGTTAGCACTCACTCCTCATTTCACCCCCAACCCTAAGCAACCACTAGCGTACTTTTTGTCAATGAATTTGTCTGGTCTGGAAATTTCATATATATGGAATCAAATAATATATGGTCTTTTGTGACTGGATTTTTTAACTAAATATTTCCAAGGTTTATCTGTTATGTAGCATGTATCAGTACTTCATTTCTTTTTATTGCTGGATAATATTCCATTACATGGACGTATCACATTTTATTTTCCATCCATCAGTTGATGAACTTGGGGTTGTTCCACTTTTGGGGTATCGTGCATAATTCTGATAAGAACATTTATGTGCAAGTTTTTGTGTAGACATATGGCTTCCTTTCTCTTAGGTATATACCTACCTAGGAGTAGAATTGCTGGGTCATATGGTAACTTTATTTTTAATCTTTTGAAGAACTGCCAGACTGTTTTCCAAAGTGCTGCAGCATTTTACATTCCTGTCAGCAGAATATAAGGTTTCCTATTTCTCCACATTATCAATAGCAATTAATGTTTTCCACTTTTTGGATTATTACTATCTGGTATCTTACTGGGATTTGGATTTCCATTTCCCTTCTGGCCAATGATGTCCAGCATCTTGTCATATGTTTGCTTATTGATTAGTTTTGTATCTTTTTTTTTGAGAAATGTCCTCTCAGATCCTTTGCCTATTTTTAAATTGTGTTGTCTTCATATTATTGAATTCTTTATATATTTCTAGATCAAATGCCCTATCAGATATATGATTTGCAAAGTTTTTCTGCCATATGTCCCGAATAAAATACAAATTCCATTCTTGAATGCATTCATTTACTTTTTTAGAAGTATTGGAATCCTAAAGAACAGGTAACTTGATCTTAATCCAAATAATTATCTATTATACAGAGGCATGAAGAATCTATCTTTATTCCTAAAACATCTATGACACAACAGGATCACAGAAAATCACATGCAATGTAAAATTAGTTATTTCCTGATGATAGATTTGGCAGCAATGAAAAAAATCAGTCTCTAAGTTATGAAGAGAAACAAGTAGTCAAAAGATATGTGATTGAAACTCCCATAGCTTATCATTGATAGTTACAGAACACCACTGTGTATTCTGATTAAGTAAGAAAAGTTGAGAGTTTGGTTCCCATCTTACTGGGATTGTCATGATAACAACACAAGAACTTTTAAAAAGCTAGATATGCTATAAGGTCTTTCAAAATCATTCTTTAGAATTTTTGTTTATTACCTCCTATGTGTTTTCCAAAGATTGAATATTTGGTTTCATAATTTTTGTTTACATGTTAGAAACAAAGAAGTATAACATACACACGTGTGTATGTATGTATATACATATATATATGTATACATATTTTCTTTCTTTTTAGGGATCTCTCTTACTAAAATCAATGATGTTACTTATTTATGAGCTTCGCAGGATTAACTCATTCATTTAAAAATTAACTGTACTGTCTACTTCAGACTCTGGGGTAGGTGCTGGCAATAAGGTGGTAGATAAAACAGACCTCGATTGTCTCATATGGAGCTCACAGACAATAATCAAGTAAAAATACAAAGAAATCTAGACTTAAACATTTTTAAATTGCTGTGAAGGAAAAGAACAGGTGTTAAGAGAGAATAGTAGGGAGTTCTATTTTAGGCTAACAGGTCAGAGAAGTGTGCTGAGACATATGGAGGATTAGATGAAGCCAGCCAGGGGAGGAGGAGAGCATTGCAAACATGGAGAACAGCATATGCAAAGGCCAGGAGGCAGGGAAGAGTTTCCTGGGTCCAAGGAAAGATAAGGCCAGTGGAAGCGACAGGTGGTAAGTGAGGTGGAAAATGGTGAGATAATATCTCAGAAAAGGGCAGAAGCCTCAGTTCACATAACAGATTGCAGGCCGCATTCAGGAGTTTGAATCTGATTCAGAAAGTAGTTGAATGATTTGGAGGATTTTAGCAGAGGAAATGACATGATCTGATGTAAACTTTAAAAAAAGCCCTCTTGGCTGCTTCTTGCTGTGTGGAAGTGAGGTAGAAAGAGAACCAAGATGACCATTTAAGAGGCTTTTGAACTTGCTTAAGCAAGCAGTGACAGTAGCTTGAGCAAAGATGGGGTGCTGGAAAACCAATATGATGAATGCATTTTAAATGATTTTGAAGATATGGTGTAATGGTTAACAGTGTGTGTTCTAAAGCTTGACTGATTAGGTTACAATACGAATTTCCCCTCTTACAAGCTATATGACCATGGGCAAATTAGCTTCTCTATGCCATCGTTTTCTCAGTAGTAAAATGTAAATAATAATAAGAATCTTCTTGTAGTGTTGTTATGAAAATTAAATGAGTCAGTAATGCACTATATGCGCCATAAGAATATCTGTCACATAGTGAACACTTTAATAAGTGTTGGTATTGTTTCTGCTATGTAAATGAAAAGGTTTTGATAATGGTTTGGATCTTTTTGTTTTTAATGTGCATTTATTTATTTTGAGAGACAGAGAGAGAGAGAGAGAGAGAACATAAGTGGGAAAGGAGCAGAGAAGAAGGGGGACAGAGGATCCGAGGCAGGCTCTGCACGGACAGTGCAGAGCCCAACTCAGGGCTAGATCTCACGAACCGCAAGATCATGACCTGAGCCGAAATCAAAAGTTGGAAACTTAACCAACTGAGTCACCCAGGCTCCCAAATGATGGTTTGTATCTTGTTTTAGATGTCTGAGTTTGAGATGTCTATGAGATATCCAAGTGGAGATGTGAGAAAGCTCAAATCTGGTGCCCAGAGTGGTGTCCTGGGCCAGAGATAGAGCTTGCGTTCAAGATCAAACTACAATGTACTGAGTAAATTTGCAGAACAGTCAGCACTTGAAAGGGAGCCAGCCTTGTCCTGGACTGGCCAATGGCACATCAAAACATTCAGTGACTTGCTTTGGAGAGGTGGCAAATATGGCAACGACTATGGAGATTGTCCTCAAATAGACCATCTTTTGAATTTTCCTCCCCCACTTACAAGCTGGGTGGCCACGGATAGTTAGAAGTGTTGGCAGTAAGATTCTATCGGTTCAAGAAGAATCATGGACAACTCTCAGTTTTCTGTCTTGAATGCCAGGTGATTTGTAGGGCCAGTTCCTGGGGTGAAGGTAAGTGGAAGGAAGCATGTTTCTCAAAACCTCAGCTTCCTTGAATGGATTTTAGTATGTCTTGCTCACGGGTGAGGACCTGAAAGAATGTAAATAAATGCCTGGCATAGAACCTGGAACATGGTAGATGTTCACTAACGTTTTTCTTGTCTGCTTTGGGCTCGTCTCCACTTCTTGCATCAACTATAGGCATCTCCAACACCCTGCCTAGATCTGCTTCCATTTGTAGAGTCAGACATAAGATAGGAACAGTGAGGTAGGTGCAGAGCAGGGCGAGTACTAGGGTGAGGTGAACAAGGCCTCACTCACCTTGGGCATCAAAAAACTAAGTTAATCAACATAAACATTTCAGTGTCTTATTTTGACAAGTCAAAATTGGTGAAAAAAGTCCATGATGAATAAAATGTCATGTTTTTAACAAAGATAGGACAGGTATTACTGATTTCTCCTCTTCTCTCTAGCTCTAGGACTCAGTATGGCACTGTGACAAGGTGAAAGCAAAGAAGAAAATCTTCCACTCCTGGGTCCCCAAGAGTCTTTCTCATTTTTTCTAAAGTTGGTGGCTAAGAGCCAGTCAGACAACTTGTGCCCTCCAATGATCTCCAGATGCTAAAAAATGTGTTCTAACAGCCTGTGATACTGGGTACACTTAGGGAGGGGGGTTGAGGCCTCTACTAGCCCAGCCCCCAACCTTCTTCTATCAGTTGCAATGTGGGAGCTGGAGCAAGGTTCCCGGGTTCGCCCCACCTCAGTAAACGCAGACCCTTGTGACCCTGAAACTGTTGAGCAAACACACAGTGAAATAACCCAATGCTCTATTAAAGGCTGGGGTTTAAAGGTCGGCTTTGTGCTTATCTGCTGCAAGCCTAGTTCACTCCCTAGATGACTCTCAAGGTTGTTTAGTACTTGCAATATGGACTGAGAGAGGATGAGCATTTCCTTTCAGGGTGGGTAGCTATTTGCTTTGCAAGGAGCTGTCATTGCCAAGAGGAAAAGAGCAGGTCAGGAGCGGACAGAAGACGAACGGAGGTCCCCGGACAAGGAATGCTTCCTCCTGACTTTGACTTAGAAAGCTCGAGGTACATACGGTACATGTGGCAGCTTCTGAGTTTCAGCTCTTTCCCGTGAAAATCCGAAAATTTCGGACCAAAACGATTTGGTAATTTAAACTCCGTCAGCAGATACATAGTGAGTAATTAAAGGACAGATTTGTCAAAGCTCCTATCTGTCATGAAGAAACCGTTTATGGAATTTTGAGCTGGCAGGTCACTTCTCCTCTAACGAAAGCTGGGTCTGGGGAGCCAAATTTTAAAAAGTTACGTTAAGAATTTTTATTTGAATTTAAAGGAAAAAACGTGCCTAATTTTCAAAACATGTTACTGCAAATGTAGCATGCCATCATAATGTACATTTATGAATGATCACAATGAGTGAAGAGAGAGTCACACGAATGAGGAGCTGCTGCTGAACATGGTCTACACGTCCATGGCACTTTAAGATTGCAACATTTTGTTTGGTGACCTTCATACCAGTTGCCTGCATGCGCCTTAATCTCTCTCTCTCTCTCTCTCTCTCTCTCAAAAAAGCTGAGCCTGCTGTAGATTGGTCAGTTGTTTCCGTTTTTGTTTTTTAACCTAGTTTTTCATTTACCTACTGCTTTATTATGCCTGGTTTAATTTGTACAAAGGGATGAAGTTCATTATTACAGAACACAGAAACCCATCTCTGAGTTTTTAGGAAAAATGAGTATAGGGCTGGCATGACTGAGACTGAAAGACCTCCATGATAAATCAGGTGGTCCACTTTTAAGAGTGAAAGTAAAGAATGCTGCAGAAAAATTGTAGACTGTGTACACAAAGGCACAAAGGTAAGAGTGTAAAATAACTTTTTGTAAGAAAGTAATTTTCAGACTGAAACTTAAAACTCAAAGTTTAAGGCAGAGTAAATGTTGGGACAAGTCAGCTTTTGTGAGGGTTGCCAATCTGGAAATACGGGGTCTGACGTGGATCTTGCTGTCCGGGTACCCACCCCTCTGCAGGAATCACTTTTTGAGTATCCCCTCTTTATTTCTCAAGAGTCAATGCAAAAACTATTCGGACTATGTGTAAATATCGCAAGGTCTCTGAGCTGCAGTTGTACAGTATATCCATGGAAGTTATTTCTTAAAGAATTAGACACAATTTTTAATTGTGTAAGTAAGAATACTAAATACTAAGTTGTGATGCTTTGTTCAAAGAGGTCTAGTTGCCTCCCTCCCTCCCTTCCTTCCTTCCCTCCCTCCCTGCTTCCTTCCTTTCCTCCCTTCCTCCTCTTTCCTTCCTAAGTAACTACCTAGCTAGCTAATTCTCCCCCCTCCTTCTTTCTTCCCTCCCTCTCTCCTCCTCCCTTCCTTCCTTTGCTCAGTTATTCTTCTGATGTCTGTCTTATTTCAGCCTCTATAATCAATAGTTTTAAATCAAAGCAGTTAGTGCAACTAAGAACCAAAAAGCCAAGTTAGTATCTTTTTTTAACCTCCTATTTTTCATCCAAACTTAATCTTCTCTTTTTCCACATTTTTACAGTTATTACTAAAACCAGCATTTATGCAAAAAATCTCAGCCTCATTTGACTTAAGATATTCTCATATATAAATATAAATATAAATATATATGTGTGTATATATATATGTGGTATTTAACTGACCAATGTCTTATATTTCTTAAAATGGCTAGCCCGTTTTGAAAAATCTTTACTTACTTCTCTGAAATAAATGTGAATACAATGTGAAAATAATAATAATAAATACTAATAATAAAATATGAAAATAAACGTGAAATAAATGTGTGTTTTCTGCAGCACGCAGAAAACCATTAACCTGACTCAGTTTTCAGGAGAGAACATAAGACATTCCATTGCAAATTACAGCTGTTGGACGAAACGTTCGTCTATTCATAATCAGGGAGAACAATTGAGTTACTTTCCCTGCTGAGCTAAAATATAGTACTGCTATCTTTTCTCTGGTGGTGTTCTCCATCATGAGTTACTGGGTCCTGGGAGTTTCCTGTCAAAAAGCCCGTTTCTATCAATTGGCCATTGCATGTTCCTGGGAATGGGTGCTGTGGCATTGGTGTGACATGTTCAATTTTAATGTGAGAGTGGCCTGCCCTTATCTCAGAAATGGGTCGTGCATATGTGAACCCATGAAAACAGCGGGGATGAGGTTTAAAGCAAAGAAAATCCATCATACTAGTATACAGTGTTCACCATCTCTCTACTAAACCGTGTCTGTAGGTAGCTTATAATCGAGAGTGTGAAATCATCATTTCTACAGGACTTTTTGGTTCCCTGTTGTCCTTTTCCTTTGCTTTTCACTGACTGGCTTTGCAGCCAGTGATTTGTTGTTCCTGTAGCCAGCCATGTGCCTTCCCATCATTCCCCCTCTGCCAGATTCAGAACCTGCCTTGACCTTCAAACTCAGGCCATACATGCTTTGACTTCCTTCTGTCTTACTTTTGTCCTTGACCTTATTTTGGCTGGTTTGTTCACCATTCTCTAAATTCATACCTCCCTGGCCTGTCTTTGTGTGGGCTCCTCTGTCATTTATTTTTAACTGGTGGCACATCATCCTTCACTGTCATCTGCTAGCTTGCATTCTCCTTCCCTCTGAAAGCCAGCTGCAGGACTGTTCTTCTCTGAAAGGACCTTTAAATATTAGATTTTTGTACTCTGGGCTTGTTAACTCTTGACCATTTCAACATATATTTAGTCAGACAACGTGAAATTGTCGTAAACGTTCAAGCACCAAGATTTTTATTTTTTATATGTTTTGTATGCTCATGACCAGTGGGTGCGTAATGGGGTGTATCTCAGTTCAGGAAATGAACTTCCAGGTTGTGGTCCTGGCAAGATGGGGTGTAAGTAAACGAGTCTATTTTATTTTTATTTATTTATTTATTTATTTATTTATTTATTTTTTATTTTTTAAGTGTTTGTTTATTTTTAAGAGAGAGAGAGAGAGAGAGAGAGAGAGAGAGAGAGCACGAGCGGGGGAGGGGCTGAGACAGAGGGAGGCACAGAATCTGAAGCACGCTCCAGGCTCTGAGTTGTCAGCACAGAGCCCGAGGCAGGGTTCGAACTCATGATCTGAACCATGAGATCAGACCTGAGCCGAAGTTGGACACCCAACCGACTGAGCCACCCAGACGCCCCAACATGTCTCTTTTAATAAGGACATCTATATTAAGGCTGCTCCCACATCTGATGAAACAAACCAGGGAAAGACCTGCTTATCTGTGTATTTTAGCTTTCCTACTTGATAGCATTTTTCTCTGAAAATTATTTATATAGTTATCTCAGATGGTCATTAATATTATCAATGTTGTAAAGTTCCATTTTGTTGTACCTTTTTTTGCTAGTATTGCCTTTGTCAGAATCGAGCAATAGTTAGTTATTTTGCTGGAGACTCTTTTGCTATCCTGACCATGTTTAAATGCACAATTCAGTGGTATTAAGTGCATTTATACTGTGCAACTATCACCACCATCCGTCATCAGAACTTTTCACCTTGCAAAACTGAAAGGTTATACCCGTTGAACAATAACTCCCCATATCCCCTCCTGCCAGCCCCTGGCAACCCACATCCTACTTTGTGTCCCTGTGAATTCAGCTACTCTTAAGTACTTCATATAAATGGAATCACGCGGTGTTTGTCTTTTTGTGACTGGCTTGTTTCAGTTAGCATAATGTTGTGACGGTTCATCCATCTTGTACCATGTGTCAGAATTTCCTTCCTACTTAAGGCTAAATAACATTCAACCAGCAAACGCTTTTTAAAGAACTCTGCAACAGCATTTTGACCCCTGACTTGTGTTTATTTGTAGTTATGCTGATTATTTCATACATGCAAGTATTTTTTAAATAGGTGTTAGGTTATACCCTTGTTTTTATTGGTGATCATTGAAATTAGATTGTGATAGTGTTAATTTGATTTTCCTTAAATTCTCAAAAGTCCTAAGGTGTTCACAATTAATATGTTAATGTTTCATGTTTTATTACATATAGGAAAAGATGTATGTTTGATATTTTCTTACCTCGAAAGAGAGAAGACTTTTATAAGAAAACATTGCTATTTTCATCACCAAAATATAGATTATATTAATCACTTCTCAGAATTAGACACATTTTAGGCATTTATAAACATTAAAAATAATTTAAAATATGCAATAATATTTTTCATCATTAGATTAATCATATTACAGAACGTTTGGAGAATGCGAATTAGAAAAATCACTTATCGTTCCATCTCCCAAATATAACTTAGAATTCTAGTGTCTTTGACCTACACGTATTTTTATTACATGGCTTTCATTGTGGTATGTTATACATGCCACTAAAACTTTAAACAAGAAAAAGTTGCACACAAAAATACGAACACTTGTTTGAACTCAAAAGCACATTGGGAAGCACTATGAGGAAAGCACAGTTCACATGTGTTTTGACATCAGTGTTCTGCTGGTCCATGTGATTAGGGATGATGGGGTGGGCCTCAGGCATTCTCTGGTGACCTCACCAGAGCAGGTAGGAGCCAGGTTGAAATTGGCCATAGTTATGGAAAATGCCATCTGTCACTGGGAAGAAAGAAAGAAATAGGGAGAAGCAGAGTTGAGAGATGGAGGTGCTGTGGGAATCTTGGCAGCCTGACTCGTGCAATTACTCACAGTCTGAGGATGCCTCAGATTCCTTCCACTAAAGCTCCTTTTTTGATTAGGTTTTGAAAATTGGGGTTCTAATTCTCATCAGTGAAAGAGACCTGACTAATCTGTTTTGCCTTTGACTTATTTATGTCCTGTTTGGGTCATCTGAATGATTTACTAGCTTGATACTCTTCAAGCTGATACTACTGCTCTTCCGTGGAGTTTCACTCAGCAAGCAAGCAGGTATAGTTTCCCCTATGGCTTTGTGACTGGCATTCAGTGGGTACTTAATAAATGCTTACTGAATTAAGTAGTCTTGGTGACAAATACTCTCTTTCTTTGAAACCTGTAGCAGTCTTGTTGGGCAGCAAGAACCAACTCTTTGTCTCTTTGTAGTTCAAAATCCTGTGATACCATTTAGGTGACAACTGAAATATGAATCCTTCCTTCCACTCCCCTTGCCATTTACAGAGCACTAATCACTGACACGTTCTAATGGCTTTCATTGGTGATTTATCATCCAATCCCTGCCCATCCTTTACCCTCCAGGACTCAGTCCTTAGAGTGTTGGTGTTTAGTGCTTTAAATTTACATTAAGGGGGACCACCACCATTCATCCTAAGAAGGGGGTTTTGTGTTACCAATTATACACAGGATAAATAGAAGTAACGTGGAAGAAATAAAGATAACCCTGTGTCATAATGGTTATATAAGTGAAAAATGACAGCTGGTAATTGAACTTAAAATTAATGTATTAACAGGACAAGGTAAAACAAAACACATTCCCTCCAGGATTAAACTTTCCCCATTACTGCAAA
The DNA here is from genome assembly GCF_022837055.1 of Prionailurus viverrinus. Taxonomy (NCBI): domain Eukaryota; kingdom Metazoa; phylum Chordata; class Mammalia; order Carnivora; family Felidae; genus Prionailurus; species Prionailurus viverrinus. The sequence goes on from NC_062569.1 coordinate 17,948,869, forward strand.
GAAAGCCATGGCAGGAGAAAGCTCTCTCCCTAGGTTTACTAAAGTTCACTTAGACCGGTCTGATTTGTTGAGATCATTTTAAGTTCAGGAGTTCAATGTGTGTGTGTGTGTGTGTGTGTGTGTGTGTGTGTGTGTTGTTTTCTCTTTATTTAATGGTTAAACCTAGTTAATTGTTACAGAATGGCAGATTGTAAAGAATATTCAATAATATGTAAAATGCATCAGTGGGTTTTTCTCAGGGTAATGTATTATAATTTATAGCATTCTTTAAATGCTTCAGATTTTTTTTCTTGATTGAATTTTAAAAACGTAGTTAATTGAAGTTCTATTGATTTGAGTTGAAAAGTAATTGGAATGGGGATGCTATTCTTCCTAATTTTATAATTAAAATATATGCTGCTGAAAAGTTTTCATTTACCTCTGTTTTAAAATTATTTGATTTCTTATAAAAGGAGAGGCAACATTTGCACAATCGTGTTTCCTATGATCACGGGAGACTGGAATGTTGCAAAAAATACTTTGCAAGGAGAACAATGGTATCAGGCATTTGCAGGAAGCCTGAAACGCAGTATATATTGAACTGTTCCTTATTCCCTTTGGGAAAGTAGGGGCGTAATTAATACTATTTAACATTATTACTTATTATTTATTTACTTCTAATTACTTGTAAGTTCTTTTAATTTACTTACAATACTTATTATTTACTTATGATAATATTATGCAGTGATGACCCAAAACATCCACTGTACCACTAGACTATTTTATAAGTCAAAGAAATACCACCATTAAGACCTCAGGCTTGGAATAAGATCAGAGGGGAGGGAAATGGTGGAGGGATAGAAGTGAAGAAGGAGACTCTATCTATGAACTCTGGGTTACCCCAAGTGTGACTGCTCCTTCATGGCTTTAAAAATTCATACTGTTCAGGAAATTCTGACATACAGTCAAGGGACGCTTCAGTAAAACAGTCTGGGACAATCCGTTTAATCTTTCAATGTTAACCTATTTGTCAGATTAGATAACAAAAATCCCCTATCTTTCTCCCCAGAATATCCTTTTTCTTTTGAATGTAGGCAAATCTCACTGACTGGAATATTAGCTCCCTGAGGGAAGAGCTACAGAAGATGGGCTTGTAAAGAAATATACCTGCTTTCTAGGAATTTAACTTCCTGTTGGGTAAGATTAAAAAAAATAAAAATCCACATCTATAAAGATAACTAAAAACTTGAAACGGTATGTTTCAAGTATATAGGGATTGGCAGAGTCTATCAATTTGCTTAAACGTGTTTAAACTCCATGAAGTAGTTTAAAGAATGGGCTCATTCTCTGTGTTCCTGGGTCCAGACCAGGGCCTGGCACGTGGCAGCTATACAAAGCAATAAATATTTGTTGTTGTTAATGATGTTGATGTAAATAGAGGTTTAAAACTCTACGGCCAAAGTTTGGAAAATTCCAGATTAAACAAGGTGAAAAAGTCTACTTAGTCTTTAATATGCAAAAGTACATTGTGGATTTCCAAGAGGGTATTACAGTACATTTGACTAGAGGACTCTTTAGAATTGTGGGACAGCTCACAGGATTTGCTTCATTGTAACACACTGGGAAATTCTGGCAAAAACAAGAAACACTTTAATGGTGATAAATTTTCTGTAAGACCACACAAAGAGAGGCTCCAGATTTAAGTGAATAATAAGAAGTTCAAAATAGGTCAGCCAGGTTTCATTCCTTCTGGAAGACTATAGAGGAGAATCTGTTTGCTTGCTTTTTCTTTCAGGTGCTCAAATTCATTGACTGATGGTGCTGCAATCACTCTGACCTCTGCTTCTGTCTTTTTTCATCTCCTTCTCTTGATTCTCCCGCCTCTTTCCCTTATAAGGACCCCTGTGACTATATTGGGCCCATCCAGATTTTGCAGGACAAGGTCTCCATCTCAAGATCTTTACCTTAATCACATCTGTAAAGTTCCTTTAGTCATGTAATGTAACAAATTCCCAGGTTCCAGGATGAGGATGTGGACATTTCTAGGGACCGTTATTCAGCCTCCCACACCCACAATATTTCCTCTAACCCTAGAGAATACCCAATAAATATCTGCTGAATATCACTGAGAGATTGGATGAAAGAGTTTTAGTAAACGCCCTGAATTATGCTGATAAAGAATAAATGGACTTCTGATACCATCATTGCAGTAGGCTTTGCAGGAGTTTTCAAGAGTATAGGGTTTTTTTTTTTTTTGAGAAAAGTCTTTCCATGGTGGATAGTGTTGTGAAATGATACTTTAGCAGAGGCAAAATGCATTTCTGCAGAAACACACATCCTTCCCTCAGTAATCACTCAGGATGCTGACTTTCCCCCCAGACCTGCTTCCTATGTTGGGATTGTTTTATTGTGGCCAGACTTTGAGTGGGAAGAAAGTGGAGGTTGGCAGAGTTAAATGGGAAAAGGCCAGAGTGGAAAGAGTAAAGAAAGAATTAGCCCGAGCTGATGGAGAGATGGCTTCTGGAGTGATTCCTTTTAAAAGCTAAGGTGGTTTATGAGATACCCACTCCACCATTTCCCTCTGAGATTGTGCAGCAAAATGAGAGGGATACAAAAGGCGGACTTCTTTATTTCCTCAGGAGGTTATGTCCAATGGGTCCGGCTTCTTGTTTTTCTTCTCAATCATTGTTTTGTTCTCATTCTTTACAAAATAAATTTCATTATGATGTTTATTTTAGAAAATAAAGATTAACTACTCTAATATTCAGAGATAGCCACCGCAACATTTTGCCACATTCTTACCCAATTTGTTTTCTCTGTATATATTATTATGTTACAGAACAGGACCATAGTCTAGGTATAGTTTTATATCTTACCTGTGTTCACTTGACAGGGAGCATTTTCTCAATGGCATTAAATATTCTTCAAAACATGATTATTTAATGACTGTATAATGTTGGACTTTTGGATGTACAACTATAGCTGAATGTTCATGCTTTCTCTTGGAAAAAATGATGTAGCCTTGCATTTCATCTTTTGCCATTTTCTTTCTTGCTTCTACATAATAGTAGATGCAATCAGAGGATGTGAACATGTTTATAGTTCTTCTCAGATGTGGCCAAAGGTATTAATTTACACTTATACTGGCAGTATATCAGTCTCAGTTTCTGTCTCTCCTCACACTTGGTAGAATTAAGCATCAGTCATTAAAAATTTTTTTCAACACTTATTGGACATTTATAGTAATTCTTATATAACTTGTTCATCTATATTCCTTGCCCATTTCTCAATGAGGTGTTAATATTTTGCTTATGCACTGTGTTAAACTCTTTATATGTCCTATCTCTGGAAATTATGTTTCTAGTTGGGTGTTTGCCTTTTAATTTGAAGTATTGTACTAAGACATGACTTTTTTCATGTTTAATTACTGCAGCCAAATATGTTACTGCTTTCTGACGTATGGGTGGAAATTCTTTGTTTGGCCCAATATGTGATAAATAACCATCTAGATTTTTCATAATCCTTTATAACTTTATTTTTTACCTTAATATGTAATTCATCCATAATTTAGTTTGACATATTATATGAGGTAGAAATATAATTTTTAACTATTCAAGTAGTTATTCCAACACCATTTACTGAATAATCCCTTTTTTCTCCATTGAGTTGTGATTAAATCTATCTCTAATTAAATTGGCAAATACATTTCTGTATCTGGGCCCTCCATTCTTTTTATTTTATTTTTTTACTATCTGTTGATTATTATAGGGGAATCATATTATATTTTCTATAACACATATCCATTTCTGATATGGCAAACCCTAACCCCTTCATTATTTCGTTTTAAATGTGCCTTAGCAATTATCATCTGAGCATTGTTCAAGGCAAATGTTGGAATTAATTTTTGAGTATAAAAATCCTGGTGTATTCTGCATAGAATTATATACAAACTATGAATTATTTTGAAGGATTTTGTATCTTTACAATTTTCAATCATTTCACAATATGCCTCGGTTTTTTCAAGTCTTATTTGACGTGATAGAAAAATTATTTCTTCATATAAGTCCTGCATATTTTTGAAGGTTATTCTTGAGTATTATATACTTTTTATTTAGCTATATTGGGGATGTTAGGTATTGTTTTCTAATTGATAATTACTGTTATATGAAAGATCAGTTTTTATATTTTGTTTTTTATTCTATTTATTATTTTTTACCTAGTTCTTTTTAGTTTCCCTAGTAAACAATCATATTATACCAAATAATGATTCTATTACCTTTCTAAAGAGCATACTTCATATTTCAGAATTACATCTTATGGCATAAACTAGAATTTCCACAGCAGTGTTAAATATACTTAATTGTATTTATTCTTATCTTGTTTCTGATTTTCTTTCTGATGGGTTTTTCCAACCATATTAAGTGATTTTATCGCATTCCTAATAAGCTGCAAGTATTTTTTTAATCAAAAGGGGTTTTGAAATGTTGTAAAATGCCTTAAGATTTATTTTTGGTAGGTTATCCTTTATATGAAAACGTAACACAGAAGCCAGAATATAGGATTTATGGCCAGACATGAGCTCAAATTACATATCTTCCTCTTAGAAGTATATAACACTGAGTAAGTTATTTGTCTCCTTCCAATTTCAGTTTTTTATCCTGTAATATGAGGATAATAATATAAATATCTTGTAAGGATATTGTGAGTATCCAATGAGAATTGCTTGCATTTCACCAGACGTGATATAGAGTATCATATTAAAAAAATTATTGTGTAATTTTTGCCTTTGATCTATTAAAATGATATACTATAATCACAAATTTCCTAATATTTAATCATCTTTTTGTTCTTGGAGTAAAGCCTAGTTGGTCACGATGAAATGTTTTCATAACTCATTGCTGTATTCAATATTTGTTGATTATTGCATCAATTTGCATGAGCTGGTCTTACGTTGAATTTTTATGTTGTCTTGTTAGTTTTTACATCAAAATGATGCTTAACTTCATAATGTGATTGGGAAGTTTTTATTTTTTTCTGTGCTGTGAACAGAAAAAAATGTAATGGGAATTCTATTTTTCTTGAGAATTTTAAAGAAGTTTCCTGTGGAATTTTCTATGCCTGGATTATTTTTTGAACGAGATAATGCTTTTATAACTTTTTAAGATTTTTTTTCTTTTTGTTGGTGTTTGTTTCTCTCCTTATTTGTTCTATTCAACGTGTCTGTTTCTGCTTGTGTTGATCTTGGTAATTCACATTGTATGTAAACAATGTCCTTGTGTTAGTATTTTTAAAATAATAAGCATGGGATTGAACACAGTATTCTCTTACAATTTCTAAGATTTTTTTTATATCTGTGCTTCTCTCTCTTTTTCCTGGTTTACTGTATAATTCTGAGGTTTATCTGACTTATTTTAAAGAACTACCTCTTGGGTTTATTTATCCTACTGTCTCGGTGCCTCTCACTTATGTAACATAATATGGTAGTCATTAGACCCTAGTTTTTATATACTGTTAACTCTGCCATCTCGAAAGTAGTCATTGGTAGTCAGAGCTCATTTGGGCGCCTCAAAGGTCACCCTTAAGAAAGGAGCTGGTGTCGTTCCAAGGCTGTGAGCTATTAGGGACCAGTCTGCCTGGGTTCACATCCCAGCTCTGGCACTGACAACCCATGTAATCTCCAGCAAGTTACTCAGATGTTGTATGTTATAGTTTTGTCATCAGCATGTGAGGATATGAAGCCCTGACAACAGTGCCTGGCATGTAGGAAGTAGCTTTTAGCTACTTTCAATTTTATATTTGATGATCAACACCGCTGCTGTTCTCAACGTTACGGTTTATAGATACCGTTGTAAGTGGAAAATTCTAAGACAAGTGGAACATTAAAGTATTCTTTTGCTTTAAGTTTCTTTTTATTTTTCTTGAGAGAAAAGATAGAGTGCAAGTGGGGAAGGGCAGAGAGAATGGGAGAGACAATCCCAAGCAGGCTGCACGCTGTCAAGCACAGAGCCCAGTGCGGGGCTCGAACTCGCTGACCGTGAGATCATGACCTGAACCAAAATCAAGAGTGGGATGCCTAACCGACTGAGCCACCTAGGTGCCCCTAACATTAAAGTATTCTTATTTGTGATGTTTGCAAGGGTGTCCAGCCTTTAGAAGAACCAGACACTCTCATTAAAAGATACTCCAGGTATTAGAAGAAAAAAAAAATACAGACTGTGAAGTTACAGTTAATCTGTTCAAAATCCACATTGGTAGAAACGCAGGGGTTCCTCACATGCTTCTCCCATCTGTGTGGGTCCTCACATATCTGCTGATAGCTGTATTCCAAATGCAGAGATAAAGGTGTTTTCTTGAGGAAGCCAGCGATTTTCAGGAATGGCTTAAGTATTATTATTTGGGGAGGGGTGGCAAGGGTATCTTAATTAGACAGGCTGTTTGTTTGGAGAGGGTTCTGTAATGATGCAAAATATGCATGTTTTTTTCTGCCCAGTATGTGAAGGGCGCACCTAATCGTAGCAGCAGCAGGGGCAAGGGGTAGATGTGCTCTCTGACAGTCATGTCACGTAGGCAAGTGAGGCGCTAAATTACAAACAGGCGATTCCACTTGTGTGTGTGTGTGTGTGTGTGTGTGTATCGTGCTGTGCTTCACATTTATTGCCTTCGTTGATTCCATGATCTTCTCTTAGAGTGCTGTGCCTCCTAGAATACTTTCTTAACCTTTGCTGCTTGCAACATCTTCCTGTACCTCCCCAAAGGGAGAGGCCTTCCTCACTGTGCCTCCATTGCTTTTGGGGTAAAGTTCAAACTTCATAGCAGGCACAGAGAAGGCCTCTCCAGACCCGTATCCTCCCACCATTCTTCACCAGTCCTCACGGTGTTAACCAATGTGGCAGGCAGAAGTCTCAGATGCCCCCCCAGAGGGCCCACCTCCTGCTGTGCATGCCCTCTGCGATCCCTGCTCTTTGCTGGGGACAGGACCTGTGAATATGATGGGATTGTCACTCTTTTGACCACGTAAGACTCTATCTTAGCAGAGTCTTCTGCTGGCCTCGAAGAAGCAAACTGTGGTATTGTGGAGAGGGCCACATGGCAGAGGATGGCAGGTGCCTTTAGGGACTGAGAGCAGCCCCCAGCTGGCGGCCATCAGGAAAAGGTGGCCCTTGGTCCTGCAATCCAGGGAGCTGAATTCTCCCAACAACCGGGGAGCTTGGAAGGGAACCTTGAGCTTCAGATGACTTTGTAGTGCCAGCAACACCTTGATTTCAGCTTGATGAGATCCTGAGCAAAGGGCCCAGCTGACCTAAGCCATGGGACTGACCCATGGAAACTGTCAGATGATAAATATTGTTGTTTTAAGGTGTCAAGTGTGTGGTAATTTGCTGTGTAGCCATAGCAAAGCAATGCAATTAGTCAGTTATTGCCTTCCACTCATCACCCATTTCCTTTGGTGCCACCATGTCCATGTGTCCCCATCCAGGGCTAAGTTACCATCCCTCTGGCCTCCCCGAAATTGTCGTCCTGTTCTGTGTGGGAGAACATGATTTTTTAAATTCTGAAATCGTACTCTTGATATGGTCTTTGTCTCTTCGGATTACTTTTATCCATAAATCTATTTCCAGCATCATATTCTGTTTTTATATTCTGTTAAATGAATGTGAGTGCAAATATGTTAGGAATTAGTTATTTTGCATTCTTCAAAACTCACTATATCCAAATACATATCTGAAAGAGTGAATTCATTGTCAAATTTAGACTGGGGGTCTTGGAACAAGCATGAATTAAGCTGCGTGAGAACTACAGGATGGTAAGCTATGAAGATTCACCCTTGGCCCTCTCAAGATACTAGTTTTTTATCAATAATGTTGGTGAGGATATAGATTGCACATTTATCAAAGTTGTGGCTGACATGGAGCCTGGAAACATAGAAAATGCTTTGAGTAACAGAATTAGCATCCAAAAGGACCATTTCAGGTGGGTTTGACAGGCCAACTCTAGCAAGATGAACTTTAAGGCATTAAGGTGTAAAAAGCCCTACAGTTAAGGGGGGAAAATCAATCTAGAATCTAAGGGTAGGGTAGGTAAGACAGACAACATATGCAAAAATATTTAGATTAGATGTTTACAAGTGAATATAAATCAGTGGTATATCAAGGCTTGAAGCTGAGCTTATTTGAATCATGAAGTTAATTTTAGATTCTATTAATTGAACTGCTGTGTCGAGAAGAAGAAGAATAGTCCTCCTCTGCTCCATGTGAGTCACCCCTAGAGGGTGGGGTAGTTTTGGGTACCTCTTTTAATGGAGTCATAGACAAACTGGAATTTCTCCATTGGGCAGGGACCAGATGAGTGAGCAGATTTTAGTATGTGAGTACAATATTGTGGAATAATCTGAGTTGTGGATATTTTGTCCGTGAAAGAAAAGGCATCGAAGGATTAGACTTCCTTTCTATAACCTTGGTGAATGGAAATTATGGCGGAAATAGATTTTTTATTTTATTAAAGAAGTAATTACTGACATGTACTTAACAAAACAGACTTAGTGGCCTTTGGGAGTTGTTGGGCTCATTGTCCCTGAGCTGTACGAATAAAGGCTAGCAGATTTGCGAAGAGGTCTTTTGAATGCACTGTCACAGTGAGACAATGATGGACCAAAAGAGACCAAAACATATAGAGGCAAGAAAATTTCATTAAAGGTAAAGAGTATTGAAACTTATGTGCGTGGTTTCATACAGTAGGCGGTAACACAGCATAATTCCAGGCAGAGGATCGGGTCCCCCAGGTTTCCCAAAGTTCCCCAAGAGTCAGTATCCACTCCTTAGTTAGGCCACCCATGTGGAATGCAGATTCCTCTAGGTGTGAGAAACTGCCTGTAGCAGATGCTGGTCTTGTCCCACCCAGATCCCCTTCACTGGCGAGAGCACCCATGCTCCAGCTGCTGTGGCTGTTGGCTGCCAGCCTCTCACATCTGCACCCTCCCCTTTAAAATTGCCCTTGATCGATGCTGTCTGCCTTATCCAAAGATGCCTGGGGGGTTACAGCCCCCATCCCTGGGGGATGGCCAATAACCGGCTGATGCAGAGATATGGGGACTTAGTCCCCTTGTCTCCGTGCAGGACAACCTCTGAGGAGTAATCTACACTCCTGGTGGGATCAGGCTAGACTTGTCCTGGCATCACATCTCTGTTGTCTTCCCCTCTACCCTCTCATGCCTCCTGTGCTCCCTCATACATTTCCACTAAGAGCCCTGACTTGTACAGGAATTATCATCTCAAGGTTTGCTTCTAAGGCTCCTTATCTGAGACACTACCTTTGCCTTTTAAAAAAAATACATTTATTTATTTATTGAGAGAGAGCACACGTGGGGATAAGGGGAGAGAGAGAGGGAAAGAGGTAGAAGCAAGACTCGAGCTCACCCAACGCAGAGCTTGAAGTTATGAACCATGAGATCATGACCCGAGCCGAAGTCCGATGCTTAACTGACTGAGCCACTCAGGTGCCCCTACCTTTGCCTTTCTTTGGGCATTTGTAACTTCTTGCCCCTCTGCTTATAGCAGGTTCTGCCTTTTCATCTACCCTCTTACTCAGTGCTCATAACTGGGCCAAGATATCATCCTCTGTGTTTATATCATGGGACTAGGTGAAAAGAAGGTCATTTTGCCAGAAGCACACCCAGCAGGCTCATGCTTTCTGGCATGTCTGAGGACCTCTCCAGCAACACTGGAAGAGATGCCCTCTGAGAGGCCATCCCCCCGAGCATCAATGATTCTATGGTTCTCACAATACCACTTCATCCCTCAAAGTACACAATGTGCGTGTGTACACACACACACACACACACACACACTTCATGCACACAACTTCCTTTGTTTCTTCTCTGACAATGGCGATGCCACCTGACCCTCTCTTGGAGCTGAGAAGACCGGAGGCTTTCCCTATTGGGCATCAGTGTTCCAGCACTTGTCAGGTTAGACAAATGTGAAGACCAGTTGGTGTGCATCTCCTTTTCTCCTTTTAGCCGCCTTATGTTTCTGCTCCTTTGTGCTTCTTTCCAAACATCCTGCTGGGAATGAGCACCTGGCGATCACCAGCCATGTGAGGTGGCTTGTGGGAGAAGAGGAGGAAGAACTTGGTGTGGGGAAAAGAGGCTTGGTTTGGGGTCTAGACTGACGTGCTCAATTCGTGGCTCTGGATTTCAGCTGGACAGCTATGTAACCTTCAAGTCACTTAACCTTTTTAATCTCAATTTCCTCGTGTATGAAATGAGTGGAATGGGCCTGCCCTACCTGACAGGCTCATGAAGACCAAGTGAGATAGGGCATCCTATGAAAGTATATAGCCGTTGACAGACATGAGATATTATTCAGATACTATTTTCAAATGCACTACTGCTTCTTGGCGTGCCTGGGTGGCTCAGTCAATTAAAGCATCCGACTCCTGATTTCAGCTCAGGTCATGATCTTGCAGTTCATGAGTCTGGGCCCCATGTCAGGCTCTGCTCTGTCAGCACAGAGCCTGCTTGGGATTCTCTCTCTCTCTCCCTCTCTGTGCACCTCTTTCTGTGCTTGTGTGCTCTCTCTCAAAATAAATAAGTAAACACGAAAAGAAAAGAAAACAAAAGAGAAGAGAAGAAAACAAAAGAGAAGAAAAGAAAAAAAGAAAGCTCTCCTTAAGAGCTTGCAAAATAGTAGGAGAACTGAGGTGCTGAGGGACAAACACACATAAAAACTATTTAAGGTGGAGACGGTCCGTGTCACCAGGGAGGGACACAGTTGTATAGGTGAACTCATTGTTCTTTGGGAACATTTGTTCTTTGGGCCCAAACATTTGTTCATCTTCTTCCTTGGATTTCCTTTCTGGCTTGGAGTTTGTAAACAGCAGGACCTTTGCATAAAAACAGGGAAGTAACAAAAATCTGTTACCCCTCTATATGCTTAAGTGAGAAAAGAGACTAGTCCATATATATATATATATATATATATATATATATATGATTGATGCAGAGGCAAAATAATCTTTTTAGAATCAATTCTTCTCTTTTTTTCTTTTTAAAAAAATTGTTTTAATGTTCATTTTTGAGAGAGACAGAGCATGAGCAGGGGAGGGGCAGAGAGAGAGGGAGACACAGCCTCCAAAGCAGGCTCCAGGATCCAAGCTGTCAGCACAGAGCCCGACGTGGGGCTCGAACTCACGGACCATGAGATCATGACCTGAGCCGAAGTCGGACACTCAACCGACTGAGCCACCCAGGCGCCCCAGCATCAGTACTTTTCAATGAGACTTAAGAATGCCTGTTTTCCAATGGATCTTATACATCAGCCAGATCGCTGAGCTGGAAATGCTTCCACATGTATCTCTTTGTAGGAAACGATCAGCTGGTTTTTTTTATCGTAGCGACAGCAGGTCTACATTATTATTAATATACTTCCAGTGCTTAGAGAAGCTTGGAGAAGCTGGATAGAAAGAGTTCGATACAGGTGATCTTCCAGGCCACCCGTCCTAGAGATGCCAGGTGCTCCAGGCATAGTGTTGCAACCTCAGAATCAGTGCTCACAGGCAGTGCCAGAATGCCGAGACGTACAGTGGTTTCCTGACAACCTGAATTGGTATTATTATTGACAGCCAGGCCCAGAGTGAACCTCCCGAAATAAATGAATAAATAAATACACACACACACACACACACATGTGTATACACATACATGCATGTGCATATATGTATACATATAGATGTATATACGCATATATGTATACATATAGATGTATATACATATATATGTAAAAAAATATATCCATGTATCTGTCTATATCTCTATACAGATGTATACATAGTAGGTATGTAGAGACTATAGAAGAACCATTCCAGATTCTTTGGGCCTCAGGACAGGTCGGCAGGACGGCACCGTGTAGAAGTCAAGTCGCAGATCAAAGCTTGCCCTCTTGACTGCTGTGTGTTTATACACGGCATGATCCTGCCAACCTGTCCCTGAGGCCCAGAGAATCTCCAGTGGTGCTTCTATAGTCTCTACACCCCTCACAGTGTCAGGCTGTCCTTTCTGTGACTCAGTCTCCTGCTATTATTCTTCTATTCTTGTGTTTTCTTAGAAAAGCAGTAGCTCTTCTGATCTCCTTCGCATATTCCTTATTGTGGGGAAGGCTCGCTTCCTGTACTTATCCCCGGGTATACGCCAACATTGTTATTCCGATAGTAGCCCTTTCTCTTCTTTTCCCTCAAACTGGGATCCTATTGTTGTCTGACTCACCCTGGGGTCTGTCTAACCCCCTTCTCAGTACATAAGTGTCATTTTTAATTCTGTTCTAGTCCTTGCTTTGTCCCCCCCACTGCTTTTAAGGGCACATTTAAGGCTTATTATGTGTACCGTCATGTAGTTCTTTGATTTCTCTAGTCACTTAAGCTGCAATTAATTCCGACTTCTGTGAAAGAGAATTAATCATACTGGGGCATAATCATCTATCCTTCCTAAACAGCGTGGAGGGGCTGAGGAGGAGGAGTCCAGCAAAGCATGCTCGTATATGTACATTGCTGTGGGCATCGCTTCTGTTTCTGGGCCCACATCCCTCATTGTTTCCTCTCTTGCCCTTTCAATACTTTGGGGACTGATTTGTTTTAAGTTCTTGAGTGGTTGTGGCTAGGGCTGGGCCCTGCATTCCGGCCTCAGAGTATGGGAAGGTCTCGTTCCCCTTGGCTCCTTGTTGCAAACACACCAAGCTCTTCTCTTGTGCAAGGTGTATGCTGAATGTTTAGAGTTATCATGTTATGGAGAGAAGAAATGTTCGTCTTCATATAGGCATGCTCATGTGTCTTGGGGTTCTGCTGTGGCTCGGTGCTACCTATTTCTGTCCTTTGTCTCCTGGACCTCATCCCAGCTCTAGGCACAGCTGACTAGAACCCTGCTCATTTCTCTACATTCGCTTCCTTTGACCTTTCTATTTATCTCCTCCTCTGTCCCTCTGCCCACACGTCTCCTGAATCCTTTGCCTCACTTTTCCTAAGTGGCATTAAAGGTTTTCTAGCATTCCCATTGTCTCTTCATCTTCCATCTACCCAGTGTTTTAACTTTACTTTTTGTAGTTCCAAACTTTGTTCTCTCTTCCTCCCTCTTTGCTTCCAGTGGCACCAGGCACCTAATCACCCAAGCTGGAAACTTCCAGGTCGCTATTGACTTCTCCCTACCATCCGAGTGATTTTCAATGAAATGTTGCTCCCATCCATCCCCATCCTGTAGCCCCTATCTCAGGCCTAGACTGTTTCAACATGTTGGCGTTGGTTTTCATTTGCTAAAAAGCAAATTTGAACATGCCCCCCCCCCCAGCAATGGGTGTCTTTTTGATCGCTGAACTCTACACAATAAAATTCAGATGCACGACGTGGCATCCATAGCTCTGCAGTGGCAGACCTTGGCCCCCTCTCCTACTACTGTCTGTCCCTCCCCACTACGTGTCAGACACACTAACTTCTCACTATTTTTAGAGGATGGTTTTCTGCCTTTTCCACGTACCATCTTTTCTCCCTCAAAATGTCCTCGTTTTCTCTAGTTGGCAAAGATCTATTCTTTCAGAACTACCTTATAAAGTTTTCTGGATTTTCTCATGTTGAAGTTCCTTTGTATGTCAGCTGAGTGTTGTCTGTGTCTCTATCATGACATCTAACCCCATATTGAGGGTTAAAAAGAAAAGGAACTCTTTGCATTTGCAGAATAATTTATAGATGACAAAACTTTTTCACAGGCTTTCTCTCCGTGGTGAGTTGGAAAAAGCAGAGATATGAAAGGGAGGTTGTGTTCAACAGCCCTTTGGTGTCTGTTCTATTTTGGTCATTTTTGATCCCCGGGTACTGTTATCTACACCTTTAGCAACAAGGAAAGTGTGTCAAACGTCCTGCCACTTAGGAGGATAAGAGCCTGGGCAGAGCACTTGGTGAGGATGGCCAGCCAATCTGTTCTTGAAAGCGATAGTCTTGAATTAATGACAGAAGGACCCAGGGGAAATCTATAACAACTCAGAGCTAGGAGTTTTTGCTAAGAACATTCTTTGTAAAACGTTGAATTTTTAGGCACAAATTTAAGCTAAGAATGGCTCGACCTCCTTTCATCTTGCTTTTTATTTTAATCATGGAATTAGGCTTGCCTGGTTAATCAGTGCCCAAAGCAAAGATAACCTCGGGGCAGTTGGCACTAGATAATTCAGACACTAGCTACAGGTTAAACCAGAAAGGGGGTGGGGGCGGGTAGACTAGGAAAGCAGTTACTGGCTACTTAAGTATATAGTCATTGGATTTTAGAGCTTGAAGGATCTAGCCTCTAATTATAACTGAGGAACGAGGCCGGGGGAAGTCAAGCACCTGTCAAGACCCTCACCATTAATGGCTGTGAACTGTGTCTTATCCAGAATCCTTTCCCCACCTCGTTAATATATACGAAGGCACAAAATGGTCCTTGAGGGAAAATAACGCAGGATACACTGATACAGTTACTCATGAGATTGAGCCTTCATTTTGGGTAAATTAGGTGGATGATAACTTTAATAGAAGCCAAGAGTTTTTACTGGTTTATCTCATTGTGATCCTCACAAAAACCCTGTGAGATGATGTATATGTATTCTGTTGCTGTGGTCAGGTCAGGTCTGCCCTTGTTGCAGTCAGAATTTAGAGATGAGTTGTATGGGGCTAAAGTCAAGGGATCTGCATGCCTAGCTCCTTCTGGAGACTCTAAGGGGAGAAGCCATTACCTTGCCTCTTCCAGCTTGTAGGGGCTGCCTGTTTCCTTGGCTTGCAGTTTCTTCCTCCACCTTCAAAACATGTCATGCAATCTCTTCTTCCCTCAGCATCTAGCCCTCTCCTCCACCTCTGATTCCTCTTCATCCCCCTCACAAGGTCCTGTGCACTTATACTAGGCCCACCAAATAAGAAAGAAAAACAACACAATATACTGGGCCCACCAAATAATCCAACCTAATCTCTTCATTGTGAAATCCTTCATAACACTAGCAAAGTCCCTTTTGTCATATAAGATAGCACATTTACAGGTTCCCGCAAGTGGGACATGGGCGTATTTGGGGGGGCCATTACTCAGCCCACCACAGAGAGGTTCTGTTCTACAGCTGAGGAAACTGAGGTACAGAGAGATGAAGAAACTTCCATAGAGTTAGGTAGTTACTGAGGAGCAGTCATTCATTCTTTACCACTATCTCTGGAACTGAGTTAGAAGAAATAAAAAATAAATGATATAACTGATCTCAAGGTAAATGTGACCTAGCATCATATTTTTAAGACCTCCCCCAAAAGAAACTAAACCTGTGGTCTCAATTATAAAATCTAATCTATTATAAGAAAAACAAAGATTCTAAGCTTTTTTTGAAGGGTAACATTCTTTATAAGCTCAAGGTGATTCTTGGACTATAATAGGCCACCATCCAGACTTAGTCATCCTGCTAGCTGCTGTGAGCTGATATTTAAATTTTCAAAGCTTAAATCAGCTTCAATACATTTCTATCCATTGGTAGTGGGTGGCCACTCTAATGCAGTGAAGCTAACATTTTTGAACTTGACAGCATTTCTTTTTAATTTTTGAAGTCAGCTATTGTATTTCTCCTAATCTCTCCCTTCTCTCATTTGAGTATCTCAGATTCAGATTTAGTTAGCCATTCATATGAAATGGACTTTTGACATCCCAATGTCTACATTAACTTCCCCTAAAAACTCTCTAGTATTTCCTTCTCATACAGTA
This sequence comes from Prionailurus viverrinus, assembly GCF_022837055.1. Classification (NCBI taxonomy): domain Eukaryota; kingdom Metazoa; phylum Chordata; class Mammalia; order Carnivora; family Felidae; genus Prionailurus; species Prionailurus viverrinus. The sequence goes on from NC_062569.1 coordinate 17,964,590, forward strand.
TGGTCCCAAGGATTGCTTATGGTATTGCAGCTATATTCAATAGTCTTGTATACAGTTGAATGTTCCCCTTCTTAAACTGGAAAGTGTAACTCTGTAATCTTACACTTTTGACACAGAATTAATGGAAAGTTGGACAGGCCAGCCCATTTCCAGAAAGAAAGTAATTTCAAGCTGTAGCTTGGCTGATAACCCACTTCAAGTCCAAAGAAAGAAGCAAAATATTCCTTTACATTTTGATCATCTTCAGTGCCACATACTCAGGATTCGTGGAGTTAAGAAGGCCTGTCTTCCTTGGTTGGTCTCTTTCTTCTTTATATATTTTACTTACCAATAGATTTATGTATTATAACATATATGTAGGCTATGAAACTTAATGATGAAATAAATCTCTCATTAAATCAACGCCCAACTTAGGAAGTAGGACATTACAATATGGTTAATATTGAACATGTAGCATTTTTAACTGTTCCTATCTCCTGCCTCCCTCCACTGAGGTGCACTGTTAGGAATTTTGTATTTATCAGTAAGGTTTTGGGGGGGATGTTGGTATTACATGTGTGTATATCTCCCTAAGTAATACGTATCTTAAAATCTTGCTTGAAAAAAACCTTTTTTCCTTGTCTGTGGGCTTTAGAAAAATAGTTGCATGCCATATACATACTTTCCTGCAACTAGCTTTTTCATATATCCAGAATATAAAGCTATAATTTGTTCATTTACCCCTGCTGTATGATACTATGTTGTGTGAATATACCACTTTATTTACTTGTATTTCTGTGGATGGACTTTTAGGTTATTTCCTGTTTAGGAGTTTATTCTGGTAATTTGCTGTTACAGACAATGCTGCTATGAATTTTATTGCACATTTTTTTTCAGTTCATGTGAGTAAGAGTTGCCCTAGGAATAGAATTGCTGGGTCAGAAAATAAATGCACTTTGCTAGGTGATTCAAAATTATTTTTCAAAGTGGTTGAACCAATTGAAGCTCCCTTCAACAGTATGAGTTCTTATTGTTCCACATCCTTGACAACATTTGGTAATGTCAGGGTCTTAAATTTCTCCCACCTAAAATATATCTCATTGCAGTTCAAAAAAACATTGCCATGATTTCTAATGAAGTTGAATGTCTTTTCATGTATTTATTTATCATTGATGCTTCCTTTTTGGTGAACTACTGTTCCTATCTTTCCCCATCTCTCTCTTAACTCATGGTAATTATAGGTGTGTGTGTGTGTGTGTGTGTGTGTGTGTGTGTGTGTGTATGTATGTGTGGGGAGAGAGAGAGAGGAGAAAATACTAATCCTTTGTGTTGGTTTTAGGTGTTGCAAAGCACTTCTCCCAATTTGGGGCTTGCCACTTTATGGTATCTTTTAATGAACAGAAGTTCTTAATTTTAATGTCATCAAATGTATCAATATCTTATTTCATGGTTAGTAATTTTTAATTTTTACCTGAGAAAACTTGCCCTCCCTATTCTCTATTTTTTGACTACTTTTATAATTTTATCTTTATATAGAATCGATTTTTATGTTCCACAGCATGAGATAGGGATCCAGTGCCATTTTTCTCACAGGAAAGATAGTTGTGCTGGCATAACTTGTTGAGTAGTCCATGATTTCCCCTTTGATCTTCAGTGCGAAGGCTTTCATAAATTAAAATTTTCATTTGTGTGAGACTGCTTTTGGTATTTCTATTCTATTTCATTGTACAAGTTGTTTCTGTGTCAATACCTCCTGTTTGCTTTCCTTTCCTTCTTTCATTATCCGTTTTTCTGCCTTCCTCTGAGGATCCTGGATCTTTCATTCCATAATTCACTTATGTCCACGGTCAGCAAGTTTCTTAGGAACATCCTAATAGACTCCATAGTGGATCAATCACAGAATGAACAGGGCTGTCTCTTGCCCATGGTGGTTTCCTCTCCTAACACATGCCAGTAAGTTATCAAGTCCCCACCCCCACCAGGAAGATCATGGGGATGAAAGGAAAAAAGAGTATGTTCAGTTACTCTCTCTCTAAGGTCTCACTACAGTTGTTGTTGTTGTTGTTTTTAATATTTGCCACCATATCACTTTGATCCATTTTCTTTTCTTCTAAACTACTGTCATTCATGTCCCTGGACCCTGGACTCTACACTTCCAAATTGTGGGGGTTTTTTTAAATTTTTTAATGTTTATGTATTTTTGAGAGAAAGAGAGAGACAGAGTGTGAGCAGGGGAGGAGCAGAGAGAGAGACACACAGAATCCGAAGCAGGCTCCAGGCTCTGAGCTGTCAGCACAGAGCCCGATGCGGGGCTCGAACCCATGGACCACGAGATCATGACCTGAGCCGAAGGTGGACACTTAACCAACTGAGCCACCCAGGTGCCTCTCAAATCTCAACTTGTTTTTATATAAATGTGTACTTTATATTTTGCACTCTAAATATTATCTGATTCATTTTGATCCATTTGTTCAGATTAGTTTTGAAACATGATTATATTATCTCAACTATCCACAACCATTCACTGTGATGGTAATCCTATCTTCATCCAAATCAATAATCCTCTCTATATTCATCCAAAATCAGTGTAATAACAGTTGACAGGAGAGAGCTGGATATCATAATTTTATGTACCATTTTCTCAATCAGCATTTATTAATTAATTAACAATTGTTCAAATCATCTATTCATTCCTTATCATTTAGGTCATAGTCTATGACCTTACCCCACAATATTTTGTGCTTTGTCAAGCACCTTGCTGAAAGAGGCCTATGATGCCACTGGTATACCTACATATATATATAATTTAGCATATAACATATATTGTACCATATATCAGGTGTCACATATCATATATTTGTTTATGTCTCCTCCCCAACCCCATGCTATTCTTTATTGATTACCTCATCAATTTTTCAATAGTAATCACTAACCATGCTCTTAAGTTTAAATTACAGTTTTTATGGATTTGATATTACTTCCCATGCCCACCTCTCCCTGCCACTGCCCTCAGCTCCTTCCTTTGATAATCAGGACAAAAGCTACTTTTCTCATATCAAAAAGACGAAGAAGAAGAAGAAGAAGAAGAAGAAGAAGAAGAAGAAGAAGAAGTTGTTGTTGTTTATTTGGTGCTTGCTTGTTTGTTTTTCTCCATTACTTCTGAGGATCTGATGCCCCGGAGCCTAGAGACTTGAACACAATTAGGCGCTCACTTTAAACTTTCTCTCTCTCTTTTTTTTTTTTTTTTTTGGTTTACTACTAAAATGAACCACTTAAGGCCTCTTCCTTACAATTTGAAGATAATTCTTCTTGATGATATTACAAAAGCAGCAGGGAGAAGGACTGTTTTCCTTCCTCTTTGTTATATGCTCACATTGCACTGTTTGGCTCAAGCCATGGGTTTCCCTTCCTTGTTCTTCTTGGCTTGAACATAACTGAAAACGCATTTTTACATATTGAGCATTTGCTTTGCAAGCTTCCGCTCATCCTTGACTTTAGCTTTTTTTGATGTTATTCTGACATCTGATCATGCTGCTGACAACCAAATTGGGTTAGGAAAGGTAAAAGAAAGCTTGTCAAGACCTAGTGACGCTAACCTTAAACAAACACCAATATTGCTGGTGACACTGGCAATTACTCCTACTGAGCACTTATTCCCAAAAGGGAATTGGTGGCTAGGAGAGGAGTTTGATCACTTGAGCTGGAGACACACGTGAATTCTGTATGTGATGCTGTTACACTTTGACAAAGAACACTCTTTTACAATATCTAAAGGATGGATCTGAAATAACATCTGTACCTAAGAATAGCAATACTGTCCATTGTGTTAATCTTCAGTGCCCAACCCAATGCCAAGCACATAGTTCTCAATAAAAATATGTTGACAGAATGACAACAATATATATTGGAGGAGAGGAAAAAACAAGATTATTTCCATCCAGTCACATGAGAGACTTGAGAATATGGATTTAATTTTTCATGTTATCTTTGGGCTGATTTGCCATTTTTCACTTTAAGATTCTGACCACTTTGAACTACAAGAAATGTTAATAAAAATAAAGTATATTCTTCTTGGAAAAAGCATTGTTTCAAGGTTAAAGACATATAAGCTAGAGCAAGTATGCACATCTTCCCTGTTTGAACTGAAAGGAAAGGAAGAAAAGGAAGAAATTAACAGAAAATTTAAAATCTTTGTCTCTTTCTGATATTCTTGATAAAAGCCTCTTGGGAGTGTCAACAAGAAAGACTTACCAAATCTTCATGGTTAGAGATATTGTAATACTAATGATGTAAGTACAAATATTTCAGAAAGACATTTAGTATTTTCTCTTGAAAATGAATCATTAAGATGGTTTTAATACTCTAAGTTAACACTCTAAGTTTATAGAAAGGTTGAGATTATGTATGTGTGTGTGTGTGTGTGTGTGTGTGTGTAGGCAGATGGAGACAGAGAGAACCCTTTTTTCCTGGGGTTCAATTGTTCAATATAAGATGTAGCACAGAAATTAACTTTGCAGAAATTAACTTAACAACTCCTGGTGTTGCAGGAAATAATCTCTAAGTTTGCTTAAGCCTTTTGGAACTAGGCATGGCATAAGTGATCAATTAATAATCAATTCGCAACTTATTAGTGTAGATTCTATATCTCACTATTCACACTCGCTAAACATTCATTCAAATTGAGACCCTTTTTTGGTTATAAAAAGTATGCAATGATATGAGCTATGTTAACTGATTACTAGCTGGGAAGGTTTTCCTCAGTCACAGATCCAACTTCAGTGCAGGGTTTGCTATTTTTAATCGCAGAATTTAGGAGTTTAATTCAGTTAAAAAGGGAGGAAGTTGTCAAGGGAGGGTTGCTAAAAGTTCATGCTAAATTTGCTTAGATCCAGATTGTGTTCATTAATATTTATACATCTATGGTTGGGAAGGGGCGATTATGCTTCTTTAAAAATACTGGGTATTCATTTTCCATGTATCACATAGCCTTCTGATTAGGGAAGGTGGGTTTTCATTGTACGATCAATGGAGATACAGATGGAAACCATCTGGCGCCTCATCCCCTTTTTGTCAAAAACCTTGTCTTGTCTCTCACATGTCAATGATGAATGGAAGGATTTCAATCTCTAGCTGAACAATGCAGTTTGAATCCCTCAGCGAGCCAAGGGGTTTTTGGCAAGCATCGATGGGCTTAATATTTTAAAGAAACCAGCAATCATTTTAATTCATTAGTTGAGGCCTGTTGTTCTAGGCAGTGTTTTTGATTTGTATTTTGGGCATTGGCTTTGTTTTTGATTCACAAGCGTATTCCGTATGGGTATATTTTCTTTTACACAGTGTAAATCATAGGGACAAAAGTAGGAGTTGTATCTGATAAGATGACTAAAATGCTGGGAGTTTCTTTGAATCATTTTCTGTATTAATTATGATTCATATTAAGAGTTCAGACCCAAACTGCCCTTGTTACCTGGTACAGAGCATACATTAGAACACAGGATTTAGTTAACCCGACTGTAGATGATGAATCTAAAAATCAATGCGGCACTCTGCTTTGTGAGAGGAAACTTGGCATGGGCCTGTCTTAGAGCATCTTGAGTACAGACAGCACTTTTATGGTTTGTCTGCTGAAGGTAAGTTCCTGGGTGGAAGCAAAGCGATAGACCCACATGGGCTAGCTTTGACAGTCATAGTTTAGCTAACAAAAAACAGATTGGTTTTTCTGCACTCCACATTTAGTAGAAAGAGGTGAATCACCAAAAACCAAGTTGATGCGAGAGCCTTATTCAGAAACTCATTTCTGAGTATATCTTGGGGTTGGTAGAGATTCAGCTCAATTCTGTACACCTGCCAAGATTGTGGTGGTCTCTATGGCGGGTATAGGTCCCACTGCTGACATTTGTGTGGGGCTCTAGTTAAGAGAGCACAGAGCATGCATGTCGTTTTACCTAATTATAATGACTATGGTGTTAAGGCATAGTGCTTCCTACCTGCCAGGCACTATTTTAAACACTATGTATATATCTTCACTCGTTTAATCCTTACAACCACTCTAATAGGTAAATTCTATTACTATCCTCATTTTATAAATAAGGAAACCGAAGCCCAGAGGGATTAGGAACTTGCTCAAATCCTATAGCTGTTAAATGGTAGGGATTCCAATCGAGATAGTAAGGCTCTGCAGTCAGTATGCTATGCCATTGTGTGTATTGTTTCTCATAGTTACCATACGAGGAAGAGATCATTTGTGTTATTTGTGTTTTAAGGACAAGGACACTAAGGCATCAAAAGGTTAAGTTATTTGCCTCACTGTAAGATCAACCATAGATGGAAAACAAGACTTGGAGCCAGGACTCAGACTTTCTGAATCTCATCCTATTTTTACAAGGAAACATTCAGAACAAATGCCCTGACACGCCACAAAATCCTTAGTCATTAGAGGACTCAATTTAGTTCAGTATAGTGCAGTCCTAGGAAAAGGAATATACTGATTCTTTACAGATTTGCAATACTGTAATCCAACCAAATTATTTATGGTTTACTTTTTATTAACAAGAAATTGAAATTAACTCACTGATGCTACTCAATTGAGTCCTTGCCATATATATATGTGTGTGTGTGTGTATATATATATATATATATATATATTATACATATAATATTTGATATATATATATATATTATTTCCTCCAAATGTTGGTGAAAGTAATAATATATAAGAAAGTAGTAATATATAAGAGCTTTTACATTTTGATAGGAAAATACCTGAAAACTTGCATTTTTAAAAAATGGACAAAGAATGAAATGCAAATGGGCTACAATTTTTTTAAATGACAAAAAGATTTAACCTCATTAAAGAAGAACAATATGAACCCATCCTGATACTCAAGAGACAAAGATTAAATAAAATGGTAATCTATAACATTACCATATGGTGCAAGGGAATTGGCACTCTCTTCTACTAAGGATTTAGGCTCTTATTTTATTTAAAAAAATTTTTTTAATGTTTATTTATTTTTGAGAGACAGATCATGAGCTGGAGAGGGGCAGAGAGAGAGGAAGACACAGAATCTGAAGCAGGTTCCAGGCTCTGAGCTGTCAGCACAGAGCCCGACATGGGGTTCAAACCCACGAACCGTGAGATCATGACCTGGGCCAAAGTCGGACACTTAACTGACTGAGCCACCCAGGCGCCCCAAGCATGTAAGCTTTTATAAGAACAATTCATCAGCCTGTAACAGTACCCTTAAAATATATCTATACTTTGATCTATCAATACCACATCTAGGACTTGATCCCAAGAATGGCATCATAGATGTCAACAAAGATTTTTTTAAATAACTGATAAAAACATTATTTATAAAAGCAAGAATCTGAAAAAAATAGGTTTGACTAAATATATTTGGCATATTCGTATGATGGAATAAAGCAACTTTGAAAACAAGATGTCTAAAATATATTTAATTTTTTTATTGTTTATTTATTTTTGAGAGAGAGAGTGAGCACAAGCACAGGAGGGACAGAGAGAGGGAGACACAGAATCTGAAGCAGGCACCAGGCTCTTAGCTGTCAGCACAGAGCCTGACATGGGCTCAAACCCACAAACCGTGAAATCATGACCTGAGCCAAAGTCGGATGCTTAACCTGAGCCACCCAGGCACCCCAAGGTGTCTAAGAATATTGAGATGTAAAAGATGTGGTAGGTGAGAAAGCAGTTTAAAAATCTTATAAAACAATATATAAAAAGCAAATTTAGGGGCGCCTGGGAGCCCCAAGTCAGGCTCTATGCTGACAGCCTGGAGGCTGCTTCAAATTCTGTATCTCCCTCTATCTTTATGACCCTCCCCCGCTCATGCTCTGTCTCTGTCTCCCTCTCAAAAATTAAATAATACACATTTTTAAAAATTTATTAAATAAAAGCAAATTTATATCAAAATGTTAATGATTTTATTTCAGAGTAGTAGTGTAGTTTTTTTTTTAGTTTTTATTTAAATTCTGGTTAGCTAATATACAGTGTAATAGTAGTTTCAGGTGTAAATAGTGTAGTTATTTTTATTCTTTCTCCTTTTCCTTTGTAGCTTAACGCAATAAAAGTGAGAGACTTAGAAATAAAACATTTTAATATTTTGAATTTTGCTACTACACTTTTATAATCCTGTAAAAAACAAGATACTCTGACAAGTGGAGGAGGAGTTAGATTTGTAAAGACCTAATTAAATATTGAAGAACAATGAAGGACATAGTCATTAGCCCTTTTAATTCTTATAACACAGTACAGTGGTCCTCAAACTGTAGCCTGTAACAAAATCTTTTGGAGGCTGGGCCCCACCACCCAATTTTCTGATTCAGTAAGTGTGGATGAGGCCTGAGAATTTTCATTTCCTAAAAGTATCCCAGATACTGCTGATGCCTCTTATTGAGGGACCCCATTTCGAGAACCACTGACATAGAGCCTTAGGATGATTTTGCCATTTGCCCAAGGTTATAAAAGCTTGTAATGGTTAGAATTCCAACCCAGTGCTGATTCCAGAGCCCACACTGTTTCAACCATGTTTTCAATCCTAGGTCAACATTAGAATCACCTAGAGAGCATTAAAAAAACTCCACTTGCCTGGTGCCTACCCCAGACCAGTTGAGCTAAACTTCTAGAGGTTAGAGTAAAAGGATTCCCAGTTCTTCCAGTGGTCGGCCTTGGTTGAGAGCTACTGCCCATCACCACCACACTTTCAAGCCACCATTTTATTTTTAAAAAAAAATTTTGTTTTCAACGTTTATTTATTTATTTGGGACAGAGAGAGACAGAGCATGAACGGGGGAGGGGCAGAGAGAGAGGGAGACACAGAATCGGAAACAGGCTCCAGGCTCTGAGCCATCGGCTCGAACTCCTGGACCGCGAGATCGTGACCTGGCTGAAGTCGGACGCTTAGCCGACTGCGCCACCCAGGCGCCCCATCAAGCCACCATTTTAATACTGTATTAATTTCAGAAGTTAAAAAGCTGAAGCCCTTTGTTTTAAATTAACTGAACTATAAATACTTCGAAGATCCTTAGTAACAAAGCAGGCAGTTTTAGTAAAATGATTCTCTATTGACACGCTTAGAATATCCCTGGAAAGCACTTTTACAAAATGTCTTCATTAAAATATTTCGTCTTCTGCTGGATCGGAACAGAGAATTTTCCTTTGAGAACCTTTTGTTATGAAGTAAATAAAGGCCTCTTTGAGTAGGTCCTAGGTACCTAGGTCTTCATTTTTTCTTTTAGAATGGAATAAGACTCCATAGACAGATTGCCATAACAAGCATTAATTAACATAAAATTACCCATAATCCTGCTTGATACACTACACTAGATACAATATGCAGACAATTATATAGGCACTATGATTTACCTCTTTGGAATTGCTCAGGATCAACCTAGTATTACATATCTGCCTTACACACAAAGCAATATTCTGACACAGAAGTCAACATTGATATTTACATCACATGAAGGTCAGGAATGAATGCTAACGTACATTGAGTAAGTTGCCAACTTCCGAACAGGTTGTGTTCCAAGTGTGCATTGCAGATTAATTCCTGGGGATGCAGAATTTATTTTGCTATGAATATAATGGTTGTCATGTCTCCCTTTAAAAAAAAAAAATCCCGAAGTTACGGCAGCGGGAGCCAGGCAAAACTGGTAGCAAGGTAGGTTTTTCTCACCAATCCTTCCTTTACTTCAAAGATGTTCTCATTTCTGAGGCAGATCACCCCTCCCCAGCTATTTCAGCTACTTGTGTGACAAGCTACCCACAACTCAGTGTCTTCAAATAACAGTGATTTGCTCTTTCTCACAATTCTGCGGGTCAGGACTTCAGCGTTGAGTGGGCACTTCTTTCGCTCCCTTGGCATTGGTTGGGGGTCATTTAGCCTGATTCAGTATGGCTGAGCTGGGCTAGAAACTCCAAGAAAGTTTTACTCAGTTATCAGGTGACCTAGTGCCTCTCATGGGACTTCTTGTAGCTAGTTTGTGCTTTCTCCCAGTGTGGTGGTTTAAGGGTAGTCGGGCTTCTTACATGGAAGCTGGTTTCCAAGAGGGAAGAAGAAAAGGCCTCCAATCCTCTTAAGTCTGGGGCTAGGAAGTCCCGGGAGTCAACACAGCACTTCTTCCACATTACAAGTTACAAAGCTACCCTGAGTTTAAACGTGAGGGGTAATGGACCCTAGCTGTTCAAAGGTGGGGGTGGGTATGTGCGTACAGGGAAGGAAAAAATTGATGGTGGCCGTCTCAGAGACCATTCCTTCACCGTTGGATTCTGGAGGAGGTTGAGATGTGGGGCCCTAACTCTTCAGAGCAGAACCCACCAATATAGTCATGCCCCAAAAGTAAGTTCAGTGGAGGCCAGGGGAGTAAAAATTCTTCAGCAACAGCTAAGAGGATGGTGGATTCATGCACATCCCTCTTTTAGCTCCCATTTTGTCATAAAAAAAAAAAAGTCAAAAATATAAGTTTGCATCTGGGGAGGAAATTGAGGAGCGTGGCTGTATCAGGATTAGTTTCAGCTGCAAGTATCAGAAACCCAAAATAACAGTGCGGTAAAAAGAAGTTTGTTTCTCATGTAAAGTTTGAAGGCAGGCGGTGTGGGACTGGCACGTGTTCTTTCAGCTCACTGTTCCACCTCCAAAAAGAGATTGGAAAATGGCAGTTCGTCCAGAATTACTGTACAGATACAATATATATCCCTTCCCAAGTTCAAATCATCACAATTTTTCATTCGTGAGCCTTTAGGCAATTATCCATCCATGCCACCAAGTTTCCTAAATATCAACTGTTTACAAAAATTTTGAGAGCAATGTTTGTGGTTATAAATTCCGGGCAGAGACAATTTCATACTTCATGAAATTGGCCAAGGCCCCCAAATTTACTTAAATGTGAAATGAGTGATTTACTACCTTATTCAATTTCTTACTTAAAAAAAATTTTTTTAACATGTATTTATTTTTTTAGAGAGAGAGAGAGAGAGAGAGCGCGCAAGTAGGGGAGGGGCAGAGAGAGAGGGAGACACAGATTCCAAAGCAGGCTCCAGGCTCTGAGCTGTCAGTACAGAGCCCCATGTGGGGGGCTCAAACTCAGGAACCACAAGATCATGACCTGAGGCAAAGGCGGATGCTTAACCTTCTGAGCCACCCAGGCACCCCCCCTTCTTCCTTCTTTGAAAACCACATGAAATTGTTGCTATAGTCATTGTCAGTTCAAGTAGTAAAACAACTCTACTCAGGAATAGAAGAGACAGACACATAAATGTTACTTTAACCATACCTTTGTTAATGGAGGTAGAAGGAACACTGGATTAGCAATCAAACAAGCATGAGCCTTCAGATAATTAGATACGCATGAATCTTCAGGCAAATTACTAAATGTCTCGCGAACTTAGCTACAAGAACCTGTAAATGCAGATGGTAATATGTTGACAGTGTGTAGGGAAAGAGGTGTCAAATGAGATAATAGAATATAAGTGTTGGAAAACAAATCAACTCCACAAACTTCAGATATTTTACCTTCGTTAATTTTATTAAGAGCATCATCATCATTTTTTGTTGTCATTCGCTATGCTTCTTTCTGAATTGTCTGAGGTTGCAGATTCTGCCTGCTTTGCAGCCTTTTTGCTCTCCGGGGTGATTACTGTGACAGGGCTCTGAGTTGCCCTTTCTGTGGAAATTATCGCTAACTATGACTCTACTGGATTGGTAAAGCCTGAAGACTCGGGAGATGTACAAAGGAAAGAAAGACATTAGAACAACAGCCAACATTTGAGTCCCCGGGATTAGGTCCTGAGTTGGCGCCTTTTCCTGCTTCAGTGTCATTTAACCTGCATCTGGGCCTTATGAGGAACATGCTATTATTAGATCCACTTACAGGAGAAGAACAAGCCTTACAGAGATTGTTGACTCGCTGAAAGTTCATTAGAAAATAAGTAGTGGATCCAGGATTTAAATCAAACTAACTCTTGGGGCACCTGGGTGGCTGGGCCGGCTAAGCATCTGACTCTTGATTTCGGCTCAGGTCATGATCTCACAGTTGGTGGGATTGAGCCCCGCGTCGGGCTCTGCCCTGACAGCACAGAGCCTACTCGGCATTCTCCCTCTCTGCCTCTACCCTGCTCGTGCTCTCCCTCTCTCTCAAAATAAATTTCACATTTTAAAAAAAACTCATAAATCAAACTAACTCTTAAGCCAGTGCCATTACTTCCCATGCTTACCTGGAGCCTCAGCACTGCCTAATCAAGGCCAAAGAGATGATGAGAGAAGGTTCAGCACAGAGATGGTCTTGTAGCCAGGACTGGCTATATGGCATATAAGTGGCTATATGGCATATATGGGCAGTCGCTCAGAGGGGCCCCATGCTCAGTTTCCTGGGCTGTTGGTACCATCGCAAAATTCCTAATAATTTTCGAACAAATGGCCCCTCCTTTTCATTTTCCGCTGGGCCTTGCAAATGTAGTCAGTCCTGGGAGACACTAAGGTGAGAGAAAGGATGAAAGAGAGTAGACTGCCTTATTGCTAACATGTAGAAAGCAAGAAAAGGGGATGGGCAAGTAAAATTTGCTGAGCCCCTCTTATATGCCAGGCATGTATCCATGCCATTTTTACAACCATTAATTCATACCTTCTCCAGAACAACCCTATGAGGGAAATGAGTTTATTATTTTATAGGTAAGGAAACAGATTCCCAGAGAAGTCTTTGCATAAGGCCACACAGCTGGGTAGAGATTGAGCTGGGATTCAAGCCCAGGTGTGTCTGAGTTCAATATTCTTATTCTTTCAACCCTTCTTGGCTGCTCCATGGTTGAGATACAAAAATACCTGGTCTTCACAGGCGTGTTGTTATGACTTTACACCTCTGCAGAAATAAATTGTGATTAAAGGTGTGTGGTTTACAATCAGGTGGAGTTGCTGTCTGCCAAGCATATGAATTTATCCCTGGTTGAGCCTGGCCTAATGAAAGATTCTCAAAGATAGAAACTGTAATATGTTACTAAGATCGAGAGTGATATCAGAATTACTGGACAAAGGCCTGACTATGCAGTGCTATTTTTATGAACCAATTGCAGCAAGGTCTTCAATTTATGAATAGCAATAAACTAGGAGTCCAGGCACCTGAATTCTACTTTTGACTTTAAATAACATTGAGTAAGTCATTTGACTTCTTTGAGTGTCAACTATTAATTGAAAGGGGTAGCCCTATGGTTACAGTAAAAATGTTCAACATAGCTAGAACCTTCGGTAGGAAGCCCTATTGGCTCCCCATTTAGTGAGATGTCCCTCAGCAACAGGAAGGAGAAGAAAGAGAAGCCTCTGTCCCAGCACAGTGGAGGAAGAACCCTCTGTCCCAGCACAGTGGAGCTTCCTTGAGTGGACTGACTTCCTCACCCTGTTCATGCTTTGGCTCTGTCTGCCTCCAATAGCCAGGGTTACTTGCCTGCAATAGCAGTGAACGTGCCAGCAAGCTGGGAGAGGTAGTGCAGGATGCTTGCTGAGGAGGGAGAAGGGAGGAGTTCTAAATTCACTAGTATTTCTCAATCATAATTTAGCTCTTTTGTTTCTTTCTATTTCAATGCACTTTGGGCAAGGACCCAATGGCTGTGTCCTAGCAATTGCTCTAGAAATGATTGGGAGTGGTTTCACAGTCACGGGTCCAGGCTCAGCCAACAGGAATGCTATGATTAATAGATGATGTCTGTCATGGGCACATGGACGTATGGAGGTGATAGCTGTGGCTCACATCCCATCTTTAATGTGTGCCATCCCTACTTCAATGTAGACTGCCGACGTATGGAAATAAGTGACTGAATAGTCACTTCTGTCAGTGTTAACTTTGTTGTAACTATGATAAAAGTGTAGTCCCAGAAGTTGGCTAAGAAGATTCTAGATTTAGGGCATTGTCCTATATACGTGAAAAACGTTTCTCACTTAAAATTTTCTCTTGATGTCTCAGAATGTGGATCACAAAATATTTGCATCAGAATCACCTAGCTAGCTTGTTTAAAGTACAGTTTTCTGGGCTGCATTCAAGACTTACTTCATCAAAATCCTTGTATGGATAAGACCAAGAGATTTGCATTTTCAATGTCCTCAGTGATTGGGGTGTGTGTGTGTGTGTGTGTGTGTTGAAGTTGCAGAACCATTGCCTGATAAGATTGGATGTGAAAAATTGCATTTTTAAAACTGGCAATATTTTCATTTAGCACATCTCAATCTCAACTAAGAAGTCACTTTGCAAATGGTGCTAGAATTCAGTAGTGGGTTATAAATACACAGTTTGATTAAATAAATTATTCAGTAATAGTTGTGGGGGACCTAAATAAAAGGTAAGGGCAAACAAAAAGTCTTTTTTTTTTCAACGTTTATTTATTTTTGGGACAGAGAGAGACAGAGCATGAACGGGGGAGGGGCAGAGAGAGAGGGAGACACAGAATCGAAAGCAGGCTCCAGGCTCTGAGCCATCAGCCCAGAGCCTGACGCGGGGCTCGAACTCACAGACCGCGAGATCGTGACCTGGCTGAAGTCAGACGCTTAACTGACTGCACCACCCAGGCGCCCCCAAAAAGTCTTTTTTAGGAAGTCTCATAGTTGTAGCTTACTCAAGCCAATGATGTTGGATGAGGTCACAGAAATATGTTGTCTTTTTTTTTTAGAATTCCCGTATCTTTGATGTGTGTGTGTGTGTGTGTGTGTGTGTGTGTATGTACACATCAATGTGCAAGCCATGGAAGGAGAATAGGATTGCAGAAGGGTGGAATCTATTTTAAGAATGGCCAACTTCTAAGAGATAATTAGACAACAGTAAATTGGCACCAGTAACAGCAGGGAAGAAAAGGAAAGGTATTGGACAAATGCTCAGAAGACCATTAGAAAAAGTATTCCAATTTCAGCAGACAGTCATGTGAGAGCAGGACAGTATCTCTGAAAGGACATGGTTCAGGCCAGGCAACCTCAGTTTGAGTCTGACTCTACCACTTAACTAGTCCTGTGATTATGGATAACTTACTTAATTCCTCTAGATCCCTGTTTCTTCATTTGTGAGACTGGAAAAAGATAGAATCAATATAACCAGGAACATAGGGTAAGAGTTAATAAGGAAAACAAATATGAGGTGCTGGCATGTAATAAACACTCAATGGAATCTGTTTGAGAGGAGCCAAGGCTAAAAACAACTTTCTCTTTTGATGTGTAGATAATCAATATTGTTACTTTAATGTGGAATCATTTTCCTGGGAGTTTATTTCACTGAGACTCAGTTATTCATACGTGAGGAAAGTCTTATCATAAAGACAAGAGGGTTCTACAAATAGCATCACTACCTCTAGAATTAGATTGAAGTCTAGAGATTCTCCCTGAGGAAGGAGCCATTTTTTTGTTTCCCTAATGTTAGATGATCCCAAAGCGTACCTTAATTAATCCATCAATTGATTCAACAAAAATATTTTGACTTGAGCCCATCCTTAGGAGTCAACCTGTGGTCACTCACAAGCTTGTGGACCTGATCTATATGCCACAGAAACATCTAACTATGTCTGAACAACTAACTATGTAGAAATAGGGGGTGAGGAAACTTTACTGATGTGAAGACATTTGAATTTGGTTTTGAAGGATGAATACAGTTTTCCAGATAGGTTCCAAGCAGGGAAGCCATGCCAGGCAAAGGGAGAGTGCTTTCACTTAGGTAGACTCTAAACAACAGATGGTTAAGTAAGAGCAACTAGGTGAATATCTGTCCCCATTGTTCATCCATGTGTGTGGACAATGGGCAATTTAGTCCTTGATGAGTGTGCCATCCAAGACTTAAGGATTAGTTTAATCATGGCAGACTAATGGAGAGGATGGGAGAAATCTTTGCTTCAGAAGGGGAAATGGCTAAATTCCTGGTGACATACTTTGTTTGCAAACTCAACCCAACATAGTAATGGGAAACCTTCCCATAAGCTCCTTTTCTTCAACCATTTAAAATCAACCAACTTGATTTTAAAATCAAGAAGTTAAAAACCATAAGTACTATTTCCTGGAGTTCGAAATTAGAGGCCAGGCAGGGATAAATGCATCATGACATTGACATTCTGTCCTTTCTTATTTATTTTATATAAGCAGTGTGTTCTCTCAAGCCTACTTGCATAAACACATAATGATACATATTTAATGAATTTGTTCTTTAGTAGCTATAGAAAATGTGCTTTATTAGTATACCACTTCAATCTTGGTGGCATCCAATCAGATAAATCAGTCATAATGGTGTATGCGTATGTGTTGTGTGTGTGTGTGTGTGTGTGTGTGTGTGTTGGCAGATAAAATGAATCAGTGAAGAATAAATATGCATATGCACACATAAAAGTAGAATTGAGAAGTGCCTTTTGAGCTCATGAAACTACCTTTTTTCTTTCTGAGGCAAAAGAAATGTTATCTTCTTTCTTATTTAAAAGGAATTGCAGGTCAAATTGAGCCCAGGCTCAAAAGTATTAAATTCTGAGCAAAGTAGGGTCCAAAATAAACTTCTCTATAGAAATAAACTCTATCTAGCCCACCGAGTCTCAAAATTCATTCCATTATCCAGTTCCACTGGGGGGTGGGGAGGGGCTTATTTAGAATACAGATTCCTGGGCGCACATAAAAAGATCTATTCAGTAGGTCTGGAGGGGGGCCCAGGAATCTTCATTTTTAACAACCCAGTGACTGATGTAAGTGGTGTCAGTATCCGAATTTGAAAAACTCCACTTTATCCCTTCCTGAGTAGGAAGGTTCCCTTTCAGTCAGATGAGGTTAATAGGTTGTAGGTTGATAGGTTAATAAGTTGTAGAATTAGAGCAAAGCATCAGACTGATGTGAAAGGAGAGCCCTGTGAGGCTAAAGAAGAACCAATTAAACCCCTGAGTTAGTATTTTATCAACAGAGCACTTTATATAGCCCCAGGTAAGGCTGACAGATTCTGGTTCTTGTTCTCCTCTTAATCCTGTTCGCTGCTCATTAGCACTTGGCCCTACAAGAACAGTTCCCAGAAGCAGCTCCAAGTGAAATGTGGGAGGCCCTTGAGGCCTTGAAGACTTCATCTCATCAGTAGTCCATTTACACAGGTTACTCTGGGAAGACTTCTGCAGTACTAGGAACCAGGCCTCTTACTCTGAGAGACAAACAAAGATTTATCCAAAACTAGGCAAAAACAATTAACTTGGTTAAAGAGCACTAAATGAACCTCAGAGTCAATCCTTCAAAATCAAAAGGGATTACATCCCTTATGAGACTCTTGCCTGACAAGAACTTTGAGGGTCTGAGATTTTTTCCCCCTACTGCAGGCTAACAGCTTGTCACAGTGAACGAATGAGAGCAGAAAACATGACACTCTTGGGGCAGAGATAAAAGAGTTTACTCCTCATAGCACTAGCAGCAGCCAGAATATCAACATTTTTTGTGCCTGTTACTCAAGTCCCAATTCCCATAAGGTGATGCAGAGGTTTGGGTGCACCTGTATGTGCAATGAATTGCATTACTAGAAGGAATCCTGAGTTCAGGGAACCCAAATATTTTCTGATGGGCTCTAAGCATACCTGGACTTTGATGCAACAAGAGTCTGTCTCTCCCCTCCAAGTTTGTTCACTGTGTGAACATCCTTGAGTAGCTAGTCTGGAACAAAGGCAGTCAGCGTTTTTGCTTATAAGACATGCAGAAACTTGAAAGACCCATGGAGAATTTTCCCTCAACTATCCAATAGAAAATACTTTGCTCTTGAACACACTTACTTGAGTCTTTTAGGGATGGGTTTTCACAGATGCCACTTCATTTTAGACATGCTTATTGGCTAACACAGTTATGTATGTAGTAAATCACTCTTTCTACCAAAATGGATACCATTTATGAATGTCATTGATATAATACTCATGGAAGTCTTTGTGTTTTTTTATTTATTTATTTTCCTTCTAATATAATGAATCTGTATCCAGAATACAGTTGAGGGGCTGTCTATTCCATAATGTCCCCCTCTAAGTAATAATTTAGTAGCAGAGATTATATGGCTGTGACATGATTAGGTCTCCTGGAAGATAGTATTCAAAACTGAATTCTCTAGGAGCATTGAAGCATACCCTGAAGCAACATTTTTGGTTTGTGTATTTGTTCGTTTCTTTTTTTTTTTAGTTTATTTATTTATTTTTAAAGAGAGAGAGAGACTGCATGCTGAAGGAGCAGAGAGAGAGAGAGAGAGAGAGAGAGAGGGAAAGAGAATCACAAGCAGGCTCCACACCATCACTGCAGAGCCCAATGAGGGGCTCAGACGCACGAACCATGAGATCATGACCTGGGCCGAAATTGAAAGTCAGATGCTTAACCAACTGAGCCCCCAGGTGCCCCTTGTTTCTTTGTTTTTCTTATTTCTTTTTTAATGTTTATTTATTTTTGAGAGAGAGCGAGAGAGAGAGTGGGGAGGGACAGAGAGTGGGGAGGGACAGAGAGAGACACACACAGAATCCAAAGCAGGCTCCAGGCTCTGAGCTGTCAGCACAGAGCCCAATGGGAGGCTTGAACCCACAAACATGAGATCATGACCTGAGCCAAAGTTGGATGCTTAACCTACTGAGCCATCCAAGTGCCCCTTGTTTGTTTCTTAATATCATGTAATGTGGCTTTGTCTGGATAACCAAGATAAAGCTTTTACTCATTTAACTTTTTCTTGGTCTGAATTATCACACAATTGTTCAAGCCCATCCTCCCTTGGCTGTGTTGTAGAGCTCCTAAGATATAGATATGTGCTGTTCATGTAGCATTGCCTGGAGATATAGAAGAAGAAGGATAACAAATAAGTTCTCACCATTAACTTTGGGCTTCCTGTTGAATCAACTTACTCAATATAAACTTGACATACTTATCCTAGGAGTGATTATTTACTGTCTCCTGAATCAAGATAAAGGATTTGTAGGCAACCGTCAGCTTTTGTTTTTGGAAACATTGGTTTTCTCTTAATAAGGATGCGTTTTCATGGCTGTATATTTCGCCTCATTTATGCAGTATCTTCCTTGAATTCCCTCTAAGCACCAGTACCATTGTTATCAAGGTAGAGTTGGAATTCAGTGTTTCCATTTGCTAATACAAGTGCCTTCCTACTTCCTACCATTTGAGATATACCTTAAAATGTACATACACCATAGGGGTCCAAGGCAAGTGTGAAATAAAGATTTTAAAAAAGAGCTGGTGATATGTTTTCATCCTAGGGTTGGTCCAGCGATGGTCCCAAACATCCCTTTTCCATGCTTTCTTCCCAGTTCACTCTGCTGAGTGAATGTACAAGGTCAATTTTAAGAGTGACCAAAACTGAAGCTACCCATTCTTTGGGGGGTTTCTATTGATTGCTGTCTGTGAAAGATTGAGGTGAGCCAAGGATTAGGATATTTGTAGGTAGAACAAAACTTTATGAATAGCTAATAGCTGAAGCCCATCATTTTGACATTTTAGCTTCTAAACAGTGAGTGACAGTTTGTTGGTGATACTGCTCTAGTGTTCTATACCATTAAATTGTTATTTGCTGGTTGAAATCAGAACACCAGGGGGCACTAATTTGCTCAAGAAATCATTGTGACTCATTGAGACATGACCTGAATCTCACCCAATTACATTTTAGATCTAGAGAAGACCTAGGGGTTAATTTAGGTCTGCTTTACAAATATTTATTTTAAAACCAGAAGGAAATGACTTGCCCAAGGCTAACACTGGCAGGCGAGTGTCCTAGTGGCTTGATGTTCTTCCTCCTCTACCATGATGCTTTTATCAGAGAATCTGGAACAGCCCTTTTAAAATCATCAGCAACAAGTGCCTGCTAGTCTGCTTTGTTTAGAGGTTATTGCTTTGAACAACACAGACATGGTTCTGCTCTGAGATTGCCCACCAGCTAGGAAGACCCTAGGCCAATTAACTGAATTTTAGCAAAAAGTATTATGGGAGATTGCAGCAGTATATGGGAGATGTCAGACTTTTTTGTTTAGCTGAACCTTTAATGAAAAGGAAATTGATAAGTGAGAAGCAATGGGGAGGGAATATTTCATGATAAAAGCAAAGATGATAAGACAGAACTGAGATAGGAGGGACCAAAGGAACTTGGACAACCTGAAAAGCCAATGGGGCAGGAGCACAGAGGGAGAGAGGGAAGAAGAATGGACAAGATGAGGCTAGAGAGGTAGGGAGGAGGCACATCACCCAAGTCCACATGGGCCATATTGAGAATAGGGACCTTATCTACAAAGGGTTATGGAGTGTCACTGAAGGATTTTAAATAGAGACAAATGCATGCATTCTGTATGTACCAACACTGACTATAGAATGGAGAGGAATGGGGTTGGAAAGAGGAAGAGCAGTTAAGATGCAGCCCAAGTCATCCAAACAAGAGATGATGGATAAGAACCACAGTAGCAGTGGTGGTAGCTTAGGGTGGTGCTTTCCATCTATAAAGGGCGACTTTCCTCTCAAGCATCCAGATGAGACAAGCACCCCCAGCTGCTTCCTGGCAGGATTGCTGCTAGAAGTTTTCCTGCTCCGCTTCTTTGTCCCACCTCTTTTTTGACTCTTTCAGCTATGGCTTTCTCAATTTCGAGCTAGAATCCAGCTTAGGACCAACCAGGCTCACCCTTGCAGCTGAGCACGGCCAGGTTTGTCCTGTCGTCCTGGAAGTCATATGCTGCTTTGT
Source organism: Prionailurus viverrinus (assembly GCF_022837055.1). NCBI lineage: Eukaryota > Metazoa > Chordata > Mammalia > Carnivora > Felidae > Prionailurus > Prionailurus viverrinus. The sequence continues at coordinate 17,985,260 of NC_062569.1, forward strand.
TTTCTCCAAGGTGGACTCAGCATTTGCAAGTTTATAGGGGTGCCAGGGTGTCAAAATAGGCAGGAAGCAGATACGCTTTGTGCCATTTGATTTGTTTAGCAGAGCTTTGGTTATTATGATTTCTTAAACTTTTTTTGCTGAATAAAAACAATATGTAGTCATTGTAGAAATCCTAGAAAATGGAGGAAATGGAAATCACAAAAACAAAATCACCCCCAAATTAATTTTTCCCCTATTGTTACAATTCAAATCAAAGAGCTTTTATCATCTTGGAATATTTCTTTTTTTCTAAGCATATTTTTAACATACTAGAATCTCACTCAGTATGAAAAGTTTGTATACCATTTTTACAATAAATATTGCTACAATTTTAAGTGCTTACTGTGTGTGGGACTCTGAACAGAGTGATTTGTGAACATTACTCAAGTTTAATTCTCAAAACAACCTAATGAGATAGGATCTATTATCCCCTTCTGTAGAGGAGGAAACTGAAGCATAGAAAGAACAACTTGTTATAGCAGCTTTATTGAAGTATAATTGACATACAATGTCAATTGTTGTCATTGATATACATATTAAATTTTGACATATGTATATACCTGGACATTTTCGTGACAGTCAAGATGATGAACTTATGGTCACTCCCAAGGTTTCTCTTCTGCCCTTGTGATCCATTTACTCCATTGCCCACATCTCTAGGCAACCATAGATCTGTGCTCTGTCACTATAGGGTAGTTTGTCTTTTCTAGAACTGTGGACTCATTCAGTATGTATTATGTTTGTTGTCTGTCTTCTTTCACTTAGCATAATTAGTTGAGATTACATGTATTAATAATCTATGAATATTTATGGCCAAGTTGTTTCCATTGTATGGATACCACAATGTGTTTCATTTATTCACCTGTTGATGAACATTTGGATTGTCTCCAATTTGGGGAATTTACAAATAAAATGTCTGTGAGTGTCAGTGTACAAATCTTTGTATTGATTTATGTCTTCATTTTGTTTAATGTTTATTTTTGAAAGCAAGAAAGCATGAGCAGGGGAGGGGCAGAGAGAGAGGGAGAACAGAGGGTCTGAAGCAGGCTCCAGGCTCTGGATGTATAAACTTTAAGATCATGACCTGAGCCAAAGTTGGACACTTAACTGACTGAGCCACCCAGGCACCCCTATTTGATATGTTTTTTGACTTTTGACTGAGGATTTTTTTTCTGAGGATTTTGACATGTAGAAGTGTAAAATTTTTTGACATAGGAACATTGTATCAAGGTTTCCCTTTATATTTCTTCTACTGCTATAGTAGGAGAATTTAAGAAGATTTTCCCACACTCAGAAAGCCGCTATCTATTGTAACTATATCTAATATTATAACTCTATCTGATTTTCTTATAGTTTTTCTTTTTGGTAACTCTTTAATCTACCATATTTTTATTTTGATATGTGGAGAGAACTTGAGATCATGACTAAGTTTTTCCAAACTCCTAAAGAATTAAATGATTATCTTAAAGTCACTTTTGTTGAACAATCCCATCTCTTTAGTGTTGATTTGTGATAGTTTCTTGATCATTTTTTTAAGTTTCTCATATAAACTGGAGTCTGTTTGGAGGGCATTTATTCTATTCCATTAATCTATTTTTGGTCAATATGAGAAATTTATATTGAAATTTTAAGATATATTTTAATATACAGGTAAATCAGGGCATAGAGTTATCATTCGTCTCTAATCAGAAAAACGTTTCGCTTAAATACAATGCTGTCATTGCGTGTTGTAAAAGCAACCTGGCTAGCATATAGATTATCCTACCAATAATTTACATCAGCTTTTATTGCTGTAAATTAGCACATCTTTTTTTTTTTTTGACTCATTATGACAGTGTACTTTCTCTAAATAAAATGTTCACATTTTCTCCTCTCCTGCTTTTATTCTGTCCCCAACCTCATTGCCAGGTATTTTGTGTTTAGAAATGAAATTTTTAAACTACTTGATAAATCCTCTCTTAGCATGCTGATTTTTTTTTTTTTTTTGACCTCAGCAACAGTAAGGACCAGATACTACTCAACTGACCAGATACCAGATCCCTGCAATCTGATTTGGTTATTTAGAACATGGTTTTTCAACCTTGATGCTGTTGACATTTGGGGTTAAATAGTGCTTTGTTGTGTCCTATTCACTGCAGGATGTTTAGTAGCATTCCCCACTGGTTACCAATAACCCCACCCTAGCTGTGACAAACAAAAATGTCTCCAGATATTGCCAAATGTCCCTTTGGGGACAGAATTACCCCCATTGAGAACTATTGATTTAGATCAAAGTAGTCTGAGAGCATGCAGCATAATAAACTTACTTCACTTTTATTTACTGTTATTATTATTTTCATTATTAATATTATTATTATTATTAATCTTAGTAATACAATCAGGTTGAACCTAAGGCAATTGAGTTAAACAATGATTCACTGTTACTGGGTTTGAAAAAAATCAACCCTAGGGCATTCTGCTTGGCCATGTGACTTAAACATGACCATGGTAAGAAGAGTGACATTATCATTGCTGAAACTAAAACATCTCAGGGTCTCTTTGTATTCACCTCCCTACTTAGCCTATGTTGGTGGTAAATTGGAAAAGCTGTCAATTTGATAACCATATTGGCATATGTAAATGAAATTATGCCCTGAGTTTTAATCTTGTATTTTTTGATATTTAGAAAATGGCTCAAACTCTAAGCCCATAATTCTTTGAATCATCTTGCCTTTGATTTTAGCATATAACCATGGCTGTCTGAGCTAGTTAGTTCAGAGGGGTTTTACAAGATGATAATGAGGCCAATGTTGCAGTTTCAATTAGCTTCACAGAAGAAAAACCCCGCTTCACAGCAGCAGACTGAACTGCTAACCCCTGCCACCACTCTCAGCCAATGGCCAAAAGGAACATGAGAACAGAGAATGTTGTCGACTCAGCACTCCCAGGACCGTTTAGCCTGAACAAGCAAAGGTCACAACTCATTGATGATGATGGCCCATCCGTGTTATATTCCTACACCAATTCACTGCAGAAACACAAAATGAAGAGTAAATCAGCCCTGGAAGTCAGAGCTGCTTTGATAGCCAGTGTAGATCATTGAGGCAAAGACTTGTTTATCCTGATTTTTTTTTTTTTTGGAATAATGAATAGGACAGCTGCAATTTTGAAAGGTATTTAAGCAACTTTTATTTTTGTTTTCAAATTTGCAATTTTGACTGTATATTTAAAGTTAAGTACGTTTTATCCCCTCATGAAATTATTTTCTAATCATTCACTAAGAGGGTCATTATAATCATAAATATATCTGCAACTATGCAAATATAATGGCTACATCAGGCAATTTTTTCATTAGAATGAGAAGACTTTTATAAGCATTAAAATGGAAATTGAATTTTACTTGCATTTAACACTATAAGCACAGGGGGTATTAACAAGAGCCCCTGGCAGCAATTTCCCTAATACTAATTTATGTGCTGTATAAAATGTAACGTCCACAGAAACATGGCCCTCAACATCTGCCCTTTATTCCAAAGATTGGGCTTAATTCTGCTTTTAGAATATTTGCACTGTTCCTGTTAAAATGCCTAGATAACAATGGATACAGGTGAATGTTGGCCAGTTTGGTTTATGTTCTCAGTTCCAACATCAAGGTAAATTTCTTTCTCTTTTCCTCTGGTCTTTGAATTCGGATCATACGCATCCAATCTCTGGACATACTCTCCCAGCAGGAAGCTTCTAGAGCTTAGTATCATTTATATAATGGTTTTCCTGTCTCATTGGTGCCTAAATTTTTCTTCTGACTTATCAAGAGATCCATAGGAATTTTCAACATTGTCGGTATTATATTCTGACGATGAATGGATATCCAATTTCAAGCTCTTCCATTCGCAATGCATTCATCAAAATGCAATCAGCTTTAGTAGCCTATAGAGGAAATCGCTTTTAGAACCTGGTATTTACTCCACCTCATCAAAGGTCTGCTAAACGTATTGAGTCCTAAATGAATAGCAGTGGACAAGCCAAACAAATTGAGCCTTGAATGCAAGAATGTCTACAGATGTTTCCATGAATTGCTTTTTAATCAATGAAATCAGGAACATGTGTGTTTTTTAAAATTGATTCCTACAGTTGCAGCTGCCTGAGTACCACATTTTCCCAACTGCCTCTCTGTTACCATCAGTGCTATATTCAGAATCTCTCTGGTTTCAATATACATGATGTTCTCTTTCTAAAAATTCGAATATTTATTTAGCATTTCTATGTGTCAGGTACTGTGCAAAGTGCTTTCATGGATTATTTAATTTAATCTTTTACAATGGCCTTGTGACGTACACAACATATTATTAGTATCCTCATACAGCTAAGGGAACTGAGGAGTAAAGGTTAGTCAGTGGCTCAGGATCATACAGCTAACACTAACGCGTGACACAGCCAGATCTTGAACTTGGTCTGTATGAATCGAGAGCCTATACTCCTATGACTTTCTCCTGAAAGTCATTATCACAAAGATGTGTATTATTTTTTATTTCTAAAAATAATTTTATTTTATTTCTGCTCTCTCTTTTGATTTAAAACAAATAACTAAAAATGATACCCAAATGCCTTTCATGTTCCTCGAACTCCAAATTCTTACAGAATGTATCTTGTCTGTGCTAATTTAACTTACAGTTAGGTCTTCATCCCTCTGGTATTCATAGGTCTCAAATTCGTAGCTAGAAACTTGTTCATGTTTTGAGTAATTGTATTTCACTCCCAGTGAAATTTGGGGTACTTGAAACAAGTTCAGTGATATTTTAAAGAATGCAATTTACACCACTTCCTTTAGAAGACTATAAATAAAAAAAAATGATAGAACGTGTCAAGCCATAATTACATCGAGAGTTTTAGTAACCTCGTAAACCACAAGAATGAAATACCAGAAAATTTTTTTTTCAACCACCAGCATCAAAGTCTCATTTGCCGATTCTATTTTTACAACATTGATGGAAGTAATCCAGTTAGGCTGACATTTTTATAGAGGATAGTTTAATGTTCAAATAAGCCGTGTTATTTCCCCATCTTTATTTTCTTTATGGAAAAGATTTTTTTTCTTCTGTAATGATTCGAACTGTGCTTTAAAGTAAATGAAAACGTGTCTTGTAGGTTAGATTATGACTCTAGAAGATACATTTCGGGTGACATAAAGGTCTTTGCCATAACCGCAGTTGAAGTTTACAGATACACGCCCCTTCCAATTTTTAATGCTGGTGCTAAATTTCTTAATTAATCTAATTACAGAAAATGTGTCAAAAGGAAAGGGATGCTTGGTCTCACACATATGCTTGGGTTTCTGTTATCAGGAAACAAATGTCCAAATGTGATTGCACACAAGCTCATACACGTGCTTATGCACGTGCTCACACACAGTCAAGTTTGGATCCAAGTGTGAATTTGGTGACACAGTGGCACTTAGAGCCAAATACTAAGCATATGTCGAAATTTGGTGTGATCACAACAGCAGAATGGTACGATATTGTTTCATTCAGTATGATGCAGGAAGAGAAGCCAAATGACAGAAAATCATAAAACAAATGTCATTTACTTCTCAGAAGCATTGTGTTTGAATAATTGAGAAAAAATAAGACCAACTTGTTTCAATCTGACTTTCTTGTCATTGGTAAATTAATAGATGTATTTCTCCTCTATTAGAGAAAATAGGCTGATGAACCTTTAATGGCTGAGATAGATTAGGTAAAGTTGTTGATATTTAATGTCTCTGTCCTATAGATCAAAATCTATCATTCATCAAAAAAATTAGTATCAATAAATTTATATAGTTCGGTTTGGCAGAATTATACTCACTGTATTCATTTTTATCCTCTTAGGATATCTTTCTATCTGTATTTTTTAAAGATGGCCTGTTTTTAACCGTGTAAAAAACTCATAGCTTTAAGGATGGGCCTTACTGATACAAATAACTTGTGTATGGGTCAAATATTTTCAGTATATTATCCATGAATTCCCTTATGAGAGCCAAGGATAGAATAGTTATTCATCAATACCAAATTTCACCAAGAATGGGAATTAGAATTATTTTAGGATCCTTTGATACCTTTGGCTAATGGGCAAAAGATAACCTCAGGGAAATGATAACTCCTTTAAGAAATCCTCCTACATCATGTTAGAAAGTCATGGCTAGATGGAATGATCTATAGATTCATGGAATGGAAATGCCATTGGAATTATCCACCCCAGCAGTTCCCAGCTGTCCAGTAAGAGGATCCAGATCCACATGGATAGGTTGTCAAGACATGTTGTATGTGATTTGCTCAAAGTACTGATGTTAGCAAATTACTTTTATTTTCATAAATTAGGATGTATTTGATATTGTTCATCTAAAAATGCCTCACTAACTTAATAGCATTTCAAATCAGAAGGAATTGAAGTTTCAGTTGGTGTGTCTAGTGTTACCTACATGTCCCTTAGAGATACCCATAGAAATGAATCGTGCATGAAAACATAGGGGTGAGGTTTCCCAGCAGAAAAAAGTTCTTGCTCTGCAGATTAGACAATTCCTGCTAACTTTTCTATAATCAGCAGAAATTGCTGAACTCGTAAGCCAAAAGGTGATGGCGTACATGGAATCAGCAAAAGACCATAATCTTGAAGGACATTTCTCCAGAGCATGAGGAGGCCTGAGGAAATGCCTACACCACCACTATGGAATACGTTTTTCATAACTGGGTGCTTAGAGCTCTTGGATTCTGTGTCTCCTCCCTGTGAACAGCACCCAGTTACCACTGCCAAAGTTTGTTTTCTCTGAGCTCAGTTTATAAAAGTGACCATACTGCGAGTGTTGACCTTTTCTTTCTTCGGATGTGTTAATATCATGGATTAATCTCTGTCATTGGTCTCAATCCAGTGGCTATTCCCATGGACCTAGAAGTGTTAATTCAGTGCTTACAGGAGAACCTCATCCCTTATCTACAAGTAGTTATTTGGAGGAGCGAGGGGCCCTTCACGATTGCCCCCATTTGACAAGAAATTAAAATCTAAATCTGACTCTGTTGTTGTTGCTGTTTTTAACTGCCTGATTATATGATAACTTTCTAGATTATTTAGTGGAGGAAAGTTGTACCATATCTCATTAGCATGATCTTAGGGTACCCTTTGCGACTTAAATTTTAACGGCTGTAAACTATTATGGGGATAGAAAAAAGATGTGACTATTCCAATTCCTTTTTCTTCTATAGTACAGGGCAATCCTAGCAAAGATGACACCAAAATCTTATAAATCAACCTTATAGATTGAAAAATCTTAAGTAATTTATGAGCAAATGCAATCTAGCAAAACATAAAAACAATAACAAAACATAATCAAAATAGTTGGTTCTTAAAGACACAAGAAGTTTTACTATTAAAGAAATCTGATTTTGTTATAATTCATCTTATTAATAGGTTAAATGAGAAAAATTGTATCCTGTCATAGATCTTCAGAATGTACTTGGTTTACTATACATTGATAATGAAAATTCTTTTTTTTTTAATATTTATTTATTTTTGAGGGAGAGAGAGACAGAGTGTAGTGGACAAGGGGCAGAGAGAGACCGAGACACAATCTGAAGCAGGCTCTACGCTCTGAGCTGTCAGCACAGAGCCTGATTCGGGGCTTGAACTCATGAACTGCAAGATCATGACCTGAGCCAAAGTCAAACGCCAAACTGACTAAGCCACCCAGGTGCCCCGGTAATGAAAATTCTTAATGAAAGAGACATAGAAGTCTATTTTCTTAAAATGATAAAGATTTATTTGAAACAAAGATTAAGTTTTTCACTTATAAAATTCTATATGTATTTTCGTTAAAATGAGAAACAAGAAAAATTTTTTTAATGTTTATTTATTTTTGACAGAGAGAGAGAGAGGGCATGAGCGGGGAGGCGCAGGAGAGAGGGAGACACAGAATCCAAAGCAGGCTCCAGGCTCCGAGCTGTCAGCACAGAGCCCAATGAGGGGCTTGAACTCACAGACCACAAGATCATGACCTGAGCCAAAGTCAGACGCTCAACTGACTGAGCCCTTAGGCGCCCCAACAAATTTTTTGATTATGTTTATAAAAATCTAGCAAATATAGTGACAAGGAAAAAATTAGATAAGGTAATTAGAAAGGGCAAGTAAAAAAAATCACCATTTGTCTATATTGAAAATTTAAGAGAATCAACTGAAAATAAAAGCTATTAGAATAGTCAAGAGTCTAGTATTACAATATTTTTCACTACAGTACTTATAAATACACAAAATAAAGTACTTAATACCATAATTAAAAAATAAACAAAAAACCCACATATCACAATAGCAAACTTAAAATTAAAAATAACTAGGAATAGGGGCGCCTGAGTGGCTCAGTCGGTTAAGCATCTGACTTTGGCTCAGGTCATGATCTCATGGTTCATGAATTCGAGCCCCACATCAGGCTCTGTGCTGACAGCTCAGAGCCTAGAGACTGCTTCAGATTCTGTGTCTCATTCTCTCTCTGACCCTCCCCCACTTGCCCTCTGTCTCTCTCTGTCTCTCAAAAATAAATAAAAAATGTAAAAAAATAAAATAAGAAAAATAACTAGGAATAAAAATAAATATATAAGACTTCCTTGGAAAAAATATATTAAAAAATTTGGAAAAAGATGAGATTTAACAAGGAGATATTCTATACTCCTCAACAAAAGGAATCAATATTTTAGACATTAAATTCTCCCCAATGTAATCTAACGATTGACTGAATCTGAAATCAGAATCACCCAGGGATTCTTTCAGTAAGATGACAAAATAATTTAAAAATTCATCCAAAGTATATTGAAAAGCAAAAGTAGCCAATAACTTATTTAAAAATCAATGCTCCCAAAAGGTTAAGAA